>NC_134101.1:108638257-111601591 GCF_000715075.1 Nicotiana tabacum
TGCAGTGAACATCTCCCCAATGCCTCTTATTTCTGAGTATCGCGGACCGCGGTGGGTAGGTGAGATGGGCCCCAGTTCCTTTTTCTATAAATAGGTCCTGAGGCCCTCATTTCAAACTTTTTGACCCTTTTGCTCTCAATAGTAAAAAAAATACTGTTCATCATGTCTAACTGCACGAATTCAATTGGTTGAGTTTCATTCATCTACACTGCATCTCACTCCTGGTACTTTTAATCTTTCCCTAGCTTTTAAATGTATTTTATTTTCTTTTAAATTGTAGGTCTTCGATTCTTCTCCCTTTTTTCCTTAATTTTTAGCTTAGGATTTTATCAGTTGTTTAGATTAGGACTAATTAGTTAAAAACACTGATTGAACACCTAGGGGATCAATAATAGGTGAAAAATTGGACTAAAAATGTGCAAAATTGAAACCTTAGGTTAGTGTTGCTGAGCATAACTTACCACGGACCGCGGTGAATTTTGTGTGGTCTGCAGTGCTTCAATGCGGTCTGCAATACTATTTTGTACGGACCGCGGTGGTGGAACTTCTAAAAGCTGATAATTGAGGATCGCGACCGCGATGGATTTTGTGCGGTCTGCGGTGCCTCAATGCGGACCGCAATGCTATTTTTGCGGTCCGCAGTAGCTTCTTTGCGGCCGCACTTCATTTTGTCCGGTCCGTGGTCTGCAATTTTGTTTTTCATTTTCAACTGTCTGCACTTTTATTCTGCACTGCTTTATCTAATACTGGGATACTAACAAAAACAGAATGCATTCTCCTTGCAGATAATGGTGAAATCATGAGGCAGAGGCAATAAACAGACAGGGAAAGGAAAGTCTTCCTGGGGTAGGGGACGAGGCACGATTAGATTGACCCCCCAAGCCCGGAAAGCCATCAAAAACACTAGAAGGATCATAATGGCTGCTGATAGAGCTATTGACCACTCAGAGAGTGAGTATGTGCCCTCCCGGGAGGCGTCCGACTCAGACTCCGTGCCAGAATATGTTCCTGACTGGCTAGAGAGGAACAGATTGAGGGATACACCTTCGGGCTCTCCTACTACCCAAGCATCAGTGCATATATCTTCTGAGTCATCTGATGGCTCAGCTGCGGGCAGTGACAATGCATATTCTACCTCACCTACAGCTTCACTATCCAGTGAGGATCCCGTAGAAGAAGAAGCAGGGGGTGAGCCCTAAGTAGGAGGGGTGGAGAGAACCAGGAACCCGGAGGCATGGCAAGATAGGTTTGTGAGTGAAGTGGCCTACCACAAGTTCAGAGAATGGTGGCCCAAGAGGAAGTTGATACCTGAGCGGAAATTAATTACAAAAGACCTTTTGCCTCACAACCCCAATGTGTTGAGGCAGTTCAGAGAGAGAGCAGGCTGGGATTATTTCATAGGCCATGTGGAAGATGCCAATGAGAACTTAGTCAAGGAGTTCTACACCAATGTTGCCCACATTAAAAAGGGCACCACAGTGACTAAGGTGCGAAACTTGAAAGTAAAGTTTGATGGCAAAATGATAAATGACTATCAGGGCTTCTCGGAGGAGGATGAGACATTGTACTTAGACAAAGTGGAATTGGGTGAGGCAACTCGTCCTTGGTTAGCAGAGTACTTAGCAATCCCAGGTACCACCCCAACTTGGTTGACCGCGGGAGTGAAAATTCTGAGGAGGACCCTGAACTTCGAAGCAAAAGGGTGGGAGACATTTGTTTGTAGCAGGATAGACCCCACAACTCACGGCAACTCTCTTCCTATCTCCCGGGCTATATTGGTGGCATCTATCATGGCGGGGTACCCGATCAACATCGGGAATGTGATGTCCAGGGTGATTACACGGGTGGTGAACGAAGGTGATAGATCCTACCCCTTCCCAAATTTCCTGACCATGTATTTTGAGGATCTAGATGTGAGAAGAGAATATTTGATATGAAAGTAAAAGCCAAGGCACTTTTCTCCTGGTACAACACCAAGGGTCCTGACAACCCCAAGGACCCTAAAGGCAAAGCCACTACTTCAACTGGCCAGTCTGAAGAGCCAGTAGTAGTAGTGGCTCCTACTCAGCCTTCTTCAGCCACACCAGACATGGCCCCAAGACCCTCCACTTCTATAGTTCTAGATATCCCCTCATCTGCAGCATATCCTTTGACTGCCCACCGTTTGAGCCAGACCCTTGCCAGTATCAACAACTGGATGTAGACAGCCACTTCTAAGCTGTCTGTACTTTCTACTTCGGTGGCAACCTAGTCTGCACTTCCTCAGCCACAGGTCCCACAGTCAGTGGAGGACACTCTCAAGGAGCTTCTTGAGAACCAGAAAAAGCTCTTGGAGAACCAGCAATTAATATTGGACGTTGTGGGTTCACACGGAAAAGCATTGAAGGATTTGGCCAAAGAAGCAAAGAAACTAAGGAAGACTCGAGCATCCAAGGAGTCGGTGAAAGAGTGGAGAGTGGAGGTGGAGAGGCTGAAGGCAGACAACTTGACTTTGGACCTTCTATTGCATGACCCGGCTCCAGCAGCCCAGCCTGAGCTGGAATAGGAGACAGAGAGGCCACCCAAGAGGAAGAGGATGATTCCAAGTACGGATGATGCTATTATAGAGTTGGAGGACCCGCAGGGAGGCTTCTCTAGCCATCCCCAGATTCTAGTACAGGCCCGAACTCAGTACAGGCCCAGGTTCCAGTGGAGACACAGATTATAGGGAGCCAGTCACAGGTTCCCGAGCAGACTGAGGACCCAGGGACCCAGACTTAGGATCCTATGCAGACAGAGGGCCAACAGGGAGTTTCTTTTTCCTCTCTATCTTTTCTTGTGCTTATTTTGGTTAGTTAACATTGAGTACAATTCTAGCTTTCATTTGAGGGGGTAGCCCTATTTGGATGACTGTATATATGACATTACCTTTTTCTTTATGCTTTCTTTTTACTTTTGGTATGTATATAATTTTATCATTTTATTGCACTTTTCGTACTTTTTACTTTTGGTTTGTATATAAAGCTACGTTCTAATGTATATATTCATTCTCCCTTATGTATATTCAACTAAATCCCCTCTTGTATATATTCATTTTACTTTCCGCATTTTTCCTTTCATAGCTTCTTATTTTATTTTCGTAACTTCTTGTTTTGAATTTTTGCATGCAATAAGCCTTTGGTTTTCTTAATGCCACGGTTCTTTCCAAAGGTGGAATTTGTGTGAAATCGGGTGGCTCTTCCCAATGATGGATGGCATGACAACCTTCTTAAGGGTTTGAGTTTGTTTTCTTTTTGCTTTTTTGTGTAAATAGTAGCTAGTGAGTAATGCTGCCTCAAGCAAAGCTTCACTTGAGCCTAACACATTTGCCTTTGATCCTATGGTCAAAAACAAATTGTTGTGTATAGGATGGTGAAAGTTGTGACCTTGAGACTCTTGTGTTGGCCGATAATCATCAAGTGGTTTTTCGAGACCATTGTGTTGCTCAAATCTTTGCTAAGGTTGTTGTGGGCCCCCGACTCTATCTCTTTAGCAATCCCATAGCTTGTGTGGTGAGAATTTGAATTGCAAGTCCAAGTCCCAAGCCATTAGTCTAGAACTTGCCCTGAATGTTTGTCTAGGCGAAATCCTAAGTGTAATTTGACATGAGATGTGATTATAGGCTCTCCTTGATCCGAATGATATCTTGAACACTTACATAGCCTACCAATGATAATATCCCTACTCAACCCTTTTGATCCATAGACCTTCTTATTTCAAAAACCGCGATACAAGCCTTTACCCGTTCTAAAAATACCCTCTCTTGGCACCCGATATTTCCTTAGCACAAGGCAAAAGCATAAGTTTGGGGGGAGAGACGAGGAATACAACAAAGTGGTAAAAGGTACTAAATAAAGAAAAGGAAAGGCAATGAAAAAGAAAGAAAATCAAAAAGACAAAAAGAATGATCAATGTAGAAAAAAATGAAGGGAGTCAATAAAAATAAAGCGATGAAAGGTGTGGAAAGTTGAGAAAGGAGAAAAAGGTTTGAAATGAACAAGAAAGAGTGACAGTGTGTCTCTCTAACCCCTAAGAAAGGAGTTAAATGACTTAAAAAGTCAAGAGAATATGTGCCAAAATGAAGCAAATTGAAGTGCTAAAGGGAAGATGGAACCTACTTAGACCAAACATTTCCTACCCTGAACCAAAAGCCTTCACTATATCTCCACAAAAGCCCTATATGATCTTGAGTTGAATGAAGCTTACATTAGTAGTGGCTTACATAAGGGGCAAGCATATGGTACTTAAAGCCAAACTTGTGACTTTTCTTTGATGTGTTTAGGGAGGCTACAATCCTAAAAGTGAGGTTTGCTTATAGAGAATTGAGGAGTATGAGTTTGGGTTCCACAATAACCAAAGTAGTAGAAAGAGTTTCTTTGATGGGTTGAGTCAATTCTTGATGCTCTTGTGTCGCACTAAATCCATGGTGTTTAGAAAGTCGAATGTTGTCAATGATTCATTTAAATTGAGGGCAATTGTTAGTCCCAATTGATGCTAGATGATGTCACTTTAGGTTAGCTGAATTTTCTTGGATTTACTCTTAAGGAAGTGGGTCTTATTTTGTTTGCTTGAGGACAAGCAAAAGCTTAAGTTTGGGAGAGTTGATAACTAGGGATTATGGTTTATTTTACACTCCTTCTTACTTGAGTTTTGACTAAAAATATGTACAAAATAGTCCGAAAGGATTACATGTTGTACTTGTTTGCAGGGTTTGGTGAAAAAGGTGACAATTAGTCATAACCAGCTCAAAAAGGAGTGAAACATGCACAAGTACCAAGAACAAGTCCAAGCATAGTGCAACAAATCCACTTCGGCCGCATTCCATTTAGTGCGGTCCGCAGTGAGGAGATTCAGAGAGGTGCTTATTTCGGAAACTCAAGCAATGTGGCCGCAAAGAAGTTTGTGTGGACCGCAATGGCCTCACCTTGACCGCAATCGAGATTGTACGGTCCCCAAAGAAGGAGTTCAGAGAGTAGGAGTTTTGGAGATTAATGCCAATGCGGTCCGCGGTCCTTTTTGTGCAGACCGCAGTTGAAGCCACCGCGGCCGTGATGCATTTTATGCGGCCCACGGTGGCCAAGTTCAGAGAGCATAGACTTGAAGCCAAATAGCCTCACCACGGCCGCACTCCATTTCTTGCGGTCTGCGGTACCCCCGCAGGGGTATTTTTGTCCAAAAAATTCGGCCTAGTATAAATACTTTCTTTTCCCATTTTTAGGTCATCAGTTGTAATCTAACTTTGAGCTGCGCTCGGGAACTGTGGTTTTTGACCATTTTGAGTAATTTGTGGCTACTTTAACTTAAGTTTTTTTATCTTAGTTTGTAATTAAATCTTATGGGTTTTTCTTCATCTATTTATGTGTTTTCTTTCATTATTATGAGTAGCTAGACCCATTAGCTAGAGTTGTGGCTTAACTCTAGTATGGGTATTTGATGAGTCTTGAGTTTTAAGGCTTGAGTGTCTATGGGTATTTGATATTTGGACTAATTTATATTTTCCATGTTGAATTAGTGGTTGCAAATACTAATTTGTGTCTTTTTGACTTGGGCTCTTCTTGAGAAAGAGAGCTTGAGTCTAGGAAAATTAGTCCAACAAGGAATTGTGGCGTATTCAAGAGATTGATAGCCCCAATTAAAGGGTTAAACCTAGAGATAGTAATACCCGACTTGAACCTAAATTGCTTGCACAAATTATCATACCCAATTGGTCTTGAGAAAGTCAACTAGGGCAAAATCACTCAAACTACCGAGAGGTATAGAGCGAGAAGTTTAGTGCATTATTTATATCGTAATCCCCAACATGACAATCTTGCCTTAGATTAGAGAACCCGTCAAGTATTCACCTAGGAGAAAGTCACTCCCCTAGTGCTTCCTTAACCATTTAGACAACCTTTCAAGCATCTCACTCTTAGCTTAATTTAGCATCTTATTAGCATAATATTAGAAGCAATCAAAAGACCAATGATGTTTGGAAGAGTAATTAAGAGCAATTACACATCTCTAGTTTAGATAGGAATTCAATTCCCACTTCTAGCTCCCTATGGTTTCGATCCCGACCATCTTGGGTAAAAGCTGCTTCGACCACTCTCGCTACTTTGTAGTTGTGTAGGATTGGCTCCGATCACCCTTACATAGCAATAGGGAGTAGTTCCACACACAATTGTATCAAGAGTAACCACTATCAAGGAATATTTGCACAACAATACAACTCTTTTTTTCATTTTCTTTTTCAATTCAAGTGGCTCTTACTTTTCAAAATAGTGCACCTTTCTCCTTGTTTCAATAGTTTCACTCAAAAGCCAAACCAACACCCCACACTTTAACTTTTACAAAGTTTATAACAAATGCAAATGCTCGCGAGAGGTACAAGGTTCAAATAGATGGTCAATTCAAATAAATGGGTAAGGCTTGTAATGTAGTTGCCAAAGAAATAGGATTACAGGCTTAAAAGGGGTTAACTAAGATACATAACAATTAGGTGGGTAAAACATATATCTAGCTCAACAAAGAAATGCGTGTATCACTTCTAAGACTAAATAAAACTATTATTTCATTTTGCAAACACACGGGACAAGTTCTAGACATCAATTGCAATGCATAGAATAACAAAAAACCTCGCACACACATGGCACATAACTCACTCAGGATTGGACTCGTCAAGATACTTTAGTCAAAGCAGTTAAGCAAAGTTAAAATTATACAATTTAAGGTACTTATAAAAGAGTCAAAACTGAGTTTAAGGGTCACAATTAAAGCACTTACTATTCTCGATACATAATAAAGTCAAGAGATATTGCTTTCATTTTAAATCACATCACAAAGATTCCTACTCCTAAAGAAAAATAAAAACTATCTGCACACGGTCCAAAAAAACCTTGGAAAAGAACCGCGGCACAAAAAAAACCAAGGGGGGCTTATTACATTACCTAACAAAAGAAAAACTTTTTTGTCTTTTTTTCTATTATTTTAATCCCTCAAGAAACTTGTCGATGATATCCATCGTCGGGAAAAATCAAAAACTTTAAAAAAAAATTCTATCTGTAACTACTAAACTAAGCAAAGAAAACTAATATACATATATCCAAATATCCCCCACCCCACACTTTAAGCTGTAGCATGTCCCCATGGCACACAATTAAAAAGCATAAGGTAAAGAAAACTTCCCTGAACATGTATGTTATACCCTATGTTTTCGTATGTAAGAGTACGTCGTAAGTCAATTGATGTAAGCTCAGAAATGAGATTATATTTTGAATCATATAAAGTAAGTTAATCATGTTACCTTGGAGGTTACAAATATTTAAGATCATAAATAACAAGTACCAAGAGGGTTGAAAAGCTTAGAAGCTAAACCAATTTAAAAAAATAAGTTTCGTCGAAAGTCGATAAATTTGAAATATTATAACATGTACTTTGGGTTGATACTAAGGTTATTAACATGATAGGGAGGTTATTCTATGAGTTATTTTATTCGTACGATAGTAATGTGCTACGTTTTGAAGTCAAGCAAGTTGTGGATCAAAAGTTGTCAAAGGTCATCACAAGATACATTCATGAATATGCTGAAAATTAGGTCAAATGTAGCTGAGCTTTTCTCCAAATATACTAGGACTGAAGGGGTGATCTACCTACCAAATAGAAGATCTATAAGTCTAGTTTCTAACGCATTAAACCATTTATCGATATGACATCAGAGTAGAGAGATCTCCATATTTTCGCGAGATCGCACAAGAAGCTCCAAATGGGACCCACTTTGGCGGTGGTTGACCTACTTTACTCTATAAACGATTTGGACGCCTATTTTTTTGATCATTTTTGTGATGACCCGAAAGGTCATCACTTCTTTTACAAGTCTATTCTATATTCCAAGGCCTTAAAACCTCTTTTTGTCTCACCTCGATTTGTGTGCACATTCCGGGCGCATTTTCGAAAAGCTTTTATGTGAAAATTAAGTGAAATAAGGAATTTGGCCTTTAAAATTAAATAAAGTTGATGTTGGTCAACATTCTTGGTAAACGGACCCGGACCCGTGGTCTGACAGTCTTATAGGGTCCGTAGTAAAATTTGGGACTTGGGCATATGCCCGGAATCGAATTCCGAGGTCCCAAGCCCGAGAAATGAATTTTTAAAGAAAATTATTTTCTGAAAAATATAAGAGTTTTTGGAAATGAAAGAATGTTTGAAATTGATGGTATCGGGTCCGTATTTTGGTTCCGGAGCCCGGTACAAGTTTGAAATAATAATTAAGTTGAATCTGTGAAGTTTGGTAAGAATCGGAGTCCGTTTAGTATAAATCGAACCTTTATTTAAGAAAAATTAGAAATTTTGATGTTCTTGAATGATTTCATGAATTTGAGGCTTAATTCATAGTTGTTGATGTTATTTTGATGATTTGATCGCACGAGCAAGTCCGTATGATGTTTTTAGGTTAGGGTGCATGTTTGGTTTGGAGCCCCGAGGGCTCGGGTGAGTTTTGGATAGGCCACGGAGTGAAATTTGACTTAGGAAAACTGCTGTATTATTGCAGGTCTGCATCCTTTGCAAGCTCGCAATTGCGAAAACCCATTGCATTTGCGAACACTGGGCTGGATAGGGAACATTCGCACTTGCGAAGCTTATGTCTCAAATGCAACCTTGACAAGCACCGCAATTGCGAACATTGTTCGCATTTGCGAAGAAAGCAGACATAGGCCATCATTTGCAATTGCGAAGCTTTGGCCGCAATTGCGAGTTCACATTAGTGAACATCTAATTGCAAATGTGATATCTGCACCTGTGCAAATCATAACATAGCCAAAAATTCTTCAATTTTCAAGCTTTCTCAAAACCTAAACTCTCTTGAGCGATTTTGTAAAGAAAAGTTCTTCTCCAAATCAATTGTAAATCATTTCTAACTCATTTTCTTTAATCTATAACATCTTTTTACATGATTTCAACTCAGAATCAAGGGTTTTCATGGGGGAAATTGGGTGTTTCGGGTAGAACTTAGGTTTTTCAAATTTTGTGGATTTGGGACTCGATTTGAGGTCCGATTTCAAAACAAATTATATATTTGGGTTCGTGGGTGAATGGGTAATCAGGTTTTGGTTCAAACCTCGGGTTTTGACCATGTAGGCCCGGGGTTGCTTTTTGACTTTTTGGAAAAATCATTGGAAAACTTATTTTCATGCATTAGAATTGATTCATTTAGCATTTATTGATATCGTTAAGTAAATTGTGGCTAGATACAAGTGAATTGGTGATGGAAAAAAGAGGTAAAGTGGTAGTTGAGGCTTGAATTGTGTTCGTGGCATCGAGGTACGTGTTTGGTCTAATCTTAGCTTGAGGAATTATGAGTTGTGTCTTATTTGCTATGTGTTAATTGTTGAGTACGACGTATAGGCATGGTGAGGAGTATCTATACGTTGCTGTCAAGCATGCCCGTGAGTCTTATACTATGATTAATGTGACTCCGTTTCATATTGTTCATGATTTATATGATGATTCCTATTGTTGAACAAGGCTTGTGGAAGTATTATTAGTAATTGGACATTGTAGTGCATTGGCTCAAGTTGAGAATTGAGTTGTGAAGTAAATGTGGGAAAGAGAAGAGGTTTATGATATTGTCTCCCTTGTCGGGATGTTATTATTCATGATATTATTTCCCTTGTCGGGATATTGTTGTTATGTTATTGTTCCCTTATTGGGATTTTATTGAAATATTATTGATTCCCTTGCCCAACTTGCTTCGTAATTGTTGCTTGGGTGAGGAAGAGTGTAAAGCATGAAGGGTGATGCCGCGTATGATTTTTGAGAGTGTTAATGCACGAAAGGTGATGACGTGCCAATATTATGAGGTAAAAGCATGAAGGGTGATGTCGTGCCGCACGATGTACAATGTCGTGCCATGATATGAGTGATAATGCACGAAGGATAATTTTGTGCCATGATTATGTGAGGTAATAGCACTAAGGGTGATGTCGTGTCGATTATATTGATTCTTATAGCAAGGACGAGAGTAAAAGCACGAAGGGTGATGTCTTGCACTTGTCTTTGATTTCTGATTCTTATTGATAATTGAATTTTGGTGTTCTTTACATTTACCTACTATTTTTCTGTTGTTACTTGTTGTTCCCCCTGAGCATGTTTCCCCCTCCCATCCTTAACTATAAATTTTTGCCTTTACTTTTCCGTTGTATATGATTTAGCTACACAGGTTTATTTGGTAGTCTTGTCCTAGCCTCGTCACTACTTCGCCGAGGTTAGGATAGGCACTTACCAGCACATGGGGTCGGTTGTACTGATACTACACTCTGTACTGTGTGCAGATCCCGGTGCTATAGCTTTTGGACCATAGTGAGATTGTTGCTTCGGTCCATCAGGCGACCCGAGGTAGTCTTGCAAGCGTCCGCAGTCCTTGGCGTCTCCTTCTATCTTTCTATATTATTTTTCTATGTATTTTTGAAACAGTTTGTATTTATCTTTCAGACCCTTATTTGTAGTACTCTTAGACAGTATGTGAAATTGTGACACCAGTTCTGGGTAGCTTATGTTTAAGGATTTGTATCGGTAATATTTAAATTGTTACATTTCGTTCTTCCGCTTATTTAATTCCGCTGTTTATATAAAGTTAACTCACAACTGTTAATGGATTAAAAATGGAAAAAGGTAAATAATTGCAATGGTTGTCTTGCCTAGCTTTCACTAGTAGGCGCCATCACGACTCTCGAGGGTGGGAAAATTCGAGTCGTGACAAGTTGGTATCAGAGTACTAGGTTTCTTCGGTCTCACAATTCACGGATAAGCTTAGTAGAGTCTGAGGAATCGGTATGGAGACGTCTGTATTTATCCCCCAAGGGCTACAAAGTTAGGAAAAACTTCACATCTATTCTTTCCTGTCGTGCGACTTGATTTCTCAATGCTAATTGAACTTCCACTCTATTGTTTCGCAGATGGTGAGAACACATACCGCTTCATCAGCTGACCAGCAACTCGAGCCCCCAGTAGCAGCTCCTGCGAGGGGCAGAGGTCGAGGCCGTGCTAGGGCCTGAGGCAGAGGCAGGGCTCAGCCCAGAGCTCGAGCAGCAGCACCCGCGGCGGACCTCAGGTTGAGTTTGACGATGAGGTTCCAGTCCAGATAGTTCCAGCAGGACCAGCTCAGGTCCTAAAGGGGTTCATCGCCACCGCGGTACTTCAGGATGCTCTGGTCCGTCTAGTGGGCCTTATGGAGAGTGTTTCCCAGGCAGGCTTGTTTCCTATAGCACCATCCATCTCTCAGGCTGGAGGAGGAGCCCAGACTCCTGCTACTCGCACTCCGGAGCAAATGGCTCCCCAGTTTTAGACTCCAGTAGCTCAGCCAGTTAGGATAGTTCAGCCTGGTGTTATGGCATAGACTGGAGAGGAGCCAGCTATGTCTGCTGATGCCTTGTGGAGGTTGGACAGGTTCACCAAACTCTTCACTACTAGTTTTGGTGGTACTTCTTCTGAGAATCCCCAGGATTATTTGGACAGTTCTCATGAGGTTGTTCAGAACATGGGGATAGTGGAGACCATTGGGGTTGACTTTGCTGCTTTTCATTTTTCTGGATTTTCCAAGACTTGGTGGAGAGATTATTGTTTGGCTAGACCAGCTGGGTCACCAGCTTTGACTTGGGATCAGTTCTCTCAGCTATTTCTGGAGAAGTTTCTTCCTATCACTTAGAGGGAGAACTATCGGAGGCAGTTTGAGCGTCTCCAACAGAGTTCTATGACTGTTACTCAGCACAAGACCAGACATGCTCTTCTTATACTTCCCACTGAGAGAGAAAGTGAGTGAGGAGGTTCATTGAGGGACTCATTTAGCCTATTCGATTGCAGATGGCTAAGGAGATGGGGAGCGAGATTTCTTTTCAAGAGGCGGCCAATGTGGCTAGAAGAGTTGAGATGGTTCTATCGTAGGGGAGTGGTCAGGGGTCTGACAAAAGGCCTCGTCATTCGGGCATATTCAGTGATGCCTCATCTGGAGGCAGGGATTCTTTTGGTAGGGGCCATCCTTCCAGGCCGTTTCATTCAGCACTTCAGGCTTCTCACGGTGCTCCAGGTGGCCGTGGTTCTCATATGTATTATTCTGATCAGTTGCCCTACAGTGAACTGCCATCTCCTATCAGTGCACCTCCGCTCCAGTGTTTTCAAAGTGGCTATTCGGGTCGTCAGGGTCAGCAGTCTCAATAGCTAAGGGCTTGTTATACATGTGGTGATACGAGGCATATTGCTATATTTTGCCCTCGAGCACCGAGCAGCATCAGGGTTCCCGTGCAGCGGTCCAGGCACCGAGTGTTCCACCGCCCGCCCAACCAGCTAGAGGTAGAGGTAGGGGTGCTAGAGGTGGAGGTAGAGGTATTAGAGGTAGAGGCCAGGCCGCTAGAGGTGGAGGCCAGCCAGCATGAGGTCATCCCAGAGATGTAGTTCAGAGTGGTAGGGCCCAGCCCCGATGTTATGCTCTTCCAGCCAGGCTTGAGGCTAAGGCTTCTGATGCGGTTATCACAGGTACTGTTCTGGTTTGTAGTAGGGATGCTTCAGTTCTATTTGATCCAGGGTCTATGTACTCCTATGTGTCATCTTATTTTGCACCGTATCTGGTCATGCCTAGTGATTCTTTGAGTGCTCATATATATGTGTCTACACCGGTGGGTGATTCTATTGTGGTATATCGTGTCCATCGTTCATATACAGTTGTGATTGGGGGTCTTGAGACTCGAGTAGATTTGTTACTTTTGGACATGGTTGATTTTGATATCATATTGGGGATGGACTGGTTATCACCTTACCACGCTATCTTGGACTGTCATGCCAAGACTGTGACCTTAGCCTTGTCGGGTTTACCTCGTTTAGAGTGGAGAGGGACTCCTGGTCATTGTACCCATAGGGTTATCTCATATATGAAGGCTCGGCATATGGTCGAAAAGGGGTGTTTGGCCTATTTGGCATATGTTCGTGATTCTAGTGCTGAGGTTCCTTCTATGGATTCTGTGCCTATTGTTCGTGAGTTTCCTGAGGTATTTCCTTCAGACTTGTCGGGTATTCCACCCGACAAGGATATTGACTTTTGCATTGATTTGGCTCTGGGCACTCAGCCCATTTCTATTTCGTTGTATCGTATGACCCCACCTGAGTTGAAAGAATTGAAGGAGCAGTTGCAAGACTTGGTTGATAAAGGCTTCATTAGACCTAGTGTCTCGCCTTGGGGTGCGCCGGTGTTGTTTGTTAAAAAGAAGGACGGATCGATGAGGATGTGTATAGATTACCGGTAGTTGAACAAGGTTACAATCAAGAATAAGTATCCATTGCCAAGGATTGATGATTTGTTTTATCAGTTTCAGGGTGCTAAGGTATTTTTGAAGATTGACTTGAGATCTGGCTACCATCAGTTGAGGATTAGGGCATCCAATATCCCTAAGACAGCTTTCCGCACTCGGTACGAGCATTATGAGTTCTTGGTGATGTCATTTGGGTTTGACAAATGCCCCAGCATCTTTTATGAATTTGATGAATCGAGTGTTCAAGCCTTACTTGGATTCATTCGTCATAGTCTTCATTGATAATATTTCGATCTATTCCCGCAGCCGGGAGGATCATGAGCAGCATCTGAGAGTGGTTCTTCAGACTTTGAAAGATAGCCAATTGTATGTTAAGTTTTCGAAGTGTGAGTTCTGGTTGAGTTCAGTTGCATTATTGGGTCATGTTGTATCAGAAGAAGGTATTCAGGTAGATTCGAAGAAGATTGAGGCAGTCAAGAACTGGCCTAGACCCACTTCAGCTACAGAGATCCGGAGTTTCTTGGGTTTGGCAGGCTATTACCATCGGTTTGTGGAGGGGTTTTCATCTATTGCAGCCTCGATGACCAGGTTGACCCAGAAGGTGCCCAGTTCAGGTGGTCGAACGAGTGTGAGGCGAGCTTTCAGAAGCTCAAGACAGCTTTGACTACGGCGCCGGTGTTGGTTTTGCCCACAGGTTCAGGGCTATATACAGTTTATTGTGATGCATCTCGTATTGGACTTGGTGCGGTGTTGATGTAGGATGGCAAGGTCATTGCATATGTTTCACATCAGTTGAAGATTCATGAGAAAATTATCCAGTTCATTATTTGGAGTTAGCAGTCATTATTCACGTATTGAATATTTGGAGGCATTATCTGTATGGCGTGTCATTGAGGTGTTTACAGATCACAAGAGTCTGCAGTATTTGTTCAAGCAGAAGGAGCTAAATTTGAGGCTGAGAAGGTGGTTGGAGCTATTGAAAAACTATGATATCACCATCTTATATCATCCGGGAAAGGTCAATGTGGTGGCTGATGCTTTGAGTAGAAAGTTAGCCAGTATGGGCAGTCTTGCGTATATTCCGGTCGGTGAGAGACCGCTTGCCTTGGATGTTCAGGCTTTGGCCAATCAGTTTGTGAGGTTGGATGTTTCTGAGCCTAGCTGTGTGTTAGCTTGCACAGTTGCTCGTTCTTCATTATTTGAGCGTATCTGAGATCGGCAGTATGATGATCCTCATTTATGTGTCCTTAGAGACACGGTGCAGCACGGAGGTGCTAAGGAAGTTACATTAGGAGATGATGGAGTTTTAAGGATGCAGGGCCGAGTTTGTGTACCTAACATGGATAGACTTCGAGAGTTGATTCTAGAGGAGGCCCATAGTTCCCGTACTCTATCCATCCGGGCACCGCTAAGATGTATCAGGATTTGCGGCAGCATTATTGGTGGAGGAGGATGAAGAAGGATATTATTGCATATGTAGCTTGGTGTTTGAATTGTCGGTAGGTAAAGCACGAGCATAAGAGACCTAGTGGTTTGTTCCATAAGATTGAGATTCCTGAGTAGAAGTGGGAGCGTATCACTATGGACTTCATTGTTGGACTCCCACGGACTCAGAGGAAGTGTGATAAAGTGTGTTATTGTTGATAGGCTGACCAAGTCAGCACATTTTATTCCTATGGACGGTCAGTCTGAGTGCACTATTCAGATTTTGGAGGATATGCTCCGAGCTTGTGTCATTGACTTTGGAGGCTCGGGGGATCAGTTCTTGCCTTTAGCGGATTTTGCCTACAACAATAGCTACCAGTCGAGTATCCAGATGGATCCTTATAAGGCTTTATACGGTAGGCGGTGTCGGTCGCCGATTGGATGGTTTGAGCCAGGGGAGGCTCGGTTGTTGGGTGCGGATCTAGTACAGGATGCCTTGGACAAGGTCAGGATCATTCAGGATAGGCTTGGTACAGCTCAGTCTAGGCAAAAGAGTTATGCCGACCATAAGGTTCGTGATGTGGCATTCATGGTCGACGAGCGGGTGTTGCTTCGGGTATCGCCTATGAAGGGCGTGATGAGATTTGGGAAGAGGGGCAAGTTTAACCCTAGATTCATTGGTCCTTTTGAGATTCTTGATCGAGTAGGAGAGGTGGCTTATAGACTTGCATTGCCGCCGAGCTTATCAGCCGTGCATCCAGTGTTTCATGTGTCCATGCTTCGGAAGTATCACGGCGATCCATCCCACATGTTAGATTTCAGCATTGTCCAGTTGGACAAGGACTTGTCCTATGAGGAGGAGCCTGTAGCTATTCTAGACAAGCAGGTTCACCAGTTGAGATCGAAGAGTTTCCCTTCTATTTGTGTTCAGTTGAGTGGTCAACCTGTTGAGGCAGTGACCTGGGAGTCCGAGTCCGATATGCGGAGCCGATATCCCCATCTTTTCTCCGGCTCAGGTACTTCTTTTCTGTGTTCGTTCAAGGATGAACGGTTATTTTAGAGGTGGAGAATGTGATGACCCAAAAGGTCATCACTTGTCTTACAAGTCGATTATGTGTTACAAGGCCTTAAAACATCTTTTTGTCTCACCTTGATTTGTGCGCGCAGTTCGGGCGCGTTTCTGGAAAGCTTTTATGTGAAAACTAAGTGAAATAAGGAATTTGGCCTTTAAAATTGAATAGAGTTGACTTTGGTCAATATTCTTGGTAAACGAACCCGGACCCGTGGTCTGACTGTCTCATAGGGTCCGTAGTAAAATTTGGGACTCAGGCATATGCCTAGAATCGAATTTCGAGGTTCCAAGCCCGAGAAATGAATTTTTAAAGAAAATTATTTTATGGAAAATATAAGAGTTTTTGTAAATGAAAGACTGTTTGAAATTGATGGTATCGGGCATGTACCCCGGTACAAGTTTGAAATAATAATTAATTTGAATATGTGAAGTTTGGTAAGAATCGGAGTCCGTTTAGTATAAATCAGACCTTTATTTGAGAAAAACTGGAAATTTTGATGTTTTTGAGTGATTTCATGAATTTGAGGCTTAATTTATAGTTGTTGATGTTGTTTTGATGATTTTATCGCACGAGCAAGTCTGTATGATGTTTTTAGGTTAGGGTACATATTTGGTTTGGAGCTCCGAAGGCTCGGTGAGTTTTGGATAGGCCACGGAATGAGATTTGACTTAGGAAAATTGTTGGTATATTGGAGGTCTGTAGGCTTCGCAATTGCGAAGCCTGGCTCGCAATTGCGAGCTCGCATTTGCGAAAACCCACCGCATTTGTGAAGACTGGGCTGGATAGGAAACCTTCGCATTTGTGAAGCTTATGTCGCAAATGCGACCTTGACAGGCACCGCAATTGCGAACATTGTTCGCATTTGCGAAGAAAGCATACATAGGCCATCCTTCGCAATTGCAAAGCTTTGGCCACAATTGTGAGTTCACATTTGCGAACATCTCATCGCAAATGCAATATCTGCGCCTGTGTAAATCATAACTTAGCCAAAAATTCTTCATTTTTCAAACTTTCTCAAAACCTAAACTTTCTTGAGCGATTTTCTAAAGAAAAGTTCTTCTCCAAATCAATTGTAAGTCATTTCTAACTCATTTTCTTAAATCTATAACATCTTTTTACATGATTTCAACTCAAAATCAAGGGTTTTCATGGGGGAAATTGGGTGTTTTAGGTAGAACTTAGGTTTTTCAAATTTTGGGGATTTGAACTTCGATTTGAGGTCCGATTTCAAAACAAATTATATATTTGAGTTTGTAGGTGAATGGGTAATCGGATTTTGGTTTGAACCTCGGGTTTTGTCCATGTGGGTCGGGGGTCGATTTTTGACATTTTGGTGAAATCATTGGAAAACCTATTTTCATGCATTAGAATTGATTCATTTAGCATTTATTGATATCGTTAAGTAAATTGTGGCTAGATACAAGCGAATTGGTGGTGGAAACAAGAGGTAAAGCGGTAGTTGAGGCTTGAATTGTATTCGTGGCATTGAGGTAAGTGTTTGGTCTAACCTTAGCTTAAGAGATTAGGAGTTGTGTCTTATTTGCTATGTGTTAATTGTTGAGTACGACGTATAGGCATGGTGACGAGTATCTACACGTTGGTGTCAAGCATGCCCGTGAGTCTTATACTATGATTAATGTGACTCTTTTCGTATTATTCATGCTTTATATGATGATTCCTATTGTTGAACAAGGCTTGTGGAAGTATTATTGGTAATTGGACATTGTAGAGCGTTGGCGCAAGTTGAGAATTGAGTTGTGAAGTAAATATGGAAAAGAGAAGAGGTTTATGATATTGTCTCCCTTGACGGGATGTTATTATTCATGATATTGTTTCCCTTGTCGGGATATTGTTGATATGTTATTGTTCGCTAGCCAGGATTTTATTTAAATATTATTGATTCCCTTGCCCAAATTGCTTTGTGATTGTTTCTTGGGTAAGGAAGAGTGTAAATCACGAAGGACGATGATGTGTATGATTTTTTAGAGTGTTAATACCTGAAGGGTGATGCCATGCCAATATTGTGAGGTAAAAGCACGAAGGGTGATGCCGTGTAGCACGAAGGGTGATGTCGTGTTGCACGATGTACAATGTCGTGCCATGATATGAGTGATAATGCATGAAGGATAATTCCGTGCCATGATTATGTGAGGTAAAAGCACGAATGGTGATGTCGTGTCGATTATGTTGATTCTTATAGTGAGGACGAGAGTAAAAGCACGAAGGGTGATGCTGTGCACTTGTCTTTGATTTCTGATTCTTGTTGATAATTAAATTTTGGTGTTCTTTACATTTACCTAATGTCTTTCTATTGTTACTTGTTGTTCCCCTGCAGCATGTTTCCCCCTCACATCCTTAACTGTAAATTTCTCCCTTTACTTTTCCGTTGTATATGAGTTAACTACATAGGTTTATTTGGTAGTCTTGTCCTAGCCTCATCACTAATTCTCCGAGGTTAGGCTAGGCACTTACCAGCACATGGGGTCGGTTGTACTGATACTACACTCTGTACTGTGTGCAGATCCCGGTGCTATAGCTTTTGGACCATAGTGAGATTGTTGCTTCGATCCATCAGGCGACCCGAGGTAGTCCTGCAGGCGTCCGCAGGCCTAGGCATCTCCTTCTATCTTTCTATATTGTTTCTTCTATGTATTTCTCAAACAGTTTGTATTTATCTTTTAAACCCTTATTTGTAGTACTATTAGACAGTTTGTGAAATTGTGACACCAGTTCTGGGTAGCTTATATTTAAGGATTTGTATTGGTAATATTTAAATTGTTACATTTCATTCTTCCGCTTATTGAATTCTGCTATTTATATAAAGTTAACTCACAACTGTTAAAGGATTAAAAATGGAAAAAGGTAAATAATTGTAATGGTTGGCTTGCCTACCTTTCACTAGTGGGCGCCATCACGACTCCTGAGGGTGGGAAAATCTGGGTCATGACAATTTTCGGCTCAAATTCATCTCCAAACTTGTCCTAACCCTCGTAAACAGATACCATAAGGATTTGAAGTGATTACACTATATTTCAACATCAAAAGTTAGTTCTAGTGAAGTCAACACCTCTTTGAGGTTGTGTTATCATTGAGGATTGTTGTGGGTTGTGTTTGGCTAAAATTTCAAGTTTTTGTTGCTGTCTAAGGTGATTATAACATCCTACTAATTGTTCTTAAGCTTTCTTGTATGTTAGTTAAGTTGTTAGGATGATAAACTATAAGATAATACTTGGATTAACTTAAGTCAGTTCTATGGTGTTGTATTGCCATTGAGGGTTGTAGTAAGCTAAATATAACTTGGATTTTGACTTGAAGCTACTGTGGGAGTTATGTATATTGTGTTCTTGCATGTGCTTAAGGTTATATTGATGTTGATTAAGTTAAAAAGGATGGGCTAGACATGAACTAGTGAACAAAGTTGCTAATTGAAGATATTTGGAGTTGTGGATTGTTTTATTTGTTATAAATATATGGTATAATGCTGGAATCATTGATTAATGACTTCATTATCATGTTAATGATACTGGTAAGTTAAATTAACAAGTCTATAATGGGTGATATGGGGGTATATGGACTCCAATCGGAGCTCGCCGCTCGTCGTGAAGTAGTTGTGACTTGTTGATGCTATATGGTCTCTTGTTTTTTATATTTATATGTTGTTGTATTTCTCTCGTCGTTGTTGTTGGTATATGGTATTGGATGAGCCCCTTGTTACAGGGGAGATGCAGCCCAAATTTGCATAAACGAGCTACTAATTTAAGTTGTGGACTTAGCCTTTACTCAGCACTAATTTTGAATCTCCTTATGTTATGGTAGATTGAGGTGAGTTATTTGAAAAATTTCTTAGAAGGTATTAAGGAATCAACGGGGTTAAGGTACGTTAAGTCTATCCCTTCTTTCCTTTTGGCACGATCCATATGATACAAATGAAACGAGCAAACGTGGAACTTTTACAAATGACTCTATTTTTAGAAGTGATAGTGGTGCCTATGTTCTTGATTCCCCGTGTGTCCTGTTATTATATCATCTATTCATGGGTCTCATGTCACGACCCAAACTGAAGGGCCATGACTAGCACCCGACCACACTTGCCGAGCACCAACGTACATTTCATCTAACCTTCATTATTATCTTTTAAGGCTGACGAGATCAATATAAATGGTAGACCTAGATCATGGACAACCAGCAATAAAATATGACGGCATGAACATACATAGCAGGGGATGACCAGACAATCAAGAAACTACGTATAAGATATGAGCTACCTCGCTACTATGAAAGACTATACAACAAAAACTAGCCGACAAGGCATACCAAACTATACATGAGACGACACCTTTCTATGAGCCTCTAACAGAACATAAGTGTTGCAACATAGCCGGAACAGGGCCCCGACATACCCATAATGTCTATAACAAAAATTGCATACCAAGACCAAGGCAAGTCCGGAGAAGGGATCTCGCCAATCACCGCTGAACTGGACAGTCTACTGTGGTGGGGGAGCTACACCTGCCTGTCTATCAGGACCTGCAGCACGACATGCAGCGTCCACAAATAAAAGGACGTCAGTACGAATAAAGTACTGAGTATGTAAGGCAAGGAACCATAAATGCGTTCAGTAATGTAAGCAAGGATAGAGAATATACAACCTGTAACATCTTAGTACCTCTGAGGGCTACTTACATGAAATGCATGATACATATGTATAAATACATAAACCTTTAAAGCATTCGCCTCTGTGGGCATCATCATCATCATATCGTACCCGGCCATAATAGGCTCGGTAGAATCGTACCCGGCCACGTGGAGCTCGGTAAAACCCAACTGATCAGTGGTTGCACAATAGGTGCCGTACCCGGCCAACTATAGCGTGGCTCGGTAGAGTAAAATAGATACATATATATAATGCATGCTCGACTCATGGAATCACATTTTAAACCTTTCGGAGTGACGTAAGGTCGGTATCCTCTGTACACGTTATTAGGACTAACTCTTCACTATGAACCTTATAAGAATCAGGAAGTACCAACAACATTGATAACATAAGAATAAGAGAAGCAACATTAACATCAATCGTTCCATAAGAGGGAAAACAATGTAAGTACTGCTAGCTTCTAAGAGTAGAGTATCTTGGAAGCTCGTTCATTACATTACATACAATCGGAGTCGTGCAAAAGAAGGAAAGGGATAGCCTCACATACCTTGTATATACTGCCCCAATCTCAAGCTATGCAATTGTCAAAACTCCTTAGTCTACAATAAGAGAAACGATACTATCGTTATCATTTAAGCGTCATAACTATTATGTATCGACCACAACCTATTTTACGAGGAAACGGACAGCACCTCCCCTATATATATGACCTCACACCATTCAAAACAGTCACCAAACAGCCCAAACAACATCAATAATAAACATATTGAGCCTCCCAAAATAGTCCACACATAGCCTAATCACTCCATACATACGACGACCACCGTAGTCGTGTCAAACAACCTGGAAATGTTACGAATAACTATCAGCCCATAACCCTACATATATATGGTGTTTCTCCACACCCTTCCTCCTCCAAAACTCCACAAGATAGTAGTAAAATACGCAGCCCAACAACAACGCAAAACAGTCCACAAAACAATAACATTACTACCAAGCCTTTCGATATATATCTCACAAGTTCTAGCTTCAATGGCTTAGCCGCAACTTGGATAATCTTAAATACATATAGAGTAAGAGGTTCCTTACCTTTATACAGAAAGAACAACTCCAATTTGACCTTAAATTTCCATGAAATATCCCTCCAATGCTGCCACAACAACAAAAATGCGAAACTAGCGATCAATTAGTGTTTTTCGGCACTAGAATCACTTTAGAAGGCTTGAAATCACCTAGGATTGATATTAAGAACATGAGGGAGTATTTACAGAACATAAACCCTTTAAAACAACCTCCCACACGATCTGGAACAACACAAAAATGAGCAACAACAAGAAGAACAAGCGACTTACTAGCGCCACGGAATTCCCGACACTTGATTTGTGTTGTTTGCCCTTTTTTTGGGTCTTGAATCTTGAGAGAACCTTGAGAGGATGTTCCTAGGGTTCTAAGGTCTGAAAATAGTGAAAATAAATGACTTAAAACGGGTTGGAGTCATCCTATATAGGTCCAAATATCTTAAACCGACTTAGTGGGCCCCATAGAGAGGTGCTTGGCGCAGTCTCGCGAAAATGCGAATATCTCTCTACTCCGAGATCGTATCGATGAACGGTTTAATGCGTTGGAAACTAGACTCATAGATCTTTAATTTGGTTGGTAGATCACCCCGTAATTCCTTGTAAATTATGAGAAAAGATTAGAAACATTTGACCTAATGTTTAAGTAAAGTTATGAACCTAAGTTGCGACAACTTTTGTCGACTTTTGTTTCATAACTCTTTTGACTTCAAGACTTATGATACAGATATTATATGATTAAAATACCTAAATAAATGACCTCTTGAGTGTATTAAGCACCGCTAGATTACCTGAAAATACGAGTTACAACATCCTTGATTCGTTTAACTTCTAATACTGGTTAATCACCCTTATACACTCTTGTATCACTTAAGATCAATAGGATTGACTTCTTATCATCTCAAAGATAATTCCTTCTTGGATTTATGTTAACTAATATATGGCATTGAACTAACACATGTGGATATGGGTTGTAACAACCTCCCCCTTAGGAACATTCGTCCTCGAATGTAAGGGTTTATGGGGAGTTTAAATCATCGTGGATTCCAATGGAAATTTCCGATCAATTTTCCCCTATAAAATGGTCACTAGCAAAACTTGCAAGTAATTAAGCCCAACATATGGCTTCACAAGGCTACACAAAGCATTATGCGTATTTACATTATCTACATATCACCATTTTGTATTAAGGAGAAGTATTCTCAAATTATTGCTTACCTCATAGAGCCGTTTCACCCTCCAATATATCCTGTCTTCCACCAGCATCCTTGTTATCTTCATTCTGGAATAAGTAAGGGTATTTAGACTTCATCTCCTCTTCTGCTTCCCATGTCATTTCTTCCATATTTTTGTTCCTCCACAATACTTTGACGGAAGCTACATCTTTTGTTCTCAGCTTGCGGACTTGCCGATCTAATATCGCCACTGGCACTTCTTCATATGATAGGTCCTCTGTAACTTGTACATCTTTGATAGGGATGACTCGAGAAGGGTCTCCAATACATTTTCTCAACATAGATACATGGAATACCGGGTGGACAAATTCCAATTCTGATGGCAATTCTAACTCATAAGCAACCTGTCCAATCCGTCGAAGAATTTTATACGGCCCAATATACCTTGGACTCAGCTTACCTTTCTTCCCAAAACGCATAATACCCTTCATTGGTGAGATCCTCAGGAAAACCCAATCACCAACCTCAAACTCTAGATCACGACGTCGGACATCAGAATAAGATTTTTGCCTGCTTTGTGCCGTCCTCAATCGCTCATATATCACTTTCACCTTCTCAATAGCTTGGTGAATCAAATCTGGCCCATATAATTCTGTTTCACCAACTTCGAACCATCCAACTGGTGATCTACATCTCCTCCCGTATAGTGCCTCGTATGGGGCCATTTTAATACTGGAATGGTAGCTATTGTTATAGGCGAATCTATGAGTGGAAGATGATCATCCCAATTCCCCTTAAAATCTAGAACACATGCTCGTAGCATATCTTCCAGCGTCTGAATGGTACGTTCAGCCTGTCCGTCAGTCTGCGGATGAAATGCAGTGCTAAGATTTACTTGTGTGCCTAAACCCTTCTGGAAAGACCTCCAAAAGGTAGCCGTAAATTGAGCTCCTCCATCTGATATAATAGATATGGGCACACCATGAAGCCTAACAATCTCCTTGATATACAACTTCGCATAATCTTCAGCCGTGTAAGTTGTCTTCATTGGCAGAAAATGGGCACATTTTGTAAGTCGATCAATTATCACCCAGATGGAGTCAAACTTATGATAAGAGCGAGGTAATCCAATAATGACATATTAATCACCTCCCACTTCCAGGTCGGAATCTCTATATTTTGAAGCAATCCATCGGGTTTATGATGTTCTATCTTTACTTGTTGACAATTGGGACACTGGGCTACAAATTCTGCAATAGACTTCTTCATATTATCCCACCAATACTGCTCCTTGACATCATGATACATCTTTATCGAGCCGGGATGGATGGAATATCGGGATTGATGAATCTCATTCATAATCTTCTCTCGCAACCCTGCCACATTAGGCACACACAATCGGCTCTAGTATCTCAGTGCCCCATCTTTTCCGATCCCAAAAGCCATACTTTTACACTGTTGAATGCTTTCTCTTAATCGTACTAAGATAGGATCTTCATATTGTCGTGCTTTTACCTCAGCTACCAAAGATGATTCTGATGTATTCTGTACAGTAACACCTCCGTCATCAGAGTCTAACAATCTGATTCTCATATTGGCTAGCTGATGAAGCTCTTTAATCAACCCCCATCTACCTGCCTCAATATGTACTAAGCTTCCCATTGATTTACGGCTGAGAGCGTCTGCCATAACATTGGCTTTACCGGGATGATACAATATCTCGACGTCGTAGTCTTTCAATAATTCAAGCCACCTACGCTGCCTCAAATTCAACTCTTTCTGCTTGAAGATGTATTGTAAACTCTTGTGATCTGTGTAGATGTCAACATGGACGCCGTATAAGTAGTGCCGCCATATCTTCAAAGCATATATTACTGCAGCCAATTCCAAATCATGGGTTGGATAATTCTTTTCATGCTTCTTCAATTGTCTTGATGCATAAGCAATCACATTCCCACGCTGCATCAATACGCACCCCAAACCTATACCTGAGGTATCACAATATACCACATAACCTTCTGTTCCTTCAGGAAGAGTGAGCACTGGTGCAGATGTCAATCGATTCTTCAACTCCTGAAAACTACGTTCACAAGTGTCAGACCACTGGAATTTGGTAGCTTTTTGTGTTAACTTAGTCAATGGTGATGATATAGAGGAAAATCCTTCTACAAACCGCCTATAATATCCTGCTAGCCCTAGGAAGCTGCGGACTTCTAATGGTGTTGTAGGTCTCGGCCAATTCTTTACTGCATCGATCTTCTGAGTGTCGACACTAATACCCTCATCAGATATCACATGGCCAAGGAATGCTACTGAGTTCAGCCAGAATTCACATTTGGAGAGCTTAGCATATAACTTACGATCCTGAAGCGTCT
Source organism: Nicotiana tabacum (assembly GCF_000715075.1). Lineage (NCBI taxonomy): Eukaryota > Viridiplantae > Streptophyta > Magnoliopsida > Solanales > Solanaceae > Nicotiana > Nicotiana tabacum. The sequence goes on from NC_134101.1 coordinate 108,663,328, forward strand.
GTAATACTATCCGCAAGTGGCCCGCATGTTCCGCCTCCGAACGAGAATACACTAGAATGTCATCAATGAATACAATCACGAACACATCAAGATAGGGCCTGAATATAGTATTCATGAGATCCATAAAAGCTGCTGGGGCATTTGTTAGCCCGAACGACATCACCAAGAACTCAAAGTGCCCATATCTTGTCCGGAAGGCCGTCTTTGGGATATCTTTCTCCCTAACCCTCACCTGATGATACCCTCAATCTTAGAGAAATACTTGGCACCCTGGAGTTGGTCAAACAGGTCATCAATTCTTGGAAGTGGATACTTGTTCTTTATAGTAGACTTATTCAACTGTCGATAGTCGATACACATCCGTAATGACCCATCTTTCTTCCGCACGAATAGGACTGGTGCACCCCAAGGTGAAGTGCTAGGCCTAATAAAGCCCTTATCCAGCAAGTCCTTCAACTGCACCTTCAACTCTCGCAACTCTATCGGGGCCATTCTGTATGGAGGAATAGAGATCGGTTGAGTGTCAGGCAACACATCAATGCTAAACTCAATCTCCCTTTCAGGAGGAAGGCCTGGGAGTTCATCTGGGAAAACATCTGGGAATTCGTTGACCACAGGGATTGATTGTAAAGTAGGCGGTTTCGCCTCCGCATCCCTAACGCGAACGAGATGATAAATGTAACCTTTTGAGATCATTTTCCTTGCCTTAAGATAGGAAATAAACCTACCTTTCGGTGTAGCAATGTTCCTTTTCCATTCAATGACGGGTTCACCCGGAAATTGGAACCTAACCATCTTCGTACGACAGTCAACATTTGCATAGCATGAGGCCAACCAGTCCATTCCCATTATCACATCAAAATCAACCATTTCTAACTCAAATAAATTTGCCGAGGTTTGACGACTACAAATCATCACAGTGCAACCTCTATATACCCTTCTAGCAATCACAGAATCTCCTATAGGAGTAGATACCGCGAGGGGTTTACTTATCAATTCAGGTTCAATGCCAAACTTATTAGCCACAAATGGTGTAACATATGATAATGTAGATCCCGGATCAATCAGCGCATATACATCATAAGAAAACACAGATATAATACCTGTAACAACATCTGGAGACGACTCGAGATCCTGTCGACCTACTAGAGCATAGGTTCGATTTTGAGCACCACTCGAACTCGGCACTGCACCTCTACCCCTACCACGACCTGTCGACTGCTGAAAACCCCGTGCTGGAGGTCGAACTGATGAGGAAGAACCAGACACAGATCCAGTCGGCTGAGCCATACCATTACCTCCTCTATTAGGACAATCCCGCATCATATGGCCAGGCTGCCCGCACGAATAGCATGCATCAGAACCTCGACGACACAGTCCAAAGTGGGCCTTGCCGCACTGATCACAATGTGGTGTTGAGGGTCTCATCTGACTAGTATCCCTGTGATGTTGCGAGCCAGATGCCCGCGAACTCTGACCTGGACCAGAATAGGATCGATCATATCGAGGCCTCTGAAACTGTGGAGGAGCACTAGCTACAGGTGGCGCCGAACTCCTCGAAAACTGTGGCCTGATGCGGCCTCTGAAGTCATCAGAATACCCTGCAAATCTCGCCCTCTTATGCTGGCCTCTATCCTGCTCCCTAACTGCCCTCTGCTGGCGCTTACGATCCTCTAGGGTCTGGGCATAAGCTTGAATACGGGAAATATCCATGCCCTCCACCAAGGAGGCTGTCGTACACTCATTTATTAGATGTGGTCCCAACCCATTCACGAACATATGCACCCTATCACTCATCTCGGCCACCATATGGGGAGCATACCTTGCCAAAGAATCAAACTGCATATTGTACTCTCGCACACTCATATTACCTTGTCTAAGGTTCAAGAACTTATCAGCTCTAGCTCGTCGTATCTCAACTGGCAAGTAGTGACGAAGAAATGCCTCAGAAAATTCCTTCCACACAGTTGGAGGAGGGTTCGGACCCCTGGATCTCTCCCAACTATCATACCAGAGAACCGCTAAATCCCGTAGCCGATAAGAAGCCAACTCTACTGCCTCTGTATCACTAACATGCATAACCCGAAGTGTACGATAAACCTGGTCAATAAAAGTTTGTGGGTCCTCCTTGGGGTCTGATCCGGTAAACACTGGAGGGTCTAAATTAATAAAATCACGAACTCTTGTACTAACTGGTTTCTCAGCAGCACCTGTATTCTGCCTCTGAGCCTGAGCAGCTACCAAGCTAGTCAATAACTGCAAAGCACTCCGCATATCCTGGTCTGGAGTGCCAGACGGAGGAACTGGAGGCGCTGGGTGCCTTCTAATATCCTCTGGAGGAGATGGAGTAGATGAGGTATGAGAGGGCATCTCACTTTGAGCCTCACTTTGTCCTGCTCTGACTTGGGGCACCTGACTGGTACCCTCTCCTGCTGCTGTATCAAGCCGTCTACTAATCGTTTGCTTCCTAGTCGAAGGCATCACTGAAAAAAACAAGGTGAATATTAGAGACGAACACTTACGACTCAACTCTACGCACGATCTAGATTCAGGAAGAAGGTAACAACCCTAGATGTCATGTAGCCTCCTGATTATAAATGTGGCGCGCTACACATCCATAATCAAGACTCTACTAGACACGGCTCATAGACAACCCCTAGGACAGACTTGCTCTGATACCAAGTTTGTCACGACCCAAACTGAAGGGCCATGACTAGCACCCGACCACACTTGCCGAGCACCAACGTACATTTCATCTAACCTTCATTATTATCTTTTAAGGCTGACGAGATCAATATAAATGGTAGACCTAGATCATGGACAACCAGCAATAAAATATGACGGTATGAACATACATAGCATGGGATGACCAGACAATCAAGAAACTACGTATAAGATATGAGCTACCTCGCTACTATGAAAGACTATACAACAAAAACTAGCCGACAAGGCATACCAAACTATACATGAGACGACACCTGTCTATGAGCCTCTAACAGAACATAAGTGTTGCAACATAGCCGAAACAGGGCCCCGACATACCCATAATGTCTATAACAAAAATTGCATACCAAGACCAAGGCAAGTCCGGAGAAGGGATCTCGCCAATCACCGCTGAACTGGACAGTCTACTGTGGTGGGGGAGCTGCACCTGCCTGTCTATCAGGACCTGCAGCACGACATGCAGCGTCCACAAATAAAAGGACGTCAGTACGAATAAAGTACTGAGTATGTAAGGCAAGGAACCATAAATGCGTTCAGTAATGTAAGCAAGGATAGAGAATATACAACCTGTAACATCTTAGTACCTCTGAGGGCTACTTACATGAAATGCATGATACATATGTATAAATACATAAACCTTTAAAGCATTCGCCTCTGTGGGCATCATCATCATCATATCGTACCCGGCCATAATAGGCTCGGTAGAATCGTACCCGGCCACGTGGAGCTCGGTAAAACCCAACTGATCAGTGGTTGCACAATAGGTGCCGTACCCGGCCAACTATAGCGTGGCTCGGTAGAGTAAAATAGATACATATATATAATGCATGCTCGACTCATGGAATCACATTCTAAACCTTTCGGAGTGGCGAGCGAAACTAGCGATCAATTAGTGTTTTTCGGCACTAGAATCACTTTAGAAGGCTTGAAATCACCTAGGATTGATATTAAGAACATGAGGGAGTATTTACAGAACATAAACCCTTTAAAACAACCTCCCACACGAGCTGGAACAACACAAAAATGAGCAACAACAAGAAGAACAAGAGACTTACTAGCGCCACGGAATTCCCGACACTTGATTTGTGTTGTTTGCCCCTTTTTTTGGGTCTTGAATCTTGAGAGAACCTTGAGAGGATGTTCCTAGGGTTCTAAGGTCTGAAAATAGTGAAAATAAATGACTTAAAATGGGTTGGAGTCATCCTATATAGGTCCAAATATCTTAAACCGACTTAGTGGGCCCCATAGAGAGGTGCTTGGCGCAGTCTCGCGAAAATGAGAATATCTCTCTACTCCGAGATCGTATCGATGAACGGTTTAATTCGTTGGAAACTAGACTCATAGATCTTTAATTTGGTTGGTATATCACCCCGTAATTCCTTGTAAATTATGAGAAAAGATTAGAAACATTTGACCTAATGTTTAAGTAAAATTATGAACCTAAGTTGCGACAACTTTTGTCGACTTTTGTTTCATAACTCTTTTGACTTCAAGACTTATGATACGGATATTATATGATTAAAATACCTTAATAAATGACCTCTTGAGTGTATTAAGCACCGCTAGATTACCTGAAAATACGAGTTACAACATCCTTGATTCGTTTAACTTCTAATACTGGTTAATCACCCTTATACACTCTTGTATCACTTAAGACCAATAGGATTGACTTCTTATCATCTCAAAGATAATTCCTTCTTGGATTTATGTTAACTAATATATGGCATGAACTAACACATGCGGATATGGGTTGTAACATCTCAGATATACATAAGTTGATAAAGTTTATTTCATGATATTAACCAAAGGCATATTGATCTTATGACATCTCGAAAGATCTTATTGACTTACTTCTTATGCATTGCATCCATTTATACATGTACATTGACCCATGACCAGATGGCATTATATACGCGTATATTATATATATATATGGGGTATGGGGAAAGGTTATGGCTTTATATATGCACCACAACCTGATCAGCTGGTATACATTGATGATTTTGCCCACAGAGGCCGAGATGATATGATGGGATGTCCACAGAGGCTTGACGATGTTGTGTATGCATATAGATATGACATTTATACACATTTTCATAACATTATAAATGTTTCATGATTCACAGAGCTATTCAGACTTACAGGTTGAGTCCTTTACTCCATCTTTCTTTAATGTTTGTTATATACTAATTTTCATGCCTTACATACTCGGTACTTTATTTGTATTGACTTCCTTTTTCCCTGGGGATGCTTTGTTTCATGCCCGCAGGTCCCGATAGACAGGTTGACAATCATCCTAGTAGGCTATCAGCTCAGCAAAAGGTATTGGTGCACTCCATTTGCTCCGGAGTTTCCTATTTGATCAATATGATTTGGACATGTATTGATTGGTATAGCGGGGCCATGTCCCGACCTTTATGATATTTATGTACTCTTAGAGGCTTGTAGACATATGTCATGTATATTGAAACTTGTATGGCCTTGTCGACCTATGTTTTGAGTATACATACTTCTATGGCCTTGTCGGCCTATGTTTTGAGTATACAAATGATAATGTCGGCCTTATAGGCCCGTATGTCACATGTATAAGTTTTTATATCATGTCGGGTCGTCCTACATTTAGTATTCCCTTATTGTTTTATTCTGGTTATCTCATGACAGCCCTTCTGGCCTAATTACCCATAATGGTATGATAAGAAAGATACATTACGGTGGTACTCGGTTGGGTAAGGCCCCGAGTGCCCGTCGCGACCCTCCAGTTTGGGTCGTGACAATTTAGTCGGGGTCTGAGTCGAAGTCGGGCTCCATTCCTCGCGCCCGAACTAATGCACAAATCCATGCGGTCAACTTCTTCTAAGCCTTATTTGGGTACACCCCACACTTATCTTTCTTGCTCATCGCATGCCTCTCTTTCGAACCCTTTACTTTCTACTCAACAATTATCGTTGTTTTGTCCTTTTGCACCCCCTTTACTTCATCCATCTTAAAAGTCACAGTCTCCTCACCCACTCTAAGCATGTGTTTTCTCTCTTGTATATCTAATATAGCTTTGCTCGTCGCTAAGAATGGTCTTCCTAGGATGAGGGAGACCTCCTTGTTTTCCTCCATATTCACCACTATAAAATCCATAGGAAATACGAACTTATCCACCCGAACTAACACATCTTCCACTATCCCCTCAGGTGTTATAGTTGTTTGATCTGCCAGCTATAATGATATGGGTGTAGACCTTTTCTCTCCAATCTCCTTCTCCAGCTTCCTGTAGATAGATAGAGGCATAATAATCACATAAGGATTTATCAAAATTAATAATTCCTAAAGAGCAAGGTATAGTAAAACTCCCTGGATCTCCACACTTTTGTGGGGGTTTATTTTGCAATATCGCATTGCAATGCTCTGTGAGCTTGACCGCTGAGGTCTCCTCTACTTTCCTCTTCTTCGTAAGGATTTCTTTCAAGAATTTAGCATAAGTAGGCATTTGTGAGAGCACTTTTGTGAATGGTAAGTTTACATGAACTTGTTTCAGTACATCCAGAAATCTCTCAAACTGCTTGTCCAGCTTTTCTCTACATAGCTTTTGGGGGAAAGGTAAAACAGGCATATGCTTGCGCTCCTCAGGTTCCTCCCTTCTCGAGTATTCTTTCTTCTTCTTTTTCTCAGCTTTCCTTTGGCCTTTCTTCTTCTTATTAACATCAATTTTCAGCTTCTCCCCACTTTCTTTTTCAAGTCTCACATCTTTTTGGATTAGGGTGAGATGTTTCAACAATTGCCACTTCTCAAAGTTACAACATTCATTGTTTCTTTGGGATTTCTTTCAGTATCATCAGGAAGAGTTCCTGGAATTCTCTCAAATAATATTGTTGCAATTTGTCCCACTTGCTTCTATAAATTTTGAATTGATGCCCCTTATACTTCAAATCTTTCATCAGTTTTCATAATGAAGGCCTTCATGAGATCTTCTAGACCAGACTGATTGGGCCGTTGAGTCTGAAACTGTTGTCGCGGCTGATTCATAAAACTAGGAGCTCATTTTCCTTGGAATATGGGGCTGTTTTGTTGCTATGCATTTGCAGGACCCGCAGGTGAAATCCATGAAAAATCGGGGTGCTTCTGACCCATTGCATTAAGATTATAATTTCCCACAGCATTCACTTCCTCAGTTAAGACTTGACACTTATGAGTAGGGTGTCCTCTTCCACATATATCACAAGCTGCATGAGGCTCACTTTGTATCGTGGCTAAGGTCAGCTTTCATATTTCTTTAGCCATAGCATCAAGTTGTACATGCACAGATGTATTAGCATCAACTTGGTGAACACCAGTTGATCTTCTTCTTTCAGCACTCTCAGAGGGCCATTGATTAGCATCTTCAGATAACTCATCAAGAATTGAAACTATCTCCTCTGGAGTCTTCTTCATCAAAGGGCCTCCGGCTGCATTGTGCAATGTTCTACGCGGGGCCGGTGTCAATCCATCCCAAAAGTCCTGGAGTTGCATCTAGAGTTCAATTCCACTATGTTGACACTTTCTAACTATCTCCTTAACTCTAGATAATTCACTTCTAATGTTCAAGTGAGTCTCTCGAATTCACACAATTATTAGTTTAAACGTTTAGCAGAAACTCCTCTCTCGATTAAGTCTCAACCTCACGAGATGAACCAAATTAAGCACTATTAAGATATGCAAGAATGCGTAGTGGATTGGTCCTTAGGAAAACCTCTTTCGATTATTCTCTTAACTAGGTTTAATCAATGATTCAGCTAGCCTCTTTCGATTACTTAGAAGGATCTATGAATTCAACCAATAATATAATGCAAAGATATCACAAGTTATGCCTCTCTCAATCACATGAACTAGTGAATATAGATGCAACAATTAAATCATCCAAAACGCTTCAATACATAAAACTAGAGTTATAATCCACAAACAATCATCAATACACCAAATCCATCAAAACCTAAGGTGAACTACTCCATAGAAATGGAGAAATTCATCACAAATATAACTGAAGTATATGAAAACATAAATTCAATCCAAACTCGGATCTTGAGTGAGGAAGGAATGATGCAATCCTTGTACTTTGTTCTTCCAACTCCTCCTTAGCCTCCTTAGGTCGAAAGCATGTCAAAAGTCCAAAAAATAACGTTTTTCCATATGTTTATATCAAGTAAGGTCGGGCCCAGACAAAATCACCCTTTCCTAGCCGAATAGGAAAATAACTCTGGGAAAAATACACAAGCACGCTACATGGGGCGACGCTCCTCGCGAGGCATTAGTGGGACTTATCAGATAGCATGCCGTTTTGTCAAGCAACAGGAAATGCACTGTTGCATCGCACCACGCCCCATAGCAGTGCAAATTCTTCAGAGCTCGGCTTCAAACTTGATTTTTGATGTCCAGACTTGGTACTCGACCCCCGAACACGATCCCAGCTTAATTCCTTAGGCTTATACTCAGACTTCAAAGCTCCAAATAGCTCGAAGTAGCTCCATAACATCTACACAACTCGAAATCACTCCTACAAGGCATAAAACACACAATAAGTGCAAAATACTACCAATTAAAGCTTAAACGCAAGTAAAGTGCGGTGAATTAGAGTGCAATAAGCGACTAAAACATAGGATTATAGCCTACCATCATGAGTCCAATAACACCAAAGTCAAAAGCTCTCAAATTCTTCAAATTGCCAACTTTTGCCAAATAGAACCAAAACCTTCTAGGAACATCTAAATCCAAATCTGAACACACCCAAATCTAAAAATACCATACGAATCTATCGAATCCTTGAAATCTCGTTTCTGAGATTGTTTACTTAAAAGTCAAACCTTGATAAATTCTGTCAACTTAAAGCTTCCAAATTAAGAATTACTCTACCAAACAGTCTTGAATCCCTCGAACATCAAAACTAACCATACACGCAAGTCATGGTACATCTTATGAAGCTGCTCAAAGTCTCAAACCACCGAACAAAATGCTAAAACTCAAAACGATCGATCATCGTTACATTGATATTATAAGTCCGCAGAAATCCAAACAGCAATAGTTATTTCAGGGATTTACGCAAATATTCTTTAGTCACATCGGGCCACTCTCAATAGCGTATTGAGGACGTGCTGCTCTTTTACTCGCTCGGAAAATGCAGCACCTTAGGTTCAGTTGGATAATCAATTATAGCGCAGTCCCCCTCAGCTGTCATTGCCTGATGGTCGGCAACTAGCTGTAACACCTTTTGCGAATGTGTGGTGAATGAGGGCCTGCATATGCTCCAGATACTTCTGGTTTCGTCCAAGGGATACTCCTCTGCGTAGTTCATGTGCTTCTTTTCAAATTCACGCATGTAACGGATTCAGTAGCTTATAGAGTTGGACAATACTTTTATTATTTATAAAACCAAAAAAAAGGGTACAAAATGCTGTAAAATAATGACGGGGATCTGGTCGTATGTAGTAAACACACCAATTAATATACACCAATTACACTTCAATTCTGAAGCAGTTCGTATCATCATAGATTGCTTTTGATATGTAATTACAGACATAATTACAACAATTAGAATTTGTGCTAATGACAATAACCACACGCTATGTCCCAATTCCGGTTGTTCAGGAAGGAGGTTGGTCACCACTTTCCTACGGACTCAAAGTCACTCAAGAAGCCAACATCACCCAACCTAAGAAAAAATACATATAGTATATGATACAGCTGATAATTACCTTCCAACAAAATAATACTAACAATTATATGCACATTAAACCATTATCTGCAGCTCTGAATTTCTATTAGTGATATTTGCTTTCGTGAACTTATGAAACTTGATTCTGAGCAGACGGCCTATGATTGATAATTGCTCTCTTTGTTTGGCAGTTGTTTATCCTTGTAATACATAGGAGCTGTATTGCAGAGACTCCCGCATGCCAGACCTATATTGAGCTCACCTGAATTTTGTTTCCTTACCACAACTATTCAGGTTGTCACGTGTACCAAGGTCATCAGCCTCACGAGCCAGAGAAAGTTTGTCCCTTGCTCCTAAAACCAACTTCTGAGGACGACCCAGCCTTTGGCTAAGATCAATTTCTTTCAATCTTGCCAAGGCGCCCATTTGAGTCTGTCTTCCCAAGAGCCTTTTTACCATATCATCCAGTTCCACAATTTTTCTCTGTAAGTTGGTCCTATCCATCTGTGAACACGGTGGGAAAAGGAACAGCAATATCATTATTAACTAATTCACCAGTATAACATTTATCTCCTAATATGGGCCAGAGAAGAAAAGTTCATACTTTCAGCATTTCATTTTGAGCAGTCAGCAACTGATCACGTTCTCGTAACTGTTCTATGCACATCTGGGATGATAACACGTCTGCCTCACTATTTTTCACTTCCAAAATGTATCTAAAAATTGGTAAATAGTCAGAACCCATCATACAACATCCTACAACCAGAATCTAAGTAGAAGATTATACTGGTTATTCTCAAATACTAGAAGATTTATCAATCCTACGCACTTTCTGGAAGAACTTGAATGATAATTTGAGTAACTCCAAGAGAAACACCATTTAATTGATTGGCCTCTCATTCAATAAGACACTCCACTGCCAATCATATTACTAATATGACATATCATTCCTTGTCTACTCAGTACCGGTTAAATTTAAGAATGAGGAAGACAAAAAGTAACTTACCTCTCTCTTTCTTCAACTAGATCATCAATTTGTCTCCTTAGATCTGAAAGTTGTCTCTCCTGTAATAACATAAACCAGTGTAAGGCTCACAATGAAAATAAGTATTTGTTTAAGGCTCACAATGAAAATAAGTATTTGTTTCCTATTAAGCATACCATTGCCATGCGCTCTTCTGATTGTTGTTGAGCCTCCACAAATTTTTGCAGTTGATACTGCTTTATCAAATTCTAGAACATACAGAAAAAAGGTCCTTAAAAACTCAGAAGCAGAAATACACAAGAAAATAAAGAGGTTTTAGTTGGGAACTTACTGCATAACTAGTCATGTCCAGCTTGACACCAAGCAAATCCCGAATTACATCATGTGTCATGTTTTCTGTTGCAGCCAGTCTACTGTTCAGCATACAAATCTGACAACATATACAGTCATAAATATGTGCAGAAAGAGTAATCATATCAAATCATACTATATTGTAAATGCGAGGAGTTTTAGTTGAAGTTATTCTATTAAAATATCCTTCAGAAATTGAATGACCATATCACCCTCTTAATTTACCCTCTAATATATCTCTCATTAAATGTTTTACACCTCTTTCTCCCTCCTTTCTATTCCTCTATACAAACTTTTTAATTTCAAATATCTGATGTTGGATTATAAAGTCTAGCTTGGAGTGGTAGGAAAACTTATGTTGGCATTAAAAATATGTTCAATGTGTATGGTGTTCTTTGTCCAAAAAAGAATGTGTGAATTCACAACTAAAGATCATGAAATATTAATGTGGCAGTTAAAAGTTCCATCTTTAATACAAGGAAATATAGGACAACTGAATGGGCGGAGGTTACATTTGGAATGAATGGGAGATAAAAAGTCAAATAATTGTTTGGATTAACTTTTGTGGCTTTATAATCCCCTTTCCTGAGAATTCATTCACTGCCATTAGTTTTGCAATGACATTTCTAGATGAAGAACTTTCTATAATACATCCAGTATCATAGCGTGGGAAATTAGACATGCTATGCCATGTACATTTCGGAAGCATGGTATTGAAGAAAGATAATTTAATGCTTATGCTTGATGTTTTTATCACTTATTAGTAGTTTCCTTTTTATTTCTTTTGACAAAAATATTCTTATGTTGAGATCTCATGGATTCAATTTGTGTAACAGCAAAGTTGTTTTTTCTGTTTTTTGTCCTTACTTTCCTTTTTCCTCTTTTGCGAACCACTCTTGGCTTATGTCTTTTGTTTGTTTTTACTTGATATCAATCTTTGATGTACAATATTTTTGTCTTTAAATTTGAATTAAGAAATTGAGGTCATAATTCTATAATAAAATTTACAAGGAATTGCCTTAGATATTTTTATTAACATCTTTTTTTTCTCTAATTTCCATAAAAATTTTATTAAAAAAAAGGTATCCGTTGGGCCCATTAGGCCCACTAGGGTCCACTTAGCTCGCAGGTCGGGACCGTTTAGCCCGGGACCATTAGTTCGTGGGCCTGATCCTGGGCCGGTTACTACAAAAAGACCACCGGGACTGGGACCGTTTGGCCCGTTTAATTTGGGACCAGCCCAGGACCGGGACCGGGACCGTTTGGACCAACCCACTTAAGCCCGGGACCGTCCCACTTGCCACCCTTAATAGGAGTAAAGGCTATTGATATATATTTAAGAACTTGTGAAGTATATTAGCAAAGATCTAATAGAGGCAATCTATCACAACCTTGTTCAATTCCATGAACTGAAGCAATCTCAATAGGTAGCACAATTTAAGACCAAATCACGGGTGTACATGACTTAAGTGGCAAATATGCAATTGCATCTACTTCTCATTTCAGAAAACCAACAAAGTTACTCTTGGTTATTGTCTCAACAGTGCTATAACTATCTGTTCATCTTCTGCACTTCCAAGTTTCAAAGATCTCCTGCTACTTTTATATTATTATTAGTTTCTAGGCACGCGCGTTGTGCTTATACCTCACATTATTGGGTACCAATATAAAATAGTTTTAAAAATATGTGAGTTATAAAATTAAAGTCGATAAAAGGAAAAATGCAAGTTTCTTAATCATATTTAGTCAACTCAATAAAGCAAGAACCTTGATTTATAGAAATCTTCAACTCTTTAGTGGAAATTCGCTATATGAGTTATGTACTTGCTTTACAACTCCAAACAAGCATGCACATTCTAGAAGATGGAGAAATATCTTTAACATGAGAAATCACAATTAAAACATGAAAAAAAATATCTAAGCTTCTTTGCAGTGAAAATATATGGCGTTTAACATGACCATGCTTATCTTTGATCTTGGAACAATGACGCAACTAAAAATAAATGTAACAAATAAATCAACAATTTAAAAATATCACAAAAGTAAAATAAAAGGACGAAGATGCTATGTGGAACATCAATAAGAGATATTCAAAGCAATGCATTATAATTTTATTATAGCATTAAAAAAAATATGGCAATATCTTTCTTAGTCTTCCTCCCCCTATGGAATGAGCTCAACACGGTGCTAATACCACCATTGAGAAGAAAAAGAAACTAATCAAGATGTGCCAAAATACAAGTTACATAATACATACTCCCTCCGTTCCAATTTATGTGAACCTGTTTGACTGGGTACGGAGTTTAAGAAAAAATGAAGACTTTTAGAATTTGTGGTCCTAAACAAGTCAAAAAGGGGTCCAGAGTATTTGTGTGGTTATAAAAGCTTTCCATTAAAGGTAGAATTGGAAGTTTAAGCTAAATTATTTCCAAATTTAGAAAGGGGTCATTTTTTTGACCAAAAAGGAAATAGGTTCACATAAACTGAAACGGAGGGAGTACTAATTTTTGTTCATACAAGTTACATGGTATCTCTTACAAACTTCATAAATCCATTAAGGTCCGGAGGAATTTCCATTGGTGGTGGCGGAAAAGAAGCTTGGTCATCACCGCTTCCGGGCGAAGCAGAATCCTCCGCAAGTTCAGCTAGCATTTCTTCGTAAGCTTCCTTGCCACAAGTTTTACACTTAGCCTTATTTTCTGGAATTAGTTGAGTAAAAAATGGCCAAACAATAAATGTTTCTGTCCGTTTGGTACGTTGTCTAGAAAAAGTAGGGGCATTAACAGGAGTATCAGACGGGGCATCATTTGGATTATCACTAGTTGGGTTAACTTCAGGAGCAGGACTAGTGGGTGTATCGTCGTCCGGTTGAGTTTCATCAAAATCTATTTCCTCCTCATCATTTTCATCAATAGTTGGATTATAATAAAGTGAATTCATTAATTCATGGCCTAATTGTTCACCAGCTCCAACATTATGGTAAAATTGACTCTCAGTAAATTGTAATAAACTATTATCGCTATCAAAAATAACAGATGTAGGACGGATATGGGGTTTGGATCGAGTACACGGGGGCAGTGGAGGAAGAACAGATTGACCACTAGATTCGCCACTCTTGGATTTTTCCTTATTTTACCAAAAGGTTTTTTTAAGGAAGCCATCTTAATTAATTAAGCAATAGAAAATAAATAAAACAGATAAAACTATAATATTAAAACTTAAGAGTTGGAACGAGTTTACCGAATTGACGAACAACTTGTTGAAAATTGATTATTGTTGAAGACTTGAAAACTTCAATTCACCAACTTCAAAAAGTTTTCACAAATTGTAACAATAAAGTAAGCAATAGTAGCAATTATAGAAGAAAATTAGAGAGAGATTGTGATAGATTGATCATTTTGTAAGAAAAATAAAAGAATGAGGGGGTATTTATAGTTGAAAATAAGGAAAAAGTGTAATTATAAAAAGTTTAGGGTTAAAACAAAGTTGGGCGGGTTAAATGACTATTTTGGAAATAGCCAACGGCTATTTTTTAAAGGCCAACGGCTATTTTTTAAAGGCCAACGGCCAGATTTTTCAAAGCCTAACGGAAAATTTTATTTTTTTTTGAATTTTGACCTTTGGGACCGTTTGGGCCCGCCAAGGACCGGTCTGGTCCCGGTCCCAAACAGTCCCGGGCCTAGCGGTCCTAAAGTGAAGAATCGTCCCAGAAGCTCGGACCAGGCCCACGTACACGGTTCTAACCGGTTCAGGCCCGTTTAGGCCCAGAAGCCCGTTTGGCCCGCGGTTGCCACCCTTAACTCCTATTAAGGAGGAGCAACATATAAAATATGTACAGTAACAGAATTCCCCATTTTTTTTGTAGAGCTTAGGCAGTAAAATGGCAGTTCTTTTTCATTAACGGTGGTGTCTGGTCTAGTCTTGATGCACCTTAGGAATCCATCTGCTTCTTGCTACCTCCCACCAGTACAAGTACCAAGTAACTTTGCATACCAAGGCTTAGGTAAATGAGAACACTTTACATAGTGTTACTGATGAGATTTGATGTGGATTACTATATTTACAACATCCCAAAAGTTGCTAAGTATCATATTTAGGAACCACCCCACGAGCAAAGGCATTAGCTTTCTGCAGCTACCATGTCTAAAATATGACTCCTGCATGAAAAACTTTATTATCTAAAAGTACATACCTCCTTCTGTTTTTGAGCCAGTAACACCTCTAGCTCTTCTATGCGAAATTTAGCTGCTGACAGTTCCTGGTCTTTCTCACTATTCATCTGCTGAACCAAACTGGAAATGCATCTGAAAGGTGAGCTTGAACCTCTTGTCCTGGTTGAGCTTGAGCACTTCTCTGTCTTATCTGAAGTTGGTCCTCCATTTAGTGTGTTTAATGAGTGAGTTTCAAGTCCATGCAGCACTGCCTCCAACTCCTTGTACTGATATCACAAATGGCGAATGAGAGCTGATAACTGTCTCTTATTTATAAGCATGATATCACCATACAGAAAACTACGGCACAGAGATTTGGCTACAGCTCCAAGTGGACTGTGCAGTCTCTAGCGTGGAACTTACATTAGAAGATTGTAAATGGTTTTTCCTTTCCAATTGTAATTATAAATTCCTTTCCCATAAAAAGCTGTGAGTTCAAAGAAATTTTTAAGTCTAGTCTGGGCAATATTCAAAGATTTTCCATAAGAAGAAACTCACAGCATAAGTTTCAACAACAACTCAGTAAAATCCCTCCCACGAGTGGGGTCTGGGAAGGGTAGTGTGTACGCAGACCTTACCTCTATCCTGGGGCGTAGAGAGGCTGTTTACGATAGACCCTCGGGCCTCGGCCACAGCACAAGTTTCACTTTGCAGAATTAATTTTAACGCCTGAAGTAAATTCAGTGGATTCCCTAGCACTAGGCCTAAAATGTGGATTTTGAAATCTCGTCCTGAGAAACGAATTAGAGATACAGAGGTTTTGCTGCTTGATTTTGTTATTTACTTGCTCACAACTATAGGTTATATGGACTTGCTATGCTTTACAATACCTTTTGTTGATACTGTGATGCTTGGGCTTGGGCGTGCAACAAGATTTCTGAAATGTATTCCTTGTATTGTTTTATCTACAACATATAAACCAAAGCTAAATATTATGTGGAAAATATGGCTGGACAAAAAGTCTTATAATGAAAGATATCAACCTGTGACACAAGAACCTACCTCTTTAGTTAGCTCTGCTTTTTCTTCTTCCAGATCTCCTATTCGGTAATAAAACTCAGTAGGCTCCACGAACCTGCCATATAGTTTCTTGATCAATGTCACATCATATACCATATCATGGTTATGTATCAAATCATCCTGTATGCAATTAAACCACATGAACTTTCTGACCTCGAAAATTGATCCTTTGTGGATAGTTCACCTAAGCTCTTCATGTCCATACTTCGAGAGTTCTCAACCATTAATAATCTTTTTCTTAGCGCTTGAAGTTCCAGTTCTAATGAATCTCTAATCAGGCGATCTCTTTCTACCTCTTCTTCCATTTCATGTACCTCAAAAAGGGGATAAAATAAAGGACTTGAATTTCTTAACATCAAACCAAAAGAATAAAGCTTGCATGTTATATTGTTTGTTTTATTTTAAAAGGTCATTCCACATTTAAAGGAGAGCTCAACTTGAATTAAAAAGTTGTACTACTCCTGATTTTGTCAGGGGCCAATGAACAGTTAGCATTTTCAAGTCTGAACATAATTAAAATGTGGAAAGGCTTACCTTATTCTCCAGTACATTTATGGTGCCGTCAAGTTCCTCAACTGAGTGTTCTAAAATCTTAACCTCCTCATCTTTTTGTTCAGCATACATTTTACTGGCTTCTGATGCCTGGTAAATTAAGAAGTAAGTCATCAGTGCAGGACATGTCCATCAAAGTTTAACTAGTTAAATATTCTTCAGAAAATACAAACCTGGCGAGCTTGTACAGCAATAGCTTCGTTCTCATCAGCTAGTGAACATGCCATATCAAGCCTGTCTTGCAGGAACCGGAGTTGTTCAAGAAGCTGATTCTTTTCTCCAGTAACCCTCTTGAGATCATCTTCTGTATCTTTATCTGTCATCGATGGTATCAGTTGTTTCTCTGCAGAGGAGGTCAGCCAAAGAATTTCATTTTCTAGGCTTTTCACAATCTCCCTTTGTTCTTCCAACTCATCCTCTGTTTGAGACTTCTTCATACAAAGATCATCTAAAAGAGCTCTCAACTCAGAGTTTTGATTTGAGAAAGTATCCAATTCTCTTCTAGTCCCTTCATGATCAGATTTTGAGGCAAATAGATCACTCTCCATCTCTTTCAGCCGATTTTCAAGAGTTCTGTGCTGAATGAGCATTTCATCTAGTTGATGTTCTTTAGTAGATAACTCATTTTGAGCTTGATCCAAAGCTGCAATTAACTTGTCAACTTCATCCGTGATATCCTTTCTGCTAGAAGCTGATTCTTGCAATAAGCTAATGTCAAATAGCAAACCTTTCAGCAAAGCTTCTTTTCGTTCCAATTCTTTTCTAAGCTCCAAGTTTTCATTTTTGCTGTTGATCTGGTCTAAACCCAACTCTTTATCCTCCATTTGTCCAAAGCTTGTCATTCCATCCAGTTCTTCTTTATCCATTATCATGCCAATATTACAACTTCCGCAACTTCTCCCCAAGTCATGTATAGAATCTATAGCTTCGCAACGGTATAGCACAGAAGAGGATATACCATTCTTCATAGTGTCAAAAACAATACCTTCCAGTAATAAATTTGAGTTGCCAATGAGGTTCAGTGTCTCTTCTGCCATTCTAAAAGCATCAGCAAACAATGTTTTCAAAAATTCCTCCACATCTTTTTGCATATCCAAGAAAGACCCTTCAAGCAAGGACATTGTATTTGAAATTTCTTGCAAGCTGCAACAGGCCTCATCCTGTAATATTCCTATTTCTTCATCTCTCTGTCGAATGGAGGACTTAAGTTGTTTGACATCTTCAACCAGGCTTGCTTTCTGCTCCAGTAATTCCTCTTCTGCTTGTCTCAACATAGAAGTCAACTTTTTTTCATTTTCATTCACTTTAACCAGAGTATTTAACGTGTAATCTACTTCTTTGATGGTTGAGAAGGCTTGCTCAAACTTCTTAAAGAAGTTTTTCTCTTCAGTGATTTCGTCACCAGCTTCTTCCTGCAAGCTCAGAATGACCCCCAAGAAAACAATAGTGAATTTTCAGAACTTATGAGAGCAGGGAACTACTTTATCTAGTAATACAAAGATAAAACCACAACAATTTGACCTCTTTTCTTACCTAAGCATAAAAGGATGCTAAGTTTCAGAATTCAATTTAAGTTTATTGAAAAACTATTTGACATCTGTATTACCTCTCTCCTGTAGTTGCAGCTAAATTCAGCTCCATGCATCATCATTTTATGACCCTGAATTATTTCATTTTGTTGATTCTTGATTGGCTGCTGGTCATTCAGTTTTGCAAGTTCAGCTGAATCAGAGAGATACATCACTGGGGGTGAACCCTCTTCTTTCTCATTGAAAACGGAATAAAACTGAGCATTTACTTTGGCAAAAGCACCATATGCCATTTTAAAATTCCTCCTCAAATGCAGTAGTGTTGTGCCTTCTAGATTCAAATTCTTCGGTATGCTTTGTGAATTACCACTGTGGGGAGATGTATTTGACCTTTTTCCTGAAGCAACACTTTCAGTTGAAAGATTAGAACATGAAGCCAAACAGTCAGTTGTCCATCCATCTGATTCACTTGGATCTTCAGTTGTATCAGGGCATAGATGCAAATTTAAAATCCTGCTAAGATTTTCTGTGATGTGATTCAGTTTCTCGTTTGTTTCAACAAGTTCATACCTAATCTGATGCAGCAGTTTCTGCTGTTTGTTATGGTCATGAAGCTTACTGGTATCACTTGATGGAAATCCAACTGCATGGTACTGAGAACTACCATTTTCCATTAGATCATAGAACTTATTCCTCATCTGATGGATAAGATCTAGAAATTCTTGATTGAACTCCTTGAACAAGCAAATCATTTTATAGTCGTCTGATTGGAGGCCTGACAGATAGTTTTGTGCATCAAAGCAAAGAGCATTTACAGCATTCTCCACCTCCAGTAGCTTTAACCTTGCCAACTCAATATTATTTTCATTAGCTATCAATGCTAATACACTTTCACTTGAACTGTCTCCTTTTGTGAGGTTTCTGTCAAGACTATCAGATCCATCATTTGCAGAAAATGAAGCAGCATGAACTTCAGCGGTGTGGTTCCCCTTGTGCAGCAGATGTTTTTCTAAAGATTCCAACCTACTGATTTGATCATCTAAAGAAGAAACTAGCTGGAATGCTTCCTTGTCGCTTGACTCATTGTCTAACTGCTGAGCTTGAGTAAAAGTCATTGTTGCACCTTTCAGAGAATTCAATTTCCCATCCATTTGCAATATGCCCCGTTGTGCTTCTTCTAAACTCCTTCTTAACAAAAGAATGGTTTCTTCCTTCTCAACACAAATTTTAGCAGCTCTCTCAACATGTTCACCAATGCAAGCATTGATGTCAGGAAATGAGCAAGCTATATGTTCTATGTGGGAGGAAGCATCTCGCAGGGACTTAGAACCATCTACTAGAAAGGATGTTAGCTCCAAAGTTGCTCTTTCCCATTCCATGCACAGCACCTCTATTTCTTCCTCTTTAGCTGCCAGATAGTTCTTTAAACTCATGTTTTCATCAGCCATTAAGCATAATTTCTCCTGTAGTTCGGACTTCATTGCAACAATCTCTACCTGCATATGAAGAATCGCTTTAGTTGTTTCTGCTTCAACTTCCTCACGCACTAACTCAGTTTGGTGTTCCTCTGACAACTTTAATGCATGATCTTCCAGATATTGGCTATTAAGCAAGCGAGCCTCCCCAAGGTCCTTGGACATTTTCTCCAACTTAGCTTGCAAAGCCACCATGCAGAGGTCTCCATTACTGTCCTGATTTTCAAAAACAGAGCCTCTTGACTCATGGTTATCAGGTTTATGCCTGTGTTGTATCCCAGCCCTTTCAGTTTCACGCAGCTGCTTAGACAGCCTTTGATTTTCTTCCCTTGTGAATTCTAGCTCTTCTATTAGCTTAACTTGTTCCTGTTCCATTGCTTCCATCGAGGATCTTGCTTCAACCAACTGTTTCATGATATCTTTATGCTGCGAAATGGAGGCCCAATCAGTTTCGACAACTTCTTGATATTTGGATTTTCCACCTTCTAGCGGGTCTTGTGATGCCCTGTTTACTTTATCAGCTTCAGTTGACATGGTCTCCACCTGTTAAAGTACCGGTTAGACAACAGCATAAACAAAGAGTTCAGTATCTCAATTGATTTTATCTTCCCTGCCCTCTATATCTGCAAATAATTTTCCAGCTTGGGATTTCTATATGTCAAGGAGGAAAATTTAAACCTTGTTAAAGAAAAAATGTAGGATCCTCTTACAAAATCAAATGCAGCTTGGTTAAAGTTCACATGTTTTCCCAATTCACCTTGCAATTCATCAACCTCACTGCAAACCGAAAGACAGATCAGAAGCAGAACCAAAAGAAAGCTTTTGAATGAGAACAGTAATGAAATTTGAACTCTCATTTCATTGAGGCAATACTATGAGAGATTGCCATGTTGTTACTTGTTTGGATGTCAAGAAAGAAAGTTCAATCATGTCAAGAAAGAAAGTATCAATCTTGTCACACCATAGTTTTGAAATTATAACTTAGAAGGGTAAAATTAATATATGTATTTTGACAAATACCCATGAACGCTCGCACACCCGCACACATATATGAGTTCCACTCATTTGGTAAGCGATATAAGCAATCTTTGTGCTCCGAAAGAAATTAAATTTGCTGAATAGCATTGAACCACCTCATCTAAAAGTTAAAATGTTAGAGAGGAGACACTTCCATTTATTTATTTATTTAGGTCTAAAACACGACCCTCACATGCCGGCACTAATTCTTTTTCTTGGGCCAAGCACATTAAAATAATTTAGCTTTTGTGTGGTGGTGAGACTGAGGAAAGAAAGAAAAAAATATAGCCTTTTTCCAGCAAAACAGTATTGTCCGCAGAAAAAGTCCATATCCATTGGTGTTGTGCAAAAAACTAACACCACCACGAGATAGATCATCTTCCGGCGACCAAACCCTAAAAATTTCTCCGACAGAAACCCTTCCACGCGCCCTCACGCGCCGCCGGGAGAATATTTTCCGGCAAGTCTCCGACCTCACGCGCCGGCGCGTGAGGCTTCTTCCTGCCATTTTTTGGCCGAGCTTCTTCAGGACAGCCTGGTCGCACAGCAATTCCGAGTCCATTGGTACTATTTCCGACAGATTCCGACAACTTTGGAATTTTCCGGCGAGCTACAGTGATTTTTCCGACGTGAACAGTAATTTCTAGAAAATTTCTGCTTTTTCGGTGCAACATTATAATGGCATTCGTATCAGAAGCCTTTAACTCACAATCCGTCGGATCCAATTCGTTGAATCCAATCCAGATGGTTTCTTTACCAGATTATATTGAGTTCCTTCAGTACAAAGCACATAAACAGACATCTTCAGGATTAGCCTCAGTTGTTCCAACAGATAGTAACGTGCCTTGTGTCTCCCAATCTTTAACTTCTGAGTCTTGGGTCATTGATTCAGGTGTATCTGATCATATTTCTGGTAACAAATCTCTTTTCACTAGTATTTCATATTCCCAATCTCCTCCAACAATCACAATGGCCAATGGGTCTCAAGCCATGGCATTTGCAATAGGTCAAGCAAGTCCACTTCCTTCCTTACCTTTAGACTCAGTTCTTTATGTTCCTGGTAGTCCTTTTAATCTCATAGCCGTTAGTCGCTTAGCCAAATCACTTAAATATGTTGTTTTATTTCTTGATGACCTTGTTTTTATACAGGAACGCAGTACAGGGCGGATCATTGGTACCGGACGTGAATCTGATGGACTTTATTACCTTATCCTTGCAAAATCACATGGACTCGCATCTTGTCTTCCTCTAATAACTTCTCTCGTTACTGATTCACCAGATTTATTACATAAACGGTTAGGACATCCCAGTTTGTCAAAACTTCAGAAAATAGTACCTGGCTTATCTCACTTGTCCACTCTAGAGTGTGAGTCGTGTCAGCTCGGTAAGCATACCTGCTCCCATTTCCCGCGGCATCTTGACAATCGAGCAGAGTCACCATTTACTTTAGTCCATTCAGATGTTTGGGGTCCTAGTCGGGTTAGTTCTACCTTAGGATTCCGCTACTTTGTCAGTTTCATTGATGATTATTCCAGGTGCACTTGGATATTTTTGATGAAAAATCGATCTGAGTTGTTTTCTATTTTCCAGACCTTCCACACTGAAATTCAAAATCAATTTGGGGTTTCTATCCGCATATTTCGTAGTGATAATGCCCTAGAGTATTGGTCTTCCCCATTTCAGCAGTTTATGAACTCCCATGGGATTATTCATCAAACATCTTGTCCGTACACATCCCAACAAAATGGGGTAGCTGAAAGAAAGAATAGATATCTTATTGAAACTGCTCGTACCCTACTCATACAATCTCATGTTCCGCTGCGGTTTTGGGGGATGCAGTTCTTACATCTTGTTATCTTATTAATCGTATGTCATCTTCAGCTATCCAAAATCAAGTTCCATTTTCTATCCTGTTTCCCCACTTACCTTTGTTCTCTCTTCCACCCCGTGTCTGTGGGAGTACGTGCTTTGTTCATGACCTTACTCCAGGAAAAGATAAGTTAGCTCCTCATGCTCTTAAGTGCATATTTCTAGGTTACCCGAGAACGCAAAAGGGATATCGATGTTATTCTCCTGACCTTCAGTGATTTCTTATGCCTGCTGATGTTACCTTCTTTGAAACTCAATCATACTTCACAGGTCCAGTTAATCACTTAGATATTTCTGAGGTGCTACTTGTTCCTTCTTTTGGAGATTCAGTCCCTATCTCCCATTCATCTTCCTTTATAGCTTCACCGCCTACAGTTCCAGTTACAGCTCCACCACCTATAGCTCCAGTGTCACCACCGAGTCCAGTGCCACCACCTAGTCCAGTTCCACCAACTATAGCTCCAATACCACCACCTAGTCCAGTTCAACCTTCTACAACTCCAGTGCCACCACTTAGTCCACTTAGTCCACCAATTATAGTGATACCTTCTCTCCTGTGGCATCAGTTCGCCTTTTTTCTATCCATGGCTGCAGTTCGTCATTGGCCCCTCTATCAGTTGGACATTAAGAATGCTTTTCTTCACGGTGACCTTGAGGATGAGGTTTATATGGAGCAACCACCTGGATTTGTTGCTCAGGGGGACTCTAGTGGCCTTGTCTATCGGTTGCGCCGGTCCCTCTATGGTCTGAAGCTGTCTCCTCGAGCCTGGGTTGGTAAGTTCAACACAGTTATTCAGGAGTTTGGCATGACTCGTAGTGAAGCTGATCACTCTGTTTTTCATCGACATTCTACTTCAAATCTCTGTATTTATCTGGTCGTTTATGTTGACGATATTGTTATTACCGGCAATGATCAGGATGGCATTAGTAAATTGAAGCAACATCTCTATCAACACTTTCAGACTAAGGATCTGGGCAGATTAAAGTATTTGGTGCTTATTTGGAGTCCAATGGGATAGTCTATTAGACTAATTGTCCTTACAATAGTCCACAAAAATGGGGCAGTGCTATGTACCATGCTGTAAAAGGTTAAGACCAACAATAACCACCTTTGTAATTTCTTTTTCTGGAGGTCATGGTTTTATGTCCCTTTTCAATGTACGAATCTCATGTTAATATACGAGGTAGGGGACTTTAAAAAAAAAGTCCACAAATAGGGTCGTTGAAAGAAAAAATAGGCATTTGTTAGAAGTAGCAAGATCTCTTATGTTCACCACGCATCTACTAAAACCTTTATGCGATGATGCTATTCTAGTGACTACCTATCTTATCAATAGAATGTCACTTAGATCCTCAATTTTAAAAGTCCTCTGAAAGCTTTAAAGGGTAAGAATGAATATATTGCTCCTCCAAAGGTGTTTGGGTGTATTTGCTTTGTACACCCTAGGAATTATGGGAAACTTGATCCTAGAGCTATAAAGTGTGTTTTCATTGGGTATTCTCCAACACGAAAAAGGTTATAACTATTATCATCCTCCCTCTATGAGATCTTTTGTTAGCATGGATGTTACCTTTCGAGAATCTGAACCATATTTCAGTATTACCTCATCGCCTCTTTAGGGGGAGAGCAATAAGGAGGAAGAGGTGATTCTACCTAGTTTCATTACTGGATCTCTTGATGACATTGTCATAGGGGAAAGTGAAATTGGAGAAAGAATTCAAGGGGAGACTATTGGGTGTTTGGATATGCCTGATTTGAAAACTTACTCAAGGTGAAATAGAACAGAAAAAGCCATCATGCAATTTACTGAAGCTGTACTTTCTTCTACTGATGAGTTATCTACATTTCCTAAAGAGTTAGATGTGCTTAATGCTCATAGAAAAGGAGTCACATCTTGCACCACCAAACACCCTCTATCTAATTTTGTCTCTTATAATTCTTTGTCTCCTTCCTATAGAACCTTTGTTTTGTCTATTTCTTCTGTGTCTATTCCCCAAAATTGGAGAGAAGCTTTAACAGATCCTAAATGGAAGCAGGCTATGATTGAAGAAATGAAGGCCTTGTCAAAAAATGAGACTTGGGAACTTGTCACTTTACCCCTCGATAAGAAGTTGGTTGGCTGCAAATGGGTCTTCACTGTGAAGTACAAAGCTGATGGCTCGATCGAAAGATTCAAAGCAAGATTGGTGGCTAAGAAATTTACACAGACTTATGGAGTGGATTATCAAGAGACACTTGCCCCTGTTGCTGAGATGAAAACTATTAGAATTCTTTTGCCTTGTGCAGCTAATCTTGATTGGGACTTGCAATAGTTTGATGTGAAGAATGTATTTCTTTATGGAGACTTAGAAGAATAGGTGTATATGGAGATTCCTCCTGGATTTGATACTGCACAAAGTCAAAGAAAGGTATGCAGATTGAAGAAAGCCTTGTACATACTGAAGCAATCTCCCAAAGCTTGGTTTGACAGATTCTGCAAAGCAATGATCTCCTTCGGTTACCAACAAAGCAATGTTGATCACATCCTCTTCATAAGACATCAAACGGGTAAACTCACTCTTCTCATAATTTATGTTGATGACATAGTACAACACGAGAGTTGGCCCGATTGAAGAATTGTTGGCACAAGAATTTGAGATCAAGGAACTAGGAAAATTATAGTACCTCTTAGGAATTGAGGTTGCTAGATCAAAAAGAGGAATCTTTAATTCTCAATGGAAGTATATTCTGGATCTCTTAAAAGAAACGGGTATAGCAAATTGCAAACCAGCAAAATCGCTCATTGAAAGTAATCACAAATTACAAACAAGAGTTGGAGAGTCAATTGATAAGGAGAGATATCAAAGGTCGGGCGAAAGACTCATTTATCTCTCTCATACTAGACCTGACATAGCCTATTCAGTCACCTTGCTGAGCCAGTTCATGCATGATCCCCAGATCCTCATATGCTAGATGTCTTTCACATTTTGTGGTATTTTAAGTTTGCTCCAGGCAAAGGTCTGCTTTTCTCCAAACATGGTTACCTTCAGGTAGAAGCCTATATATGCGGATTGGGCTGGATCTTTAGATGATAGAAGATCTACATCCGGTTACTGTACACTCATAGGAGGGAATTTGGTTACTTGGAAAAGCAAGAAGCAAAGTGTAGTTACTAGATCAAGTGCGGAAGCAAAATATAGAGCTATGACCTAGGATGTCTGTGAACTTCTTTAGTTACTAAAGTTACTAGAGGAATTGAGACTGTCTGGAAAGCGAAAACTTTCCTTATATTGTGAAAACAAGGATGCCATCAGCATAGTTCATAATCCAGTGCAGCATGACCGAATAAAGCATGTTAAAATTGATCGATACTTCATCAAAGAATAAGTTACTTGAGCTTGTTTCATGTGTCATTAGAAATGCAGCTAGCTGATGTGTTTACTAAGGGTCTCAACAGACAGACTTTTCATACATTGGTTAGCAAGTTGGGCATGTGTGACATCTTTGCACTAACTTGAAAAGTGTTGATTGGCTTAATTATTAGGAAAGATTTGATTCTGATTGAGATATATTTGATTATGATTGAGATTTGATTTTATTCTGATTGATTGTAATTGATTGCAAATTGATTGTAATTTATTTATCTTTCTAAAATAGTCATAAGACCTAGTGTATAAATACATTTGCTTAGGGATGTAAGAAATACACAGATGTCAATGCTTCTTTTATTACTATTAGAGATAGCTATGTAGTTGTCCCACATTGGAATAGGAGTAGTATCCCCTTTGTATAGAGTAGCTATAAATAGCACCTCTTGTATTGCATCACACACAATATATCAATATATATCATATTTTCTCCCGTGCCTTCTCACATGGTATCAGAGCTATCGTGAGAGATTTATCGCTGTGCATAAATTCCAGCGATTCCGGGAAGTAAAATCAGTCACCGGAACCCTTTTTTTTTTCCGGCGACTTTCAAAGTTGTTTTGCGTCTGCTTTGTCTCGGTCAGTGTTGTGCACAAAATCCAACACTACCACAAGAGTAGTCACTGTCCGGCGACCAAATCCCAGTGAAAATCTCCGGCGGTATTGTAGTTGTCCAAAGAAAATTTTCCGGCGAAGTTCCAACGTTGTGTGGGCCACCTTCCGGCCATTTTTTGGCGACGACTCTTCAGGACAGATTATTTCCCTTGCAATTCCGAGCCTACCCATCCAGGTTACACCAAATTCCGACCACTTTTTTATTTTTCCGGCGTGAATAGTGATTTCAAAAAAAAGGTGGACTTCCGGCCATTTTTTGAAAAAGTTCCTTCAGAACAGTTGGATCTTCTGGTAATTCCGATCCTACCCCTACTGTTTTTATTTCACTCCGACTACTTTGAATATTTTCCGGCTGCAACAGTAACTTTCCAACTGCTACAGTAGTTTGCTATTCTGGTTCAGTGTTTCTTACTCTATTTTCAGTGGATTACAGTTGATTATTTCTCTTATTTGGTAATAATTTACAAGATGTCTTTGGGAATTGATGTTTTTGGGTCTAAAAGCATGAGTTCTGGAAACTCTAATGTCATGATTACCTCAGAACCTTTAATGGGAGGTTCAAACTACTTAGCTTGGGCTTCATCTGTCGAGTTGTGGTGTAAAGGTCAAGGTGTGCAAGATCATCTGATTAAACAGTCTAGCGAAGGAGATGAAAAGGCGATAGCGCTTTGGGCAAAAATTGATGCTCAATTATGTAGCATCTTGTGGCGTTCTATTGATTCTAAGTTGATGCCTTTGTTTCGGCCATTCCAGACATGTTATTTGGTTTGGGCAAAGGCTCGTACGTTATACACTAATGATATATCTCGCTTCTATGATGTGATATCACGGATGACAAACTTAAAGAAGCAAGAATTAGATATGTCTACTTACTTGGGTCAGGTACAGGCAGTCATGGAGGAATTTGAGACATTGATGCCAGTTTCTGCTAGTGTGTCAAAACAACAAGAGCAGCGACAGAAAATGTTTCTAGTTCTTACACTCGCTGGACTTCCTCATGATCTTGATTCAGTACGAGACCAGATTTTGGCGAGTCCGACTGTCCCTACAGTTGATGAATTATTCTCTCGATTACTTCGCCTTGCTGCAGCACCAAGTCACCCAGTGATTTCATCACAGATACTTGATTCCTCTGTTCTTGCATCCCAGACAGTGGATGTTCGGGCATCCCAAGCTATGGAGAATAGACGAGGAGGCGGTCGTTTTGGGATATCTAGACCCAAGTGTTCTTATTGTCACAAACTTGGACACACTCGCGAAATGTGTTATTCCTTAAATGGCCGTCCACCCAATGCCTACATTGCTCAGAGCGAGACTACAGGTAACCAGGGCTTTTCTGTATCTAAAGAAGAATATAATGAGCTCCTTCAGTATCGAGCAAGTAAACAAACATCTCCACAAGTAGCCTCAGTTGCCCAGACTGACACTCCTATTGCTGGTAATTCTTTTGCTTGTGTTTCCCAGTCTAGTACTCTTGGACCATGGGTCATGGACTCAGGCGCTTCTGATCATATCTCTGGTAATAAATCACTTTTGTCGAATATTGTATATTCACAGTCTCTTCCTACTGTTACTTTAGCCAATGGATGTCAAACTAAGGCACAAGGAGTTGGACAAGCCAACCCATTGTCTTCTATCACCCTAGATTCCGTTCTTTATGTTCCTGGTTGTCCTTTTAGTCTTGCATTTGTTAGTCGTTTGACTCGTGCCCTCAATTGTGGTATATATTTTATTGATGATTCTTTTATTATGCAGGACCGCAGTACGGGACGGACAATTGGTACAGGTCGTGAATCAGAAGGTCTTTACTACCTTAACTCGCTCAGTCCTTCCACAACATGTCTAGTTACAGATCCTCCAGATCTAATCCACAGACGTTTAGGACATCCGAGTTTATCCAAACTTCAAAAGATGGTGCCTAGTTTATCCAGTTTGTCTAGATTAGATTGTGAGTCGTGTCAGCTTGGGAAACATACCCGAGCTTCCTTTACGCGTAGTGTTGAGAGTCATGCAGAGTCTGTTTTTTCCTTGGTTCATTCTGATATATGGGGTCCTAGTAGAGTCAGTTCAACCTTGGGATTTCGTTATTTTGTTAGCTTTATTGATGATTACTCAAGATGTACTTGGCTTTTCTTAATGAAAGATCGTTCTGAGTTATTCTCTATATTCCAGAGTTTTTGTGCTGAAATCAAAAACCAATTTGGTGTCTCTATCCGCATTTTTCGCAGTGATAATGCCTTAGAATATGTATCTTCTCAGTTTCAGCAGTTTATGTCTTCTCAAGGAATTATTCATCAGACATCTTGTCCTTATACCCCTCAGCAAAATGGGGTTGCAGAAAGAAAGAATAGGCACCTTATTGAGACTGCTCGCACACTTCTAATTGAGTCTCGTGTTCCGCTGCGTTTTTGGGGCGATGCAGTTCTCACAGCTTGTTATTTGATTAATAGGATGTCTTCATCTCCCATCAAGGGTCAGATTCCACATTCAATATTGTTTCCCCAGTCAGCCTTATACCCTCTGTTAAATATGGCAAAAATTGATACTATGTAAATATGAAAAGATACACAAATCCCTATAATCACACAAATCCCTATAATTAAGTAATTAGGAGATTTTGTAGGCTTGTAATTGTAGTCTTTCCTTATTTGTATTTCTGTCAAAGGTTATTTAAACCCAACAGCTTGAGGGAATAATCAAGCACTCTATTCACCATTTTTCTTCTCTTCTTCTTTCACATGGTATCAGAGCTAGGGTTTTTTAGTCCCTGCTCCATCTCATTTTTCTTCCTTGAATTAAAAGACTATATAAGAACCAGATCCTCCTTGGTCGACTCTTCAGTTTTCTCTATTTCTTCCTGTTTCTCTTGTTTTTTGTAGTTACTCTCATTCACTTTCAGTTGTTCCTGTGTAATAAATACAACAATGGGAGATGATAAAGCAGTTGAAAATCAAATAACTGGAAAGTCGATTTTTTCCTCTTCACCATCTCCAACAATTACTACTGTTAAGTTGGATGGAAGTGGAAATTATACCTCTTGGGCAGCTTCTGTACAACTGTGGTTCATAGGTCAAGGATATGAAGATCACTTGATCAAGAATTATACAGAGATTGGAGCATCTGACAGACCAACTTGGGTTAAAATAGATGCTCAATTATGCAGTCTTCTATGGAACTCTCTTGACAGTAAGCTACTTAATCTTTTTCAGTCATGTAAGACATGTTGCAGGGTTTGGAACAAGGCCAAAACCTTGTATACAAATGATATACAACTTATTTACAAGGTAGTCTCAGACATTGTCCACCTGCAACAGAATCAACAAGACATGGCAAGCTATCTTGGTCAGGTAGAATCTTTAAAGGATCAATTTGATTCTCTTATGCCTTTTACTGACAAGTTGGATGATCAGGAGAGACAGAGAGACAGATTTTTTATGGTTCTAGCCTTGATTGGATTAAGATCTGATCTCTCCTCAGTTCGAGACCAGATTCTTGCTAGCGCATCCGTTCCTACCTTGGAGGAAGTATCTGCCAGATTGTTGCGCATCACATCTACACCAGAGGTAAACTCATATGACACTTCTATAATGGTTGTACAAACTAACACTTTTCAAAATGGACCCAGAAAAGGAAAAGGGAAAAACACTAAACATTGCACATACTGTGATAAGGGAAGACATACACGTGATGTTTGTTGGTTGCTTCATGGTAAGCCTCCACGTAATAATGATCGTCATCAACATGCAATCAGTGTGGCTCACAGCGGAGATGGTATTCTACCTACACCAGATGTCAAGGATAGATCATCTCACTCTATCACTTTGACTGGAACAAATTATAATGATTATCTTCAGTACCAGGCATCAAAGCAACAGTCATCTACCTCATCTACAGCTTGCACAGTGCAACCTGGTAACTCTTTTGCCTATGTCGCACAGTCTTCCTTTCCTGGACCATGGATTCTTGACTCTGGTTACTGATCATATATCCGGTAACCAAAATTTTCTTTCTGTCCTTAATTCTCCATCTGTCTTTTCTACTATTACCTTAGCTAATGGATCAAAGACTGCTATCAAAGGAATAGGTGCAGCTCACCCTCTACCTTCTTTACCTTTAACCTCAGTTCTTTTTGCACCTGAGTGTCCGTATAATCTTATTTCCATTAGTAAATTAACCAAGAACCTCAAGTGTCTTGTAATCTTCTCTGAGGATTCTGTTTTTGTGCAGGACCGGAGTACGGGACAGGTGATTGGAAGAGGACATAAGTCACACGGTCTATATAAACTATCTATTCCAAAACCACCAGGTGCCTTCACTTCCGCTATTTCCTCTGATTTGCTTCATTGTCAATTGGGACATCCAAGTCTTTCAAAGTTGCAGAAGATGGTCCCCTATCTAGTTTACCTTTGTTAGAATGTGAGTCATGTCAGCTTGGGAAACACACTCGTGCTTCTTTCCCAAAGCGTGTCAATAATAGGTCATCCTCTATGTTTGAAGTTATTCACTCGGACATATGGGGTCCAAGTCGTTTCAGTTCTTCACTAGGATTTCATTATTTTGTTACATTTATTGATGATTATTCTCGGTGCACTTGGTTATTTTTAATGAAAAACATATCTGAATTGTTCTCTATTTTTCAGAACTTTTATACTGAGATTCGCAATCAATTTGGTGTTTCCATAAAGAAATTAATCAGTGATAATGCCCGAGAATACTTCTCTTCTTCTCTTTCTTCCTTCATGTCATCACAAGGTATATTACACTTGTCTTCTTGTGCACATACTCCACAACAAAATGGAGTTGCAGAACGAAAGAACAGACATCTCATTGAAACGGCTCGGACATTACTTATTCACAATCATATTCCTTTACGTTTTTTGGGTGATGCAGTTATTACTGCGTGTTATTTAATTAATCGTATGCCCTCCTCTATTTTGCAGTACAAAAGTCCACACTCAGTCCTTTATCCCGAACAACCTATGTTCCAACTTCCTCCACGTGTGTTTGGTTGTACTTGTTTTGTTCATGACCTTACCCCGGGAAAAGATAAACTTTAGCAAAAGGCTATCAAATGTGTCTTTTTAGGGTACTCTCGTCTACAAAAAGGATACAAATGCTTTGATCCATCTAAAAATAGGTACTTAATCTCAGTAGATGTTACCTTTTTTGAGACTTCCCCGTATTTTTCTCCTAATTCATTAAATCAGAAGGCCATATCCACAGTTCTTCCAGTTCCAACCTTTTCGCCTTCAACTCCAGCTCCAGCTCCACCACTCCAAGTCTATTCTAGACGCCCTCGACCTAATTCTCAACCTATTAATCCAGTTGATGCTTCTGATCCTAATGCAGGTACACAAAACCCATCGGGTGACTCATTGCCTCCTCCAGCAATGTCTCATGCTTCGGTTGAGCACTCATCAAATGTTACTGATCTCCCCATTGCTCTACGAAAAGGTACCAGAACTACTGCCAATCAAACTCCCTCTTATACCTTTTTAAGTTATCATCGTTTATCACCTTCATATCATGCCTTTATTACTAGCTTATCCACCGTCAAGGTTCCAAAGACTGTGGAAGAAGCAATGGCCCATCCAGGTTGGCGTCAGGCTATGATTGAAGAGATGACTGCCTTGCACGATAACGGTACTTGGGAGATAGTCCCTTTACCTAAAGGGAAAACCACAGTTGGTTGTCGATGGGTGTTTACAGTTAAGGTAGGTCCAAACGGAGAAGTTGATCGCCTTAAAGCAAGACTGGTTGCTAAAGGGTATACTCAAGTGTATGGCATTGATTATGGTGATACTTTTTCACCAGTTGCAAAGATGGAATTTGTCCGTCTTCTTATCTCTTTGGCAACGATGAATCATTGGCCTCTTTTTCAGTTGGACATTAAGAATGCATTTCTTCATGGAGAACTGGTTGAAGAAGTATATATGGAGCAACCACCAGGGTTTGTTGCTCAGGGGGAGTCTGGATTAGTCTGTCGACTTTGTCGATCTCTTTATGGTCTCAAACAGTCTCCTAGGGCATGGTTTGGCCGTTTCCGAATTGTTGTCCAACAATTTGGAATGACCCGAACAGAAGCTGATCATTCAGTATTCTATAGGCATTCATCTCATGGTAAATGTATCTTTCTAATTGGTTATGTTGATGATATTGTCATCACAGGTGATGATCATGAAGGTATTATCCAACTTAAGCAGCATCTTTCAAGTCAGTTCCAGACTAAGGATCTGGGAAAACTAAAATATTTTCTAGGCATTGAGGTGGCACAATCTGGCAGCGGCATTGTCATCTCACAAAGGAAGTATGCCTTGGATATTTTGGAAGACACTGGTATGTTGAACTGCAAACCTGTGGACAGTCTTATGCATCCAAATACTAAACTTGTTCCGGGACAAGGGAAACCTCTAAAAGATCCAGGAAGATATCGGAGACTTGTTGGCAAACTCAACTATCTTACGATCACGAGACCTGATATCTCATTTGCTGTAAGTGTGGTTAGCCAGTTTCTCCAGTCACCTTGTGACAGTCATTGGGATGCAGCAATTCGCATCCTAAGATATGTCAAAGGTTCTCCGGGACAAGGTTTATTGTATGAAAACAAGGGACATGCAGACATTGTTGGGTATTCTGATGCAGATTGGGCAGGTTCTCCCTCTGATAGACGGTCCACTTCAGGTTATTGTATTTTAATTGGAGGCAACCTAATATCCTGGAAAAGTAAAAAGCAAGATGTGGTGGCTAGGTCAAGCGCAGAGGCAGAATATCGGGCTATGGCATTGGCTACTTGCGAGCTTATATGGCTAAGGCAACTTCTACAGGAGTTAAAGATCGGAAGGGACGAGCCGATGAAATTGATTTGTGATAATCAAGCCGCATTATATATCGCTTCAAATCCAGTATTTCATGAAAGAACAAAGCATATTGAAGTAGATTGTCACTTCATTCGACAAAAGACTGAGTCCGGGTGCATTGTTACGAGTTTTGTCAACTCAAAAGACCAACTAGCAGATGTCCTCACAAAATCACTCCGAGGATCCAGAATTGGCGATATCTGTAGCAAGCTAGGAGCATATGACTTGTACGCTCCAGCTTGAGGGGGAGTGTTAAATATGGCAAGAATTGATACTATGTAAATATGAAAAGATACACAAATCCCTATAATTAAGTAATTAGGAGATTTTGTAGGCTTGTAATTGTAGTCTTTCCTTATTTGTATTTCTGTCAAAGGTTATTTAAACCCAACAGCTTGAGGGAATAATCAAGCACTCTATTCACCATTTTTCTTCTCTTCTTCTTTCGCACCCTCTTCCACCTCGGGTTTTTGGGAGCACATGTTTTGTTCATAACTTAGCCCCGGGGAAAGATAAGTTAGCTCCTCGTGCTCTCAAGTGTGTCTTCCTTGGTTATTCTCGTGTTCAGAAGGGATATCGTTGTTATTCACCTGATCTTCATAGGTACCTTATGTCAGCTGACGTCACATTTTTCGAGTCTAAACCTTTCTTCACAACTGATGTCACTTCTGCTGACCACCATGACATATCTGAGGTCTTACCTATACCGACTTTTGAGGAGTTTAGTAATCCTCCTCCACCTTCAACCACAGAGGTTTCACCCATACCAACTTTTGAGGAGTCCAGTGTTATCCCTCCTAGTTCCCCAGCCACAGGAACACCACTCTTGACTTATCATCGTCGTTCGCGCCCTACATCAGGCCCATCTGGTTCTCGTCCTGCACCTGACACGGCTCCTACTGCGGATCCTGCTCCTAGTACACCGATTGCACTTCGAAAAGGTATACGGACCACACTAAACCCTAATCCTCATTATGTTGGTTTGAGTTATCATCGTCTGTCATCTCCCCATTATGCTTTTATATCTTCATTGTCCTTGGTTTTCATCCCTAAGTCTACAGGTGAAGCATTGTCTCATCCAGGATGGCGACAGGCTATGAGTGACGAGATGTCTGCTTTACATACAAGTGGTACATGGGAGCTTATTCCTCTTCCTTCAGGTAAATCTACCGTTGGTTGTCGTTGGGTTTATGCAGTCAAAGTTGGTCCCGATGGCCAGATTGATCGACTTAAGGCACGTCTTGTTGCCAAAGGATACACTCAAATATTTGGGCTAGATTACAGTGATACCTTCTCTCCAGTGGCTAAAGTGGCATCAGTTCGCCTTTTTCTATCCATGGCTGCAGTTCGTCATTGGCCCCTCTATCAGTTGGACATTAAGAATGCCTTTCTTCATGGTGATCTTGAGGATGAGGTTTATATGGAGCAACCACCTGGTTTTATTGCTCAAGGGAGTCTCGTGGCCTTGTATGTCGCTTGCGTCGGTCACTTTATGGTCTAAAGCAGTCTCCTCGAGCCTGGTTTGGTAAGTTCAGCACGGTTATCCAGGAGTTTGGCATGACTCGTAGTGAAGCTGATCACTCTGTGTTTTATTGCCACTCTGCTTCAAGTCTATGTATTTATCTGGTAGTCTATGTTGATGATATTGTTATTACGGGCAATGATCAGGATGGTATTACTAATCTGAAGCAGCATCTCTTCCAGCACTTTCAAACTAAGGATCTAGGCAGATTGAAGTACTTTCTAGGTATTGAGGTTGCTCAATCTAGCTCAGGTATTGTTATTTCTCAAAGGAAATATGTGTTAGACATTCTTGAGGAAACAGGGATGACAGGTTGCAGACCTGTTGACACGCCGATGGATCCGAATTCTAAACTTCTGCCTGGACAGGGGAGCCGCTTAGCGATCCTGCAAGCTATAGGCGGCTGGTTGGTAAATTAAATTATCTCACAGTGACTAGGCCCGACATTTCTTATCCTGTGAGTGTTGTAAGTCAGTTTATGAATTCTCCCTGTGATAGTCATTGGGATGCAGTTGTCCGCATTATCCGGTATATAAAATCGGCTCCAGGTAAAGGATTACTGTTTGAGGATCGAGGTCATGAGCAGATCGTTGGGTACTCGGATGCTAATTAGGCAAGATCACCTTCTGATAGACGTTCTACGTCTGGATATTGTGTTTTAGTAGGAGGAAATTTGGTGTCCTGGAAAAGTAAGAAACAGAATGTAGTTGCTCGGTCTAGTGCAGAAGCAGAATACCGAGCAATGGCTATGGCAACATGTGAACTAGTCTGGACCAAACAATTGCTCAAGGAGTTGAAATTTGGTGAAATCAGTCGGATGAAACTTGTGTGCGATAATCAAGCTGCACTTCATATTGCATCAAATCCGGTGTTTCATGAGAGAACTAAACACATTGAGATTGATTGTCACTTCGTCAGAGAAAAGATACTCTCAGGAGATATTACTACGAAGTTTGTGAGATCGAATGATCAACTTGCAGATATTTTCACCAAGTCCCTCACTAGTCCTCGCATTGATTATATATGTAACAAGCTCGGTACATATGATTTATATGCTCCGGCTTGAGGGGGAGTGTTAGAGATAGCTATGTAATTGTCCCACATTGGAATAGGAGTAGTATCCCCTTTGTATAGAGTAGCTATAAATAGCACCTCTTGTATTGCATCACACACAATATAGCAATATATATCATATTTTCTCCCGTGCCTTCTCACAATTACTATTGTGCCTAAGAAAGAAGGTGCATCTTGTATCAGTGACTACAGGCTTATTAGTCTCGTGGGGAGCATTTACAAGATTATTTCTAAAGTGCTTTCCAACAGATTCAAGAAGGTTCTTGACGTGTCTATTTCGTCCTCCCAGAATGCGTTTGTGGAAGGTAGGCAGATCCAGGATGCCGCTTTGGTGGCAAATGAACTTGTAGACTCCAGAAGAAAAAATAGAGATCCCGGCTTATTATGCAAGTTGGACCTTGAGAAGGCTTTCGACCATGTTAATTGGGAGTTCCTGGATTTTATTATGATGCGGATGGGGTTTGGGACACGATGGAGGAGATGGATCAAGTTCTGCATTTCCTCAGTCAGATTCTCGGTCATGGTTAATAGTAGCCCGTGTGGTTTCTTTGGCAGCTCCAGGGGTCTCAGGCAAGGAGACCCCCTATCCCCCATTCATTCTAGTGATGGATACTGAGTAAAATGATGGATCGTGCGGCCGGCGGAGGCTTCTTGAGAGGATTTTCAGCTCCGATCGGGGTGCCCAGTGCCCGAAGAGTCTCTCATTTGCTTTTTGCGGATGACACCCTGATTTACTGTGATGCCGATATGGATCAGTTGACCTACCTAAAGCAGGTCCTGCAGTGGTTTCACATAGTATCAAGTCTCAAAATGAACCTCGGCAAGTGTGAGATTTTCCCGGTGGGTGAGATTACTAACATTGATGCTTTGTCTTATGTTCTCATATGTAAGGTGGGCTCTATTCCCACTACTTACCTGGGTCTCCCATTGGGCGCTTCGCATAAGGATGCTACGGTTTGGAATTCGGTGATCGAAAGAGTTGAAAAAAGATTAGCAGGCTGGCAGAAATGGTATTTGTCAAAAGGCGGAAAGGAAGTGCTCATTAAAAGCACTTTATCGAGTATGTCCAACTATTACTTGTGCCTGTTGCAAGCTCCTGTGAGCATCACCGAAAAACTGGAGCGGCTTCAAAGGAATTTTCTTTGGGATGCAACGGATGGAACTAGAAAGTATCATCTAGTGAATTGGCAGACAATCACTTCCCCAAAGAAGCGGGGTGGACTTGGAGTAAAAGATCTTAGGGTATTGAACAGAGTTTTGTTGGGGAAATGGCTGTGGAGATTCGGGGTAGAAGAGCATGCTCTATGGAGGGAGGTCATAGTAGAAAAGTACGATTCCACGGGAGGGGGTTGGAGGACCAAGGCAATCACAACACCTTTCGAGTGTGGCATGTGGAGGAGCATCATGAAGAATTGGGAATCCTTCAGTGGCAACATCTCTTACAGGGTGGGAGATGGAAGGAGAATTAGCTTTTGGAATCATAGGTGGTATGGAGAGGATACTCCGAGGGTCTCCTTCCCCGATGTCTTCAGAGTTTCAAACCAGAAGGAATTGATGGTCCAACAGATTTATAAGGAGCATGAAGGGGGGTAGTATGGGACCTCTCATTTAGAAGGAACATGCAAGATTGGGAGATTGCGGAGCTCCAAGATTTATTGACACTGCTATATGGGCAAGACAGGCCCCAGCCATCTTGTGATTCTTGGAGATGGGGTTTGCGTGGCGATGGTCTGTTCATCGTAAAGTCCTTTTACCAGAGTATGTTGGTGAGAGAGGAGGTCTCTTTTCCATACTCCTCGATCTGGATTCCTAAAGCGCCCACGAAGTTGTGCTTTTTTGCATGGCTAGCGGCGAGGGGAGTGATTTTGACTGCGGAGAATCTGCGAAAGAGAGGAATTACACTTGTTAGTTTGTGCTATATGTGTAAAAGCTCCAGGGAAGAAGTTGATCATCTTTTGTTTCATTGCCCTGTGTCCTCGGCTTTGTGGAGGGCGATCCTGAACCTTTTTGGTGTTCAATGGGTGATGCCAAGCACTGTAAAGGAAATGTTATACAGCTGGGCCGGTCTCCGTAGAAGAAGAAAGCAAAAGGCGTGGAAGTTCGCCCCGTTAGCTCTCATGTGGATAGTTAGGAGGAAGAGAAATTGGAGAGCTTTTGAGGGGATTGAGTCTCCTTTTTCACATCTTACAAATAGTCTTTTATCTTTGATCGC
The DNA here is from genome assembly GCF_000715075.1 of Nicotiana tabacum. Taxonomy (NCBI): domain Eukaryota; kingdom Viridiplantae; phylum Streptophyta; class Magnoliopsida; order Solanales; family Solanaceae; genus Nicotiana; species Nicotiana tabacum. The sequence goes on from NC_134101.1 coordinate 108,701,422, forward strand.
TTTTTGGTGCACTCATATAGCCCCTATTTGTATAGAAGATTGGGTGTCTTTTGTAGAGAATCATATTCTGATGTAAATTCTCTACTTTTTGGTATACTTCCTGTATACGGGAGTTCTCTCCCTTTTGATTAATACAATTTACCTTATCAAAAAAAAATACACAGAAATACAAGAAGGCTTTTCTTCTTCACAAAATCTACCGAAGCCTTTTCTTCTTCACAAAATCTACCGTAATCGCAATTGTTTCATTTCAATACAACAGAGAAAATTGTCCCAAAACTTGATTGACTTCTTCATTAACTGAGTGAGTTCCTGAAAATTGGTATCAAAGCTCTCAAACCTGCAACCTGTGGATTAAACAATGGTGGATGGCATTAGGATGCAAACTATGGATGCGAGGATTACTTAACACGAGAAGGTGCTAGCTGAGTTGATGACTGGGCAACAAACTTTGCAGCAGACACAGCTTGGCATTCAAGGAAGCTTGGAATTAATATTGGACAGATTGATTGCATTGGAGAGACCACCAGCAAATCCAAACGGGGGAGGTTTACTTCCTATGTTGATGCTTGAGGCAAGACAGAATAGGCAAGCTAGATTTACAGTTCCACCTCCCAAGCGGGAATTGCCAAGTTTTGAAGGCAAGGAACCAAGGTATAGCTTAGAAAATTCAAGCGATATTTCAACTTGTACAAAACCATTGAGAATTCTAAGGTTAAAGCGGCTGCTCTTTATTTGTTTAAGTAGTTTAAGCCAACCACCTTAAATGGTGCAATAGAACAGGCTAGAATGCAAGAGAAGGCCCTTGAGGCAGTAAGCAAGAAGGACAAAACCATTGTAAAACCCCTTACTCGAACACCGGAGTTGCCTCAACTCACAAGGTTTCAACCATGCCAGCTAATAGAAAAGGCACTTATAGACTGAGTCCTGAAGTTTATGAGTATAGGAAGACTAATCACCTATGTTTCAGATGTGGAGAGAAGTATGGACCAGGGCACCAATATAGAAACAAGCAACTAAACTGTTTGGTTGGGGAGAGTGATGATAGCCCTGAAGCTGTAGTGGACCCGCCTGAGACTCAAACAGGAGATCCTAATTTAGCTGAGATAATAATTGAAGGAGAGGCAACAGGAGATGTTGGAAGCCATTTGTATTAGTGCATTAGCAGGAAATAGTTCTGTCGTGAATTCAATTTTGGTCAAGGTCATTAGCAAGAAAAGGAGCCCAACAGTGTTGGGTTGATTCTGGAAGCACACATAGTTTTATTGATGAGCAAATAGTGAAGGGCACTGGACATGTGTCATTTTAGGGTCCCCCAATGAAGGTGACTATTGCCGATGGGAATTATGTCACGTGCAATGCTAGGTGTGCAGGCTTTAGCTGGAAAATGCAAAATAAATATTTTCAGAAAGATTTGAGAATTATACAATTGGGTGGTTGTGATAGTGTTAGGCAATGATTGGATGAAAAAGTATAATCCCACCAAGTTTGATCATGAAAAGAAGTGTGCTACAATTGGGAGGAAGGGCAACAAGATATGCTACATGCCATACTTGAAGCAGGCAGTTTGAGCTGTATTAATGGGAGTTCTATGGGAAAATTATTGAGGAAGGGGCAAACACTTATGGCTCATTTGTTCATGGTAAGTGTAACCAGCTACCATAACAGGAAGATATAGATGATCCAACACAAGAGGTTCTTGAAAGGTACAAAGAAGTTTTTGCAAAACCTAAAGCATTGCCCCTTCCAGATCAGCAGATTCCACTAAAACCTGATGCTACACTAGTTAGCCTGAGAAAATACAAGTATAATTACTATCAAAATGAGGAACTAGAGAAACAGGTAGCAGAAATGTTGCTCAGTGGGACCATTCAGCCAAGCCAATCCCTTTTTCTTCTCCAGCCTTATCGGTAAAGAAAAAAGATGTCACATGGAGGTTTTGGTAGACTACATGGGGTTAAATGACATTACTATCAAGGATAAGTACCCTATAACCATTGTAGAAGATCTCTTAGATGAATTGCATAGTTCAGTAATCTTTTCCAAGGTGGCCATGGAGTAGGGTACCATCAAATCAAATGATGGTAGAAGATGTGTTCAAAAATGCCTTCAGAACTCACTTAGGGCACTATGAATTCAGGGTGATGCCATTTGGCCTTACAAATGCCCCTGCTACCTTCGAGGCCTTAATGAATCAAGTTTTTTATTTTATTTTTAAGAAAATTTGTGTTAGTTTTCTTTGATGATATTTTGGTGTATAGTCAGTACTTAGCAGATCATATAAACCATTTATCCATTGTATTTGAGACATTGAAGAAGAATAACCTTTATGCAAAGAGGACTAAGTGCTCATTTGGGAAATCACAAGTTGAATACCTTGGGCATGTCATTACTGCTCAGGGTGTGGCTACTGATCCTAGCAAGGTACAGGCCATGGTGAACTTGCCTAAGTCCACCAAAATCAAGGCACTTAGGGGATTTTTGGGACTGACTGGCTATTACAGAAAATGTGTGGCTAATTATGGTGCGATTTGCAGACCATTAACAGATCTCTTGAAGAAGGAAGGGTTCAGGTGGAGTGAGGAAGCTGATCAAGCTTTTACAGCTCTTAAAAGAGCCATGTCCACGACCCTAGTATTAGCTTTACCTGATCACGCTCAACCTTTTGTGGTTGAGATTAATGCATGCCATTCGGGCATTGGAGTTGTACTGATGCAAAATGGAAGACCAGTAGCTTATTTTAGCAAGGTGCTAGCTCTAAGGTACAGCGATAAGTCTATCTATGAGAAGGAATATATGGCCTTACTCAATATATACATAACATAAACATAAACAAACCCAGTATGTTCCCACCAGGGGGTCTGAGGAGGGTAGTCTGTACGCAGACCTTATCCCTACCTAACAGGTAGAGAGGTTGTTTCCAATAGACCCTCGGCTCAGGAAGGGTAATGAGAAGAAGTGGATAGCGAGAAAGGAAGAAAGAGGGAAGAGAAAAGAAAAAGGGAAAGATAAAGAATAAGTAGTACCAAATACTAGCAACAAGGAATACATTACCTGAGGCGAACAAAATCACATAACATAATAAAAATCTAAGAATATGAAGGGACATGCGTGCTACTAAGACTATCGGTGAGCAACTAAAAACTACACACTAACCTTCTACCTTAATCCTCGACCTCCACACCCTCCTATCAAGGGCCATGTCCTCAACAAGTTGAAGCAGCGCCATGCCCTGTCTAATCACCTCTCTCCAATACTTCTTAGGCCTACCTCGACCTCTTCTCAAACTCGCCATGGCCAACCTCTCACACCTCCTAACAGGGCATCAATGCTTCTTCTCTTAACATGTCCGAACCATCTCAGCCTCGACTCTCGCATCTCATCCTCCACGGAGGCTACTCCCACTCTGTCTCGGATAACTTCATTCTTAATCTTATCTCTCCTGGTACACCCATACATCCATCTCAACATCCTCATCTCTACTACTTTCATCTTCTGCACGTGGGAGTTCTTGACTGGCCCAGCCCCATACAGCATAGTCGGTCGAACCACCACTCTATAAAACTTGCCCTTAAGTCTTGGCGGCACGTTCTTATCACATAAAACACCGGAAGTGAACCTCCACTTTATCCATCCCACTCCGATGCGGTGTGCAACATCTTCGTCAATCTCTTCGTTACCTTGGATAATAGACCCGAGATACTTAAAACTCGCTCTCTTGGGGATAACTTGAGCATCAAGCTTTACTTCTACGTCTACTTCATGGGTCCTGTCACAGAATTTGCACTCCAAGTATTCTGTTTTGGTTCTACTCAATTTGAAACCTTTATACTCCAAGGTCTGTCTCCAAACCTCCAACCTCGCGTTAACTCTGCTTCGTGTCTCGTCAATCAACACTATATCATCGACAAATAGCATGCACTAAGGCACCTCTCCTTGGATGTGTCGCGACAGTACATCCATCACTAAGGCAAATAAAAACGGGCTAAGAGCCGATCCCTGGTGCAACCCCATCGCCACAGGGAAATGCTCCGAGTCACCACCCACAATCCTCACTCGAGTCTTAGCATCAACATACATATCCTTAATCATTCTAATGTACGCTACCGGAACGCCACTAGCCTCCAAACACCTCCACAGGACCTCCTTCGGGACTTTATCGTACGCTTTCTCAAGGTCAATAAACACCATATGCAAGTCCTTCTTCCTCTCTCTGTACTGCTTCACTACTCTCCTAACCAGATGAATTGCTTCCGTAGTCGAAAGCCCCGGCATGAATCCAAATTGATTCTCGAAAATAGACACACACCTCCTCACCCTGGCCTCCACCACCCTCTCCCAAACCTTCATAGTGTGACTCAACAGCTTGATACCCCTATAATTGTTACAATTTTGGATATCACCCTTGTTCTTGTAAAGCGGAACCATCGTACTCCACCTCCATTCTTCAGGCATCTTCTTCGTCTTAAAAATAACATTAAACAGCCCAGTGAGCCACTCCTAAACTTGCTCGCCCTGCGCTCTTCCAGAATTCCACCGGGATTTCGTCTAGCCCCGTCGCTCTGCCCCTGCACATCTTACGCATCGCCCCTTCCACCTCCTCTACCGTAATCCGCCTACGGTACCCAAAATCCCGCCGACTTTCGGAGTGCTCCAACTCACCTAACACAATGCATCTATCCCCTTCCTCGTTCAACAGTTTAGGGAAGTATGCCTGTCATCTTCTCCTAATAAGTGCCTCGTCCATCAATATTTTGCCATCCTCGTCCTTGATGCACTTGACTTGGTCTAAGTCATGGGCCTTCATCTCCCTCACCTTGGCCAACCGGTACAAATTCTTGACCCCGCCTTTGCCCCCGAGCTCCTCGTACAAACGAGCAAACGCCACATTTTTAGCCGTTGTAACTGCTAACTTTGCCTCTTTCTTTGCCTTTTTGTAACACTCCCGATAAATTCTTTTTTCCTCCTCGTTTGTACTCTCTGCTAGCTTCAAATAAGCAGTTTTCTTAGTTTTCACTTTACCTTGTACCTCTCCATTCCACCACCAGTCCCCTCTATGACCCCCGGGAGAGCCCTTCATGACCCCTAAGACCTCTCTAGCAGCTACCCTAATGCAATTCGCAGTCGTGACCCACATACTAGATGCGTCCCCCCTACTCATCCAAGCCCTCATAGCCAACAACGTCTCCCCTAACTCCTGGGCTTTGTCTTTGGTCAAGTTACCCCACTTGATCTTAGGTTGCATGCAAAACGCCCTCTTCCTCCTACTCCTCTTGATCTCCAGGCCCATAATTAGGAGTCTATGTAGGGTCGTGAGGTGCTCACTTGGGATGACCTTGCAATCAATGCACAGACCTTTACCGCATTTCCTGCAGAGAGGATAATCAATCTGAGTCTTGTCCATTGAATTCCGGAAAGTGACCAGGTGCTCTTCCCTCTTCGGAAAACTCGAGTTAGCTATAACCAAATCAAAAGCCCTAGCAAAATCCAACAGTGAATTACCTCCCTCATTCCTATATCCAAAACCGAACCCGCCATGCACATCATCATAACCCCTAGCACTAGCCCCAATATGGCCATTGAAATCTCCGCCAATGAACAGCTTCTCTGTGTGCGGATACTATGCACCATCTCGTCCAAATCCTCCCAGAATCGCTTCTTGACCTCCTGGTCCAAACCTACCTGAGGAGCGTATGCACTAATCATGTTTACAGTAAACCCACCAACTACAAGTTTAATACTCATCAACCTATCATTTACCCTCCGAGCCTCGGCCACGAGCTCCCTGAGGTCCCTGTCTACTAAAATACCTACCCCATTCTTACCCCCAGAGCTTCCTGAGTACCATAGTTTAAATCCGTCTATATCCCGTGCCCTAGTACCCTTCCATCTAGTCTTTTGAACACACGCTATGTTGATCTTCCTCTTCTGAAGAATCTTAACTAACTCTATAGACTTCCCCGCCAACGTCCCAATGTTCCAAGACCCAACTCTCAGCCTAAAGGCTTTCTTACCCCCTTTCCCACCCCTGGACCCCACCCCCAGCCCCATCCGAGGACATGACCTTACTCTCACATCATACACTACCGCCACTATAAGCAAAAGATATCAGGTAAACACTACCACTAAGAACAAGTAGTGGGAACGAAGGACTACACGCTAGGAACCCGAGAGCTAAAAATTACTCAAAGGCGATACTACGAGAACAGTAACGCGAGCAGGCACTAGAACAGTGAATATACCACGTCTAAGAAACTACCCCTATGCAAACAAGGAATTAAAAGGGATAGATGAAACCTTAAGCTTAAAACACTAGTAGAAAAGAGAGAAAAACAAGCAAATACTGTCTACTAAAAACAATCGATCCAACTACGGGTTACCGGCAAGGCAACCAAAACTAATAGATGTGTACACAAACAAAAATTGTCGGCAAGGCAACGGTAAATAGATGTGCGCAAATACAGTTCAAGAAAGATGGAACCTGGATTACAGTCGGGGATGTTCGGTGAATGTTGGTACCTCCCGAACCTGTGTGCTCCGGCAAGGTGAACTGGGAAACTGCTCGGCGATCGGCTAAACTAGTGCTAGGGTTTGTGAACTGGGATGAAAATTGTGTACTGATTTCTAGACCCCAAAAACGAAAAAGATACTTTTCTTTTTCCTAAAACCGAAAAAGAAATGAAAGAAACCTGAAGAATGAATTATAAATCAAATGCTATCGATATCCACAACAATCCAATTCAATCAAATTTTTTTTTGTCCAGATTTTTCCGGTGACTGGAAACGCTAACGAAATATTTTTCCGAGTCAGTTGATGAGAACGAGAATCTTTAAACGCCAGTGCCGTACGCAATTTTTTCAAACTGTTCAGTGCGCCTATAGCTTTAACCGAATGAGAACTCCAAAAATAACAAAAGGGAAATAAAACAAGAAGAATATATCATTAACCAAAGTCAAATGGGGTCCCCGGCGGAGTATTCGCCGAAAAACTCTAGTGGATATAAAATAAGATACCGGAGTATCAAATTTCTAATGGGGTTTCTTTTAATGTACATAAAACAATTATTAACAATAAAATGGTTGTTTAAATTAAAATCTGAAATTAAGAAGATATATAAAGAAAGAGAGAAAGAAGAATTACCATTAAAGCTGATGAAAAAATTGAGTTTTATGTTGCTGAAGATTCTTCTACGGAGAGACTATAACAAATTGTATAATGAAAATGGTTTAAGAAATTAATACCTAAAAATTCGAGGGTTCCGGTCGACGGTGAATTTGAAAGGAAAATGAATGGTGACGACGTATACGAGAACAATTTGATACGACTCAATCTTCAATTAATGAAAATCAAGAGTACATATGCTGTAGATAAATGGAGACACTACCTTCAATATAAGCATTTTGTGGTAAGGACTGATCACCATAGCCTGAAATACTTGTTAGAACAGAAGGTTACCTAAGCCATTCAATAGAAGGGGTTGATTAAGCTCTTAGGCTTAAACTATGAAGTCCAGTACAAAAGAGGGGCGGAGAACACAGTGGTTGTTGCACTTTCTAGATAGTTTGAGACCTTATCTGCTGAAGTTGATCCCCACGCAACACTTAATGCCATCAGCACGACTGTGCCAATTTGGGTGCAAGAAATTGGTGCAAGCTATGAAGAGGATGCACTAGCTGATGAGTTGATTGCACAACTCACAGTTGATCTTCAAGGGCCACAGATCTGGTAGTAGTCTTGAGGAGAAAGGGCAAAATTTACATTGGGGCCACTGGCACTCTCAGGCAACAACTGATTAAGATCTTCCATGGTTCTTCAGTAGGAGGGCATTCAGGACAACTAGGGACCTTTAAGAGATTGGCTTAGTTGTTTTACTGAATGTGGTATTTGTCAAAAGAATAACAGCTTGTTTGGATGGTTGTTACCTGTTGTATTATCATATCATTAAATCCGCCGTTACGTAACGATAAAAAGTGTCACTTTATGGAACAACCGATTTGGTGTGGTCGCATCATTACCTTATTTTTTCCTCTCATCTTGCCCTTCCTTATTATTAAATAATTCTATTTTATCTTTTAACCAACCTTTTTATATAATAATTCCACCCCATACCTTATTTTTTCTTTATAATATTGCAAGTTTTTTCTTCATTGTTCCAAACATTGTATATATCAAAACGATACAGTACAATACAATACAATACAATATTATACGATATATTATGAAATGATATATAACAACCATCTAAACATTGTGGTAGTGTTGGATCTTGTACAATACTGACGGAAAGAGAGATAACGCAAGACAGTCGTGAAAAGTCGCCGGAAAACTGAGGCACGGTGACTCTGGCTGTATTCTGGCTCAGGGAAGCATCTCACCACCACTGCTCTGCCAGGACGGGGGGGCCGCTTAGCGATCCTACAAGATATAGGCGGCTAGTTGGTAAATTAAATTACCTCACAGTGACTAGATCTGATATTTCCTTTCATGTAAGTGTTGTAAGTCAGTTTATGAATTCTCCCTATGATAGTCATTAGGATGCAATCGTCGGTATTCTTCGGAATGTAAAGTCAGCTCTAGGCAAAGGGTTATTGTTTGAGGATCGAGGCCATGAACAAATTGTTGGGTACTCAAATGTTGATTGGGCAGGATCACCTTCTGATAGACGTTCTACGTCTTGATATTGTATTTTGGTAGGAGGTAATTTGGTACCTTGGATGAGCAAGAAACAGAATGTGGTTGCTCGGTCTAGTGCAGAAGCAGAATATCGAGCAATGGCTATGGCAACATGTGAACTAGTTTGGATCAAATAGTTGCTCAAGAAGTTGAAATTTGATGAAATCAGCCAGATGGAACTTGTATGTGATAATCAAGATGCCTTTCATATTGCGTCAAATTCGGTGTTCCATGAGAGAACTAAACACATTGAGATTCTCTCATGGACATTGCTACAAAGTTTGTGAAGTCGAATGATCAGCCTGCAGATATTTTCACCAAGTCCTTCACTGATCCTCGTATTAGTTACATATATAACAAGCTCGGTACGTATGATTTGTATGTATCGGCTTGAGGGGAGTGTTAAATAATTCTAGTTCCATATGTAGCAGGAGTAGAACATGTATTATATATAGGGCTCATTATATCATTGTTAAAAATCAATAGAATAATTTTCTAGTGTATTATTTCTCACACTTATAAGATGTTGCGGCCTCCTACTTCTAAGGTCCATCCTGTTTTCCACATTTCATTGTTGAAAAGAAAATTGGCTCTAGGGCGGTCGTCCAATCAGTCTTACCTATGACCAGTGGAGAAGGCCAATTCCTAGTGAAGCCTGTTGCAATATTGTAAAGACAACTTGTTCAAAAAGGAAATGTGGCTGCTGTTAAGGTGCTTATCCAGGGGTCGAACTTACCTCCTGAGGTTGCTACATGGGAGGACCATGAGTTTATCAAGTCCAATTTCCAGAGTTTGATACTAATCCTTGAGGACAAGGTTTATATGAAGGAGAAGTGTATCTCATGACCTGAGAAATGCAGCAATAAACGAAATGTCGCTAGGGGAGTTCGAAGCTGGGAGGGAAGTACAGGAATAACTAACGCTAAATCGACGGCCGAGATTAAATTTCACTTAATGAGCTTCAAAGGATCAAAAGCTGCCAGCTGGACGAGTTTGTTATAAAGCTCAGCAAACCAGTCGAGCAGAGTATCGCTGAACCAACGGGTATTTGCCCAATTCTCTCTCTTTCTTCTCAAATCTCATCTCCTTCCTTCTCTTCTAATCCTTTCTCTTCTTCTCTTCTACAGATCTGCAGCTCGCTATGGAATCTCGATTAGCTTAGTTTCCATTTTTCTTACTAGTTTTCCATCCAGTTATTTAGTTTGTAATCGCAACTGCTTCATTTCAATACAACAGAGAAGATTGTCCCAAAACTTGATTGACTTCTTCATTAACTGAGTGAGTTCCTGACAGAACACCTCAGTTGAAAGTTTAAGGTGTTAGGGAGAAAATTTTGTATTATTTATTTAGGTCTACCAACAAAATTCACTGAATATAGGAGCTTCCAACAAAATTCACTGAATATAGGAACTTACAAGGACCATACTGTTTAAACACCAAAGCAATTTTAAATTGTTTATTGCAAGTTCACATGCATGTAAGGGGTAATTTCAGGCTAAGCTGAAGATTTAGTTGTGCATACCCATATATCCTTATTGGATTTGCACTTGCAGAGACTTACCTGATTAGTTTTGAATTCATTTCTCTGCATTCTTTTAACTCTCCTGCAGCGATTCTTTCCTGCATTTGGGATGCAGTTCGCACATGTCAAATGATACACAACAGTCACCTTATCACTAATCCGATCTTCTTCTCTTGAAGTAGGTACAGGCTTCCTAGGATACCATGGCTAATTCCAAAAACTTGACCCAGAGTAAATTTCAGGAAAAAGAACAGATGTATTGAAAGAAAAAACAAAACAAAAAAGTCATCAGAGTAAATTTGACCTGTTCACATAACTCTGGCATTTCAGCAACCAGTGTTCCAGTCTTCATGTTCCCATAGAAGTTTTTAAACCTAAAAAGACAGATGCAAGATTAAATTGCCATAGAATAGAGAGCGTCCATCTTTGGCAAGTCAAATGTTCATAGTAATTACCATCTGAGCTGCTTAAGGAGGCTAATGTTCTCATGTGCAAGTCGAGTCGATTCTGGATTTTGTTCAGTTCTAGCCCAAAGCAGCCGAATCTCGTCTTTTAAAGCATTATTTTCTTCCAGGATAAAGCAGTCTGCGGAGATTATTCCATTTCCAAGTGATTCCAATCGGTCAATTTTTTCTTCTCTAAGTTTCATTATGTCTTTACTAAGTTGAACCTCTTCTTCTTGCTGATGAACCTGCAAAACACTCCTTCACTTTTATTTAACATGACTACTATATGCATAAATATCAATTCACCTAAGGTGCACTTTCTAATAACACAAGGTGCATAAGAGATGTCACAGTTATTCATACCAAATGTTTCATCGCTTCAATTTCAGCCTCTAATCTCCAAACTTCCGTCGCAGCCAATTTTTCTCTCCTCACGGCATTGAGCAAAGTTGATTTTAGATAATGTAACTGCCATTGAATTCATGGGACAATATTATATATGGTCTTGATGCTAATAGACAAATCACGAAAGGAGTAGAAGACTACTGAGTCACTTCTTCCATGTTGTGGACCACAATCAGTGTGCAGATTCAATTCCTCAGACAGGTCAAAGCTCTCAGGAAACTCGCACAAGCTGAATTGATCTAAACATGGGACACTTTCTGGAAAATAATTCTCCGTTCCCTGATGCTTCAGTAGAAAGGACAACTGACCCTGTTCAACAAGTTTTCAAGTATGCATGAGAGCATTGAATATTTTACACGTTTCATACAACACAATATTATACACCTTTAATAGAGCATGTTACATGCCTTTAGTTGTTGGATTTGCTGCTGCAATGCTGAAACATCACCTGAAGCATCTTCATTTATTTTAGCCTAGCAAAATAAAGGTCAAAACTTAAAAAACTAAAGATTTTTGATTTCCAAACAAAAGTTAGCATAGCATAGAAAATATAGCTTGGAATTTTACTACAGAATTTTGGTTTTTCCAAACAAAAGTTTGCATATATCTGGAAGTTCATACATTGTTCTGAATAAGTTTTGCGCGCTGAGCAAACTTTAGAGTGCTTAGTGTCTCACTGGCAGAACTGCAGAGAATAAAAATTAGTTATTACAACACTACTATTGCATTTTCAAAATCACAACAGAGATTATCCTGTTACCAAATAGATGGGCTGACGGTGGCGATTACTGCTGTTTTCGAGTTCCCACCCAGAGAATCCTACATCCAGGGAGGAAGAAAAGATAGCCTTCTCTTATTGAGAAATTCAATAATTTAACAGTCCAGTATTTTTTATGCCTAATAGTCATGAGATACTTCTCACCTGAAGGAGAAAAGTTAGCCTAGAGTCCCTGTATGGAACGTGTCTATGTTTGCCGTGTGCCAAATCCACCAAGGACATGATGACGAGTCTGCATGCGCAGACGAGGCAAAAATTTAGAACAAAACTTAGCAAAGTAGGACAGCATAAGGCTGGCTTGAAGATGACTTCAAAATATAGTAGAAAAGAGATCAGTAAGACAAAGCATAAGAGCATTTTACAACAGAGGATAATGAGACTCTGCAGTCTAAAATGTTCCTTTTGTAATTTAAACCAGCTCCTGCAACTTGTTAACTTCCAGCGGTTCAAATAAACTCATATTACTTGCTAAGTTACTCCGTTCACAGAGAATTATGCAAAAGATACGAATATATTCATTATCATTTAGAAGATTAAGTATATGCTTTACTTTCTAGTTTTAGGATCATGAGAACGCTCAAACATAGAAACTGCAAATCACATTAACATATAGCAAAAGACGTGCAATCCAATTTAGGCCTCAAAGTTAAAGAACAGACTAAACTCTATGAGCAGACAAACTGCCCAGAAAACCACAAGTCATCTATTGTCACTCTGGAGATACCCTCAAAACATAAGATAGTTTACTTTAAAGTCATATACGTTATTTCACTTAAAATCACATATGCTCTGTAGTTTGCTGAGTCAAGAAAACGCTACCAACTAAGCATTAAGCAAATCAGTGTGTTATCCATAAATACGTGAAATTTATCTTACAGAAACTCAAATGAATAATGTCATTGGCTGTTATGATGTCTTTGCTTTGTACCTGTGAGAATGCACGGGAGAAAAATCTATTTTTTTAATAATGATACAATGAGCCCTATATATAATACATATTCTACTCTTACTACATATGGGACTTGGACATATTCTACTCCTACTACATATGGGACAAGGACATATTCTACTCCTACTACATATAGGACTAGGACTATTTACACATAACTATCTAACACTCCCCCTCAAGCTGGTGCATACAAATCATATGTACCGAGCTTGTTACATATGTAACTAATACGAGGACCAGTAAGGGACTTGATAAAAATATCTGCAAGTTGATCATTCGACATACAAGACCACTAGACTCCCACTGAGCACCAAAACCAAGTGGTTGCTGAAAAAACAAAAGTTGACCAAAAGGTCGCCGGAAAAATTTGATAATAGTGAGACTAAGCCGAATTCCACACTACAAAATAGGTTCTAAAACACCACTAGAAAACAGAAACTTTTTTGCAAATTACTATTCACACCGGAAAATCCGGAAAAGTGCACTGTTCACGCCAGAATCACTAGGCGAGTAAGTTGTCCTGAAGAAGTTGTCAAAATATGGTCGGAATGGCTCACACGTGCCGAAAAAGTTACTGTAGCTCGCCGGAACTCTAGTTCTGGCGGCGCGTGGAGGCGCGTGACTTTCTGTCGGGGTTTTGTCGCCTGACTTTTCCGAACAAGATGGTAGTATTGGTTTTCGCACAACACTTACCGATGAGGAGATAACGCAAATCAATCTTGAGTCGTCAACCGGAAAAACGCATGGTGACTGACTTTTCTGTTCCGATGGGATTGGAATTTCTAGGGTTTAGTCGCACACGGGTTTCGGATCTGATGGTGGTAGTGGTATATGCACAGTACCGTTGTAGCAGTGATAAACTCTTGGAACAAGACGAAGTTGCCGGAATATTGCACGGCGATAGATCTTTCTTCCCGGAATGACGCACAACGATAGTTTTCTTACTGAAACTTTGATACCATATGAGAATGCACGGGAGAAAAATTTATTTTTTTAACAATGATACAATAAGCCCTATATATAATACATATCCTACTCCTACTACATATGGGACTATGACATATTCTACTCCTGCTACATATGGACTAGGATATATTCTACTCATACTACATGTAGCACTAGGACATATTCTACTTTTACTACATGTAGGACTAGGACTATTTACACATAACTATCTAACAGTACCAATAGAGTCTAAGGCAAAGTGGTTCGGATGCCTACTTTGCCTACTTGACGAAAGGGAACGAACAACGTTTCAATTCCGGGTTTATGGATTGGATTCAGTCAGCCTCACGACATAACTAGAGTGAGGCTTTGGATCTTGGCAAACGCTTCTCCGAAGGCGACCCTCTCCAGTTTCCGACTGTTCCGTCATTGAAGTAACCTTTCATCGCCCCACGAAACGAAAGGAGTCACTATCAAATAGCTCGCCCTATTGACCAAAGGTGCGGTCAGCCCGGTAACTAGGAAATAGGTTTGCCCTTGAATTGAAATGAAGAGGTCAGAAAGAAGGGAGTAGGCCTCCAACTAACTAAATGTTGTGTGAGAAAGCATGGGAGAAAAATATATGGAATAGTAATTTCCAAAAAAGTTTCCGTTTTCTGGTGGTGTTTTAGAACCTATTTTGTAGTATGGAATTCGGCTTAGTCTCATTATTTTCAAATTTTTCCCGCGACCTTTCAGCCAACTTCTGTTTATCGGCAACCACTTGGTTTTGTTGCTCAGGGGGAGTCTAATGGCCTTGTATGTCTAATGATCAACTTGCAGATATTTTCACCAACTCTCTCACTGGTCTCCGTATTAGTAATATATGTAACAAGCTCGGTACATATAACTTATATGCACCTGCTTGAGGGAGAGTGTTAGAATTAATTTATGTATAGTATCTCATATTGATATAGAAGGCTTTAGGTATATGTAAACATTGTATATAAATACGGCTATTGTAATACCTAACATACATAAATAATATATTTTTTCTGTGTCATTATTTCTCACAATAGGAACGAGTGTTCGATATAGGGGATAGGATCCATCTGCTCTTCATCTCACAAAAAAAAAAAGATTTTGCATCTTTGGATACTCAACTTAATGAAGAGCAAATTGCATTCTAGGAATAGCTCTTTTCTCTAGTGGGAAAATTAGTGTTTTATATAACCAACCCCAGCTTGTTTGAGATTACAGCACAATTGATTGATTGATATATGTACATCTGATGTAGGGCTTATCATAATTCACAGCAAGATGAGAATTTGCTATGAGAATTAGCAATTCAACGAGGATCACTAATTGGACGATGTTTATCTTATTTCATAATGTTTCTTGGATCTTGTGACTACTCAGAATTCATGAGTGCAATGTGCCACTATTAAGAAACTCAATTGTGCATGCTATGTTAAGTCCACCCCCATAATTCTCAGTTCAAATTTATGCCAATTTTGGATAGAAACTTTATCCACGATTTCAGTCACTCAAAGGCAATCCACAAAGCTTTTTCTTGCAAATACTAGAAATTGTTTGTGCATATATTTTGCTTAATCAATCATTAATGATCCAGTAAAGATTCATAATTGGACTTCCCGCATTATCAAAAGAAATCTAAAGCATCTTATGATAAACTAAGAATAGTATTATGATGAGCATGAAGAATACATGATCCTGGAGGAGAAAATCAAATAATGCAAAGTGTCATCCGCAGTATTCATCCAGCAGTGTTTGGGGGAAATTCAAAAGAATCAACAAAACAAATAGGCATGGCACAGTAATTTCAGCCCTAATTTACTCAAGAATATCTTAAGATCATCATTACCCAAGAGTTGATAAAGACTTGTTTATATTTGCAGCTTCTTTCAAACGGTCTCCTTCTGCGCCACAGCTTTTCTGCCTAAATAACCGGAAATTGTGTAAGCATGAAAACGCAATTGAATGAGATTATATGCTATTGAAGTCAAAAATTACCTTTCAGAACCAGCTAGATCAACTAAATTTAACCTTCCAAATCTGAAGTGCTTCATAGAGTCTTTCTCCCAGCAACTCTCTATGTTGCATGTGAAAACACTGTGAGATCGACTGCTCTCAGCATTCATATGAGTAGCTGCCATTTTTCTATTTGCGGCCCCCTGGGGAAGACAAGATCATCAAAACAATTTTCTCATGTGGAAAGTGCTTAGAGATGAAGGTTCAGCATTAAGTTTCACCTGTAACAAAATTCTGAGAATGTCATCAACAGAACTAACGCTAACTTCAGTGAGGTTTTCAACGTATACACCTTTCTTCAAGTCTTCTCTGAGCTATCATATATCAGCATATGTAGTGACTGATTCCATATGAATGTGCAACACATCAGCAATTGTCATCAAACAAAATTGAACTTACCAGCAAATTAGTCGATGAAGGCTCAAGGAGGTCCGTTATCTGCTCATTATATATCTCTAAGAAAGAACACTTGCAACTATACTTCAATCTCTCATTCTTTCGATCGTCCTCTTCCTAAAAGGCATTAGAATAAGGAAATAGCGCTTAAAACTTGTCACGCAAAGTAACAGCTAAATCATCTTTTTCATATCTAACCTGTCTAATTCGAGTAAACAAGTACTCGAATATACGAGGAGTGATCCCACATTGTTCGCTTAGCTTTCCACCGATTTCGCCTATGTCACCCATCATTGTGTAAGTCTTTCCACTTCCAGTCTGCAAGAATGGAATAAATTCAAAACCTGTAAATCAGTAATTGGCTATTTTGAATTATATCAAGCACCAAGAATTAGCACTGTCCCACACCTGGCCATATGCAAACATGCAGCTATTATAACCGGACATGCAGTTATCCACCATGGGCAACCCTGCAGCTTTGAAAAGCTTTTCCTGCTCAAAGCTCAAGAAACAGTTTAATTAACCTTGAGTTATCTCATCCTACTCCACATATGGTCCATTCATCCTTTCATAATGCAAATGCATACAGATACAAATTACAGTATTTCGAACCTGCGATATAGTTTCACATGCAACATGATCAAAGGTGAATCTGGTTTCAGGATGACCAAGCCAAACCAGTGTCTGTGCAGTCTCTTGCCTTAAGCATCTACCATATCCATGTAATACTTTCTCCGTGTTATTTAATGGTCTAACACGAATCAATACCTACATGAATAAAGTACTCACTTTCATTGGTCTTGTTAAGAGAAAAAGGACCTGAGCCAAACTCAATCCATCAGCAAGTTCTATGAATGTCCAAGACCATGTATGAGACCATTGACTATACTCTCTATCAATGTGTAACTCTAATAATTCAAATTGAAAAACAAAAAATTTTGATGTAGCAAGCATAATTGGTGAAGAGAACCTGCACATTGTGATCATTCCAGAAAGAAGGATCCTCCGACAGCTCAAAGTGGACAGAAGGCTCAGAGTTGATGAAAAGAGTTCCTTTTGAATTTCTAGAAGATAATGAAGTAGTCCCTTTACCTCCAGTATGGAGAGCATGCCTAGCCCCGGAGGGTGTAAACACATTACAAATTCTCCTAACTGGAGTAGTTTGAGCTGAATTGGGTTCAGAATGAGCTTTTCCTCTAACTCCATTTCCATCTCGAACAGCTCGGGTTGTTTCAGATTTAGTGGGATGGAGGTCTTGAGCTAGGGCCAGACATTGAGATGGGTCGGTGATGGAATTAAGAGGCGTTCGAGTAGGAGTAAGGAAGGGAAATTCGGTATTGTCAAAGTCGTTCTCATTTGATTCGAACTGGGTTCGAGCAGCAGCGGATCTGACAGATGAAGAAGAAGCATCTTTGGACATAGCTCGCAACTTTCAAATGTCAAATTAGACTAGGGTTTTTGTAGGACAATGAAGATGAATGGAGTAGCCTTTGAATATGGGAAAATAAGTGCAGTGTGGCAGAAAGAGAGAGCATTCCCCATTCAGAATCAGTGGTGGCCTCGTGGGGTCTGTAAGGTAAAGGCGCAAGCCCGCCCCTTTTCAAATTCAATTATGGATACCGCTTCCACTCTTTTCATTTTATTGTCTCCTTTTCATTTGCATATGATAAAAGTAAAAACTTGTGAATCTAGATTCTAGAATCTATTAAAAGCGTTAAACTGTTAATTTCAATTTCTTTTTATATATTTAAGTCGAAACAGTCAAAATTTTACTATTGATAAGGGTTATATTGCAGGCCCCTTAAGTAATAAACATGAATAAATTTTCAAAAGAAAAGAATTAATGTTAAAGTTTGATTGCAGGCTGAATACATCAATGGCGTCGCAAACTTGACAAAAAAAATTCATGTTGGCATGTCATCTTTCCTAGTATCTATTAAACATTTCATGTTTGCCGAAATTGTATCAATTAAACAGCTTTTCAAATCTCTTAACATTTAAAAAAATGTGTCGTTAATCGTCTATGACATGGCAAGTGAAATAAATAAGTGAAAGGCATTTGACTCTCCCTATAATACCTCAGCCTCATTTTTCTTTCTTTTTCTTTTTTTCCTTTCTTTTCCTCTCTTCTGTAATTTAGTGTAAAAACTCATAAATTACCATATGTAACAAGAATCAATTCGGGCTTAAAAGACCAAGTACGGATCAAAGGAACTTAAGGCGAAGTATCAGGCTATGCATGGTGCGTAGCCAATAAAAAAAAGAGCAAAGGAAGAGACCTTCAGGTCTCCTATGCACAGACATGAGCCTCCTACGCATTGAGAGAACCTCCTATGCGTGAGAGGAGCCAACCCAAGCACGCCCAAATCAAGCCACGCACGGAGAAGCGCTCACCTATGCACGTTGGACCACGCTTATGTAAGGCCAACACTACCTACGCAACCCCCCCCCCCCCGGTTGCTCCTACGCAAGTCCTTGTAGGCTTTTATGCATCATGCATAGGCCATTCTAGAAGCTTAACCAAAATGGCCAAGAGGAAGGGCCAGCCTATGCACAGTTAGGCAGGTGGATAGCGGGCCAACACACGGTCTTCAGATCTTTTAAGAAGAGCGTCGTTGGGGAAAGAGGAGATAGATAGAGAGAGAGGGAGAGAGTTGGATTTTGAACTTGGACGTTAATCCTCGAGAGGAGTATCTCTTCCACCATAAATACACCCCCTCCCTCCCCAAAGTAATATCTGGTAATATCATTCTGTAATAAACCTAACCTATTTATGGATCAAAATTCATAGGATTTCGCTCCATTTTAAGAATCTCTACAAGGATCCCAAGCTAGGGTTTTGAACTCAAAAGTAATGTTTCTATCATGTGTTCAAATGCAAGTATGAGATGGATATTTAGGAAGTATAATAAGTTGAGAATTGTTATTTGAATGAGAGGGGATACAAGTTCTTAATGGGTCTTATGAACTAGGATTTGTGATGAATAGTAAATAGGTAGAAACAGATTCTAAAATTGGATGATAAATGTCTAGGTCCCTATTATATTGTGTTGGTTAAATTCTTACTAAGTCGATTGGAACACAAGGAGGTAAGCTAACTTTGGGGATTTCAAGTTATATTGAGTTCAACCCTCTATAAAAAATTTCTCCAAAACTAGATGTCTTCTGTCACACCTCCTTTTTGCGCGCCCGCCCCGAGGGGTAAGATGCGCGAGTGGAGTTTTTCCAATTTAAGTGACAATATTCGAAATGGGATTATTTATTTAATTCAGAGTCGCCACTTGGGAAAGGTTTGGTTTTTGGTGTCCCAAGTCACCGGTTTATCTTGAATCCCAAATCGAGGAAATTTTCGACTTTTCCAAATGAAGTCTGCGAACCAGAAATTCTAAGTAAGGAATTCTGTTGACCCGAGGGAAGGTGTTAGGCACCCTCGAATCCCGTGGTTCTAGCACGGTCGCTTAAATTGTTCTAATGGCTAAATATCTGATTTAAATACAGGTTGTGACCTATATGCTTTTATTGAGTTTAAACCGCTTTTATTATTATCATTTATTTTATAGAATTGCAACGTCGTGAAAATGCATCTCGAACCACGTCACAATCAATGCACCCGTAGTTGTTAACACATTTTTGACTCCGTTGAGACTTGGATTTGGATCACATCAATGTGCACCCGATTTTTAAGAATATAATTTACTTAAAGTCGCGCCTAAAGAAATCTAAACGCATTATTGTCTTTTGGGGAAGGCAGTGGAATTCACTAAACAGTCCGTCCCAAATTCTAAGTATTTATCATGATCAATTATTGAGGGCCCCGCAATTTGCATTTTTATTCGGCGAGGCTCGTCTCATTATTTTAGAAGGGTACCCTACAGTGGCTACATTTCTACTACGTTTATCTTTAAAGAGAAGGACGATGCCAAATTTTACTTGTTTGAACAAATACAGACTGAATCCTTATTATGTTTGCCGAACCTAAACTTGTTTGATTACCTGATTGATTGTTCATGAGGTGAGAGTTGCCTCACGCTTTGTCTTCATCGAGTGAATACGCTTATTAATTTGCTAAGTGAGATTGCAACAAACTAACAACATATATTGAGTTATGTTTAACGACCTCCAAGTTCCGTTTTAGCACTCTAACCTATTTGAAATTGATAAACGAAATCGGCTGTTTATTAGGAAAATTACTACTAAATGAACTCGAAATGACTATTAGTTTCTCCCAACAATCATCACATTATTTCGAAACAAAGAATCTATACCGAAACCCGATATCGAACTTATATTGGAGCACATAATCTGACAGGAAAAGCTGGCCTTCATAGCCAACTCTTAATGTGACTGCATGAGGGTTTGTTTGGGATACATTTATCCCGGACTTAATACCATAGATTTGTCAATTCAGAGGTCTATGTAAAATACATACAAGTGCTTACCATGGCTCTATGTTATACAGTCATAACTAAACCAAACAAGTGTTATACTAAACTGAATGTATACTAAATCAAACATGCTGTCTAGGTCATACTGTCATTACTGTTGAGCCATGCTATCTAACAGTTCACTTTAAACAGAATGTATGCTAGCTTATGCAGAATATTTGCAGTTTGCAGTAAAAATACAGGCCCAACTAACATTCGAACTATCTTTTACACCAATGCTATAATATAAACTGATATTCATTTCTCTATTTCTGCTTCAACTTCAAACTTTCAACAATACATGGTTCAAAGGTTGTGTACCTGGGAATATTTTCAATTGAAGAAGAGGGCAATCAGTAGAGTACAATGATAACAGAATGCAGCAGCAATCACAGCACTATCAGTAGCAGCAGGGCAGAATAGCAGCAGACAAAGCAATACAGCAAGAAACAAGCTCGAGTGCAGAAGTGCAACTATGGCCAATAGAAAGCAGTAGCCAAATGACAGCAACACCCAGTGGAGTAGACTCAGGACTCCAGACAGACCAAGCCAGTAGTGAACCAAAAACACTCGACTAGTAGACACAACTGGAATTTCAAAGAATCAGAATTGATTTTGAACAAATTGAACAGCTGAGACCCGAACAATAATAGGAGGAAACAGTTTCTGATTGTTGATTGTACAGCTTCTATCCCTTCACCTCTCTCTATCTGTGTTTTTTGTTTTTTTTTCTTCAGCTCTTAAGGTTCAATGTGTATATCTTCTTCTTCCCCAATTCTGTATATCTCCCTCCCTTTATAAACCTCAAAACTATCTCTTTTAACAGCCTGTTTTCAGAATACCCCAGTACCCCTCCCATGTGCCTTCCATTTTCAATTCCAACTTTAGCTAATTAAGTATTAAACCCCATCAACATTCCCTGGCAGATTTAACTTTTAAAAGGTTTAAATACTTCTTTAAACTAAAGCCAAGTATGGGCAGTAGGATGTATCTGACAGCATATGCTGTCAAATTGTTTAAAACTTAGCAAAGACCTTTATGCAGGCCACAGGCTGTGCACAAAGCACATGAGGTGCAGTAGTGCACATGCTGTGCACGAGTGCACATGCCTCCCAATTCAGAATTTAAAACAAACATCCCCTTTTACATTACTGATCAATTCAACAGTTATAAATAAACAAAATTGGTTCTTAATTGATTCAACAAATGTTTAACAGAAGCAAATCGATTTACTATGCTCAGACAGTTGAAACTAATTGACGACTTATGTCGACTCGACTATATTAGCATTAACATACACAATCGTAGCCAAAAATCAGACATTCAGAAGTATGGGACACATGACTCGACTTATACTGATTAAAACAGAATTGTACTTTGAGGAATCAGTTAGTCAGTACAAATTTGGAATACAACCAATACACATGCCTTATCAGAATAGGAGGGGAGGGATTCAAACAAACACAGAGGTTCAAACAAAGTGGACAAACAAAAGTTGATAAAATTAAAACAAATATGAACAGTCTTTTAAAACAAATCACACGGACTAAAAACAAATAAAGGAAAGAAAGCAGACTCACCTTAAACTTGAAAAGTTAAAAAGTTTGAACCCGGATTTGGACAGACCTTTCTTAAGGCTGAACGGACTTTAATCGAAGTGTTTCTCAGATGAGAAACACTTCGATTAAGGTCCATTAGACCTTAATCTCTTTGGCTCGGACTGGCATGGGCCAGTGATGAAAGAACACAAAACTTTCAAAACTTAGATCTGGGATTCAGGCTTCCCTGATCAGATTCGGACCAAACCAAGTATGGTTTGGTCACGAGGAGAGTCTGGGGAGTGTCTGGTGTGAAGCTTGGGTTGGTTGGTGTAGATTAGGTTCCGACTCGAATCTTCAAATGAAGATTCGAGAAGGTGGGGTAGGATTCGAAGTGTGTGGTTGGTAGATTTAGGTTCAGGATGGCATGGGGGTTCTATGGTGTTCAGGTGGAGGTCACCGGCGTTCAGGCCGCCGGGTTTCTGGTGAAGGTGTGCAGGGGCGGCTAGGGTTTGAAGGGGATGGGTTTGGTGAAGACGAAGGCAGGGGTGTTGGCTAGGGGGGGCAGGGTATGGTGAAGGGTTTATATAGTTAGTGGGTGGGTGAACCTCGACCGTTAGATCAATCTAGATCTACGGTCTGGATCTGAAGGCTTAAATGGAACGGTGTCGTTTTGAGGGTTTGGGTTCGGTCCGGGTGAGACGGGTCGGGTTTGTTGATGGGTTATGGGGAATTGATCTTGGCCGTCGATCACTCTGAGATCAACGGCCCAGATCAAGCACGACCAAACGACGTCGTTTGGACACCCTGGGTATCAGGTGGTCTGGATCGGGCAGGCCTGGGTCTTGGGCTGTTTGTTTGGGCCAATTTTGTTAAAATTGGCCCAAGTCCGGAAGGGAAGGGGTCCTTTCTTTATATATATTTTTTTTATTTCCTTTTTATTTTAAAACAAAACTAAGCCAAAAATCAAATTAAAATTAAATACACACTCAATACAATTATTTGCACACTAAAATATTTCAAAACAGGTAAAGTTAAACAAAATAAAATCACGGACGAAGATGCCTATTCATGATTTTCTATTTAACGACCGGATTACGGTTCGAATTATGCAGGACACATATATTTTTGAATTTTGTTTTAATAAAGTAAATAAATAAAAATGGGCCGAAGTCACAAATAAATCAACAAGGTGCCGCACAGAAATCCAAAATTTGTACAGCAGGGCCAATTATTATTTTTTATTTCCTTTTGGAGCGATTGTCGTGCGAAACAAAAATCACGTGCTCACAGCTGCCCCTCTTTGTTCGGAAACACGAAGGGTTTTCGTGCAAAGATAAAGTGAGCGTGTATGAGCGATTTTTGCCTATAGACCACTCCGTATGAAGCATGTTTTTTTTTGAAAGATCTGACCGAATCTCGCTTCAAAAATTTCCTACATATCCTGGGCTAAACAGGAATCAGGTCAATGTAGTTCGAGAAGTTTTGGTAGCTGGGACTACCATGGGATTGCGATGCTTGCTGCTACTGCTGCTGCTGTTGTCACTGCTACGTTACTGACCGCCTTATTACAACCAAACGAAAATTGGAAACTGAACTAACTACTTATATGCATGTCAACTGCTAGTTACAAAATTCCTATCTATGATTCTTTTACAACTTGATCTTGGGTCTTAGCTGATTTTGCTTGTAGACTTCGACCTGAATCTTGATGCTTGCGAGTTGCGGCGACTTGTTTAATCTCCGGGATACTGAGTGAGACGCGATTGGTAGGGTTCAGGGCCTTAGTCAAATGTGGGAGTCGATCTGCTCTCCATTCACTCTGATATCTCGGGATGTCTTCTTTTGTCTTTTTCTTCTTTGATTCTGAGTTGAGACTCATCTCGTAGGTCATTTCAATTCGTGTGGA
This sequence comes from Nicotiana tabacum, assembly GCF_000715075.1. Taxonomy (NCBI): domain Eukaryota; kingdom Viridiplantae; phylum Streptophyta; class Magnoliopsida; order Solanales; family Solanaceae; genus Nicotiana; species Nicotiana tabacum. The sequence goes on from NC_134101.1 coordinate 108,725,439, forward strand.
TCGAGGATAGACCTGCGGAAAAAACAAACAAACGAACGAAATTTTCTGCCCCAGTTTCACTAGGAAAATTTCGTTAATTATTCACCAGGAAGTTCATAAAATTGATGAAAGAGGATATGCATGCTCAGTTCAGGGTTGGAGCCCTAACACCGGCTAGCTGGGGAGAGGTTCGGTTTGGGGTTTTAAAACCCTAACGCCGAACAAAGGAAGAATTCAGTTTAAGGTTTAAAACCCTAATGCTGATTGCATGGAAAAGCTCAGTTTAAGGTTTAAAACCCTAATGCTGGCTGGAAGGAAAAGTTCAGTTTAGGGTTTAAAACCCTAATGCTGACTAAAAGGAAAATTCAGTTTAGGGTTTAAAACCCTAATGCTGATTGCATGGAAAAGCGCAGTTTAGAGTTTAAAACTCTAGTGCTGGCTGAAAGAAAAAAGTTCAGTTTAGGGTTTAAAACCCTAATGCTGACTAAAAGGAAAATTCAGTTTAGGGTTTAAAACCCTAATGCTGATTGCATGGAAGAGCTCAGTTTAGAGTTTAAAACTCTAATGCTGGCTGAAAGGAAAAAGTTCAGTTTAGGGTTTAAAACCCTAATGCTAACTAAAAGGAAAATTCAGTTTAGGGTTTAAAACCCTAATGCTGATTGCATGGAAGAGCTCAGTTTAGAGTTTAAAACTCTAATGCTGGCTGAAAGAAAAAAGTTCAGTTTAGGGTTTAAAACCCTAATGCTAACTAAAAGGAAAATTCAGTTTAGGGTTTAAAACCCTAATGCTGATTGCATGGAAGAGCTCAGTTTAGAGTTTAAAACTCTAATGCTGGCTGAAAGAAAAAAGTTCAGTTTAGGGTTTAAAACCCTAATGCTGACTAAAAGGAAAATTCAGTTTAGGGTTTAAAACCCTAATGCTGATTGCATGGAAGAGCTCAGTTTAGAGTTTAAAACTCTAATGCTGGCTGAAAGAAAAAAGTTCAGTTTAGGGTTTAAAACCCTAATGCTGACTAAAAGGAAAATTCAGTTTAGGGTTTAAAACCCTAATGCTGATTGCATGGAAGAGCTCAGTTTAGAGTTTAAAACTCTAATGCTGGCTGAAAGGAAAAAGTTCAGTTTAGGGTTTAAAACCCTAATGCTAACTAAAAGGAAAATTCAGTTTAGGGTTTAAAACCCTAATGCTGATTGCATGGAAGAGCTCAGTTTAGAGTTTAAAACTCTAATGCTGGCTGAAAGAAAAAAGTTCAGTTTAGGGTTTAAAACCCTAATGCTGACTAAAAGGAAAATTCAGTTTAGGGTTTAAAACCCTAATGCTGATTGCATGGAAGAGCTCAGTTTAGAGTTTAAAACTCTAATGCTGGCTGAAAGAAAAAAGTTCAGTTTAGGGTTTAAAACCCTAATGCTGACTAAAAGGAAAATTCAGTTTAGGGTTTAAAACCCTAATGCTGATTGCATGGAAGAGCTCAGTTTAGAGTTTAAAACTCTAATGCTGGCTGAAAGGAAAAAGTTCAGTTTAGGGTTTAAAACCCTAATGCTAACTAAAAGGAAAATTCAGTTTAGGGTTTAAAACCCTAATGCTGATTGCATGGAAGAGCTCAGTTTAGAGTTTAAAACTCTAATGCTGGCTGAAAGAAAAAAGTTCAGTTTAGGGTTTAAAACCCTAATGCTGACTAAAAGGAAAATTCAGTTTAGGGTTTAAAAACTCTAATGCTGATTGCATGGAAGAGCTCAGTTTAGAATTTAAAACTCTAATGCTGGCTGAAAGAAAAAAGTTCAGTTTAGGGTTTAAAACCCTAATGCTGACTAAAAGGAAAATTCAGTTTAGGGTTTAAAACCCTAATGCTGATTGCGTGGAAGAGCTCAGTTTAGAGTTTAAAACTCTAATGCTGGCTGAAAGAAAAAAGTTCAGTTTAGGGTTTAAAACCCTAATGCTGACTAAAAGGAAAATTCAGTTTAGGGTTTAAAACCCTAATGCTGATTGCGTGGAAGAGCTCAGTTTAGAGTTTAAAACTCTAATGCTGGCTGAAAGAAAAAAGTTCAGTTTAGGGTTTAAAACCCTAATGCTGACTAAAAGGAAAATTCAGTTTAGGGTTTAAAACCCTAATGCTGATTGGCTGGAGATAAAGCTCGAGAATACTACACGATCTATTTTTGAGTTTTCTTGTTTTAATAGAAGATAAAAGGGAGTTTTGCGGGAACTTACCTTTTGAGTGAATTGTTTATTGCCAAAATGTTTCTTGTACCCGTGTACCTTCTTCTTTGGGCGACACCCGCTTCTTGCATGGTTGTCTTGGATCATTCCTGTTTCAACTTTTCAGACAAAGAAAAATTGTTAGTTCGGAAACGACGGTTGGTTCGGTGACCTTGATCGTTCCCAATTGCTTTGTTGCGTCTCTATTTCTGTTGCGAAGTCCCGCCATTGATTTGATTCGAATGGCGAAACCTTTAGACTACTCAGGCTTGTATTTCCGGATTCTGTGATGATTTGCTTCGTAAGGCCTCTTTTTTTTTTGTGTCCCGTTTTGATTGAAGGTTCTCAACGGGGATTTTATTGGAGGTGTTCTGTGGGAACTTGTACAAAAGGAAGCTATGTGGGGGGAATATTTACAAAGTGGATCCTTTGTGCGAATTCTGTACAATGGGGTGTGCTGGGTTTTTGTTTCAAAACGGGTTTCCCAGGGTTTGTTGGGGTAAGCTTGTTGGGGAATATTTACAAAAGGACTCGCTGGGGATGTGCTGATGAAATTCCAACGGGGATTTTTTTTTTTTTTATACTGGGGATACTTTGTGGGAGATTGTACAGGGGGAGACTCTGTGGGGATTTGTCCGAAGGTGGACTTGCTGGGGAAGATTTCAAGATTTCTCTCTTTTTTCTTTACTCCGGAACACCATCAAACGTCATGATTCATCATGCTTGGGTAATCATATCAACGAGATGAGGTGCTTTCCTTCATGAGACGGGATTCCGTGCAAACAAACCTGCCACCTGTCCTTTCCGGTGTGTCCTGAACTCGGGGTTAAAATGCGAAAGGGATTCGAAAAGAAACAAAGAAAGGGGAAAACAAATCAGAAAAGGAATACCCTTTTCGGGATGAGAAAGACTTATCTGAGGAAGATAACGCTGGCTTTCAATGACATGACATGCTTTTTGGACTGGACGTCTGACCTTCTAAGAGCTTGCGTTTTCATGAACCAGAACGGATCTGTGATTCCAAACTGGTGGCACTCTGCCGAAACTTTCTTGGGATGGCGTCATTCGTTTCGGCCAACAGCGCCCTTTGCGGGTTTTCGCTGGCTGACCTCTCTCATTTCTCTTCCTGTCATCGCTTGATAGCACTCTTTGCGAGTTTTTACTAAACAAGCTCTCTCATTTTGGTTTCTCTACTCCCGTCGCCTCGTGGTGCCCGAAGGTTTTCACCGTCGAGACTCTCTCATTTTATCTTTCTCAAATCAGAGTGTGCTGGTCTCCATTCGTGACGCTTATTGGTCCCCCACCATATTTGGTAATTGATTTGAAGGCTTGTGCTTGGTAAAGAAAAGGTAGATGATACTAACTTCTAAACTGCTCGACGTGCCCCGGTTTCAATTTCAGGGTGAATGGGATTTTATTGTTGGTGTGACTGAACCTCAGGGAGAGGCTGCCTACGTATCCTTTCGGAATCAAGTCAAACGTAGTTCAGGCCTCAATCAAATTTTGTTTTTGTTTTCTTTCTTTGTTTTTTTTTGTTTTTTTTTCTTTTTTTCTTTTTGTAGAGAGGATTGGGTAGTGTTTGGGGAGTAGTGGGGAATAAAACCTTCGCCATTTTCAAATGTGTCAGGACCACTGGAGTATGATTTAGACGTAGTACCTCTTGACTGCATCTGCATTTACTGCTGTGTCGGGGTCATTTCCTTCGATATCACCTAAATACAATGCTCCTCGCGGCAGTATCTTCCTTACAATGTATGGGCCTTTCCAATTTGGGGCAAACTTTCCTTTTGCTTCTTCATGATGCGGCAGAATACGCCTCAGTACTAGCTGACCTACTTCGAAATTCCGGGGTCGGACTTTCTTGTTGTAAGCACGGGTCATCCTTCGTTGGTATAACTGTCCGTGACAAACTGCGGCCATTCGCTTTTCATCAATCAACGTCAATTGCTCCAATTGAGCCTTGACCCACTCGCTGTCTTCGATTTCTGCTTCGACAATAATTCGAAGGGAAGGAATTTCTACCTCTGCCGGTATTACAGCCTCGGTCCCATAAACCAAAAGATAAGGAGTCGCTCCCACCGATGTGCGTACCGTAGTGCGGTACCCCAATAATGCAAAAGGTAACTGCTCATGCCACTGTCGGGAACTTTGGATAGTCTTCCTCAAAAGCTTCTTGATGTTTTTGTTTGCTGCTTCCACGGCACCATTGGCTTTCGGCCGATAGGGAGTGGAATTCCTGTGCGTTATCTTGAATTGCTCGCATACATCTCCCATCAAGTGACTGTTCAAGTTCGCTGCGTTATCTGTAATGATAGTCGCAGGAATACCGAAGCGACAGATAAGATTTGAGTGTACAAAATCCACCACAGCTTTCTTAGTGACCGACTTGAGAGTGACGACTTCTACCCATTTTGTGAAGTAATCGATGGCAACCAGTATAAACCTGTGTCCATTCGAAGCCTTTGGTTCAATTGGTCCAATGACGTCCATGCCCCAAGCGACAAATGGCCAAGGCGCAGACATGGGATGCAGTTCCGTGGGAGGTGCATGAATCAAATCACCGTGCACCTGACACTGATGGCCTTTCCGAACGAAGCCAAAGCAATCCTTTTCCATGGTCATCCAGTAATAACCTGCTCTAAGGATTTTCTTTGCTAAGACATACCCGTTCATGTGAGGTCCGCACACACCTGCATGTACTTCGTGCATGATTTTCCTCGCTTCCTCGATATCGACACATCTTAGGAGATTGAGGTCCGGGGTCCTCCTATATAACAATTCACCGCTCAAAAAGAAACCACTTGCATGTCGCCTAATGGTCCTCTTTTGATCTCCAGTAGCGTGCTCGGGGTATTCTTGTGTCTTCAGGAATTTCTTAATGTCATGGTACCAAGGCTGCGTATTTGATCCCGCCTCGATTACACTACAGTAACCGTGTCTTTCCTTGATTTGGATTTCTAAAGGATCGACGTGGGCGTTGCCCGGGTAGGGTAACATTGAAGCCAAAGTAGCAAGTGCATCTGCCAGTTCATTGTGACACCTCGGAATATACCTGAACTCTATTGAGGTAAAACGCTTGCTGAGGTCCTCCACATGTTGTCGGTATGGGATAAGTTTGACATCCCGAGTTTCCCATTCGCCTTGAGCTTGTCGGATAATCAAGTCAGAATCTCCCAAAACCAGTAAGTTTTCAACATCCTGGTCGATTGCCATATGCATGCCCATGATGCAGGCTTCATACTCGGCTGTATTGTTTGTGCAAAAGAAACGAAGTCTAGCTGTGGCGGGATAATGCTGACCGGAAGGCGAGATCAAAATTGCCCCAATCCCTACACCCTTGGCGTTCACGGCTCCGTCAAAGAACATCTTCCAAACATGAGCTTCCTCCGAGATCACTTCTACGGTGTTTACCTCTTCATCTGGAAAGTAGGTATCCAATGGCTGGTATTCCTCATCAACCGGATTTTCGGCCAAATGATCTGCTAACGCCTGGGCTTTCATCGCCGTGCGGGTGACATAAACTATGTCGAATTCCGTAAGCAAGATTTGCCATTTAGCCAGTCTCCCAGTAGGCATTGGTTTCTGAAATATATACTTCAAAGGATCCAACCTGCTTATGAGGAATGTAGTGTGGGCTTGGAGATAATGCCTCAGCTTTTGTGCAACCCATGTGAGAGCGCAGCATGTCCTTTCCAAGAGAGTGTATTTGGCCTCGTAGCCAGTGAATTTCTTGCTCAAGTAGTAGATTGCTTGCTCCTTCTTTCCGGTTACGTCGTGTTGCCCGAGGACGCAGCCGAAAGAGTCCTCCAAGACTGTTAGATACAAGAAAAGTGGCCTTCTCGGTTCTGGAGGGACCAAGACCGGGGGATTCGAAAGGTACTCTTTGACTTTATCAAAGGCTTCTTGACATTCAGTTGTCCACTTAATCGCCGCATCTTTCCTTAACAGCTTAAATATGGGCTCGCACGTGCTTGTCAGCTGGGCAATAAACCGACTGATGTAGTTCAACCTGCCCAAAAGACTCATCACGTGTTTCTTTGTTCTTGGAGGAGGCAAATCTCTGATGGATTTTATCTTAGTTGGATCTAGCTCGATACCTCTCCTACTTACGATGAAACCCAAAAGTTTGCCCGACGGAACTCCGAAAGCGCATTTGGCTGGATTTAGCTTCAAGTCATACTTCCTTAGCCTCTCGAAGAATTTTCTCAAGTCTTGGATGTGGTTATCCTGCATCCTGGACTTGACTATCACATCGTCCACGTACACCTCTATTTCTTGATGCATCATGTCATGGAAAATGGCGGTCATGGCCCTCATGTAAGTAGCCCCAGCATTCTTTAGACCAAATGGCATGACCCGATAACAGTAAGTGCCCCAAGGCGTGGTGAAAGCAGTTTTCTCGGCGTCCTCTTCATCCATCAGCACCTGATGATATCCAGCGTAACAATCTACGAAAGACTGTATCTCGTGTTTGGCGCAATTATCAACGAGGATGTGGATGTTAGGCAGCGGGAAATTATCTTTAGGACTTGCTCTGTTCAGATCTCGGTAATCTACACATACCCGAGTTTTCCCGTCCTTTTTCGGTACTGGAACCACATTCGCCAGCCATGTTGTGTATTGGACTACCCGGATCACTCCCGTTTTCAGCTGCTTGGTGATCTCCTCTTTAATCTTGTCACTGACCTCCATTTTGAACTTTCGTTGCTTTTGTTGAACTGGAGGACAATCAGGATGAATCGGCAATTTGTGAACCACTAGATCAACACCTAGTCCCGGCATGTCATCATATGACCAAGCAAACACGTCTTTGAATTCAAGAAGAAGTTGAATTATCGCCTCTCGCGTTTTCTTGTCCGTGTGAATGCTTATCTTGGTCTCCCGGACTTCTTCCGGGGTTCCTAAGTTTACCGGTTCAGTGTCATTCAGATTTGGCTTAGGTTTATTCTCGAAATATTCCAACTCTCGGTTTATCTCCCTAAAAGCCTCTTCCGCATCATATTCTGGTTCTGGGTTCATTAATTCACAGTTAAATAGCTCATTGTGATCTGGGCGTGAAGTCCGCAAGCATGTCATATTTAAAGCCGCATTATTAGGACTGAAAAGGAAGATAAGAGGAAAAGTAATAAAAATCAGAACAAAAGAAAGAATAGGAAAGCAATGATGATTTTTTTTTTGTATTTTTGTATATTTTCTTTGGGAAGTTGGAAGACAACAATGTTTACAACTAGGAATTCAAAACAACAATTGAAAAGAAGAAAACGTTCAAGTTATGTCCCGGAGATAACTTGTGATACAGGAAAGGTGGCAGGGCAGGTCTACCCGGACTTCCGTCTAGTCGGGAATGGCGTGGCCTCCCAGTTTTGAAGTTGGGCGTTCGGTCCCATGTACAGCATCTCAGCAGTGCTTGTGCCTTCACCTGGTTGAACCATGTGGACCTCGTAGAGCATTTCTCTCATCGCCCCACATATTTCCTCGATTTCCTCAGCTTTGAAGACCTCATCATCTTCTTCTTCAGCGTACCTTGGCCTGACGAAAGTCGCATATAAATCTGGCAGTGGTTGAGGCAACTTCCAGCCCTCATTTCTTCTTTTCTTTGCCCATTTTTCGTCTGCTGGAGTAGGTTTGAAACCTAGTCCAAAAGGTTTCTTGATGACTGGCAAAGTAATGGGTTCTGTTATTCCCTGAAGGGTTTGTCCAAGTCCCTTCCCTGGCCTAAATCCGTGCCGGATCATCTCTTTGGCCACCATGACTGAAGCGTTAGATAAGAAAGGCTGGGGGCAGGGTATTCCCTCTTCGTGCTGCTCTGCCAGTACAACCTCGAAAGCTTGATAGACCGTATGTTCGCTCCCTTCTCTCGGTTCAAGGTACGGGATGGATGGGTCCCGATAAATGGCATGCTTATCTTCCCCATGGACCACGATCTCTCGGTCTTCGTACTCGAACTTCACCATCTGGTGAAGAGTGGAAGGCACGGCTCCTGCCGCATGGATCCAAGGTCTGCCAAGGAGAAAATTGTAGGATGTGTCCATGTCGATCACCTGGAAGGTTACTCGAAATTCGACTGGTCCTATGACCAACAACAGGTCTATTTCTCCCAAAGTGTCTCTCTTGATGCCGTCGAAAGCTCTTACGCAGACATTGTTAGGTCGGATTCTTTCGGCCCCAATTTCCATTCTTTGCAGCGTGGAGAGTGGGCAAATGTCAACGCCTGAGCCTCCATCCAACATTACCCTCTTGACATAATAGTCTTCGCATTTAACTGTTAGATGCAAAGCCTTGTTGTGTGCCGCTCCTTCTGGGGGTAAATCATTCTTGCTGAAAGAGATTTGATTGACGGCGAAGAATCTTTCTGTCATCCGCTCTAGTTGCTCCACCGAGGTTTCAACCGGTACATATGCTTCATTCAGGGTTTTTAGCAGGATCTTTTGATGCTCGGTTGACCTCATCAATAATGACAGCATGGATACTTGCTCAGGGTACTTGCGCAGCTGATCTATCACTTCGTAATCCGGCATTTTCATTTATTGGAAGAACAATTCCGCTTCCTCAACACTTATGGGCTTCTTTGGCGGGAAGCGCCTTTGTGTGGCGTTGCTCAGTTCTTGGGTATTTGAATACCTTCCAACGAAAGTATTTTCTGGGAGTTCTCCCATGACCTCTTTACCTTTGTACATCACCAAAGTCTTTTGATAATTCCACGGCACTGTGGACGGGTTGGTCATTGGCTTTTATGGCACGCGTCCGATAACCACTGGCTCATTCAGCCGAGGTGGTTGAATCGTTCCCCGGACCACATAGGCCCCTTTAGGCACGTAAATAGGTTTTGTCTTTTTGATCCCGAAGTTCTGCGTCTTCTTGGCTTGACCTCGTGGTATGTAAAGAACTCCACCCTTTGCTGGTACCACTTTCTTCTCCACCTTCTTTTCAGGCTTGCTCTCTGCAGCCTTGGCCTCCTCCCCCTTTTCTGATTTCTGGTCTATTTCAGGCCTCTTCCCCGTGTCGACAATGGCAATTATGGCTTTCAAAGCAGGGTCGAACTCTCTGTCTTCACAAATCATGCCGATCAGCGGCCCATTATTGTGAGCGGGCAATGGATTGTTAGTCACATTTGGGATCTCTTCGTCTCTTAGCACTATTTTCCCCTGCTCTATCAAATTTTCGACCACTCTTTTCAATGACCAACAGTCGTTTGTATCATGTCCCTCGGCTCTTGAATGATAGGCGCATCTGACTCCGGCTTTGTAAGAAGGCGATGTTGGGTTTTGCCTCGTTTGGGGAATTGGTTGCAAGAAACCCAACTGGACTAGCTTAGGGAACAAAGTAGAGTATTGTTCACCGATGGGCGTGAAAGTCCGCCGTCGGGGTGGTTCCTAGGGGCGGTAATTATTCTGCGGGGGTTGTGGGTTATAGTGGTTGCGGTAAGGAGGCTGATTTCTGGGAGGTGGAGCTGGGCCTCGGTTGGTTTGTTGTGGTGAATGGTTATAAGGTTGGGCATTCATGATCATATAAGGTTGATGAGCATATGCCACATTTGAGTGGGGGTAGTAGTGTTGTGGGGCTCTTTCCGGAAAATGGGGCCTGGGAGGACGATACTCCCTTGCTTCAGAGGCTGCCATAGTCGTTTCTTCTTTCTTCTTTCCCCTTGTCGTTCCTCCAGACCCGCTTTGGACGGCCTGGGAAGTTGCCCTTATGGCTGCTTGACTCAGAATCCTACCCGTTTTCAAACCATTTTCCACCATCTCTCCAATCTTGATCGCTTCCGCGAATGGCTTACCCATGGCCGACATCATGTTTTGGAAATAGTCAGACTCTTGAGCCTGGAGAAAGGTAGTGACCATTTCCACTTCATCCATGGGAGGCTTTACTCTCGACGCCTGTTCACGCCACTTAATAGCATACTCTCTAAAGCTTTCCGAAGGCTTCTTCTTCAAATTCGACAGAGAGTTTCGGTCTGGCGCAATGTCGATGTTATACTGGAATTGTTTTACAAAATCTCTGGCGAGATCATCCCATATATGCCATCGGGACATTTCCTGATCCATATACCATTCCGAAGCTATCCCTACTAGGCTTTCCCCAAAATATGCCATTAGCAGTTCTTCTTTTCCGCCGGCTCCCCGCAATTGGTTGCAGTATTTCTTAAGATGTGCAATGGGGTCACCGTGCCCATCGTATTTCTCAAATTTGGGGGTTTTGAAACCCGTTGGCAGGTGCACGTGAGGGAACATGCACAGGTCGGCGTAAGAGACGCTCTTTTGTCCGCTCAATCCTTGCATATTCTTCAGACTTTGTTCAAGGCTTCTCATTCTCTTGGCACTATCATTTTGTTCTACAACTCTGGGGTCCTGATCCTGTCCTGGTGCGAGCTCGCACTGAGGCGGTAGAGGATTAGTACTGGTAGCGAACCTAGTTGGTTCCATTGAGAACGATGGTGCTTGGAATGTAAAAGAGGATGAGTCAAAGCTTGGCTTGTATGTGGCAGGCTGTGCCGTAGCTGGGCAAGGCGATGCAGTAAAGATGTTCATGCTTGCATCAGTGGCCGACATTCGGGGATGAGGCTCAGAAGGTGATCCTGCAGAGAAGGCGGAGATGGCTGGTTATCCAAATGGGGTAGCAGGGTAATTTATGGGGACATTAGAAGTCCCACTTGACCTGGAGAATAATTCAGGGAATTCGGGGATGACACTTGGCGGCTCTTTCCCATTGTTCCAGTCATCCAGCATTTCCAGCATGCGGAGCCGTAGGATTCTATTTTCCTCCGCAGTTGCGGATTCAGGTGTGAGGACGGCTGAGATTGAGCTCTCCTCAGAGACGGGGACTGTTTGCAATGGAATTTCCGAAGACATTTCCACACTTCCTTTTGACCTGGTGAAGTAAGTGTGAGTACTGCTTCTGGTCCTAACAACAGGTAGTTGAACACCTCTCCTTGACCTCGTGAAGTATGAGTGCGAGGCCAGACTTTCACCAAACCAACCGTCTTTTCAAAAACCCTGAGAAAATGCTCAATGACAAACGCACGGTTAATTTGCAGCAAATAACAGATAGTTAATCTCACGTTGGGCATGATGCACCTATACAGTTAAGTGGATTACTATATGTTTGCTACGAGAGCATGCGTCATTCCGGCATTTTTTCCTCTTATTAGTTTTTCCCCTTTTTTCTTTTCTTTTCTTTTTCTCTTTTGTTTTCCTTTTATTTTATTTATTTATTTTTTTTTTCGTAGTAAAAGAAATGCGACCGGATCCGATGAGGATTGCCTACGTATCACGATGCCTACGTGAATCAGATCATTACGTAGTTCGAAAAACACAAATGAGCGTAAAAGAAACAACCTCTTTATTGTTGAAACGTTCTATTACAAGCTACATTTTGCAAAAGAAAGAGCAAACTTTGAAAATAAACCTAGACTCAAAATAGACTGAAAATCACCTTGATGAAAAAACAGGCAGAAGATGCTAAAATACAGATTTGACCTATGAATGCATTATGGTTTTAAAAATTGGTTTCCGCGGGGCATCGTTCGGCCTCGCCGCGGTCCTAGGCGTGAGATCCCTCTCAAGTTGCTCCAGCTCGTGCATAGTCTGCTTGACATAAACCATTACTGCCGAGGGGAAGGTAACACTAGACATGTTCTCACATCGCAGACATCGTCTGGTGATGGCATGGGCAATGGCTTTGATCCTATCCCTGGTTTGCTTCTTCTCTACAAGCAGGTGCTTTATCTGATCGCTGCACGTCTTGAATACCTGTGAGTCTTGTATGTGCTGATCCCTCAGCTGCCGCACTTCTTCCTTCATTTGGGCCAACAAGTCGTAACAGTATCTACTCTCCATTTGGAAATCCCTAGCCTGCTTAACTGCTTTAAACTCAAGTGTGGCCATCTCCCTCTTTATTTTGGAAACAGCCTTCTCGTGGTCACGTTTCAATTGGTTCAAACATCGGCGATGCTTATCTACTCTTGTTTCCCACCGTGCCTTGAACTCTGTCATGACCTTTTCGGATTCTTCTAACCTGTCTCGCCATTCCGTGATCTCTCTTTTCAAACCCTTTATCAACCGCTGGTCTGATTGACTTCTGGGTTGCTCATCAAGAGACAATCTCAATTTTTGGACTTGGGCCTTAAGTTCTTCATTCTCTTGGATCAACCTATTCTTTTCGCTTCGATCCGCCGCGATTTGTACGCTGTTATCGAATTTCAAACTATCTATTTGTAGCTTCAAATCGCCAATCTCTGCTCGATAACCCTTCTCTTTTGCTAACCAGTTCCATTGCCATTGGGATGATTCTACGAAATCTTTGAGATGCGGCCTCTTAGCCGGTCTTTCGTAAGACAGGCTACCTCTAAACCAAGCGTGATATCCTGGGGCGACTTCCCCTTTTGCCGTATTGATCACACAAGTGTTTGCTGTCAGATGTTGGCATTCACTCCAGATTTGGCGAACTTCTTCTTCAGGGAAATGACCGTTCGGACTGATTTCAATCACTTAGGTACTCAAATCTTCATCTTTCGGTACCACTTGGTACCTCCCAAGTTGCCTCAAAACCCGATACGGTGCATAGGGTTGGATACTTTTCAGTCCCATCAACAGAAAGTGAGGCCGGGTTGCCGGCATGTATATGATTTCCTCGATAGGTGACCATCCGAGCGTCCATTGGATTTGGCTGGCGGTGAGAGTTCGGAGAAATGAGGTCCATGATGTGACTCCCTCAAGTAAATTGAGCCCTTTGATTCTCGTGTAGAATTCTCCAATACAAGTTTTCTCTGGCGAGCCATAACCCAAAAGTGAGGAGCGATGACATAAATGATCGATCATCCACACTTGCAACAGTAGGTTACATCCTTCGAAAAAGTCACCCCTGGCTCGACAAACAGTGAGAGCCCGGAAAATGTCAGCCATAATCATAGGCGCCAGAGTACTTTTATCTTGGGTAAGCAAAGTACTGACAACCCCAGTTATTCTTAGATCGATGTTGTCGTCCTTCCTCGGGAACACTATAAGACCTAAGAAAGCCGTCATGAAAGCCAACTGCCTGTGTTCGTCCCATTTTTGTCGGTTGCCTTTACTACATAGTTTGAAATCCGGCTTATTGAACCCGCCCTCATGACCGTATCTAGCATACATGAGATGGAGACTGCAGAAACCTTTGGCAAGATCTGGATGGTGAAATGTTCGGGGTATTTTCAGAAAATCCAAAAATCGGTGTACCGTGACGGCCCTAGGTGCAATCAAGTACTTGAACCTTAACGGAGCTTCATCACCCCCAATGTATCCCGCTATTTCTTCCAACGTCGGGGTGAGTTCGAAGTCTGAAAAATGGAATACATTGTGCGCCGAATCCCAGTAGGTGACCAATGATCTGATAATATCACCCCGAGGCTGAATGTCTAGTAAATCCGGGAGATTTTTCAGATATTTCCTCACTTTGCCTCGCCCCTCTTTGCCTAAGTCGTTCCACCATAATCGCAACTCAAAAGGGATCTTGGTCATTATTGAGAACGATTCATTTTGTATCGTGCTCATCCTGCACATTTATTTAGGGCGATAAACTTTATTAGACTCAAAAATTAAAATTATCTAGATTTTTTTTTTTTTGCAAAAACGGGAGGTTGGACCCGCCGAGGGTTGCCTACGTATCTCACCCCGTGCGAGAATCAAACCGGCGTAGTTCGGTCATATCGTGAATAGAGAAAATCAAATAAACCTAGCAATCAAGAATAAGTATTATTTTTGGAGAAAGATAAATACTAAAAAATATATTTTTTTTTGTTTTTTGCAATATTTGGACTATTAGTCCGAATTCATAAAAGGGTACTACAAAAGAAACAACACATTTTTTGAATTATGAGTTTTCCATTTTTTGTTTATTTTTTGAAATAAATACCCTCTTTTTTTTCTTAAAAGAAAAGAACAATTTTTATATGTTTTTTTTAATAAATCAAACTAAAAGGCAACTTTTGGTTTTATTCTTTTTTTTTTAGAAAAATTCCGATGAGGTTTCGACACTACTTGGACATTGGTTTTATTTTTCCAAAATAAGTAATTATCTCCCTACGCTGCTATTTTTCTTTTTTTTTAGAAACCGGTCAGCATGCGGAACCGAAGCAAATAAATGCGCAAAACAAATAGGATGCAGCAGGGTGGTCTTTTCATTTCAGGTTGCTTGTCCTAGACGGACCCAACCCCTGTGTTGAGCCCCCTAAGTCAAATGCAACATGATGCAAATAAGCGTTCCTACTAGGGATCCGGCATGAAGTCGAGTTATACTAGGTTTAAACCTTGGTATTTGTTCTAGACTGTGTACCCGAGCGGACAACTCGAGTCGAGGAGGGGCAACTTACCGGGAACCAAAAGGCCGTCCGGCTTCGTAACTTATCCATCCTCTTTCTTATTTCGGGCATTGACACTAACAGAATAGGGAGTCTCGACCAGCGAGCTTCTCCCCGGTGGTAAGAAGAGAAGGGTTTCGGCACAGTTTATATACAGTTCAGATAATATCAAAGCGGTAAAAAACAACATTTAGCAAGTTATGCAAAAAACTTGTAATAAAGACCAGATAATAAAGCCAAATATAACAATTATTCTAAGCTCGAATTCTTGAACCCTAAACCAGTGTTTCTGGGTTCAACCGTCCCCAGCAGAGTCGCCAGAGCTGTCACACCTCCTTTTTGCGCGCCCGCCCCGAGGGGTAAGATGCGCGAGTGGAGTTTTTCCAATTTAAGTGACAATATTCGAAATGGGATTATTTATTTAATTCAGAGTCGCCACTTGGGAAAGGTTTGGTTTTTGGTGTCCCAAGTCACCGGTTTATCTTGAATCCCAAATCGAGGAAATTTTTGACTTTTCCAAATGAAGTCTGCGAACCAGAAATTCTAAGTAAGGAATTCTGTTGACCCGAGGGAAGGTGTTAGGCACCCTCGAATCCCGTGGTTCTAGCACGGTCGCTTAAATTGTTCTAATGGCTAAATATCTGATTTAAATACAGGTTGTGACCTATATGCTTTTATTGAGTTTAAACCGCTTTTATTATTATCATTTATTTTATAGAATTGCAACGTCGTGAAAATGCATCTCGAACCACGTCACAATCAATGCACCCGTAGTTGTTAACACATTTTTGACTCCGTTGAGACTTGGATTTGGATCACATCAATGTGCACCCGATTTTTAAGAATATAATTTACTTAAAGTCGCGCCTAAAGAAATCTAAACGCATTATTGTCTTTGGGGAAGACAGTGGAATTCACTAAACAGTCCGTCCCAAATTCTAAGTATTTATCATGATCAATTATTGAGGGCCCCGCAATTTGCATTTTTATTCGGCGAGGCTCGTCTCATTATTTTAGAAGGGTACCCTACAGTGGCTACATTTCTACTACGTTTATCTTTAAAGAGAAGGACGATGCCAAATTTTACTTGTTTGAACAAATACAGACTGAATCCTTATTATGTTTGCCGAACCTAAACTTGTTTGATTACCTGATTGATTGTTCATGAGGTGAGAGTTGCCTCACGCTTTGTCTTCATCGAGTGAATACGCTTATTAATTTGCTAAGTGAGATTGCAACAAACTAACAACATATATTGAGTTATGTTTAACGACCTCCAAGTTCCGTTTTAGCACTCTAACCTATTTGAAATTGATAAACGAAATCGGCTGTTTATTAGGAAAATTACTACTAAATGAACTCGAAATGACTATTAGTTTCTCCCAACAATCATCACATTATTTCGAAACAAAGAATCTATACCGAAACCCGATATCAAACTTATATTGGAGCACATAATCTGACAGGAAAAGCTGGCCTTCATAGCCAACTCTTAATGTGACTGCATGAGGGTTTGTTTGGGATACATTTATCCCGGACTTAATACCATAGATTTGTCAATTCAGAGGTCTATGTAAAATACATACAAGTGCTTACCATGGCTCTATGTTATACAGTCATAACTAAACCAAACAAGTGTTATACTAAACTGAATGTATACTAAATCAAACATGCTGTCTAGGTCATACTGTCATTACTGTTGAGCCATGCTATCTAACAGTTCACTTTAAACAGAATGTATGCTAGCTTATGCAGAATATTTGCAGTTTGCAGTAAAAATACAGGCCCAACTAACATTCGAACTATCTTTTACACCAATGCTATAATATAAACTGATATTCATTTCTCTATTTCTGCTTCAACTTCAAACTTTCAACAATACATGGTTCAAAGGTTGTGTACCTGGGAATATTTGCAATTGAAGAAGAGGGCAATCAGTAGAGTACAATGATAACAGAATGCAGCAGCAATCACAGCACTATCAGTAGCAGCAGGGCAGAATAGCAGCAGACAAAGCAATACAGCAAGAAACAAGCTCGAGTGCAGAAGTGCAACTATGGCCAATAGAAAGCAGTAGCCAAATGACAGCAACAC
The DNA here is from genome assembly GCF_000715075.1 of Nicotiana tabacum. NCBI lineage: Eukaryota > Viridiplantae > Streptophyta > Magnoliopsida > Solanales > Solanaceae > Nicotiana > Nicotiana tabacum. The sequence goes on from NC_134101.1 coordinate 108,742,036, forward strand.
CCAGTGGAGTAGACTCAGGACTCCAGACAGACCAAGCCAGTAGTGAACCAAAAACACTCGACTAGTAGACACAACTGGAATTTCAAAGAATCAGAATTGATTTTGAACAAATTGAACAGCTGAGACCCGAACAATAATAGGAGGAAACAGTTTCTGATTGTTGATTGTACAGCTTCTATCCCTTCACCTCTCTCTATCTGTGTTTTTTGTTTTTTTTTCTTCAGCTCTTAAGGTTCAATGTGTATATCTTCTTCTTCCCCAATTCTGTATATCTCCCTCCCTTTATAAACCTCAAAACTATCTCTTTTAACAGCCTGTTTTCATAATACCCCAGTACCCCTCCCATGTGCCTTCCATTTTCAATTCCAACTTTAGCTAATTAAGTATTAAACCCCATCAACATTCCCTGGCAGATTTAACTTTTAAAAGGTTTAAATACTTCTTTAAACTAAAGCCAAGTATGGGCAGTAGGATGTATCTGACAGCATATGCTGTCAAATTGTTTAAAACTTAGCAAAGACCTTTATGCAGGCCACAGGCTGTGCACAAAGCACATGAGGTGCAGTAGTGCACATGCTGTGCACGAGTGCACATGCCTCCCAATTCAGAATTTAAAACAAACATCCCCTTTTACATTACTGATCAATTCAACAGTTATAAATAAACAAAATTGGTTCTTAATTGATTCAACAAATGTTTAACAGAAGCAAATCGATTTACTATGCTCAGACAGTTGAAACTAATTGACGACTTATGTCGACTCGACTATATTAGCATTAACATACACAATCGTAGCCAAAAATCAGACATTCAGAAGTATGGGACACATGACTCGACTTATACTGATTAAAACAGAATTGTACTTTGAGGAATCAGTTAGTCAGTACAAATTTGGAATACAACCAATACACATGCCTTATCAGAATAGGAGGGGAGGGATTCAAACAAACACAGAGGTTCAAACAAAGTGGACAAACAAAAGTTGATAAAATTAAAACAAATATGAACAGTCTTTTAAAACAAATCACACGGACTAAAAACAAATAAAGGAAAGAAAGCAGACTCACCTTAAACTTGAAAAGTTAAAAAGTTTGAACCCGGATTTGGACAGACCTTTCTTAAGGCTGAACGGACTTTAATCGAAGTGTTTCTCAGATGAGAAACACTTCGATTAAGGTCCATTAGACCTTAATCTCTTTGGCTCGGACTGGCATGGGCCAGTGATGAAAGAACACAAAACTTTCAAAACTTAGATCTGGGATTCAGGCTTCCCTGATCAGATTCGGACCAAACCAAGTATGGTTTGGTCACGAGGAGAGTCTGGGGAGTGTCTGGTGTGAAGCTTGGGTTGGTTGGTGTAGATTAGGTTCCGACTCGAATCTTCAAATGAAGATTCGAGAAGGTGGGGTAGGATTCGAAGTGTGTGGTTGGTAGATTTAGGTTCAGGATGGCATGGGGGTTCTATGGTGTTCAGGTGGAGGTCACCGGCGTTCAGGCCGCCGGGTTTCTGGTGAAGGTGTGCAGGGGCGGCTAGGGTTTGAAGGGGATGGGTTTGGTGAAGACGAAGGCAGGGGTGTTGGCTAGGGGGGCAGGGTATGGTGAAGGGTTTATATAGTTAGTGGGTGGGTGAACCTCGACCGTTAGATCAATCTAGATCTACGGTCTGGATCTGAAGGCTTAAATGGAACGGTGTCGTTTTGAGGGTTTGGGTTCGGTCCGGGTGAGACGGGTCGGGTTTGTTGATGGGTTATGGGGAATTGATCTTGGCCGTCGATCACTCTGAGATCAACGGCCCAGATCAAGCACGACCAAACGACGTCGTTTGGACACCCTGGGTATCAGGTGGTCTGGACCGGGCAGGCCTGGGTCTTGGGCTGTTTGTTTGGGCCAATTTTGTTAAAATTGGCCCAAGTCCGGAAGGGAAGGGGTCCTTTCTTTATATATATATTTTTTTATTTCCTTTTTATTTTAAAACAAAACTAAGCCAAAAATCAAATTAAAATTAAATACACACTCAATACAATTATTTGCACACTAAAATATTTCAAAACAGGTAAAGTTAAACAAAATAAAATCACGTACGAAGATGCCTATTCATGATTTTCTATTTAACGACCGGATTACGGTTCGAATTATGCAGGACACATATATTTTTGAATCTTGTACAAAAGGAAGCTATGTGGGGGGAATATTTACAAAGTGGATCCTTTGTGCGAATTCTGTACAATGGGGTGTGCTGGGTTTTTGTTTCAAAACGGGTTTCCCAGGGTTTGTTGGGGTATGCTTGTTGGGGAATATTTACAAAAGGACTCGTTGGGGATGTGCTGATGAAATTCCAACGGGGATTTTTTTTTTTTTTTTGTACTGGGGATACTTTGTGGGAGATTGTACAGGGGGAGACTCTGTGGGGATTTGTCCGAAGGTGGACTTGCTGGGGAAGATTTCAAGATTTCTCTCTTTTTTCTTTACTCCGGAACACCATCAAACGTCATGATTCATCATGCTTGGGTAATCATATCAACGAGATGAGGTGCTTTCCTTCATGAGACGGGATTCCGTGCAAACAAACCTGCCACCTGTCCTTTCCGGTGTGTCCTGAACTCGGGGTTAAAATGCGAAAGGGATTCGAAAAGAAACAAAGAAAGGGGAAAACAAATCAGAAAAGGAATACCCTTTTCGGGATGAGAAAGACTTATCTGAGGAAGATAACGCTGGCTTTCAATGACATGACATGCTTTTTGGACTAGACGTCTGACCTTCTAAGAGCTTGCGTTTTCCTGAACCAGAACGGATCTGTGATTCCAAACTGGTGGCACTCTGCCGAAACTTTCTTGGGATGGCGTCATTCGTTTCGGCCAACAGCGCCCTTTGCGGGTTTTCGCTGGCTGACCTCTCTCATTTCTCTTCCTGTCATCGCTTGATAGCACTCTTTGCGAGTTTTTACTAAACAAGCTCTCTCATTTTGGTTTCTCTACTCCCGTCGCCTCGTGGTGCCCGAAGGTTTTCACCGTCGAGACTCTCTCATTTTATCTTTCTCAAATCAGAGTGTGCTGGTCTCCATTCGTGACGCTTATTGGTCCCCCACCATATTTGGTAATTGATTTGAAGGCTTGTGCTTGGTAAAGAAAAGGTAGATGATACTAACTTCTAAACTGCTCGACGTGCCCCGGTTTCAATTTCAGGGCGAATGGGATTTTATTGTTGGTGTGACTGAACCTCAGGGAGAGGCTGCCTACGTATCCTTTCGGAATCAAGTCAAACGTAGTTCAGGCCTCAATCAAATTTTGTTTTTGTTTTCTTTCTTTGTTTTTTTTCTTCTTTTTTTCTTTTTGTAGAGAGGATTGGGTAGTGTTTGGGGAGTAGTGGGGAATAAAACCTTCGCCATTTTCAAATGTGTCAGGACCACTGGAGTTTGATTTAGACGTAGTACCTCTTGACTGCATCTGCATTTACTGCTGTGTCGGGGTCATTTCCTTCGATATCACCTAAATACAATGCTCCTCGCGGCAGTATCTTCCTTACAATGTATGGGCCTTTCCAATTTGGGGCAAACTTTCCTTTTGCTTCTTCATGATGCGGCAGAATACGCCTCAGTACTAGCTGACCTACTTCGAAATTTCGGGGTCGGACTTTCTTGTTGTAAGCACGGGCCATCCTTCGTTGGTATAACTGTCCGTGACAAACTGCGGCCATTCGCTTTTCATCAATCAACGTCAATTGCTCCAATCGAGCCTTGACCCACTCGCTGTCTTCGATTTCTGCTTCGACAATAATTCGAAGGGAAGGAATTTCTACCTCTACCGGTATTACAGCCTCGGTCCCATAAACCAAAAGATAAGGAGTCGCTCCCACCGATGTGCGTACCGTAGTGCGGTACCCCAATAATGCAAAAGGTAACTGCTCATGCCACTGTCGGGAACTTTGGATAGTCTTCCTCAAAATCTTCTTGATGTTTTTGTTTGCTGCTTCCACGGCACCATTGGCTTTCGGCCGATAGGGAGTGGAATTCCTGTGCGTTATCTTGAATTGCTCGCATACATCTCCCATCAAGTGACTGTTCAAGTTCGCTGCGTTATCTGTAATGATAGTCGCAGGAATACCGAAGCGAGAGATAAGATTTGAGTGTACAAAATCCACCACAACTTTCTTAGTGACCGACTTGAGAGTGACGGCTTCTACCCATTTTGTGAAGTAATCGATGGCAACCAGTATAAACCTGTGTCCATTCGAAGCCTTTGGTTCAATTGGTCCAATGACGTCCATGCCCCAAGCGACAAATGGCCAAGGCGCAGACATGGGATGCAGTTCCGTGGGAGGTGCATGAATCAAATCACCGTGCACCTGACACTGATGGCATTTCCGAACGAAGCCAAAGCAATCCTTTTCCATGGTCATCCAGTAATAACCTGCTATAAGGATTTTCTTTGCTAAGACATACCCGTTCATGTGAGGTCCGCACACACCTGCGTGTACTTCGTGCATGATTTTCCTCGCTTCCTCGATATCGACACATCTTAGGAGATTGAGGTCTGGGGTCCTCCTATATAACAATTCACCGCTCAAAAAGAAACCACTTGCATGTCGCCTAATGGTCCTCTTTTGATCTCCAGTAGCGTGCTCGGGGTATTCTTGTGTCTTCAGGAATTTCTTAATGTCATGGTACCAAGGCTGCGTATTTGATCCCGCCTCGATTACACTACAGTAACCGTGTCTTTCCTTGATTTGGATTTCTAAAGGATCGACGTGGGCGTTGCCCGGGTAGGGTAACATTGAAGCCAAAGTAGCAAGTGCATCTGCCAGTTCATTGTGACACCTCGGAATATACCTGAACTCTATTGAGGTAAAACGCTTGCTGAGGTCCTCCACATGTTGTCGGTATGGGATAAGTTTGACATCCCGAGTTTCCCATTCGCCTTGAGCTTGTCGGATAATCAAGTCAGAATCTCCCAAAACCAGTAAGTTTTCAACATCCTGGTCGATTGCCATATGCATGCCCATGATGCAGGCTTCATACTCGGCTGTATTGTTTGTGCAAAAGAAACGAAGTCTAGCTGTGGCGGGATAATGCTGACCGGAAGGCGAGATCAAAATTGCCCCAATCCCTACACCCTTGGCGTTCACGGCTCCGTCAAAGAACATCTTCCAAACATGAGCTTCCTCCGAGATCACTTCTACGGTGTTTACCTCTTCATCTGGAAAGTAGGTATCCAATGGCTGGTATTCCTCATCAACCGGATTTTCGGCCAAATGATCTGCTAACCCTGGGCTTTCATCGCCGTGCGGGTGACATAAACTATGTCGAATTCCGTAAGCAAGATTTGCCATTTAGCCAGTCTCCCAGTAGGCATTGGTTTCTGAAATATATACTTCAAAGGATCCAACCTGCTTATGAGGAATGTAGTGTGGGCTTGGAGATAATGCCTCAGCTTTTGTGCAACCCATGTGAGAGCGCAGCATGTCCTTTCCAAGAGAGTGTATTTGGCCTCGTAGCCAGTGAATTTCTTGCTCAAGTAGTAGATTGCTTGCTCCTTATTTCCGGTTACGTCGTGTTGCCCGAGGACGCAGCCGAAAGAGTCCTCCAAGACTGTTAGATACAAGAAAAGTGGCCTTCCCGGTTCTGGAGGGACCAAGACCAGGGGATTCGAAAGGTACTCTTTGACTTTATCAAAGGCTTCTTGACATTCAGTTGTCCACTTAATCGCCGCATCTTTCCTTAACAGCTTAAATATGGGCTCACACGTGCTTGTCAGCTGGGCAATAAACCGACTGATGTAGTTCAACCTGCCCAAAAGACTCATCACGTCTTTCTTTGTTCTTGGAGGAGGCAAATCTCTGATGGATTTTATCTTAGTTGGATCTAGCTCGATACCTCTCCTGCTTACGATGAAACCCAAAAGTTTGCCCGACGGAACTCCGAAAGCGCATTTGGCTGGATTTAGCTTCAAGTCATACTTCCTTAGCCTCTCGAAGAATTTCCTCAAGTCTTGGATGTGGTTATCCTGCGTCCTGGACTTGACTATCACATCGTCCACGTACACCTCTATTTCCTGATGCATCATGTCATGGAAAATGGCGGTCATGGCCCTCATGTAAGTAGCCCCAGCATTCTTTAGACCAAATGGCATGACCCGATAACAGTAAGTGCCCCAAGGCGTGGTGAAAGCAGTTTTCTCAGCGTCCTCTTCATCCATCAGCACCTGATGATATCCAGCGTAACAATCTACGAAAGACTGTATCTCCTGTTTGGCGCAATTATCAACGAGGATGTGGATGTTAGGCAGCGGGAAATTATCTTTAGGACTTGCTCTGTTCAGATCTCGGTAATCTACACATACCCGAGTTTTCCCATCCTTTTTCGGTACTGGAACCACATTCGCCAGCCATGTTGTGTATTGGACTACCCGGATCACTCCCGTTTTCAGCTGCTTGGTGATCTCCTCTTTAATCTTGTCACTGACCTCAGTTTTGAACTTTCGTTGCTTTTGTTGAACTGGAGGACAATCAGGATGAATCGGCAATTTGTGAACCACTAGATCAACACCTAGTCCCGGCATGTCATCATATGACCAAGCAAACACGTCTTTGAATTCAAGAAGAAGTTGAATTATTGCCTCTCGCGTTTTCTTGTCCGTGTGAATGCTTATATTGGTCTCCTGGACTTCTTCCGGGGTTCCTAAGTTTACCGGTTCAGTGTCATTCAGATTTGGCTTAGGTTTATTCTCGAAATATTCCAACTCTCGGTTTATCTCCCTAAAAGCCTCTTCCGCATCATATTCTGGTTCTGGGTTCATTAATTCACATTTAAATAGCTCATTGTGATCTGGGCGTGAAGTCCGCAAGCATGTCATATTTAAAGCCGTATTATTAGGACTGAAAAGGAAGATAAGAGGAAAAGTAATAAAAATCAGAACAAAAGAAAGAATAGGAAAGCAATGATGATTTTTTTTGTATTTTTGTATATTTTCTTTGGGAAGTTGGAAGACAACAATGTTTACAACTAGGAATTCAAAACAACAATTGAAAAGAAGAAAACGTTCAAGTTATGTCCCGGAGATAACTTGTGATACAGGAAAGGTGGCAGGGCAGGTCTACCCGGACTTCTGTCTAGTCGGGAATGGCGTGGCCTCCCAATTTTGAAGTTGGGCCTTCGGTCCCATGTACAGCATCTCAGCAGGGCTTGTGCCTTCACCTGGTTGAACCATGTGGACCTCGTAGAGCATTTCTCTCATCGCCCCACATATTTCCTCGATTTCCTCAGCTGTGAAGACCTCATCATCTTCTTCTTAAGCGTACCTTGGCCTGACGAAAGTCGCATATAAATCTGGCAGTGGTTGAGGCAACTTCCAGCCCTCATTTCTTCTTTTCTTTGCCCATTTTTCATCTGCTGGAGTAGGTTTGAAACCTAGTCCAAAAGGTTTCTTGATGACTGGCAAAGTAATGGGTTATGTTATTCCCTGAAGGGTTCGTCCAAGTCCCTTCCTTGGCCTAAATCCGTGCCGGATCATCTCTTTGGCCACCATGACTGAAGCGTTAGATAAGAAAGGCTGGGGGCAGGGTATTCCCTCTTCGTGCTGCTCTGCCAGTACAACCTCGAAAGCTTGATAGACCGTATGTTCGCTCCCTTCTCTCGGTTCAAGGTACGGGATGGATGGGTCCCGATAAATGGCATGCTCATCTTCCCCATGGACCACGATCTCTCGGTCTTCATACTCGAACTTCACCATCAGGTGAAGAGTGGAAGGCACGGCTCCTGCCGCATGGATCCAAGGTCTGCCAAGGAGAAAATTGTAGGATGTGTCCATGTCGATCACCTGGAAGGTTACTCAAAATTCGACTGGTCCTATGACCAACAACAGGTCTATTTCTCCCAAAGTGTCTCTCTTGATGCCGTCGAAAGCTCTTACGCAGACATTGTTAGGTCGGATTCTTTCGGCCCCAATTTCCATTCTTTGCAGCGTGGAGAGTGGGCAAATGTCAACGCCTGAGCCTCCATCCAACATTACCCTCTTGACATAATAGTCTTCGCATTTAACTGTTAGATGCAAAGCCTTGTTGTGTGCCGCTCCTTCTGGGGGTAAATCATTCATGCTGAAAGAGATTTGATTGACGGCGAAGAATCTTTCTGTCATCCGCTCTAGTTGCTCCACTGAGGTTTCAACCGGTACATATGCTTCATTCAGGGTTTTCAGCAGGATCTTTTGATGCTCGGTTGACCTCATCAATAATGACAGCATGGATACTTGCTCAGGGTACTTGCGCAGCTGATCTATCACTTCGTAATCCGGCATTTTCATTTGTTGGAAGAACAATTCCGCTTCCTCAACACTTACGGGCTTCTTTGGCGGGAAGCGCCTTTGTGTGGCGTTGCTCAGTTCTTGGGTATTTGAATACCTTCCAACGAAAGTATTTTCTGGGAGTTCTCCCATGACCTCTTTACCTTTGTACATCACCAAAGTCTTTTGATAATTCCACGGCACTGTGGACGGGTTGGTCATAGGCTTTTGTGGCACGCGTCCGATAACCACTGGCTCATTCAGCCGAGGTGGTTGAATCGTTCCCCGGACCACATAGGCCCCTTTAGGCACGTACATAGGTTTTGTCTTTTTGATCCCGAAGTTCTGCGTCTTCTTGGCTTGACCTCGTGGTATGTAAAGAACTCCACCCTTTGCTGGTACCACTTTCTTCTCCACCTTCTTTTCAGGCTTGCTCTCTGCAGCCTTGGCCTCCTCCCCCTTTTCTGATTTCTGGTCTATTTCAGGCCTCTTCCCCGTGTCGACAATGGCAATTATGGCTTTCAAAGCAGGGTCAAACTCTTTGTCTTCACAAATCATGCCGATCAGCGGCCCATTATTGTGAGCGGGCAATGGATTGTTAGTCACATTTGGGATCTCTTCATCTCTTAGCACTATTTTCCCCTGCTCTATCAAATTTTCGACCACTCTTTTCAATGACCAGCAGTCGTTTGTATCATGTCCCTCGGCTCCTGAATGATAGGCGCATCTGACTCCGGCTTTGTAAGAAGGCGATGTTGGGTTTTGCCTCGTTTGGGGAATTGGTTGCAAGAAACCCAACTGGACTAGCTTAGGGAACAAAGTAGAGTATTGTTCACCGATGGGCGTGAAAGTCCGCCGTCGGGGTGGTTCCTAGGGGCGGTAATTATTCTGCGGGGGTTGTGGGTTATAGTGGTTGCGGTAAGGAGGCTGATTTCTGGGAGGTGGAGCTGGGCCTCGGTTGGTTTGTTGTGGTGAATGGTTATAAGGTTGGGCATTCATGATCATATAAGGTTGATGAGCATATGCCACATTTGAGTGGGGGTAGTAGTGTTGTGGGGCTCTTTCCGGAAAATGGGGCCTGGGAGGACGATACTCCCTTGCTTCAGAGGCTGCCATAGTCGTTTCTTCTTTCTTCTTTCCCCTTGTCATTCCTCCAGACCCGATTTGGACGGCCTGGGAAGTTGCCCTTATGGCTGCTTGACTCAGAATCCTACCCGTTTTCAAACCATTTTCCACCATCTCTCCAATCTTGATCGCTTCCGCGAATGGCTTACCCATGGCCGACATCATGTTTTGGAAATAGTCAGACTCTTGAGCCTGGAGAAAGGTAGTGACCATTTCCACTTCATCCATGGGAGGCTTTACTCTCGACGCCTGTTCACGCCACTTAATAGCATACTCTCTAAAGCTTTCCGAAGGCTTCTTCTTCAAATTCGACAGAGAGTTTCGGTCTGGCGCAATGTCGATGTTATACTGGAATTGTTTTACAAAATCTCTGGCGAGATCATCCCATATATGCCATCGGGACATTTCCTGATCCATATACCATTCCGAAGCTATCCCTACTAGGCTTTCCCCAAAATATGCCATTAGCAGTTCTTCTTTTCCGCCGGCTCCCCGCAATTGGTTGCAGTATTTCTTAAGATGTGCAATGGGGTCACCGTGCCCATTGTATTTCTCAAATTTGGGGGTTTTGAAACCCGTTGGCAGGTGCACGTGAGGGAACATGCACAGGTCGGCGTAAGAGACGCTCTTTTGTCCGCTCAATCCTTGCATATTCTTCAGACTTTGTTCAAGGCTTCTCATTCTCTTGGCAATCTCATTTTGTTCTACAACTCTGGGGTCCTGATCCTGTCCTGGTGCGAGCTCGCACTGAGGCGGTAGAGGATTAGTACTGGTAGCGAACCTAGTTGGTTCCATTGAGAACGATGGTGCTTGGAATGTAAAAGAGGATGAGTCAAAGCTTGGCTTGTATGTGGCAGGCTGTGCCGTAGCTGGGCAAGGCGATGCAGTAAAGATGTTCATGCTTGCATCAGTGGCCGACATTCGGGGATGAGGCTCAGAAGGTGATCCTGCATAGAAGGCAGAGATGGCTGGGTATCCAAATGGGGTAGCAGGGTAATTTATGGGGACATTAGAAGTCCCACTTGACCTGGAGAATAATTCAGGGAATCCGGGGATGACACTTGGCGGCTCTTTCCCATTGTTCCAGTCATCCAGCATTTCCATCATGCGGAGCCGTAGGATTCTATTTTCCTCCGCAGTTGCAGATTCAGGTGTGAGGACGGCTGAGATTGAGCTCTCCTCAGAGACGGGGACTGTTTGCAATGGAATTTCCGAAGACATTTCCACACTTCCTTTTGACCTGGTGAAGTAAGTGTGAGTACTGCTTCTGGTCCTAACAACAGGTAGTTGAACACCTCTCCTTGACCTCATGAAGTATGAGTGCGAGGCCAGACTTTCACCAAACCAACCGTCTTTTCAAAAACCCTGAGAAAATGCTCAATGACAAACGCACGGTTAATTTGCAGCAAATAACAGATAGTTAATCTCACGTTGGGCATGATGCACCTATACAGTTAAGTGGATTACTATATGTTTGCTACGAGAGCATGCATCATTCCGGCATTTTTTTCTCTTATTAGTTTTTCCCCTTTTTTCTTTTCTTTTCTTTTTCTCTTTTCTTTTCCTTTTATTATTATTATTTTTTTTTTCATAGTAAAAGAAATGCGACCGGATACGATGAGGATTGCTTACGTATCACGATGCCTACGTGAATCAGATCATTACGTAGTTCGAAAAACACAAATGAGCGTAAAAGAAACAACCTCTTTATTGTTGAAACGTTCTATTACAAGCTACATTTTGCAAAAGAAAGAGCAAACTTTGAAAATAAACCTAGACTCAAAATAGACTGAAAATCACCTTGATGAAAAAACAGGCAGAAGATGCTAAAATACAGATTTGACCTATGAATGCATTATGGTTTTAAAAATTGGTTTCCGCGGGGCATCGTTCGGCCTCGCCGCAGTCCTAGGCGTGAGATCCCTCTCAAGTTGCTCCAGCTTGTGCATAGTCTGCTTGACATAAACCATTACTGCCGAGGGGAAGGTAACACTAGACATGTTCTCACATCGCAGACATCGTCTGATGATGGCATGGGCAATGGCTTTTATCCTATCCCTGGTTTGCTTCTTCTCTACAAGCAGGTGCTTTATCTGATCGCTGCACGTCTTGAATACCTGTGAGTCTTGTATGTGCTGATCCCTCAGCTGCCGCACTTCTTCCTTCATTTGGGCCAACAAGTCGTAACAGTATCTACTCTCCATTTGGAAATCCCTGGCCTGCTTAACTGCTTTAAACTCAAGTGTGGCCATCTCCCTCTTTATTTTGGAAACAGCCTTCTCGTGGTCACGTTTCAATTGGTTCAAACATCGGCGATGCTTATCTACTCTTGTTTCCCACCGTTCCTTGAACTCTGTCATGACCTTTTCGGATTCTTCTAACCTGTCTCGCCATTCCGTGATCTCTCTTTTCAAACCCTTTATCAACCGCTGGTCTGATTGACTTCTGGGTTGCTCATCAAGAGACAATCTCAATTTTTGGACTTGGGCCTTAAGTTCTTCATTCTCTTGGATCAACCTATTCTTTTCGCTTCGATCCGCCGCGATTTGTACGCTGTTATCGAATTTCAAACTATCTATTTGTAGCTTCAAATCGCCAATCTCTGCTCGATAACCCTTCTCTTTTGCTAACCAGTTTCATTGCCCTTGGGATGATTTTACGAAATCTTTGAGATGCGGCCTCTTAGCCGGTCTTTCGTAAGACAGGCTACCTCTAAACCAAGCGTGATATCCTGGGGCGACTTCCCCTTTTGCCGTATCGATCACACAAGTGTTTGCTGTCAGATGTTGGCATTCACTCCAGATTTGGCGAACTTCTTCTTCAGGGAAATGACCGTTCGGACTGATTTCAATCACTTGGGTACTCAAATCTTCATCTTTCGGTACCACTTGGTACCTCCCAAGTTGCCTCAAAACCCGATACGGTGCATAGGGTTGGATACTTTTCAGTCCCATCAACAGAAAGTGAGGCCGGGTTGCCGGCATGTATATGATTTCCTCGATAGGTGACCATCCGAGCGTCCATTGGATTTGGCTGGCGGTGAGAGTTCGGAGAAATGAGGTCCATGATGTGACTCCCTCAGGTAAATTGAGCCCTTTGATTCTCGTGTAGAATTCTCCAATACAAGTTTTCTCTGGCGAACCATAACCCAAAAGTGAGGAGCGATGACATAAATGATCGGTCATCCACACTTGCAACAGTAGGTTACATCCTTCGAAAAAGTCACCCCTGGCTCGACAAACAGTGAGAGCCCGGAAAATGTCAGCCATAATCATAGGCGCCAGAGTACTTTTATCTTGGGTAAGCAAAGTACTGACAACCCCAGTTATTCTTAGATCGATGTTGCCGTCCTTCCTCGGGAACACTATAAGACCTAAGAAAGCCGTCATGAAAGCCAACTGCCTGTGTTCGTCCCATTTTTGTCGGTTGCCTTTACTACATAGTTTGAAATCCGGCTTATTGAACCCGCCCTCATGACCGTATCTAGCATACATGAGATGGAGACTGCAGAAACCTTTGGAAAGATCTGGATGGTGAAATGTTCGGGGTATTTTCAGAAAATCCAAAAATCGGTGTACCGTGACGGCCCTAGGTGCAATCAAGTACTTGAACCTTAACGGAGCTTCATCACCCCCAATGTATCCCGCTATTTCTTCCAACGTCGGGGTGAGTTCGAAGTCTGAAAAATGGAATACATTGTGCGCCGAATCCCAGTAGGTGACCAATGATCTGATAATATCACCCCGAGGCTGAATGTCTAGTAAATCCGGGAGATTTTTCAGATATTTCCTCACTTTGCCTCGCCCCTCTTTGCCTAAGTCGTTCCACCATAATCGCAACTCAAAAGGGATCTTGGTCATTATTGAGAACGATTCATTTTGTATCGTGCTCATCATGCACATTTATTTAGGGCGATAAACTTTATTAGACTCAAAAATTAAAATTATCTAGATTTTTTTTTTTTTTTTGCAAAAACGGGAGGTTGGACCCGCCGAGGGTTGCCTACGTATCTCACCCCGTGCGAGAATCAAACCGGCGTAGTTCGGTCATATCGTGAATAGAGAAAATCAAATAAACCTAGCAATCAAGAATAAGTATTATTTTTGGAGAAAGATAAATACTAAAAAATATATATTTTTTTTGTTTTTTGTAATATTTGGACTATTAGTCCGAATTCATAAAAGGGTACTACAAAAGAAACAACACATTTTTTGAATTATGAGTTTTCCATTTTTTGTTTATTTTTTGAAATAAATACCCTCTTTTTTTTCTTAAAAGAAAAGAACAATTTTTATATGTTTTTTTTAATAAATCAAACTAAAAGGCAACTTTTGGTTTTATTCTTTTTTTTTTAGAAAAATTCCGATGAGGTTTCGACACTACTTGGACATTGGTTTTATTTTTCCAAAATAAGTAATTATCTCCCTACGCTGCTATTTTTCTTTTTTTTTTAGAAACCGGTCAGCATGCGGAACCGAAGCAAATAAATGCGCAAAACAAATAGGATGCAGCAGGGTGGTCTTTTCATTTCAGGTTGCTTGTCCTAGATGGACCCAACCCCTGTGTTGAGCCCCCTAAGTCAAATGCAACATGATGCAAATAAGCGTTCCTACTAGGGATCCGGCATGAAGCCGAGTTATACTAGGTTTAAACCTTGGTATTTGTTCTAGACTGTGTACCTGAGCGGACAACTCGAGTCGAGGAGGGGCAACTTACCGGGAACCAAAAGGCCGTCCGGCTTCGTAACTTATCCGTCCTCTTTCTTATTTCGGGCATTGACACTAACAGAATAGGGAGTCTCGACCAGCGAGCTTCTCCCCGGTGGTAAGAAGAGAAGGGTTTCGGCACAGTTTATATACAGTTCAGATAATATCAAAGCGGTAAAAAACAACATTTAGCAAGTTATGCAAAAAACATGTAATAAAGACCAGATAATAAAGCCAAATATAACAATTATTCTAAGCTCGAATTCTTGAACCCTGAACCAGTGTTTCTGGGTTCAACCGTCCCCAGCAGAGTCGCCAGAGCTGTCACACCTCCTTTTTGCGCGCCCGCCCCGAGGGGTAAGATGCGCGAGTGGAGTTTTTCCAATTTAAGTGACAATATTCGAAATGGGATTATTTATTTAATTCAGAGTCGCCACTTGGGAAAGGTTTGGTTTTTGGTGTCCCAAGTCACCGGTTTATCTTGAATCCCAAATCGAGGAAATTTTTGAATTTTCCAAATGAAGTCTGCGAACCAGAAATTCTAAGTAAGGAATTCTGTTGACCCGAGGGAAGGTGTTAGGCACCCTCGAATCCCGTGGTTCTAGCACGGTCGCTTAAATTGTTCTAATGGCTAAATATCTGATTTAAATACAGGTTGTGACCTATATGCTTTTATTGAGTTTAAACCGCTTTTATTATTATCATTTATTTTATAGAATTGCAACGTCGTGAAAATGCATCTCGAACCACGTCACAATCAATGCACCCGTAGTTGTTAACACATTTTTGACTCCGTTGAGACTTGGATTTGGATCACATCAATGTGCACCCGATTTTTAAGAATATAATTTACTTAAAGTCGCGCCTAAAGAAATCTAAACGCAATATTGTCTTTGGGGAAGGCAGTGGAATTCACTAAACAGTCCGTCCCAAATTCTAAGTATTTATCATGATCAATTATTGAGGGCCCCGCAATTTGCATTTTTATTCGGCGAGGCTCGTCTCATTATTTTAGAAGGGTACCCTACAGTGGCTACATTTCTACTACGTTATTCTTAAAAGAGAAGGACGATGCCAAATTTTACTTGTTTGAACAAATACAGACTGAATCCTTATTATGTTTGCCGAACCTAAACTTGTTTGATTACCTGATTGATTGTTCATGAGGTGAGAGTTGCCTCACGCTTTGTCTTCATCGAGTGAATACGCTTCTTAATTTGCTAAGTGAGATTGCAACAAACTAACAACATATATTGAGTTATGTTTAACGACCTCCAAGTTCCGTTTTAGCACTCTAACCTATTTGAAATTGATAAACGAAATCGGCTGTTTATTAGGAAAATTACTACTAAATGAACTCGAAATGACTATTAGTTTCTCCCAACAATCATCACATTATTTCGAAACAAAGAATCTATACCGAAACCCGATATCGAACTTATATTGGAGCACATAATCTGACAGGAAAAGCTGGCCTTCATAGCCAACTCTTAATGTGACTGCATGAGGGTTTGTTTGGGATACATTTATCCCGGACTTAATACCATAGATTTGTCAATTCAGAGGTCTATGTAAAATACATACAAGTGCTTACCATGGCTCTATGTTATACAGTCATAACTAAACCAAACAAGTGTTATACTAAACTGAATGTATACTAAATCAAACATGCTGTCTAGGTCATACTGTCATTACT
The DNA here is from genome assembly GCF_000715075.1 of Nicotiana tabacum. Classification (NCBI taxonomy): domain Eukaryota; kingdom Viridiplantae; phylum Streptophyta; class Magnoliopsida; order Solanales; family Solanaceae; genus Nicotiana; species Nicotiana tabacum. Next base: position 108,757,836 of record NC_134101.1, read on the forward strand.
GTTGAGCCATGCTATCTAACAGTTCACTTTAAACAGAATGTATGCTAGCTTATGCAGAATATTTGCAGTTTGCAGTAAAAATACAGGCCCAACTAACATTCGAACTATCTTTTACACCAATGCTATAATATAAACTGATATTCATTTCTCTATTTCTGCTTCAACTTCAAACTTTCAACAATACATGGTTCAAAGGTTGTGTACCTGGGAATATTTGCAATTGAAGAAGAGGGAAATCAGTAGAGTACAATGATAACAGAATGCAGCAGCAATCACAGCACTATCAGTAGCAGCAGGGCAGAATAGCAGCAGACAAAGCAATACAGCAAGAAACAAGCTCGAGTGCAGAAGTGCAACTATGGCCAATAGAAAGCAGTATCCAAATGACAGCAACACCCAGTGGAGTAGACTCAGGACTCCAGACAGACCAAGCCAGTAGTGAACCAAAAAGCACTCGACTAGTAGACACAACTGGAATTTCAAAGAATCAGAATTGATTTTGAACAAATTGAACAGCTGAGACCCGAACAATAATAGGAGGAAACAGTTTCTGATTGTTGATTGTACAGCTTCTATCCCTTCACCTCTCTCTATCTGTGTTTTTTGTTTTTTTTTCTTCATCTCTTAAGGTTCAATGTGTATATCTTCTTCTTCCCCAATTCTGTATATCTCCCTCCCTTTATAAACCTCAAAACTATCTCTTTTAACAGCCTGTTTTCAGAATACCCCAGTACCCCTCCCATGTGCCTTCCATTTTCAATTCCAACTTTAGCTAATTAAGTATTAAACCCCATCAACATTCCCTGGCAGATTTAACTTTTAAAAGGTTTAAATACTTCTTTAAACTAAAGCCAAGTATGGGCAGTAGGATGTATCTGACAGCATATGCTGTCAAATTGTTTAAAACTTAGCAAAGACCTTTATGCAGGCCACAGGCTGTGCACAAAGCACATGAGGTGCAGCAGTGCACATGCTGTGCACGAGTGCACATGCCTCCCAATTCAGAATTTAAACCAAACATCCCTTTTTACATTACTGATCAATTCAACAGTTATAAATAAACAAAATTGGTTCTTAATTGATTCAACAAATGTTTAACAGAAGCAATCGATTTACTATGCTCAGACAGTTGAAACTAATTGACGACTCATGTCGACTCGACTATATTAGCATTAACATACACAATCGTAGCCAAAAATCAGACATTCAGAAGTATGGGACACATGACTCGACTTATACTGATTAAAATAGAATTGTACTTTGAGGAATCAGTTAGTCAGTACAAATTTGGAATACAACCAATACACATGCCTTATCAGAATAGGAGGGGAGGGATTCAAACAAACACAGAGGTTCAAACAAAGTGGACAAACAAAAGTTGATAAAATTAAAACAAATATGAACAGTCTTTTAAAACAAATCACACGGACTAAAAACAAATAAAGGAAAGAAAGCAGACTCACCTTAAACTTGAAAAGTTAAAAAGTTTGAACCCGGATTTGGACAGACCTTTCTTAAGGCTGAACGGACTTTAATCGAAGTGTTTCTCAGATGAGAAACACTTCGATTAAGGTCCATTAGACCTTAATCTCTTTGGCTCGGACTGGCATGGGCCAGTGATGAAAGAACACAAAACTTTCAAAACTTAGATCTGGGATTCAGGCTTCCCTGATCAGATTCGGACCAAACCAAGTATGGTTTGGTCACGAGAAGAGTCTGGGGAGTGTCTGGTGTGAAGCTTGGGTTGGTTGGTGTAGATTAGGTTCCGACTCGAATCTTCAAATGAAGATTCGAGAAGGTGGGGTAGGATTCTAAGTGTGTGGTTGGTAGATTTAGGTTCAGGATGGCATGGGGGTTCTATGGTGTTCAGGTGGAGGTCACCGGCGTTCAGGCCGCCGGGTTTCTGGTGAAGGTATGCAGGGGCGGCTAGGGTTTGAAGGGGATGAGTTTGGTGAAGACGAAGGCAGGGGTGTTGGCTAGGGGGGGCAGGGTATGGTGAAGGGTTTATATAGTTAGTGGGTGGGTGAACCTCGACCGTTAGATCAATCTAGATCTACGGTCTGGATCTGAAGGCTTAAATGGAACGGTGTCGTTTTGAGGGTTTGGGTTCGGTCCGGGTGAGACGGGTCGGGTTTGTTGATGGGTTATGGGGAATTGATCTTGGCCGTCGATCACTCTGAGATCAACGGCGCACGACCAAACGACGTCGTTTGGACACCCTGGGTATCAGGTGGTCTGGACCGGGCAGGCCTGGGTCTTGGGCTGTTTGTTTGGGCCAATTTTGTTAAAATTGGCCCAAGTCCGGAAGGGAAGGGGTCCTTTCTTTATATATATATTTTTTTTATTTCCTTTTTATTTTAAAACAAAACTAAGCCAAAAATCAAATTAAAATTAAATACACACTCAATACAATTATTTGCACACTAAAATATTTCAAAACAGGTAAAGTTAAATAAAATAAAATCACGGACGAAGATGCCTATTCATGATTTTCTATTTAACGACCGGATTACGGTTCTAATTATGCAGGACACATATATTTTTGAATTTTGTTTTAATAAAGTAAATAAATAAAAATGGGCCGAAGTCACAAATAAATCAACAAGGTGCCGCACAGAAATCCAAAATTTGTACAGCAGGGCCAATTATTATTTTTTATTTCCTTTTGGAGCGATTGTCGTGCGAAACAAAAATCACGTGCTCACATCTTCTAAATATAGCTATATGACAAAATGAATTTTAAATTCTTAGTATATAATTGTAGGTGGCACATAATTATACACTATTCATATTTGCACTCAAATATTATAGTTTCAAGTACTACGCTTCACATGACAAAATGATTATAAATGCTTCAAGTTTTTAAATGAAAATTAATATGATGATAAAGTTTTTCAAAGAACATGGATGTAATTCTATAGTTTTCAAATGATAAAGGTAAATGAATATACAAATGTTATAAGAAGGATATATTGGCTATTGAGCCTAAGTTAAGGATTATGATTAAGGACTAAAGGTGCCAAATAAAATAAAACAATTTGAGAGTCACATAAATAACTGAGAAGATATTTGCCAAAGGTACCAAATACCCGAAGTTGCAGGTGCTGGTGTAGTACTATGGTCGCATCATTGGTTTGGATATTTAGATAGTCTCCCTTGGTTGGGATTAATAAAGTACTAGATAATAAATGTCGAACCACATGACACTATGATGAGATGGCTTAACCAATTGGTTCGAGATCGGACTCCAAACCATACACATGGTGGTTTAATAAATATGTGAGTGATTAATGCACCTCCTACTAAAAGCTACAATTTTGTTTAAATCTCAACTTTATAATATTTTACTAAATGAAATTTATAGTGTTTTGAATTAAATATTACTTCTTCATGTTTATCTTTAAATGTTCTGTCCCATTTTATGTGAGGGAGTCAAAGATGCATACAAGTACTTGTCGATATGTACTCATATCCCTGCACTAGGATGCTGCATCTCTTTTGTGGATGTAAGTCTTGATACTTTGGATGACGTGGACCCTCTCTAGGTAGCTCCTCATCTCCTAGTCTTTTGGTGAGCCCCATTTCATGTTCGGGGTACTCTTGTGATGTTAGAGACATTTATATTCTTTTTTAGGTATAGTCGGCGACTCTTTTCACCGTCATTTCATTTAGGCTGAATACATACGGAGACACTTAAAGTTGGCACCATTTTTTATTTAGACACCTAAACTGAAGGTTGTTCCTGTTGAGCACTTATACTACACTAAACTTGTTCCAATTAGGCATTTTTTTGACAATTAGCCAAACCTACAAAGTGTGTGTAATGCACTCGCGGCTGGCGTGGCGAATGATAAATAAAAAAAGGATATATACCATTTTGAGTTTAAAAAAAAGAGGAAAAACTATTTTAATAATAGGTATTTGACATGGAAAGTAGGTGGACGATCACATTCATAGTAGTCAATTAGTTATTATAGAGAAGTTTTGGAATTCATTTCAGGGAATTGAACCGGTTGATCAATAATGAAGATCGTAGTGGAAGAATCGACGATGGTGAAGCCGGCGGCGGAGACGCTACAACAGAGGCTGTGGAACTCTAATGTGGATTTGATCGCACCTAATTTCCACACGCCAAGTGTTTATTTTTACAGGCCGACGGGATCCCCAAATTTCTTTGACGAAAAAGTGCTAAAGGAGGCACTTAGCAAAGCACCTGTGCCGTTTATCCTATGGCGGGGAGGATGTGTAGGGACGAAGATGGTCGTATTGGGATTGACTATAAAGAGTAGGGGGTGCTTTTTGTGGAAGCTGAGTCTAATGGTGTGGTGGAGGATTCGGTGGTAAGGAGGGGGAGCTTGGCGGTGACTGGTTGTTTGGAGAAGGGGCTGGCGACTGCTTTTTTGTGTGAAGATGAAGGGTTGGTTCAAACTTTCGAGCTAAATCAATGGTGGAGGCATAACAACGGTGAAAGTGGAGGAGGCAATGGTGGAAAGGTGGTGGACATAAAGAAGAAGGAGAAGAAGAAGAAGAAGAAGAAGGAAATAAAAAAGACAAAAAAGAAGAAAAAATCTATTTTTTGGGCTCTTCACGCGCCTATATTGAGTGAAACTCTATGTGCCAACTCAGCAAGAAGTGCCTAATTGTAACAAGTTTAGTGTAGTATAAGTGCTCAATAGGAACATCCTTCAGTGTAGGTGTCTAAATGAAAAATGGTGTCAACTTTAAGTGTCTCCGTATGTATTCAGCCTTTCATTTATTTATATTGCCATACAAGCTTCATAGACATAATGGATTACTTTTTGTCATTATTATGAGGTATCGAATGGCATGTATGAATAACTGTAACGACTCGACCGGTTATTTTGAGAATTAGCGTCTCGTTCAGTAGCTTAAGGTCTCGACTAGCTTCGTATTGTGAATTGCTTATATGGTCGGGTTTGATTTTCGGATGATTCAGGATTGATTTAGAAGGATGATTCTTGTTTTAGAAGTTTAAGTGGTAAGGGTTGACCGGAGTTTGACTTTTATGTAGACGACTCCAGAATAGTATTTTGATGATTCCAATAGCTTCGTATGGTGATTTTACACTTAGATGTATGTTTGGATTTGGATTTAGAGGTCTGTGGATTGATTTAATGCATTTTAGCGAAAGTTAGAAATTTGAAGGTTTGGAATGTTCATAAGTTTGATTAGGAGTTGACTTCGATGTTATCATGTTCATATTGTTGTTCCGGGAGTTGGAATAGGTTCGATATGTTATTTGGAACTTGTATGCAAAATTTGGATTCATTCCGGATTGGTTAGGCTTGAATCGGACGCTTGGTTCGAAGTTTGAAATTTATGAACTTAAGAGATTGATCTTGATTGATGATTCATAGTTTTGATGTTATTATGTGTTATTTGAGGCCTCAAGTAGGTCTGTAATATGTTTTGGGACTTGTTGGTATGTGCGAACGGGGTCCCAAGGGGCTCGGGTGAGTTTTGGGATAGTTTCGGACCATTTTTAGGCCATTTTTAACTGTTGGTTTTTGGCCACACGGGTGTGCATCGTGATTTCACACTTTGGGTCGTATTCCCAAAGAGCAAATTGTTGTTTGGGGTAGTGTGAATCGCGATTGTGGTAGCCTTTTCACGATCGCGTACAAGAAAGTTCTGATGCCACAAGACTGGCTTTGGAATCTTATATCTTGCAATCTATAAGGAATTTGGATATGATCCAAAACTGAAAGTTGTAGCCCTTTATTTCTAGTTTTCAAAAAATTAAACATTTTATCATTTAGAGTTTTGTACAAAAAGTTATAACCATTATACTAGAGGATATCTGGAAAAGTTGGGCAAGCTTGTTGGAATTTGTTCATCGCTATCGCGTGAGCATGACCATAATCGCAAAGGGTAAAATTGTGCTGAAATTTTTTGTAGAATTGCAATCGCGAGGTTGGAGACCATGGTCGTGAAGAAGGACCCCTAGCAGTGCATTAAAACATTAAAATTCGGGATTTTGTGTTCATTTTCTTCACCTTTTGAGTTCTTGGAGCACAAGTAAGGCGATTTTGGAGGAAACAAACACCCAAATCTTGAGGGTAAGTAATTTTATCTTTGTTTTGATTAAATATTTTGCTTTTCCATGGATTATTACACCTAAATTAAGGATTTGAAGAGGAAGGAATTTTGTCTAAACTTTCCTAGGGTGAATAATTGAGTTTTGAACATCGATTCAGAGTCGGATTTGAGTAAAATTAGTATGGTTAGACTCGTTATTGTATGTGTTATCGGATTTTGTGAGTTTTATCGGGTTTTGAGGTGCCGGCTCGGGGTTGAATTTTTAGTTTTCATTAAATATCAAAGCTTTATTATCCGAAATTATTTCTTATGGTTTTTATTTATGATATTAAGTTATTTTGGCTAGATTTGAGCCATCCGGAGGTTGTTTCACATGAGAAGGTCATTTTAGAGTATTGGTTTAGCTTCTTTGAGGTAAGTATATTGCCTAACTTTATGTGGGGGAACTACCCCTTAGGATTTGAGTTGTTGTGTTATTTGTGTTATGTGAAAGCCGTGTACGCGAGGTGATGAGTGCGTACTCGGGCATATGTGTGGAAATTTACCGGTTTAGACTCTTAGGCTTCTTTCATGTATTTATTTGAAATAGTTAGCACATGTTAAATCTTTTATTTGTCATATTTACTTTCACATGCTTTATTTGAAGTTGTTGTTACATGTTACATCATTTACTTGTCAAGTATACTCTTATTTGATTTATTTGAAGTTATTGCCTCTTTTATCATTACGTGGCTTCATTTATTGTTGGGTTACTCTTAATTGAAATTGTTGTTACATGATATCATTTTGTTGTCGGGTTATTCTCATGCATTTATACATAGTTTCTAGTTCGTTCCATCTCTTTCATTGTTAGCCTATTTCATACACTAGAATCCGAAGTTTGCCATTTCATGGAAATACCTTCATTATCGAGTTTATCCTTAAGCAATTAATTGAAGTTGAATTATTGAAAGTCATTAATCTAAATTAATTGAAGTTGTGTTTAAATGGGGTGTTGTTCATTGCCGAGTTACTTTCTAGTTCATTTTGTTGTTATTGAGATTCTATACACATTGTGTTTGAGGCGTAGGCTATTTGTTGTGAAAATATTAATATTGTTGGTTCTTTTGGAAAGGTTGTGGCCTATGGTCACTTGTGGTATGATTTGATATGTCGTGTTGTTGCGATGTTAGCACGTGTGAATTGTTGTGTGGATTGGTCGTTGTTATGCGGAGCATAAGGGTGGCCTCTCATTATTGTTGTTATGCGGGGCATAAGGTGGCATCTCACTATTGTTGATTGTAAAGAGTGATACAAGTGGCTATTGTGTTCATATCCGTGTGGAGTGATAAGGGTGGCTATAATGCGGAGTGATACAAGTGGCTATCGGAGTGATACATGTAGCTAATGATATTGTCAGGGCGGGATGATACGGGTGGCTATTGGAGAGATAAGGATGGCAATGTCAAGGATGATGTGTGATGGCCTGGGGGAATTATGTTGATGATATTCGTGTGATGTTTTGATTTTCCTTGTGTATGTTATACACCTTATGTGACTTGTTGCATTGCTTTCAATGAGCTACTCTGTGTCTTTGATATTACTTGTTGACTAGGGTTGTACTAGTACACTCACAGAAGCATACATCGTAGCATGCCATTTATACTAGTTTGGGAGTATGAAACTTAACATTTATTGATCATGCTCGTGTATTCTTGTATTATCTACTTTCATGTTGATATTGAGCATGTGACCATGCCGGGCGGATTGTGATTGTGAGCCTGTGACTATACCGGGCGGATTGTGATTGTGAGCCTGTGATCATGCCGGGCGGATTAGGATATTGGCACGTGAGTTGTCCATGTGGTTGTTATTAGACATGTGGGCACAAAGTGACGTGAGCATATGATTTATGGTTTGAGACTCGTGACTTGTGATTATGAGATGAGATATCTCGAAGTAATTTCGTTGCAATACTTGTGTTAGAACAACTTGATTAATCGGTTGTCATTTATGTTCCTTATTTGGTTTCAATGGTACTTTCACGGTGTTCTTATTACGTTACTATTTAAATCACATGTTGATTCTTGTTGCCATTTACTGATTCCTGCTTTTCATTATTAGCTCTATACTTCTATATTGCACAGGTTATTTTGACTAGCAGGTGACTTTACTCGTACTTCATTACTACTTCACCGAGGTTAGTCTTGATACTTACTGGATACTGACTGTTGTGTACTCATACTACACTTCTACATATTTTGGTGCAAATCTAGGTATTGGAGATATCGGACTCGGGTAGAGTTAGCTTATTGATCACGAGGATTCAAGGTATAGTTGCTTGGTCGTTGTAGTCCCTTGGAGTCCTTTCCTTTCATTATACTATCAGCTTGTTATTTGAACAGTACTGTATTTGGATCTTTGAGATCTTTCTATATATTCAGCTAGAGTTCGTGACTCTATATTACCTAGTCTTGGGAGGTTGTAGTGATTATTGCAGTGTAGGCTTATTTCACATTTATTTCGGTATTTTATATAATTCTCTGATTTAAAATTGGCTTAATTATGGTAAGTAATCAGCTTACCTAGTCTTAGAGACTAGGTGTCATCACGACGCCTGAGGCGGGATTTTGGGTCGTGACAAGCTGGTATCAGAGCTCTAGGTTTATAGGTTCCACGAGTCACGAGCAAGTTTAGTAGAGTCTTGCGGATCGGTACGGAGACATCTGTACTTATCTTCGAGAGGCTACAGAACTATTAGGAAAATTCCACTTCTTTCATTCCCGTCATGCGGATTTGTTGATTTCAAAGTTTGAGCCTTTATATATCGATTCTATGATAGATGGTGAAGACACTCGCTATCAGATCAGCTGAGAAGACACTCGCGCCCCCTGCTAGAGCCGCAAGAGGCCGGAGCTGAGGTAGAGGACGAGGAGAGGCACATGGCGCAGCTAGAGCACCTAGTGGAGTAGTAGTTGAGGAGCCACCAGTAGCTCCAGTTAGGGAACAGGTACCGAAGGTGGTTGTTGTTACCCCAGACTTCACGAGACTTTAGCGCAGCTCCAATGAATGTTTGGTGCATTAGCTCAGGGGGGATTGATCTCCGTTGCACCAACTACTTCACAGATTGGGGGAGGATCTAAGACTCTCACCGCCCATACTCTATAGCAGTAGGCTCATGGTGGTCATACTTTGGGAGGCCTATGTTTCCTTTTCATTGTTTCATTCTGTTGTGGTGTGTAAGCACAACTACTTTGATGAACCATACCAAGAGAAGAAAATAGCTCATTACATTGAGAATTGAAAATTTCTGTGTCATTGTTTGATCTTAACATCTTCACAAAGACATCAAACTGATTCTTTACCATGCTAAGAAGTCTTCAAGTAAAACTGAGACCTCACACTTTGATTGAATTAGACAAACCCAAGTATATCTACTGTAGTCATCAATAATAGTTACAAAGTACTATTTTCTGTCACATGTAGTTTTTTTGTAGGGTCCCCAGACATCAACATGTATTAACTGGAACTACTAGATTTACTCTTACTAACAGGAAAACTTAATGTGCCGATACAGCCTGTATTCCGGTTCAGCCTGAGGTCAGGTCTAGTATGGAGAGCATGCCTAGCCCAGAGGGTGTAAACTTATTACAAATTCTCCTAACTGGAGTAGTTTGAGCTGAATTGGATTCGGAATGAACTTTTCCTCTAACTCTATTTCCATCTCGAAAAGCTCGGGTTGTTTCAGATTTAGTGGGATAAAGGTCTTGAGCTAGGGTCATACATTGAGATGGGTCGGCGATGGAACTAAGAGGCATTCGAGTAGGAGGAGGGAAGGGAAATTTGGTATTGTCGAATTTTAATAAAATTAATATGATAAGAAATTAAATAATCTCAAGTATGATAACATAGATAAACTAGCCAAGACAAGGTCTAAACACGACCATAACTGCTAATACCCCCCAAAACTGGATGTCACAATCATCACAGACATCTCACAAGAGTATGTAAAATCTGAATACATTGCTTGTCTGAATGAAATAGATAGACATAAGAGATAAGTAGGGAAGGGAACTCCATGTGTTGTAAATCGGTTAAGTAGAACAGCTCACCACGAAGTCTCCACAAGTCCTCCTACTGACTTAGATGAATGCAACTCACACTAGCCTATGAACCTACACAAAATATGCAGAAGTGTAGTATGAGTACAAACCATGGTACCCAGTAAGTATAAAATCTAACCTCGAAGAAGTAGGTGAGGGGTCGACTTGACACTCATTAACAGTCAAATAAGCAAATGAGGGAATAATCTAACATGAAACTAGATGTTATATAAACAACATGTATCAAAGCTAATGATACAACTCATATTGTCACGACCCTGTTTCTCCTCCATAGGATGTCGTGATAGCACCTAGTCTCTACGACTAGGGAAGCCTAACAATCAATAATAACTGAACAGATATAATTAACAAGTTACTGAAAACAACTGAATAATTGAGAAAAACCTCTCGAAAATAGAATCTCATAATACATACCCCAAAACCGGTGGAACTAAGGCATAAGCTCTATGGAATAATTCTAGAATATCTAATATATCACTATCTAAAAGAAATACAATAGGAAGTAAAATAGGGAAGATAACTTTGAGGCCTACGGACATGGAACAGGTGTACTTTGAAGTCTCCCAAGCAGCAGCTACAACAACCTCTAACGACCGTCACGAGCAAACATACCTGGTTCTGCACAAAAAAATGTGCAAAAGTGTAGTATTAGTACACCACAATGGTACCTAGTAAGTATCAAACTTAACCTTAGTAGAGTAGTTACGAGGCCAGGTCAAGGCACCTATTAGGATATAAATAGACAACATGAAAATGTAATACGGATATGTAATGGAAAGTGAAGAAACAACTGATATGGAACAAGGTAGTAGTAAGAACTAGTACCGGAAATTAATAACAGAAATGTCATAAAAGAAGCAACTAAAGTGCTACAATGATCATGTACAGACAACAACTACTAGAACAATAAGGAACGACACAACAAGATATATTTTCCACCAAAAACACCTTGCAACATGAAACGAATAGCAAGAATCACAACGAGGTACCGCCTCGTGTTCACATTTCTCAATTTCAATCACAATCTTTTATTATACCACCGCGTGAGCCTTACATTTGCAAATAGATTTTGAAAACAGTTTTCCCTAAATAGCTACACGCACTTTAGCCCACCTTATGATGTCACGTGGCTTCACATAGTTCCCTTACAAGCAACACACACTTAAGCCCCACCTTATACCGTTGTATGCACATCAACCCTAAGCCTTATACCACCTCATGAGCGTCAATATCATATCACAATAACAAGTCACACCACAAGTGCCCATATATCACAACTTGCCAACAATAACAACAATACCAATGTTTCCACAACAATAGGCCATTGCTCCACCACAACATATACAAGAATATCAACAACAACAATGGATGAAAAATGCTCAGTAAAATAGATATTTCAAAAATAACCAAACATCGCCTCAACGTATTAACGACTTTCACAACTTAAACACCAAACAACTCAACAATGAGAGAAATAATGTATAACCACAATATTAGATAAAACTAACTCACAATAAAAGAGATAATATTCAACAATGAGTCTCAAATAATGAAAATGAACAAGTAAAGCGATTACAAGGACAAGTACTCCAAGTAACAAAAATCAATAAGGGAAGAGATAACACGAACAATAACTTCAAATAATGATAATTAACAATAAAGAGATAGCATGTAACAATAAAGGAAGCAACAAGTTCAACTAAAGCATGGGAGAAATTTAGCAAGTAGGATATAAAACAAGTACTAAACAAGTCAACTAAGACATGTAAGGATATTCTAACACAATTAAGGATAAATTGACTATGAGAATTTAGAACATGGTATGACATTTAAATTAAAGCATGGGAATAGTCTAAGTAGCCTAAACAAGTCAAATACCACGTACAACCCGTGTATCTATTCATCACCTTGTATACACAGATTTCACTTAGCATAATTGAATCAAACAATATCAATCCTAAGGGGTAGTTCCCCCACACAAAGTTAGTCAAGACACTTACCTCAACTAGGCTAATTCAACACTCAAAAATAACTTTTCTCTTAAAATATGCCTCCACACGGCTCAAATCTTTCCAAAACCGACTCAATATCATCAAACAATGCTAGGAAATTCAATTACAATAGATAAAGTTAAGATCTTTACATATTTTTAAAAAGTCAACAAAAGTTAACCCTGGGCCCACCTAGTCAAAACCTGGGTCCAATGGTAGATTCAGTCTACCCATGACCCTACGAGTTCATATATGTGATTAGTTTAAAAATTCGAACTCAAATCGACTCTCAAAACTCAATTTCTTATTTTTTAAAAACTTGACAAAGTTTCACAAATTTCTACTTTGATTCACATGATTTTGATGTTAAAATCTAAGATATGTTGATGGAATATGATTAGAAATAGATTAGAATCACCTACACAAGTTTTGTAGATAGAAATCTCCTCTCCAAATCGCCTCCTATCGAGTCTAGAGTTCAAAAATGTGGGAATGAGTTCAAAAATCCCGTCTCCCAACCATTTAACCAGCTGCAGATGTCGCATTTGCGACACAGGGTTCGCATTTGTGAACCAGGGCTCGCATTTGCAAACCTTGATAGACTTAACATATAACACGATTGCGATAAAATCTTCGCAATTGCGAACTGGGTAATATCACAAAAGCAAAAGATTGTTTGCAATTGCGAACATTACAAAATTCTGCCGGCTTCACAAATGTGAAGGTGAGGTTGCATTTTCCACAAGTGCACATCACCTGTTGCCTTCGCAAATGTGAGTCTGGTGTTCGCATTTGTGACACCAGAGCAGCAGACATCAGTTTTTTTCTAACTTTAGTCCAAGACATTCCGAAACATGTCTGAAACTCAATCAAGTAGTATTTGGTGGCTCTTGGTGATGGGCAGGAGGTGTGCACGCAGACGTAGCGGAGTAGGCTGGCGAGCATTGAGGTCCCGTAGCCTTAGAGCACACCACGTCGTAAGTCCAGGTTCTACAAGATGGAGTTGGTACCTCCTGTCTCATGTTTCTCTTTCTTGTGTTAGTTAAATTGTTGTCGTAGTAGTTCGTACTAGTTTAGTCATTCTAGTAGCCTGCCTATAGTTACAACTTGTTGTCTTTAAGTCGGCCCATTATTTGTTTTGTGTTAGCATTTTACCCTAGCCTACCATAAGTGTAGTAGGTGTGGTTTATAGTGGTAGCATAAGGTCATGTCCTTGGGAAGGGAGAGTGGTGGGGCGGGGGTAGGGCAGGGGATAGGGTATAAGGCGGGGTCCAAAGGGGGCAAGGGGAATAAGGGAGCCTATAGGTTGAGAGTTGGTTCATGGAATATAGAGACGTTAAAGGGTAAGTCTATAGAGTTGGCAAAGATTCTTTAAGAAGAGGAATGTCAATATAGCTTACGTGCAGGAGACTAGGTGGGCAGGGTCGAGGGCGAGGAATGCAGATGAGTTTAAACTGTGGTACTCAAGAATCAGGTTGGGTAAGAACGAAGTGGGTATTTTGGTAGATAGGGAACTCAGAGAGTTAGTGGTAGAGGTTAGGCGGGTGAGTGATAAATTAATGGCTATTAAGCTTGTAGTTGGAGGGATAACCCTGAATGTCATTAGCACCTCCACGTCGCAAGCGGGCTTGGATGAGGAGGAAGAGGCACTTTTGGGACGTGTGGTATTTCGCCCATTAAGAAGTTATTTATATGAGGGGATTTCAATGGACATATATGGTCGTCGGCTGGTGGATATGGAGAGGTGCATGGAGGCTTCAGCTTCCAAGCCCTCGGGACTCCAAACCAAACATCCACACAAGTCTAAAAATATCATACGAACTCTCTTGCGCGATCAAAACACAAAAATAACATTTAAAACTACGAATTTAACTCTAAAATGCATGAATTCAAAGAATTTTCAAGAACTTCTAGAATTACAACTTAGCATACGAATCATATCAAATAAACTACAAACGACACCAAATTTTGCAAACAAGTTCTAAATACCATAACGGACCTATTCCAAGTCTCAAATTCAAATTCTGAGCTCGGTAACTAAAGGTCAACCTATAGTCAAACTTTTCAATCAACCTACGGACTTCCAAAATGAATTCTGGGCATACTCTCAAGTCCAAAATCACGATATGAAGCTATCAGAGTCATAAAACCATAGTTCTGGGGTCTTTTTCACAAAAGTCAAAGTTTGGTCAACATTTTCAAATTAAAGTTTCTAAGTAAAGAATTAAGGGTCCAAATCAACCCGCAAGCTTCCCGGAATGAAAATAACTAACCCCACAAGTCATAAAAGCATAAACACACATGTGTAAAGCAATAAAAGGGGTAACGGGGCGCAATTACACAAAACGACCGATTAGGTCGTTACATTTTCCCCCTCTTAAAACAAATGTTCTCCCTTGAATGTGCATAAGGACATACCTGAAGCGGTGAATAGATGAGGATAATGACCCCGCATGTCGTGCTCGGTCACCTCCTTGAGCGGATGACCCGTCCAAAGAACATTCACTGAAGCAATATCCTTTGATCTCAACTTCCGAACATGCCAGTCCAAGATAGCCACATGCTCCTCGATGTAAGTCAAATCCTCATCCAATTGGACTGTGTTGAAGTCTAGAACATGAGACGGATCACCATAATACTTCCGTAGCATAGAGACATGGAACACCGAATGAACCGTAGATAAACTAGGTGGCAAGGCAAGCTTGTAGGCCACCTTTCAATCCTCTCAAGGATCTCAAAAGGTCCGATATACCTAAGGTTCAACTTACCCTTCTTCCCAAACCTCATCACACTATTCATGGGTGAAACCCGGAGCAAGAATCACTCTCCAACCATGAATGCAACATCGTGAACCTTACAATCCGCATAACTCTTATGTCTATATTGGGTTGTGCGAAGCCGATCCTGGATCATTTTGACCTTCTCGAAAGCATCTCGAACCATTATGCCTAATAACTTAGTCTCTCCCGGCTCAAACCACCCAACTAGAGATCGACACGTCTCCCATCGAGAGCCTCGTATAGAGCTATCTGGATACTCGACTGATAGCTATTTTTGTAGTCAAGCTCCTCAAGTGACAAGAACTGATCCCAAGCACCCCCAAAATCCATAACAAAGGTGCGGAGCATATCCTCCAAAATTTGAATAGTGCGCTAGGACTGCCCGTCCGTCTGAAGGTGAAATATTGTACTCAACTCAACCCGTGTGCCTAGCTCACGTTGTACAACCTTCCAAAAACGCAATATGAACTACGTACTCCGGTCAGAGATGATGGATACTGGTACGCCATAATGTCGGACAATCTCGCAGATATAAACCTGAGCTAGCTACTCTAAGGAGTAGGTAGTCACTACCACAATGAATTGAGCCGACTTTGTCAACCTATCCACAATCACCCATACCGTATCAAACTTCTTCTAAGTCTGTGGGAGCCCAACAACAAAATCCATGGTAACACGCTCCCATTTCCATTAAGGAATCTCAAGTCTCTGAAGAAAACCACCCAATCGCTGATGCTCATACTTCACTGGCTGACAATTTAGGCACCGAGCTACATACTTCAATATGTCTTTATTCATACTCATCCACCAATAGTGTTGCCTCAAGTCCTGATACATCTTAGCGGAAGCTGAATGAATGGAGTACCATGAACTATGGGTCTTCTAAAGAATCAACTCATGCAAACCATCCATATTGGGCACACATAACCGGCCCTGCATCTGTAACACACCGTCATCCCCAGTAGTAACCTCCTTGGCATCGCCATGCTGAATCGTGTCCTTGAAGACAAGCAAATTGGGGTCGTCATACTAAATCTCGTTGATACGGTCATATAGAGAGGATGGAGAAATCACGCAGGCAAGGACTCGACTAGGCTCCGAAACATCCAATCTAACAAACTGGTTGGCTAAGTCCTGAACATCCAATGCTAATGCCTTTCTGCTTCTGGTAGATACGCTAAACTACCCAAACTCTCTACCTTTCGACTCAAAGGAATCGGCCACCACATTGAACTTCCCGGGATGATATAGAATAGTGATATCATAGTCCTTAAGTAACTCTAACCATCTCCGCTGATGCAAGTTAAGATCTTTCTGTTTGAAAATATGCTGTAGACTTCGGCGGTCGGTAAAAACCTCACACAAAACACCATACAAATAATGTCGCCAGACCTTCGATACATGAACAATGGTTGCCAACTCCAAGTCGTGGACTGGATAATTCTTCTCATGGGTCTTCAGCTGTCGAGATACGTAGGCAATCACCTTACCATCTTGCATTAACATCGCACCAAGGCCAATACGTGACGCATCATAATACACAGTATAAGACCCCCAGCCCATAGGCAACACCAACATTGGGTTGTAGTCAAAGTAGTCTTGAGCTTTTGAAAGCTCGCCTCACACTCCTCCGTCCACCTGAAAGGAACACCTTTCTGGGTCAATCATGTCATATGTGTAGTAATAGATGAGAAACCATCTACGAAACGATGATAATACCTGGCCAAACCAAGGAAAATCCTTATCTCAATAGATGAAGACGGTCTAGGCCAACTCTGCACCGCCTCAATCTTCTTTGGATCTACCTTGATCCCCTCACTCGACACCACATGACCTAAAAACACCACCGAATCAAGCCAGAATTCACACTTTGAAAATTTTGCATACAACTTCTTCTCTCTCAAGATCTAGAGCACAATCCTCAAGTGCTAATCATAATCTTCCCGGCTGTAGGAGTACACCAAGATGTCGTCAATAAACACAATGACGA
The DNA here is from genome assembly GCF_000715075.1 of Nicotiana tabacum. Lineage (NCBI taxonomy): Eukaryota > Viridiplantae > Streptophyta > Magnoliopsida > Solanales > Solanaceae > Nicotiana > Nicotiana tabacum. Next base: position 108,774,760 of record NC_134101.1, read on the forward strand.
AGGAATCAAGATAAGGTTGGAATACATTATTCATCAGGTGCATAAATGTTGTTGGGGTGTTGGTCAACCCAAATGACATCACAAGGAACTCGTAGTGACCGTATTGAGTCCTAAAGGTAGTGTTCGGAATATCCAGATCTCGAATCTTCAGTGGATGATAACCTGATCGCAAATCAATCTTGTTATGGCACCCTGTAGCTAATCAAATAGGTCATCAATACGTGGCAATGGATACATGTTCTTCATTGTAACCTTGTTCAACTGACGATAATCAATACACAAATGTATAGAACCATCCTCCTTCTTCACAAACAAGATCGGAGCACCCCACGGTGACATACTAGGCCGAATGAATTCCTTATCAAGCAACTCTTGCAACTGCTCCTTTAACTCCTTAAGCTCCTCTAGGGCCATACAATATGTTGGAATAGAAATGGGCTGAGTGCCCGACAACAAGTCAATGCTAAAATCGATATCCCGATCGGGCGACATGCCAAAAAATCTATTGGAAATACATATGGAAAATCTCTCACTACCAGAACTGATTCGATGGTAGGAGTATCAGCACTGGCGTCCCTCACAAAGGCTAGATAAGCATCAAAGCATCACACCCCCTTCTAAATCATTCATTAAGCCTTTAGAAATGAGATAGCCCTACTAGAAACATAATCTAATGCACCCCTCAACTCTAATCATGGTAAACCTGGCATAGCCAGCGTCACAATTTTGGCATTGCAATCTAGAATAGCATGATAGGGTGACAACCAGTACATGCCCAAGATAATATCAAGGTCTACCATACTAAGTAATAGTATATCAACTCTGGTCTCAAAACCACCAATAACAACTAGAAACAACCAATACACATGGTCCACAACAATAGAATCTCTCACAGGTGTGGACACATAAATAGGAGAACTCAAGGAATCACGAGATATATCCAAATATAGAGAAAAGTAAGATAACACATATAAATAAGTGGATCCCAGATCAAATAAGACTGATGCATCTCTATGGCAAACTAGAAACATACATATAATGACTGAGTTTGAAGCAACTGCCTTTGTCCTACCCATTGTAGACGTAAGAAGATCATATTGAGCTTAGTTGACGATTGGAGAGAAGATTGAAAAGATAGGTTAAGGCATTTCCTTCTTTCTTTTTGCATGATCTAAAGTGAAATGAACGTAAACGATACGCTATTTCATAACGGATATACTCCTAGCAACTAAGGATGTCCATGTTGTTCTTTCCTTATAAATTTATTCTAAGCATGTATGTATGATAACCGAATTCTATTGAGGTTCATATTGATGGTATGGAGTCGAAAGTGCAACGACCTTACGCACTCCGAAAGGTTGAGAATGTGATTCCATGATTCCAACATACATTATATATATGTATCTATTTTACTTTACCAAGCCGTACTAGTCGGACGGGTATGGCACCTATTGTGCAACCACTGATCAGTTGGGTTTTATCAAGCTCCACGTGGCCGGGTATGATTTTATCGAGCCTTATGATGCCTGGGTACGTTTTTACCGAGCTTATTACGGTTGGGTACGATATGATGATGATGATGCCCACAAAGGCGTATGTTTTCAAAAGTTTATATATATATATATATATATATATATATATATATATATATATGTATCATGCATTTCATGTCATTAGCCCTCAGAGGCACTCAAATATTATAGGTTGTATCTTCTCTATCTCTCTTTACATTACTATTCTTATTCGCAATCTTTAAAGAAAAATAAAAAGTCAACCCTGGGACCATGTTCGAAACTCAGCCAAACTTAAAAAATCTGAACACCCATTCAATAACGAGTCCAACCATATTAAAAGTACTCAATTCCGATCTCAAACCGATCTTCAAATCCTCAAAATATAGTCTATGAAATTTTCACAAATATTTTCAATTTTTTCAACTCAGAACACTAATTAAATGATAAAAACAATGATGGATTCATGTATATAGTCAAATCCGAGTTAGGATCACTTACCCCGATCAATTCCTTAAAAATCCCTCTCAAAATCGCCCAAAATCGAGCTTTCTAAGTCAAAAGATGTGGAATGAAATAAAACTCTCGTTTCTATCCTTTTCTGCCCAGTGATTTCCACTTCTGTGGAGTATAGGTCACTTCTGCGACTCTGCATCTGCGGAAAAACCATCACATATGCGGCTTCATTAAGGCTCAACAAATTTTGCTTCTTTATCTTCTTATTTTGAGTCCCCGCTTGTTCTTAGGATGGGGACTCCGAGAGGAGACACCCTCACCAGAAGCAGATCTGCGAGCTTTGCTTCGGGTAAGGGCGCCTTGCAACACCCTTCTAGCCTCCTCTGGGTCCTCTAAAATGTCGATTTCAGGGCAAATGATAGAGCCTTGCAGAAGTCCTGTATCAAGCAAAAAGTAGAGTTAGCAACCTTTTCATGAAATTATCTGGGTTAAGCACAAAGATAAAAGGAAGAAGGACTCGGTTTACCATAATTTTTGTCCTTCCACCCATATTTAGGGGCCATTTCCTTCCATCGGCGAAATTCTAGTGTCGTGATTTCCAGAATTTTTTGAACCTATTGGTCTAGGCCTTGAACCCGTGGTGGTTCCCATTGGGTAGATGAAACAAAAGAAACAAGAAGATCAAACAACAACGGAAAATATTTTTTACATGAATGAAGGGGTAAGGTCTGCGCACAACTACCCTTCCCAGACCCCACATATTGGGATCATACTGGGTTTGTTGTTGTTGTTATTGTTAATGAAGGAAATGAATAATCGACAACTTATGAAGGCAATTCCACAATTCAAGAAAAGACAAAGTTGTGGCCGGGATTATGTCCCCGGTAGCAATGAGGACGAATCGTTCCATCCACCCACGATTGTTATCATCATTGACGCTAGTGAGAAGAGCGTGGTGGTCATGTTTGCTGAAGTCTATTACTCCCCTACAGAAAACTTTGGGAGAGTTCATATGTGTAAGGGTTAGGGTTTTCCTGGTCTCCGTGCATAGTTGGGGAAGGAAAACCACCGTTCGCCATATCGATGGGCCTAATTGTGTTAAGCATACCTGGTACCGGTGGCAAAACTCAAAATTTATGGGGTCGAGCCCTTCATTCGACCCCAGGGAGAATGGACCCAAGATAAAGGGATACGTATAGACATACGTAAAACCCTCCTTGGTGAAGGTAACCCGCTCTATCAAATCCGGGGCAAGGATTTAAAGATAAGGGCAGTTGTAGTCCTCACTCATAGTAAGGATACTAGAAGGGAGAATAGAGGAGGGATACCTACTAATAGGCTAAGTCCGCGAAGATACAGAAGTGGCATTCTCTTGAAAGTCGTTAGTAGTGCTGAGATGTTGTGGTATGATGGTGCTTACAGTGGGAGGTTTAGAAGCGACAACGGCTTCCTTGTCCTTATTTTTCCTTGGGCCTCCACCGGTGAGAAGACCAGTGATTCCAAAGAAAGTAGTGGACCCTTGATCTCCCCCCATTAAATATGCTCCCTTCGGGATTTACTGGTGTCGATTACATTCGTTATGTCTGGTATGGGTCATTTCCGGACTTGCCTTTTTCTTACCTTTGGTTCCTTGTGTCATGATATCTGTTACGCGACGCCTTCCTGAGATTCCTTGGAAGGGCGACGTAAGGCTAAGCAATTGATTTCAGTGCAGTTACTGTCCGCCAACTAAGGTCCCCTCCGTACGCTAGACGAGATTGCCAGTGTCGTACGAGAAAACCAATGTCAAGAGAAATTGAGAGAACAGAAATGAGAATTGAGAATGAAAGAAAGCTTGATTACATTAATCAAAGCTATTATAGAAAGGCAACGCGGTGTCGAGGTGGAGAGACACCAGTACAGAGAATTGTTTGCTTGCTAGAAAGTTTTGAATGTTTGATCCCCCCTAATAATGCTTAAAAAAAATAAACCAAAGCTATAAGACTAGACTTGATTAAGCTAGAGAAACATAATGAAAGTACATGGAATAAAACTACTCTATATTTACAATGAAAAGGACTTAGTTTTTTACAAGGCAGAAACAGATCCGTTGTCAGCAGCATTATCTTTGGCATCAGGGTCTGTGCGGGTGACATTTTCTCTGCACACGGCGCTGTTGTCATCTACCTACGGCTAGGCGCTGGCGAGGGATATAGGTGGGGCGACAGAGACACATGCGCGATTGTCACTTGGCGCGGCCAAGACCACGGGGTCGTCTGTGGCACTAGGCATTGGAAGGCTTGCTAGGACGCCACGGGCCGCGCCCAAGGGCTCATGAGGCATGGCTGGAAAGCCGCCCAAGGGCTCATGGGGCATGGCTAGAAAGCCGCCCATGACATATCATTTGACCATCTGTCATAAACTAATTTTACCGTATACGGATATTCCCTCTACTTTTTGTGAAACTTTGTCATGTTTTTGAAAAATAAGAAATTGAGTTTTGAGAGTCGATTTGGGCTCGGATTTTGAAACTAATCACATATATGAACTTGTGGGGTCATGGGTAAACAGAATCTGCCATTGGACCCGAGTTTTGATCGGGCAGGCCCCAGTTTGAGTTTTGTTGACTTTTTTGGAGAAGTGTAAAGATCTTAAATTTATCTATTGCAATTGAATTCCCTAGTATTGTTTGATGATATTGAGTGGATTTTGGTTAGACTTGAGCAGTGTGAAGATAGATTTTAAGGGAAAAGCTATTTCCGAGTGTTGAATTGGCCTAGTTAAGATAAGTATCATGTAAGTCCCCACAAATTTTCACCTAAACCCGAGGTTCTGTGGTGCCGAGGTAGGCTAATATGTTTGCTGATGGTAGAAATTCTTTGCGGCGAGCTATTTTGGGTCGAACAATGTGCTAGGGAGTTAAAGGAAAATGCTGGCAGAAAAAGACATTTCTACGGCTCACTATGCGACAAAAAATCACTCCGCGAGCCGCAAAACGGCTGCAGTGTGAAGCAGAAAACTTGGGCAAATTTTGGGACCATTATGCGGTCCATTTCACGGCAGCTGAATTGTTCTGCGGACCGCAGAGTCAATCGCAGGTTCGACGTGAGGAATTCCGGTAGGAGATGATTCTACAGTCCATTGTGCAGCCGCAAAATTGATACACAAACCGCAGAACGGTCGCATACCCAGGCAGAGGTGCCCAGTTTTGGCAAACCATTTCGCGTCCCTTTTCGTGGACCGCAGATGTATTATGAGGTCACATATGCGACCGCAGATCCTGTTCCGGAGCTTTATTTTTGGGTTTTTATAACTTGGCCCCCTTTTCATAAAACACTATTAGGGTTCATTTTAGAAGGAAAAAAACTTACATTTTAAAGAGATAGGAAGGTGGTCTAGAGTGAGAAGAGGAATTCTTGCCATTGTTCATCAATCCTTGCTCAAACCTTGAAGATTTCTCTAGAGTAACTCACAAGGTGTTGAAGGAAAAGTTAAGATTCTACACCCTAACCCTTAATTTCGAAATTGAACTAGAAATAGGTAAGTAGTAAGATAATTCTTGGGTATGGGAGTTGTTTATTTTGCATGCATGTGTTATCAATGGGTGTAGGAAGATTATTGAGATAAAAGTGATAAAGAATGGATTGTGGGATGATGGAATCCTCCATAAAAGGACCTTGAAACCTTAATGCACGCCTAGTGTTTGATAAAATGCTCAAATGAGCTAGAACTATAACCATCTTCCTAAGTTTTTGTTCAATTTATTATATTTCTAAAATAGATCGAAGTTTCTAAGATTTACGGAATATTTTAGAGTTTAAGGAAGACCAAGTGAGGTATGTTGGCTAAACTCTTCTCTTAGAAACCTCACAATGTTCCTGTAAGTCTCGAGTTGCTCGTTATGAATTAATTATTCCGGGTAAGCTTTGTGACAAATGGCGTATGTCTTCAACATGTATTTCAAATGCTCTTGTTATATTTTATTACTATTTGAGGATGTGTTCAACGTATGGGTTGCATATGTAAATGTCATCACTTCACGTTGTGTTTCAATTGAAAGCTAATGACGATTGTGTAGGAAATCTTAATGCGCCAAAGACTCTTATTTGCTCTTATGTGTGCTTAAATGTATTGAATAGAAATGCCTTGTTGTTGGAAAGTCCATAATGATGATTGAAAGTGAAAAGGTGTGCATGAAATACGAAACATGAAATGCTTAATGAGAAATATGAAATGTGAAATATGAAACACGACCGACGTTCCAAGAAAAATAATACAATTGTGATTACTAGTGCCAATAAAATGAAGAAGATGTGCAATAAGTATGAAATGGAATGATTGATAGAAAAGGATGATGTCTCACATGAGACGACCTAGCCGGTCGGGTCATGATCGGACGGCATGACGCACACATGGTGGTGATTGTGTTGGAGTTGTAAGTTAAATTGGAGTTGTGATAGTGATTGTGGTTGATGTCTCACATGAGACGGCCTAGCCGATCGGGTCATGATCGGATGCCATGCTGCACACATGGTGGTGACTGTGTTGGGAATTCTAATCGAAATGGTGAACAGTGGTATATAGGTACTAAAGATTTCCCAACTTAAATTATGGAAATTTAATTGAAAACTTATCTTATTCCTAATTTGATATGTGGAAATTGTTTGAGGCATTAATTGATATTATGATTGTCCTCACTTGCATTACTGCTCGTTCTTTTGAGAGGGTGTTTAGTCATATATACTAGTACTATTTGACAGTACTAACGTCCTTTTTGCCGGGGGCACTGCATCTTTAATGGATCCAGGTGGTTCCACAGCAGGCGACATTCATCAACAATAGTGGTACACCCTCTTCCCAGCAGACTTGGTGAGCCCCACTTCATTCCAGGGTCATGTTTCTTTTGTTCATTATATTATCATGTTTTGAGGTATAGCCGGAGCCTTATTGCCGACACTATCATAATACTCTTTTGTATCTTTTAGAGGCTCCGTAGACATAGTGTGGGTTGTATATGAGTGTTGGGAAAGTCAAATAGGTTATGCTGTGTTTTGATCACTTGTTCCACTTCAAACCAAGGAAATGCATGTATTTTGAGACTTATTAAATGAAGTAACTAATGGTAATGAATTTGGTATTGCCTACATGATCTCCTTATTGGTGAATTAACAAAGTTATGTATTCTATTTAAATCATGGGTGAGTTTGGGTAGAAAGTATTCAACAGGCTTGCTTGACCGGGTTCACTCGGTTGAGCGCCGGTCGCGCTCCCCGAGTTTGGGACGTGACATGTCTTGCCTAACTTCGCGTGGGGGAACTACCCCTTAGAATTGGTATTGTTTGATTCAATTGTGCTAAGTGAAATTCGTGTACGCAAGGTGATGAGTGGGTACACTGGTTGTACGTGGTATTTGACTGTTTTAGGCTACTTAGACTATTCCCAAGCTTTAATTGAAATGCCATATCATGTTCTAAATTCTCACAGTCAATTTATTCTTAATTGTGTTAGACTATCCTTACATGTCTTAGTTGACTTGTTTAGTACTTGTTCTACATCCTACTTGCTAAATTGCTCCCATGCTTAGTTGAACTTGTTGCTTTCTTTATTGTTACATGCTATCTATTCATAGTTAATTATCATTGTTTGAAGTTATTGTTCGTGTTATCTCTTCCCTTGTTGATTTTCGTTAAGAGGATCACATTGCTTTCACGATTCCTTATACTATTGGAAGTGCCAATTTTGCTAAAGCTCTTTGTGATCTTGGGACGAGTATCAACTTGATGCCTTATTTGTTTTTCAAACCTTTGGGGATTGGGAAACCAAGACCCACATCTATAAGATTGCAAATGGCCGATCGTTCTATGAAGAGGCCATTGGCAGTGATTGAGGATGTTTTGGTCTGAGTTGATAAATATATCCATCCAGCGGATTTTGTGATTCTAGATTGTGAGGTTGACTATGAAGTGCCTATCATTATTGGGAGGCCTTTCATTGGTACGGGTAAGGCCCTTTATGATGTGGAATCAGGAAAACTCACTTTTTGGGGTAGTGATGAACAAGTGGTATTCCATGTGTGCAAGTCTATGCATCAACCAAATAGCAATTAAGTGTGTTAATTTGTTGACTTGGTAACTGATGTCATTATAGACATTTTGCTCAACTTTGATGATGATGAGATGGATGATTTCATAGAATGTGTGAACTCTTTGCGAGGAGTGGGATCTTACAACTATGCACCCTGAAATTTATCTTTGGATCTTAAGAATAGGAAGACTCCTCCTACAAAGCCCTCTATTGAAGATCCACCATTGGAGTTAAAACCATTGCCACCTTACCTTCGGTATAATTTTTTTGGCTCTTGTTCCACTTTACCGGTTATTCTTTCCTCTTGTTTGACTAACGTCCAGGTTGATTCCACATTGGCAGTGTTGCAAAAGAGGAAGAAAGTTATTGGGTGGACTTCGGCGGACATTCGGGGTATAAGCCCCGAATTTTTCATGCACAAGATCAAATTAGAGGATGGTGCCAAACCGTCCAATGATAAGAATGAGTTGATTCCTACAAGAATTTTCACCGGTTTGAGAGTTTATATGGATTATCATAAGCTCAACAAAATCACAAAGAAAGATCATTTTTCTCTTCCTTTCATGGATCAAATGTTTGATTGGTTGGCCGACCATGCTTTCTATTATTTTCTTGATGGGTACTTGGACTATAACCAAATTCTTGTTGCTTCGAAAGATCAACAGAAAACCACTTTTACTTGTCCATACAATACTTTTGCTTTCAAACAGATGCGTTTTGGATTATGCAATACATCGACAACTTTTCGATGGTGTATGATGACTATTTTCACGGACATGGTGGAGGACTACCTTGAGGTCTTCATGGATGAATTTTTGGTGGTTGGAAATTCATTTGATGATCGTCCTTCTAATTTAATCAAAGTGTTGGCTAGATGTGAGAAAACAAATTTGGTACTCAATTGGGAGAAATGACATTTCATGGTTGAGGAAGGCATTGTCCTTGGCCATAAGATTTCAAAGAATGGTATTGGGGATAGGAACGGAGGAGGTATTTCACTGTTGCATTTGCTAGAGCTTTTGAGTTGGTGATCGCGAACTCTAGTTTTTCAAAGAATGAAGAGCATTTGGTTACTTTCATAAGTATGGTGGCTAAGACCCAGATTGATAATCTTCTTCTCAGGAAGAGCATCCGGGGGATGTGTGAGGATTGCAAGGTTATCCCGAGCGAGACCCTCGTACCACAACATAGGCTCTTGGTGATGGACGTAGGTATCATGATAACAAGGAATATGAGGTTTGTTCGAGGTCAACCGAGGATCAGATGGGGAGACTTGACGAAGGTTAAATCTCAGGAGCAATAGGGGAGGTTGCTGGCTTTGGGAGCGTGGTGGAGTAGTGGGGAAGCAGGCAAGATGTGGATGATGACAACGGACTGTATTAGAGAGGCGACAAAAGAGGTGTTAGGGGTCTCAAAAGGTTACCCAGGTAGGCACCAAGGTGACTGGTGGTGGGATGATGTGGTCCAAAGTAAAGTGGAAGCAAAGAAGCGGTGTACCTGAAGTTAGTGGAGATCACAAACGAAGATGAGAGGAGAGAGAACATAGGAAGATATAAGGAAGCTAGGAAGAAGGCGAAGTTAGCAGTTACTGAGGCTAAGACTATTGCATTTGGTCGTTTTTACGAGGATCTAGGGGCTAGAGGAGGGGATAAGAAGTTATTTCGGCTGGCCAAGGCGAGAGAGAGGAAAGATCATGACCTGGATCAAGTGAGGAACATCAAAGACGAGGATGGCAGAGTACTAACGGAGGATGCCCAGATTAAGCGGAGATGCCAAGCTTACTTTCATAAACTTCTGAATGAAGAGGCAAACAAAGACATTATGCTAGGGGAATTGGGGCACTCCGAGAATCACCAAGACTTTAGGTACTATAGGAGTATTAAGATTGAGGAGGTCGTGGGTGCTTTGCGCAGGATGAGTTGGGGCAGAGCTACTGGGCCATATGAGATTCTGGTAGAATTATGGAGGTGTGTGGGTAGATCAGGCTTGGAATGGCTGACTGCGATGGTTGATGTTATTTTCAAGACGAAGAAGATGCAATATGAATGGAGGTGGAGCACAATGTTACCGCTGTACAAGAATAAAGGTGATATCCATAGCTGTAACAACTATAGGGGTATCAAGTTACTAAGTCATACTATGAAAGTTTGGGAGAGGGTGGTGAAAGGAAGGTTGAGGAGGACAGTGTCTATTTCTGACAACCAATTCAGGTTCATGTCGGGTCGTTCGACTACAGAGCCTATCTACCTTATCAGGATGGGGTTGCACCAAGGATCTACGCTTAGCCCGATCTTATTTGCCTTGGCGATGGATGCACTCACATACGATATTCAAGGGGAGGTACCTTGGTATATGTTGTTTGCTTATGATATAGTTCTGATTGATGAGCCGCGGGGCGGCGTTAACGAGATGCTGGAGGTTTGGAGATAGACCCCTGAGTCTAAAGGTTTCAAGTTAAGTAGGATTAAGACAAAATATCTGGAGTGCAAGTTCAGCGATGTGACGAGGGAAGCAGATTTGGACGTGAGGCTTGACTCACAAGTCATCTCTAAGAGAGGAAGTTTCAAGTACCTTAGGTTAATCATCCAGGGGGAGGGGAGATTGGTAAGGATGTCACACATGTATTGGGGTGGAGTGGATGAAATGGAGGTTAGCATCTGGAGCCCTGTGTGACAAGAAGGTGGCACCGAAACTTAAGGGAAAGTTTTATCAAACGATAGTTAGATCGGCCATATTATATGGGGATGAGTGTTAGCCAGACAAGAATTTCCATATCCAGAAGATGAAAGTAGCAGAGATGAGGACGCTGAGATAGATGTGGGGGCACACTAGGCTGGATAAGATTAGGAATGAAGATATTCAGGAGAAGGTGGGTATGGATCCAATAGATGACAAGGTGCGGGAAGTGAGGCTTAGATGGTTCAGGCACGTGCGAAGGAGAAGCCAAGATGCCCCGATTAGGAGGTGTGAACGGTTAGCTTTGACGGGTATGAGAAGAGGTAGAGGGCGGCCTAAGAAGTATTAGGGCGAGGTGGTCAGGCAAGATATAGTACGACTTCATATTTTTGAGGACATGACTCTAGATAGGAAGGTGTAGAGATCGAGTATTAGAGTGGATAGTTAGGAGGGAGTCGAGCGCTTTTCTTACTTCGTATTGGGGGCGGGGCTAGCCTGTTAGGATGTTGTCTTTGGGTTATTAGTGGTGTAAGTTTGTGTCCACACTATTTTTTCGTTTTGTTTCATAGTACGGTGACTCTATTACTAGTTGTTGTTATTGCTTTTCTATCCATTTTCTGTTTCCTACGATGTTAATATTATCTCTCTGATTCTTTTTGTTGTCACAGATTCTATTATTTTCGTCTTCTTGAGCTAAGGGTCTCTCGAAAATAGCCTCTCTACCCCTCTGGGGTAAGGGGTAAGTCTGCATACATTCTACCCTCCCTAGATCCCACTTGTGAGATTTTACTGGGTTGTTGTTGTATTTATGGTATAAAGTTATTTTGTCTAGATCCGAGCCGTTCGGAGTTGGATATTCGCGAAAAAGGCTTACTAGTGGATTGAGTTAGCATGTTTTGATGTAAGTATCTTGCCTAACTTTTGGGGGGGAGATTACCCCTTAGGATTGATGTTGTTTTATGTTAATTGTGGTACGTGAAAGCCGTGTACGCAAGATAACGAGTGGCTACACAGGCTAAATGTGGTAACTGACCGGGTTAAGCTATGTAGATTCTTTTCATGCCTTTAACTGAGTTGTCATAACATGTTATATTCATCATCGTTAATCTATCCTTACATGATTCACTTGACATTGCTAATACTTTTCTCATCTCTTACTTGTTATTTTCCCTTATATGCTTAGTTGAAGTTAATGTTTTCTCATTGCGTTGTTAAATATTTAACTGTTGAGTTACCTTACTTGAAGTTACTATTTCTTGGAATATCTTATTGTTGAGTTTTGGTGTTGAAGTTGTAAAAGTCGTGATCACATTGAGGCAAAATTGTAAATTGGTGAAATACCATTATTGTTGAGCTATTCACTTTCAGTTACTATTGTTGAGACTCTTGTACACATTGTGATTGAGACATCGGCTATTTATTGTAAATAAATTTGTTATTGTTGACTTCTTTGGCAAGTTGGGGTATTAGGCACTTGAGGTGTGATTTGTGATATGTTGTGATATTAATGCGCATGCGGTGGTATAATGATAGGGGTTGATACGCATGCGATGAGATAAGGTGGGCTTGATACGCGTATTGCTAGCAGGGGAACTGCTTGAAGCCACGTGGTGTGATAAGGTGGGCTAAACGCGGGTAGGTATGTTGGAAAAAATAATTTTTAAAAACTAAAAGTAAGGCTCCCGTGGTGATATAAGGAAAGATTGTAATTGTGATTGTGAAATGTGATACGAAACGATACCTCGGACATGATTCTTGTTGTTATCTTTCATTTACATCATTTGTGTTTTGGTTGTTGGTGTTCTTATTATGTGTTTTCCTCCCTTGATGCCTTTATTGCCTTAACTTTCGGTGTAGCTTATCTTAATGTATTTCTTCATTGTTTCATTTCCTTGTTTCCATTATTATATTGTACCATACTTGTTCAGCTTCTTTATTTATTCCAGTAGGTGTCTTGTCCTGACCTCGTCACTACTCTACCGAGGTTAGGCTTGATACTTACTGGGTATCGTTGTGGTGTACTCATACTATGCTTCTGTATATCTTTTTGTGCAGATCCATGTACTTCACACCAGGCTAGGCATATGTGAGTTGAGCTTGGATCGAAAACTTCAAGGTATACTTGCCGGTGTTCGCAAGCCTCGGAGTCATCCTCTATCTTAGTTTCTGTTGTATACTCTTATTATAGATTTTCATGTGTTAGGGATGTTTCAGTATACTTGTGTAGAGCTTATGACTCAGTCTCACTAGATTTTGGGAGTTATTGTTAGCTGTGTTATGGAATTATTTTATGATAGCCGGTTGGTTTAGATTGAAGTTTTTTTATTATTTCTGTTATTTCTTCATGTATGTTAGGCTTACCTAGTCTTAGAGACCATATGCCATCACGACATCCTACGGAGGGAGATTGGGGTCGTGAAAATATTACAACACCAGTTACAACCAAGTCACATGATGTGCGATCTGCTTTGTGTTTCCTAGGAACAGCGTCAGACCAAGTCTAGACTATATGAGTTTTAATAGCTAAAAGACAATACCATTAATAGTAGTTCTCCATAAAATATAGACGCTTGAAAATATTTGAGTTTCATACTGAGATTTTTATCTAGCTATACTATATCAGAAACTTATTAACTACTTTTCTTTATGTTCCTTAAAAATTACTTTATGTATCTATATTTACTATTTATGTACAAAATCAGGATAAAAGAAGGATCCCCTAAATATAGGGATTAATTTGTAATTGTACCCCTCTCCAAAATCCCCACGTTTATCAGCTTAATTATCCCCCAACAATCACGATATTTTCCAATTTCAAAAGATTTCAAAATCATTCTCTCTTTCATACAAATTAACTAAAACCTCTCTTTCTTTCACACAAACAATTATTTTGGTTCGAAAGTTAATGCACTTTTCTAGTTTAATCCTCGTGTTGTTCAACTTGACATCTAATTTGATATTTGATTGAAAAAGATGCGTGATTTTTGTCCCCGAAGCTAACAGACCTTAGCTTTTTAATTTTTTTAAGAGCAAGAAGGGGTATTTTTGTGGTTTGAGAAATCCAAGAGACGGGGCAAGAATTGAAATGCAACCTAGCTAGAGTTCCACAATTTTGGTCTAATTTTTTTATTTTTTGTTTTCAAGAAAAAATTACACCCTAACTGATTTGTTTTAGAATTATATCACAACTGTTTCAAAATTATATGTGACTTGTATATGAAAAATCAATACCGAATACAATACTAATACAATTATAATATCATGTTATATTAGATTTTAAGTTCAGAGTTGTGATTGAAACTTGAAAAAGATGAAGATCATAATTGTATCATAATTTCTCAGAATTACATTACGTAAATTTTCAAATTGAAATTCGAAGAAAACGAAGTTGCAGGAATTGTATAGTAAATGTATCACAATTATTTTAGAATTATATCACAATTATATTTAAATTATATTGTACTTGCATATGATACATTAATACCTAGAATAATATCTGATACTATACTAATACAATTGTAATACAACTATTATATTAGATTTTAAGTTGAGAGTTGTGATTGAAACTTGAATGAGATCAAGATCACAATTGCATCACAATTTTTCAGAAAAGTATCGCAATTTGTATCACAAATGTATGGGAATTGTGTTAGTATTTTATCAGGTATTGTTTTAGATAGTAATGTATCAAATACAAGTTAGATACAAGTATGATACAATTATATTTTAGGTATTGATGTAGATACAATTTTGATATGATTATGATACAATTATTATACAATTATCATACAATTCCTGCAACTTCTTCTTCTTCAAGTATCAATTTGAATTTTCAGCTAAAACCAACTCTATACTTAACCAATCTACCTCAAAATTAAAATATAAACTCCAACGTATATTCTCAATCACTTGCAAGAACATCAAATCCGAACAAATTACAAAATATTAAAACCCGAAATTGTATGTATGTATGCTCGAGAATCATATGTATTTTTGGTCTTCGAATGGACCAATTGTGGATGAGTGTGCTAGGCAAGCAAATTGAAGAAATTAGGGAAAGGGAAAAAAAAGAGAGGAGAGAGGAGAGGGTAAAAAAAAAGGAAAGGATTTAATTGAATCCCTTTATTGAATGCAACGGGGTAGGAGTCTTTTAAGGGGGGAATATATACAATTTATTAGAAAAATTTAGATACTTATTGAAAACTACAAAACCTAAAGAAAATAGGTATTATGCTTGACAAAAAAACAATTTCCCGAACAAATAACAGGCCACTTGATGCATACTGGAATACACTGACCTGATTTTGATGATCGCCAGTTGCAACAATTAGTTAAAGTTTACATCAACTGCACGGCAATGTATTAGCTAGTGTTACGTTGTGTTGCAAATCAGTATAAAGCATAGATTCTTTTGCGCAAAGAAAAAAATGACACTCCAACAAAGCTCACCAAAGCCAAACAATAAATTTCTTTTACAGTAAAAAGAACACCATTTCTACTTGGGGACAAACTAATTCGAACAAAATGGATACATGTTTAGGAGATCTGAACTTCCCAAATTTAACTTCTCTTTCACTGTTGACCTATTCAATCTTTTGGACCAACTGCAGCTTTATGACAAAGATGTGTGATAAATACAAATGACTCCGAGTGGCACTCCAATAGTTATGAGACTTTTACATAGAACATCCCAACTTCAGCACAACAGCAGGGCAAATACAAGAATAAACAAAATAATCAACCACCAACAGGCACACCGAATATAAAAAGAGGAATGCGAAGAGCATGTATGAAATCCTATAGCTGAGGTTGTTGGAAGTATAATTTACATTCAGGAAAGGCCTCCAAGAAACTTGAAGTCAGTTCTGGTGGCAACTGTAGCCGTAAAAGCACTTGGTGATATCTTTCAATTACCGAAAGCACAGTGCTCTCCAGATCCACATCTTCCAAACAACCTGAAGTAATCGAAGAAATTTAAGGGAAACAAAGCAATAGAAATCTAAAAATGAACATCAATGCGGATGATATTAAACACAGTAAAAGAAGACTCAAATACTTAAGTTGTCAACCTCAACTAGGATGTGATTAATCCTTATTTAATTGTGTTAGCTGAGCTCAATGGATATAAAAGATGCAAGTACCCAACTACGACAATGTTGAGATTGAGGTATAGTTAATTGATTGAAACTTGAGAGAGAAGAGCCGCTGAAGCAGCATCGTTTAAATGTGATAATCTACAGAAGATATTGTCAACATGACACTGATTCAGTCTGTTTGGTACATCTAGGAATTTTGACGACAATTTCAAACTTTGACAAGTAGATCATCTTGTGAACCAAGATAAAAATCATTATGATTGCACAGTAAGCAAAATAATGTTGCTGATTTAATGAGCAGTAGAAATGAAAAGTTGATCGATTTCTTTACTTCTATAAACAACCAGGAGAGATTGATTTTCTCTACTTTTATAAACAGCTAAATAAGTAATCTATTTTACCCTGCACATCAAATGTCTGCATCCTTATGGTATTTTCAAGAATGAGAGCGTTGGCAGGCTTACCCAGTTCAATTCCTCGCTCTTGATCTTCTACATCTCCTTCTTCCACAATGGTCCCGTTTTCCATTTCTACGGCTGTCTTGGCGCATCTCTCCAAGAACTCTTCTTCAGTTTCTTCGAGTTCATCATCTTCGGAGTCCTAGCATTGAATTATGAACAATAACAATCATCTTTCGTTATCTATTGCAAAGGTTTTATAAGATGTAATTTATGTTATGAATGTACACTCGCTTAGCATGCGAGAGGTTTGGGGTTTGTACTCCGCATCTCCATTTTACTTATCAAAAGTTTCTGATATATGATGAATGTATAGCATATGCTCACTATTCCTTACTCCCACTACATGCTTTTCATGCCTGTATGATGGAGCCAACAAACAGAAACCACGGATAATGAACGCAAAGAGACAACAATATGAAATCATTGACAATTTCTGTGATATTATATATAAACACTAAGGACAAGGTGATTATGAAAAAGAAAAAGGCAGTGATAATCATCATTTTCGAGTCGCAATATGTTATGTTATGAAAAGAAAAATGTATTTCCATTAAGAAAGCTGGTGAAATATGAGAAATTTCAACTTACATGGAAGGACCACAATTAAGTGAAGAGCCATAATTTGCTAATGAGGCAAAACTCATGTCAGAAGGCTAAGGAATTCTCGTGAATGTAAAGACTCATAGTCACTTCTATTTCGGTAACCAGAAAAGAGGGAGAGTACAATGTTACTGTTCCACAAATAGAACATACCTTGACCATAACGAAAAGTAGGTCATATGAACGTGATGACCATGTAAACAATGGGTATGCATTTTTTTTTTTGGTTGGGGGGGGGGGGGGGGGGGGGTTGCCATAGATAATTAAACAAGACAGAATTAGTTTGGTGATCTGACCTCTTCATCATCTTCTTCAGTTTCCTCATCACCAGAAGCCTGATCTTCACTTTCTTCATCTTCCTCTTCCTCCAGTTCTTTTAACTTCAGAAATGCTTCCATCAGTGAAGCAACGCAATCATGTAGCAACAAACTCCCTTCATTTGGCTGTTCTATCAGCTTGTCAAGAGATTGTGCGAGTGTCATCACTGGTAGTAAAATAGGAAAAAAAAGCAGACACAGAGACAGTTGCTGATGAGATTCTCAGAGGAAGTTCTTTATAAGATTGATGACAAATGGCGGAAAAACTGAATATTTAAAAGGCAAAGCAAGGAAAAACACAAAAGTGAACTACAAGGTTTAATAATAATTAGTGTAAGTTTGTAACATAAGAACATACACTTTAGTTGTGGACAGATAAAAAGATCTAGATAACATCAGTAGCATTTTCCAGAACATAAAAAATGGCTCATGTAAAGCCATGGCATCACCAAAATATATGTTGCCCTGTGAGAGAAATGTCAAGCAGGAAAGTCTCTGATTGCACTAAAAAAAATTAGTTGGGAAAAAAGAAATAGAAATTCTAACCAGCCAACTTGATCTCAGACTCTGATGACAAACAATGCTCAAATTTGCTTGTTGAGATAATAGCCAAAGCGGATAGAAAGACTGTAACGCTTTCGGGTTCGATGCCCTCTAGAATCTTCTCTACAATATCTGGGGAACATAAATAACATGACGCTATTGCAAGCAACAAAGGTTTCCATAGAGGGACAGCCTTGCTTCTAAGCTCTCTAAAACGAGAAAATGCTGCGTGACACAAGGAAATCACCAATGATTGCTTGAAATCGTCTCCTTCAGGTAAGTAACTGGGATTATGTAACAGAATGTGGACACAAGAAGCTGCCCTCCATACTGCAGATGGATACTGTGAGAAAGCTTCTGTAATGAATGCACCAATTCCTTCAAGGATGGATTTTTTAGGAGCAGGTGGAGCAGGAGGCAACGGCAACTTCCTCACAAGAAAATTCTTCACAGCAAATTTCCTGTCTAGACTAACAGCTTTCTTGATACAGTTAAAAATAGATAAATCCTCTATCTCCTCCCATGCATGCCAATCAGCTATGAGATCTGACCAGACCAGCAACAGCTCTGAGACCTTTAGCTTCAAAAGTTCGTCAGTTTCGGTAATTCCTTGCAAAATGAAACCAAGCAATGTGGAACAATCATCGACACATGATGCAGGGGGCACTGAGAAGGCAACCTCAAGTTCCTGATAATTGCAACAAATAATATGATAAGATAACAAGAGAGTTGAGCACATCAAAAGCAAAAGAAATATTAAAATTCTTCTAATCACACTGTTATCCCAAGTGAGACATTGACCAGTTAAGTACAAGCTAAATCTAACAGGAATTCTCATTGGTAGAGGAACTGGATCAGAAAAAAAGCGGGATTCTAATTGTAAGGTATCTAAAGAAACCATTGCTGGAATTGGATCTTATTCAAAGAAAAAGATATCAAATATCTGGAGCTTCTTTGCGTGCTTGGTCGAGGATCCAGTAGGTGGCGCTCCTTTCTCGGAGAACCGTACATGAGACTTCTGCCTCATACGGCTCCATCCTGAGCTTCCATCAACATATGAACAGCTTTGGATCGTGCATGAGAAGCTAACAGGCTTAATCTATTAAAGCTTCGTATGGATTTCACAATACAAATCATACAACTATTATAGTATAAACACTAGACTTAAGCTGCATCCAGCATTGAGGTGATTGCATTTTAAATATAGACACATAAGCACGAATAGGCTTCAGTCATAATGTTTTTAAAGGAAGTATTTTGCTGAAGTAGTACTGAGCATGTTACTTTGACAAAAAAGTAAAGAATGGACTATATATGCATACAAGCTTGTGTTTTTATCTAGCCATTCACTCTACAATTAATTTTGATACATGGCTCAAGACTAACCATCCGTAGAGCAGATCTTAGCCAGGCCTGCTGTAGGAGATCTGAAAATGCTCTCATCATGGTTGCCTGACCAGAACGCCACAATTGACTTGAACCATCCTGCTCATTTTCTTCCGATGCAGAGTCTTCCCAACACTGAGCCATCACTGCTAGTGATGCAAAGCCCTGTTCCACCATCTATCAGATGCAAGTCAGTAATTTCAAATCTCAACAACAACAACAACAAAAAACCCAGTGTAATCCCACAAGTGGGGTCTAGGGAATTTCAAATCTCAATATGCCTTAAATTATATGTATGGATGAGTTTGTTTTTTCTTAATTTCAGATTTGGGTGAAGAGCGAGGTTGAATCTAGACACGCCTATGCACTCATTACCAGATCAGCATAAAAAAAAGGATTTAAGATTGTGTTTCAAGGTACTTCAGTTAGAAGAAGGAATCATAAAGTTTAGTCCTATTCCTATCAAAGTAATGACTCTGAACCATGTGAATATGCAACATGACTAGAAAAGTTGAAGTTTCAAAGCAAGCAATCCAACCTATAGGACTTCCATTTAAACTATAAACAATGAATAGAGAACCACATAGCTCCATAAAATATTGAAATCTGCACAAGACACGTTCTCATTTTCATGCCAGTTACCAAAAAGAAAATTACAATCATCAAAAGACTTGCTAAAGAATAAAAATACAAATACATCAGATACATAAGAGTTTGTACATAAGAAGATACCTGAGGCCATGGCTCCAGATCTAAAGGTAACTTCTTTGAGATTTCTCTAACCAACAGACAAACAATATCTGGAATATGAGGTGCAATTTTTTCAGTTCCAGCCTCGACCATAGTACTTAGAAGCTGAAAGTAAATGGAGCTATCTTCTTCTTCATCACCAATCCTATGACAAACCACCTGAAGAAGAGGTAACCACTCAGGTGGCATGTACTCATTCTGCAGTACCAAAAGTACAAGCATTATTTTCACTATCATACTTC
Organism: Nicotiana tabacum; assembly: GCF_000715075.1. NCBI lineage: Eukaryota > Viridiplantae > Streptophyta > Magnoliopsida > Solanales > Solanaceae > Nicotiana > Nicotiana tabacum. The sequence goes on from NC_134101.1 coordinate 108,794,861, forward strand.
AAGTGCATAAAATAAGAGCCATTTTAGCCACTTACTTCTACAAGTTGAGCAATGGCAGCAGCAGCTGTCACCCGCACAGGATAACAAGAAACACCCCTTATATCTGACATTGCTAACGCTTTCACTAATGAAGAATAAATATCAGCACTCATACCCTGTTGTGGAAAGAAAAAAAGGGAACTTACTCCACACAATGCCTAATAGCAAATTTATAGTTAAGAAGGTATCATCAAAAAAACTATCATACATCAGAAAGACATGAAGCAAGCTCTCCTAGGACCCAGTTTGCAGAGGCAATCAAATATGGTTGAGGAACTGATGTTTCATACAGTGGTAGCACCCGAGTTCTGACTAGAGTGTCCACAAATCCAGGCTTCTGCTCTGTTAGAAACTGAGAATACAACGATAGATAATTAATAAAAGTACTTAATCTTTTAATTATGAAAAAATACAATTTGAACTACTACTAGTATGATCTCTCCTTACATCCAAAAGGCTGCTATAGGCCATCAGGACCCCATAGTACCTGTCAAAGTTTAGACAAGGGAATGAAAGTAAATCTCGTAGACAGCATGCAAGCATGATCAAGGAGGGTTAGAAAAAGAAAAAAAAAGGTCTGCATAAATGGCAAAACAAAGTAGGATAATTTTGTTCACAGCAGACCTTAGAGTTCAAGAATTATAGAGTAATAAGATGATGCTTAGAACAATAACAGAACAAATAGCCTCGACCATAATCATAATGAATTTTAAATAGTGGAGAACTTTCTGAATAGGTTCCTGTTAAATAGGTACTGAAGTACAGTGATGTAAGACAATCTATTGCAAAGTTAAAAAATACTCACTCATTTACTGTGTTTTCTCCGTTATCAGTGGGAACAGGAAACTTTGACAAGAACGGAAGCACCAACAACTCCCCCATCGAGCTGTAACCTTTTCTTTTATGTTTATCTCCTTTCTTACGCTTTGATGAAGCTGTAGAAGTCTTGACTGGAGGTCCCTAGAGGTCAAAGAATAAATTATAGATAACTATGTGCATTTTAATAGAAGAAGCTGGAGCTATATAAGTCATAGAAAACTAACCATTGATAATGAAATAACACCAAGCAAGTTTAAAGCACTTTTCCTTGCTGTAAACAAGTCATCTCTCCATCCAGAAATTTCTTCCTGCAGGATCATAAAATTCAGACACTAAAAAATTCTAAGAGTGTACAACTTATAAGGAAGTTCAAAGGTTTGTACACACAAGGTCTGAGGGAAGATTTTTCCTTATGTACTCATCTGGATCTTCTTCCCACTCTGCTGTGTCCTACTTAGCAGACATAAGTCTTTAATCAGAACTTCAGAAAGAGTATGCAACAACTAAAGAAAGAAACTCATGTATACAGGCAGACAGCAGCTTTTAAAGGCGAATTCTTGGAATATCCACCTTCTCATTCATCACAAGAGCTGGGAAGATTGCATAGTTCAGCAAGGAAGGGAAGTGGGGTGAAACCAGCCGCCATCCCTATTTCATATGATAATAATATAATTTAGCTTGGAGACTCCAAAGTAACCATAAAAGTCAGTTTCGAGAGAACCGTGGATCAAGATAAATGCCTAAAAAGAGAAAGAAACAAGAAGGTGAAAGAACAAGCAGGAAAATTAAGCACCATTGCCAGGTCGAGCTACAACAAACTAGTCAAGCAAAAGAGAAACTTTTGACCGTGAAGACAACTGAACAACTTACCGGACCTGTCTCTAGAACACGAGAAATAACATCAAAGGCTAATGAAATAATCCTTTCTGACAGTGAATCCAGTTTCTGCACCAAATGAATAAGTAAATGAAGAGAGAAGATAGAAAGTAAAAATGATCACAGAAAGAGTGAGAGATAAGGTAACTGTGTGGGAAAAACACTTATGAGAACAGCATACAAGTTCATGAGACAAAACAGATATTGAGATTTAGCAGATGTTCTGCTTATATGACAAAAATGTACTATAGTTAAAGAACAGAGAATCTGGTGGTCGCATGCTGAATAAGAAAAAACTATTTACTACGCATTCCAGTGAAATAATATTATGAAACACCTGGTACGAAAGTTCTTTTTTCCAGTACTATCAAGTAATGCCTGTAAGACTTACATGGATGATTGTGCTATGCTTGACAATTTCTGAAACGCATTTCACCATATCAGGCATCAGTCTGCCATTGTAAGAGAAGAAATTTGAGGAAAACCTGGATTTCTATATTTTCATTTGGAGCAAATAAAATGCATTTTTGGCAGCATACTTGTCAGAAAACTTCCGATGCCTGGAGATTAGAGCACAGAAAATTAGCAGAGTTCTCTTTGCAGTCTTCATCCTCAATGAATATCCATCTTTGCAAGTCGACCCATCATTTAAACTTAAAGAATTCAGAATCCGAATCAGATCTTGACAAATAGAAGGAAGCAAAGGAGCCAAGGCAGACGGCATGTGAGATCTCACCTATAAAATTGATGGGGACTTAGGATTATAATACTGCTCACAGTAAGCATATTCACAAAAGAAACCTTACTAGAATAAGACGGGTGCTTCCAGATAAATATTAATTGGACGCATAAAAGGACAAGTTTAAAAAGCTCCCGGATAATTTGAACAGTTTTGGAAAAGAAAAATAGTGCATTGTCATCGGGTACCATCAGATCACTTATTTGGTAAACTGTTGTTTCTTTTTCCAAAAGAGGTTAAATAAAAGGAAGTGAGACTGTTCCTAAGTAAACCAAACAACCAATTCTTTGAATGAAGCAAGATGTATTGTCCTGGCATAGCTGAACATCCATGCTTATCATTCACCTTTTTCCGGTTAGCTAAAGATCTGTGTGCATAAAGCTGTATTAAAAAGCACTTGTATTTCAAAGCTTCCAGATCGCATGTGAAACATTGTAAAAACAATCACTTTAGCTCATGTAAATCATGTCTAGTGCCCATTTTCAGCAGAATTACTTTCACACTTATAACCAACTTCATCTCCTCGAAATGCTAAATAACTGTATCTAGCAATTTCCTTCTATCATTTTCGTTATTTTCTATATGCTCGAAGGTCTTTAGGCTCCAAGACTCCAAAATGTTGTCTTCTAACTTCTGAAGACAAACAATCAAAACAGAACCTAGAGCTCAAATGATAGTTGACCTATCAAGGGTCAAACATCATGTGCTGTAAGTTTATCCTCACCGCCAAATAGACGCACTTGCATATGATGAGAAGGATAGTTCCCGTCTGCACTTCTGCTGTATGTTGGGCCTCTGGTACCTGTTTCATGCAACACCGAATCAGCACTTCTAAGATACTTTAAAGTAATACATCCCAATATAGAAGTAAGTAGAGGAAGAGGAATTTAGGAAGTTATGTGGACCTCTTCGATGCAGAGGTGAAATACAGCAAGTAAGGGTACAAGGATCTCTCTTGTAATAAGCTCTAGCTGTGGTGGAACCGGCTCCTTCGCAAGTTTTGGATTCAGAAAGTACTGCCATGAGACATAAGATGAGATCACTACAAGAACCTAGCAAGGAAATTTTTAGTACAGATTTGGAATAAATGAGGAAAGTGGTTTAGTTAGCTATTCAGTCAAAACAATTTTGATTTTAAGCAAATTATAGAATGTTGTTGCAGCACAGATAAAACAACTCTATCCTCATAAAGCTCAACCTAAAGCATGCTTGATCACCCTACAAATTTTTAAACTAATCTTCAAACAATTAGCAAGCTGTGGGGTGGCCTTGCTCAGTACCACATGACAGCCAGCAAGGTTCTAGCATAGGAATATGTTTCAACATAGTAAGAAACATACTGCGCATCAGATCTAAAGCTGCTCAAAAAATAGAGATAACAGAGGGGAAGTCATCAGTGTAATGCCAATGGAGAACTGAGACACGAAAACAGATGAAAAAAATTGCAAGTGAATACGAGGGAATAACAAACAACTTAAGATAACAGCAAAAGTGTCATTTCCTTAATGAGATGAATAGATAAGCAAAGAAAATAGGAACCATGCATGTTATGAAAATCAACTTCATCATACTTCGAGATGATAGGAAAAGATCTGCAAGCGTCTAATTATGAACACAGCATTTCTGGGAAAAAAGAGTTGCCAGTTTAGAGAGTCAATTCCCCTCCAAGGTTGAAAAAAAAAGTAACCTGGAATCAGAATATAGTTGAGACGTGTTAAAGTACCTGGAAGGGTCTAATGAGTGAGTGAAGAATAGTGAGCGCATTGATGGTTTTCCATTCAGAACTGGGATTCTTATCAATAAGATTGCTACGCTGAATGACAGACCTCAGCTCAGGCACAAGCTCAGGCCATGAATCCTTCTTCACGAACTCAACTGCAACGATTGAGCGAAACTGAAAACAAGGAGAACAAAAGATAATTAAAACATCGTCATTAGTTACATGCTAAAGAACAAAAAGTTATGCCCAAATCGCTTACAGCTTCAACTAATACTTTAAGAGCCGTAGGTTCCGCTTGAAGCAAAGCACGCACAAGTGCATCTCTAAACGCTTTGGTGATTTCTAAATTTGTCTCTGTAGATTCTATTCTTCGTCTAATGAAGTTCTTGAGATATGTGGCTGCAGCTACTTTCTGACCTTCGTTCTCACCTCCTACACCAAGGTCATCGAATTTAAAATATAGCACAGAGATTAAATTTTTTTTAACCAACACAGAAATTAAATTTCAAAACGACAACATTAAGCAAAAGCATAATCGGATAACTACTCCTTCAAAGTCAAAACCTCAATTAGTGAGACGAAATCAGCATTTATGAATATATCGGAAATGCAGAGTACCTGTGGCGATAGATAGCAGATTGAACGGAAAGTTTGGGAGAGTAGAGAGGCGATCGAGAGCATCCGTGGCGACATGGACGACGGCACCGTCGGGGCTCAGTGTTTGGTTGAGGAGCTGAGCAATTTGATGAATTTCCATGGCGTATGTGTGGTGGCGCAGCGGCAGAACCCTAGCAAAGACTGCAGCTACAAACACTACACAAGTTGCCAAAAGGAGTTCTAAAAAAAAGTACGTAATTGGCAAAAATAGCGATTGGCTGCAGTGCTGCAAGCGCGGGAAAGTTGATATTGGCGCCGTCTTTTTATTTCGTAAAAGATAATTTTAAAGACTTCTTCAATGTACATTTGGAATAGTAACTTCCCTTATATCTATATACTAGTAAACGTACCCGCGCATTGCAAATAAAAATAGTGCAATGAGGCATAATAAAAACCGACGTATATTATAGACTAAATTTACTAATCGCATTCAAAAGAATTAATTAAAAAAATAAATATATGAACTTTCATCTTATGTACTCATGTAAAGGTGAAGTATAAAACTTGTCTGAAATTTAGAAGAAATTCAATATAAATAATATATAAAAAAATAAAAATAAAAAAGAGCATTCCTATGTTCCCCATAAAGAGTCTCAATCCAAAAAGCAGCAAAACCTTACTAAGGCCTTAAAAGGGTAAAAATAGGTCTTTAAGCACGATAGATACATGACTTAGAATGGGCAACAACAAAATTTCAGTTAAATCTAATTTCAGTTAAATCAAATTTCAGTTCCAGTCCCAAACGAAGCTTCATCAAGGCGCCCAACTCGAACAAAATTCTATTTTAAGCATTTCCAACACAAACCGCATAGTTTTTTTAATCTTGATCATTTTTCATCCTTCAAAGCAGGACTGTCCTGCATGTACCAAATAAAACATGTGCAATGACAAATATAATGACCGAAAAATACCTTGAAAAAGTCATCCTTGAAAGTATGCTTGAGATCCAAAATAGGGTATTCTCATTTTCTTAAGAAATGAAGTAATAATCAACCAAAAAATATTGCATAATTTCTCGATTTTCTTGTGGACAAATCATCAACCAAGTCTTGAGAGAATCAATAAAACCGTAGCTCAACTCCATCATCCTCTTATTGCACTCGAGTTTACCATGCTAGTCCCACCCAATGACAATCTCTCAACAGAATAGTATCAAGTAGTACTAATACCAATGAGAAATAGTCAGTAGAAAAAATATGTATAAAATAATGTATAACCAAAAAAAAAGTGTAACTACTAAAAAATACTCCCAACAACTTTTTTAAAGAAAATTAAGCTTTACCCCTACCGACAATTTTTCGTTATCCTCGATAGAAGCACTTCTCTAAAATATGGAAATGTTAAACAACTAAAACTAAAGTATAAATAAAAAGCTTTTTACCTCATTTTTCATATTTTCCAAAATTATTCAAAGCTTCAAAGTACTGCACTTGCTATGACAATTGAGCACTATTGAAGCTTAAACTTTTGGCTTAGCAAAATAAATGCGATTCATATATAAACACTTCGATTTTATGAGGAGCAAATTATAGAGCTCAGATAAGTGCAAATATATTTTCAACACTTTCCTCCTAGCATAAGTTTCATATCCTTCTAACAAAGGTTTTAAAGTTACAGTACTAACAAAAATATTCATCGTTTATTTTAACACTTAATTGTACAGTAATACTCTACGGCAAGTATACTTTGGATGAATTAATATTTGTAACTACCTAAATATAGCTAGATTCCTCATTAAATTTTGATTTGAAAATAAGCAAAACAGATTGTAAATTATTACTTGACATGAGAAGTATATATAATCAAGTAAACAGCGTGAACTAATCTGTCTCTTCATGTTAATCCTCTTTTTAACACATTGGATATGTCGTTAAAATTGCATTAGTTGAAGGAATAAGTTACTATTATTCCTTTATGTTCTTTATGTAATACTCTTAAGAAAAAATGAAGAGTAAAATGACAGGTAATGTTGCAAACAAATAACAAAGTTTCATTAATTAAAAAAATTACAAATAGTTGTACAAACGGTTCTCCCACTCAGCTTCAAATTTAAGAACATAAACCCAAAAAGGTTCACTTGGCCAAACCTCGTGATAAACATCAGTTAAAATACTACCTAAAGGTTGTCCAAGTGAATCTAGTAATATTGCTAAGGCTTTCCAATCAGATATTTTGGTCAATAGCATCAATTAGTGCATCTCGGGTAAACTTATAATTTTCAATATATTTAGCTAGTGAAGCCCTAAGCTCTCTAAATTTCTTTTTTCTTTCCCTTCGTTCAGCCCTTCGATCCCTTAACTTATTTTGTATTGGCCTTGGGAGATTCCTAATGACTTCAGCCTTAAAGTCAGAATCATTATACGAATAAATGCTGCGACGACGTACCCTTCTACGTTGTCCCGTTCCTTGACTTTGAGAAGTCGCAGTTGTAGTAATTGGAAGTTCTCCTTGTTTATTATCTGAAATAGGATAAAGGAAACAATAAGAATGGCTAAAACCGATAAATGTGACAACATATATCACAATTAATTGTAAAAGGATATGACTCCACATTGTAAAAAAACAATAATTCCAATAGATTACATAAAACTAACTTAACTAATAACTTATGGAAGTCTACGTTGAACATTGATAGAGCTTTTAAGCCATCCAATATCCATGATAATCAAAAAAGAAAGTAAAAAAACTGAACATTAAGAGAAATTGCACAACTTTGATTGTTGGAACCGTTGTAACTATTTTGGAAATTTGAAACTTGTATGAGACAAGTTTATGTGAAAAGAAAAAGTAATACCCAAAAGTCCAGTAATTATGTATACGCCAAATGCAATTCCAACAGCAGCCTAATTCAAGTTAAAGAGTGCAAATTGATAGAGCAACTGCATAGCAAATATCACAGCAACTGAACCGTTATAAACTATATTCAACTGCGTAAAAAAAAATACATTCCTAGGCTGCTTCACCACTACATAACAAAAGAGAATTCTGTTAAAAGCTTGATTGTTTTAAATTTTATAATATCGACGTCGACGCTGCATTTACAACTGCCATTACTCTTCTGCTAATTCTAACTTTTCCTTCCACTCTATGGCCATTCCACTTGTAATAAAGAATGAGGTTTGTTAATTAGCCCAAGGAAAATCAGAGAAAAATAAACAAAGTAGGAAATATAGAGTATTTTTAAGCATTGAACAAAGAGACCCTCTGTAAGCAACAATTATGCAAATCGCAAATCTGTAAACAGTGGATTAAAGTTCATACCGTTGTTATCGGGAGAAAATTTAGACTGTTTCTGCTTTTGTATATCCATTCGATTTTTTCTGCCTTGTTTCTTCTCTTCTTCCATGTTAAATTCAGTCGTAACTGGTGTAGTTGTCATAAGTTGTACAGCCGTCTATTGAACAGAATTTTGTTGATGATAGAGGCTTGTTAAAAAAGTATTTGTATACACTATACTGTAGTAAAATAGAGAAGTATGGTGTAGTCAAATTGAGAAGGCTTTGCAAAGATAATTGTTACCTAATATTATGGGACAAATCTCTCTTTTTCGTTATTCTCTAATATTTTCTTCGTCTGACCCCTCTATATTTGTGTTCTTTATATAGATAGAAGATAGATGATGAGATTATTATAGTGGGAAAGTGGGGATGATTGGGAAGGGGGCGTGAAGGATATGGTTGGGATGTGAGGAATGTTGTGTGGGAGTGGGAGATCATGGGGGATATGCGTGAGACAGAATTTTCGGAAAACATGGACTGTGTTTATTCCTTAAATCCACTGTTGAAGAATTTCTCAGATTCGCTACTGGATATTATACCAACTGGAGATTTCGATGCTTTCTTCCATGCAGCAAAGCGTGAATATGGTCCGTTAGTTGTCTGCTATATGGTCCGTTAGTTGTCGTGTATCTTGTTACACCCAAGCTTGCCAAATGCTATTTTTGAGCAAAGCAGATTTTGTCAGATTGCGCATAACGTAAAACGAAAAAGACGTAACAAAGAGTTCCTTGAACTGTATGCTACAGGTGAAACAAAAATGATAATGTCATTTTGATTAATATCCAAAATAGTACAGCAGCCTGTTATGACAATTTTTACTGTTGAAGAAGCAAAACTTTCTTAACAAACAGGAAATGATAGCACTTTAATGCCATTAAGCTTTAATAACTAAAGGGGGTTATAGATCATTTAGACGAAAAAGAGCAAAAGGAAGGGAGTAAAACATATTATAACATTATTTATCCAACACTGTCAAACACAACACAGTGTTTGATTAACCAAAGTGTTCTTAATATCTCATACAATTTGAGGAATGTCTTGCTCTTTTCTCGTAAGGAACTTATAATAGTCGATCAGTAAATCATCATTGAACCCCGACAATTTTTGAACATATGAAACCGCTTAAATTTCCCTTCATATGTGGTCACTTCAAAATTAGTAATTGTCTCCCTTTTGTTGCACTGAGAAAGTGGAAAAAATAAGCTTCTCATCGTCCATATTTGTGCATCGCCGCTCCCTTGTATTTTGTGGTTGCTGTCGAGAACTAAAGCTTAGACGTCGAACTATTTGCACAAACTCTGCTTTTCTGAAATTAGACATATACTTACCAAGTCACAAAACAATTATACACATCCAAAATTAGTGAATAAGTGTCTACAGATTTTTGCAATTTCGGATATTCAAACGAATAAGTGATCATACACAGTATTTATTAATATGCCAAGACGAAGAACATAAAATATATGGTGTTAATATGGTTTATACATATTCAGATAGTTCATTTATATATATTATAGAAAGAAACTTGATCGTTTCCAATTAGCATATCCAAATGTTTTCAGAGGGAAGAGATTTATTGACTATCTTGAAATGGAAATCTGGAAGAATGTGTATCACATAGACATGATATATTACAAGTTCCAAGATGTCTTTCCTTTAAATTCAGCTTCAAAAATATTTTTTCCCTCTCTGGGTAGCTTAGACTCTCACACTTTCCATTGACAGCTTGTTTTCCTACAAATTGTCAAACTGAATCAATATTTTCTTTCCATTTTACTTCTTCCTTCAGCAAGGAAGTAGCTTCAATTTATATGTTTGTAACATGCTAAACTGAAATTCCTTATCTTTGAGGCAGTGTGTGCTAGTAAGATCTGATGCAACCAAAAGATAACATTACTATTCTGCATTAATCTCTTTCCTTGTTTATTTTCACCATGAATTCAACAATAAAAAGCAAAGCCTTGACTCCCATGCTTTTTAACAGGAATTAATAGAGAAAAATGCTTAGTTCAGCTAGCAGGGAAAGAAGCAGAGACGTGCAAGTAACATTCTTTCCTAGTTTTCCCAGTGAATTTTATACAGTATCAAAATTTCAAGCGACAAAGACATTTTTCCTATACCAGTTTTCGTGTTTCATAACTTCAAAAACTGAAATGGAAATGAATGAGGAGAACCTGTCCAGATTGGCAATCCCACACTCTTACTATCTTGTCCGTACTCCCTGAATAAAGCTTATCCGAGCCTGATGGCAAAGCAATCCCTGTAACGACCTGTTTGCAAAAACCATTTAATTGGTATCTACACAACTCACTCTCATTTATTTGAATCAGTTCAAAGCCGTAAAACTTGAATATGTTTCTAGTTATTCTCCTCTCTCTCACACACACAGAAACACAAAAGAAATTCACTTTTGGAACTGCAAGTAACATGATAGTCAACTGGACGCCAAGTTACTCCCTTCGTTCCAATGCATCTGCTATGAGAACCAACAATAAAGCTGATTAATTTGTAAAAAAGTGAATGCTTATCACACTAACTATATTTCAAACCAAAAAATTAGTAGACCGATTACCAGTACACTGAAACATCCATAAATTTATTTAATCCAATTACATTTGATGAAATTTCACAATGTCCGGTTGATGAATTAGCATATTAAAACCAAATTCGTATATGAAATTCATTGCCTCTTCAAAAATGCGATGTAAGAAGTTTGTTAATCCATATTATGGCAAATCATGACATATCTATATTTGTAATATTTTTAAAAAAGTTAATTTATATACAAAATAGAGAAATAGAGAAATATATAAGAAAAGAGCAGAAAAGTAAAGCGTACCTATTACATGCTTCAAATATGTTGTCAACATCTATTGTCGTACTTGGTTAATGAATCTCAGTAACAAAAGTTGTAGTTAAAGCTCAAAAAAGATATTGATTATCTTTTGAGTGTCAGACTAAATTTCGAAAAACTTATTTAAATACAACATTTGTAGCTTCAGTAGTTATATTCCCATCGTCATCACAAACCAATATTTTTAATCCCTTTCTACTCGTCACCCGAGAAAGAGCAACATATAGCTGTCCATGTGTAAGAACTGTTTTTTTTTTTAAAATAATCCCACGTGAGACAATGACTGTCCTTGGCTTTTGTTGTTTGTCATGGCAAAAGATACAATGATTGGAAATTGTCTTCGCTGGAACTTGAATGGAATTCTAGCATCAGATGGCGTCAATGTCATTCTTGGAATAAACACTTTCTGTCCAGCCATCTGTCCCGCAAAAACCTTTGCTTCAATAACTTGATTTCCAAGTTTAGTTATGATCAACCTTGTTCCATTACATAATCCTGCTGACTGATCAATATTTCTGTAACGACCCGACCTGTTGTTTTAAGCTCTAGCGCGTCGTTCAGCAGTTGGAAGTCATGAACAACTTCATTTTAGGTATATTGACTTGTACGTATGGTCAGAATTGAATTTCAAGAAATTCGGAGTCAAATTGGAAAGAAACTTTTCATTGCGGCAACCTTAAGTTGAAGAAAATGGCTAAGATTGGAATTTTGAGTAAACGACCTCGGAATTGGGATCTGAAAGTTCCAGCATGTTCGAATGATGATTTCGGACTTGGGCGTATATCCGGATTTGGTTTTGGATAATCCGTGAGCATTTCGGCGTATATTGTGGAAGTTAGTATTTTAGAAGAATTTCATAAACTTGGGTTGGAAGGCATTTCAGAGTTATAGATGTCCGTTTGGGATTCCGAGTTTGGGAATAGCTCTGTATGGTGATTCTGGAGTTGGGAGCGCGATCGGAAGTGAATTCGGATGTCCGGAGGTCATTTTGAAGTCATTTGGCTAAATATAGGAATTTGAAGGTTTTTGAGAAAATTCGACCGGAAGTGAAAATTTTGATATCGGGGTCGGAATGCGATTCTGAAAGTTGGTTCAAGTCCGTAATATCGAATGTGACTTGTGTGCAAAATTTGAAGTCATTCGGACTAGTTTTGGTAAGGTTTGAGATACTTAGTCTCTCTTAAGGAAGCATAAGTTGGAAAAGTCAACCGGATATTGACTTATGTGTTAGAGGGCTCGAAATGCAAATTTTATGGTTCGGATAGCTTCGTTAGGTGATTTGGGACTTAGGAGTGTGTCCGGAATATTTTTGTGATGACCGGGGTAGAATTAAGCTTGAATTGTCAAAATTAGTATTTTGGCGAATTCCGGTTGATAGGTGAGATTTAGATCCGGGAGTCGGAATGAAATTCCGAGAGTTGCTGTAGCTTTGTTATGTCATTTGTGATGTGTGTGCAAAATTTCAGGTTATTCGGACATCGTTTGGTCGAGTTTTTAATCGAAAGTGTATTTTCGGAAGTTTTTGGAAACTAAGGCTTGAATTCGATGAGTTTTGGATAATTTGATATTGTTTGAGGTGTTTTGATGATTGGAGCAGGTTTTAATGATGTTATGAATTATGTGGGCATGATTGGTTGAGGTCCCACTGGCCTTGGGTGTGTTTCGGATGCCCAACGGGTCATTTTTGGTAGATTTTTGCCGTTTTGAGCATAAATGTAATGATCTAAAGGTTCATTTGTAGTTCTAGAGATCCAAATTTGATTTCGAGACTTCCAGAATTTAAATCATGAATTATAGGACTGATCTGGAAATTTTGGTTTAATTTCATCCAGTCGCGATTGGGTTTTTGACGTGAAATGTGAGTTAATTGTTTAACGAGCGAAATGGGTATTGAACTGGTCAAACGAGCTCCGAATTGAGTTTCTATTGAAGGGTTGTGTTCGTATCATTATTTGTGACTCATAGGAACAAGAATCGTCTAATTACGAGTTTGTATGATGAAGTTAGAGCTATTTTAGTAAAAAAAATGGTTGTGCTGCAAATTTCATAAAAAGCTGCTGTATTTTCTGCAACAGTGAACAGTAACCGCGCATGAACAGTAACCACGCGGGTGAACAGTGACTCGTGAACAGTGTCGTGAATAGTGACCCCGTGAACAGTACTTCCGAAATATTAACATTTCATCCACGAACCCAACCCATTTTTCCACCATTTTTGAGCAATCTTGAGAGCTTTTCGACGGGAATTGAAGGTGTTTTGACGGGAAGTGATTGAAGGTAAGTCCTATGAACTAAATACATGATTATATTGTGCAATCATCCTTGAAATTCATGAAAATATAGCCAAATTGTAAGAAAATAGGGCTTGAAATTGAAATTCTAAATTTGGGATTTGATGGGTCAAATGGACTCCGATTCTTGTGAATTTGGTATGTATAGACTCGTGGCGATATAAGGAACATTTTGATGTAAAAATTTCTGGATTTTGAGAAGTGGGCCCGGGGCTCGGGTTTTGCAAATTTCGTGAATTTCGATATTTTTCGATTGCTTTCGATTGGGTATTGTCCCTTTAGCATAATGCGACATATTCGTTGCGATTTTGGGCAGATTCGATGCACGTGGAGGCCAATTCGAGGGGCAAAGGCATCGCGAGCTAAAGAAGTAGCCGGTTCGAGGTGGGTAATTGATGCAACTGTTGTTCTGAGGGTTTGAAACCCCGGACTTTCACATAGTAACGCTATATTGAGGCGTGATACGCATCCCATGGCAGGTGCGGGGTCGTATATGATTGGGGATTGTGACTTGGTCCATCCCGAGTGATAATTATAGTATATTGGCGACTGATTCGCACATTGTATTGATACTTATAATATGTTGGCGACTGATACACACATGTATTGATGATATTTGGGCTTAATGCCACGTTTGGGGGACTTGTGCCGACTTGTAGAATCCTTCGGGGATTAATATCATTTAATTTCAGTCCAAGGTTTTAATTATTGTTTTGCAAACTTAGCCGTAATTCTAAGTGTTGAAAACTCAAATGACATTTTAAATGCATTTCGGGCTGGAAACTTCTATTTTGTAAATGCCCAAGGGGCTTATTATATTATTTTCTGGACTGATTATAAAGTGACTTGAAACAATGGTAACAATGACATTGTATGATATACTCGAAACAGTGGTAACAGTGACACTGTATGATATACTTGAAACAGTGGTAACAATGACACCGTATGATATACTTGAAACAGTGGTAACAATGACACTGGATGATATACTTGAACAGTGGTAACAATGGCACTGTATGATATAAATTGGTCAGGTAACAATGGCTGACCGGTCAGGTAACAATGACTGACCAAGATATTGCGCTTGGGCTGTAGGAGCCCCTCCGGAGTCTGTACACACCCCCAGTGAGCGCCGTCGACGATAAATAAATATGGATGGCTCGGGCTGCACGCCGCAGTGGGTACTGGAATGTACCATCATATGCATTGCATTGCATTCATGTATTTGTATTTATACTGTTGTTTAGCTGCTCAGTTCCATATGTTGCTGTATATTTGGATTTTAGCTTACTTTGTGTATTTACTGGATTTTCTTATCTTCGGACTGTAGTTACTTTTATTACTCACTGGGTCGGAGTACTCACTTTACTCCCTGCACCTCGCGTGCAGCTGCAGGTATTGATCACCCGGTAGCAAGATATTAGCTCATTGAAGGTATTACTATTGTAGCTGAGCAAGGTTATCGCCAGCGTTCGCGGCACCGGACATTGTCTTTAGAATTTCAGAATTTAATTTTGTATATTATTGGCCCTGTAGTTGTGTTCAGGATGTCTTTAGATGCTTGTGACTTGTGACACCCCGGTCGGGTTATGTTGGGCTTTAAACACTGGTTATTATTGTCGTTAAGCTGTATTTATTTATTCATTTAAGTTTAATAATTGTTAAAGATACGATTTGGGTTAGTTGGTTGGCCTTGTCTTCACGAGAGGTGCCATCACGACCGGGTTAGAAAATTGGGTCGTGACAAGATGGTATCAGAGCCTAGGTTACATAGGTCTCACAAGTCATGAGCAGGTTTAGTAGAGTCTCGCGGATCGGTACGGAGACGTCTGTATTTATCCTCGAGAGGCTGCAGAACCTTTAGGAAAACTTCACATTCTTGAATTCTTATCGGGCGTTCTTGATTCAGCTTGAAAAGTAACTCTTGAAATTCCTTTCACACGTTCGCATGCGCGCATGAGCGCTCAGTATCAGATGTGCCTTGATGGCTTGTGATTCCCTGATTGAGGGGCGAGACGTGATCTCTATGAGTTGATGTTGGGCTAGTCTGAAGGACTTGAGGCCAGATCTTTGACTATGGCTGGAGTGCCGAGGTGCTGATTGTGTGAACAAGTGTTTTTGAACTTATATGTTCGGTAGTGTCCCCGTTAGTGGAAATGACGGCTGTGGCTATGTGAGGAGTATATTAGTACTACGAGGCATATCCATATGAATTGGAATCGATGAGAAGGGGTATGTTGAATGATGGAAGAATTAGTAGATGCTTGAAGTCTATCTTGATTCAAGTTATAGCCCGAGTTAAGGGCGTGTGAAGAATCTTTTCAGGACTCCTTGTTGGGAGTGAAGTAAATTTCATGTTGCGGTATGAGTAAAGACTCAGGAAGATCAAATGACTGCGTAATGCTTATGGCGGTGGAAGGTATACGAAAATATTATATTGAGGCGAAGCAGGTGGGTTATCTCCCGCGAAGTTTGTTGAGGTGGTGTGATCCTCATGTGAATGACAGAAGATCTTATGTGCAAATGAAAGGTACGTGTTAAAATTTAAAATTTAGGATCGCTTAAGAGAGTGGGCTTAACTGTTGCGGGGATGAATGCGAGACTTGCAGAAGATTTACAGTACTAGATGATCAGAGTTTTCACAACCTTACAAATTATTTGAGTTTAATCTCATTATGGTATTGTGGCATCAATAGAGTAAAAGTGTTATGAGCTATTGAGGGTATCTTGATCTATGGCTTCGAGCCAAGTAGAGGTAGTGGAAAGATAATGTATTTACTAGACCAGTTGTGGTTCTGACGGAAGATGCAAACGTATCATGAGATCACCTAATGAATCAGGTAAAGGTCAGGATGTTAGAGGTGGAGTTGAGACTTTAGAGGTGGAGACACAGTCCGGTGATATATTTTCTATGGTGTGGCTGAGGTTGCTACACCAGACGACATCGTTATAAGTACGGTCTCGAATTATTATAAAGTCAAAATTTCCTTAACTTGATTCGGTTTTGAGTACCGAGGAAAGTTCTCCTATTGTGCTCCACTTTTGAGTGAGCTTCGTAATTCTTAAATCTACATATGTGAATACTTCTGTTGGGGAGATTATATGGAGATAGCTATGTCTATCATTATGTGTTGGTCACTAAAAATAGTTGTGAGGCTAAAAGTGACCTTTGTTAATCAATTCGATGAGTTTGATGTAATTTATAAATAATTGATTTCAGTTGAAAATTATATGCCCTACCGGTAAGAGGGATCATTGTATGTTGTGATTTTGTTTAACCGAAATTATTTGAAAGAAGGAAGAAAGGAAATGAAAAATTTTAGTTGGCACAGTGTGCAAAATACTTGTGATTCAGAGTTGAGGATGAGATCCTCACATTTTTATATGATATGAAATATTTAAATCGGGCTATAAGTTGCGGAGGATGTTATATAAGGACGAGGTCCTTGTGGTGAAAAAAAAGGTTATGTGTTTAAAATTCTCCCTTATGAAAATTAAAAATTTGTACTATAGTACTTATAGGGAGTCATGCCTATGAGGCTTATTTGAAAATTCTTGTACGAATATCTCTGTGCATAATTTGCCAAATTGTATTGTAATTATTGAGTTTTAGCTTATGAGATGAGTTCCCAGGTGACGTTAAATGTGACTCATTAATCTGAGTAAGTAATAATGAGGTCTTCATGCCTCACATTCTGTTGTCAGTATTGTGAAAATTTGAAATGAGGTGGTGGTTAATATGAGATTTATTGATAATGATGGAATTATTTATGAACAACTATTAAGACCAGAAATGTGGTTATGATCATACAAATGATGCGTTTCATGTCAAAATATCATTGTGATAATGTCGGGCTTGTAATGCGGAGATTAGTGTTATTGATATACTTGTGGTGTTACTCTGACAGGTGCATAGGCCCAATTACAAGGGAGACTCTGCCGAAATATTTGAAAAATCTGGGAGTTAGTCAAATTTGGGGACTTAAGAAAGTTGAAATGTTGGAAGAATATCTAAGATCTATATGAAGTCGTTCGGTTCATTTGGTTGTAGATTGTGGGGTGTTGTCCCGGCTATGGTGGTAGTTCTTTCATGTTATGAGAAGAAATGACTTATTACGGGTCCAGGAAAGGCTATCAGCCTAGTTTAGTACTAGCAGAATCGACCTGAAGTGGGTGAATTGATTTAAATAGTATTATGGGCTTCATGTGAGTCAGATGTGTTCATTTTAGTATAGCGCTCCTCAAGGATGGGTGTTGGAATATCATATATTGTTCTGTGTTCGTCAACTCATGTAATATTGTGATTGTGCCATGTGTGCTATGAAACAGCTTGATAAATTCCTATTCTCTGGGGAAAAGTCTATATTAGTTGTGTGAGTTGAGCAGTCCATTCCTGAATCATTTCCTTATGTATCTTGTTCGCATTATGGCCTATTGGCGCATTTTTGCATCATATGAGACCGTTGGTCATTGTCTGTGGTGATTGGTTGTCTGAGCAGCTCGTACTAGGTGATGCGAGACTATTGGTATCGAGGACCATTGTAGTGGGATTATGTGAGGTATATTACAAGGCAGTTACCAATATTTGGGTAGTAATGAGGTGATGATTTTAGTCAAAAAGGAGAGAATTAATGTTTGGTTAACTCTGCAATTGGTTAGAAATTTATGCACATCTCCTCCATTGTGGTTGTATCGTCAGCATTATAACAGAATGTATAGGTATATCATCATATGCATTGGGAGCATCAGAGTCGTGGAATTTTGGCTATTAAGGTTCATGGAGTGTCATTGTGGTTAGATGGTGAATTATGCGATGCATGGTGCTAATTCAACAAAGGTATGCAGTCGTGTTCTGGTACCTCGTGTGGTAGTTGATACAGTGTTTATATACAGGGAACAGGTCTGGCAGATAATTTCAGGTGTTGGAATTGGGTTCTGAGCTTATTGTATGGATAAAATAGGATATATGCAGATTTGATCAAACTAATGTGTCCATATGAGTTGTGGTAGCACGGGCAGGTGCACGAGGTGTTAAACAGTGATTTCAGATAACTTAAGAGCAGTTCTTGGAACGTTCGAGGACGAACGTCTATTTAAGTGGGGGAGAATGTAACGACCCGACCGGTTATTTTAAGCTCTAGCGCATCGTTCAGCAGTTGGAAGTCATGAACAACTTCATTTTAGGTATATTGACTTGTACGTATGGTCAGAATTGAATTTCAAGAAATTCGGAGTCAAATTGGAAAGAAACTTTTCATTGCGGAAACCTTAAGTTGAAGAAAATGGCTAAGATTGGAATTTTGAGTAAATGACCTCGGAATTGGGATCTGAAAGTTCCAGCATGTTCGAATGATGATTTCAGACTTGGGCGTATGTCCGGATTTGGTTTTGGATAATCCGTGAGCATTTCGGCGTATATTGTGGAAGTTAGTATTTTAGAAGAATTTCATAAACTTGGGTTGGAAGGCATTTCAGAGTTATAGATGTCCGTTTGGGATTCCGAGTCTGGAAATAGCTCTGTATGGTGATTCTGAAGTTGGGAGCGCGATCGGAAGTGAATTCGGATGTCCGGAGGTCATTTTGAAGTCATTTGGCTAAATATAGGAATTTGAAGGTTTTTGAGAAAATTCGACCGGAAGTGAAAATTTTGATATCGGGGTCGGAATGCGATTATGAAAGTTGGTGAAAGTCCGTAATATCGAATGTGACTTGTGTGCAAAATTTGAAGTCATTCGGACTAGTTTTGGTAAGGTTTGAGACACTTAGTCTCTCTTAAGGAAGCATAAGTTGGAAATGTCAACCGGATATTGACTTATGTGTTAAAGGGCTCGAAATGCAAATTTTATGGTTCAGATAGCTTCGTTAGGTGATTTTGGACTTAGGAGTGTGTCCGGAATATTTTTGTGATGACCGGGGTAGAATTAAGCTTGAATTGGCAAAGTTAGTATTTTGGCGAATTCCGGTTGATAGGTGAGATTTAGATCCGGGAGTCGGAATGGAATTCCGAGAGTTGCTGTAGCTTTGTTATGTCATTTGTGATGTGTGTGCAAAATTTCAGGTTATTCGGACATAGTGTTTGGTCGGGTTTTTGATCGAAAGTGTATTTTCGGAAGTTTTTGGAAACTTAGGCTTGAATTCGATGAGTTTTGGATAATTTGATATTGTTTGAGGTGTTTTGATGATTGGAGCAGGTTTTAATGATGTTATGAATTATGTGGGCATGATTGGTTGAGGTCCCACTGGCCTCGGGTGTGTTTCGGATGCCCAACGGGTCATTTTTGGTAGATTTTTGCCGTTTTGAGCATAAATGTAATGATCTAAAGGTTCATTTGTAGTTCTAGAGATCCAAATTTGATTTCAAGACTTCCAGAATTTAAATCATGAATTATAGGACTGATCTGGAAATTTTGGTTTAATTTCATCAAGTCGCGATTGGGTTTTTGACGTGAAATGTGAGTTAATTGTTTAACGAGCGAAATGGGTATTGAACTGGCCAAACGAGCTCCGAATTGAGTTTCGATTGAAGGGTTGTGTTCATATTATTATTTGTGACTCATAGAAACAAGAATCGTCTAATTACGAGTTTGTATGATGGAGTTAGAGCTATTTTAGTAAAACAATGGCTGTGTTGCAAATTTCATAAAAAGCTGCTGTATTTTCTGCAGCAGTGAACAGTAACCGCGCATGAACAGTGACCCGTGAACAGTGTCATGAATAGTGACCCGTGAACAGTGACGGGGTGAACAGTGACCCGTGAACAGTGTCGTGAATAGTGACCCCGTGAATAGTACTTCCGAAATATTAACATTTCATCCGCGAACCCAACCCATTTTTCCACCATTTTTGAGCAATCTTGAGAGCTTTTGGACGGGAATTGAAGGTGTTTTGACGGGAAGTGATTGAAGGTAAGTCCTATGAACTAAATACATGATTATATTGTGCAATCATCCTTGAAATTCATGAAAATATAGCCAAATTGTAAGAAAATAGGGCTTGAAATTGAAATTCTAAATTTGGGATTTGAGGGGTCAAATGGACTCCGATTCTTGTAAATTTGGTATGTATAGACTCGTGGAGATATAAGGAACATTTTGATGCAAAAATTTCTGGATTTTGAGAAGTGGGCCCGGGGCTCGGGTTTTGCAAATTTCGTGAATTTCGATATTTTTCGATTGCTTTCAATTGGGTATTGTCCCTTTAGCATAATGCGACATATTCGTTACGATTTTGGGCAGATTCGACGCACGTGGAGGCCAATTCGAGGGGCAAAGGCGTCGCGAGCTAAAGAAGTAGCCGGTTCGAGGTGAGTAATTGATGCAACTGTTGTTCTGAGGGTTTGAAACTCCGGACTTTCACATAGTAACGCTATATTGAGGTGTGACACGCATCCCATGGCAGGTGCGGGGTCGTATATGATTGGGGATTGTGACTTGGTCCATCCCGAGTGATAATTATAGTATATTGGCGACTGATTCGCACATTGTATTGATACTTATAATATGTTGGCGACTGATACGCACATGTATTGATGATATTTGGGCTTAATGCCACGTTTAGGGGCCTTGTGCTAACTTGTAGAATCCTTCGGGGATTAATATCATTTAATTTCAGTCCAAGGTTTTAATTACTGTTTTGCAAACTTAGCCGTAATTCTAAGTGTTGAAAACTCAAATGACATTTTAAATGTATTTCGGGCTGGAAACTTCTATTTTGTAAATGCCCAAGGGGCTTATTATATTATTTTCTGGACTGATTATAAAGTGACTTGAAACAATGGTAACAATGACACTGTATGATATACTCGAAACAGTGGTAACAATGACACTGTATGATATACTTGAAACAGTGGTAACAATGACACTGTATGATATACTTGAAACAGTGGTAACAATAGCACTGTATGATATACTTGAAACTGTGGTAACAATGGCACTGTATGATGTAAATTGGTCAGGTAACAATGGGCTGACCGGTCAGGTAACAATGACTGACCAAGATATTGCGCTTGGGCTGTAGGAGCCCCTCCGGAGTCTGTACACACCCCCAGTGAGCGCCGTCGACGATAAATAAATATGGATGGCTCGGGCTGCACGCCGCAGTGGGTACTGGAATGTACCATCATATGCATTGCATTGCATTCATGTATTTGTATTTATACTGTTGTTTAGCTGCTCAGTTCCATATGTTGCTGTATATTTGGATTTTAGCTTACTTTGTGTATTTACTGGATTTTCTTATCTTCGGACTGTAGTTACTTTTATTACTCACTGGGTCGGAGTACTCACTTTACTCCCTGCACCTCGCGTGCAGCTGCAGGTATTGATCACCCGGTAGCGGGATATTAGCTCATTGAAGGTATTACTATTGTAGCTGAGCAAGGTTACCGCCAGCGTTCGCGGCACCGGACATTGTCTTTAGAATTTCAGAATTTAATTTTGTATATTATTGGCCCTGTAGTTGTGTTCAGGATTTCTTTAGATGCTCGTGACTTGTGACACCCCGGTCGGGTTATGTTGGGCTTTAAACACTGGTTATTATTGTCGTTAAGCTGTATTTATTTATTCATTTAAGTTTAATAATTGTTAAAGATACAATTTGGGTTAGTTGGCTGGCCTTGTCTTCACGAGATGTGCCATCACGACCGGGTTAGAAAATTGGGTCGTGACAATTTCTTAATAACATTACTGGAATACCAACCTTTAGCGTAAGAGCATGATTTGGAACTCCAGAACATTTAATTGTATTTAAGAATTCAGGAGTGTGTACATGTTCCAGTGCTGAATAAGTATTGTCAGAGTTGTAGATTGTATCGGAACTCAAATATGATTTCTCAGAACTTTCATTAAGGGAAATCATATATTCGTTGATTGATTCCACCATATCAAGAGTTGGAGTAAGAATGGCTCTTTGTTGTAGGTATCCTATATCATTGCAACGACTGTTGAAATTCGGATACGTACTTTCTACAATTGCAGATGTTGGATCAACGAATTGTTTTATCAAAAGATCATCTGGTATTTGGACTTTTTCATTGCCATCAACAGAAGTACCAACTATACCATCGCCAATTGCCAAAATCCAATCTGAAAAAACTCTCAACTCATCTAGATGTGTCCCTATTTCATTACCTTGCAATCTCATGTTCTTTGTTAACTTTAACAGTTGACAGTGAGGCCACAAATAAGAAGAATTGAGAGAAGCATTAACAATATCTTGCCTACTACCTTTTGGAATAACAGGTAATATTTGTCTGAAGTCACCACCAAGAACAATTGTTTTACCTCCAAATGGTCGGTGTAAATTGGATGCATATTTAAACCTAAGAATATCTCTTAAAGTTTTATCAAGAGCTTCAAAACAATATCTATGCATCATGGGTGCCTCATCCCAGATAATCAACTTTGCCTTAATAATTAAATTTGCTAAAGGAGTACCTTGCTTTATATTACATGTTGAATCTTCAGTTACATTTAGAGGAATCACAAATCTTGAATGAGCTTTTCGACCACCTGGTAACAACAAAGATGCAATCTCGCTAGATGCAACAGTTAAGACAATATCTCCTCTAGATCTTATGGCAGAAGATAGAGTTCTCCAAATAAAAGTCTTGCCCGTTCCTCCAAAACCATATAAAAAGAAAAACCCACCTTTGTCTTCATTCACATCTCTTATTATTTTTTCATAAACTGACTTTTGCTCATCTGTCAAATTCTTTACTAATTGTTGATGTTCCTATGCCAAAGCGCGTTTATTATAACGCAATTCATCCCGTATTAATCTATTATTGTTATCAACTTCTTCCGTATTATAAACAGGCCTTGGCATTGTTAGAAAATCCAGAAAACTTCTTCCACAACCTTTCAAAAAAGTTTCAAGCTTTTGCAAACTACGATTTTTTCAATTCTTCATCTGTTAGGTGAGCTTCTGAAATAACATTAGAATGTAAAATAATTAAATACAATTAATCCATATTATAGACAGGCCTTGGCATTGTTGGAAAATCCAGAAAAATTCTTCGACAACCTTTCAAAAAAGTTTCAAGCTTTTGCAAACAACGATTTTTCAATTCTTCATCTGTTAGGTAAGCTTCTGAAATAACATTATAATGTAAAATAATTAAATACAATTAAATGGTAAAGTTTACTTTAGCCACATGAAATTAAAAATAAAATTAACGAAAAAATATACTGTTCAATAGTAGTGTACATTAATTTTAAACACATTTAACGTACATAGAATTTGAACGAATAATATAGTTCAAACCATGTGGTTTTTTAATTTGTAAAAATTATTATTAATTTTATGCATATTATTATTCATAACCTATAAATAAAAAGCAGTATTTGCTATCCTAAAAAAATGAATTGAAATTTTTTCAAATAAAGTAGAGAATGCATAAAAGCGATTATAGCCTTTCCCAAAGTTTTAGGGCATTAAACACAATGCATTAATTTTCTATTACTTTTTATGTCTGGAAAATGCATTAATTAGTACCAATATTATTCCTATGATGTAAACACAACGTTATATTAAAAAGATATGAAAATAAGAAAATATTGCTTAACTAACCTTAAGTTGTGGAGTGAATTTTGTATGAAGTTGAAAAACCAAAAAGAAGAAATAAATGAACAATCAGGTTAATATGAATTAAGTAATTAAAAATAAAGCTAAGTAACAAAGTTAAGCAAATCAGCCATTATTCAGAATTGTCATATCATAACTGGAAACTTTAACCATTAAATACATACCCGGGTGATCCAATATTCTTCTTTTTTCATAAAGGATATCTTCTGATAGTAAATGCCATGTTGCTTGCCAAACACTTTCTGGACGTGACATTGAATTTGATAAAAGTAGCATAGCAAATAATTGCCTAAGATATGATGTCATTCCCCAATTACTTGCTTCCATGATAGCATCCACGTATTCCTTGTCATCATCTAATAAACCCAAAGCATAACATGTATCTCTAAATGTCTCATGATCAGAACCGTTGATTTTTTTTAAATCCTCATAGCTTTTTGGACCTTTAACTACATTCAACAACAATCTAAGGTAATATTGCTCGCCAGAGGAAGGTGGAACAAAGAATATTCTCCCAATAGAAAATGCAGAAGTTCTTCTTTTTTCCCATCTTTTTAGGTTTTGTTTCCACACAAACTTTAGAGGGAATTCTGCATAAGTCAATTCTCTTGCTTCAACAAAAGTCTTATTAGCTTTAAACCAACTTAAAAACATAGATTCCTTAACGGTTGGTCTATTGACAACTGCATCAATTGGATCATCATCCGAAAATATAACCGTCTGATTATTTGGTAGGTGAAAAGATAGCCTTTCTACAGATGGTTCTCTATGGTGTATTGAGAATTTAAAAATTCTCCAAGCAGCTTCACAAGGTGATATGTATCGGCAATCACAATACATATTTATTTCATCAACGACCCCCGAGTCTTCATTATTTACACTTTGAGAAAAAGCTGTCGTGACACGATCATTACCTTTATTAACATACTTAAATAAGTACTTAATGGATCGTGATTGATTACACCACTCCACATTAATGTGTGCACCATACTTCAATAATAAAAATCTATTGTGTGGTACAATATACCTATTATCCAACGCAATACCTACTCTATTTGCAGTTACACCATCATCCCTTCTTCTATAAATTGGATACCCATCTTCATTCAATTGTGGTTGATGACACAAATTTTTTTGGAAAGTGTTTTGTGCATCTACCATTTTGCATGCAAGGAGAAGATTTTCTAGCAGTACCACAAGGACCATGCATCATGAAATTTGTAACAACATTATAATAATAAGGATCTACTTTTTTATCTGGTAATTCTGCTGAAATTATTCCATCAATATCTCCGACAGTTGGGTATTTATTCACAAGAAAAAGCAAGATGTGTGCATGAGGCAAGCCCCGCTTTTGAAATTCAACTGTATATATCACTGAAGAATAAAGATGTAATTAGATTGTTAAGTTTATATATTAGTTATTTTTAATATTAGCATATAAGAAAATGAATGTGCAAACATAATAATTTTGTAGAACATAAAAATTTTACATGCTTTTACTTCTCCAAAACCCTTATTGTCGCTTAGATCCTTTATCATGCGATCGAGCTTGATTTTGAAAACCCTTGTTAAAATATCGGGACGATCTTCTGGAGATAAGCCCCTACTCTCCACAAATCTAGTAATCTCCCATTTTGGGTTGCAAGTAAATGTGATGAACAAATCAGGATACCCCGCCCATTTGCAAATTGCCATGGCATCTTGATAATTTTGCAACATGTAACGTGCACCTCCCGTAAAGCTAGAAGAGAGTATAACTCTTTGTCCTTGAGAAGAAGGTTCTATGTCCCCATGTAAAACAGCATCTTGTAACCTATTATAAAAGTGTGCTCTCAATTGTTTTTGATGAAGCCTAATGAACCTCAATCGAGAAGATTCCATCATTGTATAACCATCTACCAAGAATTGTTGAAATAATCTTCTAGCTGACACAATTGAAGGAACTTCACCCTTCCTTTCTTGAATTTTATATGATAAGTACTCACGCGTGCTAACACATTTCCTTCCACCGGCTGAATCATCAATATCATTTAAAGGAATATCTTCTCGGTATCCGTCTTCACCATACGGAAATAATAATGGATATTGCAAACCTAAGTATGTTGCATTTAATTCATTTATCCTTTGTAGTTGTCCAGATTGGCTTTCAACTATGATATCTCTGTCAGACCTTGTTTGTTCAGAATCTCCAACTATCAAAGCAGCTACCTCTGAAACTGTTGGTAAATTGTATCTCTTCCATCAAAGCCTCTTTTCCCAATCAATCTAAGTCTAACATTTGAGGTCCCATATGTTTGAAATTGATCTCTTACCATTCTAAATGACTTTGCAAGAACATTATTTTCATCAAGCATTTGCCTCAAGTCATTCACAATTTCAGCATGAAGTTGACTGTTCATTTCACCACGGCTGTAAAGGAAAATATTGACTTCAACTAAAAATTTACGTCTTAAAAAAAATATAATTTTAAAATATTTTGACTTAGCAATTCTCTATGTTAACCTGATAGCATGAATTCTATTTTCCACCTCATTTTCTGTATCATAGATATACAATTGTGCAAATTTGGGAGAAGATCCTTCCGGAGGCAATAAGCTTCCAATTTGATGATAATTTTGCCCAGACAATCTGAATGTTCTAGGTCCCTTTGTTTTGTTGATAGAGAAATCCACCTTCCCTCCCATTGATGTAAATGCAAATATAGAATTATATGTTCGAATGTTCTCTTTGAAATATTTGCTTTTTGCACCTTCATGAAATTAGGTTTGGTTAAAGAAGATGTATATATGCAAAAATTATAGTATCGTTGTTTTAATGAAATGAATTTATCTATTAACCTGATCCAAACAATAAATCCTTCAAAATCGAAGGAGGCTCCTTTGGATTTGGTAGCTTGATTTTACCACGACCACAACACAAACTGAAAATTGGGTTTTTTTATACTTCTTCTCAACTCTTTCCTCAAACCAGAAATATGCCCCACAATATTCACATTCATAATTGGCATCTCCTATATCCCAGTATTCTAGTTTTATGAGAGTAAAAAAACAGATAAAGTTAAAGTACTTATTATATAGAAAGTAAAAGTATGTTGTATATGTAACTTTAAATTATGTCATACTTACCTTCATTGGTCATCCAGCTCTGTACTTCATCATCTAAAAATAATAATAATTAGTTATTAGAATTTAAAATTTAATATATGTGGAACTGTTAATACATTTTGACATTATGGAACGTTGATAAGTATATATGTGAATACCTTCAAAAACATCATCATCTTCATTTGCATCATGAATTTGAACACTGGATTGCATTTAACCTTGATGAATAAATTAAAAATTAGTAAAGTTATATGTATGAGTATGAGTTGTGCTAAATTCGATGGCATACCTGGTATATCAACATCAATGTTGTCATCTTCAAATTCTAAACAAAAATATTAATTGTTAGCCTTTTCTCAATTTCATATTGAAGAAAAAGTATGTTGCAAAACTCAATTTGAAATTGTAGGAGTGCATTTAAAATAATGAAAATTGCAAAAGTACAACCCAAAAAACAAAACTCATATAAGTATAATTGTAAAATAGCAAATATGTTGTAGTTGAGAAAATAAAGAGAAGCAAATAAATGGAAGAAAATTAAAGTTTAGTTTTATAAATAATTCTGTTCCTCAACTTTTGCATATAAGTTATATGCTTATAAATTACAAACTTCATTATTTATGTGGACATGTACATAGGGGCAGAAAAAATTTACTTCCTCAAATGTCAAAAATAAGTTAAATAAATTAAACATAAATATTTACCTTGAAATAATGGTATCTCATTTAAATCAGGTAGAAGATGTTCTTTCTGCAAATTTGAACTGGACGAACCATATAGCAAACTATGCTGTTGCATTGATTTTGGATATTGTGGCTGAGAATTACATGATGAAGCTTGTCCACAACTCTTTATGGGGGTACTATTAAATTGAGGGAAATTTACACGGTGTGTTATATCCGTTAATGATTGTTTCATTTTCCCTTTTTCAGAAGCATTCCCTGTCATAGTAGTATCAACTAATTCAGTAAACAGTAAAATAAAAAGAAAAAAACTAATTGTTAGAAGTGCAAAAACATAGGAAAGCTATCAAACCAATTTTTATATGATAAATTCTATCTAAACAAACTTAATATATAGCATTTAAAAGATGGCTAACAAATATTCATTTAAAAGTATTGTATATATTACGTCTAATCAACCAAAGAAATATATTTATATAAAAACATAAACATCGCAAAACAGAAAATAAATCTCTTAATAAAATTTTAAAAAGTAGAACGACTTTTATAAAATTCATACAAATTAATAATTCTATATGTATAACAAACATGTCTTACTTAACAAAATAAACAAAAGCAAATAATGGCAGTAAATTTACCTTTAACTTTTAAGTTATTCTATTGGCCAGTTCATTACGCATATGAGAAAAAAGAAAAAAAGTTAAAAATATTGTATTTTTGTTATTTGATAGAATAGCAACACTTTTATTGACTTCCTCAATTTTTCATTTAAGATATAACCAAAGTTACACAAATATTTACCTTGCAACAATCGTTGGTCATTTAAATCCTGTAACAGATGATCGCTTTGCAATTTTGAAGGTGAAAAATCATATCGAAAATGTTGTTGTTCTGTTGAATTTGGATATTGTGGCTGAGACTGAGATGATGAAACTTGTTCAGAGATCTTTATGGATGCACTACATAATTGAGGGGAATTCAGACGATTTGTTATGTCCGTTAGTGATTGTTCTGTTTTTCCATTTTCCATAGCATTCCGTCTGATAGTAGTAGAATGGACAAAGTCTGTAAACCATAAATCGCTTAATAGGTAACTGTTATAACTGGAAAAAGGTCGGGAAACTATCAAAATCCATATAATAAAATAATGTATGGATATTTAAGAACAATAACCATCATTAAAGGTAGTATAAAGATTTGATATGTTGAATTGAAAACATAAAAATGTAAAAGTTGAGAGACAATGGCAACTGAAATGTCCAAAATTCATAGTCCAAAACTATAATTGCGCACAATTCAACCTTTAAAGGTTAATATATAACATTTCATATGCTGATTAGAATAGTGATTTTTATCTACTTGCAACTGAGTAAAGCAAGTATAAAAGCGACTAATAAAGACGATAAACCTGTACGACTAAACATCAAAAGTACCTAGAACAACCACAAAATTAATCATGATATATATAATGTTAAATGTGTTAAAAAATGCATAAGATGTATGGATGGTTAAACATATAAAAAATGATAAACATATGACATAATATATTTTACATTTATGCAATGATATATCAAATAATGCATATTCGGACTAAAGACGATATACAGCATAATAAAAACTACAATGATGTCTGGATCAACATAATATATAGGATACATATTTTTAAAACATATACTTAAATTTGAGCATGTAATGCATATATGAAAGTGAAGAAATAGTAGAACAAAAACATTTAGTAAGACGCCAAATTTACGTCCAATTGTTTAAAGAACTACAATATTACTCATGATATATATAATGTTAAATGTTAAATTTCATACTGTTCAACGAAAATTTAGCCTGTTTCTGCTTTTGTATGCATATTCTATTTTTTCTTCCGAGATTTTTCTTTTCTTCCATGTCAAAGTGCCGTAAAAAGTGAATTTGTTGCGAGAAGTTGAAGAGTATTTTGCAAAAGTAAAGTTGAATTTTGTACAGCTTCTTTGCAACCCCTCACTCTGTTGATTCGGATGCAAAACAAAGTATATAGAATTCTGAAACTGTAGGTCGAAGGGCAGTATTTCCGAAGCAACTACAACAGCCTTGACTACAACAATTTTAGAAGAAAAAGTAATGTAAACAAATGTAAAACCATGAAACCAGGACTATGACATACATATCCAAAAAATTTACTGACCTTGAGGCACGCAGGAGTTGAAAAATTGGGGTGAGAAACTGAATTAGATTTGAAAAGTTGAACAGTCTTCAAATAAAACCTAAAATACAGAGCAGTTGACAAAAAAGGGCATATGTTATGCGCCTCTTTTTTCCTTCACGTTTTTTTAATCTTTTTTACTGCAGTAGTATGTAAGTGTGATGATGAAGAATTTGAGGAACGTTTTTTTTATCTTTTTTACTGCAGTAGTATGTAAGTGTGATGATGAAGAATTTGAGGAATATATATATCTAAAATTTTTGAAGCAACACTACGACAATATTTTAGAAGAAAAATTACTGTAGATAACGTATAAGCATGAAAGCAGTGGATACATATCAAAAAAACTTACAGAAGTTGAGGTATGCAGTCGTCCGAAAATTGGGGTGAGAAACTGAATTTGGTTTGAGAAGTTGAAGTCATCATCTGCTCCTACTGCTGATTGCTTATTAGCGGATGTAGTCTTCTTGTCATATGTCTTCAAAGGGGATATTTTTGCATTGCAAGCATCTCCATCGTCTAACACCGACGATCCACTTTCTGATACACTTTTCTCTATGGAGTTTGCAAAACAGACTTCAGCTGACTTTCGGCCATAAGATCCTTTGATGGGATTAGAACAGGTGTATCTTAAATAGTTTGGGATTGAGGTGCATTCCATTAAAATTTGTTAATATCCATCCTTGTGAATTTGAAAAGGCTGTTTTTTTGGCTCATTCTCTATTATGGTTAAATTTCTATTAATGCCAAGGCTCGAGAAAAAAAAGGTAAGATCGAGCAGGGTGACATACGATTAGTATGCAACATGCCCTTTTACCTTTCACTTGAACATATCTCCTTCTCAAAATCCATAAGTGTATATCCTCTTCCAAGAAAGCAGAAATGGGACAATAAAAAATAGTTTACTATTGAATGTTGAAAGGTTTGTGTGTGTCCAAAACCTCAACCTTTCACTGGGTCTTAGTTTGATGAGTCTCGCTAAAAGGTGATTTGCAGTTCTCTTAGTTTCATGAGTCTCGCCAAAAGGTTAGTCTCACCCACAGATGGAAACCATGGGGAGCATATTGTTTTTCCTTTATTTTTAACTGATCTTCTCAATCATCAAGTTTGGAGCAGCAAATGGCAAAATCAAAATTTGAAACGTTAACTCGAGTATCAGGAATCAGGAATAAGGTTGATGAATTCTGAATCAGGTGAAGTTGCAGGAACTAAAAAGCTGTTACCAAACGATCCTCCCTCCCGGAAAAAATGACTCATCATGGCAAACTTAAGTCTTACCAGTTGTTTCTTGAACTCTGTTCTTTCCAGGTTGACATCCATCCGATAAAGAAACATAGTCATTATCCGAATTTCCATTTCAACCATGGAGCTGCATATCCAACAGGGTTAACGCTATCAGTCTATATAAGTTGTCATGTTGTTGTTGCTTGTAGTTTGATTGCTATTGGATAATTGCCTCTAATTTTCTTCTCATGATGCAAGTTTTTGATTTTTCTTTGTGTTCTTAGTCAAAATTGTTCCAACAGCTCAATCCAGACTTCTCTCTTTTGAAAGTATTACCTGCACACTTAACATTTGTTGAGAAACCACTGTTTATGAATTGTAGAGAAGAAATTCCAATCGTGGGTGGACTTTCTACTAATTACAGTTTGGTGTGGGTGTAGAGTGAAAGGATTGGCCTGCCTGTTAGGCTATTACTTCTGTCAGCAAACAACTCATGTATTTTATTAGTTCTTTCATCAAGATTGTTCTGTTAATAAACCTAGTTTTCATTCGTGTGAAAGCTGCAGCATATGCTTGGGCTATTGTCTTTCTACATGTATTATGGGCATAGGAATGATCTCATTCTTGTCCGGAACATAGCTAGCTACTTGCTTCTTACCTGTGGTGCCATTTACATTATATCAGTAAGTTCACAAAACCATCACGCTGCTACATGGCAATGACTTGTCTGCTAGTGTCCATACTGCTGTAGCTTGTAGTTGATAATTGATATGACACAATACCTCAGAGTATGATGTGTCCATCCTTGCTTCTTTCATTCCAACTCACCTCCCATAGAGGCAGATAAATGTCAATATCATTAGGAGATTGTCTTTACCTTCAGACAGGAGAAGTCGTTTCAAGAATGCAAGCAGTGAGCACTTGGTAGGCTATCGGAAGCTATGCCAACTAATATTCATCTAGTGGTGTTAACCATCATTTATTTGCATGTCCAAGTGCGGATTTAAGTGTGTTCACTTGGCCTCCATGACATATATTGTGCTGTTAAAGATTACTGTTTTTTGTTTGAGCATCTTCATTATGTAGCATTGCTTTTAACTTCAATTATGTCATATGTAAGCATGTTGTGGATGCATACCTCCTATTAGAAGAGTAAGAATATTTCTGCATACCTGCCATAAGAAGATTATTTGAGAAATTCTTTTAACATTGCTTTTAACTTCAATTATGTCATATTTGCTGAACTATATATGTGTTTGTGCAGTAAAAGCAACGGATACGGCCAAATACATTATCACTCATCTGCAGAAGCTAAAAGTTTTAGTAGTATAGTGTGAAGAACTTAGGCAACTTAATTATATAATTTTTTGCTGTGAAGATCTACATTCCTTATATCCTGATAGGAGGATATTTTGCTGCACAATATCATTAGTTGGAGATGGGTTGCACAATAACATAACATTGGATGACTCTAACTATATCTACAAAGATGAGTTGACAATTCAGTTAACTGGAGTTCTGGCTCACAACACAACAGTTAATCATAATTTTCACTTAATTGGAATTCCATGGCTCTTCATAACTCCGAATCATAAAGAACAAAATCTGAAAGTAAAGACTCTAACTATATATACAAAGAGCAAAAACTTAACGAAAAATCTGCATTCAACTGCATACTCAATAAGTAGAACAATTCATATATAATGTAATAATTGTACAAATGAACAGATAATTTTAACGAAAAGAAAATTCCAAAAGTTTAACCATACACAACTTATAAACTTTATAATATACTTTACATGGTGGAACTAATAATATGTAGAGTCAAAAACAGGATGTTGACGAAAACAAAAAGCTGAAAGCTAAATGCTGCATTTTGATAGAAGACTGATTGCTCGTTCACCAAGTTGGAGCAAATGCTGATCATCAAATATGATTTTGGCTTCTGAATGTCTTAGTAAGCCACATATGATTGAGGAATGAGGACGTTTTATTTTATGGACAAATAACTGCTCCACCTCTACCCCTTAAAATGCAGCTCTAAAGCCAGCATAGTTGCTCCACACCAGCCATGAATCACCTCTAAGCGTCCATTAAAACCACCGTTAAAGTGCATCGACCCACCACGACAACAAATAAAGAGTATGCATATAAAAAAATCACTTAAAACTGCATAAAAGAAATTCACAAGGCAACAAAATGTCATCTGTTAAATTCCAAAAGCCCAACCTATAAATTTGCATCTTAGCAACTGCAACACTTAGTTTTTTAACAGAATCGCATCATGATTGATAAAGAAAATATGAAGTTGCATAGGTAGAGTCATTTCACCATATAACATATAAAACGCAGAACATTGAAGCGATAGAAGTACAAAATATATAAGTGCAGAGCAAGACGCATTGCAGTAAGACCAATCAGGGATTCTTTTCTTTCTTTACGACTCTGCGAACCTTGTTGCTAGACAGTTGAGAATTGAAGTCATCATCTGCTGCTACTGCTGATGCCTTATTAGCGGATCTAGTCTTCTTGTCATATGTCTTCAAAGGGGATATTTTTGCATTGCAAGCATCTCCATCGTCTAACACCGACGATCCACTTTCTGATACACTTTTCTCAATGGGAGTTTTCAAAACAGACTTCAGCTGACTTTCGGCCATAAGATCCTTTGAAAAACCAAAACAATTTAATAGCAGCTGCAGAACCAATAAAAAATGGGGTAAAAGTTTTAATTTCATGAAATTTACCCCGAAAAGCTTATCTCCACTTGAGCTTTGTCCATCTAAAAAATGTGGATCCTGTTAAAGAAAAATAAAAAAGAACGACCATCCTATAAGTGGAAAAGTATTTATACATAAATTATATATGATGAGGTTTATATTTTGTCAAAAAATTTACATTCATATTGTCTTCGAATAAAGTATGGCCGTATTCCTTTAGAAGGTCATCATCATCAGTAAACTTAAGAACTTTGTAGACTTCGACCTGCGAGTCAATATTCTCTTGCTTAACAGTAACCTTGAACATAAATTTTTTATAAAAACTATCGTCCATTTCACTTGGACAAGAATAGTCAGCATCCGCAAGTGAAGTCTGCACCAAATTTCATAAGTTAGAAATATTTTTATGGTTAATCAAATTAAATTTAGTAGTATACCTCAACTAATCTTTCCTTAAGTTCTTTTGCGGACTTCCCTATAAGTTGCATAGCTTCGCGATTCCAAAGCAACAATGAGATAAAAGCGGTTCCATCCATAACACGAACTTGAAGCCTATACCTGCAACTCAATTTTTATTAACCTTATGCATATTTTTTATAGATATAAGATTTTAAAATTTTCCCTAAATAGTACTAACCTGTGAGTAACAGAAGACTCTTCTTCATTGCATTTGGCACAAAAGTATTTATTTCCAACTTTTTCCACCTTTCGACTACACTTGTTGCATGCCAAGTATGACCATCCCCGGTCAAGTTCCAAATTAACCAATTTTGCCGCAATCCAATAGCTGGATTCCTATTGAGTAAAAAATAAAGAATTATTGTAAATGAAAAACAGATAACATAAGGTAAATATAAGTGAGAAAGTAAACTAAACTCACTTGCGTGCACTGAACTAAATCCCTAATAGTTTTAAACAGTACAATTCCTTTGTCTAACTCATCTCTAACAGAGTAACTTTGTTGAGAACTTGTTCGAATGATTCGCTCAATGTTTGATTGACGTGGTGCAAGTAATCTGCATAAGTCAAAAATTGTAATTTATAAATACTATTATTATATTTTTTGTACATATAGAAAAGGATTATACACTTCACAAACCTGGATTTAAATTCAATAGACTGCGGCAACGTATCTTTGTCTGATACCAACAGCTACGCACTGAGTAATTACCTGTGTGTCAAATGAAATATGAATAAAAATTTGAAATTTAAAATTATTTATACAGTAAAATAAAAAAATACATGTAATTTATGGTAAACCTCGATATTTTTGAGGTTTCATATGCTGGAAAACAACAATCAAAGGCTCATCGGCAGATTCATTCAAGTGATGTTGAATTTGATCCACAAGTTCGCTCCATAATGTTGCCATAATCCTGTTCCTCCTATACGTTTCATGGTAAGATTAATAAACACATATATATATAAAATCTATCAATAAAGTATTTTTCTATTTTATATATATATATATATATATATATATATATATATATATATATGTATAATAAAGTATTTTTCTATTTTAAAAGTACTTACTGATCATCTTCGAGTACAACATTAATAAGGAAACTTTGGTCGTCTCCCTGATTGTAGGTCTTAACATCTTCATAGGTCACAACCTGACCAACAACATCTATAAATATAAAAGTTAGTGACATACTTTAAGAAATAACATTTTTAACTTCATTTAAAATTTAAAAAAATATTACCGAGTAATTCTGTCTCATCGACATCATGTTCATTTGTTAGTTGGTGAAAAGGGCGCAAGTTAAAGATGTTCATATGAAATGAAGGATCATTTGTTTCCTCGACAAATGTCTTTTGAGTAAATGTCAGCTTCAGCTTGTGTGTCGTAGTCCTCAACTTCAAATTATTTGGTCCGACTACAAAGTAGTTCATACGATATAAGCGAAGTTCATGTATCTTATTCCTAAAAAACTTAAGAACATACTTTCCGATTGTAGCATGTATATGATCACCCTGCAAATTCAGATTCATTATTAGTGCACAATTATGAAGCCAACAAATGTAAGCGCGTATATACTTTCATCACTATGTAAAGTTGTTAAAAGATGTAATGTCAAAAACCAGAGTGCTACAGTTGTTGTATATCAATTATGAAGGCAACATTAGCAGAAACAAAGCTGAAAATTGCATATATAAACGTAGTTTGCATATGTTCATCCGATGATCGTGTAACCAAGGCAAGCAGTAGCTAATATTTGCCGAACTTATATATTTTGAACAATACTTCTTTA
The DNA here is from genome assembly GCF_000715075.1 of Nicotiana tabacum. NCBI lineage: Eukaryota > Viridiplantae > Streptophyta > Magnoliopsida > Solanales > Solanaceae > Nicotiana > Nicotiana tabacum. The sequence goes on from NC_134101.1 coordinate 108,830,903, forward strand.
ATAGCAGAACAATTCCTCTGTTATTTTGAACAATAAATCTATTATTATGTACAAAGATGCAACTTACCTGATTGTTAATATAAGGACAATCACTGTGTAAAGGTATACTCAACATTCGAAGTGAAAAACGAAATGACACAATGGATTCCAGATCAGTTAAAGATCTGTTGATACGGAAGTTGAATTATTTAAGTAATGCATCAGAAAGAATTTTCATATGGAATGCGACTACATTAGTAAGTTTAAAACTATGAGAAAGTTGAATATGTTACCTTAGAATCCTGTAAAACCAATTCAATTGAAAACGGTATTTGCGGGTTAAAGAGATCCGGCATTATCCACATTCGAACCACTCTAACTTTGAGATTCCATTGCATCGAGTTGGATGATATTTGTTTGATATCATGAATTTGTTTGGCCATACTTGCAAAGTAATTGCAATCAGACTGTAGTAGATGAAATATGAAGTTGAAAAGGTTTTGAAAATATAAAGAACATAAATCATGGAGTTATAGATGTGTATATAAATTTGGGATTTTTCAGTTGGAAGAGCACGTTTGAGACCACGAGCAGTCGTGGGATAATGGAGATTGTTTTGCGTTTGAGATGCCGACTGTTTTGTTGGAATAACTGATATTATTCCTCCTTTTTTAAAAAAATGTAGGTATTAAAAATTTAAAAAAAGTAATTGCAAATTGTGGATGGTAGTTACAGAGTAAAACACGGAAACTTACAAAGTGGAGGAATCTTATCAGAAAGAATTTTCATATGGAATGCGACTACATTAGTAAGTTTAAAACTATGAGAAAGTTGAATATGTTACCTTAGAATCCTGTAAAACCAATTCAATTGAAAACGGTATTTGCGGGTTAAAGCGATCCGGCATTATCCACATTCGAACCACTCTAACTTTGAGATTCTATTGAATTGATATCATGAATTTGTGTGGCCATACTTGCAAAGTAATTGCAATCAGACTGTAGTAGATGAAATATGAAGTTGAAAAGGTTTTGAAAATATAAAGCACATAAATCATGGAGTTATAGATGTGTATATAAATTTGGGATTTTTCAGTTGGAAGAGCACGTTTGAGACCACGAGCAGTCGTGGGATAATGGAGATTGTTTTGCGTTTGAGATGCCGACTGTTTTGTTGGAATAACTGATATTATTCCTCCTTTTTAAAAAAAATGTAGGTATTAAAAATTTTAAAAAAGTAATTGCAAATTGTGGATGGTAGTTACAGAGTAAAACACGGGAACTTACAAAGTGGAGGAATCTTTTCCTTGATTTTAATAACAACAAGTTTAATTAAAGGGAACAAATTATGGAAACCAAAAATCGTGGGGTGAATGTGAGAGTATTAACTGTTCTGATTTTGCTGATTTGTAGAGATGCATGTTATTTTGTTTTTAATAACAACCACGTTAATTAAGGGGAGGAAATACCGGAAAGCTAAAATCGTGGGAGGATTGGCAAAGATGTGAGTATTGGCTGGTTATTTCGATTTTTTTGCTGATTTAGCTGATTTGTAGGTAGAACAAAAAAAATCCAACTTTTTTGGAGAGTTGTCTTAATTTGTTACATGTGTTACCATGATGGGTGTTCCACTTGGCAGCCTAATATTGTTTTGTTTCGTGTTATTCTATATAGATAGATATATCTATATCTATATTTATATTATATTAAAAGAAAAGTAGTATGCATTGAAAGGAGAGTAGTATACATTGTGGTTAAGCCAAGTGGCAAGCTAAAATAAAGTCACTTGGCAATTTTAAAAGACAATATTAATTATTAGAAATTATAAATGAAAAGTAATTAAGAGAAGTAGTTTAATGAATCTTATACATAATCTAAATATATCTTAGACAAATATAATCTCTCTCTTTATATATATATATATATATATATATATATATATATATATATATATATATATATATATATTGATTCACTCATAGATTTAGCTAGAAATATGGAAGTAAAAAATTAATTAAAAAACTATAATTAGAAAAAATAAAAAATATAGAAAAACGTAAATTAAGATAACCTATAGCTATTTATACTTTGAAGTAAGTTAAAATATAAAATAAAACTAAAATTTACTTATGATATTAAAGATTTATTGACTTCAAATTATTCAAGCAGTAAAATAAGATCTTACATAAAGTATACAATTATTTATTAGAAAAGAAAAAACTTAAATATTTATATCTTCTATATATATTATATTAAAAGGAAGGTAGTGAGGCATGACATTAAGCCAAGGGGCATATTCAGAAAATGTCACTTAACATTTTTAAGATATAATCTAAATAGATTTTTAGACAAATTTAATAAGGATTAAAACAATTTAGATTTGATCAAATTTAATTTATGGTAGAAATCAATTAAAATTGACTCACACTCTTATAGTAAATAAATTTTGATAGCTTTCCAAATATAATTATTCACTAACCACTTGATCTGTTTTCTTTTCTTTCATTTTATAATTTTATTATTTTTAGAAATAGTACATAGAGAAATAAAATGATAATGAAAATATTATCATTAGATATAATGTGTTCAAACAAATAAGATGTTCTAAACGTCAATACCATACAAAAAGAGGGGGTTGATTTGTGTGGTACCCAATTTTTGCTCTAGAAGAACATGGTTCTTTTAGGTGTTCTAACTACTACTGTTTGCGGAATAAAAAGTACATAAAATAAAGAACATAGAGATTTTTACGTGGAAAACACCTGGCTCAAAAGGTGAAAAAACCACGACCTACTACTCAGTAGGATTTTCCCAAACTTCCACTAAAATCACTGAGCCAAAACAGCATTTACAAAAACTCTTTGTAAACCTAAGGATTAACTCTAATCCCTTGTAGCACACAGCTTGAACTGTTGCGACAAAGAGTTTTTGTAAATGCTATTTTGGCTCAGTGATTTTAGTGGAAGTTTGGGAAAATCCTACTGAGTAGTAGGTCGTGGTTTTTTCACCTTTTGAGCCAGGTGTTTTCCACGTAAAAATCTCTGTGTTCTTTATTTTATGTACTTTTTATTCCACAAACAGTAGTAGTTAGAACACCTAGAAGAACCAGGTTCTTCTAGAGCAAAAATTGGGTACCACACAAATCATCCCTCCCCCTTCCCCTCTTGTGTGGTATTGACGTTTAGAACATCATTATATGTTTGAACACATTATATCTAATAATAATGTTTTCATTATCATTTTATTTCTCTATGTACTATTTCTAAAAATAATAAAATTATAAAATGAAAGAAAAGAAAACAGATCAAGTGGTTAGTGAATAATTATATTTGGAAAGCTATCAAAATGTATTTACTATAAGAATGTGAGTCAATTTTAATTGATTTCTACCATAAATTAAATTTGATCAAATCTAAGTTGTTTTAATCCTCATTAAATTTGTCTAAAAATCTATTTAGATTATGTCTTAAAAATGTTAAGTGACATTTTCTGAATATGCCCCTTGGCTTTATGTCATGCCTCACTACCTTCCTTTTAATATAATATATATAGAAGATATAGATATTTAAGTTTTTTCTTTTCTTATTAATAATTGTATACTTTATGTAAGATCTTATTTTACTGCTTGAATATTTTGAAGTCCATAAATCTTTAATATCTTAAGTAAATTTTAGTTTTATTTTATATTTTAACTTACTTCAAAGTATAAATAGTCATAGGTTATCTCAATTTACGTTTTTCTATATTTTTTATTTTTTTCAATTATAGTTTTTAATTAATTTTTTACTTCCATATTTCTAGCTAATTTAGAAGAAAATTTATGAGTGAATCTATCTATCTATCTATCTATCTATCTATCTATCTATCTATATATAATTTAGAAGAAAATCTACGAGTGAATCAATATATATATAAAGAGAGAGAGAGATTATATTTGTCTAAGATATATTTAGATTATGTATAAGATTCATTAAACTACTTCTCTTAATTACTTTCCATTTATAATTTCTAATAATTAATATTTCTTATAATTGCCAAGTGGCTTCATTTTAGCCTGTGACTTGGCTTAACCACAATGTATACTACTGGAACCAAAAATTAAAGTCTTACTATATATAGAATTAAAATTTAAAAATATAAAATAAATATCTAATATAAGTAATTTTATTAACTAAAATTAAAAGTCAAATTTTGTACGCTGAAACTATAAGAGAATTTTTGTATTGCATGTAATATAAAAAATAAATATAAGAAAACTTAATAGATTTGGAATATAATAATCAAAGAACTTATATGTTAATATTTTATACTAATCAAAGTTACAACTTAAAGTCAAATATGATATTATTTTGATTACGGGTAAAATACTAATTAAAAATTTCTTAACAGGGAAGACACTGTATAAAGAAAAAAATAGATACAATGTGAGAATATTTATACTTTAAATTAATTTAAAATTAAATAAAGTAAATAATTGAATTATTTTCAAAAATATTATTGATAGATTTAAATAGTAAAATAGTTTTGAGTAAGAGGATAAAGGCGTAAAATATATTATAATTATTAAAAGGATAATAAGCAAAATATAAAGTCAATTAGTAAGCCGAAAAAATCACATGAAAGTATAATAATATTAAATAATATAATAATTATAAGCAAAGAACAAAAAAATTAAAGAACAAAAAAAATTGTGTAAAATTTTAAAGAATAAGTCTTATTAAAGCTTGAGATAATAAATAAACTAATACTGAGAATTTTATTGAAATATCTATATCTATATTTTATTATATTAAAAGGAGAGTAGTGAAGCATGTGGTTAAGCCAAGTAGTAAGTTAAAATGAAGCCATTTGGAAATTTAAAGACAACATAAAAAAATTGAATTATAAATGAAAACATATTTAATGGAAATAGTAGTCCAAGATTTTCTGTAAGTTGAATTTCATTCTTTAATTAATCAAAGGCAATTATTTTAAGATTTAAACTAAAAATAAAAATGTTCTCTTTTTAATGACCAAAGACGTACGCCAAAAAAAAGGATGCAATTTTCATTAAGCAAACCAATATACTATAACTATATGTATCTTTAATTAAATTTGTGTATAATATAGATTTTGTGTATAATTTAGTAATGGTATGAATCCTTTTTTGAGAAAGAATCATTGTATCTTACACATTAATTTTAAGTTAAAATAATAATTCTTTATTTAGTACAAGCTTTGTATTTGACCTTATTTGTAAACAATATACATTACTATAGGTATCTTTAATTAAATTTTATGTATAATTCGGTTATGATAAGTATCTTTTTTTGAGAAAGAATTAATTAAAATTTTGTTAATTTTGTTTTGTATCTTACACATTTATTTTAAGTTGAAATAATAATTCTTTATTTAGTACAAGCTTTGTATCTGACCTTATTTGTGAACAATATACATTACTATAGGTATCATATATATTACTATAGGTATCTTTAATTAAATTTTGTATATAATTCAGTTATGGTAGGTATCCTTTTTAAGAAAGAATTAATTAAATTTTGTTAATTTCGTTTTGTATCTTACACATTAATTTTATGTTGAAATAATAATTTTTATTTAGTACAAGCTTTGTATTTGACCTTATGTCACGACCCCAAATACCGCTCATGATGACGCTTATCATATTACTAGGCAAGCCGGATCAATTATAAACCACAACCCATTTTCATTTTAGATAAATCATTTGCTAACACGGTTTAATTATCAATTATCATAATAAGTGTTTTAAACAGCAAGATAGATATGCGGAAGTCAACAAGACATAGAAACTACACAGCCCGCACTGATCTGGTGTCACAAGTCTAGAGCCTCTAATACAAGTCTGAATAACATACTACATAGATAGTCTAGGAATGCGGAAAAGTAATGAGATAGAAGGGAGAAATCAGGGCCGCGGACGCGATGCAGCTACCTCGAAATCCTCGACAATTATTGAACGACTGAAAAGCTCTCACTCGGCCTCTAGGGCACCTGGATCTGCACGCAAGGTACAGAGAGTAATGTGAGTACTCCGACCCAGTGAGTAATAAAGATAAATAATGAAAGTAAGAAAACACGTATACACAGGGCATTCTATAATGAAGCAATTAGATAGGTAATTTGTAACCACTAAACCAATGAAAAACAAAATAAAGTACTTCTACAACAATCAAACAGGTAATTGTCAGATAGTTATGATAAAGTAAACACATAGAAGTTCGCCCCTCGGGCACATTATCAACAATTTCCGCCCCTCGGGCTCAATCTCACATCACAATGGGTACCCGCGCTCACTGGGAGTGTGCAGACTCCTGGAGGGGCCCCTTACGGCCCAAGCGCAATAACAAGTCATCTCGTGGCATCAAAACTAGGCCCTCGACCTCATATCAATCAAGCCACCTCGTGGCGTACATATCTCAGGCCCTCGGCCTCAAATCAGTATCAGTGTTTCCTCACAACATAGGCCATCGGCCTTACTTAGTCAAAAATCCTCATAAGCCCCTCGGGCAATAGTAAAACAGTGTTTCTCAGCCCAAACATCATTTAAAATATCATTTAAGTATTAAAACTAAGTAAACATGGCTGAGTAGTAAAATAGTGAAAAATAACATGATTGAGTTCAAGTATAAAGTCAAAACAGTGAGGAAATATCAATAAAAATCCCCGAAGGGTTCAAGTAGTTGGCATTAGGCCCAAATATGACATTCAACCCAAATAATGATGATAGCAAATAGTTTTCAATCAAATACACGGTAAAATCATCAATCGGGACGGACCAAGTCACAATCTCCAATAGTGCACGACCCCACGCTCGTCATCAAGCCTGTGTCTCACCTTAATATAGCACTACGATGTGCAATCCGGAATTTCAAACCCTCAGGACATCATTTACAATCATTACTCACCTCGAACCGGCTAACTCTCTAGCTTGCGATGCCTTTGCCCCTCGAATCAGCCTCCACACGGGTCGAATCTAACCAAAATCAGAACGAATACGTCATAATATGCTAAGGGAATAACGCCCAAGCGAAAACAATCAAAAAATACTAAGAATCCCGAAATTAGCAAAACCCAAGCCCCGGGTCCACTTCTCGAAAATTAGAAATTTTCACATCATTAGATTTCTCGTCTCCCCACGAGTTCATACATATCAAAAACACAAGAATCAGAGCTCAAATATCCCCTCAAATCCTCCATTAAAGGCCTCTTAAACTCAAGCCTTAAACCTTCTTTTTAGTCCTTTAATCCCTTAAATTTTAGTCCTAAATCATGAAATTCTACCATAGAAATATGTTTTAAGCCCAAAATCCTTACCTCAACAAAGTCTCCTTGATTTCTCTCTTCAAAATCGCCCAAAGCTCCCAATTCCGAGTTCAAAAATGGTTAAACCCTTCAAAAATCGCGAAAGATAAAATATATACCTTCTGCCCAGGCTTTTCCGCATCTGCGGTCCAAAAACCGCTTCTGCGGTCCCTCACTTAATAGCCAGAATCACATTTGCGATAGAAATTCCGCATCTGCGGCCACCTTGACCGCTTCCGCGGAAACTGCTCGCCAAACTAACTTTCGCATCTGCGGCCTCCCCCCCTCGCACGTGCAGCAACGCACCTGCGGTCCCCAAACAGCAGGTGCGAAAACACCAGAAGCAGCAATATCAACTGCTGCAACCAAGTTCCAAATTCTCCGATAACCACCCGAAATGATCCCGAGGCCCCGGGACCTCAACCAAAAGCACAATCATAACCCGATACCTTATTCAAACTTGTTCCAATCATCAAAACACCTCAAACAACATCAAATCTACCAAATCACATTGAATTCAAGCCTAAGTTTCTAAAATCTTCTGAAAATACGCTTTTGATCAAAAACCCAACCAAACCACATCCGAATTACCTAAAATTTTGCACACACATTCCAAATGAAACAACGAAGCTATTGAAACTCTCGGAGTTCCATTCCGACCCTTATATCAAAATCTCACCTATCAACCGGAAATCGCCAAAATATCAACTTCGCCAATTCAAGCCTAATTTTACTCCGAACCTCCAAAACCAATTCCGATCACGCTCCTAAGCCATAAATCACCTCCCGAAGCTAACCGAACCATCGGAACTCACATCCGAGCCGTCTAACACATAAGTTAACATCTGATTGACTTTTCCAACTTAAACCTTCTTAAAAGAGACTAAGTGTCTCATTTCTTACTAAATCCTCTCCGAACTCAAACTAATCAACCCGATCACATAAACCATGGATAATGAAGCATAAAGAAGCTAAAATGGAGAAAATGCAGGGGTAACTCATGAGACGACTGGCCGGGTGGTCACATCTTATTTATGAACAATATACATTATTATAGATATCTTTAATTAAATTTTGTGTATTATTCAGTTATGGTAGGTATTATTTTTTAAGAAATAATTAATTAAATAAATATTTTGTATCTTACATCTATATTATATTAACGAAAATAAAATTATTTTCAATAGGACAAAGGAAAAATACGAGAAAAATTAAAGCTTGGTGGTTAATAAAAAAAATAAACGAAAGTTAAAAATTCAAAAAACCCAAAGCTAAAAAATGAAGATCTGTGTCATTTCTTGAGCGCACTCGCTCTTACATATTGATTTACACATGCCTTTTTTAAAAATTAAGATTTCAGATGCCTTAAAATTGATTTACTATGATAGCCTTTCCTTAAAAATCTTTATTTAAGCAACTTTTATTTAGGTTTGGATTCTCTACATTGCTTAGAGTTTAGCTTACACACAAACTACTGCAAAGTATGGCTCCAAACTATAACTATATCAGCGAAATATCAACGTCCAAAATGAGTTGGAATTTGAAGGTCCGTGTTGTTAGATTATGGCACGTACCAGACCGCGAGAAACCAGAAAATCCTAATTCAATTGAATTAATTATTCAAGATGAAAGGTGCATACTCTTTTAGCTGTTGTTATTTTTTCGAGTTGTGATGTAAATTTTTTCAAGTTATGCGCCTTACTAACTTAACTTTCTTTTCAATTTTTTTGTTTAAGGGAGATCGAATTCATGCAACTATTAGAATAGCTGTTATTAAATGATTTATCATTTAATTATTGAGTATTGTTATTGTCTTATGATCCTTTGGTCTTATGTATCATTTTCTTTAATTATTATTTTTAATTTGGTATAACTATGTTATGTGGCAGTTCATTAGAGGTGACATTTTAACTTTTTTTCCAGCGCCTCGCTCCTAGAATCTTGAAGCCAATTAAGTATTTCTCTGTTTTCTTTATATATGATTTATTCTGTGTCATTATTGGTTACTGCATTTGTGTATTTTATTGTCGTGTTGTTGTGATTAATCTGCCACAAGTTTTTATCATATTTGAGTGATACTGTCGTGTTAGCTTGCAGATTAGTGAGAAATGGAGAATACTAATGAATTATACTAGCAATCCTCATCTACTGCTGGGTGGACAACAACGGTGGCCAAAGAACCAGAAACTGGAGAATTCTATATTGAGGTAGTATGCAACTTTTTACTTTAATACAAAGTTGGATAATTTATTACAGAGAGCATAATATAAGCTAGATGCATTGAGAAAGTCTAAAAAGATGTCACCTGTAGTGACATGGAACAATGGCCTGTGACTATGTTATTTGCAGTCCAAGTGCATGAAGCTTATCTAGATTCTGATGTTGGCGTGATGAGATCTATTGGCTTCCTAGAATCCAAGCTATTGATGTATTTGAATATATTTTATTCTACACTTAATCAAAACATCTGAAGTGTGCAATAATTTTAGATGCCAACTAAGTTTCCTTCTAAAGGATCATTCTGACATATCTTCTTCATTATCTCATCAGTAATACAATATATGTTGTCTCTCATTTCCGTCAAAAATTGTCGCCCAAGGACTAGAAATTCTTGAATTTTTACCCATGCCTTTTTGTAGTGCTAAACCTCAATACAGAAGACAACTTATGGAAAATGCACTGCAATATGTCCATGAGCATTTGCTACAATAATGTTCCATTAGGCACATGCTTCATATCAAGCAAATTATATAACATCATTATTTTTCGTGGAACATTCATATCAAGCAAATTGTATAGTATCATTATTTTTTATGGAACATTTATTAGGAGATGAAATAAAAGTTTTACCGAAGTCCTAATATGTTTTTAATGTTTGGTTGTAAAGATGGTATTAACACTAACATATTAAATTTTACGGTGTACATCATTCTTTTTAATTATCCGCGCATTGTGCGGGTACTAATACTAGTTATATTAAAAGGAGAGTAATATGCATTGTGGTTAAGCCAAGTGGCAAGCTAAAATGAAGCCATTTGGCAATTGTATGACAACATTAATTATTAGAAATTATAAATGGAAACATACTTAAGAGAAGTAGTTTAATGAATCTTATACATAATCTAAATATATCTTAGACAAATCTAATCTATATATCTATAATTAAATTTATATGTATATTTGTATCTATATCTATATCTATATTTATATTTATATATTGATCTACTCATAGATTTTTTTCTATATTTATATATTGATCTACTCATAGATTTTTTTCTATATTAGCTAGAAATATGGAGGTGAAAAAATAATTAAAAACTATAATAGAAAAAAATAAAAATATATAAAGACGTAAATTGAGATAACCTATAACTATTTATACTTTGGAGTTGAATCCGGTCGTGATGGCGCCTCTCGTGAAGACAAGGCCAGCCAGTTAAATCCAATTCACTTTTTAAAACAGTTAATCAACATAAAAATAGTCTAACCATGATTTAAATGTACTAAATAGCAGAAAATGTCGATAAAATGCGAAAATACACCCAACACAACCCTAACCGGGGTGTCACAAGTCATGAGCATCTATAGGCCATAATACAAGTCTGCTAAATCCATAAACTAGTACAAATGTTTGAAGGGAAATAGAAATGATAAAAGAGTAGAGATACGGGGCTGCGGACGTCAACAACTACCTCGTAGTCTCCGAACGCTCGCCTGAAACTGGAGGGATCAGCACTCGGGAGCGGTACTAGCTACGCCTGAATCTGCACACAGGGGTGCAGGGAGTAAAGTGATGTCACGACCCCAAATACCAGTCGTGATGGCGCCTATCACATTACTAGGCAAGCCGACAAATCCATAACCACAACCCATTTGCTATTAACATAAATCCATTTTCTAGCACAAGAGTTAAATACGGAATTCTTTATAAGTATTATAATGACAGAAATATGTGGAAAATCACAATAGCAGATACTACACAGCCCCAACAATCTGGTGTAACGAGTCTAGAGCCTTTAATACATAACTGAATATCTAGTACATCGTCTAGGAAATGTGAAAATGAACTGGATAGAGAGGAGAAGACAGGGCTGCGGACGCCATGTAGCTACCTCGTAAATCTCCGGCGAACACTGAATCAGCAGAAAGCCCTCACTCTGCCCCTCGGCACCTGGATCTGCACACAAAGTGTAGGGAGTAACGTGAGTAAGCCAACTCAGTAAGTAACTAAAGTAAATAAAGACTGAAAGTAGTGACGAGCAGTTTAAAAACATATAACTGAAAATAGCAACAGGATTATAGCTCAACTTTACAGTTTAAAACCAATTTCGTCATAAGATCCACACTTTCAGTTTAAAACTTGAAATGATATACTTAGCAGTATTTCCCAATAGAGGCTTAGTTTAAAAGAAGAGTGAAACAGTGAAAACAGCATAACAAGGCCCCTCGAGCAAGGAATCACTTAGAATATGGCCCCTCGGGCAGCCTCTCAGTCACTCGTGACTCAACTCTCGTCACACAGTACTCACTCTCAGCACTCGGCTCATTTATAACCTTATAATATTAGAATCATAGTAACCGCTGTGGCGTGCATCCCGATCCATATATTTATAGTCGACTACGCTCATTGGGGGTGTGCAGACTCCGGAGGGGCTCCTACAGCCCAAACGTCATATTGTTGCGGCGTGCAGCCCGATCCAATATACATATCGCCATGGCGTGCAGCCCGATCCATATAAGTATCGCTGAGGCGTGCAGCCCAATCCATAACTCATATATATAATTATCCTCACAATTAGGTTCTCAACCTCTCTCAGTCATCAACCTCATAGCCTCTCGGGCATAACAATAGAATCTAGGGAACTCAGCCCACATAGCCCTCACAATAGGAGTAGAATGATAAAAACCAGTTTTAAACATTTGCCAGGTAAAAACATGACTGAAGCTATGGTTTAAACAAATAAAGTGAGGAAAACATTCAAAATGCCCCTAAGGGTTTCTACAGATCAACACAAAGCCCCAAACATGGCATACAACCCATAATACAGTGCAAATGACTGAAATATAGAATAATATAGATTTCCAAATCAATTTCGCGGCTTAATAGTCGCTACGGGACGGACCAAGTCAAAATCCCTATCGGTGCACGCCCAAACGCTCGTCACCTAGCATGTGCGTCACCGCATTTATCAAATCAAGTCAAATGCCGGGGTTTTGTACCTTCAGTTCCAGATTTACAATGGTTACTTACCTCAAACCGATGAAAATACTACTCCGTGATGCCTTTGCCTCTCGAATCGGCCTCCACTCGCATCGAATATGTTCAAAATCAAAATCACGGCGTCAAAATATGCTAAGGGAATGAAGCCCAAGCAAAAACAATCGAAAAATACTAAAATCTCGAAATTATCAAAACCCGAGCCCCAGTCCCACTTCTCGGAACTCAGAAATTTTCACATTAATAGATTCCTTGTCTCCCCATGAGTTCATACATATAAAGAACACCAAAATCGGGGTTCAAATGACCTCTCAAATCCTCCATTAAAGGCCTCTTAAACTCAAGCCCTAATCCTCCATTTTTAGCCTTTAAATTCCTTTAATTACAACTTTAATTCATGAAATTCTACCATAGAAATGTGTTTTAGGCCCAAAATCCTTACCTCAATGAAGTCTCTTTGATTTCTCTCTTCAAAATCGCCCAAAGCTCCCAATTCCGAGTTCAAAAATGGTTAAACCCTTCAAAAATCGCGAGGAAAGAAATATATACATTCTGCCCAGTCCTTTTCGCATCTGCGGTCCCATAACTGCTTCTGCGGTACCGCATTTGCGGTCATTCCTCCGCTTATGAGGAAATCAATTAAACACCCGGACCCGCATCTGTGGTCAAGCTTCCGCACCTGCGGCTTCGTAGATGCGACCCATCAACCACATCTGCGGCTCCTGACGAATCCCTTCAAAACCGCTTCTGCAGCCCTTCTCTTGCATATGCGGTGCCGCACCTGCGGTCCGCAATCCGCAGGTGCGAAAACACCAGTAGCAGCAAATTTCTGCAATCACTCAAGTCTCAAACCTTTCCGTTAACCATCCGAAATCACCCCGATGCCCCCGGGACCTCAACCAAAAGCACAAACATAATCCAATACCTTATACAAACTTGTTCCAATCATCAAAACACCTCAAACAACATCAAATTACTCAAAACACATCGAATTCAAGCCTAAGTTTCTAAAAATCTTCCGAAATATGACTTTGATAAAAAACCCAACCAAACCCCGTCCGAATGACCTGAAGTTTTACCCACATATCCCAAATGACACAACAAAGCTACTGCAACTCTCGGAATTCCATTCTGACCCCAATATTAAAATCTCGCCTATCAACCGGAAATCGCCAAAATATCAACTTCGCCAATTCAAGCCTAATTCTACTCCGAACCTCCAAAACCCATTTCGATCACGCTCCTAAATCACAAATCACCTCCCAAAACCACCCGAACCATCGGAACTCATATCCGAGCCCTCTAACACATAAGTCAACATCTGGTTGACTTTTCCAACTTAAACTTCCTTAAAAGAGACTAAGTGTCTCAAACCTTAACAAAGTCATTCCGGATTTGATCCGACCAACCCAATACCACGAAACATGGATAACGAAGCATAAAAAGCAGAATTAGGGAAAATGGAGCGGTAACTCATGAGACGATTGGTCGGGTCGTCACATATAACTATTTATACTTTGGACTAAGTTAAAATATAAAATAAAACTAAAATTTACTTAAGATATTAAGGATTTATTGAGTTCAAAAATTAAATAATTTCAAGCAGCAAAATAAGATCTTACACAAAGTATACAAATTATTTATAAGGTAAGAGAAAATTAAGTAATCAACAAAAGATACTTTAATAACAAGAATAATAAATTCATATTAATATTGATAAATCGTGCAAACGAATATTTTATTAGTAAATATTACTACAACATTTAGATATAATGTGTTTGAACAATTAAGAAAATATTTTTCGATGATTATATTTGAATTAAGTTCGGTTAGTTTAAATTTGAAAGCATAACATAATTTTTTGAAAATATGGTCCAATTAAGAAAATAGAATGATAGTGTCACGACCCGGATTTTCCACCCTCGGGAGTCGTGATGGCACCTACTAATGTGAGCTAGGCAAGCCAAGCCTTTGATCTAATTACTTCATTAACCGATTATTTCTTTATAACAAATATAAGGTGATAACGTGATAACAGTGGAAATTCAAATTTAAGCGGAAGGCAACAATAATATATATGAAAACTGTATCTATTACAACTACTTAAGCCTTAACCACCCAAAACCTGGTGTCACAGTGTCATAGACTGTCTAAGATTGCTACATACAAAGTCTGAAGAAATAACAGTACATTGTTTCTGAATAGAAGGAAGATGAAACAGGAAATAGGGATAGAGGGAGACTCCCGGGCCTGTGGACGCCTGCAGGTCTACCTTGGATCTTAGAGTGGACTGTAGGTAGCTTCCACACTACGGTCCAAAAGCTGCTCCAGGATCTGCACATAGTGCAGAGTGTAGTATCAGAACAACCGACCCCATGTGCTGGTAAGTGTCTAGCCTAACCTCGGCGAAGTAGTGACGAGGCTAGGACTAGACCGCCAAATTAATCTGTGCAGTTATATAATATACAGCGAAAAGTAAAACAGGAATAAACAAATAAAGATGGGAGGGGGAAACATGCTTCGGGGAATAACAGGTAAAAATAGAATATCAAGAGAATGAAGGAATCAAAATCCAACCACTAACAAGAATAAGGAAAACAAAGGCAGATTTTACTTTCTTTTCACATCTTGTTGCAGGCGTGCAACCCAATCCCATTTCCTATATCTCTTGGCAGGCGTGCCACCCGCTCCCATTTCATGTATCTCGTGGCAGGCGTGCCACCCGCTCCCATTTCATTTATCTCGTGGTAGGCGTACGACCCGCTTCTATTTCATTATATCTTGTGGTAGGCGTACCACACGCTCCCATTTCACTATATCTTGTGGTAGGCATACCACCCGCTTCCATTTCATTATATCTTGTGGTAGGCGTACCACTCCCCTCCCATTTCATTATATCTTGTGGTATGCGTACCCCCCGCTCCCATTTCATTATATCTTGTGGTAGGCGTACCACCCGCTCCCAGTTACAAGCTAACAATAATCACAAGGAATCCCGACAAGGGAACAAGAGCAATATAACAACTTCCCGGCAAGGGAACAATAATATTTCAACAACATCCTGGCAAGGGAACAATAATATCAAAACAAACATCCCTGGTAAGGGAACAATACTATCAAAACAAACATCCCGGCAAGGGATCATTAATATCAAACAAACATCCCCGCAAGGGAACAATGGTGATAATAAAATATGAAGCGCAATAAACCACAACGGAGTCATAACAATTATAATACAAGACTCACAGGCATGCTTGACACCAACGTATAGATACTCGTCACCATGCCTATATGTCGTACTCCACAATTAACATGTATCAAATAAGACACAACTCATAATCCCCCAAGCTAAGGTTAGACAAAACACTTACCTCGATGCCACGAACACAATTCACGATTCAACTATAGCTTTACCCCTTGATTACACCACCAATTCGCTCGTATCTAGTCACAAGTTACTTAATTACATCAATAAACGCTAAATGAATCAACCATAATGCATGAAAATGAGTTTTTCTAAAGTTTTACCCAAAAAGTCAAAAATCGCCCCGGGCCCACATGGTCAAAACCCGAGGTTCGAACCAAAACCCGATTACCCATTCCTCATGAACCCAAATATATAATTTGTTTTGAAATCGAACCTCAAATCGAGGTCCAAATCCCCAATTTTTGAAAAATCTAGGTTCTACCCAAAACACCCAATTTCCCCCATGAAAATCATTGATTTTGAGTTGAAATCATGTTAAAAGATGTTAATGATTGAAGAAAATGAGTTAAAATTAACTTACAATCGATTTGGAGGAAGAGTTGTTCTTGGAAAATCGCCCAAAGGAGTTTGTGTTTTGAAAAGATGTGAAAAATGAGTTTAAAATCGTCAAAGTATAAAAGTTGCAGGTCTCAGATTGGGAATTGTGAAACAGGGTTTGCATTTGCGAACTCTTCAGGGAAAATTGGACTTTCGCATTTGCGATCAACCTGTTGCATTTGCGACTTGGGAATTGCGACCACAACATAGCATTTGCGATCACCGGCCAAATGGGAAACTTCGCAATTGCGAAGATAATCTCGCATTTACGGGAGAGAGCTGGCCTGAGCTTTCTTCGCAATTGCGACAAGCCACTCACATTTGCGATATCGCATTTGCGAGCCAGGCTTCGCAAATGCGAAGCCTGCAGGCCTGCTATGCACATCTGAAAACCTGTAATTTTTTAAGTTAAAAATGCACCCAGTGGCCTATCCAAAACTCACCCGAGCCCTCGGGGCTACAAGCCAAATATACACACAACCTCAAAAACATCTCACAGACTTATTCGTGTACTCATATCACCAAAATAACATCAGAAACCTCGAATTAAACCTCAATATCAATGAAGTTTCTCAAAACTTCTTTAAACATCAAATTTTGCATTTAAGGTCCGAATCACGTCAAACGGATTCCATTTCTTACCAAACTTCAAAAAATTATCTTAAATCATATATAGACATGTACCGAGAGCTGGAACCAAAATACGGGCCCCATACCAACACGTTCTAATCAAAATTCATTTCCAAATCCTCTAAACCATTTCAGAAAATAATTTTATTTAAAATTCATTTCTCGGGCCTGGGACCTCGGAATTCGATTCCGGGCATACGCCCAAGTCTCATATTTTCCTATGGACCCTCCGGGACTGTCAAATCACGGGTCCGGGTCCGTTTACCCAAAACGTTGACCAGAGTCAAATTAATTCATTTTATAGTCAAAATTTATCATTGTTCATAGATTTTCACATATAGGCTTTTCGGCTATGTGCCCGGACTGCGCACGCAAATTGAGGTGATGCTAATAGAGGTTTTAAGGCCTCAAAATGTGGAATTTCATTTTTTTAAACAAGTAATGACCTTTCGGGTCATCACAGATAAAAATTATTTGAATTTGAGATGATAAAGTTTTTAAATTTTTATCTATATTATATTAGAATGAGTGTGGTAAAAATAGATATTAAATTCAAACATGCTAATAAAAATTCACATGACAATGTAATAATATTAGGTATTGAATAACATAAAATCAAAATAAAGAATAAATAGAAAAAAAATAAAAATTCAGATTTTTTATCATAGGAAAAAGGGTAAAACTTATTTAAATTTGAGATGAGAAAGTTTTTTATATTATACTAAGAAAAATCATAATATAAGTCCACAGAACTCAAGTCTAATAGTTAAAATCAAAAACTAAAAAAATTGAACAATGAAAATAAATTAGAGATAATGTAAGGACATTTATAAATCATAAGTTTAGAAAATAAAATAAAATAATTATACAATACTTAAAAATATTATTAAATTTTAAATAATTTAAATTTTTCGAGCAATGTTTTTAAAACAAAATAAATATTTATTTCACAATTAAAAAAATTATATATTTATCTTATATTATTAAAGATAAGTAATTGATAATGATATTAAATAAATTTACAAGTTCATAAAAAGCCACATAAAATGTAATAAGACTATATATTAGATTAAAAAAAATAGTAAAATTATGTTAAATTATTAGAAATTAAAAGAAAAGACTATTTGAATTTGAGATTAGAAAGTTCTTAAAACTATGATGCGAATGCTCAAATTATGGATAATATCATGAAATTGAAGTCTTACTTATGAAAAATAAAACAATAATAAAAATAACATTTTTACATCACAAAATAAATTTCTAATATAGGTAATTTTACAAAAATTAAATTTGTATCTTAAAACTAAAAAATAAAGAAAATTTATGTAAATAAATAAAATGACAATGAAAATATTATTACAACATTTAGATATAATATGTTCAAACAATTAAGAAAATATTTTTCTATGATTAATATCTGAATCGAGTGTGTTAGTTTGAGTTTGAATGCATAGCATAATTTTTTAAAAATGCTGTCCATTTTAGAAAATAGAATGATAAGAATTATTTGAATTGAGATGAGATTATTTTTTTGTTTTTTAAAATATTACGTAAAGAACTAAAATGACAGTAAAAATATTACTACAATATTTAGAAATAATGTGTTCAAACAATTAGGAATTTTTTTTCTATGATTAAATAAAATTTTAAAAATACAAAATAAATTTCTATTATTGGTAATCTTACTAATGAAAATTAAAAATTAAATTGTATCTTATAGCTAAAAAAGAAAGAAAACTTAACTGCATCTAATACAAAACTAATTATAAGAGAACTCAATACATTTGTGTAACGACCCGACCGGTCATTTTGAGCTGTTGAACTTTGCTCATCAGTTCTCGAGCGTGACCTGCCCCGTGTGATGTATTATGACTTATGTAAATCGTTGGTTTTGATTTTCAGGGTAATCAGAATGAATTTAGAAGAACAGTTTTCACATGAAGCTTGAAATTTGAAAAGTTTGACCAAGATTTGACTTGTTAGTATATGATCCCGGATCAGGATTTTTATGATTTGGTTAGCTCCGTTAGGTGATTTGGGACTTAGGAGCGTGATCGGAATGCATTTTGGAGGTCAGTGGAAGGTTTAGGCATGAATTGGCAAAATTGAGATTTTAGCATTTTCCGGTTGATAGGTAAGATTTTGATATAGGGGTCGGAATGGAATTTCGGAAGTTGCAGTAGTTCCGTTATGTCATTTGGGATGTGTGTGCAAAATTTCAGGTCATTCGGACGTGGTTTGGTTGGGTTATTGATCAAAAAACGGAATTCGAAAGATTTTAGAAAGTTTGGCTTGAATCCGATGTGTTTTGGTTGATTTGATGTTATTTGAGGAGTTTTGAAGATTGGAACAAGTTTGGATAAGGTATTGGGATATGTTTGTGCTTTTGGTTGAGGTCCCGGAGGCCTCGGGGTGATTTCGGGTGGTTGACGAAAGAATTTGGAATTTGAGTTGCAGCTGAAGCTTTTTCTGCATAACCGCACCTGCAGTTGGGAGGCCGCAGGTGCGCAGATGCATAAAGCAGCCGCAGATGCGGCCAACGTGAAGTCCTTAAGGAACCGCAGAAGCGGTGTCGTGGGCGCACTTGCGGTAGCGCATGTGCGAGTGTTTAACCGCAGATGCTGAGATTTGTCATTTTTAATGAAGACTGCAGATGCGGTGGAAAAGTCGCAGAAGCGGGACCGCGGAAGCGGTAATGGGACCGCATGTGCAGAAATACCTGGGTCAGAAAGTATATAATGTTCTCCATTTTTGAAGACGGGAAGCGAGCTAGGGCAGTGCATTCAAGGGAGAATCGAAGAGAATCAGTTGGGTAAGTTCCTTAAGCCTCATTACTCATGTTTATAATCATTTTTCCATTGTTTAATCATGATATTAGTGGAAATTAAGGAAGAAAATTGAGGGATTAGGGCTTGAGATTAAGAGACCATTGAGTTGGGATTTGAGGGGCTATTTGAGGTCCGATTTTGATGTCTTGATATGTATGAACTCGTGAGGGGATGAGGATTCCATTGATGTTAATTTTATCGGATTCCGAGACGTGGGCCCCGGGGGCCGGGCTTGATCACTTTCGGGATTTTGATGTAAGTTGGATATTTTCGAATGGGCTTCGTTCCCTTAGCACATTTTAATGATTATGTACTGATTGTGGCTAGATTTGGAGCATACAGAGGTTGATTTGTGTGAGCAAAGGCATCGCGGGTTAGAGTTTGCACCCGATCGAGGTGAGTAATGATTGTAAATGATGTTCTGAGGGTTTGAAACCCCGGATTGCACATCGTAGTGCTATATTGAAGTGAGACACACGTTTGATGACGAGCGTGGGGTCGTGTACTATTAGGGATTGTGACTTGGTCCGTCCCGATTGATGATTTTACCGCATATTTGACTGAAATCTATTTGCTATCATCATTATTTGGGATGAATGCTATATTTGGGTTTCGTGCCAACTATTTGAACCCTTCGGGGGGCTTTTTGTTGATATTTCCTCATTGTTTTGACTTTATACTTGAACTCAGTCATGTTATTTTCCACTGTTTTCAAAACTCAGCCATGTTTACTTTGCTTTAATACTTGAAATGATATTTTAAATAATATTTTAGGCTGAGCATCATGTTTTACTGTTGCCTGAGTGGCTTATGTGATTTTTGACTGAGTAAGGTCGAGGGCTTGTGTTGTGAGGATATGTTTTAGGTCGGATTGCACGCCGCGGTGGTGATACACTAATTTTGATTATGAGGCCGAGGGCCTGAGATATGTATGCCACGAGGTGGATTGTTGATATGAGGCCGAGAGCCTAGAGATGATGCCACGAGATGACTTAATATTGCGCTTGGGCCATAAGGGGCCCCTCCAGGAGTCTGCACACCCCTAGTGAGCGCGAGTACCCATTGTGATGTGAGATATAGCCCGAGGGGCTGATGTTGTTCTATGTGATAGCCCGAGGGGCTAGTATTGTTCTATGTGATTGCCCGAGGGGCTGGTACCATTCTATGTGATTGCCCGATGGGCTGGTATTGTTTTGAGATATTGCCCGAGGGGCGGAGTTGTTGACATTGATCCCGAGGGGCGAACCTTTATGTGTTTATCTTTCATATTTACTTGTCATTTACCTGTTAAACTATGTATTTGTGCCTGAGGGGCAGATTTTCTGTGCTTATCTGCACTAATTGTTTTGCATTCATTTGCGTAACTGTTGAAAAGTCATTTTCAAAGAAGTTAAACTGAGCTAAGATGTTTTTAAGAGATTTTTCAGCTTCATTGCTTTCTTACTGGTTTTGTACTGCTTCTATACATCATGTTGATGCACTTTTCGTGATTTCTTACCATTCAGACTTTAGTTATGATTATTACTCACTAAGTTGGAGTACTCACTTTACTCCCTGCACCTTATGTGCAGATTCAGGTATTTCTGAACCCTGTAGCGCGTATTGGCTGATCGGAGGCAGAGTCATCTGAGTTTAGCAAGGTAGATGCCGGCGTTTGCCGCACTGTTTTTCTCCCACTTTATTTCATTAGTCTGTATTTTGTACATTTCAGACTTTTCAGTTGTATTTAGACCCTAATAGATGCTCGTGACTTGTGACTCACCCCAGTATCGGGCTGTGTTTGGGCTGTATTTTGCACATTATAA
The DNA here is from genome assembly GCF_000715075.1 of Nicotiana tabacum. Taxonomy (NCBI): domain Eukaryota; kingdom Viridiplantae; phylum Streptophyta; class Magnoliopsida; order Solanales; family Solanaceae; genus Nicotiana; species Nicotiana tabacum. The sequence continues at coordinate 108,852,487 of NC_134101.1, forward strand.
AATTTTTTGCTTAGTCTTTGGTTTATTTACTCCTGCTTAGACTGTTTATTAGTGTTTAACTGTTTAAAAATTGAACTGGGACTAGTTGGATATCCTTGTGTTCACGAGAGGCGCCATCATGACCGGGTCCGAGTTTAGGGTCGTGAAAAGTTGGTATTAGAGCCTAGGTTACATAGGTCTCACGAGTCATGAGCAGGTTTAGTAAAGTCTCGCGGATCGGTATGGAGACGTCTGTATTTATCCTCGAGAGGCTGCAGAACCTTTAGGAAAAACTTCACATTCTTGAATTCTTATCGTGTGTCCTTGATTCAGCTTGAAATGTAACTCTTTGAATTCTTTCCACGCGTTCGTATGCGTGCATGAGCGCTCAGTATCAGATGTGCATCGATGGCTTGAGATTCCCTGATCGAGGGGCGAGATGTGATCTCTGTGAGTTGATGTTGGGCTAGTCTGGAGGACTTGAGGCCGGAGTTTTGCCTATAGCTTGAGCACCGAGGTGCTGATTGTGTGAGCAAGTGTTTTTGAACTTATATGTTCGGTAGTGTCCCTATTAGTGGAAGTGATGGCTGGATGGCTATGTGATGAGTATGTTAGTACTGCTAGATGTATCCATATGATTGAAAGCGACGAGAAGGGTCTGCTGGAGGATAGAAAAACTATTAGGTGCTTGATTTTCATCTTGATTGGAGGTATAGCCCCGAGTTGTGGGCGTGTGAAGAATTTTTTCATGTTTCCTAGTTGGGAGTGAAGTAAATTTCATATTGTGCTATGAGTTTAGACTCAGGAAGACTAAGTGACTGCGTTAAGTTTATGACGGTGGAAGGTATGCAGAAAGGTTAGTTCGAGGCGAAGCAGGTAGGTTATCTCATGTAGAGTGTTCGGAAGTTTGTGCGATCTTTATGTTGTCTAATAGAAGATCTCATTTGCAAGTGAAATATATGTGCTGTAATTTAAATTAGGTCACTTAAGATAGTGGGTTTAACTGTTGCGAGAGTGAATGCGAGATTTGCAGAAAATTTAAAGTACTTGATGATCTGTGTTTTCCCAAGCTCACAAAGGATTTGAGTTTAATCTCACTATGGTATTATGGCAGCAATAGAGTATATGCGTTATGAGTTATTGAGTGTGTTTTGATTTATGGCTTCGGGCCAAGTGGGAGAGCCTGCTATTGATTAGTTGATTGCACGATTATGTGCTTTGTCGGTTCTAGTTTGAGGCATTCGGGTGAATCAGTTATGGCCATCGGAGATTGAGACCGAGGATGGCTCGAGTAAAGGAAAATTCTTAACAAAGGTTATAGGATGCTTCACAGGTGTGTGAGAATCACGGGATGTCTTGAGTCGTTGTTGGTAAAAGGATGCTCGGTGCATAGAGCAGGAAGTTGCTTGGTTGTAATGGAATGATGTCACATTCTGCGGTGTCAGAGTGCTAATGAGGCACGGGTTGTTCGGTTCGTTTGATCAGGCTAATTGCAGTTTGAGTAGAATGGATGAATCTCAAGAATGGTTCTAATGGGTTCAAGATTTTTCATGTAACAATTGGGTATCTTCAAGTTGTATATGTGGCTAGAAACTGAGTTTTCATTGGAAGATGTCAAGACTTGTGGTATTTTCTATATTAATTATGGAATTCTATATATCAGTATCAGGAAGATGAAGGTAATGGCTCTAGATTCATAGGAAGTCTCTTCAGTGTACGCATTTTGAACTGCGGTGCTATTGGGAATATCTAGAGAGTATTTGGCGGCTTATGGACCATAGGACGGTGTGGTTTTATGCTTGGGTCTCGTGTGGTAAGTATGGGTTGAGGAATTGTGATGTTATAGCAAGAACGAGTATCAAGTTAAAGGTAAATTAGAAGGGAGCTCGGATAGATGGGACATCTTGGTAGCAGGCCAGATCGGTATGGTAAGGATATGATTAGTTCCTTGGGTGTTTACGAGGTAATGACTTTCTACAAGTATTTCGCGGCAATGCTCTTGGGTTTTAGTGGCCTGCGTAGGTTGGTTGAGCTAGGAGGATTCAGTCCTGACAGGCTTGTTTGTGCAGAGGGGAGTCAGAGAGTTCTTGTCGAATTCTACCTTGGCTAGAGATGTATATTTTCTGCTGGCGTGAGAAGCATGAGATATATAGTGATTTTCTTCTAGATTGGGCTCAATGGAAAGTTCTTGGTTGGTTGAGTACATAGTTGCTTGTGGCTCAGAATGAGATATGAAGTTCTCATGTTACCCTAGGGTGGTATGGCATATGCGGTATGTTGTGAAGGATTGAGATTGCGTGTGTAAGGTTACAGTTCAGTTCAGAAAGGAAGGTCATAAAGCTCTTAGGCAGCGGGCATTTTCAGATGATTGAGAAATAGTATTGCTAATTGGAGGAAATTTTGACGAGAGTATAAGTTCCAGAAAAAGGCAATATGGTTAAGTTAATGGTATTTCGGTAGTATTTGCGGCACTTTCTTGCTAGATCGACTGCTGATATTTGAGTTTGATTAGCGGCACAGAAGAATTTTAGAGTATCTCTCGTGGAATGATTGGGTATTAGAGGTGTGGTATGTATTCGGACGGTGAAAATGGGATCGGATATGGTGATTCATGTGCCATATGGATTTGGAGATGGGGAGTTCTCAATTTAGACTATGTTGTGGTTGTGGGTCGTGTGAATCGACACTGTTTAGTGACTATTGGGGTTTGGAGACCCGAGCAGATCTTTTGTTGCTTGGTATGTTAGATTTTGGATGTGATATTGGGTTTAGACTAGTTGTCTCCGTGTTGTGTCATTCTGGACTATTGCGCTAAGGCGGCGCTGTTGGCTATGCCAAGAATGCCACAGATTGAGTGGCGAGGTTCGACGGATTATGTTCTTGGTAGAGTGGTTTCATATTTTGAACACCCAACGGAGGGCTGGGAAGGATTGCCTTCCTTATTTGGGCTCTCGTGAGGGATGTCAGTGTAGAGGCTCCTCATATTGATTCAGTTTCGGTGGTGAGAGACTTTTCGGATGTGTTTCTTGTGGCCGGGCATGTCGCCAGGCAAGGTTGTTGATTTCGGTATTGATTTGATGCCGGACACCATATCGTATGACACCGGCAGAGTTAAAGGAGTTGGAGGAGAAGCTTCAGGATTTCCTTGATAAGGAGTTCGTTGGCAGGCCAATGTGGATGCGTGTTCTAACTTGAGTCGGCTTGGTTGGCTTTGAATTGTATTGTTGAGGGATGTGTTGCTTCGATTGTTATTAAGCTTATTAATAATCGAGGGAGATTTATGAGTTACCTTTCCGTGTTGCGAGGCGTTAGGATTTGTTGGTTATTGGCACATGTGGTGCGGTGTTATTGGGGTCTCTTAGTGGAATTTGAGCGGGAGGAGTATTGGATATCGTTTGGCGGGTGGCGCATCGGTTATGTCCTTTCGGGTTGTGTGGTGTTATGTATTTGCTTTACCGTGGTTATGATGATTTACTTTGGTTCTAAGCATCAATTGTGCGTGGTGTCAAGCTCGAGTAGAGTGACTTGAGGTGTTTCATGTGGAGCAGTGTTTGGATAGGATCGTGCTTTGCAGCGAAGTTATGTGGAGGTATGACCTTGTGGGATAGATTCGTGTGTTCTGTTTCTATGATGTGAGACAGGTTCTCAGCATTGCGTTGTGGTGGTACTGGTGAGCTTGCGGTACAACTCATTCATTTGAGTCACTTTTCATGATTTGAGTATGTTCGAATTGTTGCTTATTGGTGCGCGAATTGCGCAAGTCTTTGGCTTTAGTTTGTATTGAGGTGTCATTTCACCAGAGTGGTGTTGGATTAGATGAGATCGTTGGGATCTTTAATGAATACAATCAGATTCGGTTTCAGTGTGTTGGAAGGATAATATCGAGGTTCGGCTCAGAAATTTGCTATGGTCTTTGCCAAAAGAGAAGTGGCTTCATGAATGGTTGGTCTGAGAAATGGTTATGGTTTACTGCGTGTTTCGTTTATCATTGGCAGTATATGGAAGTGTTGGAATGAGACTTTAGTTGATACGAGGTTTTCTATCGGTATTCGATTGTTGTGTGCAGCTGTTGTGATCAGAAGTTATCACTACCAGTGTTTGAGTTATGTGGTATATCTTGTAATTGCACCCGAGGTTGCAGGTATGGGTTATTACAGCTAGTTCGGGTTTATTCTGAATATAGATATGAGATTCTGATCTTGTGAATGATTTCGGAAGTGAAAATGTGGTTCTAATGTTTATGGGCTATATTAGATTGTAAAATTTCAGTTACATTGTGTTATCGGACCTATATGAGATAGGGTGACGTGGGATCACCCTCGGGTATATGCATGGTAGGGTTATTCAGCGATTGGTTGGCTTTTGGAACAACTCTAGGCACGTTCGAGGACGAATGTATGTTTAAGTGGGGGAGGATGTAACAACCCGACCAGTCGTTTTGAGCTTTTGCACTTTTCTCGTCAGTTCTCGGGCATTACCTACCCCGTGTGATGTATTATGACTTATGTAAATGGTTGGTTTTGGTTTTCAGGGTAATCAGAATGAATTTGGAAGAACAGTTCTCAATTGAAGCTTGAAATATGAAAGGTTTGACCAAGATTTGACTTTTTAGTATATGATCCCGGATCGGGATTTTTATGATTTGGTCAGCTCCGTTAGGTGATTTGGGACTTAGGAGCATGATCGGAATGCATTTTGGAGGTCCGTGGAAGGTTTAGGCATGAATTGGCGAAATTGAGATTTTAGCGTTTTCCGGTTGATAGGTAAGATTTTGATATAGGGGTCGGAATGAAATTTCGGAAGTTGCAATAGTTCCGTTATGTCATTTGGGATGTGTGTGCAAAATTTCAGGTCATTCGGACGTGGTTTGGTTGGGTTTTTGATCAAAACACGGAATTCGGAAGATTTTAGAAAGTTTGGCTTGAATCTGATGTGTTTTGGTTGAGTTGATGTTATTTGAGGAGTTTTGAAGATTGGAACAAGTTTGGATAAGGTATTGGGATATGTTTGTGCTTTTGATTGAGGTCCCAGGGGCCTCGAGGTGATTTCGGGTGGTTGACGGAAGAATTTGGAATTTGAGTTGCAGCTGAAGCTTTTGGTTCTGTCATAACCGCACCTGCGGTTGGGAGGCCGCATGTGCGATGATCGTAGATGCGTAAAGCAGCCGCAAATGCGGCCAATGTGAAGTCCTTCAGGAACCGCAAAAGCGGTGTCGTGGGCGCACCTGCGGTATCGCAGGTGCGAGTGTTTAACCGCAAATGCGGAAATTTGTCATTTTTAATGAAGACCGCAGATGCGGTGGAAAAGTCGTAGAAGCGGGACCGCAGAAGCGGTAATGGGACCACAGGTGCGGAAATACCTGGGTCAGAAAGTATATAATGTTCCTTTCTGAAATTTTGCTAAGTTCTCCATTTTTGAAGACGGGAAGTGAGATAGGGCAGTGAATTCAAGGGAGAATCGAAGAGAATCAGTTGGGTAAGTTCTCTAAGCCTCATTACTCATGTTTATGATCATTTTTCCATTGTTTAATCATGATATTAATGGAAATTAAGGAAGAAAATTAAGGGATTAGGGCTTGAGATTAAGAGACCATTGAGTGGGGATTTGAGGGGCCATTTGAGGTCCGAATTTGATGTTCTTGATATGTATGAACTCGTGAGAGGATGAGGATTCCATTGATGTTAATTTTATCGGATTCCGAGACATGGGCCCGAGGGCCGGTCTTGAGCAATTTCGGGATTTTGATGTAAATTGGATATTTTCGAGTGGGCTTCGTTCCCTTAGCACATTTTAATGATTATGTACTGATTGTGGCTAGATTTGGAGCATCCAGAGGTCGATTTGTGTGAACAAAGACATCGCGGGCTAGAGTTTGGACCGGATCGAGGTGAGTAATGATTGTAAATGATGTTCTGAGGGTTTGAAACCCCGGATTGCACATTGTAGCGCTATATTGAAGTGAGACACATGCTTGATGACGAGCGTGGGGTCGTGCACTATTGGGGATTGTGACTTGGTCCGTCCCGATTGATGATTTTATCGCGTATTGACTGAAATCTATTTGCTATCATTATTATTTGGGCTGAATGCCATATTTGGGCTTCGTGCCAACTATTTGAACCCTTCGGGGATTTTTGCTGATATTTCCTCACTGTTTTGAGTTTATACTTGAACTTAGTCATGTTATTTTCCACTATTTTCAAAACTCAACCATGTTTACTTTGCTTTAACACTTGAAATGATATTTCAATTATTTTTTTGGGTTGAACATCATGTTTTACTATTGATCGTGTGGCTTATGTGAGTTTTGATTGAGTAAGGCCGAGGGCTTGTGTTGTGAGGATATCTTTTGGGTCAGGCTGCACACCGCATCAGTGATACTTTGATTTTGATTATGAGGCCGATGGCCTAATATATGTACGCCACGAGGTGGCTTGTTGATATGAGGCCGAGAGCCTAGAGATGATGCCACGAGATGGCTTAATATTGCCCTTGGGCCGTAAGGGGCTCCTCCAAGAGTCTGCACACCCCCAATGAGCGCGTGTATCCATTGTGATGTGAGATATAGCCCGAGGGGCTGATATTGTTCTATGTGATTGCCCGAAGGGCTGGTATTGTTCTATGTGATTGCACGAGGGGCTGATATTGTTCTATGTGATTGACCGAGGGGCTGGTATTGTTCTGAGATATTGCCCGAGGGGCGGATTGTTGACACTGTGCCCGAGGGGCAGATTGTTGACACTGTGCCCGAGGGGCGAACCTTATGTGCTTATCTTTCTTATTTTCCTGTCATTTACCTGTTTAACTGTGTATTTGTGCCCGAGAGGCGGATTTTCTGTGCTTATCTGCACTAATTGTTTTGCATTCATTTGCGTAACTGTTGAAAAGTCATTTTCAAAGAAGTTAAACTGAGCTAAGATGTTTTTAAGAGATTTTTCAGCTTCATTGCTTTCTTACTGGTTTTGTACTGCTTCTATACAACATGTTGATGCCAAAAATCTGCCCAGAAATAATCATAAGGTTGACAGGCAAATAAGAAAGATAAACACATTAGAAAGCAATGAAAAGTGTCAACAATTAAACAGGTAAATGTGTTTATCTGCCAGAAAATCTGCCCCTCGGGCACAAATAAACAATTAAACAGGTAAATGACAGGCAAATAAGAAAGATAAACACATAAGGTTTACCCCTCGGGCACAGTGTCAACAATCCGCCCCTCGGGCAATATCTCAGAACAATACCAGCCCCTCGGGCAATCACATAGAACAATACCAACGCCTCAGGCTATATCTCATATAACAATGGGTACCTGCGCTCACTGGGGGTGTGCAGACTCCTGGAGGGGCCCCTTACGGCCCAAGCGCAATATCAAGCCACCTCGTGGCATCATAAACAGGCTCTCGGCCTCATATCAATATCAACAAGCCACCTCGTGGCGTACATATCTCAAGCCCCTGGCCTCATAATCAAATCAGTGTATCACCACTGCGGCGTGCAACCCGACCTAGAAGATATCCTCACAACATAGGCCCTCGGCCTTACTCAATCAAAAATCACATAAGCCTCTCGGGCAACAGTAAAACAGTGTTTCTCAACCCAAAACATCATTTAAATATCATTTGAGTATTAAAACTGAGTGAACATGGCTGATTTTTGAAAAACAGTGAAAAATAACATGACTGAGTTCAAGTATAAAGTCAAAACAGTGAGGCAATATCAACAAAAATCCCCAAAGGGTTCAAATAGTTGGCACGAAGACCAAATATGGCATTCAACCCAAATAAGGATGATAGCAAATAGATTTCAGTTAAATATACAGTAAAATCATCAATCGGGACAGACCAGGTCACAATCCCCAATAGTGCACGACCCCACGCTCGTCATCAAGCGTGTGCCTCACCTCAATATAGCACTACGATGTGCAATCCGGGGTTTCAAACCCTCAGAACATCATTTACAATCATTACTCACCTCGATCCGGTCCAAACTCTAGCCCGTGATGCCTTGCCCGCACGAATCGACCTCCGAATGCTTCAAATCTAGCCACAATCAGTATATAATCATTAATATATGCAAAGGGAATGAAGCCCACTCAATAATATCCATTTTTACATCAAAATCCCGAAATTGCTCAAACTTGGCCCCTAGGCCCACGTCTCGGAATCCGATAAAATTAACATCAATGGAATCCTCATCCTCACGCGAGTCTATACATATCAAGAACATCAAAATCGGACCTCAAATGACCCCTCAAATCCCCACTCAAAGGTCTCTTAATCTCAAGCCCTAATTACCCATTTTTGCTACTGATTTTTCCATGGATTTCAAGCTTACAATGATAGAATTCATCATAGAAACAAGTTTAGGGACCAAAAATCTTACCTCCATGAAATCCTCTTGAATTCCCTCTTCAATTAGCTCTCCCAAGCTTCAAAATCGCCCAATAATGGAGGTACTTAGCCTCAAAATCGCAGAATAACCCTTTTAAATCATTCTGCTCAGGCATAAAAATCCTTCTTCGCGAACGCGGTCAAAGCCTCGTATTCGCGAAGCACAAAATTACTTTGATCAAATTTCCTTCACCGCGAACGCGTCCTACCATTCGCGAACGCGAAGACTTGGCTCCCTAACCCAACGCGAACGCGACTCCCTTTCCACAAACGCGAAGAACAAATAAATCCTCAAACCCAGCTGCTCACTTCCCCTACGCGAATGCGGAGCCTCCCTCGTGAACGCGATGCACGACGAACCCAGCCCTTCGTGAATGCGGAGCCTCCCTCGCGAACGCGAAGGCTAAAATCTCCACCTCACCAGCTAACCCTTCACGAACGCGAGTGCCTACTCGCGAACGCGAAGTCTAAATGCCTGCAGCACTGAACAAAATTTTTCTGTAACTTTGCAAAACATGAAATGGTCCGATTGACCACCCGAAACTCACCCGAGGCGCTTGGGACCTCAACCAAACATGCCAACATATCCCATAACCTCATTCAAATTTGTTCCAACATTCGGAACGCTCAAAACACCAAATTTGCATCAGATTCAAGCCTTAGAATTCCAAAACCTTCTAAATTATGCTTTCGATTAAAAACCCAACCAAACCACGTCCGAATGACCTTAAATTTTGCAGACACATCCCAAATGACACAACAGAACTGCTGCAACTTCCAGAAATCCATTCCGACCCCTATATCAAAATCTCACCTATCAACCGGAAAACGCCAAAACCTCAATTTTGCCAATTCAAGCCTAAACCTTCCACGGACTTCCAAAATGCATTCCGATCACGCTCCTAAGTTCCAAATCATCCAACAGAGCTAACCAAATCATAAAAATTCCGATCCGAGATCATATACAAACAAGTCAAATCTTGGTCAAACCTTTCAAATTTCAAGCTTCAACTGAGGACTATTTCTTCCAAATTTATTCCGATTACCCTGAAAACCAAAACCAACGATTTACATAAGTCATAATACATCGCACGGGGTAGGTCACACTCGAGAACTGACGAGCAAAGTGCAAAAGCTCAAAACGACCGGTCGGGTCGTTACATCCTCCCCCACTTAAACATACGTTCGTTCTCGAACGTGCCTAGAGTTGTTCCAAAAGCTAACCAATCGCTGAATAACCCTACCATGCATATACCCGGGGGTGATCCCACATCACCCTATCTCATATAGGTCCGATAACACATTGTAACTGAAATTTCACATCCCAATCTAGCCCATAAACCATAGAACCACATTTCCACTTTTAAAATCATCAATACGATCAGAATCTCACATTTATACTGTGAATAAGTCCGAACAAGCTATAACAAACCATATCTGCTATCTCAGGTGCAATCACATGATATACCACATAACTTAAACACTTGTAGTGATAACTTCTGATCACAACAGCTGTACACAATACCTGAATACCGATAGAAAACTCTTATCAACCAAAGTCTCATCCTAACACTTTCATATACTGCCAATGATCACTGAAACACGCTGTAAGCCATAGCCATTTTCCAGATCAACCATTCATGAAGCCACTTCTTCTTTGGCAAATACCACACCAAATTTCTGAGCCGAAGCTCGATATTATCCTTCCAACATGCTGAAATCGAATCCATTCGTATTCATTACTGATCCCAACGATCTCCTCTAATCCAACACACTACTCTAGTGACATGACACATCAATACAGGCCTAAGCCACAACTTGCACAATACGCGCACCGATAAGCAATTGTCCAAACATATTCAATCATGAAAATGACTCAAATGAAAGAGTTGTACCTCAAGCTCACCAGTACCACCACAACACAAGGCTGAGAACCCGTCTCACATCATAGGAACAAAACACACGAATCCAACCCGCAAGGTCATACCTCCACATAACTTCGCTGCAATGCGCGATCCTATCCAAACACTGCTCCACATGAAACAGCTCAAGTCACTCTGCTCAAAATTGACGACCACACGCAATTGATGTCTAGAACCAAAGTAAATCATCATAACCACGATAAAGCAAATACGTAACACCGCACCATATGTGCCTATAACTCAAAAATCCTAACGCCTCGCAACATAGAAAGGTAACTCATAGATCTCCCCAGATTACAAATAAGCTCAATAATAATCGAATCAACATATCTCTCAACCGTACAATTTGGAGCCAACCAAGCCGACTCAAGTTAGAACACGCATCCACATTAGCCTGTCAACGAACTCCTTATCAAGGAAATCCTGAAGCTGCTCTTTCGACTCCTTTAACCCTGTCGGGCCATACGATACGGTGCCCGACATCAAATCAATATCGAAATCAACAACCTTGCCTGGCGGCATGCCCGACCACAAGAAACACATCCGAAAAGTCCCTCACCACCGGGACCGAGAAAGACAATCCTTCCCAGCCCGTCCGTTGGGTCTTCGAAATATAAAACCACTCCACTAGGACATAATCCATCAAACCTCGCCACTCAATCCGTGGCATTTCGGCATAGCCAACAGTGCTGCCTTAGCACAATAGTCCAGAATGACACAACACGGAGACAACTAGTCTGAACCCAATATGATATCCAAATTCTAACATATCAAGCAACAAAAGATCTGCTCGGGTCTCCAAATCCCGATAGTCACTAGACAGTGCTGATACACGCGACCCACGACCACAACATAGCCTGAACATGAGAATTCCAGTCTCCAACTCCATATAGCACACGAATCACCTTACCTGATCCCAATTCCACCGTCCAAAGGTATACCACACCTCAAATACACAATCATTCCACTAGAGATACTCTAAAATTCTTCTATGCCACCAAGAAAACTCGAATATTAGCAGTCGATCTACCAAGAAAGTGCCGCAATACTACCGAAGTACCATCAACTTAATCACATTGCCTTTTTCTGAAACATAAACCCTCATGTAATCTACCCAAATTAGCAATACCATTTCCTTAATCATCCGAAGACCCTTTCTCTAATTATCTGAAGCTCATTTCTCTAATTGTCTAAGACTGCCCGCTGTAAGAGTTTTATGAACTTCCTTTCAGAACTGAACTGTAGCCTTACGCACGCAATCTCAATCCTCCACAGCATACCGTATATACCATACCATCCTAGGATAATATGAAGGCTTCATATCTCTTCCGAGCCACTAACAACTATGTACCCAACCAACTAAGACTTTCCATTGAACTCATCTGGAAGAAAATCACTACACATCTTACGCCCCTCATGCCAATAGAAAATATACATCTCTAGTCACGGTAGAAATCAACAAGAACTCTCCGCCTCCCCTTTGCACAAACAAATCCGTCAGGACTGAATCTTCCTAACTCAATCAACCTACGTAGGCCACTAAAACCCAAGAGCATCGCCGCGAAATACCCATAAAAACTCATTACCTCGAACACCCCCAAGGAACTAATCATATCCTTATCATACTGGTCTGCTCTGCTATCAAGCTATCCCATCTATCCAAGCTCCCTTTTGATTTACCTTCGATTTGATACTCTTTCTTGCTATAACATCACCATTCCTCAACCCAGACTTACAACATGAGATCCAAGAATAAAAGCACACTTTTCAAGGCTCATAATCCACTGGGTACTCTCTTAAATGTTTCCAAAAGCACCAAGTTCAAAATGCTTACCCTGAAGAGACTTCCTACGAATCCAAAGCCATTACCTTCGCCTTCCTGACACTGATATATAGAATCCCATAATTAATATAGAAAATACCATAAGTCTTGTCATCTTCCAATGAAAACTCAGTTTCTAGCCACATATACAACTTGAAGATACCCAATTGTTACATGTAAAATCTTGAACCCATTAGAACCATTCCCGAGAGTCATCCACTCTACTCAAACTACAATTAGCCTGATCAAACGAACCGAACAACCCGTGCCTTATTGGCACTCTAACACCGTAAAATGTGACATCATTCCATTACAACCAAGCAACTTTCTACTCTATGCACCGAACATCCTTTACCGACAACGACTCAAGACATCCCATGATTCTCACACACCTGTGAAGCATCCTATTATCTTTGTTAAGAATTTTCCTTTACTCGATCCATCCTCGATCTCAATCTCCGTAGGCCATAACTGATTCACCTGGACGCCTCAAACTGGAACCGACATAGCACATAACCGTGCAATCAACTATTAATAGCAGAATCCCCCACTTGGCTCGAAGCCATAGATCAACACACACTTCATAACTCATAACGCTTATACTCTATTGATGCCATAATACCATAGTGAGATTAAACTCAAAATTCTTTGCAAGCTTGTGGAAACACAGATCATCTAGAATTTTAACTTTTCTGCAAATCTCGCATTCACTCTCGCAACAGTTTCACCCATTCTCTAAGTGACCCAATTTAAATTACAACACATATCATTCGCTCCCAAATAAGATCTTCTAATAGATACATAAGGATCGCTCAACCTCAGAACACTTCGCAGGAGATAACCCACCTGTTTTGCCTCCAACTAACATTTCTGTATACCTCCCCACCGTCATAAATTGTACGGAGTCACTTAGTCTTCCTGAGTCTGAACTCATACCGCAACATGAAATTTACTTCACTCACAACTAGGAAACATGAAAAGATTCTTCACACGCCCATAACTCGGGGCTATACCTCTAATCGAGATAAAAATCAAGCACCTAATAGTTCTTCTACCCTCCAACAGACCCTTTTCGTCGCTTCCAAATCATATGGGTACATCTCGTAGTACTAACATACTCATCACATAGCCATCCCGTCGTCACTTCCACTAATAGGGACACTGCCGCACATATAAGTTCAAAAACACTTGCTCACACAATCAGCACCTCGGTGCACAAGCTATAGGCAAAGATCCGGCCTCAAGTCCTCCGGACTGGCTCAACATCGACTCACAGAGATCACATCTCGCCCCTCGATCCGGGAATCACAAGCCATCAATGCACATCTGATACTGAGCGCTCATGCGTGCATACGAACGCGTGGAAGGAATTCAAGGAGTTTCATTTCAAGCTGAATCAAGGACGCACAATAAGAATTCAAGAATGTAAAGTTTTTCCTAAAGGTTCTACAGCCTCTCGAGGATAAATACAGACGTCTCCATACCGATTCGCAAGACTCTACTAAACCTGCTCATGACTCGTGAGACCTATGTAACCTAGGCTCTGATACCAACTTGTCATGACCCTAAACCCGGACCCGATCATAATGGCGCTTCTCGTGAAGACAAGGCCAGCCAACTAGTCCTAATTCAATTTTTAAACAGTTAAACATTAATAAACAGTCTAAGACATGCTTAATAATGCGAAGTATCAGATAATATCGATAAAAATGCGTAAGTACAACCCACACAGCCCGATATCGGGGTGTCACAAGTCACGAGCATCTACTAGGGTCTAAATACAACTGAAAAGTCTGAAATGTACAAAATAAAGACTAATGAAATAAAGTGGAAGAAAAGCATTGCTGCCAATGCAGACAACTATCCTGCTAAACTCCGATGACTCTGCCTTCGGTCAGCCAATACCCATTACCGGGTTCAGAAATACCTGAATCTGCACACAAGGCGCATGGAGTAAAGTGAGTACTCCAACTTAGTTAGTAACAATAATAACTAAAGTCTGAATGGTAATAAATCATGAAAAGTACATCAACATGCTGTATAGAAGCAGTACAAAACCAGTAAAAAGCAATGAAGCTGAAAAATCTCTTAAAACATCTTAGCTTAGTTTAACTTCTTCGAAAATGACTTTTCAACAGTTACGCAAATGAATGCCAAACAATTAGTGCAGATAAGCACATAAAATCCGCCCCTCGGGCACAAATATAAAATTAAACAGGTAAATGACAGGCAAATAAGAAAGATAAGCACATAAGGTTCGGCCCTCGGGCACAGTGTCAACAATCCGCCCCTTGGGCAATATCTCAGAACAATACCAGCCCCTCGGGCAATCACATAGAACAATACCAACCCCTCAGGCTATATCTCACATCACAATGGGTACCTGCGCTCATTGGGGGTGTGCAGACTCCTGGAGGGGCTCTTTACGGCCCAAGCGCAATATCAAGCCACCTCGTGGCATCATAAATAGGCTCTCGGCCTCATATCAATATCAACAAGCCACATCATGGCATACATATCTCAAGCCCTTGGTCTCATAATCAAATCAGTGTATCACCACTGCGGCGTGCAGCCCGACCTAGAAGATATCCTCACAACATAGGCCCTCGGCCTTACTCAGTCAAAAATCACATAAGCCTCTCGGGCAACAGTAAAACAGTGTTTCTCAACCCAAAACATCATTTAAATATCATTTGAGTATTAAAACTGAGTGAACATGGCTGAGTTTTGAAAAACAGTGAAAAATAACATGACTGAGTTCAAGTATAAAGTCAAAACAGTGAGGCAATATCAACAAAAATCCCCGAAGGGTTCAAATAGTTGGCACGAAGCCCAAATATGGCATTCAGCCCAAATAATGATGATAGCAAATAGATTTAAGTCAAATATACGGTAAAATCATCAATCGGGACGGACCAGGTCATAGTCCCCAATAGTGCACGACCCCACTCTCATCATCAAGCGTGTGTCTCACCTCAATATAGCACTACGATGTGCAATCCGGGGTTTCAAACCCTCAGAACATCATTTACAATCATTACTCACCTCGATCCGGTCCAAACTCTAGCCCGTGATGCCTTGCCCGTACGAATTGACCTCCGACTGCTTCAAATCTGGCCACAATCAGTATATAATCATTAATATATGCAAAGGGAATGAAGCCCACTCGAAAATATCCAATTTTACATCAAAATCCCGAAATTGCTCAAACTTGGCCCCCAGGCCCACGTCTCGAAATCCGATAAAATTAACATCAATGGAATCCTCATCCTCACACGAGTCTATACATATCAAGAACATCAAAATCGGACTTCAAATGACCCCTCAAATCCCCACTCAAAGGTCTCTTAATCTCAAGCCTTAATTACCCATTTTTGCTACTGATTTTTCCATGGATTTCAAGCTTACAATGATAGAATTCATCATAGAAACAAGTTTAGGGACCAAAAATCTTACCTCCATGAAATCTTCTTGAATTCCCTCTTCAATTAGCTCTCCCAAGCTTCAAAATCGCCCAACAATGGAGGTACTTAGCCTCAAAATCGCAGAATAGCCCTTTTAAATCATTCTGCCCAGGCATAAAAATCCTTCTTCGCGAACGCGGTCAAAGCCTAGCATTCGCGAAGCACAAAATTACTTTGATCAAATTTCCTTCACCGCGAACGCGTCCTACCATTCGCGAACGTGAAGACTTGGCTACCTAACCCAACGCGAACGCGACTCCCTTTCCGCAAACGCGAAGAACAAATAAATCCTCAAACCCAACTGCTCACTTCCCCTACGCGAATGCGGAGCCTCCCTCGTAAACTCGATGCACGACGAACCCAACCCTTCGTGAATGCGGAGCCTCCCTCGCGAACGCGAAGGCTAACATATCCACCTCACCAGCTAACCCTTTGTGAATGCGAGGGCCTACTCGTGAACGCGAAGGCCAAATGCCTGCAACACTGAACATAAATTTTTCTGCAACTTTGCAAAACATGAAATGGTCCGATTGACCACTCGAAACTCACCCGAGGCCCTCGGGACCTCAACCAAACATGCCAACATATCCCATAACCTCATTCAAACTTGTTACAACCTTCAGAACGCTCAAAACAACATCAAAATACCAAATTCGCATCGGATTCAAGCCTTAGAATTCCAAAACCTTCTAAATTACGCTTTCAATCAAAATCCCAACCAAACCACGTCCGAATGACCTAAAATTTTGCACACACATCCCAAATGACACAACGGAACTACTGCAACTTCCGGAAATCCATTTCGACCCCTATATCAAAATCTCACCTATCAACCGGAAAATGCCAAAACCTCAATTTTGCCAATTCAAGCCTAAACCTTCCACGGACTTCCAAAATGCATTCCGATCACTCTCCTAAGTACCAAATCACCCAATGGAGCTAACCAAATCATAAAAATTCGATCCGAGATCATATACAAACAAGTCAAATCTTGGTCAAACCTTTCAAATTTCAAGCTTCAACTGAGGACTATTTCTTACAAATTTATTCTAGTTACCCTGAAAACTAAAACCAATGATTTACATAAGTTATAATACATCGCACGGGGCAGGTCACACTCGAGAACTAACGAGCAAAGTGCAAAAGCTCAAAACGACCGGTCGGGTCATTACACTTTAGTTATGATTATTACTCACTGAGTTGGAGTACTCACTTTACTCCCTGCACCTTGTGTGCAGATTTAGGAATTTCTGGACCCGGTAGCAGGGATTGGCTTGCTCTTAAATTGAATTCTATGTTCTGAGGCCTTGAAAACCTCATTTAGCAACACCTTGATTTGCATGCGCAGTCCGGGTGCGTAGCCGGAAAGCCTAAGTATGAAAATCTGTGAAAAATGATAAGTTTTGATTATAAAATGAGCTAATTTGACTTTGGTCAACATTTTGGGTAAACGGATCCGGACCCGTGATTTGACGATCCCAGAGGGTCTGTAGGAAAATATGGGACTTGAGCGTATGTCTGGAATCGAATTTTGAGGTCCCAAGCCCGAGAAATAAATTTTTAAAGAAAATTGTTTTCTGAAATTGTTTAAAGGAATTTGAAATGAAATTGGATTAGAAAATGATGGTATCGGGCCCGTATTTTGGTTCTGTCACCCGGTACACGTCTTATATATGATTTTAGATAATTCTATGAAATTTGGTAAAAAGCGGATGTCATTTGACGTGATTCGGACTTAAATTGCAAAAATTGATGTTTTAAGAGTTTGAGAAAAATTCTTTGATTTTGACATTTAATTCGTTGTTATTGAGGTTGTTTTGGCGATTTGATCACATGAATAAGTTCATATGATGTCATCGAGTTAGTACGTATGTTTGGTTAGGAGCCCCGAGGGCTCGGGTGTGTTTCAGAAGGTTTTGGACTTAAGAAAAGTTGCAGGTTTTCAGCTGTTGGTTTTCTGATATGCCCTTCTTCGCGTTCGCGGGAGGACCCTAGCGAATGCGATGTATTAGTTTTTGCTAAAGGAAATTCCTTCTACACGAACGCGTAACCCAGGTCGCGATCGCAAAGCCTTGGTGGGCCTTCCCTTCGCGAACATGGTCCTGGCCATGCGAACGCGAAGGCTAATTGAGCTTGGGTAGGGGTGGGGCATCTGACCTACGCGAACGCGATCCTTTGCACGCGAACGCGAGGCTCGAGGATTTTCTTCTTCGCGAATGCGAGCCGTTTTCCGCGAACACGAAGGCCTAGCAGGCCTAACCCATCGCGAACGTGAGTGTCCTATCGCGAACACGATGAATATTTTCTCCCAGTTATTTTAAAAAACCAGAAACAGTAGCATTACGGGATTTTCACAAAAACTCATAACTTCTTCATCTAAACACCAAATTGGGCAATTTTTGAAAGAGGATTTCACCACCATTTCATAGGTATGTAATCTTAGACTCATTTTCTTTAATTCCCATTAACACCCACTAGATTTCTAGGCTTAAATCATGTGATTAAGGGTAGAAAACTAGGGATTTGGGTAGAGTTAAGGCTTTTTGATTATTTGGGAATTTGACCTCATTTTGGGGTCGGATTTCAAAACAAATTGTATATTCGGGCTCGTAGGTGAATGGGTGATCGGGTTTTGGTCCGAACCACGTATTTTGACCAAGCGGGTCCGGGGTCGAATTTTGGATTTTTGGGAAGAATGATTAGAAGGCTATAGTTAAGTATTGGAATTGGATTTTTTGGCATTTATTGATGTTATTAAGTCGATTATGTATAGATACAATTGATTTGGAGCCGAATTCGAAAGGAAAGGCGGTGTTTGAGGCTTGAGTTGGCCGTGGAAGTTCGAGGTAAGTGTTTGGTCTAACCTTAGCTTGAGGGATTAGGAGTTGTGTCCTATTTGCTATTTGCTTCTTGTTAAGTACGACGTATAGGCATGGTGACGAGTATCTATACGTTGGTGTCGAGCATGACCATGAGTCTTAAATTGATATTTGTTGTGTTCTTAAATGATTATACGTATGCTTAATTGGTGATTTCCGATATTGAGCAAGGATTTAGTTTGTTTTCGTGGAAATTACTGATGATTTAGTATTGGTGTTTATTGAGATGAGTAGGAGTTGAGTTAAGATTGGTTATAGCTAATTCTCTCCTGCCGGGACATATATACTTTCACTGTTGAATTGCCTCACCGGGATAGTGTAGTTTATTGTTGATCCCTTGTCGGGACTCGTGGTATGGTTGAGTTTAAGGTATATAAATATATTGGATCGGGTTGCAAGCTACAACAATGCTACATATATTGGATTGGGTTGCACGCCGCAACAATGTTATATATATTGGATCGAGTTGCACGCCGCAATAATATTATATATATTGGATCAGGTTGCATGACGTTAGATATATATTGGATCGGGTTGCGCGCCGCAACAGTGTTATTATTACTTGTTGTAGATTTTGAGTTGTTTCTCTCATATTTCTCTTTATTTCTATTGTATTTGATATTTTCCCCGAAGCATGTACCCCCTCCCATTTAAACTGCTTCTACCTATTTTATTTTCTGCTGTATATTATATAATTGCACAGGTTTTATCTGGAGTCTAGTCCTAGCCTCATCACTACCTCACCGGGGTTAGGCTAGGCACTTACCAGCACATGGGGTCGGTTGTGCTGATGCTATACTCTGCACTCTGTGCAGATATCGGAGCAGCACCAGGACAGTAGCACTTAGGGAGCCAGCCTTCAGTCCACAGAGAACCCGAGGTAGTCCTGCAGGCGTCCGCAGGCCCGGTGTCTCTTCTATCTACTTATATGTTCTATTTTCATTGTATCCAAGACAGACTGTATTTCTTTTCATCAGACATCTGTATGTAGTATTCATAGACAGTCCGTGAATATTGTGACACCGGTTTCTGGGTAGAGACGCATGTTGGCATTTCCATATTTATTTTGGGTATTATATTAGTGTAAGTCTTCCGCTTAATTTCATCTTCCGCTATTATTTAAATATTGATCACCTGTTATTACAAGTTGTTAAAAAGGACTAAAACAAAAGAGTTAAAGTTTCTAAATTTCGTGGCTTGCCTAGCTTCTACGAGTAGGTGCCATCACGACTCCCGACGGTGGAAATCCGGGTCGTGACAAGCAAGGTAGCTGCCGGCGTTCGCAACACTGCTTTTCTCCCTCTTTATTTCATTAGTTCGTATTTTGTACATTTCAGACTTTTCTGTTGTATTTAGACCCTAGTAGATGCTCGTGACTTGTGATACCCCGATATCAGGCTGTGTTTGGGTTATATTCCGCACATTATAAAATCTTTTGCTTAGTCTTCGGTTTATTTACTCCTGCTTAGACTGTTTATTAATGTTTACCTGTTTAAAAATTGAATTGGGACTAGTTGGCTGGCCTTGTCTTCACGAGAGGCGCCATCATGACCGGGTCCGGGTTTAGGGTCGTGACAATTTGAAACATGATAATCAAATAACTTATGTATTAATATTTTAGACTAATTAAATTACAACTTAAAAAAAATATGACATTATTTTGGCTCTAGGTAAAACATTAATATAAAAACTAATTAACATTTGTAGTAAGGAAGAGAATGTACATAAAAAAAATAGAGGTAGTGTGAGGATACTTATACTTTAAATTAATTTAAAAATAGATAAAATAAAATAATTAAATTATATTTAAAAATATTACTGATAAATTTAAATGATTAAAATATTATGAATAAGAGGATAAAAGCATAAAAATATACCAAATTTCAAGAATAAAATATTTATTTTTATTAAATACTATTAAAAAGATAAAATATTAAATAATATAATAACTATAAGAAAAGAACAAAAAAAAGAATTTATGTAAAAGTGATGTGATGAACAAGATATATTTGACTTCCAGATAAAAGTGATGTGACAATAAGAATTTTGTTAAGATAATATGATCTAATGTGCTCGACCAAGATAGATCGCAATATGACATATTTAGTATTTTTTAATATCGATAGCGGAACGAAATACAAGTACCAAAATCAAGGGGTTAGGTTACTACAAATATATATTAAAAAGATGGGTTGTTCACTACGAGATTTGAACAATAATTTCATATCATGTTTCATAATTAAATTCTCATATTATATAATTTTTATCTGAGAGGTTTATATTTTAAGGTTATTTGTACATGATTCAAACAACCTACATCGCAATTTGAAATAATTTATCCGCGCATCGCGCGGGTAATGATACTAGTATATATTAAAGGAATAAAAGTCAGGCCTGAGATTTTGCCAAATGTCATGTGCATAAAATGCCATGTAGCAATTTAGGACAAATCAGTTAATACAGTTAAAATTAGTTTCTCTTTCAAAATTTTGAATTTGAAAACAAATTTCTTTCTAAATATTCAGTAGTTTCTACTGTTTTTAAAATTCAGTAGTTTCTATTATTTTTAAAATACTGTATTTTTTATATGAAAGAGGAATTGGGACTTCGGCGCTTCAATCCCACGCCATTAGTTAGTTTAGGTCAAATTAGTTTCTTTTTAAAAATTTTGAAATTAAAATAATTAAATAGGTATATTATTTTATTAAAGAACCATTACTTTCTACTGTTTTTAAAAAATAGTATTTTTTATAAGAAAGAGGAATTGGAAATTCGGCACTTCAATACAATGCCCTTCCTTCGTCTATTTGCCCTACAAATAGCAATCCTACAAATTCGGCTTCAATCCCACGATCTCTCACCACGATTTCTAGTCCTCACCCACAAAAATATGTTAAATTATTAGAAATTTACTATTAGAAATGAAAGGAAAAGACTATTTGAATTTGAGATTAGAAAGTTCTTAAACCTATGATGCGAATGCTCAAATTATGGATAATACCACGAAATTGAAGCCTTATTTATGAAAAATAAAACAATAATAAAAAATTATAATTTTAAATTACAAAATAAATTTTTAATATAGGTAATTTTTCAAAAATTAAATTTGTATCTTAAAACTAAAAAAGAAAGAAAATTTATGTAAAGAAATAAAATGATAGTGAAAATATTACTACAACAGTTATATATAATATTTTCAAACAATTAAGAAAAATATTTTTCTATGATTAATATCTGGATCGAGTGCAGTTAGTTTGAGTTGAATGCATAACACAATTTTTTAAAAATGCAGTCTAGTTTAGAAAATAGAATAATAAGAATTATTTGAATTTGAGATGAGATTAATTTTTTATTTTTGAAAATATTACGTAATGAACTAAAATGGCAATAAAAATATTAATACAATATTTATAAATAATGCGTTCAAACAATTAAGAATTTTTTTTATGATTAAATAAAATTTTAAAAATATAAAATACATTTTAATATTGGTAGCCTTATTAAAAAAAATTAAAAATTAAATCGTATCTTATAGCTAAAAAAGAAAGAAATTTTAACTTCATCTAATACCAAATTAATTATAAGAGAACTCAATACATTTGGAACATGATAATCAAATAACTTGTGTATTAATATTTTTGTCACGACCCGGATTTTTCACCCTCAGGAGTCGTGATGGAGCCTACTAATGTGAGCTAGGCAAGCCAATCATTTAACTACTTATTTCATTTTCAATTTTTTCTTTAAAACAAATAAAAGACGATAACATGAAAACAACAGAACTTTAATTAATTAAGCGGACGATAAGAATTAAATTTCTGAAATCTGCATCTATTACAACTCTTAAAAACCTAAAGCACCCAAAACCTGGTGTCACAGTGTCACAGACGATCTAAGATTTACTACATACAAAGTCTGAAGAAAATGACAATACACTATTTCTCAATAAAAGGAAAATGAAACAGGAAGTAAGAACAAAGGAGACGCCAGGGCCTGCAGACGCCTGCAGGTCTACCTTGGATCTCCGCGTGGACTGAAGGTAGCCTCCACACTACGGTCCAAAAGCTGCTCCGGGATCTGCACATAGTGCAGAGTGTAGTATCAGCACAACCGACCCCATGTGCTGGTAAGTGTCTAGCCTAACCTCGGCGAAGTAGTGACGAGGCTAGGACCAGACTACCAAATAAACCTGTACAGTTCAAATATATATACAACAGAAAAGAAGTACAGAAATAACCAGACAAAATGGGAGGGGGAGCATGCTGTGGGGGAGATAACTGTTCCGAATAGAAAGACATCAAATAAATGAAAGAAACAACATAACTCGGATCTCAACAAAGAATCAGAAACCATTAAATGCACGACATCATCCTTCGTGTTTTTACTCTCGTCCTCACCAAAGCAATCATATCATAAAAATGTACACGGCATCACCCTTCGTGATTTTACTCTCGTCTTCACCAAAGCAATCATATAGTAAAAATGTGCACGACATTACCCTTCATGCTTTTACTCTCTTTCCTCACCATATAATCGATAAAATCGGCACGGAATGATACATCGTACAGCACGGCATCACCCTTCGTGCTTTACACTCTTTTCCTCACAATAATACATGGCATCACCCTTCGTGCTTTACACTCTTTCCTCACAAAACAAACAATGCACGACATCACCATTCGTGCTTTAACTCTCTTCCTCACCCAAACAATAATCACAAACAATAGGGCAATGGAATAAATGAAATTGCAATAAAGATCCCGATAAGGGAACAACAATTAAACAAATAAATCCCAGCAAGGGAACATCATCAATAACCTCAACATCCCGGCAAGAGAGATAACGAATAAATCAACAATGGCCCGACAAGGGCGACAACATAATGATCTCTTATCTTTCTCACTTTTACTTCACAATTCACCTCACAACTCGAGCCAATGCTCTAATGTCACGACCCTAACCCCGAACCCGATCGTGATGGTGCCTCTCATGAAAACAAGGCCATCCAATTAAACCCATTTCACTTTTTAGAACAGTTAAACAATATAAAATCTCTAAACATGATTTAATGATAATAAGTAGCGAAAATACAACCCGACACAACCCTAACCGGGGTGTCACAAGTCACGAGCATCTACTAAGGTATAAATACAACTGAAAAGTCTGAAATGTACGAAACACCGACTAATGAAATGAAGAGGGAGAAAAGCAATGCTGTGAACACCGACATCTACCTTGCTAAACTCCGATGACTCTGCCTCCGATCAGCCAATACCCGCTGCCGGATTAAGAAATACCTGAATCTGCACACAAGGTGCAGGGAGTAAAGTGAGTACTCCAACTCAGTGAGTAATAAAGGTAAATAACAACTGAGCGGTAAGAAATCACGTAAAACATATCAACATGCCGTATAGAAGCAGTATAAAACCATTTAAGAAAAACAATGAAGCTGTGAAATCTCTTAAAAACATCTTAGCTCAGTTCAAACTTCTTTTGAAAATGACTTTTCAATAGTTATGCAAATGAATGCAAAACAATGAGTGCAGATAAGCATACAAATACGGCTCTAAGGCACAAATACACAATCAACAGGTAATGACAGACAATTAAGAAGATAAACACATGGCGGTTCGCCCCTTGGGGTACAAATACACAATCAGCAGGTAATTGACAAGCAATTAAGAACATAAACACATAAAGGTTCGCCCCTCGAGCAATATCTCAGAACAGTACCAGCCCCTCGGGCTATATCTCACATCACAATGGGTACCTGCGCTCACTGGGGGTGTGCAGACTCTGGGAGGGGCCCCTTACGGCCCAAGCACAATATCAAGCCATCTCGTGGCATCAAATCTAGGCCCTCGGCCTCATATCAGTCATGCCACCTCATGGCGTATATATCTCAGGCCCTCGGCCTCATAAACAATATCAAGAAGCCACCTCGTGGCGTACATATCTCAGGCCCTCGGCCTCAAATCAGTATCAGTGTTTCCTCACAACTAGGCCATCAGCCTTACTCAGTCAAAATCACATAAGCCACTCGGGCAATAGTAAAACATGATGCTCAGCCTAAAATATTATTTAAAATATCATTTCAAGTGTTAAATCAAAGTAAACTTGGCTGAGTTTTGAAAATAGTGGAAAAACAACATGACTGAGTTCAAGTATAAAGTCAAAATAGTGAGGAAATATCAATAACAAGCCCCGAAGGGTTCACATAGTTGGCACTAGGCCCAAATATGACATTCAGTCCAAATAATAATGATAACAGTTCATTTTCAATCAACTACGCGGTAAAATCAACAATCGGGATGGACTAAGTCACAATACCCAACGGTGATCTACCCCACGCTCGCTATCCAACGTGTAAGTCACCTCAACATAGCACTACGATGTGCAATCCAAGGTTTCAAACCCTCAGAACATCATTTACAATCATTACTCACCTCGAACCGGCTAAATCTCTAGCTCGCGATGCTTTTGCCCCGCGAATCGACCTCCACGCACGTTGAATCTATCCAAAATCAGAACGAATACGTCATAATATGCTAAGGGAACAAAGCCCAAGCGAAAATAATCGAAAAATACCAAAAATCCCGAAATTAGCAAAACTCGAGCCCACTTTTCGAAACTCAGAATTTTTTACATCAATAGATTCCTTAACTCCCCACGAGTTCATACATATCAAAAGTTCTCAAACCCGACCCCAAATGGTCCTTCAAATCCCAAATCAAAAGTCCAAAATTCCAAGCCCTACTTCTTCCATTTTTAGCTTAAGTTTCCATGATTTCTAGGTGGATTTAACAATATAATCGAGTTTCTAGTCCGAAATTCTTACCTCCAATCGTTTCCCCTTGAATCCCTCTTCAATCTCCTTCAAATATCTCTCAAAATGAGCAGCTATTGGTGAAAATAGACCCACATTCGCGAGCAAGACGACTTAAAAACATTCTGCCCAGGCCTGCATTTCCTTCATCGCGATCGCGACACTTCCCTCGCGATCGCGAAGAACAAAACTTAAACTTCCCAAAATTACACTACGCGTATGCGACAAGGACCACGCGGACGCAATGACCAGATGAAATAACCTTACGCGATCGCGGACATAACCCTGTGTTCGCAATGCACAAACGACCTGCCAAGACCCAGGTCCAATTGACCCTACGCGAATGCGACTTCCCTCACGCGTTCGCGATGAACAATTCTCCCATGCTATGCGGTCGCGAGCCTCCAATCGCGAACGCGAAGAACAACTGGATACCCTCCTCGATTCCTTCTATGCGATCGCGAGACACTCTACGCGATCGCAAAGAGAAATTTCCTGCAACACTGAACCTGTAACTTTCTGCTATCTTTTAAGGCACAAAATGGTCCGATTGACCATCCAAAACTCACCCGAGGCTCCTAGAACCTCAACCAAAGGCACCAACATGTCCTAAAACCTTATTTAAACTTGTTCCAATCATCAAAACATCTCAAACAACATCAAATTACCCAAAACACATCGGAATCAAGCCTAAGTTTCTAAAATTTTCCGAAATACGCTTTCGATCAAAAACCCAATCAAACTACGCCCGAATGACCTGAAGTTTTACACACACATCCCACATGACACAACGAAACTACTGCAACTCTCGGAATTTCATTTCGACCTCTATATCAAAATCTCACCCATCAATCGGAAAATGCCGAAATCTCAATTTCGCCAAGTCAAGCCTAAACCTTCCACGGACTTCCAAAATGTATTCTGATCGCGCTCCTAAGTCCCAAATCACCTAATGGAGCTAACCAAATCATAAAAACTCCAATCCGAGCTCATATTCAAACAAGTCAAATCTCGGTCAAATATTTCAAATTTTAAGCTTTAAACTGAGAATTGATCTTCCAAATTCATTCTGATTTCCCTGAAAACCAAAACCAACGATTTACGTAAGTCATAATACATTACACGGGGAAAGTCATGCCCGAGAACTGGCGATCAAAGTGCAAAAGACCAAAACGACCGGTCGGGTCATTACATCCTCCCTCACTTAAACATACATTCATCCTCGAACGTGCCCAAGGTCGTTCTAAAAGCCAACCAATCGCTGAATAACCTTTCTATGAACCTACCCGGGGGTGATCCCACGTCACCCTATCTCATATAGGTCCGATAACACATTGTAACTAAAATTACATAATCCAATCAAGCCCATAAACTATAGTACCACATTTTCACTTCTGAAACCATCAATACGATCAAAACCTCACACCTATACTCTGAATGGGCCCGGACCAGCTGTAATAACCCATGCCTGCAACCTCGGTGCGATTATACGATATACCACATAACTCAAACACATGTAGCGATAACTTCCATTCACAACATCTGCATACAACACCCAAATACCGGTAGAAACCCCTTAGCAACCCAAGTTTCATTCCAACACTTTTATATATACTGCCAATGATAACTAAAACACATAGTAAGCCATGACCATTTCTCAGATCAACCATTCATGAAGCTACTTCTCTTTGGCAATTACCATAGCAAATTTCCGAGCTGAACCTCAATATTATCCTTCCAAC
Organism: Nicotiana tabacum; assembly: GCF_000715075.1. Lineage (NCBI taxonomy): Eukaryota > Viridiplantae > Streptophyta > Magnoliopsida > Solanales > Solanaceae > Nicotiana > Nicotiana tabacum. Next base: position 108,879,511 of record NC_134101.1, read on the forward strand.
ATGCTCAAATCGAATCCGTTCGTATTCGTTAATGATCCCAACGATCTCCTCTAATCCAACACACCACTCTGGTGACATGACACATCAATATAGGTCTAAGCCACAATTGCATAATACACGCATTAATAAGCAACGGTCCGAACATACTCAAATCATGAAAATGACTCAATGAAAGAGCTGTACCTCAAGCTCACCAGTACCATCACAACACAAGGCTGAGAACTCGTCTCACATCATAGAAATGGAACACATGAATCTAACCCGAAAGGTCATATCTCCACATAGCTTCGCTGCCATGCGCGATCCTATCCAAACACTGCTCCACATGAAATACCTCAAGTCACTATGCTCGAAATTGACAGCCACGCACAATTTGACATCTGGAACCAAAGCAAATCATTACACCTACGGTGAAACAAATAATATATACCATGCCAACCCGATAGGACATAACCGATACGCCATTCATCGAGCAACACCCAATTACTCTTCCCGCTCGACTTCCACTATGAAACTTCAATAGAACTGCACCATATGTGCCTATAACCAACAAATCATAACACATCGCAACACAGAAAGGTAGCTCATAGATCTCCCCAGATTACTAATAAGCTCAATAACAAACGAATCAACACATACCTCAACACAACTCGGAGCGAACCAAGTCGACTCAAGTTAGAACACAAATCTACATTGGCCTGCCAACGAACTCCTTATCAAGGAAACATGAAACTGCTCCTTCAACTCCTTTAACTCTGCCGGTGCCATGCGATACGATGCTCGACGTCAAATCGATACCGAAATCAACAACCTTGCCTGGCGGCATGCCGACCACAAGAAACATATCCAAAAAGTCCCTCACCACTGGGACTGAATCAATATGAGGAGCCTCAGCACTGACATCTATCACGAGAACCCAAATAAGGAAGACAATCCTTCCCAGCCATCTGCTGGGTCTTCGAATATAAAACCACTCTATTAGAACATAATCTGTCGAACCACGCCACTCCATCCATGGCATTTCCAGCATAGCCAACAGTGCCGCCTTAGTGCGATAGCTCAGAATGACACAACACTGCGGCAACCAGTCTATCCCTAATATCACATCCAAAATCTAACATACCAAGCCGTAAAAGATCCACTCGGGTCTCTAAACCCCGATAGTATACGACCCCACACTCGTCATCAAGCGCATGTCTCACCTCAATATCCAATCATTCCCACGAGAGATACTCTAACCTTCTTCTGTGCCTCCAAGCAAACCTGAATATCAGCAGTCGATCTAACCAGAAAGTGCCGCAATACTACCGAAGTTCCATCAACTTAATCACATTGCCTTTTTCTGAAACGTATACTCTCGTCAAATCACTTCTAATTAGTAATACCACTTCCTTAATCATCTGAGGCTACCTGTTGCCTAAGAGTTTTATGAACTTCCTTTCAGAACTGAACTATAACCCATCTAGCCAAGAACTTCCATTGATCCCATCCAGAAGAAAAATCACTACGCCTTCCATGCTCCCCACACTCTTAGAAAAATCACTACACATCTCCAACCGAGGAAGAAACCATCAAGAACTCTCTGACTCCCCTTTGCACGAACAAGTCCGCCAGGACTGAATCTTCCTAACTCAAGCAACCTACGCTGGCCACTAAACCCAAGAGCACTGCCACAAAATATCTGTAGAAACTCATTACCTCGTAAACACCTAAGGAATTAATCATGCTCTTACCGTACCGATCCGGCCTGTTACCAAGCTATCCCATCTATCCGAGTTTCCTTCTGATTTACCTTCAACTTGATACTCCTTCTTGCTATAACATCACAATTCCTCAACCCCAAACTTACCACATGGGACCCAAGCATAAAGCCACATCGTCTGAGGCCCATAAGCCGCTGAATACTCTCTTAACTATTCCCAAAGGCACCATATTCAAAATACTTTACTCTGAGGAAACTTCCTGTGAATCTAGATCTGTTACCTTTACCTTCCTGATTCTGATACATAGAATTTCATAATTAGTATAGAAAATACCACAAGTCCTGACATTTTCCAATGAAACTCAGTTTCTAACCACATATACAACTTTAAGATACCCAACTGTTACATGTAGAATTTTGAACACATTAGAACCATCATCGAGAGTCATTCACTCTATTCAAACTGCAATTAGTCTGATCAAACGAACGGAACCACCCGTGCCTCAATGGTACTCCGACACCGTAGAGTGTAACCTTATCCTAGAATAACCAAGCCACTTCCTGCTCTATGCACCTAGCATCCATTACCAACAACAACTCAAGACATGCTGTGATTCTCTTACCCTAAAAAGCATAATATAACCTTTATCAAAATTTTCCTTTACTCAAGCCATCCTCGGTCTCATTTTCCACAAGCCATAATTGATTCACTCGCACACCTCAGATTGGAACTAACATAACACCTAACCGTGCAATCGCCTAATCAATAGCAGACTCCCCCACTTGGCTCGAAGCCATAGATCAAGATACACCCAATAACTCATAACACTTATACTCTATTGATGCCATAATACCATAGTGAGATTAGACTCAAATCCTTTATAAGTTTGTGAAAACACAGATCATCTAGAATTCCAACTCTTCTGCAAATCTCGCATTCACTCTCGTAACAGTTAACCCACTCTCTTACGCGACCCAAATTTAAATTTCAACACATATACTTCACTTGTAAATGAGATCTTCTAATAGACAACATAAGGATCACACGACCTCAGAACACTCCGTAGGAGATAACCCACCTGCTTTGCCTCCAACTAACATTCCTGTATACCTTCCACCATCATAAACTGTACGCAGTCACTTAGTCATCCTGAGTCTGAACTCATACTGCAACATGAAATTTACTTCACTCACAACTGGGAAATATGAAAAGATTCTTCACACGCCTATAACTCGGGGCTATACCTTGAATCAAGATGGAATTCAAGCACCTAATAGTTCTTCTATCCTCCAGCAGACCCTTCTCGTCGCTTCCAAATCATATGGATACATCTCGCAGTACTAACATACTCATCACATAGCCACCCAACCGTCACTTCCACTAACGGGGACACCACCGAACATATAAGTTCAAAAACACTTGCTCACACAATCGGCACCTCGGTTCTCAAGCCATAGGCAAAGATCCGGCCTCAAGTCCTCTGGACTGGTCCAACATCAAGTCTCACAGAGATCACATATCGCCCCTCGATAAAGGAATCTCAAGCCATCAATGCACATCAGGTACTGAGCGCTCATGCGCGCATACGAACACGTGGAGGGAATTCAAAGAGTTACATTTCAAGCTGAATCAAAGAACGCACGACCAAAATTCAAGAATGTGAAGTTTTCCTAAAGGTTCTGCAGCCTCTCGAGGATAAATACAGACGTCTCCGTACCGATCCGCGAAACTCTACTAAACCTTCTCATGACTCGTGAGACCTATGTAACCTAGGCTTTGATACCAACTTGTCACGACCCTAACCCCGAAATCCATCGTGATAGCGCCTCTCGTGAAGACAAGGCCAGCCAATTAAACCCATTTCACTTTTTAGAACAGTTAAACAATATAAAAGCTCTAAACATGATTTAATGATAATAAGTAGCGGAAATACAACTTGACATAGCCCTAACAGGGGTGTCACAAGTCACGAGCATCTACTAAGGTATAAATACAAATGAAAAGTCTGAAATGTATGAAACATCGACTAATGAAATGAAGAGGGCGAAAAGCGGTGCTGCGAACGCCAGTAGCTACCTTGCTAAACTCCGATGACTCTGCCTCCGATTAGCCAATACCCGCTGCCGGGTTAAAAAATACCTAAATCTGCACACAAGGTGTAGGGAGTAAAGTGAGTACTCCAACTGAGTGAGTAATAAAGGTAAATAACAATTGAGCGGTAAGAAATCACGTAAAGCATATCAACATGCTGTATAGAAGCAGTATAAAACCATTTAAGAAAAAAATGAAGCTGTGAAATCTCTTAAAAACATCTTAGCTCAGTTCAAACTTCTTTTGAAAATGACTTTTCAACAGTTATGCAAATGAATGCAAAACAATGAGTGCAGATAAGCATACAAATCCGCCTCTCAGGCACAAATACACAATCAACAGGTAATGACAGACAATTAAGAAGATAAACACATAGCGGTTCGCCCCTTGGGCACAAATACACAATCAGCAGGTAATTGACCGACAATTAAGAAGATAAACACATAAAGGTTCACCCCTCGGGCAATCAGAACAGTACCAGCCCCTCGGGCTATATCTCACATCACAATGGGTACCCGCGCTCACTGGGGGTATGCAAACTCCGGGAGGGGCCCCTTACGGCCCAAGCACAATATCAATCCATCTCGTGGCATCAAATCTAGGCCCTCATCCTCATATCAGTCAAGCCACCTTGTGGCGTATATATCTCAGGACCTCGACCTCATAAATAATATCAACAAGCCATCTCGTGGCGTACATATCTCAGGCCCTCGGCCTCAAATCAGTATCAGTGTTTCCTCACAACTAAGCCCTCGTCCATACTCAGTCAAAATCACATAAGCCACTCGGGCAACAGTAAAATATGATGCTCAGCCTAAAATATTATTTAAAATATCATTTCAAGTGTTAAATCAAAGTAAACTTGGCTGAGTTTTGAAAATAGTGGAAAATAACATGATTGAGTTCAAGTATAAAGTCAAAATAGTGAGGAAATATCAATAACAAGCCCCGAAGGGTTCACATAGTTGGCACTAGGCCCAAATATGACATTCAGTCCAAATAATAATGATAACAGTTCGTTTTCAATCAACTACGCAGTAAAATCATCAATCGGGATGGACTAAGTCACAATCCCCAACGGTGCTCTACCCCACGTTCGCTATCCAGCGTGTAAGTCACCTCAACATAGCACTACGATGTGCAATCCGAGGTTTCAAACCCTCAGAACATCATTTACAATCATTACTCACCTCGAACCGGCTAAATCTCTAGCTCGTCACGCCTTTGCCTCTCGAATCGGCCTCCACGCGCATCGAATTATCCAAAATCAGAACGAATACATCACAATATACTAAGGAACCAAAGCCCAAGCGAAAACAATCGGAAAATACCAAAAATCCCGAAATTAGCAAAACCCGAGCCCCGGGTCCACTTCTCGAAACTCAGAAATTTCTACATCAATAGATTCCTTATCTCCCCACGAGTTCATACATATCAAAAGTTCTCAAACCTGACCCCAAATGGTCCTTCAAATCCCAAATCAAAAGTCCAAAATTCCAAGCCCTAGTTCTTCCATTTTTAGCTTAAGTTTCCATGATTTCTAGGTGGATTTCACAATATAATCGAGTTTCTAGTCTGAAAGTCTTACCTCTAATCGTTTCCCCTTGAATCCCTCTTCAATATCCTTCAAAAATCTCTCAAAATGAGCAGCTATGGGTGAACATAGACCCACATTCACGAGCAAGACGACTTAAAAACATTCTGCCTAGGCCTGCATTTCCTTCATCGCGATCGCGACACTTCCCTCGCGATCGCGAAGAACAAAACTTAAACTTTCCAAAATTACACTATGCGAACGCGACAAGGACCACACGAATGCGATGACCAGATGAAATAACCTTACGCGATCGCGGACATAACCCCGTGTTCGCAACGCACAAACGACCTGCCAAGACCCATGTCCAATTGACCCTACGCGAACACGACTTCCCTCACGCGTTCGCGATGAACAATTCTCCCATGCTATGCAGTTGCGAGCCTCCAATCGCGAATGCAAAGAACAAATGGACGCCTTCCTCAATTCCTTCTATGCGATCGCGAGACACTCTACGCGATCGCGAAGAGCAATTTCCTGCAACACTGAACCTGCAACTTTCTGCTATCTTTTAAGGCACAAAATGGTCCGATAGACCATCCGAAACTCACCTGAGGCCCTCGGGACCTCAACCAAAGGCACCAACACATCCTAAAACCTTATTCAAACTTGTTCCAATCATCAAAACATCTCAAACAACATCAAATTACCCAAAACGCATCGGAATCAAGCCTAAGTTTCTAAAATCTTCCGAAATATGCTTTCGATCAAAAACCCAATCAAACCACGTCCGAATGACCTGAAATTTTACACACACATCCCACATGACACAAAGAAACTTCTGCAACTTTCTAAATTTCATTCTGACCTCTATATCAAAATCTCACCCATCAATCGGAAAACGCCGAAATCTCAAGTTTGCCAAGTCAAGCCTAAACCTTCCACGGACTTCCAAAATGCATTCCGATCACGCTCCTAAGTCCCAAATCACCTAATGGAGCTAACCAAATCATAAAAACTCCAATCCGAGCTCATATTCAAACAAGTCAAATCTCGGTCATACCTTTCAAATTTTAAGCTTTAAACTGAGAACTGATCTTCCAAATTCATTATGATTTCCCTGAAAACCAAAACCAACGATTTACATAAGTCATAATACATCACACGAGGCAAGTCATGCCCTAGAGCTGACGATCAAAGTGCAAAAGCTCAAAATGACCGGTCGGGTCATTACATCTAGAGGTTCAGTTATCACTTATACTTTCACAATTTGTTACACAACTTGAGCCAATGCTCCTCAATGTTCATAGGTAACAATTCCTTCCACAAACTTTACACAACAAGTAGAAACCATTACCAAGGCATGAAAGATACAATGAAGTCATGATAATCACAATATAAGACTCACGGGCATGCTAGACACCAACGTATAGATACTCGTCACTATGCCTATACGTCGTACTCAACAATTAGCACATAGAAAATAGAAATCAACTCTTAATCCCTCAAGCTAAGGTTAGACCAAACACTTACCTCGATGCCACGAACATAATTCACTATTCAATTATAGCTTTATCCCTTGATTCCACCACCAATTTGCTCGTATCTAGTCACAAGTTACTTAATTACATCAACAAATGCTAAATGAATCAATTTGAATGGATGAAAATGAATTTTCCAAAGTTTTACCCAAAAAGTCAAAAATCACCCCCGGGACCACACGGTTAAAATCCGAGGTTCGAACCAAAACCCATTTAGCCTTTCCTCCACGAACCCAAATATATAATTTGTTTTGAAATCGGACCTCAAATCAAGGTCCAAATCCCCAATTTTTGAAAAACCTAGGTTCTGCCCAAAACACCCAATTTTCCCCATGAAAATCATTGATTTTGAGTTGAAATCATGTGAAAAGATGTTAATGATTGAAGAAAACGAGTTAGATATCACTTACCAATGTTTTGGAGAAGAAAGGTTATTTGAAAAACCGCCTCTTATGTTTTTGGGTTTTGAAAAATTAAAATAACTGAAAATCCCGTCTAAATATACTACTCTCAGATTCCCTGTGCGGACCGCACAAAATCAACTGCGGCCGCACAGCCACCAGTGAACCTGTGCGGACCGCACAAAATCAACTACGGCAGCACAATCACCAATGAACCTGTGCGGACCGCACAAGATCCACTGCGACCGCACAACCACCAGTGCGGACAACACAAAACCTGTGCGGACCGCACTAGCAGGGTTTAGAGAGCTGCACTTCTCTGAATTTCCAATAGCCATGTTTTAAGCCTAAGACACTCCGGAACCTACCCGAAACTCACCCGAGCCTTCGGGACTCCAAACCAAATGTGCATACAAACTCAAAAACATCATATGGACCTACTCGTGCGATCACATCATCAAAATAACATGTAAAATCATGAATTAAACCTCAAAACTCAACATTTTCATCAAGAACTCTCAAAGTTCATAACTCTTCAATCGGAAGTCCAACTTACGTCAAATAAACTCCGTTTTTACCAAATTTCACAGTTATCTTTAAAATACTATAAAAAATTTGTACCGGGCTCCGGAACCAAAATACGGGCCCGATAACAGTGGTTTCAAACATTAATTCTTTTCTTTATTTCTTAGATAATTCAGTAAAACAATTTCTTTCAAAAATTGATTTCTAAGGCTTGGGACCTCGGAATTCATTTCCGGGTATACGCCCAAGTCCCATATTTTACTGTGGACCTCCCGGGATCGTCGGAACACGGATCCAAGTCCGTTTGGTCAAATTGTTGACCAAAGTCAACCATAATCAAATTTTAAAACTAAAAATTTCTATTTCTCATATTTTCACATAGCAGGCTTTCCGGATATAGGTCCGGACCATGCACACAAATCAAGGTGAGGTAAAAGGGAGGTTTTTAGGCCTCGGAACACTGAATTCACTTGCAACATTAGTGATGACTTTGAATCATTACAATCTCCACCTCTAAAACAACCGTTCGTCCTCGAACGGACATAGGAAGGAAGTACCTGAGTAAGGAAAAAGATGGGGATAACGGCTCCGCATATCGGACTCAGACTCCCAGGTCGATGCCTCAGCGGGCTGACCTCTCCACTGAACACGAACAGAAGGAAAACTCTTCGATCTCAATTGACGAACCTGCCGGTCTGGAATAACTACCGTCTCCTCCTCATAAGACAAGTCCTTGTCCAACTGGACAGTGCTGAAATCTAACACGTGGGATGGATCGCCGTGATACTTCCGAAGCATGGACACATGAAACACTGGATGCACGACCGATAAGCTCGGTGGCAATGCAAGTCTATAAGCCACCTCTCCCACTCGATCAAGAATATCAAACGGGACAATGAACCTAGGGCTAAGCTTGCCCTTCTTCCCAAATCTCATCACGCCCTTCATAGGTGACACTCGAAGCAATACCTGCTCACCGACCATAAATGCCAAATCACGAACCGTACGGTTGGCATAACTCTTTTGCCTGGACTGAGCTGTACGAAGCCTATCCTGAATAATCCTAACCTTGTCCAAAGCCTCCTGAACCAGATCCGTACCCAACAACCTAGCCTCTCCCGGCTCAAACCATCCAACCGGAGGCCGACACCGCCTACCATATAAAGCCTCATAATGATCCATCTGGATACTCGACTGGTAGCTGTTGTTGTAGGAAAACTATGCTAAAGGTAAAAACTGATCCCACGAGCCTCCAAAGTCAATGACACAAGCTCGAAGCATATCCTCCAAAATCTGAATAGTCCGCTCGGATTGCCCGTCCGTATGAGGATGAAACGCTGTGCTCAACTCAACCCGTGTGCCCAACTCTCGCTGAACTGCTCTCCAGAAATGGAAGGTAAACTGCATACCTCAATCCGAGATGATAGACTCGGGCACACTATGAAGGCGAACAATCTCCCGGATATAGATCTCAGCTAACCTCTCGAAAGAATAAGAGACTGCCACAGGAATGAAATGCGCTGACTTTGTCAGCCTATCAATAATAAGCCACACTGCATCAAACTTCCTCTGAGTCCATGAGAGACCAACAACAAAGTCCATATTGATATGCTCCCATTTCCACTCAGGAATCTCAATCTTTTGAAATGAACCGCCGGGCCTCCGATGCTCGTACTTAACCTGCTGACAATTCAAACACCGAGCCACATATGCAACGATATCCTTCTTCATTCTCCGCCACCAATAATGCTGCCGCAAATCCTGACACATCTTCGCGGCGCCCGGATGAATAGAGTACCGGGAGCTATAGGCCTCCTCTAAAATCAACTCTCGGTGTCAAGACCCCAGTTCGCCCTCCGTGAATCACCGTGGCGGCACCTAGTCTCTATGACTAGGTAAGCTTAATTTGCGGAAGAAAAACTAAAACTTACGGAAGTAAACAATTTAAAACAGAAATAAAGTAGTAACAGTATTTAAATGTACCGCTCGACATACACCATGTTTAACTCTCAATACTAAACATAAATCCAACACCCGGAAACCCATGAATCACAAGCTAAGAAAAAAAAATACTACATAGCTCTAACTCTGGAATTTCTAATAAAGAATAGAAAAGTACAGAAGGGCTAAATACTAAAGGCAGGAATAGAAAGGGACTCCTTGGTCTGCGGACGCGACAGATGTACCTCGGAGTCTCTAAGCAGTCGCCTCCCTCAATGATAGTAGGCTTGATCAGCAGTACCTGGATCTGTACATGAAAAACATGCGCAGAAGGGGCATGAGTACACCACAACGGTACTCAATAAGTGCCAAGCCTAACCTCGGTTGGGTAGTGACGAGGTAGGTCAGGGCCCTACTAAGGTTAAATACAATATAAGGGTTAACAGTGTGGAATAAAGCAGTATAAATAAGTGCAACAGTAAGAAATAACATAGAATTGATAGAACAACAACAACTAGATCAGAGACAAAACAAGCCATGGAAAGAAATACAGCTCAACACAGAGATAACAACCGGGGCACCTTCCAGGATACCGTCCTGTAGTCCCAATTACAACTGTCAAGTGGATCTCCCGGGATACCGTCCCGTAGTCCATCATATATATGTCCGAAGGATCTCTCGGGATCCCGTCCCCTAGTCCAACTATCAATGTGCGGGGATCTACCGAAATCCCAATCCCTAGTCCCAAATGTAAATACCCAGTACTGGGGGAATCTACCGGGTGCATTCCCGTAGTTCCATTTAACTATGCAGGGAGGATCTAACGGGAATCTAACCCGTATTCCCAAAGTAAATGTGCAGGGGGATCTACCGGGAATCTAACCCATAGTCCCAAAGTAAACAAACCAGGAGAGCTACCGGAATCCCACATCCGTAGTCCCAAAATAAATATACAGCAGCAGCAGGAAGATAGCAAAATTCATATTAAGGCAATAAACGATTCTAGCCTAGCATGCTACACAGAATTCAAGTAAGGCAAGTTGAATCAAGTAAATCAATTAAGTCACTTAGACATGCTTTTCTAGGCTAACAACAGGCTTAATAGTGCAAGCAATAGAAATAGGAAAGAAAACATACTAGTAATCACTTAAAGAAAGCAGGATTTCTAAAAATAAGCACAAGTACGCACTCGTCACCTCACGTACAAGGCATTTCAATTACCAAATATACCAATCCTAAGGGGAAGGTCCCCCACACAAGGTTAGACAAGCCACTTACCTCGAACCGGCTCAAAATCAACCTAAAACCACGCTCTTTCCATGAGTACTCGACTCTAAATGGCCCAAATATATTCAATTCAATTTCATAATATAAATAACACTTCAAGAAACTGATTCTACAATTAAATTCTAAGCTAATTCGTGAAATGTAAAATGACCAAAATGCCCCTTGGGCCCACATCTCGGAATTGGGTGAAATTTACATTTTCAGAAACCTTGTACTCTCACGAGTCCATACATAACAAGAACACTGAAATCGGAGTCCAAATGACCCCTCAAATCCACATTTAAAAGCCTCTTAAACTCAAGCCCTAATTAACCATTTTTCCCAAATTTCTCACCACTAATTAGATCTTTAATCACATAAAACGAGTTATGAAGTTAAGGATGTTACCTCCAAGCAATTTCCCTTTGTTTTCCTCAAGAATTTCTCTCAAAAGCTTCAAACCCGGATGAAAATGGTGAAAGAATCCCTCAAATTCGCGAAGGCAACTATTTATATGTTCTGCCCAGTGATTTCCGCATCTACGGTCATGAGACCGCATATGCGATCCCGCTTCTGCGGAACTGACATCGCATCTGTGACTTTCCTTTAAGTGACCAACAACCGCACCTGCGAGTACCTTTTCGCAGATGTGAAACCGCTTCTGCTGTCTACCTTCCGCATCTGCGGACTCTGAAGACAAGGCCAATATCCGCTTCTGCGGTCCTCGCCGCTTCTGCGGCTCCACACCTGCGGAACCCAAACCGCTGGTGCGGTTATGACAATTACCAGCTGAACCAGCAATCTCTTAACTTCAAAAATCTTTCCGTCAACCATCCGAAATCATCCCGAGGGCCCCGTGACCTCAACCAAAGGCACTAACAAAACACAAAACACTATCCAAACTAGTACCAATCCTTAAAACACCTAAAACAATGTCGAAACCTCGGATAATTTAAGGATTTAAGCCTAAGAACTCCAAAATTCTCAAAAATATGCTTTCGATAAAAAACCCAACCAAACCACCTCCGAATGACCTGAAACTTTGCACACACATCCAAAATGACATAACAAAACTACTGAATTCCGACCCTTGGATCAAAATTTCACTATTGAACCGGAAACTTCGAAAATTCAACTTTTCGGCATTTCAACCCTAAATTAGCTACGGACCTCTAAAACACAATCCGAACATGCTCCTAACCCCAAAATCACCCAACGGAGCTAATGGAACCATCAGATTTCCATTCCGAGGCCGTCTTCTCACTATTGCGACTACGGTCAACTTTCCAACACTTAAGCTCTCATTTAGGGACTAAGTGTCCCAAAACTCTCCGAAACTCAAAGCCGAACATCCCGGCAAATCAAAATAGCAGAATTATACTTGGGGAAAGCAGTTAATAGGGGATTAGTGCGTAAATTCTTAAGACGACCATCCAAGTCATCACATCCTCCTACATTTAAACATTCGTTCGTCCTCAAACGAGCATAGAGACATACCTGAAGTATTGAAAAGATGAGGGTAACAGCTGTGCATATCCTACTCGGTCGCCCAGGTCGCCTCCTCGACCGGCTGGCCTCACCACTGAACCTTTACCGAAGCAATGTTCTTTGACCTCAGCTTTCTAATCTGCCTGTCTAATATTGCCACTGGCTCCTCAACATAAGATAGATCCTTGTCCAACTGGACTGAACTAAAATCCAACACGTGTGACGGATCCCCGTGATACCTCCAAAGCATCGAAACATGGAATACTGGGTGAACTCCGGCCAAGCTGGGAGGTAAGGCAAGCTCATAAGCAACCACCCCAACACACCTCAATATCTCAAAAGGGCCAATAAATCTCGGACTCAACTTTCCTTTCTTCCTGAATCTCATGACGCCTTTCATAGGCGAAACCCGAAGCAGAACCCGCTCTCCAACCATATAGGAAACATCATGAACCTTCCGATCCGCGTAACTCTTCTATCTGGACTGGGCTGTATGGAGTCTATTCTAAATCACCTTAACCTTCTCCAAAGCATCCTGAACCAAGTCTGTTCCCAATAGTCTGGCTTCACCCGACTCAAACCAACCCACCAGAGATCTGCACCGCCTACCATATAAAGCCTCATACGGTGCCATCTGAATGCTGGACTGATAGCTGTTATTGTAAGCAATCTCCTCCAATGGCAAGAACTGATCCCAAGACCCTCCAAACTCAATCACATACGCACGGAGCATATCCTCAAGGATCTGAATAGTGCACTCGGACTGTCCGTCCATCTGAGGGTGAAATGTTGTACTCAACTCTACCCGAGTACCTTACTCATGCTGAACGGCTCTCCAGAACCGTGATGTGAACTGGGTACCTCTATCTGAAATAATGGAAACTGGAATACCATGCAGACGAACAATCTCCCAGATATAAATCTCCGCCAACCGCTCCGAGGAATAAGTAGTACACACAGGAATAAAATGAGTGGATTTGGTCAGCCGATCCACGATCACCCAAATGGCATCAAACTTCCTCAAAGTCCATGGGAGCCCAACTACAAAGTCCATTGTGATCCGTTCCCACTTCCACTCCAGAATCTCTATCTGCTGAAGCAACCCATCCGGTCTCTGGTGCTCATACTTCACCTGCTGACAATTGAGACATCGAGCTACGAATCCAACTATATCTTTCTTCATCTGCCTCCACCAATAGTGCTGCCTCAAATCCTGATACATCTTCGCGGCACCCGGATGAATGGAATACCGCGAGCTATGGGCCTCCTCTAGAATCAACTTTCGAAGCCCATCAATATTGGGTACACAAATCCAACCCTGCATCCTCAATACCCCATCATCATCAATAGTAACATCCCGAGTATCACCGTGCTGAACCTTATCCTTGAGGACAAGCAAATGAGGGTCATCATACTGCCGCTCCCTGATACGATCAAATAAGGAAGACCGAGAAACCACGCAAGCTAGAACCCGACTGGGCTCCGAAAGATCCAATCTCACAAACTGGCTGGCTAAGGCCTAAATATCCATTGCCATAGGCCTCTCTGATGCTGGTATAAGCCAAACTCCCCAAACTCTCTGCCCGGCGACTCAAAGCATCGGCCACCACATTGACCTTGCCCGGGTGATACAAAATAGTGATATCATAGTCCTTTAGCAACTCTAACCACCTCCTCTGGCACAAATTTAGATCCTTTTGCTTGAACAAGTGTTGCAAGCTCCAATGGTCGGTATAAATCTCACAGGGAACCCCGTATAAATAATGGCACCAAATCTTCAGGGTGTGAACAATGGCAGCTAACTCAAGGTCATGAACAGGGTAGTTCTTCTCATGTATATTCAACTGTCTGGACGCATAGGCAATCACCCTAACATCCTGCATCAACACCGCTCCGAGGCCAACCCTCGAGGCATCACAATAAACAGTATAAGACCCCAAACCTGTAGGTAGTATCAAAATTGGGGCTGTGGTCAAAGCTGTATTGAGCTTCTGAAAGCTTGCCTCACACTCCTCCGTCCACTGAAACGGAGCACCCTTCTGGGTCAACTTGGTCATAGGGGATGCAATCGATGAAAACCCCTCCACAAAATGACGGTAGTAACCTGCCAAACCAAGGAAACTGCGAATCTCTGTAGCTAAGGATGGTCTGGGCCAACTCTGTACGACCTCTATCTTCTTCGGATCCACCTGAATACCCTCACTCGATACCACGTGGCCTAAGTATGCCACTAAATCCAATCAAAACTCACACTTCAAGAATTTAGCATATAACTTCTTCTCTCTCAGAGTCTAAAGCACAGTCCTCAGGTGCTGCTCATGATCTTCCCGACTCCGGAAATACACCAGAGTATCATCAATAAAGACAATGACGAACGAGTCAAGATACGACCGAAATACACTGTGCATCAAATGCATAAAGGCTGTTGGGGTATTGGTCAACCCAAATGACATAACAAGGATCTCGTAATGACCATACCGAGTCCTGAAAGCAGTCTTCGGGATATCTGGCTCCCGAATCTTCAACTAATGGTAACCTGAGCGCAAATCAATCTTAGAAAACACCCGTACGCCCTGAAGCTGGTCAAAAAGATCATCGATACGAGGCAAAGGATAACGGTTCTTCACTGTAACCTTGTTCAACTGGCGGATAGTCAATACACATACGCATAGAACCATCCTTTTTCTTCACAAACAAGATAGGAGCACCCCAAGATGATACACTGGGCCGAATAAAACCTTTATCAAGCAATTCCTATAACTGATCCTTCAACTCCTTCAACTCAGGAGGAGCCATACGATACGGAGGAATAGAAATGGGATGAGTGCCCGACAACAAATCAATGCCAAAATCAATATCTCTATCAGGCGGCATGCCTGGAAGGTCAGCTGGAAACACATCGGGAAAATCCCGTACTACTGGAACTGAATCAACTGAAGGGGTATCAATACTGACATCTCTCACATAAGCTAAATATGCATCACACCCCTTCTCAACCATACGCCGAGCTTTAAGAAAAGAAATAACTCTACTAGGATTGTGATCTAAAGTACCCCTCCACTCAACACACGGTACACCTGGCATAGCCAGCGTCACAATTTTGGCGTGAAAATCAAGAATATCATAATGGGGCAACAACCAGTCCATGCCCAAGATAATATCAAAATCAACCATGCTGAGTAACAATAAATTGGCTCTGGTCTCAAAACCACTAAGAGTAACCAAACACGACCGATAAACGCGATCCACAACGAGAGAATCTCCCACAAGAGTAGAAACATAAGCATGGGAACTCGAAGAATCCCGAGATACACCCAAATGTGGAAAAAAATAAGAAGAGACATAAGAATAAGTAGAGCCTGGATCAAATAGAACCGATGCATCTCTGTGACAAACCAATATAATACCTGTGATGACATAATCGGAGGCAACAACCTCGGTACGAGCAGGAAGGGCATAGTATCTGGCCTGGTTTCCCCCTTTAGGGCAACCTCTACCTCCCCGACCTCCACCTCTAGCTGGTTGTGCAGGTAGGGTAACAACTAGAGCTGTAACCATAGCCTGAGAGCTCTGCGGGGCACGTTGTGGCTGAGAAGTCTATGGAGGTGCACCCCTCCCAAGTCTGGGGCAATCCCTCACCATATGGCTTGTGTCACCACACTCAAAACAAGCTTTGGGAGGATGTGGTGGCTGTGACTGGCTAGGGCCAGGTCTGCTGGACTGGCCTCTGAAAACACCCCGCATAGGAGGCGCGCTAGAAATCGGTGGTGAATAATAAGGCTCCTGAGGTCTAGGAGGATCTAGAATACCACTAGCTGCTGGAAGAGCTGAATGAACAGGGCGACTCATATAACCCCTACCATGACGACCTGCAGCTGGGGTATGGGCACCAAAATAATGGCCCGACTCTCAAGACCTCTTGGCCTCCCTCTCCTCTTTCTCCCTAACATGCATACCCTCAATCCTCCTAGCAATGCTCACCACCCGCTAATAAGAAATATCCATCTCCAACTCATGAGCCATGCTAGATCTGATACTGGGAATAAGGCCCTCAATAAACCGGCGAACTCTCTCGCGAACAGTAGAAACCAAGGTTGGTGCATGCCTAGCCAAACTGGTGTAACAGACAGCATACTTTGAAACAGTCATAGCACCCTGGCGCAAATGCTCAAACTCTGCACGCCATGCATTCCTGAGGCTCTGAGGAACATACTCCCTCAGGAACAGATCTGAAAACTGAGCCCAAGTCAATGAAGCAAACTCATCTGGACTATCTAACTCATAGGTGCACCACCATTCATAGGCGGCTCCTCGAAGCTGAAAGGTAGTGAAATAAACCCCGCTCGATCCTGAGATACCCATGGTACGGAGAATGCGGTAACACTCATCAAGAAATCCCAAAGCATCCTCCGATGCTAGACCACTAAATACAAGAGGCTTGTACTTCTTGAACCTCTCAAGCCTCAACTGCTCATCCTCGGAAGTAGCTGCCCTGTCCTCGGGCTGAGCTGGCACTGTAGGCGGTACAAGAATAATCTCAGGGACCTGCTCAACATGCACTCGCTGCTCAAGAGTGCAAGCGGCGGGAGTCTGTGCTCCTCCCCCAGCCTGAGATGTGGCTGCAGCAAGGGGAAGCAACCCTGCCTGAGCCAAAGTGGTGTACATGCTCATGAACTGTGCCAAAGTCTCCTGAAGAGCTGGAGTGGTAGTAGCAGTAGGCATGTCAGGTGCCTAGACTCCGGCTGGATCAGCTGGTGGTACCTCGGCGGCAGCTCGCGCAGGTGCTCTGGCTGCACCACGTGCGCGTCCTCGACCTCTTCCCCGGCCATGGCCTCTGGTAGATGCAGTAGGGGCGCGAGTGCCTGATCATCTCGAGTAGCACGTGTCCTCACCATCTGTGATAGAATAGAAGATAGAAGTTTAGAATTGTGATGTCAAAAATATCACACGACAAGGAAATCAAATAAAGTGGAATTTTCCTAACAGTTACATAGCCTCTCGTAGATAAGTACAGATGTCTCCGTACCGATTAGCGAGACTCTAATAAACCGGCTTGTGATCCATGACTCCTATGAACCTAGAGATCTGATACCAACTTATCACGACCCCGGTTCGCCCTCCATGAAACACCGTGACGGTACCTAGTCTCTACGACTAGGTAAGCCTAATTTGCAGAAGAAAAACTAAAACTTGCGGAAGTAAACAATTTAAAATAGAAATAAAGTAGTAACAGTGTTTAAATGTGCCGCTCGGCATACACCATGTTTAACTCTCAATACTAAACATAAGTCCAAGACCCAGAAACCCATGAATCACAAGCTAAGAAAAGAAATACTACATAGCTCTAACTCCGGAATTTCTAATAAAGAACAAAAAAGTACAGAAGGGCTAAATACTAAAGGCAGGAATATAAAGGGACTCCTTGGTCTACGGACATGGCAGATGTACCTCGGAGTCTCTATGCAGTCGCCTCCCTCAACGATAGTAGGCCTGATCAGCAGTACCTGGATCTGCACATGAAAAACATGCACAGAAGGGGCATGAGTACACCACAACAGTACTCAGTAAGTGCCAATCCTAACCTTGATTGGGTAGTGACGAGGCAGGTCAAGGCCCTACTGAGGTTAAATATAATATAAGTTTTAACAATGTGGAATAAAACAGTATAAATAAGTGCAACAGTAAGAAATAACATAGAATAAAAAGAACAACAACAACTAGATCATAGACAAAACAAGCCACGGAAAGAAATACAGCTCAACACAGAGATAACAACCGGGGCACCTCTTAGGATACCGTCCTGTAGTCCCAATTACAATAATTCAGTGGATCTCCTGGGATACTGTCCCGTAGTCCATCATATATATGTCCGAAGGATTTCCTGGGATCCCGTCCCGTAGTAGAACTATCAATGCATGGGGATCTACCAGAATCCCAATCCGTAGTCCCAAATGTAAATACCCAGTATTGGGGGAATCTACCGGGTGCATTCCCGTAGTTCTATTTAACTGTGATGGGGGATCTACGGGGAATCTAACCCGTAGTCCCAAAGTAAATGTGCAGGGGGATCTATCGAAAATCTAACCCGTAGTCCCAAAGTAAACAGACAAGGGGAGCTACCGGAATCCCACATCCATAATCCCAAAATAAATACACAGCAGCAGCAAGAAGAGAAACAGAAATAGCAAAATTCATATTAAGGCAATAGGCGATTCTAGCCTAGCATGCTGCACAGAATTCAAGTAAGGCAAGTTGAATCAAGTAAATCAATTAAGTCACTTAGACATGCTTTTCTAGGCTAACAACAGGCTTAATAGTGCAAGCAATAGAAACAGCAAAGGAAACATACTAGTAATCACTTAAAGAAAGCCGAATTTCCAAAAATTAGCACAAGTACGCACTCGTCACCTCACGTACAAGGCATTTCAATTACCAAATATACCAATCCTAAGAGGAAGGTCCCCCACACAAGGTTAGACAAGCCACTTACCTCGAACCGGTTCAAAATCAACCTGAAACCACGCTCTTGCCACAAGTAATCGAATCCAAATGGCCCAAATCTATTCAATTCAATTTCATAACGTAAATAACACTTCAAGCAACCGATTCTACAATTAAATTCTAAGCTAATACGCAAAATTATGTAAAATGACCAAAATGCCCCTCGGTCCCACATCTTGGAATCGCGTGAAATTTACATTTTCAGAAACCTCGTACTCTCACAAGTCCATACATAACAAGAATACTGAAATCGGCTTCCAAATGACCCCTCAAATCCTCATTTAAAGGCCTCTTAAACTCAAGCCCTAATTAACCATTTTCCCCAAATTTCTCAGCACTAATTAGGTCTTTAATCACATAAAAACGAGTTATGAAGTCAAGGATGTTACCTCCAAGCGATTTTCCTTTGTTTTCCTCAAGAATTTCTCTCAAAAGCTTCAAACCCGGATGAAAATGGTGAAAGAATCCCTCAAATTCGCGAAATCAACTATTTATATGTTCTGCCCAGTGATTTCCGCATCTACGGTTATGGGACCGCATCTGCAGAACTGACATCTCATCTGCGACTTTCATTTAAGTGACCAACAACCGCACCTGCGAGTACCTTTTCGCAGATGCGAAACTGCTTCTGCGGTCTACCTTCCGCATCTGCGGAGTCTGAAGACAAGGCCAATATCCGCTTCTGTGGTCCTCGCCGCTTCTGCGGCTCCGCACCTGTGGAACCCAAACTGCAGGTGCAGTTATGACAGTTACCAACTAAACCAGCAATCTCTTAACTTTAAAAATCCTTCCGTCAACCATCCGAAATCATCCCGAGGCGCTCGGGACCTCAACCAAAGGCACTAACAAAACACAAAACACTATCCAAACTTGTACCAATCCTTAAAACAGCTAAAATAATGTCGAAACCTCGGATAATTCAAGGATTTAAGCCTAAGAACTCCAAAATTCTGAAAAATACGCTTTCGATCAAAAACCCAACCAAACCACCTCCAAATGACCCGAAACTTTGCACACACATCCAAAATGACATAACAGAACTACTGCAACTCTTGGAATTCCATTCCGGCCCTCGGATCAAAATTTCACTATCGAACCAGAAACTTCCAAAATTCAACTTTTTGGCATTTCAACCCTAAATTAGCTACAGACCTCCAAAACACAATCCGAACATGCTCCTAACACCAAAATCACCCAACGGAGCTAATGGAACCATCAGATTTCCATTCTGAGGCCATCTTCACACTGTTCCGACTACGGTCAACTTTCCAACACTTAAGCTCTTATTTAGGGACTAAGTGTCCCAAAACTCTCCGAAACTCAAAGCCGAACATCTCGGCAAATCAAAATAGCAGAATTAAACTTGGGGAAAGCAGTTAATAGGGGATCAGGGTGTAAATTCTTAAGACGACCGACCGGGTCATCACACTCGGAGCTCATCCACATTAGGCACACAAACTCGACCTTGCAATCTCAAAACTCCATCATCACCTAAGGTAACCTGCTTGGGACATCCGTGATGCACCGTGTCTCTGAGGACACACAAATGGGGATCATCATACTACCGATCATGGATACGCTCCAATAAAGAAGCACGAGCGACCGTGCAAGATAACACACGATTGGGCTCAGAAACATCCAACCTCACAAACTGATTGGCCAAAGCCTGAACATCCAAAGCAAGCAGTCTCTCACCGACCGGAATATAAGCAAGACTGCCCATACTGGCTGACTTCTTACTCAAAGCATCGACCACCACATTGGCCTTTCCCAGGTGATATAAGATAGTGATATCATAATCTTTCAACAACTCCAACCACCTCCTCTGCCTCAAATTCAACTCCTTTTGCTTGAAAAAATACTGAAGACTCTTGTGATCCGTGAACACCTCACATGCCACGCCATACAAATAATGCCTCCAAATCTTCAACGCATGAACAATGGCTGCCAAATCAAAATCATGAACCGGATAATTCTTCTCATGAATCTTCAACTGCCGTGAAACATAAGCAATGAACTTGCCATCCTGCATCAACACCGCACCAAGTCCAATGCGAGATGCGTCACAATAAACTGTATAAGGCCCTAAACCTGTGGGCAAAACCAATACCAGTGCCATAGTCAGAGCTGTCTTAAGCTTTTGAAAGCTTGCCTCACACTCATCCGACCATCTGAACGGGGCACCCTTCTAGGTCAACCTGGTCATCGGGGTTGCGATAGATGCAAACCCTTCCTCGAACAGTTGATAGTAACCTGCCAATCCCAAGAAACTTCGAATCTCTGTGGCTGATGCTGGTCTAGGCCAGTTCTTGATTGCCTCAATCTTCTTTGGACCAACCTGAATACCCTCTGCTGATACAACATGATCCAAGAATGCAACTGAACTCAACCAGAACTCACACTTTGAGAATCACTCTAAGATGCTGCTCGTGCTCCTCCCGACTGCGGGAATATATCAAAATATCATCAATGAAGACTATCACAAACGAATCCAAGTAAGGCCTGAACACTCGATTCATCAAATCCATAAAAGCTGCTGGGGAATTCGTCAACCCGAATGACATCACCAAGAACTCATAATGCCCGTACCGAGTGCGGAAAGCTGTGTTAGGGACATCGGATGCCCTAATCCTCAACTGATGGTAGCCAGATCTCAAGTCAATCTTCGAGAATACCTTGGCACCTTGAAGACGATCAAACAAATCATCAATCCTTGGCAATGGATACTTATTCTTGATTGTAACCTTGTTCAACTATCGGTACTCAATACACATTCTCATCGAT
The DNA here is from genome assembly GCF_000715075.1 of Nicotiana tabacum. Lineage (NCBI taxonomy): Eukaryota > Viridiplantae > Streptophyta > Magnoliopsida > Solanales > Solanaceae > Nicotiana > Nicotiana tabacum. The sequence goes on from NC_134101.1 coordinate 108,901,286, forward strand.
CCATCCTTCTTCTTAACAAACAACACTGGTGCACCCCAAGGCAAAACACTTGGCCTAATGAAACCCTTCTTAAGCAAGTCTTGCAATTGCTCCTTCAACTCCTTCAACTCAGGCGGGGCCCTACGATACGGCGGGATAGAAATAGGCTGCGTGCCCAGAGCCAAATCAATGCAAAAGTCAATATCCCTATCGGGTGGCATACCTGACAGGTCTGAAGGAAAAACCTCAAGAAACTCACGAACAATGGGCACAGAATCAATAGAAGGAACCTCAGCACTAGAATCACGAACATATGCCAAATAGGTCAAATACCCCTTCTCGACCATACGCCGAGCCTTCACATAAGAGATAACTCTACAAGTATAATGACTAGGAGTCCCTCTCCACTCTAAACGAGGTAAACCCGGCAAGGCTAAGGTCACAGTCTTGGCATGACAATCCAAGATAGCGTGGTAAGGTGATAACCAGTCCATCCCCAATATTACATCGAAATCAACCATGTCCAGAAGAAGCAAATCTACACGAGTCTCAAGACCCCCAATCACGACTATACATGAATGATGGACTCGATCTACCATAATAGAATCACCCACCGGTGTAGACACATAAACAGAAGCACTCAAAGAATTGCTAGGCATGACCAGATACGATGCAAAATAAGATGACACATACAAGTATGTAGACCCTGGATCAAATAACACTAAAGCATATCTATCACAAACCAAAACCGTACCTGTAATAACCCCATCTGAAGCCTCACCCTCGGGCCTGGATGGAAGTGCATAACATCGGGGCTGGGCCCCACCATCCTGAACTACATCTCTGGGACGGCCTGCTGCTGGCTGACCTCCACCTCTAGCAGCCTGAGCTCTACCTCCAATACCTCTACCTCCACCTCTAGCACCTCTACCCCTAGCTCTAGCTGGCTGGACGGGCTGTGGGACACCTGGTGCCTGAACCATGGCACGGGAACCCTGATATTGAGAGCTACTCGGTGCTCGAGGGAAAAACCTAGCAATGTGACCCATATCACAAGTGTAGCAAGCCCTCGACTGCTAAGACTGTTGGCCATGACGACCTGAATGACCACCCCAAAAACTTTGAAGCGGTAGTGCACTGATAGGAGTTGGTGGTGTACTGTAGGATTGCTGATTAGAATACTGCATCTGAGGACCACGACTACCTGAAGCACCATGAGAAACCTGAAGTGCTGACTGAAAAGGCCTAGGAGGATGGCCTCTACATATGAATCCCTACCTCCAGATGAGGTACCACTGAATCGGCCTGAATGACGGGGCCTCTTCTCCGACCCATGACCACCTCCTTGTGACAGAACCATCTCAACTCTTCGGGCCACATTGGCCGCCTCCTGGAAAGAAATCTCACTCCCAGCCTCCCTAGCCATCTGAAGACGAATCGGCTGAATAAGTCCATCAATGAACCTCCTCACCCTTTTTCTCTCGGTGGGAAGTATGATAAGAGCATGACGAGCCAAGTCAATGAATCTGGTCTCACACTGGATAACAGTCATAGAACCTTGCTAGAGGTGCTCAAACTGCCTCCGATAGGCCTCTCTCTGAGTAATGGGGAGAAACTTCTCCAGAAATAGCTGCGTAAACTGCTCCTAAGTCAAGGCTGGCGATCCGGCTAGTCTAGCTAAGCAATAATCTCTCCACCAAGTCTTGGCGGATCCAGATAAGCAAAAAGTAGTAAAATCAACCCCATTGGTCTCAACTATCCCCATGTTCCTAAGAATCTCGTGACAATTGTCTATATAATCCTAGGGATCCTCAGTAGATGCACTAAAAGTAGTAGTGAAGAGCTTGGTGAACCTATCCAACCTCCACAAAGCATCGGCAGACATAGCCGCTCCATCACCGGTCTGAGCTACCACACCCCGCTGAACTGATCCAACTGGCTGAACCACTGGAGTCTGAAACTGGGGAGCTATCTGCTCCGGAGTGCGAGTAGCAGGAGCCTGGGCTCCTCCTCCAGCCTCAGAGACGGCTGGTGCTACAGGAAGCAAGCCTGCTCGGGTGACACTCTCCATGAGTCCCACTAAACGGACCAGAGCATCCTGAAGAACTGGGGTAGCAATAAACCCCTTTGGGACCTGAGCTGGGCCCACCGAAACTGCTGGGGCTGGAACCTCATCATCAAAGTCAACCCGAGGCTCCGCCGCTGGTGCTGCTGCTCGGGGCTGAGCTCTGCCCCTACATCGGCCTCTAGTACGGCCTCTGCCTCGCCCTTTGCCCCTCGTGGGAGCTGCTGCTGGGGGCTCTGGCTGCTGGTCAGTGGATGAGGAAGCACGTGTTCTCGCCATTAGTTAATTTAAGTCAAATTAGTTTCTTTTTTAAAATTTTGAATTTAAAAATAATTAAATAGGTATATTATTTTATTAAAGAACCATTACTTCCTACTATTTTTAAAAAATAGTATTTTTCATAAGAAAGAGGAATTGGGAATTCGACACTTCAGTAAAATGCCCTTCCTTCGCCTATTTGCCCTACAAATAGCAATCCTACAAATTCGGCTCCAATCCCACGATCTCTCACCACGATTTCTAGCTCCTCACCCACAAAATATGTTAAATTATTAGAAATTTACTAATAGAAATGAAAGGAAAAGACAATTTGAATTTGAGATTAGAAAGTTCTTAAAACTATGATGCGAATGCTCAAATTATGGATAATACCACGAAATTGAAGTCTTATTTATGAAAAATAAAACAATAATAAAAAATAATATTTTTAAATTACAAAATAAATTTCTAATATAGGTAATTTTACAAAAATCAAATTTGTATCTTAAAAATAAAAAAAGAAAGAAAATTTATGTAAAGAAATAAAATGATAGTGAAAATATTACTACAACATTTATATATAATATTTTCAAAAAATTAACAAAAATATTTTTCTATGATTAATATCTGGATCGAGTGCAGTTAATTTGAGTTAAATGCATAGCACAATTTTTTGAAAATGCAGTCCAGTTTAGAAAATAGAATGATAAGAATTATTTGAATTTGAGAGGAGATTAATTTTTTATTTTTGAAAATATTACGTAAAGAACTAAAATGACAGTAAAAATATTACTACAATATTTATAAATAATGTGTTCAAACAATTAAGAATTTTTTTTATGATTAAATAAAATTTTAAAAATACAAAATACATTTTAATATTGGTAGCCTTATTAAAAAAAATTAAAAATTAAATCGTATCTTATAGCTAAAAAAGAAAGAAATTTTAACTGCATCTAATACCAAATTAATTATAAGAGAACTCAATATATTTGGAACATGATAATCAAATAACTTGTGTATTAATATTTTTGTCATGACCCGGATTTCCCACCCTCGGGAGTCGTGATGGCGCCTACTAATGTGAGCTAGGCAAGCTAATCATTTAACTTCTTATTTCATTACGCAATTTTTTCTTTAAAACAAATATAAGACGATAACATGAAAACAGCGGAACTTTAAAGAATTAAGCGGACGATAACAATTAAATGTCTGAAATTTGCATTTATTACAACTCTTAAAAACCTAAAGCACCCAAAACCTGATGTCACAGTGTCACAGACGGCCTAAGATTTACTACATACAAAGTCTGAAGAAAATGACAATACACTGTTTCTGAATAAAAGGAAAATGAAACAGGAAGTAGGAACAGAGGAGACGCCAGGGCCTGCGGACGCCTGCAGGTCTACCTTGGATCTCCGTGTGGACTGAAGGTAGCCTCCACACTACGGTTCAAAAGCTGCTCCAGGATCTGCACATAGTGCAGAGTGTAGTATCAGCACAATCGACTCCATGTGCTGGTAAGTGTCTAGCCTAACCTCGGCGAAGTAGTGACGAGGTTAGGATCAGACTACCAAATAAACCTATGCAGTTCAAATATATATACAGCAGAAAAGAAGTACAGAAATAACCAGACAAAATAGGAGGGGGAGCATGCTGTGGGGGAGATAACAGTTCCGAATAGAAAGATATCAAATAAACGAAAGAAACAACATAACTCGGATCTCAACAAAGAATCAGAAATCAATAAATGCACGGCATCACCCTTCGTGCTTTTACTCTCGTCCTCAACAAAGAATCAAAAATCAATAAATGCACGGTATCACCCTTCGTTCTTTTACTCTCGTCCTCACCAAAGCAATCATATAATAAAAATGTGCACGACATCACCCTTCATGCTTTTACTCTCTTTCCTCACCATATAATCAATATAATCGGCATGGAATGGTACATCGTGCGGCACGACATCACCCTTCGTGCTTTACACTCTTTCCTCACAATAATACACGACATCACCCTTCGTGCTTTACACTCTTTCCACACAAAACAAACAATGCACGACATCACCCTTCGTGCTTTAACTCTCTTCCTCACCCAAACAACAATCACAAACAATAGGGCAAGAGAATAAATGAAATTGCAATAAAGATCCTGGCAAGGGAACAAAAATTCAACAAATAAATCCCGGCAAGGGAACATCATCAATAACCTCAACATCCCGGCAAGAGAGATAATGAATAAATCAACAATAGCCCGGCAAGGGCGACAACATAATGATCTCTTATCTTTCTCACTTTTACTTCACAATTCACCTCACAACTCGAGCCAACGCTCTAGAGGTTCAATTATCACTTATACTTTCACAATTCGTTACACAACTTGAGCCAACGCTCCTCAATGTTCATAGGTCACAATTCCTTCCACAAACTTTACACAATAAGTAGAAACCATTACCAAGGCATGAAAGATACAACGAAGTCATGATAATCACAATATAAGACTCACGGGCATGCTAGACACCAACGTATAGATACTTGTCACCATGCCTACACGTCGTACTCAACAATTAGCACATAGCAAATAGAACTCAACTCCTAATCCCTCAAGCTAAGGTTAGACCAAACACTTACCTCGATGTCACGAACACAATTCACGATTCAATTATAGCTTTACCCCTTGATTCCACCACCAATTCACTCGTATCTAGTCACAAGTTACTTAATTACATCAATAAACGCTAAATGAATCAATTTGAATGCATGAAAATGAATTTTTCAAAGTGTTACCCAAAAAGTCAAAAATCGCCCCCAGGGCCCACATGGTCAAAACCCGAGGTTCGAACCAAAACCCGTTTACCCATTCCCCCACGAACCCAAATATATAATTTTTTTTGAAATCGGACCTCAAATCGAGGTCCAAATCCCCAATTTTTAAAAAACCCTAGGTTCTACCCAAAAAAACCCAATTTCCCCTATGAAAATCATTGATTTTGAGTTGAAATCATGTGAAAAGATGTTAATGATTGAAGAAAATGAGTTAGAAATCACTTACCAATGTTTTGGAGAAGAAAGGTTATTTGAAAAATCGCCTCTTATGTTTTTGGGTTTTGAAAAATGAAAACTAACTGAAAATCCCGTCTAAATATACTACTCTCAGATGCTCTGTGCGGACCGCACAAAATCAACTGCAGCCGCACAGCCACCAGTGAACCTGTGCGGACCGCACAAAATCAACTGCGGCCGCACAACCACCAGTGCGGACATCACAAAACCAGTGCGGACCGCACTAGCAGGTTCAGAGAGTTGCACTTCTCTGAACTTCCAATAGCTATGTTTTAAGTCTCTGACACCCCGGAACCCACCCGAAACTCACCCGAAACTCACCCGAGCCTTCGGAACTCCAAACCAAATGTGCATACTAACTCAAAAACATCATATGGACCTACTCGTGCGAGCACATCATCAAAATAACATATAAAATCATGAATTAAACCTCAAAACTCAACATTTTCATCAAGAACTCTGAAAGTTCATAACTCTAATCGGAAGTCCAACTCATGTCAAATAAACCCCGTTTTTCACCAAATTTCACAGCTATCTTTCAAATACTATAACAAATTTGTACAGTGCTCTGGAACAAAAATACGGGCCCGATAACAGTGGTTTCAAACATTAATTCTTTTCTTTATTTCTTAGATAATTCAGTAAAATAATTTCTCTCAAAAATTGATTTCTAAGGCTTGGGACCTCGGAATTCATTTTCGGGCATATGCCCAAGTCCCATATTTTACTGCGGACCTCCCGGGATCATCGGAATACGGATCCGGGTTAGTTTGCTCAAAATATTGACCAAAGTCAACCATAATTAATTTTTAACTCTAGAAATTTCTATTTCTCATATTTTCACATAGCATGCTTTCCGGATATAGGTCCGGACCACGCACGCAAATCAAGGTGAGGTAAAAGGGAGGTTTTTAGGCCTCAGAATACTGAATTCACTTGCAACACCAGTGATGACCCAAAGGTCATCACAATTTTAGACTAATTAAAAGTTATAATTTAAAACAAAATATGACATTATTTTTGTTCTAGGTAAAACATTAATATAAGAACTAATTAACATTTATAGTAGGGATGAGAATGTATATAAAAAGAAATAGAGGTGGTGTGAGGATACTTATACTTTAAATATAGATTTAAAAATAGATAAATTAAAATAATTAAATTATAAAAATAAAACATTTATTTTTATTAAATACTATTAAAAAGATAAAGCAAGACATTAATTTAATTATAAGCTAATAAAAAATTATATGATAGTGTAATAATATTAAATATTAAATAATACAATAACTATAAGAAAAGAACAAAAAAAGAATTTACATAAAAATAATGTGATGAATAAGAGATATTTGATTTTCAGATAAAAATAAAGTGATAGTATGAATTTTGTTAAAATAATATGATCTAATGTGCTCAAACAAGACAAATCACAATATGACATGTTTAATATTCTTTAATATCGACAACGGAACGAAATGCAAGTACTAAAATCAAGGGGTTAGGTTGCTACAAATATATATTAAAAAGATTGGTTGTCTACTACGAGATTTAAATAATAATTTCATATTCTGCTTCATAATTAAATTCTCATGTTATATAATTTTTATTTGAAAGGTTTATATTTTAAGGTTATTTGTACATGATTCAAATAATCTACATCGCAATTTGAAATAATTTGTCCGCGGATCGCGCGGGTACTAATACTAGTATCTATATCTATATTATATTAAAAGGAGAGTAGTATGCATTGTGGTTAAGCCAAGTGGCAAGCTAAAATGAAACCACTTGGCAATTTTAGGACAACATTAATAACTAGAAATTATATATAGAAACATAATTAATGGAAGTAGTTTAATGAATCTTATACATAATCTAAATAGATCTTAGATAAATCTAATCTATATATCTTTAATTAAATTTATATGTATATTTGTATCTATATCTATATCTATATTTATATCTATATCTATAATTATATATTGCTCTACTCATAGATTTTTTTCTATATTAGCTAGAAATATGGAGGTAAAAAATTAATTAAATCTATAATAGAAAAAAATAAAAATATATAAAGACGTAAATTGAGATAACCTATAACTATTTATACTTTGGAGTAAGTTAAAATATAAAATAAAACTAAAATTTACTTAAGATATTAAGGATTTATTGAGTTTAAAAATTAAATAATTTCAAGCAGCAAAATAAGATCTTACATAAAGTATACAAATTATTTATAAGGTAAGAGAAAAATTAAATAATTAACAAAAGATATTTTAATAACAAGAATAATAAATTCATATTAATACTGATAAATCGTGCAAACAAATATTTTATACGTAAATATTACTAAAACATTTAGATATAACGCGTTTGAAAAATTAAGAAAATATTTTTCTATGATTATATTTGAATTAAGTTCAGTTAGTTTAAATTTGAAAGCATAACATAATTTTTTGAAAATATAGTCCAATTAAGAAAATAGAATAATAAAAATTATTTGAATTTGAGATGAGAAAGTTTTTAAAGTTTTATCTATATTATATTAGAATGAGTGTGGTAAAAATAGATACTAAATTCAAACAGGCTAATAAAAATTCACGTGACAATGTAATAATATTAGGTATTGAATAATATAAAATAAAAAATAAAGAATAAATAGAGAAAAAAATAAAATTTAGATTTTTTATCATAGAAAAAGGGAAAAACTTATTTAAATTTGAGATGATAAAGTTTTTATTTTATAAGAAAAAAGTCATAATATAAGTCCACATAACTCAAGTCTAATAGTTAAAATCAAAAACTAAAAAAATTGAACAACAAAAATAAATTAGAGATAATGTAAGGACATTTATAAATCATAAGTTTAGAAAATAAAATAAAATAAATATACAATACTTAAGAATATTATTAAATTTTAAATAATTTAAAATTTTTTGAGTAATGTTTTTAAAACAAAATAAATATTTATTTCATAATTAAAAAAATTATATATTTATCTTATATTATTAAAGAAAAGTAGTCGATAATGATATTAAATAAATTTACAAGTTAACGAAAAGCTACATAAAATGTAGTAAGATTATATATTAGATTAAAAAAATAGCAAAATTATGTTAAATTATTAGAAATTAAAAGAAAAAATTATTTGTATTTGAGATTAGAAAGTTCTTAAAACTATGATGTGAATGCTCAAATTATGGATAATACCACGAAATTGAAGTCTTACTTATGAAAAATAAAACAATAATAAAAAATCAAAATTTTAAATTACAAATTAAATTTCTAATATAGGTAATTTTACAAAAATTAAATTTGTATCTTAAAACTAAAAAAGAAAGAAAATTTATGTAAAGAAATAAAATGACAGTGAAAATATTATTACAACATTTAGATATAATATGTTCAAATAATTAAGAAAATATTTTTTTATTGATTAATATCTGAATCGAGTGTAGTTAGTTTGAGTTTGAATGCATAGCATAATTTTTTTAAAATGCAGTCCATTTTAGAAAATAGAATGATAAGAATTATTTGAATTTGAGATAAGATTATTTTTTAAAAAAACTATTACGTAAAGAACTAAAATGACAGTAAAAATATTACTCCAATATTTAGAAGTAATGTGTTCAAACAATTAAGAAATTATTTTCTATGATTAAATAAAATTTTAAAAATACAAAATAAATTTCTAATATTGGTAATCTTACTAATGAAAATTAAAAATTAAATTGTATCTTATAGCTAAAAAAGAAAGAAAATTTACCTGCATCTAATACAAAATTAATTATAAGAGAACTCAATACATTTGGAACATGATAATCAAATAACTTATGTATTAATATTTTAGACTAATTAAAAGTTACAATTTAAAACAAAATATGACATTATTTTGGCTCTAGGTAAAACATTAATATAAAAATTAATTAACATTTGTAGTAGGAAGAAAATGTACATAAAAAAAATAGAGGTTGTGTGAGGATACTTATTCTTTAAATTAATTTAAAAATATATAAAATAAAATAATTAAATTATATTTTAAAATATTATTGATAAATTTAAATAATTAAAATATTATGATTAAATATTAAATAATACAATAACTATAAGAAAAGAACAAAAAAAAGATTTATGTAAAAGTGATGTGATGAATAAGATATATTTGACTTCCAGATAAAAATAAAGTGATGATAAGAATTTTGTTAAGATAATATTATCTAATGTGCTCGAACAAGATATATCACAATATGGCATGTTTAGTATTCTTTAATATCGACAGCGGAACGAAATACAAGTACCAAAATCAAGGGGTTAGGTTGCTACAAATATATATTAAAAAGATTGGTTGTTCACTACGAGATTTGAACAATAATTTCATATCATATTTCATAATTAAATTCTCATGTTATATAATTTTTATCTGAGAGGTTTATATTTTAAGGTTATTTGTACATGATTCAAACAACCTACATCGCAATTTGAAATGATTTGTCCGCGCATCGCGCGGGTACTGATACTAGTTATATTAAAAGGAGAGTAGAGAAGCATGAGGTTAAGCCAAGTGGCTTATTGAGAAAATGCCACTTGGCACTTTTAAGACAAAATCTAATATAGATTGACAAGATTAGGATAAAGATAATATGAAATATGGTATATTTAGGAACATTATGTTGATTAGAAGAATTCCAAATTTGTAAATTGTTCAAGAAAGTTTTATGTAGTAAATATTTTTATTTAAGGAAGAATATTTCTTTAATTTTGGTCAAAATGAAAAACGAAAGGATTGAATTTGGATTGATTTTCCTTCATGATACATTTCCAACTAAAATTTAGGTGAGATTATCTTTTTAATTTAGGTACGTATTAACAAAATATTTAGTTTGAAAAATATGATATGAAATGTCATAATTAATTTCTCCAAAATTGTGGTTAAGTCAAATATATATATATATATATAAAGGAATAAAGTTTGCATTGTGGTTAAGTCAAGGGGCAAACTAATATAAAGTTACTTGGCAATTTAGGACAATAGTTATAATAAGATTTAATTTAAATTTAAGGGTAAAATTATTTTTTGAATTTAAATGAAAAGATATTAAATAAGATTTTTTTGAATCTGAATGAAAAGAAAGTTAATATTTTGTTAAGCTACAACCTACTATCTTATCTTTACTGATAAGAGTTTAAAAAGGATAAAAATAATAACTACATAGTAATAATAAGAATAATCTATATCTATTCTGTTAATTTATTTTCTTAAACCAAATCAACTTAATTCTTTTTCAAGCTTTTGAATTGAAAAACATATAAATCGGATCATATCCAAGTTTTTGAATATGAAAAAACTCCAAGGATGAAAAAATATGAGCAGATACTCTTCTATTTTTTTAATCTATTATTGACTTAAATACTAAATAGAATAACTTTATGAAATTTATAGTAGGAAAAATAATAAAGGAAGAGGGGGTGGAGATAGCGTGTGAAAATTTATAATTTACAATTACATAATAAATAAAATAAAAATAATAAATAATATTATTAATAAATTTAAATATTAATCTAAGTAGTAGAATAAAAGTTAACAAAAAAATTTACTATAATAAAAAGAAAAACTAAATTCATCTATAATATATTATAATCTATCTATTTATCTATATCATATTATATGCATCTATATCTTCTATATTATCTTCTATATTTTATTAGTACTGAGTATTAATATTATTTCAATTATAGGTAAAATTCAAAATGAGACAAATTAATTAAAACATCATATAAAAATGTACCAAGTGAAGTATAGAGATAATTTGTTGATATTTATAATATTTATTAGTTTATAATAACTTTAGACTTTTGGAGATGAACGTAACAATGGAATAAAAGTTTCGAGAAAATATTTTGGGAATAAGAAAATAGATATTTATGTTATATTAAAAGGATAGCAATTGAGATTAAGTCAAGTGACAAACTAATAAAATGCAATGAGATAATATTAAGTATAGTAGATTATGTAATAAAAGAAAATGATGAACTAAAAGTAATTCGATGACTATATGAATCCTTTTATAACTTTATAAGATTCTTTTATTGGATATGTTTTCTTGGGTAACAAGAAGGTAATTTGAATTTGATTCAAGCATATGATATAATGTGCTCAAACAAGTTAGATCACATGACATAATTCACATTGTTTAATATTATCTGCGCATCGGACGGGTACTAATATTAGTTTACTTAAAAGAAGAAAGTCAGACCTGAGATTTTGCAATGTGCATAAAATGCCATGTAGCAATTTAGGACAAATCAGTTAATACAGTTAAAATTAGTTTCTCTTTCAAAATTTTGAATTTGAAAACAAATTTCTTTCTAAATATTCAGTAGTTTCTACTGTTTTTAAAATTCAGTAGTTTCTATTATTTTTAAAATACTGTATTTTTTATATGAAAGAGGAATTGGGACTTCGGCGCTTCAATCCCACGCCATTAGTTAGTTTAGGTCAAATTAGTTTCTTTTTAAAAATTTTGAATTTAAAAATAATTAAATAGGTATATTATTTTATTAAAGAACCATTACTTTCTACTGTTTTTAAAAAATAGTATTTTTTTATAAGAAAGAGGAATTGGGAATTCGGCACTTCAGTAAAACGCTCTTCCTTCGCCTATTTGCCCTACAAGTAGCAATCCTACAAATTCGGCTTCAATCCCACGATCTCTCACCACGATTTCTAGCTCCTCACCCACAAATTCTTCTCTTCTAGGTTCTCAGTAACATGATTTCACAGTTTTCTAAAATCAGTTTTTTGCTTTTACAATATATACTTCTATTCTTTCTCCCTCGTGTGCATATCAAACTACAATTTTGGACTACAATAGGTGATCGGTATGATTTGTATTTCATGAACAATCTTTATTCCTGTTCGGATTGTATTTTTGGAACAGATTATTTCTGTAAAGTTTGTTGTCACGACCCCAATCCCCGGTCGTAATGGTGCCTAACACGATGCTAGGCAAGCCCGACCAATTCGTCACTCACAATCCCTTATGTAGAATTCATTACCAAATAATAGGATTTAATGCCAAATTAACATAATTATAACTCTGTAGTAATAGATAAACAGTATGGAAAATCCATAAAATATCAATATAAATCCCACCGATCTGGTGTCACGAGCCAAGAGCCTCTAATACAAGTCTGTGTAGCAATCTATACATAGAGTTGTCTAGAATGCGGAAAATAAAGAGGATAAGGGGAGAAATCGGGTCCTGCGGACGCCAAGCAGCTACCTCGATGACTCCGGAATAAGTTGAACAACAGCAGAAAGCTCAAACTATGCCTCCGAGATACCTGTATCTGCACACATGGTGCAAGGAGTAAAGTGAGTACTCCAACTCAGTGAGTAATAGCAATAATGACTCACGGAAAGAAAACTCGTAAAACACTACGCAGTTCTATATTAAGACAGTGAGAATATCAAAAACAACAACTGAATGAAGAAGTCAGTTTAAAGTCCTTTAAGCCAATATTCATTTCATTTACTCCACACGATAACCGAATTCATATTTGTACTATTGCGGCATGCAGCTCGATCCATATAGTATACTGCTGCGGTGCGCAGCCCGATCCATATAATATACTACTGCGGCGTGCAGTCCGATCCATATAATACACTACTCGGCATGCAGTCCGATCCATATAATATACTACTGCGGCGTGCAGTCCGATCCGTATAAATATATATACTGCTGCGGCATGCAGCCCGATCCATAGCATATCAAATACCCTCACAATGGGGTTCTCGACCCCTCTCAGTCAATATAGACTTGGCCTCTCGGGCACACTAAGATAAGACAGGGTTCTCAACCCACACATTACTCTCGTTAGGATTTAACAATTTCTAAAGCTGGTTCATATTATGTTTATCAGTTAAGAACATGACTGAGGGTATGATTTCGACAAGAAAAGTGAGGTCAACCAATACAAATGCCCCCTAAGGGTTCTACAGATCGGCACAAGGCCTCAAACATGGCAACTAGCCCATAATATAATGATATTAATTAAGTCTCAGTCAAAAGTACAGTAGAGTCATCAAACGGGATGGACCGAGTCCAAATCCCCAGTAGTAACAGACCCCACGCTCATCATACAGCGTGTGTCTCATCTCAACATAGCACCACGTTGTGCAAATCCGAGGTTTCAAACCTTCAAAACATCATTTATAACCATTACTCACCTCAAGCAGGCCGTAATCCTAGCTCGTTACTCCCTTGCCTCGCAAATCAACCTCCTCGAGCGTCGAATCTGATCAAAACCACAAGTAATACGTTACAATAGGCTAAGGGAATACAACCCAATCGAAAAGACTCGAAAAATATCGAAAATCACGAAGTTGGCAAAACCCGAGCCCCGGGCCCACTTCTCGAAAAATCAAAAAATTGACATCACCGGATTCCTTATCTCGCCACGAGTCTATACATATCAAATTTACCGAAATCCGAGCTCAAATGCTCCCTCAAACCCCCAAATTTCTATTTCAAAAGTCAAGCCCTAATCTTTCCCTTTTTAATCAAATTTCCATGAATTTAGATTCTAAATCTACAATTAAATGACGTTTCTAGGCCATAGGACTCACCTCCAATCGATTTCCAGTCAAAACCCTCTTTAATATTCGTCAAAAGCTCCCAAGGTTACTTAACAATGGAGGAAATGGGACTTGGTTCGCGGGTGAAATGTTTATTAAAACCCTTCTGTCAGCCCAAATTTTACTCTATGCGATCGCATCCAAGCCTCTACGATCGCATAGCTCAACTTTCCCAGGCCTCCAAAATGTCCTATGCGAACGCGACCCCTTAACTGCGATCGCACTGCTTCACCAATCAAACCTACGCGATCGCATACACTACTCCGCGATCGCATTGAACAAAGTACCCCTCAGAACCTCAGGGCCATTTAACACTATGCGATCGCATTACTCCTCATGCGATCGCAATGAACAATCAGAACGGCCTTCCCCAAACCTTCTATGCGATCGCAATTGCACTCCTGTGATTGTAGAGAACAAAAATGTTCTGCAACACTCATCTAAAATCTGCAACTTCAAAAACCAAGATTGGTCCGATTGACCATCCGAAATCACCCCAAGGCCCCCGGGACCTCAACCAAAGTGCCAACCCATCCTAAAACATCATTCAAACCTGTTTCAATCATCAAAACACCACAAACAACACCAAAACCATCAAATTATCTCGGATTCAAGCCTAAATTTCTTAAAAACTTCTGAAATACGCATTTGATCAAAACCCCGACCAAGACACCTCCGAATGATCTGAAAATTTGCACACGCATCCCAAATCACTTAACGGAGCTACAACAACTCTCGGAATTCCATTCCGACTCTCGAATCAAAATCTTACCTATCAACCGGAAATCGCCAAAATACTAACTTCGCCAATTCAAGCCTAATTCTACACCGGACCTCCAAAATTACTTCCGATCACACTCCTAAGTCACAAATCATCCCCCGAAGCTAACCGAATCATCAGAATTAAAATCCGAGCCCTCTAAAACATAGGTCAACGTCCGGTTGACTTTTCCAACACAAACCTTCCTTAAAGAGACTAAGTGTCTCATTTCTTATCAAAACCACTCCAATTCAACTCGTCCACATATGCATAACAAAATAGGTAGTGGGGAAAACGGGGCGGTAACTCATGAGACGACAGGTCGGGTCGTCACATTCTCCCCAACTTAAACAAACGCTCGTCCTCGAGCGTACCCAGAGTTGTCCTAGAAGCCAACCAAAAGCTGAATGACCTTATCGAGCATAAACCCGGGGATGATCCCACGTCACCCTATCTCACATGGGTCCGATAACGCGTTTTAACTAAAATCACACAATCTAGTCTAGCCCATAAATCATAGAGCCACATTTCACCTTTTCGGAATCATACACAAGATCAGAACCTCACACCTACATTCAGAATAAGTCTGAACCAACTGTAATAGACCATGCCTGCAACCTTAGGTGCAATTATATGATATACCAATAACTCAAACAAATGCAGCGATAACTTCCATTCACAGCAGCTGCCTACAATAACCAAATACCGATAGAAATCTCTTATTAGCCAAGGTCTCATTCCAACACTCTCATATACTACCAACGATAATTGAAACACGCAATAAACCATAACCATTGCTCAGATCAACCATTCATGAGGCCATTTCTCCTCTAGCAATTATCATAACAAATTTTTGAACCGAACCTCAATATTTACCCATCAAACATGCTGAAATCAAATCCATTTGTATTCATTAATGACCCCAACGATCACTTCGAACCCAACACACCACTCTGGTGACATGACACATCAATACATTCCTAAGCCACAACTTGCATAATACGTGCACCGATAAGAAACGGTCCGAACATACTCAAATCATAAAAATGACTCAACTGAGAGAGTTGTACCTCAAACTCACCAGTACTGCCATAACACAAGGCCGCGACCCTGTCTCACATCATAGAAATAGGACACACAAATTTGACCCACAAGGTCATGTTTCCACACAGCTTTGCTGCAACGCGCGATCCTATCCAAATACTACTCCACATGAAACACCTCAAGTCACTATGCTTGAAATCAACAACCATGCTCAATTGATGTCTGGAGCCAAAGCAAATCATTACACCTACGGTGAAACAAATAACACACACCACGCAAACCTGATAGAACATAACCGGTACGTTATTCACCGAGCAACACCCAATTACTCATCCCGCTCGACTTCCACTACTACAACTCCTATCGGAGCCAGACGATCTAGTGCCCGACACCAAATTAATACCGAAATCAACAACCTCGCCCGGCGACATGCCTAGCCATACGAAATGCATCCGAAAAGTCCCTCAACACCGGAACTGAATTAATGATAGCAACCTTTGCCCTGACATCCATCACGAATGCCCAATTAAGAAAGCAATCCTTCCCAACCGTCCGCTGGTTCTTTGAAATATAAACCACTCTGCTAGAACATAATCCAACGCACTTCATCACTCAACCCGTGGCATTTTCGGTATTGCCCGTAGCGCAATAGTTCAGAATCACTCAACACTAAGACAACCAGTCTGAATTCCGACATCACATCATAAATCTAACATACCAGCAAACAAAGATCCACTCGAGCCTCCAAATCCCGATTGCCGCTAAATGGTGCCGAATACACACGATCCACCACCACAACCTAGCCTGTACATGAGAACTCCCAGTCTCCAACTCCATATGGCACACAAATTATCATACCTGATTCCAGTTTCCACCGTGTGAATACATGCACACCTTTAATACCCAATCATCCCACGATAAATACTCTAAAATTTCCATGTGCCATACAAGCAACTCAAATATCAGCAGTCGATCCAGCCTTGAAGTGCCGCAATACTATTAAAGTGCCATCAACTTAATCACATTGGCCTTTTTCTAAAACACATACCCTCTACAAATCACTATGATTAGAAATACAATTTCCTTAATCATCTGAAGATCATTCACCCTAATCATCTAAAGCTCATTTCTCTAATCACCTAAAGTTGCTCGTACTGCCAAAGAATGTTATGAATTTCCATTCAGAACTGAACCATAACCTTACACACTCAAATCTCAATCCTTCACAACATATCGCATATACCATATCATCCTAAGGTAACATGAGGACTTCACCTCCCTTCCAAACCATGAACGTTTACGTACTCAACTAGTCAAGAACTTCCATTGATCCCATCTAGAAGAAAAATCATTACACATCCCATGCTCTGCATGACATACATAGGTCTTGTTCAAATTCTTACAATACTAACATGACAGATGAGATCTGTATAAATTCATAACACCGCCGAATCAACAATTCATTGGGTCTATACTTCTGGTAAGAACTATCACCTCATTATGAACCAAACAATGGTCTTAGCCCCTTAATTTACTTCATATACTCAGATTGCACTGATCTCAAATTCAATGATCTCGTCTCACCCATTACGAACTGCTCAGGCAATAAGCCACCCCAGACATAATCAAAAGCTGCATATGATGCCCTAATATGCCAATAGGCTACCAATTCGAACGCGATACAAAAAAGAAAACTAACTCTGGAAGGAATTACCAATCCCACGCACTAATACGGACTTTTCTTAGAAAACAGGAAGCAAGGTATACAAAATAGCATATAGAAAACTATACTCAACATCACACTGTTGCGGCGTGCAACCCGATCCAGATAACATACCCATGGCGGCGTGCCACCCGATCCACACATAGATCTCACATAAGGAGATGCACATCGAGCCAAATTTGCTCATTACAACAAAATACCGAGTATCGGTCGTAAGCATGCTAAGTGCATAATAATATCTCTGAGGGACATATAGCGTTATAAGCTACAAAACTCAAGCACAACTGAGGTGCGATGTACAATCTGAATTTCAAGAGCCAAGATGCTCATATAACGTCATTCCTACGCGGATTCTCAACACATAGCAATTTCTCAAGCCGTCTCACAACTCACATGGCGCAATGCATCATTACGCAAATATCTGACAACAAAACATCAACCTAACTACTCCTCCATGAGGACCGCGTTACTAAAATGCACACATCTGACCTGATATAGAGCCATTATTCACATTAAATCTATCCACCAACTTTAAGCTGATTCTGATCACACTGAACTAGTCTAATAACCTTTCAAAGGTCTATAATAACTCCCATTTTTCTCATAACACACAAGAACAACCATCACAATCGGAGTAATCCTCCCCAGTTCACAACCCAATAAGCCAAGTGCCCTCCAGGCATGAATCTTCAATTTAACGACACCATCACAAACTTCATACTTGGTTTACATCTTTAATCAATCAAGTGATCACATGCCACACTTATATAATCTTCCCGTGGGACACACTCCCACAACCTACCACAACAATATCTGGAGCGTACCTCCAAACCACCGGTCACACTAACGCTGAAGAGCGATCAAGAATCATTAACCAGGACGCAAAACCCTTTTTATAAAACACCGATCTTAGGTGACGCTGAAGACAATACCAACTTACCGTAAAGATTGAAACTTATTTCCTGCTCATCCGAGCTCATGACATCTTGTCAAAAATTTTCCTTCACTCGTGCCATTCTCGGCCCAATTTCCACAACCATAACTGATTCACCAACATGCATCAAATCGGAACTAACATAGTACATAACCGCACAATCCGCTAACCAATAGCAAGCTCCCCAACTTGGCTCGAAGCCATAGATCACAACACACTATACTCATAACGCATATACTCCATTGTTGCCTCAATACCATAGTGAGGTTAAACTCAAATCCTCTGTAAGCTTGTGTAAACACATTTCATCTAGTACTTCAACTCTTTGGCAATCTCGCAACAGTTAAACTCACTCTCTTAAGTGAACCAAAAATTTCAAACTTCAACACTTACAATTCATTTGCACATGAGATCTTCTGTCATTCACATGAGGATCACACCGCCTCAGCACACTTCACGGGAGATAACCCACCTACTTCGCCTCAATATAACATTTTCGTATACCTTCCACCGCCATAAGCATTACGCAGTCACTTGATCTTTCTGAGTCTGTACTCATACCGCAACATGAAATTTACTTCACTCCCAACTAGGAGTCCTGAAAAGATTCTTCAAACGCCCATAACTCGGGCTATAACTTGAATCAAGATAGACTTCAAGCATCTACTAATTCTTCCATCATTCAACAGACCCCTTCTCGTCGCTTCCAATTCATATGGATACGCCTCGTAGTACTAACATACTCCTCACATAGCCACAACCGTCATTTCCACTAACGGGGACACTACCGAACATATAAGTTCAAAAATACTTGTTTACACAATCAGCACCTCGGCGCTCCAGCCATAGACAAAGATCCAACCTCAAGTCCTTCAGACGGGCCCACCATAAACTCACAGAGATTACACCTCGCCCCTCGATCGGGGAATCACAAGCCATCGAGGCACATCTGATACTAAGAACTCATGCGCGCATACGAATGCGTGGAAGGAATTTCAAAAGTTTCTTTTCAAGATGAATCAAGGACGCACGATAAGAATTCAAGATGTGAAGTTTTCCTAATCCCCGGTCGTGATGGCGCCCAACACGATGCTAGGCAAGCCCGACCAATTCGTCACTCACAATCCCTTATGTAGAATTCATTACCAATTAATAGGATTTAATGCCAAATTAACATAATTATAACTCTGTAGTAATAGATAAACAGTATGGAAAATCCATAAATTATCAACATAAATCCCACTGATCTGGTGTCATGAGCCAAGAGCCTCTAATACAAGTCTGTGTAGCAACCTATACATAGAGTTGTCTAGAATGCGGAAAATAAAGAGGATAAGGGGAGAAATCGGGTCCTGCGGACGCCATGCAGCTACCTCGATGACTCCAGAATAAGCTGAACAGCAATAGAAAGCTCAAACTATGCCTCCGGGATACCTGTATCTGCACACTTGGTGCAGGGAGTAAAGTGAGTACTCCAACTCAGTGAGTAATAGCAATAAATATTGACTGACGGAAATAAAACTCGTAAAACGCTACGCAGTTCTATATTAAGACAGTGAGAATATCAAAAACAACAACTGAATGAAGAAGTCAGTTAAAAGTCCTTTAAGCCAGTATTCATTTCATTTACTCCTCACGATAACCGAATTCATATTTGTACTCCTGCGGCGTGCAACCCGATCCATATAGTATACTGCTGCGGCGCACAACCCGATCCATATATATATATAAACTACTGCGGCGTGCAACCCGATCCAAGAATAGTCGACTGCGCTCACTGGGGGTGTGCAGACTCCGGAGGGGCTCCTTCAGCCCAAGCGCTATACTACTGCGGCGTGCAGTCCGACCCATATAATATACTACTACGACATGCAGTCCGATCCATATAATATACTACTGCGGCGTGCAGTCCGATCCATATAATACACTACTGCGGCATGCAGTCCGATCCATATAATATACTACTGCGGCATGTAGTCCGATCCGCATAAATATATATACTGCTGCGGCGTGCAGCCCGATCCATAGCATATCAAATACCCTTACAATGGGGTTCTCGACCTCTCTCAGTCAATATAGACTTGGCCTCTCGGGCACACTAAGATAAGACGGGGTTCTCAACCCACACGTTACTCTCGTTAGGATTTAACAATTTCTAAAGCTGGTTCATATTATGTTTATCAGTTAAGAATGTGACTGAGGGTATGATTTCGACAAGAAAAGTGAGGTCAACCAATACAAATGCCCCTAAGGGTTATATAGATCGGCACAAGGCCCCAAACATGGCAACTAGCCCATAATATAATGATATTAATTAAGTCTCAGTCAAAAGTACAGTAGAGTTATCAAACGGGATGGACCGAGTCCAAATCCCCAGTAGCTACAGACCCCACGCTCATCATACATCGTGTGTCTCATCTCAACATAGTACCACGTTGTGCAAATCCGGGGTTTCATACCTTCAGAACATCATTTATAACCATTACTCACCTCAAGTAGGCCAAAATCCTAGCTCGCTACTCCCTTGCCTCGCAAATCAACCTCCTCGAGCGTTGAATCTGATCAAAACCACAAGTAATACGTTACAATAGGCTAAGGGAATACAACCCAATCGAAAAGACTAAAAAAATATCAAAAATCACGAAGTTGGCAAAACTCGAGCCCCAGGCCCACTTCTCAAAAAATCAGAAAATTGACATCACCGGATTCCTTATCTCTCCACGAGTCTATACATTTCAAATTTACCAAAATCCGAGCTCAAATGCTCCCTCAAACCCCCAAATTTCTATTTCAAAAGTCAAGCCCTAATCCTTCCCTTTTTAATCAAATTTCCATGAATTTAGATGTTAAATCTACAATTAAATAACGTTTCTAGGCCATAGGACTCACCTCCAATCGATTCCCAGTCAAAACCCTCTTTAATACTCGTCAAAAGCTCCCAAGGTTACTCAATAATGGAGGAAATGGGACTTGGTTCGCGGGTGAAATGTTTATTAAAACCCTTCTGTCAGCCCAGATTTTACTCTATGTGATCGCATCCAAGTAGTGGATGGTGTTATTTAGCATGCAAAAATTGCGCAAAAAAGTAGAGAAATAGCTGGGGAAAATTCTATGGTAAAAAATGCGAGCAGATTCAATCTTCCACTTGTAGGTATGACCATAATTTATAGTTTTTTACTATTATTAAAGATTAAGAATTTAAAAATACAAACTCTTTCCAGGTACATGCTACAAGTTAAGGTGATGGAATGCATTGGTACAATTTCTTTGCTGTTGTGGAATAAGGATGCAACTAAGATTATCGGAAAGTTGGAAAATAATTTAAAGGATCTTGTATTTGAGGTATAATACAATTGCTTAGAAAAATAAGACCATCAATGTTGACAGAAGTGGTACATGATCCATTCCCCTACATATCCTTTCCTTCTTATTTATGGGGTAGTTGACTTTGTGTCTATATGCATGTGAGGACTAATATACTTGAAAGAACTTTAGGTTAACCAATAACGCTAAAGTTCTTTTAAGTTTAAGTTACAAAGTCATTAAGATATGATTTTTAAATTTAAAATGAGCTTATTGCTAAATCTATATGCCTTTGCTCTTATTAGATTTACTTGAGAAGTTTGATAATGTAACGACCCGGCCGGTTGTTTTAAGAATTTATGCCCTGATCCCCTATTAACTACTTTTCCGTGTTTATTTTTGCTATTTTGATTTGTCGGGATGTTCGATTTTGAGTTTCGGAGAGTTTTGGGACACTTAGTCCCTAAATGAGAGCTTAAGTTTTGGAAATTTGACCATAGTTGGAACAATGTGAAAACGTCCTCGAAATGGAATTCCTATGGTTTCGTTAGCTCCGTTGGATGATTTCGGGCTTAGGGGCGTGTTCGGATTGTGTTTTAGAGGTTCGTAGCTAATTTAGGCTTGAAATGCCGAAAGTCGAATTTTGAAGTTTTCGGTTCGATAGTGAGATTTTGATCTGAGGGTCGGAATGGAATTCCGGAAGTTGGAGTAGCTCTGTAGTATTGAATGTGACGTGTGTGCAAGATTTCAGATCATTCGGTCGAGGTTTGATAGACTTTTTGATCGGAAGCGTAAATTGAGAGTTTTGGAGTTCTTAGGCTTGAATCCGTGGTTGATTCGTTGTTTCGATGTTGTTTTAGGTGTTTTAAGAATTGGTAAAAGTTTGGACAGTGGTATTGGACTTGGTTGTGCCTTTGGTAGAGGTCCTGGGGGCCTCGGGATTGTTTCCGAAGGTTGTCAGAAGAATTGGGAGTTGTTTGAGCAGCTTCAACTGCTGATTTTCTATCATAACCGCACCTGCAGTTGGCTCCCGCAGGTGCGTAGCTGCAGAAGCGGGAGATTTACAGCAAAAGCAGTACCGCATCTGCACATGGGGAGTCGCAGGTGCGGAAAAGCCGAGTTAGTGATTTGTCGCTGATGCGACCTTTGTTCCACAAAAGCGGGACTGCAGGTGCGGTCCCATGACCGCAGAAACAGATTAGCTGGGCAGAACATATAAATACTTGCCTTCGCGAATTTGAGTTATTTTCACTTATTTTCAAAAAGGAAGAAGCTTTGGGGAGCATTTTCAGAGGGATTCGTTGAGGTAAGGTCTTTGGTCCCTAAACTCATTATTGAGGTGATTTTTATCATTATAAGCATGAAAATTTAAGGAAATTCAGCGGTAAATTGGGGGTTAGAGCTTGATTAATTAGAGACTTTTGAGTGATGCTTTGAGGGACCATTTGAGGTCTGATTTTGATACTTCTGGTATGACTGAACTCGTGAAAGTATGAGGATTCTAAAAATGTAAATTTTACCCGATTCCGAGATTTGGGCCCTAGGGGCATTTTGGTCATTTTACCTACTTTCGCGTATTAGCTTAGAATTTCTGTGTAGAATCAATTACTTGAAGTGTTATTTATATTATGCAATTGAATTGTATAGATCCGAGCCATTTGGAGTCGAGTACTCATGGCAAGAATGTGGTTTCGAGTTGACTTTGAGCCGATTCGAGGTAAGTGGCTTGCCTAACCTTGTGTGGGGGATCTTTCCCTTAAGATTTGGTATTATTGATAATTGAAAAGCCTTGTACGTGAGGTGACGAGTGCGTACTTGTGCTAATTGTTGAAAAATCCGGTTTCCATTAAGTAATTACTAGTATGATTCCTTTCCTGTTTATATTACTTGCAATTTAAGCCTGTTATTAGCTTAGAAAAACATGTTTAATTGACTTAATTGTCTTACTTGTTCAAGCTACCTTATTTGGATTACGTGCAACATGCTAGGTTAGAAATACCTATTTTACCTTGGTATGGAACTTAAATTGAACTGTGTACTCTTCTTGCTGTTGTTGTGTATTTACTTTGGGACTACGGGATGGTATCCCGGGAAATCCCCCTGTATATTTACTTTTGGACTACGGAACGGTATTCCGGGAGATCCCCCTGCACATTTACATTGGAACTACAGGACTGTACCCGGTAGATTCCCCCTGTACTGAGTATTTGCATTTGGGACTACGAGACTGTATCCCAGGAGATTCCCCCTCCCCCGCATTATGAGTTGGACTACAGGACGGTATCCCAGGAGATCCACTGGATATTTACATTTGGGACTACAAGACGGTATCATGGGAGATCCCCGGTTGTTATCTTTGTGTTGAGCTGTAATTCTTTCTGTGTTTACTTTGACTCTGTAGTAGTTGTTGCTGTCTTTTATATCCTGCGTTACTTTTACTGTTGTACTTATTTATACTGTCTTATTCTATATTGTTGAACCTTATATTTTATTTAACATCAGTAGGGCCCTGACCTTCCTCGTCACTACCTGACCGAGGTTAGGCTTGGCATTTAGTGAGTACCTCTGTAGTGTACTCATGCCATTTCTGCGCATGTTTTCATGTGTAGATCTAAGTACTTCTACTCAGACTTATCACGCTTGAGACGAGGCGCTTGTAGAGACTCTGAGGTATATCTGCCGCGTCCACAGACCGAAGAGTCCCTTTCTACTCTTCCTTTTAAGCTTTAGCCCTTCTGTATTTTCTTTCCTTTGTTAGATATTCTGGAGTTAGATGCTTGTAAACATTCAAAGGCTTGTAATCATGAGATTCCAGGTTTTGGGAAATGTATTAGTTTTGAGAGTTGATATTGTGTATGTCGAGCGACACTTTTAAATGCTGCTTTATTGCACTATTTCAGTTTTTAATTGTTTCTTCCGCAAATTGGTTTATTTTCTGCATTTTTAGGCTTACCTAGTCGTAGAAACTAGGTGACATCACGATGGTTCAAGGAGAGCGAACCAGGATCGTGACAAGTTGGTATCAGAGCTCTAGGTTCATAGGAGTCATGAATCACAAGCCGGTTTATTAGAGTCTCGCTGATCAGCACAGAGACGTCTGTACTTATCTACGAGAGGCTATGTAACTGTTAAGAAAATTCTACTTCATTTGATTTCCTTGTCGTGCGAGATTTTGATGTCACAAATCTAAACTTCTATCTTCTATTCTCTCATAAATGGTGAGGACACGCGCTACCTGAGATGATCAGGAACCCGCGCCCTTACTGCAGCCGCTAGAGGCCGGGGCTGGGGCTGGGGTAGAGGCCGAGGACTCGCACATGGTGCAGCTTGAGCACCCGCGCGAGCTGCCGCCGAGGTACCACTAGCAGTTCCAACCGGAGTCCAGGCACCTGATACGCCTACTGCTACTACTACTCCAGCTCTTCAGGAGAGTCTTGCGTAGTTCATGAGCATGTACACCACTTTGGCTCAGGCAAGGTTGCTTCCCCTTGCTGCAGCCACATCTCAGGAAGGGGGAGGAGCCTAGACTCCTACCGCCCGCTCTCCTGAGTAGCGAGTGCATGTTGATCAGGTCCCAGAGATTATTCCTGTACAGCTTGTAGTCCTAGGTCAGCCCGAGGATAGGGTAGCGACTTCCGAGGATGAGCAGCAGAGGCTTGAGAGGTTCAAGAAGTATGATCCTCCTGTATTCAGTGGGTTAGCCTTAGATGATGCCTTGGGATTTCTGGAAGAGTGTCACCGTATCCTCTGCACTATATGTATATCAGGATCGAGTGGGGTTTCTTTCATTGCCTTCCAGCTTTGAGGAGCCGCCTATGAATGGTGGCGCACCTATGAATTAGACAGTCCAAACAAGGCTGCTTCACTAACTTGGACTCAGTTTTCAGATATGTTCCTGAGAGAGTTTGTTCCTCAAAGCCTTAGAGACGTATGGAGCGCAAAGTTTGAGTTGCGCCAGGGTGCTATGACTGTCGCAGAGTATGCTGTCCATTATACTAGCTTGGCTAGACATGCCCCAGCCTTGGTTTCTAATGTTCGCGAGAGGGTTCGCCGGTTTATTGAGGGGCTTATTCCCAGTATCAGGTCTAGCATGGCTCGTGAGTTGGAGATGGATATTTCTTATCACCAGGTGGTGAGAATTGCTAGGAGGATTGAGGGTATGCATGCTAGGGAGAGAGAGGAGAGGGAGGCCAAGAGGTCTCGAGAGTCGGGCCACTATTCTGGTGCCCGTGCCCTAGCAGCAAGTCGTCATGGTAGGGGTTATATGAGTCGCCCCGTTCATTTAGCTCTTCTAGCAGCTAGTGGTGTTCCAGCTCCTCCTAGGGCCTCAGGAGCCTTATTATGCACCTCCAGTATCTAGTGCGCCTCCTGCGCGGGGTGCTTTCAGTGGTCAGTCCAGCAGACCTGGCCCGAGGTAGTCACAACCACCACGTCCTCCTAGAGCTTGTTTTGAGTGTGGCGATACACGCCATATGGTGAGGGATTTCCCCAGACTTAGGAGGGGTGCACCTACACAGACTTCTCAGCCACAGCGTGCCCCGCAGAGTTCTCAGGCTATGGTTATAGCTTCAATTGCTACCCCACCTGCTCAGCCAGCTAGAGATGGAGGTCGGGGAGGTAGAGGTCACCCTAGAGAGGGAGGTCAGGCCAGATACTATGCCCTTCTTGCCCGTACTGAGGCTGTTGCCTCCGATTCTGTCATCATAGGTATTATACTGGTTTGTCACAGAGATGCATTGGTTCTATTTGATCCAGGCTCCACTTACTCTTATGTGTCTTCTTATTTTTCTCCGCACTTGGGTGTACCTCAGGATTCTTTGAGTTCCCCCGTTTATGTTTCTACTCCTGTGGGGGATTCTCTTGTTGTGAACCGCATTTATCGGTCGTGTTTGGTTGCTCTTAGTGGTTTTGAGACCAGAGCCAATTTATTGTTACTCAGCATGGTAGATTTTGATATTATCTTGGGCATAGACTGGTTTTCGCCCCATTATGCTATTCTTGATTGTCACGCCAAAATCGTGATGCTGGCTATGCCAGGTGACCGCGTGTTGAGTAGAGGGGTGCTTTAGCTCACACTCCCAGTAGAGTTATTTCTTTCCTTAAGGCTCAGCGTATGGTTGAGAAGGGGTGTGATGTGTATCTAGCTTATGTGAAAGATGTCAGTATTGATACCCCTTCAGTTGATTCAGTCCCAATAGTACGTGGTTTTCCTGAAGTATTTTCAGCTGATCTTCCGGGCATGTTGCCCGATAGAGATATTGATTTAGGCATTGATCTGTTGCCGGGGACTCATCTCATTTCTATTCCTCCGTATCGTATGGCTCCTCCTGAGTTGAAGGAGTTAAATGATCAATTACAGGAATTGCTTGATAAGGGTTTTATTAGGCCCAGCGTATCACCTTGGGGTGCTCCTGTCTTGTTTGTGAAGAAGAAGGATGGTTCTATGCGTATGTGCATTGATTATTACCAGTTGAACAAAGTTACAATGAAGAACCGTTATCCTTTGCCTCGTATTGATGATCTGTTTGACCAGCTTCAGGGCGCACAAGTGTTTTCTAAGATTGATTTGCGCTCAGGTTACCATAAGTTGAAGATTCAGTAGCCAGATATTGTGAAAACTGCTTTTAGGACTCGGTATGGTCATTACGAGTTCCTTGTTATGTCATTTAGGCTGACCAATGCCCCAACAGCCTTCATGCATTTGATGCACAGTGTGTTCCGGCCGTATCTTGACTCGTTCGTCATTGTCTTTATTGATGATATTCTGGTGTATTCCCCGGAGTTGGGAAGATCATGAGCAGCACCTGAGGACAATGCTTTAGACCTTGAGAGAAAAGAAGTTGTATGTTAAGTTCTCGAAATGTGAGTTTTGGTTGGATTCTGTGGCATTCTTAGGCCACGTGGTGTCGAGTGAGGGTATTCAGGTGGATTTGAAGAAAGTAGAGGTCGTGCAGAGTTGGCCCAGGCCTCAGCTATAGAGATCTGCAGTTTTCTTGGCTTGGCGGGTTATTATCGTCGTTTTGTTAAGGGGTTTTCATCGATTGCAGCCCCGATGACCAGGTTGACCCAAAAGGGTGCTCCGTTCCAGTGGACAGAAGAATGTGAGGCGAGCTTTCAGAAGCTCAAGACAGCTTTGACTACAACCCCAGTTTTGATATTGCCTACATGTTCGGGGTCTTATACGGTCTATTGTGATGCCTCGAGGATTGGCCTTGGAGCGGTATTGATGCAGGGCGGTAGGGTGATTGCCTACGCATCTAGACAGTTGAAGGTGCACGAAAAGAATTACCCTGTCCACAACCTGGAGTTAGCTACCAGTGTTCACGCCTTGAAGATCTGGCGTCATTGTTTGTACGGTGTGCCTTGTGAGATTTACACTGATCACTAGCATTTGCAGCACCTGTTCAATCAAAAGGATCTTAATTTGTGTTAGAAGAGGTGGTTAGAGTTGCTGAAGGACTATGATATCACTATTTTATATCACCCGGGCAAGGTCAATGTGGTGGCCGATGCCTTGAGTCACCGGGCAGAGAGTTTGGGAAGTTTGGCTTATTTACCAGCATCGGAGAGACCTATGGCGATAGATGTTCAGGCCTTAGCCAGCCAGTTTGTGAGATTGGATCTTTTGGAGCCTAGTCGGGTTCTAGCTTGCGTGGTTTCTCGGTCTTCCTTATTTGATCGTATCAGGAAGCGTTAGTATGATCACCCTCATTTGCTCGTCCTTAAGGACAAGGTTCAGCACGGTGATGCCAGAGATGTGACTATTGGTGATGATAGGGTATTGAGGATGCATGGTCGGATTTATGTACCCAATGTCGATGGGCTTCGGGAGTTGATTCTAGAGGAGGCCCATAGTTCGCGGTATTCCATTCATCCGGGTGCCACGAAGATGTACCAGGATTTGAGACAGCACTATTGGTGGAGGCGGATGAAGAAAGATATAGTTGAGTTTGTATATTGGTGCCTCAACTGTCAGCAGGTAAAGTATGAGCACCTGAGACTGGGCGAGTTGCTTCAGCAGATAGAGATCCCAGAGTGGGAGTGGGAGCGGATCACCATGGACTTTGTAGTTGGGCTCCCACGGACTTTGAGGAAGTTTGATGCCATTTGGATGATTGTGGATCGACTGACCAAGTCCGCGCATTTCATTCCTGTGTGTACTACCTATTCTTCGAAGCATTTAGTGGAGATTTATATCTGGGAGATTGTTCGTCTGCATGGTATTCCAGTTTCCATCATTTTAGATAGGGGTACTCAGTTCACATCACGGTTCTGGAGGGCCGTTCAACATGAGTTGGGTACTCGGGTGGAGTTGAGTACATCATTTCACCCTCAGACGGACGGACAGTCCAAGTGCACTATTCATATTCTTGAGGATATGCTCCGTGCATGTGTGATTGAGTTTGGAGGGTCTTGGGATCTGTTCTAGCCATTGGCGGAGTTTGCCTACAACAATAGCTATCAGTCCAGCATTCAGATGGCACCATATGAGGCTTTATATGGTAGGCGGTATAGATCCCCGGTGGGTTGGTTTGAGCCGGATGAGGCTAGATTATTGGGCACAAACTTGGTTCAGGATGCTTTGGAGAAGGTTAAGGTGATTCAGGATAGACTCTGTACATCCCAGTCCAGACAGAAGAGTTACTGTCACGACCCAAAATCCCAACCCGATCATGATGGCGCCTCTCGTGAGGACAAGGCCAGCCAATCAACAAAACAGTACATCTCTTTTATAATTACTTAGCAGGAATAAGTATAAATCATGGGCAATATAATCTTAAATGCGAAATAAATGTGATAGAACAAGGAAAACCCTCCCAACTCAGCCCGAAATCGGGGTTTCACAAGTCATGAGCTACTACAGAGTTTACTAATATTTTACAAAGTATGGAATTATCATTAATAACAAAGATAAGGGAGAAAACGGGGCTACGGACATCAACAACTACCTCGTTACTCCTAGTCACCGCCTGGTCTGGAAAGAATCAGCGCTCAGGAGCGAACTCAGCTCTGCCTGTATCTGCACACATGGTGCAGGGAGTAATGTGAGTACTCCGACCCAGTGAGTAATAAAAATAAATAACGATTGAAGATATGAAATCTAATAACGGCACAATATAGCGCTATCCCAAAAAGTAAAATCAGTTATACAGTAAAATAGTGAGTATCAGATAATTCTTCTTTTAAAACAGTAAAGACAAATAATTTCCACAGAAAGGATAAATCAAAAGCTTGCCCCTCGGGCTCAATATGTAAATCTCAGTATAGTATCAGCCCCTCGGGCTCACTCCCAACTCACCAGCACACAACATCAGCCCCTCGGGCTCACTCCCAACTCACCACACACAAGCAACGGCCTCTCGGGCCCACTCCCAACTCACCTGGGTACCCTGCGCTCACTGGGGGTGTGTACAGACTCCGGAGGGGCTCCTACAGCCCAAGCGCAATATCAATAAGCCTGAAAGCCTTCACACATCACACACGAGGCCTGAAAGCCTCCTCATATAACACTCGAGGTCTGAAAGCCTCCTCACATCACTCAACATATCCTCACGTATGGCCCTCGGCCTCAATCAGTCCAGAAATTAATCATAAGCCTCTTGGGCATCAGTAAAACAATAGTGCTCAGCTCAACAACATTATAAATATCATTAAATCTCGAGTTGAGTATAAATGTAGCTGAGTTCACACAATAATATAATTCAATTGGACTGAGTTCAAATAATATTTCAATTCGTGAGGAAAATAGTGATGTAAATTCACAAAAGATTTCAGATAATTGGCACGAAGCCCAAATATGGCAATAAGCCCAATCATAGTGAAAAACAATAAATCTTTATCAATTACGCAGTAAAAATATCAACTGGGATGGACCAAGTCACAATCCCCAATAGTAAATGACCCCGCGCTCGTCATACAACGCGTGTCTCATCTCAACATAGCAGTATGTTGTGCAATCCAGGGTTTCAAACCCTTAGTGCATCATTTAAAATCATTACTCACCTCAAGACGGTCCAATGTCTACTCCGCTATGCCCTTGCCTCTCGAATTTACCTCTTAGTGCGTCGAATCTGGTCAAAACCACAACGAATACATTACAATAGGCTAAGGGAATATAACCCAATCGAAAAGACTCGAAAAAATATCGAAATTCACGAAATTCGCAAAACCCGAGCCTTGGGCCCACTTCTCGAAAAATTACAAAAGTCACATCACCGGATTCCTCGTCTCACCACCAGTCCGTACATATAAAATTTACCAAAATCGGAGTTCAAATGACCCCTCAAATCTTCAAATCTTATTTTCAAATCCCTAGGCCTAAATCTTCAATTTACTCCTCAAAAACATGTAATCTAGTCGGATTATTCGATGATAATTCAATATTATGGAGTAGAAATAATCACAAGTGACTTACCTCAAGATTTCCCAAAATTTCTTGCTAAAAATCGCCCAAAATCCGAGCTTGAAAGTAAAAAAAATGACGAAACTTGGACTGCTGGACATTAAATCTGTCCAGAAATTTTCGGTACTGTTCACGCGGGGACACTGTTCATGCAGGTGAGGTCACTGTTCACTGTTCACCCGCGCGGTTACTATTCACGCGCGGGTACTGTTCACTGCTGCAGAAAATACAGCAGCTTTTAAGAAATTTGCAGCACAACCATTTTTCACTAAAATGGCTCTAACTCCATCATACGAACTCGGAATTAGACGATTCTTGTTCCTGTGAGTCACAAATAATAATATAAACACAACCCTTCAATCGAAACTCAATTCGGAGCTCGTTTGCCCAGTTCAATACCCATTTCGCTCGTTAAACAATTAACTCACATTTCACGTCAAAAACCCAATCGCGACTTGATGAAATTAAACCAAAATTTTCAGATCAGTCCTATAATTCATGATTTAATTTCTGGAAGTCTCGAAATCAAATTTGGATCTCTAGAACTAAAAATGAACCTTTAGATCATTACATTTATGCTCAAAACGGCAAAAAATCTTCCAAAAATGACCCATTGGGCATCCGAAACACACCCGAGGCCCCCGGGACCCCGACCAATAATACCAACCAGTCCCAAAATACATTACGGACTTGCTCGAGGCCTCAAATCACATCAAACAACGCTAAAATCATGAATCAACCTCCAATCCAAGTTTTATGAACTTTAGAATTTCCAACTTCTATTTCCGATGCCGAAACCTATCAAATCACGTCCGATTGACTTCAAATTTTGCACACAAGTCCAAAATGACATAACGAAGCTACAGAAATTCTCGGAATTCCATTCCGACCGTCGGATCAAAATTTCACCTATCAATCGGAAATCGCCAAAATACTAACTTCGCCAAAATGAGCTAATTTCTTCACCGGACCTCCAAAATTAATTCCGATTGTGCTCCTAGGCCTTAAATCATCCCCCGAAACTAACCGAATCATCGGAATTCAATTCCGAGCTCTCTAACTTACAAGTCAACGTCCGGTTGACTTTTTCAAACTAATTCTTCCTTAAAGAGACTAATTGTCCCATTTCATACCAAACTCGATCCGAATTGACTCAAATTCACCAAGTACACATATTGAAACATGAATAAGCATTTAACGGGGAATACGAGACGATAATATAGGAAACGACGGTTCGGGTCGTTACATTCTCCCCAACTAAAACAAACGCTCGTCCTCGAGCGAGTTAAGAAACATACCTGGAGTTTCAAATAGGTGCGGGTACCTGCTCCGCATCTCCTGCTCGGTCTCCCAAGTATCCTCCTCCACGGGCCGACCTCTCCACTGTACTTTCACTGATGCTATATCTTTTGATCTCAATTTTTGAACCTACAACAACAACAACAACAACAACAACCCAGTATAATCCCACTTAGTGGGGTCTGGGGAGGGTAGTGTGTACGCAGACCTTACCCCTACCCTGAGGTAGAGAGGCTGTTTCCAAATAGACCCCCGGCATCCTTCCCTCCAAGAACTTCCCACCTTGCTCTTGGGGAGACTCGAACTCACAACCTCTTGGTTGGAAGTGGAGGTTGCTTACCATCAGAGCAACCCCTCTTACCATCATAGCCACTAGCTCCACATTCTAAGTCAAATTTTCATCTAACCGTACTGTACTGAAATCTAAAATATGAGATGGGTCCCTAATGTACTTCCGGAGCATGGACACATGGAATACTGGATGAACATCCGACAATCTAGGCGGCAAAGCAAGCTCGTAAGCCACCTCTCCAATCCTCCTAAGTACCTCAAATGGTCCAATAAACCGCAGACTCAACTTCCCTTTCTTTCCGAACCTCATAACACCCTTCATCGGCGAAACCTTCAGCAAAACCTTCTCGCCCTCCATAAATGACACATCTCGGACCTTCCGGTCCGCATAACTCTTCTGACTCGACTGAGCTGTGCGAAGTCTTTCCTGAATCACCTTCACCTTTTCTAAGGCATCCTGGACCAAATCTGTCCCCAACAACCTAGCCTCACCGGGCTCAAACCAACCCACTAGAGTTCTACACCGCCTCCCATATAAGGCCTCATACGGTGCCATCTGAATACTGGACTGATAGTTGTTGTTGTGGCAAATTCTGCAAGTGGTAAAAATTCAACCCAAGAACCTCCAAAATCAATCACGCAGGCACGCAACATATCCTCCAATATCTGAATAGTACGCTTGGACTGTCCGTCCGTCTGAGGATGAAATGCTGAACTCAACTCCACCTGAGTACCCAACTCATGCTGAAAAGTCCTCCAAAACTGAGAAGTGAACTGAGTACCTCTATCCGAAATAATAGTAACTGGAACACCATGCAACCGCACAATCTCCTGAATAAAGATCCTAGCCAGCCGCTCCGCAGAATATGTGGTACACACCGGAATGAAATGCGCTGACTTGGTCAGCCTATCCACAACGACCCAAATCGAATCAAAATTCTTCAAAGTCCGAGGAAGGCCACTCACGAAATCCATAGTAACTCTCTCCCATTTCCACTCAGGAATAATCATCTGCTGAAGCAAACCGCCCGGTCTCTGATGCTCATATTTCACCTGCTGACAGTTGAGACACCGAGCCACATATCCCACAATGTCTTTCCTCATTCTCCTCCACCAGTAATGCTGTCTCAAGTCCTGATACATCTTCGCAGCACCCGGATGGATGGAATACCGCGAACTGTGGGCCTCCTCAAGAATCAAATCTCTAAGCCCATCAATATCGGGCACACAAATACGGCCCTGCATCCTCAATACGCTATCATCACCTATAGTCACATCTTTGGCATTATCATGCTGAACTCTGTCCTTAAGGACAAGAAAATGCGGATCATCATACTGGTGCTCTCTGATGCGATCACATAAGGAAGATCGAGAAACCACACTAGCCAATACCCGACTAGGCTCAGAAATATCTAACCGCACCAACTGATTGGCCAAGGTCTGAACATCAACTGCAAGAGGCCTCTCCCCAACTGGGATGTAAGCCAAACTCCCCATACTGACTGCCTTTCGGCTCAACGCATCGGCCACTACATTGGCCTTTCCCGGATGATATAGAATGGTAATATTATAGTCTTTAAGTAACTCAACCCATCTCCGCTGCCTCAAATTAAGATCTTTTTGTTTAAATAAATGCTGAAGACTGCGATGATCAGTGAATACCTCACAAGATATGCCATATAAATAGTGCCTCCAAATTTTTAAGGCATGAACTATAGCAGCCCACTCCAAATCATGAACAGGGTAGTTCTTCTCATGGGGCTTCGATTGACGAGAAGCATAAGCAATAACTCTACCCTCCTACATTAGCACACAACCAATCCCAACTCTGGAAGCATCACAATATACCGTGTATGAACCTGTAGCTGATGGTAACACCAACACTGGAGCTGTGGTCAAAAGTGCCTTGAGCTTCTAAAAGCTCTCCTCACACTCGCCGGACCATACAAATGGGGCACCTTTCTGAGTCAACTTGGTCAAAGGCGATGCAATAGAATAAAACCCCTGAACAAATCGGCGATAATAGCCTGCTAGCCCAAGAAAACTCTGAATTTCTATGACTGAGGACGGTCTAGACCAACTCTGCACTGTTTCTATCTTCCTTGGATCAACCTGTATACCCTCGCTGGACACTATGTGTCCCAAAAATGCCACAGAACTTAGCTAAAATTCACATTTGGAGAATTTTGCATAAAGCTTCTCCTCTCTCAATCTATGCAACACTACACGCAAATGCTGGGCATGCTCCTCCTGGCTACGCGAGTACACCAGGATATCATCAATGAATACAATAACAAATGCATCCAGATAAGGCTGAAATACACTGTTCATCAAATGCATGAACGCTGCTGGGGAATTGGTCAGCCCGAAAGACATAACCAAAAATTCATAGTGACCATATCTAGTCCTGAAGGCAGTCTTGGGAATATCCGACTCCCTGATTTTCAACTGGTGATAGCCCGAACAGAGATCAATCTTAGAAAATACCCTCGCTCCCTGAAGCTGATCAAATAAGTCGTCAATGCGAGGCAAATGATACTTGTTCTTCATTGTTACCTTATTCAACTGCCTATAATCAATGCACATTCTCATTGTACCATCTTTCTTCTTCACAAATAAAATAGGTGCACCCCACGGGGACACGCTAGGCCGAATGAACCCCTTATCTAGGAGTTCCTGAAGCTGCTCCTTCAATTCTTTCAGCTCTGCTGGTGCCATACGATATGGCGGAATAGAAATGGGCTGAGTGCCCGGCACTAAGTCAATGCCAAAATCAATATCCCTGTCCGGCGGCATGCTCGGCAGGTCTGCAGGAAATACATCAGGAAAGTCCCTCACAACTGGGACAAAATCAATACTAGGAGTCTCAGCTCCAACATCCCGCACAAAAGCCAGATATGATAGATAACCCTTCCCAACCATACGCTAGGCTTTCAAGAAAGAAATTACTCTGCTAGAGACATAATCAGTCATGCCACGCCACTCGATCCTCGGAACACCCGGAATAACCAAAGTAACTATCTTAGCATGACAGTCTAGAATAGCATGATATGGAGATAACCAATCCATGCCTAGAATAATATCAAAGTCTACCATGCTCAACAGCAATAGATCAACTCGGGTCTCCAAACCCTCAATAATCACAACACATGACCGGTACACACGGTCCACAACAACAGTATCGCCCAACGGGGTAGATACATGAACAGGTAAAGAAGGAAACTCTCGGGGCGTACCCAAATAATGAGCAAAATATGAGGACACATAAGAATAGGTGGAACCAGGATCGAATAATACAGAGGCATATCTGTGGCAGACTGGACAATTCCTGTAATGACATCATTTGAAATAATAACATAAAAAAAAATAGGCCCGTCCACCGCCTAATCGACCTTAATCCCCGTAAGCAATAACCGACTCACCAACACGCCTCAAACTAGAACCAATATAGCACAAAATCGTGCAATCAACTTATCTAATAGCAAACTCCCCAACTTGGCTCAAAGACATAGATCAAAACGTACTCAATAAATCATAACGCACATACTCTATTATTACCGTAATACCATAGTGAGATTGAACTCACTCCTTCATAAGCTTGTGGAAACACAAATCATCTAGAATTTTAACTCTTCTGCAATTCTTGCATTCACTCACATAACAGTTAAGCCCACTCTCTAGGCGACCAAATTTAGATTTCAACGCATATTCTTTACTTGTAAATGAGATCTTCTAATAGACAGTATAAGAATCGCACCACCTTAGAACACTCCGTAGGAGATAACCCACATGTTTCACTTCTAATTAATATTTTTGTATACCTTCCACCGTCATTCACATTACACAATCACTTAGTCTTCCTAAGTCTAAACTCATACCGTAACATGAAATTTACTTCACTCCAAACAGGAGACATGAAAAGATTCTTCACGCGCCCATAACTCGGGGCTACACATCAGATCACAATGAAAATCAAACACTTAATAGTTCATCTATTATCCTGACGCCCTTCCTCGTCACCTCCAAGTCATATAGATATATCTCGCAGTACTAACATACTCCTCACGTGGCTATCCAACCATCATTCCCACTAATAGGGACAATACCGGACATATAATTTCAAAACTCTTGCTCGCACAATCAACACTTCGGTGCTCAAGCCATAGGCAAGGATCTAGCCTCAAGTCCTCCAGACTGGCCTAACATCAAACTCATAGCGATTACGTCTCGCCCTTCGTCCGGGGAATTACAAGCCATCAAGGCACATCTAATACTGAGCGCTCGTTCGCGCATACGAACACGTGGATGGAATTGTAAGAGTTACTCTTTTTTTCCAGCTGAATCAAGGACGCACGATAAGAATTCAAGAATATGATGTTTTCCTAAAGGTTCTGCAGCCTCTCGAGGATAAATACAGACGTCTCCATACCGATCCGCGAGACTCTACTAAACCTGCTCATGACTCGCGAGACCTAGTAACCTAAGCTCTGATACCAACTTGTCACGACCCAAAATCCCAACCCGGTCGTGATGGCGCCTCTCGTGAGGACAAGGCCAGCCAATCAACAAAACAGTTCATCTCTTTATAATTACTTAGCAGGAATAAGTCTAAATCATGGGCAATATAATCTTAAATGCGAAATAAACGTGATAGAACAAAGAAAACCCTCCCAACTCAGCCCGAAATCGGGGTGTCACAAGTCATGAGCTACTACAGAGTTTACTAATATTTTACAAAGTCTGGAATTATCATAAATAACAAAGATAAGGGAGAAAACGGGGTTGCGGACATCAACAGCTACCTCGTTACTCCTAGTCACCGCCTGGCCTAAAAAGAATCGGCGCTCAGGAGCGAACTCAGCTCTGCCTGTATCTGCACACATGGTGCAGGGAGTAATGTGAGTACTCCGACCCAGTGAGTAATAAAAATAAATAACGACTGAAGACATGAAATCTCACAACGGCACAATACAGCGCTATCCCAAGCAGTAAAATTAGTTATACAGTAAAATAGTGAGTATCAGATAATTCTTCTTTTAAAACAGTAAAGACAAATAATTTCCACAGAAAGGATAAATCAAAAGCTTGCCCCTCGGGCTCAATATGTAAATCTCAGTATAGTATCATCCCCTCGGGCTCACTCCCAACTCACCACACACAACCAACGGCCTCTCGGGCCCACTCCCAACTCACCTGGGTACCCTGCGCTCACTCGGGGTGTGTACAGACTCCGGAGGGGCTCCTACAGCCCAAGCGCAATATCAATAGGCCTGAAAGACTTCACACATCACACACGAGGCCTGAAAGCCTCCTCATATAACACTCGAGGCCTGAAAGCCTCCTCACATCACTCAACATATCCTCACGTATGGCCCTCGGCCTCAATCAGTCCAGAAAATAATCATAAGCCTCTTGGGCATCAGTAAAACAATAGTGCTCAGCTCAACAACATTATAAATATCATTAAATCTCGAGTTGAGTATAAATGTAGCTGAGTTCACAAAATAATATAATTCAATTGGACTGAGTTCAAATAATATTTCAATTCGTGAGGAAAATAGTGATGTAAATTCACAAAAGATTTCAGATAATTGGCACGAAGCCCAAATATGGCAATAAGCCCAATCATAGTGAAAAACAATAAATCTTTATCAATTACGCGGTAAAAATATCAACTGGGATGGACCAAGTCACAATCCCCAATAGTAAATGACCCCGCGCTCGTCATACAATGCGTGTCTCATCTCAACATAGCAGTATGTTGTGCAATCCGGGGTTTCAAACCCTCAGTGCATCATTTAAAATCATTACTCACCTCAAGACGGTCCAATGTCTACTCCACTATGCCCTTGCCTCTCGAATTTACCTCTTCACGCGTCGAATCTGGTCAAAACTACAACGAATACATTACAATAGGCTAAGGGAATACAACCCAATCGAAAAGACTCGAAAAAATATCGAAATTCACGAAATTCGCAAAACCCGAGCCCCGGGCCCACTTCTCGAAAAATTATGAAAGTCACATCACCGGATTCCTCATCTCGTCACGAGTCCGTACATATAAAATTTACCAAAATTGGAGTTCAAATGACCCCTCAAATCTTCAAATCTTATTTTCGAATCCCTAGGCCTAAATCTTCAATTTACTCCTCAAAAACATGTAATCTAGTCGGATTATTCGATGATAATTCAATATTATGGAGTAAAAATAATCATAAGTGACTTACCTCAAGATTTTCCAAGATTTCTTGCTAAAAATCGCCCAAAATCCGAGCTTGGAAGTCAAAACAAATGACCAAACTCGGACTGCTGGACATTAAATCTGTCTAGAAATTTTCGGTACTGTTCACGCGGGGGCATTGTTCATGCGCGTGAGGTCACTATTCACTGTTCACCCGCGCGGTTATTGTTCACGCGCGGTTACTGTTCACTGCTGCCGAAAATACAGTAGCTTTTAAGAAATTTGCAGCACAACCATTTTTCACTAAAATGGCTCTAACTCCATCATACGAACTCGGAATTAGACGATTCTTATTCTTATGAGTCACAAATAATAATACGAACACAACCCTTCAATCGAAACTCAATTCGGAGCTCGTTTTCCTAGTTTAATACCCATTTTGCTTGTTAAACAATTAACTCACATTTCACGTCAAAAACCCAATCGCGACTTGATGAAATTAAACCAAAATTTTCAGATCAGTCCTATAATTCATGATTTAAATTTTGGAAGTCTCGAAATTAAATTTGGATCTCTAGAACTAAAAATGAACCTTTAGATCATTACATTTATGCTCAAAACGGCAAAAATCTTCCAAAAATGACCCGTTGGGCATCCGAAACACACCCGAGGCCCCCGGGACCCCGACCAATAATACCAACCAGTCCCAAAATATATTACGGACTTGCTCGAGGCCTCAAATCACATCAAACAACGCTAAAATCATGAATCAATCTCCAATCCAAGTTTTATGAACTTTAGAATTTCCAACTTCTATTTCCGATGCCGAAACCTATCAAATCACGTCCGATTGACTTCAAATTTTGCACACAAGTCCAAAAAGACATAACGAAGCTACAGAAATTCTCGGAATTCCATTCCGACCATCGGATCAAAATTTCACCTATCAACCGGAAATCGCCAAAATACTAACTTCGCCAAAATGAGCTAATTTCTTCACCGGACCTCCAAAATTAATTCCGATTGCGCTCCTAGGCCTTAAATCATCCCCCGAAACTAACTGAATCATCGGAATTCAATTCTGAGCCCTCTAACTCACAAGTCAACATCCGATTGACTTTTCCAAACTAAGTCTTCCTTAAAGAGACTAATTGTCCCATTTCATACCAAACTCGATCCGAATTGACTCAAATTTACCAAGTACACATATTGAAACATGAATAAGCATTTAACGGGGAATACAGGATGAAAATACAGGAAACAACGGTTCGGGTCGGTACAGTTACGCGGACCGAAAGGTTCATGATGTTTCCTATATGGTTGGAGAGCGGGTCCTGCTTCGGGTTTCACCTATGAAGGGCGTTATGAGATTTGGGACGAAAGGGAAGTTGAGTCCGAGGTTTATTGGCCCTTTTGAGATATTGAGGCGTGTTGGGGAGGTTGCTTTTGAGCTTGCCTTACCTCCCAGCTTGGCCGGAGTTCATCCGGTATTCCATGTTTTGATGCTCTGGAGGTATCACGAGGATCCGTCGCATGTGTTGAATTTCAGTTTAGTTCAGTTGGACAATGATCTATCTTATGTTGAGGAGCTAGTGGCAATATTGGACAGGCAAGTTCGAAAGCTGAGATTAAAGAACATTGCATTAGTGAAGGTTTAGTGGCGGGGTCAGCCGGTTGAGAAGGCGACCTGGGAGACTGAGCAGGATATGCGAAACCATTACCCTCATCTTTTCACTACTTCAGGTATGTCTCTATGCTCGTTCGAGGACGAACGAATGTTTAAGTGTGGGAGGATGTAATGACCCGGCCAGTCGTTTTAAGAATTTATGCCTCGATCCCCTATTAATTGCTTTTTCCGTGTTTATTTCTGCTATTTTGATTTGCTGAGATGTTCGGTTTTGAGTTTCGGAGTATTTTGGGACACTTAGTCACTAAATGAGAGTTTAAGTTTTGGAAATTTGACCGTAGTCGGAATAGTGTGAAGACGGCCTCGGAATGGAATTACGATGGTTTTGTTAGCTCCGTTGGGTGATTTCGGGCTTAGGGCCGTGTTCGAATTGTGTTTTGGAGGTCCGTAGCTAATTTAGGCTTGAAATGCCGAAAGTTGAATTTTGAAGTTTCCGGTTCGATAGTGAGATTTTGATCAGAGGGTCGGAATGGAATTCCGGAAGTTGGAGTAGCTCCATAGTGCTGAATGTGACGTGTGTGCAAGATTTCAGGTCATTCGGATGAGGTTTTGATAGACTTTTTGATCGGAAGCGTAAAGTGAGAGTTTTGGAGTTCTTAGGCTTGAATCCGTGGTTGATTCGTCGTTTCGATGTTGTTTTAGGTGTTTTAAGGATTGGTAAAAGTTTGGACAGTGGTATTGGAATTGGTTGTGCCTTTGGTGGAGGTTCCGGGGGCCTCGGGATGGTTTCAGAAGGTTGTCGGAAGAATTGGGAGTTGTTTGAGCAGCTTCAACTGCTGATCTTCTATCATAACCGCACCTGCGGT
Organism: Nicotiana tabacum; assembly: GCF_000715075.1. NCBI lineage: Eukaryota > Viridiplantae > Streptophyta > Magnoliopsida > Solanales > Solanaceae > Nicotiana > Nicotiana tabacum. The sequence continues at coordinate 108,942,716 of NC_134101.1, forward strand.
TGGGTCCCGCAGGTGCGTAGCCGCAGAAGCGGCAATATCTTCGCAGAAGCGGAAATGGGGAGAACTAGCAGGAGCCGCAGAAGTGGTACCGCATCTACGCATGGGGAGTCACAGGTGCGGAAAAACTGAGTTAGTGATTTGTCGCAAATGCTACCTTTGTTTCGCAAAAGCGGGACCACAGAAGCGGATTAGCTGGGCAGAACATATAAATACTTGCCTTCACGAATTTGAGTTATTTTCACCTATTTTCAAACGGGAAGAAGCTTTGGGGAGCATTTTCAAGGGGGATTTTCAGAGGGATTCGTTAAGGTAAGGTCTTTCTTCCCTAAACTCGTTATTGAGGTGATTTTTATCATTATAAGCATGAAAATTTAAGAAAAATCAGTGGTAAATTGGGGGTTAGAGCTTGATTAATTAGAGACCTTTGAGTGATGATTTGAGGGACCATTTGAGGTCCGATTTTGATACTTTTGGTATGACTGAACTCGTGAGAGTATGAGAATTCTGAAAATGTAAGTTTTACCCAATTTCGAGACGGTGAGTCCGAGGGGCATTTTGGTCATTTTACCTACTTTCGCGTATTAACTTAGAATTTCTTTGTAGAATCAGTTACTTGAAGTGTTATTTATATTATGCAATTGAATTAAATAGATTCGGGCCATTTGGAGTCGAGTACTCGTGGCAAGAACGTGGTTTCGTGTTGACTTTGAGCCGGTTCGAGGTAAGTGACTTGGCTAACCTTGTGTGGGGGACCTTCCCCTTAGGATTTGATATTATTGATAATTAAAATGCCTTGTACGTGAGGTGACGAGTGCGTACTTGTGCTAATTGTTGAAAAATCCGGTTTTCATTAAGTAATTACTAGTATGATTCCTTTCCTGTTTATATTACTTGCAATTTAAGCCTGTTGTTAGCTTAGGAAAGCATGTTTAATTGACTTAATTGCCTTACTTGTTCAAACTGCCTTATTTGGATTACGTGCATCATGCTAGGTTAGAAATACCTGTTTTACCTTGGTGTGGAACTTGAATTGAACTGTGTACTTTTCTTGCTGTTGCTGTGTATTTATTTTGGGACTACGAGACTGTATCCCGGGAGATCCCCCTATATGTTTACTTTGGGACTACGGAACGGTATTTTGGGAGATCCCCCTGCACATTTACATTGGAACTACGGGACAGCACCCGGTAGATTCCCCTTGTACTGTGTATTTACATTTGGGACTACAGGATGATATCTCGGGAGATCCCCCCCGCATTATGAGTTGGACTACGGGACGGTATCCCGGGAGATCCACTGGATATTTACATTTAGGTTTACAATATGGTATCCTAGGAGATCCTCAGTTGTTATCTTTGTGTTGAGCTGTAATTCTTTCTGTGTTTACTTTGCTCTGTAGTAGTTATTGCTGTCCTTTATATCCTGCATTACTTTTACTATTGTACTTATTTATACTGTCTTATTCTACACTGTTGAAAGTTATATTTTATTTAACCTCAGTAGGGCCCTGACCTTCCTCGTCACTACCTGACCGAGGTTAGGCTTGACACTTATTGAGTACCGCTGTGTTGTACTCATGCCCTTTCTGCGCATGTTTTTCATGTGCAGATCCAGGTACTTCTACTCAAACTTATCACGCTTGAGACGAGGCGCTTGTAGAAACTCCGAGGTATATCTGCCGCGTCCGCAGATCGAAAAGTCCCTTTCTACTCTCCCTTTTAAGCTTTAGCCCTTCTGTATTTTCTTTCCTTTGTTAGATATTCTGGAGTTAGATGTTTGTAAACATTCAATGGCTTGTGATCATGAGATTCCGGGTTTTGGGAAATGTATTAGTTTTGAGAGTTGATATTGTGTATGCAGAGCGACACTTTTAAACGCTGTTTTATTGCACTATTTCGGTTTTTAATTATTTCTTCCGCAAATTGGTTTATTTTCCGCATTTTTAGGCTTACCTAGTCGTAGAGACTAGGTGCCGTCACGATAGTTCACGGAGGGTGAACCGGGGTCGTGACAGATAAGTTTGAACTTTGAAAGGATGGTAATAGTTCTCTATTTTTAGGTGTCCCCGAGTTTCACTAAAGTTAAGATAGTTGTAGTTAATCACTGAAAATGTTAAGTTCCATTTTTGATAGTTCTCTATTTTTAGCTTATCGCTAAAGTTTCACTTTTTTTTGAAGTTCTTTAAAATCTAGGTTTGTTCTTTTGCAGTTAACACTTAAAAAGCACCATAGACCCAAGCAAATCTACTTTTGTTTACAAGTTTTGTATGAAAGCTAGAATAATTTTGACATTAACACTAGCTATTCAATCTTTATAAGACAGTAATTAACAAACAAAACAAGAAAAAATGGTTCAATCTCTGATAACGATGGTGTTGAATTTGAGGTTACAAAATATTATTAAAATGTTTGGAGTTTGGCGGCAGCACTAACAGTGCAAAATTCAGCAAGTATTAATGAACGAAGAGGCATTTTGCATAAAAAACTTATGCTTTCATTTTAGTTTCCCATCTTCTACTTTAGTCTTTTTATATTAAGAGCTTTATTTAGTGTATTATTCCTCGCATTTAGCTTATGCTTAATAACACACTTACTATGAGAATTGAAGCATCGTCTTTGTAACAATTTAATCCATTCTAATAAGGAACAAACAAAATGTGTACACCGTATTATATTTACTTTTTACTTTTGTTATTGTAGCTTCTATTAACTACAGTCATTATGTCTTTTTGTTAGACTTCTGGTGCTGCAGATGACTCTTCATGTCCAATGGAGATAGAAAATATTGTTGAAAAAGGTGGATGTTTAAAGTTGAGGTTAAGAGTTCCAACAATCAGAATAAAGATAAAGTCTTAAAAATTGTTACGCTTGCTGACGACGAGGAAATTATAAAGAATTATATTCCTTCTCCACAAGAAGAGACGTTCAAAGTATGTTTCTATACTCAATTTTTCTCAGTTTTCCTATTTGTGATTGAATTAAATTTTAATTCTGATACACATTTTTTTATAGGATCCAAATTTCAATAAAAACGAAGTCAGTCATGAAGATAACGAAATCACAGTGATTTTACAACTCATTATAAATAATGTTTTACATAATTCATTCTTTTAATTTAATGATTTGCAGGTTATAAAATAATAAAGTAACAAGAACTATAGATTAAGTATTAATTTTCACAATTTTTTGTGTTTTAAATATGTAGGATTCCACCGAAGATAATGAGTTGATCAATGTTGCAAATACTCCTGCTAAGATAGGTATAACTAATCCTACAACAGTGGTTGAAAAAGATTCGAATGCACAATTATCGAAAAATAAGATCAGGAGAGTATTTACAAAAAAGAAGATAGCATAAGTTGTTTGCTATGTAACAATTGGAGAAACTAAGAATTATCTGATTAGTTAGTTTATTAGTTTTATTACTTATAAAAAAGATGTTTGAATCATTTCTTGTTTTTCTTGGCATTGAATTTTTCCTGTTTAGTTAGTTTGGTATTTTCATTTGCTATGGACAAGATATCTGAATCAGTTCATGGTTCTTTCAATTGTTAAATTTTTTCTATATAGATACGTAAGACAGTCCGCAGAGTTTAAAAGATTCATTGATTTTTTAATTAATTAGGCTATGAGCCAGTGTTGTTTGTTTTTGAACCATTTCACTGTTATGTTAGTTTTATATGTAGTCGAAGAATTTTTTTGCATTCTTGGTTGATATATTTCTCCATTAAGCTATCTATAATTGATGTGCGACGAGCAATCTTAAATTTAATTGAGTTTGAAGGTTAACTGATGAGTAGAAATTGAGAGTAGATCAACTGCTATTTTCAATCTTGGTTGATCAACTGGTTTGTTGATATGATGAACACGTTGTGATTATTACGTATTTGGTTTTTCTGAATTTTATCATGTACAACTTATATTTAAAATTTTTAGGTGTGGGTAAAAGTTTTTTCCTTTACGTTTCTCAGATGGCTCATTCACCACCAGTTTTATCACCATTATTGGGTAGTTATCCTCTCATTTCTTTCTTGACATTCTACGATTTTCATTTCCATATCTTGGTATTTTTCTTAAATTGCTTGTGTTTAAATCCTAAAGAACAATATATAGATGTAACTGATTAGAAGTGAAACTTCACAATAAGATAGGATTCTCATTGAATAGCAATAGAGAACCTCTTAAACTTAAATGTAAATCACGAAAATGTTCAGTAACATAATCTCTAGCAAGATTAAGAATATTAATAGCCTCTATAAAGAATATATGAGTATTGATATTTAGATGTTTTCTCTTTCTTTTTCTGCCAATTTATTCCAATGCAAAAAAATTCTTTCACAGTATTGATCTCAAGATAAGGACTATAGAACTTGATAACAAACGAATCAAACTGCAAATTTGGGTTACTTCTGGCCAGGAGCAGTTCCGAAAATTACAACAGGTATACATGTAGATTTTTATATTTAATGGTTTGCCTGAAACTTAGACCATGTCAGTCCTCTATATGTTGCCTTTAATTTGAGCATGCATCCTCTATGAATACTCAACTTTCTCTTATGTAATGTAGGTTCTGCAGTTAATTGAGAGAAACATATACCTTTGAATGACTGACATTAACGCTATATAAAAGAGAACAATCACTTATCGTGAAGTCAACTGAAGTATCTAATATTGAGCTGCAATTATGGACGATGTGTATATGAACTGGAAATGAATTTTGGGAAATCTACTTTAGCTTTTGGCTTATTACAGTTGCCTAACCTTCTTTGCTAATCATGTTTTTGTGCATAAATATTGGTGGTCCCTAGCATAGATATAATCCTATAAAATTCATATATTTATTTTTTAATTCAATTCTTTTGAATGCGATCGCTAAATTTAGTCTACAATAAAGACCTGTTTCTAATATCATTTTTTTCCTTTGAAACAATCCGCGCATCACGCTGGTACGTATACTAGTATACCTTTGTAATTCTTATTTTCCTTATAAATTAAAATAAAAGGCAAAAAAAATTATTCTAAATTGTCAATTACACACTTATATTTTGTTAGACTATTTCAAAATGAAATAAGTACACCATTAAAATGTCAAAATCAAATTTGTGTGGGATAGTGAAGGGCGCGCGCTCAACACATATCAGTTGATATAAAAAAATGCTTTCATTTTTTTCTAATTCTTTTCCTTGGTTTTTCTTTCTATTTTAATTCTATTCTTTGTTCTTTTACTTTCTCTTTCTTCTTTTAATTCCTTATCGATGTATCTGTCAAAATCAACCTAGGTCAACCATGGAAGTGAAAGTAATCTTCAAAGAAAAGAAACTTTTAGAGATAAGAAGAAGAAGAAGAAAAGTAATTGTAGAGAGACACCGTTCAACTCATTATCATTCAATTATGTGGAAAAAGCCTATATTGTTATGAATAGTTTGTACATTGGATGCTACATTGGATGTCCATGTTTGAATAACTTAAAGATTAAATCTCTTACTTTATATCCATCATCTTTACTTTTTATGCCTATAAAAGGCCATGTAATTGTAATGGAAAGATACACCAAAGTGAAAGAAGAAAACATTTCTCCCTTCTTTCTATCTCTTCTTATTTACATTTTACTGCATTGCTTTTATTTTATAACACGTTATCAGCACGAAGCTCTAATTTTATTCTTAACTCCCGCTAAGTTGAGCCATATTTTATTAAGGTATGTATCATTATAATCATTTTATCTATGGCGGTACATATCATATGCTCACTGCTTGCAGATTACTTGTGCGCTTGGGCATCTTAAATAGTTTAAGTACATTGTAGTGATAAAATAACTATTTCCTTCCATGCTCAACTCTTAGAGGACCTCAAAGTCATCAAACTACCAATGCACTAATGTCATACTTATAATATGTCATGGACTCCCTGGATCAAAACATATCTTTAAGGCATTTTGAAGAACTGTGAGAAATGAATTGACAAGCAATAATTTTTTAATTACTTTATATTTATTGGAACATATAAATAATGTTAGTCACGTTCAATTCTATTAACACATATATATCAATAATATAAAGTGAAATGAAACAAGTATGTAATTTCTACTTTATGGCAAGAATAAAATGAAATAGTAGATTGTTAACATGATATAACTCTATTTTCATTTCTTTTACCTTAATCGTTTTGTTTTCATTAATTGTTTATTATTATAATTATTTCTCTAACTTATTCATCTTTTATGATAGTTTTCACTATGTCAAATTTATCAAAACTTGAATTTGTGGCACTTGACATCACCGAGAGGAACTATTTATCATGGGTCCTTGATGCTGAAATTCACCTTGACGCTAAAGGTCTTGGAAATACTATTATACAAGGAAATGAAGCATCAAATCAGGATAAAGCGAAGTCCATGATTTTCTTTCGTCATCATCTACATGAAGGGTTAAAAACTGAATATTTAACCGTAAAAGATCCACTTGAATTATGGATTAATTTGAAGGATTGGTATGGCCACCTAAAACTTACGGTATTACCGAAAGCTCGGTATGAGTGGATACATTTAAGGTTGCAAGACTTTAAAAACGTAAGTGATTATAATTCTGCTATCTTTAAAGTAAGTTCTCTATTAAAATTATGTGGAGACACTATCACAGATGAGGACTTATTGGAAAAAAATATTTTCTACCTTTTCACGCTTCAAATGTGGTGCTACAACAACAATACCGTGAAAAAGGTTTTAAGAAATATTCTGAGTTAATCACATGCCTACTTGTGGCAGAGCAGAATAATACTCTATTAATGAAAAATCATGAAGCCCGTCCCACTGGGTCAGCTCCATTTCCGGAAGTGAATGTTGTAGCAGCATATGATAAGTTTGAAAGAAAACAAAATAATTACCGTGGTCGTGGACATGGTCGTAAATGTGGACGTGGCAGGGGGCGAAACAATTATCGTCATTATGGTGGAAATAAATTGGAGAACAATAAGGGTTCTCAAATTAATCATTCAAAAGGTAAAACTAGTATGTGTCACCGATGTGGTATGAGAGGTCATTGGGCATACATTTGTCGTACGCCAGAACATTTTGTCAAATTTTATCAAGCCTCCCACAGGAAAAAAGAAAATAATATGGAGGCACATTTGACCTTTCAAAATACTGATGATGAAGTAGGTCCCTCAAACAAATATGATTCTAAGGCACATCTTGCATATAAAGATGATGATTTTGAAGGCCTAACAAATATTACTCATTTAGAAGCTGGAGACTTCTTTGAGGATATTGACTGAAGAACTAATCATCTTACTGGGGAATGAATCTATAAAAGTTGTTATTTTTATGTTTGCAACTAGTTTATTTTTCTTGAGTGTATTTTCCTAATGCATCACGTGTTGCTAGTTTCTACATTCCTAATGTATTTCTTAATATTTTTTTTTTCTGCTTGTCTTTCATAGTTCTTATGATGTATTATTTGTCTTTTGTTTTATGAAGAATATTCCACAGTCTTCAATTGGACTCAAGATTAATAAAGATGATATATTTCTTCTGGATAGTGCTACAACACATACTATTTTAAAAGATAAGAGATATTTCTCTTATTTGGTAATGAAAGAAGCGAATGTTAATACAATATCCAGTAGTACAAGATTAATTGAAGGTTCTGGAAGAGCCAATTTATTACTACCAGGAGGAACAAATTTGGCTATTGATAAGCACTATATTGTAGTGAATCTCAAAGAAATTTATTAAGTTTCAAAGATATTCGCCAAAATAGCTATTATATTGATACTACAAATGATGAAAAGATTGAATATCTTTATATTACTACAATAATGTTCGGTAAGAAATATGTGCTTGAAATGTTACCTGCTCTTTCCTCCGGCTTATACTACACAAGTATTAGCAGGATTGAAACACATACCCTAGTAAACGAGAAGTTTACTAATCAAGATAATTTTATTATTTGGCATGACCGGTTGGGCCATCCTGGTTCTAATATGATGCGTAAAATAATTGAGAATTCACATGGACATGCAATGAAGAATCAGAAGATTCTTCCATTTAAGGAATTCTCTTGTGTTGCATGTTCTCAAGGAAAATTAATTATTAGACCATCAACTATTAAAGTTAGGATGAAATCCCCTGCATTATTGGAACATATACAGGGTGATATATGTGAGCCCATTCACCATCCATGTGGACCATTCAAATATTATATGATTTTGGTAGATGCATCTACAAGATGGTCACATGTGTGCTTACTATCAACTCGCAATATGGCATTTGAGAGATTGTTGGCTCAAATAATAAAGCTAAGAGCACAATTTCCAGATTGTGCAATTAAGACAATTCGTCTTGATAATGCTGGTGAGTTTACATCCCAAGCCTTTAATGATTATTGTATTTCAATTGTGATAATAATTGAGCATCCGGTTGCTCATGTTTATACACAAAATGGTCTAGCAGAATTATTGATCAAACGCCTCCAATTAATTGCTAGACCAATGCTTATGAGAACAAGACTTCCCATTTCAGTATGGGGTCATGCTATTTTGCACGCAGCAGCACTTGTGCGGATAAGGCCCACAAGTTATCATAAAGTCTCCCCATTGCAATTGGCTTTTGGTCTGGAGCCAAATATTTCCCATCTTAGGATCTTTGGTTGTGCGATATATGTTCCAATTTCTCCACCACAACGCACAAAGATGGATCCTTAAAGAAGGTTGGGGATATATGTTGGATTTGAATCTCCTTCTATTATAAAATATCTAGAGCCGATTACTGGAGATTTATTTACGGCAAGATTTTCTGATTACCATTTTGATGAATCAGTATATCCAACATTAGGGGGAGAAAATAAGCAGCTGAAAAAGAAGATAGATTGGAATGCATTATCACTGTCTCATTTAGATTCTCGAACAAATCAATGTGAATAAGAGGTTCAAAAGATTATTCATTTACAAAATATTGCAAATCAATTGCCAAATGCATTCACTGACCTACCAAGGGTGACTAAGTAACATATTCCAGCTGCTAATGCTCCAATTCGAGTTGATATCCTGACAGGACAATTAATTAAAGCAAATGAGTCTAAGCCATGCTTGAAACGTGGTAGACCAATCGGTTCTAAAGATAAAAATCCTCGAAGAAGAAAAGGAGCAAGTGATCAAAGTGAACATAACACAGAGGTAGTGGCTCAAGAAGAGCCCCAAGACATAACAAATGATAAGACCTTAGGGGAGGTCCAGGTATCTGAAAATAATGAGAATGAAGAGATATCAATAAGTTACGTCTCAACCGGAAAAAATGGAATCGAAATAATATTGTTATCGATAACATTTTTGCTTATAATGTTGTTGTTGAAATAATGCAACAAGATGAGGATCTTGAACCAAAATCTGTCAATGAATGTAGATAGAGAAATGATTGGCCAAAATTGAAAGATGATATCCAGGCCGAGTTAGCTTCACTTGGAAAACGTGAAGTCTTCGGGCCCATAGTTCGAACACCTAAAGGCATAAAGCCAGTAGGGTATAAATGGGTTTTTGTGCGAAAACGAAATGATAAAAATAAAGTTGTTAGATATAAAGCGTGATTTGTGGCACAAGGGTTTTCCCAAAGGCCTGGATTGATTATATAGAGACATATTCTCCTGTAGTGGATGCTATCACCTTCAGGTATCTCATAAATATGGCAGTGCAAGACAAACTTGATATGCATCTAATGGATGTTGTTACAGCCTACTTGTATGGATCATTAGACAACAAAATTTTTGTGAAAGTACCTAAGGGATTTAAAGTTCCAGAAGCATATAAAAGTTTTCGAGAAACTTGTTCAATAAAGCTTCAGAAATTTTTATACGGATTGAAACAATCAGGTCGTATGTGGTACAATCGCCTGAGTGAATACCTGTTGAAAGAACGGTACGAGAATGATCCAATTTGTCCTTGTGTCTTTATAAAAAGGTCTGGATCTGAATTTGTTATAATCGTCGTGTATGTTGATGATTTAAATATCATTGGAACTCTTGGGGAGCTTCTAAAAATAGTAGACTGTTTGAAGAAAGAATTTGAAATGAAAGATCTTGGAAAGACAAAATTTAGTCTTGGTCTACAAATTGAGTATATGAAAGATGGAATATTTGTCCATCAATCAACATACACCGATTTTTTTTAAAGTGATTCTATATGGATAAAGAACATCCATTGAGTACCCCGATGGTTGTGAGATCACTTGATATAAAGAAAGATCCATTCCGACCTCATGAAAATGATGAAGAACTTCTTGGTGCCGAAGTACCATATCTTAGTGCAATTGGGGCATTAATGTATCTTGCCAATAATTCCCGACCAGATATAGCTTTCTCAGTAAGCTTATTGGCAAGATTTAGTTCTTCGCCAACATAAAGACAGTGGAATGGTATTAAACATATATTCAGATATCTCTAAGGGACCATTGATATGGGTTTATTTTATTCAAATGAATCCAAGTCATCATTGATTGGTTATGCAGATGCATGATATTTGTCTGATCCACACAAAGGTCGATCTCAGACAGGCTATTTATTTACAAGTGGAGGTACAACCATATCATGGAGTTCGACAAAACAAACTATGGTTGCTACTTCTTCAAATCATGCAGAGATAATAGCCATTCACGAAGCAAGTCGAGAATGCATTTGGTTGAGATATATAACTCAACACATTCAACAAACATGTGGTCTTTCTTCAAAAGAGAATATTCCAACAATATTGTATGAAGACAATGTTGTATGCATAGCTCAATTGAAAGAAGGATATATCAAAGGAGATAAAACAAAATACATTTCACCGAAATTCTTTTTCACTCATGGTCTTCAGAAGAATGGTGAAATAGATGTACAACAAGTTCATTCAAGTGATAATTTGACTGATCTGTTCACTAAGGCATTACCAACCTCAATATTTGAAAAACTGATATATAAGATTGGAATGCGTCATCTTCGAGACATTAAGTGATTTTTCATCAGGGGGAGTAACTACACGCTGCACTCTTTTCCTTAACCAAGGTTTTGTCCCACTGGGTTTTCCTGGTAAGGTTTTTAATGAGGCAACAAGCAATGCATATTATAAATAACTATGTACATCCCAATATTTTTTTGTAAGTTCTTAATGAGGCACATTATCTTACATGGACATCCAAGGGGGAGTATTATGAATAGGATGCTACATTGGATGCCCATGTTGTAAATAACTTAAAGATTAAATTTCCTACTTTATGTCCATCATCTTTACTTCTTATGCCTATAAAAGGCCATGTAATTGCAATTGAAAGATACACCAAAGTGAAAGAAGAAAACACTTCTCCCTTCTTTCTATCTCTTCTTATTTACATTTTACTGCATTGCTTTTATTTTATAACATATACATATATCTATTTATATAATGTGACTAATTCTAATTGTTTCTATAACAATTTAACCGACTAATCACTTCTAGTTCACTAGCTAACTTCCTAACTTGCTACTAACTACTCTTCTAGAAGCATACAACTTAAATATCAACATGTACAAGTAGCTCCAGTTGTACAATTCAGTATTTACACTTCAACCCTCCCCCTCAAGTTAAGAATGAAATTGTTCTTCATTACAAACTTGGTCAATAAAAATGCATGTTTTTGATATTTTAGAGCTTTAGTCAAGGTATTAGTTGGTTGTTCTTGATTGGGTATATGTGAAGTCTTGATAAGTCCTTCTTGTATTTTCTCTTATACAAAGTAAAAATCTATTTTTATGTATGTTCTCTCATGGTTATATAGAATTTTCTAAAATCTGCAATGTAGATTTGTTATCACAAAATAGTTCAAAGGTGGGACTTCTTTGGTGCATGTATGAATTGACTAGGGATTAGACAACATAAGAAAGGTCTAGATAAGTTATAGTGAGATACAACAACTTCTCAATCAGTCTTTGAAAGCTTCCCATGTCTTCTAATAATTCATCACAAGTTCTGAATTGATACAAGCATCAAACTCAATACTTGTAAGCTTCAGATTCTACTCAATTAAAGTTTCCTTTGTTCTTGAAGCTCCACTTCTGAGATCATCTTTGTAACGACTCAACCGGTCATTTTTAGTTTTAAGGTTCCGTTCAGTGGTTTGAGGTCTTGAGTAGCTTCCTATTGTGTATTCTAACTTGCGGGCATGCTCAGATTTGATTTTTGGGTGATTCAGAATGAATTTGAATGAGTGGTTCTCTTTTTAGAAGCTTAAGTTGAGAATGTTGGCCAAGGTTTGACTTTTATGGAAACGAACCTATAGTGGTGTTTTGATGGCTCCGATTGGTTCCTAAAGTGATTTTGGACTTGGGTGTATGCCCGGAATTAATTTCGGAGGTCCATAGGTTTATCTGTGTTGTTTTGCCGAAAGTTGGCAATTTAAAAGTTTAGAATTTTGATAAGTATGACTGTAGGTTGACTTCATAGCTATCAAGTTTGAATTTCTATTTCGGGACTTGGAATAAGTCTATTTTGTCATTTGGAACTTGTCCACAAAGTATGGCGTCATTCTGAGTTGATTTGACAGGAATCAGACGCGCGATTGTGTTTTTGGAAGTTCTTGAGTTCATGTTCAATTCATGTGTTTTAAGGTCCGATTCATGGTTTCAGATTTTATTTTGTTGATTTGATCGCACGAGGTAGTTTGTGTTATATTTTTAGACTTGTGTTGATGTTTGTTTGGAGCCCCCGGGGCTCGGGTGAGTTTTGAACGCATTTCACGGAGTTCATAGATGGTTTAGATTTTTGCTAGTGCTCAGATCTCGCATTTGCGAGCTTCATCATCGCATCTGTGAAGAGCGCAGTGGCCTGAAGAGTTTGCATTTGTAAACTCCCCATCGCATTTGCGATACTGGCCTGGGCTGAAATAGGTCGCATTTTCGAACACTGTGATCACTTTTACGAATTGTCCATGTTCACATTTGCGAACAAATCATCGCATTTGCGATGACAACAGGAATGTGAGATTCTTCGCTTTTGCGATTGATTCCTCGCATTAATGCAAACCCAGGTCGCAATTGTTACACCTGCGACTGGACAAAAAGCTGAGGGATGGGGTTTTTGGTCTCATTTTCATATTTTGGAACCCTAGACTCGGTAAGAGGAGGATTTGAAGAGGGGGTTTCATCTACAAACTTTGGGTAAGTAATTCTAATCTATTTCTAATCATATTCTATCAATATATCTTAGAATTTAACAACAAAATCATGTGAATCGAAGTTAAAATTTGTCAAGTTTTTGAAAAATAAGAATTTAAGTTTTGAGAGTCCATTTGGAATCGGATTTTGAAACTAATCACATATATGAACTCTTGGGGTCATGGGTCGAAATCTACCATTGGACCCGGGTTTTGACCGGGCGAGTCCCTGGTTGACTTTTGAATAATTGTGTAAAGATCGCAACTTTAAGTATTGTAATTGATTTCTCTTGCATTATTTGATGTCATTAAATTGATTTTGGTTAGATTTGGGCCGAACAGAGGTGAATTTTAAAGGAAAAGCTATTTTTGAGAATTGATTGAGGGCTTTTGAAGTAAGTATCTTGCCTAACATTGTGTGGGAGAACTACCCCAGAAGGATTGGTTTGTTTGGACTATTTGAACTACATGAAAGATGTGCACACGAGGTGACGAGTGTGTGCACGACTTATATATGAATTTTTGACCAGCTTAGACTCTTAGGTTCTTATGTACATTAGAATGAAGTTGTCTTATCATGTTAAATCTTCCATTGCTAAATTTACCCTTACGTGTCTTATTTGAAGTTGATTGATTCATGTTCTACCCTTGTTGCCAAATATACTTTTATATGCCTTAATTGAAGTTGTTGCCTTTTTTATTGTCATGTTATCTCTTCCGTAATTGCCTAACCTTAATTGAAGTTATTGTTATCCCTTCCATTGTTAACTTATCCTTATTTGGAATCATTGTCACATGTTATCTCTCTTATCGTTGAGTTGTACCTATTTGGAATCATTATTACATGGTATCTCCCTTATCGTTGAGTTGTACCTATTTGGACTCATTGTTACATATTATCTCTCTTATTGTTGAGTTGTACTTATTTGGAAATATTGTTACATGTTATCTATTCAATTGTTGAGTTACTCTCGTTGGATATCATTGTTACATATTATCTCTCATTGTTGAGTTATTCTTGTTTGAAACCATTATTCCTTGTTATGTGTTTCATTGTGAGCTTGTTCTTCCGTTTCTTTGTGTTTTGTAATACTTGTGTTGATTTACTTGTCGTACTCTCATGTTATTATTGTTGTTATTGTTGTACTCACTGTTGTTGAGACGAGGACTATATGTGATTCTGGTATTGGAATTGTTTTGAGGAAATGTTGTGATATATGGGCACATGTGGTGCAAGTCATTATGTTGTATTATTATGTTTTTTCCACATGTGATATTGCTGAGAGGATTGTCAAGGTATTCGCACATGAGTTGTCCGTGCTATTGTCATTGATAATTTCACATGCAGTGTGACAGGGCGGGCTATACATATGTGGGTTTGCGCATGTGGCGAGATAAGGCGGGAATATTATTATGTGCGTGCGTCGAGACAAGGTGGGCATTTACTTTATTGTTGTGCACGTGGCGAGACAAGGGGGCTATATCAGGGATGATTGTGATGACTTGTGATGGTCTTGGGGCATTGTTATTGATGATATTTGTGTAGTGGTGTGCCTACCTTGTGTGAGTTATGCATTTTACGTTTTGTTGTGTTGTTTCCTATGTGTCATTCGTTGTCTCTACTCATACTTGTTGACTCGAGTTGTGATAGAACACTTGCACAAGTATACACGTAATTAATCACTCATATCGGTTTAAGAAAATCAATCCTGATGTTCATTGATCATTTATATGTATTCTCGTTTACTTCCCTTTTGTGTGAGAGTTGTACTATTGGCACGTGAGTTGTCTATGCAGTTATGGGTTACAGTTAGTGTTGGCACGTGAGTTGCCCATGCGGTTATGAGTCATTATTATAGTTGGCATGTGAGTTATCCATGCGGATATGAGGTATTGTCACTCCCTTAGCACGTGAGTTGTCCGTGTAGGACATGAGTTGTCCGTGAAATTGTGAATATTAATGTGGGCACAAGATGCCAAGTGATTAGGGTTCGTGACTTGGGACCCGCTAGTTATGGTTATGAGGTGTGGTACCTCGGGAAAGTTCTTGTATAAATATTATGTGAAAGCAGTTGTTTATTTTGTTGCTACCTTTGGAAGCTTCCCATCTTTGGAAGCTTCCCGTGTCTTCTAATACTTCATCATAAGTTTCTGCATTGATACGAGCATCAAACTCAATACTTGTAAGCTTCAGATTCTGCTCCATTGGAGTTTCCTTTGGTCTCGAAGCTCCACTTTTAAGATCATTTCTGTAACGACCCGACCGATCGTTTTGAGATTTATGGTTTTGTTCAGTGGTCCGACATCTTTAGTAGCTTCCTATTCTGTATTATGACTTGTGTGCATGCTCAAATTTGATTTTCGGACGATTAAGAACGAATTTGAATGAGTGGTTTTCTTTTTAGAAGCTTAAGTTGAAAATGTTGACCGAGATTTGACTTTTTTGGAAATGACCCCGTAGCGGTGTTTTTATGGCTCCAATAGGACCGTATAGTGATTTTGCACTTGGCCGTATGCCCAGAATCAATTTCGGAGGTCCGTAGGTTTATTTCTGTTATTTTTGCCGAAAGTTGGCAATCTAAAAGTTTAGATTTTGATAAGTTTGATCGTAGGTTGACTTCATAGCTATCTAGTTTGTATTTCTATTTTGGGACTTGGAATAAGTCCTTTTTGTCATTTAGAACTTGTCCGCAAAGTTTGACATCATTACGAGTTGATTTGATAGGAATCAGACGCGCGATTGTATTTTTAGAAGTTCTTGAGTTCATGTTGAATTCATGTGTTTTGAGGTCCGATTCGTGGTTTTAGATGATATTTTGTTGATTTGATCGCATGAGCAAGCTTGTGTTATGTTTTTAGACTTATGTTGATGTTTGGTTTAGAGCCCCCTAGGGCTCGAGTGAGTTTCGGACGCGTTTCAGAGAGTTCATAGAAGGTTCAAATTTTTGCTAGTGCTCAGATCTCGCATTTGCGAGCTTCATCATCACATTTTCGAAGAGCACAGTGGCCTGAAGAGTTCGCATTTTTGAACTCCCCATCGCATTTGCAAAACTGGCATGAGCTGGGCATAGGTCGCATTTGCGATCACTATGATCACTTTTGCAAATTGTCCATGTTCGTATTTGCAACAAATCATTACATTTGCAATGACAGCAGGAATGTGGGATTCTTCGCTTCTGTGATTGATTTCTCGCATTTTCGATGCGAACCCCAGGTCGAAATTGTGATACCTGAGACTGGACAAAAAGTTGAGGGACGGGAGTTTTGGTTTCATTTTCATATTTTGGAACCCTAGACTCGGTAGGAGGAGATTTTGAAGAGGGGTTTTCACCTACAAACATTGGGTAAGTAATTCTAATCTTTTCTAATCATATTCCATCAATATATCTGGAGTTTAACATCAAAATCATGTGAATTGAAATGAAAATTTGTGAAACTTTGTCAAGTTTTGAAAAATAAGATTTTGAGTTTTAAGAGTCAATTTGGACTCGGATTTTGGAACTAATCGCATATATGAACTCATTGGGTCATGAGTAGTTGTAGTCTACCACTGGACCCGGGTTTTGATCGGGTGAGTCCCGTGTTGACTTTTGAACAATTGTGTAAAGATCGCAGCTTTATTTATTGGAATTGATTTCTCTTACATTATTTGATGTCATTAAGTCGATTTTGGTAAGATTTGTGCCAAACGGAGGTGAATTGTAATGTAAAAGCTATTTTTATGAATTGATTGAGGGCTTTTGAGGTAAATATCTTGCCTAATATTGTGTGGGGGAACTACCCATATGTAATGACCCGACCAATCATTTCATGAGTTACCGCTCCGTTTACCCCTTTTCTGCTTATTATTGCTTTGTTTATCGTTTCTATGTGTGATCGGGTTGGTTTACTCGAGTTCGGAGAGGTTTTGGCAAGGTTTGAGACACTTAGTCTCTTTTGAGGAAGCTTAAATTGGAAAAGTCAATCGGATGTTGACTTATGTGTTATAGGGCTCAGATGTGAGTTTTGATGGTTCGGATAGCTTCGGGAGGTGATTTGGGACTTAGGAGCGTGATCGGAATGTGTTTTGGAGGTCCGGAGTAGATTTAGGCTTGAATTGACAAAATTGGAATTTTGGCGTTTTCCCGTTGATAGGTGAGATTTTGATATAGGAGTCGGAATGAAATTCCGAAAGTTGCAGTAGGTTCGTTGTGTCATTTGAGATGTGTGTGCAAAATTTTGGGTCATTCGGAAGTGGTTTGATAGACTTTTTGACCGAAAGCGAAATTTGGAAGATTTTGGAATTCTTAGGCTTGAATCCGATGCGAAATTGATGTTTTGATGTTGCTTTGAGCATCCCGAAGGTGGGAACAAGTTTGAATGATGTTATGGGATATGTTGGCATGTTTAGTTGAGGTCTCGGGGGCCTCGGGTGAGTTTTGGGTGGTTAAACGGACCATTACAAGTTGTTGAAAGTTGAAGAAAATCTGTTGAAGTGTTGCAGACAATTGGCCTTCGCGTTCACGAGTGGAGCCTCGCGTTTGCGAAGGCTTAGTAGGTGAGGCTAAAGATTTAGCCTTCGCGTTCGCGAGGGAGGTTTCGCGTTTGTGAAGAGCTGGGGTCTTGTGCATCGCATTCGCGAGAAGGGGAGCCGCGTTCGCGAAGGTTGGAGTCAGGAAGCATTGTGCTCACGAGAGGTCAGACGCGTTCGCGAAGGAGGAAATATGGTCAACGTCAGTTTGTGCTTCGCGAACGTGAGGTTTTGACCGCATTCGCGAAGAAGGTTTTTAATACCTGGGCAGAATGTTTATAATAGCCATTGTCCGCAATTTTGGGGTTAACTTTCACCATTTTGGGCGATTTTGAAGCTTTTTGAAGAGGATTGAAGAGGTATTCAAGGGGGAACACTTGGAGGTAAGATTTATGGACTTAATACTCGATTCTAATGTGGATTCTACCTAATTAATCATGGAATCTAAGCCTAATATTGAAAAACTAGGGCTTGTAAATGGAGACCTAAAATTTGGGATTTGAGGAATCGTTTGTGGTTGGATTTTGATGCTTTTGATATGAATGAACTCGGGGAGTGATAAGAAGTCCATTGATGTAATTTTTATCGGAAGACGAGACGTGGGCCTGGGGTCGGGTTTGGCCAATTTCGGGATTTATGTTGTAATTTGATTTCTTTCGAGTGGGCTTTGTTCCCTTAGCATATTTTGATGGTTTTGCACTGACTTTGGTTAGATTTGGAGCATCCGGAGGTCGATTTGGGAGGCAAAGACATCGCGGGCTAGAGATTGGACTGGATAGAGGTGAGTAATGATTGTAAATGTTGTCTTGAGGGTATGAAACCCCGGATTTCATATCGTTGTGCTATATTGAGGTGACGCATACGCTAGATGACGAGCTTAGGGTCATGCACTGTTGGGGATTGTGACTTAGTCCATCCCGAATGACTGTTTTACCACGTATTTGACTGAAAACTGTTAGCTATCATCATGTTTTGCATTGAATGCCATATTTGGGCCTCGCGCCAACTATTTGGACCCTTAGGGGATTTTACTGATATTTCCTCACTGTTTTGACTTTATACTTGCACTCAGTCATGCTATATTCTACTGTTTTCATAACTCAACCATGTTTACTCTGTTTTAACACATTAAATGATATTCTAAATGATAATTTGAGTTGAGCATCATGTTTTACTGTTGCCCGAGTGGCTTATGAGATTATGACTGAATAAGGCCGAGGGCCTGTGTTGTGAGGATACACTGATTTATGATTATGAGGTCGAGGGCTTGAGATTGTACGCCACAAGGTGGCTTGTTTATATGAGGTCGAGAGCCTATTTATTATGCCACGAGATGGCTTGATATTGCGCTTGGGCTGTAAAGGGCCCCTCCCGGAGTCTGTACACTCCCAGTGAGCGCGGGTACCCATTGTGATATGAGATATAGCCCGAGGGGCTGGTGTTGTTCCATGATATTGCCCGAGGGGCGGATTCTGTTGACATTGTTCCCGAGAGGCGGATTTTTATGTGTTTATTTGTTCTAGCTGCTTTTCATTTAATTGCTTAATTGTTAAAAAAGTATTTTAAAGAAGCTTCTTCTGAACTAAGGTGTCTTTATATGGTTTCACTGTTTCATTGCTTTTACTGGTTTTATACTGCTTTTTTATAGCATGTTGATGTGCTTTTACGTGATTTCTTATCGCTCAGTCTTCATTTATTATTATTACTCACTGAGTTGGAGTATTCACTTTACTCCCTGCACCTTGTGTACAGATTCAGGCGCTTCGGGTCCGCTAACGAGTGTTGACTTCTTCCAGCTCAAGCAGATTCGGAGATTCACTAGGTAGCTGCTCAGCGTCCGCAGCCCAGTGCTTCTCCCCCTATCTTATTTACTCTGTTTTAGTTCTGTAATAGACTATGTAGATTTTTCCTGTCTTTATTCAGATAGTAGATGCTCATGACTGGTGACACCCCGATGTCGGGCTTTGTCTATTCTGCAATTGTACTATTTTACCTTATTTTGGGATTATTGTTATGTTAAAGACTTAAATTGTAATATTTTGACTGCTTAAAATGAATTGGGAGTGTGTCGGCTGGCCCTGTCTTCACGAGAGGTGCCATCACGATCGAGTCTGGGTTTAGGGTCGTGACACCATAGGGATTAGTTTGTTTGGACTATTAAAACTATGTGAAAAACGTGCATACGAGGTGAAGAGTGTGTGCACAGCTTATATATGAAAGTTTAACCAGCTTAGACTCTTAGGTTCTTACGTACATTAGAATGAAGTTCTCTTATTATGTTAAATCCTCCATTGCTAAATTTACCCTTACGTATCTTATTTGAAGTTGATTGATTTATGTTCTACCCTTATTTCCAAATATACTCTTATATGCCTTAATTGAAGTTGTTGCCTCTTTTATTGCCATGGTATCTCATCCGTAATTGCTTAACCTTAATTGAAGTTATTGTTATCCCTTCCATTGTTGACTTATCCTTATTTGGAATCATTGTTATATGTTATCTCTCTTATCGTTGAGTTGTACATATTTAGAATCATTGTCAAATATTATCTCTCTTATCGTTGAATTGTACCTATTTGGAATCATTGTTACATGGTATCTCCCTTATCGCTGAGTTGTACGTATTTGGACTCATTGTTACATGTTATCTCTCTTATCACCGGGTTGTACTTATTTGGAAACATTGTTACATGTTATCCCTTCGATTGTTAAGTTACTCTTATTGGATATCGTTGTCACACATTATCTCTCCCATTGTTGAGTTATTCTTGTTTGAAACCATTATTTTTTATGTGTTTCATTGTGATCTCGTTCTTCTGTTTCTTTGTGGTTTGTAATACTTGTGTTGATTTACTTGTCATAATCTCATGTTATTGTTATTGTTATTATTGTACTCAGTGTTGTTGAGACAAGTACTATGCGTGTTTGTGGTATTGGAATTGTTTTGAAGAAATGTTGTGGCATATGAGCACATGTGGTGCAAGTCATTATATTGTGTTGTTATGTTTTTGGCACACGTGATATTGTTGAGAGGATTGTCAGGGTGTTTGCACGAGGTTTCTGCCGTGCTATTATTATTAGTGATATTTGCACATGTGGCATGACATATATATATATATATATATATATATATATATATATATATATATATATATATATATATATATATGTGTGTGTGTGTGTGTGTGTGTGTGTGTGTGTGTGTGTGTGTGTGTGTGTGTGTGTGTGTGTGTGTGTGTGTGTGTGTGTGTGTGTGTGTGTGTGTGTGTGTGAGAGAGAGAGGGCATTTACTTTATTATTGCACACATGGAGAGACAAGGAGGGTATATCGGGGATGATTTGTGATGACTTGTGATGGTCTTGGGGCATTGTTATTGATGATATTTGTATAGTGGTGTGCCTACCTTGTGTGAGTTATGCATTTTACGTTTTGTTGTGTTGTTTCCTATATGTCATTCGTTGTCTCTACTCATACTTGTTGACTCGAGTTGTGATAGAACACTTGCACAAGAATACATATAATTAATCACTCATAACAATTTAAGAAGATGAATACTGATGTTTATTGATCATTTACATGTATTCTCGTTTACTTCCCTTTTGTGTGAGAGTTGTACTATTGGCACGTGAGTTGTCCATGCGGTTATGAGTTACGGTTAGTGTTGGCGCGTGATTTGTTCGTGCGGATATGAGGTATTATCTGTCCGTGTAGGACATGAGTTGTCCGTGAAATTGTGAATATTAATGTGGGCATAAGATGCCAAGCGATTAGGGTTCGTGACTTGGGACCCGTGAATTGTGGTGATGAGGTATGGTACCTCGGGAAAGTTCTTGTATCAATCTTGTGTGAAAGAAGTTGTTTATTTAGTTGCTACCTGTTTTTCCTTACTTGGTTTTACTAGACCTTGACTGTATTCAGCTTACTCTACGACGTTATTACCTGTTTGTTCCTTGTTGCTAATTGTTGCTTCTAGTTTTCTATTGCAAGTATTGTTGTCATTTTACCATGCTTAGCTTTATATTGATATTGTTCCCTATTAGTTTCACATTTATACTTGCACAAATTATTATGTCTACTAGGTTTCTTGACTATTTCTCGTTACTACTCTACCGAGGTTAGTTTTGATACTCATTGGGTACTGTCGTGGTGTACTCATATTCCCTAAGATTGGGGTTCGGGCAAACCACCAAGAAACATTGCTTCCCTTTCTATGCCTAATCCATGCTTTGTGTGAAGACGCAAAAGTTCCTCCAATCCCAAATATGACCGCATAAAAGCTGCTCAGGATATTGACATCACTAGGCACAATGATGCTTCAGAGAATGTGGCTACAGACCAACCAGAGTAATCCGTCATCCTTCCTCCTGCCTCATCAACTTGAGCAGCACCTGCTACCTCGTCAGCACCAACCACTTCTTCAGCACCAGCCATCTCCACATCTACTCCTAGGACAACCACTGCTACACCACCTGTCTCACTACCATCAATCTCCAAGCTTGGTCTAGTGGCACAACATATAAATGCCAAAGTAGACAAACTTACAAAAGAACTTCCATTGCTCATACGACAAGCATTTACACCGCTCACACCCTCGGTAAGTGATCTCCAAAAGCAACATCTGTGATATGAAGAGTGACTCAAACAATTTGAATCTCTCCTTGAGAAGGTTGAGAAAGATGGAGCTAGGGACATGCCTCAACTCAAAAAGGATGTAGCTGAGATCAAGTTGGAGTTGCATAAGATACAGACACTGGAGTTTGACCTTACTACCCTTCTCTTGGTGGCGGGGAGCATGGTACTGGCATCTCCCAAGTACCAGCCTTGATTTGGGTTTCACAAACATCCTCTCAGCAGAGAAGGCACATGGTACTGGCATCTCACAAGCTCTGGGACCCGCTACACATCGATGATCAGTCAGACAAAGAATGGCTAGAGTTTCGTGAGGAGACGGATGAAGAGCAGGTCTTTGAGGAGGGTGATGATTAGAGGGACAACAGAAGCAAACATATTGCTATTTCTACAGAGGAACAAGGTGAGGAGGAGGTGGATATGTAGATAGCTATCGCACATTACCTTGCGGATATGGTTGCCATGGTTATCACCACGACGACACATCTATCATCAGGTAAGGCAAGCAGCTCCCAGGTGTAGTACCTGGCTCCGAAACTAGTGGAGCCTCCTACTTTGTTCCTAGACACCATTGTCCAGTCAGAGGATCCACCCACTACCTCTCAAGTGTCATCTCCCAGCCCTATGATCACATCAGATAGTCCAACTCATCCAAGCACCTAGTGCGCCCCAGGAAGCCCCTAAACTTTGCTCTTACTTTTTCAATGCATTAGGGACAATGCATGCTTCTATGTTGGGGATGGGGTAGAAAGACGACTCTTGCAACTTGTATATAAATTTAGTCCTGATATTGTAGATTTGTATATATGTCACGCCCGGACCTTGGGAAGCACGCCCGACGCTCAACCGAGATACCCCAATCAAGAAAGCCTACTTGATGCTTTCTACCCAGCCTTACCCATGAATAAAGTGAAGATGTATTCCATTAATTAGACGATGAGAAGATTACATTAACAACACCAATTTCATTACCATTAGAACTTCATTAACAACACCAATTTCCCAAAATCTTTTACACCTTCATAGTTTAGAAGTGGAAGCATATGTCATAACTACAACATTTCTAGTTTGACTTTCCAAAACCAAGATACAACCCACACTATGTTTACGAAGCCTCTAATGGATACAAAAGAGTAATATGATAGTGCCGGCTAGGGGGTTCATGGTTCGGTTTGGATCGGTTTTATCCTAAAAAGAAACCAAATCAAGTAAGTCGGTTTTTCAAATATTAGAACCAAACCAAACCAATTAAGTCGTTTTTTTCTTGATTCGGTTTATTTCGGTTTTTCGATTTTTTTCGGTTATTTATCAGTTTTTTCTTAAATATAAGACATACACTACCAAACACATATTTCGGCGGCCACATTTTCAATGTAACACTATCAAATCAATTGCCTTTTGAGAGATCTATTATTTACCAAGATATATTGATGATAATTGAATCAAATAGTGATGAATAATTTAAGGACTCAATTAAAAATATATTATTTTTAACATGAAATAGATTCTTACACTTAACAAAAGAAAACTACCAATCAAACTAGAATGTAAATGTAAAGGCCTGTACTAAAAGTGCAAACGATTAATACTTTCTATAAATTTTTTGAAACTTTGTATAAAAGTATACATATATATAGGTGTAATAATAAATTTAAAATAACTACTCCTATATTTGGTTTGGTTAGATTTTTTTATTAAAACCAAAACCAAACAAAATTTGATCGGTTTTTAAATTTCAAACCAAAACTAAACCAAACCAAAAAGTATCGGTTTTTTTGGTCGGTGTGGTTTGGTTTTCGGTTTGGTTCGGGTTTTCAGATTTTTATGAAAACCCCTAGTACCGGCAATAAGGCTCCGGCTATACCTTAAAACACTATACATAAGGAACAAATGATGCAAGACCCCGATAGGAAGTGGGGCTCACCAAGTCAGTTGAGAAGAGGGTGTACCGCTATCATTGATTGATGTCGCCTGTTGTGGAACCACCTGCATCCATTAAAGATGCAGAGCCTCCGGAAAAAGGGATGTTAGTACATATGAAATAGTACTACTATGTAAGACTAAACACCCTCTCAATAGAACGAGTAACAGTATAATGAGAAAGAAACATGGAATCAATGAGAGCCTCAAACAATATTAAAATGTCAAGTTAGGAGATCTTTAGTACCGATACTCCACCGTGTTATTAGCACGGAGTCTGATCATAGCCTGATCGGCTAAGCCATCTCACCTAAAGACATCCAATCACAACACCACCATGTGCACGGCATGGCGTCCGATCTCAGCCCGATCGGCTAAGCTGTCTCACCACAATGTCGTGTGGGTCGAGATCACTTTCTACTAGCTATCATCTCATCCCAATTAAGGGGAATAATCTCAACACATAAATCTCATCCCATTTAAGGGGAATAATCTCAACACATCAATACATGAATTTTACCCCTCAATCTCTCCTACACTTGCATGTATAGTTTCGGGGTTAGGTTATTTCAACCTACCCTTCCTCGGTGACTAAAGTATACTCCCAAAATATTTTCAGAGTCTTTCATAGATCCTCTTCATTTCATATTTCATTGGGCACCATTGGCCACAAGTATAATTTTTATTCTTGGCACGATGGCCACATTTTATATCTCATATTCACTTCTTTCACTTTCGATCATCATCATAGGTTATCAACAAAAAGAGAATAGGAGTCTTAAGCACATTGAGTTTTCTTTCCAAAATTAAACATAATAATCTTGCATTTGAAACATGAATTGAAGTCATAACACTTTGATTCATAAACCATACTTGAATACTTTCCCGAAGGAGAGCATAATGTAATAGGAGCAATGGAACACATTTTGAGGATATAATTTTCGACACAATGCTTAATTGGAGTTACCGAATATATTAGGAATGACTCGGAACATGGGAATTAGGAACTTGGAACCATCATACTTGAACAGTACAAGAACATCGTGGAATTCGACACTACAAGAGAAGTTTAGCCAGAATACCTCGCGTTCGCTTCCCTTAATATACTATAACATTCCGAAACTCCTAGTGACTTCAATATAGTTAGAGACATGAAAAATTGAACCATAATTAGGGAGAGGTTTATGGGTTTAGCCAATTTAGGCATTTTATCAAGCACTAGGTGTGCAATATAATTTCAATGTTCTTTTATGGTGGATTTCCTTCACCCCACAACCAACCCAACACCAAGAGTTTACCCATACAAGTTCCATGACCTCCCAACCACTTATATCGGTACATGTATGCTCAAAGAACAATTCACATGCCCAAGAATCATACTCCCTATTACCCAACTTCTGCCCAAATTCGAAATTGAAAGCTAGGGCTAGGACCTTACCTCTTTAGTAGACACTTTTTGCAATATTTCCTTGAGAATTTTCTAAGGCTTGACCAAAGAATTGAAGTGTGGAGATGTTAGTTCCCTTCCTTTCCTCTCTATCTCCCTTCCCCTCTCACTAAAATATTAGATTTTTGCCTTCTAAACGATCCCCAATGGCTTTTAACCAAAATGGGGTTAGGTTATAAAAATAGAAAATGGACCCTCCGAACTTAACTCTGTGGTCGCAAAGTGCATCGCAAATTAGGTCTGCAGCCCACAAAATGGATTGCATAAATGGTCCCAAAATCTGGGCTGACCTGGTCAAGTTTGTGGCCATTCTG
Source organism: Nicotiana tabacum (assembly GCF_000715075.1). Lineage (NCBI taxonomy): Eukaryota > Viridiplantae > Streptophyta > Magnoliopsida > Solanales > Solanaceae > Nicotiana > Nicotiana tabacum. The sequence continues at coordinate 108,968,689 of NC_134101.1, forward strand.
CGGCCCGCTGAATAGTTATGCAGTCGCATAACACACCACAAAAGTCTCCCTCCAGAATTTCTCATGTTGGATCTGCGATGGATGTGCGGCCCTCGAAATGGTTATGCAGTCGTATAATGGACCACAAAATAACCTTCAAATATTAGCTTTGGACCTGCTGCATTCTGCGGCTGATTTGCGGTCCGCGGAGTGATTTTGTGGTTGCATAGTGGACCGCAGAAATGCCATGTTCTGCAAAATTATTATTCTAATTCCCCAATGCATTGTACAACCCGAAATGTCATGACCCAAACCTAAGGGTCACGACGGGCACCCAGTGCCTTACTCAATCGAGTACCAGCATAACATATCTTTCTTATCGTACTGTCATTGGTAACTGGGCCAACATGGCCACAACTCGTAATATATTACTATAAGTAGGAAAGCACTGTATCAATGAACCATATTTCTTAAAACATGAATACATATGGGCTGTCAAGTCCTCCAACATACTGTACAAAATGAACCTGTGTCTACAAAGTCTCTAAGAGTATTAGACATCAAATGTGACAGGGTACCGGCCTACCCATAAGTCTGTATCAAAAATTCTGACACGATGACTCATAGACTTAGCTGCACTCTGAATGAGGTGGAGTCTTAATGATTCTTCGCTGAATGCTAACCACGTCTACTATAAGGGCTCGTCAAACTTATTGTCTATACCTGCAGGCATGAATGCAACGGCCCCAACAAAAAGACGTCAGTAAGAATAATGTACCAAGTGTGTAAGGCACATAAATAAATATATAAAAAACATGGAAGAAACATGAAGTAAATGACTCAACCGGTAAGCCTGGATAACTCTATAAATCAAGAAATACTTATAGTGTCATGTATATAAGTATGAATGTTATGTCGTGCATAGGTACATGTGTTCATAACTTCATCAAGCCTCTGAGGGCATCCCATCATATCATCTCGGCCACTGTGGGAAAAATCATTAACGGATACCAGTTGATCAAGTGGTGGTGCATATATAACGCTGTAACCTTTTCCCATATCCCATATACATATAATATACATATATACATGTATATAACACCATCTGGTCATGGGTCAATGTGCATGTATAAATGAATGCAATGCATGAGTAGTACGTCAATAAAATCTCTCGGAATGTCATAAAACCATTATACCTTTGAGTAATATCATGAAGTAAGCTTTTTTTCAACTTATGTATTTTTCTGAGACCCATGAATAGAAGATGTAATAATAAGACACATGGGAATTCAAGAACATAGGCACCTCTAATACTTCTATGAATAGAGTCATTTATGAAAGTTGTGCGTTTGCTCGTTTTATTTGTATCATGCCAAAAAGCTTGACAATTCCTCTAACACACGTCTTTTGCGACAAAATACGTAACAACGGATTGAAATAGGGAAAAATCCGTATGATGTTCTTGAGAAATATTGTACCGTGTTCTCTTAGAATTGCATCTTACGCTGCTATTACATAATCTCGTATGAATTTGATGAAATAGATCTGTTACTATTGTTGAAGATCTTATCATTTACCCCTTTTGAAGCCTTTCTCCATTTTAAACTCAAGGCAAATTTTCATGTAGAAATAAAGCTAATGTTTGAAAGCAATTTATGTTTGCCATGGCTGATCCGTATGATCTCCTTCCCAAAATGAAATGGATGAATTTAAAGGTTCCTTATTATAGTGGTGTGGGCCCACTTGATAAGAATAAATTTTTGGCAAAATTTCCTAATTTTGCCACCTTGTTTCATGAATTAAGAGTCACTAAATAGGGCTTGATTTGCTGCCACGTTGGGGGAGGGGGAGGGTTAGGCTTATCCAAAATTATCCACTCATTTCCTTAATTAACTTGTTAATCCCCCACTAATCTAATAATTAGCCAAATACCCACATAATTAAGAATTATCTCAAATTACTTAAAATACTACTCGATTTTAACACACTTTATACACCTTACTATCACGGTCATATGGTACCTTATATGGCACTAGTCCATAAATACGAGGTACTATAGCTTGGACCGTATTTTATCCCCAAATTATCAAACTTCGAAGGAATTCATTTTCTTTGGTTCGCGTACCATTCTACCTTCACGAATTTACTTATCACTTGTTAGAAATAGAGTAATACTTATAATCTCCAAATAATCTTGTCCTTGACTTGATGTCAATTATTTTACGACAAATTCAACGTACAATACTACAGGGTATAACATCATCGTAATATACTGGTAACATCTTCGTAATATAATACTACGGAGCATAACATCAACGCAATACTATAGGGTGTAACATCATTCCCACATTTGGAACATTCGTCCTCGAATGTTGACTGATGCACTTATCATTTTCATAACCTATGTCTTCCAAATACTTTAGTATTCTCCTTGCCATCTAGGCAACTGTTCTGTGAATAAATCCAAAGGCCAAGACATTCCCTCCTTTAGGTCTCTTTCTCATACCACGACTTGTGGTCGGAATCTTTCCAATATCGTAACTGTTGCTACCTTCTATCATGCAGCCTATTTGACTCTGACCTTGTAAGTGCGCCTATGCGACTTTTCTTTCCTTTTTCCTCCGATTTTTAGCCATTGCTAAAGTTCTTTTCCTGGTACTTTGTCGAACTTACGAATGCTATATCTTATTTCATATACCTGGTTATCCATCCATATGATTTTATTGCATCTAGGTAGGTCATATTGTACCATAACACTTACTTCGATTTATCGTTACTGAAGTCTGCTATCAAACTCTAGGTTACTCTTGTTGCTTATCCTATATGTACAAGTCTAAGTTCTTTAATGCTTCCTCATTACAGTTCATCTTAAGAATAATGGCCTAATCCCATCTCATACTTTGTAATTTTATCCATCCATTGATGGTTCACCTTAATGTTGATCTTAATTTACCACTGATAACTTGACCTCATATGTAACACTGACGCTAGAGCTCACATCTCATCGGGGAACATCTGGAGTAATTTCCATAATCGTATTTCATTGTATCCCAATGTGATTCACCTTATGGAGGGGGTATTCTAATCCCGTGCTATCCGTGAAATCTTTTCTTTTTCTTTTTTTCTTTAAATCATTATTTAATCAAAGGCCCAAACGTCATCCTTTATCTTTGATAATTATACTCTCATATTATTACCAGGGCAACATTCCATCTCTTTTAAATGATACTAGTTTTAGACTCCTTTGAGTTCATTCAGGCTATACTGAGCTTTATATAACTTAGAGAAACCATCAGCTCTCTCGTTTCCGTGGGCTTAATCCCGAGGACTTATCCATTCCCGTTACCTTCTCACTCTCCCTTTCTTATCCTTACTCTTGTCTTCCTAAAACCTTATCGCTCTACCATATTTTAGCTTGTGATCTACACATATCCATTTATACTACTCGCAACCTTCCTTCAACTTGCTTGCGCTGTCGATTTCCTTATGTTATTTTGGAACATCAAGCGATACATCACATCGTCTCTAACTCTTCTCTACTCTCTTAATTAGACCTCTCAGTACCTAGAAACCATGGGCTGGAAGATATGCCACTGGCGATGCCGATATCATTCCTGGATACTGAGTCTCAGTGCTTCTGGCCTTCTATCTGAAGTATGGAATATTCACAACCTTCTATATTTGAGTATCTCGTATGTTGTTCACCTTTACCTTACTTACCTTAAAATTTTGCATCACATCTTCTCTCTTTCATGACCTCTCTTCCACATAGGTATAATTCATATCCACAATTTGAAACTCTATTATAATACTTGCACCTCTGGTGCATACACAATCCGGTGGGAGCTTCATACTGACTTCTCATAAGGCTGGTATTCTTCTAACTGGCTTTATCATAGAGCCATTATAGAATATGGCTATTGTACGATCTCTCTTGTATCTCTGATATCTAAGAGTAATCCTGCAATGTTCTCAACCATGAGGTCTATAATTTCCTAGGTCCAATAATCAGATTCCTGATTTACTTTGTTGATGTAACTCTTTAGTTTCCTCCTTCTTCTGATTAGCCTTTATGTAGGCTTAAGCTATCTCCCGATCTGTGGCTCATGGTATTAGTTATTACTTTTATCCTTTCATGGGCACTATGGAATATTCATGATACAATCTTTTAACAATTCAATCCTTTGTCTATGACCTGGACTCAATTCTTTCTTTTAACTTATACCAGAATCTTCTACGGTTGTATGATTATCATCATATATGCTGCATGGATAATATGTTGAACTCTTAAGTGCGTTCATAACGTAACTAACTCTGGATCATTGATCAAATAATTCCTTTTGTTCCTTCTCAACTTTCTTTAAATGTAAGCTATTACTTTTCCTGGACTTTCTGCCCCCTTGTTGCGTGTATACTTAGCTTAACTTAGTTCCCACATCTGCTAGAGTTTTCGTGCAACTCATATAATCTCGAATATTACTTTTGATTTTACTTCCCGTTCATTAGCCATGGTAGGTGCCACTTTCTTTTGGAGTGCATACAATGTTGTTGTGAGATTGTTGTTACACGACCATTTCCTTTTTAGGCCAATGGCTTAGATTGAAGCCTTCTTCCTTATTTCCTCAGCTAGTCTTTCGTTGTAGTACTTAGGGAGACCTTCTGGCTCTTGTAATTTTACAAGCTTGTTATATCGTTTACCCGACGGAATTTTTGATGTTCGTACTCAACTATAATTGTCCTTAGTTACTTACCTCATACTCATGTGCTCGTACGATTGCTTCTCAACTGAAGTTTTGACCATCTTCCCAATGGGACTCTATTTTATTTTCATAACACTCACACGGTATCTTTAATTACCCCAACTCCTATCTGAATATTTCTCAAGGTCATGATGTCATATGTGCGAGACTGAATTCCCCATGTTGGGGTTCACTCTGCTTGTCTTCCACGATCTATTGATTTGTTTGTATCCTCTTGTCTAGCCATAATTAGGCCCTTCCTAAATCAACTACTAACTACTCGTTATCCCATTCTCATATCAATATCCCACGTAATCCTTTCATGGGTCATTTCCTTTGTCTTAACTTACGTCCCGCGCTGGCTCCTTATCTATCAATAAATTCTCAGGTAGGAACCCTTACTTCCTCTTTTTGATGTCGTGTTTGCATAATGTTCTAGAATCGTAGCATATCTGTAGGATCTGAATAAGTGCAATCTCATCCCTTTCTCATTATTATTGCATTCTTCCTTTACCATTTCATAGTAACTAGAACCACTCAATTCTGACTTAATGCCACATCACTCCATATTCCCCCCTTTAGTGGAGTACTAAGATTTAGTGCTATGACGATCTACATATAGATGTTTTACCTCTTCATCTTTGGCATCTTTTCACATCATTGATGACCCTTACTCGCCTTGCAGTATTCCTTTTGTACCAGGAATAACAAAATTCCTTACTTACGAGGGTGACACTTAGTATAACTGGCACATATTGTCCCTTAAGCTTAACTTTGCTCACATTGCTTGCTTCAGGGAAGCATCTTCCTGAATGACCATTCTATGAATTTCTCATGAATCTTCTTCTGTTGCCCATTTTATTAACGCCGGAACGGAATATGAAATTCTCATAATGTCTACCATTATCAAAATCACTCAGTCCCTAATTCATGTTTAGTTTATCTTGTTCTCCAGCCCATACTACTTACTATTATTTTGGGGTCTAACTTTTCCTTCTGGTAGTCGTGTTGTAGTCACGAACTTATTTCTCGAAATTAGGATATGACTTTATGGTCTATACTCTTTTGTTGTCTCAAGTCCTGTCACCTCTCGTCTTTTCCTTCACTTGATAATAGACTTTGTAATACTGTCATCTTTTTGATCTACCATTGTCATCCATGTATCACATCTTACTCATAATGCTTCATTAACTCTCTTCTTATTTCCCTGCTAACATTTATGTCTATCACTTTATTATGAAAATTCCAACAAGACATTCTTTTGCTTTTAGCTCCCCTTGCTCCATCCCCTGGCTCTTCGGGTTGCCTAACATTCTCGCTCTACTAGGGACGGGAGCCATACAAAGTTAATATTTATCCCTTCCAAAATTTCAGTTCATGTCTTTGTAATTTATTTTGAACATTCTAATATTCATATCTAGCTATACTTTTCTAGAGTGCACCATCTGGGTGTTTCACAAGGAGATCTATTAGCACATTTTCAATATCTTTCGAAAACGTCAACTAATGCAAACAATCTATTCACCATTTTGGGTTGCTCTAACCCCAGCCAGATCCTGATATCCCGTCCTTCTCTTAAACTACACATGTTAGATAAGGCATAACTGAGATGGATGTGGTTGATTGTACATGCCTTTATTACTGTTAAAGGTAACTTAAAATGCTTATATCTCTTTTTCTGAATTTTTAAATAATGATTATCTTCACTAACTAGGTACCTCGTACCCTTCTTTATCTTGCTTCTTTTACTTGTTGAAATTTGTATCTTTCTTCTGAATCTCTCATTGTCTTGCATCATAGGGGTGGATAGATATTTTTGCCTTAAGGCTACTTATCAAGAAGCTTACACATCTTAGTACACATATGTTCTGCTGAAGACATCACATTTATCCATCATAGGAATGATGCAAACTCGAATTCCTCTAACTCAACACTTTCACAACTATATCTCTTACAGACCATCCTTTTGGATGTAGGTATCTTTGTATTAAGAATATAATAGAATTTAGGAATTTGAATTCTTATAAGTGAGCTCTACCACACGATCTAGAGTAAGAAGAAAGAGTGACAGTCCTAAATGTCATATAGACTCCTGCTTATAAGTGTGGTGCATAACACACCCATAAACAAGACTCTACTAGACACGACTTGTAGACTCCCTAGGACAGAACTACTCTGATACCACTTTTGTCACACCTCGAACCTGGGGGGCGAGACCGGCACCCGGTGCCTCACCTATCCTTGCGTACCAACTTGCGAGCCAGTCCAACCCAAATAGCCCGTGAGCCCGGGACCGGCAGGCGGGCCTGGGCCGGTTCAACCAGGTCAAACGGGCCCCAACGACTATCTTTTAAATTTTTATTTTTTTTAAAATGACCAACGGTCAGATTTTTAAAATCTAACCGTTGGCCATCAAGATTCAACCGTTTAGCACTTTAAAAAATAGCCATTTGGCCCCCAAACTTTGTTTTAACCCCAAACTTTTATAATTACACTTTTTCCCAATTCTCAACTATAAATACCCCCCCCCCCATTCTTTCATTTTTACTTACAAATTCATCAATCTCTCTCAATCTTTCTCTAATTTTCTTCTATAATTTCTTACTTTATTATTGCAATTTCGTGAAAAATTGTGAAGTTGGTGAATTGAAGTATTCAAGTTTTCAATGATATTCAATTTTCAAGAAGTTGTTCGTCAATTCGGTAAACTCATTCCAACTCTTAAGTTTTAATATTATAGTTTTGTTAGTTTTATTTAGTATAATTATAATTAATACGACATTTTCTTTGAAATTTTTTTTTGGTGGTAAGGGTAAGGGAAAATCTAAAATTGGTGAATCTAGTAGCCAAGCTACTACTCTTCCCCCGCTCCCCGACCCAGACCTGTTACCCGTCCTCCTCCACCTATTATTCTTGATAGTGATAACCCTTGTTTTCAATTTTTCGATAGTCAATCTTGCCATGATGTTGCATCAGGTCAACAATTAAATGAAGAAGTTATGAATGCTCTTTATCCTAATGAAACTATCTTTGAAAATGATGAGGAAAATGATGATTTAGATGAAACGCAACCGAATTTAGATGATACACCTACTAGTCCTGTTAATAACCCAAATGATGCCCCGCCTGACCCTCCTGTAGTAACCCCTACTTTTAATAAACAACCTGCTAAACAGCCTGAAACATCTCTTGTTTGGTACTTTTTTACTCAACTAAGAGAACAAAATAAGGCTAAGTGTAAAACTTGTGGGTCTCAACTAGTTCATAAATTTACTGGGGACCGTAGCGGTATGGGTAGTTTGACTAGACACATACTGAAACACCCTAGAGATAAAGCTAGATTTTTACAAATGAAAGCTGCGCAAGAGGGGACAAGTGTAGATACTACGGTTAACCCTAGTACAGGTTCAAATCTAGTTCAACCGGGAATTAACACTGTTACCGGTGGCATTTTATATTATGATCCAAATAAAGATCGTGAAGAATTGGCAAAAATGGTTACTGTTATGTGCTTACCCTATAGTTTTCCTTCTAACCTTTATTTTGTGCATTATATTAGAAGAGTTTTTAATCCTACTTATAAAAGATGGTCTCGCGCAACCGTAAAGAGCGATATTTATAAATATAAACATGAATATGAACAATATTTGCGCTATTTATTTACTCATATAGATTGTCGCATTGCTATTACTACTGATATTGGTAGAAGTGGTAATGACTGTGATTATCTAACTGTTACAAATCATTGGATAGATGAGGAGTGGATAATGTAAAAGCGCATTATTGCTTATAGAATAATTAATTCACGCCACACATGTAAGTTTATTGCTAACACAGTTGCAGATATTTGTAGATATTTTTGCATTAGAGATAAAATTATGTCGGTTTCAATGGATAATGTTTCTAGTAACACTAACGCTATAGGCTTGCTTACAACTACACTAAATCCTGCATTTAGTAATATTTTTCATATTAGATGTATTTGTCGTATTTACCATTTAATCGTCGGTGCTGGTATGAAAGTTTTAAATGGGCTTTTTTATTCAAACCGTAGAAGTAGATTTAGAGACTATTTTAAAAAATGTGATGAATTTGGTCTTAGAGAAAGAAAGGTTCTTAAAGCTTGTCCAACTAGATGGAATTACATGTATGAAAGTTTAGTTGTTGCATATGAATATAGGAACCCAATAAGCGCAATGTATAATGCTCGTGTAGGTGATGGTGATGATGATGATGATGAGCACCTTACAAATCAAGATTGGAGTAATGTTAAAATGCTTGTAGACTTTTTAGAACAATTCCATATTGCTACAAATGAATTATCTGGCCAATATTATCCAACTATTTCTAACTGTTTAGTTTATATTGCAGCACTTGTAGATTTATTTACTCAATTTTCAGAGGGTGGAGTAATTTATCAAGAAGCTATTAATTCTATGAAAGCTAAGTTTAAAAAATATTTTTTCCCTATTCCCCCTATTTGTGGTGTTGCTGCATTGTTAAATCCTACAATGAAATTAGGAGGTCCTCACTCTTGGTATTCAAAAATTTATAATGCTTCATCACTTTCAGCTGAGGAATTTTCTACACTTGGAGATGCAAAAGCCTGAATTAAAATAAATGCTCAAACAATTTATAATGCTTATCAACTTGCCTTAGATCAAGCTAGACCAAATGTTTCGACTCCTACTTCGTCTAGTTCGCAAGCATCTAAAAGAACTACGGGCCTAAAAGCCCTTAGTTCTTGGACGGAGTTCAGGGGTTCTCAAGGTGATAATTTTGGTGATAGTTCATAACTAAATGAGCTTCGAGTTTATTTGTCGCAGGGACTTGAATCAGAGAATCCCGACGGCTACTTCGATGTTTTGGAATGATGGAAGGGCAAACAAAAACACTATCCGGTTCTTTCAAGGATGGCTCGAGATATTTTAAGTGTTCAAGCTTCAACAGTGGCATCGGAGAGCGTATTCAGTCAAGCGAGACTTCAAATCGGTGATCATAGAGCGTCTATGAGGGAGAGCTTGGAAAAATCAGTACTCTTCAGAGATTGGATCCGTTCGGAAAGAAGAAATTTTGGACTTGCAGAATCACAACCGGAGATAGATGAAGCTTATGAATAAATGCTAGCGGAACTTGCGCAGGATGCTGCTTCACCCGGAAGCGGTGATGAACAAGCTTCTTTTCCACCACCACCAACGAAAATTCCTCTGGACCTTGAAGGATTTATGAGATTTGTTAGAGATAATACATAGACTAACATGTAACTTGTATTTTGGCACATCTTCCTTAGTTTTTTTTCCTTTTAATGGTGGTATTAGTACCTTGTTGTGCTCATTCCATTGGGGGGAGGAAGACTAAGAAAGATATTGCCATTCTTTGTTAATGTCGTAATAGTAAAATATATAAGACATTCCCTTGAATATTTCTTTGCAATTTATTTTGTGTTTAAATTTGATATAGTATATATTATATATCTAATCTATATATATATATATATATATATATATATATATATATATATATATATATATATATATATATATATAAGGCAATACATACTATACATACTATATATACTATATATATTTATATAGCTATATATAAGCAATTTATACTAGTATATACATATATAGTTTACAAGAAAGTGCCTTAGATAAAAAAAATAGCCCGAAACGAAAAAAGCCCGTTAGGCCCGTTTAGGCCCGCGAGCGGGACCATGTGGGCTTAGGACCGCCGTGGGCCGGTTCCACACATTGGGACCGTTTGGCCCGGGACCGTTTGGCCCAGGACCGCCTCAGCCCGGCCCGCCTCAAGCCCAGGCCCGTTTGGCCCGGGCCCGGACCACAATACAGCATTAGGTGCACCTCTACAGACTTCTCAGCCAAAGCGTGCCTCGCAGAGTTCTCAGGCTATGGTTATAGCTCCAGTTTCTACCTTTCTTATCATACTGTCATTGACAACTAGGACAACATGGACACAACTCGTAATGTATAACTATAAGTGGGAAACATTATATCAATGAACCATCTTTCTTAAAATATGAATACATATGAGCCGTCAAGGCTTTTGACATACTGTACAAAATTAACCTCTGTCTACAAAGCCTCTAAAATTATTAGACATCAAATGGGACAGGGTACCGGCCTACCCATAAGTCTATAGCAAAATTCTGACACGATGACTCATAGACTCGGCTGCACTCCGAATGAGGTGGAGTCTTACCGATCCTTCGTTGAATGCTAACCCCGTCTACTATAAGGGCTCGTCAAACAGATTGTCTATACCTTCATGCATGAATGCAATGTCCCCAACAAAAGGACTTCAGTATAAATAATGTACCGAGTATGTAAGGCACATAAATAAGTATATAAAAGACATTGAAGAAACATGGAGTAAATGACTCAACCTGTAAGTTTGGATAACTCTGTAAATCATGAAATACTTACAGTGACATGCATATGCGTTGAATGTCATGTCGTGCATAGGTACATGCGTTCATAACGTCATCAAGCCTCTGAGGGCATCCCATCATATCATCTCGGCCACTCTGGGCAAAATCATCAACGTATACCAACTGATCAGGTGGTGATGTGTATATAACGCCGTAACCTTTTCCCATATCCCATATACATATAATATACGTACATATATGGGTATATAACACCATCTGGTCATGAGTCAATGTACATGTATAAATGAATGCAATGCATGAGTAGTACGCCAATAAAATCTCTCGGAATGTCATAAAACCATTATGCCTCTGAGTAATATGATGAAGTAAACTTTTTTTCAACTTACTTATTTTTTTGAGGCCCATGAATAAAAGATGTAATAATAAGACACATGGGAATTCAATAACATAGGCACTTCTAATACTTATATGAATATACTCATTTATGAAAGTTGTGCGTTTGCTCATTTCGTTTGTATCATTTGGATCATGCCAAAAAGAAAGAAGGGATAGCCTTAACATACCTGGACTGATTTTCTTGATAATTCCTCTAACACACGTGTTTTGCGATGAAACATGTAACAGCGGATCGAAATAAGGAAAAATATGTATGATGTTCTTAATAAAGATTGTATCGTGTTATCTTAGAATTGCATCTTACGCTGCTATTACATAATCTCGTATAAATTTTCTGAAATAGATCTGTTACTATTGTTGAAGATCTCATCATTTACCCCTTTTTAAGCCTTTCTCCATTTGAAACTCAAGGCAAATTTTCATGTAGGAATCAAGCTAATGTTTGAAAGCAATTTATGTTTTCCATGGCTGATCTGTATGATCTCCTTCCCAAAATGAATGGATGAATTTGAAAGGTTCCTTATTATAGTGGTGTGGGCCCCACTTGATACGAATAAATTTTTGTCCAAATTTCCTAATTATGCCACATTGTTTCATGAATTAAGAGTCACCAAATAGGGCTTTATTTGCTGCCACGTTGGGGGGTGGGGGTAGGCTTATCCAAAATTATCCACTCATTTCCTTAATTAACTTGTTAATCCCTCACTAATCCAATAATTAGCCAATTACACACATAATTAAGAATTATCTCAAATTATTTAAAATACTATTAACTTTTAACACACTTTATACACTTACTATAATGGTCATGTGGTACCTTGTATGTCACTAGTCCAAAAATACTGGGTACTATAGCTTGGACCGTATTTTATCCCCAAATTGTCAAACTTCGATGAAACTCATTTTCTTTGGTTCGTTTACCCTCTCACCTTTACGATTTTACTTATCACTTGTTTGAAATAGCGCAATACTTATAATCTCCAAATAATCTTGTCCTTGAACTAATATCAATTATCTTACGACAAATTCAGCATACAATACTACATGGTGTAACATCGTCATAATATAATATTATGGAGCGTAACATCACCGTAATATAATACTGCGGAGCGTAATATCGACGTAATACTGCGGGGCGTAATATGAAAAGTCCGTACCACGGCAAACTTGCAAGCGGGAAATATTTTCTACAATCCTCAAACAAATTAGCCTACCTCGACACCACGAAACCTCGGGTTCTAGGTAAAATTTATGAGGCCTTACAATATAGTAATGAATTCCCCTTGGTTTTTCTTTGCCAGGTTCTTTTCCAAAAGTGTAATAGTAGAACCATAGTCGTAGCATGTAACATTTTGACTTGTTTGGTGGTTTTTTTCTAGATTCAAGCATGTGATAAGTTTTTGTAGAATGAATAGTACCCTTCAAATACTGTGAATAAATAGTCATTTTTGTGAAATCGAGGCTCGTTCTTTAACGTTGTGCGTATTTAGAATCTCAAATATCACATGATGAAGCTTTGAATTGCCTTGTATTCATTTGAGGGCTGAAATTATGCCGATTAGAGCATTTATGCGTCTTGAGTGGTGAGAATTTGAGTAAATAATGCATGTGATCAACTTGTAATGTCTAGAACTTGCCCAGTTGGTTTCTCAATGCAAATCTTAGGTTGATGATTGGTTGTTGAAATGATCTTAGGCTTCCTTTTTGATTGCTAACAAACTTTTGGCCAAATTGACTTCCCTTGTGCATTTATTACCCTAGTTGTCCCCCATTACGCCTTTAACCTTCCTTTGTCTACCACATTACAAACCGTTAACCCTTATTGAGAAATTACTCCTTCTTTCAAACCTATCCTGCCTTGAATGTTATGAATGAGGCTTTAAGCTTAAGTTGGTGGTGTTGGTGCAAAATGGGAAGCAATAGAGGAATGTATTGTGTGTAAAAGCTAATATTTTGAGGTTGTGTCTTGTGAAGCGAGCACCTAGGTCAAGAGCCAGCACACCTTAAACAAAAAGCTTCATGTTACCTCAAACCATGTAATACTCACTGTTTCAAAATTAAAAAATGAAATTGTGAGAGAATGTGGTAAGGCAAGCAACTAGGGGGTGATCATGAACTATAAGGTGGGTTGATAGTAGAAACTATATATCGACAAGGAAAATGTGTGATATTCGAGAAAGAATTTGTGTATTGTTCAAGGAGGGTATAATCACTATGTTCCCAAATATTCAGCCAACTCTCCTCGAAGCCTACACTACAACCCGTGAAAAGTCCTTTTTGATCTACAACAAATTATTCCTGCGCCAGATATGAGTTAAAATAAGGGCAAGTATATGGATTGATACTTGTAGGACTTAGCTTTCTTTCTGAGTGCAAGAGTGTTTGACTGTATCCCCTATACATATTTGTATTTGTTAAGTTGGGGATTTTCTTTGCTATGAGATTTCATTTATGCTTCTTGAAATAGGACGCAAGTGCATATCTAGCTAGTAGTAGCACTCTGTCATTGCTTTTGAGGCTCGAAGCTCACAAATTGATTAGTTGAATAGTTAAACGATCTTTGTCTTTGTTGAAGGGTAAATAAAAGAGGTTACATGCTTGTTAGCTAACAGTCAGCATCATCCATAGTCATTGTTGTTTTGTTATCAATCGAAATTAGATTAGGTTGTAGTAAGGTGAATTTTTAGTTATTTGAGGGCAAGCAAGAGTCTAAGTTGGGGGTGTTGATGTGCCGTAAAAATACGTCACTTTTGATACTAATTACATAGATTTTAGCTCATCTTTTAAAGCATTATAAGTCATTTCTTATGTAGTTTTAGAGTTTTTCAGGAAATCAGACTTGAAGAACCAAGAACATGAAAAAGATGACAAAAACCCATGAAAAGGCAGCTCCAACACGTCTCTAACTCCTCAAATCAATGCCAGACGATTTGAAACTACTCAAGCAATGTGCATATCAATCAAAATACACTCAAAGACTCATAATTTAATAATTTATAATAATTCCCAACTCCACTCGAAAAGTCAACAAAGTCAACCCCCTCGCTCATGTGCCCGAATTTCAAAAAATTTCAAAGATAAATATTACCCATAGCACCACAAACTCAAATATATAATTTATTGCTAATTCCATGTCCAATTTTGTGGTCAAAATCCAAAAATACGAATTCTAAGTTTTCTTCCAAAATACCACAATTTCTACGAAATTCCATGTTAAAATTCATATATATCGATGTATTTAACTTACAAAAATCTCCCAACCAAGTGAAAATGTGAGAGAAATGGGCTATGTCCTGAAATAAATTGAAGTCTACCCAACAATTTCTCCTTTGCGATCGCGAAAAAGCCCTCAGGATCGCGAAGACCAAACTCCCTAGCTGCCGATTCTCTCTTCGCGAACGTGACGCAAAGGTCGTGAAAGCAGTGACCAACTCAAATGTCCCTACACGAATGTGACACCTCATCCGCGAACACGTAGTACAATTACCTGGTGCCCCCTTCCCGCCTATCCGGTTATCGGATTTCAGAGCGAGATAAGTCTCATGTCTAACCTTGTAAGGGGAAATTACCTAGTAAGTGTTATATTCGTTATGTGCTACATGATGTGGGGGATACACACATCTGAGATGACGAATGTCTGTGCGTATGCTAGAATTCCTGATTAGGTTCGAGTAGACTTAGGTTCACGCCATGCTTTAATTGTAATATTTGAGTTATTCTTGCCTGTCTAAATGTTATAATTCACATTGTTTCCTAAGACTAGGCTTGCATAGAGTATCAGACTTGTTATTTTATATACTCGACGAACTATTTGATTAGCAATAGGGATTGTACTTCCTTTTACGGATTTCATTTGTGTTGTACGAATTTGTCCGAAAGTTTCTTGAAATTTCATAACTCACACATATATTCGTGAGTGGGGTTACTGATTCGTCAAGTTCCACTATTACTATGGGATTAGGCTGAACGACTCGGCAATATCATTAGGGGATAAGGTCGTTTGCCTCGCCAGTATTATGAGATGCATACATGGTTCGCGACAGTCGACCCTTGGTAGTGTACACAATTATGGGATCGGCTGAACGACCTCAGTAGGGATCAGGATATACGCCATGATAGGAGCTCGTGCCATTACCCATATAGGACCGGGCCACTCGGCTCAGCAGAATCGTGCGTAATACTTGAGAAGAAGTCAGTTTACCCGTGAGTTTTCTTGACTTGAGATGTGACCGTTCATTTGGTGTTGACCATTATGTATTCCATTTAAGGAAGTACCTGGTATTTGTGGACTTTATGTTCACTCTTTAGTTGAGGATTGCATTATGTACTTATATATGTTCCCACTTCTTTACCCTCCATGCCTTATAACTATTTATTTTTATTATATCTGATTTATTGGACAACTACTAAGTGTTAATGTTGAATGCTCATCACTACTTCTTTGTGGTTAGGCTAGATATTTACTGGATACGCGTTGATATACATACTCATGCTAAACTTCTGTACTGATTGTGCTGCTACTGAATCATGTACATTTGGTGGTCATCTTGGCGTATAGGCACAACTGCTGAGGGGACTTTATGGTGAGATGCATTCCATGTTACGATCAGCAGCACACAGAGTCTCTATCATATTCATTTATTTCATCCTGCCTATTTTATATTCCAAGTAGATGTTGTAGTAGTATTATGTTGATCTAGTAAATGCTCATGCACTTGTGACACAGGGGTTTTGGGGATTTCTAGTGGATGTTCATAGTTGTATTTAATAATATTATTATCCTTCACTTTATGAGTTATTTATACTCGGAAACTCGTAAAGAAAGCATATGTTTCTATGAGTGTGTAACGACCAACAGGTCATTATGAGCAGTTGAACTCAGTTCGGTGGTTTGAGGTCATGAGTAGCCTCATATGTAATATTATGAATTACGTGTATCATCGATTGTGGCTTTCGAATGGTTCATTGATTTGGAAGAATGATCCTCAACTAGGAAGCTTTAAGTTGGAAGAGTTGACTAAGTTTGACTTTTGTGTATTTGACCTTAGATCGAGATTTTTATTATTTTGTTAGGTCTGAATGACCATTTTGAACTTGGGCATATGCCCAGATTTATATCTGGATATCTCTAGAAGGTTTCGGCACTATCTGGCAAAAATTGGCATTTGAAGGTCTGGAATGTTCATATGTTTGACTGGGAGTTGACTTTCATGATATCGGGTTTGGATTGTTATTTTAGGAGCTGACTTTTATGATATCGAGTTCGGATTGTTGTTCTAGGAGTTGGAATATTATGTCATTCAGAATGTTTTTGCTAAATTTGAGGTCATTCCGAGTTGATTGATATGGTTCGACACGAGCTTTGTAAGTTAAAGGTTTAAAAGTTCATTAAGTTTGATTTGTATTTTGGGACTTGTTGGTATATTCTGACGGGGTCTCATGGGGCTCGGGTGAGTTTCGGGGTGGTTTCAGATCATTTCGGAGGATGATTTCATTGCTGGTTTCTTCTATTTTCTGATGTTTGTTTTATTCTACGCGATCGCGTAGTCTAAGTCTGGAGCTATGAATTTTCTTCTTCGCGTTTACGATTGCATGATTGTGCTCGAGTAGCTTTATGAGGCCTGGGGCATCATGTTCCCAGTGTTGTGTTGAGTTCGCATATCAGTGAGGGAGCTGGAGGCTTTGTTCATCGCGTTTGCATATAATGCGATGCGTTCGCGAAGGTCTAGAAGTGGTGTTCATCACATTTGCGAGGGTTATGACGAAAATGCGTAGTGTTATTTTGTGGTAGATTAATTTGTGCATCATGAACACGAGGATTCTTCCACGTTCGCGAAGGGTGTACCTATTCAATGATTATAAAGTACTCTATTTAGAAGGTTTTGGTCATTTTATCACATTTTGAATTGTGAAGATCAGATTTGGGCGATTTTGGAGGGGATTTCCACCTCATGGATTGGGATAAGTATTTTTGACTCGGTTTTGATTATTTTACATGATTCCATCTTTGATTTTGGCCTTTACTTTGATGAATCTAAAAGGGAAATTGGGAGTTTTTTGTCTAAACTTTTCTAAAGTGAATATTTGGGATTTGAACGTCGATTCGGAGTCATATTTGAGTGAAACTAGTATGGTTGAACTCGTATTCGAATGTATGGTCGAAATTTGTAAGCTTTGTCATATTTTAGGGTGCGGGCTCAGGTTGACTTTTTGGTTGACTTTGAGTATGATTAAAGATTCGACTTCATCGTTTGGGTTGCTTCCTATGGCATTATTTGATGATTTTGAGTTGCTTTAGGCTGGTTTCAAGTCGTTCAGAGGACGATTTATGCGGGATGGCGCTTCTAGTGTACCAATTTGTCTTGTTTGATGTAGGTGTTTTGCCTAGCTTTGTTAGGGGATTTTTTTCTACTAATTGATATTGTTGTCTATATGTGGGGGTGACGTATATGCAAGGTGATGAGCGTATATGCATTTTCTAGGGTTATCCATGCTCGGGGGGTAGATTATACGATTCTTTGTGCGTTGTTGGACTATGTGAATTTCTATCTCATGTTTTATTTGACTTCTATGATAATATGAATATGAATTTCGATGCTAAAAACCAGGATTCAGCTTATTATAACTTGATTAAAATTTAATGGACTTTTTGTGAAACTATTGATGTGCTAAATTCGATCATCAACAACAACAAAAATAACAACAACCTAGTGGAATCCCATAAGTGGGATATGAGGAGGGTAGTGTGTACGCAGACCTTACCCCTATCTATGAAAGTAGAGAGGATATTTTCGAAAGATCTTCAGCTCAAGAACATTAAAAATTAAGCAATAGAGAAACAATAGCAACAACAAGGTAATAAGACAGTATACGAAAATAATACAACGAGTAATGGAATCGATTCCTATAGCTTGTATTGATTATATTAAGTTCTTTGTAGCTAAATTCGAGTCGTTTGAAGGTCGTTTCACGAGGCAAATGTTTGTTGGAGCATTGAGTTGTGCAGTTTGAGGTAAGTAACACTTCTAAACTTGGTAATAAGGATATGTATCCCTAGATTATGTGTTATATGGTCAGTGCTAAGGTGACGCACATGCTAGGTGACGGGCGTGTGGGCATGCACCGCGGTAATTATGGCTCGGCTGATTATGTGGTATGGTGTAGTCATCTAATCTTGTTTCTATTCGTGAAATATCTACGTGTTAGTGTAATTGAGATGTGATCCATGTTAGAAATCATGTTTAGGCTATATGCTTATTCCGTTGGGACCCATTGAAGTCATTTCTGTTGTTGAGTTATTTGATTAAATTGTAACTATGTACTTAGTCATATTCATTCATTTGCATATCATATCTCAGTCTCTATTATCATTTACTGTTACATCCTGTTATCATCGTTTGGGCTGAGTGGTATGAGATATGTGAGCCCGTGAGACTGGGAGATTGATGACTAAGTTGGGGTCTAAGTGCCGTGTTGTGAGTGATGTTGTGGATCAGACTGCACGCCACAGCAGGCCTTATTCACTTTATATACATTATTATTATGGATCGGGATACACGTCGCAACATGCCTTATAGGCTTTATCTAGTATTATGAGATTGGGTTGCACACTATATCAAGCCATATTGGCTTTATAGTAGAACAGTATGCCCAGTTGTATATCAAGAAAATAGTCAGGTTGCATGGCACTCCAGTTTCTATCATCTCTGATCGATGGCACAAGTGACAGCAAATATTTGGAAGAAATTTCAGTAAGGTTTGGGTACTCACGTGAATCTTAGTACAACCTTTCATCCACAAATGAACGGGCAAGCAGAACGAACTATTCAGACGCTTAATGATATGTTGTGCTCTTGTGTTCTTGACTTTAAGGGTAGCTGAGATGATCATTTGTCACTCATAGAATTTGCTTACAACAACAGTTACCATGCTAGCATTTAGAGGGCACCGTTTAAGGCTTTATATGGTAGGAGATGTAGATCTCCCATTGCGGTGGTTCGAGATTGGGGAAGTAGAGTTGATAGGGTCATACCTCTTGCATCAGCCTATGGAGAAGTTTAAGACCATTAAAGAACAGTTGAAAACTGCTCAGAGTCGTCAGAAGTCCTATTCGGACGTGCGTCGCAGGGATTTAGAGTTCACAGAGGAAGATTGGGTATTCTTGAAGGTTTCCCCCATGAAGGGTATAATGCAATTTGGGAAGAAAGGGAAATTGAGCCCCAGGTATATCGGGCTGTATAGAATCATTCAGAGGATTGGTTAGGTGGCTTACAGGCTCAAGCTACCACCGGAGATGTCGTTGGTGCACCCGATGTTTCTTATACCTATGTTTAAAAAGGTAGTTGGAGACCCGACATTCATTATTCCGGTGAGGCTATTGAGGTTAATGAAGAATAGACTTATGAGGAGATTCTGATTGCAATTCTTGATATGCAAGTTCGAAAGTTGAGGAATAAAGAGATTTCCTCCGTGATAGTGCTATGGCAAAACCAACAGGTTGAAGAAGCCATTTGGAAGGACGAGGAAGAGATAAAGAAGAAGTATCCTCATTTGTTTGAATAACTAAGTAGTTGTGTCCTATGAAAATGGTAAGAGCTTACCTTCTATAAAATACTTTCCACTTGTACATTTTCTATTAGGGATGGCCCTTTTTGGTAATATAACACTTATGAGGTCACAGTTGGTGTTGTTTTCATACTATGTTACGTCGTTGGATTGTAAATATGTTGTTAGGATTAGTTTCTGGATTCTCCAGTAGGTGGATAGGCTCAATTACAGGGGAAACTCTGCCAAAATTTTAGAAAAATTTGGAGGTTTGAAATATGTGAAAGAAGAGATGAATTATATTCGGTGTTCGATGCAGTCTCTACTCCTTATTCGAGGAAGAATGATCCTAAGCGGGGGAGGATGTAAGGCCCCGTAAATTTTTTAACTAGAACCCGGGGTGTCGTGGTGCCGAGGTAGGCTAACGTGTTTGAGGGTTGTAAATAATCTTCGGTGTGAGCTTTGGTTGTGCAATGCGTTGGGGTGTTAGAAGGAATTTTTTTGCAGAACATGGCATTTCTGCGGTCTATTATGCAACCGTAAAACTACTCCGTTGATCGCAGATCTGCCACAGAGTGGAGCAGAAGAAAAACCTAATTTTTGGAGGTCGTTTAGAGAGAGAGGAAGAAGCTCTAATCCTTTGGATCATCAATTCTTTTCCAATTTTAAGATTCAATGGAAGCCACCCACTAGACCATCAACTATCCGGGTAAGACTTTGTCCTAAAACCTTCATGTCGTTGTTATGAGTTTAAGTAAGTTGTGGAATTAGAGATAGGCCATGCATGTGCCAATAGGAGGTAGTATGTGGGGTTGTTGAACTATTTAGGGTAGATTCTTGTTGAAATTAGTTGAGGGAGGAATGGATTACCATTGTAGAACCTTGTATTCGATTTCGCATAATTGGTGTTTGACGAAGTTCCCAAGAGACTCATATCATGAGAATCCTTCTAATTATGATTCAATTCTTATCATCTTCCTATATATTGAAATTGCTAGGAGTATTTGGATGTTGTAGTAACCTAAGTAAAGCTCAAGCGAGGTATGTTGGCTAAGCTTCTCTTATAGAATCGAATCCCATGATATTCTCGTAAGATTCAAGTATGATTGGCTCAAGTTCCTAATTCCCATTTTTCGAGTCATTTCTAATATATTCAGTTATTCCAAATAAGCATTGTGTCGAAAATTATATGCTCAAAATGTTTTTCAATTGCTCCTATCACATTGTGCTCTCCTTCGGGAATGTATTCAAGTATGGATTATGTATCAAAATGTTATGACTTCAATTCATGTTTCAAATGAAAGATGTATTATGCCTTATTCTTGGAAGGAAAACTCAATGTGTTTAAGACTCCTATTGCTCATATACATATTTAAAGTCTTGATTACAAATACTCTTATTGTTTATAATCTATGATGATGCTTGAAAGTGAAAGAAGTGAGTATGAGGTATAAAATGCGGCAGCGGTGCCAAGAATAAATATTTCACTTGTGGCCCATAGTGCTAATGAAATGAAAGGATGTGTGAAAGATTATGAAATGATTTTTAACTCTTTTATATAATAAGTGATTTGGGAGCATCGTTAAGTCACCGAGGAAGGTTAGGTTGAAATAACCTAAACCCGAAACTACATGTGCCGGTGTAGGAGTGATTGAGGGGTAAATCCCCGTATTGATGTGTTGAGATTATTCCCCTTAATTGGGATGAGATTGATGTTTTGAGATTACTGCTCTTAATTGGGATGAGATTATTGCTAGCAGAAGGTGTTGTCGACCCATGCGGCATCATGGTTTTGGGATTGGATGTCTTGAGTGAGATGGCTTAGCCGATCGGGCTGAGAATGGACTCCGTACTAAAATCAAAGTGGTGTATCAGTACTAAAGATCTCCCAAATAAAAATAAAAATAATATTGATATTTTCTTTAAAAATTATCTTTCTGTTAACTTGATGCTTTAATATTATTTTAGGCTCACATTGATTCCATGTTTTTTTCTCCTTGTACTATTACTAGATTCAATGAGAGGGTGTTTAGTATTACATACTAGTACTATTCCATATGTACTAACGTCCCTTTTGCCGGGGGCGCTGCATCTTTAATAGATGCAGGTGGTTCCGCAGTAGGCGGCATCGATCCGTGATAGCGGTACACCCTCTTCCCAACTGACTTGGTGAGCCCAACTTCATATCGAGGTCTTGTATCTTTTGTTCCTTATGTACAGTGTTTTGAGGTATAGTCGATGCCTTGTTGCCGGCACCATTATATTACTCATTTGTATCTATTAGAGGCTCCTTAGACATAGTGTAGATTGTATCTTGGTCTTGGAAAGTCAAACTAGAAATGTTGTATATGTATCACATGTTTTCACTTCTAAACTATGAATGAGTAATGTATTTTTGTTAATTGTAAATGAAGTAAATCATGGTAATGAAATTGGTGTTGTTCATGAAATACTCTCATTGTATCACAAATGGTATACATCTTCATTTTATTCATGGGTAAGGCTGGGTAGAAGGCATCAAGTAGGCTTACTTGACTGGGATATCTCGGTTGAGCGCCAGTCGTGCTCCCCAAGACTGGGGCGTGACAGTAGTTGGACTCCCACAAACTTTAAAGAAATTTGATGTTATTTGGGTGATTGTGGACCTGCTGTCTAAGTCTGCGCATTTCATTCCAGTTGGGACTACCTATTCTTGGGAGCGATTGGCTGAGATATATATCCAAGAGATTGTTCTCCTTCACGATGTGTCGGTGTCCATTATTTCAGATTGGGGCACGCAGTTCACATTATAATTTTGGAGAGAAGTGTAGTGAGACTTAGGCAGACGGGTTGAGTTGAGTAAACATTCCACCCTTAGACGGACGAACAATTTGAGCGCACCATTCAGATATTGGAGGATATGTTACGCCTTGTGTCATGGATTTTAGGGATTCGTGGGATCAGTTTCTACCACTTACCGAGTTTGTCTAAAATAACATCTACCAATCCAGTATTCAGATGGCTCCATGTGAGGCCTTATATGAGAGGCAGTGTCGATTTCCAATTGGGTGGTTTGAGCCGGGGGATGCTAGGTTGTTGGGCACGGGTCTGGTTCAGGATGCCTTAGATAAGGTCAAGTTGATTCAAGATCGACTTCGCACAACACAGTCTAGACAGAAGAGTTACGCCGATCAGAAGGTTCGTAATGTTGCATACATGGTGGGAGATAAGGTGTTACTTGGAGTTTCTCCCATGAAGAGTGTTATGAGGTTCGGAAAGAATGGCAAGTTGATCCCTCGGTATATTGGCCCTTTTGAGGTGCTTCAGAGGATTGGAGAGGTTGCCTACAAGCTTGCATTGCCAGCTAGTCTATCGAGTGTTCACCCAGTGTTTCATGTTTCCATGCTTCGAAAGTATTTCGATGATCTGTCTCATGTTTTGGACTTCAACATGGTTCAGTTAGATGGAGATTTGACTTATGATGTGGAGCTGGTGGCCATTTTGGATCGGCAGGTTCAAACGTTGAGATCAAAGAATATAGCTTCAATGGAAGTGTAGTGGAGAGGTTAGCTAGTCGAGGGCTACTTGGAAGACCGAGCAGGAGATGTGGAGCAACTATCCACACCTATTTGAGACTCCAGGTATGAGTCTAGACCTGTTTGAGGACGAACATTTGTTTAAGAGGGCGAGAATGTAACGATCCGATCTGATTGGTCATTTTGAGTATTGTAGCCCTGTTTCCCCATTTATTGCTTATTCTATGCTCGTTTGTTGTTATGTGACTTGTCTGGGTGGTTTTTTTGGTTCCAAAGATGTTTTAGAGTGAGTTGGGACACTTAGTCCCAAGGCTGGAAGTCTAAGTTGAAAGAGTTGACCGGATATTGACTTATGTGTAAACGACTCTAGAATGGAGTTTTTATGGTTTTGATAGCTCTGTATGATGATTTTGGACTTAGGAGGATGTCCAGATTTTGGTTTGGAGGTCCGTAGGTCATTTTGGCTTAAATTGGCATACGTTTTACCTAGAGTTGGATTTGTTGGTACCGGGATTGGGTTTTGGTTTCGGAAGTTGGAATAAGTCTGTTGTATCATTTATGACTTGTGTGCAAAATTTGAGGTCAATCGGAGTTGATTTGGTGTGTTTCGGCATTGGTATTAGAAGTTGGAAGTTCAATAGTTCATTAGGCTTGAATTGGGGTGCGATTCGTGTTTTCAATGTGATTTGATGCTTTGATTAAGTTCGTATTATGTCTTAGTATGTGTTGGTATGTTTGGATGGGGTCTCTGGGGCCTCAGGTGAGATGCGTATTGATTGCGCATTGAGTTTTACCTTATGGAGTTGTTGAACTGCTGGTAACTAGTTTCTTCTTACGTGATCGCGTGAAGGGGGTCGTGATTTTGTAGGTTTATTTCTTGCAGGAGATTTTTGTTCAACATGTTCGCGAGCTTGTTTACGTGATCATGGAGCTTTGGTTAGTTATTCATTGTGAACACGGGTGATGGGGCATGTCCGCGAAGAAAGAAGCAGAGGTCTGGGAAGTTCACGCATTTGTTCTTCCCGATCACGTGTGAGAGTCCTCTATCGCGTATGTCTGAGTTGTTGTTCATCATGTTCGCAGCTGGGGATCCACGTTACCATTTCTTGGGGGCAGTAATCTTTATTCTTCGCGATCGCGAAGAGGAACACATGGGCAGACTATTTAATTTCAAAGATGAGGGTTAGATTAGTATTTCACATTTGGACTTGGGGAGCTCGGCTAGGGGCGAATTTTGATAAGGATTTTATTAAATTGATTTCTACACCTAGATTATGTTTTTTAAGGTGAAATTTGGGGGAAATTTGGACTAGGGATTGGAGAGTAAGATTTGGGGGATTGAGGGTCGATTTGTGGTCGAAAATAGATGATTTTAGTATGGTTGGACTCGTTACTGAATGGATGTTCGGATTTTATGAATTTTGTCGGGTTCCGAGGTCTGGGCCGAGGGTTGACCTTTTGGGTTGGCTTTTTGAATTCGGTTAAAGAACTTAGCTTTATGGTCGTGTTTGCGTAGGTTAGTAGGGTATGTGCTTCGTGTTCGCGGAGGCTTTCTTGCAATCGCATAAGAGGTTTTAGGGACCTGGGCAGTTTTGCCTTCGTGATCGTGAAGAAGGTAGATCTGGGCAGTGTTTGATTTAAAGTCGGGATTTTGGCTATTTTTTCATTTCTCTCGTTTGTTGGACGATTTTAGAGCTTCTTGAAGAGGGGTTTTCACCTAGCTATTGAAGGTAAGTGATTTCCACAAAATGTGAGTTAAATACATAGATTATGGGTAGATTATAACATTTAAATTGTGAAAATTTTAGGATTTAGTTGAACAACTTAGGTTTTGATAAAATTGGGATTAGACCTCGAAAATGATTATGGAATTGCATAAAAATTATATATTTGGTTTTGTGAGGTTATGGGTAACTTTTATTTACAAAAAATTTCGGAATCCGGGCACGTGTGCCGGGGGTTAAATTTTAGGAATTTTCTAATTTGGGTTGGGAAATTACTCTAATAGTTAAATTATAAACTGTTGAGCGTATATTAATTAATTTATACAATATCTGGCTAGTTTTAGATTGCGTGGCACCGATTTGAGGGTTTAATGTGAATTGTGGACCGGAAAGAGAACTTGAAAATGAGGTAAGTCTCTTGCCTAACCTTGTAAGAGGGAATTTTCCTTATAGGTGCTATAAATGATTGTTTTCTAATAATTGTGGGTGCTACGTACGCACGATGTGACGAGAGTCCGCATGTAGCTAAGAATCATGCTTATGCCCGCATAGTTTTAGGACTCTACCATGTATTGCTTGTATTATTTGTACTCAACTTGTTAGTTTAATTACTTAAATTATATTTGATATTGGATAAAGGATATGTAAAGATTGAACTTCGTTACATTGAGTTTTGGCGGGTTACTTGACCGTTAGTGAAAATTATGCCTCCTTGTGTAGTATTCTTGTAGTAGCCATCAATCGGAGTTCGTAGAGTATTCTCTCTTTATGTGGATCAGGTCAAACGTCTCAGCAGTATAATAGATGCATCTATGGTTCGCAACGGTCGACCCTCGGCAGTGTACATACTATTCTGAATTGGGCTATACGACCGCGACACAAATCGTGCGTGATATTGCTCAGAGTTCGATTATACTTGATATTTCTTCCATGACTTGATAAATTATAATTACTTGATGGCTCTTAACTGTTGAAATTAGAAGGTGTTAGTTGGAGATTTTTAATTAATATTTAGTTAAGAACTACTTACTTATTGTTCATTATTTTGTTAATACTGATGTATTCCATGCCTATTATGATTCCTACACTTTATTTATTGACCCTTAGTAAGTTGTTTACCTTAATAATGGTAACTATAATTATATTTGATTTTGTGGTTCTAAAAATACGTGATTTATCTTAACGCTAGTTGTTAGTCAATAAATGCTAAGTGTGAGTAAAGAGAATAAGAAATGCAAACCAATAGGGCCACAGAACAGAGCCTCGAGCTAGCTGGAGCGGAACCTCGAGGTCTAGGCGGGCCAATAGTGATGAATGATTGACGAAGGATCAAAGACAACTTGGGCCTCAAAGATGGACTTTTGCGGTTACTAATGAGCAATAAACGAACAACGGATGAACAATGAAAGAATAAGCAATAAACATGAAGAACAATAGTGTTTGTAAAGAAAGTAGAGAACGTTGTAGTGTATTCAATATGTTGTGTAATCAATAAAAATGTCTCAAAGAGTTTACAAGATGATAAGGGTCCCCTTTATATAGGAAAGGGGGGGCTTACATAGTACATGTCTAATCATGATGGGGAAATGTCGTTGGTACAACCATATAACGGTTCAATGTGGATCTGTACTATTCTTTGCAGACTCTGTCAGTACTTGTCACGTGCCCTCAGCGGTCTTCAACCTTTTCATAACGGTCGTCAATTTCCATTGATGCCTCAAGGCGTGTCATAATGAGTCCTCGATATGCCCTACCGAGGTGAGTGCTTTGAGAATAGGCCTTGGATCATGTTTTGATCCTATCGAGGCCGGGCTCGAAAATGCCATGGAAATCTTAAAATTGGTCTTCCTCGATTTTAACCGCATACAAATAGTCCCTGTGTTCCTTGGAATGAAATGACAAGGACGGTTTGAATTCTTCTACTCTTCAATGCATCCATCATTATGTCAGTGATACCACGTGATCGGTTGATGCGACAAAGAGGGATGCTCAAAAGTCACGTTCGCACGGTTCTCGAAGAGCCTCGAATTGATCACGACGGTTGGCCGTCTATTGGGTTTCCCCAATGCACACTACTGGTCTCTATAAATAACTCAATCCTTTACTCCTTATTGTCTATCATACCTCCGAACTTTCAATAGCTTTCCTTACTTCTTTCCTACGCTTTTTTCTCGCCCAGTTTTTCTTTTTTCCTCTGAAATCTTTCAGTAGAAATGGAGAAGACCTCTAAAACCGTCCCTCAAGATGATGAAGCTTCTTTGTCTTAACTCTCATCTCAGGGCAAAATCATAATGCTCCCTAGTCTTGAAGAATGCACACCTGGATTCTGTGAAACATCCTCTGATTTTTCAGTTGACAAGCCTTCTTCGAAACCGGGGCGGTGTGAACCCATGTCCCGATACATTAGTCTAATCACTAATATTGGGATGGTGAAAACTGACTACTGCTGGGGAGAGGCGGTGCAAGTGGAGGTTCCCTCTGGGAAGGAAGATATAATGACACACAAACCCGATTTCCTTAGTGTATATACATATCCTTTTACCTTGGGTTCGGTAGAACCATCCTCGTCGTTGATAGACCCTGTAATCCTAGATTTCTATGGACAATACCAGGTGACGCTCGGTCAAATTCATCCATCGTTCTAGCGTGTTGTCTACAGTATTAGGCATTTCATAAATATGGCTGAGGGGCACCTTTTACCCTTGATTATCTGATTAGAATGTACAGCCCCCGACTGTATCGAGGCGGCCTGATTAAGCCTCAGCGTCGGGCTCTGAAGGCTTTCTTTGCCTGTACCGATGAAGGCAAGATAGGGGATGGATGAGTTGCTTTGTCCAAGTTAGGACTTTGGATCTAGTTCCTATTGAAAGGATGTCATTCCCCGAGGAATGGAACATGAATCGTGAGTGCATATGTCGATTAAGTACTTTTTCTTTTCTTTGGATCGTTTTCCCTCTTGAACTAACTTCTTTTGTTGCTACAACTGTTGAGTGGTACCCTAGTGAGGTGAAGGATCTTTCGAGCTGGGTTCGCCATCTCAATTCGACTTACCCGTATGTTAAACATGTATGGCGCCATCTGGCCAAGGGCCGATGGGAAGCTAAAAACCACAGTGAGGTTTCTCCTCTGTTGTACTTGAGCTCGTCTCAGGATGTACTCCTTAACCGTATCTTAAATTTCGTAATTGCCTTTTGCGTTTGTGCAGGCCTGGGAGAGGCTTCTTTGATGAGGGAAGGTTCCTCCGGGGAGGCGGATACTTCAAGTCTTGTCAAGGAGAAGAAGAGAAAAAGAAAATCGTCGACTAAATCTTCGAAACCAAAGAAGGGGAAATTCAAAATCCTGAGGTTGATTCAGCGGCCATTACTTCAGGAGCAGCGGAGGGCCCCCGATCTGAGGGCAAAAAGAAAGATGACTCCCTGCTAGCACCCGGGGAAAGAGGAAGCGTGGGCGCTTCGGATCTTGTTGAGCCAATGGCTATTGAGACATCGGCAGATAAAGTAGAAGTTGCAGATGTTGTCCTATCTAGGTCCAAGGAGGCTTTCGAGGATGGGTCAGGTGATGTCCATAGGCCGTTTGACGGTCACAATATTTCTCGAGCCGAGGGGCATTTGGTAGATGAGTCAAGGGAGCCCAGTCTTGAAGTTCCCTAGAGGCAGGGAAAGCCCCGATCGATCCAGCCAGAGTTATTGATGTTGGTGACTCCCCGCCGGGCCTGACACTCCCTCCGAGGGGAATCCGAGACACCGATAATAAATAAATTTCTGATGTGGGGGCATCCCTTGAGGGAAATGACTTGTTTGAAGGACTCCTCACTAGGGTCGGAGAAATCCCCGATCTTACTGCCTTGCTCATTTTTTAGGAAGTCGAGAGGCTCCGCAAACAGGTAGTCATTTGTCTACTATGATCTGAGGTCTAATCCTCGTCTTCCTAATTTTGTTCTTTTATGCTTTCAGGTGATAGTGCTTTACAATCAGGCCTTTGCTAAGTCCTAAGCCGAGCTGGCCCAACATGAGAAAGAGTGCAGGAGGCTCTCATCAAAGGCTGACGAGTTTAGAGTTATTTCTGCTAAGAAGGAGGAAGAACTTTGCGACCTTTGCGCTCGTTTGGAGATGATATCTCGAGAGCGGACCGATCTTGCTGAGAAGGTAATGCGGTCTTTGCATGTATCTATTTTTGTGCTTCCCCAACTTTAGTGTTTAACACCTTTGGTAGATTTTTGTAGCTTGAGAAGAAAGGTGCCCTGATGGAAGAGGGGCTTAGAGCCAGGGATGCTGAGATTCTCGAACTTAGGCAGTGTATGGATGAGATGGCCTCCTAGAGAGATACCCTCATGGGGAAGTTGACTTCGGTTGAGCACTGCCTTCAGGAGGCGATAGCGGATAGTGGTAAGTATAAGGATCTTTATGCTGAATCGGTTGTTGCGCTATCTGCAGCCAAGTCTGGGGCCGAAGCGCTCATGGCCTCGTACTGGAAAGATGTCACTACTACAAATGCTCAGGCCAGGATGGTTTCTGAGGATGTCGAGTTTGAACTAGCTCGAGCCTGGGAGCATGCCTGATTAGAGTCTCGGAGGCAGGCTCTCAAGGATGTATATGCAAGGGGCAATGATTTGGCTGCTGAGATCGAGAAGGTGAAGGCCTTAATGGAAGAGTCGGTGGCTCGCTTACTTCTAATGAGGATTCAACTAGTGGCTCAGAGAGTGGTGGAGATGAAGGAGAACTCCCCGAGGGGGAAGAAGCCGTTGATGACCAGGGTGTTGAGGGTTGAGCTATCGAGGACGCAGCTCTTGAGGGAACTCCATCCGCCCAAGTGACTCCGGCCGAGGATTAGGCTTTCATTTTGCTCTTGTGTAAGGGCCCCTCATGGGCTTTATAAACATCTTTCATCAATATAAGAATTTCTTAATTTCGCCTTCAATTTGTGTTGAGCCCCATTCTGCCTTTGTTTGCGAAGACTTCAAATGTATTACTCTAACGATTAGTCCGAATAATGGGCCCAGGAACATCACAAACCTTAGGTTATTGATTAATTGGTACGATGCTTCTTAAAGTCCTTTGTTACCTTTCTGGCTAAGCTTGGATTGACTTGATGTGAGCTTAGGTCATTAGGACTTCTAAGTCCGAATTGGGTGGGAGCTGGATCTCGTTGATAGTTCTTGATTAAGAGTTTTATTGAACTAACCTTTGGACTAAGATGTCGGGGGTGTTCGTTTGATCATCTAAAAATAAGGATAGCCTTTAGGCTTTCACAAATAGTTCCCGAGCGGGGACTTACTCGAACTTGAGCAGCCTTTGGGCTTAATAGTCGAGCGAGCGTTCATTCGTACTTGAAATAAGGATAGCCTTGAGGCATTATGAATAGTCCCCAATTGAGAATTGGCTCGAACTCGGGTAGCCCTTGGGCTTAATAGTCAAGCGAGCATTCGCTCGAACTCGAAGTAAAGATAGCTTTAAGGCTTTATAAATAGTCCCCGAGTGAGAACTGGCTCGAACTCGGGTAGCCCTTGGGCTTAATAGTCGAGCGAGAGTTCGCTCGAACATGGAGTAAAGATAGCCCTGAGTCTTTCCAAATAGTCCCCGAGTGATAACTGGCTCGAACTCGAGTAGCCCTTAGGCTTAATAGTCGAGCCAGTGTTCACTCGAACTCGAAGTAAAGATAGCCCTGAGGCTTTATGAATAGTCCCCGAGTGAGAACTGGCTCGAACTCAGGTAGCCTTTGGGCTTAATAGTCGAGCGAGCGTTCGCTCAAACTCGAAGTAAAAATAGCCCTGAGGCTTTATGAATAGTCCCCGAGTAAGAACTGGCTCGAACTCGGGTAGCCCTTGGGCTTAATAGTCAAGCGAGCATTCACTCGAACTCGAAGTAAAGATAGCCCTGAGGCCTTATGAATAGTCCCTGAGTGAGAACTGGCTCGAACTCGGGTAGCACTTGGGCCTAATAGTCGAGCGAGCGTTTGCTCGAACTCGAAGTAAAGATAGCCTTGAGGCTTTATGAATAGTCCCCGAGTGAGAACTAGCTCAAACTCGGGTAGCCCTTGGGCTTAATAGTCGAGCGAGCATTCACTCAAACTCGAAGTAAATATAGCCTTGAGGCTTTTTAGGCTGGCCCTTAGGCTTTTACGTATTGGCCCTTAGGCGCTTTTTAGATTGGGACGATGCGACCTCTGATATGGCTCTAGTTTTCCCCATTTCGGCTGAAGTCTTGATTATGCCTTGCCATGTTTTTTGTTCTTCCAATTATTTGGAGACTCAAATAAGAACCTTGATTATGAATCTATATGCGACGATAATCGAGTACCTTGGGAGGTTCTCATGAAGGCTGATTTTTTGAAGCCTTTTGCTGAAGGCTGATTGTCTCGAAGGCTTGTCATTGTTTGGAGCTGATATGATCAAAGCTCTTTTGCTTATGCCGGGGGAAGCCTGATTAATTAGTTCTTTTCGAAGTATTTTCAAAGTATTTAAAGGCCTTTAGCCTAACGACGGCAGCCAGACATCTCTGAGCTGCGTTAATTTGGCCGGAGCCTTTTGATATGACCGTAGTTGATAGTACCCAGGTGATATAACCTCGGCGTCTATATCGAGGGTATGCCTTTTTAGGGGTCTTACAAGTTCGATATATAGCCTTGGTCTTAATAACGGGGTTATGCCTTTTTAAGGTCTTATAAGTTTTGACATGCCTTGCTGAGGTCTTACAGATTTGGGGTTGCCTCATTTAGGGCTTACGAGCTCGAAGTATCATAATCGAGGCCTTATGAATTCGAGTTTTTGATGGCTCGATGAGCTGACTGCTGATGAGAGTCCTCGAGTGTTCGAGAGCTTTTTGGCCCGTGGGCCGTTTTGCGTGAAAGTATTGAATTTCTTCGAGTGTTTTGATAAGCAACAGAGGCTTCCTCAATTATTTGATGTATGCATACATGTTTTTTTCCTTCGGAGGCCCGATTATTCTACATGGACATGGTTCATTCGACTGTTTGGCCCACTACATCATTCTCCTATCGAGGTCCTCCTAGGCGTAGTTTGAGTTCTTTGAAAAGGTGACCTCCCGGGGTGATGCCCCCTAGTATTTGAGGTTGATCGAAGAGGAGACTCGAATACTTGATGAGTTCTCCTTAGGTGGCATTTGGATGTTGCCTCATTAAAAACCTCAACGGTAAAACCCGTTCGGGACAAAATTCGGTCTAAGGGAAAAAGAGCGCAACACATGCTTTAAAAACCAAAGGTTTTCGAGTTGAAGGATGCTTCGGCGTCTTTCGTCGAACACCTGTAAGAAATCGGTGTGAGTCATAGAGTGAAAAAAAGGGGAGGGGATTTATACCATAGCAATAATAACGTTTGAGCATTGATATGTTCCAATTTCTTGCTAGTTGTACGCCTTCCATAGTTCCAAGTTTGTAGGGACCCTTGCCCACTACTCTGAGGATGTGTTAAGGTCCTTCCCAGCTCAGGCCTAGCTTCCCTTCATTTGGGTTTCGAGTGTTGAGAGTGACCTTTCCTTATGACTAAGTCACCAACCCCAAAGTATCGTAGGTTTGTTCTCCTATTATAATATCTCACGATCCTCTGTTTTTGGGCGGCCATTCGGACTAGTGCGGCCTCTCGCCTTTCATCTAGTAGTTCGAGGGCTATAGTCATGGCCTTGCTGTTTGAGCCCTTAGTGGCATGCCAAAATTTGGCGCTTGGCTCTCCAACCTCGACCGGTATCAGAGCCTCGGACCCATATACCAAAGAGAATGGTGTTTGTCATGTGCTCGACTTTGAGGTTGTTTAGTATGCCCATAGCACTTCGGGCAATACCTCTCTCCATTTC
Source organism: Nicotiana tabacum (assembly GCF_000715075.1). Classification (NCBI taxonomy): domain Eukaryota; kingdom Viridiplantae; phylum Streptophyta; class Magnoliopsida; order Solanales; family Solanaceae; genus Nicotiana; species Nicotiana tabacum. Next base: position 109,001,803 of record NC_134101.1, read on the forward strand.
CCCTTCGCATTCTCTAACTTCTTTTTCAAGTTTTGGATGATGGTCTTGTTTGTGGATTCGGCTTGTCCATTCGCACATGAGTGATAGGGCATTGACAAGATTCTCTTGATCCTATGATCTTCGAGGAATTCCGTCACCTTGTTGCCTATGAACTGCTTCCCATTATCATATGCAATCTCAGAAGGGATCCCGAATTGGCATATGATGTGATTCTAGATGAAGTTGATGACTTCTTTTTCTCTTATCTTCTCGAAGGCTTGTGCTTTCACCCATTTTGAGAAATAGTCAGTCATAAATAGAATAAATCTGGCTCTACCTGGTGCCATTGGTAAGGGGTCGACGATGTCCATCCCCCATTTCATGAACGACCATGGTGATAAGATTGAATGTAGTTGTTCACCAGGTTGGTGAATCATTGGCGCAAACCTTTGGCCTTTGTCACATGTTCGAACGAATTCTTTGATGTCCTTCTCCGTGTTGTCCCAATAGTAGCCTGCCCTAATCACCTTCGAACTAAAGAATCAGCGATGGAATGGTTCCCACAAGTGACCTCATAGATTTCTTGAAGCACATAATAGATATCTCCCGGCCCCAAGCATACTGCTAGAGGTCCGTTGAAGGTCACTATACAGTGTTCCATTCTCATCAAGTGAAAATCGAGCTACTTTGGCTCGCAGGGCCCTCGACTCTTTTGGGTCTGTGGGCAACTTCCCGCTTTTCAAATAGTCGATATATTTATTCCTCCAATCCCATGTTAGACTTGTTGAGTTGATCTCGGCATGGCCTTCTTCGATCACTGATTTGGACAATTGAACAACAGCCCCTGGGAGTACATCATCTTCTTCCACGGATGACCCCAGGTTCGCGAGTGCATTGGCCTCACTGTTCTGATCTCGGGGAATGTGGATCAGAGTCCACTCGTTAAAACGATGAAATATGACTTGAAGTTTGTCTAGGTATCTCCATCTTGTCTTCTCGAACCTCGAAGCTCTCATTCACTTGGTTAACTACCAGGAGGGAGTCGCATTTTGCTTTGATGACTTCTGCTCCTAGGCTCTTGGCCAGCTCGAGACCTGCAATCATAGCCTCATACTCAGCCTCGTTTTTAGTGAATTCTGGAGTTTTTATAGATTGTCTAATCATGAGGCCCGTAGGCGGTTTCAGAACAATGCCGAGCCCGAACCCTTTTACGTTCGAGGCACTGTCGGTGAAGAGGGTCCATACCCACGATGATGTGCCCATTTCTAGCAAAAGTTCCTTTTCTACCTCGGGCATGAGGGCGGGCATAAAATCAGCCACGAAGTCCGCCAAAATTTGGGACTTGATAGCTGTCCGAGGTTGATACTCGATATGATATCCTCCGATCTCGATGGCCCATTTGTCCAATATGCTCGATAGTTCAGGCTCGTGCAAGATGTTTCGAAGAGGGTATATTGTTAAAACACATATACGATCGCATTGAAAGTAAGGTTTTAATTTTCGAGATGCGCTTATTAATGCAAGAGCTAATTTTTCTAAGTGGGGATATCGGGTTTCGGCATCTCCCATAGTCCGACTTACGTAATAAACAGGGAATTGCGTACCTTGCTCTTCCCGAACCAACACACCGCTTACCACTACTTGAGATACGACCAGATATAAGTACAAAGTTTCATCTTCTTTTGGGGTGTGGAGCAAAGGCGGTCTCGAGAGATAATGTTTTAGCTCCTCTAAAGCATGCTGGCACTCTGAAGTACATTCAAATCTATTTTTCTTTTTGATCAAGGAGAAAAAATGATGACTCCAATCTAACGACCTTGAGATGAATCGGCCTAAGGCCGCTATCTGACCGGTCAATCGCTGTACGGCCTTTACATTGTTCACCACTGTGATTTATTCAATGGCCTAGATCTTGTCGGGGTTAATCTCTATCCCCCTATTTGACACCACGAAACCTAAATATTTTCCCGATCCTACTACGAAGGCACATTTCTCGGGGTTGAGTTTCATGTTGTAACTCCTAAGGATATCGAATGTTTCTTGCAAATGAGTCAAATGGTCCTCTGCGCGCAGGGACTTAACTAGCATGTCATCAATGCAAACTTCCATAGATTGGCCTATTTGATGTTCAAACATCTTATTAACTAGGAGTTGGCATGTAGCTCCTATGTTTTTTAGTCCGAAGGGCATTACGTTATAACAGTATGTACCATACTTCATGATGAACGAAGTCTTTTCCCTGTCTTTCAGGTTTATTTGAATTTGATTATACCCGGAATAGGCATCGAGAAAAGTGAGGATCTCATGGCCGGTCGTGGCATCAATCAAGCGATTGATGTTGGGCAATGGGATCGAGTCTTTGGGGCACACTTTATTCAGGTCTTTATAATCTACGCACATTCTTAACTTATTTCCTTTTTTGGGGACCACTACTATATTAGCCAACCATTCGGAGTATTTTACCTCCCTAATCGGTCCTATTTTGAGGAGTTTTGTTACCTCGTCTTTGATGAACGCGTGTTTTACCTCGGATTGAGGCCTCCTTTTTTGCTTCACCGGTTTGAACCTGGGATCGACACTTAGTTGATGGGTGGTTATTTCCGCGGGATCCCTGTCATGTCTAAATGGGACCAATCAAAGCAATCAATGTTGTCAACAAGGAATTGGATGAGTCCTTTCCTAAGTTCGAGGGTCAATCCCGTTCCCAGGTAAACCTTTTGATCTGGAAGATGCTTGACCAAGACGGCTTGTTCGAGTTCTTCGACTGTTGATTTCGTCGTATCCGATTTCTCGGGGGCAATGAAAGTCCGAGGAGTGAGGAAGTCTTCTTTGTTGTCTTCGTTTGAATGCTCATAAACTACCTGTTCCTCGGGGGTCGGCCCGTTTCCTAACTCGTCCTGGACGGGGGAGTCGATATGGGTGCCCTGTCATTTACCGCGAACATCTTCTTTGTTGCACATTGTTCTTCGTACACCGTTTTTATACCGTCTTTCGTTGGGAATTTCATCATCTGGTGATGAGTTGATGGTACCGCCCTCATGTTGTTGTTGATACCCAATTTTTCCCTATATATTTTTAATATGCAAAATACCTTCAAAATAGCATATATATGCATATGTAAGCATATCCAAGTGTTTTATTATTTTTCCATAATTTTTAAAGGTTTTCAAATCAATTTATTTCCCTCTTTTATCCATAAAAAATCCAATAATTATTTTCAAAATTATTATATTAGTAATTCATTTGTTGGACTTTTATATTTATGCTAAAATATAGCTAAGGTAATTTTTGCATATTCTTACAAATTTATTTAGTATTTTTAAGCTAAATTGCATATAATTGCAATATTATCCCTTTTAAGATTCAATTGTATTTTATATTCATAAAATCAAGTCAAGTATTTTTAAATTATTAATTATATGTTATAAATCATTTTAGTGCTTTCAATTTATTTCCAGAAATTAATTTGCTATTTTTTATAATTTTAAAAGGGAAAAATTGGCTATTTAAATAATAGCCCAATTACATTTAAATTTTAGCCTAAATTCAACCCCAAATTAAACCAAATTTCCCGGGCCCAATTTCATTTAAACCCGACCCCTAACCCAATTAAATGACCCAACCCGGATTCCCCTACCTACCCTTTTGAATCCAGGTCGTTGATCATTCAGATCAACGGCCACCATTCGCCCTTCCATAATTAAACCCAAAAACCCCCTAAACCTACCTCATTCTTCACCAAACGCTGCCTTTGAATCCCTTTTCTCTCAACTCTCTTTGAAACCCCTCAGGAACCCTAGCCGTTGCCATCTAATTTCACCCTAATCCGCCTTAACCCCTACCTAATCCATGGCCTCTCATGGCTATTGGAGGTGGGTATCAGCCTCTTATGGCTCTTGGGTGTTTGTTTCTATGGTTTCATGGCCAGATCTCGAAGGGATCAGGTCTATTCCTTGCTCGACTTCTGTTCATGGCCTTTCTCCGGCCATCCATGACCTTTCTCCGACCATCCATGGCCTTTCAAGGCAGATCCTTGACTCTCCTGGTTAGATTGGTGACTTTCAAGGTCTTTCTCACCTTTTCTGGGTTTTCCGAAACCCTAATCTTTAAGATCTTTCATTTTTTAAGATCTACCATAGATCTGTGCTTGCTATGAATTTCTTAAGTGTTTTCTCGAAGGTTCTTCAACTTTTCTTTCAAAAAGACTCTTCATTTTCCGACGATTAAGTTTTTCAAAAGATCTCTTCTCTGATTTTAATGTTGTTTGTGATTTTGCTATGTTTAAAAGGACTTGCTCATATTGTTCTTCTATCTATTTCAGCATGCTGAAAACTCTTACCTGTTACTATGTTCTTCTTCACTATTGATTCTATGTGACTATTTGACCTACTTGACTACTGTGCTTCGAATATTTTCCTTACTATTGAATCCTAGCTTATTTCTGCCATTACTGTATGTTTGTGTTATCTCTTTTGCCAATGTGTTTGGTCTCGCATGTCTGATGCTTTTGTTCACTCTATTTATATACTGAAGTTTCTTCCTTGTTTGGTTTTGATCTTGTGACTGATTACAAAAGCTTTTCTTTTATGAACCCTAATTTCACTCGCCTGTTTAAAATTAATTGACTCCTTTCCTTTTATTGTGATGTTTTACCTTGCTGAATCTTTTCCCAAAATAAGCATATTTTGTACTTAGACTTGATCGTTTACTTCATGCTTTTACTGCCCCTTATAGGGCAATAATCAATCTATATCAAGCTAATTTCTTTCCTTAATTAATCACTGTTAGTATCTGTTAAGCAGTGATTCCTTAATTAAAGGGAATCACTTGTGTTAATTGATTCTGACTTGTGATTGTTTCCATGTTTGTGTTAAGACTTTACTTATTACCTTACTTTTCACTCATTTTCAGAAGCTATAAATACCCTGTAACCTTTTTCTTTCAAACACACGGACAAATTGAGTTCAAGAACACACACTTACACTCAAAACTCTCTCTTTTCTCTACTACTACTTGTGCTACTGCTTTGTCTAGCCGGTTGAAAGCCAAAGCTAGACTGTGGAATCTTGCTTATTTCTTTCTTTCTGCACTTTGCTTCTCTACTTGTATGTCCTAGTTAATCTTCAAGCATCAACAACAACATGTTTCTTTAGTTGTTTCAGTTTTCCTTCACTCTTGCCTGCTTCTGCTTATGTTTATGCAATAAAGTTACATTACTAAGCATGATGTAATCTGCTCTCTTCCCTTCTAAATTAATGTTTTCCCTTATGTATGTACTCTGTCAGTCACTTGTTATGTGATTTGCCGACTTATGAATCCCAAACCCCCATATCCCCTTATGTGTTTGTGTTCTCTGGCTGGTTTGTGGGCATGCCAACATCATCTATTGCTGTACATGACCAAACCTGACCCTTTCTGGGGTCATATGCTTCATGCAATATAATCCCAAAACCCCTGACTCCTTTGTGTAACTGCTGATTCTGTGTAGTCTGAGTTTTATTACTACCATTTTCAAATCACCCTTACCACTTACTATTCTCAACCCAGTTTTAAATAAATCTTTGTTTTTGCATTTCCACTATATTCTTAGAACCTAGGTTCTGCCCCTCTTGTGTGAGCCTTGCCTTGGGACCCTTGAGCTCCCTCTGAACTTGGATACATAAGGGGCGGACCTTCCACACTACACTCATCTCTATTTGGTTATGCAAACCTGGGTGTAAGCACTACCTGGGGTCCCTTGAGACCCTTAGGTAAACTTTGACACACCCAGGTCTGAGAATGGCTTTGAAACAAGTGGCAATTGAGGTAGTTTATTCCATAACTCAGCGAGGAAGTCAGAATCAGGCTTCCTATGGTTGTAACTTCTTATTTTACACTTTTCTGATGTAATTCAATATTTGGTCATTAATAATTTGTAACAAATATTGGGGTTGGCTAGTGAAAAGGGATGGGGTAATTATGCATGTTTTAGCTATTAGAAGGGTAGAGAACATGCCTATACGATCTGTTCTGTTTTAATTCAAGTTCTGTATGTTTTACTTTCATGCAAAATAGATAACATGCCTATAGGATCTGCTCTGTTTTAACTCAAGTTCTGAATGCTTTACTTTCACACAAATAGAGATCATGCCCATTGGATTAAAATTCATTTTAATAGAAATCATGCCTATAGGAATTTCGCTTTGACCAAATAAATCATGCCTACTTCACTGCATGTTCAATTAGATACCATGCCTATAGGACCAAAATCAGCTTTTAATACGTACATACCATGTCTATAGGAATTAAAATCAGCTATAATAGAGATCATGGCTATAGGTTCTAAATCAGTCTAGTTAAAATCAGTTTGACTCATGCCTGTCTGAATCAGATTAAATAGTTCACTCTCTTCGTGTTAATTAATACGGTTTAGAAAGCATGCCTATAGGATCCAAATCACCTTTTTAAAATTAACTATTGCTTTACTGCATTCCTAATCAGTAATAGACATCATGCTTATAGGACATCACCAATACACACTTAGGCAAGCCTTAGGTAATAATGATAAAACTGAATCTGCCTTTGTTAATTAGCAACTGCTACAACCAACATGCAGGCATTATTCCGACCTCTTATCTGAGTTATGTAATAAATTTTGGTCCGCTTCAACAATTAAAATACCCCATGCCTTAGTACTTTAAATTCCGACCCTAACTGTGTTAAAGTCATGCTATTTATGTGCATTGTCTGTGGAGGTATACATGAGCCTCTTATTTGTTTATAAGTTTTCCCCTAATATGCAGTCCTACGTGTTTTGTATGTCGCCTTAGCCTTTTTACCTTTAAAACCCAAGAGTCAGTCTAAATCCTCCCTCTTATAAGAATAGTAGTCCTAAATTCCTCCGAGACTGATAGGAATGGGACGGGTAATAGCATGCGATAGAGGTCAAGACCAATCCGCGCTTTAATACCTTAACGGGGTGGGAAGGGTAGATATGGATATGATGACCGGTGCGCTAATACCACGTGTATCCCCTCTTCTGAGGACTGTCATACCGGGTATCGCATTGATGTGATCCATATTATAAATAAACCTAGGACCCCCCTCCTTTTATATTCTCGAGTATTTGTAGAACTATAACTCATTTTCAAAATTTGCCTTTTAATTGTTTTCAAACTTTTATGTGTTCAAACTTAAATCCCCTACTATTTGAGCCTATATTTGTCTATTTGCTAATTGTACAAAATTCACAAGAACTGTTTGGCCGGGAACCACACTAGTGAATCCTGAGGGGTGCCTAACACCTTCCCCTTAGGATAATTTCAAGCCCTTACCCTATCTCTGGTTATCAAACAAACTTAGAAATGAACCCTATAGGTGTCCTAATGCACCTTAAATTATTAGGTGGCGACTCTTCAAATACAAACCCAGTTCCCAAAAGGAATGAGTTGTCCCATACCCAAAATGTCATAAACCCGATTTTCCGATGCAAAGAGGGAAAAAGGGGGCGCGACAGCATGGCGACTCTGCTGGGGATACTTAGGCTTTTACCACTTCAGATTGTTCTTGTGTATTTGTACCCTCCCTTATGTGCAATTACTTGTTTAATTCCTTTAAGCGTTTAATTTCTTTTCAAAAGCAAAACTGACATGTCTTCTTGTTTGTTTCCTTTATTACTGCTTTAAATTATGAAACTGATGTATTTATCATTTTCTTAACGTGCAAATATGTGCCAACATGTTTTAATTATTGCATAATAATGCTCAACATCATACTCCACTCGTGCCAAACAAATACTAACGCTTATAATGAGTGGTTGCGCTCTTCCTATATCATTACCCCCCTAAATTTGGAAAGGCATATTTGCAGTAAAACTAGTCGATCAGCGGTGCAGTCGACAGTTTCGTGCCTTCCCCTTGAGTTGTCCGCTCAAGGGTACCAGTCTAAAACCCTATAGAAACATTACTCTGTTCAAATTGTACATGCATCATGGTCAAACCTAGCCGGGTCAGTTATGTTGTCCACATAATGATCCTTTAAGATAGTCTTGTCCAAAGTCCACTAGGTTTCCCTAAACCCAAATGGACATCACCACCTTCTGTGCATTTATTTGGAGAACTAAATATTTCATGCTAATTGTTGGTATTAAATAGTCGAGTCTGGTGGGGGTAAGGGCCTAACCTTATTTGTTTTGCAGAAATATGAGGCATGAAGTCCCTAGATTCGGCATGGTCACCAACATCCACCCAAGGCTGCTAAGTTGGTGGAAAGATCTTCACTCTAGTGATCAAACTCTCGTCTGAAAATATCTGGGAAATCAACCATCCCTTCTGGAGATCTAACCTAACAACATGATCATAGAAGCTGCCACACTGTTTTGGGATTGTGAAAAGGCTATATTCCGCTTTAGGGACATTGAAATGACACCCTTGCTAGATGGGATAGGAGGATTGACCGGTCTAGTGTGGGAAAATCCGGTTTTGTTAATGCCTGAGAACCGCAAAGGCATGGGTTTCCTCAAAATGATGGGTTTGAAGAAGAACCCAGAATTGACATGTCTGAAGGAATCATACATCCCTTTTGACTACTTGTATGAAAGGTACGGTCATAGCAAATCCTATCGTACCTACCCTGACGAATTCGCCATCACATCCTTGGGGCACATTCATCATAGGGTTTTTGTCTTCATGTTTTGTTTCCTGGGTCTGATCGTGTTTTCGATGAAGAAAGCAAGAATCCATACCAGGTTGGCTATGGTAACTAAGACCTTAATGGAAGGAATTGGTGGGAAGCCATTCAGCATCGTGCCCATGATCATTGCGGACATATACCGAGCCTTGGAGAAGTGTCAACGAGGAGCAAATCACTTCGAAGGCTGCAATTTATTACTTCAACTCTGGCTCATGGAGAATCTCCAAAGGGGTGAATACCGACAAGTAATTCAGCGAAGGGACTGGGATGATCACATCGCTTTCCATCATCCAAAGTGAATAAATTACGTCCCCGATATGTTTGCTCAACCGGAGGATGCTAAAGGATGGGTCGAGCTATTTGATAATCTGGAGGAAGAACATGTTCAATGGATATTTGAGTGGTTTCCGACAGAGGAATTCATTCTCCTGATCTAAAGATTCACCTTTTCTGATATTGATTGGTCTGAGGGGAACATATCCTTACGTCCCTCTACGAGTTATGAGACAAGCTGGTAGGAAGCAGGTTATACCCAGGGTCGACAAGATGAGTCATTTCCAAGCTGACTTCCAGAATGATGATAGTCCTTACAAGTGCCAAGCTTAGCATATGTGGTACTGCAAGATCATAATGGGGAGAGATACTATCGAGCCAGATAGGTATCATGCTGGTTGCGCTCCTTTATACTCCGGTTGGTTGGAAGACAATCATGATGGTATGGGCCAGCCAGGGTTTGCTCGAGGTCACAGGATTATAGATGAAAGGGCTAAGGCATAGGTCAAATACAACCAACTGCGCAAAAGGATCTGGGAGTACGAAAGCGAACACTGTGAGATACAGGAGACCAACCAAAAGCTGATTGAGGAATGGAAGGACATGGCTGTCAGTGCCAACAAGCGACTAGGATACTTGGAGCGAGGTATAGTGGAATTGGAAAGAAAGTTTCTCAAAAGGGTCGAAGATTGACAAAATGTTAAAGGGACATAAGGTGGACACCTAGCCAGAGCATACCTGTTGCTGTGACTTCACGAGTTGGGGAAGCTATTCGACGGAGCCAAGGATGCCGAATTTGGGGAAGGTCCTTCTGGGACCAAGTATATAGGAGTTTATCTTTTCGCTTTATAAATTATAATTAGGCCAATGACCATTAGTGACTTTTTATTTCTTGTTTATTTAGTATCAATTTGGGATTTGTCTATTTTTTATCAACAAAATGAGGCATTTATCATCCTAAGTTCTCCAAATCAATTTGTCTCTAGGCCTACCTCGGGGCACAAAGAGGTCCCCAAATTAGGACGCGTTTTACATTCCCGCATTATGTGTTTAAATATTGCATACTTTTTATGATCCTCACTAATTTGATTACCTTTGTTTTTATTTTTTGTTTTTATTATTCCCCTCCCCAAAGGTTAGTTCGTGCACTCTGGCAACATCATCTTATTCCACGAGATCCAGGGGCCCTCCACCCACTCCTCCTCTTAGTCCTGTAAAAAACAAGAACAAAGGCAAGATGGAAGATTTGAACAATGTCAGAAAGGAGAATCCAACTGAACGGGTAAAGGCCACTAATGGCCGTGGTACTCAGGTTCATCGGGAGAATGTATCCCAGCTTGAACAAAAGCAGTCGAAATTCCAAGAAGAGCTCGAGCAGGCAAGCCTGTCATTTTCCGTCAGCACCCCAGATATGAATTTCCCCAATACTCAAAACCCTACACCTCCTCAAAACATCCCAAAGCAACAGAATCATTCCACTCCTCACCATCACACTGTTCTACCAAAGACCCAATGCTACACCTGCCATAACTCAAACAATACTCTGCTACTCATCTCGGAACCCCAAAACTCCTTAAAAGACCACTTTCACACCCACCATAACACCCCTATCTACGTGGAGACCATGTCACACTCCATCCAACCTATCTTAAGCAGAGTCTGATGAAAAAGACCTGCTCATCAGAAACCTGGCTGAGGAACTTAAGAAATTGACTAGCCGGATTCAGGACGTTGAAGGAAGTAAAGGAATTGAGAGGCTGAACTATGAAGATCTTTGCATACAGCCCGATGTCGAACTACCCGAGGGGTACAAACCCCCGAAGTTCGAAATGTTTGATGGTACAGGGGATCCAATGGTCCATTTGAGAACGTACTATGACAAGCTGGTTGGAGTAGGGAAAGACGAGAGAATCCACATGAAGCTGTTTATGAGGAGTTTGAAAGAAGATGCACTGTCTTGGTACATCAGCCAAGATCCAAAGAAGTGGTCAAGATGGGTAGGCATGGCGTCCGACTTTATGGACAGGTTCAGGTTTAACACAAAGAATGCATCGGATGTGTTCTATATTCAGAATCTAAAGAAGAAGCCTACAAAAACGTTTTGCGAGTCTGCTACTCGCTGGAGGTCCAAAGCTGCTAAGGTCAGACCTGCCTTAGAGGGGGAACAGATGAACAAATTCTTTGTCCAGGCTCAGGACCCGCAGTATTATGAACGACTGATGATGATCGAGAGCCACAAATTCTTCGACATTATCAAACTGGGTGAAATAATTGAAGAGGGTATCAAAAGCGGAATGGTTACAAACTTCGATGCCTTGCAAGCTACAAATAAGGCCTTACAGTCCGGTGATGTGTCCAAGAAAAGGGACGTAGGGGCTGTGATGGTTGCACAAAGGACCAAATCTCACCTCAAATACCAAACTTACCCAACACCTCCACTCATATATCAGCCAACCCCAAATTACCAAGCATTTTCACCCTCATACCAAGCTCCACCACCTACTTATCAATTGCCTCCACTTCCCACATATTAACCTACCTCACCCAGATACTCCCAACCTGCTCATGTCTACCAAACCTACAATGCTCAACCATCCCACTATCAATCACCTCTTGCATGCCAAAACTTTCCTAGACCTCGACCTAATTTTGACCGCAGACCTCCAAAATAATATACAACCATTGTTGAACCCATTGACCAGTTGTAGGAGAGACTCAAAGCTGCTGGTTATGTCACCCCTATCCCTGCTGCAACCCTTGAGAACCCTTCTCAGTGGGTTAACCCAAACAAATCCTGTGCATACCACTCCGGCATGAAAGGGCACACCATCGATGAATGTCGTTCCTTGAAAGACAAAATCCAGTTTTTAATTGATAACAAGATTATTATGGCAAAAGAACCCGCTCCAAATGTTTGCAACAACCCCCTGCTAGACCATAAGGGTAGAGGTATCCACATGATTGAAATAGGGGATGATTGGGATCCCGAGGGATCAATCGGGTTGATCGCGGAAGGTGATGACCCAAAGAAGCCATAGTTACTCTTAATCTAATCATAGTCCAGATACAACCATCTGAGGATGCTGAGGTGAACTTGTCTGTACCACTTGAATTTGAAGCAACATCGTCTGCAAAGACACCAGCACCAATTGAGGTTGAATTCGTGTCTCTAGCAGATGCACCCGCACCATTTGAGGTTGCAGTTTTACCACCTAAGGCACATTCTCCATTCGGAGTGAGGTTAGCCACGCCAATCCCAATGGCAATGTCGACCATGACACTATTCCATACAAAGGTTGTACCCTGGGATTATACAGTTGAGGCAAGGAGAAAAGGGAAGGTCAGGTTCGAAAAGACCGTTACAATACAAGGTGTGACAAGATCTAGTAGAGTCTATACCCCCGAACATCTAGCTGAGTCTAGCAAGCAGGCCTCCAACCGGTCGCCCATCATTGAGACAAGACCAAACGACCTTTGGAGGAAAATACAGGCCAAGGAATACTCGATCATCGACCAGTTGAACAAAACACCTATGCAAATCTTCATCCTTGCTTTGCTACAAAATTCTAAGACACACAAGAATGCTCTGCTAAAAGTGCTGAATGAAGCATACGTACCAAGCAACATCACTGGCATGGAAATGGCTAATATGGTGGGACAAGTGTTGGAGAGCCATAAGATCACATTTCATGAGGACGAGCTGCCACCTGAAGGGCTGGGGCACAACAAGGCGTTGCACATCATCGTGCAATGCGAAGACTATTTTATCACCAGGATCCTGATCGATGGAAGTTCTAGTCTCAACATTTGTCCACTGGTAACACTCAAGAAGTTGGGTAAGGGACTACACGAGATAAAAGATGGATCAATCAATGTGAAAGTTTTCGATGGTTCTCAAAGGTCCACCATTGGTGAGATTAGTATATGCCTGCAGATGGGGCCAACATGGTTCGATGTCGATTTTGAGGTGATAGACGTGCCAGCATCTTACAACCTGTTGTTGGGACGGCCATAGATTCATGTTGCTGGGGCCGTAGCATCAACACTGCATCAGGCAGTAAAATTCAAATGGAAACACCAGGAAGTGATCATTCACAGCGATGGTAGCAACCCTATATACAGTCGTCAGACCATTCCGGCGATCGAAGGAAGAAAGAAGCTGGGTGGAGAGACTTACCATCACATTGAACGGGTAAATGCTGTTAACAAAGACAAATGGTGGGATAACAAAATTGAGAGTATACTGAATTGGACTAGGTACGAACCTGGCAAGGGGCTTGGCAAGAACCTCCAAGGAATCGCTAAGCCTATAAAACTCAAGAAGCATGGCACTACCTTCGGTTTGGGATATGACTACACCTGGGAAGAATTCAACAACTGGTCGCCACCATGGCGTGATCCTTACTATCCCCAAGATCAGCCAATACTGCATCTGGAGCAGATTTTCCAATAGGCCGACATTGTTTATGGGTCAGACGAAGAAGAATCACTTGCAGCAGTGAAGCATTTGTTCCTAGAAGACAATAACATGGACAGTTGTGTTATTCTCGAGGAGGAGGGGGATGAAGGCCCTTCCATACAGGTTGTGAGTAGAGGGGCATGCCTCAATAACTGGACCATCATGACAACCAGAGCCCGACGAGCCTCGGGGTAGTAAGACTGAAACAAGCATTATTCACTGTTTTATTTACTAAATGATTTTCTTTTCGCATTTTTCAATTCCCACAATAAGATCTCCATTGTTCAAAACATTTATGCAATTTATTAAAGCATTTTGACTTTTCTTATGAATCAACAATCATTATTATTTTTATCTCATTACTTTACCTATACAGCATTACTATTACTTATCTTGATGATCCAATGACTGTGACATGCAATGAGACAACGCAACAAACGGACATTGATTCAGAGAAGGATGACATACCTGATGAGATTGTCAAAGAAGTTGAGAATTTTGAGAATAGACCTAAGTCCAACCTGGACGAGACCGAAATTGTTAACCTGGGAGATGCAGAAAACATCAAGGAAACACGAATTAGTGTTCACCTATCGCTGTCAGAAAAGAGAGAATACACAAAATTTCTAAGAGAGTATGAGGACATATTCGCCTGGTCATATGATGACATGACTAGTCTGAGTACGTCCATTGTGGAGCATAAACTGCCAACTGATCCGACATGTCCGCCGGTAAAGCAAAAGCTCAGAAATTTCAAGCCTGATATGAGTTTGAAAATCAAGGAAGAAGTCACTAAGCAAGTCAAAGATAAGGTTCTCAAGGTAGTAGAATACCCGACATGGTTAGACAACATCGTGCCAGTGCCAAAGAAGGACGGGAAGGTCAGAGTCTGTGTCGATTACTGGCATCTCAACCGGGCCAGTCCGAAAGACGACTTCCCTTTGCCGAACATACACATCCTGATTGACAATTGCGCCAAGCATGAGCTGCAGTCCTTTGTAGATTGCTTCGCTGGTTATCATCAGATCTGGGTGGATGAAGAAGATGCTGAGAAAATGGCTTTCATTACACCGTGGGGAATGTACTGTTACAAGATAATACCTTCGGCCTAAAGAATGTAGGGGCCACCTACATGAGGGTCATGACTACCATTTTCCATGATATGATACACAAGGAGATAGAGGTATATGTAGATGATGTTATCATCAAGTCCAAGAAGGCCACTGACCACATAGAAGATTTGAGGATGTTCTTCAATAGATTACGGAGGTACAACCTGAAACTGAACCCCGCGAAGTGCGCATTTGGGGTTCCTGCTAGGAAATTACTTGGGTTTATTGTGAGCCGCCGAGGGATTGAGCTTGATCCGTCAAGAACTACCACCGCTAAAGAACAAGAAGGATGTGATGAGTTTCTTAGGGAGACTCAACTACATCAACCGGTTCATAGCACAATCTACAATTATTTGTGAGCCAATCTTTAAGATGTTGAAGAAGGACGCCGCTACCAAATGGACTGATGACTGCCAGAAGGCCTTTGACAGAATCAAGGAGTACTTGTCAACACCGCCAGTTTTAGTCCCGCCCGAGCTAGGAAGACCTTTATTACTCTACCTTGCAGTATTGGATGGAGCTTTCAGTTGTGTTCTGGGACAACATGATGGAACGGGAAGGAAGGAGCAGGCCATTTATTACCTCAGTAAGAAGTTCACCCCGTACGAGGCCCGGTATCCTCTATTAGAGCGCACCTGTTGTGCTTTGACTTGGGTAGCCCAGAAGCTGAGACATTACTTCTGCGCCTATACTACATATCTCATATCAAGTATGGATTCTTTGAAGTACATCTTTCAGAAGCCCATGGCCACTGGCAAGATGGCCAAGTGGCAAATCCTGTTGAGTGAGTTTGACATTGTCTACGTAACTCAAAAAGCAATCAAGGGACAGGCACTAGCAGATCACCTTGCTGAAAATCCCGTGGATGGAGAATACGAACCCCTGAAAACGTATTTTCCTGATGAAGAGATATCATTCGTAGGAGAGGGCATTGCAGAATCCTATGATGGTTGGAGAATGTTTTTCGATGGAGCAGCAAATTTCAAAGGGGTTGGCATAGGAGCAGTCCTAGTGTTAGAAACCGGTTAGCATTATCCGGTGTCTGCCAAACTCAGATTCACGTGCACCAACAACATGGCCGAGTATGAAACTTGCATCCTAGGGCTCAAAATGGCCATTGACATGAACATTCAAGAGTTGCTAGTGACTGGAGATTCGGACCTACTTATACATCAGGTGCGAAGAATGGGCAACCAAGAACTCCAAGATACTCTTGTATCTGTATCATGTACAGGAACTGAGGAAAAGGTTCACGAAGTCGGAGTTCCAATATGTTCCCAGAATCCAGAATGAGTTCGCCGATGCACTAGCTACTTTGTCATCTATGATACAACATCTAGACAAAAATTTCATTGATCCTATTCCAGTAAATATCCATGATCAGCCAGCTTATTGTGCCCATGTTGAATAAGAAGCAGACGCAAAGCCTTGGTTTCATGATATCAAGGAATATTTGGCAAAAGGAGAGTACCCAGAGCTTGCAAATCCTACTCAGAAACGCACACTTCGGAGATTGTCCAACAATTTCTTTCACAGTGGAGGAATCTTGTATAGGAGGACTCCTGATTTGGGACTATTAAGGTGTGTCGATGCAAAGGAAGCATCCAGGCTACTAGAGGGAATTCATGCCGGGACCTGCGATCCACATATGAACGGTTTTGTCTTAGCAAAAAAGATACTCCGGGCCGGTTACTTTTGGATGACTATGGAAACGGACTGCATCTAGTATGTCCGGAATGCCACCGCTGTCAGATACATGCAGACATGATAAAGGTACCTCCAAATGAGCTTAATACAACAAGCTTACCATGGCCTTTCACCACCTGGGGAATGGATGTTATTGGACCAATCGAGCCTACCTCTTCCAACGGGCACAGGTTTATCCTAGTAGCAATCGATTATTTCACTAAATGGGTCGAAGCAGCATCTTACAGAGCAGTAACTAAGAAAGTTGTGGCAGACTGTCCGCGACTGCATTGTTTGTCAATTCAGGATTCCAGAGTCGATCATTACTGATAATGGCTCCAACCTCAACAGTGACTTGATGAAAGCTATGTGTGAAACCTTCAAGATCAAACACAAGAATTCCACAGCCTATGGACCTTAAATGAATGGAGCTGTAGAAGCCGCCAACAAGAATATCAAGAAGATATTGAGGAAAATGATAGAAAAGCATAAACAGTGGCGCGAAAAGTTATCATTTGCTCTATTGGGGTATCGCACCACAGTCCGCATGTCAACCGGGCAACCCCCTATATGCTGGTTTACGATACGGAGACTGTTATTCCCGCTGAGGTAGAAATTCCTTCCCTAAGGATCATACAGGAAGCTGAGCTCGATGATGCAGAGTGGGTAAAAAGTCGTTATGAACAACTAGCCCTTATAGACGGAAAGAGAATGAATGTAGTTTGCCATGGTCAACTCTATCAGAACAGAATGTCCAGAGCCTTCAACAAAAGAGTCAAGCCGAGATAGCTCACACCGGGGCAGCTGGTGTTAAAAAAAATTCCGCATCAAGATGAAGCCAAGAGGAAATTCTCTCCCAACTAGCAGGGTCCTTACATGGTCCAGTGGGATCTGATAGGAGGAGCCCTCATACTTGCAGAAATGGACGGAGAAGTCTGGCCGAAGCCGACTAACTCAGATGCAGTCAAGCGTTACTATGTGTAATCTTTATGCTTTCTTTATATGATGTAAATTGAACTATGCCTGACCTGATTCCCGTTTAAGAGGGGATACGTAGGCAACCCTATGGGTTCGGTCACAATTCAATAAAAATTTTATTTTCCCCTGCAATTGGAAACTGGGGCAGAATTTTGAGGAGGATCCTCAAAATTCCGAAGAAACTTCAGCCGATCGTCGCACAAGCAATAGTCAGAAGCATCAACCCATTAAACTGGGGCAGAATTTTGAGGGGGACCCCCAAAATTCCGTAGCAAGATAGGTTGCAATATCTCGAATCGCGTCACAGTCGTCGTTTCATCTAAAAGCTATTTTTTTTACTATACACTTATGTCATATCTTTACGAAATCATTCATATTTATTATTGAAATCGCTTTGTTTAGCAACGCTACCCCAATGATACGTATAGTATCAGTAGATCCAAAGACTAGTAGGTCAAGTAAAGCCAGCAGGGATACGAACTAACCTCCCCCCTCTACAAAACTCACGATTTTTCTTTGGATGCAGGCACTTGGATTGCGAAATCATCAAACATACTATACACTCATGGGACAAACATTATTCAGGAACACGACCCTCCAAACCATTGCACTTGCCAGCATTTGCTATCCACCAGTGATGTCTTCTATGTCACAATTCTCTTAGTAAACACAACACCGCAATCTGCTATCAGCTAAGAAAACTCTACTATCATTCGTTATTTCATTTTTGCATAAGGTTACCATTCAGCCTTCCGAGGTTAAACTCTACCTCCATCTACATTTGCATTGCATAAGGCTACCATTCTGCCTTCCGAGACTAAACAATGTCTCCATCTACATTTGCATTGCATAAGGCTACCATTCTGCCTTCCGAGGTTAAACTCTACCTCAATCTGCATTTGCATTGCATAAGGCTACCTTTCTGCCTTCCGAGGTTAAGCTCTACCTCCATCTGCATTTGCATTGCATAAGGCTACCATTCTGCCTTTCGAGGTTAAGCTCCACCTCCATCTACATTTGTATTGCATAAGGCTACCATTCTGCCTTCCGAGACTAAACGTTGTCTCCATCTACATTTGCATTGCATAAGGCTACCATTCTTCCTGCCGAGACTAAACGCTGCCTCCATATGCACTCCTGCATAAGGCTACCGTTCTGCCTTCTGAGACCAAATGCTGTCTCCATCTGCATTCTAGCATAAGGCTACCATTCTGCCTTCCGAGGTTAATCTCTACCTCTCTCCGCATTTGCATCTTTGCATAAGGCGATCATTCTGTTCCGAGGCTAAGCTCTGCCTCCAATTTTCTTTGAAGCTAAGCACTATCTCAAGCATCGTTTATTTTGTTTCTCTTACGGGCTAAGCTCTGCCCCTCAATTCGCAAGACTAAGCTCTGTCTTGTCTGCATCATGCTACTGCATCTCATAGGCTGAAAGATCGCCTCATACTGCATCCCATGGGCTGAAAGATCGCCAAATTATCCAAAGTTACCATCGTTCGGAGGCACCATCTTCATAGCCCGAGAACACCATGTCATGGCCTGAGGATCCTTTTCAATCTTTTGCATATCATTATTCAAATGGACCATGGTTCGGAGGCACCATCCTCATAGCCCGAGAGCATCATTTCATGGCCTGTAAATCCTTTATCATATGCTTCATAGCCAAGGACGTCGTGGTCTAAGGACGTCATCCTAACCGTCCGAAGACAATATTCATAGTCCGACGAGAATTTGCATCATGTTTAGATTTATGCGCAATATACGCTTGTATTGTTTCTAATTGCAGGTAAACCGGCAAGCAACGACCATCCCGGTAGGATTGGCCCCACTCCAGTTCCTACAGCCATATCAAACCTTAACCATTCCCGTAAACCTTTCACTCACCCGGCCCTAGATATTGTGTCCGTTTTGGAAAGTCTCCATCGGCATACTCCGCCGACGGATCCTGAACTACATATGGCCTGATTCCTGTAAAACCAGGGATATGTAGGCAGCTCATAAGCCAAGGTGCGGCCCAAACCTCTTCAAACTGTTTCGCTCGGTCAAAATTGGCCATCATATCTTTACCCGACAACTCTTTCATCCTTCCCGGATAAAGAGGGGCAGCTGTTGATACCCAATTTTTCCCTATATATTTTCAATATGCAAAATACCTTCAAAATAGCATATATATGCATATGTAAGCATATCCAAGTGTTTTTTTTTCATAATTTTTAAAGGTTTTCAAATCAATTTATTTCCCTCTTTTATCCATAAAAAATCCAATAATTATTTTTAAAATTATTATTTTGGTAATTCATTTGTTGGACTTTTATATTTATGCTAAAATATAGCTAATGTAATTTTGCATATTTTTACAAATTTATTTAGTATTTTTAAGCTAAATTGCATATAATTGCAATATTAGCCCCTTTAAGATTTAATTGTATTTTATATTCATAAAAATAAGTCCAATATTTTTAAATTGTTAATTATATGTTATAAATCATTTTAGGGCTTTCAATTTATTTCCAGAAATTAATTTACTATTTTTTATAATTTTAAAAGGGGAAAATTGGCTATTTAAATAATAGCCCAATTACATTTCAATTTTAGCCTAAATTCGACACCAAATTAAACCCAATTTCCCGGACCCAATTTCATTTAAACCCGACCCCTAACCAATTAAACGACCCAACCCAGATTCCCCTACCTACCCTTTTGAATCCAGGCCGTTGATCATTCAGATCAACGGCCACCATTCGCCCTTCCATAATTAAACCCAAAATACCCCTAAACCTACCTCATTCTTCACCAAACGCCGCCCTTGAATCCCTCTTCTCTCAACTCTCTCTGAAACCCCTCAGGAACTCTAGCCGCCGCCATCTAATTTCACCCCAATCCGCCTTAACCCCTGCCTAATCCATAGCCTCTCATGGCTATTGGAGGTGTGTATCAGTCTCCTATTAGCTCTTGGGTGTTTTTTTCTATGGTTTCATGGCCAGACCTCGAAGGGATCTGGTCCCGTTCTTGCTCGACTTCTATTCATGGCCTTTCTCCGGCCATCCATGACCTTTCTCCGGCCACCCATGGCCTTTCAAGGCAGATCCTTGACTCTCCTGGTTAGATCAGTGACTTTCAAGGTCTTTCTCACCTTTTCTGGATTTTCCGAAACCCTAATCTTTAAGATCTTTCATTTTTTTTACATCTACCATAGATTTATGCTTGCTATGAATTTCTTAATTGTTTTCTCGAAGGTTCTTCAACTTTTCATTCAAAATGACTCTCCATTTTCCGACGATTAAGGTTTTCCTTTAAGTTTTTCAAAAGATCTCTTTTCTGATTTTAATGTTGTTTGTGATTTTGCTATGTTTAAAAGGACTTGCTCATGTTGTTCTTCTATCTATTTCAGCATGCTGAAAACCCTAGTCCCCTCTTTGTCCTATCCGAGTTCTGAAATTGTTTGCCTAAACATATGTTTATTTTAAGTTCTTTGTTTCTGACTCTCTTCTCCTTGTTTGACTTATCTGATTTGAGTTCTTTTCATCTCTCAAACTCGACTACTATCGAAGCCCTAATTTCTTAAAGGGGTTTTTCTCACCTATTACTACTGTGAGACCTTTACCTTTTTTAACTCTCTTTGCCTGTTACTATGTTCTTCTTCACTGTTGATTCTATGTGACTACTTGACCTACTTAACTACTGTGCTTCGAATATTTTCCTTACTACTGAACCCTAGCTTATTTCTGCCACTACTATATGTTTGTGTTATCTCTTTTGCCAATGTGTTTGGTCTAGCATGTCTGATGTTTTTGTTCACTCTATTTATATACTGAAGTTTCTTCCTTGTTTGATCTTGATCTTGTGACTGATTACAAAAGCTTTTCTTTTATGAACCCTAATTTCACTCGCCTAAAAATTAATTGATTCCTTTCCCTTTACTGTGATGTTTTACCTTGCTGAATCTTTTCCCAAAATAAGCATATTTTGTACTTAGACTTGATTGTTTACTTCATGCTTTTACTGCCCCATATATGATAATAATCAATCTGTATCAAGCTGATTTCATTCCTTAATTAATCACTATTAGTATCTGTTAAGCAGTGATTCCTTAATTAAAGGGAATCACTTGTGTTAATTGATTCTTACTTGTGATTGTTTTCATGTTTGTGTTAAAACTTTACTTATTACCTTACTTTTCACTCGTTTTCAGAAGCTATAAATACCCTGCAACCTTTTTCTTTCAAACACACGAACAAATTGAGTTCAGGAACACACACTTACACTCAAAACTTTCTCTCTTTTCTCTACTACTACTTGTGCTACTACTTTGTCTAGCCAACTGAAAGCCAAAGCTAGACTGTGGAATCTTGCTTATTTCTTTCTTTCTGCACTTTCCTTCTCTACTGGTATGTCCTAGTTAATCTTCAAGCATCAACAACAACATGTTTCTTTAGTTGTTTCAGTTTTCCTTCACTCTTGCCTGCTTCTGCTTATGTTTATGCAATCAAGTTACATTACTAATGTTACGCGGCGTCTTCCTGAGATTCCGTGGAAGGGCGACGTAAGGCTAAGCAACTGATGTTAGTGCAGTTGTTGTCCGCCAACTGAGGTCAACTCTGTACGCTAGACTAGATTGTCATTACCGTACAGGAATACCAATGCCAAGAGCAATTGAGAGAACATGAATGAGAATTGAGAATGAAAGAAAGCTTGATTGCATTAATGAAAGCTATTACAGAAAGGCAACGCGGTGTCGAGGGGGAGACACACCAGTACAGAGAATTGTTTGCTTGCTAGAAAGTTTGATTACTTGATCCCCCCTCATAATGCTTAAAAAAATAATCCAAAGCTACAAGACTAGACTTGATTAAGCTAGAGAAACATAATGGAAGTACATGGAATAAAACAATTCTATATTTACAATGAAAAAGACTTAGTTTGCTATAAGGCAAAAACAGGTCCGTTGTCAGCAGCATAGTCTTTGGCATCAGGGTCTGCGCGCGGCGTTGTCTGCGCGCGCGGCGCTGTTGGCATCTGCCTACGATTGGGCGCTGGCGAGGGATATCGGTGGGGAGACAGAGGCACATGCGCGCTTGTCACTTGGCGCGGCCAAGACCACGGGGCCGTCCGTGGCGCTAGGCATTGGAAGGCTTGCTATGACACCACAGGGCACGCCCAAGGGGTCATGGGGCATGGCTGAAAAGCCGCCCATGACATTCTCCCCCACCTGAGTTGGCAACGTCTTCGGCGCCTTACTTGCAAGATAATCTTCAATTAGGCTCTTCTAGGCTTTGAGGTATAGCACCATACGCTACAAAAACTCAAGCACGACTAAAGTGAAATAAATAACCTGCAGCTCGCGAGCCATCTTGCTTGCATAACACCACAAGCTACACGGGGTCACAACACAAGTGCGAATAATCAAGTAGTCTCACAACCCAACTGGTACAATAGAGTATTACATGGAATAACTAACAACAGGAATAACATCCAATGCCCAAAGTCTCCTCCGTAAATAATGCTATGACGAATGAACGCAACCAACTTGACGTAGAGCACACATTCACATTAGACCCACCAAGGGACCTCAAGCCGAATGTGGTCATACCATACTACGTCAACAACCTTTCAAGGATCCATAATGGCCCTAATCCTGACACACACGAGGAGCTATCCACTCCGACCAAACTCCCACAATCCACAACCAAATGACTAGAGCACCTTTCAAGCAATACTCTCACAACCGAGTGAACCCGGTCAAGTAAGCTTGTTAGATACTTTCTACCCAAACTCACTCATGCTTAAAGAGAACACATATTTTATGTTAATTAGACAATAAGGAGATTATTTATACAATACCAATTCATTTCCATTAGTTACTTCATTTTTAAAGGCTCAAAATACACACATTTTTATAGTTTGAAGTGAAACAAGTGATTCAAACACAACATAACTTGTTTGACTTTCCCAGCACCAATATACAACCCACGCTATGTCTACGGAGCCTCAAATAGATACAAAAGAGTATTATGATAGTGTCAGCAACAAGGCTCTGACTATACCTCAAACACAATACACAAGGAACAAAATATACATGACCCCGAAATGAAGTGGGGCTCACCAAGTCAGCTGGGAAGATGGGGTACTACTATCATTGCTCAATGAGCGCCCCCAACAAAAGGTCATTTGTACTGTCATGGGCGGCTTTCCAGCCATGCCAATTGGCCCCTTGGACGCGCCCCATGGCATCCTAGAAAGCCTCTCAATGCCTAGCACGATGGATAGCCTCGTGGTCTTGGCTGCACCAAGTGACAAGCGCGCATGTGCCTTTGTCGCCCCACCGATAACCCTCGCCAATAATCAGCCACAGGCAGATGCCAACAACGTTGTGCGTGTAGACTGTGATGCCAAATACAAGCTTTCTAACAACGGACCTATTTCTACCTTGTAGAAAACTAAGTTTTTTCATTTTAAATAGAGGGTAGTTTTGTTTCATATACATCCATTATAATTCTCTATCTTAGTTAGGTCAAGTCTTGTAATTTTTCTTTATTCTTTTAAGCACTATTAGGGGGGATCAAGCAATCAAACTTTCTAGCAAACAAACAATTCTCTATACTGGCGTCTCTTTCCCTCGACACTATGTTGCTTTTCTATAATAGCTTTCACTAATGCAATCAAGCTTTGTTTCATTCTCAATTCTCATTTATGTTCTCTCAAGTGCTCTTGACATTTAGGTTTCCTATACGGCACTAACAATCTCATCTAGCATACGGAGGGGACCTTAATTGGTAGATAGTAAACTGCATTGACATTAGTTGCTTAGTATTACGTCGCCCTTCCAAGGAATCTCAAGAAGGCGCCACGTAATAGTACATATGGAATAGTACTAGTATGAATGACTAAACACCCTCTCAATAGAATGAGTAGTAATACAAAAAGGAACAATCATAAATCAATAGAAGCTTCAACCAATACCAAGGCATCAAGTTAAGAACAAGGTAAGTTTTCAAGTAACTTCCCATAATTTTGGTTGGAAGATCTTTACTACCGATATACCGTCACTCACAATACCATCGTAGTTTTAGCGCGGAGTCCGATCACGTCCTGATTGGCTAGGCCGTCTCATCCGAGACATCAACCACAATCACAATTTCAATTAAAATTTCTAGCACAATCACCACCATGTGTGAGGCATGGAATCCGATCACGATCCTATCGGCTAAGCCGTATCATCCGAGACATCATCCTTTTCTTTCAATCATCTTGTTTCATACTTCTTTCACATCTTTTCATTTCATTGGCACTAGTGACCATAATTATAATAGTATTCTTGGCACTTGGCCGTATTTCATATTTCATGTTCCTTTTTCCACTTTCAAATATCATCATCATCATCGACAACAAGGCTTTAAGTAGACATGTGAGCAATTAAGAGTCTTAGGTACATAGAGATTTCTCACATAATTTGGCATAATAACCTTCATTCGACCTTGACTTGAAGTCGTAACCTTTTAATATACAGCCCATACTTTGAACACATTCTCAAATGATAACATAGCACGATAAAAACATTTGTAATACATATTGAACATATATCTTACAACACAAGCTTATTCGGAATAGCCAATTTTATAGCGATCAACTTGGGACTTAGATAAATCACATGAACACCGCGGGATTCAATTCTAAGAGAGGAGTTTAGCCAACATACCTCTCTTTGAGCTTCCTTAAAAATACTATGATGTTCCGGAAATGTCCAAATTTGCATCTCCAGGGTGGAAACTTTAGTCAAAGCGCTCTTCTTGGCCACATCTTGGCCATCTACATGTGTCTGCAGCTCGTGGAACTCATGTTTGACCTTGCCAACTTTGCCCTAAAGTCGTTCTAGCTCCTCTGTTTTTCTCTCCAACTAGAATATCAAAATATTAACCTCCGAAAATAAAAGAAGGAGCATAGGTCGACATGAAATAAAAGATACTTGTCTTTCGAGACAACTCTCGTGGCTCCGGCTTCGATCCGCCTCACACCGCAGGGATACCAGCTCGCTTTATGTTTCATACAAAGAAGCTTAAGGGATTTCTCCTATCCGAAGCTTTCCGCAACCGAGCCTCGTATCGAAGTAGCTCGAATTTGAGCTTGTCAAAGGCCTGCAAAAGAAAATTCAATGAAAAAGGAAGAGTGTGAAGTCGGAATAGTCCTATGCCGATTACCAAACTTACCATAAAACTGAGCCTCTGAGCCTCACCAAAGGCCGATCCAATGTCCGATGGCTTAGTATCCCCCGAAGTGCCTTTATCAGGAGAAGAAGAAGACACCGCGCGCTCTTCACTCTTTGAAGTGCCATCAGCAAAAATGAGGAATGTTCTTTCGAGAACGGAAGCCTCTGAAACCGAATGATCAGTCGAATCGCCTCTCTTGAATCGGTGAGAAGGACTCGCCCCGCTGCGAGTCTCCTCACACGCTAGAGATTCTTTTCGTTTATCATCGACCCTCGACCTCGAGGTCGGCAGTCTCTCCTCCTCCCCTAGAGGACATGGCCTCATCTGGGAAAAATCTCCAATACCTGCGGAAGCTAAGTTAGTAAGCTAAAAACAAAGGTACCAATCTGGGGAAATAAGCCACCAAGCGTCTACCATTATGCTTTGCCTCCCATATCCCCTTAGACAGGTCTCTCCACTTGTGCTTATCATAGGTTGAACAAGTGGCCCGCTTAAGAGACCACTCGGCCAAATCCAAGACCTTGTTCGGCAACTAAGGAGTCGCTAAAAAAATACATATGTAGAAATATGTCGTTATAGAGCCCGGCTCTAGACAACGTGATAAAAATACAAGTATGACACTTACGTGTGAGATTCCATTTCTCAAGAAAAGGGCAGAAACTCTCTAGGAATGATATCAATCATTCGAGCTCGAATGAATCGGCTCATCCATCCTCGGTCTTCGTTCTCTTCACCGTTAACGGTAGGAGACCGGGTGGATCGATGCTGCAGAGTATTCAAACCTCGATAACGTAGCGGCCGATATAACCTCACGAGATGACTAAGGGTAAAGTCAATCCCGGCCTTCTTCGCAAAGTCTCTTATCGTCTGTACTATCTTCCAAAGGGATGGGTGGGCCTACGCCAAGGTAACCTGATATTTCTGACAAAAATCAAGAAAGACCCGGTCAGGGGACCCGATGTAAAAGTGTGTGCATACATGCTCAAAAACCCCTCGACGTAGGCCATGATGCTCTCCTCAGAAGAAGGTACTTGTAGCACCACTCCTTCTCCCCATCCACAGTCTTTTCTGATCATTTCGAGGTGCTCCTCCCCTATTGATGAGATGAACTTCGATATGTGCTCCCGATGTCCTTGGACGTTGGGAGGTCTCTCCAAAGTAAAGTCTTTCCTCGAGACAAAGCACCTCGAGGCATGCTCACCGGGAACCGGCGGTGTACCACCAACCGAACGTGGAATAAAAGCAGAACTCCCCTCTCCTTGATGGGCGGATATCGATGTAGCAGTCATGGCTATGATAGAATAAGAGGAGGAGGATATAGATCTGGGCAAAAGTATTGAGTTAAAGCAACAGGAGAACTAGTGCAAAGCACCAAGTTCTATAGGAGAAATGGTTACTCAAAGTAGCAGAATCTCCACTGAGGAAGCAAGTGAATGAATATAGGGGCAAAGTAGTGGCTACTCGCCTAACCAGAGGGCCAATTAATCCCAACCATGGTAACATCACTTTTTCATTGGGAAATGTACTGGCGGGATCACCCGAGATCACCCCAGGGCCCCCTTTATCAAATCACATTAATGCTACTACCCCACGAGAGTCAAGAGGCGTCGAGACCTTGGGGGCTTCTTGCCATCACAAGCACCGGCCCCAAAGAAGCTATCAACCTAACTTTGATTTAGGACCCGATTTTAGGGGTCCCGATTACTCTAACAATGGGCTCTAAAGGATTAATATTACAATTCAAAGACTAGCTCTGCAAGAGCAGCAAGATATAAAGAATGGAAAGACTTGGGGAAGAAAAACCCTTTTTTCATTGCCAAAAATATATTTACAAGGGAAGTCTTTACACGACTCACTCCCTTGGGAGTAAATGCACATAAAGAAAAAGGAAAAAAGCAAAAGTGACACAAGGCCTACTCTTCATCGCCACTACCCTCTAAACCATCTCTAGGATCCTCGTCTGGGACGATCAAAAACACCAACTTTCTCTCCAGTTCCCGGGCCTCCTCAATTCCAACTGATAGATCGACGCCTTAGGCCTCGATCTCCTCTAAGGTTTTCCTCCTCACCTCCGCCCTAGAATGTTCGATGACCCGCGCCAGTTTCTGCTCGATCTTTATCGATACATCAAGAGCTATTTGATTCATCGTGACAGCGTCCTTCAGGTAAGTAGCAACATTTCCTTCGATCTTGGACTTGGCCGTAACCAGCACAGTAATCTCCTTTCGAGCATCCTTGAGAAGATCATGGGTCGACGCCAACTCCGAGGTCACTACCTCATTTTGTTTCCTCAGCCCGAGGATCTCCACATTCAGTTGCCCAATCTACGAGTCATTTTGCTCGATTTACAAAAAGAAAAGTAAACCAGTCAATATCGAATTATGGGAGCGAAGGAAAGACTCATGCATAACAAAATACTTGCTTGGTACGGGTAGCTTTTTCTCGGAGTGCTTCCTCTAAAGTAGCTCAGAGCTTGCCTGACTCTTTCTCCTTCCGGGCAGATGAGCCTCTGACTCTCGTAGTCTCAAGGATAGCTTCTCAAACTCCTTCTCATGGCATGAAAGCTCCTCATTAAACCTGGAGAGGTCATGATCATACATCTCCTTCCACTACAGCAAAGCAGAATAGTTAGAAGAATGAAGAAAGATGCTCGAGACTAAAGGAAATATACTTAAAATAGCTATCACCTCCTGCATGAACCCCCTTCCACCTTGACAGAGCCAGGACCGTCAAGATCGACGTTCTCGCTAACATCATCAAGAATATTGCCAAGCATGCCTCCCCCTTTGAGAGGACCCCCGGCTTTGGCGACGTTCGCATCTTGAGAATCCCTTAGCTCCCCTGATGAGAAATGAGAGCCGAAAATGAAATCAGCTATGTCACCAATGTCCCCGAGGGGCAACTCCTACTTTTGAAAAGCTCCGGGTCTCGACCTTTCAGGGTCAACAGCAATGGTCCCCCCAACAAAAACTACACCAAACCCGGTCATGGGATCCAAGGCCACTTTGATACCCTCCTCGAGGGTCTTCGACCTATGGGACCAACCTGACTCGACTATTCCCGATTCAGCAGCCTCCAGTCGAGGCACCTGCAAGGCTTTCGTGATCGACCTCATCCTCCATTCCAATCGGCACTTATCATTATCCTCACCCTTGGTGCCGGGACTTGCTCCGGAATATGAAGCCGAGGTCCTAGTAACGGCTCGTAGCTCGTGTGACTAATGTTTCTTTGCCATAGGAGGATCGGCAGTCGCCTTACCTTTCCTTGTCTTGCCTTTGCCATGCTTTGAATTCTCTGCCTATCCACCAGGGGCGCCTCATCAGCATATTCTCACCAAGGCCTGCATGAGCGCGATAACCGTAATTTATTAGCGCAAAGGATATGGGGAGAAACATAAATCTAAGGCATAGATGGTAAGGAAGCTCTACCATGATTCTTGGCCACCCATAGCTTATTAGCAAGATCGGTCTAAAACCAAACAAGATATGGGAATGCGGTGTCCAACCGTATGATCCACCCCAGCAAATTCGAGACCGCTTCGGGGTACCAAGTGGATGCTGCAGGAAACACAAAGAGGTCATTATTCCGAAAGAAAGGAAAGAAGACCACAAAACATGACCAAGGAAAAAAATGCTTACGCTGTGTGTTCCACTTCTCCGGGAAAGGCATCCTCTTGGCCGGAATTATGTCTGAGGTTCTCCCTGAACGAACCTACTGATCCATCCTCGATCCTTCCCCTCATCGGTGCTCAAGAAAAATGATTTTTTGGATCACTGGTGAAGCCTGATCAAACCTCGATAAAATTGAGGGTTGTACAACCTAACCAAATGGTTGAGGGTAAAGTTCTCTCCCACAACCCCTTCGGTGAAATGCCGGAGCATCAAGACTATCCTCTAGAAAGAATTATAGTTTTGGCAGAGCATCACTTGATATTTGTCACAAAAATCGAGGATAACCAGATCTATTTCCAAGGGAGAGGATTCAGAGGTATCGACAGGACCCAAAGTGAACGGGTAAGTGTACACATGAAGGAAGCTAGCCTTGTGAACTATTATATTTTCATCAAGTCTAGGAATCTCCACCTCCATTGTCTCGTTCCATCGGCAGTCTGTCTTCTCCGTCTCTATGTTGATCGCGACACTAATGTATTGGGACACATGTTCACATTGGCTCGGTGTGGATGAAGTGGTATCGATGGTAAAATCCTTCGACATATCAAGCTTGGAGAGAGTACATTGTTCCAAGGTAGGTATCACTCTAGGTTTCCCCTTGGATTTCCGAGATGAAGAGGCAGCCTTGTCTTTTCAAGGAACTGTCTTAGAGGTTCTAGTCGTGAAATTTCTCTGGGAAAGTAAGAAGAAAGGATGCAAATAGGGATGGGTTTGGCTTTGTAAATCTGAAGTAGCTGGGAAAGTAAGAGTTATCCAACAATTGGTGCCTTTATAGGAACCTTGTGGGAAGCGAAAGGGACGAACTGGTAGCGGTTTGTGGGCTTCTCGATAGTCGAGTCTGACAGCGACCCTTGCACGATTTTTTGGGAATGGAATTTAATGCTCTGATAGGCTAACATCATAATGATGACACCCTTGGGTTAAAAGATCATAATCGTTTCTCATTTCTCCTCTATAAGAAACACAGGGACTATCTGTATACGGTGAAATTGGAGAGCCAAATTTCTCGACATTGAGGCACCTCAGAAAACCATCTCGAAGCCTTGAGCCTACAATGTTATGATTGAGTCTCCTTTCTCGAGGTTCGTCGAGGTACGATCTTTGGACGGCGTTAACCTCGGCCATGATAGAAATGGGGAGTTCCCAAGGCACGTGGCTAGGACTGACAGGACTACCCTAGCCCTTAATCATGATGCCTCCTAGCTGTCCCATCTCTGTTTTTTATCATTAATGTATTTTGTACTATGTTGGATTTCTCCTCATATATAAAGGGGATCCTTATCACTTTGTAAAGGTCTATTGCTCCTATTCATTTCCTACACGAAATACATAAGAACATTTTTTTTGGCAATCCGCTAGGCAAGCGCCTAGGGCTAGTTTTTTATTAATAACAGAAAAAAAAATACAACAATTTTATCCTACCTTGCTCACCGCCCCTCAGGCGAAAAGTAGAAATAAGGGGGGGACAATAGCACCGGTATTGTTACCCATATAATACAAACAGGGCTAAACCTTACCTTACTAATCCTATCGAGGCATAAAATAGCCTCACTAGCAAGCATGTAAAAAGAAAGAACTAGCTACAATCAAATATTCAGTGATCACCACAGAGTTTATAACATACTCTGTGATGATATTACAAATCAGAATACTAACATAATGGTAGAATAAAATGATGAAGAATTAAAATGTTGTCCCTTCTTGTCCAAACTTGTAATTTCTTCAATTTGTAATTCTTTTTCATCACACTCCCAATTCTTCAAGAAGTATTCAAAATTCATGATTTCTTTTTAGAACGATTAGACCTTGTTGATGTAGTTGGGGTGACCTGCTTTTGTTTGGCATTTCTCATTGGAGGTCGCCTAACATTTAAAAAATCACTAACCTTGTCGTCCCAACTATTTTTCCTTGTATGAGTCTTTTTAATTTTGCCGCTATGCCTTGGTGATAGATCCCCTTTTCTTGATGCATGTGCACGACATTCTTGTAACATTGCTTCTTCTTCTCCTTATTCAAAAAATTAACTCCCCAAATTAACAGGTTGTGGAGAACTTTGAACGATATCGAGTGTCACTAAGGCATCTCCTCCTTGTGTCGTTGTCACGATTGTCTTACTTTGTTGTTGTCCTATGTTTTGCATATTTTTCTTGCTCTTACTTACAGGACCAGTGCTAAGCATAGCAGGATTTAAGGATTTTAGAGGAGTAGAGCTTACCATTGCATCCAAAAGTTTCCTCTCCTCCAATGAAATGAGTGGCTCAGTTGTTACAATTTGATTCTGCCCAAATTTTGGCACTACTGTTGCTTTCCGATCACCAGCAGAATTTTCGCCTGAGCATTGTTATTGTTGCACATTATCTCCTATTGCCTTTTGACCCAAGTTTGTTGCTTCTGCATTTGCAGAAATTCCTGGAACAGAAGCTGGAGCATTATGGTTCAACTTGCTGTTGGGACTTGCTGCAAGTGCCGCAAGTGCATGACAATTCAAAATGTTCTTGGGTGCTGCAGATTTCCCCTGAAACTTTGGCTTGACTGGAGCATCAATGTCCTCTCCTGCACTATCCTGATCATCCTCTTGGTCATCTTCTTCAGATGAAAAACCCACAATTTCGTCAGCCCAGCCCTCCTCATTATCATACTCTCGTTGGTCGTTCCACAGTTTCGAGTTAAAAACCATCTCCCTCACCTTTGCTTGAATTATTTCTTTGTTATTGCCAGTGGCAATTTATGGTTGCCCATATTCACCCCCATGCTCACCAATTGACTCACAAGATTGAGAGGGAATATCATACATCAATGTGTTCAAGGTGACCAACGGTTGCTTGAACATAGGGTTGGCATCCAACATCATTTTAATTTGTGAATCTTTGATAATTTTCTCCACATGTGGACTGGAGAAATGTATTGTAGGAGTTACCTTCCCTTCATTTTGATCATGGGCCAGCAGTTGCATATTTGGGCCAGTAGTCTTACCTTCATTCTAATTCACAGTAACAAGAGCTTTATTCAATCCCGCTGGAGTCGATGAGCTATTTTGATCCAATTTCTGGTCCTTATAACTCTCAACTAGCTGTAAATTCTCTCCAGTCAACTTCTCATCATCATCATTCACATTGCCAAGAGCAGTAAATGAGTTTGAATTTTTTGGTACACCTGGACTCTTTTTTGCGATCTGCATTAGTTTTTTGCTGTTTGGAGTCCTTTTTTTTACTGGAAACCGATGTCCAGTTATCCTTAGTAATATGTTGTCCAGCTTCCCTTATATGTTGTCTAGCATCAGTAGGTTTTGATCGCTCGGATTCAGCCCCTTCTAAAGCAAATTCAGCTTGAACTAAGGCAGCATTAGAGACATCTACAACAACTGTACCTATAGAAATAGTCACACCACCTTGTTGTTGAACCATATCAGGCTGGTTAGTGGTATCTACTTGGACTGCCTTCAATGCAATATCAGTATCCGTAGGATTTGATGGTCTTTCAAGAAGATCAATCACAACATCATGTTTATCACTCCTAGATACATCTCGATCAACAGGAGATTGCAAAGCAACAGTAAAATCTAGCTTCGAAACAATAGTAGCTGAAGTAGCTATTTCAATAGCTACTGTCCAGTTGTTACTCTTGTTACCCTTTGTATCAGATGCTGCAAACTCCAATTCCATAACATCTACACGATGTTCCTCATTAGTAGCATCAACATTTGTTGCTTTATCAGTTAATTCAACAAATGTATCCTTAGGTTCTGCACTACTATTTGCTTTCCCAGTAGTTTTGGTCTCCATTTTTCTTGCACAACATTTTTCAAAGTCCCACAAGCATCTTGTTCTGCTCCAACTGACATTTGGGAACCTGTAGTTGTACACTCCGAAACCACAACTTCACTTTGAATCCTAGATGGTCCAGGGACATGTTTAAACATATCAAGGTTGTTTGAATTATCAGCTCGATTAGCAACTGCCTTTAAAGAAACAACAGTAGCTTCATACATCCTTGAAAATACTGTGGAAGCAGGGATATCACTCAACTTTGTATTCAATGCAACAACATTTTTCAATGCAACATTAGTAGATTGAACAAATGGTGGTTTTCCAATTATTTCACGCGCAACTGTAGTATCTCGATCATTCTGTAGTTGGCCCTTAACAACAGCTGGTCATGGACCATCAGTCAATGCAGACTGAGTTACTGCAATATTCTGCTTATTTACATCAGCTCCTTGATGATAAACAAGGGAATTATTTTCAAAATTGTTATCTGGATCCACACTTTTGCCTTCTAAAACCTGTTGCATCTTTCTTGCATTCAACAATTGCCTTAAATCCCCTTGATATTGTTCTACAGGACCTTGATCAATTGGTTCTTGAAAAACTTCTATATCTTCAATCTCATCATTTTGGTGTGCCCTTTTCGATATATATCGACATGTTTTCTCATCGTGGCCTCACTTGGGATGCTTGTTCATTAGGTCCAAAATTACCTTCACCCTCGCTGTGCTTGGTTTGGATTTAATTTGTGTCGCTTTATCAATGGCTATAGGTTTTCCAACAGTATAAGCAATTGATAGCAACGAACGCATAGCAAATAACTCTGGCGATAGATTCGACAACGAAATCCAAACTACTGCCATTATAGTTTTTTCGTTTGGATTAAATCCAATTGTCCATGGAAAGACTCTATACTGGTGTTCTTTGCCATTCCATGATAGGTAATTTACTACACGAGCTAAGGCATGTACATAATCTTTATTTTGATCGAACCTTAACAGAATTTGCCTTGGTGCGAGTGAACCTACGAGGCATCGACCTTTTGTTCCTAGATGTTTGGGCAGTAAATTTCTTAGCTCTTTGAGATCTGGTGCACATGAAGATAGTTTAAAAACAACATATTGTTGTAACCCCTCCTCCATTGCAAATTCACACCTTTCTTCCATGGTAAAATAAACAGTTGGTTCGCCATGTACATATTGAATCGATTTCAATACTGTTTTTGTTGCAATTTGTGTTGGTGATTTGGTTTGGATCTGAGAAGCATATGTTGGTTTAATAGATGGCTCTCCCACAGCCAAAGGCTGGGGAGAGGATGCGGCAGACATGAAACTCTTCAACACTCCATTAACGTGAAGAATCGGAAGAAGTTAATGAAAAATGCCTGGTTGCTACAGTAACCGCAAAATGAAATTTAAGATCCTTACCAATTGGTTACAGATTTGAGTATGAAATCAATTGGGGTTTGTGTGCAAAGAGAAGACGCTTCTTTTGACACCAAGTTTGCGACAATCCGCCACCGGATGACGGAATTATGGCTGGAAAATGGTGACGAAAATACTATTCCTTCTCTTCCTAGAGAGAAGGCGAGAGGCGTAACTAGGGCTATATGCATTAGTTCCATAAGAACATTCTATTTGCTCTCTAACATATTTTCTTGATATTATTACTTTCATTTATTATCTTGATATTTTGTTCATCATTTATTGCTTATCATTGGCCATAAAGAGCCTCCGTTAATTTTAGTATAGCTGCTAGCCACATTTTTAGCCCCCTCGATAGTCCACAAGCGAGCTCTGAAATCGATCTCGAGGCCCCGAATCAGTAATCTCGAGCCCCAATAATTAGCCCATCGGTTTGGTTATTACTTCGCTCCTTGCTCTTATCTCGTTTCTAAACTTCACACTTAGCATCAACTGCTTAAGAAACTAGCATAAAACAGATCACGTATTTTTAGAGTCCCATCAACAAATTTAATTGTTATTACCATTTTCACGGTAAACACAGATTAATACCAAAATCAATATCCCTGTCCGGTGGCATGCCCGGCAGGTCTGCAGGAAGCACATCCGAAAATTCCCTCACTACTGGGACATAATCAATGGTAGAAGTCTCTGCACTAACATCCCTCACAAAAGCTAAGTATGAAAGACAACCTTTCCCAACCATCCACTGGGCCTTCAGAAATGAATTCACCTTACTGGGAACAAAATCGGGCGAACCTCGCCACTTAATGCGTGGCACACCCGACATAGCCAACGTCACTGTCTTAGCATGCCAGTCTAAAATAGCACGACACGGAGATAGCCAATCCATGCCTAATATCACATCAAAGTCAACCATACAAAGCAACAGAAGGTTCGCTCGGGTCTCCAAACCCCCAATAGTCACCACACACGATCGATACACGCGGTCCATAACAATAGTATCATCCACTAGGGTAGATACATGAACAAATGAAACAAGAGACTCACAAGACATATCCAAATAATGAGCAAAATATGATGACACATGAAAAAGTGGAACCAGGATCAAATAACACAGAGGCATCTCTGTGGAAAACTGAGACAATACCTATAATCACAACATCAGAAGCAATAGCATCAGGTCTAGCTGGGAGTGCATAGAAACGGCCTGACCACCACCTGATCGACCTTCCCTCTGGGGCGACCCCTAGCAGATTGTCCTCCACCCCTAGTCGGGTGGGTAGGTGGTGAAGTAACTGGTGCTGAAGTCGATGGCTGACTCCTCTGCTGAGATAAACCCCCAAGACGACGAGGACACTACCTCCACATATGTCCCAACTCTCCACACTCATAACAACCCCCTGGTGCTGGAGACGGGGACTGAAGGGAACCCCTAGCACCGGGATGACTAGAAGAAGAACCTGGCATAGAAGAGCCCTGAACTGATGGAGCACGGGATGAACTCTAGGATGGAAAGGCACCGAGTGATGAATGACCCTGATGAGAACTATTAGAACCATGGCCCGATGATGCCCCACGATAACCTAGGCGAGATGACTAAGCATGCCTGAATGGATGGCCTCTACCGTGCTGAAACTGACCCCCGTAATGAGTACCACTGAATCCACCCTAACCACGAGGCCTCTTAGCCTCCCTTTCAACCCTCTCCTAACCACGAACCATCTCAATCTATCGATCTATGTCAACAACCTCATCAAAGGTAGCACTAGATAGTTTCTCTCTAGTCATAAGCAACAATAGATGAAAACCGAGGTCATCTATAAACCTCCTGATCCTCTCTCGATCTATGGGAACCAACCAGAACGCATGACGAGACAACTCAAAAAACCGCTTCTCATACTGTGTAATAGATCAGTCACCCTAACGAAGCTGCTCGAACTGCCTACGCAGCTCCTCTTAGTGAGACTCGTGTACAAACTTCTCCAGAAAGAGAATGGAGAATTGTTGCCAAGAAAGGGACGTTGCACCAACCGGCCTACGCCTCTCATAAGCCTCCCACTAACTAAGTGCAGTCCCAGAGAACTAGAAAGTAGTGAAAGAGACCCCACTGGTGTCTAAAATACCTACGGTCCAAAGCATCCTCTGACACTTATCCAAGAAACCATAGGCATCCTCTCCCTCTGTACCACTAAAGTCGGAGGCTAAAGTCTACCAAACCTCTCCAATCTACATTGCTCGTCCTCTGGCATAACAAGAGCTATATAGTCCTAAGCAGCTGCAACCAGCTAGGCTAGATGTGCCCCGATGTTTGAAGTCCCTGCACGACTTGCTCAGGTGTGTGAGCTGCGGGAGTCTGAGTGCCTCCCCCGACCTAAGAAGTAGTTGTGGCCGTTATAACTGAGACCACCTATTCTTGGCCAGTGCACACTGATAGAATCTGGGCTAGGGCCTCCTGAAGGTTTGGAATAATAATAGGCATAGCCGGTGCCTGAGCTGGTACTGTTGGAGCGTCACAACTAGGACCTGATCCTGAATTGGGGTGGCTGGTGGATCTGTAGGTGTTGTCGTAGCTGTTGTGCGGGCTACACCCATGCCCCTACCACGGCCTCGATCGCGTCCTCAGCCTCTAGTGGCCCACTGGTGGTACTAGTGGTCGTCCGTCCTGACCGGTAGCACGAGTCCTCACCATCTGTAAGAGAATAGAATAATAGAAGTTCAATTACTAGAATCAACAGATTCACATGACAGGAATTCAGGAATGTGAAATTTTTTCCTAAAGGTTCTGCAGCTTCCCGATGATAAGTACAGACGTCTCTGTACCGATCCGCTAGACTCTACTAAACCTGCTCATGACTCATGAGACCTATGTAACCTAGGCTCTAATACCAATTTGTCACGACCCTAAAACTGACCCGGTCGTGATGGCGCCTATCATGAAACTAGGCCAACCGACACATACCCAAAACCAACAAGAAATTCATAAAAAGTCATTTTAAGTCATTAATTAACTAAAATCCCATAATATAACATAAAATAAGCTGTGCAGAAATATAACACAAGCCTGACATCGGGGTGTCACCAGTCATAAGCAACTACAAACTCATCTATGAACAAGAAAGGACAACAAAGTTCAAAAATAAAATACTAAGACAATCTGAGTAAGATACAAAGGAGAAACACAGGGCTACGAACGCCACGCAGATACCTAGTCAACTCCGGAGACCTGCTGGAAGACTGATCAGGACTCACTATCGCATCTCGAGACTCCTGGATCTTCACACAAGGTGCAGGGAATAATGTGAGTAAGCCAACTCAATAAGTAATAAAAGTAAAGCAACTGAGCAGTAAGAAAATAGTTAACTCCACGTCATAACACTATAGCAAAATAGTATATGTCTAGAACAATACAGTAAATCAATTAACTCGTAAAAACAACTCAGTTCAGGAAAACCTTTTTAAAAATATCTTTCAATAGTTTCAAACAACTAATGACAATAGTGAGAAAAAGGATAGAAACGTGAGCAGCCCCTCGGGCAAAACATGTACCATAAACCTCCCCTCAGGCAAAATATCAACAGAACCAGCCCCTCGGGCTACCTCACAATCACTCGTAATCAACCCC
Source organism: Nicotiana tabacum (assembly GCF_000715075.1). Lineage (NCBI taxonomy): Eukaryota > Viridiplantae > Streptophyta > Magnoliopsida > Solanales > Solanaceae > Nicotiana > Nicotiana tabacum. Next base: position 109,039,647 of record NC_134101.1, read on the forward strand.
TCGGGCAACAACAGCCCCTCGGGCAATATCACATCACTCACCCTAGGTACCCGCACTCACTGAGAGTGTTCAGCCTCCGAAGGGGCTTCTGTAGCACAAGCACTATCACAAGCCATCTCGTGGCATAACAAATCAGGCCCGCGGCCTCTCATATATCACAAATCAGTACAACATGCTGCAGCGCGCAGCCTGATCTCATAATATCCTCACAACATAGGCCCTCGGCCTCACTCAATGAGAAACCTCTTAAGCCACTCGGGCAATAGTAAAACTTGATCCTCAGCCCAAAATATCTTTTAAAATATCAAAACGAAGTAAATACGGCTGATTTATGAAAACAGTAGAATACATCATGCCCGAGTACATATATTATGTCAAAATAGCGAGGAATAGTAGTAAAATGCCCCAAAGGTTCCAAAATAGTTGGCATGAGGCCCAAATATGGCATTCAGCCCAAAACATGGTAATACTTTCAAAAACACAATGATATCAAACAATTTTCAATCAAGTATGCGACTTAATAGTCGAATGGGATAGACCAAGTCATAATCCCCAACGGTGCACGAACCCACGCTCGCTATCTAGCATGTGCGTCTTCTCAAAGTAGCACAACAATGTGAAATCAGAGGTTTCATACCCTCGGGACAACATTTACAATAATTACTTACCTCAATCCGGTCCAAACTCTAGTCCGCAATTCCATTGCCTCTAGACTCAGCCTCCAAATGCTCCAAATCTAACCAAAACCAGATTCATACCATTAATACGCGCTAAAGGAACAAAGCCCAAGCGAAAATAATCAAATTAACTAAAAAAATCCCAAAATTGGCCAAACACGACCCTCGAGCCCATGTCTTGAAATTCGATAAAAATCACATCAATAGAATTCTTATCCTCCCACGAGTCCATACATACCAAGAACATCAAAATCGGACATCAAATGGCCCCTCAAATTCCCAATTTATACTCACTAATTTCAAGCCCTAATTCCCCAATTTTAGGCTTTAAATCCCACTAATTTCATGTCTAAATAGTTAGAAATCACCATAGAATTGAGTATTGGGTTCAAAAACCTTATCTCCAAGTGTTTCCTTTCTATGCCCTCTTCAATCCCTCTCAAAAAGCTTCCAAGCCGTTCAAAAATGGTGAAAAATGGGCTAAAAATTGCAAAGATGGGTTTTTATACATTCTGCCCAAATGCTCACTTCATCGCAATCGCGAAAACTGCCTCGCGATTACAAAGCACAAAAATGTACTGCCCTCATTTAACCCTATGCGATCACGTAAACCCCCAAGCGATCGCGAAGCAATACATTTGCTAACTCATGCGATCGCGGCCTCTCCCACGCAATCACATAGAACAAATTGTTCCACTCTTCACCGGCTCATACTCTTCTACGTGAACACGACCCTGGCCACGCATTCGCGAACTATAACTTCACAGCGTCGCGTTCGTGAACTACAACTTCACAGCCAATTGTGATCGCATCCTAACCTCTGCGATCGCGTAGAACGAATCTCACCTCTGCCGAAATAAGCCTATGAGATCGCGAGCACCTCTACGCGATGGGGAAGAACAAATCGTCTACAACATAATACCAGCAAAAACTTCTAACTCCTCAAGTCTAAAATGTCCGGTTGAGCATTCGAAAAAATAACCGAGGCCCTGAGGACCTCAACAAAACATTCCAACACATCCCATAACATCATTCAAACTTGTTCCAACCTTTGGAACACTCAAAACAACATCAAAACATGAAATCACCCTCGGATTCAAGCCTAAGGATTCTAGAACTTCCGACTTCTGCAAACGATCACAAAGTACACCAAACCTCACCCGAATGACCTGAACTTTTTCACACACGTCACAAATGACACCACGGACCTACTCCAATTTCTGGAATTCCATTCCATCTCCGATACCAAAATTTCCACTGCCGACCGAAAAATGCTAAATTTCCAATTTCGCCAATTCAAACTTAAATCTACCACGGACCTCCAGAATACATTTCGATTATGCTCCTACTTCCAAAATCACCTAATGAAGCTATCCAAACCATCAGAATTCACATCCGAGACCTTTTTCATATAAGTCAACATCCAGTTGACTTTTTCAACTTAAGCTTACTCAAAAGAGACTAAGTGTCTCATTCCTTTCCAAAAGCACTCTGAACCCAAACAAACCAACCATATACCCCATAATACTACTAAACAACATATAAAGATGCAGAAACAGGGAAAACAGAGCGGTAACTCATGAAACGAATGGCTGGGTCGTTACACGATGTAACCTAGTTTGCTGCTTAGAGACAATTCCATGTTGTAGTGCTTGACCTGAAAAGGATGATACACACATACACATATATTTTGATGCAAATATGTTAGGATATAATGCAAATATGTAAGATGATAATGACTGGCTTCTATCAAGATTTTATTTGGGATCTTTGGGTGATGGGATATTTGAATATGAAACGTCCAAGTCATGGAGCATTATTTGGGATTCTAGGGATGGTGTGTTTGAATTTGAAGCCTCTAAATTATAGAGCATTATTTGTGATTCCAAGGATGGGGTGTTCGAATTTGAAGCTTCCGACTTGTGGAGCATTATTTGGGATTCCAGGGATGGGGTGTTTGAACTTTGACTTTGAAGGTTAGCCGAGTTGTGTACTATTTTGAAGTTGTCAGAGCATTTTACTTTGAATTTTCACTTTGAACTTTGATCTTTGATCTTTGACTTTGAATCTCTGCATGATGGGACTGTTTAGCTTTGAGCCTCCACATGGAGGAATGTTTGAATTTGAATCTCCAAGTGATGGCGTATTCGATTTTTAACTTTGACTTTGAATCTCCATGCGACGGCTGGTTTGAATTTGAATTAAATGAGAATGTAAAAGTGCATGTAAGTTGCTTAATGAAAATGTCAAAACATTCAAAATAAAATAAGAGATAGAAGAGTGTTTACCTTGAAAATGGCAATAACAATTAGATATGATTTTGTGGTTCTAAAATTATGTGATTTATTTTTATGCTAGTTGTTAGGCAATAGTTGCTAAGTGAAAGATTAGAAAATAAGATAATAGCTTGTAGATAGTCTAATAATCAAACTAAATGGATGGAAATCTGGGCCTCGAGCTTGCATGTACGGGGCCTCGAGATCGATTCGGGTGCCCGGCTTAGGGCAGTCGATGGAGGATTAACAATTATGAGCAATAAATGAAGCACAATTAATGAAATGTAACAAATATGAGAAGGACAATAAATGCGAGCAATAGGATCAAACAGAGAGTGTGTTTGAGTTAGAGAGCAGAGAATGTTCTTGTATTGGATGTAGTATTTAATAATATTGTGTATCATATCCCCTTTACAAAATGACAAGGATCCCCTTTATATATGAGGGGGAATCCCAATATAGTACAAATACATCTATTATAAAGATATGGGGCTGGTACAGCCATTTAATGCCATGATACGGGTTTAAACTAGCCTAAAAGACTTTGTCAGCTCTAGTCACGTGCCTTGGGAACCTCACATTGATCCACTGTAGTCGTTGATTTACACTGCCTCAAGGCCAATCATTGAGAATCCTCGGGGTTGAAACCTCGAGCTGAGCTTCGAGCCTTTTGGGAGCAGTCTCTATGAGGTGCCTTAATGGTCGTAAAATCAGACTACTGATTTTTACCGTATACAGATAGTCCCCGTGTTTCCTAGAATAAAATGATAGGAAATGGTTTTGAACTCCTACTCCTTAGGCGCTACCATCATGATGTCAGCCTATCAGAGCATTAAATTCCATAACTCAAAAATCCGCGCAAGGGTCGTTGTCAACACGACTATCGAGAAGCCCAGGAACTGCTATTGGTTCATCCTTTTCGCTACCCATATGGATTCTATAAATACATCAATCGTTCTGTGATTCACACTTTTACAACATCTTCAAACTTTCAGAGCTAAGGTCATCCCCTTACACATTCTTTTTTCTTCCGTTCTCGGTTCCTCACTTCCTTTCTCAGAAAGGCCTTTCCACCACCATGGCTAGAACCTCTAAAACAGTGCCTCGAAAAGAGGATGCTGCCTCTTCATCTTGAACATCCAAGGGCAAACCCAAAGTGGAACCCACCATTGAATAGTGTACCCCTATCGAGTTCGATAGCATGAACGAATTTTCCGTCGAGAGACCCTCATCTACATTGGGCCGATGCGAACATATATCCCGGTATATTATCGTCGTGACTAATATACATAAAGTGAGGGACAAATGTCGATGGGAGAGTATAGTACTGGTTGAGATTCCCAGTTCTAATGAGAGCATAACAGACCACAAGGCTGGCTTTCTTCAAGTATATACATACCCATTCACTTTGGGTCCCATCGATTCTTCAGATCATTCTTCCCCGACGATAGATCTGATTATTCTCAATTGCTGTCATAAGTATCAAGTGACGCTTGCCAAAATTTATCCATCTTTCTAGAGGATAGTCTATATGCTCCATTTTTTCTCCAACAGGGTCGCGGGTATGACTTTTACCCTTGACCACTTGATTAGACTATATGGCCCTCGTCTCTTTCGAGGTTTGATCAAACTTCACCCTCGATCCACGAAGCCATTTTTCTCGAGCATTGATGAGAACAAGGATCGAGGGTGGGTGAACAAGTTTTTCCGAGTGAGGACCTTGGACATCATCCTGACAGAAAGGATGCCATTCTCGGAGAAGTGGAATATAGAGCAGAAGTGCCTCTCCCTCGAACATGTTTTACGGTCTTCTTACCTTCTTCTCAAAACATGCTCTCCCCTTTGTTTATGCAGCTACCATTTGGTATCCCGAAGCAGTCCAGGACCTATCGGGATGGATTAGGCAACTGGATACTTCGTTCCCTTATCTCCAGTGTTCTTGGCCTGACTTGGCTAAAATGCGGTGGCCGACCAAGAATCATGGTAAGCCTTTTTGTTGTCGCCTCAACCATGTTTCAATATCTCTTTCTTGTTGACAAGATTTGAGTATCATGCTTATGTAAGCCTTGGCAATGGAGTGCTGATGAGACCGCCTCCAGACCGTGATAAAGAGACCTCGAAGCCCGATAAGGGCAATAAGAGGAAGAAAAAGGCAGCTGCCGGATCTCCTATGCCAAAGAAGCCAAAATCAAGCAGGCCTTGAGCTGATGCTAAGGTCTTGGCTTCAGCTTTTAGGGCAAGTCCCGGTACTGAGGATGAAGATGATGATGATGAGGAGTAGGAGGACCTTCTGGTAAAAAGGATGAGGTCAGGTATGGATGCCCCACAGGTGGCTGGGCCGAATTAAACGATCGATTCGGCTCGAGCACATGTTGTGCAGGCTCTTGAGGAGGGTGCAGATACGGTCCCTAAGTTCCTAACCAGACGTGGTACAGTCCTTTCTGGGGAGCCCGTTGCTGATGACTCTAAATGGCCTGGGCCCAGAGCTTTTCGGGGGCAGGATTTGCCCTACGGAGATATTGATGTCCTGGATGGCCTTAATTTGGCTCCTCGATTCTCCCTCGGGGAATTCAGGGATGCGCAGGACCCAAGGGTAACCAATGTGGGGAGCCCTCACGAGGGGGGAGATGTGCTTGGAAACATCGTCGATGGTGTCGGTGAGGACATTGATCTCGATGCTCCCAATGCTATAGATGAGGAGGAGAGGCTCTAGCAGCAGGTGATACCCCCTTTATATATATATACTTTTCGTGCTTCAAGTATTTGTCCTCATTTTTCGGAGTCTTCTGTTTTGTTGTAGGCTAAGAAAATGTATGATCATGCTATTTCCAAGCTGTGAGATGAGCTCATATGCCATAGGAAAGAGGTCGAGAATCTCACCTCGGGGTTAAAGGAGTTGGAGACCTCTTCTGCCCAAAAAGAGGAGGAGCGGAGTAGGCTCTGGGCGAGTTTGGAAGGAGTGTGCCGAGAAAAAGATAACCTTACTGAGTAGGTAATATTGTATTTGCGAGTTTTCCCTTTGTCCTTGTAACTTGGTGTTTTACCAACTTTCTTTTCCCTTGAAGGTCAGGCAAAAGAATGCCCTCGTGGAGCAGTTTCGAGAGGAGGTAGTTGCCAAGGATGCGGAGGTCTTCGATTTAAGAGAGGGGCCTTCTTCGGACGGAGTTGTCGTCGGCCCGGGACCTTCTGCAGAGTACCAAGGAGGAGGTTGCCGCACTATTATCGGCTAAGTCTGCGGTAGAAGAAAAGGCATCCTTGTATAAGAAAGATGCCACCACTGTGAAGGCCAAGTAGAAGCTGACTTGGGCCGTTGCTTATGCTAGTGTGCAAGCGAGGAGGCCGGCGCTTGAGGAAGTGAGTGATAAGGGCGCCAATCTCTCAGATGAGATCGAGGAAGCCCAACCCTTGGAGGAGAAACCTACTTTTTCAGCCACTTCAGATGAGGGTTATGATGATGATTCCATGGGTAGTGGGGGTGAAGAATAGACTTAGGTCATCTTTTTTTTCTTTTTGTGCAAGAGTTTCTTAGGGTAAAGGCGTTGCAAATGCTCCCCTATTGTAAATGTGTTTTTGGAAATATAATAATTTTTCCTCTTCAAGTATTTCGCGTTCCAGGTAACTTCAAGGTGCTTTGTCTCGAAGAGGGACTTTATGTTAGAGAAACCTCTTAGTGTTCTGGGCCACCGGGAGCATGCGTCGAGGTTTATCTCCTTAGTAAGGGAAGAGCATCTCGAGGCAGTTAGAAAAGACTACGGATGGGGAAAAAGGTGGTGTTGCAGGTACCTTCCTCAAAGGAGAGCATTATGGCCCATGTCGAGGGGTTTTTGAATGTATATACGTACCCCTTTACATTAGGCCCTCTCGATAGGGTCGTGCTCGAGTTTTGTAGAAGGTATCAGGTTACCTTGGCTCAGGCTCACCCATCATTTTGGAAGATAGTGCTGATGATTATGTACTTTGCGAATAAGGCCTGGCTCGAATTCACCCTAAGTCATCTCACTAGGTTATCCCGGGCTTTGCATTACCGGGGCCTGATTACTCTGCGACGTCAATCCACCGGGTCCCTTGTCGTTAGTGACAAAGAAGATGAGGAACGAAGGCAGATGAGCCGATTTGTTCAAGCACGTACAGTCGATATTATCCCTGGAGAGTTTCTGCCATTTCCTGAGAAATGGAATTGCACACATAAGTGGTACACTTGTGTTTTTATCATTTTTGTCCATAGTGGAGGCGGGCTCCCTAAAGATGTTTCCCTTTAGATTTTCTTTAGAGATCCCTTGGTTGTCGAACGAGATTCCTGAACTAGCTGAAGGGTCTTGTAAGCTGGAAGCTTGCTCGACTTATGATACGTGCAAATGGCGAGACTTGTCCAAGGGGAGATAGGAGGCAAAACATCATGGTAGGTGCTTAGTGGCTTGTTTTTTTAGAAAGGTACTTTCTTTTTAGCACACTAACTCTAGCACTGTAGGTATTAGAAAAATTTTCAAGATGAGGTCGTGTCCCTCGGGGAAGAGGAAAGATTGCAAACCTCGGGACCGAGGATTGATAACAAACGGAAGGAATCTTCGAATGGCGAGGATGCTCGCAGCGGGGCGAGCCCTGCTCGTAGGTTCATAAGAGATGTGTCAGTGGAAACTGTGGCCTCTGAATCCTCTATTTTTGGAAAAATGGTTCCTTTCCTGCCACTGCCTCCCATTCTCGTCGAAGGCACTTCGAGGGACAAGGGTTTCCTACCGCCTTCCTCTTTCCCTACTGAAGATACTTCGAGGGAAATTTGAGGATAGGGGGCGAGTGAATCGAGTAGAATATCGGGCGATCGTGCTCCCATCGAGAGTAATTACACTAGGGCTGATGATGCCAAGCCAGTAAATGTGTGCTTGACCTTTGATGAAGCTAAGAGGCTCAATTTCATAGTGAGTTTTGGTAGTCAGTTCAAGCTCTTTTAGTTTCGTGCCTTCCCTTCCTTACTGAGCTCCCTTTTTGCAAGCCTTCGGCAAGCTCAAGTCCAAGCTGCTTCGATGTGAAGACAGGTTGCGAAAAGCTTTGGATGAGGAGATATCCCTTAGGCTTCTTTGTAAGAAGAGGCGAGATGAGTTGGACTACCTGCGGTACAAGGCGGATCGATGTCGAAACTACGAAAGCTATCTCGAAAGACAAGTAACCTTTATTTCGAGTCGATGTATGCTCCCCTTTTCTACTTTCGGAGATTAATATTCCGGTGCTTCAGCTGCAAAGAAAAATGGAAGAGCTGGAATGACTTTTGGGCGAAGTTGGCCGGGCTCAGTATGAGTGTAACGAGCTAAAGGCTCAGGAAGATGCCCAAGTTGCGGCCAAAAATGTTACGCCCTGCAATATTACGTCAATATTACATCCCGCAATTTTATATTACGATGAAGTTACATCCTGCAGTATTATATTGCGATGATATTACGCCTTTCAGTATTATATTATAATGATGTTACGCTTTGCGGTACTAAATTACGACAATGTTGCACCCTGTAATATTGTATATTGAATTTGTCGTAAGGTAATTGATACCAGTCCAAGGAAAAGATTATTTGTAAATTATAAGGAATATGCTATTTCAAAAAAGTGATGAGTAAATTCGTGAAGGTGAGAGGGTAAGTAAATCGAATAAAATGAATTTCGTCGAAGTTTGACATTTTGGGATAAAAAATAGCCCGAGCAAAAATATCGGTATTTATGGACTAGTACATACAAGATACCACATGACCATGAAGTAAGGTGTATAAGGTATGTTAAAAGTAAGCAGTATTTTAAGTAATTTGATATAATCCTTGAATACGTGGGTAATTCGTTAATGGGGGAATTAACAAAGTTAATTATTAATTAGTGGTTAATTAAGGTCTTTTGGATAAAGACCAAAGATGCCACTTGGCAGCACTATAAATAGTCTTTATGTGACTCTTAGATAACCTTGTTAGGTGTCACTTTCAGAGGAGTTCTTGGTTAAAGCCATAAAAAGCTCTAAATTCACAAAGTATTGGAAAATGGTAACATTCTGTAGAAAAAACCCTTAGAAGATTTCTCCAAATTCAAAAAAGTCACAAATCATTTCTATGTGCATTCAAAAACGTGAATGTTTGTGTATTACAAACATTTGTCTCAAACGTAAGTCTTACGCAAAATTGGATGTTTAAGCAATTCAAGCAATTCACGGATAAAACAATTCCAATGAGATTTCTTAGCACTGTAGCAACGTGAGATTTTGCGATTCTAAAGGAGTACGGTGCAACCTTTTCCAAGAATATCATACGAATTTTTCCCTACTCTGGGTATGTTAAGGCTATCCATTCTTTCTTTCGACATGATCCATACGATGCAAAAGAAACGTGCAAATGCATAATTCCATAAATGACTCTATTGATAGAAGTATTAGAGGTTCCTATGTTCTTGAATTCCCATATGTCTTATTATTCTATCATTTGTTTATGGGTCTCACAAAATATGTAAGTTGATTTCATGATATTATTCAAAGGCATAATGGTCTTATGTCACTGCAACAGATTTTATTGACGTACTTCTCATGCATTGCATTCATGTACATTGACCCATGACTCAGATAGCATTATATATATATATATATATATATATATATATATATATATATATATATATATATGGGATATGTGAAAGGTTATGCCGTTATATATGCACCACCACCTGATCAGCTGGTATTCGTTGATGATTTGCCCACAGCGGCCGAGATGATATGATGGGATGCCCTCAGAGGCTTGATGATGTTATGAAACATGTACCTATACACGTCATGACATTCATATGCATATGCATGACACTATAATTATTTCATGATTTACAAAGTTATCTAGACTTACAGGTTGGGTCATTTACTCTATATTTCTTCCATGTCGGTTATGTACTTATTTATATGCCTTACATACTCAGTACATTATTCGTACTGACGTCCCTATTGCCTGGGGAGCGTTGCGTTTCATGCCCGCAGGTCCTGATAGACAGGTCGAGAGTCCTCCAAGTAGGCTATTAGCTCAGCGGAAGATGTTGGTGCGCTCCATTTGCTCCGGAGTTGCTTCTTTGGTTAGTATGATTAGTACATGTATTTATTGGTATGGCGGGACTCTGTCCCGACCTTTGTGAATATTATGTATTCTTAGAGGCTTGTAGATAGATTTCATGTATATAGATACTTGTATGGCCTTGTCGGCCTATGTTTAGTATACGAGTGGTTCTTTTGGCCTTATAGGACCATATGTCTTATGTATAAATTGGTATCACATGTTGTGCTCTACTTAACTCACGAGAGCCTTCCAGCTCAGTTACCTATGATAGTATGACATAAAAAGATACATTATTTTGGTACTCGGTTTAGTAAGATACCGGGTTCCCGTCGCTGCCCATTGGTTTGGGTTGTGACAAAGAGGGATGCTTTGGTCAAGGCTTCCGCCCTCGAAGTGCAACTCCGGAATGTTCGTGAAAATAGCTCGGTCCGAACGAGCATGATTGCGAGGCTTGAGTCTGAACCTCTAAAGATGAAGGCCGAGGTTGTAGATGCTCGGGCTGAAACTGAAGAGATCCGAACCAAGGCTGATAAGAAGGTGGCCGTCTATTTGCAAGATGTTGCCGACACCCGAGATGAGCTGAGAGGGGCCCTCGATCGGGAGAATAGGAGCAAAGAGTATGTTAGGTGTAAATATCGTAGGAAAACTCTCGAAGAGATCCATACTAGGGGCTTTGATCTCTCGGGAGAGATAGAGCAGGCAAAGCCGGACGAATATGACACTAAGTTCCTTCTGTCCGATGTCGAAGATAGCGAGAAAGAGGCAGGCGGGCCATAGTCCCTGATGGGGATGCAGATTAGGCCTTTCTTTTCTGTTTTTGTGTACAGTACCTTTTAAAGAATAATGTAAATGGAGATTTGTATTTTTTCACATATATGTATAAAACGAATCCTTGTGGTTTCATTTATCGCGCACTTCCCTTTGCTTCGGTGTTTGCCAATCGTTAACCGGATTGAACTAGTTTTCGAGTTAAAAGAACCCTTAGGTTTATAGTATGACCCTGGGGCTTGTGGGTGTGAGCACGTGATTTTTTCCCTATATGAATTACTCCCATAACTTCAAAACAAAATAATTTTTTTCCATTTGTTTACAATTTCGCAGATTTTTGTTTGTTATTGTTTGCATTTGTCTGTGCATGTTTATTTTATTTAATTAACGAAAAATACAAAAATATGTTGCATTTCCATTTAGGATTTAATTTTACATTTTAGGATTAATTGACAAATTATTTGTTTTATAAAAATGGAAAAATAAAAAAAAAGTTTATTTTGCACTTTTAATTTTAATTTTGAATTTTGGTAATTTTTTCTTTAATTTGGTTTTTTAATTATTTGTGGTAAGTATTATTTAGAGTTAATTAAATAGGATAATTTGATTAGTGATTAATGTAGGTTTATTTTAATTTTAATTCAAAAGAAACTAAAAGATAATTGAAAAAAAAGAGAATAAAACAAAAAGAAGGGGAAAAAGATCAGATTTGGTCCAATTTAATTTAAAATCACAAGCCCAAATGCTTTGACCTGGAACCCGCCCAATATTTTGCCCAAACCCGCCCCAATATCCGGTCCAGCCCCACTGCCTAACCAAACGACGCCATTTTGATTTCCCCAAATCTGAGCTGTTGATCTCTTTCAATCAAACGGACAAGAACACGGGGTCCCTAAGTATATTATTGTCCTAATACACCCCCTACCCCCTCTCATCGCCCCCCACACCCTCAGAGAACCCCTCACCGCCTCCGTCGTGAGCCGCCTGCCGGAAATCGTCTGCGCCGGCGGCGTTGCTCCAATCGACCCCATTTTTACACCATAGATTCCTCTCTTTCTCCTCTTTCTAAATCTCCAAATCCCCTCCCTCGAATCCAGCCCAACCTCTCGAATCTTGAATCAAAGAGAACGACCAAAACCTTAACTCATCCAATTGACCCCAAAATAACACCCCATGACCACCAAGACCCCCTCTTAAATCCTACGCCATTCCACTCGAATATAACTGAAACTCGTCGAATATTGAATCTGAGTTCAGGCCCTAAAAGCCTAAATCGAACATGTGCATGCAAGGCTATTTTCTCCGAAATCCCTGAGTGCTCAAGGCTATTTTATCATAAAATAATTACGTTCGCTTGTTCTTGACCAAGAACAAGCGATTGACATTGTCTTGGGGTAACTCAAAATGTCAGTATCGATTTCGAGCTTAGTCGATGAGTTCCCTTCATTTTTTTGTTCATGTTGGTGTTATTACACCTGTTATTTCTCTTCTTTTCCTCTCCTTTTCTTTAGTTAGTTTTTTTTCTTGCTCGGGCTGAAAACTCGACCAATTTTCCGAGTTTAAATTGCTTGCTGTTTCGTTTGGTCCCTTTGTTTCTTTTTCAAATCGTAAAAGCTTATCCTTTGATTTTCTTGGTTTGTTTAGTTTGCGTTAATGACATGTTCAAATTCTGATTTTCACCCTTTTGGCTTAGCCACCTAGTTTAATTCAATTAGGTCGTTTTGATTTAATAACTTAGTTAATTCCTTGCATATTTGTGTTAATTAATCAGTAACTTAGTTTAGATTTTGATTGTGAAAATCGTCTCAGTGTTTGTGTTGTTCTGTTTTTCCAGATGCTTATAGAATTTAATTGGGTTAGTTTATTGTTTGGGCTTTGGGTTGTTTCCGACCCATTTGCAAAGTGCAGCCCGTTCAATTTGGTTTAAGTCATTGGGTCAAATTAACCCATTTGGAATTCTGAAGCAATTTTCATGGGTTTGAGGGTTAGTTTGGGAAAATTGGCTTAAGGAATATTTGAAAACCGATTGAGGAAGCTCTTAGGAAGCTGGGTTTGGGACTAATTTGAACTTCTGAATTTTACACTAATGGTACCTAAGCTAAAATAAAAATATCAAAAGGTTCTAAGTGCAAAATTGAATCCTAAGGTCTGCCCTAGTCCCTTGCCTATAAAGGCATCCTAAACTTGCTTTTCAAGGCAGAGAAAAAAAGAGAAAAAATCCAGAAAAGGCAAACGGCTAAGGATTTCATAGAAACTACTGTTCCATTGGATTTCTTTCTATAATTCTTGAGGTTTTGAATATCTGAAGCAATCTTTGATTCATATGGGGATGAGTTTGGTTTAATTTGGTTTTTGAAAGCTGATTCTGAGCTGAATTTGTGTTGGGAGTCCTGATTTCCAGTTTTCTTAGCTTCCCTTGTTTAGCTTTAATTCCTGAGAGATCACAAGTACTTATCTGGGTTGAAGATGGTCTGATTTTGTTTTTTTTAAAAACATATCTTGAACTACTGAGAGGCTACTGTTCCATTGCTGCTATTGTCACTGTCCTGCTATCGCTAACCTTCTCCCTTTTTCTATCATTTTGCTTTCCAGGTATTCTCAAACACTATGGACACCATTTAAATGTTGTCTGAAGCTTGAATCTGAAATATGGACAAATTGGATGATGGTTGCTATTGAACTCTCACTTCTGTCTCTTTTAATTTCATGCACGATGCATATTATTTAGTCCAGGAATAGCTTGATCGAGTCTGTTTATGGTTGAATAGAGTATAACTATGTTTGTAATTATCTTAGTGTTGAGAATAACTGCTAAGCTCTTTGTTCTAGAATTAGTTTTGGTTTGAAACATGGAATAAGTTATGGCTCAGTTACTTGGATTTTATGGGTTTGAATTGGGGTATATGTATAAAGGACTTTCAAGGACATTCATAATAGGCATTTTCATATTCAGTATTCCATATTACTATTCTGAATTTTAGTTGTTTGGTTGAAGTTTCCTTTTAGGAGTCTGGGTTAGTAATTTATCTGCTAATGTAACTTCTGTGCAAAAGTAATGTGATTAGCCGTGTCTGTATGATGTTGAAGTTGTTTAATTCTTCTACCTGCTATTAGTTATTAGAATTGGAACTCATAATCGATTTCAAGGTTAAATCATTATTGGATGTCACGTAATGGGCTATCGACAAGTTAAAGACAGATCCCAAAGCTACTTGCATATGCATCGGTCTCGTTGTTATCCTGTTGAATTCTCTACGACTTCAAGCTTACTCATGCATTGAAAGGAGTCGATGTTGAGCTTGGTGCTCAGTAGCTGTAGGGCTTTGAACTTGGGCTCAATTATGAGGCTCAATTCTAAAAGTCCTTCGAACGAGATCCGGGCCATTGCTTTCGCTGGACCATCAGTCCTCCTGCATTGGCTCAAGCCTTTTTGTGTAATGAATGGGCTCTCCCTCACACAAGCCATTTCATTTAGTTTACATGGAGTCTTTAACTACATTTAGTCTTAACTAATTAAACTATTGAATTTGGGGTGCGCCAAGCCAAACAAAATCTTAAAATGTGTGGAACTCGCTTAGTTAATATTTTAGTCCTTAGAAATCGAGGCGTGCCATTTAGTAGAATTTCCATGGCCCTCGCAAAGTTGCAAATGCGTAGTTGCTTTAGGCGCGTTGTTTTAATAATTTAACTTCCTAAACTCGAGTGTGCATTTATGTGACCCAAATCCAAATCTCAACGATGCTAAAATATGTCAAAAACCACGGGTGCATTTATGTGACGTGGTTCGAAATGTGTTTTAATAACGTTGCAATTTTCTTTAAGAATGAATAAAAGCGGTTACAACTAAAATTTGCACATATGTTCATAATTGTTTAAATCGGATTAATAAGCCGAATATAACAGTTGAGCGACTGTGCTAGAACCAAGGAATTCGGGAAGGCCTAACACCTTCTTCCGGGTTAACAAAATTCCTTTCCCGGATTTTTGGTTCGCGGACTGTAATACAGAGTCAATATTTTCCTCAATTCGGGATTTGAACCGGTGACTTGGGATACCATAAATTATCCCAAGTGGTGACTCTGAATTTTAAATAAAATTAATCCCATTTCGATTGTCCTTTAATTGGAAAAACTCCCTTATATACTCCTTTCCGGGGGTGTAGGTAAAAAGGAGGTGTGACAGCTCTGGCGACTCCGCTGGGGATCGAACCCAGAATCTCTGGTTCAGGGTTCAAGAATTCGAGCTTAGATGAATTGTTATATTTGGTTTTATCTATTATCTAATTTTATTACATGTTTGGGCCTAATGTGCTAAATGTTGCTTTTACCGCTTTGATATTATCTGAGCTGTATATAAACTGCTACGAAACCTTCTCTTCTCATCTTTGGGGATGTGCTCGCTGGTCGAGACTCCCTATTCTGTTAGTGTCATACTTTGAAATAAGAAAGAGGCTCGGACAAGTTACTAAGCCGGATAGCCTTTTGGTTCCCGGTACGTAGCCCCCTCCCCGGCTCGAGTTGTCCGCTCGGGTACACAGTCTAGCACACATACCTAGGTTTTTGAACCTAGAATAACTCAGCCTCATGCCGGATCCCTAGTAGGCACGTTTGTTTGCATTATGTGCATTTGACTTTGGAGACTCAACACAGGGGTTGGGTCTGTTTAGGACAGGTGTACCCGAAACGTAAAGACCATCATGATGCATCTTACTTGCTACTTGTGCATTCATTTGCTTCAGATTTGCATGTTGATTGATAAGGAAAATCTAGAAAGGTTAATGAGATGGTTGAGAGGGATAAGTGACTGTTTTGAAAAACCAATGTCCCAAAACATACCGAAAATCTGCCAAAATTTTGAAAAAACAAAAACAATTTTGAAGGAAAATTTTTGTATTCGAAAAAGAAAAAAAAAGAAGTTGGTTTATTTTTTCTAAAATTACCCGAACTATGCCAGTTTGATTCTCACAGGGTGTGAGATACGTAGGCAACCCCCATCGGGTCCAATTGCCTTTTTGCAAAAATAGCCCGAAAAACCAAAAAAATTATTTTTTAGGGTTAAGGTGATGCCATTTTGTCAAAAATAGCCGATTGTCCTCAAAAGGACGTCGAAAGGCTGTTTTTGGAAAAATAGCCACCTTCAGTCTCTTTTTCAAATTTTTAGCCAGTTAGCGAGCACAACCTTAAAACCTTTCCAAAGCTGGTTATTACTTTTGAAATAAAATCTGAAAAAGTGTCAACTTTGTTTTTGAGTCAATTGAAATATGATCTTTGCTTAACCACCCTAACAAATGTGCAGAATGAGCACAAGTCAGAATTTGCCAATAACAATCGTGAACAAGATCCATTTGGAGTCGCATATGTGGTGGGATGATCTGGGTAAATCGGGACAAGACACGGTCAATCTATACTTGGGAGGCCTCACTGGGTTGCTGAAGATTAATCCTAGGGGAGACATCATAAAGGCATTGATTACATTCTGGGACCCGGCCCACAACATATTTCATCTCTCAGACTTTGAACTTACCCCAACATTGGAAGAAAGAACCGGATATATTGGGGGTCCCAAAGTTGCCCTGAGACACCAGTACATGATTGCTCCCAGGGACGTAGCCGTACACAGGTTCCTAGACTCTTTGAAAATAAGTAGGGGGTCCACAAAGGCAGCTGTTTTTTGTACTTTGCAGTTTATATACAACAGATATGGTCATATAGGGGGGTTCAACAAGCCGGAAAATAAAATCTGCAGTAGAGGAAACCACCTTAAGTGGGAAGAACACAGGTGTTTTGCATTTATGGTAGTCTTTTGGGGACTTTTGGTGTTTCCTAGAAAGGATGGGAATATTGACATACGAGTAGTCGGGGTTGTCAGCACTTTGCTTACTCAGGCCAACAGTACCCTCGCACCAATGATAGTAGCTAAAATCTTTCGAGCTCTCACAGCCTGCAAATTCGGAGGAGACTTTTTTGAGGGGTGCAACGTGTTGATGCAGATGTGGATGATCGAACACTTACACCATCGTCCTCAATTTATGAGTTATGGGTCGATAGAGAAAACATGTATAGAGGAATTTTATACGAGGGTTGATGGGATCAGCCTGCCAGAAGGGGTTACAGAGTGGATAGTACGCCTCCGTTCCATCACTGCAAATCAAATAGAGTGGACATTTGGATGGCTGCCTGTGGATGAGATCATATATATGCCAGCCACTAGGCCTCATTTCCTCCTGATGGGACTCAGGAGTATCCAGCCTTATGCCCCATATCGGATTTTGAGGCAGCTAGGGAGATGCCACATAGTTCCGAGAGATGAAGATCTTAGTGCCCAAATAGTCGAGATCGGACCCAATGGTCAGTTTCATGAAGTAGCAGTCCGCCAAATTTGGAGTGAATGTTAATACTTAACAGCAAGTACCTGTGTGCGTGATCGATCCAAAGGTGAAGTTTCACCAGAGTACCTGGCTTGGTATAGAAGAGAAATTGAGTTTGGCAGGCTGGCCAAAAGACCCCACCTTCAGGAATTCGTCGACGCGTCACAAGAACAATAGGCTTGGTTGGCCAAGGAGAATGAGTACATGGCCAAAATAGGAAAGTTGGAGAAACAAGTCAAAGAACTTCAATTCGAGAATAGCTTGCAAGCCGTGGCGGACAAGAGTGAAAAGAAAAGTCTAGCTAAGGAAAACGAGGCCCTTCGAGCCCAAATTCAGGAAATGAAACTAGCGGCAGAGAACCCCGCCCGAAGTGCCAAAGCTGAAAAACTTATAGGTAACCTGAGGCAGAAAGTGAGTGACTATAGTTTTGATTTCAACAAAGCAGAAAGTGAACTAGCCAGGGCTCGAAAGCAATTGGCTAAAAACGAGCACGCCTGTTTAAGCGGTTGAAAGAGAAGTATGATGATGAGTTCACGAGATTAAAGAAAAGAATCGTTGCCACAGAGAACAAAGTGATCAAGCAGGCGAAAGACTTTAAGATCGGAAGAGAACATTGTTATACAACATTGGCACAATTAGAAATGGATTTACAACAACTTCAGGAGCAGAATCATGTGTCCGAGCAAACTTTGGAAGCTAGGGCCTAGCAGATCGGGCGCTTGTTGCAAGAAAAAGGAGTCATAAGAGAAAGAATTAGAACCATAGCCTATTACATTGTTGTGAAGTGCCAAGCCTGTGAGGACATGACTCGCACAACCTTCTTCGCGACAGTGATGACATTTGTTAAATAGATAATGAGTGACTTGGATCGGCTTCAAAGGGATCTTGCATATAGTCCCGCAGCGAGACCGAATGATGTCCCGCAGGCACCAGGAGCATTAATGTATTCATGATTTTTCATTTGAGTCTGTATTTCCTTTTCCGTTAGAGTTTGTTAGTTGTTTTGAGTCTGTATTTTCTTTTTGTTGGAGTCTGTCAGTTGTTTTCGAGTCTGTATTTTCTTTTGTTGGAGTATGATAGTTTATATTCGGAGTCTGTATGACGTCTTTGCATCAGAGTCTGTTAGTTTCTTTTGGAGTCTATTGGTTTTGAGTCTTTGTTATCAAAGCATTTGCTTTTCATGAAAATTGAAAATCCCGATATATTTTATTATTTACTTTCACACTTATCTCCTAGAACTACGCTCGGTCTGATTCATGCGGGGTCATGATACGTAGGCAATCTCCATGGGATTCGACCATAACCAAAAGAAAAAGAAAGGAAAAAGAAGAGAGAAAAAGAAAAGAAAAAAGAGAAGAAATAAGAAAACCAAGAGAAAGAAACAATGGCAAAACAAGAGGGAAACGAGAGGATGAAAACAGAGAAAAAGCAAAGGCCAGAATGAAAAGAGGAAAAAAAAGGGGGAAAAGAGATGTTGCAAAAGGAAATAAGGAAAAGCCGGGATGACGCAAGCAGCCGATCAAATACATAATAGAAACGGTTAACTGCTTAGGTGCAGTCATTCCCCAAAATGTGCGGCTACTAATCTGTTAAAGCCCTAATTGCTAACAAGGTTGTTGTTGATGTATTGAGTCCATGCAGGTGGTTAGTTGATTAGCATTCTAGCAACTCACTCCTACAACACCCGATCAAAAGACAAGCTGAACATGGCCAACCAAGAACCGGAGACAAGTATTGTTGATCCGTCAAAAGAGGTGGAAGAATTGGATGTTAATGTGATGAAGGAAGAGATGTATAAGTTAAAGCAGCAAATGGTTGAAATGTACCAGGCTTGGGCAAAAGTTCATCCACCACTGATTTATCTCGCCAACCCCGCTTATATCCCACCATCGGCCCAACCTCAGGAGCCTCCCACTGTGAACTCATCTCCAGCCTTTCCCCTCTACCAACAATGTTATGGCACCACTTCCTATAAATCACAAGCTCCACCACCCAAACAAGTCCCATACCCTCCTCCACCAGTCACGCCCGTCTTTGTGGCACCTCCACTTGCTGCATTACATCGGTCTTCCAGTGAGCCTCTGTTCCAGACTCACGACAACCAGTATTATCCCCCTGAGCCCACCTTCAAAGTTCCAGAACCGTATTTTTACACCCCCATCTTGATCTCCCGGCAGAGACCGAGAAGCCACCCAAAAATCCCTAACATGAGGAGATGATCAGAGATATAAGGGGTTTGGGAGGTCAAGTAAGCGTGGCCTATAAGGATTTATGTCTGTTCCCAGACATTCAGTTACTAGCAGGGTTCAAGATGCCTAAGTTTGATCTGTACGATGGGCATGGTGACCCATTAGCACACTTAAGAGGATTTTGCAGCAAGATGAGAGGGGCAGGCGGAAGAGATGAATTATTGATGGCATATTTCAGCCAAAGTCTGAGCGGATCGACATTGGAATTGTATACCAGACAAGATCACAATAGGTGGTACATATGGGATGATTTGGCCCAAGTCTTCGCCTGTCATTTTCAGTACAATCTTGAAATTATCCCAGACCGTCTGTCATTGACGAAGATTAAGAAAAAGCCTGGTGAGATTTTCAGGGAATATGGATTCCGTTGGAGGGAGCAAGCAGCGAGGGTTGACCCTCCGATGAAAGAAAGCGAGATGGTTGATTATTTCTTGCAGGCCTTGGAGCCCACTTATTTTGGGCATTTGGTGTCAGCAGTGGGCAAGTCCTTTAATAAGGTTGGAAAAATGGGAGGCATGGTAGAAGAGGGACTCAAGCCTAATAAAATCATGAGCTACTCAGCAATTAAAGTAACCACCTAGGCCATTCAAAACGGTACTGGGGGTGTACTCGAAAAGAAGAAGAAAGTGGATGTTGCGACAATTGAGTCGGGATCTTGGGTCGGATCCAGGGGCCCTTCACATTACTACAACCAGCTTCGACCCTATCATCAAACTTACCACCACAATCCATATAGCACATCACGACACTACTACCTACCGCCAGATCCCCATTTTTCTGTCCATCATGCGCAAACATACACTCAACCTCCCGCGCACGCACAATGGCATGCGCCAGTCCTACAAAATACATACCCAGCTCCACAAAATGTCTATCCACCCCCAAGATCCTACCAAAATCCCCCCTGGAACAGATTTCCGGCCCAATTAGGCCACCAAGAATGAGAGGTTACAAAAGAAGAAGACTTTCACTCCATTGGGAAAATCCTATACTAGTTTGTTCTGCAGGTTGAGACAATTGAGTATGCTGAGTCCGATTGAACCAAAATTGCCAAATCCTCCCCCGAGGAATCTTGATCACTCCGTTTGTTGTGAATATTGTTCTAGTTCCTCGGGGCATGACATAGAGAAGTGCTGGCAATTGAAAACATCTATTCAAGAGCTCATTGATACTAATCGGATTGAGGTCCAAACTCCAGAGGCGCCTAATATCAACCAGAACCCATTGTCAGCTCATCAAGAGACGAATATGATTGAGATAGTGCATGAGGAAGGGTAGACTAAGAAGCCTTCGCAAACTGTCATGATTATTCAGTCCAGTGATGCCAGACCGTTTGAAAAGTCAACAATTGAGAAGTCTGCGATCAAGTTGAATGGGGCAAATAGTGAACCATCTATGGTGGTCAAGAAGGGGTCCTCAGGTGAAGTCGCAGGGAAACATGAAAGAGCGAAAATGGTTGTGCCGGGAATGGAGAACAAGCCTGTTGTAATTGTGGAAGGTGTCCTCATAGACCCTGTCATTATCAAGTCGGTAACTCAATTACCAATAGTCAACAGTAGAGCAGTCCCGTGGAATTATAAACGAGTGACAGTGTTACAACCCATATCCACATGTGTTAGTTCATGCCATATATTAGTTAACATAAATCCAAGAAGTAATTATCTTTGAGATGATAAGAAGTCAATCTTATTGGTCTTAAGTGATACAAGAGTGTATAAGGGTGATTAACCAGTATTAGAAGTTAAACGAATCAAGGATATTGTAACTCGTATTTTCAGGTAATCTAGCGGTGCTTAATACACTCAAGAGGTCATTTATTAAGGTATTTTAATCATATAATATCCGTATCATAAGTCTTGAAGTCAAACGAGTTATGAAACAAAAGTCGACAAAAGTTGTCGCAACTTAGGTTCATAATTTTACTTAAACATTAGGTCAAATGTTTCTAATCTTTTCTCATAATTTACAAGGAATTACGGGGTGATCTACCAACAAAATTAAATATCTATGAGTCTAGTTTCCAACTCATTAAACCGTTCATCGATACGATCTCGGAGTAGAGAGATATTCGCGTTTTCGCGAGACTGCGCCAAGCACCTCTCTATGGGGCCCACTAAGGCGGTTTAAGATATTTGGACCTATATAGGATGCCTCCAACCCGTTTTAAGTCATTTATTCTCACTATTTTCAGACCTTAGAACCCTAGGAACATCCTCTCAAGGTTCTCTCAAGATTCAAGACCCAAAAAAAGGGCAAACAACACAAATCAAGTGTCGGGAATTCCGTGGCGCTGGTAAGTCTCTTGTTCTTCTTGTTGTTGCTCATTTTTGTGTCGTTCCAGCTTGTGTGGGAGGTTGTTTTAAAGGGTTTATGTTCTGTAAATACTCTATCATGTTCTTAATATCAATCCTAGGTGATTTCAAGCCTTCTAAAGTGATTCTAGTGCCGAAAAACACTAATTGATCGCTAGTTTCGCTTTTTTGTTGTTGTGGCAGCATTGGAGGGATATTTCATGGAAATTTAAGGTCAAATTGGAGTTGTTCTCTCTGTATAAAGGTAAGGAACCTCTTACTCTATATGTATTTAAGATTATCCAAGTTGCAGCTAAGCCATTGAAGCTAGAACTTGTGAAATATAATTGAAAGGCTTGGAAGTAATGTTATTGTTTTATGGACTGTTTTGCGTTGTTGTTGGGCTGCGTATTTTACTACTATCTTGTGGAGTTTTGGAGGAGGAAGGGTGTGGAGAAACACCATATATATGTAGGGTTATGGGATGATAGTTATTCGTAACATTTCCAGGTTGTTTGACACGACTACGGTGGTCGTCGTATGTATGGAGTGATTAGGCTGTGTGTGGACTATTTTGGGAGGCTCAATATGTTTATTATTGATGTTGTTTGGGCTGTTTGGTGACTGTTTTGAATGGTGTGAGGTCATATATATAGGGGAGGTGTTGTCCGTTTCATCGTAAAATAGGTTGTGGTCGATACATAATAGTTATGACGCTTAAATGATAACGATAGTATCGTTTCTCTTATTGTAGACTAAGGAGTTTTGACAACTGCATAGCTTGAGATTGGGGCAGTATATACAAGGTATGTGAGGCTATCTCTTTCCTTCTTTTGCACGACTCCGATTGTACATAATGTAATGAACGATCTTCCAAGATACTCTACTCTTAGAAGCTAGCAGTACTTACATTGTTTTCCCTCTTATGGAACGATTGATGTTAATGTTGATTCTCTTAGTCTTATGTTATCAATGTTGTTGGTACTTCCTGATTCTTATAAGGTTCATAGTGAAGAGTTAGTCCTAATAACGTGTACAGAGGATACCGACCTTACGTCACTCTGAAAGGTTTAGAATGTGATTCCATGAGTCGAGCATGCATTATATATATATATATATCTATTTTACTCTACCGAGCCACGCTATAGTTGGCCGGGTATGACACCTATTGTGCAACCACTGATCAGTTGGGTTTTACCGAGCTCCACGTGGCCGGGTACGATTCTACCGAGCCTATTATGGTCGGGTACGATATGAGGATGATGATGCCCGTAGAGGCGAATGCTTTAAAGGTTTATGTATTTATACATATGTATCATGCATTTCATGTAAGTAGCCCTCAGAGGTACTAAGATGTTACAGGTTGTATATTCTCTATCCTTGCTTACATTACTGATCGTATTTATGGTTCCTTGCCTTACATACTTAGTACTTTATTCGTACTGACGTCCTTTTATTTGTGGACGCTGCATGTCGTGCTGCAGGTCCTGATAGACAGGCAGGTGCAGCTCCCCTACCACAGTAGACTGTCCAGTTCAGCGGTGATTGGCGAGATCCCTTCTCCGGACTTGCCTTGGTCTTGGTATGCAATTTTTGTTATAGACATTATGGGTATGTCGGGGCCCTGTTCCGGCTATGTTGCAACACTTATGTTCTTTTAGAGGCTCATAGATAGGTGTCGGCTCATGTATAGTTTCGTATGCCTTGTCTGCTAGTTTTTGTTGTATAATCTTTCATAGTAGCGTGGTAGCTCATACCTTATATGTAGTTTCTTGATTGTCTGGTCATCCCCTGCTATGTATGTTCATGCCGTCATATTTTATTGCTGGTTGTCCATGATCTAGGTCTACCATTTATATTGATCTCGTCAGCCCTAAAAGATAATAATGAAGGTTAGATGAAATGTGCGTTGGTGCTCGGCAAGTGTGGTCGGGTGCTAGTCATGGCCCTTCAGTTTGGGTCGTGACAAACTTGGTATCAGAGCAAGTCTGTCCTAGGGGTTGTCTATGAGCTGTGTCTAGTAGAGTCTTGATTATGGATGTGTAGCGCGCCACATTTATAATCAGGAGGCTACATGACATCTAGGGTTGTTACCTTCTTCCTGAATCTAGATCGTGCGTAGAGTTGAGTCGTAAGTGTTCGTCTCTAATATTCACCTTGTTTTTTTTCAGTGATGCCTTCGACTAGGAAGCAAACGATTAGTAGACGGCTTGATACAGCAGCGGGAGAGGGTACCAGTCAGGTGCCCCAAGTTAGAGCAGGACAAAGTGAGGCTCAAAGTGAGATGCCCTCTCATACCTCATCTACTCCATCTCCTCCAGAGGATATTAGAAGGCACCCAGCACCTCCAGTTCCTCCGTCTGGCACTCCAGACCAGGATATGCGGAGTGCTTTGCAGTTATTGACTAGCTTGGTAGCTGCTCAGGCTCAGAGGCAGAATACAGGTGCTGCTGTGAAACCAGTTAGTACAAGAGTTCGTTATTTTATTAATTTAGACCCTCCAGTGTTTATCGGATCAGACCCCAAGGAGGACCCACAGACTTTTATTGACCAGGTTCATCGTACACTTCGGGTTATGCATGTTAGTGATACAGAGGCAGTAGAGTTGGCTTCTTATCGGCTACGGGATTTAGCGGTTCTCTGGTATGATAGTTGGGAGAGATCCAGAGGTCCGAACCCTCCTCCAGCTGTGTGGAAGGAATTTTCTAAGGCCTTTCTTCGTCACTACTTGCCAGTTGAGATACGACGAGCTAGAGCTGATAAGTTCTTGAACCTTAGACAAGGTAATATGAGTGTGCGAGAGTACAATATGCAGTTTGATTCTTTGGCAAGGTATTCTCCCCATATGGTGGCCGAGATGAGTGATAGGGTGCATATGTTCGTGAATGGGTTGGGACCACATCTGATAAATGAGTGTACGACAACCTCATTGGTGGAGGGCATGGATATTTCCTGTATTCAATCTTATGCCCAGACCCTAGAGGATCGTAAGCGCCAGTAGAGGGCAGTTAGGGAGCAGGATAGGGGCCAGCATAAGAGGGCGAGATTTGCAGGGTATTCTGATGACTTCAGAGGCCGCATCAGGCCATAGTTTTCGAGGAGTTCGGCGCCACCTGTAGCTAGTGCTCCTCCACAGTTTCAAGAGGCCTCGATATGATCAATCCTATTCTGGTCCAGGTCAGAGTTCGCGGGCATCTGGCTCGCAACATCACAGGGATACTAGTCAGATAAGACCCCCAACACCACATTGTGATCAGTGCGGCAAGGCCCACTTTGGACTGTGTCGTCGAGGTTCTGATGCATGCTATTCGTGCGGGCAGCCTGGCCATATGATGCGGGATTGTCCTAATAGAGGAGGTGATGGTATGGCTCAGCTGACTAGATCTGTGTCTGGTTCTTCCTCATCAGTTCGACCTCCAGCACGGGGTTTTCAGCAGTCGACATGTCGTGGTAGGGGTAGAGGTACAGTGCCGAGTTCGAGTGGTGCTCAAAATCGAACCTATGCTCTAGTAGGTCGACAGGATCTCGAGTCGTCTCCAGATGTTGTTACAGGTATTATATCTGTGTTTTCTTATAATGTATATGCGCTGATTGATCCGGGATCTACATTATCATATGTTACACCCTTTGTGGCTAATAAGTTTGGCATTGAACCTAAATTGATAAGTAAACCCCTCGCGGTATCTACTCCGATAGGAGATTCTGTGATTGCTAGAAGGGTATATAGAGGTTGCACTGTGATGATTTGTAGTCGTCAAACCTCGGCAAATTTATTTGAGTTAGAAATGGTTGATTTTGATGTGATAATGGGAATGGACTGGTTGGCCTCATGCTATGCAAATGTTGACTGTCGTACGAAGATGGTTAGGTTCCAATTTCCGGGTGAACCCGTCATTGAATGGAAAGGGAACATTGCTACACCGAAAGGTAGGTTTATTTCCTATCTTAAGGCAAGGAAAATGATCTCAAAAGGTTACATTTATCATCTCGTTCGCGTTAGGGATGCGGAGGCGAAACCGCCTACTTTACAATCAATCCCTGTGGTCAACGAATTCCCAGATGTTTTCCCAGATGAACTCCCAGGCCTTCCTCCTGAAAGAGAGATTGAGTTCAGCATTGATGTGTTGCCTGACACTTAACCGATCTCTATTCCTCCATACAGAATGGCCCCGGCAGAGTTGCGAGAGTTGAAGATGCAGTTGAAGGACTTGCTGGATAAGGGCTTTATTAGGCCTAGCACTTCACCTTGGGGTGCACCAGTCCTATTCGTGCGGAAGAAAGACGGGTCGTTACGGATGTGTATCGACTATCGACAGTTGAATAAGTCTACTATAAAGAACAAGTATCCACTTCCAAGAATTGATGACCTGTTTGACCAACTCCAGGGTGCCAAGTATTTCTCTAAGATTGATTTACGTTCAGGGTATCATCAGGTGAGGGTTAGGGAGAAGGATATTCCAAAGACGGCCTTCCGGACAAGATATGGGCACTTTGAGTTCTTGGTGATGTCGTTCGGGCTAACAAATGCCCCAGCAGCTTTTATGGATCTCATGAATACTATATTCAGGCCCTATCTTGATGTGTTCGTGATTGTATTCATTGATGACATTCTAGTGTATTCTCGTTCGGAGGCGGAACATGCGGGCCACTTGCGGATAGTATTACAGACGCTTCAGGATCGTAAGTTATATGCTAAGCTGTCCAAATGTGAATTCTGGCTGAACTCAGTAGCATTCCTTGGCCATGTGATATCTGATGAGGGTATTAGTGTCGACACTTAGAAGATCGATGCAGTAAAGAATTGGCCGAGACCTACAACACCATCAGAAGTCCGCAGCTTCCTAGGGCTAGCAGGATATTATAGGCGGTTTGTAGAAGGATTTTCCTCTATATCATCACCATTGACTAAGTTAACACAAAAAGCTACCAAATTCCAGTGGTCTGACACTTGTGAACGTAGTTTTCAGGAGCTGAAGAATCGATTGACATCTGCACCAGTGCTCACTCTTCCTGAAGGAACAAAAGGTTATGTGGTATATTGTGATGCCTCAGGTATAGGTTTGGGGTGCGTATTGATGCAGCGTGGGAATGTGATTGCTTATGCATCAATACAATTGAAGAAGCATGAAAAGAATTATCCAACCCATGATTTGGAATTGGCTGCAGTAATATATGCTTTGAAGATATGGCGGCACTACTTATACGGAGTCCATGTTGACATCTACACAGATCACAAGAGTTTACAATACATCTTCAAGATGAAAGAGTTGAATTTGAGGCAGCGTAGGTGGCTTGAATTATTGAAAGACTACGACGTCGAGATATTGTATCATCCCGGTAAAGCCAATGTTGTGGCAGACGCTCTCAGCCGTAAATCAATGGGAAGCTTAGTACATATTGAGGCAGGTAGATGGGGGTTGATTAAAGAGCTTCATCAGCTAGCCAATATGAGAATCAGATTGTTAGACTCTGATGATGGAGGTGTTACTGTACAGAATACATCAGAATCATCTTTGGTAGCCGAGGTAAAAGCACGACAATATGAAGATCCTATCTTAGTACGATTAAGAGAAAGCATTCAACAGTGTAAAAGTATGGCTTTTGGGATCGGAAAAGACGGGGCACTAAGATACCAGAGCCGATTGTGTGTGCCTAATGTGGCAGGGTTACGAGAGAAGATTATGAATGAGATTCATCAATCCCGATATTCCATCCATCCCGGCTCGACAAAGATGTATCATGATGTCAAGGAGCAGTATTGGTGGGATAATATGAAGAAGTCTATTGCAGAATTTGTAGCCAGTGTCCCAATTGTCAACAAGTAAAGATAGAACATCAGAAACCCGGTGGATTGCTTCAAAATATAGAGATTCCGACCTGGAAGTGGGAGGTGATTAATATGGACTTCATTATTGGATTACCTCGCTCTTATCATAAGTTTGACTCCATCTGGGTAATAATTGATCGACTTACAAAATGTGCCCATTTTCTGCCAGTGAAGACAACTTACACGGCTGAAGATTATGCAAAGTTGTATATCAAGGAGATTGTTAGGCTTCATGGTGTGCCCATATCTATTATATCAGACCGAGGAGCTCAATTTACGGCTAACTTTTGGAGGTCTTTCCAGAAGGGTTTAGGCACACAGGTAAATCTCAGCATTGCATTTCATCCGCAGACTGACAGACAGGCTGAACGTACCATTTAGACACTGGAAGATATGCTACGAGCATGTGTTCTAGATTTTAAGGGGAATTGGGATGATCATCTTCCACTCATAGAATTCGCCTATAACAATAGCTACCATTCCAGTATTAAAATGGCCCCATACAAGGCACTATACGGGAGGAGATGTAGATCACCAGTTGGATGGTTCGAAGTCGCTGAAACAGAATTATATGGGCTAGATTTGATTCACCAAGCTATTGAGAAGGTGAAAGTGATACAGGAGCGATTGAGGACGGCACAAAGCAGGCAAAAATCTTATTCTGATGTCCGACGTCGTGATCTAGAGTTTGAGGTTGGTGATTGGGTTTTCCTGAGGATCTCACCAATGAAGGGTATTATGCATTTTGGGAAGAAAGGTAAGCTGAGTCCAAGGTATATCGGGCCGTATAAAATTCTTCGACGGATTGGACAGGTTGCTTATGAGTTAGAATTGTCATCCGAATTGGAATTTGTCCACCCGGTATTCCATGTATCTATGTTGAGAAAATGTATTGGAGACCCTTCTCGAGTCGTCCCTATCAAAGATGTACAAGTTACAGAGGACCTATCATATGAAGAAGTGCCAGTGGCGATATTAGATCGGCAAGTCCGCAAGCTGAGAACAAAAGATGTAGCTTCCGTCAAAGTATTGTGGAGGAACAAAAATATGGAAGAAATGACATGGGAAGCAGAAGAGTAGATGAAGTCTAAATACCCTTACTTATTCCAGAATGAAGATAACAAGGATGCTGGTGGAAGACAGGATACATTGGAAGGTGAAACGGCTCTATGAGGTAAGCAATAATTTGAGAATACTCCTCCTTAATACAAAATGGTGATATGTAGATAATGTAAATACGCATAATGCTTTGTGTAGCCTTGTGAAGCCATATGTTGGGCTTAATTACTTGCAAGTTTTGCTAGTGACCATTTTATAGGGGAAAATTGATCGGAAATTTCCATTGGAATCCACGATGATTTAAACTCCCCATAAACCCTTACATTCGAGGACGAATGTTCCTAAGGGGGAGGGTGTTACAACCCATATCCACATGTGTTAGTTCATGCCATATATTAGTTAACATAAATCCAAGAAGGAATTATCTTTGAGATGATAAGAAGTCAATCCTATTGGTCTTAAGTGATACAAGAGTGTATAAGGGTGATTAACCAGTATTAGAAGTTAAACGAATCAAGGATGTTGTAACTCATATTTTCATGTAATCTAGCGGTGCTTAATACACTCAAGAGGTCATTTATTAAGGTATTTTAATCATATAATATCTGTATCATAAGTCTTGAAGTCAAACGAGTTATGAAACAAAAGTCGACAAAAGTTGTCGCAACCTAGGTTCATAATTTTACTTAAACATTAGGTCAAATGTTTCTAATCTTTTCTCATAATTTACAAGGAATTACGGGGTTATCTACCAAAAAAATTAAATATCTATGAGTCTAGTTTCCAACTCATTAAACCGTTCATCGATACGATCTCGGAGTAGAGAGATATTCGCGTTTTCGCTAGACTGCGCCAAGCACCTCTCTATGGGGCCCACTAAGGCGCTTTAAGATATTTGGACCTATATAGGATGCCTCCAACCCGTTTTAAGTCATTTATTCTCACTATTTTTAGACCTTAGAACCCTAGGAACATCATCTCAAGGTTCTCTCAACATTCAAGACCCAAAAAAAGGGCAAACAACACAAATCAAGTGTCGGGAACTCCGTGGCGCTAGTAAGTCTCTTGTTCTTCTTGTTGTTGCTCATTTTTGTGTCGTTCCAGCTCGTGTGGGAGGTTGTTTTAAAGGGTTTATGTTCTGTAAATACTCCCTCATGTTCTTAATATCAATCCTAGGTGATTTCAAGCCTTCTAAAGTGATTCTAGTGCCGAAAAACACTAATTGATCGCTAGTTTCGCTTTTTTGTTGTTGTGGCAGCATTGGAGGGATATTTCATGGAAATTTAAGGTCAAATTGGAGTTGTTCTTTCTGTATAAAGGTAAGTAACCTCTTACTCTATATGTATTTAAGATTATCCAAGTTGCAGCTAAGCCATTGAAGCTAGAACTTGTGAAATATATATCGAAAGGCTTGGAAGTAATGTTATTGTTTTGTGGACTGTTTTGCGTTGTTGTTGGGCTGCGTATTTTACTACTATATTGTGGAGTTTTGGAGGAGGAAGGGTGTGGAGAAACACCATATATATGTAGGGTTATGGGCTGATAGTTATTCGTAACATTTCCAGGTTGTTTGACACGACTACGGTGGTCGTCGTATGTATGGAGTGATTAGGTTGTGTGTGGACTATTTTGGGAGGCTCAATATGTTTATTATTGATGTTGTTTGGGCTGTTTGGTGACAGTTTTGAATGGTGTGAGGTCATATATATAGGGGAGGTGATGTCCGTTTCATCGTAAAATAGGTTGTGGTCGATACATAATAGTTATGACGCTTAAATGATAACGATAGTATCGTTTCTCTTATTGTAGACTAAGGAGTTTTGACAACTGCATAGCTTGAGATTGGGGCAGTATATACAAGGTATGTGAGGCTATCTCTTTCCTTCTTTTGCACGACTCCGATTGTACATAATGTAATGAACGATCTTCCAAGATACTCTACTCTTAGAAGCTAGCAGTACTTACATTGTTTTCCCTCTTATGGAACGATTGATGTTAATGTTGCTTCTCTTAGTCTTATGTTATCAATGTTGTTGGTACTTCCTGATTCTTATAAGGTTCATAGTGAAGAGTTAGTCCTAATAACGTGTACAGAGGATACCGACCTTACGTCACTCCGAAAGGTTTAGAATGTGATTCCATGAGTCAAGCATGCATTATATATATATATATATATCTATTTTACTCTACCGAGCCACGCTATAGTTGGCCGGGTACGACACCTATTGTGCAACCACTGATCAGTGGACACTACATGTCGTGCTGCAATTCCTGATAGACAGGCAGGTGCAGCTCCCCTACCACAGTAGACTGTCCAGTTCAGCGGTGATTGGCGAGATCCCTTCTCCGGACTTGCCTTGGTCTTGTTATGCAATTTTTGTTATAGACTTTATGGGTATGTCGGGACCCTGTTCCGGCTATGTTGCAACACTTATGTTCTTTTAGAGGCTCATAGACAAGTGTCGGCTCATGTATAGTTTGGTATGCCTTGTTGGCTAGTTTTTGTTGTATAATCTTTCATAGTAGCGTGGTAGCTCATACCTTATATGTAGTTTCTTGATTGTCTGGTCATCCCCTGCTATGTATGTTCATGCCGTCATATTTTATTGCTGGTTGTCCATGATCTAGGTCTACCATTTATATTGATCTCGTCAGCCCTAAAAGATAATAATGAAGGTTAGATGAAATGTGCGTCGGTGCTCGGCAAGTGTGGTCAGGTGCTAGTCATGGCCCTTCAGTTTGGGTCGTGACAAACAGTGACTTACAAGGGGAAAGAAGTTAAAGAAGAAGTATGTGAGACCCATGGTTTGACTCGATCGGGGAGATGCTTTGCCCCCGAAGAGTTGAGAAAAGCTAAAAGCTCCAAAGACAACCCAGTATTGGCAAAGAAAGCTATGACTGAGGAAGAAGCAGAGGAGTTCTTGAGAAAAATGAAGGTGCAGGATTATTTCATTGTGGATCAGTTGAGGAAGAAACTGGCTCAGATTTCATTATTGTCATTATTGATCCATTAAGACGAACACCGTCGGGCTTTAATGAAGATCCTGAATGAGGCCCACGTTCCTGACAAAATCTCAATAAACCACTTGGAAAATATAGCTAACAAGATATTTGAGGTGAACAGAGTCACTTTTTCTGATGATGAGTTGCCCATGGAGGGTACCGAGCACAATAGAGCCCTCTATCTGACAGCGAAATGCGAAGACTCCGTGGTTACTCGGGTGCTGGTTGACAATGGTTCCAGCGCAAACATTTGCCCTCTCTCCACTCTGAACATGTTGAAGGTGGATGATGAAAGAATTCACAAGAACAGTATTTATGTCCGGGGATTCGATGGTGGAGGGAAAGATTTAGTCGGGGACATAGTGCTTGAGCTTACAATAGGGCCAGTTGAATTTACCATGGAATTCCAGGTGCTCGATGTAGCTGTTTCTTACAATCTATTGTTATGTTGACCCTGGATTCATGCTGCCAAAGCGGTCCCGTCTACTCTGCATCAAATGGTCAAGTTTGAATGGGATAGACAGGAAATCGTTGTTCACGGCGAAGATAATTGGTGTGTTCCCAACGATGCCATTGTTCCATTCATAGAGTTCAATGACGACAAGGGGCCTTGGGTTTATCAGGTTTTTGACACGGTATTGGTAGATAAAATTCCATAAGGGAAGTGCTTTTCAACCCCGAGGGTAGCTACCACATCAGTCATGGTAGCTACCGAAATGTTGAAAAATGGTTTTGTACCAGGCAAGGGTTTGGGTGCATCTCTGTAAGGTATCGTGCACCCGGTGTTTCTCCCCAAAAACATGGATACGTTTGGTTTGGGGTTCAAGCCCACAACTGCAAACGTGAAAAGAGCTAGAAAGTTGAAACAGAGGGCCTAGGTCCTCCCAAAGCCCATCTCACGGCTTTCCAGATCATTTGTCAGGCCTGGCACCATGAAACACCTAGTGGCAACAGTTCCCAGTTCAGTGGTTGATGTAGATAGAGATTTGATTGAAAAGTTCGAGAGCTTATTCGCCGATGTGAACATGTTGGAAGCTGGGGAGGGCTCGAGTAAAGAGGATGTGCAGTTTGTTGGGCCCAGTGCAAAGATTAACAATTGGGAAGCTACTCCTCTCCCCACCAGGAAGGAGTTTTGGTAGTTTGCTTTGATTTTCTTTCAGTTTATCTGGATTACTCCAGGGTTGTAATTCAGATGCTATGTTCCGTCCGTTTCGATGTATAAACCTTGTTATCTTTAATTTCAATGAAATGCAATTTCCCTTTTTCTTCCTTCCTGATAGTTTTATTTTTGTTTTTCTTTTCTTCTTTGTATAGTTCTTTTAATGTTGGCTTCAATGATATGACATGCATGAGGAATCTCCGGCCCAGTCTTAAAAGACAATCTAATTCTGAAATAGTAATTCAATAAATAGAGTGTGATTGTGAATCTGAATATGACGAGAATGAAGCCTTTGAAGATATTAGTAAAAAATGAAGGCATTTTGAATAAAAACCCAATCCTAACCTGTGTGATACAGAAGCAATCAATTTAGGGGACCAAGATAATGTCCGGGAAACGAAAATAAGTGTCCATCTTGAACCACAACTCAGAGAGGATATAATTAAAGCATTATTCGAGTATAAAGATGTTTTTGTATGGTCCTATGATGACATGCCGGGTCTAAGTACTGACTTGGTGGTTCACAAATTACCCACTGACCCGGCATTCCCCCTGTCAAGCAGAAGCTGAGGAAATTTAAAACTGATATGAGTGTGAAGATTAAGGAAGAGGTCACCAAATAGTTTGAGGCCAAGGTCATTCGGGTCACCCGGTATCCCACCTGTTAGCCAATGTTGTGCCTGTGCCGAAGAAGGTTGGCAAGACCAGGGTATGTGTTGA
Organism: Nicotiana tabacum; assembly: GCF_000715075.1. NCBI lineage: Eukaryota > Viridiplantae > Streptophyta > Magnoliopsida > Solanales > Solanaceae > Nicotiana > Nicotiana tabacum. Next base: position 109,073,101 of record NC_134101.1, read on the forward strand.
TTACCGAGATCTCAACAAGGTGAGTCCCTGTCGATGCCCCCTTTTTCTAATGGGTCGAAATCAGGTATACGACATTGAGAGGACAACTCTATTCCCTTTCGAGAATTGGGTTTTGGAATTTGAAGAGTCGCCACCTAATGAATATAGTGCATTAGGACACTTTAAGAAGGGTTTGAGATGAAGAGACCAGAGACTAGGGTAAGGGATAGAAATTATCCCGAGGGGAAAGTGTTAGGCACCCCTCAAGATCCACTAGTGTGGTCACGGCCATGTTATAATTGTGACTTTACAAGTAAACAATCAAGGCTCAAATAAGGATTCGCATATAACATTGCAAATCAGGTTGAAAACTTTCGAAGGTAAGTAGAGAGGGCAGAAATTTATGAAAAAAAAGATTTGAATAGTTTTACAAGAAGAGATGAAAACAAATAAAGGGAGGGGGGTCCTAAGTTTATAATTAATATGGATCACTTCATTGCAATACCCAACGATCACTCCTCGGAAGAGGGGTCGCACGTGATATTAGCGCATCGGTCATCATATCCATATCTACCCTTCCCACCCCATTAAGGTGTTAAAGCGCGAAATGGTATCGTTACTTATTGCATGCTATTACCCGTCCCAATCCTATCAGTCCCGGAGGCATATGGGACTCCTAATCCTAAAGGGGAGGGAGTTGGGGTTTTTGTGGAGTTTTCAAAAGGATAAAAATCTAGGCAACAAGCATTAACAGATAGCAGTTAAAAGGGAAACAAATAGCAGTTAAGGCTCAAGTTAGCCTCCTCATTAAAGGCAGCAGATTATCTAGCATGACTTACAAATACTGGTGTGGTCTGTATTAAACTTAACGTAGGAAGGGTGGCTAATTTATCACATATTTTTAAAATAAGAAGTCCGAATTAGGCCTGCCTACTGGTTGTAATTATCAAAACTGATGCAATTATAAAAATTTACCCTAAGGCTTGCCTAGGCGTTAAACAGAACCTATAGGCATGATATCTATTAGTTTCAGAAATAAAGAAGTAAACTGATTGGAGAAAAAGAATTTTCAATTACAGGGACATAAGATCTGCAGGCGTTAAACATTATTGCTACCGATTTTAGGCTTATAAGCGAGTTGACGATTCAGGTTTAGTTAACAACTCCTATAGACATGCTTTCTAGGTGTTACTGATTTGAGCACTGTTATTGCTTATGCAGGAATCATATAGGCAGGTTGTCTACATGCAATTGATTAGGTATTTAAATCCTACAATAGCTTTGCCTAATGACGGATGCAGAATGCAGAAAGTCCTATAAACATGGTGTCTATATGAAGATGCAGAATTTTAGAATCAGCTTACAGGCATGGCATCTGTTATGAAATTGCAGAAAACCCTATAGACATAGTATCTATATGAGAATGCAGAAAATCCTATAAACATGGTATCTAAATGAGAATGTAGAGTTTCAATGATTTATAAAATGCAGAACTTTAGAAAAATAGTAATCCCTATGAACATGGTATCTACATGAGTGTAGAATTTCAGAAGTATAGTAATTCCCTATGAACATTGTATCTACCCCTTGCATGCATAGTCCCCTACCATTTTCCACTAGCCGACCCCAAATGTTTATTACAAAATTATTACAGACCAGAATGAATAAGAAAAAATATATCAGAAATTAAAGATTCCAACCAAAGAGAGCCTAATTCAGACCCCAGGTCTGAAATATGAGATAAACCAACTTCCAAAGATCAGATTCCAAAGCCTTTCTCTTATTTGGGATGTGTCAAAGTTCCAAGGAGCTTCAAGAACTCCATGCAATGCTTACACCCCAAATATATTGCAAAATTAGATTATAGTGCAGTATGGAAGGGCCAGCCCTCAAATGTCCAAGTTCAGAGGGAACTCGAGGTCCCAAAGCAAGGCTCAAAAGAGAAGGGTAGAACTTAAGGTTCTAGGAATCAGTGTAGCTGCAATAGAGGGGAATTAGGGAATGCCAAGGCAGGCTAGTGGTCATGCCCAGCAATTAGGAGTGCTGGCACACCCCTGACCAGCCTGTCAACTAAAAATTAGAGAGTTAGGACCTATTGAAGGTCAGGTTTAGCCCTGGACAGCAACTTGGATGCTGCCAGGCTATACCTCAACTCAACACACCTAAGGGAATGGGGTATGGGAAATTGAAAGAGCCTAGGATCCAAAGGATCCAGTTTTAATCCATGGACAATAACTTTGTGTATTGCCATGTCTTAAACCACAGCTCAAGCACATAAAGGGGTATGGGGAATGGGATTCATTGCAGTAACAGATAGCAAGACATAAGCATACTATCATAGAAGTTGAATTCTACAAAGCAGTAAAGTAGGCATAGACATAAAAACTTGTAAGTAAACACATCGGGGTTGATGCTAGAATTAATACTAGGACATACCAGTTTCAGGAAAAACAAATGAAAGCAGAAGTCTTGAGAAAGCCAAAGAGCAGAAAGTTTTAGAAGGGGTTGTGAGAATTAAGTGAAGCTCTGAAGTGTATTCCGTGTTGTGAAAAGAAAAAAAATTCGAGTATGTATAGCTTGGAAAACAGGTAGAGAATAAGGGAAGAATCATAGTAATTATGGAACTATGTATCAATTATAATCAATCAACATAAGAACTTCCTTTAATTAAGGAATTCAAACTCAAACGGTAATGGACAACAATCAGTTAAGGAAAGAGAATCAAGTAAACATCTTGTGTAAAGTAGGAAATTAGGGGTAAATACATAGGGGTTTAACTAAGGAAAGAAAATTTTAAAATATACGGTTAGCCCAAATAAGGCAAGAACACAGTAAATCAATTAGTACCTAGTAAATCAAGAAATCAGGGATTCGACATTACCAATGAACCAAGTCAGAAAGAGAGGAAAGATTTTAACTTATGGAAAATCAGTAGCAATCAATTAGACCTATTAAAAGGGATTCTGAATCAATCACAAGTTGGAAAGCCCTTTTACAGAAAGGTTCATCGCATATAAAGAGCATACAGACATGTTAAGTATGAAAGAAAAATTGTCATGCCATCGTAAAATTAGTGGAAAATCCAGTAACAGAGTTTAGAAGAGTTTATCAAAAGGTCAGAATCATATGAAACTTCGAGATTGATCTAAAAGAGTTGGGGGTTTTGAAATAAGAACCCCAGTTCGGGCAAACCATAAAGCAAAGATGAGAGGGCCAACAGTTGAATCAAAACATGTTCAGAGGTTTCTGAAAAAAACTGAAACTTCTAACATGCTTCTCGCAGCAACAGAACTCATGAATAGCATGTAAATACAATAGAAGAGTTCAAAGCAATAGAGTAAAGGAACTAATTCGAAGCATGATGAGAAAAAACTGATAAGAACAGTAGAAGGAAGCATGCTTAAAAAGGTCCTTTTAGAAGAGGCTTAAACAAAGTTCAGTAGAAGGAAAAAATAGTAAGAGCACTTAAGAACATGATAGAAGGATACAGTATGTGAAACATACCAGAACATGGTAGAAGAAAATAGTAGAACATAGTAGAAAAGCATACAAGGACATAGAGTAGAAAACACAATAGCAGAACATACAAGAAAGGAATAGAAAGCACGGTATAGGAACATACGTGGTAGAAGGAAAACATAAGAACACAGTAGAGGCAAATACGTTCAAAAGAAAAGGAGAAGAAAGTTAAATAAACACTTCGAGGTCAAAACACCATTGTATGTCGGAGCAAGGCCGGAGTTGGCCGGAATCATCGAATCGGTGAAGGTCTGAGTGAAGACCTTCGAGGTCTGGCCTCGAACCTTCGAGCATAATGCATGCAAGAGCCGGAGGAGGTGAGTATAGGCTGTCCATGGCCTGAGAAGCCATGGACTCTGGTGCAAATGGGATTAGGGTTAGAGGGGTTAGGGGATTAAAAAGGGAAAGGGTGAATCAGGGCCGTTGATCAAAATGATCAACGGCCAGGATTTAAAAGAAAATCCGGACGGGTTTAAAAATGGGTTAAGGTGTCGGGTAAAAATAAGAATTGGGTCGTCCAAATTTGAGTTTGAAATTGGGTCACTTTTAGGCTAGAATTGAAATGTAATGGGGCTACAATTGAAATGAACTGAGGCTACATGTTAAATAGCCAGTTTTACACTTTTTATTTATAAAAACAAATGGTAAAATGATTTTAAAAACAAATTAAAAGCACCGAGCTAATTAATATTATATAAAAATTAATCTGAAAATGCTCGAAATGATTTTATGATTGCAAAACGCTATTAATCGTAATATAGGCCATAATTGCAATTTTATGTAATTTAGCTTAAAAATATCAAATGAATTTGTAAAAATATGCATAAATCACGTTAATTATATTTTGGTGTAACTATGAGGATGGAAATAAATTATTCACCAAAATAATAATTTCGGAAATAATTATTGGATCTTGTATTGTTAAAATAGACAATAAATTGGTTTTGAAAATCTTTAAAAATTTGGGAAAAATACCAAAATACTTGGGCATGCTTATATATGCATACACATGCTATTTTGAAAGTATTTTGAGTATAAAAATATATAGGGAAAAATTGGGTATCAACAGCTGCCCCTCTTTACCCGGGAAGGATGAAAGAGTTATCGGGTAAAGGTAAGATAGCCAATTTTGACCGGAAGTGGCGATTTGAAAGGAGTTTTGACCGAGCTCTGGTTTTTGAGCCGCCTACATGTCCCTGGTCTTACATGAATCAGGCCATATGTAGTTCCGGAACCATTAACGGAATATGCCGATGGAGATTTGAAACGGACGAACGCGATGTTTAGATTGAGAGAGGTTTTCTGAAAAATCGATAGGCTGTGGGAACCGAAGCGAGATCTCTCCTTCTGAGACGGCCGTTGCCAGCCGCTGCACCTGCAAGTAAGCAATACGAGTGCATATTGTGCGTAAATTTAAACGTGATGCAAATTCCCATTAGACCATGAATGTTGTCCTCAGACGGTTAGGATGACGTTCTCGAATCATGACGTCCTGGGCGATGAGGCGTATGGTAAAGGATTCGCAGGCTATGAAATGATGTTCTCGGGCTATGAGAATGGTGCCTCTGAACCATGATGCCTTTGAATAATGATATGCAAAAGATAAAATGGGGTCCTCATGCCATGCCATGGCGTTCTTGGGCTATGAAAATGGTGCCTCCGAACATTGATGCCTTTGGACAATTTGGCAATTTTTCAGCCCATGAAATGCAGAAGGTGGTGATCTTTCAGCCGATGCAAGACGTAAATAAAAGGTGGCGATATTTCAGCCATGCAAGAAAATAAAGTGGCGATATTTCAGTCATGCAAGAAAATAAAGTGGCGATATTTCAGCCATGCAGGATGGAGACAGAGCTTAGTCTCGGAAGGCAGAAAGGCAGCCTTATGCAGATGATGATGGAGGTAGAGCTTAACCTCGAAAGGCAGAAAAGTAGCCTTATGCAATGCAAAAAAATGCAGATGGAGACAATGCTTAGTCTCGGAAGGCAGAAAGGTAGCCTTATGCAGCGCAGAAAATGCATATGGAGGTAGAGCTTAACCTCGGAAGGCAGAAAGGCAGCCTTATGCAACGCAGGAAATGCAAATGGAGGTAGAGCTTAACCTCGGAAGGCAGAAAGGTAGCCTTATGCAAAATGCAGATGGAGACAGAGCTTAGTCTCGAAAGGCAGAAAGGTAGCCTTATGCAAAATGCAGATGGAAACAATGCTTAGTCTCGGAAGGCAGAAAGGTAGCCTTATGCAAAATGCAGATGGAGATAGAGCTTAGTCTCGAAAGGCAGAAAGGTAGCCTTATGCAGTGCAAGAATGTAAAAGGATGATTAGTAGTAAGATCTCTTAGCTGATAGCCGATTACGACAATATAACTGCTGGGGAGATTGTGTACGGATAGCAATTGCGGGCAAGTGATGATTCTGAGAAGTTGCATTCTTGGTAAAGTATGCGTACATAAATATACCTGACGATATTGCAAGTCAAGCGCCTGCATCCAAAGAAAATCGTGAGTTCTGTGAGGGGAAAGGTTAGTTCGTCTTCCCCGGGCTCTTGACGTTGTGTGTCATTGGGGTAGCGTCGCTAAACAACAGCAATCTGGATAATAGTTATGCATGCTTTGTAAATATATAATCGAAAATAGTTTCCTTTAGATGAACCAACGACTGCAACGTGGTTCCAGATATTGCAACCTCTTTCGCTCCGGAATTTTGAGGATCCTCCTCAAAATTCTGCCCCAGTTTACTGGGCTGGCGCTCCTGGTGATGCGTGGACTAAAATCAACTTCAAAATTTTGAGGGTCCTCCTCAAAATTTTGCCCCAGTTCCAATAGCGGGGAAAAATGGAATTTTTATTAAATTATGACCGAACCCATAGGGCTGCCTACGTATCCCCTCTTAAACGGGAATCAGGTCCGGCGTAGTTCAAATTACATCATTAAGGGACATAAGCGGTTACACATAATATCGTTTCACTGCATCTGAATTGATTGGCTTCGGCCAAACTTCTCCATCCATCTCTGCAAGAATAAGGGCTCCTCCAGTTAGAACCCGGTGAACCATGTACGGACCCTGCCAATTGGGAGAGAACTTCCCTTGGCTTCATCTTGATGTGGGAATATTTTCTTCAACACCAGCTGCCCTGGCGTAAACTTCCTTGGCTTAACCCTTTTTTTGAAGGCTCTGGACATTCTGTTCTGATACAACTGACCGTGGCAAACCCCATTCATCCTTTTCCCATCTATAAGGGCTAACTGCTCGTAACGACCTTTTACCCATTCTGCATCATCCAACTCTACTTCTTGTATGATCCTTAAGGAGTGAATTTCTACCTCGACGGGGATGACCGCCTCTGTACCATAAACCAGCATGTAGGGAGTTGCTCCGGTCGATGTGCGGACCATAGTGCGGTATCCCAATAAGGCGTATGATAACTTCTCATGCCATTGTTTGTGCCTTTCGACCATCTTCCTTAGTATCTTCTTGATATTCTTATTGGCTGCTTCCACAGCTCCATTCATCTGAGGCCTGTAGGCTGTAGAGTTCTTGTGTTTGATCTTGAAAATTTCACACAACGCTTTCATCAGGTCGTTGTTGAGATAGGAACCATTATCGGTGATGATTGATTCTGGAACTCCGAATCGACAAACAATGCGGTTGCGGACGAAACCCGCCACAACCTTCTTAGTGACCGCCTTGTATGATGCTGCTTCGACCCATTTGGTAAAATAATCGATTGCCACTAAGATGAACCTGTGCCCATTTGATGCGGCAGGCTCGATATGTCCGATAACATCCATTCCCCAAGCGGCGAATGACCATGGTGAGCTTGTTGCAATAAGCTCGTTTGGAGGTGCCTTTATCATATCTGCATGTATCTGACAGCGATGGCATTTGTGAACATACCGGTTACAGTCTGTTTCCATAGTCATCCAAAAATACCCTGCTCGGAGTATCTTCTTTGCTAAGACAAAACCATTCATGTGCGGCCCGCATGTCCCTGCATGCACTTCGTCTAATATCTTGGATGCTTCTTTCGCTTCGACAAACCTTAGTAAACCCAAATTGGGAGTCCTCCTGTACAGGATTCCTCCACTATGAAAAAAGTTGCTGGATAGCCTACGAAGTGTACGCTTCTGAGTAGCGTTCGCAAGTCCTGGATATTCCCATGTTGTCAAGTACTCCTTGATGTCATGGAACCATGGTTTTCCATCCGCTTCTTCCTCAACGTGGGCACAATAAGCTGGCTGATCATGAATCTTTACTGGGATGGGATCAATGAAATTTGTATCTGGATGCTGAATCATGGACGACGATAAAGTAGCTAATGCATCAGCAAACTCGTTCTGGACTCTGGAGAGGTGCTGAAATTCTTGTTTTTGTGAACCTTTTCCTCAACTCCTGTATATGATGCAAGTATGGAAGTATCTTAGAGTTCTTGGTTGCCCACACTCCTCGAACCTGATGTATGAGCAAGTCTGAATCCTCGACCACTAGCAACTCCTGAACGTTCATGTCAATGGCCATTTTGAGCCCCAAGATGCAAGCTTCATATTCGGCCATATTATTGGTGCAAGGGAACCTGAGCTTGGCGGATACCGGGTAGTGTTGGTTGGTTTCTGATACTAGGACTGCTCCTATGCCAACTCCTTTGAAATTTGCAGCTCCGTCGAAAAACAACCTCCAACCATCATAGGATTCTGCAATATCTTCTACTATGAAAGATACCTCTTCATCGGGAAAATACGTTTTTAGGGGCTCGTATTCTCCGTCCACGGGATTCTCGGCGAGATGGTCCGCCAAGGCTTGCCCTTTGATTGCTTTCTGGTCACATAAACAATGTCAAATTCACTTGGCAGGATCTGCCACTTGGCGAGCTTGCCAGTGGGCATGGGCTTCTGGAAGATATACTTCAGAGGGTCCATTCTAGATATGAGATAAGTAGTGTAAGCACAGAAGTAATGCCTCAACTTCTGCGCGACCCAAGTTAGAGCACAACAAGTGCGTTCTAAAAGAGAATACCGGGCCTCGTACGGTGTGAACTTCTTACTGAGATAGTATATGGCTTGCTCTTTTCTCCCTGTTTCATCATGTTGTCCTAGAACACAACCGAATGCTCTATCCAATACCGCAAGGTAAAGCAATAGGGGTCTTCCTGGCTCAGGCGGAACCAAGACCGGCGGCGTTGACAGGTATTCCTTAATTCTGTCAAAAGCTTTCTGACAATCATTGGTCCATTTGGTAGCAGCGTCCTTCTTCAACATTTTGAAGATAGGTTCACAAATGACCGTGGATTGAGCTATGAACCAGCTGATATAGTTGAGTATTCCCAGGAAACTCATCACGTCCTTCTTGTTCTTTGGTGGCGGCAATTCTTGGATAGATTTGACCTTTGATGGATCCAATTCTATTCCTCAACGACTCACGATGAAACCCAATAATTTTCCAGCAGGAACCCCGAATGCACACTTGCCGGGATTTAGTTTTAGATTGTACCTCCTCAGTCTGTTGAAGAATTTTCTTAGATCTGCCATGTGATCCCTGGCTTTCTTGGATTTGATGATGACGTTCATCCACATATACCTCGATCTCCTTGTGTATCATGTCATGAAAGATGGTAGTCATGGCTCTCATGTAGGTGGCACCAGCGTTCTTCAAACCGAATGACATCATTTTGTAACAGTACATTCCCCATGGCATGATGAAAGCCGTTTTCTCTACATCCTCCTCATCCATCCATATCTGATGATATCCAGCAAAACAATCAACAAAAGACTGCAACCCATGCTTGGCGCAGTTGTCGATAAGAATGTGTATGTTAGGTAAGGGGAAGTCGTCTTTGGGACTGGCCCGATTAAGATCCCGGTAGTCAACACAAACTCTAACTTTCCCATCCTTTTTTGGCACTGGCACGATGTTGGCTAACCATGTCGGATACTCTACTACCCTGAGAACCTTGGCTTTGACTTGCTTAGTAACCTCTTCTTTGATTTTCAAACTCATGTCAGGTTTGAATTTCCTGAGTTTCTGCTTTACCGGCGGGCATGTTGGATTTGTTGGCAGTTTGGAAGCTACAATGGATGTGCTGAGACCAGTCATATCATCATATGACCAGGCGAATATGTCTTCATATTCCTTTAGGAACTTCGTGTATTCTTTCTTTTCTTATGGTTACAGGTGAATACTGATGCGTGTTTCTTTGACATTCTCTGTATCTCCCAGATTAACGACCTCAGTTTCGTCCAAGTTAGACTTAGGCCTATTTTCGAAATTCTCAACTCCTTTGACAACCTCTTCTGGTATATCATCCTCTTCTGAGTCCGTATCTGTTTGTTGCGTTGTCTCGTTGCAAGTCACAATCATTGGTTCATCATCAAGGCAAGTAATAGTAATGTTGTGTAAAATAAAGTGAATGACAAAAAAAATAATAAGAGCGAGATATATAATAAACTGAAATGCTTCGATTAAATTCGTAATTGTTTTGAGTATCAAAGCTCTTTTCAGAATTAAAGACAATGCGGTAATAAAATCAGCTAGTAAAAAGTAAAATGTGGTGCTTTTGTTTAGCCTTGCTACCCCGAAGCTTTCCGGGCCCTGGTGGTTCTGATCGACCAATTGTTGAGGTGCTCTCCTTGGTTCACAACTTGTATAGAAGGGTCGTCCTCCCTTTCCTCCTCGAAAATAACACAGCAGTCCATATCATCATCCTCTAGGAACAGATTCTTCACGGATGCCAATGCTTTATCTTCCTCCGACCCATATATAGTATCTGCCGGCTGGAAAGTCTGCTCCAGGTGAGGTATCAGATGCTCCAGTGGGTAGTAGGGACCGCGCCATGGTGGCGACCAGTGATTGAACTCCTCCTAAGTGTACTCATACCCCAAACCAAATGTAGTGCCATGTTTCTTCAGCTTGATGGGTTTGGCGATTCCCTGAAGGTTTTTGCCGAGTCCCTTTCTAGGTTCGTGTCCACACAAATTCAGGATACTTTCAATCTTGGTATCCCATCATTTATCTTTGTCTATAGCGTTGACTCTTTCAATGTGGTGGTATGTTTCTCTGCCTATTCTCCTTCTGCCTCCAATCATTGGGATGGTCTGGTGACTATATATGGGGTTGCTACCATCGCCATGAATGATCACCTCTTGGTGATTCCATTGGAACTTCACTGCCTGATGCAGGGTCGATGCTATAGCTCCAGCGTCATGGATCCATGGTCGTCCCAACAGCAAATTGTAGGATGTTGGGACATCTATCACTTGAAAGTCAACGTCGAACCAGGTTGGCCCCATTTGCAAGCATAGGCTGATTTCTCCGATAGTAGACCTTTGGGACCCATCAAAGGCTTTGACATTGATGGCCCCATCTTTGATTTCGTGCAGGCTCTTTCCCAATGTTCTGAGAGTTATCAACGGACAGATGTTGAGGCTGGAGCCTCCATCGATCAAGACTCTAGTGACGAAGTAATCCTCGTATTGCATGGTGATGTGTAGGGCCATGATATGACTTGGTCCTTCCGGCGGTAGCTCATCTTTGTGGAAGGTGATTTTGTGGCTTTCCAGTATTTGTCCTACCATATTTTCCATTTCTCCCCTAGTTATGTTGCTGGGTACATGAGCTTCGCTCAATATCTTCATCAAGGCATTTTTGTGTGCGTCAGAGCTCTGTAGAAGAGCTAGGATGGAGATTTGTGCTGGTGTTTTGTTCAACTGCTCAACGACCGAATACTCCTTAGCTTGTATTTTCCTCCAAAGATCGTCGGGGCCAGTTTTAGTAGTCTGTCCCGAGGCTTGCTTACTGGACTCAGCTAGGTGCTCTGGAGTGTAAACCCTGCCTGTTCTGGTCATACCCTACGCAGCAATTGCTTCTCCCGTCTTGGTTTTTCCTTTCCTCGTTGCTTCAGCTGTGTAATCCCATGGTATGGCATTTGAGTGGAATGGTGTTATGTCTGACATTGCTATAGGGATGGGTACCCTCGGTGGTAACACAGCAACTTCAAAGAGTACAGGTGCCTTTGGAGCCCCCAAACTCAACCTCAATTGGCCCGGCCACCTTCGCAGAAGAAGGTGCTTCAAATTCGAGAGGCATAGACATGTTTACATCATCGCCCCTGGAGGGCTGGTTCTGCACAATAATCGGGTTCAATGTGACTACTAGTTTCTTTGGCTCATCATCCTCAGCAATCAGTCCTATCGATCCCTTGGGGTCCAAGTCATTTTCGATCTCGATCATGTAAATGTCCCCACCTCTGTGATTAGGAAGAGGGTTGTTGCGGACATTAGGAGCATGCTCCTTTGCTACGATAACCTTATTGTCGATCAGAGTTTGCATCTTGTCCTTCAACGAGCGGCATTCGTCAATGGTGTGACCTTTCATGCCGGAGTAGTACGCATAGGTCCTATTAGGGTTGACCCACTGGGAAGGATTTTCTGGAGTTATGGCAGGGATAGGGGAGACGTAACCAGCAGCTTTAAGTTTCTCATACAGCTGGTCAATTGGCTCAGCGATGGCTGTATATTGTCTGGGAGGTCTGCGGTCAAAATTTTGTCTGGGTCTAGGGAAATTTTGGCGAGTGGGAGGTGATTGGTAGTGAGAGGGTTGGGCATTATAAGCTTGGTAAACAGGTGCAGGTTGAGAGTATCTGGGTGAAATGGGTTGATATGTGGGAGGTGGAGATGATTGGTAAACGGGTGGTGGATTTTGGTAAGAGGGTGCGGGTGCTTGGTAATTCGGGATAGGCTGATATGTAAGTGGAGGTGACGGGTAAGTGTGGTATTTTAGTTGTGATTTGTCTCCCTGTGCGACCATCACGACATTGACATCCTTCTTCTTGGACGTGCCACCAGACTGCAAAGCCTTGTTGGTGGCCTGCAATGCTTCAAGATTAGTAACCATACCATTCTTAATGCCTTCCTCAATTCTTTCTCCCAGCTTGATGATATCGAAGAATTTATGGCCCTCGATCAGCATCAACCTCTCATAATATTGTGGGTCCTGAGCTCGGATGAAGAATCTGTTCATCTGTTCCTCTTCTAAGGCCGGCCTGACCTTAGCAGCCTCTGATCTCCAACGAGTAGCATACTCGCGGAATGTCTCGGTAGGCTTCTTCTTCAGATTCTTGATGGAGAATACATCCAGTGCATTCTCTGTATTGAATCAGAACCTATCCATGAAATCTGATGCCATACCTACCCAACTTGTCCATTTCTTGGGGTCCTGACTGATGTACCAGGATAAAGCATCCCCCTTCAGGCTTCTCATGAAGAGTTTCATACGAATTTTCTCATTCCTTCCGACTCCAACCAACTTATCACAATATGTCCTCAAATGGACTTTGGGATCTCCCGTGCCATCGAACATTTCGAACTTGGGAGGTTTGTATCCCTCCGGAAGTTCAACATCTGGCTGAATGTAGAGGTCCTCATAATTCAGCCCCTCTATGCCTTTGTTTCCTTCCATGCCCTGGACTCGGTTGGTCAACTTCTTGAGTTCTGCTGCCAAGTTTCTGATAAGAGAGTCCTTGTCATCAGACTCAGGTGCACTTGAGATTGGTTGAGTGTAGTGGGGTATGGTAACTACGTAGATGGGAGTGTTGTGGGGGTGGTCGTTTGTGGTGTTCAGTAGTTCAGGAATGAGTAGTGGAGTGTGGCATGTGTTGCAGTGTGGAGCATGAGTGGGTTGCATCTGTGGTTGTGGGGTGTTCTGTGGAGGTGCGGGATTTTGAGCATTTGGAAAGTTGACATCAGGAGCGGTGAGAGTGAATGATAAATTTGCCAAGTTCTGAACTTGATCCAGTTCTTCTTGGAACTTCAACAGTTTCTGCTCAAGTTGGGCAGCAGTTTCTTTAGCAACCGGAGTACCCTGAGGAATCTCAATTCTTTCAATTTCCTTTCTGGCGCTTGAATCTCCCATTCTACTTTTGTTCTTGTTCCGGATAGGACTCGGAGGAGGAGGAGGTGGATGGCCCTTGGATCTCGTACTGTATGATGATAGTGCCAGAATGCACGAACTAACCTTTGGGGAGGGGAATAAAAATAAAGAAAAACAAAAAAGGTAACAAGTTAGTACGGGTTATGAGAAGAAAATATTGCAATATTTAAACACATCGTGCAAGAATATAAATCGCGTCCTAATTTGGGTGCCTCGTTGTGCCTGTGGTAGGCCTAGCGACAAATTAACTTGGATAACTTATAATGCTAAATGCCTCATTTTATTGATAAAAATAAGACGAATCCAAAACGACGCTAAATAACAGAAAATAAAATGTCACTAGTGGCCATCGGCCTTATTACATCATTGAAAGAAAAATAAATGATTTCTAACTACTTGGTCCCATAAGGACCTTCCCCAGATTTGGTATCTTTATCCCCCTCTAATAGCTTCACCAGCTCGCGCAGTCCTAGCAGTAGATAAGCTTGGGCCAAATGTCTGCCTGCATTCCCTTCAGCGTTTCGACAATCTTCAATCCTCTTGAGGAACTTTCCTTCTAGCTCCACTAGACCCCGCTCCAAATACCCTAGTCGCTTGTTGGCGCTGACAGCCATATCCTTCCATTCCTCGATCAACTTCTGATGGGCTTCTTGTATTTCCCGATGCTCACTTTCACACTCTCGAATTCTCTTGCCCAGTTGATTGTACTTAACATGTGCTTCAGCTTTTTCGTCGATGATTCTGTGTCCGTGAATGAATCCGGGCTGACCCATACCATTGTGATTATCTTCCAACCAACCCGAATAGTGCGGCACACAACCAGCGTGATACCTGTCTCGCTCAATAGATTCTTTCCCCAAAACGAGCTTGCAATGCCACATGTGTTGAGCTTGGCATTTGTGAGGGCTATCATCGTCCTGGAAATCAGCCCTAAAGTGACTCATTTTGTCGACCCTTGGTATGATTTGCTTTCTTCCCGCCTGCCTAATGGCTTGGAGGGGAACGTAGGGATAAGTTCCTCTTAGACCAATGAGTATGAGAAATGGTGTGTCTCGGGATCGAACAATGAATTCTTCCGTAGGGAACCATTCGACCATCCACTGTACCTGGTCTTCCTTTAGATTCTCAAATAGCTCCACCCATCTTCTAGCGTCCTCTGGCTGAGCGAACATGCTAGGCATATAACTCATACGCCTTGGCTGGTGGAAGGCAATGTGATCATCCCAGTCTCTGCGTGAGATCTCTTGTCGGTATTCTCCTTTCTGGAGGTGCTCCATGAGCCAGAGCTGAAGTAATAAATTGCATCCCTAAAAATGACTGGCTTTTCGCTGATAGTTGTCCAGAGCCCGGTATATCTCAGCAACAATCATGGGCACTATACTGAAAGGCTGTCCGCCAATTCCTTCCATCAGAGTCTTGGTTACCATTGCCATTCTGGTGTGGATCCTAGCCTTCTTCATAGGGAACACTATCATCCCCAGGAAATAAAACATGAATACGAAGACCCTTCTATGAATATGCCCCAGTGAGGTGAGGGCAAATTCATCTGAGTAGGTGCGGTATGACTTGCTATGGTCGTACCTCTCGTACATATAGTCGAATGGGATGTATGAGTCTTTCAGACAGGTCAAGTATGGGTTCATCTTCAGTCCCATCATCTTAAGGAAACCCCTACCCTTGCGATTCTCTAGCATAAGCAAACCCGGAGTCTCCCAAGGAATACCAGCTAAGCCTAAGTCATTTCAAGGTCCCCGAAGCGGAACACGGACCTGTCACTATCCCAGAACAGAGTTGCAGCCTCTATGATTTTGTTGTCAGGCTGGATTTCTAGAAGAGAAGGCGGATTCCCTAAGTATTTGCGGACGAGTGTCTGATCACTGGAGTGGAGATCTTCCCACCAATTCAGCAGCCTTGGATGAATGTTGGTTACCATCCAAATCTGGGGACTTCGTGCCTCATTTTCTACAAAATAGAGTGTTAGACCCCTACCCCGCCAGACTCGACTATTTAAACCAATAATTAGCATAAAAAGCATTTAGTTCTCTAAATAAATGCACAGAACATGTAGGTGTCCGTTTGGTTTTCAGGGAAACCCGATGGACTTTGGACAAGGCTATCTTAATGAGTCATTATGTGGACAACATAACTGACTCGACTAGATTTGACCATGATGCATGCACAGTTAGATAGAGTAAAGTTTCTATCGGGGTATTAGACAGGTACCCTTGAGCGGACAAATCAAGAGGGAAAGGCACGGAACCATCGACTGCACCACTTATCGACTGGTTTTACCGCAAATACGCCTTTGCCAAATTTAAAGGGTGATAATATTGGAAGAGCGCAACCACTCATTATAAGCGTTGCTATGGTATTTGTTTAGCACGAGTGGAATATGATGTTGAAGATGCAGTTTACAAGAATGAAACAAATTGACATGTATTTTCACGTTCATAAGATAAATGATTACAATAATTGCAGTAATTACAACAGTATTGAAATAAAGCAGTAAAGGAAATCAGCTAAAGGAAAGAAAAGACATGAAGAGCCAAGTCAGTTTCGTAGCAAATAAAAGACAGTAAATAAAGCAATTAATGAGATAGTAAAGTCACAAGCAACATGCAATGGTAAAAGCCTAAAGAAAATCCCCAGCAGAGTTGTCATGCTGTCGACGCCCCCTGTTTCTAATGGGTCGAAATCGGGTATACGACATTGAGAGGACAACTCTATTTCCTTTCGAGAATTGGGTTTCGGAATTTGAAGAGTTTCCACCTAATGATTATAGTGCATTAGGACACTTTAAGAATGATTTGATACGAAGAGACCAGAGATTAGGGTAAGGGATAGAAATTATCCTGAGGGGAAAGTGTTAGGCACCCCTCAAGATCCACTAGTGTGGTCCGGACCATGTTACAATTGTGACTTTACAAGTAAACAATCAAGGCTCAAATAAGGATTCGCATATAACATTGCAATCAGGTTGAAAACTTTTAAAGGTAAGTAGAGAGGGCAGAAATTTATGAAAAAAAAGATTTGAATAGTTTTACAAGAAGAGATGAAAGCAAATAAAGGGAGGGGGTTCCTAAGTTTATAATTAATATGGATCACTTCAATGCAATACCCAGCAATCACTCCTCAGAAGAGGGGTCTCACGTGATATTAGGGCATCGGTCATCATATCCATATCTACTCTTCCCACCCCGTTAAGGTGTTAAAGCGTGAAATGGTATGATTACTTATTGCATGCTATTACCCATCCCAATCCTATCAGTCCCGGAGGCATATGGGACTCCTAATCCTAAAGGGGAGGGAGTTGGGGCTTTTGCGGAGTTTTCAAAAGTATAAAAATCTAGGCGACAAGCAATAACAGATAGCAGTTAAAAGGGAAACAAATAGCAGTTAAGGCTCAAGTCAGCCTCCTCATTCAAAGCAGCAGATAATCTAGCATGACTTACAAATACTGGTTTGGTCTGTATTAAACTTAACGTAGGAAGGGTGGCTAATTTATCACATATTTTTCTAATAAGAAGTCTAAATTAGGCCTGCCTGCTGGTTGTAATTATCAAAACTGATGCAATTATAAAAATTTACCCTAAGGCTTGCCTAGGCGTTAAAAAGAAACTATAGGCATGATATCTATTAGTTTCAGAAATAAAGAAGTAAACTGATTGCAGAAAAAGAATTGTCAATTACAGGGACATAAGATCTGCAGGCGTTAAACATTATTGCTACTGATTTTAGGCTTATAAGCGAGTTAATAGCTCCTATAGACATGGTTTCTAGGTGTTACTGATTTGAGCACTGTTATTGCTTATGCAGGAATCCTATAGGCAGGTTGTCTACATACAATTGATTAAGTATTTAAATCCTATAATAGGTTTGCCTAATGACGGATGCAAAATGCAGAAAGTCCTATAAACATGGTGTCTATATGAAGATGCAGAATTTTAGAATCGGCTTACAGGCATGGCATCTATTATGAAATTGCAGAAAATCCTATAGACATAGTATCTATATGAGAATGCAGAAAATCCTAAACATGGTATCTATATGAGAATGCAGAGTTTCAATGATTTATAAAAACTTGTAAGTAAACACTTGTAAGTTTTAGACATAAAAACATGTAAGTAAACAAATCGGGGTTGATGCTAGAATTAAAACTAGGACATACCAGTTTCAGGAAAAACAAATGAAAGCAGAAGTCTTGAGAAATCCAAAGTGCAGAAAGTTTTAGAAGGGGTTGTGAGAATTAAGTGAAGCTCTGAAGTGTATTCCGTGTTGTGAAAAGAAAAAAAAAAGTCGAGTATTTACAGCTTGGAAAACAGGTAGAGAATAAGGGAAGAATCATAGTAATTATAGAACTATGTATCAATTATAATCAATCAACATAAGAACTTCCTTTAATTGAGGAATTCAAACTCAAACGCTAATGGACAACAATCAGTTAAGGAAAGAGAATCAAGTAAACATCTTGTGTAAAGTAGGAAATTAGGGGTAAATACATAGGGGTTTAACTAAGGAAAGAAAATTTTAAAATATACGGTTAGCCCAAATAAGGCAAGAATACAGTAAATCAATTAGTACCTAGTAAATCAAGGAATCAGGGATTCGACATTACCAATGAACCAAGTCAGAAAGAGAGGAAAGATTTTAACTTAAGGAAAATCAGTAGCAATCAATTAGACCTATTAAAAGGGATTCTGAATCAATCACAAGTTGGAAAGCCCTTTTACAGAAAGGTTCATCACATATAAAGATCATACAGACACGTTAAGTATGAAAGAAAAATTGTCATGCCATCGTAAAATCAGTGGAAAATCCAGTAATTGAGTTTAGAAGAGTTTATCAAAAGGTCAGAATCATATGAAACTTCGAAATTGATCTAAAAGAGTTGGGGGTTTTGAAATAAGAACCCCAGTTCGGGCAAACCATAAAGCAAAGATGAGAGGGCCAGCAGTTGAATCGAAACATGTTCAGAGGTTTCTGAAAAGAACTGAAACTTCTAACATGCTTCTCGCAGCAACAGAACTCATGAATAGCATGTAAATACAATAGAAGAGTTCAAAGCAACAGAGTAAAGGAACTAATTCGAAGCATGATGAGAAAAAACTGATAAGAACAGTAGAAGGAAGCATGCTTAAAAAGATCCTTTTAGAAGAGGCTTAAACAAAGTTCAGTAGAAGGAAAAAATAGTAAGAGCACTTAAGAACATGATAGAAGAATACAGTAGGTGAAACATACCAGAACATGGTAGAAGAAAATAGTAGAACATAGTAGAAAAGCATACAAGGACATAGTGTAGAAAACACAATAGCAGATCATACAAGAACGGAATTAGAAAGCACGGTATATGAACATACGTGGTTAAAGGAAAACATAAGAACACAGTAGAGGCAAATACATTCAAAAGAAAAGGAGAAGAAAGTCAGATAAACACTTACGCATTTTCAGAAAACCCTAGATGGTAAAAGAGGCTTCGGAAAGTAATTTTTGAAAGAAAAGTTAGGGAAATCGTTTGAACACTCAAGTAGAGCATAGATACACAACAGATCTAAAAGAAAAAATCGGGGAAAACCTCGACGGGTTAGGGTTTTAGAAGAACCCTAGAAAAAGCTTTGAAAAGGTCACTGATCTGAGTCGGAGAGGTCAGAATCAGGCTCAAAACACCATGATATGCCGGAGCAAGGCCAAAGATGGCTGGAATCTTCAAATCGGTGAAGGTCTGAGTGACCTTTGAGTTCTGGCCTCGAACCTTTGAGAATCATGCATGCAAGAGCCGGAGGAGGTGAGTAAAGGCTGTCCATGGCCTGAGAAGCCATGGACTCCGGTGAAAACACGGAGGAACAAGGTAAGAGGAGGCTAGGGTTCCGAAGGACCTTGAGAGTCTTGAGAGAGTTTTGGGATTCAGAGGCGGTGTCATTGTGCAAATGGGTAGGGTGTTAGAGGGGTTAGGGGATTAAAATAGGAAAGGGTGAATCAGGGTCATTGATCAAAATGATCAACGGCCAGGATTTAAAAGAAAATCCGGACGGGTTTGAAAACGGGTTAAGGGGTCGGGTAAAAATAGGAATTGGGTCGTCCGAATTTGAGTTTGAAATTGGGTCACTTTTAGGCTAGAATTGAAATGTAATGGGGCTACAATTGAAATGAACTGAGGCTACATGTTAAATAGCCAGTTTTACACTTTTTATTTATAAAAACAAATGGTAAAATGATTTTAAAATCAAATTAAAAGCACTGATCTAATTAATAATATATAAATATTAATCTAAAAATACTGTAAATGATTTTATGGTTACAAAACGCTATTAATCGTAATATAGGCCGTAATTGTAATTTTATGTAATTTAGCTTAAAAAATATCAAATGAATTTGTAAAAATATGCAAAAATCACGTTAATTATATTTTAGTGTAACTATGAGGATGAAAATAAATTATTCACCAAAATGATAATTTTGAAAATAATTATTGGATTTTGTACTGTTAAAATAGACAATAAATTGGTTTTGAAAATCTTTAAAAATTTGGGGAAAATACCAAAATACTTGTGCATGCTTATATATGTATACACATGCTATTTTGAAAGTATTTTGAGTATAAAAATATATAGGGAAAAATTGGGTATCAACAGTCCCAAGGATAACTTCCCATTGCTGAAAATCCATATATTGATCGATAATTGTGCCAAACATGAGATTGGTTCTTTTGTGGATTGTTATGCGGGCTGCCACCAAATCTTATTGGATGAGGAGGACGCAGAAAAGACGGTATTCATCATGCCCTGGGGAACGTACTGCTATCGGGTCATGCTATTTGGTTTGAAAAATGCTGGGGCAACCTACATGAGGGCAATGACGACCATATTCCACGACATGATACACAGGGAGATCGAGGTTTATGGGGATGATGTGATTTTAAAGTCTAGAAAGTAGTCTGACCATGTCAGAGATCTGAGAAAGTTCTTCCAAAGGCTTCGCAGGTACAATCTCAAGCTCAATCCTGCAAAATGCGCATTCGGTGTTCTGTCTGGAAAGTTGTTGGGATTCATAGTTAGCCGTTGAGGTATTGAATTAGACCGGTCAAAGATCAAAGCTATCCAGGAATTGTCACCCCCAAAGAACAAGACTGAGGTGATGAGTCTATTGGGGAGATTGAATTACATCAGCAGGTTTATTGCTCATCTCACGACAACTTGTGAGCCTATCTTCAAATTGTTAAAGAAAGATGTTGTGGTCAAGTGCACAGATGAATGTCAGGATGCATTTGATAAGATAAAGGGGTACTTGTCAAACCCACCTGTGTTGGTCCCGCCAGAACCAGGGAGACCTTTGATTATGTATTTGACGGTCTTGGACAATTCATTTGGTTGTGTGTTGGGTCAGCATGACATTACTGGCAGGAAGGAGCAGGCCATCTGTTATCTCAGTAAGAAGTTCACATCTTACGAGGTTAAGTACACTCATCTTGAGAGAACGTGTTGCGCCCTCACTTGGATGGCACAGAAGTTGAAGCACTATTTGTCATCTTACACTACTTACCTCATATCTCGTTTGGATCAATTAAAGTATATCTTTTAGAAGCCTATGCCTACAGGGAGGCTTGCAAAGTGGTAGATTTTTCTCACAGAATTTGACATTGTCTACGTGACCCGGACTGCGATGAAAGCACAAGCATTGGCTGACCATTTGGCTGAGAATCCTGTGGATGAAGAATACAAACCTTTGAAGACTTATTTCCCTTATGAAGAGGTAATGCACATTGATGAATTGGAACAGATTGCAAATCCAGGATGGAAACTTTTCTTTGATGGGGCTGCTAACATGAAAGGTGTTAGGATAGGAGCGGTACTTGTTTCTGAAACAGGCAGCACTACCCTGTTACAGCTCATCTTCGGTTCTACTATAGTAACAACATGGCCGAGTACGAGGCATTCATTTTGGGTTTGAGAATGGTTGTGGATATGGGTGTCCAGGAAGTCTTGGTCTTGGGTGACTCGGACCTTCTAGTGCACCAGATTCAAAGAGAATAGGAAACGAGGGATCTAAAACTTATACCGTATCGACAATGTTTACATGATCTTTGTCAGTGGTTCCAATCATTAGAGTTCAGGCATATTCCGAGGATTTACATTGAGGTCGTTGATGCTTTGGCTACTCTGGCGTCAATGTTACATCATCCAGATAAGGCTTATATGGATCCATTGTAGATTTAGATCCATGATCAGCATGCTTACTGTAATATGGTGGAAGAAGAGCTCGATGGGGAACCTTGGTTTCACGATATCAAGGAATACATCAGGTTGGTAGTGTATCTAGTACAAGCCACAGGTGATCAAAAGAGAACAATTAGGTGGTTGGCAAGCGGTTTTTTCTTTAGTGGAGGGGTTCTGTACAAAAGGACTCCAGACCTTGGGCTGCTGAGATGCATAGATGCTAGGCAGGCTACAGCTATTATGACCGAAGTACATTCTGGAGTCTGTGGACCGCACATGAGTGGGTATGTTCTGGTAAAGAAGATCCTTCGAGCAGGTTATTATTGGCTCACCATGGAGCGAGATTGTATCAGTTTTATGCGCAAGTGTCATCAATGTCAGGTGCACGGAGATTTGATTCATTCTCCACCATCTGAATTACATGCAATGTCTGCACCATGGCCCTTTGTTGCTTGTGGCATGGATGTCGTTGGACCAATCAAGCCAGCAGCATCCAACGGGCACAGGTTCATTCTGATGGCCATAGACTACTTCACCAAGTGGGTAGAGGCTAAAACATTCAAGTCTGTAACCAAGAAGGCGGTGGTTGATTTTGTGCGCTCAAATATCATTTGTCGGTTTGGGATACCAAAGGTGATCATTACAGACAATGGGGCTAATCTTAATAGTCATCTGATGAAAGAGGTATGTCAATAGTTTAATATTACACATCGCAATTCCACCCCATATCGCCCCAAGGCGAATAGAGCAGTCGAGGCAACCAACAAGAATATAAAGAAGATACTTCGAAAAATGGTGGAGGGTTCTAGGTAGTGGCATGAAAAGTTGTCGTTTGCATTGTTGGGTTATCACACTATTGTCCGTACTTCAGTAGGTTCGACTCCTTATTTGTTGGTGTATGGCACCGAAGCAGTGATACCCGCAGAAGTGGAAATTACATCCTTTCGAATTGTCGTGGAGGCTGAGATCGATGTTGATGAATGGGTCAAAACCCGCTTGGAACAATTGAGTTTGATCGACAAAAAAAGATTGGCAGCAGTGTGTCATGGCCAATTGTATCAACAAAGAATGGCAAGAGCATATAATAAGAAGGTGCGTCCACGGAAGTTTGAAGTAGGTCAGCAAGTGTTAAGACGTATCCTTCCACATCAGGCTGAGGCCAAAGGCAAGTTCGCTCCAAACTGGCAGGGGCCGTTAATCATAACTAGAGTGTTGTCAAATGGCGCTTTGTATTTAATAGATATAGAAGGCAAGTGTGTAGAAATGGCCATCAATTCCGATACGGTCAAGAGATACTATGTATGATTTTCTTTGGTTAATTTATATTTGTTTGTACTTCGCATGTTTTTGTAGATTTGGAATGACGAAGGCATTTTGTTCTGCTATCTAAACACTTTATCCTTTGTTACCCCCTTTGAGCCTTATTTATTTTCTTTCATACCCCTCTTTCGGGATCAGTAGCAAATATCAAAAACACCAGCGTGAAAGATAAGTAAAGGAAGAAGAGAAAAAGAGAAAGAAAAAAAGAAAAGAGAAAAAAAAGAATAAAAAGAGAAAGAAAAAAAAAAGAAGAAAAACAACAAAAAGAGAAAAAGAAAGCAAAAAGAGAAAGAAAAGAAAGAGAAAAGAGAAAATCACAACAACAAAGTAATTCCTAGGCCATGAACTACGTTCGACCTAATTTCTTTTAAGGATACGTAGGCAGCCTCACGGTTTGGTCCCATCAAATAAAAATCCAAGAGTCCCAAAACAAGAAATTGGGGCAGAAGTTGTGGTTGTTGTAAGAAATCTGATTCCGAAGGTTGTAATTTTGAACCCATTCGAATTGTTTTGAGCCTTTGATATCCTTTCTTTCTAACCTTATCCAAAAGCCCATATTACGGTCCAAAGAAAGACCTTCCGATCAGTCTTCGAGAGATACCAAGTCAAACAAGTGGAGGTGATTCATATCAAGGGCAATACTCTGGTCCAAGCAGAAAATATCGAAAATGAGAGTCTTATTGGTGAAAACCCTCACGGGCACCATAAAGTGACGAGAGCTAAGAGAAATGAGAGTGTCTTATTGGTGAAAACCCCCTCGGGCATCGTAAGGCGAAAGTGAGTTGAGGGATGGACAAATGAGAGAGGCTTGTTGGTGAAAACCCTTCAGGGCACCGCAGGCCGAACAAGGTCAAGGTTTTGGTGAAGAAATCAGGGTATGGAAATTTCGGGGCAACAAAGTATGGCAACTGAAAGTTGATCTTATGGACAAATTGGGTTGATTAATCCGAAATTCATGTCATGATCATTGGTGCCAGCCGCTCCACTCAGATAGGTCTCTTTTCTTTTTCCTCTTCAGATAGTCTTCCAGTTTTGGATTTTCTTATCCTTATCTCTGAAAGTCATTGCATTTCATTTCTTTTGGGTTTATTTCTCTAAGATGTTCCTAATGTTAGTTCTATTTAAGCAAATAAGAAGTAATTTCAAAGTTCACTACCAGCTTCAAAAATTGCAAAGCACAGTGCAGCTAGAGTATATCAAAGATGGCATGATGTAAAGTGGGATAAAGTGCCAGCAAACATTCCATCGACAGAATGATTTAGTAATTTCATGGGAGATGCAGAGGTTCAGTTAAAGGGGTCAGAGGTGTGAAATAACAGTTCGGGTATAGAACACCCGGGTCATCCAAAGTCATGTGGGTTTGAAAGTCAGTCGGGAAGTCAAGCGATTCTTAGCCAGTGCAGAGGAAGCCAATCAAAACAAAGCATGGCAGCGGAGAGGTCTTCAGCAAAGAATGCCACCAACTAACCATCACATTTTAAACTGACAAGATTTTTCTTCGATTGAAACAGGGGCAGAAAATTTCGGTTGTTCCGGGGAAATCCACCGCAGAGGAAAGGCAAGCACCAGACAGGTTTGATATTTGAAAGTTTCAGTACTTGCCTGGATAATGCGATTTAATTTGAAATTCTTAGGACCCTCCTGGAAAATGGGACCTTTTTTAAAATTCAAAACAATCGTGAGTAGCATCTAGCATAAATGTACCCCAAAGGAATATAAGTTGCTTTAGAAGTTTACATGTTCAAGATAGGACTCAATTAGGAATTTTCAGGACCCTCCTGAATAATGGGACTTATCTTTAAGATTTCAATTAGATAACAACATTTAGAGTAAGTTCTGATGTAGGGTAGTATAATTCAGCCGTAAAAGTTGTCACTCTTAAGATAGGACTTGGTGTTTGATTTTCAGGACCCTCCTGGATAATGGGATTTAGTATTTAAAAGTTTTAGGACCTTCCTGGATAATAGGATTTAATTTTAAAAGTTCTTAGGACCCTCCTGGATAATGAGATTTAGTTTTTAAGTTTTCAGGACCCTCCTAGATAATGGGATTTAGTTTTTAAATTTTCAGGACCCTCCTGGATAATGGGATTTAATTTTAAAATTTTAGGGCCCTCCTGGATATGGGATTTAACCTTAAAAATTCTCAGGACCCTCCTGGACAATGGGATTTAGTTAAAATTCAAAATGTTCATGAGTAACAAGATCTAGCGAGGCTCTACCTTGAGAAAATATAAGTTTGGTTTTGAAGTTTTCAAGCTTAGGATAAGATTCAATTTGAAATTTTAAGGACTTTCCTGAATAATGGGACTTAGTTTAATACCTCCATTAGATGCTAAGATTTAGCATAAGTTTCACCATTAGGAAGTTGAATTTAGCTCTGAAATTTTTACCCTTAAGATGAGATTTGATTTTAAATTTCAGGACCCTCCTGGATAATGGGATTTAGTTTTAGGTGTTCAGGATCCGCCTGGATAATGGATTTAGTTTCAGGTGTTCAGGACCCGCCTGGATAATGAGATTTAGTTTTAAGGTTTCAGGACTCTCCTGGATAATGAGATTTAATTTTTTGTTGTCAGGACCCTCCTGGATAATAGGATGTAGTTTAAGACTTTCTTAGATAACAAGATGTAGCAGGAGTAACACCTTTAGAAGATATGATTTAGATTTTTAAAAGACGTCATTTAACTAAGAGTTTTCAGGACCCTCCTGGATAATGAGATTTACCTTTCAAATTCATAGAGATAGTCGGTAGCATGATTCAATTAACACTCACAGATGCCCCCAACATCAAACTGGGGCAGAAGTTTTCTCTGTTTTTGTCTATTTTGTGCAATCAGGCGCCCACCTGGAGAACAAGGGAATACATTTCAAGTTCAGCAATCAGGCGCCCACCTAGAGAACAAGGGAGTACAATTCAAGTTTTAGCTTTCAAGTTCTTACTGATATTTGGTAACATGTCAAACTGGGGCATAAGTTTACTTTGTTTTTGTCTATTTTGTGCAATCAGGCGCCCACCTGGAGAACAAGGGAATACATTTCAAGTTCAACAATCAGGCACCCACCTGGAGAACAAGGGAATACATTTCAAGTTTTGGCAATCAGGCGCCCACCTGGAGAACAAGGGAATACATTTCAAATTTAGCAATCAGGCACCCACCTGGATAACAAGGGAATATATTTCAAATTTAGCAATCAGGCACCCACCTTGAGAACAAGGGAATACATTTCAAGTTTTGGTAATCAGGCGCCCACCTGGAGAACAAGGGAATACATTTCAAGATTCAGCAATCAGGCACCGACCTGGAGAACAAGGGAATACATTCAAGTTTCAGCAATCAGGCACCCACCTGAAGAAGAAGGGAATACATTTCAAGTTTTGGTAATCAGGCGCCCACCTGAAGAAGAAGGGAATACATTTCAAGTTTCGGTAATCAGGCGCCCACCTGGAGAACAAGGGAATACATTTCAAGATTCAGCAATCAGGCGCCACCTGGAGAACAAGGGAATATATTTAAGTTTCAGCAATCAGGTGCCCACCTAAAGAACAAGGGAATACATTTCAAGTTCAACAATCATGCGCCCACCTGAAGAACAAGGGAATACATTTCAAGTTCAGCAATCAGGCGCCCGCCTGGAGAACAAGGGAATACATTTCAAGTTCAGCAATTAGGAGCCCACCTGAAGAACAAGGGAATACATTTCAAGTTCAGCAATCAGGCGCCCACCTGGAGAACAAGGGAATCCATTTCATGTTCAGCAATTAGGCGCCCACCTGGAGAACAAAGGAATACATTTCAAGTTCAGCAACCAGGTGCCCACCTGGAGAACAAGGGAATACATTTCAAGTTCAGCAATCAAGCGCCCACCTGGAGAATAAGGGAATACATTTCAAGTTTTGGTAATCAGGCGCCCACCTGGATAACAAGGGAATACATTTTAAGTTCAGCAATCAGGCGCCCACCTGGAGAACAAGGGAGTACAATTCAAGTTTTAGTTTTCAAGTCTTTACTGATGTTTGGTAGCATGACCAAACCAGGGAAGACGTTTTCTTTGTTGTGTTTATTTTGTGGAAATCAGGCGCCCACCTGGAGAACAAGGGAGTATAATTCAAGCTTTAGTTTTCAAGTCCTTACTGATGTTTGGTAACATGACCAAACCGGGGCAGACGTTTTATTTTATGTGTTTATTTTGTGGAAATCAGGCACACACCTGGAGAACAAGGGAATACATTTCAAGTTCAGCAATCAGGCGCCCGCCTGGAGAAAGGAAAACGTTTCAGACTACAATTCAAGGCGGCAACAAGGGGACTCCACCAGGAGAATACCAGTCAACAAGGCAAAAAGAACCACAAGAGCAAGTTTGAAGATGTAGATAGGATTTTGTAATGCATAGATTATAGTCTAGTCTAGCTTCTTTTTATTCTATCATGGTGTAATAAGGGGTTCAGTAAGCAGTAGTAGCAGCAACAGCAACAGTTAAACCACAGTTTCATGGTAGTCCTAGCTACCAAAACTTCTGGAACTACACTGACATGATTCCTTTATAGCCAAGGATATGTAGGCAATCTCGGAAGTAGGGTGCGGTCAAAGATTTCAAAAATGCTTCCCACGGAGTATTCAAACGGGCAAAAAATCGCTCGTATCCGCTCACTTTCTCTTTGCACGAAAACTCTTCGTGTTTCCGGGCAAAGAGGGGCAGCTGTGAGCACGTGATTTTTTCCCTATATGAATTACTCCCATAAATTCAAAACAAAATAATTTTTTCCATTTGTTTGCAATTTCGCAGATTTTTGTTTGTTATTGTTTGCATTTGTTTGTGCATGTTTATTTTATTTAATTAACGAAAAATACAAAAATATGTTGCATTTGCATTTAGGATTTAATTTTACGTTTTAGGATTAATTGACAAATTAGTTGTTTTATAAAAATGAAAAAATCACAAAAAAATAGTTTATTTTGCACTTTTAATTTTAATTTTAAATTTTGGTAATTTTTCCTTTAATTTGGTTTTTTAATTATTTGTGGTAAGTATTATTTAGAGTTAATTAAATAGGATAATTTGATTAGGGATTAATTTCGGTTTATTTTAATTTTAATTCAAAAGAAACTAAAAGAAAAATGAAAAAAAGAGAAGAAAACAAAAAGAAGGAGAAAAGGATCAGATTTGGGCCAATTTAATTTAAAATCACAAGCCCAAACGTTTTGCCCTGGAACCCACCCAATTTTTGGCCCAAACCCGCCCCAATATCTGGTCCAGCCCCACCGCCTAACCAAACGATGCCGTTTTGATATCCCCAGATCTGAGCCATTGATCTCTTTCAATCCAACGGACAAGAACACGGGGTCCCTAAGTATATTACTATCCTAACACACCCCCTACCCCCTCTCATCGTCCCCACACACCCTCAGAGAACCCCTCACCGCCTCCGCCGTGAGCCGCCTGCCGGAAATCGTCTCTGCCGGCGGCGTTGCTCCAATCGACCCAATTTTTACATCATAGATTCCTCTCTTTCTCATATTTCCAAATCTCCAAACCCCCTCCCTCGAATCCTAGCCCAACCTCTCGAATCTTGAATCAAAGAGGACGACCAAAACCCTAACTCATCCAATTGGCCCAAAAATAACACCCCATGACCACCAAGACCACCTCTTCCCAAATCCTTACTCCATTCCACTCGAATATAACTGAAACTTGTCGAATATTGAATCTGAGTTCAGGCCCTAAAAGCCTAAATCGAACATGTGCATGCAAGGCTATTTTCTCCGAAATCCCTGAGTGCTCAAGGCTGCTTTATCACAAAATAATGACGTTCGCTTGTTCTTGACCAAGAACAAGTGATTGACATTATCTTGGGGTAACTTAGAATGTCAGTATCGATATCGAGCTTAGTCGGTGAGTTCCCTTCATTTTTTTGTTCATGTTGGTGTTATTACACCTCTTATTTCTCTTCTTTTCCTCTCCTTTTCTCTAGTTAGTTTTTTTTTTCTTGCTCAGGCTGAAAACTCGACCAATTTTCTGAGTTTAAATTGCTTGCTGTTTCGTTTGGTCCCTTTGTTTCTTTTTCAAATCGTAAAAGCTAATCCTTTGATTTTCTTGGTCTATTTGGTTTGCGTTAATGGCATGTTCAAATTCTGATTTTCACCCTTTTGTCTTAGCCACCTAGTTTAATTCAATTAGGTCATTTTGATTTAATAACTTAGTTAATTCCTTGCATATTTGTGTTAATTAATCAGTAACTTAGTTTAGATTTTGATTGTGGAAATCATCTCAGTGTTTGTGTTGTTCTATTTTTCCAGATGCTTATATAATTTAGTTGGGTTAGTTTATTGTTTGGGCTTTGGGTTGTTTCCGACCCATTTGCAAAGTGCAGCCCGTTCAATTTGGTTTAAGTCATTGGGTCAAATTAACCCATTTGGAATTCTGAAGCAAGTTTCATGGGTTTGAGGGTTTGGGAAAATTGGCTTAGGGAATCTTTGAAAACTGATTGAGGAAGCTTCTAGGAAGCTGGGTTGGGGACTAATTTGAACTTCTCAATTTTACACTAATGGTACCTAAGCTAAAATGAAAATATCAAAAGGTTCTAAGTGCAAAATAGAATCCTAAGGTCTGCCCTAGTCCCTTGCCTATAAAGGCATCCTAACCTTGCCTTTCAAGGCAGAGAAAAAAAGAGAAAAAATACAGAAAAGGCAAACGGCTAAGGATTTCATAGAAACTACTGTTCCATTGGATTTCTTTCTATAATTCTTGAGGTTTTGAATATCTGAAGCAATCTTTGATTCATATGGGGATGAGTTTGGTTTAATTTGGTTTTTGAAAGCTGATTCTGAGCTGAATTTGTGCTGGGAGTCCTGATTTCCAGTTTTTTTAGCTTCCATTGTTTAGCTTTAATTCTTGAGAGATCATAAGTACTTATCTGGGGTGAAGATGGTCTGATTGTGGTTTTTTTTAAAAACCAATCTTGAACTACTGAGAGGCTACTGTTCCATTGCTACTATTGTCATTGTCCTGCTATCGCTGACCTTCTTCCTTTTTCTATCATTTTGTTTTCCAGGTATTCTCAAACACTATGGACACCATTTAAATGTAGTCTGAAGCTTGAATCTGAAATATGGACAAATTGGATGATGGTTGCTATTGAACTCTCACTTTTGTCTCTTTTAATTTCATGCATGATGCGTATTATTTAGTCCAGGAATAGCTTGGTCGAGTCTGTTTATGGTTGAATATAGTATAACTATGTTTGTAATTATCTTAGTGTTGAGAATACCTGCTAAGCTCTTTGTTCTAGAATTAGTTTTGGTTTGAAACATGGAACAAGTTATGGCTCAGTTACTTGGATTTTATGGGTTTGAATTTGGGTATATGTATAAAGGGACTTTCAAGGACATTCATAATAGGCATTTGCATATGCAGTATTCCGTATTACTGTTCTGAATTTTAGTTGTTTGTTTGAAGTTTCCTTTTAGGAGTAGGGGTTAGTAATTTATCTGCTAATGTAACTTCTGTGCAAAAGTAATGTGATTAGTCGTGTTTGTATGATGTTGAAACTGTTAAATTTTGCTACCTGCTATTAGTTATTAGAATTGGAACTCATAATCGATTTCAAGGTTAAATCATTATTGGATGTCACGTAATGGGCTATCGACAAGTTAAAGATAGATCCCAAAGCTACTTGCATATGCATTGGTCTCGTTGTTGTCCTGTTGAATTCTCTACGACTTCAAGCTTGTTCATGCATTGAAAGGAGTCGATGTTGAGCTTGGTGCTCAGCAGCTGTAGGGCTTAGAACTTGGGCTCAATTATGAGGCTCAATTCTGAAA
The DNA here is from genome assembly GCF_000715075.1 of Nicotiana tabacum. Lineage (NCBI taxonomy): Eukaryota > Viridiplantae > Streptophyta > Magnoliopsida > Solanales > Solanaceae > Nicotiana > Nicotiana tabacum. The sequence goes on from NC_134101.1 coordinate 109,103,867, forward strand.
GTCCTTCGAACGAGATCCGGGCCATTGCTTTCGCTGGACCATCAGTCCTCCTGCATTGGCTCAAGCCTTTTTGTGTAAATAATGGGCTCTGCCTCACACGAGCCATTTCAGTTAGTTTACATGGAATCGTTAACTACATTTAGTGTTAACTAATTAAATTATTGAATTTGGGGTGCGCCAAGCCAAACAAAATCTTAAAATGTGTGGCTCTCGCTTAATTAATATTTTTGTCCTTAGAAATCGAGGTGTGCCATTTAGTAAAATTTCCACGGCCCTCGCAAAGTTGCAAATGCGTAGTTGCTTTAGGCGCGTTGTTTTAATAATTTACCTTCCTAAACTCGGGTGCACATTTATGTGACCCAAATCCAAATCTCAACGATGTTAAAATATGTCAAAAACCACAGGTGCATTTATGTGACGTGGTTCGAAACGTGTTTTATTAACGTTGCAATTTTCTTTAAGAATGAATAAAAGCGGTTAAAACTAAAATTTGCACATAGGTTCATAATTGTTTAAATCAGATAATTAAGCCGAATATAATAGTTGAGCGACCGTGCTAGAACCACAGAATTCGGGAATGCCTAACACCTTTTCCCGGGTTAACAGAATTCCTTACCCAGATTTTTGGTTCGCGGACTGTAATACAGAGTCAATCTTTTCCTCGATTCGGGATTTGAACTGGTGACTTGAGACACCATAAATTATCCCAAGTGGCGACTCTGAATTTTAAATAAAAATAATCTCGTTTCGATTGTCCTTTAATTGGAAAAACTCCCTTATATACTCCTTTCCGGGGGTGTAGGTAAAAATGGGGTGTGACAGTGGGGTTGACCCGTAGGCTCTTACCAATTTGGTTGGTACGACCTGTTAGCTTAAGTCGGCGTCTGAGCTCTTAAGCTTTTGCTATTAGATATATTCGGTTAACTGTTTTAGGTTCAGTCTCCGAGCCGGGTTTTGACTCGAGCTCATTGACCCTTAAGTTTTTGAATTTAAAGGTGGACCTTAGGCTCTTACGCATTAGGTCGGTACGACCTTTTATATGGGATGACGGCAGTGGCTCTTGCGCATTGGGTCAGCACGACCTCTTATATGGGTTGGCGACAGTGGCTCTTACGCATTGGGTCGGTACGACCCTTTATATGGGATGGCGACAGTGGCTCTTATGCACTTGGTAAGAACAACCTCTAATATAGGCTTTATTTTTCCCTCGTTAAGGACTTTTTGAAATTGTGTTTTCCTGACTCTTCGACAATTTCGATAAAAACCTTGATTGTGAGTCGTTATATGATGATGAACGAGCACCTCGAGAGGTTTTGCTCGGTGGCTGAGTGTTTTGAAGCCTATAATATGGAGCTGACATGGTCGAAGCTCTTTTGCCTATGTCGAGGGTAGCCTGTTTAACTGGTTCTTTTAGAAGTAATTGAAGGCCTGTGATTTTATAGCGATGGTAGGGCGTCCCTGAGTTGCGTTAGTTTGGTCGGAGCCTTATGAACGTAGTCATTTATGTTTGGCCGTAGCCTTTTAGTTCCCGAGTGAAGTAATTTTGGCATCTATATCGAGGGTATGCCTTTTTAGGGGTCTTACAAGTTTGAATATATAGCCTTAACTTTAAGATCGGGTAATGCCTTTCTGTAAAGTCTTATAATTTTTACACGCCTTACTTGAGGTCTAACAGTTTTGGTTACTTGGCGCAATTATGGTTCATTCCTTGCTTAAGGTCTTACGAGGTCGAGGTTGCCTGTATGGGGTCTTATGGCCTCAGCAGTCCCCAAGACATTGAAAGTTTTCTTGGCTCTGGAGCCATTTTTGTAGACTTGATGTTTCCTCATTGAGGGCTTACGAGCTGGAAGCTTCCGACCCGGGGGTCATACAGTTTCGAGTTTTTGACGCCAGTCCCCGAGTGTCCGGGACGTTCTTGGCTTTGGAGCCATTTTTGTAAAAAATACTGGACTACTTTGAAACACGAACTACTTTGATGGAGGGGAAAGTATTCTTTGATTACTTGGTACAAGTATACACGTTTTTGCTGTCAAGGGATCGGTTATTCTATACGCACACGGTTCGTTTGACCGTTTGGCCCGGTACATCGTTTTCCTATCGAGACCCCATTTAATACATCTTGGCTTCTCCGAGGAGATGACCTTCCTGGGGGATGCCCCCCAGTATTCGAGGTTGATTGAAGAGAAGCCTTGAATAATTGTTGAGTCTTCCTTAGGTAGCATATGGATGTTGCCTCATTAAAAACCTTACCGGTAAAACCCTTCTTAGGATAAAAACCCGGTCGAAGGAAAAGAGTGCAACATACACGTTTGGAACCTAAGGACTTCGAGTTGGAAAGCGCTTCGGCCATTTCGATCGGATACCTGCACTCAAGTTAGTATAAAATGTAACTACTAAAAAAAGGAGATGATCATACCTTAGTGCTGACGCGCTTCGGGCCTCGATATGTTTCTATCGTTCATTCTAAGGATGCGGTATGGTCCTTTGCTTTGTTTAGTTTAGTGTATCTGAGAATATAGCTTGTCATTGCTATTTTACTATTTTCTTATCCTTTGGCTCCCTCGACGGTGGAGGTATTGGTGCTGGTGCCACATTGTGCACCGCAAATATCTCTTTTGCTGTATGTTGTTCCCTATAGGCGATTTTTATCCGTTCCTTTGTCGAAAATTTCATCATTTGATGGAGGGTGGATGGTACTGCTCTCATGTAGTGTATCCATGACCTTCTGAGCAATGCGTTGTACCTCATGTCTCCTTCAATGACATGAAACTTGGCATATTGGGTTGTGCCAGCCACGTTGATCGGGATGGTGATTTCTCCTTTCGTTATTTCGCTTGCCATGTTGAATCCGTTGAGGACTCGAGAGAGGGGCACAATCTGGTCGAGTAGTCCGAGCTGCTCCACCACCCTCGATCTGATAATGTTGGCCGAGCTACCTGGATCTACAAGCACACACTTAATTTGAAATGTATTTACAGGAAAAGAAATTACCAATGCGTCGTTGTGAGGCTGAGATAGAGCCTCGATGTCTTCGTTGCTAAATGTGAGGGCATCCTCCGGTATGTAACCTCGAGTTCACTTTTCCTTGGTGATGTATATTTTTGTTCTCTTGAACATGGGTTTTTGTGGGGCATCGATGCCTCCAAAGATCATATGGATGAAATGTTGTGGCTTATTTGTTTCATTCTTCTTGGTCGCCTCCCTTTCCCGTAACTGATTTTAGTTCAATCGCTAAGGAATTCTCAGAGGTGACCTTTGCTGAGTAGTCGGGCTACTTCTTCCTGGAGTTGTCGGCAATCCTCAGTCATGTGACCGTGTATGATATGAAATTCACACACTAAGTTATGGTTCCTTTGCGAAGGATCTGATTGAACGGGCCTCGGCCACCTAGTATCTCTGATTTTACAGATGGAAAATATGATATCTAAAATATCGACGTTGAAGTTATATTCCAACAAGCGGGGTGCCTCTGTCAGTCCTGTGTGCCTATCGAACTCAGCTCTATTAACGAGCCCCCGAGGATTCTAGCCTTGATCCATCCTTCAGTCATTGGGGGGTATGTTGCATCTCGGGGCATTTCTTCTATCTTCTGTGTATGGTTGGTATCTTTCTTTGTTTGGATTTGGCTCCTTTGCTAAAAGCCTCCTAGGATATACCGAGCCCGAGGGGGTTCCTAGTTGGTCATCTTTGACCTTGATCTTTGATTGGTATCAGTTGTGGACGTCCGACCAAGTCACGGCGAGATATTCGACTAAGTTCTTCTCCAGCTGCTTCGAAGCTATCGAGCTTCGCTCGTTCAAACCTTCAGTGAAGGCCTGCACTACCTAGTCGTCGTAGACTGGTGGTAGTTCCATTCGTTCCATTTAAAAGTGAGATACAAACTTTTGCAGCATCTCGTTCTCCATTTGCTTGATTTTGAAGACGTCGGAATTCCTTGTAGCTACCTTGATGGCACCAGCTTGTGCCTTTATGGAGGAATCTGCCAGCATGGCGACGAATCTATCGAGTTTGGGGCTAGGTTGTGATACCACATCATCGCCCTTTTTGAAAGTGTCTCTCCGAACTTTTTTAGTAGGACGGATTTGATCTCGTCGTCCTTTAGGTCGTTGCTCTTCACTGCACAAGTGTAAACAATGACGTGCTCGTTGGGGTCCGAGGTACTGTTGTACTTTGGAAGGTCGGGCATTCTAAAATTCTTTGGAATGGGTTTTGGAGCCGCTTCGTGTGGGAACGGCTTTTGTATGAACTTCTTCGAATCTACACACTTCAGGATCGGGGGTGCGCCCGGAATTTGATCGACCCTAGAATTGCAGGTCTCTACCTTCTTGTCGCTGGCTTCTATCATCTTCTCACCCGACTCGATACTCTTTGTAAGGTCCTTGAGCATCTTTATGATGGCGGGGTCGGCTACCGACCCGTTGTTGCTTGATCTTTCTGGTACTTGCTCAGCTTGGGGAGTCATTTCCGGTGCTACCATGCTAGGAGTTTTCTGGTGGCTTTGCAGTTGAGCAATTGCCAGCTGTTGCGCCTGTAACATTTCAAAAATAACGTGAAGGCTAACCTCTCGTTCTTCCCTAGATGGGGTTTTTCTGAGCCTCTTGTTGGTCTCCTTGGCGTACGCTCCTGTTAGTGTGGGAGCTTATATCGATGTGTTGGGCATCGCATGAAACCACATATACAGGGATTGGCTCTGGCGCGTCCCCAGGGTTTAATAGCGGTGCGCCAATACCCGAAACAGCTACACCATTCTCTACATGGTCCTCAAGACCGTTGTTTTCATATGCATTCACTGAGTTAGACATTTTGACCTGAAATCAAAGATTGTTGGACAAGAAAAAGCGTGAAAGATAACTTGCATCTTATAGTAAACTTTCACGACCCTAGTTCACCAACCGTGAACATGTCATGACGGCACCTAGTCTTCGTGACCAGGTAAGCCTAACACTTGCGGAAACATAATAATTGCGGAAAAATAGAATACCATATTTAATTATCTAAAAAGGAAATTGTACTGAATATCACTCGGCATATACGACTCAATATCTCAAGACTACAACAATCCCAAAACTCGGAAACTCACGGGAAAACACAGGCTATAGAAATGTATAGTGAGGCTCCAAACTCCAAAATATCTAACAAACGGAAGGAAGGAGAACTAAGTACTAAAGATAGAATAAAGAGGGAGACTCGTCAGTCTGCGGATGCAGCAGATCTACCTCGAAGTCTTCGTAGTCCTCCTGCCTCACTGATAGTGTGCCTGAGTAGAGGTACCTGGATCTGCACATGAAAAAAAACATGCGCAGAAGAGGCGTGAGTACACCACATCGGTACTCAGTAAGTGTCAAGCCTAACCTCGGTTGGGTAGTGACGAGGAAGGTCAGGGCCCTACTGAGGTTATATAAAATATAAAGATGGCAGGATAAGATAAGCAGTGCAATTGAGAACCTACAGTAAGAATCTATGCAGGATAATAAGAGTACAATAACGAAAACAATGATGAAAGCAAACCATAAGGAAAGTAACCGGGGATCTCTAAGTATCCCGAGGATCTCTTAGTATCCTCGACATGTACTAGGGATCTCTTGGTATCCCGAGGATCTCTCGGTATCCTCAATATAAGCCAGGGATCTCTTGGTATCCCGAGGATCTCTTGGTATCCTCAATATGTACTAGGGATCTCTTGGTATCCCGAGGATCTCTCGGTATCCTCAATATATGTACGGGGGATCTCCCGAAAATCTAACCCGTAGTCCCAAAGTAAATGTGCAGGGGGAATCTCCTGGGAATCTAACCCGTAGTCCCAAAGTAAATGTGCAGGGGGACTCTCCCGGGAATCTAACCCGTAGTCCCAAAGTAAATGTGCAGGGGGAATCTCCCGGGAATCTAACTCGTAGTCTCAATTTAAAACACAGAGCAGCAACACAAGAATATTAAATTAAACGCTAATTTCATACCAAGTAAACATTTACTTCTAGCCTAACATGCTTCACGTAATGCAATTTAGGTAATTTAAGCAAATAGGCAATTAAGTCAACTAAACATGCCTTTCTAGACTAGCAACATGCTAAATTCACAAGTAGAATAAAACAAGAAAAGAACTCAATTGAAATACTTAAGGAAAAAACGGATTTTCAACAATACTCGTCACCTCACGTACAGGGCATTTCAATTATCAAATATAGCACATCCTAATGGGAAAGGTCCCCCACACAAGGTTAGACAAGCCACTTACCTTGAACCAGCTCAAAATCAACTAGAAACCACGCTTTTGCCACGAGTATCCGACTCCAAATGGCCCAAATCTAATCAATTCAATTGCATATCGTAAATATCATCTCAAATAAATGATCCTATGTTTTAATTCAAAGCTAATACGCGAAATTATGGAAAATGACCAAAACGCCCCTCGGGCCCACGTCTCGGAATCGGTAAAAATTTATATTCCCAGAAACCTCGCACTCTCACGAGTCTAACCATACAAAAATTATACAATTCCGACACTATTTGGTCCTTTAAATCATCATTTTACATTTTTGAAAGGTTTCACAATTTTCTTCCCAAATTCCCTCTCAAATCATGAATTAAATGATGAATTCAGTGTTAGATTCATGTATTCTAGCAAAATCTGAGTTAAAATCACTTACCTCGATGAATTAAAAAAAACCTTCGAAAAATCACCAAAATCCGAGCTCTCTAGGTCAAAATATTAAATAAAACCCAAAACCTCGTATTTATAGGTACCCCTCAGGTTTCCAGCTACTGCGGGCCGCACCAAAACTCACGCGGTCCGCGCAAAGGCAACGTGCGGCCGCACAGGCCTCCCTCAGCAATGACATGCTTTAGTATTTTGGCCATAACTTTTGCTACAAATGTCCAAATTGTGATATCTTTACCTTTCTGGAAACCAGACACGAAGGGCTACAACTTTTGTTTTGAATCACCTCAACATTCCTTGTAGATCAAACGATATGAGATTCCGAAGTAGGACCAGCGGGAGGGCCCTTCACCGCGGCCGCGCCCCACTTTATGCGGTCCACGCGATGCCTACCGCGGCTGCACCCGCTTTTGTGCGGTCCGCACAACACTCAACGCGGGCGCACTAATTTTTGTGCGGACCGCGTGAGTGAGTTCTGGGACCTGCAACCCCTGTAGACCTGCTACAGCTATGATTTTTGCACTAAAACATCCCGGAACCTACCCGAAACTCCCGGAACTTCAAACCAATTATACCAACACATCCCATGACATCGTTCAAACTTGATCAACACTTCAGAATGCTTATAACAACATCAAATCACCAATTTCACATAGGATTCAAGCCTAAGAACTCCAAGAACTCTTAAATTATGTTTTCGATCAAAAACTGTATCAAATCTCGTCCGAGTGACCTGAAATTTTGCGCACACATCCCAAATGACATGACGGAGCTACTGAAACTTCCGGAATTCCATTCCGACCCTCGGATCAAAATCTCACTATCGGGCCGTAAACTTCAAAAATTCAAACTTCAGCATTTCAAGCGAAAATTAGCTACGGACCTCCAAAACACATTCCGAACACGCTCCCAGCCCAAAATTCACCTAACGGAGCTAACGAAACCGTCGGATTTCCATTCCGAGGCTGTCTCCCCACTGTTCTGACTTCGGTCAACTTTCTAACACTTAAGCTCTCATTTAGGGACTAAGTGTCCCAAAACTCCTCAAAACTCAAAACCGAGCATCCCGACAAATCACATTAGCAGAAATATACTTGGGGAAAGCAGTTAATAAGGGATCAAGGTATTAATTCCTAAGACGATCGGTCGGGTCGTCACATAAACCAGCAAGAAAACAATCACTATTATTTTTAGCCCCGGGTGGGCGCCAAATTATTTACCTTGAAAATGGTAATAATAATTAGATTTGATTTTGTGGTTATAAAAATATGTGATCTATTTTTATGCTAGTTGTTAGGCAATAGATGCTAAATAAAATATTAGAAAATAATATAATAATTTGTAGATAGTGTAATAATCAAACCGAATGGCTGAAAATCATGGCCTCGAGCTTGTGTGTACGGGGCCTCGAGATCGAGTCGGGTTTCCAGCTTAGGGCAGTCGATGGAGGATTAACAATTATTATAAATTTGATGGAGGCTCTTTATGACCAATAATAAGTGATAAATAAAAAATAATAAATAGAACATAACAAATGTAAGCAATAAATGTAAGCAGTGGAATCAAGAGAATATGTTAATTTAGGGAGCAAAGAGAATGTTCTTGGGTATTCAATATTGTATATCAGATGATGCCCCTTACAAAATGACAAGGATCCCCTTTATATACGTGGGGGCATCCCAATATAGTACAAAAGCATTCATTAAAAAGATGGGGCTGGTACAGCCATTTAATGCTATGATACGGGTTTGAACTAGCCTAATAGACTTTGTCAGCTCTAGTCACGTGCCTTGGGAACCTCACATCGATCCACCATAACTGCTGATTTACACTGCCTTGAGGCCGATCATTGAGAATCCTCGGGGTCAAAACCCCAAGCTGAGCTTCGAGCCTTCTGGGGGCAGTCTCTACGAGGCGCCTTAATGGTCGTAAAATTGGACTACTAATTTTTACCGTATACAAAGAGGGCATGCCTAAGAGATAGTCTTGAATGCAAAACTATTTTCCAATTTGTGGTCGTCGATTGGCGAGATGTGTGATGTAATTTGAATGAATCAGTCTTTGATTGGCGAAGATGGCAACAAGGTTTGCAATGACCTATTTGAAATCTTTGATGTGGCGGAGCGACATGACAACTATACAATCTGATGGTGTGTTTGGGCCGGACCTTGGGACTGTACAATGGGCTCCAATTGGCAGAGTGGGTGTTGCGATCTATACAAGGTGATCTAATTGGAAGAGTGGACAATGTGATCTGTACAAGGTAATCTGATTGGTAGAGCGGATGGTGTGATCCATTTATGTTGGAGGTCTGGTTCTGAGGTACCTACAAAGAACTAAAAGTTAGTTTTTATCTATATGAGATTGTGTCAATTTAAGTAATAAAATGAAAAAGAGTAGAAAATTCATGAGGTTTTAGAGAATCTTGCAATGATTCTGATTTTAGGTGACATCATTTGATCTTTGTCAATCCTTCACTCAAAGAAAAATTCTTAGTGGGGAGAGGTGTTGATTTGTGTAGATTGTAAACTTGGATTTGCCCTGGATTTATTCATGATATTTCATATTGTGGTGAGTTATGCATGAGGCTTAGTAGGTGAAAGTAGGAAAAGCACTTTTTGAAAAATCATTTATATCTACTATAAATGTCATTGTTATAGACTATGACATGTTTAGAACCCTTGAACTTCTCCATGCGGATAACATATTTGGATAGCTCTGCTCCGCTGATTATGCCTTTCTAGAGGTGCCCCTAACGATGGAGTTCCCTTTGTCTATGCGATTATTTCCTAATCTAGCTAATACATTACAAAACATTATCTGGAGTGATGACCGAACCTTTTCAGGTTGCCTACATATCTAAAAAAATTAGGTATGAGCATAGTTTGAGGGTATGGACAAATAAAATATTGGAGTGACTGAGCCTGTCTCGGGTTGCCTACGTATCCAAATGGAATCAGGTCAAAATATAGTTTGATTACAATAAATACGAAAGTGAAAAAATGGAATTTTAAACTTATATGATTAATTCTAACTTAGACTGCCTACGTATCCAAGCGGAATAAGGTTAAAATGCAGTTGAATTATAATGAATGACTAAATCTGACATGGATTGCCTACGATTCCTACCAAAGGAAATAGATTCATGATGTAGTATCGAATACATGAAAGTAATATTTGGATTTACTATTGAAAAGAGAGACTGGACCCTACGTGGTTTGCCTATGTATCCCACCGTGGGAAGTCAGGTCAAGTGTAGTTCTGTTACACAAAAACCTGACTTAATTGTCTTCAAATATAGTATCTCTTGATTGCATATGAATTGATGGGCTTTGTGCTCACTCTACCATTCATTTCTCCTAATATTAATGCTCATCATCACAGCACCGGATGGATCCAAATGGACTTGCCAATTCGGCATCGGCGTGAACTTTCCTTTAGCTTCCTCTTGGTAGGGAATACTTTCTTCAAGATCAGTTTCTCCAATGTGAACTATCGAGGTTCACTTTCCTGTTGAATGCGTTGGCCATCCTATTTTGATAAAGCTGACCTTGAAAAATTGCGCCCATCCTCTTCTCATTGATGAGCATTAGTTGTTCCTACCTGGTGTGTATCCATTCTGAATTGTATAACTTGGCTTCCTGGATAATCCTTAAAGAAGGTATCTCGACTTCTTCAAATATTACAGCTTTAGTACCATATAACAACATGTATGGCGTTACCCTGGTAGATGTCCTCATTGTAGTGTGATATCCAAGCAGTGCAAATAATAGCTTCCCATGCCCTTACCTATGGTTGTCTACTATTTTTCGCAGGATCCTTTTGATGTTCTTTTTTGCTACTTCAACTACTTCATTCATCTGCGGCCAGTATGTTATGGAATTGCGACGGACGATTTTGAACTTCTTGCAAATTTCCCTCATGAGATCACTATTGAGCTTGGCTGGATTGTCAGTTATAATTGACTATGGGATCACAAATCGGCAGACTATGTTGTTACGAAGGAAATTTGTCACCGCCTTCTTTGTAACAACCTTATATGTAGAATCCTTAACCCATTTGGTGAAATAATCAATGGCCACCAAGATGAAATAATGCTCATTTGATGTGGCTAGTTCTATGGGTTCAATTACATCCATGCCCCAAGTTGTGAACAATCAAGGAGAACCCATCACATTTAACTTATTTGGTGGAACCCTAATGAAATCCCTATGAATCTAATGTTGATGACATTTATGCACGTAGCAAATGTTGTCCCTTTCCCATGAAACCGTTCATATGAGTCTCACACATCCCTTAATGTATTTCCTCCAACAATCTTATTGCTTCAGCAACATCTATGCACCTTAACATACCCGAGTCTGGATTCCTCCTTTATTGGACTTCCCCATTAAGGAAAAAGTGGTTTGCTAGTCTTCTTAATGCCTGTTTTTGATCAGTTTTAGAATTCTCTAGGTAATCTCTTGTCTCAAGGAACCTTTTGATATCTTGATACCAAGGTCTTCCATTTGGCTCATCATCTACGTGGAAGCAATATGCATGTTGTTCCCGGATCTTCACTTCATTAGGGTCAATATAATTCTTGTTTGAGTGTTGAATCATGGATGACAATGTTACAAGAGGTCGGCAAATTCATTTGGGATTCCGGGAACATGTTTGAACTTGATCTTGGTTAACTTCTTACACAAATCCTTCACACAATGCAAGTATAGAAGAATCTTGACATTTTTGGAAGTCCATTCTCCTTAGACGTAATGGATCAGTAAATCAGAATCTCCTATGCCCAATAGTTCTTTGATGTTCATATTAACTGCCATCCTGATCCAAAGGATGAATGATTTATACCCCACCATATTATTTGTACATGGGAACCTAATCTTTACTGAAATCGGATAATATTGTCCTGATTCAGATACTAAAACTGCTCGATTCCTACTCCCTTAAAATTTGTAGCACCATCGAAGAACATCCTCCATCCCGGGTAAGACTCTAAAATGTATTCTCCTGCGAATAATACTTATTCATCTGGGAAATATGTGAAAGTGGCTCGTATTCTTTGTCCACTGCGTTTTCTGTGAGGTGGTCAACTAAAGCTTGTCCCTTAATATACTTCTACATCACGTACACAATGTCAAATTTTCAGAGAAGGATCTGCCACTTTGCTAGCTTTCTAGTTGGCATTGGCTCCTAGAAGATGTACTTGAGTAGGTCGAGTCTGGATATCAGATATGGCATAAATTTCTTGCTCAGGTAATCGATACACAACTAAAAAAATCAGGTTTTAGTGACGGACAAATTATATAGATAAACAGAAAAATCCGTTGCTAATCTCATTTAGCGTCAGATTGGCAACGGATTATCAAGAAATTCTGCTAGCTACGAGCACTTTAGCGACAGATTAGCGATGACTTTCATAGCTAATTTCAGTTTTTTTGTAGTGATAGCATGATCCTTCCCGGTCCCGTCGTGCTACCCCAACATGCACCCAAATACATTATCCAAGATGGATAAATATAGTAAAAATGACCTCCCTAGTTCACGAGTAACAAGCATTGATGGACCAGACAAGTACTCCTTCATCATGTCAAAATCTTTTTGGCATTCATCCATCCATTTCTTGGCAGCATCTTTCTTTAATAGCTTGAAAATTGGCTCGTAGATTGCTATTGATTGGGCTATGAATTGGATGATATACTTCAATCTCCCAATGAAGCTCATTACGTCCTTCTTTCTTTTAGGATGAGGAAATTCTTGAATAGCCTTGATCTTTAAGGGATCGAACTCTATCCCTTTTCTTGCTGACAATGAAACTCAACAATTTCCCAGCGAGAACTCCGAATGAACACTTCGCAAGGTTCAGCTTCAAATTGTACCTTCGCAACCATTTGAAGAACTTTCTCAAGTCACTTAAATGATTCGTACTCTTTTGTGACTTGATGATGACATCATCCATGTATACTTCAATTTTCTTATGGATCATTTCATGAAAAGAAGTAGCCATACCTCTTATGTTGGTGGCATCGGAATTCTTGAGGCCAAATGGCATGACCCTATAATACTAGACCCCATATGGTATATTGAATTCTGTTTTCTCTGCATCTTCTTCGTGCGTCAAGATCTGGTGATTTTGGCGAGAAAATCCATGAATGATTGTAAATCGTGCTTCGCACAGTTGTCGATGATAATGTGGATATTGGGCAAAGGAAAATCATCCATGGACTAAATTTATTGTGATCTCAATAATCCACACATATCCTAATCATTTCACCCTTCTTAGGCCCCGGTACTATGTTGACCAACCAGATGGGGTATTTCATAACCCTTACCACATTCACCTCTACTGGCTTGGTGACATCTTCTTTCATTCTCAAACTCAAATCAAGCTTGAATTTTCTAATTTTCTGCTTGACTGGTGGTTTGGCAGGATCGGTAGGCAGTCGATGTGAGATAACGCTAGTACTCAGCCTAAGCATGTCATCATATGACCAATCGAATACATCAATGTATTGTTAGAGTAGCTCCACCAATTCATTCTTCTATTCTACTTCCAGGTAGATGCGGATTCAAGTCTCCTTTATTTCTTCTTCATTTCCAAAATTGATCACCTCCGTCTCCTCAAGGTTGGGCTTCTTCTAACATTACAACTGTTCAATATCATGCAATAGATTCTCCGGCATCATACTCTCATCATATTCCGAATAATCCATCTCATTGCTAACACTTTGTTCAAGGGTTTCATTGCATGTCATAATCGTGGAATGTATCTTTTTATTAATTTTTTCATTGAAAAGAAAATGCAAGTATAAATTAAAACAAAAATGAGTTTGCGTGATACTTTAGAGAGAATAAAATTTTATTTCATTGAAAGGAGCATCATAGTGTTCAACGAGGTGGTTTTACAAAAAAGCATCGGCATGGTTCAAGCCTCAATTGATCATGCGATTTAAAAAACTACTACGATTCCTAACTATCAAGACGCTCCGCGACCCATAGATGGACTAACTATCTAGTTCTGCAAAGTTTCGCCTGGTTCGGCATCCCTAATGGTCGGTGTCAACTTTATCGCAGCACTCCTCGATCAGCGACATAAACAACCTTTCGATCCCATTGATGATTTCTTCAACTTGTGTTGAGCTTTGATCTTGACTCTAAACATGCTTATGCATGAAAACATTCTTCCTAGGGTTACTATTAAAGACTCCTCAAATTGTAGGTTGCTATCCTAAGCCGGTAGTACCCATCTATTGCTTAAGTTGAATTGGCTTAGTTATCCCATCTGATCTGGCCCCAGCCCAGATTCTAGCTTGTACTTGTTTCATTATCTCCCGGATCGCCATCCGTGACCCATATTGTGACTGTGTGTTGTGGTGCCACTCATCCTTCTTCATTTTCATTGTTTGCATAATCTCGACACTATGTAAGACAACCCCCTTGTCTCCATGTTTGACGGTGATGTGTAGAGCTCTTTTGTGATCCCCTCCCTCTGTAGGATGTGATAAGTTGGTATTTTACCGACTTATCTCGTCTTTAAACTTAGATTTTTGCTATGTTCGAGTGATAAAATCATGTATTTAATGTTGTTTACTTCTATATTACAGTTTCTAGGTGATTTAGAAGTGATATTGAAGAAACCAAGTGAATCGAGTCAAAAAGAAGCTGAAAAGAAGAAAATTTCAAAAATGGCCTCAGTTGTTGCAATTGTGACACTAACTTCTGAAATGCGAACAAAACAGAGCTCACAAATGCGAGAAAAGGCTTCCCAAATGCGAAGTCAAGCCAGTCAAGTCTTGATCGCAAATTCAAAGAAGACTTCGCAAATGCGAAGTCAAACCAGGAAGTCAGCCTTCGCAAATGTGAAGTCTTGATCGCAAATGCGATGGTCAACAGGATAGTCAAAGTTCGCTTTTGCGAACTTTTGTTTGCAAATGCGAAGATCGCGCTTCAGCTCTTGGTACTTCTATAATTTTACATTTTTTGGCGCCAAACTATTTAATACCCGACTTAGCATAGTTGTAACGGCATCTTTGGCTTATCTTCAGTATCTAAGACTAGAGAGAACAAGTTTTTGGAGCTAGGGTTTGCACACACACTTGGGTTTTGAAGATTGAAGATTTTGGTTAAGAATTTCTTACTCATTTGTACTCATTTCTTTATTTCCTTACTTTGTATTGAAGTTTAAGAAGGAATGCATTGATTTTCTGATTCCTTCTTTCCACTCTTGGCTTAGCTACACCGGCTTATCTAAGTGTGTAGTATTTATTTCAACGCTTGCATCTTGTTTATGGGAATATTCATAATTAAAGTGTGGATTAAATATCTTGTTGTACTTATGTATTGAATGATTTTTTATTTTTTATGAAGTGAGTTATTGTTTCTTTAATTATTCTTGTTCTTTAATATTTCCAAAGGGATTAGCTAACCCTAGGACTTGCCCATTAACTTCGAAGTAATTTTGGGAAAGATTAATTAACAAGAACTTGAGGTTTTAACCCTCATTTTATAGATTCTACCTAGGGATAGGATTGAACTATTTGTAGCCATAATTGGGTGTGCATAATCTCCTAATTGTTTTAGGGATAATTCAATTAGGAAATCTTGTTTGTCTTTGGAAGAAGCTAATATAGAATTATTACCCGACGCAAATTAACATAAACTCGCTCATATTTGTAAAATCGTGAAATAAATTGGATCGTTACTTGAGTGTAATTCACCGTGTATCCTTACTTGTAGCCATTGATCATTTTACTTGCTTTCTAGGTTTATTTACATTTCCGCAATTAGGTATAAACATTTTCTAAAAACAATTCTAAGTGTTTGGCATTGAAAACAAGTGATAATTCTCTTACATTCCTAATTTCCTACATATTGTTCTATGTGGGATTCGACCCCGACTCATAGTTGGGTAAATTGTATTGTATGTGACCGTGTCTATTTACTTTTTAGTAGTGGATTTGGACATCGCCAGGAAGCTCGTCCTTTAGAAAAGAAAACTTGTTATCCTCCACAATTTTCCCAATAGTTGTTTCCAATGCTTTACTAGTGGTGTTACCTAGTACGCTTACTCCACTCAATAACTTTGCCAAAGCATCCTTGTGACTGTCGGAACTCATCAACAGATCCATGATTGATATATGGGCTGGGGTCTTTCTTTCCTTTTCTTCGATAGAGTACTCTGGAACCGGCATCTTTCTCCAGAATTCTGTTGCCTCACATGATTTATATTCCTCCACTGGTTCAGCTCTCAATTTGGATTTCTCCGATTAAGTTCTTCAGGAGTGTATCATCTTCTATATCGTGTCATCCAATGAGCTAGTGCAATTTCTGTTATTTTTCCTTTTACCTTCGACTGATAAGCCCATGGAACTACGTTGTACTCATGATTCCAATCCTCTCTGATGGTTGCGATAGGTCGTGGCTGGTATGTCTGGACAATTATTAGTGGCTTCAATTGCACGATGATTAATAGGGCCACCCAAGGAGTTTTCCTTGTTGCTTCAATATTCCCGATGGTAACAATGGTCCCTTTTAAATCATAGTCCTCCTTCAAGCTAATCATGTTCAGCCCTTGATTTTGTGGTTCGGTAGTAGGTTATGGTTTACATTTGGAGGGCTAGGATACATTGGATATCTCCACTCTTGATCAGCATTTAGTTCTTGTGCCTTAGACCATATCAGTCTTTGGTATTATGTCCTGGAACATCTGAATGATAGGCATAATTCTTACTTGCATCAAAATACTTAGTAGGTTGGTTCAGGTTTCTTCCTTCTACCGAGAACATCAATTTGACTCTTCTCAAGCTTTCTAATAATTGGAGCAGAGGCTTGGTGGTTAGGGTGAAGTTTCTAGGGTTTTGTGTTTCGAGTTTAGGACGTGGATGGGGAGCATAATCAAGTCTATTTTAATGAATTGTGGTTTGAACAATGGCATATGGTCGTGGTGGGCTGGATGTGTATTGGCTTGGGGTTGATTGTAATGTTGTTGGGTATTATAATATGGCCGGGAATTATAGATTGGGGTATAAGTGGGTTGGGTTGGATTATGAGTATTGGTTGGCTCGACGATGTGTATTTGGTTGATAGTAAGGGAAAATTGCCGTCACCTCTTTCATTTTATTATTCGTGTTGCTGATGGAACTAGACTGTATTTTTTGGCATTATTTCATCCATTTCTTGGCACCATCTTACTTCAGTAGCTTGAAAATTGGCTCAGAGATTGCTATTGATTGGGCTATGAATCGGCTGATGTACTTTAATCTCCCGAGGAAGCTGATTACGTCCTTCTTGCTTTTAGGATGAGAAAAGTCTTGAATAGCCTTGATCTTCAAGGGATAGGACTCTATCCCTTTTCTTGCTGATGATGAAACTCAACAATTTCCCAGCGAGAACTCCGAATGAACACTTCACAAGGTTCAGCTTCAGATTGTACCATAGCAACCGTTTGAAGAACTTTCTAAAGTCACTTAAATGATCCGTACTCTTTTGTGACTTGATGATGACATCATCCACGTATACTTCAATCTCCTTATGGATCATGTCATTAAAAGAAGTAGTCATACCTCTCATGTTGGTGGCACCGGAATTTTTGAGGCCAAATGGCATGACCCTATAACACTAGACTCCATATGGTATAGTGAATTCTGTTTTCTCTGCATCTTCTTCGTGCATCAAGATCTGGTGATATTTGATGAAACAATCCATGAATGATTGTAAATCGTGCTTCGCACAATTGTCGATGATAATGTGGATATTGCGCAAAGGAAAATCATCGATGGACTACCTTTATTGTGATCTCAGTAATCCACACATATCCTAATCTTTTCGCCCTTCTTAGGCCTCGGTACTCTGTTGACCAACCAGGTGGGGTAGTTCATGACCCTTAACACATTCACCTCTATTTTCTTGGTGACTTCTTCTTTGATTATCAAACTCAAATCAAGCTTGAATTTTCTAGGTTTCTGCTTGACTGGTGGTTTGGCAGGATCGGTAGGCAGTTATATGAGACAACGCTAGTACTCAGCTTAAGCATGTCATCATATGACCAGTCGAATACATCAATGTATTGTTGGAGTAGCTCCACCAATTCATTCTTCTATTCTGCTTCCAGGTAGATGCGGATTCGAGTCTCCTTTATTTCTTCTTCATTCCCAAATTGATCACCTCCATCTCCTTAAGGTTGGGCTTTTTCTAACTTTCCAAATGTTCAATATCATGCAATAGATTCTTCGGCATCATACTCTCATCATATTCCGCATAATCCGTCTCATTGCTAACACTTTGTTCAAGGGTTTCGTTACATGTCATAATTGTGGAATGCTGCTTTTTATTAATTTGATCATTGAAAATACAAGGCATGTATAAATTAAAACAAAAATGAGTTTGTGTGATACTCTAGGAAGAATAAAATTTTATTTCATTGTAAGGAGCGTCTTAGAGTTCAACGAGGTGGTTTTACAAAAAAGCATCGGCATAGTTCAAGCCTCAATTGATCATGCGATTTAAAAAACTACTACGATTCCAAACTATCAAGACTCTCGGTGAACCAGAGATGGACTAACTATCCAGTTCTGCAAAGTCTCTCCTATTTCGACATCCCTAATGGTTGGTGTCAGCTTTACCGCAGAACTCCTTGATCAGTGACACGAACAACCTTTCGCTCCCATTGATGATTTCTTCAACTTGTGTTGAACTTTGATCTGGACTCCGAACATGCTTATGCATGAAAACATTCTTCCTAGGGTCACTATTATGGACTCCTCAAATTGTAGGTTGGTATCCTAAGCCGGTAGTACCCTTCTGTTGCTTAAGTTGAATTGGCTTAGTTATCCCATCTGATCTGGCCCCCAGCCTAGATCCTGGCTTGTACCCGTATTTCATTATCTATCGGATCGCAGTCCGTGACCCATATTGTGACTGTGTGTCGTGGTGCCATTCATCCTTCTTCATTTTTATTGTTTGCATGATCTCGACAATATGTAAGGCAACCTCCTTGTCTCCATTTTTGACGGTGATGTGTAGAGCTCTTTTGTGATCCACTCCCTCCGCAGGAAGTGATAAGTTGGTATTTTACCAACTAATCTCGTCTTTAAACTTAGATTTTTGCTATTTTTAAGTGATAAAATCATGTATTTAATGTCGTTACAGGTCCTAGGTGATTTAGAAGTGATCTTGAAGAAACCAAGTGAAAAGAGTTAATTTTACTTCTACTTCAGCTCTTGGTACTTCTATAATTTTACATTCTTTGGCCCCAAACTATTTAATACCTGACTTAGCATAGTTGTAAAGGCATCTTTGGCTTTTTTTCCAGCCTTTAAGACTAGAGAGAACAAGTTTTGGGAGCTAGGGTTTGCACACACACTTGGGTTTTGAAGTTTGAAGATTTTGGTTAAGAGATTCTTACTCATTTGTACTCATTTCTTTATTTCCTTTCTTTGTATTGAAGTTTAAGAAGGAATGCATTGACTTTCTGATTCCTTCTTTCCGCTCATGGCTTAGCTACACCGGCTTATCTAAGTGTGTAGTACTTATTTCAACGCTTGCATCTTGTTTATGGGAATATTCATAATTAAAGTGTGGATCGAATATCTTGTTGTGCTTATGTATTGAATGATTTTTTATTTTTTATGAAGTGAGTTATTGTTTCTTTAATTATTCTTGTTCTTTAATATTTTCAAAAGGATTAGCTAACCCTAGGACTTCCCCATTAACTTCATAGTAATTTTGGGAAAGATTATTTGAGGTTGGAAAAGATTAATTAACAAGAACATGAGGTTTTAATCCTCATTTTATAGATTCTACCTAGGGATAGGGTTGAACTACTTGTAGCCATAATTGGGTATGCTTAATCTCCTAATTATTTTAGGGATAATTCAATTAGGAAGTCTTGTTAGTCTTTGGAATAAGCTAATATAGAATTATTACCCGAGGCTAATTAACACAAACTCGCTTATATTTTTAAAATCGTGAAATACATTGAATCGTTACTTGAGTGTAATTCACCGTGTATGCATACTTGTAGCCATTGATCATTTTACTTGCTTTCTAGGTTTGTTTACATTTCCGCAATTAGGTATAAATATTTTCTAAAAATAATTCTAAGTGATTGGCATTGCATAACAAGTGATAATTCTCTTACATTCCTAATTACCTACATATTGTTCTCTGTGGGATTCGACCCTGACTCATAGTTGGGTAAATTATATTACATGTGATCGTGTCCATTTACTTTTTAGTAGTGGATTTGGACGTCGCCAGGAAGCTCGTCCTTTAGAAAAGAGACCTTGGTATCCTCTACTATTTTCCCAATAAATGTTGCCAATGCTTTACTAGTGGTGTTACCTGGTACGCTTACTCTACTCAATAACTTTACCAAAGCATCTTTGTGACTGTCGGAACTCATCAAAAGATCCATGATTGATATGTGGGCAGGGGTCTTTATTACCTTTTCTTTGATAGAGTACTCCGGAACCGGCATCTTTCTCCAGAATTTTGCCTCCTCACATGAGTTATATTCCTCCTCTAGTTCAGCTCTCAATTTGGATTTCTCTGATTAAGTTCTTCAGGAGAATATCATCTTCTATATCGAGTCATCCAATGAGCCAGTGCAGTTTCTATTATTTTTCCTTTTACCTTTGACTGATAAGCCCACGGAACTACGTTGTACTCATGATTACAATCCTTTCCGATGTCTGTGACCGGTCGTGGCTGGTATGTCTGGACAATTTTTAGCAGCTTCAATTGCACGATGATTAATAGAGCCACCCAAAGAGTTGTCCTTGTTTCCTCAATATTCCCAATGGTAACAATGGTCCCTTTTAAATCATAGTCCTCCTTCAAGGTGATCATATTCAGCCTTTGATTTTGTGGTTTGGTAGTGGGTTATGGTTTACATTTGGTGGGCTAGGATACATTGGATAGCTCCACTCTTGATCAGCATTTCGTTCTTGTGCCTTAGACCCTAGCAGTCTTTGGTATCATGTTCTGGAACATCTGAATGATAGGCTTAATGTTTACTTGCATCAAAATATTTAGTAGGTTGGTTCGGGATTCTTCCTTCTACCGAGAACATCAATCCGGCTCTTCTCAAGATTTCTAATAATTAGAGCAGAGGCTTTGTGGTTAGGGTTATGTTTCTAGGGTTTCGTTCTTCGAGGTTAGGACGTGGTTGGGTAGAACAAGCAAGTCTATTTTAATAAATTGTGGTTTGAACAGTGGCATATGGTCGTGGTAGCCTGGATGTTTATTGGCTTGGGGTTGATTGTAATGTTGTTGGGTATTATAATATGGCTGGGAATTATAGATTGGGGTATAAGTGGGTTGGGTTGGATTATGAGTATTGGTTGGCTCGACGATGTATATTTTGTTGATAGTAAGGGAAAATTGTTGTCACCTAATTTATTTTATTCTTCGTGTTGCCGATCGAACCAAACTATATTGTTGGCATTCTTCCATCCATTTCTTGGCAGCATCTTTCTTCAGTAGCTTGAAAATTGGCTCGTAGATTGCTATTAATTGGGCTATGAATCGGCTGATGTACTTCAATCTCCCGAGGAAGCTCATTATGTCCTTATTGCTTTTAGGATGAGGAAAGTCTTGAATAGCCTTGATCTTCGAGGGATAAAACTCTATCCATTTTCTTGCTAATGATTAAACTCAACAATTTCCCTCCGAGAACTCCAAATAAATACTTCGTAAGGTTCAGCTTCAAATTGTACCTTCGCAACCGTTTGAAGAACTTTCTAAAGTCACTTAAATGATCCATACTCTTTTGTGACTTGATGATGCCATCATCCAGGAATACATCAATCTCCTTATGGATCATGTCATGAAAAGAAGTAGTCATACCTCTCATGTTAGTGGCACAAGAATTCTTGAGGCCAAATGGCATGACCCTATAACACTAGACCCCATATGGTATGGTGTATTCTGTTTTCTCTGAATCTTCTTAGTGCATCAAGATCTGGTGATATTTGGTGAAAAAATCCATGAATTATTGTAAATCGTGCTTCGCACAGTTGTCAATGATAATGTGGATATTCGGCAAAGGAAAATCATCCATGGACTATCTTTATTGTGATCTCAATCATCCACACATATCCTAATCTTTTCGCCCTTCTTAGGCCTCGGTACTATGTTGACCAACCAGGTAGGGTAGTTTATGACCCTTACCACATTCACCTCTATTTCATTGGTGACTTCTTCTTTGATTCTCAAACTCAAATCAAGCTTGAATTTTCTAGGTTTTCGCTTGACTGGTGGTTTGGAAGGATCGGTAGGCAGTTATGTGAGACAATGCTAGTACTCAGCCTAAGCATGTTATCATATGACCAATCGAATACATCAATGTATTGTTGGAGTAGCTCTACCAATTTATTCTTCTATTCTTCTTCCATGTTGATGCGGATTCGAGGCTCCTTTATTTCTTCTTCATTTCCCAAATTGATCACCTTTGTTTCCTCAAGGTTGGGCTTCTTCTAACTTTCCAACTATTCAATATCATGCAATAGATTCTTCGGCATCATACTCTCATCATATTCCGCATAATCCATCTCATTGCGAACACTTTATTCAAGGGTTTCGTTCATGTCATAATCGTGGAATGCGGCTTGATATTAATTTGATCATCGAAAATTAAAGGCAGGTATAAATTAAAACAAAAATGAGTTTGCGTGATACTCTAGGAAGAATAAAAATTTATTTCATTGAAAGGAGCGACTTAACGTTCAACGAGGTGGTTTTACAAAAAAGCATCGACGTTGTTCAAGCCTCAATTGATCATGCGATTTAAAAAACTACTACGATTCCAAACTAACAAGACTCTCGGCGAGCCAGAGATGGACTAACTATCTTGTTCTACAAAGTCTCTCCTGGTTCGGCATCCCTAATGGTCGGTATCAGCATTACTGCAGCACTCCTCGATCAATGACATGAACAACTTTTTGATCCCATTGATGATTTCTTCAACTTGTGTTAAGCTTTGATATGAACTCTGAACATGCTTATGCATGAAAACATTCTTCCTAGGGTCACTATTATGGACTCCTGAAATTATAGCTTGGTATCCTAAGCCGATAGTACCCTTATGTTGCTTAAGTTAAATTGACTTAATTTTCCCATCTGATCTAGCCCCCAGCCTAGATCCTGGCTTGTACCCGTATTTTATTATCTCTCGGATCGCCATCAATGATCCATATTGTGACTGTGTGTTGTGGTGACGTTCGTCCTTCTTCATTTTCATTGTTTGCATGATCTCGATAATATGTAAGGCAACCCCCTTGTCTCCATGTTTGACGTTGATATGTAGAGCTCTTTTGTGATCCATTCCTTCCGTAGGAAGTGATAAGTTGGTATTTTACCAACTTATCTCATCTTTAAACTTTGATTTTTCCTATGTTTGAGTGATAAAATTATGTATTTAATGTCGCTACTTCTATATTACAGGTTCTAGGTAATTTAGAAGTGATCTTGAAGAAACCAAGTGAAACGAGTCAAGAAGAAACTGAAAAGAAAAAATTTGGAAAATGGCCTCAGTTGTCACAATTGTGACACTAACTTCTGAAATGCGAACAAAACAGAGATCGCAAATGCGAAGTCAAGCCAGTCAAGTCTTGATCGCAAATGCAAAGAATACTTTGCAAATGCAAAGAAGACTTCGCAAATGCGAAGTCAAACCAGGCAGTCAACCTTTGGAAATGCAAAGTCTTGATCGCAAATGCGATGGTCAACAGGATAGTCAAAGTTTGCAATTGCGAACTTTTTGTTTGCAAATGCGAAGATCGCGTTTCAGCTCTGGGTACTTCTGTAATTTTATATTTTTTGGCTCCAAACCATTTAATACCCGACTTAGCATAGTTGTAAAGGCATCTTTGGCTTATCTTCAGTCTCCAAGACTAGAGAGAACAAGTTTTGGGAGCTAGGGTTTGCACACACACTTGGGTTTTGAAGATTTGAAGATTTTGGTTATGAATTTCTTACTCATTTGTACTCATTTCTTCATTTTCTTGCTTTGTAATGAAGTTTAAGAAGGAATGCATTGATTTTCTGATTCCTTCTTTCCGCTCTTGGCTTAGCTACACCGGTTTATCTAAGTGTGTAATATTTATCTCAACGCTTGAATCTTTTTTATGGGAATATTCATAATTAAAGTGTGGATTAAATATCTTGTTGTGTTTATGTATTCAATGATTTTTTATTTTTTATGAAGTGAGTTATTGTTTCTTTAATTATTCCTGTTATTTAATGTTTCCAAAGGGATTAGCTAATTCTAGGACTCGCCCATCAATTTGAGGTAATTTTGGGAAAGATTATTTGGGGTTGGGAAAGATTAATTAAAAAGAACTTGAGGTTTTAACCCTCATTTTATAGATTCTACCTAGGGATAGGATTGAACTACTTGTAGCCATAATTGGGTGTGCTTAATCTCCTAATTATTTTAGAGATAATTCAATTAGGAAGTCTTGTTTGTCTTTGGAAGAAGATAATATAGAATTATTGCCCGAGGTTAATTAACATAAACTCACTCATATTTGTAAAATCATAAAATACATTGGATCGTTACTTGAGTGTAATTCCCCGTGTATCCATACTTGTAGCCATTGATCATTTTACTTGCTTTCTAGATTTGTTTACATTTCTGCAATTAGGTATAAACATTTTCTAAAAATAATTCTAAGTGTTTGGCATTGCCTAACAAGTGATAGTTCTCTTACATTCCTAATTGCCTACATACTGTTCTCTGTGGGATTTGACCCCGACTCATAGTTTGGTAAATTATATTGCATATGACCGTGTACATTTACTTTTTAGTAATGGATTTGGACATCGCCAGGAAGCTCGTCCTTTAGAAAAGAGACCTTGTTATCCTCCACCATTTTCCCAATAGTTGTTGCCAATGCTTTACTCGTGGTGTTACCTGGTACGCTTACTACACTCAATAACTTTACCAAAGCGTCTTGTGACTGTCGGAACTCATCAACAGATCCATGGTTGATATATGGGCAGGGGTCTTTCTTACCTTTTCTTTGATAGAGTACTCTGGAACCGGTATCTTTCTTTATAATTCTATCGCCTCACATGAGTTATATTCCTCCTCTGGTTCAGCTCACAATTTGGATTTCTCCGATTAAGTTCTTCAGGAGCGTATCATCTTCTATATTGAGTCATCCAATGAGCCAGTGTAGTTTCTATTATTTTTCCTTTTACTTTCGACTGATAAGCCCACGGAACTACGTTGTACTCATTATTCCAATCCTTTTCGATGGTTGTGGCAGGCCGTGGCTAGTATGTCTGGACAATTATTGGCGGCTTCTATTACCCGATTATTAACAGGGCCACCCAAGGAGTTGTCCTTATTGCTTCAATATTCCCAATGGTAACAATGGTCCCCTTTAAATCATAGTCCTCCTTCAAGGTGATCATGTTCAGCCCTTGATTTTGTGGTTCGGTAGTGGGTTATGGTTTACATTTGGTGGGCTAGGATACATTGGATAGCTCCACTCTTGATCAGCATTTTGTTCTTGTGCCTTAGACCCTAGCAGTCTTTGGTATCATGTCCTAGAACATCTGAATGATAGGCACAATGCTTACTTGCATCAAAATACTTAGTAGGTTGGTTCGAGATTCTTCCTTCTATCGAGAACATCAATCCGACTCTTCTCAAGCTTTCTAATAATTGGAGCAGAGGGTTGGTGGTTAGGGTGAAGTTTTTGGGGTTTCGTGCTTTGAGGTTAGGACGTGGTTGGGGAGCATAAGCAAGTTTATTTTAATGAATTGTGATTTGAACAGTGACATATGATCGTGGTGGGATGGATATGTATTGGCATGGGGTTGATTGTAATGTTGTTGGGTATTATATTATGGTCGGGAATTATAGATTGGGGTATAAGTGGGTTGGGTTGGATTATGAGTATTGGTTGACTCGACGATGTGTATTTGGTTGAAAGTAAGGGAAAATTGTTAACACCTCTTTCATTTATTCTCCGTGTGGCCAATGGAACCAGACTGTATGGCTTTTCTAGTAGCTTGCAACACGTCCATGGACTGTATCTTCCCTGACCTGATACCCTCCTCTATGAAATGTCCCATTTTGGCCAACTTGGGGAACTTCTGGCCCATCATTGTTTTAAAGTAGATTCCTTCCTGGGCGCGAATGAAGTACTTTTTTAGATTGTTGTCATCCAGTGGGGGTTACGCTCTAGCTGTCTCTGAATTCCAACGATGAGCATACTCATGAAATGAATCAGAGGGCTTCTTTTGCTTGTTTACTAAAGAAAATTTTTCTGGTGTAGTCTCAGTATTGAAATTGAAAAGTTCATGAATCCTCAGCCATGTCTTGCCATTCTTTCCAATTCATGGGGTCCTGTCGGTTATACCAGGTGAGTGCTTCCCAAATCAAACTTCTTATGAATAGCTTCATTCTCAAATTTTGTTCCTTCCCACTCCTACTAGCTTCCTTAAGTGGGCGTGGGGATCCCCTGTCCCGTCAAAGATATCAAATTTCTAGGGTTTGTACCCTTCCAGCATATTGACATTTGGATGTATGCAAAAATCCTCATAATCTAAGCTCTCTTCCTTGAGAGACTTTCAATTTCTTCATCTGTTTCCGCAAGACCTATAGTTTTCAGACAACGACTCATCTTCTTTGGACCTTGATTCCTTTTCCATTTCAGCATACTGATCAATCTCGTAAGGCACCTTGACCGTAATGGGCTCGGTGCAAGTTGATTTTGCCACGGTATATACGTGTGGAACATACTGCTCATAGTTGGCGGTGTGTGACGCGGGTGTATATTGCGTATGGGTAATTTCAAAGGTGACATTGTCACGAGGGGGAATTTGGACCAAATTGATTGTGGTTGGGGGATTTGGTGGGGCTTGAACGTAGTTAGGAACATAAGGTATATGTATGGGAGGATTTGGTGGATTTGCAGGGGTAACTGGTGGTATGATCCAAGTTCTGACGAGGATTGTAGTACAAGCGATGGTAGTAGTGATATTGGTTGCTTGTCGGGTTGATGAAGGAAAGTGGTCAGGGATTGAGTCTAGTGATGGAAAACAAGGTGGCTGTAGAAGCGTTGTCACGGCCAGATGTGATAGTTCCCTGATATGTTGTATGAAAATTTCAACTATTTCATTTATTGCTCCATCCGGATGACATACTCATCGTTTCGAGTTTCATCTATTCCTCTGAACCCCCCCCCCCCCCCAGCATTAGTTACTGCCAGAGTATTTTCGGCCGGGTTATCTGTAGTGATAATCTTTCCTTTGGAACTCAGGTTATACGGTGTCTCATCCAGTTATATATCAACAAAAACAAACCTATATTCGAAGGGGAGGGGATAAATAATAAAACAATCAAGCAAGAAAACAAAACAAGAGTAGAAGTTATCTTAGAGAGTGCACGGATATAATCACAAAGTGCAGTTAATTCACGTATTAACCAAACGTGTTCCTAAAGTATTGGGAGACCTCACCTTGCCGGAGGTAGGCCTACGTCGTAAGTGGTAACAAAAATATCAAATTATTTGACAAGTTCAGATCTATAGCGAAATTGATTTTCATTGGTAGGTGATGGTTATAACATGGGCTACAAAGGCTTCAAAGCTTTTGCATCACTGACATAAAGGATAGAGAATAATTGTCAAATTATATAACATGACCCCTCCAGGGTTTACAAAGACTTCATGGGGTTATAGGACCACCCTTAAGGAATTTAAAAGGGTACAAAATGGAAATCAACCAACAACTTAGTAATCATCGCCTAAATCTTCCCCTAGTCTATCCACCTCTGGTCTTCTACCAGATCCTCCTCGAATTCTTCCTCAACGTCCTCATGATTATACTCTAGCTCCTTCTCCGGATCATCTTCCGGCTACTCTTCGGACACAATCTGCACGTACTCTACTATTTTATTGTCATCATCTGGTGGTGGTAGCATATGGTTGACCGATCCTAGGATCACCTATTAGTGCATTGTAGAGTTGACAAGGTAGTGAGGTAGAATCTTATGGTATACTAGCAAAGCTACTCTTGAATCTTCCAATCCTGCTAACCTTTATCGACTAGGCCTGGCCAACTGGTCTTCTTCAAAAATCCACAAAAAGTACTCTGGTTTGCACCACGCATTTTGTCCCATACCCATTGTGCTCAAATCACTCCACTCATCTTGGAGTCATCTCCCTCTTGGAATTGGGATCTATCTATTGTAGTCATCCTCAAATAAATCCAATTGAGACCACAGGGGTACGTCTTGGACAAGACCGAATTGTCTCAGAACTCTCAATGATGCATAAGGCTGAATTCCTTCCAAACCCATCAGCTCAATGAAATATTTCTCTGGTCCTTCACAATTGCCTTGCCGCTTAGCCAAGAAGCTTACAGTTGACGAAGTCTCTCAGTTTGGTGAGTCAAACATTCATGCCATTCTTCTTGATCATAGGGTTTTCTTCAGTGCCTCATTCTGTCTTCATGACTGTAGATCATATTTATGGTGTTAACGAAGTAATCAATGATCAGCTCTCTTTGAAAGAAATGCTCTGTAGCCCATATTTGCAACAGCAGGTTGCAACCCTTAAAGAAGTCATACCCCCTCGAACATGTTACACCTCATATTTTCGTACGTGAAAGTACGTCATAAATAAAATGATGAAAGCTCGAAAATGAGATGTTATATCCCGCATTTTCATAAGTTAAAGTTTCATCGTAATTTAATCGACGTAAGCTCGAGAATTAGATTATTTTGAGATTATAAGTATTATGCTATTTCAAACAAGTAACAAGTAAATTCGTGAAGGTGAGAGGGTAAGCAAATCGAAGAAAATGAGTTTCGTCGAAGTTTGACAATTTGGGATAAAATACAGTCCAAGCTATAATACCCTGTATTTATAGATTAGTGCTATATCACATGACCATAATAATAATATATATAAAGTATACTAGTATTTAAGTCAAATGAGACTTAGAATTTAATATGTAGCTAATTGATTAAATATTGGGTAATGAAGAAAATAGTGGATGTCTTTGTATTAGTAAGCATTAGTTGTCATAAAGGCAGGACTTCCACTGACAATTCATGGCTAGGTTCAAGCCAACCATTTAATAGCCCTTTTGCTTACATTTTGAAAAGGCTACTATACCATTCACACTTCATTTTGTGTGAAGAATGAATTATCAAGGTCCAGCATCTCTTAGTTAAGAATTCACTTTGGAATTCATGCCAACACCTTGAGAATAAGTATTTTGAATGTGATCCAAGATTTAATGTTCATCTATGAGGCTTCTTAGAAAATAGCAACGGAATTTTGCGATTCTAAAGGAGTACGGTATAATCTTTCTCAAGAATATCATACGGATTTTTTCCTATTCCGATCTATCGTCACGTATTTTATTACAAAAGACGTGTGTTAGAGGAATTGTCAAGAGAATTAACTCAGGTATGTTAAGGCTAAACCTTGCCTTCATTTTGGCATGATCCAGTAACTACATGTGTTTGATAACGAGACATAAAGAGAAATTCAGTTTCCTGAATTTATGTTCATTTTCTTAGTCTCATAAGTTACAGCATTCTCCCTTATCGGGACTTTATATTCAATTAAGTATTGTCTTCTTCCAGTCAAGAGAGCGGAGGGTCTATATATATTCAGTAATACAATATTTTCACCATCATCGAGCTATAATCGGTGGGCAGGCCCCTATTGAGCAACCTCTGATTAGATGTTAAGCTATATACCGAGCCTACTGTGGCCGAGCACCTATGAACGAACCCAAAATGTCCGAGATACAGAGCTTAGTATGGCTGACTGCCTATGAGCGAGCCTACTACGGTAGAGCAATTACACACACCGAGCCTTATAAGGCTGGACAGTTATTTTACTTACTATATTGAGTGATTTGAGTCAGTATCAACAAGTAAGCATATCTTCAAATTATCTTTGACTCCCAGTTACTTTTAATTATTATATTATCAGTTCAGTTTCAGCTTTTAGTTATTCTGTTGCCTTACATACTCGGTACATCATTTTGTACTGACGTCCCTTTTGCCGGGGACGCTGTATTTCATGCCTGAAGGTCTTGACTGACAGTTGGACAGACCCTTCATGCAGACAAAGTCAATCATCAGCTTGGTTGGTAAGCTCCACTTCCTCGGAGTTACCAGGTCTAGACCTTGGAGTCCATTTTATATATACAGGTTTGATGGGTAGGACGAGGCTCTGTCCCGACCATGGTACAGTTCAATTATCTTTGGAGGCTTGTAGACGAGTCCTGTATATTTTGTGTATCAGTAGATGTTCATGGAGGTTTCGTCGGCCTGCACAATAATATTTATCTGCACAATAATATTTATCAGCTTTTGCGTATGGTTACCCCACAGAAGAGAGAGGTGTTATTTTCAGACGATTTAGAATATGGCCTCATCCGCATAAGTTGAGTTCAGTTATAAGAACTCAGTTTCCTAAACTCTATCTTATTCATAATACGACGATGTCTATATCTAGAAAGAGGTTTGGTAAGGGATTGAATGTGGTTGTGGCAGAATTGAGTCAGAGGAACTCGAGTTTGCATCGTTCCTATGATGGATAAATGTGAGGTCTTTAGCAGCACATGTGTGTACTAAGACATGTAAGCTTCTTGATAAGGAGCCTTAAGGTAAGACTATCTATCCACCCCTATGGTGAAAGGCAATGAGAGATTCAGAAGATAGATACAAGTTTCGACAAGTAAAATAAGCAAGATGAAGAAGGGTATGAGGTGCCAAGTTAATGAAGATTATCAGTATTTACAATTCAGGCAGAGGAATATAATGTCACGCCCTAAACCTGGGGAGGCGTGGTTGGCACCCGCTGCCGTAATAGACCGAGCGAACCACTTTGTAACTCATTCATTCCTTTGGTAACTATCATGGACCAACATGGCCACAACTCGTAATGTACAGTTGTAAGTGGGAAAATACTGTATCACTGAATCACCTTTTGCTTAAAACATGAATACATATGGGCTGTTAAGGCCTCTGACATACTGTATAATCTGAATCTCTGTCTACAAAGCCTCTACGATTATTTGACATCAAATAGGATAGGGTACCGTCCTACCCATAAGTCTATAGCAAAACTCTGACATGATGACTCATAGACTCGGCTGCACTTCGAATGAGGTGGAGTCTTACCGATCCTTCGCTAAATGTCAATCTCGTCTACTATAAGGGCTCGTCAACTAATTATCTGTACCTGCAGGCATGAATGCAGCGTCCCAAAAAAAACGTCAATACGAATAATGTACTGAGTATGTAAGGCATGTAAATAAGTATATAAAGGACATGGAAGAAACGTAGAGTAAAGGACTCAACCTGTAAATCTGGATAGCTCTGTAAATTAAGAAATACTTATAGTGTCATGCATATGCGTATGAATGTCATGTCATGCATAGGTACATGTGTTTATCACATCATCACGCCTCTAAGGGCATCCCATCATATCATCTTGGGCACTGTGGGCAAAATCATCAATGTATACCAGTTGATCAGGTGGTGGTGCGTATATAACGCCGTAACCTTTTCTCATATCCCATATACACATATATACATATAAATACGCGTATATAACGTCATCTAGTCATAGGTCAATGTACATGTATAAATGAATGAAATGCATGGAAATATGTTAATAATCTCAACATTCCCTTCAGATAAACTTTATCAACTGCGTATTATTCTGAGACCCATGAACAGAAGATATAATAATATGTCACATGTGGAATCAGGAACATAGAGACCCCTAGTATTTCTATGAATAAAATCATTTATGAAAGTTGTACATTTGCTCGTTTCGTTTATATCGTATGGATCATGCCAAAAGAAAGAAGGGATAACCTTAACATACTTAAAATAAGGAAAAATCCGTAAATTATATTTCAAAAACATGTGGGATTAGTTACAGAACCATTCTCGGTCAAGAGCTTCGAAGAGAAACTCCCTTAAACCACCATTTTTATTCTTCCCATATGATTTCTTCTTTATGGTGTTGGGTCTCAAATCTCCAGGATAAAAACAAGGAAACAGTAAAATGCTTTCAACCTTGCGTCAAACGTGCCTCGAGGCTTCACATCCAAAACCACACTTGACTCAAGTACTTTCCTAAATGCTTCGTGGCTGAAAGCTGAAGCTAATTGCATTACCAACTCGGTGACCAGTAGTTTTAAAACAAACAAGTAACTTGACTAATGTCAGAGTTAAAGGACTGAATTAGCTTTCTACAAGCACATTTACTTTTATTAGATTCTTACAAAGGACGAAAACATGTTACCAAAAAGACAATATGATAAAGCTCTAAGGTAGGTATATACCATGAGCTCCTCAACTCAAGTACAAACCATTTTAAGGGCACTAGATAGAAATTAAGTTGCATAATATTTTTAGTGGTGATTTATATGCTTGACTAAAACCTGAATATGAGAAATATGACATAATGAAAAGGCCAGTGGATAAGGTTTCACAGAAGATTACTCACTACATATTGCCACCATATCAAAATAGTTTAAGAGTCATCACTTGAAAAAAGAGTGGCTGCCGCATGGGAGACTATCCAACCTTATCCAATTACACTAATTAATTAATTAGGTAATGTTCCGTTATTCAATAATTAACCAATTACTTACGTAATTAAAATTTATCCCAAATTACTTAAAATACTACTTACTTTTAATACATTTTATATATCATACTATAATATACTTTTCTATCATGGTCATGTGGTACCATACAAAATAAATACATACACTATTATTTTATTAAAATCTATATATTATTAAAAGGAGAGGACAAAGCCCTCTCCTTAAGCCAAGTGGCAACCTAAAAAAAAGCCTCAGTTAATAATTAGTTATTTAGTTAATAATTAATTATTAGTTATTATTTTTAATGATGGTAGACAAATAACTATTGAAGCTACAAATGTAGTATTTAAAGCAGTTTTTCGAAATTCAATCTACCAATTGTTGAGGAGGTACGTTTCTTCTGTTTAATTTTTATAAAAAAGAAATATAAATATATAAAAAAAAATAACTACCCATTCAAATTGGGTGGGAGTAGTTTCAAGTTGGAGTTTTAAAATTATTGTAAAATAAAAAACAAAAAATAAAATAAAATTAGCTATAATAAAAAAAACAAAAAAGAAGAAGAAAAATTATCCATTCAAATCGGGGAGTAGTTTCAAGTTGGAGATTTAAAATAAAAACTGAAATAAAAAATAAAAAATTACCAATTCAAATTGGGGAGTAGTTTAAAATTGGAGTTTTTAAAATTATTTTAAAATAAAAAAACGAAAATAAAGCAATAAAAAAACTTTTCATTCAAATGTGGAGTAGTTTTTATTTCATTTTCTAAAATCATTTTCGTTTATCTTTTTTGAAATAAAAAATATATTTATTTATTAAAATTCAAACAATATTATTGAAAAAAATATAATAAAATTTAAAATAAAAAAATATTTTCAAGAGTAATAAAATATATATCTTCTATTATATTACAAAAAAAATAGGAGACAAAAATATTAAACAAGTAATTCGCTAATAATTTCTATTAACAATATAATTATACTAAATATTGGCTAATATAATAAACAAAAACACATAACAAAAAAGTTATTTGATGACTATATAAGTCCCTTTAATTTAATAGAGATTTTGTTCATTAAAATTCAGACAATATCTATTCTATTTATATAGAATAGGAGAAGCAAACCATTGTGATAATTCCAAATGTAACATCAAAAAATTAACAAAGTGATAAATTTGAGGATAAAGCTCTATTACATTTGGAGATTCAAAAATTATTTACAAAAACAAAATGATAAAAAGACACAAAGAAATTAACTACAAAAATTACTCTACTCAAACATGGGTGATATAATAAAGATAAATACATAACAAAAAGGTTATTCGATGACTACATAAGTCCCTTTAATTTAATCGAGAATTTGTTCATTAAAATTCAGACAATATTATTGAGAACAATAGAATAAAATTTAAAATAAAAATTATTTTAAGAGTAATAAAATATATATCTTCGATTATATTACAAAAACAAAGTAGCAGATAAAAATATTAAATAAATTAATATACTAATAAAAATTTCTATTAACAATGTAATAATACTAAATATTGGAATATATAATAAAGAAAAATACAAAACAAAAAAATTATTCTCTGCATGTATAAGCCCCTTTAGTTTAATAGAGATTTTATTCATTAAAATTTAAATAATATTATTAATAACAACATAATAAAATTCAAAATAACAAAATATTTAAACAGTAATAAATTATATATCTTCTCTTATATTACAAAAAGAAAGCAAGCAAACAAAAATAGTAAACAAAATAATATACTAATAAAAATTTCTATTAACAATGTAATAATACTAAACAATGGATAATATAATAAAGAAAAATATATAATAAAAAAGTTATTCACTGACTATATAAGTACCTTTAATTTAATAGGAATTTTATTATTAGGTATATATTGACAAATAAGATGGCACTTGAAATTTATTAAAGCAATACGGTCTAACAGGATCAAACAAATTCGATCATAATTTAATTTAATTAATATATTTTTATTATTGACCGCGCATCGCGCAAGTACGACTACTAGTATTCATGTAAAAATAGTAATCAAATTAACTATTAAACTATACATAAACATTTAAATACAGTAACATAATCGTTGTAAACATACAATTATATCAAACAATATCACTATTAATCAATATAACTATTAATACTATAACTATCCACACAAACAACTTAATATCTTACCTCATAAACACTCAATTTTTAAACATACCTATTAATTTCCAATAACACCACCACAACTATCCAAATGATAACCATTTTTGTATATAGCTTTAAATATATATCATGTTTATCATACAAAGAATGCTTTCATGTCTATTCTAACATTTTATATCACCATGTGCTACTGTTGCTTCAATTCACAGTAAATATTACAATCCTTATTTTAACTATGTTAAAATTTTTGTTTATCATTTTAATACTAATTAAATTCATGTCATTTCATTCCAATTGTATTCCATTTATTTTTAATTGTTAAATGTTAATATTATATAAATATCCAGTGTAAAAATACATATATTTTCTAAACTTATAATTTTCCTAATCTTATATAAAGAGTAAAAATTCTCGTACGCTTAATTCTTAAAGTGGTAAAAAAAATAACCTTCTTTTCTTGTGAAAAAATAATTTCTACCTTTACAATAAAGAAAATCTCATAAACTTTCTCATATTATGTGTACAATTTAAAGCATATTCGAACGTAGTAATATTAATAACTAAATAAAATCATATTTTTCAAACCTTTTTTTTTCTTTACAATAATGTTCCATTCAAAATACCATATAAAATATGTATATAACGGTGTCAAGGCTGTTAAACTTACGGGGTGTAACATATAAACCTTTTAAGTTACCTTCAACAATAACATAGGTATGTACAATTGGCCACAACCATCTCATTTATGCCATATGGGGACTAACAGAAGTAGTACAAGAGAAGGACAGATATCAGGATCCGGCTGGGGTTAGAGTAACCCAAAATGGTGAATGGATTATTTGTGTTAATTGACATTTTCGAAGGATATTGCAAATGTGCTAATAGATCTCCTTGTGAAACACCCAGATGGTGCACTCTAAAATAGTACAGCTAGATATGAGTACTACAAAGATAAAGCATTGAAAAGATAAATATTACCTTAATATGGCTCCCGTCCCTAGTAGATAAAGAATGTTAGGCAATTCAAAGAGCCAGTGGATGGAGCAAAGGGAGCTATGAGCAAAAACATTTCTTGTTGAGGTTTTCATAATAAAGTGATAGACAAAATTGTTATTGGGAAATAACAAAAGAGTTAATGAAGCGTTATGAGTAAGATGTAATACATGGATGACAACGGTTGATCAAAAAGATGACAGTATTAGCGAGTCTATAGTCAAGTGAAGGAAAAACCGAGAGGTGACAGGCCTTGAGACAACAAAAGAGTATATGCCATAAAGTCATATCCTCATTTCGAGAAATAAGTCCGTACTCCAACGTGACTACCAGAAGGAAAAGTTAGACCCCAGAATAATAGAAATCAGTATGGGCTGGTGAACAAGATAAACTAAACATGAATTAGGGGCTGAGTGATGTGATAATGGTTGACATCATGAGAATTTCAGATTTCGTTCCAGCGATAATAGAATGGACAACAGAAGAAGATTTATGAGAAATTCAGAGAATGGTCTTTCAGGAAGACGCTTCCCTAAAGCAAGCAATATGAGCAAAGTTTAGCTTAAGGGACTGTATGTGCCGGTTATACTAAGTGTCGCCCTCGCGAGTAATGAAATATGTTATCCTTGGTACAGAAGGATTACCGCAAGGCGAATAAGGGTTATCAATGATGTGAACAGACTCTAAAGATGAAGAGGTAAAACATCTATACGTAGATCATCGTAGCACTATATCTTAGTACTCCCCTAAAGGGGAGAAATATGGAGTGATGTGGCATTAAGTCAGAATTAAGTGATTCTAGTAACTATAGAATGGTAAAGGAAAAATGTGATAAAAATGAGAAAGGG
Organism: Nicotiana tabacum; assembly: GCF_000715075.1. Classification (NCBI taxonomy): domain Eukaryota; kingdom Viridiplantae; phylum Streptophyta; class Magnoliopsida; order Solanales; family Solanaceae; genus Nicotiana; species Nicotiana tabacum. The sequence goes on from NC_134101.1 coordinate 109,140,139, forward strand.
ATGAGATTGCACCTATTCAAATCCTATAGATATGCTACGATTCCAGAACATTATGCAAACACGTCATCAAGGAGAGGAAGTAAGGGTTCCTGCCCGAGATGTTATTGATAAATAAGGAGCCAGCGCGACAGGTAAGTTAAGACAAAAGAAATAACCCAAGAAAGATTACGTGTAATATTGATGTGAGAATGGGCCAACGAGTAGTTAGTAGTTGCTTCAGGAAGAGCCTAGTTGTGGCTAGACAAGAGGATACAGCCAAATCAACAGATCGTGCAAGATAAACATAGTAAAACCCAATATAGTAAATTCAGCCTCGCAGTTATGACATTGTAATACTTGAGAAATATTCAGATAAGAGTTGGGGTAGTTAAAAGTACCGTATAAGTGTTACGAAAATAAAAGAGAGTGCCACTGGGAAAACAGTCAAAATGTCAGTTCAGGAGCAATCCTACAAGTACAAGGGCGTGGAGGTAAGTAACTACGGATAATTGTAGGCGAGGAAGAACGTCAAAAATTTCGTCGAGTATACGATGTAATAAGCTCGCAGCTTTATAAGAGTCAGAGGGTTCTCCCTAAGTACTAAAATGAAAGACTAGCTGAGGGAATAAGGAAGAAGCCTTCAACCTAAGCACAGTAATCTAAAGAGAAAATGTCTTGTAACAACAGTCTCACAACAACATTGTATGCACCCTATAAGAAAGTGGCACCTACCATGGCTAATGAACGGGAAGTAAAAGCAAAAGTTGGATTCGAGATCATATAAGTTGCACGAAAATTCCAGTATCGTAGGAACTAAGATAAACTAAGTATGCACGCAACAAGGGGTAGAAAGACCAGGAAAGGTAATAGATTACGTTTAAAAAAAGATTAGAATGAACGAAAGTAATTACTCGATCAATGATCCAGAGTTAGTTACGTTATAAATGCACTTAAGATTCAAAGTATTATCCATGCAACATATATATTGACAATCATACATCCGTAGAAAACTCCGGTATAAGTTCAAAAAAAATAATTATGTCTAGGTCATAGACAAAGGATTGAATTTTTAGAACATTGTATCATGGATATTCCATAGTGCCTATGAAAGGCTAAAAGTAGTAAATAATACCAGGAGTCGCAGATCGGAAGATAGCTTAAGCCTACATGAAGGTTAATCACAAGGAAGAAGAAACTAAAGAGTTATATCAACCAAGTAAATCAAGAGTCTGATTATTGGACCCAGAATATCAGAGGAATCGTGATTAAGAACATTGCAGGATTACTCTTAGATATCAAAGGTACAAGAGAGATAGTACAGTAGCCATATTGTATGACGGCTCTACGATAAAGCTGGTTAAGAGAATATCAGACTCATGAGAAGTCAATATGAAGCTCCTACCAGATTGTGTATGCACCAGAAGTGCAAGTATTATAATAGAGCTTCGAGTTGTGGATATGAATTATACCTATGTGGAGGGTGGTCATGAAAGAGATAGAAGATGTGATGCGAGATTTTAAGGTAAGTAAGGTAAAGGTGAACAACGTACGAGATACTCAAATGCAGAAGGTTGCGAATAGTTCATACTTCAGATAGAAGGCCAGCAGCGCTAAGACTCGGTATCCAAGAATGATAGCAGCATCGACAGTGGCATATCTTCTAGCCTATGGTTTCTAGGTATTAAGAGGCCTAGTTAAGAGAGTAAGGAAGAGTTAGAGATGATGTGATCCCTTGCTTGATGTTCCAGAATAACATCAAGAAAAATCGAATTAAGCAACTCAAAATGTCACGACCCGGATTTCTCACCCACGGAAGTCGTGATGGCGCCTACTAATGTAAGCTAGGAAAGGCAAACCTTTAATCTAATTACTTCATTAACCAATTATTTCTTTTTAACAAATATAAGACGATAACGTGGTAACAGCGAAAATTCAAATTTAAGCGGAAGACAACAATAAGATTTATGAAAAATGCATCTATTACAAATACTTAAGCCTTAATCACCCAAAACCTGGTGTCACAGTGTCACAGACTGTCTAAGATTTCTACATACAAGGTTTGAAGAAATAACAGTACATTGTTTCTGAATAAAAGGAAAACAAAATAGGAAATAGGGATAGAGGGAGACGCCAGGGCCTGTGGACACCTGCAGGTCTTTCTTGGATCTCCGCGTGGACTGAAGGTAGCCTCCACACTACGGTCCAAAAGCTGCTCCGGGATCTGCACATAGTGTGTGCTGGTAACTGTCTAGCCTAACCTCTACGAGGTAGTGACGAGGCTAGGACCAGACTACCAAATAAACCTGTATAATTCAAATATATATACAACGGAAAAGAAATATAGAAATAAACAAATAAAGATATGAGGGGGAAATATGCTTTGGGTAATAACAGGTAAAACAGAATATCAAGAGAATTATAAAGGAATCAAAATCAATCGCTAACAAGAATAAGGAAAACAAAGGCAAATTTCACTTTCTTTTCACATCTTATTGCAGGCGTGCAAATCCCAATTCCTGTATCTCGTGGCAGGCGTGTCACCCACTCCCATTTCATTTATCTCGTGGCAAGTGTGCCACCCGCTCCCATTTCATTTATCTCGTGGTAGCGCACCATCCACTCCCATTTCATTTATCTCGTGGTAGGCGTATCACCCGCTCCCATTTCATTATATTTTGTGGTAGGCGTACCACCCGCTCCCATTTACAAGCCAACAATAATCACAGGGAATCCCGACAAGGGAACAAAAGTAATATAACAACTTCCCAGCAAGGGAACAATGATATTTCAACAACATCTCGGCAAGGGAAAAATACTATCAAAACAAACAACCCGGCAAGGGATCATTAATATCAAACAAACATCCCGGCAAGGGAACAATGGTAATAATAACATATGAAGCGCAATAAACCACAACGGAGTCATAACAATTATAATACAAGACTCACGGACATGCTTGACACTAACGTATAGATACTCATCACCATACCTATACTTCGTACTCCACAATTAACATGTAGCAAATAAGACATAACTCCTAATCCCTCAAGCTAAGGTTACACCAAACACTTACCTCGATGCCACGAACACAATTCACGATTCAGCTATAGCTTTACCATTGATTCCACCACTAATTCGCTCGTATCTAGTCACAAGTTACTTAATTACGTCAATAAACGCTAAATGAATCAACCCCAATGCATGAAAATGAATTTTCTAAAGTTTTACCCAAAAAGTCAAAAATCACCCTTGGGCTCACATGGTCAAAACCCAAGGTTCGAACCAAAACACGGTTACCCATTCCCCCACGAACCCAAATATATGATTTGTTTTGAAATCGAACCTTAAATCGAGGTCTAAATCCCCAATTTTTTGAAAAACCTATGTTTTACCCAAAACACCCAATTTCCCCCATGAAAATCATTGATTTAGAGTTGAAACCATGTGAAAAGATGTTAAGGAGTGAAGAAAATGAGTTACAAGTCACTTACCAACATTTTGGAGAAGAAAGGTTGTTTCAAAAATTGCCTCTTATGTTTTTGGGGTTTTGAAAAATGAAAAATAACTGAAAATCCCATCTAAATATACTACTCTCAGATGCCCTGTGCGGACCGCACAAAATCAACTGCGGCCGCACAGCTCCCATGTGGACTGTAGTGACATGCTTTAATATTTTGGTCATAACTTTCTCTACAGATGTCCAAAATTGTGATTTCTTTACCTTTTTGGAAACTAGACATGAAGGGCTACAACCTTTGTTTTTGAATCAGCTCAAAATTCGTTGAAGATCAAAAAATATAGGCTTCCGAAGTTGGACCAGTGAAATGTTCTTCACTGCGGACCGCACAGAATCTAGTGCTGCCGCAAAGCCCTCACCGCGGTCCGTACAAAATTCAGTGCGGCCGCACAAGCCCCTCCGCGGCAGCATTCCTTTTTGTGTGGATCACACTTGTTTGTTCAGAGGCCTTCCACTTCTCTGAACCTACAACAACTATGTTTTTAAGCCCAAAACATCCCGGAACCTACCCGAAACTCACCCGAGCCCTCGGAACTCCAAACCAAGTGTGCATACTAACTCAAAAACATCATATGGACCTATTCGTGCGATCACATCATCAAAATAATATGTAAAATCATGAATTAAATCTCAAAACTCAACATTTTCATCAAGAACTCTCAAAGTTCATAACTCTTCAACCGAAAGTCCAACTCACGTCAAATAAACTCCGTTTTTCACTAAATTCACAGTTATCTTTCAAATACTATAACAAGTTTGTACCGGGCTCCGAAACCAAAATACGGTCCCGATAACAATGGTTTCAAACATTAATTCTTTTCTTTCTTTCTTAGATAATCCAGTAAAATAATTTCTTTCAAAAATTGATTTCTAAGGCTTGGGACCTCAGAATTCATTTCCGGGCAAACGCCCAAGTCCCATATTTTACTGCGGACCTCTCGGGATCGTCGGAACACGGATCCGGGTCCGTTTGCTCAAAATGTTGACCAAAGTCAACCATAATCAAATTTTAACTCTAGAATTTCTATTTCTCATATTTTCACATAGAAGCCTTTCTGGATATAGGTCCGGACCACGCACGCAAATTAAGGTGAGGTAAAAGGGAGGTTTTAGGCCTCAAAACACTGAATTCACTTACAAACACTGAACGGACATAAGAAGGAAGTACCTGCATCGAGAAAAAGATGGGGATAAGGCTCCGCATATCGAACTCGGACTCCCAGGTCGATGCCTCAGTGGTTTAAACTCTCCACTGAACACGAACAAAAGGAAAACTCTTTGATCTCAATTGACGAACCTGCTAGTCTAGAATAGCTACCGACTCATCCTCATAAGACAAGTCCTTGTCCAACTGGACAGTGCTAAAATCTAACATGTGGGATGGATCGCCGTGATACTTCTGAAGCATGGACACATGAAACAATGGATGCACGGCTGATAAGCTCGGTGGCAACGTAAGTCTATAAGCCACCTCTCCCACTCGATCAAAAATCTCAAACGGGCAATTGAACCTAGGGCTAAGCTTGCCCTTCTTCCCAAATCTCATCACGCCCTTCATAGGCGACACTCGAAGCAATACCCGCTCACCGAACATGAATGTCAAATCACAAACCTTGCGATCGGCATAACTCTTTTGCCTGGACTGAGCTGTACGAAGCCTACCTTGAATAATCCTGACCTTGTCCAAGACATCCTGAATCAGATCCGTACCCAACAATCGAGCCTCTCCCGACTCAAACCATCCAACCGGAGACCAACACCACCTACCATATAAAGCCTCATACGGAGCCATCTGAATACTCGACTGGTAGCTATTGTTGTAGGCAAACTTTGCTAAGGGCAAAAACTGATCCCACGAGCCTCCAAAGTCAATGACACAAGCTCAGAGTATATCCTCCAAAATATGAATAGTCCGCTCGGACTGCCTGTCCGTCTGAGGATGAAACGTTGTGCTCAACTCAACCTGCGTGCCTAACTCTCGCTGAACTGCTCTCCAGAAACGTGAGGTAAACTACGTACCTCAGTCCGAAATGATAGACTCGAGCACACCATGAAGATGAACAATCTCCCGGATATAGATCTTAGCTAACTTCTCGGAAGAATAGGAGACTGCCACAGGAATAAAATGCGCTGACTTGTTCAGCCTATTAACAATGACCCATACTGCGTCGAACTTCCTCCGAGTCTGTGGGAGTCCAACAATGAAATCCGTCGTGATTCGCTCCCACTTCCACTCGGGAAGCTCAATCCTCTGAAATAAACCACCAGGCCTCTGATGCTTGTACTTAACCTGCTAACAATTCAACCACCGAGCCACATGTGCAAGATATCCTTCTTCATTCCCCACCAAAAATAATGTTGCCGCAAATCCTGATACATCTCCGTGGCGCGCGGATGAATAGAGTACCGGGAACTATGGGCCTCCTCTAAAATCAACTCTCAGAGCCCATCTACATTAGGCACACAAACTCATCCCTACAATCTCAAAACTCCATTATCACCTAAGGTAACCTGCTTGGCACCTCCGTGCTGCACCGTGTCTATGAGGACACACAAATGGGGATCATCATGCTGCCGATCTCGGATACGCTCAAATAATAAGGAACGAGCGACTGTGCAAGCTAACACACGGCTGGGCTCAGAAACATCCAACCTCACGAACTGATTGGCCAAAGCCTGAACATCCAAAGCAAGCGGTCTCTCACTGACCGGAATATAAGCAAGATTGCCCATACTAGCTGACTTCCTACTCAAAGCATCGACCGCCACATTGCCCTTTACCAGGTGATATAAGATAGTGATATCATAATCTTTCAACAACTCCAACCACCTCATCTGCCTCAAATTCAACTCCTTTTGCTTGAATAAAAACTGAAGACTCTTGTGATTCCTGAACACCTCACATGCCATGCCATACAGATAATGCCTCCAAATCCTCAACGCGTGAACAATGGATGCCAACTCTAAATCATGAACCGGATAATTCTTCTCATGAATCTTCAACTGTCGTGAAGCATACCCTTGCTATCCTCCATCAACACCGCACCAAGCCTAATACGAGATGCATCACAATAAACTGTATAAAGACCTGAACCTGTAGGCAAAACCAACACCGGTGTCGTAGTCAGAGCTGTCTTGAGCTTCTGAAAGCTCGCCTCACACTCATCCGACCATTTGAATGGGGCACCCTTCTAGGTCAACCTGGTCATCGGGGCTGCGATAGATGAAAACCCTTCCATGAATCGACGATTGTAGCCTGCCAATTCTAAGAAACTCCGAATCTCTGTAGTTGATGTTGGTCTAGGCCAGTTCTTGACTGCCTCAATCTTGTTCAGATCAACCTGAATACCCTCCGCTGATAGAACATGACCCAGGAATGCAACTAAACTCAACCAGAACTAATACTTCGAGAACTTAGCATATAACTGACTATCCCTCAAGGTCTGAAGAACCACTCTAAGATGCTGCTCGTGCTCCTCCCGGCTACGGGAATATATCAAAATATCATAAATGAAGACTATCACGAACGAATCCAAATAAGGCCTGAACACTCGGTTCATCAAATCCATAAAAGTTGTTGGGCCATTTGTCAACCCGAATAACATAACCAAGAACTCATAATGCCCGTACCGAGTGCGGAAAGCTATTTTAGGGATATCGGATGCCCTAATCCTTAACTGATGGTAGCCAGATCTCAAGTCAATATTCGAATATACCTTGGCACCCTGAAGCTAATCAAACAAATCATCAATCATTGGCAATGGATACTTATTCTTGATTGTAACCTTGTTCAACTGGCGATAATCAATACACATTCTCATCGATCCGTCCTTCTTCTTAACGAACAACACTGGCGCACCCCAAGGCAAAACACTCGGCCTAATGAAACCCTTATCAAGCAAGTCTTGCAACTGCTCCTTCAACTCTTTCAACTCAGGCGGGGCCATACGATACGGCGGGATAGAAATGGGCTGAGTGCCCAGAGCCAAATCAATGCAAAAGTCAATATCCTTATCGGGTGGCATAACCGGCAGGTCTGAAGGAAATACCTCAAGAAACTCACGAACAACGAGCACAGAATCAATAGAAGGAACCTTAGTACTAGAATCACGAACATATGCCAAATAGGTCAAATACCCCTTCTCGACCATACGTCGAGCCTTCGCATAAGAGATAACACTACGGGTAGAATGACTAGGAGTCCCTCTCTACTCTAGACAAGGTAAACCCGGTAAAGCTAAGGTCACAGTCTTGGGATGACAATCCAAGATAGCGTGATAAGGTGATAACCAGTCCATTCCCAATATAACATCGAAATCAACCATGTCCAAAAGCAACAAATATACACGAGTCTCAAGACCCCCAATCACAGCTATACATGAATGATGGACTCGATCTACCATAATAGAATCACCCACTGGCGTAGACACATAGACAAGATCACTTAAAGAATCACTAGGCATGACCAGATATGGTGCAAAATAAGAGGACACATACAAGTACGTAGACCCTGGATCAAATAACACTGAAGCATCTCTATCACAAACCAGAACCGTACCTGTAATAACTGCATCGGAAGCCTCAGCCTCGGGCCTGGCTGGAAGAGCATAACATCGGGATTGGGCCCCACCACCCTGAACTACATCTCTGGGATGGCCTACTGCTGGCTGCCCCTCTACCTCTACCTTTAGCACCTCTACCCCCACTTCTGGCTGGCTGGGCGGCCTGTGGAACACCTGGTGCCTGAACCATAGCACGGGAACCCTGATGCGAAGAACTGCTCGAAGCTCGAGGGCAATACCTAGCAATGTGCCTCGTGTCGCCACAAGTAAAACAAGCCCTCGGCTGCTGGGGCTGACGACCCTGGAAACTCTGAAGCGGTGGTGCACCGATAGGAGCTGGTAGTGCACTGTAGGACTGCTGATCAGAGTACTGCATCTAAGAACCACGGCCACCTGAAGCACCATGAGAAACCTGAAGTGCTGACTGGAAAGGCCTGGGAGGATGGCTTCTACCATATGAATCCCTACCTCGAGATGAGGTACCACTAAATCTACCTAAATGACGAGGCCTCTTGTCTGACCCATGACCACCTTCCTATGACAAAACCATCTCAACTCTCCGGGCCACATTGGCCACCACCTAGAAAGATATCTCACTCCTAGTCTCCCTAGCCATCTGAAGACGAATCGGCTGAATAAGACCATCACTAAACCTCCTCGCCCTCTCTCTCTCTTGGTGGGAAGTATGACAAGAGTATGACGAGTCAAGTCGATGAATATGGTCTCATACTGATAACAGTCATAGAACCCTGCCAGAGACACTCAAACTGCCTCCGATAGGCCTCTCTTTGAGTGATGGGGAGAAACTTCTCCAGAAATAGCTGAGTAAACTACTCCGAAGTCAAAGTTGGTGATCCGGCTGGTCTAGCCAAACAGAAATCCCTCCACCAAGTCTTGGCGGATCCAGACAAGCGAAAAGTGGCAAAATCGACCCCATTGGTCTCAACTATCCCCATGTTCCTGAGAACCTCGTGGAAGCCGTCTAGATAGTCCTGTGGATCCTCAGTAGATGCACCGCTGAAAGTGGTAGTGAAGATCTTTGTTAACCTATCTAGCCTCCACAAAGCATCGGCAGACATAGCTGCTCCATCACTGGTCTGAGCTACCACACCCGGTTGAACTGCTCTAACTGGCTGAACCGTTGGAGTCTGAATCTAGGGAGCTACTTGCTCCGGAGTGGGAGTAGTAGGAGTCTGGGCTCTTCCTCCAGCCTGAGAGACGGCTGTTGCTACAGGAAGCAAGCCTGCCCGGGTGACACTCTCCATAAGGCCCATTAGACAGACCAGAGCATCCTGAATAAATGGGGTGGCAATAGACCCCTCTAGGACCTGAGCTGGGCCCACCGGAACTGCTGGGGCCAGAACCTCATCATCAAAGTCAACCTGAGGCTCCGCCGCTGGTGCTGCTGCTCGAAGATGAGCTCTGCCCCTACCTCGGCCTCTTGCACGGCCTCGGCCTCGCCCTCTGCCCCTCATGGGAGCTGCTGCTAGGGGCTTGGGCTGCTGGTCAGTGGATGAGGAAGCGCGTGTTCTCGCCATCTATGAAAGAACAGAGTAGAAGTTCAATTAGTATTAAGAAACCAAACCACACGACATGAGAGAATAAATGTAGAGTTGTTCCTAACTCTGTAGACTCTGGGGATAAATACAGATGTTTCCGTACCGATACCTCAAACTCTACTAAGCTTGTCTGTTAACTGTGAGACCAATGTAACCTTGAGCTCTGATACCAACTTGTCACGACCCGGATTTCCCACCCTCGGGAGTCATGATGACGCCCACTAATGTGAAATAGGAAAATCAAACCTTTAATCTAATTACTTCATTAACAGATTATTTCTTTTTAACGAATATAAGGCGATAACGTGGTAACAGCGAAAATTCAAATTTAAGCAGAAGACAACAATAAGATTTATGAAAAATGCATCTATTACAAATACTTAAGCCTTAACCACCCAAAACCTAGTGCCACAATGTCATAGACTGTCTAAGATTTCTACATACAAGGTCTAAAGAAATAACAGCACACTGTTTCTGAATAAAAGGAAAATGAAACAGGAAATAGGGATAGAAGGAGACGCCAGGGCCTGCGGACGCCTGCAGGTCTACCTTGGATCTCCGCGTGGATTGAAGGTAGCCTTCACACTACGGTCCAAAAACTGCTCCGGGATCTGCACATAGTACAGAGTGTAGTATCAGCACAACTGACCCCATGTGCTGGTAAGTCTCTAGCCTAACCCCAGCGAGGTAGTGACGAGGCTAGGACCAAACTACCAAATAAACCTATGCAGTTCAAATATATATATATACAGCAGAAAAGAAATATAGAAATAAACAAATAAAGATAGGAGGGGGAAACATGCTTTGGAGAATAACAGGTAAAACAGAAAATCAAGAGAATTATAAACGAATCAAAATCAACCACTAACATGAATAAGGAAAACAAAGGCAGATTTCACTTTCTTTTCACATCTTGTTGCAGACGTGCAACCCGATCCCAATTCCTGTATCTCGTGGCAGGCGTACCACCCGCACCCATTTTATTTATCTCGTGGTAGGCGTGCCACCCGCTCCCATTTCATTTATCTCATTGTAGGCGTATCACCCGCTCCCATTTCATTATTTCTTGTGGTAGGTGTACCACCCGCTCCCATTTACAAGCCAACAATAATCACAAGGAATCCCAGCAAGGGAACAAGAGTAATATAATAACTTCCCGGCAAGGGAACAATGATGTTTCAACAACATCCCGGCAAGGGAAAAATACTATCAAAACAAACATCCCGGCAAGGGATCATTAATATCAAACAAACATCCTGGCAAGGGAACAATGGTGATAATAACATATGAAGCACAATAAACCACAATGGAGTCATAACAATTATAATACAAGACTCACGGGCATGCTTGACACCAACGTATAGATACTCGTCACCATGCCTATACGTCGTACTCCACAATTAACATGTAGCAAATAAGACACAACTCCTAATCCCTCAAGCTAAGGTTAGACCAAACACTTACCTCGATGCCACGAACACAATTCACGATTCAACTATAGCTTTACCCCTTGATTCCACCACTAAGTCGCTCGTATCTAGTCACAAGTTACTTAATTAAGTCAATAAACGCTAAATGAATCAACCCCAATGCATGAAAATGAATTTTCTAAAGTTTTACACAAAAAGTCAAAAATATTCCCGGGCCCACATGGTCAAAACCGGAAGTTCGAACCAAAACCAGGTTACCCATTCTCCCATGAACCTAAATATATGACTTGTTTTGAAATCGGACCTCAAATCGAAGTCCAAATCACCAATTTTTTGAAAAACCTAGGTTCTACCCAAAACACCCAATTTCTCCAATGAAAATCATTGATTTTGAGTTGAAATCATGTAAAAAGATGTTAAGGAGTGAAGAAAATGAGTTAGAAATCACTTACCAACGTTTTGGAGAAGAAAGGTTGTTTCAAAAATCGCCTCTTATGTTTTTGGGGATTTGAAAAATAAAAAATAACTGAAAATCCCGTCGAAATATACTACTCTCAGATGCCCTGTGCGGACCGCAAAAAAATCAACCGCGGCCGCACAGCTCCCATGTGGACTGCAGTGATATGCTTTAGTATTTTGGTCATAACCTTTTCTACAGATGTCTATATTATGATTTCTTTATCTTTCTGTAAACTAGACACGAAGGGCTACAACTTTCATTTTTGAACCATCTCAAAATTCCTTGTAGATCAAACGATATAGGCTTCCGAAGTCGTACCAGTGAAATGTTCTTCACCGCGGACCGCACAGAATCTAGTGCGGCCACAAAGCCCTCACCGCGGTCCGCACAAGACCTTCCTCGGCAGTATTCCTTTATGTGCGGACCGCACTGGTTTGTTCAGAGGCCTTCCACTTCTCTGAACCTGCAACAACTATGTTTTTAAGCCCAAGACATCCCGGAACCTACCCGAAACTCACCTAAGCCCTCAGAACTCCAAACCAAGTGTGCATATTAACTCAAAAACATCATATGGACCTACTCGTGCTATCACATCATCAAAATAACATGTAAAATCATGAATTAAACCTCAAAACTCAACATTTTCATCAAGAACTCTCAAAGTTCATAACTCTTCAACCGGAAGTCCAAGTCACGTCAAATAAACTCCGTTTTTCACCAAATTTCATAGTGATCTTTCAAATGCTATAACAAGTTTGTACCAAGCTCTGGAGCCAAAATACGGGTCCGATAATATTGGTTTCAAACATTAATTCTTTTTCTTTATTTCTTCGATAATTCAGTAAAACAATTTCTTTCAAAATTTGATTTCTAAGGCTTGGGACCTCAGAATTCATTTCCGGGCAAACGCCCAAGTCCCATATTTTACTACGGACCTCCCTGGATTGTCGGAACACGGATCCAGGTCCGTTTGCTCAAAATGTTGACTAAAGTCAACCATAATCAAATTTTAACTCTAGAATTTCTATTTCTCATATTTTCCCATAGAAGGCTTTCCGGATATAGGTCCAGACCACGCACACAAATCAAGGTAAGGTAAAAGGGAGGTTTTTAGGCCTCGGAACACTGAATTCACTTGCAACACAAGTGATGACCTTTTGGGTCATCATAGAAGGTTGCGAGTAGTATAAAGGATATGTGTAAATCGCAAGCTAAAGTATGATAGAGCGACAAGGTTTTAGGAAGAAAAGAGTAAGGATAAGAAAGGACGAGTGAGAAGGTAACGAGAATGGATAAGTCCTCCGGATTAAGCCCATGGAAACAAGAGAGCTGATGGTTTCGATAAGTTATAGAAAGCTCAGTATAGTGTGAATGAACTTAAAGGAGTCTAAGACTAGCAGCATTAGAAGACATGGAATACCACCCTGGTAATATAATGAGGGTGTGATTATGATAGATAAAGAATGACGTTTGGGCCTTCGATTGAGTCATGACTTGAAGAGGATTTTATGAATTATACGAGATTAAAATACCCATGTAAGGTGAGTCACATTAGGATGTTATAAAATACGGTTATGGAAGTATAGTATCACCTCGGCCTAGGTGGATCAATCTAATTACCCCAGACGTCCCCGATGAGACGTGAGCCCTAGCAGTAGTGTTACATAAGAGATCAAGCTATCAGTGGTAGATGATAGATCAACATTAAGGTGAATCAACAATAGATGAATAAAAGTCCAACAGTATGAGATGAGATCAGGCTGTCATTTTAAGATAAACAGTAACAAGTAAGCATTAAAGGACTTAGATTTATACATACATGTCACACTTCCTTTTTGCGCGCCCGGCCCCGAAGGGTTTAGACGCGCGAGGGAGTTTTTCCAATTTAAGTGACAATATTCGAAATGGGATTATTTATTTAATTCAGAGTCGCCACTTGGGAAAGGTTTGGCTTTTGGTGTCCCAAGTCACCGGTTTATCTTGAATCCCAAATCGAGGAAATTTTTGACTTTTCCAAATGAAGTCTGCGAACCAGAAATTCTAAGTAAGGAATTCTGTTGACCCGAGGGAAGGTGTTAGGCACCCTCGAATCCCGTGGTTCTAGCACGGTCGCTTAAATTGTTATAATGGCTAAATATCTGATTTAAATACATGTTGTGACTTATGTGCTTTTATTAAGTTTAAACCGCTTTTATTATCATTTATTTTTTATAGAATTGCAACGTCGTGAAAATGTATCTCGAGCCACGTCGCAATCAATGCACCCGTAGTTGTTAACACATTTCGACTCCGTTGAGATTTGGATTCGGGTCACATCAATGTGCACCCGAGTTTAAGAATGTAATTTAATTGAGCCGCGCCTAAAGAGTCTAAACGCGTTATTATTTTTGGGGAAGGCCATGAAATTCACTAAACGGCCTGTCCTGAATTCTAAATATTTATTATGGTTAGTTATTGAGGGCCCCGCAATTTGCATTTTTATTTGGCGAGGCTCGGCTCGATTTTATTTAAGAGGATAAACATATAGCGACTACATTTCTATTGTGTTTATCTCTAATAAAATGAAAGAAAGAGGATTACGTGCTAATTACATGCTTGACCAGCTTCGGATCCTTATTTGATTATCTGATTTTATGAGGCGTGAATTGTTTTGTGCCTTATTTCATGGATGAACATGTTGGTAAATTATCAGGGGAAATTAATATACAAGATCAATAGAACTGCTAAAAGCTTATGATAAATGTTCTTCAGATTCGAGTTCGAAACTCGCCTATTTAAACCAGATCAGTGGAATTAACTTATCGGAAACTATTACTAATAGAGTTTGAACAGGGTCATGTGAACTACCTACAACGATTCAATAAAACTACATCATATCTGGCAAGATTAAGGCATTCTGTTCTATACATGCAGAATATTAGTTGAAAGGTTACCTAATTATCTGTGTGCCAAAACACTCATACATTCCTTATCAGACAACCCATTAAGCAAACGAAATCACAATTTAGGACGAACTAAGCTGCGATTAAGTACAAGTCTACCTAATGTGTTTCTTTATTGGATTACAAACTAAATGAATTACACAAATCTAATAACATTCGTAAAAACGGTAACTGCAGCAAACGAATGATTAAACTCCTGCATATCTTTGATTTCATGTTTTCATTGTTACATCAGATGCAAAGTCTTAGTATGTACCTGGATGTTGGATACAACAGAAGAAGCAAGGGGTCAGTAGAGCAATAGAAGCAATACCAAACAGCAGCAGTAACAGCAGGCACAAATAGGACAGCTCCCAGTGCAAGATACAGTTAGAGCCGATGAAAAAATGGCAGAAAGACAACAGCAAACAATGCAGTAGGAACAAAACTCCAAGGCAGACCAAATCCAGGAGAAACAAACAATGTGAATCAACCAATGAACTCAGCTGATACTTGAAAGAAAACAGAGTTGATTGAACAGGTTGAACAAACTGAGAATCACACAAACAAGGAAGAAACAGTTGCTGATTTTCTGTATATTTTCCTCTCAAATGTGTATCTGTATAAGCCCCTCTATTTTCTCTTACTATCTTTTTTCTCTTCAAAATCTAGTGCCAATTTTCAGTTTTGAAATTTTACTTGAGTTGTCAAGAAGAATTCTTTCCAGTTTTCTGTTTTTCAGAACTCAGCTCTCAAATATTCAGTATGAGTTTTCTATCTGTATCTTTTTTATTATCCCCCTCCTCCTGAAGTTTTTTCTCCCTTTTATACACCTAAAATCAGCCCTTTAACTGCCTGTTAGACAATCAGAACACCCCTCCCATGTGCTATCCTCTTTTCAGTTTCCACTCAAACATTTAAGTATAAAAACCTTCCCATCATATTCCTAACAGTACCCTTTAATATTTAAACTAAACAGGCCATGGGCAGCAAGAATATAATCTGACAGCATGTGCTGTCAAACTATTTTAATCAAAAAGGGGCCTTTATGCACATGTTGTGCCCCAATGCCCATGCCCTCCAATTCAGACCGTAACTAACAAACCAACCCTTTTATTTCTGATTCAAATTAACAATTATAAGTAGCTGAACTCAGTTTTTAATAGATTCAGGCAATGCTTAACAGAAGCAGGTCAATTTGTTATTGATCAGACAGCTGAAACTAATTGACGACACATGTCGACTCGACTATATTAATCATAACATGTACAATCGTAGCCAAAAATCAGAAATCCAAGAGTATCACACAAGGGGTTCAGATTGCAATATTAATACAGAAACGACCTTGGGAGCTAATTGAATGACCAATTACGAATTCAATTGAATATACAGTTTACACACACACATTAAGAAAGACTTGACCGAATACAGAGGTCCGGGCAAGGTGGACAATAGCAGTTCAAAAACACAAACTAAAACAAGACGTTTGGCCATACGGACAGACCTTTAACAACACACAAACACACGAACTGAAATAAAGAAAAGAGAATTAACTTACCTTAAAGCTTTGAAAGAAAAAATCAGAAAAATCCATTTGTGTTTTGAACAGATCCTCCTCAAGGTTGAACGGACTTTAATCGAAGTGTTTCTCAAATGAGAAACACTTCGATTAAGGTTCATTAGACCCTAATCTCTTGGCTTGAACAGACACGGACCAGGCTTGGGGTTTCTAGGGTTCGTAGATGGTAGATTTGGGACTTGGGTTTCCTTGGTTAGATTCGGACCAAACCAAGCATGGTTTGGTCACGAGGGAGGTCCGGGGACTGTCTGGTATGAATTTAGGGCAGATCGGTGTAGATCGAGTTTCGACTCGAATCTTCAAATGAAGATTCGAGAAGGTGGGATGGGATTCGAGATGTGTAGTTGGTGGATTTGGGTTCAGGACGGTGAGGAGCATCTATGGTGTTAAGGAGGGGGTCACCGGAGTCCATGCCGCCGGCTTTAATGGTGGGGAATAAGGGGGCGGCTAGGGTTTCGTGGGGAAGGGGATGAGGACGAAGGCTGGGGTCTTGGATAGGGGGCAGGGTATGGTAGGAGGTTTATATATGGAATGGGTGGGCTGATCTCGGCCGTTGGATGAAGTACGATGAAGGGCTAGGATCCTTCAACTAACAGGAAACGGTGTCGTTTTAGACCTAAGGGGGTTGGGTCGGTCCGGGCGGAATGGATCGGGTTTGTTCATGGGTTAATGGGGAAGTGATCTTGGCCGTTGATCAATCTGAGATCAACGGCCCAGATCAGACCAGATTAAAACGGTGTCGTTTGGAAGTTCTTGAAGTAGGCTGGTCTGGACCGGGGCAAGCACAGGTTTTGGGTTGGGTTGTTTTGTTTGGGCCTCAGATTTTGCAATGGGAATCGGCCCAAATTTAATTAAAACAAGTTTCACCCCTTTTTTTTTATTTCTAATTTTTTAAACACACAACCTAATTAAACTAAAAACTAAACACCATTAATCAACACTTAATGTATTTATTACACGCATATATATAAAAAATGTTAAAAGTAGGTAAAATTAAACAAGGCAACAAATCAGGACAAAAATGCGTATTTTATGATTTTCTATTTAACAACCGGATTACGGTTCAAATTACGCATGACACACACATTTTTTGTATTTTATTTTAATAAAAATAAAAATGGGCAAAAATCATAAATAATTAACAAAGTGCCACGTAAAAATCCAAAAATTGTACAGCAGGACCATTTGTTATTTTTTTTTTATTTCTTTTGGAGCGATTGTCGCGTAAAACAAAAATCACGTGCTCACAGCTGCCCCTCTTTGTTCGGAAACACGAAGAGTTTTCGCGCAAAGATAAAGTGAGCGGATATGAGCGATTTTTGCCTATTGGACTACTCCGTGTGAAGCGTGTTTTGAAAGATTTGACCGAATCTTCGCTTTAAAGATTTCCTACATATCCTGGGCTACACAGGAATTAGGTCAATATAGTTCGGGAAATTCTTGATAGCTGGGACTACCATGAGACTGCAATGCTTGCTGTTACTGCTGTTTCTGTTGTCACCGTTGCTTTACTGACCGCCTTATTAAAACCAAAGAAAAATTAAAACTGAACTAAATACTTATATGCATGCCAACTGCTAGTTACAAGATTCATATCTATGATTCTTTTGTGACTTGATCTTGAGTCTTAGCTGATTGTGCTTTGAAGACTTCGATCTGAATCTTGATGCTTGCGAGTTGTGGCGACTTGTTTAATCTCTGGGATACTCAGTGAGACGCGACTGGAAGAGTTCTGGACCTTAACCAAATCCTGGAGCGATCCGCCTTTCATTTTCTCCGGTATCTCGGGACATCTTCTTTTGTCTTTTTCTTCTTAGATTCTGAGTTGAGACTCATCTCGTGGGTCGTTTCGATCCGTGTGGCTCGGGGTTAGACCTGCGGGAAAAACAAACGAACGAAATTTTCTGCCCCAGTTTCACTAGGAAATTTCGTGAATTATTCGCCAAGAAGTTCATAAAATTGATGAAAGAATACTCAGTTCAGGGTTGGAGCCCTAATACCGACTAGCTGGGGGAGAAGTTCCGTTTTAGAGTTGAAACTCTAATACTGACCATCTGGGGAAAAGTTCAGTTTAGGGTTTAAAACCCTAATGCTGACTGAATGGAAAGAGTTCAGTTTAGGGTTTAAAACCCTAATGCTGACTAAAGGAAAAAGTTCAGTTTAGGGTTTAAAACCCTAATGCTGACTAAAGGAAAAGTTCAGTTTAGGGTTTAAAACCCTAATGCTGACTAAAGGAAAAGTTCAGTTTAGGGTTTAAAACCCTAATGCTGACTGAAGGGAAAATTCAGTTTAGGGTTTAAAACTCTAATGCTGATTGCATGGAAAAGCTTAGTTTAGGGTTTAAAACCCTAATGCTGGCTGAATGGAAAAAAGTTCAGTTAGGGTTTAAAACCCTAATGCTGATTAAAGGAAAAAGGTCAGTTTAGGGTTTAAAACACTAATGCTGACTGCATGGAAAAGCTCAGTTTAGGGTTTAAAACCCTAATGCTGGCTGAATGGAAAAGTTCAGTTTAGGGTTTAAAACCCTAATGCTGACTGACTGGAAAAAGTTCAGTTTAGGGTTTAAAACCCTAATGCTGACTGACTGGAAAAAGTTCAGTTTAGGGTTTAAAACCCTAATGCTGACTAAAAGGAAAAGTTCAGTTTAGGGTTTAAAACCCCAAATGCTGACTGAAGGAAAAAGTTCAGTTTAGGGTTTAAAACCCTAATGCTGACTGCATGGAAAAGTTCAGTTTAGGGTTTAAAACCCTAATGCTGACTGCATGGAAAAGTTCAGTTTAGGGTTTAAAACCCTAATGCTGACTAAATGGAAAAATTCAGTTTAGGGTTTAAAACCCTAATACTGACTAAAGGAGAAGTTCAGTTTAGGGTTTAAAACCCTAATGCTGACTGGAAGGAAAAGTTCAGTTTAGGGTTTAAAACCCTAATGCTGACTAAAGGAAAAGTTCAGTTTAGGGTTTAAAACCCTAATGCTGACTGACTGGGGACAAAGTTCGAGAATACTAACTGACCTCTTTTTTGAGTTTTCTTGTTTTAGTAGAAGATAAAAGGGAGTCTCGTGGAAACTTACCTTTCGAGTGAATTCTTTATTGCCAAAATATTTCTTGTACCCATGTACCTTCTTCTTTGGGCGACACCTGCTTCTTGCACGGTTGTCTTGGATTATACCTGTTTCAACTTTTCAGACAAAGAACAATTGTTAGTTCGGAAATGACGGTCGGTTCGGTGACCTTGATCGTTCCCAGTTGCTTTGTTGCGTCTTTATTTCTGTTGTGAAGTCCCGCCATTGATTTGATTCAAATGGTGAAACCCTTTAAACTGCTCATGTTTGTATTTCCAGATTCTGTGATGATTTGCCTCGTAAGGCTCTTTTTTTTTCTTCTTTTTTTTTCTTTTTTTTTGTTGTCCCGTTTTGCTTGGAGATTCTCAACGGGGATTTTATTGGAGGTATTCTGTGGGGATTTGTACATAAGGAAGCTCTGTGGGGGAATATTTACAAAGTGAATTCTTTGTGTGGATTTTTGTACAATGGGGCATGCTGGGGATTTGTTTCAAAGCGGGCTTTCTAGGATTTGTTGGGGTAAGCTTGTTGGGGAATTTTTACAAAGGGACTCGCTAGGGATGTGATGGGGATTTGTGTCCCATTTTTATTAACAAAGGGAAGACCCTGTGGGGATCTGTACAAGAGAAATTCTGTGTGGATTTCGCTGGAGCAGACCTTTGGGGAATATTTACAAAGTGGATTCTTTGTGTGGATCCGTACAGAGGGAAACCTTGTGGGGATTTGTGCGAGGCGGACTTGCTGGGGAAATTTCTCTCTTTCCTCTTTACTTCGAACGCCGTCAAACATCATGATTCTTCAGGTTTAGACAGACGTACCAACGAAACGAGGTGTTTTCCTTCATGAAACAGAATTCCGTGCAACCAAACCTGCCACCTGTCCTTTCCAGTATATCTAGAACTTGGGGTTAAACATGAAAGAGATTTGAAGAAAAACAAAGAAAAGAGAAAACGAATTTCAGAAAAGGAGTATCGCCTTCGGGACGAGAAAGACTTATCTGAGGAACACAATGCTGGCTTTAAATGAACATGACATGCTTTTTGGACTGGTCGCCTGATCTTCAACGAACTTGCGTTTCCTGCCTAACCAAAACGGATCTGTGATTCTAAACCGGTGGAACTTTGCCGAGATCTCCTTGGGGTGGAGTCATTCTTTTCGGCCAACAGCGCCCTTTTGCGGGTTTCCGCTGGCTGACCTCTCTCATTTCTCTTCCTGTCATCGCTTGATAGCACTCTTTGCGAGTTTTTACTAAACAAGCTCTCTCATTTTGGTTTCTCTACTCCCGTCGCCTTGTGGTGCCCGAAGGTTTTCACCAACGAGACTCTCTCATTTTCATCTCTCAATTTAGAGTGTGTCGGTCTCCATTCGTGACGCCTATTGGCTTCCCACTATCTTTGGTAATTTGATCTGAAAGCTTGTGCTTGGCAAAGAGAGGCAGATGATACTAACTTCTAGGCCGTTTGACGTGCCCCAGTTTCAATTTCAGGGTGAATGGGATTTTATTGTTGGTGTGACTGAACCTCAGGGAGAGGCTGCCTACGTATCCTTTCGGAATCAAGTCAAACGTAGTTCAGGCCTCAATCAAATTTTTTTTTTTTTTTTGATCGCCGAAGGGATGTGACCGGCTCAAATGGCTTGTAGAGAGAGTTGGTAGTGTTTGGGAGTAGTGGGGAATAAAACCTTCGTCATTTCAAATGTGTCAAGACCACTGGAGTATAATTCAAACGTAGTATCTCTTGACTGCATCTGCATTTACTGCTGTTTCGGGGTCATTTCCCTCGATATCACCTAGATACAATGCTCCTCTTGGCAATATCTTCCTTATGATGTATGGGCCTTTCCAATTTGGAGCAAACTTCCCTTTCGCTTCCTGGTGATGTGGCAGAATACGCCTCAGTACCAGTTGACCTACTTCGAAATTCCTGGGTCGGACTTTCTTGTTGTAAGCGCGGGCCATTCTTCGTTGGTACAACTGTCCGTGACAAACCGCGGCCATTCGCTTTTCATCGATCAAAGTCAACTGCTCCAACCGAGTCTTGACCCACTCGCTGTCTTCGATTTTTGCTTCGACAATGGTTCGAAGCGAGGGAATTTCTACCTCTGCCGGTATTACAGCCTCGGTCCCATAAACCAAAAGATAAGGAGTCACTCCTACTGACGTGCGTACCATAGTGCGATACCCCAACAATGCAAATGGTAACTGCTCGTGCCACTGTCGAGAACTTTGGATCGTTTTCCTCAAAATCTTCTTGATGTTTTTATTTGCCGCTTCTACAGCACCATTGGCCTTTGGCCGATAAGGAGTAGAATTCCTATGCGTTATTTTGAATTGCTCGCATACATCTCCCATCAAGTGACTGATCAAGTTTGCCGCGTTATCTGTAATGATAGTCGCAGGAATACCGAAACGACAGATAAGATTTGAGTGTACAAAATCCACTACAGCTTGTTTAGTGACCGACTTGAGAGTGACAGCCTCTACCCATTTTGTGAAGTAATCGATGGCAACCAGTATAAATCTGTGTCCATTTGAAGCCTTTGGCTCGATTGGTCCAATGACGTCCATGCCCCAGGCGACAAATGGCCAAGGCGCAGACATGGGATGCAGTTCTGTGGGAGGTGCATGAATCAAATCACCGTGCACCTGACACTGATGACACTTCCGAACGAAGCTAATGCAGTCCTTTTCCATGGTCATCCAGTAATAACCTGCTCGAAGGATTTTCTTCGCTAAGACATACCCGTTCATGTGAGGTCCGTACACACCTGCGTGTACTTCGTGCATGATCTTTCTCGCCTCCTCGGCGTCGACACATCTTAGTAGGTTGAGGTCCGGGGTCCTTTTATACAACAATTCACCGCTCAGAAAGAAACCACTTGCATGCCGCCTAATGGTTCTCTTTTGGTCTCCAGTAGCATGCTCGGGGTATTCTTGCGTCTTCAAGAACCTCTTGATGTCATGGTACCAAGGCTGCGTATTTGATCCCGCCTCGATTATGTTGCAGTAATCGTGTCTTTCCTTGATTTGGATTTCCAAAGGATCGACGTGGGCGTTGCCCGGGTAGGGTAACATTGAAGCCAGAGTAGCAAGTGCATCTGTCAGTTCATTGTGACACCTCGGGATATACCTGAATTCTATTGATTTAAAACGCTTGCCGAGGTCTTCCACGTGCTGTCGGTAAGGGATAAGCTTGACATCCCGAGTTTCCCATTCACCTTGGACTTGCCGGATAATCAGGTCAGAATCTCCCATAATCAGTAGGTCTTCGACATCCTGATCGATTGCCATATGCATGCCCATGATGCAGGCTTCATACTCAGCTGTATTGTTTGTGCAAAAGAAACGCAGTCTAGCTGTGGCGAGATAATGTTGACCGGAAGGCGAGATCAAAATTGCCCCGATCCCTACACCTTTGGCATTCACGGCTCCATCAAAGAACATCTTCCAAACATGAGCGTCCTCCGAGACCACTTCTACGGTGTTTACTTCTTCATCTGGAAAGTAGGTACTCAATGGCTGGTATTCCTCATCGACCGGATTTTCGGCCAAATGATCTGCTAGCGCCTGGGCTTTCATTGCCGTGTGAGTGACATAGACTATGTCGAATTGAGTAAGCAAGATTTGCCACTTGGCCAGTCTCCCAGTAGGCATCGGTTTCTGAAATATATACTTCAAAGGATCCAGCCTGCTTATGAGGAAAGTAGTGTGGGTTTGGAGATAATGTCTCAGCTTTTGAGCAACCCACGTCAGAGCGCAACATGTCCTTTCCAGCAGAGTGTATTTGGCCTCGTAGCCGGTGAATTTCTTGCTCAAGTAGTAGATTGCTTGCTCCTTCTTTCCGGTTATGTCATGTTGCCCGAGGACGCAACCGAAAGAGTTCTCCAAGACTGTCAGATACAAGAAAAGTGGTCTCCCTGGCTCTGGAGGGACCAAAACTGGGGGATTCGAAAGGTATTCTTTGACTTTATCAAAGGCTTCTTGACACTCAGTTGTCCATTTGATCGCCGCATCTTTCCTTAACAGCTTGAATATGGGCTCACACGTGCTTGTCAGCTGGGCAATAAATCGACTGATGTAGTTCAACCTGCCCAACAAACTCATCACGTCTTTCTTCGTTCTCGGGGGAGGTAGATCTCTGATAGATTTTATCTTAGTTGGATCTAGTTCGATACCTCTCCTGCTTACGATGAAGCCCAAAAGTTTGCCCGACGGGACCCCGAAAGCACATTTGGCTGGGTTCAACTTCAAGTCGTACTTCCTTAGTCTCTCGAAGAACTTCCTCAAGTCTTGGATGTGATTATCCTGCGTCCTGGACTTGACTATCACGTCATCCACGTACACCTCTATTTCCTGATGCATCATGTCATGAAAAATGGCAGTCATGGCCCTCATGTAAGTAGCCCCGGCATTCTTCAGACCAAACGGCATGACCCGATAACAGTAGGTGCCCCAAGGCGTGGTGAAGGCAGTTTTCTCGGTGTCCTCTTCATCCATCAATACCTGATGATACCCAGCGTAACAATCTACGAAAGACTGTATTTCGTGTTTGGCGCAATTATCAACGAGGATGTGGATGTTGGGTAGTGGGAAATTATCTTTAGGACTCGCTCTGTTCAAATCTCGTTAATCTACACATACCCGAGTTTTCCCGTCCTTTTTCGGTACTGGAACCACATTTGCCAACCATGTTGTATACTGGACCACCCGAATCACTCCCGTTTTTAGTTGTTTGGTGATCTCCTCTTTAATCTTGTCACTGACCTCAGTTTTGAACTTTCGTTGCTTTTGTTGAACTGGAGGACAATCAAGATGAATCGGCAATTTATGAACCACTAGATCAACACCTAGTCTCGGCATGTCATCATATGACCAAGCAAACACGTCTTTAAATTCCAGAAGAAGTTGAATTATCGCATCTCGCGTTTTCTTGTCCGTGTGAATGCTTATTTTGGTCTCCCGGATTTCTTCTGGAGTTCCTAAATTAACCGGTTCAGTGTCATTCAGATTTGGCTTTGGTTTATTCTCAAAATGTTCCAACTCTCGGTTTATTTCCCTAAAAGCTTCTTCCTCATCATATTCTGGTTCTGGGTTCATTAATTCACAGTTAAATAGCTCGTTGTGATCTGGGAGTGAAGTCCGCAAGCATGTCATATTTAAAGCCGCATTATTATAACTGAAAGGAAAGATAAAAGGAAAAATAAACAAAAATCAGAACAAAAGAAAGAATGGGAAAGCAATGATGATTTTTTTTTTCTATTTTCTTTGGAAAGTTGGAAGACAACAATATTTACAAACTTAGGAATTCAAAACAACAATTGAAAGGAAGAAAACGTTCAAGTTATGTCCTGGAGACAACTTGTGACACAGGAAAGGTGGCAGGATAGGTCTACCCGGACTTCCGTCTAGTCGGGAATGGCGTGGCCTCCCAGTTTCAAAGTTTGGCGTTTGGCCCCACGTACAGCATCTCAGCAGTGCTTGTGCCTTCATCTGTTTGAACCATGTGAGTCTCGTAGAGCATTTCTCTCATCGTCCCACATATCTCCTCAATTTCCTCAGCTGTGAAGACCTCATCGTCTTCTTCTTCGGCGTACCTTGGCCTGATGAAAGTTGCATATAAATCCGGCAATGGTCGAGGTAACTTCCAACCCTCATTTTTCCTTTTCTTTGCCCACTCTTCGTCTGCTGGAGTAGGTTTGAAACCTAGTCCAAAAGGTTTCTTGGTGACTGGAAAGGTGATGGGTTCTGTTATTCCCTGAAGGGTTCGTCCAAGCCCTTTCCCTGGCCTAAATCCGTGCCGGATCATCTCTTTGGCCACCATAACTGAGGCGTTAGACAAGAAAGGCTGGGGGCAGGGTATTCCCTCCTCGTGCTGCTCTGCCAGCACAATCTCGAAAGCTTGATAGACCGTATGTTCGCTCCCTTCTCTTGTTTCAAGATATGGGATGGATGGGTCCTGATAAATAGCATGCTCATCTTCTCCATGGACCACGATCTCTCGGTCTTCGTACTCAAACTTCACCATCTGGTAAAGAGTGGAAGGCACAGCTCCTGCCGCATGGATCCAAGGTCTGCCGAGGAGGAAATTGTAGGATGTATCCATGTCGAGCACCTGGAAGGTTACTTCAAACTCGACTGGTCCTATGACCAACAACAGGTCTATTTCCCCCATGGTATCTCTCTTGATGCCGTCAAAAGCCCTTACGCAGACATTGTTGGGTCGGATTCTTCCGGTCCCAATTTCCATTCTTTGTAGCGTGGAGAGCGGGCAAATGTCAACACCTGATCCCCCATCCAACATTACCCGCTTGACATAGTAGTCCTCGCATTTAACTGTTAGATGCAAGGCCTTGTTGTGTGCCGCTCCTTCCGGGGGTAAATCGTTCTTGCTGAAAGAGATTTGGTTGACGGCGAAGAATCTTTCTGTCATCCGCTCTAGTTGTTCAACCGAGGTTTCAACTGGCACATATGCTTCATTCAGGGTCTTCAGTAAGATCTTTTGATGCTCGGCCAACTTCATCAACAATGATAGCATGGACACTTGCTCGGGGTACTTGCGCAGTTGATCTATCACTTCGTAATCCGGCATTTTCATTTGTTGGAAGAACACTTCCGCTTCTTCAACGCTTACAGGCTTCTTTGGTGGGAAGCACCTTTGTGTGGCGTTGTTCAGCTCTTGGGTATTTGAATACCTTCCAATGAAAGTATTTTCTGGAAGTTCTCCCATGACCACTTTACCTTTGTACATTACCAAAGTCTTCTGATAATTCCACGGCACTGTGGACGAGTTGGTCATCGGCTTTTGTGGCACGCGTCCGATAACCACTGGCTCATTCAGCCGAAGTGGTTGAATCGTTCCCCGGACCACGTAGGCCCCTTTTGGCACGTACATAGGTTTTGCCTTTTTGATCCCGAAGTTCTGCGTCTTCTCAGCTCGACCTCGTGGTATGTAAAGAACTCCATCCTTTACCGGTACCACTTTCTTCTCCACCTTCTTTTCAGGCTCGCTTTTTACAGCATTGGCCTCCTCCCCCTTTTCTGGTTTCTGGTCTGTCTCAGGCCTTTTCCCAGTGTCGACAATGGCGATTATAGCTTTCAAAGCAGGGTCGAACTCTTTGTCTTCGCAAATCATTCCGATCAGCGGCCCATTATTGTGAGCAGGCAATGGATTGTTAGTCACATTTGGGATCTCCTCGTCCCTTAGCACTATTTTCCCTTGCTTTATCAAATTCTCGACCACTCTTTTCAACGACCAGCAGTCATTTGTATCATGCCCCTCGGCCCCTGAATGATAGGCGCATCTGACTCCAGCTTTGTAAGAAGGTGACGTCGGGTTTTGCCTCGTTTGAGGGATTGGTTGCAAGAAACCCAACTGGACTAGCTTCGGGAACAAAGTAGAGTATGGTTCACCGATGGGCGTGAAAGTCCGTCTTCTAGGTGGTTCCTGAGGGCGGAAGTTATTCTGCGGAGGTTGTGGGTTATAGTGGGTGCGGTAAGGAGGCTGATTTCTGGAAGGTGGAGCTTGGCCTCGGTTGGCTTGTTGCGGTGGATGGGCATAAGGTTGGGCATTCATGACCATATAGGGTTGATGAGCATATGCCAGATTTGAGTGGGGATAGTAGTGTTGTGGGGTTCTTTCCGGAAAACGGGGCCTAGGATTACGATATTCCCTTGCTTCCGAGGCTGCCATGGTCGTTTCTTCCTTCTTCTTCCCTCTTGCCATTCCCCCGGACCCGCTTTGGACGGCTTGGGAGGTTGCCCTTATGGCTGCTTGACTCAGAATCCTACCTGTTTTCAGACCATTTTCCACCATCTCTCCAATCTTAATTGTTTCTGCAAACGGCTTTCCCATGGCTGACATCATGTTTTGGAAATAGTCAGACTCTTGAGCCTGGAGAAAAGTAGTGACCATTTCTACCTCATCCATGGGAGGCTTCACCCTCGACGCCTGCTCACGCCACTTAATAGCGTATTCTCTGAAGCTTTCTGAAGGTTTCTTCTTCAAATTCGATAGAGAATTTCGGTCTGGTGCAATGTCGATGTTATACTGGAATTGTTTCACAAAATCTCTGGCGAGATCATCCCATATATGCCATCGGGACATTTCCTGGTCCATATACCATTCCGAGGCTATCCCTACTAGACTTTCCCCAAAATATGTCATTAGCAGTTCTTCTTTTCCGCCGGCTCCCCGCAATTGGTTGCAATATTTCTTAAGATGTGCAATGGGGTCATCGTGCCCATCGTATTTCTCAAACTTTGGGGTCTTGAAACCCACTGGCAGGTGTACGTGAGGGAACATACATAGGTCAGCGTAAGAGACACTCTTCTGTCCGCTCAAACCTTGCATATTCTTCAAACTTTGTTCAAGGCTTCTCATTCTTTTGGCCATCTCATTTTGTTCTGCAATTTTGGGGTTCTGATCTTGCCCGGGTGCAAGCTCGCACTGAGGCGGTGGAGGATTAGTGTTGGTAGCGAACCTAGTTGGTTCCATTGAGAACGAGGGTGCCTGGAATGTAAAAGAGGATGAGTCAAAGCTTGGCTTGTACGTAGCAGGTTGTGCCGTAATCGGGCAGGGCGGTGCAGTAAAGATGTTCATGCTTGCATCGGTGGTTGACATTCGGGGATAAGGCTCAGAAGGCGATCCAGCAGAGAAGGCTGAAGTGGCTGGGTACCCGAATGGGGTAGCGGGATAATTTATGGGGACATTAGAAGTACCGCTTGACCTGGAGAATAACTCAGGGAATCCGGGGACGACACTTGGCGGTTCTTTTCCGTTATTCCAGTCGTCCAGCATTTCCAACATACGGAACCGTAGGATTCTATTTTCTTCCGCAGTTGCGGATTCAGGTGTGAGGACGGCCGAGATCGAGCTCTCCTCGGAAACAGGGACTGTTTGCAACGGAATTTCTGAAGACATTTCCACACTTCCTTTTGACATGGTGAAGTAAGTGTGAGTACTGCTTCCGGTCTTATCAACAGGTAGTTGAACACCTCTCTTTGACCTCGTGAAGTATGAGTGCGAGGCCAGACTTTCACCAAACCAACCGTCTTTTCCAAAAACCTGGAGAACTCAACGACACACGAGTGGTTAAATCGAAATAAATAACAGATATGCAACCTCACGTTGAGCATGATGCACCTATACAGTTAAGTGAATTCTACATGTTTGCGACGTAAGCATGCGTCATTCCGGCATTCTTTTTAGGCTTCCCTTTTCTTATCATTTTTTCTTCTCTTTTTGTTTTTCTTTTATGTTTTTATTTTGCGGAAAATTGCGACCGGATCCGATGAGGATTGCCTACGTATCACGACGCCACGTGAATCAGATCATTACGTAGTTCAAAACACAAATGAAAGAAACACACCTTTTATTGTTGAAACGGTCTATTACAAACTACATTTTGCAGAAGAAAGAGCAAACTTTAAAAATAAACCTAGACTCAACCTAGACTAAACAAACTGATGGGAAAAACAGGCAGAAGATGCTAAGATACAGACTCGACTTATGAGTACATTATGGTTTTGAAAATTTGTGTCCGCGGGGCATCGTTCGGCCTCGCCATGGTCCTAGGTGTGAGATCCCCCTCAAGTTGCTCCAGCTCATGCATGGTCTGCTTGACATAACTCATCACTGCCGAGAGGACGGTAA
Organism: Nicotiana tabacum; assembly: GCF_000715075.1. NCBI lineage: Eukaryota > Viridiplantae > Streptophyta > Magnoliopsida > Solanales > Solanaceae > Nicotiana > Nicotiana tabacum. The sequence goes on from NC_134101.1 coordinate 109,168,857, forward strand.
CGCTGGTCATGTTCTCACATCGTAGACATCGTCTGGTGATGGCATGGGCGATGGCCTTGATCCTATCTCTGGTTTGCTTCTTCTCTATGAGTAGGCGTTTTATCTGATCGCTACATATCTTGAATACGTGAGCATCCTGTATATGCTGATGCTTCAGTTGCCGTACTTCTAACTTCATCTGGGCCAACAAGTCATACCAGTATCTGCTCTCAATTTGGAAATCCTTGGCCTGATTAGCTGCTTTGATCTCAAGTGTAGCCATCTCTCTCTTCATTTTAGCAACAGTTTTCTCGTGGTCGCCTTCCAATTGATTCAAGTATCGGCGATGCTTATCTGCTCTTGTATCCCACTGTGCCCTGAGCTCTGCTATGACGTTTTTAGATTTCTCTAAATCCTCTTGCCATTCCCTGACTTTGCCTTTTAGCCTTTTTATCAATTGCTCATCTGATCGACGCCTTGGCTGTTTATCCGCATCCATCCTTATCTGTTTGATCTGGGCTCTGAGCATTTCGTTTTCCTGAATCAACCTGTTCCGTTCTCCCAGGTTGGTAGCAACTTGCACGTTGTGATCATATTTCAGGCTTTCCACTTGTTGCTTTAACCTGCTGATTTCGGCGCAATAGCCTCTTTCTTTTGCTAGCCAATCCCACTGCTTTTGCGACGATTCGGCGAAATTCAGGATGTGGGGTCTCTTAGCCGGCCTTTCATGCTCAAGTTCCCTTCTATACCATGCAAGGTAACCCGGCGCTGTCTCACCTTTGGCTCGATCCCGCACGCAAGTATCTGATTTCAAATATTGACACTCACTCCAGATTTGGCGAATCTTCGCTTCTGGAAACTGTCCGTTAGGACTTATCTCAACTGCTTGAGTGCTAAGATCTTCCTCATGAGGTACTGTCTGGCATCTTCCGAGCTGTCTCAAAACTCGGCAGGGCGCGTAAGGTTGAATGCTCTTAAGCCCCATCAGTAAGAAATGAGTTTTAGCTGCCGGCATATATATGACCTCATCAACAGGCAACCATCCCAGCGTCCATTGTATTTGGCTGGCAGTAAGAGCTTGAAAGAACGAGGTCCATGCCAGGACTCCTTTGGGCAAACTGATCTCTTTGGTTCTCGTGTAAAATTCTTCTATGCAAGTCTTTTCCGGGGAACCATGGCTCAAAATCTCGGAACGATGGCAGAGGTGCTCGGTCATCCACATTTGTAGGAGCAAGTTACAACCTTCGAAGAAATTTCCCCCAGCTTTACAAGCTGTGAGAGCTCGGAAGATGTCAGATACCACCATAGGCACGAGAGTACTGTCACTTTGCGTGAGTAGGGTGCTGACGACCCCGGATATCTTCAAATCAATGTTTCCGTCTTTCCTTGGAAATACCAGAAGGCCCAGGAACATTATCATGAAGGCTACCCGTCTGTGTTTGTCCCACTTCTGACGAATACCTTTGCTGCACAGTTTGTTGATTGGATTATTGAATCCCTCTTCATGACCGTACCTATCATATATGAAGCATGGAGTACAAAAACCGGCAGCCAAATCCGGGTTGTGGACCGTTCTGGGTATCTTCAGCGAATCTAGGAACCGATGCACCGTGACAGCTCTCGGGGCAACCAAGTATTTTTGCCTTAACAGAAGTTCAGCAATTCCGATGTACCCAGCCATTTCTTCCAAAGTCGGGGTGAGTTCAAAATCAGAGAAATGGAAAACATTGTGCGCCGGGTCCCAGTAGGTAACCAAAGCTCTTATGATATCTCCCCGAGGCTGGATTTCCAACAAACCCACGAGACCTTTCAGATATTTCTTGACCTCATTTTGTCCTTCAGCACCTAGATCATTCCACCATAGCCGTAACTTGACAGGGATTTTGGTCATTATTGAAAAATGTTCATTTTGCATTGTGCTCATCCTGCACATTTATTAAGGTGTTCTTTAACAAAACAAACTTGACTCAAAATATTTTACAAGGAGGATCAAGTTTTCGAACACGGTCTTTCAGCACTTCGGGGACGAAGATTTTGAGGCTGTGTGGGTCAATTGGATGAAAACCCTAAAAAAATGACCCAAAGGTGGTTATTTATGCAAAGTCAGCCTTCCGGCGTCCCTTTCGGGAACATTCGGCTATTTATGACAAAACAATATCACCTGATTTATTCGTGACAGAATTAAAATTTTGACACATTTTTATTATTATTATTATTACTATTTGTTCGTTTTTTTTAGTAAAAGGTGGGGTTGAACCCGATGGGGGTTGCCTACGTATCTCACATCCGGTGAGAATCAAACCGGCGTAGTTCGGCACATCATGAATAGAGAAAATCAATTAAACCCAGAAAGCAAGAATATTTTTTTTTATTTTCTTTTGAAAAGAGATAAAGACTAAAGAAAATATTTAATTATTTTCTTTTGAAAAGAGATAAAGACTAAAGAAAATATTTATTATAATTTTTTTTTAAGGAAATATTTGGACTATTAGTCTGAATTTAGAAAGGAGGTACTACGAAAGAAACAGCATTTTTTTTTTTGGATTATGAATTTCCGCTTTTTTTTTCTTTTGCTTTTAAATAAATACCCTTTTTTATTTTGAAAGTGATAAAAAAAGAAAAAAAAAATTTATATGTTTTTTTTTAATAAATCAAACTAGAAGAAAAATTTTTTTTAGGAAAACTCCGGTGAGGTTTTGACACAACTTGGGCATTGGTTTTATTTTTCCCAAATAAGTAATTATCTCCCCACACTGCTATTTTCCCCTTTTTTTAGAAACCGGTCAGCATGCGGAATCGAAGCAAATAGATGCGCAAAACAAATAGGATGCAGCAGAGTGGTCTTTTCACTTCAGGTTGCCTGTCCTAGACGGACCCAACCCCTGTGTTGAGCCCCCTAAGTCAAATGCAACGTGATGCAAATAAACGTTCCTACTAGGGATCCGGCATGAAGTTTCGTTATACTAGGTTTATACCCTGGGTATTTGTTCTAGACTGTGTACCCGAGCGGACAGCTCGAGTCGAGGAGGGGGCTACGTACCGGGGACCCGCGAGATCGTCCGGCTTTGTAACTTGTCCGACCTCTTTCTTATTTCAGGTATTGACACTAACAGAATAGGGAGTCTCGACCAGCGAGCTTCTCCCCGGAGGTAAGAAGAGAAAGGTTTCGGCACAGTTTATATACAGTTCAGATAATATCAAAGCGGTAAAAGACAAAATTTAGCACGTTATGCAAAAACATGTAATAAAGATCAGATAATAAAGCCAAATATAACAATTATTCTAAGCTCGAATTCTTGAACCCTAAACCAGTGGTTCTGGGTTAAACTTTCCCCAACAGAGTCGCCAGAGCTGTCACACCTCTTTTTTGCGCGCCCGGCCCCGAAGGGTTTAGACGCGCGAGGGAGTTTTTTCCAATTTAAGTGACAATATTCGAAATGGGATTATTTATTTAATTCAGAGTCGCCATTTGGGAAATGTTTGGCTTTTGGTGTCCCAAGTCACCGGTTTATCTTGAATCCCAAATCGAGGAAATTTTCGACTTTTCCAAATGAAGTCTGCGAACCAGAAATTCGAAGTAAGGAATTCTGTTGACCCGAGGAAAGGTGTTAGGCACCCTCGAATCCCGTGGTTCTAGCACGGTCGCTTAAATTGTTATAATGGCTAAATATCTGATTTAAATACATGTTGTGACTTATGTGCTTTTATAAGTTTAAACCGCTTTTATTATCATTTATTTTTTAAAGAATTGCAACGTCGTGAAAATGTATCTCGAGCCACGTCGCAATCAATGCACCCGTAGTTGTTAACACATTTCGACTCCGTTGAGATTTGGATTCGGGTCACATCAATGTGCACCCGAGTTTAAGAATGTAATTTAATTGAGCCGCGCCTAAAGAGTCTAAACGCGTTATTATTTTTGGGGAAGGCCATGAAATTCACTAAACGGCTTGTCCTGAATTCTAAATATTTATTATGGTTAGTCATTGAGGGCCCCGCAATTTGCATTTTTATTTGGCGAGGCTCGTCTCGATTTTATTTAAGAGGATAAACCTATAGCGACTACATTTCTATTGTGTTCGTCTCTAATAAAATGAAAGAAAGAGGATTACGTGCTAATTACATGCTTGACCAGCTTCGGATCCTTATTTGATTATCTGATTTTATGAGGCATGAATTGTTTTGTGCCTTATTTCATGGATGAACATGTTGTTAAATTGTCAGGGGAAATTAATATACAAGATCAATAGAACTGCTAAAAACTTATGATAAATGTTCTTCAAATTCAAGTTCGAAACTCGCCTATTTAAACCAGATCAGTGGAATTAACTTATCGGAAACTATTACTAATAGAGTTTGAACAGGGTCGTGTGAACTACCTACAACGATTCAATAAAACTACATCATATCTGGCAAGATTAAGGCATTCTGTTCTATACATGCAGAATATTAGTTGAAAGGTTACCTAATTATCTGTGTGCCAAAACACTCATACATTCCTTATCAGACAACCCATTAAGCAAACGAAATCACAATTTAGGACGAACTAAGCTGCGATTAAGTACAAGGCTACCTAATGTGTTTCTTTATTGGATTACAAACTAAATGAATTACACAAATCTAATAACATTCGTAAAAACTGTAACTGCAGCAAACGAATGATTAAACTCCTGCATATCTTTGATTTCATGTTTTCATTGTTACATCAGATGCAAAGTCTTAGTATGTACCTGGATGTTGGATACAACAGAAGAAGCAAGGGGTCAGTAGAGCAATAGAAGCAATACCAAACAGCAGCAGTAACAGCAGGCACAAATAGGAAAGCTCCCAGTGCAAGATACAGTTAGAGCCGATGAAAAAATGGCAGAAAGACAACAGCAAACAATGCAGTAGGAACAAAACTCCAAGGCAGACCAAATCCAGGAGAAACAAACAATGTGAATCAACCAATGAACTCAGCTGATACTTGAAAGAAAACAGAGTTGATTGAACAGGTTGAACAAACTGAGAATCACACAAACAAGGAAGAAACAGTTGCTGATTTTCTGTATATTTCCTCTCGAATGTGTATCTGTATAAGCCCCTCTATTTTCTCTCACTATCTCTTTTCTCTTCAAAATCCAGTGCCAATTTTCAGTTTTGAAATTTTACTTGAGTTGTCAAGAAGAATTCTTTCCAGTTTTCTGTTTTTCAAAACTCAGCTCTCAAATATTCAGTATGAGTTTTCTATCTGCATCTTTTTTATTATCCCCCTCCTCCTGAAGTTTTTTCTCCCTTTTATACACCTAAAATCAGCCTTTTAACAGCCTGTTAGACAATCAAAACACCCCTCCCATGTGCTATCCTCTTTTCAGTTTCCACTCAAACATTTAAGTATAAAAACCTTCCCATCATATTCCTGACAGTACCCTTTAATATTTAAACTAAACAGGCCATGGGCAGCAAGAATATAATCTGACAGCATGTGCTGTCAAACTATTTTAATCAAAAAGGGGCCTTTATGCACATGTTGTGCCCCAATGCCCATGCCCTCCAATTCAGACCGTAACTAACAAACCAACCCTTTTATTTCTGATTCAAATTAACAATTATAAGCAGCTGAACTCAATTTTTAATAGATTCAGGCAATGCTTAACAGAAGCAGGTCAATTTGTTATTGATCAGACAGCTGAAACTAATTGACGACACATGTCGACTCGACTATATTAATCATAACATGTACAATCGTAGCCAAAAATCAGAAATCCAAGAGTATCACACAAGGGGTTCAGATTGCAATGTTAATACAGAAACGACCTTGGGAGCTAATTGAATGACCAATTACGAATTCAATTGAATATACAGTTTACACACACACATTAAGAAAGACTTGACCGAATACAGAGGTCCGGGCAAGGTGGACAATAGCAGTTCAAAAACACAAACTAAAACAAGACGTTTGGCCATACGGACAGACCTTTAACAACACACAAACACACGAACTGAAATAAAGAAAAGAGAATTAACTTACCTTAAAGCTTTGAAAGAAAAAATCAGAAAAATCCACTTGTGTTTTGAACAGATCCTCCTCAAGGTTGAACGGACTTTAATCGAAGTGTTTCTCAAATGAGAAACACTTCGATTAAGGTTCATTAGACCCTAATCTCTTGGCTTGAACAGACACGGACCAGGCTTGGGGTTTCTAGGGTTCGTAGATGGTAGATTTGGGACTTGGGTTTCCTTGGTTAGATTCAGACCAAACCAAGCATGGTTTGGTCACGAGGGAGGTCCGGGGACTGTCTGGTATGAATTTAGGGCAGATCGGTGTAGATCGAGTTTCGACTCGAATCTTCAAATGAAGATTCGAGAAGGTGGGATGGGATTCGAGATGTGTAGTTGGTGGATTTGGGTTCAGGACGGTGAGGAGCATCTATGGTGTTAAGGAGGGGGTCACCGGCGTCCATGCCGTCGGCTTTAATGGTGGGGAATAAGGGGGCGGCTAGGGTTTCGTGGGGAAGGGGATGAGGACGAAGGCTGGGGTCTTGGATAGGGGGCAGGGTATGGTAGGAGGTTTATATATGGAATGGGTGGGCCGATCTCGGCCGTTGGATGAAGTACGATGAAGGGCTAGGATCCTTCAACTAACAGGAAACGGTGTCGTTTTAGACCTAAGGGGGTTGGGTCGGTCCGGGCGGAATGGATCGGGTTTGTTCATGGGTTAATAGGGAAGTGATCTTGGTCGTTGATCAATCTGAGATCAACGGCCCAGATCAGACCAGATTAAAACGGTGTCGTTTGGAAGTTCTTGAAGTAGGCTGGTCTGGACCAGGGCAAGCACAGGTTTTGGGTTGGGTTGTTTTGTTTGGGCCTCAGATTTTGCAATGGGAATCGGCCCAAATTTAATTAAAACAAGTTTCACCCCTTTTTTTTTATTTCTAATTTTTTAAACACACAACCTAATTAAACTAAAAACTAAACACCATTAATCAACACTTAATGTATTTATTACACGCATATATATAAAAAATGTTAAAAGTAGGTAAAATTAAACAAGGCAACAAATCAGGACAAAAATGCGTATTTTATGATTTTCTATTTAACAACCGGATTACGGTTCAAATTACGCATGACACACACATTTTTTGTATTTTATTTTAATAAAAATAAAAATGGGCAAAAATCATAAATAATTAACAAAGTGTCACGTAAAAATCCAAAAATTGTACAGCAGGACCATTTGTTATTATTTTTTTTATTTCTTTTGGAGCGATTGTCGCGTAAAACAAAAATCACGTGCTCACAATACACGATAAGCAACGACAGAGTAACCTGGAGTTTGGTAGCAAACCTCAGTAACGATAAATTGAAGTAAGAGTTATAGTATAGTATGACATACCTAGATGCAGTATTATCATACGGATGGATAACCGGGTCTATGAAATAAGATATAGTAATATTCGTAAGTTCAACAAAGCACCGAGCGAAGAACTTCAGTATACCTATAGATACCCAGAGGGACATCTTATTAAGCTTTGTATATGTTTACAAAGTGAGGCCTGGAGATTGGCTAAAAGCTGGAGGAAAAAGGAGAGAAGAGTCACATAGGCGCACTTACAAAGTCAAAGTCATACAGGCTGCATGATGAAAGGTAGCAACAGTTACAAGATTGGAAGGATTCTGACCACGAGTCATGGTGTGACAAAGAGGCCTAAAGGGAGGAATGCCCTGGCCTTTGAATTTATTCACAGAACAGTTGCCGAGATGACAAGAAGAGTACTAAAGTATTCGAAAGAAGTAGATTATGAAAATAATAAGTACATCAGTTAATATTCGAGGACGAATGTTCCAAAGGGGGAAATAATGTTATACCCCATATTTTTGTACGTGGAAGTACGTCATAAATAAATTGATGAAAGCTCAGAAATGAGATGTTACATCCCACATTTTCATACGTTAAAGTTTCGTCTTAAGTTAATCGACGTAAGCTCGGGAATTAAATTATTTTGAGATTATAAGTATTACGTTATTTCAAACAAGTGATAAGTAAATTCGTGAAGGTGAGAAGGTAAGCGAATTGAAGAAAATGAGTTTCGTCAAAGTTTGACAATTTGGGTTAAAATACGATCCAAGCTATAATACCCCGTATTTATGGATTATTGTTATACCACATGACCATAATATTAAGGTATATAAAGTATACTAGTATTTAAGTGAAACAAGACTTAGAATTTATTATGTGGCTAATTGATTAAATATTGGGTAATGAAGTAAATAGTTTTTATATATATATATACATTAAGTACAAATATATGGGGATAAGTATGTAGTGGATGTCTTTGTATTAGTTAGAATTAGTTGTCATAAAGGCAGGACTTCCACCGCCAATTCATGGCTAGGTGGAAGCCAAACATTTAATGGCCCTTTTGCTTTCATCTTGGAAAGGCTACTTATACCATTCACACATCATTTTATGTGAAGAATTAATTATCAAGGTTCGACATCTCTTAGTTAAGAATTCATTTTGGAATTCATGTCAACACCTTGAGGATAATTATTTTGAATGTGATCCAAGATTGAATGTTCATCTATGAGGCTTCTTAGAAAATAGCAGCGGGATTTTGCAATTCTAAAGGAGTATGGTACAATCTTTCTCAAGAATATCATACGGATTTTTCCCTACTTCGATTCACCGTCACGTATTTTATCATAAAAGACATGTGTTAGAGGAATTGTCAAGAGAATCGACTCACGTATGTTAAGGCTAAACCTTTCCTTCATCTTGGCATGATCCAGTAACTACATGTATTTGATAACGAGACATAAAGAGAAATTCAGATTCCTAAATTTATGTTCATTTTCCTAGTCTCATAAGTTATAGCATTCTCCCTTATCGGGACTTTATATTCAATTGAGTATTGTCTTCTTTCAGTCAAGATAGCGGAGGGTCTATATATATACAGTATTATAGTATTTTCACCACCATCGAGCTATAATCGGTGGGTAGGCCCCTGTTGGGCAACCTCAGATCAGACGGTAAGGTATATACCGAGCCTACTATGGCTGAGCACCTATGAGCGAGCCTAGAATAGCCGAGATACAGAGCCTAGTATGGTCAAACGCCTATGAGTGAGCCTACTACGGCAGAGAAGTTACACATACCAAGCCTTATAAGGTCGGACAACTATTTTACTTACTATATTGAGAGATTTGAGTCAGTATCAGCAGATAAACATATCTTCAGATTATCTTTGACTCCCAGTTACTTTCAATTATTATATTATCAGTTCAGTTTCAGCTTTTAGTTATTCTATTGTCTTACATACTCGGTACATCATTTCGTATTGACGTCCCTTTTGCTAGGGACTCTGCATTTCATGCCTGCAGGTCCTAATTGATGGTTGGACTGACCCTCCCAGCAGACAGAGTCAAACATCAACTTGGTTGGTAAGCTCCACTTCCTCGAAGTTACTAGGTCTAGACCTTGGAGTCCATTTTATATATATAGGTTTAATGGGTAGGTCGAGGCCTTGTCCCGACCGTGGTATAATTCAGTTATCACTAGAGGCTTGTAGATGAGTCATGTATATTTTGTATATCATTAGATGTTCATGGCGGTTTCGTCAGCCTGCACAGTTATATATATCATCTTTTGAATATGTCTACCCCACAGATGAGAGAGGCGTTATTTTCAGACGATTCATAATATGGCCTCATCGGCCTAAGTTGAGGGTAACCCCTCTAGTGTTTACAATTACAAAGTGGTACATTTTGGCCGAGTATGGCACCGGGTGCCGGTCACGTCTCTCCAGGTTTGGGGCATGATAGAACATGCTGATAAATCTCTAAACATCTCTTCCAACAACATTAGGACAAGAGTGACCCTTTCACTGAAATGTAGCCAAGACCAGAGGTAGCCTATTGATGTGGATCAGCCCCTTCTACTGTGGAAAAACCGAAAGCCCCAAGAATGCCATAGAGAAGGTCAAGGGGTGAAGGATCTCCCACATTTTCATGTCACACTGAAACTCCTAATGATGTAGATCATAACTTTCTAGATTCACAAATCTGTCGAACAGTTGGTCTACACTTATCCACCCATCTTCGACGTTCCTCAGATTCCTATTGCTCTTCAATACCAATGCATAGAGAAACCTATGGCCAGGCATGATGACCGGCAGTATTGGATTTCGTCCAGCAAACGAAAACTCAATACAGTCGATAACCTCATAGAGGGTAGGTGTTAGATCATAGTCAACAAACATAAAAAGCACTTTGGACGGATCCCAGAATTCTATCAACAACCTGTAAGCACTCTATCAGCTCGAACATTCATCAACGCAGTCAATGCCTCAAGATGTATCCCAATCCAGTCCCCATGCGCTCGCCAGATGTTTTTCCACCATTGTTTCAACTTGTGGGGCACTCCCATAACCATGATAATCTCAAGGATGTTATGGTTTTTTCCATCTAAAAATGGAGAAAATTCTAGGTAAGTGTTTTTTCTCTGAATCCTTAGTGTCTTGATCTGGATTAATTTATCATTTCACAAAAGCGTGTCTTTAGGTGCATGACCCATTGACATCAGGGGGGCTTTCCTATTTGTGATTCAATGACAAGGATCGACTCACCTAGTGTGTATGCAGTATCGTTTGTGATAGTCTTCATTGATGATATTTTGATCTATTCCCGCAGCTGGGAGGAGCATGAACAGCATCTTAAAATAGTTCTTCAGACCTTAAAGGATAGTCAGTTATATGCTAAGTTCTCAAAGTGTGAGTTCTGGTTGAGTTCAATTGCATTCCTAGGTCATGTTGTATCAGCAGAGGGTATTCAGGTTGATCCGAAGAAGATTGAGGCAGTCAAGAATTGGCCTAGACCAACATCAGCTACAGAGATTCGGAGTTTCTTGGGATTGGCAGGTTACTATCGTCGATTCGTGGAGGGGTTTTCATCTATCGCAGCCCTAATGACCAGGTTGACCCAGAAGGGTGCCCCGTTCAGATGGTCGGATGAGTGTGAGGAGAGCTTTCAGAAGCTCAAGACAACTCTGACTACGGAACCGGTTGTGAGCACGTGATTTTTGCTTCACGAAAATTACTCCAAAAGAAATCAAAAATAAAACAAAATTCTCTTGGTGTGCAATTTTTAGGATTTACGTGGCATTTTTGGATAATTATTTGTGTTTTTCTGTGAATGTTTATCTTATTTTAATTAATTAAAATAAAAATAGAAAAATATATGTTGCATTCATATTTAGGATTTGATTGTGCAATTAAGAATTAATTAAACCATAATTTGGTTATAAAAAAAATAAAAATATGCCTTTAAAGTGTGCCATCGTGTGATTTTATTTTTTAATATTTTTACTTGTGTGATAATTGTTGATAAGAGTTAACATTTTTGTAGTTTAATTTTGGTTTTACATTTTTATTTTAGAATTTTGTTAAATTATTAATTAAAAGAAGAAAATGAAAAGGGTTGAAAATATAAGGCAAAACCCGACTGGGCCATTTCAATTTGGGCCAAAATCAGGCCCAAGTCTCACCTTCACCCGATCTAGACCAGCCAGCCTTGAAGACGGGCGAAACGACGTAGTGTAATGTCGAAACTGCGTCGTTTCGTCATCAAAAATCACAGCCGTCCACCCAAATCAATCCAACGGTCCCTAACGACCAACCCTAACCCGTAAACAGCCCCGACCCGTTTTGCCCACACCGGTCCAACGCAACCTGAAGCCAAACGACCCCGTTTTAATTAAATGAATTAATCAAAGCCGTTGGATCCTATCATCCAACGGCCAGGATTCCTCAGCCACTCCACTATATAAACCTAAAATCACTACCCGCCCCCCCATAGCCATTACCCCCTCCCCATTACCCCCTCCTCTAATTTTCTCATCAAACCTCGTCTCTGAAAGAGACGAGGAACCCTAATAGCCGCCACCTCGTTCCCTCGCCGTAAACCCGGCGGCGCCGGCTCCGATGGCCGTGAAATTCACACCACTAAACCTCCACACCGCCCTGAACACGAATCCCTGGTCACTTAACTTCGAATCATCCCCAGTGTTCTCGGATCTTCAATCGAAGATTCGAGCCAAAACCCTAAATCACCTAATAAGTCCCAAAATCACACCAACCACCCACCTGACCTCCATCATGCTTAAACCACCATTAATCCCGTTCGAATCTCATGAGAACTGCCCGAATCCCAAATCGAACAAAGAAGAACCCTAGATGCCAAGAAGTCGGAGTTCGTCGAGATTGGGGGAAAAACTTGAGGTCTCGACTGACCTTAGTCGAGTGTTCTCAGTCAGAACATTCGATTAAGGTCCGTTCGACCTCAAAAAAGGTCAAAACCGGTTCAAGATTAGGACATATTTTGGGGTGAAGATTTAGAGGTATTTTTCCTGCCTTTCTATTGTATTCTATGCACATCTTACCTGTTGTAATAATCTATATAATTCTCCTATTTTTCTTTTACTAAATTCTGTCTCATCTCCACTAGACCCGTTTATTTGGTCAAATTCTAGCATTGCTTCTGTTTGATTGCTATGAGTTACAATGTGTGTAATCGATTCGATTAAGTTCGTCGATTAGTTGTTTTATTATAAATCCATATTCCTGTTAATGCTGATTGAAACAGCCTGTTTATTTATTTTTGATTGATTGTTATAATTTGTTTAGGTTCGATATAATTGTTATGTGTAATCGATTAATGAATTGCGTCGATTAATTAGTGTCCAGTTAATATATGTTTCTGTCAATACCCCTGAAATTGCCTGTGAATTGCCTAATTGTCTGGGTCTGATTATTTAGTATCAGTTGTGGCAAGCAGTCAGTTAATTAGTTTCGTCTATTAATTCGTCCTTGTTTATAGACCAGTAAGTTCGTTAGACAGTTGTTGTGTGTGTTGAACTGCGGATACTCAGTTTCAGAGAATTGTCAATAGGCTGACAATGATAGTGCATTCATGTTGATTCTGATTTTTATTGTTCAGTTTCAGTTTTAAGGATTTTGATAAGTTCTATGTTGTGATTAAGTCTAGATTGATTTAATTCCAAGTTCATTTGTTCCAATTAATTTCTCACCTTAATCCTTCAGTAATCAGAAATAAGTTTGGTTACAGTTGAAAGTCAGTTTTAATTTTCAAATCTTTGTTAAAGGTAAAAACAGATTTCAGATTTAAGTTGTAATACAGTAGAGTTTATGTTAGGAGGGCAGTAATATTAAGGGTTTTCAGGGGCAATTTGGGATTGAAACAGTTAAGTTTACATGTTAATGTTAGTGCTTTGTTAATGGGGGTATTAACTAATACATTAATGGGGAACAAAAGGTAATGGGGGGGCTGTTTAAGTGGAAAAGGCAGTCTTAGTGGCAGATAGTGGAAAAATTCTGATTTTTCAAAGAAGAGAGGCCGGGCAGCACCTAGGGAAAAAAAGGATACTTGTATAAAGAGAGGGGAAGGTCTGGACAGAAGAGAGAGCAGACTGGAAAGAAAAAAAAAGATCTGGAAAAATACTGGAAAATAGAGGAAAAAATTTAGAAAGTAAAAATCAGAATTTTTACACTAATAGTTAGAGTGTTAAGGCTGAACTTTTACATTAAGAGTTTCAGGCTGCTTTTCTTGAGTGTTTAACAAATCAGAAGACTGTGTCCTTGCATCTGTCTGTGTTTCATTTTGGTACTGCTGGTTTTCAGTTTTAGTATTTCCTGGATTTATTGGTTGTTGTTGTACTGCTGTGTTGCTGTGTATGCTACTGCTGCTTTCTGCACTGATCCTCCTCTTCTTCTCTTTGCTTTTCAAATACCAGGTACACAAATTGATACACTGGTTCTTGTAGGTTAAAACTTGAAGCATGAATACAAAGAAGTGAAGAGCTGAAGTTTTAAATTCATTATAGTTATTTATTTGTATACGTATTAGAATACCTTTTTCATTAGAATCATGTAAGTGTTTATTTATGTATAACTGGACATGCCTTTTTGCAATAGTTTAGTAAGAAAACTGCCCATGTATGTTTAGTTAAAAGGATTGATGATATAGTAACTCTTGTTCTGTTACTTCAGTATTATTTGTTAAATAGCATATATCAAAAGCATGTTAGGCCATTTAGATTATTTCAATAGTTATCTCACTGAACAAATGGCCTATTTCGGAAATTGATAGGAACATTGTTTAATTAGATACAAGTAGTTAATTTAATGCATGTAAATGGTTTAGAAAAAAAATTAATTAGATTTCCAAGTTCTTACATTCCAGTAGAACGCCACTTTAAATTTGAAGAAACTTGTTAATAAGATGATACCATTTTTTACAAGCTATGAATGTGTAGAAACCATTAACTAGCCCTATTGGATTAAGGATGGTCCGGGTCCAGTTTTACCTCACATACGTTAGATTTGGGCCCAATAAATGGCAAACGAATCGCCCTTATTGCATCATTTTTAGAATTAACAAATCGCATACGGATCTTAACTAATAACTCGCAAGCATGTAAATAAATTAGGTACTTTTTCTTATTTTATTTTAGAGACGAACGGAAATAGAAAAACATAGTTACTATAGGACGATCCTTTAAAATAAAATGGAGGTGTGCCTCGCCATAGTAAATCACAAATTACGGGGCCCTTAGTAAATACTTACTATAAAAATTGCTTAGACTTCGGAATGGACCATTTAGCAAACTTTCACGACCCTACCCAAAGTAAGAGATACGCTAGTCGCTTTAGGCGCGCCTTTAATAATTTAATTTTCTTAAAACTCGGGTGCACATTTATGTGATCCAAATCAAAAATCTCAACAGAGTCGAAATATGTCGATAACCACGGGTACATTGATGTGACGTGGTTCGAGATATATTTTCACGATGTTGCAATTCTCTATAAAATAATAATAACAATAAAGCGGTTAAAAGTTGAAATTGCACTATAATTTTTGAACATGTATTAAAATCAGATATTTTAGCCATTACAACAGTTTAAGCGACCGTGTTAGAACCACGGGATTCGGGGGTGCCTAACACCTTCCCTCGGGTCAACAGAATGCCTTACTTAGAATTTCTGGTTCGCAGACTTCATTTGGAAAGTCGAATATTTTCCTCGATTCGGGATCAAATTGGTGACTTGGGACACCCTAAATCTTCCAAGTGGCGACTCTGAATAAATAAATAAATCTCGTTTCGATCGTCCTTTAAGTGGAAAAAACTCCCTACTGTGTCCCTTCGCGGCGGCGCAGGCGAAAAAGGAGGTGTGACACCGGTGTTGGTTTTGCCCACAGGTTCAGGGCCTTATACAGTTTATTGTGATGCATCTCGCATTGGGCTTGGTGCAGTGTTGATGCAGGATAACAAGTTCATTACTTATGCTTCGCGGCAGTTGAAGATTCATTAGAAGAATTATCCGATTCATAATTTGGAGTAGGCAGCCATTGTTCACGCGTTGAAGATTTGGAGGCATTATCTGTATGGCGTGGCCTGTAAGGTGTTCACGGATCACAAGAGTCTCAGTATTTGTTCAAGCAAAAGGAGTTGAATTTGAGGCTGAGGAGGTGGTTGGAGTTGTTGAAAAGATTATGATATCACTATCTTATATCACCCGGGAAAGGCCAATGTGGTAGCCGGTGCTTTGAGTAGGAAGCCAGCCAGTATGAGCAATCTTGCTTATATTCCGGTCGGTGAGAGACCGCTTGCTTTGGATGTTCAGGCTTTGGCCAATCCGTTCGTGAGGTTGGATGTATCTGAGCCCAGCCGTGTGTTAGCTTGCACAGTCGCTCGTTCCACGTTATTGGAGCGTATCCGAGATCGGCAGTATGATGATCCCCATTTGTGTGTCCTTAGAGACACGGTGCAGCACGAAGGTGCCAAGCAGGTTACCTTAGATGATGATGGAGTTATGAGATTGCAGGGTCGAGTTTGTGTGCCTAATGTGGATGGGCTCCGAGAGATGATTTTAGAGGAGGCCCATAGATCCCGGTACTCTATTCATCCGGGCGCCGCGAAGATGTATCAGGATTTGCTGCAGCATTATTGGTGGCGGAGAATGAAGAAGGATATCGTTGCATATGTGGCTCGGTGTTTTAATTGTCAGCAGGTTAAGTACGAGCATTAGAGGCCCGGTGGTTCATTTCAGAAGATTGAGATTCTTGAGTAGAAGTGGGAGCGTATCACTATGGACTTTGTTGTTGGTCTCCCACAAACTCGGAGGAAGTTTGATGCAGTATGGGTCATTATTGATAGGCTGACCAAGTCAGCGCATTTCATTCCTGTGGCAGTCTCTTATTCTTCCGAGAAGTTAGCTGAGATCTATATCCGGGAGATTATTCGTCTTCATGGTGTACCCGAGTCTATAATTTCAGACCGAGGTATACAGTTTACCTCACATTTTTGGAGAGCAGTTCAGCGAGAGTTGGGCACGCGGGTTGAGTTAAGCATAGCGTTTCATCCTTAGATGGACGGGCAGTCCGAGCGGACTATTCAAATTTTGGGTGATATGCTCCGAGCTTGTGTCATTGACTTTGGAGGCTCGTGGGATCAGTTTTTGCTCTTAACAGCGGTTGCCTACAACAACAGTTACCAGTCGAGTATTCAGATGGCTCCTTATGAGGCTTTATATGGTAGGTGGTGTCGGTCTCGGTTGGATGGTTTGAGCCGGGAGAGGCTCAGTTGTTGGGTACGGATCTAGTTCAGGAGGCCTTGGACAAGGTCAGGATTATTCAGGATAGGCTTCGTACAGCTCAATCCAGGAAAAAGAGTTATGCAGACCGCAAGGTTCGTGATTTGGCATTCATGGTCGATGAGCGAGTATTGCTTCGAGTGTTGCCTATGAAGGACGTGATGATATTTGGGAAGAAGGGCAAGCTTAGCCCTAGGTTCATTGGCCCGTTTGAGATTCTTGATCGAGTGGGAGAGGTGGATTATAGACTTGCGTTGTCGCCGAGCTTATCAGTCGTGCATCCAGTATTTCATGTGTCTATGCTTCGGAAGTATCACGGCGATCCATCCCATTTGTTAGATTTCAGCACTGTCTAGTTGGACAAGGACTTGTCTTATGAGGAGGAGCCGGTAGCTATTCTAGACCAGCAGGTTCGTCAATTAAGATCGAAGAGTTTTCCTTCTGTTCGTGTTTAGTGGAGAGGTCAGCCCGCTGAGGCATCGACCTAGGAGTCCGAGTCCGATATGCGGAGCCGTTATCCCCATCTTTTTCCCGACTCAGTTAATTCCTTCTTATGTCCGTTCGAGGACGAACGATTGTTTTAGAGGTGGAGAATGTGATGACCCAAAAGGTCATCACTTGTGTGGCAAGTGAATTCAGTGTTCTGAGGCCTAAAAACCTCCTTTTACCTCACCTTGATTTACGTGCATGGTCCGGACCTATATCCGGAAAGCCTTCTGTGTGAAAATATGAGAAAAGGAAATTTCTAGAGTTAAAAATTTGATTATGGTTGACTTTGGTCAACATTTTGAGCGAACAGATACGAATCGATGTTCCGACGATCCCGGGAGGTCCGCAGTAAAATATGGGACTTGGGCGTATGCCCGGAAATGAATTCTGAGGTCCCAAGCCTTAGAAATTAATTTTTGAAAGAAATTGTTTTACTGAATTATCTAAGAAATAAAGAAAATGACTAATGTTTGAAACCACTGTTATCGGGCTCGTATTTTGATTTCGGAGCTTGGTACAAACTTGTTATAGTATTTCAAAGATAACTTTGAAGTTTGGTGAAAAACGGAGTTTATTTGATGTGAGTTGGACTTCCGATTGAAGAGTTATGAACTTTGAGAGTTCTTGATGAAAATGTTGAGTTTTGAGGTTTAATTCATGACTTAACATGTTATTTTGATGATGTGATCACACGAGTAGGTCCATATGATGTCTTTGAGTTAGTATGCACACTTGGTTTGGAGTTCTGAGGGCTCGGGTGAGTTTCGGATAGGTCCCGGAATGTCTTAGGCTTAAAAACATAGTTGTTGCAGGTTCAGAGAAGTGGAAGGCCTCTGAACAAACCAGTGCGGTCCGCACAAAAAGGAATTCTTCCGCGGAAGGGCTTGTGCGGCCGCACTGGATTTTGTACGGACCGCGGTGAGGGCTTTGCGGCCGCACTAGATTTTGTGTGGTCCGCGGTAAAGAATATTTCACTGGTCCAACTTCGGAAGCTTATATCTTTTGATCTACAAGTAATGTTAAGATGATTCAAAAGCGAAAGATGTAGCCCTTCGTGTCTAGTTTCCAGAATGATAAAGAAATCAAACTTTAGACATCTGTAGAGAAAGTTATGACCAAAATACTAAAGCATGCCATTGCAGTCCACATGGGAGCTGTGCGACCGCGGTTGATTTTGTGCGGTCCGCACAGGGCATCTGAGAGTAGTATATTTAGACGGGATTTTCAGTTATTTTTCATTTTTCAAAGCCCCAAAAACATAAGAGGCGATTTTTCAAACAATCTTTCTTCTCCAAAACGTTGGTAAGTGATTTCTAACTCATTTTCATCACTCCTTAATATCCTTTAACATGATTTCAACTCCAAATCAATGATTTTCATGGGGAAATTGAGTGTTTTAGGTAGAACCTATGTTTTTCAAAAATTGGGGATTTAGACCTCGATTTGAGGTCTGATTTCAAAACAAATCATATATTTGGGTTCGTGGGGGAATGGGTAATTGGGTTTTGGTTCGAACCTTGGGTTTTGACCATGTGGGTTCGGGGGCGAGTTTTGACTTTTTGAGTAAACTTTAGAAAATTCATTTTCATGCATTGGGGTTGATTCATTTAGCGTTTATTGACGTAATTAAGTAACTTGTGACTAGATACGAGCGAATTGGTAGTGGAATCAAGGGGTAAAGCTATAGTTGAATCGTGAATTGTGTTCGTAGCATCGAGGTAAGTGTTTGGTCTAACCTTAGCTTGAGGGATTAGGAGTTGTGTCTTATTTGCTACATGTTAATTGTGGAGTACGACGTATAGGCATGGTGACGAGTATCTATACGTTGGTGTCAAGCATGCCCGTGAGTCTTGTATTATAATTGTTATGACTCCGTTGTGGTTTATTGCGCTTCATATGTTATTATCACCATTGTTCCCTTGCCGGGATGTTTGTTTGATATTAATGATCCATTGCCGGGATTTTTTTTTGATAGTATTGTTCCCTTGCCGGGATGTTTGTTTGATATTATTGTTCCATTGCCGAGATATAATGAAATGGGAGCGGGTGGTACGCCTACCACAAGATATAATGGGAGCGGGTGGTACGCCTACCACAAGATATAATGAAATGGGAGCGGGTGGTACGCCTACCACAAGATAAATGAAATGGGAGCGGGTGGTACGCCTACCAGATAAATTAAATGGGAGCGGCTGGCATGCCTGCCACGAGATACAGGAATCGGGATCGGGTTGCATGCTTGCAACAATATGTGAAAAGAAAGTGAAATCTGTCTTTGTTTTCCTTATTCCTGTTAGTAATTGATTTTGATTCCTTTATAATTCTTTTGATATTCTGTTTTACCTGTTATTCCCCGAAGCATGTTTCCCCCTCCTATCTTTATTTGTTTATTTCTGTATTTCTTTTCCGCTGTATATATATTTGAACTGCACAGGTTTACTTGGTAGTCTAGTCCTAACCTCGTCACTACCTCGCCGGGGTTAGGCTAGATACTTACCAGCACATGGGGTCGGTAGTACTGATACTATACTCTGCACTATGTGCAGATCCCGGAGCAGCTTTTGGACCGTAGTGTGGAGGCTACCTTCAGTCCACGCGGAGATCCAAGATAGACCTGCAGGCGTCTGCAGGCCCTGGCGTCTCCCTCTATCCCTATTTCCTATTTCATTTTCCTTTTATTCAGAAACAGTGTATTGTCATTTTCTTCAGACTTTGTATATAGTAATCTTTTAGACCGTCTATGACGTTGTGACACCAGATTTTTGGTGCTTTAGGTTTTAAGAGTTGTAATAGATGCAGATTTCAGATATTTAATTGTTATCTTCCGCTTAATTATTTAAAGTTTCGCTGTTTTTAAGTTATCACCTTATATTTGTTTTAAAGAAATAATCGGTTAATGAAGTAATTAGATCAAAGATTTGGCTTGCTTAGCTCACATTAGTAGGCGCCATCACGACTCCTGAGGGTGGGAAATCAGGGTCGTGACAAATAGCTTTGTATGGTGATTTTGGTCTTAGGCGCATGTCCGGATTTGAATTTGGAAGTCTGTAGGTTGATTTGATACTTTTTGGCGAAAGTTGGAAAAGTTGGAGTTTTGGAAGGTTGAGAGATTTGACCGGGAGTTGAATTTGTTGATATCAAGTTCAAATTGTGATTTCTGGAGTTAGTATAGATCATTGTGTTATTTGGGACTTGCATGCAAAATTTGAGGTCATTGCGAGTTGATTTGATAAGATTCGGTGCGAGTTGTGGAAGTTGAAAGTTCATTAGGCTTGAATTGAGCGATTCATACTTTTGATATTGTTTGATATGATTTGAGGCCTCGAGTAGGTCTGCATTATGTTATGGAATTGGTTGGTATGATTGGACGGGGTCTCAGAAGCCCCGGTGTGTTTCGAACGAGTTTTGAATCATTTCCATATTCTTGGGCAAGCCTAGTTCTCGTGTTTCGCATCTGCACAAGTGGGAGCGCAGGTGCGGAGTCGCTTCTACAAAATTTTGGTCGCTTCTGCGACGTTGGGTCATGTTCAGATGTTCCTCTCCTGAGGATGAGGAACTGCATGTGCGATATCGCATTTGTGGAATATTGATCGCAGATGCGAAATAGAGGCTCAAGGTGGTCGTTCGCTTCTGCGGAGATTTGGGCGCTTCTGCGGGGTCACAGATGCAATGGTCTATTCGCAGGAGCGGTCCTAATCTGGTAAGTAGAAGTCGCAGGTGCAGGATTTGGCTCGCAAAAGCGAGAGCGCAAATGCGATGTTTTGTCCGCAAATGCGGAAATCCCTGGCAGAAAGTATATAGTTCGAGGGTTTGGTTATTTTATCATATTTTGAGTTGTAGAGCTTGATTTTGGGTGATTTTGGATGGGATTTTTATGATTTGGATTGGGGTAAGTATTCTTGACCCGTATTTGGTTATATTTCATGATTTCATCCTTGTTTTTATCATTAAATTAGTGATTTGTATTGGAGAAATTGGAGATTTTTGTAAAAGCTTTCTAAAACATAAAATAGTGATTTGAGGGCTGATCTGAGGACGGGATTGGATGATTTCCGTATAGTTGGACTCGTATCAAAATGGGTGTTCGAATTTTGTGAGTTTTGTCGGGTTCCGAGGTGCGAGCCCGGGGTTGACTTTTTTATTCTTGTTCAATATTGAAGCTTTATTATCCGAAATTGTTTCCTATTATATTTATGATATTAAGTTATTTTGACTAAATTTGATCAGTATGGAGGTTGTTACACACGGGAGGGCCTTTTTAGAGTACTGATTTAGCTTCTTTGAGGTAAGTATCTTGTCTAACCCTGTGTGACCCCTTAGGATTTGGATTGATTGTATTGTTGGAATTATGTGAAAGGTGTGTACATGAGATGACGAGAGTGTAATCAGCTCATATATGGAAAAATTGACTGATTTAGACTCTTAGGTTACTTTATGCATTTAATTAGAAATTGTTATTACTTGTTACATCTTTCGTTGTTGAATTCATTCTTATATGCTTAGATTGTAGTTGTTATTTCATGCTCTAGCTCCCATTGTCGAGTTTAATCTTATGTGTCTTAATTGAAGTTACTATTATATGTTATAATTTTCATTGTCAAATTTATTATGCATAAACCGAAGTTGTTAGAACATGTTCTATCCACCGTTGTTGAGTTACTCTGATATGTATTCAATTGAAGTTGTTAGTATACGTCATGCCTTTCATTGTTAAGTTAATTCTTAAGAAAGTAATGGAAGTTGGACCTTTTGAGAGTTATTAACCTATTTTAGTTAAAGTTGTTGTTTATGGAGTATCCTTCATTGTTGAGTTATTTTCTGTATCATTATGTTGTTATTGAGATTTGTGTTCACATCGTGGTTGAGCCGTGGGCTATGTGTTGTGGTGACATTGATACTGCTGTTTTTGAAAGGTTGAGGCCTATGTGTTGATGTGATGTTAGCACATGCGGATTTGTGTGTGGATTGATTGTTCAATGCGAAGCATAATGGTGGCATCTCACTATTGTTAATTATGCGGAGTGATATAGGTGGCTATTTTGTTTATTATCTCGGTGGAGCGATAAGGATGGATATTATGAGGAGTGATATGGGTAGCTATCGTGATGTATTGTCTAGGCAGAGTGATAAGGGTGGCTATTATGATATTGTCATTATGGAGAGATAAGGGGGGCTATGTTAGGGTTGATATGTGTTGGCCTGGGGGCACAATGTTGATGAATTTTGTGTGGTGGTATGATTTTCCTTGTGTGTATTAGGTGCCTTACGTGTCTTGTTGTGTTGTTTCTAATGAACTACTTGGTGTCTTTGATATTACTTGTTGGGCTGTAATAATACACTCGCACAAGCATACAACCGTAGCATGTTGTTTACACCAGTTCAGGAGCATGGAACTTAACATTCATTGATCATGCACATGTACTCTTGTATTATCTGTTTCCATTATGATATTGATCCTATGACCACGACTGATTGCGATAGTGATCCTATGACCATACTTGGCGGATTGTGATAGTGGGCTTGTTACCATGCCGGGTGGATTGAGATAATGACATGTGAGTTGTCCTTGTGATCGTAATTGATAATGTGGCACAAGATGTTATGAGCATATGATTTGTGATTTAGGACTCATGACTTGTGTTTATGAGATGAGGTATCTCGGAGTAATCTTGTTGTAAACCTTATGTTAGAACGGCTTGATTATTTGGTTGTCATTTGTTTATCTTATTTGGTTTCGCTGGTACTTTAACATGATTCCGGTTACTTTACTATTTTTATCACATGTTTATTCCTTGTTGTCATTTTACTGATTCTTGCTTCCCTTATTAGCTTTATACTCATATACTGTAGAGGTTATTATTACTATTAGGTGTCTTGACTTGTACCTGGTCACTACCCACCGAGATTAATCTTGATACTTATTAGGTACCAACCATGGGGTACTCATACTACACTTTCATACATTTTTGTGTAAATCCAGGTATTGGAGATAACAGACTCAGGCGGAGTTAGCTTCTTGATCGCGAGGATTCAAGATAGAACTACTTAGTCATCACAATCCCTTGGAGTCCTTTTTCTTTTGATTGTACAATCAATTCGTTATCCGAACATTATTGTATTTTGACTTTGAGATATCTCTATGTATTCATCTAGAGTTTGTGACTCTGTATTACCTAGTATTGGAAGGTTGTTGTGATTATTGTCGCGTAGGCTTGTTTCACCTTTATTTCGATATTTATATTAAACTCTAGTTTAAAAGATCATGTTTAACTAGTTTAACTGTTGTAAGCAATCGGCTTACCTAGTCTTAGAGACTAGGTGTCATCACAAGGCATAAGGCAGGAATTGGGTCGTGACACAACAATATAAAGTGAGGGAAAGAACTAGACTATGTGTTAGGCTGACAATTAGTCAGGCCTAATTTAAATTTAAGGAGCAACATACTTTAGCACAGCAACGCAACTGGAAGAGTACGCAGCTCAACTCAGTGGTCTTGCGCCAGAGTTCATCATGAACTCCATAAGGCCCAAATGGTTCATGCAAAAAAAAGATTTCATTAGCACTTGCATATGAGACATAATACAGAATCATAAAAGATGAATATGAACATGATCCAAAGGACAAAGCTAAACAAACATTTATTTGTTACACCCCTCTAAGGATTAGTCAAGGCCAAGGATCATTGGCTAGAATAAACCATATTCACCTACAAAGTCTCCTTATGAACCCCTGGCACTTCAGAGTCACAGAGGTCTCTAAGACCCAGAGTAGTGCTTGTGCTAGTGAGGTGGTCCCTTGATAGTGAAGTCAAGCTCATAATAGAAGCCATTAACAACTTAACCTTGCTCTTGCATAGCGATTTGACACATAAATCTTGACTTAAAGTCTTTACACAAGCAACCTGACCAAGGAGGCCCAAGCAGCAACCACAATAAAACTTCTTACATCACAGAAGGTCCGTGCAATGTCTTAAATCATATGAGCATGACAGGTTTAAGGACTTAATCAAATGAAGCACAACAATCTCAAAATAACTAGACTTATTGACATACTATCACTAATATTAAACAGTTAGTTAGGTAAAATAAATAGATAATTAGGGCACTAACACATGCTTCCAATTCAAAGTATCCTTAGTAAGTGATCACTGTTGGAGTACATGATGCAGGAGTATATCATCACGTATAGGATCTCAAAAGGGTTTAGGAAGTTTCAAAGGCTCGGAGTCAACTCAGAATCATTCTATATGCCATGACACATACATAATCTTCTTAGGAGTCACTGTTTCAGCCAAATATGATCAAATAGAGTCTCAGAATAAAAGTTGTTAATCATTTATCCCTATAGGCATGCTTACTATGTTAAATATGCTTTCAAGATTGAGACCTTAGCTAGAGTTTATCATGAAATGAACATTCCAAACATGTATTCCCTTATTAGGTTTCAATAGAGGTCTAGCGCTTCACTGAGAATACGGTAACAACAAGCATGACTTTTGCACTCATCATGAATCAGAATTTATAGGAAACCAAAACACCCCCAGGACAGACACTTAATGACCCAAACTTCAATGCATATTAAGCTATCTCGATCAAGCATTTCATGATAAAAAAATAGCCTTACAAAGGTCATGTTAACAGAAGCGACAACAAGAGCTATTCAACATGATAGAGTAATCTGATTTTAATCTCAAATTGAACCCTATAGGCATGGTATCTCTAACATAATAGTGCATGGTAAAAGAGAATAACATTTAGTTAGAACTATCAATCAGCCTATACTAACAATGCTTAACCAACAGACTAGGCAGTGTTAACTCGTACCAATGAAAAACTTTGAAACATAGTCTTTACAACAACAAACAGTCATAAGATGGCAAGGGCACTTGTTTACAGCTAACACTAACAAAGCAGGCATTTGATTTCAAGTCAATAGGTAGTTCACTAAACGAAACATGATCACCATTAAGCCATAAAGTGTAACATGCTAAGCTAGGTAGACAAATCTCATAACATGCTTCAGATGCTAACATGATAAGCAAGATTGAAACACACTCATTAGACCAATTAAGTAGAATAACTACACATGAGAAGCTATAAATGAGATCTGGCCATTGAAACGAATTGTAAAAGTGTACTGACCTTCCGTAGGGAAACAAACCAGGGTATTGAACTTAGTCGTTAGGAATTAGTACTCACACTCAACTTCAAGACAATTAAGTTTAACAAAAAACAAAAAAAAAAAAGAAATTATAAGCAATAGGCAGAGATATTTATACTTTAGTGTAGTTGCATTTACTACTAGTTGTTCGATTGTCAGGTGAGGCATTTAAGCCGGTATTTATAGCCAGGGATTGGCCTTAGGGTTCTGAGTTTGAACATTCAAAGTTGATACAAGATAGAGAAAAATTATGAACACTAATGAAAGATCATATGACGATATCAAGGGAAAAGGATTGAAAAACAGACGGAAAAGAGAATAAGGATTACCCTATCAGAACAGACTAGTCGTTGAAGCTTAGTGACCTCCGGACAAAGCTTTTACCCAGAGGTCCTTTCGTTTGGCCTCTGGGTCATCATAATTCACCGTGAGGTTGAGATTCCCATGAATCTGAAATTGCATGCCATGTTTTAATGGCAATTTTGAACAGAGGTGGGTGTGATGATGAGATTTGGGGCCTTTCACATTAGAGGCTAGGGTTTTGGAATTTGGGGATTTGGAAGGGGATGATGGAAATAGGCATTTTCGGCTAGATTCGCGGCTGGGGGGAAGGGGTAACGATAATGGTTTCACAGTTGTCTCTTAGACTTTGCATCAATTTGTGCCACGTCTCAGAGATTGCAGAGAGGAAAGGACGACGAGAGTGAGAGAGGAAAAGGGAAATGGGGCGGTTGGCGCAGTGAGGGAATGACATATGGTTTGGGGGTTTGGTATGTTTAAAATGGAGGAGTGATCTTGGGCCGTTGGATCAATTAGATCAATGGCTCATATTTATTTTTAGTTTAAAGAATAAAAAGAAAACAATTTGGGGATTAAACGGGACCGTTGGATCAAGAGATTAAAACTAAAGGGAAAAGCGTGATTAATGTGGACCATTGATAAGTTTGATCAACGATCCCTGTGCATTGTTTTAGTTTTGTGAGAGACTTTGGAGTGCTTTTTTTTGCCAATTTTGGACAAAATTTGTTGGGTTCTGTAAGAATAGGCTGAAATTAAACCCCATAGCCACTTTAATCTAAACTCACTAATTGCAAATGTATCCTGTTTTTAATCTTAACCCCTTTTTCATAATTAAATTAATTAAACTTATTTAATCCTAATAAAACATAATAAAGTACAATTAAAGGAAATATTATTAACCAATTACTATAAGCTAATTTTATATTATCAAAATAATTAAAAAGATCTCATAGTTATATATATTAAAATCATAAAAGCCGATTGGTTAATTAATTAAAATAATAGCGGTGGTATGATTGTAATTATTTAAGACTACATTATTATTTTATAATTATAAGCATATTATATATTACTTACTATATATGTCTAGAAAAATAGATAATTTGAATAATATATATATTTCCAGAAAAATAGATAATTTGAATAATAATTTCAAAAAGACCTTATTAAATTATTATTGATCAAGAAGCTTAATAATTTATTAGAAGAGAGGGAGGGTCAAAAATAGTCGTCAATGAAACCTGATTCTCGTATATGGTTTGTTAATTATCAAAACATCATTTCATGCTCAGCTCAATGTACCCCACAGAGCTTTTTTTGCTCAATGGTATAGTTTAATCCATGGATTACCTTAAGTTCTAATAGTCAAATAGTTTTTAAGTGCTAATGTCGCCTAGCGAGCTACAGATAATTTGTAAATATGCAATTTTTGCAGAAACAGCATGGCGACTGGGATATTCCGAACCAATGCCACAACAAAGAGGTACTTGATGGGCTGAACAAATCCTTATCAATTGCTTCTCTCTGCTCTGTTTGGATCAATAGCTACTATCTGCTCCATCTACTACATTTTCATCACCACTCACCCCCAACAACACCTTTTGCCCCCACCCCTAACAAGAAGTTATATCGTTTTTCCTATGTTATAAATGAAGAGACACAAATTCAACAATTTGATAAGCATTTTCTGAACTTTTGATGGGCCAGTTAGAAAGCTCTGTCGAATCCAGATCTTTCCTTTAGGGCTTTTGAAATAGCTTGAATAGTGGACGGTGTTGTCCGGCAACAACCACCGATGAGTTTAGCACCTGCGTCGCGCTATATTGGTGCAAACTGCTCGAACTTCTCTTCATCAAAGCATTTCGATGGCTGCCAATAAGGTCATCAAATAGTGTTATGAACATATACCTAGAGATTCACTCAAAAAGAAGTCTGGGAATCCAGGCATGTGATAAGAAAAAGTTACCAGCCATCTTTTTGAAATGCCATCCCATATCTCACCACTATTGGGATAAACAATTATTGCCTTTGCTGTCAACTGTGGAATTGAACTAGATCAGAAATGATGTGCCCAATTTCTAAGTTATAATTCTACGGAACTTATCTCATAAAGATAATTTTCTTACAAATGAGAATGATTACCTCCTTAAGTTCCTGGATGAGAGTTTGAATAAAATGGGGAGGTGCGCAGTTAATTCCAAATGCACTAACTTTGTCACTCCTATTAATTACATCAAGGCAATCCTTGAAGCTTTCTCCCGATGGCGCGTTCTTACCATCCACTGAGCTGAAACATATCCAAGAAGGAATCTGTACATTTTCTTCTTCAAGCAGCTCCACACATGCCTGCAGCATCAGTTTCATAATGTGGTACGGAAAATTTCAATGAACCAACCTCCAAGCCTAGTATTGCCTTGGCGAAAACTACCAAATAAAGTAAAAACTCAGAACGTTTAGCTACAAATTATGTCAATTTCAAAGGGTGCAGGCAAAAATCATTTGTCACTCTAGAAGGCATTTTAAGCACCATTTTTTGTTAAGACACACAGAAGATTTGGCATTTGAGCCTAGATTTCCGTCTGTATTGAAGTCATATGAGGCACCTTGGAGCTCTTATTTTCACTACGTGGGAAATAAAATCTGTCCTACTTTAGCTGTGTTATTAAGAATTATACTGGGAATACATTGTTTGAATAATAAAAAAAAGAATTATTAAGAAGCTGTTTATGCCAGTGTTTTTACTGTGTAAGCAATTTAATAGATCCATGTTTCAAAAATAATGTTATTGACCTGCCAAGACAAATAAATATATGAAGATGTCAATTATACGAATGTTTTCTGCTCTTAATCAGGAACCGAATAAGATAGATATCTGCGTACGGGTAAAATCAGGGATAATGTTACTCCGATTTCCCGGTAAAGAAACGAGAGGGAAACATGATCTGACGCAACCTCAAGTAAAGCCAAAGTGTTCCTCGTTTCGGAGCCCGGGAAACGGTACATCCGGGATCGGACAGGGCTGAACACCGGGTCCGGACAGAGTAAAGGTTCGAGACTAAGGAAAAAAAACGGTTAAGCACGATAAGCAGGGAGCCATAATATCCATCCTCAACCGGATATTACGGCGCAAATCCCGCCCGATATAAATTGCAGGTCGACGTTTAATGAAATAAAGAAAATTTTTACCTTATTTAGACTTGTACTAGGATTAAATTCCCCTACTATATATACTATATAAAGGGGATAACTTTTTTATTTTTAACCACTATTGGCATGCATGTCAAAGCAATAAAGTTCATTTTTGTCTTCTAGCTATCTTTAGTTTCGGTTTTCATCAGTTACAACCGAGCCCATATCGAGGGCTCGATCGGAGCCAATTTCAGTGTTCAACTTAAAGCTAGGCTTAATCATTCCATCGTGTTTGGTTTGATCGTTTTATCTCTTTAATTTAATTATTTGTTGTTCTTAGATCGTTCTATTAAATTAAATCCGTATTCTTTAAACCGTGAACGAATTTAATTGTTACTCATTTTAAAGGTAAATAATATCTACAATGATTAACAAGATGCCTGATGAACATTACTGCAAACAATAATTTGACAAAATAATGGCGATCTATATACAAGGAATTAAATGCAAGACAATACCTGAGCTTCTAATTTGTTGGGAATGGTCTCAAATGCCAGTATATCTGGTCCTGCATCCACAAGAACTTGTAGTCTATGTCGATGGAAATCCTTGAGCTTATCCAGACATACATGTGGTCCATAATCTCCGCTGGGAGGAACAAAGTTCACAAGATGAAGATTTTTGGGACCTCAAACATACATTAAATGTAATTGAATTTTTTCATAATAAAACAAGGTAATCTACTTGTACTCTGAACCATCAGCAAGATACGCTCCATAGCTTCCAATTGAGGCTGCAACCAGAGCCCTGTTATAGCTCTGTGTGGGATTTCTTTTCACAACATTCCAGAACTTATCCCGGGCTTCAACTGCTAACTTCACACTTTTCTCTAACAACGATTCTGCTTCTTCAATGGATAATCCCCTTGATAAAAATCCTGGAATTGTGGCCTACAACCATAAACTTAGAAACTGTTCCAAATAAGTAGGATTTTTAAATCCTGGAATTAGCCATAACGTACCTGGTAGGATGAGGTCACTAGTATATCTGCGCCAGCTTCCAGATATTCCAAATGTACCTGCGCGCATTCAAGTAATTCACCGTTACAGCTAGCCACATTGCTAAATATTAGTAGTGCGCAAACAAGATCGGGATTATGGCGTACCCGTTTGACAAGATCGGGATCTTTGATCAAGCAAAGAGCGCTCCAGAGAGGATCATTAATGGAAGCGCCATGCTTCTCGAGTTGCGTGGCCAAACCGCCATCAACGACGGCACAACCCCCTGCTTTCTCAATCAGATCATCTAACAACGCACTAGCTTTGACAATACCCATTTCTCAAAATTCTTTTTTTGCTCCTTCTGGTGTTAGGGCTAGAGCGAACAAATCAACAAAGTGGTTTATGGGAGAGATTTTATAGGCGCCAGTTAGGTGACACAGAATTCAATCACGCGTTATTCGGTGGACTCGAAATTTTTTATCCTATGCATGGACTTATTTTCCTGTGTGTAAATTATAAATAGACGTGCAAATAGCACAGCTGTGAACGCGGACGCTTTAAGAAAGTAAGTTCATCCTAGAATTGGGTTGGTCCATGTTATGTGTCTCGGTTCAACTCTCCACTATCGCTATCTTACCTACCTAAATCTTATACACCTGCTGACTCATCATTTTAGCTAGTGTTTTGGCTCTAAATTATTAAATTTGTTTTGAAAAATTTGATTTGGGTGAAATTGGTTTGAAGATGAAACGGTGTTGGATATCAGTTTTCAAAACATATTTCAATTTTTTTTAAAAAAAACATGAAACAGGTCCAAGATTTTAAAGTGTCACGACCCAAGTTCGCCCTCCGTGAACGGTCATGACGGCACCTAGTCTCTACGACTAGGTAAGCCCAATAAATTGCGGAAAAGGAAACGAAATACGAAACTAGCAAGAACTGCGAATAAACATAATAAAAAATGTTTAAGATGCCGCTCGGCATATACAAATACACACTCTAAAAACTGAATCAACTCCCAAAATCCGGAATCTCATGAAATCACAAGTTGTGGATACTTCATAGCGTTCTAACTCTAGAATGTCTAATCAAATGAAAGTACAGAAGGTCTATAGCTAAAAGAGAGAATAGAGAGGGACTTCTCGGTCTGCTTACGCGACAGATATACCTCGAAGTCTTTAAAGATCACCTCGTCTCACTAATAGTATGGCTGAACCGAAGAACCTGGATCTGCACACGAAAAACATGTGCAGAAAAGGGCATGAGTACACTACAGCGGTACCCAGTAAGTGCCAAGCCTAACCTCGGTCGAGTATTGACGAGGAAGGTCAGGGCCCTACTGGTTATATACATAAAACGAGGTAAGACAGTATAAAATATTACAAATAGAATATACTCAGTACACAGAGATAGCAATAGGGGATCTCCCAGGATATCGTCCTGTAGTCCCAAACGTAAAAGTGTAGAGGATCTCCCGGAATACCAATTCGTAGTCCCAAAGTAAATATCCAGTACAGGAAAATCTCACGGGTGTCGTCCCGTAGTCCCAAATATAATCGTGCAAGGGGATCTCCCGGAATACCGATCCGTAGTACCAAAGTAAACATGCATGGGAATCTCCCAGGATATCATCCAGTAGTTCCAAAGTAAACAAACAATAGTATCAAGAAAGAATTTGCAGTTCTATTCATGGATAAATAGGAATTCTACTTTGAATATGCTGCACAGAATACAAGTAGGCAGATAAAGCAGGTAAGACAATTAGAGCACATAAGCATGTTTTTCCTAGGCTAAACAAGAGGCTTCAATTACAAGTATTGCTCAATTACAAGAAAAACACAGGTATTTACTTAATAAAAACGAGATTTTTTTCAATAGTTAGCATGCGTATGCCCTAGTCACCTCACGTGCACGGCACTCATATAACAACAATACTAAAATCCTAAGGGGATTCCCCCCCCCCACAAGGTTAGGCAAGCCACTTACCTCGAATCGGCTCAAAATCAATCTGAAATTAGGCTCTTGCCACGAGTATCCAACTCCGGGTGGCCTAAATTTAATCAAATTAATATCATAACGTAAATACAACTACAAATAACTAATTTAGCAAATAAAATCAAAGCTAGGGCAAGAAAATAGAAAAATGCCCAAAAATTCTTCCTGAACCCACGTCTCGGAATCGGGTTAAAATTACGGATTATGAACATCCATTCACTCACGAGTCTAACCATACCAAAATTACTCCAATCCGATACCCAAATCTTGATCAAAACCCCAAAATTAGACCTAAGAACGTTTCTCAATTTTTCCCCAATTTCTCACCCCAAATCCGAAATTAGATGATGAATTCATGTTTAAATTAATGGGTTATAAGTAAAAAGGAGTTAGGAATCATTACCCGCAAACTTCCTCCGAAAATCTCTCCAATATTCGCCTCCTACCGAGCTCCCAATTCAATTTTGTGATATGAACTCAAAACTCTCGATTTTAAAATTTATGTTCTGCTCAGACGTGTTCTTCTTCACAAACGCGAGTCCATTGTTGCGTACGCGATGCACAAAAATCACTAGCCAGTTTTTTCTCTTTCGCGAACGCGAGGGTCCACTCGCGAACGCGTAGCTTACACTGGTGGACCCTAGGCGAACGCATGGACCATGTCGCGAACGCGAAGGCTAAAGGGTCCATGCCTTCACGAATGCAGGGCATCATCGCGAACACGAAGCACAAATCAGCTGCTTCACCCAGATACTCTATGCGAACACGAGGCACCTCTTGCAAACGCGATGAAGGTTTTCTCTGCAACACAATAGCAGAAAATTTGCAACTTCTCTAAGTCCAAAAATGACCCGTTGGGCATCTGAAATACACCCGAGGCCCCCGGGACCTCAACCAAACATGCCAACCAATCCTAAAACATCATACGAACTTAGTCCAACCCTTGAATCACATCAAACAACACTAAAACCACAAATCACCCTCCAATCCAAACCTAAAGAACTTGAAATTTCAAGAATCCTACAACTGATGCCGAAACCAACCAAACCAAGTCTGATTGACCCCAAATTTTGCACACAAGTCACATTCAACACTACGGAGCTATTCCAACTTTTGGAATCGGATTCCGACCCCGATATCAAAATCTCACCATCGATCCGGAAACTTCAAAAATTTAACTTTTGGCATTTCAAGACTTAATAAGCTACGGACCTCCAAAACACAATCCGAACACGCCCCTAAGTCCGAAATCACTCAACGGAGCTAACAGAATCGACAAAAGTCCATTTTGAGGTCGTCTTTACATTGATCGGACTACGGTCCAAATTCTAAAGCATAAGCTCTCATTTAGAGACTAAGTGTCCCAAAATCCTCTGAAACTCAAAATGAATCTTCCCGACAACTCATAATAGCATAAACAAACACGGGGAAGGTAGTTAATAGGGGATCGGGGCGTAAATTCTTAAAACGATCCGCCGGGTCGTTACATCCTCCCCCTCTTAAAACATTTGTTCGTCCTCGAACGAGCATAGAGACATACCTGAAGTAGTGAAAAGATGAGGGTAACGGCTGCGCATATCCTGCTCGGTCTCCCAAGTAGCGTCCTCGACCGACTGACCCCGCCACTGAACCTTCATTGATGCAATGTTCTTTGACCTCAGCTTTTGAACCTACCAGTCCAATATCGCCACTGGCTCCTCAACATAGGATAGATCTTTGTCCAACCAGATTGAACTAAAATCCAACACATGCGACGGATCACCGTGATACCTTCGGAGCATCGAAACATGAAATACCGGATGAACTCCTGCCAAGCTGGGAGGTAAGGCAAGCTTATAAGCAACCTCCCTAACATGTCTCAATACCTCTAAAGGACCAATAAATCTCGGACTCAATTTCCCCTTCTTCCCAAATCTTATAACGCCCTTCATAGGCGAAACCCGAAGCAAGACTCGCTCTCCAACTATATAGGAAACATCATGAACCATCTTGTCCGCATAACTCTTCTATCTGGACTAGGTTGTGTGAAGTCTATCCTAAATCACCTTAACCTTCTTCAAGGCATCCTGAACCAAGTCTGTGCCCAATAATCTAGCCTCACCCGGCTCAAACCAACCCACCGGGGATCTACACCGCCTACCATACAGAGCCTCATATAGTGCCATCTGAATGCTAGACTGATAACTGTTGTTGTAGGCAAACTCCGCCAGTGGCAAGAACTGATCCCAAGAACCTCCAAACTCCATCACACACGCATGGAGCATATCCTCAAGAATCTGAATAGTGCGCTCGAACTGTCCGTCCCTCTAGGGTGAAATGGCATGCTCAACTCCAACCGAGTACCCAACTCATGTTGCACGGACCTCCAGAATCGTGATATGAACTGGGTACATATGTCTGAAATGATGGAAATTGGAATACCATGCAGACGAACAATCTCCCAAATATAAATCTCTGCTAACCGCTCCGAAGAATAGGTAGTACACACAGGAATGAAGTGTGCAGACTTGGTCAGCCGATCCACAATCACCCAAATGGCATCGAACTTCTTCAAAGTCTGTGGGAGTCCAACTACACAGTCCATGGTCATCCGCTCCCACTTCTACTCCGGAATCTCTATCTACTAAAGTAACCCATCCGTTCTCTAGTGCTCATACTTTACTTGCTGACAATTGAGGCACAAAGCTACAAACTCAATTATATCCTTCTTCATCTGCCTCCACCAATAGTGTTGTCTCAAGTCCTGGTACATCTTCGCGGCACCCGGATGAATGGAATACCGTGAACTATGGGCCTCCTCTAAAATCAACTCCTGAAACCCATCAACATTGGGTACAGATACCCGACCCTGCATCTTCAATACACCGTCATCACCAATAGTCATATCTCTAGCATCACCATGCAAAACCTTTTCCTTGAGGATGAGCAAATGAGGTTCATCATACTGACGCTCTCTGATACGATCAAACAAGGAAGACCAAGAAATCACGCAAGCTAGAACCCGACTAGACTCCAAAAGATCCAATCTCACAAACTGGTTGGCTAAGGCCTGAACATCCATCACCATGGGCCTCTCCGCTGTTGGTAAATAAGTAAAACTCCCCAAACTCTTCGCCCGACGACTCAAAGCATCGGTCACCACATTGGCCTTGCCTGGGTGATACAAGATAGTGATATCATAGTCCTTCAGCAACTCTAAACACCTCCTCTGGCACAAATTAAGATCCTTCTGCTTGAACATATGCTGTAAACTCCGGTGATCAGTATAAATCTCACAAGGAACGTCGTACAAATAATGACGCCAGATCTTCAAGGCGTGAACAATAGCAGTCAACTCGAGATCATAGACATGATAATTCTTTTCATGTATCTTCAACTGTCTGGATGCTTAGGCAATCACCCTACCGTCCTGCATCAATACCGCTCCAAGGCCAATTCTTGAGACATCACAATAGATAGTATAATACCCCGAACCTGTAGGCAATATCAATATTAGGGCTGTAGTTAAAACTGTCTTGAGCTTCTGGAAGGTCTCCTCACACACTTCCGTCAACTGGAACAGAGCACCCTTCTAGGTCAGCCTATTCATAGGTGCTACAATAGATGAAAATCCCTCAAAACATTAACGGTAATAACCTGCCAAGCCAAGAAAACTACGGATCTCTGTAGCTGAGGATGGTCTGGGCCAACTCTACACTGCTTCCAATTTCTTTAGATCCACCTTTATCCCCTCACTCGATACCACGTGACCCAAGAATGCCACGGAATCCAACCAAAACTCACATTTCGAAAAATTTGCATATAATTTTTTTTCTCTCAAAGTCTGAAGCACTATCCTCAGGTGTTGCTCATGATCTTCCTGACTCCGAGAGTGTACTAGAATATCATTAATAAAGATAATGTCGAATGAGTCAAGATATGG
Source organism: Nicotiana tabacum (assembly GCF_000715075.1). Taxonomy (NCBI): domain Eukaryota; kingdom Viridiplantae; phylum Streptophyta; class Magnoliopsida; order Solanales; family Solanaceae; genus Nicotiana; species Nicotiana tabacum. The sequence continues at coordinate 109,204,481 of NC_134101.1, forward strand.
CTGGAACACACTGTGCATCAAATGCATGAAGGCTGCTGGGGCATTGGTCAGCCCAAATGACATAACAGGGAACTCGTAATGACCATACCGAGTCCTAAAAGCAGTCTTCAGGATATCTGGCTCCCGAATCATCAACTAATGGTAACCTGAATCTAAGTCAATCTTAGAAAACACTCGTGCACCCTGTAGCTAGTCAACCAAATCCTCAATATGAGGCAAAGGATACCGATTCTTCATTGTAACTTTGTTCAACTGGTGATAATCAATGCACATACGCATAGAACCATCCTTTTTCTTCACAAACAAGACAGGGGCACCCCAAGGTGACACACTGGGCCGAATAAAACCCATATCAATCAATTCCTGTAACTGATCCTTTAATTCCTTCAACTCAGGAGGAGCCATACGATAAAGAGGAATAGAAATGGCTAAGTGCCCGGCAACACATCAATGGCGAAATCAATATCTCTGTCGGGTGGCATACCGAGAAGATCAGCTGGAAACATATCAGGGAAGTCTCGTATTACTGAAACTGAATCAACTGTAGGGGTATCAACACTAACATCTCTCACATAATGCGTCACACCCCTTCTCAACCATTTGCTGAGCTTTAAGGAAAGAGATAACTCTACTGGGAGTGTGATCTAAAGTACCCCTCCACTCTACTCGCGGTACACCTGGCTTAGCCAGCGTCACAGTTTTGGCATGACAATCAAGAATAACATAATGGGGCAACAACCAGTCCATGCCCAAGATAACATCAAAATCTACCATGCTGAGCAATAATAAATCAGCTATGGTCTCAAAACCACTAAGAACAACCAAACACGACCGATAAACGCGGTCCACAAAAAGAGAATTTCCTACAAGAGTAGAAACATAAATAGGTAAACTCAAAGAATCCCGAGATACGCCCAAATGCAGGGCAAAATAAGAGGACACATAAGAATAAGTGGAGCCTGAATCGAATAAAACCGATGCATCTCTATGACAAACCAGGACAATACATGTGATGACAGAATCAGAGGCGACAACCTCAATACGGGTAGGAATGGCATAATATCTGGCCTAGCCTCCCCTCTAGGGTGACCTCTACCTCTTCGACCTCCACCTCTAGCTGGCTGAGTAGGTGGGGTAGCAACTAGGGCTGTAATCATAGCCTGGGAACTCTGCGAGGCTCGTTGTGGCTAAAAAGTCTATGGAGGTGCACCCCTCCTAAGTCTAGGGCAATCCCTCACCATATGTCATGTGTCACCACACTCAAAACAAGCTTTGGGAGGACGTGGCAGTGGGATGACTCAGGCCAGGTCTGCTGGTCTGACCACTGAAAGCACCCCGAGTAGGAGGCACACTAGATACTGGAGGTGCGTAATAAGGCTCCTAAGCTCTAGGAGGAGCTGGAATACCACTGGCTGCTGGAAGAGCTGAATGAATGGGGCGACTCATATAACCCCTACCATGATGAACTGTAGCTAGAGCACGGGCACTAGAATAATGGCCCGACTCTCGAGACCTCTTAGCCTCCCTCTCCTCTCTATCCCGAGCATGCATACCCTCTACTCTCCTAGCAATGCTCACCACCTGCTGATAAGAGATATCCATTTCCAACTCCCGAGCCATGCTAGACCTAATGCTGGGAATGAGCCCCTTAATAAACCGACAAGCTCTCTCACGAACTGTAGAAACCAAGGCTCGTGCATGCCTAGCCAAGTCAGTAAAACGGACAACATACTCTAAAACAGTCATAATGCCTAGCACAAATGCTCAAATGCATGCCATGTGCCCCTGAGGCTCTGAGGGACAAACTCTCTCAAGAACATATATGAAAACTGAGTCCAAGTAAGGGAAGCTGCCTCAGCTGGACTATCCAACTCAAAAGTACGCCACCACTGATAGGCTGCTCTTCGAAGCTGGAAGGCAGTGAAAGAAACCCCACTCAGTCCTGATATACCCATAGTGCGGAGGATACGGTAACACTTCTCAGGAAATCCCAGAGCATCATCTGATGCTAGACCACTGAATACAGGAGGCTTGTACTTCTTGAATCTCTCAAACCTTCGCTGCTCATCCTCGAAAGCTGTTGCCCTGTCCTCGGGCTGAACTGGGGCCACAGGCGGTACCGGTATAACTTTTGGGATCTAATCAACCTGGACCCGCTACTCAGGAGTGTGGGTGGCGGGAGTCTCTGCTCTTCCCCCGGCCTGGGATATGGCTACAGCAAGGGGAATCAACCTTACTTGAGCTAGAGTGGTGTACATGCTCATGAACTGTGCAAGGGTCTCCTGAAGAGCTGAAATAGTAGTAGTAGTAAACGTATCAAATGCCAGGACTCTGGCTGGAACTGTTGTGGCTCCTCGGTGGCAGCTCATGCGGGTGCTCTGGCTGCACCACCTACGTGTCCTCGGCCTCTACCCCGTCCCTGACCTCTGACGACTCTAGCAGGAGGCGCAATTGCTTGATCATCTCTAGTAGCACCACGTGTCCTCACCATCTGTGAGAGAATAGAAGACAGAAGTTTAGAATTTCGATAGCAAAAATCTCGCATGACAAGGAAATCAAATGAAGTGGAATTTTCCGAACAGTTACATAGCCTCTCGTAGATAAGTAAAGATGTCTCCGTACTAATCCGCGAGACTCTAATAAACCGGCTTGTGATTCATGACTCCTATGAATCTAAAGCTCTGATACCAACTTGTCATGACCCAAGTTCGCCCTTCGTGAACTGTCGTGACGGTACCTAGTCTCTACGACTAGGTAAGCCTAACAAATTGCGGAAAAGGAAATGAAATATGAAACGAGCAAGAACTTGAATAAACATAATAAAAAAAATGTTTAAGATGCCGCTCGACATATACAAATACACACTCTCAAAACTGAATCAACTCCCAAAACCCAGAATCTCATGAAATCACAAGTTGTGGATACTACATAGCATTCTAACTCCAGATTGTCTAATCAAAAGAAAGTACAGAAGGTCTATAGCTAAAAGCGAGAATAGAGAGGGACTTCTCGGTTTGCGGACACGGTAGATATACCTCGAAGTCTCTGAAGATCGCCTCGCCTCACTAATGATATGGCTGAGCCGAAGAACCTGGATCTGCACACGAAAAATATGTGTAGAAAAGGACATGGGTACACCACAACAGTACCCAGTAAGTGCCAAGCCTAACCTCGATAGAGTAGTGACGAGGAAGGTTAGGGCCCTACTAGTTATATACATAAAACATGATAAATAGAACAAAATGTGACAATATAATTAAAGCACTAATAGTTAATAAAGAACAAAATCATAGAAAGAATGTAACTCAGTACACAGAGATAGCAACAGGAGATCTCTCAGGATATCGTCCCGTAGTCCCAAACGTAAAAGTGCAGAGGATCTCCCGGAATACCAATCCGTAGTCCCAAAGTAAATATCTAGTATAGGGGAATCTCCCGGGTGTCACCCTGTAGTCCCAAATATAATCGTGCAGGGGTATCTCCCGAAATACCGATTAGTAGTCCCAAAGTAAACATGCAGGGGGATCTCCCGAGATATCACCCCGTAGTCCCAAAGTAAACAAATAACAAGATCAAGAAAGAATCTACAGTTCTATTCGTGGATAAACAGGAATTCTATAAAGCAGGTAAGATAATTAGAGAACATAAGCATACTTTTCCTAGGCTAAACAAGAGGCTTCAAGTACAAGTATTGCTTAATTATAAGAAAAACACAGGTATTTACTTAATAAAAATGGGATTCTTTTAACAATTAGCATGTGTACGCCCTCGTCACCTCACGTACACGGCACTCATATAACAACAATACTAAAATCCTAAGGGGAGTTCCCCCACATAAGGTTAGGCAAGCCACTAACCTCGAACCGACTCAAAATCAATCCGAAATCACGCTCTTGCCATGAGTATCCAACTCAGTGTGGCTCAAATCTAATCAAATTAATATCATAATGTAAATATAACTACAAACAACTGATTTAGCTAATAAAATCGAAGCTAAGGCAAGAAAATAGAAAAATACCCAAAAATTCTCCCTGGGCCCATGTCTCGGAATCGTGTAAAAATTATGGATTATGAACACCCATTAACTCACGAGTCTAACCATACAAAAATTACTCCAATCCGATACCAAAATCTTGATCAAAACCCCTAAATTAGGCCTAAGAACTTTTCTCAATTTCTCCCCAATTTCTAACCCCAAATCCGAAATTAGATGATGAATTCATGTTTAGATTAATGGGTTATAAACAAAATGGACTTAGGAATCATTATCTGCAAACTTCCTATGAAAATCTCTCCAAAATTCGCCCCCTAGCGAGCTCCCAATTTAATTTTGTGATATAAACTCAAAACCCTCGATTTTGAAATTTATATTCTACCCAGACGCGTTCTTCTTCGCGAAAGCGAGTCCAATGTTGCGTACGCGATGCACAGAAATCACTGGCCAGTTTTTCCTCTTTCGCGAACGCGAGGGTCCACTCGCGAACACGTAGCTTACACTGTCGGACCCTACGCGAACGCGAGGACCATGTCACAAATGCGAAGGCTAAAGGGTCCATACCTTCGCGAACGCAAGGCATCATCGCGAACACGAAGCATAAATCAGTTGCTTCACCCAAATGCTCTACACGAATGCTAGACACCTCCTGCGAATACGATGAAGGTTTTCTCTACAACACAACAGCAGAAAATCTGCAACTTTTCTAAGTCAAAAAATGACCCGTTGAGCATCCAAAACACACCCGAGGCCCGCGGGACCTCAACCAAACATGCCAACCAATCCTTAAACATCGTACGAACTTAGACCAATCCTCGAATCACATTAAACAACGCTAAAAGCACAAATCACCCTCCCATCCAAACCTAAAGAACGTGAAATTTCAAGAATCCTACAACCGATGCCGAAACCAACCAAAACCAAGTTTGATTGACCCCAAATTTTGCACAAAAGTCACATTCAACACTATGGAGCTATTTCAAATTTCGGAATCGAATTCCGACCCCGATATCAAAATCTCACTATCGATCTAGAAACTTCAAAAATTCAACTTTCGGCATTTCAAGCCTAAATAAGCTACAGACCTCCAAAACATAATACGAACATGCCCCTTCGCCTGAAATTACTCAACGGAGCTAACGAAATCGACAGAAGTCCATTCTGAGGTCGTCTTCACACTGTTCCAACTACGGTTCAAATTCTAAAGCTTAAGCTCTCATTTAGGGACTAAGTGTCCCAAAGCACTCCAAAACTCAAAACGAATCTTCCCGGCAACTCACAATAGCAGAAACATACACAGGAAAAGCAGTTAATGGGGGATCGGGGCAGAAATTCTTAAAACGACCGATCGGGTCGTTACATAAAGTTATGGGTGCTTGTAAGTGCCAAGCCTAACCTCGGTCGGGTAGTGATGAGGAAGGTCAGGGCCCTACTGAGATAAAATAAAAATATAAGGTATGATAGTATAAGATAAGCGGTACAATTGAAAGCTAACAATACGAATTTAATACAGGAAAACAAGGAATTTAATAACTGAAACAGAGGCAAAATAATCACTAGGAAATAACCGGGGATCTCTCAGTATCCCAAGGATCTCTCGGTATCCTTAATGTATGCTAGGGATCTCTTGGTATCCTTAATGTATGTTAGGGATCTCTTGGTATCCTCAATGTATGATAGAGATCTCTTGGTATCCTCAATATACGTGCGGGGGATCTTTCGGTATCCCGCACTTCAGCTCAAATTGTAAATGCATACAGGGGATCTCCCGGGATGCCGTCCCGTAGTCCCAAAATAAAACACACAACAATGGAACATGGAATACTCAAATAAACTCAACTCCATAACAAGGTAACACAGACAATTCTAACCTAGCATGCTTCACGTAATACAAATAAGGCAGTTAAAGCAAATAAAATAGTTAAGTCAATTAGACATGCTTCTCTAACTAACAATAGATTTAAAAGTGCAAGTAGAATAAATAGAGAGGGAAAAACACGATTAAAGTTACTTAATGAAAATCGGATTTTCAACAATTAACATAAGTACACACTTGTCACCTCATGTACAAGGCATTTCAATTATCACAATACCAATCCTAAGGGGAAAGTCCCCCACACAAGGTTAAGCAAGCCACTTACCTCGAACCGGCTCAATAATCAATCTGAAACCATGCTCTTGCCACGAGTACTCGACTCCAAATGGCCCAAATCTATTCAATTCAATTACATAATGTAAATAACACTTCAAGTAATTGATTCTACAAAGAATTTCTAAGCTAATACGCAAAATTAGGTAAAATGACCAAAATGCCCCTCGGGCCCACGTCTCGGAATCGGGTAAAACTTATATTTTAAGAAACCTCATACTCCCACGAGTTCATGCATACCAAAATTATCCAAATCTATGGTCAAATTCCCAATCAAAAGTCGAATTCTAGGTCTAAGAACTTTCTTCTAACTTTTCCCCAATTTTCATCTCCAATCCGAAATGAAATGATGAATTCATGTTTAGATTAATGGATTACAAGAGAAAAGGAGTAAGGAATCGTTACTTAATTGATATCATTAAATATCCCTCAAAATCTCACTCAAATCCGAGCTCCCAAACTCTAGTTTTGATAAAAATGGCTAAACCCTCGACTTTGAAATTTTATAATCTGCCCAGGTAAATCCTTCTTCGCGAACGCGAAAGGACCCTCATGTTTGCGAAGCACAACTTTTCTTGGCCCAGATTTCCTTCATCGTGAACGCGATGCCCCTATCGCGAACATGGTAGCAATCTTCTCCCTCCCACGCGAATGCGGGACCCTCTTCGTGAACGCGTAGGCATACTACCTCATAGCTTTGCGAACGCGGGGCCATCATCGCGAACGCGAAGCGTTAAGCTTCCACCAGCCCCAACTTCTCTTCGTAAATGTAAGACCCCACTCGCGAACGCGAAGAAAGAAACTAGAACTAGAGACCTGCTGCATTTTCTACAATTCTCTAAGTCCAAAAATGACCCATTGAGCATCCGAAACACACCCGAGGCCCTAGGGACCTCAACCAAACATGCCAACCAATCCTAAAACATCATTCAAACTTGTTCCAACCTTCGGAGCGCTAAAAACAACATCAAAACACCTATGTTTCATCGGATTCAAGCCTAAGAATTCCAAAAACTCTAAAAATACGCTTTCGATCAAAAGTCTATCAAACCTCGTCCGAATGACCTAAAATTTTGCACACATGTCACATTCAACACTATGGAGCTACTCCAACTTCCGGAATTCCATTCCGACCCTCGGATCAAAATCTCACTATCGAACCGGAAACACTTCAAAATTCAACTTTCGGCATTCCAAGCCTAAATTAGCTACGGACCTCCAAAACACAATCCGAACACGCCCCTAAGCCCTAAATCATCCAACGGAGCTAAAGGAACCATCAGATTTTCATTTCGAGGCCGTCTTCACACTGTTCTAACTATGGTCAACTTTCCAACACTTAGGCTCTCATTTAGGTACTAAATGTCCCAAAACTCTCCGAAACTCACAACCGAACATCCCGGCAAATCAAAATAGCAGAAATAAACATAGGAAAAACAGTTAATAGGGGATCGAGGCATAAATTCTTAAGACGAATGGTCGGGTTGTCACATCCTCCTACACTTAAACATTCATTCGTCCTCGAACGAGCATAGAGACATACCTGAAGTAGTGAAAAGATGAGGGTAATGGCTGCGCATATCCTGCTCGGTCTCCCAGGTCGCTACCTCGACCAGCTGACCCCGCCACTGAACCTTCACAGACGCAATGTTCTTTGACCTCAGCTTTCTAACATGCATGTCCAATATTTCCACTGGCTCCTCAACATAGGATAGATCCTTGTCCAACTGGACTGAACCGAAATCCAACACGTGTGACGGATCACCGTGATACCTCCGGAGCATCGAGACATAAAATACCAGATGAACTCCTGCCAAGCTGGGAGGTAAGGCAAGCTCATAAGCAACCTCCCCAACACACCTCAATTTCTCAAAAGGTCCAATAAACCTCGGACTCAACTTCCCTTTCTTCCCAAAATCTCATAACGCCCTTCATATGCGAAACCCGAAGCAGAACCTGCTCTCCAACCATATAGGAAACATCACGAACCTTCCGGTCCGCGTAACTCTTCTGTCTAGACTGGGCTGTACGGAGTCTATCCTGAATCACCTTAACCTTCTCTGAAGCATCCTGAACTAAGTCCATGCCCAATAATCTGGCCTCACCCGGCTCAAACCAACCTACCGGGGATCTACACCGCCTACCATATAAAGCCTCATATGGCGCCATCTGAATGCTGGACTGATAACTGTTGTTATAAGCAAACTCCGCCAATGGCAAGAACTGATCCCAAGACCCTCCAAACTCAATCACACACGCACAGAGCATATCCTTAAGAATTTGAATAGTGCGCTCGGACTATCCATCCATCTGAGGGTGAAATATTGTACTCAACTCCACCCGAGTACCCAACTCATGCTGAACAGCTCTCCAAAATCGTGATGTAAACTGAGTACCTCTATCTGAAATGATGGAAATTGGAATACCATGCAGGCGAACAATCTCCCGGATATAGATCTCCGCCAGCCGCTCCGAAGAATAAGTAGTACACACAGGAATGAAGCGAGCGGACTTGGTCAACTGATCCACAATCACCCAAATAACATCGAACTTTCTCAAAGTCCGTGGGAGCCCAACTACAAAGTCCATGGTGATCCGCTCCCACTTTCAATCTAGAAATCTCTATCTGTTGAAGCAATCCACCCGATCTCTGGTGCTCATACTTCACCTGTTGATAGTTGAGGTACCAAGCTACAAATCCAACTATATCCTTCTTCGTCCGCCTCCACCAGTAGTGCTGCCTCAAAACCTGATACATCTTCTCGGCACCCGGATGAATGGAATACCGCGAACTATGGGCCTCCTCCAGAATCAACTTCCGAAGCCCATCAACATTGGGTACACAAATCCGACCCTGCATCCTCAATACACCATCATCACCAATAGTCACATCTTTGGCATCACTGTGCTGAACCTTTTCCTTGAGGACAAGCAAATGAGAGTCATCATATTGACGCTCCCTGATATAATCAAATAAGGAAGACCGAGAAACCACGCAAGCTAGAACCTGACTGGGCTCCGAAAGATCCAATCTCACAAACTGGCTAGCTAAGGCCTGAACATCCATCGCCATAGGCCTCTCTGATGCTGGTAAATAAGACAAACTCCCAGACTCTCTGCCCGGCGACTCAAGGCATCGGCCACCACATTGGCCTTGCCTAGGTGATACAAAATAGTAATATCATAGTCCTTCAACAATTCTAACTACCTCCTCTGGCGCAAATATAGATCCTTTTGCTTGAATAAGTGCTGCAAGCTCCGATGGTCAGTATAAATCTCACAAGGCACACCGTATAAATAATGGCGCCAGATCTTCAGGGCGTGAACAATGGTAGCTAACTCAAGGTCGTGGACCGGATAATTCTTCTCATATACCTTCAACTGTCTGGATGCGTAGGCAATCACCCTACCATCCTGCATCAACACCGCTCTGAGGCCAATACTCGAGGCATCACAAATAACTGTATAAGACCCCGAACCTATAGGTAGTATTAAAATTGAGGCTGTAGTCAAAACTGTCTTGAGCTTCTGAAAGCTCACCTCACACTCCTCCGTCCACTAGAACGGAGCACCCTTCTGGGTCAGTCTTGTCATAGAGGCTACAATCGATAAAACCCCTCAACCAAACGGCGGTAGTAACCCGCCAAGCCAAGGAAATTGCGGATCTCTATAGCTGAGGATGGTCAACCCTGCACAACCTTTATTTTCTTCGGATCCACCTGAATACCCTCACTCGATACCACATGGCCTAAGAGTGCCACTGAATCCAACCAAAACTCACATTTCAAGAACTTAGCATATAGCTTCTTCTCTCTCAGAGTCTAAAGCACAATCCTCAAGTGCTGCTCATGATCTTCCCGACTCCAGGAATACACCAGAATATCATCAATAAAGATAATGACGAACGAGTCAAGATATGCCCGGAATACACTGTGCATCAAATGCATAAAGGTTGTTGGGGCATTGGTCAGCCCAAATGACATAACAAGGAACTCGTAATGACCATACAAAGGCCTGAAAGCTGTCTTCGGGATATCTGGCTCCCCAATCTTCAACTGATAGTAACCTGAGCACAAGTCGATCTTAGAAAACACTCGTGCGCCCTGAAGCTGGTCAAATAGATTATCAATACGAGGCAAAGGATAATGGTTCTTCACTGTAACCTTGTTCAGCTGGTGATAATCAATACACATACGTATAAAACCATCATTTTTCTTCACAAACAAGACAAGAGCACCCCAAGGTGATACACTAGGCCGAATAAAACCCTTATCAATCAATTCCTGTAACTGATCTTTCAACTCTTTCAACTCAGGAGGAGCCATACGATACGGAAGAATAGAAATGGGCTGAGTGCCTGGCAACAGATCAATGCCAAAATCTATATCTCTATCAGGTGGCATGTCTGGAAGATCAGCTGGAAACACATCGGAAAAATCCCATACTACTGGGACTGAATCAACTGAAGGGGTATCAATATTGACATCTCTCATATAAGCTAAATACGCGTCACACCCCTTTTCAACCATACGTTGAGCTTTAAGAAAAGAAATAACTCTACTGGGAGTGTGATCTAAAGTACCCCTCCACTCAACACGCAGTACATCTGGCATAGCTAACATCACAGTTTTGGCATGACAATCAAGAATAGCATAATGGAGCGACAACCAGTCCATGCCCAAGATAATATCAAAATCTACCATGCTGAGCAATAATAAATCGGCTCTATTCTCAAAACCACTAAGAGCAACCAAACACGACCGATAAATGCGGTACACAATAAGAGAATCTCCTATATGAGTAGAAACATAGATAGGGGAACTCAAAGAATCCCGAGGTACACCCAAACACGAAGCAAAATAAGAAGACACATAAGGATAGGAGGAGTCTAGATCGAATAAAACCAATGCATCTCTTTGACAAACCAGGCCAATACCTGTGATGACAGAATCGGAGGCGACAACCTTGGTATGGGAAAGAAGGGCATAATATCTGGCCTAGCCTTCCCCTCTAGTTGGCTGAGTAGGTGGGGTAGCAACTAGTGCTGTGATCATAGCCTAAGAACTCTGCGGAGTACGCTATGTCTGAGAAGTCTGTGGAGGTGCACTCCTACCAAGTCTAGGGCAATCCCTCAGCACATGGCGTGTGTCACCACACTCAAAACAAGCTTTGGGATGACGTGGCAGTTGGAACTATACGGTACGGTGTAACGACCCGATTGGTCGTTTTGAGCAATTTCGTCCGGTTTGGCAGTTTGAGGTCACGAGTAGCTTCATATTATGTGTATCGACTTGCGTGCATAGTTCGGGCATGAAACCTGAAAGCTTTTATGTGAAAATATGAAGAAAAAAAATTGTAATTTTTAGAGTTAAAATTTGGTTTTTAGTTGACTTTGATCAACATTTTTGGTAAACGGACCCGGATTTGTGTTCCGATGATCCTGGGAGGTTTGCGGTAAAATATGGGACTTGGGCGTATGCTTGGAATTGAATTCTGAGGTCCCTAGCGTTAGAAAATATTTTTTGAAGAAAATTGTTGTGCTGGTTTTTAAAGGAAATAAAGAAATGAATTAATGTATGAAATCATTGGTATCGGGCCCGTATTTTGGTTCCGGAGCCCGATACAAGTTTTTTATGATATTTAAGTCCTATCTGTAAAATTTGGTGAAAACCGGAATTGATTTGACGTGATTTGGACGTCCGGTTGAAAAGTTAGAAAATCATGAGTTTTGAGGTTAAATTCATAGTTTTTGATATTATTTTGATGATTTGATTGCACGAGCAAGTCCGTATGAAGTTTTTAGACTTAAGTGCATATTTGTTTTGGAGCTCCGAGGGCTTAGGTGAGTTTCAGATAGGTTTAAGCTATGTTGCGCTTGTTTTTGGATGCTTCATCGTTGTTTCTTCAAGAAAAAATAATACCACATTGATCAAATGAGATCCAAATTCAGTTTTGTTTAAACCATTAGATCCGTATCAAAATTACGGAGCCATAGGAAAAAGAATCATCGAATTTGGACATCGTATGAGGAAGTTATGCTCATTTTTGTGTCAGGAAAAATTGTTGGTTCTAGTATGGTCGCAAATGCGAACTTTTTATCGCATTTGCAATGCCCAGTTCGCAAATGTGAGATTTTTATTGCAAATACAACTTCTGCCAGCCCTGTGTTGTTCGTAATTTCAAGGGGTTCGCAAATGCGTACCCTGGGTCGTAAATGCGACATATGAGACCTGTTAAGTGAGGTTTTTTACGAGATTTTCACCCATTTTTTAATTTTCTCAAACCCTAAACCTCCATGGGCGATTTTTCAAGGACCCAAACTTCTCCAAATCATTAGGTAAGTGTCTCTACTCAATTTTCAACTATATTTTTTTGATCATATCTTAGATTTAACATCAAATTCATGAGAATCTAAAGGAAACTTCGGGAAAAATTGTAAAATCTTTCAAAAATGTAAAGTGATGATTTGAATGAACAAATGGTATTGGAATTAGATAATTTTTTATGGGTGAACTCGTAGCGAAATGGGTGTTCGATTTTTGTAAATTTTGTCAGGTTCTGAGGTGCGGGTCCGGGGAGTTGACTTTTGTTGACTTTTTGTAAATTGTATAAGAATCATAGTTTTGTCAATTAAAATTGTTTTCTCTTACATTGTTTGATGCATTCAAGTCGTTTTTGGATAGATTGAGCCGAGCGTTGATGAATTGGTAAAGGAAAAGCTAAATTGAGTATTGAATTGGCCGGATTGAGGTAAGTATCTTGTCTAACTTTGTGTGGGGGATTTCCCCTTAGGAATTGAGTCTTCTATGCTAATTATTGTCCATGCATGCGAGGCGACGAGTGTGTGCTCGGACTTATTTGTGGGAAATTTGTCTCTAGGGTTCTTAGGTCCTTATGTGGAAAGTATCCCGTTATGATTGAGTTTCCTAGTTGCTTAAATTGCCTCTATATGCTCCATATGAAGTTGTTAGCTTTCCTCTAATTCTTACGTATTACATTGACCCTTAATTGCCTTCCTTATCGTTTTGATACTTCTTGATGGTGAGTTCCTCTTTGACTTCGTGCAAATAGGTTACATGTACAATTGTTGTGGTTACCAGTGTAGTTATTACATGCTTATTATGTCTTGTTGTTTAGTTAATGTTTCATTGTGAAGTTAATTGTTGGTACAAGTTTGGTTATAGCTGATTCCCTTGCTGGGACGTATTTAATTCTTACTGTTGGTTCCCTTGTTGGGACGTGTTGATTCTTGTTATTGACTCCCTTGCCGGAACATTGTTGTTTCCTTATTATTCCTTTGCCGTGATTCTTTTGCGACTAGTGTTGATTTTTATATTGTATCGGGTTGCACGCTGTAACAATATTATATGATTTGGATCGGGTTGCACGCCACAACAATATTATATGGGATCGGGTTGCACGCCGCAACATTATTATATAATTTGGATTGGGTTGAACGCCGCAACAATATTATATGATTTGGATCAGGTTGCACACCGCAATAATATTATATGATTTGGATCGGGTTGCACGCCGCAACATCACTATATGATTTGGATCAGGTTGCATGCCGCAAAAGTACTATATGATTAGGATCGGCCTGCACGCTGCAATAAGAAAGAATAAAAGTGAATATTAATTCTTATGGTGAGAATGAGAGTAAAGCACGAAGGGTGATGCCATGCACTTTCTGCTGCTGTATTTATTTATTGTTATCAATTCAAATGTTTAAACTGTTTAATTCCTTTATTGTTGTGATCCTTTGTGTTAGAACCTACAATATTTTTAATACATAAATAAATATATATATATATATATATATATATACACACACACACACACGTTCCATTACTTCAAACTTCAATAATTGTTACATCCTTAGTTCAATTACTTTCTCAATTATATCCCCTTAAACCGTCTGAGGTTGTATTTTTCTTTAAAAGGAATTTCTACTAAGTTTTAAGTTATTAACTCTCATGTTAAAGGCAATAATCCATTCGATGTATTTTAAATTAAAAGGGGTACCTTCTTTACTCAAAGGATTTCCAAATAAACAACTTCATTTTTTCTCGCTGGCTTTCCCAATTAGCTTAGAAATTGTAATTTTACTTATATTAGGTTAATGGGACTTCTTGAACATATTGAGTGCATTGTACGGACGTTATGTATTGTATTGAATGTGGATTTTGTTGTTAAAAGTGAAATGGAAAATGAAATATGGGGGCACAAGGTGCCATGTGTGCTGAAGGTTCGGAAGTTGAGATTATGATATGAGAAATCGAGGGTTGAGATAATCGGGATTGTGTACTAAGCGTGATGTGATTGATTTAGTTGGCATTGCCTTCTTTTTTTGGATACATTCTTACCTATCCCTGTTCATGTTATGTCAGTGCTGATTTACTTGGTTATCTGACTTACCTGGTTATCGTTCGTTACTACCCGTGTTCTCCCTTTATTGCTCCTGCTGTTTGTATTTTGATTTCTCTCCGCTGTTGATATTACCATGTCATCTTTATCTCGATATTTTATTATCATGTCTTGTTCATTTCATTTGACTAGTAGGTGTCTTGACTGTTCCTCGTCACTACCCCAACGAGGTTAGTCTTGATACTTACTGGGCACCGCCGTGGTGTGCTCATACTACACTTCTGTATATTTTTGTGTACAGATCTAGATATTTGATCGGTAGTAGCTGTGCCGGTCGTTGCGGTGGAGACTCAAGGTAAACCTGCTACAGCGTTCGCAGGCCTCGGGTCACCTTCATTTGTACTTAATTCCATTTGTTCCTTTGGTTTTGGAGCAGTGATGTATTTATTTTGTATAACTACTCTTAGAAAGGCTTGTGACTTGTACCACCAGTTTTGGGAATTTTAATTTATTCAGAGTAATTTAATTTAAAATTAGTAAATACCCATGTTATTACATAAAATGTTAGGCTTACCTAGTTTAGAGACTAGGTGCCATCACGACTCCTTTGGAGGGATTTTGGGGTCGTGACAAGTTGGTATTAGAGCTCTAGGTTCATGGGTGCTATGAGTCACAAGTATGTTTAGTAGAGTCTTGCGGATCGGTACGGAGACGTCTGTGCTTATCTTCGAGAGGCTACAGAACTATTAGGAAATTCCCCTTCTTTTATTCCTTATCGTGCGATATTGATTCAGCTCGAAGTATATAACTTATGTTCCTTTACATCCACTCGTGTATAATATTACGCTCTCAGCGTTTGCCATGCGCCAATGGTTCGTGATGCTACAGACAGACTACGAAGGAGTCAGTGATGCTCAGGCATTGCCTCGACGTGTTGTTTAGGCTGAAGATATAGAGGCATTGAGAGACTATTTCATTGTTTGTAGGCGCAGCGGTTTCCGGCATCTGATTAATAAGTGCGAGGTTAGGAAGGTTTAATTGGTTGACTAGTCGTCGTGATTGTGGCAAGGCCACGAAGTGGGTATTGATTGGGAATAGTTAGTGATATTGGAGTACCTTGTGATTTGTGTTGTACGAGCTTTGAAGGTTAGTTTTGCGGATTATTAGATGTTGTTTTCTATGGCTTTGCGCCAAGTGGAGGAGTCCAATAGTAGCATTCAGATTGCAAAGTTAGATTTATATCAGATTTAGTCTGAGGTATATATATATGTGGTATTAGTAGTTTTCCGGAATTTGTATATGACTAAGGTCTGAGATCTTGCATGGGACGATGTTGGGACTTTGACTGGGATTATTGCATATCGACTATCCGAAGAAATGGGTTAGCTTTATGGTATTGGGTCAGCATAGCGATGAAGTAATTGGTCCTTTGAATAGGAAATTTCTACTGGCATTTATGGAAGCACTCTTGTATTGGACGATCTGTGTGACTCGGTCGAGTTGGGGAGGTGCAGTCCTGGTGGCTTAGTTGCGTGTGGGCATATCTCGGAAGGGTCTTGATGGTTCGACAAAGGCTTGAGTTGGCTGTCTACTATAGGCGTAAGGAATATGTGGTACATTGTGACTTTCTCCTGAATAGGTACAAAAAATTAATAGAGTATTGACCTTGTTGGCTATCATATGTGAAAGGTGTGCATTTTTGGAAGGGACCTTGAGTTTTGGTTTGCAGGTGCGTGGCTAGTAGCATGGTGAATAATAGGTTTTGAGGCTTTCGGGGTTCATGTTTTGTTACACGGCCAGAAATCCTATATGGGTGCTTTAGCAGAATAATAGGGTATGAGTGATATATCAGCCATTTGATTTGCGTAGTTGAGTTGGGTATGAAAATTTTGGTATTCCTGAGGTTAGGGGCTAGATGCCCTCATGAATGGACCATTTCCTGTTTGCAGATCTTGAAGAAATATTGAGAATGCAATAATTAATAGCATGTATTATCGATAAGTTGTTGTGGATCTTTTTGAAGCATACTTACCTATTTGGAAATAATCAGGATTTGGGTTGGGGGCTATTTGAAAGCTCAATGAGAATATGTATCTTGTATCAGATCAAGTTTGAGCGCTCCTGTGAGATTGTTATTATGGTTATGTTACCGGGCAGAATGGATATTATTTGTGCCTCTAGCCTATGTTATGTTCTACTCTTTTATGCTGTGTTAGGCGGTGAGTTTGTATGATTATTCTCCATGCATGTTATAATTCTGTTCAGGCCTTATGGCGATGCGGGCAAGATAGCCCTCGCGATGTTGATTTGTTCATTGCACCTTAGTTGTGCTGTTTCTTTCATGTTCTAGCACTTCTATTCATTGTTTCTACAATTTTACTTGTGCACTCTGCTGTGCCTGATATCAACATTTATGTGATCAGTGGACCCGAGCATTTTGGCTTGATGAGTATTTAGGAGCGGGCTGCGTGCCGCAATGGATGTTATGTGGGGTACCCTTTCATTGTGTTTATTTGGTGTTGTGTTTTACCTCTGTGGGATGATTTGATGAAAGACTATACTTTTGTTGTCACACATGTTGTACTTGTTATATAATTCTTATACTTGGCTTTCCCTTATTTGTGCTGCATAATTTAGTTATTGCTGGTTTGGTGTACGAACTGTGTAGTGTGAGAATCTGTGTGGTTCCGTGGTGAGTTGTTAGTTGGGCTGTTTGTACTGGCGGAGATGAGGTTCTTAGACATGAGATTTGTACTATGGTATTGGGGGTGAGGAATGCTTGGATGTATGTAGTTGATTCTACTAAGAGTTGGGTAATGGCCCTTGGCGGGCGAAAGAGTTTCTTGACTTGTTGACTTTATGAATAGCTATGGATATCCACATGTTTCTTTATCATGGGCAATGTTATGGGGGTCCGGAACAAGGTTATATTCAATGTGAGGTGTATTGCCGGCATTCGGGATGTAATTTGAACAGCTATGGTGATCAGAGGTTATTGCTTCGGGCATTTGAGTTGTGTGGAACAACATGTGATTGTATACTGGATTGGAATTTTGGCTCAATTCAACTTGTCCATGTTCATGCAGTGTGATGATGTGGGATTCAGGTCCTATGATGAATTTCAGACATTGAGGTTTGGGTTCGGTCATAAGGATATGGACTAAGGATGAGGTGAGACCATCAGTTAAGTTGCATTGTCAGTCCTACATAGGTTTGGGTGACGGGGAATTGCCCCGGGTGTATGTATGAGGAGCTTATGCTGTGTTTCGATGGCTTCGGAATGACTCCGGGCACGTTCGAGGACGAACGTATGTTTAAGTAGAGGAGGATGTAACGACCCGACTGGTCGTTTTGAGCAATTTCGTCCGGTTTGGCAGTTTGAGGTCACGAGTAGCTTCATATTATGTGTATCGACTTGCGTGCGTACTCCGGGCGTGAAACCGGAAAGTTTTTATGTGAAAATATGAAAAAAAAACAAAATAGTAATTTTTAGAGTTAAAATTTGATTTTTAGTTGACTTTCGTCAACATTTTTGGTAACGGACTCGGATCTGTGTTCCAACAATCTCGGAGGTCCGCGGTAAAATATAGGACTTAGACGTATACCCGGAATTGAATTTTGAGGTCTCTAGCCTTAGAAAATAATTTTTGAAGAAAATTGTTGTGCTTGTTTTTAAAGGAAAGAAAGAAATGAATTAATGTTTGAACTCGTTGGTATCGGGCCCGTATTTTGGTTTCGAAGCCCGGTACAAGTTTTTTATGATATTTATGTCCTATATGTAAAATTTGGTGAAAGACGGAATTGATTTGACAAGATTTGGACGTCCGGTTGAAAAGTTAGAAAATCATGAGTTTTGAGGTTAAATTCATAGTTTTTAATTTTATTTTGATGATTTGACTGCACGAGCAAGTCCATATGATGTTTTTAGACTTACATGCATGTTTTTTGGAGCCCCGAGGGCTTGGTGAGTTTCAGATAGGTTTAGGCTATGTTGCGCTTGTTTTTTGATGGTTCATCGCCATTTCTTCAAGCAAAAATAATACCATATTAAGCAAATGAGATCCAAATTCAGTTTTGTTTAAAATATTAGATCCGTATCAAAATTACGGAGTCATAGGAAAAAGAATCATCGAATTTGGACATTGTATGAGGAAGTTATGCTCATTTTTGTGTCAGAAAAAAATGCTAGTTCTGGCGTGGTCGCAAATGCGAACTTTTTATCGCATTTGCGATTCCAGTTCGCAAATGCGAGATTTTTGTCGCAAATGCGACTTCTTCCAGCCCTGTGTTGTTCGTAATTGTGAGGGGTTCACAAATGAGAACCCTGGGTCGCAAATGCGACATCTGAGGCCTGTTAAGTGAGGTTTTTGACGAGATTTTCACCCATTTTTTAATTTTCTCAAACCTTAAACCTCCATGGGCAATTTTTCAAGGACCCAAACTTCTCCAAATCAATGGGTAAGTGTCTCTAATCAATTTCCAACTATATTTTGTGATTATATCTTAGATTTAACATCAAATTCATGAGAATCTAAAGGAAAATTTGGGAAAAATTGTGAAATCTTTCAAAAATATAAAATGATGATTTGAATGACCAAATCGTATCGGAATTAGATAATTTTTGTATGGGTGAACTCGTAGCGGAATGGGGTTCGATTTTTGTAAATTTTGTCGGGTTCCGAGGTGCGGGCCCGGGGAGTTGAATTTTGTTGACTTTTTGCAAATTGTATAAGAATCATAGTTTTGTCAATTAAAATTGTTTTCTCTTGTATTGTTTGATGTATTCAAGTCGTTCTTGGCTAGATTGAGCCGAGAGTTGATGAATTGGTAAAGGAAAAGCTAAATTGAGTATTGAATTGGCCAGATTGAGGTAAGTATCTTGCCTAACTTTGTGTGGGGGACTTCCCCTTAGGAATTGAGTCTTCTATGCTAATTGTAGTCCATGCATGCGAGGTGACGAGTGTGTGCTTGGACTTATTTGTGGGAAATTTGTCTCTAGGGTTCTTAGGTCCTTATGTGGAAAGTATCCCGTTATGATTGGGTTTCCTAGTTGCTTAAATTGCCTCTATATGCTCCATATGATGTTGTTAGCTTTTCTCTAATTCTTACGTGTTACATTGACCCTTAATTGCCTTCCTTATCGTTTTGATACTTCTTGATTGTGAGTTCCTCTATGACTTCGTGCAAATAGGTTACATGTCCAATTGTTGTGGTTACTGGTGTAGTTATTACGTGCTTATTATATCTTGTTGTTTAGTTGAGGTTTCATTGTGAAGTTAATTATTGGTACAAGTTTGGTTATAGCTGATTCCCTTGTCGGGACATATTTAATTCTTACTATCGGTTCCCTTGCCGGGACGTGTTGATTCTTGTTGTTGACTCCCTTGCTGGAATATTGTTCTTTCCTTATTATTCACTTGCCGGGGATTCTTTTGTGATTGGTGTTGATTTGTATATGGGATCGGGTTGCACGCCGCAATTATATGATTTGGATCGGATTGCACGCCACACCAATATTATATGATTTGGATCGGGTTGCACGCCGCAACAATATTATATGGGATCGGGTTGCATGCCACAACAGGGAGTAATAAGGGATCGGGTTGCATGTCGTAACATCACTATATGATTTGGATCGGGTTGCACGCTGCAACAGTACTATATGATTGGGATCGGGTTGCACACTGCAACAAGAAAGAATAAAAGTGAAGATTGATTCTTATGGTGAGAACGAGAGTAAAAGCACGAAGGGTAATGCCATGCACTTTCTGCTGCTGTGTTTATTTGTTGTTATGAATTCAAATGTTTAAACTGTTTAATTCCTTTACTTTTGTGATCCTTTGTGTTAGAACCCACAATGTTTTCAATACCTCACCGTATTCACACACACACACACACACACATATATACACACACACACACACGTTCCATTGCTTCAAACTTGAATAATTGTTACATTCTTAGTTCAATTAATTTCTCAATTATATTCCCTTAAACCGTCTGAGGTTGTATTTTTCTTAAAAAGGAATTTCTACTAAGTTTTAAGTTATTAACTCTCATGTTAAAGGCAAAAATCCATTCGATGTTGTATTTTAAATTAAAAGGGATACCTTCTTTACTCAAAGGATTTCCAAATAAACAACTTCATCTTTTCTTGTTGGCTTTCCTAATTAGCTTAGAAATTGTAATTTTACTTATATTAGGTAAATGGGACTTCTTGGACATATTGAGTGCATTGTACGGACGTTATGTATTGTATAGCATGTGGATTTTGTTGTTAAAAGTGAAATGGAAAATGAAATATGGGGGCACAAGGTGCCATGTGTGCTGAAGGTTCATAAGTTGAGATTATGATATAAGAAATCGAGGGTTGAGATGGTCGGGATTGTGTACTAGGCGTGATGTGATTGATTTAGTTGCCATTGCCTTCTTTATTTGGATACATTCTTATTTGTCTCTGTTCCTGTTATGTTAGTGCTGATTTACTTGGTTATCTAATTTACATGGTTATCGTTCGTTACTACTTGTGTTCTCCTTTTATTGCTCCTACTGTTTGTATTTTGATTTTTCTCCGCTGTTGGTATTACCATGTTATCTTTATCTCGATATTTTATTATCATATCCTGTTCATTTCATTTGACTGGTAGGTGTCTTGACTATTCCTCGTCACTATCCCACCGAGGTTAGTCTCGATACTTACTGGGCACCACCGTGGTGTTCTCATACTACACTTCTGTACATTTTTGTATATAGATCCTGGTATTTGATCGGTAGTAGCTGTGCGGGTCATTGCAGTGGAGACTCAAGGTAAACCTACTATAGCGTTTGCAGGCCTCCGAGTCACCTTCATTTGTACTTAATTCCTTTTGTTACTTTTGTTTTGGAGCAGTGATGTATTTATTTTGTATAACTACTCTTAGAAAGGCTTGTGACTTATATCACCGGTTTTGGGAATTGTAATTTGTTCAGAGAAATTTAATTTAAAGTTAGTAAATACCCATGTTATTACAGAAAATGTTAGGCTTACCTAGTTTAGAGACTAGGTGCCATCACGACTCCTTTGGAGGGATTTTGAGGTCGTGGCATACAGGTACTCCAAGACCCCTGAACACTTGAAACACTGTGTGAAATCTGAGATGCAAACTGAGCTGGCTGACTCACAAAACCTCTACCATGCCGTACTCTTCCTCCTAAATAAGGACCAGTAGGTATCTCTAGTCTACGAGGTGTCCTCACTTCCCTATACTCTCTCTCCTAACCTCGTCTGTCCTCTCTCTCCTGGACCCACCTATCCTCTACTCGGCGAGAGGTCCTCACCACCCGCTGAACTAGGAGCACAAGTTGTGTCGCTATGACACTTGGAACCCGACCAATGAGAACTCACTGCTCTAGAGTGGGGGTGGCGGATGTCTGGGTCCCTTCCTCGATCTGTGAAGTAGTTGGTACAACCTGAATCAACCCCACCTGAACTAACGTACCAAACATGCTCAGGAACTGTGCTAATGTCTCCTGAAGTGCTGGAGCAGTAGTAGTAGTAGGCACATCTGGTGCCTGGGCTCTGGCTGGAATTGCTGGTGGCTCCTCGGTGGAAGCTCGCGCGGGTGCTCTTGCTGCACCGCGTGCATGTCCTCAGCCTCTACCCCGGCCCCGACCTCGCATGGCTCTCGCAGGGGGCGCGGGTGTCTGATCATCTCTGGTAGCACGTGTCCTCACCATTTGTGAGATAATGGAAAACAGAGGTTTAAATTCGTGAAGTCAAAAATCTCGCACGACAGGGAAATCAAATGAAGTGGAATTTTCCTAATGGTTACATAGCCTCTCGTAGATAAGTACTGACGTCTCCGTACCGATCAGCGAGAGTCTAATAAACAAGCTTGTCATTCATGACTCCTATGACCTAGAGCTCTAATACCAACTTGTCACGACCCCGGTTCGCCCTCCATGAACCATCGTGACGACACCTAAACTCTACGACTAGGTAAGCCTAAAACGCGAAAGATAAACCATTTTGCGAAAGAATACAATTTAAAATAGAAATAATGTAATAAAACGACGTTTTAAAAGTGCTGCTCGGCATAAAAAATATAACTCTCAAATCCAATATATATATCTCCCAAAACCCAGAAACCCTTGAATCATAAGCTAAGAGATACATAAGAAGCTCTAACTCCAGAAATGTATAACAAAAGGGGAAATACTGAAGGGTTATACTATTACAGAAAGATAGAAATGGACTCCTCGGTCTGCGGACGCGGCAGATATACCTCAAAGTCTCAACGAAAGCACCTCGCCCTAAGGATAATAAGACAAAGTGAAAGTACCTGGATCTGCACATAAAAAATATGCGCTGAAAGGGCATGAGTTCAGTACAACGGTACTCAGTAAGTGCCAAGCCTCTTGGTCGGGTAGTGACGAGGAAGGTCAGGGCCCTACTGAGATAAAATAAAAATATAAGGTATGACAGTATAAGATAAGCAATACAGTTGAAAGCTAACAATATGAATTTAATACAGGAAAACAAGGAATTTAACAACTGAAACAGAGTCAAAACAATCACAAGGAAATAACTGGGGATCTCTCAGTATCCCGAGGATCTCTCGGTATACTCAATATATGCTAGGGATCTCTTGGTATCCCGAGGATCTCTTGGTATCATCAATGTATGATAGGGATCTCTTGGTATCCTCAATATATGTGCTGGGGATCTCTCGGTATCCCGTACTTCAGCTCAAATCATAAATGCGTACAGAAGATCTCCCGGGATGCCGTCCCATAGCATCCTTAGTCCCAAAGTAAAACACACGACAATGGCACAAGGAATACTCAAATAAACTCAACTCTATAACAAGGTAACACATACAATTCTAACCTAGCATGCTTCACGTAATACAAATAAGGCAGTTAAAGCAAATAAATCAATTAAGTCCATCAGACATGCTTCTCTAACGAACAACAGGTTTAAAAGCGCAAGTAGAATAAATAGAGAGGGAAAAGCACAATTAAAGTTACTTAATGAAAACCGGATTTTTAAAAATTAGCACAAGTACGCACTCGTCACCTCACGTACAAGGCATTTCAATTATCACAATACCAATCCTAAGGAGAAAGTCCCCCACACATGGTTAGGCAATTCACTTACCTCGAACCGGCTCAATAATTAATCCAAAACCACGCTCTTGCAACGAGTACTCGACTCTAAATGGCCCAAATCCATTCAATTCAATTGCATAATGTATATAACACTTCAAGTAACTAATTCTTCAAAGAATTTCTAAGCTAATACGCGAAATTAGGTAAAATAACCAAAATGTCCCTCGGGTCCACGCCTCGGAATCGAGTAAAACTTATATTTTATGAAACCTCATACTCCCATGAGTTCATGCATACCAAAATTACTCAAATCTAAGGTCAAATTTCCAATCAAAAGTTGAATTCTAAGTCTAAAAACCTTCTTCTAACTTTTCCCCAATTTTCATCTCCAATCCGAAATTAAATAATGAATTTATGTTTAGATTAATGGGTTACAAGCAAAAAGGAGTAAGTAATCGTTACCCAATTGATATCTCTGAAAATCCCTCAAAATCTCGCTCAAATCCGAGCTCCCAAACTCTAATTTTGATAAAAATGGCTAAACCCTCGACTTTGAAATTTTATAACCTGCCTAGGTAAATCCTTCTTCGCGAACGTGGAAGGACCCTCGTGTTCGCGAAGCACAACTTTTCTTGGCCCAGATTTCCTTCATTGCGAACGCAATGCCCTTGTCGCGAACGCGGTAGCATCCTTCTCCCTCCTACGCGAACGCGGGACCCTATTCGTGAATGCGTAGGCATACTACCTCACAGCTTCGCGAATGCGGGGCCATCATCGTGAACGCGAAGCATTAAGCTTCCACCAGCCCCAGCTCTTTTTTCGTGAATGTGAAACCCCACTCTCGAAAATGAAGAAGGAAACCAGAACTGGAGACCTGCTGCATTTTCTGCAATTCTCTAAGTCCAAGAATGATCCGTTGAGCATCTGAAACACATCCAAGGCCCCCGGAACCTCAGCCAAACATGCCAACCAATCCTAAAACATCATTGAAACTTGTTCCAACCTTCGGAGCGGTCAAAATAACATCAAAACACCTATTTTTCATCGGATTCAAGCCTAAGAATTCCAAAAACTCTAAAAATATACTTTCGATCAAAAGTCTATCAAACCTCGTCTGAATGACCTGTAATTTTGCACCCACGTCACATTCAACACTACAGAGCTACTACAACTTTTGAAATTCCATTCCGACCCTCGGATCAAAATCCAACTATCGAACCGGAAAAACTTCAAAATTCGACTTTCGGCATTCCAAGCCTAAATTAGCTACGGACCTCCAAAATACAATCTGAACACGCCCCTAAGCCCGAAATCACCCAATAGAGCTAACAGAACAATCGGATTTCCATTCCGAGGCCGTCTTCACACTGTTCCGATTATGGTCAACTTTCCAACACTTAAGCTCTCATTTAGGGGCTAAATGTCCCAAAACTCTCTGAAACTCACAACCGAACATCCCGGTAAATCAAAATAGCAGAAATAAACACGGGAAAAGCAGTTAATAGGGGATCAGGGTGTAAATTCTTAAGAAGACCGGCCGAGTCGTCACAAACAAGTATAAAAAAGAAGGATTTGCAACCGCTAAGATTTCTGCCAAGAAAATTGCACTTGAAATGAATATCGAATCCGAATTTAATAAGAAACGTGTAATATATAGGAAGTAACAATTTGATGAGAATATTTGATCATAAAATCTCAAAATCTTCGAAGAATCCTTTGGAGTTGATTACTATATACATAGTAGACAAGGCTATTTTTTTCACTTCAAAATAGATTTGAATAATTCGAAGCATATGAAGATATTTTTGGTTTTCTATTTAGCGGTAAAAATTAAGATCACTTGATGATGAAAATTTGAAGAAATATTCCCTTAATCTTGAATATTCCTTAAAGCATAATAATCAATTCGATATTGATGGTTTAGATTTATTTTCAAAATTAAAAATATTAAGAAAAATAGTACAATTAGAAGATAACAGTTTAATTTATACACTCGATCAAATAAAAAGATTTGATTTTTTTTTATTGCCTATATTGCCTATGGAGTAATGTTAATAACTCCTGTTACCGTCGCTTCAGCGGAAAGAAGTTTTCAAAATTAAAATTGATAAAATCTTACCTAATATCAATAATGTCTCAGTAAAGGTTAAATGAATTAGCTATATTGTCACTTAAGAAAGATTTATTAGGAGTTATTAACTATAAAAAAATTATTAATAACTTTGTATCTAAGAAACGCTAGAAAAATAGACTTCAAATAAATCAATAAATTATTTTTCTATAAAAAAGTTAAGGCCCCTCGTAAAGTTTGACTTTATGCCGCAAAGCTCGCTGGGTCGCCCATGCACTGGTCTTATACCCACAAGTTCTAAAAACTATCACAAATACCAATAGTACCTTCAGAAATAATATTCATTACATTATCGCAAACCATAGTCCTAAACATAAATAAATTTAGTACAAAATTATAGTTTTCATAATGAACTACATAATACACTATCAGATGACCAAGAAAACGAAGCAGCATTGTTATAAAATAATAAATGACGAGCTCTTTTATAAAATATAAAAGTTTGGGGCAACTTTTTAAAAATATAATAGTAACATTTTGGGCCAAAACCAGCTCTTTTGTGATTTGGGTTTTGGGTTTTAGAAATTTGCCCAAATATGGATAAAATTTATGAACAAACATGTATTTGCAAAAAAAACCGTAAATATATTTTGGCAAAATCTATGGCCAAACGGGAGTCAAACGGATTTTACTTTGGAAAGAAATAAATCATTAAAGCAGTCACACTACCGTAAGAGATATTTCCTCGTTTACTTTTACTTGTCTATTCTTTTAAATGAAGTATATGTTTTATCATAATAATACCCATAATAAGAATGTCATTTTAAAAAATGTTCAAAATAATTTGAAAAATAAGTAGTTAATGACAAGTATAACAAGAAAAACAAAGTTACCTTTCTTTTGATTTGTTAACATGGACAAATAAAAGTAAAATCTATATGTTCTATATTATATTAAAAGGTGGATAGTGAAGCATAAAGTTAGACCAAGTGGCATAATGAGAACAAGTCATTTGACACTTTTAGGACAAAATCTAATAAGAATTAAGACAAAGATTTTAATATAGATTTTCTAAACTAAAAAATAAATCTATATCTATACAACTTTTCATTTTTATCCATAACAATGTTCCTCTAATAATGGACGTATCAAACTCAAAGACAGATTCTTTCTTTAAAAAATTATTTATTACCAGATAACACATTTAATTTAAATTTATTTATATCTATATCTATATCTATATTATATTAAAAGGAGAGTAGTATGCATTGTGATTAAGCCAAGTGGCAAGTTAAAATGAAGCCACTAGGCAATTTTAGGACAACATTAATAACTAGAAATTATATATATAAACATAATCTATATTATATTAAAAGGAGAGTAGTATGCATTGTGGTTAAGCCAAGTGTCAAGTTAAAATGAAGCCACTAGGCAATTTTAGGACAATATTAATAATTAGAAATTATATATAGAAACATAATTAATGGAAGTAGTTTAATGAATCTTATACATAATCTAAATAGATCTTAGACAAATCTAATCTATATATTTATAATTAAATTTATATGTATATTTGTATCTATATCTATATCTATAGCTATATTTATATTTATATATTGATCTACTCATAGATTCTTTTCTATATTAGATAGAAATATGGAGGTGAAAAATTAATTAAAAACTATAATAGAAAAAATAAATAAATATATAAAGACGTAAATTGAGATAACCTATAAGAAGGATAACACAATAAGATAAAAACATTCGAAATACATATTGAACACATAAACCTATACTCTCTCCTAAAAAACCCTAAAACTTGACGCCTAAACCTAGCTGTCATGGCCACGCCGGCCACTGCCCAGCCTTCAATGGAGGTTGGGCAGTCGTCTTCCCCGCCTATAACATCCCCCCAACCATCTACAATCCCAAATCCAATCCAAAATTACGCAAATCTCCTTAAACCTAATGCATTAAATGCTCCCATGCAAACTGTTCCTAACGTAGCCATAAAACATATTGAATATCTGCATGGGGAACCAATCGTGAGATGGAAGAAGCAAGAATTAAGGCAGTCCATCGCACAACAAGGCTTGAACCTGGCAGTGTTGGGTAAGTTTTCTTATGGGAAGCCTGGAATTCATGATTTACGTAAAGCATTGCCTATACAATGTGAATTAAAAGGCCCATGCTCAATTGGCCTTATTGAGGACAACCATGTTTTGATCAAGCTTTCATTAATGGAGGATTATATTCATCTACTGTCCAAGCCTGCTTATTACTTGAAGATCCAGAATGAGATGTGGCAGATGCGATGCACCAAGTGGAATCCATGGTGGAAAGTTAATGAAGAAACACCTATTGCAGTAGCTTGGATTTCATTTCAAGATTTGCCTCATAACCTTTTTGGGAAGGAGTTTGTTTTTTCTTTAGCTAGGGCAGTAGGGAAGCCATTATATGTTGATTTAGCCACTTAAAATTGTACAAGACCAAGCTATGCAAAGGTAAAAGTAGAGGTGAATTTACTAGCTAATTTACCTCAAAGAATAAAGATTGTAGAGGAAGAAGATGAGACTGGACCGAAGGAGTTCAAGTGGATTAAGATTAGGTATGATTATATGCCTAAGTACTGCAAATATTGTAAAAAACAAGGACACAAGGAAGAGGAATGCTGGGTGATTAATCCAGAGTTGAGGAAGTTTGAGGAACAAGCCAATGATATGAGGAAAGAACAAAAAGATACAAGTAAGGAGCTGGTAGGTACTGCTGCAAATTCAACTAAGGTTCTATCAAGTGGTAGAGTGGTGGGCAAGCCAAGTGTTAGTCAAGCCAAGCAGGAATGGATGCAAGCTAGAAAGAACAAATATCAAAGGGATAAAAAAGGGCATATTATTGATGACAAGCAAGGAAAGGAAGGTGACAAAGGTAAAGGTAAGACAAAACTGGAGGAAGTGACAACCAGAAACAAGTTTAATGAATTGGAGGTGGAGGAGGTTACAAATCCTCCTTTACAAATTACTGAAGGCAAAGGAGATGATCAGTTCAGTGGTAACAAGAAAGAACAAAAAGAAAAAAACAATCCAAGATGGTGCAGGAGAAGGAACATCAGTTCAAGGCCGGATTAGTAAATCCTAATTCTAGTGTTAATGGGAATAGGAAGGTTACTGAGGTGAAGAATCCTAAACCAACTGGAGAAGGGAGTCAAGGGGAGCTAAAGTAGGTGAAGAAGGAGGCAGTTGAAAAAGTACTGGAAATAGAAAAATCTGGGAATCCTACTCATAATGGGAGTCCAGTAGCAACAACTCAAGGTGGTCATGGAAAAGATATTGGTAGGTCCACAGGTCCTATGGATCAAGAAGCTGCTGAGAAGGCTAAGAAAGAGGCTACAATTGATTGAGTACATAGAACTTTTGGGACAAACAAGGAGGAACTTATGCAGCTGAATGTTACAACTAACCATTCATGTCAAGAAATCCCATCTCAAACGCATGAAGAATCAGGCCAACCGGAGGAATTACATGAATTAAATTCAGCTAAGACATTATGGAGTGATAAGGTGGAGCTCATAGATAATCAGATAGGTGCAATTCAGTCAAAAGGAGACAAAGAAAAAAGAAACAACAAACACCTTCAAGAAACTGGGAATACTTTAGATACTACAGAAAATCCTGGCAATCCAAAAGCGAGGTTAGACTGTAATTTGAACTCTATAAAGTTGAATGTTAGAAAAGCAATTGGAGGAGGTTCAGGAGCATTAAAGGAAGTAGAAAATCAAGATGGTTCAGTTGCTGCAAGGATCATTGAGAAGGGCAATGGAACAGTAACTCCCAGTAAAACTGGGGATATTTAGTGTATGTTGATGGGGGTACCTGTATATGTATTGGAGAAAGGACAAGATCAAAGTCTTCCTACTAAACTTAGGAAGGATACAACGTGTCAAATTCAACAAACAGACAATGAGAAGGGGGATGATTCCAATGGAACAGTATCTCAGGCAATTTCTGCTAATATTGCTACATCAAATCCTAACCTTGGGTCTGTGTATGAGCTTTAGTTTAAATTGATGCAGGAGAAGCTAGGAGACATGGGGAGTAATTCTGAACAGTTTGAAACAGCATTGACACCTTATGAGCATGGATAACAAGCCATAATTACTGGGGATAGTGATGTGTTACTAATGGCATGTTCATTTGGAACTGGATCCCCATTACAGATCAAAGTGGATTTACCATTGAAATTTCCTAATCAAGTACTGAACGATCTCATAACTCATCAGGAGTTGCCATTAGACATATAGAATTCTATGGTGGATAAGCAAAAGCAATATGAGGAGGAAGATGATGATGAATCTACTATAGAAAACTTCAAGGGTGTGATGAGAGAAGGGGATGTATCTCCTACAACAGCTACTAAAAGTGGGAAGAAGGGAAAGAAAAATCAACCTAAAGAGTCAGTACAACCTACAAGAATTTTGCCTAGAAGGGCAGCCTCTAGAGCTTCGAGATGATGATTAAAACACTTATATGGAATATAAGGTCTGTTAAAACTTAGCAGGCCTTTCAGAGAGTGATCAATATGCAGAAGGAACATGGTTTTTTCATTGTGGCTCTAATGGAGCCTAAACAAAAGAAGAAATTTCTGAACAGATATAGAAGAAGATTAGGCATGGAAGCTGCAATCTCTAATGTAAATGGAAAAATTTGGTTGTTTTTTGATTCTGTTGTGGAATGGGATCTTGTGGTTGACAATGAGCAACAAATTACCATCAGAGTGTATCATCAAGACCTTGGTATATACATTATGATGACATTTGTATATGCTAAGTTTTGTGCCTTAGAGAGACTAGAATTATGGGACAGTCTTTATTGTTTGGCTAGTGATATGGAGCCGCCATGGCTAGTAGGTGGTGATTTCAATGTGGTGTTGGGAAAAGAAGAAAAGATAGGAGGCCTACCAGTATATCCACCAGAATATGAAGACTTTGCATTCTGTGTTAATTCATGTGAATTGTTTGATTTGGGATTCAAAGGCAGTCCTTTTACTTGGTGGAATGGGAGACCAAATGAGGAGTGTATATTCAAGAGACTAGACAGAATCATGGTGAATATGCCTTTTCAGACTCTTTTTCCTACAATTGAAATAGAACACCTTATTAGAACAGGTTCTGATCATGCACCATTGTTATTGAGTTGTGGTGATGAATCTTTGAAGTTTGTTAAGCCCTTTAAGTTTTTGAACTTTTGGGCAAATCATGAAACTTTCCTAGATGTAGTAAGGCAGAAGATTTTATAGGGGACCCTTTCTTAATGTTTAAGCAGAAGTTGAAAAGAGTCAAGATTGCTCTTTCAAAGTGGAGCAGGCTGACTTATGGAGACATTTTCAAACAACTGGCAATTAGAGAGGATGTGGTGAGAATCAAAGAGATGTTATTTGAAGAAGATCCATTAATAGCAAAGAGAATAGTTCTTCAACAGACCCAAGCAGAGTTGAAGAAATATTTTAACTGTGACGACCCGAAGGGTCATCACCGTAGTTCTTTCTTGTTCCGCGCTTTCGAGGCCTTGAAAACCTCGCTTTAGTTGCCTTGATTGGCGTTGTCACACCTCCTTTTTCCGCCCCCGCGAAGGTGCAAGGGAGTTTTCTCCAATTAAAGGACAGTCGAAACGGGATTTGTTTATTTGTTTCAGAGTCGCCACTTGGGAATTTTAAGGCGTCCCAAGTCACCAATTTTAATCCCGAATCGAGGAAAAGAATGACTCTGTATTATAGTCTGCGAACCAGAAATCCGGATAAGGAATTCTGTTAACCCGGGAGAAGGTGTTAGGCATTCCCGAATTCCGTGGTTCTAGCACGGTCGCTCAACTGTTGTGTTTGGCTTGATTATTTTGATTTGTTAAATACATTTTTATTGCATGATTTTATTGTTACCGCTTCTATTTAGATTTAAAGACCCTTCTTTGAATCGAATCACGCGTACGTATATTCGTGTTATAAATTATATTTTTTAAAACATGCGGAGTTGTGTCACGCGCACGTGTACACAATGATATTGATAATATAATTATTTTTTTTCGAAATTCTTTTTTATTATTATAAAAATAGACTTAAGTTCGAAATTGTGCTTAAATAAAATTAAGAACGTCTGTCGCTCTTGTATGATTAAATAGTGAACTGCACATCTCGGGTTATATGAAATTAATATTGATGATCTCCGAAGAACCCTTTTTTATTAAAAATTTGCTCGAAGTTGCGCGAACGCATAATCCGAATCGCCTTTAGAAGTATAATCAAGTCACGCGAACGCATCCTTAATTATGCAAATATTCTTGACAGTAATATAAATTCTCTAAAAATGTTTATTGCATCCATCTATTTTTAAATGTAAGAGTCATGAGAAATCACTATTTGAGATGCCTCTAAATTCCTTGAAAAGAATTCACAATTCATTAAGTGTTGATCGCAAATTATATTTTTACGTGTGAATTATATTCCTCAAAAACCATGAGTTTAAAGAGTAAAATAAAAATAAAATAAAAATAAACAACGTGTGATTAATACTACCATTTTTATGGTAAATACAATATTTATCTACCCAAAAAGCGAATTGCGTATAAAACTTAGGAAAACAATTGATTTAATAAATGAAGTAATATTTTTTTGAAGAATTTTCATTGTTATATTTGGAGCAAACACTATTTACACATTTTTTGACTTAAAATGTTACAATCTATAAATCCCATCCTTCTTTTACACCACTTGTTTTTAGTCCGAGGTTATAATTGTTTGGTTAATTTTGCTTACGAAGATTGGGTTTGAGATAAATAAACCAATTCTTATATTCTGCCTATGCGAATATTTGCAAACACTAACTCTATATTTTGTAAAAAATCATTGACATTATTTCATATATTAAAAGAAATGAGTTGATCGCGTTCCTAAAATAACTAAGCCATTTGTTATTAAGAAAGAGAACTAATCTACCAATTGATTTAATACTATATTAACCAACTAAAACAAAACTGAAACTTAAACTAATAAAATTTAAATGAGTAGAAGACATCCTTATAATTCCAAACTTCATTTACTTGCCATGTTGAAGCTCTTCACAACATGAGTTTTAAAGATATGTACCTGATATTTGGAAGCAAACGAAAATGAAGATGAAAATCAGCAACAGTAATAACAGTGTAACAGCAACAACTGCCCAGCAACAATAACAACCCAGTAACAGACCGGTGGAGTAGTAATCCCAAAAAAACAAAAGCTTTAAGCTTTGAATGAAACAACAACCATTGATACTAATTTCAAACAAAGAAAAAAAAACAGAAGATTTTTAGCTTTTTTTTTGAAAGCTTAAATATTTTTCGAAATTTTTCTTTCTCTTAAATGTTTAGCCTTTTTTTTTCTTCTCTCTATCTGTATCTGTGTATTTTTCTCTATCTCTATTCTCTCTTTCTGTTCTCCCTCCTTCTATGTCTTCAAGACTTCACATATATAACACATCCCATAAACCTTTCAATTAATTAAAATCAATACTTTTTCTCTACCCAACCCATTATCTTTCTACTCATCCCCATTACATTAAATAAACATATCACACCACCCCATTATATTTTGTCCCCCATGCTTCATTTAAAATAATGCAAGATTCTCCCTTTAAATTAAATCTTGTCCCCCTTTATATTAAATAATCATATCACAACCCACCCCATTTCATTTTGTCCCCCATGCTTCAAATAAACAATTACAAAATGTACAATTCCTAAACTACCCCTTCCGACCTTACTGAAATTACCAAACTACCCCTGAACGTACTACAAATTTACCAAATTACCCATCAGCTATAACACATCATTTAATCAAACATAACCAAAATATAGACAATATGATCAATTTCTAACAATGTTCAAACAACAATATGAACACGGATGAACATCATAACAACAATATCACATGAACACGATTTTAACAACATTTCAACAACAAATCACATGAACACAAATTGAACAACAAAGAACAACTAAAATTTGATTGAACAATATTTTAGCAACAAACAATTCTATTTTCGGATTCAACAACAACAACAAACAAAGTATGAAGATTTCTAAATTCAATCATATTGAACTTAAAATCAACTCTAACAATATTACAACCAACAATTCCTATATTAAACTTAAACAACAAGATTATGAGACAAATTCAAGAAATAATCATAAATGATAAACAAGAAATCAAACTATACAAATTTCGGATTCAAGAACAATCAAACAAAGTATGAACATGAATTGAATCTATTTTGAACAACAAATATGATGGATTTAAACGATTAAACCAACATATTTCTCTAACACAACTAAATTCTTTAGACAAATAACAAGATCGACGAATAAACAATTATGAACTTAAGCTTGAACTTAACAATATTAACAATTTCTAACAATACATAAACACATGAAACAAATTGAAGAAATAGTTAATTAAATTTCAATTTGAATCTAACAAACATCATACTAACAAATATTCACTTAAACAATAATACAAACATGAAATGAATATGAAAACAACTAATTAAACTTCTATTTTGAAATCTGAAAATTAATTTAACAAACAACATGAACATGAACAAAACCAAAAAAT
Organism: Nicotiana tabacum; assembly: GCF_000715075.1. Taxonomy (NCBI): domain Eukaryota; kingdom Viridiplantae; phylum Streptophyta; class Magnoliopsida; order Solanales; family Solanaceae; genus Nicotiana; species Nicotiana tabacum. The sequence continues at coordinate 109,238,789 of NC_134101.1, forward strand.
CAAATATCTAACCATAGACATGAACAAAGCAAACATTCGCCGATTTTAGATTCGAAAAATATCAAAACAAAATAACGGACGAAATAAAATTTAAAAACTACTAACCGGATTGAAACGACAAACAACGACCAAACAAACAACGAATCTTGACGAGCCTCGACCAAAGCTCGAACCAACGATGACTAACACGAGCAGAAAAGACGTGGCAGCTGGGGGGCTTCGAACTGGACGATGAACTTGGCCATGGAAGCAGCTGGTCACGACAGAAGGCGATGGACAGTGATGACGCGACGGAAGGAGCTGGGTTGGGTGGTTGTCGGAACTGTGGTGTTTGGGTGTTACTGGTTTTGGACGAAGGAGAAGTGATGAACGGAAGCATCTGGAAGTGAAGAAGAAGGTGGAACGGGAAGCAGCTGGTCGACGTTTTGACGCCATGGACGTGAAGCAAAAGCAGCAGCTCGTAGACGGCTTCCATGGCGACGCTCAAGCTGAAGAAGACGAAGAAGAACAGCAGCAGCTGAGGCTTCTTTTGGCCTCAAGCTGCTCGACGGAAGCAGCTGGTCGACGCTCATCCATGGCGGACTGAGCTGGACGACGAGGGCAGCGACGGGAGGGGGGGGGGGGGTCCGGCGGTTCAGGCGTCCATGGTTGTTTGTTTAGGGTGGTGTTGATGACGGACAACGACGACGAGGGAGGGGACTGTTTGCTCGAAGGTCTGGACGACGCCATGGGAGGCAACCATGGTTATCTTGAGGAAGAAGAAGAAGATAGGAGGGGTGGGGGCGGATTGGTTTAGTGTTTAGGGTTTCTTGTCTTTTAATTTTTGTTTTGTTTTTGTAAAATGTAAGACAAAGGGGTTTGGGTCTTTTGGGTTATGGACTGGGTTGACCCAGTTCGAAATGGACTGGGTCGTAGGGAAGATTGGGCCATTTTTTTTTTGGGCCTGTGGCTTGAAATTGAAGAAGAGGCCCAATTCCGACTTTCTTTATATTTTCGCTTTCTTTTCTTCTTTTATTTTTCTAAAACTAAATTATAAAAATGCTTAAACTATTATTAAGAACTAAATTAAGTTATAAAAGCGCAAATTAACTCCCAATAACAATTAACGCACAATTAAGTATTAATTAAGCATAAAATTGTATGTTTGGACATTAAATGCTAAAAATGCAAATGATGCCTATTTTTGTAATTTTTAATTTTTGTAAAACAAATTCAATTACTAACAATTGTAGAATTAAATCCTACATGCAAAATGTGACATATTTTTGTATTTTTTATTAATTTAGCAAATAAACATGCACAGACAAATACAAATAATTATTCAAAATATCACAAAAATTGCACACCAAAGAAAAATCATTTTATTTTTGAATTTTTTGGGAGTAATTCTCATATTGGGCAAAAATCACGTGCTTACAGGCGTGCGCAATTCGGGCGCGTAGCCGGAAAGTTTTATGTTAGAATATGTGAATTATGTGAAAAATTTGATGAATTTTGATATTAATATGCATAATATTGACTTCGGTCAACATTTTTGGGTAAACGGACCCGGACCTGTCATACACAACACGACAACCATAATAGTGTCAACCAACCCGAAAATGTTACGACGAACGATCAACAAACAACCTTGCCATCATGTGGTGTTTCTCCACAACCTTCCTCCTCTCAACTCTATAAAAATAGTAGTAAAAGAGACAACCCAATACCAACACGAAACAGCCCAAAAATATTCCCACAAGTTTATCAACTCAAAAATAATTTTTCAGTTTACTTAAACACGTTTCGACTTGTCTTTTCTTTCAAATTGGGAAATACAACCAAAAGTACATCATTATACCTCTTATCCAATAAACCAGCCATGAATTCAACTTAAAAATAAGTTTACAACCAGCCAACCATTACACAAGAACAAAAAACATAGCATTCTTTCGAAACTAGCTAGGTCTATTCTTTACGATCGAGTTACAACTAGCAAACGCATAGATAATGGAAGGAGAAGCATAAACTTACCTTGTACTGAGTATAACCCACAAAACCTGGTCCTTTTTCATCAAAAATAATTTCCTCAACACAGCTACAAGAAGGAGAAAGAGAAACTAGCAAGCTGTCCAGACTTTTCAGCACTAGAATCGCGTCGTAACACCCGGAATACCCTAGGGTTTGTGTGGGATTTTTGGGGAGGAGTTTTAGGGGTTCAATTAAGTTTTCTTGGTCTGAAATATAGGTGAAATAACTTAGTTTATAATCCCTTAAAATTCCCCTCTTGACCGAGTTGAGGCCTCTCTTTTTGGCAAGTAGGTGATGCACCTACTTGTCACCTACTAGCTGCGCGGTCTCGCGAAAATGCGAATATCTCTATACTCCGAGATCGTATTGATAAACGGTTTAATGAGTTGAAAACTAGACTCATAGATCTTAAATTTCATATGTAGATCATCCCTTGATTCAAAGTATGTTGGGATAAAAGCTCAGCTACATTTAACCTAAGTTTCAACTCATTTTTGAATGTAACTTGTGATGACCTTTTCCAACTTTTGCTCCACAACTTGCTTGACTTAAAAACATAACACATGACTATCATAAGACTAAACTAACTCATAACATAACCTCATCATCATGTTAATCACCCTTGTCTCACCCCAAAAGTATAGGTTATAACATTCCAAACTTGTCGACATTCGACAAAACTTATTTTCTTTAATTCATTTAGCGCCTAAGCTTTCCAACCCTTTTGGTACTCGTTATTCATGATCATAAAGATTTGTAACCTCCATTATAAAAGGATTAACTTACTTTACGTACTTTCAAAGTTGATCTCATTTCTGAGCTTACATCAATTGACTTACGGATACTCTAACATACGAAAACATAGGGTGTAACATCGAATATGTCTTCACGAGATGCTCCATCACGACCGAGTTTGGGTTTAGGGTCATGACAAGTTGGAATCAGAGCCTAGGTTACATGGGTCTCGGGAGTCATGAGCCGGTTTAGTAGAGTCTCGCGGATCGGTACGGAGACATCTGTATTTATCCTTGAGAGGCTGCAAAACCTTTAGGAAAAACTTCATATTCTTGAAATTCCTATCGTGCGAACTTGTTGATCCGAGTACTAAACTTCCGTTATTCTATTCTCTCACAGATGGTGAGGACACGAGCTACCGGACGGGGTGGACGACCACCAGTGCCACCAGCGGAGGCCACTAGAGGCCGTGGATGCGGTCGTGGTTGTGGCAGAGGCAGAGCAGTAAGGGCAGCACCGGTAGACCCACCAGCCGCCCTAGCTCAGGATCAAGCTCCAGCTATGGATGCTCCAACAGCACCAGTTCAGGCACCAGCTGTGCGCATCGTGATTCCGGGTCTTCAAGAGGCCTTGGCACAGATCTTATCAGTTTGCACTGGCCTGGCTCAGGCAGTTTCAGCCACTATAGCAACAGCTACTTCACAGGCCGGGGGAGGCAATCAGACCCCCGCTGCTCGCACACCTGAGCAGGTAGTGCAGGGACTTCAGATGCTGGGGGAACCTCCAGCCCAGCCGGTTGCACTAGCTCAGGAGTTTGTAGTACCAATTATGTCGAATGATGAGTAGCGTCGACTTGAGAGGTTTGGTAGACTCTAGCCTCCGACTTTTAACGGAGCAGAAGGCGAGGATACCCAGGGTTTCTTGGATAAGTGCCAGTGGATGCTTCGTATAGCAGGGATTCTTGAGTTTTTTGGTGTGGCATTTACCACCTTTCAGTTCTTGGGGGCTGCCTTCACTTGGTGGGAGGTGTATGAGAGGCATAGAACTATTGGTGCAACGCCCTTTACTTGGCAGCAGTTCTCCATTTTCTTCCTGGAGAAGTATGTACCGCAGTCCCGCAGAGAGGAGCTGCGGTAGATAGTTTGAGTGGTTGCGACAGGGGGATATGATTGTGTCACAATATGAGTCGAGGTTTTCTGAGTTGGCTCGTCATTCCATCTGGGTGGTTCCGACAAATCGAGAGAGGATCAAGAGGTTTGTTGATGGTCTTACTTATCAGCTTCGTATTCTTATGACCAGAGAGAGTGATGGGTGCTACCTTCGAGGAGGTTGTTGATATTGCCCAAGTGATTGAGGTTGTTCGCTGTCAAGAGCGAGAGGAGAGGGAGGCCAAGAGTCCTCGAGGATCGGGTAGTTATAGTGGTGCTCCTTTGAGAGGCCAGTTCCAGCATGGTAGAGGTCGTTCTTTCAGGCCTATTCAGTCCGCCCGCCTAGGTTATCATGGGGCATCTTCAGGTTGTGGTCATCATGGATCTCAGCAGGGCCAGTCATCACTCAGCGCCCTCCCATCTCAGCGTTCATCTCATGCCCCATCGACTCAGGGTTCTTCTATGCCGAGCGCATTTGCTAGTCACTCCAGTTCGAGGGGTTCCCTTCAGTCCCCTTCTCCAGCACCTGAGAGTTGTTATGAGTGTGGAGAGATAGGCTACATGTAGAGGCAGTGTCCTCGTCATGTTGCTAGTTCGTCCCAGCAGAGGGGTCAGTCTTCGGCTTTAGTGCCAGTTTCTTCACCACCACTCGCTCAACCAGCTAGGGGTGGAGTTCAGTCAGCCAGGGGTCGCCCCAGAGGGGGAGGTCGATCAAGGGGCTGTCAGGCCCATTTCTATGCACTCCCAGGTAGTCCGATGCTATTGCTTCAGATGTTGTTATCACAGGTATTGTTTTAGTTTGCCACAGAGATGCCTCTGTATTATTTGATCCCGGTTCCACCTTTTCTTATGTGTCATCATATTTTGCTTGTTATTTGGGTACGCCCCGTGAGTTTCTTGCTTTACCTATTCATGTATCTACCCCGGTGGGCGATACTGTTGTTGTAGACCGTGTGTACCGGTCATGTGTGGTGACTATTGAGGGTCTGGAGACCCGAGTGGATCTATTACTATTGAGCATGGTGGATTTTGATGTCATTTTGGGCATGGATTGGTTATCTCCGTGTCGTGCTATTCTGGACTGTCATGCTAAGACAGTCACATTGGCTATGCCGGGTGTGCCACGGATCGAGTGGCGAGGTGTGACTGATTACATTCCTAGTAGAGTGATCTCTTTCTTAAGAGTCCCAGCATATGGTTGTGAAGGGTTGTCTTTCATATCTAGCATTTGTGAGGGATGTCGGAGCTGAGACTCCCAGTATTGATTCTGTTCCAGTTGTGAGGGATTTTCCTGATGTGTTTCCTGCAGACCTGTCGGGCATGCCACCGGACAGGGATATTGATTTTGGTATTGACTTGGTGCTGGGCACTCAACCCATTTCTATTCTGCCGTATCGTATGGCACCAGCGAAGTTGAAGGAATTGAAGGAGCAACTTCAGGAGCTCCTAGATAAGAGCTTTATTCGGCCTAGTGTGTCACCTTGGGGTTGCGACGGTTCTATTTGTGAAGAAGAAGGATGGCACAATGAGAATGTGCATTGATTATAAGCAATTGAACAAGGTAACAATTAAGAACAAGTATCTTTTGCCTCGCATTAATAATTTATTTGACCAGCTTCAGGGAGCGAGGGTGTTCTCCAAGATTGATCTCCGTTCAGGTTATCACCAGTTGAGGATCAGGGACTCGAATATTCTTAAGACGGCTTTCAGGACTCGATATGGTTATTATGAGTTCTTGGTAATGTCTTTTGGGCTGACCAATGCCCCAACAATGTTCATGTATTTGATGAACAGAGTGTTCCGGCCGTATCTCGATTCATTCGTCATAGTCTTCATTGATGATATTCTGTTATATTCGCATAGTCAGGAGGAGCACACAGAGCATTTGAGAGTTGTATTGCATAGATTAAGGGAGGAGAAACTTTATGCAAAATTCTCCAAGTGTGAGTTTTGGCTCAGTTCAGTGCTTTCTTGGGGCACGTGGTATCCAGTGAGGGTATTCAGGTTGATCCGAAAAAGATAGAGGCAGTTCAGAGTTGGCCCAAATCGTCCTCAGCCACAGAGATTCACAGTTTTCTTGGTTTGGCAAGCTATTATCGCCGGTTTGTTCAGGGATTCTCATCTATCGCATCGCCCTTGACCAAGTTGACTCATAAGGGTGCTACATTTGTATGGTCGGATGAGTGTGAGGAGAGCTTTCAGAAGCTCAAGATAGCTTTGACCACAACTCCAGTATTGGTTTTGCCATTAACTTCAGGTTCATATATTGTGTATTATAATGCTTTGAGAGTTGGGATTGGTTGTGTGTTGATGCAGGGGGTAGAGTTATATCTTATGCTTCTTGTCAGTTAAAGCCCCATGAGAAGAACTACCCCGTTCATGATTTGGAGTTGGCTGCCATAGTTCACGCATTAAAGATTTGGAGGCATTATCTGTATGGCGTATCTTGTGAGGTGTTCACTGATCATTGCAGTCTTCAGCATTTGTTCAAGCAAAATGATCTTAATTTGAGACAGCGGAGATGGTTGGAGTTGCTTAAGGATTATGATATCACTATATTGTACCATCGGGGAAAGGACAATGTGGTGGCCGATGCTTTGAGCCGAAAGGCAGTGAGTATGGGGAGTTTGGCATGTATTCCAGTTGGGGAGAGACCTCTTGCAATTGATGTTCAGGCCTTGGCCAATCGGTTTGTGAGATTAGATATTTCGGAGCCCAATCGGGTATTAGCGTGTGTGGTTTCTTGGTCTTCATTATATGATCGCATCAGAGAGTGCCAGTATGATGATCCGCATTTGCTTGTCCTTAAGAACAGAGTTCAGCATGATAATGCTAGAGATGTGACCATCGGTGATGATGGGGTGTTGAGGATGCAGGGTCGGATTTGCATGCCCAATGTGGATGGGATTTGGGAGTTGATTCTGGAGAAGGCCCATAGCTCGCGGTATTCCATTCATCCGGGTGCCGCGAAGATGTATCAGGATTTGAAGCAGCACCATTGGTGGAGAAGAATGAAGAAAGATATTGTGGGATTGTAGCTCGGTGTCTCAATTGTCAGCAGGTGAAATATGAGCATCAGAGACTGGGTGGCTTGCTACAATAGATGGATATTCCTGAGTGGAAGTGAGAGAGAATCACTATAGACTTTGTTGTTGGACTTCCACGGACTTTGAGGAAGGTCGATGCTATTTGGGTAATTGTGGATCGGCTAACTAAGTCCGCACACTTCATTCCTGTGTGTACTACCTATTCTTCAGAGCGATTGGCAGGGATTTATATCCGGGAGATTGTTCGTGTGCATGGCATTCCAGTTTCCATCATTTTAGATAGAGGTACTTAATTTACTTCGCAGTTTTGGAGAGTCATGCAGAGAGAGTTGGGTACTCAAGTTGAGTGGAGCACAACTTTTCATGCTCCAACGGACGGGCAGTCCGAGCGTACTATTTAGATATTGGAGGACATGTTGCGTGCTTGTGTTATTGATTTCAGAGGGTCATGGGATGAGTTCCTACCGCTTGCAGAGTTTGCTTATAACAATAGCTACCAGTCGAGTATTCAAATGGCTCCATATGAGGCTTTGTATGGGGGACGGTGCAGATCTCCTGTTGGTTGGTTCGAGCCCGGTGAGGTCAAGCTATTGGGGACTAATTTTGTACAGGATGCTTTGGAGAAGGTGAAGGTGATTCAAGAGAGGCTTCGTATAGCGCAGTCGAGGAAAAAGAGTTATGCTGATAGGAAGGTTCGAGATGTGTCCTACATGGTTGGCGAGAAGGTTCTGTTGAAGGTTTCACCCATGAAGGGTGTTATGAGATTTGGCAAGAAAGGGAAATTGAGCCCTCGGTTCATTGGGCCTTTTGAGGTGCTTCGGAGGAATGGGGAGGTGACTTATGAGCTTGCTTTGCCGCCCATCTTGTCGAGTGTGCATCCGGTATTTCATGTTTCTATGCTCCAGAAGTATATCAGGGATCCGTCTCATATTTTGGACTTCATCACAATTCAGTTGGATGATAATTTGACCTTTGATATGGAGCCAGTAGCTATTTTGGGTCGTCAGGTTCTGAAGTTAAGGTCAAAGGATATAGCTTCAGTGAAAGTGTAGTGGAGAGGTCGGCCCGTGGAGGAGGCTACCTGGGAGACCGAGCAGGAGATGCAGAGCAGATATCCTCGCCTGTTTGAGGCTTCAGGTATGTTTCTTGACTCGTTCGAGGACGAACGTTTTTTTTAGTTGGGGAGGATGTGACGACCCGGCCAGTCATCTCATGAGTTACCGCTTCGTTTCCCCCATTTCAGCTTCTTTATGCTTCGTTATCCGTGTTTTTATGGTATCGGGTTGGGCGGATCGAGTCCGGAATGAGTTTGGTGAAGTTTGAGACACTTAGTCTCTTTTAAGAAGGCTTAAGTTGGAAAAGTCAATCGGATGTTGACTTATGTGTTAGAAGGCTCGGAAGTGAGTTCTGATGGTTTGGTTAGCTTCGGGAGGTGATTTGTGACTTAGGAGCCTGATCGGAATGGGTTTTGGAGTTGTAGAGAAGATTTAGGCTTAAATTGGCGAAGTTGATATTTTGGCAGTTCCGATTGATAGGCGAGATTTTGATATAGGGATCGGAATGGAATTCCAAGAGTGACAGTAGCTTCGTTGTGTCATTAGGGATTTGTGTGCAAAATTTTAGGTCATTCGGACGAGATTTGATAGAATTTTTGATCGTAAGCATAATTTAAGAGTTCTTGGAGTTCTTAGGCTTGAATCATATGTTAAATTGGTGATTGATGTTGTTGTGAGCGTTCCGAAGTTTTGAACAAGTTTGAACAATGTCATGGGATGTGTTGGTACAATTGGTTTTAAGTTCCGGGAGTTCCGGGTAGGTTCCGGGATGTTTTAGGCCAAAAATCATAGTTGTAGCAGGTCCAGAAGGGTTGCAGGCTTCGGAACCCACCTGTGCGGTCCGCACAAAATGAAGTGCGGCCACGGTAGGTGCTGTGCGGACCACACAAAATGCAGTGCGGCCGCGGTGGGGAACATTTCACTGGTCCTACTTCGGAAGCTCATATCTTTTGATCTACAAGGAATTTTAGATGATGCAAAAACAAAAGTTGTAGCTCTTTGTGTCTAATTTCCATAAAGGTAAAGGTATCGCAATTTGGATATCTGTAGCGAAAGTTATGGCCAAAAAACTAAATCCTATCACTGCAGAGGAAAGCCTGTGCGGCCGCGGTCGTTTTTGTGCGGTCTGCAAAGGTGGAAATATGTGGGGTACTCTATAAATACGAGGTTTTGGGTTTTATTTGATATTTTGACCTAGAGAGCTCGGATTTTTGCAATTTTTTGAAGGTTTGTCAAGAAATTCATCGGGGTAAGTGATTCTAACTCAGATTTGGCTAGAGTACATGAATCTATCATTGAATTCATCATTTAATTCGTGCTTTGGGATGGAATTTGGGAAGAAAATTGTGAAATCTTTCAAAAACTTAAAATGATGATTTGAAGGACCAAATGGTATCGGAATTGGATAATTTTCGTATGGTTAGACTCGTGAGAGTATAATGATTCTAGTTTTGTGAATTTTGTCAAATTCTAAGATGTGACATCGGGGGTCGGGTTTGACCAATTTTTGGAATTTTGTGGTAATTCGATTGTTTTCACTTGGGCTTTGTTCCCTTAGCATATTGTGACGTATTTATTCTGATTTTGGATAGATTCGACGCGCGTGGAGGCCGATTCGAGGGGCAAAGGCATCGCGAGTTAGAGATTTAGCCGGTTCGAGGTGAGGAATGATTGTAAATGATGCTCTGAGGGTTTGAAACCCCAGGTCGCACATCGTAGTGCTATATTGAGGTGAGGCACACGCTTGATGACGAGCGTGGGGTCGTGCACTATTAGGGATCGTGACTTGGTCCGTTTCGATTGATGATTTTGCCGCATACTTGACTGAAACTTATTTGCTATCATCATGATTTGGGTTGATTGCCATATTTGGGCTTTGTGCTAACTATTTGAACCCTTTAGGGATTTTTATTACTATTTCCTTACTGTTTTGACTTATTACTTGAACTCAGTCATGTTATTTTCCACTGTTTTACTACTCAGCCATCTTTACTCAGTTTTGAGACTTAAATGATATTTTTAAATGATGTTTTGGGCTGGGAAATACTGTTTTACTATTGCCCGAGGGGCTTGTGATGATTTTGGGCTGAGTAAGGCCGAGGGCCTAGTTGTGAGGATACATTGATACTGATATGAGGCCGAGGGCCTGAGATACATAAATATGCTACGAGGTGGTTTGATTGATATGAGGCAGAGGGCCTAGATTTAATGCCACAAGATGACTTGATATCGCGCTTGGGCCGTAAGGGGCCCCTCCTGGAGTCTGCACACCCCCAGTGAGCGCGGGTACCCATTGTGATGTGAGATTGAGCCCGAGGGGCGGAAATTGTTGGTGTTGTGCCCGAGGGGCGAACTTCTATGTGTTTACTTTATCATAACTGTCTGTCAATTACCTGTTTATTTGTTGTAGAAGTACTTTATTTTGCTTTTCATTGGTTTACTGCTTACAAATTTCCTATTTAATTTCTTCATTAAAGAATACCCTGTGTATACGTGTTTTCTTACTTTCGGTCATTATTTATCTTTATTACTCACTGAGTTGGAGTACTCACTTTACTCCCTGCACCCTGTGTGCAGATTCAGGCGTAGCTGGTACCGCTCCTGAGTGTTGATTCCTCCAGTTCCAGGTGGTTTTTCGGAGACTACGAGGTAGCTGTTGATGTCCGCAGCCCCGTGTCTCTACTTCTCTATCATTTGGGTTTCCTTTCAAACACTTGTAGTAGTTTATGACTTTAGCAAACTAGTATTATGGTTTAGAGATGCTCGTGACTTGTGACACCCCGGTTAGGGCTGTGTCGTGTTGGACTTTCCGCATTGTTATCGATATTTTCGCTATTTAGTATTGTTTAAATCATGTTTAGACTATTTTTATGTTGATTAACTGTTTTACAAGTTGTGTTGGGTTGAACTGGCTGGCCTTGTCTTCACGAGAGGCGCCATCACGACCGGGTTCGGGTTTAGGGTCGTGACAATAATACCACGAAATTGAAGTCTTACTTATGAAAAATAAAACAATAATAAAAAATAAAATTTTTAAATTACAAAATAAATTTCTAATATAGGTAATTTTAAAAAAATTAAATTTGTATCTTAAAACTAAAAAAGAAAGAAAATTTATGTAAAGAAATAAAATAACAGTGAAAATATTATTACAACATTTAGATATAATATTTTCAAACAATTAAGAAAATATTTTTCTATGATTAATATCTGAATCGAGTGCAGTTAGTTTGAGTTTAAATGCATAACATAATTTTTTAAAAACGTGGTCCATTTTAGAAAATATAATGATAAGAATTATTTGAATTTGAGATGAGATTATTTTTTTATTTTTTAAAATATTACGTAAAGAACTAAAATAACATTAAAAATATTAATACAATATTTAAAAATAATGTGTTCAAAGACATAAGAATTTTTTTTCTTTGATTAAATAAAATTTTAAAAATACAAAATAAATTTCTAATATTGGTAATCTTACTGATGAAAATTAAAAATTAAATTTTATCTTATAGCTAAAAAAGAAAGAAAACTTAACTGCATCTAATACAAAATTAATTATAAGAGAACTCAATACATTTGGAATATGATAATCAAATAACTTATATATTAATATTTTAGACTAATTAAAAGTTACAATTTAAAAAACAATTGACATTATTTTGGCTCTAGGTAAAACATTAATATAAAAACTAATTAACATTTGTAGTAGGGAAGAGAATTTACATAAAAAAATAGAGGTAGTGTGAGGATACTTTTATTTTAAATTAATTTAAAAATAGATAAAATAAAATAATTAAATTATATTTAAAAATATTACTGATAAATTCAAATAATTAAAATATTATGATTAAATATTAAATAATACAATAAATATAAGAAAGAACAAAAAAAAGAATTTATGTAAAAGTGATGTGAAGATATATTTGACTTCCAAATAAAAATAATGTGATAATAAGAATTTTGTTAATATCGACAGCGGAACGAAATACAAGTACCAAAATCAAGGTGTTAGGTTGCTACAAATATATATTAAAAAGATTGGTTGTTCACTACGAGATTTGAATAATAATTTCATATCATGTTTCATAATTAAATTCTCATGTTATATAATTTTTATCTGAGAGATTTATACATTAAGGTTATTTGTACATGATTCAAACAACCTACATCGCAATTTGGAATAATTTGTCCGCGCATCGCGCGAGTACTGATACTAGTATATATTAAAGGAATAAAGTTACCATATATAATTGTCATTGTGGCTAAGCCAAGTGGCAAGCCAATAAGTGCCAATTTTATATGATAACTTTATTCTATATTTGACTATGTTAGTCAAATACATATATATCTTAAAAAAACTGAATATGAATTAAAGGATATTTTGAATTTATAGATAAAGTTTTTAAATTTGAATTGAAATAAAAAACAAATTTATCTTTTATAATCATATGCAATCATGTTAGGAACTTTTGTTATCTTATCTAATTATTTAAATACTACTTCGGCTCTGTCAAAAAAGAAAAAGAAAAACTACTCCATATATGATATAACTATAAAATGTTTCACATTTAAACCCCAATACTTATAGTTCTTTACAATATTATAGCTATATTTGAATAAAACGAATTTCTTTTAAAAGAAATGTAATATATAGGGTACACATCTATGTTTAATTGTTTATCCACATAACAAAAAGGAGTTTAAAAATCGAATAAAAGTTTACTTACATGTATAATGAAGTAAACTCACATGTTGGAGAAAGAAACATCACAAAAATTAGTCAATATTTTAAAAAAATATTTTTCTTTTTCTTTTTGAAGAATGTTACTTTGAAGAGTCAATTTGTATAAGTGGACATCAAACAAATAACACAACTTTGGCTATACAATTGCTATCATTAATTTCAATTTAGCACCTTCTAGGAATTTAAGGTATAAGCTGAAACATCTTCATTTAGCTGCCGTCAATCCAATATTATAAGGGTATAATATTTTTCCATTGAATAATAATAGTTTTGAATTATTAGATTATGTGAAAGATTTTTTTTTTCTCGAATTCAATGAGAGGGATATTGGTTTCTAATTGATAGTTTCTATACCAATTTTCAAGTGTAACAAAATGTATATTTTTTTAAAAAAAATTATATGACGTAAAATATATTTTTTAAAAATGTAAACAAATAATTCGAAATGGTATTATATTTTAAAATATAATTAATTTTAAGAAAAAAAAAGATATTTTTGAATTTTAGAGAGTTTTCAAAATTATTATAATAGAAGTCATATCATGGATAAAATCAAGAAACCGAAATCTTATGGAATATTTACATAAATATCCAGCAAAATTTATTGTTTACTTCCTATAGTTAATATACATAGATGATATCTTGTCACAACTCTAAACCCGGACCCGATCGTGATGGCGCTTCTCGTGAAGACAAGGCCAACAGACACTTCCCATATCCAATTATTAATAGTTAAACGATAAGAGATAAATTTAAAGCATGATAAGATAACCCAAAGTTAACAGATAATAGCATAATTCGCGGAAAATAACCCAACACAGCCTGATACCGGGGTGTCACTAGTCATGAGCATTTAACAACACGGAATACTCCAAATCAAACAATATAGTTTAATACAGAAAACTAAGAACATGTAGGAGTAAGATAGGGAAGAGCTCCGGGCTGCGAACGCCAACAGCTACCCAGAGACTCCTCAGATCCGCCTGAGCCGGAATGATCAGCACTTGGGAGCGGGACAAGATACGCCTGAATCTGCACACAGGGTGTAGGGAGTAAAGTGAGTACTCCAACTCAGTGAATAATAATCATAAATAAAGACTAAAAGCAGGAAATCACGTAAGGCACAAAAGCATGTTATAATGAAACAGTAAAACCCTTTTAACTCAAATTTAACTTCCTAAAAAGCATTTTTCAACAATTAAGTAGGTAATTGACAGTCAATTATGAAAAATAAACACATAAAGGTTCGCCCCTCGGGCACAATATCAGCAAATCCTCCCTCGGGCAATATCTCAGAACAGTACCAGCCCCTTGGGCAACATCTCAGAACAATACCAGCCCCTCAGGCTCAATCTCACATCACAATGGGCACTCGCGCTCACTGGGGTGTACAGACTCCTGGAGGGGCCCCTTACGGCCCAAGCGCAATATCAAGTGACCTCGTGGCATCATCACTAGGCCCTCGGCCTCATATCAATCAAGCCACTTCGTGGCGTACATATCTCAGACCCTCGACCTCATAATCAGTATCAAATGTTTCCTCACAACATAGGCTCTCGGACTCATAATCAGTATCAAATGTTTCCTCACAACATAGGTCCTCGGCCTTACTTAGTCAAAATCCTCACAAGCCGCTTGGGCAATAGTAAAACATGATTCTCAGCCCAAAAATATCATTTAAAAGACCATGTAAGTGTTAAAACAGAGGAAACATGGCTGAGTATGAAAACAGTGAAATATAACATGACTGGGTTCAAGTATAAAGTCAAAATAGTGAGGAAATACAAGTAAAAATTCCTGAAGGGTTCAAATAGTTGGCACAAGGCCCAAATATGACATTCAACCCAAATTATGATGATATCAAATAGATTTCAGTCAAATTCGCGGTAAAATAGTCATTCGGGATGGACTAAGTCACAATCCTCAATAGTGCACGACCTCACGCTCGTCATCAAGCATGTGCGTCACCTCAATATAGCACTATAATGTGTAAATCCGGGGTTTCAAACCCTCAGAACATCATTTACAATCATTACTCACCTCGATCCGGTCCAAACTCTAGCCCGCCATGCCTTTGTCCTCACGAATCGACCCATGGATGTTCCAAATCTAGCCACAATCAGTACATAATCATTAAAATATGCTAAGGGAACAAAGCCCACTCAAAAATATCCAATTTACATCAAAAATCCCGAAATTGCTCAAACCCGGCCCCCGGGCCCACGTCTCTTAATCCGATAAAAATCACATCACTAAAATCCTCATTCACTCATGAGTCTACCCATATCAAATTCATCAAAATCTGACATCAATTGACCCTTCAAATCCCCAAAAGAAATCTCAAATTTTTCTTCCATTTTCCCCCATTTTCACTCTAATTCCTCAAATTAAATGATGAAATTCAAGACCAAATCATGGAATTAAACCAAATATGAGTGAAGAATACTTACCCCAATAGCTCCACTGAAAATCTCCTCAAATTCCACCTTCTCCCGAGCTCTCCAATGGTTTTTATGAAATTGGACTTAAACCCTCGATTTAAAAATATCAACTATCTGCCCAGACATTTCTTCATCGCGAAAGCGGCATAACCCTCGCGTTCGCGAAGCACACTGCTTCACTAACCAGAATTTCTTCTATGTGAACGCGAGAAAGCTCTCGTAAACGCGATGCACAACGCACTCAATACCTCGCGATCGCGACCCAAACTACGCGAACGCGTAGGAAAAATGCACTGAGGACCCAGCTATCCTTTTTCCTCTATGCAAACACGACCTGAACCTCGCGAACGTGATGACCTTCGCGATTGCGGAACCATCTTCGCGAATGCGAAGGCCAACACCACAGTCTCGCACCTTAACCTTTCGCCAATGCGGGACATGAATTGCGAACGCGAAGGTCAAAAACCTACAACACCAACAGTAGCAATTCTGCAATTTTTCAGAACATGAAATGGTCCGATTGACCACCCGAAACTTACCTGAGGCCATCAGGACCTCAACCAAACATGGCAACATATCCCATAACATCATTCAAACTTGTTCCAACCTTTGGAATGCTCAAAACAACATTAAAACACCAAATTTGCATCGGATTCAAGCCTAAGAATTCCAAGAACTACCAAATTACGCTTATGATAAAAACCCAACCAAACCATACCCGAATGACCTGAAATTTTGCACACACATCCCAAATGACACACCGGAACTACTTCAACTTCTAGAATTCCATTCCAACCCCTATTTCAAAATCGCACCTATCAACCGGAAAACGCCAAAATCTTACTTTCGCCAATTCAAGCCTAAACCTTCCACGGACCTCCAAATTGTATTCTGATCATGCTCCTAAGTCCCAAATCACCTAACGGAGCTAACCAAGTCATAAAAATCTGATCCGAGATCATATACAAACAAGTCAAATCTTGGTCAAACATTTCGAATTTCAAGCTTCAAACAAAGAACTGTTCTTCCAAATTTATTCCGATTACCCTGAAAAACAAAACCAATGATTTACATAAGTCATAATACATCATGCTAGGCAAGTCATGCCCGAGAACTGGCGAGCAAAGTGCAAAAGCTCAAAACGACCGATCGGGTCGTTACATCCTCCCCCACTTAAATATCCGTTCGTCCGCGAACATGTCCAGAGTTGTTCCGAAAACCATCAAATCGCTGTGTAACCTTACCATGCACATACCCGGGGGTGATCCCACATCACCCTATCTCATATAGGTTCTGTAGCCTCTCTAGGATAGATACAGACGTCTCTGTACCGATCCGCGAGACTCTACTAAACCTCCTCATAACTCGTGAGACCTATGTAACCTAGGCTCTGATACCAACTTGTCACGACCCTAAACTTGGACCCAGTCGTGATGGATCCTCTCGTGAAAACAAGGCCAGCCGAAACTTCCCATATCCAATTATTAACAGTTAAACCATAAGAAATAAATTTAAAGCATGATAAGATAACCCAAAGTTAACAGATAATAGCATAATTCGCGGAAAATAACCCAACACAGCCTGATACTGGGGTGTCACTAATCATGAGCATCTAACAACACGAAATACTCCAAATCAAACTACAGAGTTTAATACAGAAAACTAAGAACATGTAGGAGTAAGATAGGGAAGAGCTCCATGCTGTGATTGCCAACAGCTACCTAGAGACTCGTCGGATCCGCCTGAGTCAGAAATGATCAGCACTCGGGAGCGGGACCAGATACGCCTGAATCTTCACACAAGGTGCAGAGAGTAAAGTGAGTACTCCAACTTAGTGAGTAATAATCATAAATAAAGACTGAAAGCAGGAAATCACGTAAGGCACAAAAGCATGCTATAATGAAACAGTAAAAACCCTTTTAACTCAAATTTAACTTCCTGAAAAGCCTTTTTCAATAATTAAGCTGGTAATAGATAGTCAATTATAAAAATAAACACATAAAGGTTCGCCCCTCGGGCACAATATCAACAAATCCGCCCCTCGGTCAACATCTCAAAACAATACCAGCCCCTCAGGCTCAATCTCACATCACAATGGGTACTCGCGCTCACTGGGGGTGTACAGACTCTTGGAGGGGCCCCTTACGGCCAAGCGCAATATCAAACCACCTCGTGACATCATCACTAGGCCCTCGACCTCATATCAATCAAGCCACCTCGTGGCGTACATATCTCAGGCCCTCGGCCTCATAATCAGTATCAAATGTTTCCTCACAACATAGGCCATCGGCCTTACTCAGTCAAAATTCTCACAAGCCACTCGGACAATAGTAAAACATGATTCCCAGCCCAAAAATATTATTTAAAAGATCATGTAAGTGTTAAAACAAAGTAAACACGGCTGAGTATGAAAACAATGAAATATAACATGACTGAGTTCAAGTATAAAGTCAAAACAATGAGGAAATACCAGCAAAAATCCCCGAAGGGTTCAAATAGTTGGCACAAGGCCCAAATATGGCATTCAACCCAAATCATGATGATAGCAAATAGATTTCAGTCAAATACGTGGTAAAATAGTCATTCGGGACGGACTAAGTCACAATCCCCAACGGTGCACGAACCCCACGCTCGTCATCAAGCGTGTGCATCACCTCAATATAGCATTGCGATGTGCAAATCCGGGGTTTCAAACCCTTAGAACATCATTTACAATCATTACTCACCTCGATCCGGTCCAAACTCTAGCCCACGATGCCTTTGCCCTCACGAATCGACCTCCGGATGCTCCAAATCTAGCCACAATCAGTACATAATCATTAAAATATGCTAAGGGAACAAAGCCCACTCAAAAATATTCAATTTACATCAAAAATCCTGAAATTGCTCAAACCCGGCCCCCGGGTCCACGTCTCCGAATCCGATAAAAATCACATCAATAAAATCCTTATTCACTCACGAGTCTACCCATATCAAATTCATCAAAATCTGACCTCAATTGCACCTTCAAATCCCCAAAAGAAATCTCAAACTTTTCTTCCATTTTTCCCAATTTTCACTCTAATTCCTCAAATTAAATGATAAAATTCAAGAACAAATAATGGAATTAAACCAAATATGAGTGAAGAATACTTACCCCAATAGCTCCTTTGAAAATCACCTCAAATTCCACCTTCTCCCGAGCTCTCCAATGGTTTTTATGAAATTGGACTTAAACCTTCGATTTAAAAATATAAACTATCTGCCCAGACATTTCTTCATCGTGAACGCGGCATAACCCTCGCATTTGCGAAGCACACTGCTTCACTGACCGGAATTTTTTCTACGCGAACGTGAGAAAGCTATCGCAAATGCGATGCAAAACACACTCAACACCTCGCGATCGCGACCCAAACTACGCGAACACGTAGGACAAATGCACTGAGGACCCAGCTGTCCTTCTTCCTCTATGCGAACGCGACCTGAACCTTGTCACACCTCCTTTTTCACTACACATGCAAGGGCGTAAAGGAGTTTTACCAATTAAAGGACAATCGGAACGGGATTTTAGTTATTATTTTTTCAGAGTCGCCACTTGGGAGATTAATGGTGTCCCAAGTCACCAGTTGAATCCCGAACCTAAGAAAATTATGACTTTGTTAACAGTTAGCGAACCAGAAATCCGGATAAGGAATTCTGTTAACCCGGGAGAAGGTGTTAGGCATTCCCGAGCTCCGTGGTTCTGGCACGGTCGCTTAACTGTTGTATTTAATTTTATCTGATTTTAATACATGCTAACCTATGTGCCTTTTATTAATTTTACACCGCTTTATCATTATTTATTTTAAAAGATTTGCGACGTCGTGAAAATGCGTTTCGAACCGCGTCGCAATCAATGCACCCGTGGTTATCGACACATTTCGACTTCGTCGAGATTTGGATTTGGGTCGCATCAATGCACACCCGAGTTTAAGAAAGTAATTTAATTAAATCGCGTCTAAAGAGTCTAACGTAATATTATTTTGGGGAAGACCGTGAAATTCGCTAAACGGCCCTCCCAAATTCTAAGTAATTTTATGTAACCATTATTGAGGGCCCCGCATATATGATTTTGTTTGGCGAGGTTCGTCTCAACATTTTATTAAAAGGCCCTTTTAAGAGTGACTACAATTTTCTATTGATCAATTGTCTCTAAAAGAAGAAAGAAAACTAATTACGTGAAAACTGAACTATCCAGTGAAATTATGCACTGCAATTCAGTAGTCCAAACTCAACAACTAGTTGGACCACTGATGGGCTTCAGAAACGGGCCAAATATTACGGTTGGGCAAGAGAGAAAGAATCCCAGGTGACAGATGACTGCACCTGGGATCGAATCCCCTAGGAAACCTAAACTCATGAGAGCGATCCGTTTGACAGCCTGAGATCGAGCCCTCACAAGGCCGAATCCCATCCCCACGTAGGCCATGGCCCACCTGACATTCCTTTTTTTAGAAGATTTCAACACATCGGGCCCATAGCGTGAGAAGCCAGGCCCAAACAATTACATACACCTGAAGACATGGCTCAGGATCGAGCTTGGGTAAGGACAACGGATGCAACTCCAAATACCCACCCAGCTTGATTGCTTAGGCAATTAATGTTTTGCCAAGGACTCAATAGTCCTAATCTCAATTTAAGCAGAAATATGAATTCAAACTAACACAGAAACTCAGATTACCTTTTAAAATATCCTATACTTAACTAAAAGCATGCAGAACCAGACCTAAACTGGTATTTAACTATATCAAACTAATGATTTATGAGCTCAATTTTGAATACAAATAGCATATATTAAGCATTAATGCCAAAATCACATCACACTTAAACTACAACTCCACAACAGATAGTTCACTTCAATCCTGATTCATATTTCCAGTGAAATGAAGATACATGGCGTCAAACTTCAGGATATGTACTGATGCCAAGAGAAACGCCGGTCAGCCATCGACGTCCGAATCTTTCAGGATTTTTGACACGTAACATCCCTAACCATGTGTTTTCACAAGAAAACACATGGTTAAAGATATTACGGTCCAAAATCACAAAGATTTTGGGTTAGGGTTGTTGGCCGGAAAAATTTAAATCCAAATTCGAACAATTCCGGCGAGATTCGAGGAACACGGCTTAGGTATTTGGGATGGGAAGGTTAAGGCGAGTCTATGGTGTAAATTTGGTGGTGTTTGGCATACTTTGCGTTTTGGCCGGAAAACTTTGACTGATTATTCGAGATGTTTGGCTATGATTCGAAAGAAACCAAGGGTAGGGCTGGAAAGGGGCGTTCATGGGGAATCTGTGGTGTAAATTTGGGGGTGAACGGCGTAGGTAGTGCTTCCCGTCGGCGAGGGGTTCCGGCGAGGCTCAGAGAGGGTACGAGGAAGAAGCAGCTGGTTTTAGGGTTAACTGGGAATTTTGGACATTATTATGTAAAATAGGGAAGGGTTGCGGACCGTTGGATTAACACGATTAAGGGCTCAGATTTAACGACGCCAAACGGCGTCGTTTGGGTTACGAGAGGGGCAGGTCGGGTCGGGGGCTGATTGGGCCTGGGCGCTGGTTTTGGCCAAACGGGTTGGGCGATTGGTTTTCTTGGGCTGGGACGAAATTTGAGCCCAAAATGAGCAGCCTTCTTTGTTTTCTCATTTCTTTCCTCTTTTCTTTTATTTTCCTTATTATTTCCTTTTTGTTTTCCATTTTGTAATTTTTATATTTTTCCTAATTTTATAAATGTGCAAAAATTAGAATAAAGTCCTAATATTCCAAAGCTAAACTAATTAAATTCTAAAATTATTTAAAACCTATTTTACGCCAAATTTACGATCAAAACAATTAAAATGCGAAAGTGAACTATTTTATAATTTTTCATGTTTGGTTCTAAAACAAACTAACCCCTAATTGATCCTAAAAATATGAAATTATATCCTAAATGCAAATGCATATTTTTTGTATTTTATATGAATTAACATGCACAAATAAAATGCAACCATTATCAGAAAATGATACCAAAATGCACAAAAAATTGTAAAAATAAAGAAAAAATTATTTTGTTGGAATTTTTGGGAATTATTCATATATAGGGCAAAAATCACGTGCTCACAGCTGCCCATCTTTGCTTGGAAATATGAAATGTTTTCGGGCAAAGATAAGTGAGCAAATACGAGCGATTTTTTGCCCGTTTGGAAATTCCGTGTGAAGCATTTTTTGAAAAGCTTGATCAGAGGTTGCCTACATATCCTGGGCTAAACAGGAATCAGGTCAGTGTAGTTCGGGAATGTCTGGTAGCTGGGACTACCAGGAGCTGTGATTTCACTGCGATTGTTGTTGCTGCTGCTTGCTGACTTCCCTTATTACACCGTGTTAAAAATAAAAGAAGTTAGACTAAGCTATGAACTATGAATTACAAGATCCTGTCTAAAATCTTCAAACTTGTTCTTGTACTTCCTTATCGTCTTGCGTTCCTCTGATGAAATCCATCGTTGCTACTCCAGATTGCTAACTAAGATGTCGTTCCTTCTCTTCAACTTGCGGAACTTGAATAAACTTGAACTTGAATGTATTCCTCTGTTATCTGGGCGGGCTCCCAACTTCTGAAACTTGAACTGTATGTATTCCTCTGTTATCCAGGGCGGGCTCCTGACTTCACAACACAAACACAACAACGAAAACTTTCTGCCCCAGTTTGAAAACTGAGCACATGTTACTGGATGAGAATTTAAAACTAAAACTTGAATTGTAATACCTCTATTCTCCAGGCGGACTCCTGACTTCAACTACAACTTAAAATATAACAACCTCAATTTTCCAGGCGGGATAAGAATTTAAAACTAAAACTTGAATTGTAATACCTCTATTCTCCAGGCGGACTCCTGACTTCAACTACAACTTAAAATATAACAACCTCAATTTTCCAGGCGGGCTCCTGACTTCAACTACTTAAAAATTTTAATACCTCCATTCTCCAGGCGGGCTCCTGATTTCGACCGCTTAAAACTTTAACTCCTCCATTCTCCAGGCGGGCTCCTGACATCGACTACTTAAAAATTTAATACCTCCATTCTCCAGGCGGGCTCCTGATTTCGACTACTTAAAATTTAATACCTCCATTCTCCAGGCGGGCTCCTGACTGCCGAAATTTGAAATGCATGTCTCTATTCTCCAGGCGGACTCCTGACTTTTAAAATTTAATCTGTATGTCTCCATTCTTCAGGCGGACTCCTGACATCAAACTTGAAAAGTATGTCTCTGTTCTCCAAGCGGGCTCCTGACTTCCACAAAATAATCAACCAACGAAAATTTCCTGCCCCAGTTTGGAAGCTGGGTGTATGGGTGAGTGTTAAACTAAATCATATTATCACATATTACTAAGAATTGAAAGCTAAATCCTATTATTCAGGGAGGTCCTGACAACTCCTCATAATTACAAACCTAAGGTATTACTCTCACTACATCATGTTATCTATAAGGGTTTTAAACTACATCCTATTATCCAGGAAGATCCTGACAACTCCAAACAATTACGAACCTAAGGTGTTACTTCTCACTATATCATGTTATCTTACCCGGGTATTTGAACTACGTCCTATTATCCAGGAAGGTCTTGACAACTTGAATTTTATCCTAAACATGCAAACTTTGCAACCAAATTATATTCTCCTATACTATTCATGATTATCTTGTATTTAATCAAACCGCACTTTGCAGCCAAACCTGGTTACTGCTTGTTTTTCACTCCTGGAGAATTCCTCCTCAACAACTAACTTTTCTGCCCCTGTTTCAATCAAAGAAAATTTCGTTAGTTTAAAACGGTGGTTAGTTGATAGCATTCTTGCTGAAAAATCCTTCCACTGCCTTGCTTTGTGTTGACTGACTTCCTTGAACTGACCCTGAACCGCTTGACTTTCTGACTGACTTTCGAATTCCCCAACCTCTGACAACCTAAATGTTTTGTACCCGTGCTGTGGTTTCATACCTCCGACCCCTTTGTCTGAACCTTTACATTTCCCACAACATTGCCCAATTATTCCACCGATGAAACTTCCTGCGACTTCCCATATTCCATTTTTACATCATGTTGCTGTTGACATGCTCTAACAACATTATGCTTTACCATTTTCGGAAGATGGTAGTGAGCTTTGAAGTCCTTTTGCTTGCATTGAACAAAACTGGCACTGACACATCTTAGCTAGATAAAACCCTTAAAAGAAAATGAAATGCAATGATTTTTTGAGTTAAGGATAAGAAGAATCCAAAACCAGATGACTGTTTAAAAAGAGAAGGAAAAGAAACTTATATGAGCGGAACAACTGGTACCAATGGTCATGACATGCATTTGGATTAATCGGCCCAATCTGTCAAACTAACCAGCTTTCAATTGCCATACTTTGTTGCCCCAGAATTTCCATCACTTGATTACTTTACCCAAACCTTAACTTTGTTCATCCTGCGGTGCCTCGAAACAGTTTTCCACCCACAGACCTTTTGCCAATTAACCATTTTTCAACTTACTTTCGCCTTAAGGTGCCCGCGAGGGTTTTCACCAATAAGACTCTCTCATTTATTTTTCTCTCAGCTCCCGTCGCCTTATAGTGCCTGTGAAGGTTTTCACCAATAAGACTCTCTCATTTTTTACTTTGTTTTTTTTGCTTGAACCCGAGTGTTGCCCCTATCATGAGTTAGTTCTACCTGCTCAACTTGGCATTTCTCAAAAACTGATCAGAAGGTCTTTCTTTGGACCGTAATGTAGGCTTTTGGATTGGGTTAGAAAGAAAGGTATAAAAGGCTCAAAACAATCCAAATAGGTTCAAATTACAACTTTCGGAATCCAACTTCTCACAACAATCACAATTTCTGGCCCAGCTTCTTGCTTGGGGACTTTTGGATTTTTATTTTGGGTATGACTAAACCTCAGAGAGGCTGCCTACGTACCCTTTCGGGATCAAGTCAAACGTAGTTCACGTCATAGAGACTACGTTGTTATGTTTCTCTTCTTTCCTTTTTTTTCCATTTTTCCTTTCATTTCTTTCTTTTCCTTTCATTTCTTTCTCTTTTTTTTCTTTATTTTACTTTTCCTTTTTTTTTGATATCCGGCACCTGCATTTCCTGATTATGCCGTTGATTCCGAAAAAGGGGTATGAACGAAAACAATTAAGGCTCAAAGGGGATAAAAATGGATAAAGTGTTTGGATAGCAGAACAAAACGCCTTCGTCATTTAAATCTTTAAAAGGTGCCAAATACAAACAAGTATATTCAGAATAAAGAATCATACATAGTATCTCTTGACCGCATCGGAGTTGATGGCCATTTCTACACATTTTCCTTCTATGTCTGTCAGATATAACGCACCATTAGACAACACTCTGGTTACAACAAATGGCCCCTGCCAGTTTGGGGCGAATTTTCCTTTTGCTTCAGCCCAATGAGGCAGAATATGTCTTAGCACTAACTGTCCGACTTCAAACTTCCTCGGACGCACTTTCTTGTTGTACGCTCTTGCCATTCTCTGCTGGTACAGTTGACCATGACACACTGATACCAATCTCTTCTCGTCGATCAAACTCAACTTCTCGAGGCGGCTTTTCACCCATTCATCATCATCGATCTCAGCCTCCGTGATGATTCGCAGCGACGGGATTTCCACCTCTACAGGTATTACTGCCTCGGTGCCATACACCAATGAATAAGGAGTCGCCCCCACCGAGGTACGAACAGTGGTGCGGTACCCTAACAATGCAAAAGGTAACTTCGCATGCCACTGTCTAGACCCTTTAACCATCTTCCAGAGTATTTTCTTTATATTCTTATTGGTTGCTTCAACCGCACCATTTGCCTTGGGACGGTATGGAGTAGAATGCCTATGGGTAATCTTAAACTGCTCACATGCCTCCTTCATCAAATGACTATTAAGATTAGCCCCATTATCCGTGATGATTACCTTCGGAATCCCAAACCGACAGATGATATTTGAGTGCACAAAGTCGACCACAGCTTTCTTAGTCACAGACTTAAACGTCTTAGCTTCCACCCATTTGGTAAAATAGTCTATAGCTACCAGAATAAACCTGTGTCCATTTGATGCTGCTGGATCAATTGGCCCAATAACATCCATGCCCCATGCAACAAAAGGCCATGGTGCGGACATCGTATGTAGTTCTGATGGTGGAGAATGAATCAAATCTCCACGCACTTGGCACTGATGACATTTACGCACAAAACTGATGCAATCCCGCTCCATAGTGAGCCAATAATAACCTGCTCGGAGAGTCTTTTTTGCCAGAAC
Organism: Nicotiana tabacum; assembly: GCF_000715075.1. Lineage (NCBI taxonomy): Eukaryota > Viridiplantae > Streptophyta > Magnoliopsida > Solanales > Solanaceae > Nicotiana > Nicotiana tabacum. The sequence goes on from NC_134101.1 coordinate 109,264,267, forward strand.
GTACCCACTCATATGCGGTCCACAAACTCCGGAATGTACCTCAGTCATGATAGATGTGGCATGTCTTGCGTCCATGCATCTTAACAACCCGAGGTCTGGAGTTCTTTTGTACAACACTCCTCCACTAAAGAAAAACCCGCTTGCCAATCGCCGAATCGTTCTTTTCTGATCACCGGTGGCCTGTACCGGATATACTCCCGTCCTGATGTACTCTTTGATATCATGGAACCACGGCTCGCCGTTGAGTTCCTCTTCTATCATATTACAGTAAGCATGCTGATCACAGACCTGAATCTGCAATGGATCAACATAAGCCTTATCTGGATGATGCAACATCGACGCCAAAGTAGCCAAAGCGTCGGCAACCTCATTATGAATCCTTGGAATGTGCCTGAACTCTATAGCCTGAAACTGCTGACAAAGCTCATGCCGACATTGCCGGTACGGTATAAGCTTTAAATCCCGTGTTTCCTATTCTCCTTAAATTTGGTGTACCAGTAGGTCCGAGTCACCCATGACCAAGACTTCCCGTACACCCATATCTACAGCTAATCTCAATCCCAATATACACGCCTCATATTCTGCCATGTTGTTCGTACAGTAGAAACGAAGCCGAGCTGTAACAGGGTAATGCTGATTTGTTTCAGAAATAAGTACCGCTCCTATTCCCACGCTTTTCATATTTGCAGCCCTATCAAAGAAAAGTTTCCATCCCGGCTTCTCAGCTTGTTCCAATTCATCAATGTGCATCACCTCTTCATCAGGGAAATAAGTTTTCAAAGGTTCGTAATCTTCATCGGCGGGGTTCTCAGCCAAATGATCAGCTAATGCCTGTGCTTTCATTGCAGTCCGTGTCACATAGATAATGTCGAACTCTATAAGCAGGATCTTCCACCTTGCAAGCCTCCCCGTGGGCATAGGCTTCTGAAAAATATACTTCAATGGGTCCAAGCGAGATATGAGGTAAGTTCTGTAGGATGACAAATAATGTTTCAACTTCTGTGCCACCCAAGTTAGGGCGCAACATGTCCTCTCCAGATGAGTATACTTAACCTCGTAAGATGTGAACTTCTTGCTGAGATAGTAAACAGCCTGCTCCTTTCTGCCCGTAACATCATGCTGCCCCAGTACACAGCCGAATGAATTATCCAAAACCGTCAGATATAGAATAAAAGGCCTCCCTGGTTCTGGCGGGACCAACATGGGTGGGTTCGACAAATACCCCTTTATCTTATCAAAAGCCTCTTGACATTCATCAGTCTATTTGACTGCAGCATCTTTCTTTAATAGCTTGAAAATCGGCTCACAAGTTGTCGTGAGCTGAGCAATGAACCTACTGATATAATTCAATCTTCCTAACAAACTCATCACCTCAGTTTTGTTTCTTGGAGGTAGCAATTTCTGAATAGCTTTGATCTTCGACGGGTCTAGTTCAATACCCCGCCGGCTGACTATAAATCCCAACAACTTTCCAGATGGTACCCCGAAAGCACATTTTGCAGGACTGAGCTTAAGATTGTACATGCGAAGCCTTTGAAAGAACTTCCTCAAATCCCTGACATGGTCAAACTGCTGTCTAGACTTCACGATCACATCATCCATGTATACCTCGATTTCCTTGTGTATCATATCATGGAATATTGTTGTCATTGCCCTCATATAAGTTGCCCTAGCATTTTTCAAACCAAACGGCATGACCCGATAACAGTACGTTCCCTACGGCGTGATGAATGCCGTCTTTTCTGCATCTTCTTCGTCCATTAGAATCTGATGATAACCTGCATAACAATCCACAAAAGAACCAATCTCATGTTTGGCACAATTGTCAATCAGTATGTGGATGTTTGGCAGTGGAAAATTGTCTTTTGGACTTGCCTTGTTAAGATCCCAATAATCGACACACACCCTGGTCTTGCCATCTTTCTTCGGCACAGGCACAACATTAGCTAACCAAGTGGGATACCGTGTAACCCGAATGACCTTTGCCTCAAACTGCTTGGTAATCTCTTCTTTGATCTTCACACTTATGTCCGTTTTGAACTTTCTCAACTTCTGCTTGACAGGAGGGAGTGCCGGATCAGTGGGTAATTTATGAACCACTAAATCGGTACTTAGTCCCGGCATATCATCATACGACCATGCAAAAACATCCTTGTATTCGAACAACACTTCAATTATCTCCTCCTTGAGTCGTGGCTCCAAATGAACACTTACTTTAGTTTCCCGCACATTGTCTTGGTCCCCTAGATTAACTGCTTCTGTGTCATTTAGGTTAGGTTTGGGTTTTTCTTCAAAGTGACTTAATTCTTTACTAATTTCCTCATAAACCTCATCGTTGTTACAATCCATCCCATCATCACACTCGATTTCTTATATTATTATTTCTGCATTAGATTGGCTTTTAAAACTGGGCCGAAGATTCCTCATGCATGTCATGTCATTGATATCAGCATAAAAAGAACTGTACAGAAAAGAAAAGAAAAATGAAACAAAATTAGGAATGAAGAAAGAAGAAAATTGCATTTCATTAAATGTAAAGATAACAGGGTTTTAACTCATCCAAACGGACGGAACATAGCAACTGAATTACAAACCCTGGAATAATCCAGGTGAATAAAAGGAAAACAAAACCCACTACCACGACTCCTTCCGAATTGGAAGAGAAGTAGCTTCCCAATTGTTGACATTAGCACATGGTCCTATGTACTGTATATCTGCTTTGCTTGACCCTTCCCCGGCCTCAACCATGTTCACTTCAGCAAATACCCTCTCGAACACCTTATCCAAGTTCCCCTCTGCACCAATCAGTGGACCCGACAACTTTGCCAATAACTGCTTCTTGACACCCAGCCTGATGAAGGACCTGTACAAGCGTGGAATCGGTTTGGGAAGAACCCAAGCTTTCTCTTTCAACTTATGAGCTCTTCTAACCTCTACCGCTGTTGGTTTGAACCCCAGTCCGAAGGTGTCCAGGTTTTTGGGCAGAGAAACAGGTTGAACAATGCCCTGAAGCTCAGCCCCCGGACCTTTTCCTGGCACGAACCCATTACTCAGCATTTCTGATACTACCATGATGGTCGCAGCTGCCACCCTGGGACATGGAATGCTTTTACCCTCGGGCACTCTGTTCACCGGGACCGTGTCGAAGACCTGATAAACCCATGGTCCCTTATTATCTTCAGTTTCTATAAAGGGCACAATGGCATCATTCATGGCGCATGTGGGATCTTCCCCATATAACACGATTTGTTGTCTGTCCCACTCGAACTTGACCATTTGGTGCAGTGTGGAAGGCACTGCTTTGGCCGCGTGGATCCATGGTCGACCCAACAAAAGATTGTAGGACACTGCAACATCCAACACCTGAAATTCCATAGTGAACTCAACTGGGCCAATAGTCAATTCGAGTATAATATCCCCCACTGTGTTTGTTCCCCCTCCGTCGAACCCTCGAACACAAACACTATTTTTGCGGATTCTATCATCGTCAATCTTCAACTTGTTCAATATGGACAACGTACAAATATTAGCACTTGACCCATTATCGATCAACACCCGAGTAACCATTGAATCTTCACACTTGACCGTCAAGTAGAGAGCTTTATTGTGTTTTGTGCCTTCCACATGCAATTCATCATCAGAAAATATTACCCTGTTTACCTCAAAGATCTTGTTGGCAATTGTCTCCAGATGGTTCACTGAAATTTTGTCGAGCACATGAGCTTCATTCAATATCTTCATCAAAGCTCGGCAATGCTCGTCAGAATGGATCAATAATGACAACAACGAGATCTGGGCCGGTGTTTTTCTCAATTGTTCAACAATGGAATAATCTTGCACTTCCATTTTTTTCAGAAATTCCTCTGCCTCTTCTTCCGTCACAGCCTTCTTGACTAACCCTGGATTGTCTTTAGCGCCCCTAGCCTTTCTCAACTCTTTGGGAGCAAAACAACGTCCCGACCGAGTTAATCCTCGTGCTTCACAACTCTCCTCCTCAATTTCCTTTCCTTTGTATGTCACCACTACCTTGTCATATTTCCATGGCACGGCTTTGCTATCAGCCACGGGTAATTGGACTACCGGCTTTATGACAACTGGTTCTATGTAGGCCCCTTTCACAACAACCACGGGCGCAGATGATGCCCCTGTTACCACTAACTTGGTTGGCTCTGGCTTTTCTGCATCAACAAATGGCCCTTTCCCCATTACTACCACTGGCTCGTCTTTTATATCTTCCGGCTGAATTGCTGTCTTTACCTCAACTGCCTTTCCCTTGGCTTCAATAGAACATATCATCATTACCGTCTGCGAGGGCTTTTTAGCCTCTGCTCCCTTATGTATCAGTTCAATCATGTTAGTCTCATGATGTGCTAGCAACGAGTTTTGGTTAATGTTTGGCGCCTCCGGATCCTGTACCTCAATACGGCGATTATCAATAAGTTCCTGCACCGCGTTCTTCAATTTCCAACACTTCTCAGTATCATGCCCCGACATCCCTGAGCAATACTCACAGCTAACAGAATGGTCCAGGTTTCTGGGAGGGGGATTTGGTACTTTGGGCTCAATTGGGGTCAACATTCCCAACTGTTTCAATCTGTAGAAAAGAGAGGTATAAGATTCTCCCAACAGAGTAAATGTTTTTTGTTTCGGGGTCTTTTCATTTCTAAAAGCTTGGTTTGGGCGAAAGCCAGTTCCTGGTCTACTAGCCCTGGGAGGTGGATAGGTGTTTTGTGGAGGTTGATATGTGTTTTGGAGAACCGGTGCACGCCATTGCGGGTGCGTCGGGGATTGAGTATACGTCTGGGCGTGGTGAACAGAAAAGTGTGGTTCTGGTGGTGGGTAATAATGTTGTGGTGGGCCATATGGGGTATATAGATAATTTAGATGGTGGGGTCTGGGTTGGTTGTAGTAGGGTGGAGGGTTATTGGGCCTGGACCAAGTACTAGTTTCAACCGTAGCAACTTCTTCCTTCTTCTTCTTTCCAAGCACACCACCAGTACAACTTTGGATGGCCTGGGTGGTTGCTTTCAATGCTGAGTAGCTCAAGATTTTGTTAGACTTCAATCCCTCTTCAATCATGGCTCCCATCTTTACCACTTCATTAAACGACTTTCCGACAGATGTCACTAGATGACCAAAATAGGTAGGCTCCAATGTTTGCAAGAAGTAATCTACCATCTCACTCTCCCTCATCGGAGGATCAACCCTTGCTACTTGTTCCCTCCAGCGGAAACCAAACTCTCTAAAACTTTTTCCGGGCTTCTTTTCCAGCTTCAACAATGACAGATGATCGGGGACTATCTCAAGGTTATACTGAAAATGGCCAATGAATGCTTGTGCCAAATCATCCCATGTATACCATCGGCCGGTGTCCTGTCTCGTGTACCATTCCAGTGCGGACCCGCTCAGAGTTTGACCAAAATAGGCTATCAGCAATTCATCCTTCCCCCCAGCTCCTCTCATTTTACTGCAGAAACCCCGGAGGTGGGCCACCGGGTCGCCATGTCCCTCGTACAAATCAAACTTGGGCATTTTGAAACCTGCGGGCAACTGGACATCAGGGAAAGGGCACAAATCTTTGTATGCAATGCTGACTTGGTTGCCTAAACCATGCATGTTCCTGAAGGATTGCTCCAGGCTTTTGACTTTACGAATCACTTCCTCCTGTTCTGCATTCTTAACCGGTTTCTCAACTTCTCCCGGGATTTCAAAATGGGGAGTATAGGTATATGGCTCAGGCGTTTTAAAAGTGGGTTCAGGAGGGTAAATTTTGGTGTTGTGAGCTTGGAATAGCGGCTCACTGGACGATCTATGTAACGTGGCTGGGGGAGGTGCCACGAAGACTGGACCCATAAGTGGGGGAGGGTTCTGTTTGGGTGGTGGAGCTGGAGGGGCGTATGAAGTGGTACCATAGCCCTGGGTGTGATAGGGGAAGACTGAAGATGCGTGGGAGTGGTGGGCTCCTGAGCCAGAGCCAGAGGTGGGATGTAAGATGGATTAGCGGGGTATAGTGGTGCCGGATGTCCCGGAGACCATGCTCGATGCATTTCGGCCATTTGCGCTTTTAGTTTCCTCATCTCTTTTTTCATAGTACCCACATCTGTTACCTCAACTTCATTTGAAGGGTCCACGAGGCTGATTTTCGAGTCCTGTCCTGTCATGTTTACTTTATCTTTCAACCGGGTGTTGTACGGGTGAGTTGCCAGAACTGCCAATCAACTAACCACCTGCCTAAACTCACACATTTAGACAACCACTTTGTTAGCGATTAAGTCTTAATAGATTTGACAACCGCACGTTGGCATGAATGCACTTATACAGTTAATCATTTCTATTATGCGTTTGCTCGATTGCATGCGTCATCCCGGCATTTCGTTCTTTGTTTCTTTTTACCTTTCTTTCAATTTTCTCACTCTATCCCTTTCTTATGTCCTTTTCTTTCTTCTATTTCTTTCTCTTTGTTTCCCACTCTTTCCTCTTTTTTCTCTCTTTCTCTTTTTGTTTTTCTGCTCTTTTCTTTCTTTCTCTTTATTTTCGCTCCCTTCTTTTTATCTCTCTTTCTTTCTTTGTTTCTTCTTTTTTTTTCTTTTCCCGTTTTACGATTACGGTCGAATCCTATGGAGATTGCCTACGTATCGTGAACCCGCACGAATCAGACCAAGCGTAGTTCGTGAAAATAACTGCAAAAACAAGGGATAAAATACTTTTTGGAATCTTAGTTTCATTGCTAAAACAAACTATTACAAACTAGACACTTTTGCAGGATGAAAATAACATACGCAAACTAAAACAAACCCAAACTCCAAGACTACAAACATACTTGTCATGAAAAGACAACGGATAGATAAAAGACAGACTCAAAAGTAGAGAACTACAGACACGGACTATGCATACTCTAATGCTTCAAACTTAGGTGTCTGCGGGGCGTCGTTCGGCCTCGCTGCGGGCCTAGGATCCAAATCCCTTTCAAGATGCTCTAATTCATTCATGGTTCGCTTCACATAGATCATTACTGCTGGGACAAAAGTAGTATAGATCATGTCTTCACAAACCCGGCATCTCCTGAAAATGGCGTGAGCAATGGCTCCAATCTTGTCTCTTGTTTGCTTCTTTTCTATAAGCAAGCGTTTTATCTGATCGCTGCACGTCTTTAATGCTCGAGAGTCCTGCAGGTGTTGATCTTGCAACTATTGCACTTCTACCTCCATTTGGGCCAACAAGTCGTAACAATGTCCACTTTCAATTTCAAAATCTCTAGCCTGCTTAACCGCTTTACCCTCAAGGGCAACCACCTTTCTCTTTAGATTGGCTACAATTTTCTCGTGGTCCCTTTTCAACTAATTCAAGTACTGGAGACGCTCCTCTGTTCTTGTATCCCACTGCGCCTTAAGCTCTGCCATTATATTCTCAGATTTTTCTAACTCATCCCGACATTCCCTGACTTCATTTTCCAGCCCTTTTATCAATTGCTCATCTGATCGGCTCCTTGGTTGCTTATCGACGGTTATTCTTAATTGCCGGATTTGGGCCCTAAGCATCTCGTTTTCTCGAGCCAGTCTGTTCTTCTCACCTTGATCCGCGACAACCTGTACACTGTTCTCAAATTTCAGACTCTCAACTTGCTGCTTCAGCTTACCAATCTCAGCTTGATAGCTTTCTTCCTTTGCTAACCAGTCCCACTGCTCTTGGGACGACTCAGCGAAATCTTCGAGATGAGGTCTTTTAGCCGGTCTCCCGCATGCCACGTCACCTCTGAACCAATCATGATACCCCGGGGCAACTTCCCCTTTAGCCCTATCTGACACACAAGTGTTCGCCATCAAATGTTGACACTCACTCCAGATTTGGCGAACTTCTTCTTCGGGGAACCAACCGTCAGGACTAATTTCGACCACTTGGGTACTCAGATCTTCATCTCTCGGTACTACTTGATACCTCCCGAGTTGCCTTAGAACCCGATATGGCGCATAGGGATAGATGCTTTTGAGTCCCATCAACAGAAAATGCGGCCTGGCTGCTGGCATATATATGACTTCTTCGACAGGCAACCATCCAAGCACCCACTGTATCTGGCTGGCAGTGAGGGTCCGAAATAATGATGTCCAAGCCGTGACTCCTTCAGGTAGACTAGCCCCTTTTATTCTTTTGTAAAATTCTCCTATACAAGTTTTCTCAAACGAACCATAACTCAAGTGCTGAGAGCGGTGGCATAAATGCTCAATCATCCACATTTGTAATAACAAGTTACATCCCTCAAAAAAATTGCCCCCAGCTTTGCAAGCAGTGAGAGCCCGGAAGATGTCAGCCACGATCATAGGTGCTAAAGTGCTTTTTTCCATGGTTTGCAAGGTACTGACGACCCCAGCTACTTTCAAATCAATATTTCCATCTTTCCTTGGGAATACTATGAGGCCCAAAAAGGCTATCATAAAAGCCCCCCGTCTGTGTTCCTCCCATTTTTGTCGGTTACTTCTACTGCATAGCTTAAAGTCTGGATTATTGAACCCACCCACGTGGCCATATCTATCATATATGAAGCGGAAACTGCAGAAACCCTTTGCAAAATCTGAATGATGAACTATTCGGGGTATTTTCAAGGAATCCAAAAACCGGTGTACGGTAACGGCCCTGGGAGCAATTAAGTATTTGAACCTCAACGGAGCTTGATCACTTCCGATGTACCCCGCTATTTCTTCCAATGTCGGGGTGAGCTCAAAGTCCGAGAAATGAAATACATTATGTGCCGAATCCCAACAAGCGACCAATGCCCTAATAATATCCCCCGAGGCTGGATGTCTAATAAATCCGGGAGATCTTTCAAATACTTTTTCACTTCGTCTTGCCCTTCTTTGCCTAAGTCATTCCACCATAATCGCAACTCAAAAGGGATTTTGGTCATTATTGAAAAGGGTTCATTTAGCATCGTGCTCATCCTGCACATTTATTAAGGCGATTAAGAAAAAGAAAAACTTTTATTCGACTCAAAATAAAAACTATCTATATATTTTTTCAACTCAAAATAAAGCTATCTATATATTTTCGACTCAAAATAAAACTATTTGTATAGTTTTCAGATTTTTTTTTTTTGAAAATGAAGGACTTGATTCTCAAACGCGGCCTTTCAGCACTTCGGGAACAAAGATTTTAAGGCTGCGAGAGTCAACCGGTCAAAAATCAAAATTGCCCAAGACGGCCGTTTTGCAAAGTCAGCCTCCCAGCGTTCCTTTTGGGGACATTTGGCTATTTATGACAAGACGACCCTACTTGACTTATTTATAACTCTTCACCTTTTTTCAAATTAAAATAAAAGACCCGGTATTGCAACACGGCCTTTTAACGCCTTGAGGACGAAAACTTAATGCTGAGAGGATTGAAAAATGAAAACATGACCAAAGGTGGCTATTTATGCAAGGTCAGCCTTCCGGCGTTCCGCTTGGGAACATTTGGCTATTTTTGACAAAACGGCATCACCCAACTTATTTACGACGAAAAATAAAAATTTTGACATTTTTTGGCTATTTTTGCAAAGGAAAGGTTGGACCCGATGAGGGTTGCCTACGTATCCCACACCCTGTGAGAATCAAACCGGCGTAGTTCGGGCGAATTAACCGAACCATTTTAAAACAAAACTCTTTTTGATTTTTATTTTTCATGGCAAGACAAACTATTTTCCTTTTCTATTTTTGAAAACAAGACAAAATAACGACTTTTTTTTTTCATTTTCAACAAACAATAAAACAACCTATTCTTCCAAACTAAAATAAAGACTCTTTTCCATTTTCTTTTTCAACAAACAACTGTCCGAAAATAAAAGACTCTTTTTTCCTATTTTCCTCTTTTTTCGTTTTCTCAAAATTTCGGCAGAGTTTCGACAGTACTTGGTTTTCTGTTATTTCTCTCTTTTCTTTTTTTTTACTCGATTTTTCAACATTCCCGAGATTCAAAAATCGGTCAACATGCAGGTTCGAAACAAATATATGTACAGAGCAAGTAAGATGCATCAGGATGGTCCTTTCATTTCAGGTTGCTAGCCCTAAACGGACCCAACCCCTGTGTCGAGTCCCCTAAGTCAAATGCAACATGATGCAAATAATCGTTCCTACTAGGGATCCGGCATGAAGTCACGTTATTCTATATTCAAAACCTGGGTCGGTGTTCTAGACTGTATACCCGAGCGGACGACTCGAGTCGAGGAGGGGGCAACTTTTCGGGAACCAAAAGGTCATCCGGCTTAGTAACTTGTCCGGCCTCTTTCTTATTTCAAGGTATGACACTAACATAATAGGGAGTCTCAACCAGTAAGCACATCCCCGGAGGTGAAGAGAGAAGGGTGTCAGCACAGTTTATATACAGTTCAGATAATATCAAAGCGGTAACATTTAGCACATTCAGCACAAAACATGTAGGAAAATCAGATACAACCAAATACAACAATTTATCTAAGCTCGAATTCTGAACCCTGAACCAGAGATTCTGGGTTCGGTCCCCAGCAGAGTCGCCTGAGCTGTCACACCTACTTTTTCACTACACCTGCAAGGGCGTAAAGGAGTTTTTCCAATCAAAGGACAATCGGAACGAGATTTAGTTATTATTTATTCAGAGTCGCCACTTGGGAGATTAATGGTGTCCCAAGTCACCAGTTGAATCCCGAACCGAGGAAAATTATGACTCTGTTAACAGTCAGCGAACCAGAAATCCGGATAAGAAATTCTGTTAACCCGGGAGAAGGTGTTAGGCATTCCCGAGCTCCGTGGTTCTGGCACGGTCGCTTAACTGTTGTATTTGATTTTATCTGATTTCAATACATGCTAACCTATGTGCCTTTTATTAATTTTACACCGCTTTATCATTATTTATTTTAAAAAACTTGCGACGTCGTGAAAATGCATTTCGAACCGTGTCGCAATCAATGCACCCGTGGTTATCGACACATTTCGACTTCGTCGAGATTTGGATTTAGGTCGCATCAATGCGCACTCAAGTTTAAGAAAGTAATTTAATTAAATTGCGTCTAAAGATTCTAACGTAATATTATTTTGGGGAAGACCGTGAAATTCGCTAAACGGCCCTCCTAAATTCTAAGTAATTTTATGTAACCATTATTGAGGGCCCCGCATATATGATTTTGTTTGGCGAGGTTCATCTCAACATTTTATTAAAAGACCCATTTAAGAGTGACTACAATTTTCTATTGGTCAATTGTCTCTAAAAGAAGAAAGAAAACTAATTACGTGAAAACTGAACTATCCAGTGAAATTATGCACTGCAATTCGGTAGTCCAAACTCAACAACGAGTTGGACCGCTGATGGGCTTCAGAAACGACCCAAATATTACGGTCGGACAAGAGAGAAAGAAGCCCAGGTGACAGATGACTGCACCTGGGATCGAATCCCCTAGGAAACCTAAACTCATGAGAGCAATCCGTTTGACAGCCTGAGATCGAGCCCTCACAAGGCTGAATCCCATCCCCACGTAGGCCATGGCCCACCTGACATTCCTTTTTTAGAAGATTTCAACACATCGGGCCCATAGCATGAGAAGCCAGGCCCAAACAATTACATACACCTGAAGACATGGCTCAGGATCGAACTTGGGTAAGGACAACGGATGCAACTCCAAATACCCACCCAGCTTGATTGCTTAGGCAATTAATGTTTTGCCAAGGACTCAATAGTCCTAATCTCAATTTAAGCAGAAATATGAATTCAAACTAACACAAAAACTCGGATTACCTTTTAAAATATCCTATACTAAACTAAAAACATGCAGAACCAGACCTAAACTGGTATTTAACTATATCAAACTAACAATTTATGAGCTCAATTTTGAATACAAATAGCATATATTAAGCATTAATACCAAAATCACATCATACTTAAACTACAACTCCATAGCAGATAGTTCACTTCAATCCTGATTCATATTTCCAGTGAAATGAAGATACATGGCGTCAAACTTCAGGATATGTATTGATGCCAAGAGAAACGCCGGTCAGCCATCGACGTCCGAATCTTTCAGGATTTTTGACACGTAACATCCCTAACCATGTGTTTTCACAAGAAAACACATGGTTAAAGATATTACGGTCCAAAATCACAAAGATTTTGGGTTAGGATTTTTGGCCGAAAAAATTTAAATCCAAATTCGAACAATTCAGGCGAGATTCGAGGAACACGACTTAGGTATTTGGGATGGGAAGGTTAAGGCGAGTCTATGGTGTAAATTTGGTGGTGTTTGGCATACTTTGCATTTTGGCCGGAAAACTTTGACTGATTATTCGAGATGTTTGGCTATGATTCGAAAGAAACCAGGGTAGGGCTGGAAAGGGGCGTTCATGGGGAATCTGTGGTGTAAATTTGGGGGTGAACGGCGTAGGTGGTTCTTCCCGCCGGTGAGGGGTTCCGGCGAGGCTCAGAGAGGGTACGAGGAAGAAGCAGCTGGTTTTAGGGTTAACTGGGAATTTCGAACATTATTATGTAAAATAGGGAAGGGTTGCGAACTGCTGGATTAACACGATTAAGGGATCAGATTTAACGACGCCAAACGGCGTCGTTTGGGTTAAGAGAGGGGCAGGCCGGGTCGGGGGCTGATTGGGCCTGGGCGCTGGTTTTGGCCAAACGGGTTGGGCGATTGGTTTTCTTGGGCTGGGACGAAATTTGAGCCCAAAATGAGCAGCCTTCTTTGTTTTCTCATTTCTTTCCTCTTTTCTTTTATTTTCCTTATTATTTCCTTTTTGTTTTCCATTTTGTCATTTTTATATTTTTCCTAATTTTATAAATGTGCAAAAATTAGAATAAAGACCTAATATTCCAAAGCTAAACTAATTAAATTCTAAAATTATTTAAAACCTATTTTACGCCAAATTTACGATTAAAACAATTAAAATGCGAAAGTGAACTATTTTGTAATTTTTCATGTTTGGTTCTAAAACAAACTAACCCCTAATTGATCCTAAAAATATGAAATTATATCCTAAATGCAAATGCATATTTTTTGTATTTTATATGAATTAACATGCACAAATAAAATGCAACCATTATCAGAAAATGATACCAAAATGCACAAAAAATTGTAAAAATAAAGAAAAAATTATTTTGTTGGAATTTTTGGGAATTATTCATATATAGGGCAAAAATCACGTGCTCACAAACCTCACGAACGCGATGACCAAAGACCTCACACCTTCGCGATCGCGGAACCATCTTCGCGAACACGAAGGCCAAATCCATAGCCTCACACCTTAACCCTTCGTGAATGCGGGACATGCATCGCGAACGCGAAGGTCAAAAACCTGCAACACCAACAACAACAATTCTGCAATTTTTTCACAACATGAAATGGTCCGATTGACCACCCAAAACTGTTCCGAGGCCCTCGGGACCTCAACCAAAAATGCCAACATATCCCATAACATCATTCAAACTTGTTCCAATCTTCGGAACGCTCAAAACAACATTAAAACATCAAATTTGCATCGGATTCAAGCCTAAAAATTCCAAGAACTTCCAAATTACGCTTTTGATCAAAAACCCAAACAGACCACATCTGAATGACCTGAAATTTTGCACACACATTCCAAATGACACAACGGAACTACTGCAACTTCCAGAATTCCATTCCAACCCCTATTTCAAAATCTCACCTATCAACCGGAAAACGCCAAAATCTCACTTTCGCCAATTAAAGCCTAAACCTTCCACGGACCTCCAAATTGCATTCCGATCATGCTCCTATGTCCCAAATCACCTAACGAAGTTAACCAAGTCATAAAAGTTCCGATCCGAGATCATATACAAACAAGTCAAATCTTGGTCAAACATTTTGAATTTCAAGCTTCAAACTGAGAACTGTTCTTCCAAATTCATTATGATTACCCTGAAAACCAAAATCAACGATTTACATAAGTCATAATATGTCACGCAGGGCAAGTCATGCCCTAGAACTGGCGAGCAAAGTGCAAAAGCTCAAAACGACCGGTCGGGTCGTTACATATATCAACAACACATGATTATACACATATTATATATGGATTATATATAAATTATACATCCTTAAATTTTTTAATTTAAGTGATAGGGTGAGCACCTAATTAGGTTGATTAGATAAAACTAAAAGAAAATATAAATAAAGTTCTTATGTAGATAATTTCTATTAAAATTCATTCTTTTATAGCGAAATAAATTAATTTTTTGCAACAAAATAAAGAAAGACATAAAAATAAGATAAAAGAAAACAAATATAGAAAATCAAGTGTGAAAAATCTAAAAATCAGAAATAAGAGATGACAACTAATTTTTTCTTCTGTTTTATTTTTGTTGAGTATAAAAAATTTGGAAGCTGATCCCATCGATTTCAAATATTCTTTGCAACTCAAATACATAGATTATAATATAAGCATATCTTAGATTTTTTTTTGAATTTATATTGTGTGTCGTTTTTAAAAAATCACTATTACAAACTGTCACGACCCGAATTTTCCACCCTCGTGAGTCGTGATGGCACCTACTCGTAGAAGCTAGGCAAGCCGCGAAATAAAGAATCACTAACTCTTTCATTTTATCTCTTTTTAACCATTTAGATTAATACGTAATAAATATTGAAATATTAACGATGAATTAAATCAAGCGGAAGACTTAATCTGATAAAATAACCCAAGCCAGTACTACAATGTCAACATACGTCTCCACCCAGAATCCAGTGTCACAATATCACAGACTGTCTATGAGTACTACATACAAGTGTCTGAAAAGAAAATACAATCTGTCTCGAAAACAAGTGAAAACAGAACACATAATAAGACAGAAGAGAACGTCGGGCCTGCGGACACCTGCAGGACTACCTCGGGATCTCTAGCGGGACTAAAGGCAGCCACCCAAATGCTATGGTCCAAGAGCTGCTCCGGGATCTACACATAGTGCAGAGTGTTGCATCAGCACAACCGACCCCATGTGCTGGTAAGTGCCTAGCCTAACCTCAGCGAAGTAGTGACGAGGCTAAGACCAGACTACCAAATTAACCTGTGCAGTTATATAATATACAACGGAAAATAAAACAGGAGTAAACAAGTAAAGATGGAGAGGGGGGTACATGCTGTAGGAGTATATCAATATCGATAGTAGATCAAGAGTAAAGGCATAAAGACAACTTAGAATTCACAGCAAAACAATAAGGAACTTGTACCCAATCTATAAACACTTTGTATCATCAGTTGTTGCGGCGCGCAACCCGTCCCAACATATAACAACACTGTTGCGACGTGCAACCCGATCCATATCATTTATCATTGTTGCGGCGTGCAAACCGATACATTTATCACTGTTGCGGCGTGCAACCCGATCTAATTATATCATTGTTGCGGCGTGCAACCCGATCCACATATAATATTGTTGCGGCGAGCAACCCAATCCATATATAATATGTACCTCAGCTAACACCAATACTCAGTCATAAGTAATTTCCACGAGAATAATCATAATCCTTACTCAATACAGAGAATCATCAACTTAAACATCTGTAGTATTATTTAAGAACACGGTAAATTACAATTCAAGACTCACGGTCATGCTCGACACCAACGTATAGATACTCGTCACCATGCCTATACGTCGTACTCAACAAGAAACAAGTAGCAAATTGGACACAACTCCTAATCCCTCAAGCTAAGGTTAGACCAAACACTTACCTCGAACTTTCACGGCCAACTCAAGCCTCAAACACTGCTTTTTATTTAGAATTCGCCTCAAAACAACTCGTATCTAGTCCAAATTGATTTAATAACATCAATAAACGTTAAACCATCCAATTCCAATGCTTAATTATAGTTTTCTCATCATTCTTTTCAAAAAGTCAAAATTTGACCTCGGGCCCGCTTGGTCAAAATACGAGATTCGGACCACAACCCGATTACCCATTCACCCACGAGCTCGAATATATAATTAGTCCCAAAATTCGACCCCAAAACGAGGTCTAAATCACAATTATACAAAGAGCCCTAACTCTACCCAAATCCCTAATTTTTTACCCTTAAGAACATGATTTAAGCCTAGAAATCTAAGAAAAATCTCAAAACTTTCAAAGTAGGAATTTTCACAACTACAGGTCCGAATTACCTCAAACGATTTCCGTTTCTTACCAAATTTCACAGGCTCATCTTATTTCACATATAAGACCTATACCATGTCCCGAAAGCAGAATATAGGTCTGATACCATCAAATTCTAAATGCATTTCATTTCAAAAACTCACAGAAATTTCCAGAAAATAATTTTCTTTAAAAATTTATTTCTCGGGCGTGGGACCTCGGAATTCGATTCCGGGCATACGCCCAAGTCCCATATTTTTCCACGGATCCTCCGAGACTGTCAAATTATGGGTCCAAGTCCTTTTACCCAAAATGTTGACCGAAGTCAACTTAAATGCATTTTAAGTCAAAATTTCAACATTTTCACAGATTTTCACATAATATCTTTCCGGCTACGCGCCCGAACTACGCACACAAATCAAGGTGATGCTGAAAGAGGTTTTTAAGGCCTCAAAATGCAGAATTTATTTCAGGGTCATCACATTCTCCACCTCTAAAGCAACCGTTCGTCCTCGAATGGACATAAGAGGGAAGTAACTGAGTCGGGGGAAAGATGGGGATAATGACTCCGCATATCGAACTCGGACTCCCAGGTCGATGCCTCAGCATGCTGACCTCTCCACTGAACACAAACAGAAGGAAAACTCTTCGATCTCAGCTGACGAATCTGCCGGTCTAAAATAGCTACCGACTCCTCCTCATACGACAAGTCCTTGTCCAACTAAACAATGCTAAAATCTAACATATGGGATGGATCGCCGTGATATTTCCGAAGCATGGACACATGAAACACTGGACGCACGGCTGATAAGCTCGGCGGAAATGCAAGTCTATAAGCCACCTCTCCCACTCGATCAAGAATCTTAAATGGGCCAATGAATCTAGGGATAAGCTTGCCCTTCTTCCCAAATCTCATCACGCCCTTCATAGGCGACACTCGAAGCAATACCCGCTCACCGACCATGAAAACCAAATCTTGAACCTTGCGGTCGGCATAGCTCTTTTGCCTGGATTGAACTGTACGAAGCCTATCCTAAATAATCCTGACCTTGTCCAAGGCATCCTAAACCAGATACGTACCCAACAACCGAGCCTCCCCCGGCTCAAACTATCCAACCCGAGACCGACACCGTCTACCATATAAAGCCTCATAAGGAGCCATCTAAATACTCGACTGGTAGCTATTATTGTAGGCAAACTCTGTTATAGGCAAAAACTGATCCCACGAGCCTCCAAAGTCAATGACACAAGATCAGAGCATATCCTCCAATATCTGAATAGTCCGCTCGGACTTCCCGTCCATCTGAAGATGAAATGTTGTGCTCAACTCAACCCATGTGACCAACTTTCGCTGAACTGCTCTCTAGAAATGTGAGGTAAAAAGCGCACCTCGATCCGAAATGATAGACTCGGGCACACCATGAAGACGAATAATCTCCCGGATATAGATCTCAACTAACCTATCGGAAGAATAGGAGACTACCACAGGAATGAAATGTGCTGACTTGGTCAGCCTATCAACAATAACCCACACTGCATCGAACTTCCTCTAAGTCCATGGGAATCCAACAACGAAGTCCATAGTGATCCCCTCTCACTTCCACTTAGGAATCTCAATTTTCTGGAACAAACCACCAGGCCTCTGATGCTCATACTTAACCTACTGACAATTCAAACACCGAGCCACATATGCAACGATATCCTTCTTTATTCTCCGCCACTAATAATGTTGCCGCAAATCCTGATAGATCTTTGTGGCACCCGGGTGAATAGAGTACCGGGAGCTATGGGCATCCTCTAAAATCAACTCTCGAAGTCCATCCACATCAGGCACACAAAATCGACCCTGTAATCTCAAAACTCCATCATCACCTAAGGTAACCTGCTTGGCACCTCCATGCTGCACTGTGTCTCTAAGGACACACAAATGGGGATCATCATACTGCCGATCACGGATACGCTCCAATAAAGAAGAACGGGCGACTGTGCAAGGTAACACACAACTGGGCAAAGAAACATCCAACCTCACAAACTGATTGGCCAAAGCCTGAACATCCAAAGCAAGCGGACTCTCACTGACCGGAATATAAGCAAGACTGCCCATACTAACTGACTTTTTACTCAAAGCATCGACCACCACATTGGCCTTTCCTGGATGATATAAGATGGTGATATCATAGTCCTTTAATAGCTCTAACCACCTTCTCTGCCTCAAATTCAACTCTTTTTGCTTGAACAAATACTGCAGACTCTTGTGATCCGTGAACACCTCACATGCCACACCATACAGATAATGCCTCCAAATCTTCAACGCGTGAACAATGGCTGTCAACTCCAAATCATGAACCGGATAGTTCTTCTCATAAATCTTTAACTGCCGCGAAGCATAGGCAATGACCTTGACATCCTGCATCAACACTACACCAAGTCCAATATGAGATGCATCATAATAAACTATATAAGGCCCTGAACCTGTGGGCAAAACCAACACTGATGTCGTAGTAAAAGCTGTATTGAGCTTCTGAAAGCTTGCCTCACACTCGTCCGACCACCTGAACTGGGCACTATTCTGGGTCAACCTGGTTATCGAGACTGCAATAGATGAAAACCCCTCCACAAACCGACGATAGTAGCCTGCCAATCCCAAGAAACTCCGGATCTCTGTAGTTGATGCTGGTCTAGGCCAGTTCTTGACTGCCTCGTTCTTCTTCGGATCAACCTGAATACCCTCTACTGATACAACATGACCCAGGAATGCAACTGAACTCAACCAGAACTCACACTTCGAAAACTTATCATACAACTGACTATCCTTCAAAGTCTGAAGAACCACTCTAAGATGCTGCTCGTGCTCCTCCCGGCTGCGGGAATATATCAAAATATCATCCATGAAGACTATCACAAACGAATCCAAGTAAGTCCTGAACACTCGGTTCATCAAATCCATAAAAGTTGTTGGGGCATTTGTTAACCCGAATGACATTACCAAGAACTCAAAATGCCCGTGCCGAGTGCAGAAAGCTGTCTTAGGGACATCGGATGCCCTAATCCTCAACTGATGGTAGCCAGATCTCAAATCAATCTTCGAAAATACCTTGGCACCCTGAATCTGATCAAACAAATCATCAATCCTCGGCAATGGATACTTATTCTTGATTTTAACCTTGTTCAACTGCCTGTAATTATTACACATTCTCATCTTTCCGTCCTTCTTCTTAACAAAAAACACCGGCGCACCCCAAGGAGAAACACTCGGTCTAATGAAACCCTTCTCGAGCAAGTCTTGAAACTGCTCCTTCAACTTTTTCGACTTAGGCGGGGCCATACGATACGGCGGGATTGAAATGGGCTGAGTGCCCGGAGCCAAATCAATGCAAAAGTCAATGTCCTTGTCGGGTGTCATACCCGACAGGTCTGAAGGAAATACCTCAGGGAACTCACGAACAACAGACACATAATTAATGGAAGGAACCTCGGCACTAGAATCACGAACATATGCCAAATAGGCCAAGCACCCCTTCTCGACCATACTCCAAGCCTTCACATAAGAGATAACACTACGGGTAGAATGACCAGGAGTCCCTCTCCACTCTAAACAAGGTAAACCCGGCAAGGCTAAGGTCATAGTCTTGGCATGACAGTCCAAGATATCATGGTAAGGTGATAACCAGTACATCCCCAATATGACATCGAAATCAACCATGTCTAGAAGCAACATATCTACACGAGTCTCAAGACCCCCAATCACAACTATACAAGAGCGATGGACTCGATCTACCACAATAGAATCACCCACCGTTGTAGACACATATACATGGGCACTCAAGGAGTCACTAGGAATGACCAGATACGGTGAAAAATATGATGACACATAGGAGTATGTAGACCCTCGATCAAATAAAATCGAAGCATCTCGGCTATAAACCAGAATAGTACCTGATAACTGCATCGGAAGCCTCAGCCTCAGGCCTGGCTGGAAGAGCATAACATCGGGGCTGGGCCCCACCACCATGGACTACATCTTTGGGATGGCCTACAGCTTGCTGGCCTCCACCTCTAGCGGTCTGAGCTCTACCTCTAGCACCTCTACCTCCACCTCTAGCACCTCTACCCCCACCTCTAGCTGGCTGGGCGGGCTGTGGAACACCTGGTGCCTGAACTATAGCACGGGAACCCTGCTGTTGTGACTGAGTACCCACCAATCTCGGACAATCCCTACGGATATGACCATACTCACCGTACTCAAAACACCCACCTAAATGTTGCGGCTGAGGAAACTGAGACTGACCCTAGTGACCTGAATGACCACCCCGAAAACTCTGGAGTGGCGGTGACCTAATAGGGGCTGGTGGTGCACTGTAGGGCTGTTGATCAGAATACTGCATATGAGAACCACAACCACTTGAAGCACAATGAGAAACCTGAAATGCTGACTGAAAGGGCCTAGGAGGATGGCCTCTACCATACGAATCCCTGCCTCCAGACGAGGCACTACTGAACCTGCCTGAATGACGAGGCATCTTGTCCGACCCATGACCACCTCCCTGTGAAAGAACCATCTCCACTCTCCTGGACACATTACCGCCTCCTGGAAAGAAATCTTTCTCCCTATCTCCCTAGCCATCTGAAGACGAATTGGCTGAGTAAGTCCATCAGTGAACCTCCTCACTCTCTCTCGGTGGGAAGTATGATAAGAGCATGACAAGCCAAGTTGATGAATCTGGTCTCATACTGGGTGACAGTCATAGTACCCTACTGGAGACGCTCAAACTGCTTCCAATAGGCCTCTCTTTGAGTGATGGGGAGAAACTTCTCTAGAAATAGCTGAGTAAACTGCTCCCAAGTCAAAGCCGGTGATCCGGCTGGTCTAGCCAAGCAATAATCTCTCCACCGTCTTGGCGGATCCTGACAAGCGAAAAGTAGCGAAATCGACCCCATTGGTCTCTACTATTCCCAATGTTCCTGAGAATCTCATGCCAACTGTCTAGATAATCCTGGGGATCCTAAGAAGATGTGCCGCTGAAAGTAGTAGTGAAGAGCTTGGTGAACCTGTCCAATCTCCACAGAGCATCGACAGACATAGTTGCTCCATCACCGGTCTGAGCTACCACACCCGGCTGAACTGCTCCAACTGGCTAAGCTACTGAAGTCTGATACTGGGGAGCCATCTACTCTGGAGTGCAAGTAGCAGGAGTCTAGGCTCCTCCTCCAACCTGAGAGATGGTTGGTGCTACGGGAAGCAAGCCTGCCCGGGTGACACTCTTCATAAGGCCTACTAGACAGACCAGAGCATCCTGGAGTAATGGAGTAGCAATGAACCCCTCTAGGACCTGAGCTGGGCCCACCGGAACTATCTAGGCCATAACCTCATCATCAAAGTCAACCTGAGGCTCCGCCGCTGGTGCTGATACTCTGGGCTGAGTTCTGCCCCTACCTCGGCCTCTAGCACAGCCTTGGCCTCGCCCTCTGCCCCTCGTAGGAGCTACTGCTGGGGGCTTGGGCTGCTGATCGGTGGATGAGGAAGTGCATGTTCTCACCATCTGCTAAAGAACATAGTAGAAATTCAATTGGCATTGAGAAACCAAGTTGCACGATAAGAAAGAATAAATGTGAAGTTCATCCTAACTTTGTAGCCTCTGGGGATAAATACAAACGTCTCCATACCGATCCCTCAGACTCTACTAAGCTTGTCCGTGAATTGTGATACCTATGTAACCTAGAGCTCTGATACCAACTTGTCACGACCCGGATTTTCCACCCTCGTGAGTCGTGATGGTGCCTACTCGTGGAAGCTAGGCAAGCCGCAAAATAAAAAATCACTAACTCTTTCATTTTAGCTAACAATTTAGATTAACAGGCAATCAACATTGAAATATTAATGATGAATAAAATTAAGCGGAAGACTTAATTGATAAAATAACCCAAGCCATTACTACAATGTCAATATATGTCTCTACCCAGAATCCTGTATCACAATATCACGAACTGTCTATGAGTACTACATACATGTGTCTGAAAAGAAAATGCAATCTGTCTCGGAAACAAGTGAAAATAGAACACATAATAAGATAGAAGAGAACGTTGGGCCTGCGGACTACCTCGGGATCTCTAACGGGACTGAAGGAAACCACCCAAATGCTATGGTCCAAGAGCTGCTCCGAGATCTGCACATAGTGTAGAGTGTAGCATCAGTACAACCGACCCCATGTGCTGGTAAATGCCTAGCCTAACCTCGACGAAGTAGTGACGAGGCTAGGACCAGACTACCAAATAAACCTGTGTAGTTATATAATATACAACATAAAATAAAATAAGAGTAAACAAGTAAAGATGGGAGGGGGTACATGCTGCGGGGGTATATCAATATCGACAGTAGATCAAGAGTAAAGGATAAGGACAACTTAGAATTCACAGCAAAACAATAAGGAACTTGTACCCAATCTATAAACACTTTGTATTATCAGTTGTTGCGGCGCGCAACCCGATCCCAACATATAACAATACTGTTGTGGCGTGCAACCCGATCCAATTATATCATTGTTGTGGCATGCAACCCGATCCAATTATATCATTATTGCGGCATGCAACCCGATCCACATATAATATTGTTGCGGCGTGCAATCCGATCCACATATAATATTGTTGCGGTGTGCAACTCGATCCATATATAATATTGTTGTGGCGTGCAACCGATGCTGAAAGAGGTTTTTAAGGCCTCAAAACGCAGTCATCACACAAACAAACTGAGATATGATATTTGAATTTGAATTTAAATGCCATTTGAGTAATTTGCATTGAGGTTAAGCCAAGTATAGTATCGAGAAAAAACTACTTAGCAATTTTAACACAATATATGCAATATTATATAATAATAATAATAATAATCAACTAATTTAACATTTAATGATTCAAAAAACAAAAAATATGTATAGATAGGATATTCAAAATTCAAAATATGTGGCTAACGATATCAATAAAGTCAAAATGCAGTCATACTGAAATAGTTTCACCTGCTAAAGAATTATTTAAATTTTTAGATAGCAGATAAAAGTGGATTTTATGTTAAGGATAATATCTTCACTTGCATCATTATAAAGATAATTATTATTGAAATATATATAAAATCTTAGATATTGAAATTTTAAAATAAAAATATTTTTTGAAAGATAAAAACATACCAAATAAGAGTTCATGCCGTAGTAAAAAAATCACGTCGTAATATGCTTTGCCATAAATACGAGTTATTATTTCGGTTTGTGGCTATTTTTAGGTTTCAATGACACCAATGAGAACGATGCAAAAATAAAATTATTACTATGAGATTTGAGAAAATTGTTAGTCTTTTTTCATGTAGCGTGTCTTAATTAATATCTAAAGATTATCCATAATTATCTAGAAGGTTTAAATTTTAAGGTTATTTACATGTAATTCAAATAACTTAGATATTTAACATGGTTAATGTCAAATATCAAAATAGAATCATACTAGAAAAAAAAATTCACTGGCTAAAGAATTTTTAAATAGTCGACTAAAATGAATTTTGAATTAACGATAATATTTTTACTTATATTATTACAAAAATAATAATTAATGAAAAATAAAATCTTAGAAACCGAAATTTTAAAACTAAAATATTTTTGAAAAAAGTCAACACACCAAATAAGTGTCAATTTACTATCCGAACGATAGTGCATTTTGAGATATTTCTATGTATTCAGTTAGAGCTCGTGACTCTGTAAATTGGAGAAATATTTGTGGATATCGCCGGTTTGACTTGTTTTACCTTTATTTTCGCAGTTATGATAAACTATGTTTCATTATATCATGTCTTTACTGATTTAACTGTTGTAAGTGATCGACTTATATAGTTTTAGAAAACATGTACTATCACGTCCTTTATGGTGTGATTTGGATCGTGACAATTAGCCTGACCTAAGATTTAACTGACTTAAATAGCCTAATATAATAGTAATAGTAATAGTAATAATAGTAGTAGTAGCAACAATAAAATATAGTAAAATGGAATTATTCCAAGTATCAAATCTCAGATAGTCAAATCATAATACAGAAAAATGGAAGTACTCCAAGTATCGAATTATCCCAAGAGAGCTTGCACGAAATTTTTTAATAGGTTTATCACCTTCGAAACATGAAGTCAAAGTAAAAATCAAGGATAGTTCGATTAATTAAATTTAACTAAGTATTAGGTCGTGAATCCCATAGCAATGGATGTGATGTCGTGAATACATTAGTTTCTTATCAATCATAGGACCTAAGTTAATTGACTCATCCTATTGATTTGAGTTTTAAGGCTTTATCCAATTAACCTAATCTAATTGCAGAAAGGGTTGGAAGCCCGTCAGTCGCTATCTTACCTCTAGACCTCGACTAAATAGTTTGTCAAATTACTATTCTATTCTCCCTAATCCCCCCTTGTGAATAGGTAATTAAGTTTTGATACGATTACAATCGATACAAGTCAATCGAATAATAATCCGTAGGTTCTCCAAAACGTGTAAGTAGCTTGGCAGCTTGTTATAAGTATCATCAGGATCCCCTCTCAATAATTGAATTGCCTTTTCCTTTTTTATTCAAGCTTGAATTTAGCTTAGGGTTACACCAAACTCCCTTTTCATGTCTTTCATTATGTTGCTTGGTGTGTATATCATCTATGGATCAGAATATTTTTCCATGATAATACTCTCACTACCTCGACTTTTTCTTGACGCTACTAAGAAATAGAAATTAGCCAATGACAAATTTTGTAGCTAACTAGTAAAATTCCCTTGCTAATTCTATTTAGCGGGGATTATCATTAGCTAGCAGCTTTTTAGCAATGGATTAGCATTATATTCACTAGCCAATTCTTATTTTTCTAGTAGTGATACATTAACGGGAGGCTCAATACTTCAACTGAGATAATAAAAAATTATTTCAATAATTTGAAGTGCTTTTCTTGCATGTTTGTAAAGTAAGAAGAATCTCAACCCCGTACGAACTAAGAGGTCATCCCAAGGACACCTTCAACATCCAGGGGTCACGGACCAACTTAATCATACAACAAATACCACTCCATTGCTAGTGAAATCAACAAATCAACTGGTTTTAATTTAGAGTTCACTCGGACACAAGAAGAGGGTTGAATTGTGTCTCATCCGATTTTCCCACTTCAAACAACCTGTTCTTTGAAGCATCTATCTTGACAGAAACAAAAAGTAAAGTGCGTAATTTAACTAGCACAGAGATTTTACATGAAAAATCTCATTGCTCAAGGGTATAAAAACCACGACTAACCTAGTAATATTTGCTTCAAACTTAACTAACTTTAATGAGCAGTTTTAGGTTACTAACTCTATTACCAAGGAAACCAACTCTAGTGCCATTCCACTACAATCAACCAAATTATAGCTATCCTTCCCAAACTAACCCTAGTCTAGGAAGCTAACAAAAACTCAAGTTTCTGTACTAACCTATAATTATACTTTAGAAGAAAATACGTTATAACTTAGAATAATTAAACAACTAAAGAACTTTAATAGCTTCACGTTCAGGAACAGGTTCTTTGGTTGAGCAGCTTGAATCTCTAAGAGCACCTTCTTGCCAACATTGCTATTTCCAAGAATAATTCTGTGAATTCTTTCGAATAACATAAGTCTTAAAAAATTGTAGAATGTCTTTTTATATAGGTATGAAGTTGGTCGAAAATCTCCTCCAATTAATGCTCCAAAACCTAGAATATTCGGTTAAGGAAAACCTCTTCTATTGTGATTTCGTTTCCTTAATTATTCCAACTCCTCAAACTTTTTCCTTTAATGCAAGTATCTCCACAATTGTCGAATCCTTTTTGAATAAGAATCCCTCCAATTAATATTTTTCCTTGTAGGCACAAATAGTTTTTCTTGAGGAATCCAACTTGCATGAGAATTCTAACATTCAGCATTCTGAACTTCAACTGCTATGAACCTGGTTCTTCCATTAGCCATTCATTGTACCTGCGCACCAGTCTAATAGCATAGCAACCTGTACATGAACCTAGTTCTTTCAACATAGTAGATCTTAAATTTGTTAATCATCAAAATATAATTCTTGCTCAGCTCAACAAATTTTTCCTTTTTGAAGATGACAAAATCATGTGCAAATCGCCCCACTTCTCAACTAATTCTTCAGCATAAGAGCAAGTTTCATTGGCAACACCCTTCATCAGTTTTGTCTCATATTTGTACAAGTATAAGTGACTCATTTTTCATTCATCGCAACCCTAAAGATGGTTAGTCATATGAACCTGAAAACAAACAATCTCATTAATAGCAACTTTATTAGTTCCAAAATTTCTAATGCGTGGGTAAGAACCATGTCCTCTGCCCAGTATATGTGCGCATACTTAACTTTCCCCTTTTGGCATCATCGAAAAATAAAGCATAAAAAAAGAAAATTAGCAATATCAAATTTATGGCCACTGGGGCTACACTAACATGAACACAATGCCAGCTCAATCATTTAATCCAATAAACCATCCAAATGTAATTGCACTAGTATAAGCCAAAAAATGAGGAAATTTGATGGATTTATAAATGTATCATATTAAGCCTAAAAGGACCTGTCACGATCCGGATTTCCCACCCTCGGGAGTCGTGATGGCACCTACTAATTTGAGCTAGACAAGCCGACTGTTTGAACAAATTTCCTTTTTACCAATTTTTATTCCTTAACAATTATAAAGCAATAATATGTAAACAACAGAAATTACAATAAGCGGAAGAAAGCAATAAATTATCTGAATATGTATCTAATACAACTGTTTGAGTATCGACTACCCAGAATTGGTATCACAGTTTCATAAACAATCTAAGAATACTACATACAAAGTCTGAAAGATAAAAGATACACTATTTATGAACTAAGGAAATGAAACAGGAGTAAGGGGATAGAGGGAGACGCCAGGGCCTGCGGACGCCTGCAGGACTACCTTGGATCTCCGCGTGGATTGAAGGCAGCCACCCAATCTACGGTCCAATAGCTGTTGCTCCGGGATCTGCACACAGTGCAGAGTGTAGTATCAGCACAACCGACCCCATGTGTTGGTAAGTGTCTAGCCTAACCTCGGCGAAGTAGTGACGAGGCTAGGACCAGACTACCAAATAAACCTGTGCAATTTAACTATATACAGCAGAAAAGAATAATAGAAATATACAGTCAAGTATGGGAGGGGTAACATGCTGCGGGGGAACTATCAATTTAGGATAGAAAGACAACAGGTAATTGAAAGAAATAACATATCCCAGATATCAACAAAGAATCAAAAATCAATAAGTGCACGGCATCACCCTTCGTACTTTTACTCTCATCCTCACCAAAGCAATCAAGTAATGAAAATGTACACGGCATCACCCTTCGTGCTTTTACTCTATTCCTTACCATGTAATTAATATAATCGGCACGGAATGGTACATCGTGCGGCATGGCATCACCCTTCATGCTTTACACTCTTTCCTCACAAATCATATACGGCATCACTCTTCGTGCTTTAACACTCTCTCACCAAAAAAATACACGGCATCACCCTTCGTGCTTTAACACTCGTCCTCACCCATACAAAAATCACAAATAATAGGGCAAGTGAATAAATAAAATTACAATAAGAATCCCGGCAAGGAAACAATAGTTCAACAATCAAGTCCCGACAAGGGAATAACATCAAAAGAAGCATCAACATCCCGGCTAGGGAGATAACATCAAAACAATAAATTCCCGGCAAGAGAGATAATGTAATGATTCTCTTCTCCTTTTCACTTTTACTTCACAACTTACTTCACAACATTGAGCCAATGCTCTAAAAGATTCAATTTCCACTTATACTTTCACATTTCATTGTACAACTTGAGTCAATGCTCTTCGATGTTCAAATATCACAATTACTTCCACAAGCTTTGCCCAACAATAGAAATCATCATCAAAGCATGAATAATACAATGAAGCCATAATAATCACAATATAAGACTCACGAGCATGCTTGACACCAATGTATAGATACTCGTCACCATGCCTATATGTCGTACTCAAAAAATACCACATAGCAAATAGGACTCGACTCCTAATCCCTCAAGCTAAGGTTAGACCAAACACTTACCTCGATGCCACGAACACAATTCAAGCATCTACTATCGCTTTACCTCTTGACTCCACCACCAATTCGCTCGTATCTAGCCACAAGGTACTTAATTACGTCAATAAATGCTAAATGAATCAATTCTAATGCATGAAAATGAGTTTTATAAAGTTTTACCCAAAAAGTCAAAAATAGTGTGCCCACATGGTCAAAACCTGATGTTCGAACCAAAACCCGATTACCCATTCCCCCACGAATCCAAATATATAATTTGTTTTGAAATCAGGCCCCAAATCGAGGTCTAAATCCCCAATTTTTGAAAAACCTAGGTTCTACCCAAAACACCCAAGTTTCCCCATGAAAATCATTGATTTTGAGTTGAAATCATGTGAAAAGATGTTAATAATTGAAGGAAATGAGTTAAAATTGACTTACAATCGATTTGGAAGAAGAGTTGTCTTTGAAAAATCGCCCAAGAGTGTTTTGGTTTTGAAAGAGTGTGAAAAATGAAAGATTTTCGGTTAGGTTATAAAATTGCAGGTTGCAGATGTAGCAATTGCGCCTAAACTTCTGCTAAGTTCGTATTTGCGAAAATGGACTCGCATTTGCGAGCCGGGAAATGCGACCAACATGTCGCATTTGTGACGACTGGCCACAAGCTGGGGGATCGCATTTGCGATTAAAACACTCACAATTGCTAGATAGGCTGGCCTGGGCTACTTTCGTAATTGCGACATAGCCCTTGCATTTGCGATATCGCATTTGTGAGCCAGGATTCACAAATGCGAAGCCTGCAGGCCTGCACAGAAACAGCTGAAGCCTGCAATTCCTTAAGTCCAAAAATCCACCCCGTGGCCTATGCAAAACTCACCCGAGCCCTCGGGCTCCAAATCAAATATGCACACCAACCTAAAAACATCATACGGACTCGCTCATGCATTCAAATCACTAAAATAAAATCAACAACTATGAATTTTAGCATCAAAATTATGAAATTTCTTAAGAACTTCAAATTTTCAAATTTTTCTCAAAAACGATCCGTTTCACGTCGTTTCAAGTCCGTTCCTTACCAAATTTCACAGACTCATCTTAAATCACATATAAGACCTGTACTGGGCACTGGAACCAAAATACAGGCCCGATACCATCAAATTTTAAACACTTTTCATTTCCAAAACTCATAAACAATTTCAGAAAACAATTTTCTTTAAAAATTCATTTCTCGGGCTTGGGACCTTGGAATTCGATTCCGGGCATACGCCCAAGTCCCATATTTTCCTATGGACCCTCCAGGACCGTCCAATCATGGGTCCGGGTCCGTTTTCCCAAAATGTTGACCGAAGTCAACTTAAATTCATTTTAAACGCAAAATTCATCATTTTTCATAGATTTTCACAAAATGGCTTTCCGGCTACATACTCGGACTGTGCACGCAAATCGAGGTGATGCCAAAAGAGGTTTTTAAGGCCTCGGAACGCAAAATACATCCTCCGCCTCTGAAACAATCGTTCTTCCTCGAACGGACAGAAGAAGGAAGTACCTGAGTCGGGGAAAAGATGAGGATAACAGCTCCGCATATCAGAGTCGGACTCCTAGGTCGATGCCTCAGCGGGCTGACCTCTCCACAGAACACGAACAGAAGGAAAACTCTTCGATCTCAACTGATGAACCTGCCGCTCTAGAATAGCTACCGGCTCCTCCTCATAAGACAAGTCCTTGTCCAATTGGACAGTACTGAAATCTAACACGTGGGATGGATCGCCGTGATATTTCCAAAGCATGGACACATGAAACACTGGATACACAGCTGATAAGCTCGGCGCCAATTCAAGTTTGTAATCCACCTCTCCCACTCAATCAAGAATCTCAAACGGGCCAATGAACATAGGGCTAAGCTTGCCCTTCTACCCAAATCTCATCACGCCCTTCATAGGCGACACTCGAAGCAATGCCCGCTCGCCGACCATGATTGCCAAATCTCGAACCTTACGGTCAACATAACTCTTTTGCCTGGACTGAGCAGTACGAAGCCTATCCCGAATAATCTTGACCTTGTCCAAGGCATCCTGTACTAGATCCGAGCCCAACAACCGAGCCTCCCCCAGCTCAAACCATCCAACCGGCGACCGACACCACCTACCATATAAAGCCTCATACAGAGCCATCTGGATACTCGACTGGTAGCTGTTGTTGTAGGAAAACTCTACTAAAGGCAAAAACTGATCCCACGAGCCTCCAAAGTCAATGACATAAGCTCGGAGCATATCCTCCAAAATCTGAATAGTCCACTCGGACTGTCCGTCCATCTGAGGCTGAAATGATGTGCTCAACTCAACCCGTATGCACAACTCTCGCTGAACTACTCTCCAGAAATGGGAGGTAAACTGTGTACCTCGATCCGAAATGATAGACTCGGGCACACCATAAAGATGAACAATCTCCCGGATATAGATCTCAGCTGACCTCTCAGAAGAATAGGAGATTGCTATAGGAATGAAATGTGCTGACTTGGTCAGCTTATCAGCAATAACCCACACTGCGTCGAACTTCCTCTGAGTCCGTGGGAGTCCAACAACAAAGTCCATAGTGATCCGCTCCAACTTCCACTTGGGAAGCTCAATCCTCTGAAACAAACCACCAGGCCTCTGATGCTCATACTTAACCTGCTGACAGTTCAAACACCGGGCCACATATGCAACGATGTCCTTCTTCATTCTTCTCCACTAATAATGTTTCCGCAAATCCTGATAAATCTTCGCGACGCCCGAATGAATAGAGTATTGGGAACTATGGGCCTACTCTAAAATCAACTCTCGAAGCCCATCCACATTAGGCACGCAAATTCGACCCTGCAATCTCAAAACTCCATCATCACCTAAAGTACCCTGCTTGGCACCTCCGTACTGCACCGTGTCTCTAAGGACACACAAATGGGGATCATCATACTGCCGATCACGGATATGCTCCAATAAATAGGAACGAGTGACCGTGCAAGCTAACACACGACTGAGCTCAGAAACATCCAACCTCACGAACGGATTGGCCAAAGCCTGAACATCCAAAGCAACCGGTCTCTCACCGACCGAAATATAAGCAAGACTGCCCATACTAGCTGACTTCCGACTCAAGGCATCGGCCACCACATTGGCCTTTCCCGGATGATATAAGATGGTGATATCATAATCCTTTAATAGCTCCAACTACCTTCTCTGCCTCAAATTTAGCTCCTTCTACTTGAACAAATACTGCAAACTCTTGTGATCCAGGAATACCTCACATGCCACGCCATACAGATAATGCCTCCAAATCTTCAATGAGTGCACAATGGCCGCTAACTCCAAATCATGAACCGGATAGTTCTTCTCATGAATCTTCAATTGTCGTGAAGCATAGGCAATGACGCCATCATGCATCAACATCGCACCAAGTCCAATATGAGATACATCACAATAAATCGTATAAGGCCCTAAACCTGTGGGCAAAACGAACACTGGTGCCGTAGTCAGAGCTGTCTTGAGCTTATGAAAGCTCGCCTCACACTCGTTCGACCATCTGAACTGGGCACCCTTCTAGGTCAACTGGGTCATCAGGGCTGCGATAGATGAAAACCCCTCCACAAACCGACGATAGTAGCCTGCTAATCCTAAGAAACTCCGGATCTCTGTGGCTGATGCTGGTCTAGGCCAGTTCTTGACTGCCTCAATCTTCTTCGGATCAACCTGAATACCCTCTGTTGACACAACATGAACCAGGAATGCAACTGAACTCAACCAGAACTCACACTTCAAAAACTTAGCATACAATTGACTATCCCTCAAAGTCTGAAGAACCACTCTAAGATGCTGCTCATGCTCCTCCCAACTACGGGAATAGATCAAAATATCATCAATGAAGACTATCACGAACGAATCCAAGTAAGGCTTGAACACTCGGTTAATCAAATCCATAAAAACTGCTAGGGCATTTGTCAACTCGAATGACATCACCAAGAACTTATAATGCCCGTACCGAGTGCGGAAAGCTGTCTTACGGACATCGAATGCCCTAATCCTCAACTGATGGTAGCCAGATCTCAAGTCAATCTTCGAAAATACCTTGGCACCCTGAAGCTGATCAAACAAATCATTAATCCTCGGCAATGGATACTTATTCTTGATTGTAACCTTGTTCAATTGCCGATAATCAATACACATTCTCATCGATCCGTCCTTCTTCTTAACAAACAATACCGGCGCACCCCAAGGCAAAACACTAGGTCTAATGAAACCCTTTTCAAGCAAGTCTTGTAATTGCTCCTTCAACTCTTTCAACTCATGCGGGGCCATACGATACGGCGGGATAGAATAGGCTGAGTGCCCCGAGCCAAATCAATGCAAAAGTCAATATCTCTGTCGGGTGGAATACCCGACAGGTCTGAAGGGAATACCTCAGGAAACTCACGAACAACAGGCATAGAATCAATAGAAGGAACCTTAGCAATAGAATCACGGACATAGGCCAAACACTTTTTCTCGACCATACGCCAAGCCTTCACATAAGAGATAACACTATGGATAGAATGACTAGGAGTCCCTCTCCACTCTAAACGAGGTAAACCCGGCAAGGCTAAGGTCACAGTCTTGGCATGACAGTCCAAGATAGCATGGTAAGGTGATAACCAGTACATCCCCAATATGACATCGAAATCAACCATGTCTAGAAGCAACATATCTACACGAGTCTCAAGACCCCCAATCGCAACTACAAATGAAAGATGGACTCGATCTACCATAATAGAGTCACCCATCGGTGTAGACACATAAACAGGAGCACTCAAAAAATCATTAGGAATGACCAGATACGATGCAAAATAAGATGACATATAGGAGTACATAGATCCCGGATCAAATAAAACTGAAGCATCTCTGCTACAAACCAGAATATTACATATGATAACTGCATTGGAAGCCTCAGCCTCGGGCCTGGCTGGAAGAGTATAACATCGGGGCTGGGGCCCACCACCCTGAACTACGTCTCTGGGACAACCTGCTGTTGGCTGGCCTTCACCTCTAGCGGCCTGAGCTGCACCTCTAATACCTCTACCTCCACCTCTACCCCCACCTCTAGCTGGCTGGGAGGGCTGTGGAACACTCGGTGCTTGAAGGCAAAACCTAGAAATTTAACCCATATCACCACAAGTGTAACAAGCCATCGGATGCTGAGACTACTGACCCTGACGAACTGAATGACCACCCCAAATACTCTTAAGCGGCAGTGCACTGACAAAAGCTGGTGGTGCATTGTAGGACTGCTGATCGGAATACTGCATATGAGAACCACGGCCACCTGAAGCACCATGAGAAACCTGAAGTGCTGATAGAAAAGGCCTAGGAGGATGGCCTCTACCATACGAATCTATGCCTCCAAACGAGGTACCACTGAATCGGCCTGAATGACGAGGCTTCTTGTCAGACTCCTGACCACCTCCCTGCGATAGAACCATCTCAACTCTCTTGGCCACATTGGCCGCCTCCTGGAAATAAATCTCACTCCCACTCTCCTTGGCCTCTGAAGCCGAATAGGCTAGATAAGTCCCTCAATGAACCTCCTCACCCTCTCTCTCTCTCTCTCTCTCTCGGTGGGAAGTATGATAAGAGCATGTCGAGCCAAGTCGATGAATCTGGTCTTATACTGAGTAACAGTCATAGAACCCTGCTGGAGACGCTCAAACTGCCTCTGGTAGATCTCTCTCTGAATGATGGGAGAAACTTCTCCAGAAATAACTGAGTAAACTGCTCCCAAGTCAAGGCTGGTGATCCGGCTGGTCTAGCCAAGGAATAATCTCTCCACCAAGTCTTGGCAGATCCAGACAAGTGAAAAGTAGCAAAATCGACCCCATTGGTCTCCACTCTCTCCATGTTCCTGAGAACCTCATGACAACTGTCTAGATAATCCTGGGGATCCTCAGATGTTGCACCGCTAAAAGTAGTAATAAAGAGCTTAGTGAACCTATCCAACCTCCACAAAGCATCGGCAGACATAACTGCTCCATCACCGGTCTGAGCTATCATACCCAGCTGAACTACTAGAATCTGGAACTGGGGAGTTACCTGCTCCGGAGTGCGAGTAGCAGGAGTCTAGGCTCCTCCTCCAGCCTGAGAGACGGCTTGGGCTACAGGAAGCAAGTCTGCCCGGGTGATACTCTCCATAAAGCCCACTAGGTGGACCAGAGCATCCTGGAGTACTGGGGTAGCAATAAACCCCTCTAGGACCTGAGGTGGGCCCACCAGAACTGCTGGGGTTGGAACCTCATCATCAAAGTCAACCAGAGGCTCTGCCGCTGGTGCTACTACTCTAGGCTGGCTCTGCCCCTACCTCGGCCTCTAGCACGGCCTCGGCCTCGCCCTCTGCCCCTCGTGGGAGTGGCTGCTAGGGGCTCGTGTTGCTGGTCAGTGGATGAGGAAGCGCTTGTTCTCTCCATCTGTGAAAGAACAGAGTAAAAATTCAATTAGCATTGGGAAACCAAACCGCACGACAGGAAAGAATAAATGTGAAGTTTTTCCTAACTCTGTAGCCTCTGGAGGATAATTACAGGCGTCTCTGTACCGATCTCTCAGACTCTACTAAGCTTGTCTGTGAACTGTGAGACCCATGTAACCTAGAGCTCCAATACCAACTTGCCATGACCCAGATTTCCTACCCTCGGGAGTCGTGATGACACCTACTAATGTGAGCTAGGCAAGCCGACTATTTGAACAAATTTCCTTTTTACCAATTTAAATTCTTTAACAATTATAAAGCAATAATATGTAAACAACGGAAATTACAATAAGCAGAAAAAAGTAATAAATTATATGAATATGTATCTAATACAACTGTTTGAGCATCGACTACCCATAACTGGTGTCACAGTTTCACAGACGATCTAAGAATACTACATACAAAGTTTGAAAGATAAAAGATACACTATTTCTAAAATAAATAAATGAAACTAGAGTAACGGGATAGAGGGAGACGCCAGGGCATACGGACGCCTGCAGGACTACCTTGGATCTCTGCGTGGATTGAAGGTTGCCACCCAATCTACGGTCCAATAGCTGCTGCTCTGGGATCTGCACACAGTGCAGAGTGTAGTATCAGCACAGCCGACCCCATGTGCTGGTAAGTGCCTAGCCTAACCTCGACGAAGTAGTGACGAGGCTAGGACCAGACTACCAAATAAATTTGTGCAATTTAACTATATACAACGAAAAAGTAGAATAGAAATATATAGTCAAGTATGGGAGGGGTAACATGCTCCGGGGGAACTATCAATTTAGAATAGAAAGACAACAGGTAATTAAAAGAAACAACATATCCCAGATATTAACAAAGAATCAGAAATCAATAAGTGCATGGCATCACCCTTCGTACTTTTATTCTCGTCCTCACCAAAGCAATCAAGTAATAAAAATGTGCATGGCATCACCCTTCGTACTTTTACTCTCTTCCTCACCATATAATCAATATAATCGGCACAGAATGGTACATCGTGCGGCACAGCATCACCCTTCGTGCTTTACACTCTTTCCTCACAAATCATACACGGCATAACCCTTCTTTAACACTCTCTCACCAAAATAATACACAGCATCACCCTTCGTGCTTTAACACTCTTCCTCACCCATACAACAATCACAAATAATAGGGCAAGGGAATAAATGAAATTACAATAAGAATCCCGGCAAGGGAACAATAGTTCAACAATCAAGTCCCGACAAGGGAATAATGTCAAATAAAGCATCAACATCCCGACTAGGGAGATAACATCAAAACAACAAATTCCCGGCAAGGGAGATAATATAATGATTCTCTTCTCTTTTTCACTTTCACTTCACAACTTTGAGCCAATGCTCTAAAAGATTCAATTTCCACTTATACTTTCACATTTCATTGTACAACTTGAGCCAACTCTCCTCGATGATCAAATGTCACAATTACTTCCACAAACTTTGCCCAACAATAGAAATCATCATCAAAGCATGAATAACACAATGAAGCCATAATAATCACAATATAAGACTCACGGGCATGCATGACACCAACGTATAGATACTCATCACCGTGCCTATACGTCATACTCGAAAAATACCACATAGCAAATAGGACTCGACTCCTAATCTCTCAAGCTAAGGTTAGACCAAACACTTACCTCGATGCCACGAACACAATTCAAGACTCTACTATCGCTTTACCTCTTGATTCCACCACCAATTTGCTCATATCTATCCACAAGTTACTTAATTACATCAATAAATGCTAAATGAATCAATTTTAATGCATGAAAATGAGTTTTCTAAAGTTTTACCCAAAAGGTCAAAAATCGCCCCCAGGTCCACATGGTCAAAATCCTAGGTTCGAACCAAAACTCGATTACCCATTCCCCCACGACCAAAATATATAATTTGTTTTGAAATCAGGCCCCAAATTAAGGTCCAAATCCCCAATTTTTGAAAAACCTAGGTTCTACCCAAAACACCCAATTTTCCTCATGAAAATCATTGATTTTGAGTTGAAATCATGTGAAAAGATGTTAATGATTGAAGGAAACGAGTTAAAATTGACTTACAATCGATTTGGAAGAAGAGTTGTCTCTGAAAAATCGCCCAAGAGTGTTTTGATTTTGAAAGAGTGTGAAAAATGAAAGATTTTTGGCTAAGTTATAAAATTGCAGGTTGCAAATGTTGCAATTGCGATCAGGGTTCGCAATCGCTATCCCAAACTTTTGCTAAGTTCGCACTTGCGAAAATGGGCTCGCATTTACGAGCTGGGAAATGCGACCAACATGTCGCATTTGCGACGAGTGGCCACAAGCCGGGGGATCACATTTGCGATTAAAACACTCGCAATTGCTAGATAGGCTGGCCTGGGCTACTTTCGCAATTGCGACATAGCCCTCGCATTTGCGAGCGAGGCTTCGTAAATGCCTGCAGGCCGGAACAGAGCTGAAGCCTGCAATTCCTTAAGTCCAAAAATCCACCCCGTGGCCTATCCAAAACTCACCCGAGCCCTCGGGGCTCCAAACCAAATATGCAGACTAACCTAAAAACATCATACGGACTTGCTCGTGCATTCAAATCACTAAAATAACATCAACAACTATGAATTTTAGCATCAAAATCATGCAATTTCTTAAGAACTTCAAATTTTCCAATTTTCTAAAAAACGATCCGATTCACGTCGTTTCAAGTCGGTTCCTTACCAATTTTCACAAACTCATCTTAAATCACATATAAGACCTGTACCGGACGCCGGAACCAAAATACGGATCTGATACCATCAAATTTTAAAAAAATTTCATTTCCAAAACTCATAAACAATTTCAGAAAATAATTTTCTTTAAAAATTCATTTCTCGGGCTTGGGACCTTGGAATTCGATTCTGGGCATACGCCGAAGTCCCATATTTCCCTACGGACCCTCCGGGACCGTCCAATTATGGGTTCGGGTCCGTTTACCCACAATGTTGACCGAAGTCAACTTAAACTTATTTTAAATGCAAAATTCATCATTTTTAGAGATTTTCACAAAATGGCTTTCCAGCTACGCGTCCGGACTAGGCAGACAAATCGAGGTGATGCCGAAAGAGGTTTTTAAGGCCTCGAAATATAGAATTCACTTTTAAAACAAGTGATGACATTTTGTGTCATCACAAGCCCAAACCAAAAGACGGTTGAACAAACCCATCAAAGGCTAACACAACAAAAAAATAACAAAAAATTCAAAGACTATTTATAGAAGAGACATGACTAGTGTCACGACCTAAATTCCAGCTAGTCTTGATTGCACCTAACCCAACCCGCTAGGTAAGCCAAATGATAGACAACACAACTCAAATAGTCTGAGGTCTCAATACAATAAAACTGCTAATACAAAGCCAAATGGTAGACAACACAACTCAAATAGTCTGAGGTCTCAATACAATAAAACTGCTAATACAAAATAAACTCCCCTAGAAACTGGTAAATATGGAGTCATGAGCTTCAACAAGGGAATACAAGTCTGAAACTAAATAATAAATACACTATCTAAACTATAAAAATAGTATGAAGGGAAACGACAAGTTAAACTGTGACCAAGGATGCAACTCTACCTCTCTTCTAGAAGATAGTCCAGTAAGAAACCTATTGCTAATAACTGGTCCCACACCGGATCTTCACAATAAAGTGCATAGTGCAGTATGAGTACAACCGACCCAATATACGCAATAAGTACGTAAATAAATACGACAAGGTAAGAGAAGCACAAATTACGATACTAGCTATCACCTGTGTAGTTTCATCCTTTTTACCAGTACAGAACAATATTGAAACCAATTCATAAAGAATAGTAAGAAAATATCTGTGTACAATTTCTCAAATACTCTGCTCAAACATTATCTTGGCATATAGAGGTGATATGCAATTATATCAAACAAATTATCAAGGAAATTGCAAGTAAAGATGAAATGCAAAATCCAACATAACACTGGCCAGATTTCCTCAACTTTTCTATATCCGTTCTAGACCACTAATCAATATTCTCAATAATCGCATGTACATCATCAAGAGAGAAACATGAGGGTGTGACCCTAGTGGGGATGAATCCGTATTCACATGCTGTACGGATAACTCATGTGCTGCACAAACAACTCACGTGTTGTACGAACAACTCACGTGCTAATAACATCAATATTTAGATTCACGCGGACAACTAGCATGCCAAAAACACAATCTGCCCGGTATGGTCACAGGCACAACAGTCGGTACCTAGTGAGTATCAAGAATAACCTCGGTGGAGTAGTAACGAGGTTCAATTCAAGAAACTCATTAGTCAAAATAACTTGAGCAAAATGTCAAAGACCGATAGCAGAAAGAATAGCATAAGGCATTAACTGAATCTCTTCTGAATAAGAGATAACTATTTAGAACAAATAAAGGTCCACCCCAACGATAAGTCATCAAATTGAATCGCACACATATGAAACCTTGTGCCTATATTATCAATCATCCTCGCACAAAAAAGACCTCGTACCACAACATAAGTCACGCCCCCACGGCAAAGACCTCGTACCACAATATAAATCACACTCGCACGACAAAGACCTCGTGCCACAATATAAGTCACACTCAAACGGCAAAGACCTCTTATCACCATATATTGTGCACCCGTGTCAGTTATCAATTAAATGTTCAAGAGGAATTTAGCGAGATGCAAATAAAGTAAAGCATGATAACTATTTTTCTTTTTTACTTCAATCCAATAGTTTACTAACAATTCAACAGAATATGAGACAATAACTCTACGTAGACAAATGCATCTTGGCAACCAAATTATCAAGAAAAAATAGAGACACAGATTAACACATTGGCAACAACACAACAAATCATGTAGAATGCATGACACACAAAAGAAGTCGTAAACCATTCCAACACATTAATAACAACAAGAATCACTCTGATGTGCCATATATTAAAATCACAAATCATCCTTATGATGGCGCGTGAGCGTCTCATTTTTAGAATATTTCCCCGAATAGCTTCACGCGCATAAGCCTCCTTATATTGTGGCGTGTGTATCACAATGAAATATTTGCTCTTACTTGCACCACGTGCATAAGCTCCCTTATCTCGCCGCATGTGCATCAATATACACACCACTCTTATGCTGCCGCATCCGCATCTCATCATAATACAACAATCAACCGCGCCACATGTGCACATATGCCTTAAAATCACCATAACAACAATACCAATATCAAAACAAGATATAGCCCACGGCTCAACAATATTATGTACAATATCATAACAATAATAGGGGAATGAACAACAATAAGAGTGCTTCAAACAACAAACAAGTTCCAATTTAAGGCATATTAATAGCCTAAGAGCTAATCCGGTCAATTACCATACATACGCCCGTGTACACACTTGTCACCACTTGTAGACACCATTCCACAAAATACAAATAACAAAATTAGAACAAATCCTAAGGAGAAATTTCCCCTACAAAAACTTAGGCAAGATAGTTACCTGAAATAAACTAAATCAACACTCTAAGAAGCCTTTCCTGTGTAAATCAACCTCCGAACGGCTCGAATCTAGCCAAAATAACTTAATGTCATAAATAAAAACCATAGGAAATGGTTTTGAATAATAAAGCTTCGATCTTTAACTAAAATCAACAAGTAACCCGGGCCCGAACCCTGGAACCTGACAAAACTTAAAAATTTCGAACATCCATTTGAATATGAGTCCAACCATATTAATTTTACTCAAATCCGACTTTGAATCGATGTTCAAAAAAATGACATGTTTCTATATTTAGAAATAATTCAACTTTACACTTTTTATTTTACTCATTTTACTCTTAATGAGAAGCTTTTACAACCATACAAATGTCATGGCCGCACAAATATTCTATTCCTTAAGCTTTTAAGACCACAAGTTTCAAAAGTTCCCTTCTTTTCTCTTAAACTCTGTGCCGAGTCAAACTACCTCATCTAAATTGAAACGGAGGGAGTATTCACTTCAGAAAAGTTTAGATAAAAATTTCCAATTTCTCTTTTAGATTCATTAATCAAATGTAAAATTCAATGATGGATACATGTAAAATAATCAATCTGAGTCAAAACTACTTACCCCAATCCAATTGGTGAAAAATACCTCCACATCGCCTAAATCCGAGCTCCTAAACTCAAAATGTGATAAAATAACTCTATGTCCAAAATGTAAACTTACACTAATGCTTCAGGTGTACCCTTCATGAATGCCGACCTACTTCGCGATTGTGAAGCACTAAATGAACACTGCCCAGAAAAACACTATACGTTTGCGGCCCCAGGCTCACGATCACGATGAACAACTCATCCAAGCCTCTGCGATCACGGTAGAAAACACGCGAACGTGAAAGAAATAGCACCAATT
The DNA here is from genome assembly GCF_000715075.1 of Nicotiana tabacum. Taxonomy (NCBI): domain Eukaryota; kingdom Viridiplantae; phylum Streptophyta; class Magnoliopsida; order Solanales; family Solanaceae; genus Nicotiana; species Nicotiana tabacum. The sequence continues at coordinate 109,305,376 of NC_134101.1, forward strand.
CCCAGCTCCTCTTTGCGAACACAGTTCACTTCACGCGAATGCGAAGAGCAGTCTCTTCTAGTCCAATTTTCCTTCTCCGCGAACGCGATGGATCCTCCGAGAACGTGATGAACAACCAATCCCACTGACCAAATACTCTACGTGATCGCAACATTGCTCCCACAATCACGAAGGTCAACTGGAGCACTAGAAAACTAGCATCACTTGCAAACTCTAAAATGGTCCGAAACCAATTCGAAAGAACACGGAGCCCCTCGGGACCCCGTCCAAACATGCCAACAAGTCCCAAAACATAACACAGACTTACTCGAGGCCTCAAATCACATATAATAACATCAATAACATGAATCACGCCTCAAATTAAACTTAATGAATTATTTCAAATTTTCAAATTCTAAACTTACGCCGAACACATCTAAACAACTCGAAATCACCTCAAATTTTGCACACACGATCAAAGTGCCAACTTTCGGCAATTAGAGCTAAAACCTTCTAGAAATATCCAAATACAAATTCGGGCATATGCGCAAGTTCAAAATTACCATCCGGGCCTAGTGGAACTATCATAACTCCGATTCGAGGTTAAATACACAAAAGTCAAATTTGGTCAACTCTTCCAACTAATGTTTTCAAATTGAGAATCATCTTCCAAATCAATACCAACCATTCTAAAACCAATACCGACGATACGCGCGAGTCATAATACACCATATGAAGCTACTCATGACCTCAAACTACCGAACTGAATGCAAATACTCCAAACAACCGGTTGGATCATTGCATCATCATATATTAATATATTTGATTCTTGATAAATTTTCTTGAATGTATTATTTGGAAATTGATACGGTATCATATTACAATGTGGCACAAGGTCTTTTTCATGTAGGTGTGACATATATTGTGGCACGAGATCTTTTCCGCGCGAGAGTGATTGATAATATGAATGCAAGGTACCACATGCATGTGGTTCTATTTGATGACTTATTCTTGAAGCGGGGCCTTCACTTGTATTGAATTGCTATCACTTGTACTGATGAGCTTCTAGTTATTATTTTTCTGCTAAACATCATGTTGCTAGTCTTTGATGTATAGCATAAGTTATTTGCAAGTGAGTATCTTTTGACTTAAAAACCTCGTCACTACTTCTTTGAGGATAGTCAAGATAGTTACTGAGTATATGGGGTCGGTTATACTCATACTACACTTCTTCACATTCCCCGTAGATTTTGGAGCTGAGTAGTTGTAAAGATGAAGCTCTGCATTGGAGATGTATCAGCATAACGAATTTATGCTACCTTTTTGTTCATGCTAGCTTAGGATTCAATCTCTGTTTATGTAACTTTCAAATAGATGTTTTATTTATTCATTTCACCAGCTTTGTAAATCTAAATTATAGTGGCTCATGACTTGTACTACCAGTCCTTAGGGTAGTTATATTGAATTTTTTTTGTTTTATATATAAAATTGATGATTTCTCCTTGTAGTAGTAGCTTATACAACTTGGTTTACCTAGTGGGTTAGATTAGGTGTCATCACGACATTGGTGGGATTTGGGGTCGTGACATCAACATCGCAGACCCTAGACTCCCCTTCCTATATTTATATATTGTTTATTTTACCAGTCGGTAATATACTTTCCATTTCATACCTATATTCAGTATTATTAGTGGCTCATGTACTTGTGACACCAGATTCTAGGAATAGTCTTGGACAGTGATGGTTGTACCTCTATTATACGTTTATGCTATTTCACCCTTTGTATTATTATTAATGTATCTTAGTTGTTAAACTTCTTTAGTTGTTAAACGTTTTTTTTGTAGCACACAAACAGGTTTTCGTGAGGAATCCAACTTGCATAAAAATTCTGACAATCCACGTCCGACAGCATTCTGAACTTCAACTGCTATGAACCTAGTTCTTGCATTAGCCATACATCATACCTGCGCACCAGTCTGATAGCATAGCAACTGATCTCGCCCAACTATGCCTTATAAAGAGGACTAAGCGGTCGTTGCAAATATAACCCAGTTTACAAGTCCGGAGTCGAATCCCACAGAGAACTAATGCTTAGCTACATTTGCTCAACACAAGTCCAAACAATTTCCTAATTTTAAAGATTATATTGTTTATTTTTATCTAATTAACTAACAAATCTAAGAAGCAGTAAAACTATCAATTAAAAAGGATAATGATTGGAGACAAGATTAAGGAGATCTAGAGTTATGATTTTCCCAATTGTGGGAATCCTTCCCGCTGTGTGTTCTATATATTCGCCTAAGTATTCTCTACCGAACATGAGTACTTTGGGTGTTGTAGCTCTCTCTCGAGCAAATACCACAATTTACTAGACGTATTCTCTCGATCTACACTAGCTAGCACTAATTCACCACTCACTATGATCGCACCAAGGTTTCGTAAATGTTAATCCCGTTTTTAAACCCTCCGTATTGATTTTTCACATGTGTTAGTAGTGATATTATTCAACAACTACCTAAATATGTACTCTCTATCAAGCAGTTCACACTAAATAAGCACAGTCAATTAATGGTCATTCAATCAACGACAACAAACACGTAGTTGAACAAGTAGAGAAATTCAACGGCTTAATTATATAAAATATAACAAGAATTCATCCTACAAAAGGTTCCATCAAAACCCTAGATAACAAATTAGGTATTCATAATAGTATGCAAAACTACAATACTAGAATTAATAACCAATAATGGAAATAAAGAAAGAAAGAGGGGAGAATGTGAAGTTGAATCGTTCTCCTTGCTCTATTTGTGTTCTTGCCTCCCTAAAGTCTTCTCTCTCTTCAAAAGTAGTGTCTCCCCTACCAAAATCACGTTTTAGGATGTATTTATAGTGATTAGGGTTTGTTTGGGTCAAAATTGCTTCTCCTAGTTCGGATTGGAAAAGTTGAATTTTTCTACTCCTGTCCTGGTCTGGCGAAGTGACCCTCACTTTGCTTTCCAGGAAAGTCCTGATTTCTTCTGCTTCATTCCCGATCTGGCGAAGTGAGCCTTGCTTCACTGTCCAAGTCTTTTTTCTTCAGCTCTTTTTCACCATTTTTTCTCCCATTTGATCCTTTTCCGTGCAAGTTTATTCCTACACATAAGAAACATGTAATGAGTATATTTTCACTTCAAAAGCGGTGAAAATTTACACAACTCACATAAGAAATAATACATAAACACACTCAAAACATGCACTTTTCACCATTTATCACCACCCCACACTTAGACTCTTGCTCGTCCTCGAGCAACTTAAAATTAAGCCCATAGATAAGAAATACCTTTCAAAACATACTCAAGTATCACACCAATGACAATTGTTTATATCAATGCTTAGAACCCAGCATATGCACTTTTCATACATCTTCTCAAGTTTTAAACTCATGCCAAGATTATTTAAAATATTCACGTGACTCTTTCTAACATCCTCGCCTCAAAACTTGACTTCAATGCATTACACACTATGAATCGCTCCTTGTGCCAACTCAAAAATCAAAGTCTCTACCAATCCTTTGCAAATCATATGCCCTCACCAACAAACCATAGAGAAAGTAGTCCACGCACTCAATATAAGTTCAAGTATATTTTAAGGGCTCTCAAATCGGAAGAATTTGCTCACTCTCACAAGAAACTCTTATGCCACCCAAGTGCATACCATAGGCTTGCCCATAGTGTAAGTCTCTACTAAATTAAGCTCGCAAAGCCTAGGATCAAGTAGGACTTTATAGGTTATAATGTAGGCTGAGGGACGGGTAGGATATATTTGAGAAAATAGAGACTAACCCTTCTAAGCACTTTAATACACTACATTTCTCTTCTAAGCACCTTCTTGCCATAACCAATTCAATGTCTTTCCATGAAACCATGCACATTTAAGTCCTCCTTTATTAAGAACATTAACATATAGATTTTTACTAGCCCAAACAAAGATATGAGAGGTGTTATTCTTTTTTTCCTCTTTTTTTTTGTGTTTTCTTCTTCTCCTTTTTTTCAGGCTCTTCTTAATTTGGTATTTTCGGCTAGTAATTTTTTTTTTGTTTATATACAAGTGCACCTTGTCGGCCTTTCTATGATTCCAGCCAAAAGCTACCCAATCTCTTTCTTTACTCTTCTAGCTATTTAAGTACTTTTGGAGCTAAAGGTTCAACAAGATTTGATTAAGAACAAAGGGGACTGCTTGTAATGTGATTGCCAAAGAAAAGGTCTACAGGCTCAAAAGGAGTGACTACAGATAGTATTAACACTGGTAGGCAAATAGGTTAAATGGTCAATCAAAGAAAGTCTATATCACTTCCCAAACATCCAAGACTTAATCATTTCGGTTCGACTCACACACAGGGCAAGTTCTAGACTAGCAAGGATGGCACAGAGTACCCCAAAATCTCACCTCACACAATGCACATGACTCACTTAGGACGGCTCGAACCTGACTCTCAAGTTAAAGCAACTACCACAGTCATCATAAAATTTAAGCACACCGAAATTAATCACAAGAGTCGAAAGATGAGCCTCAGTCAAAATAAAGTCACATATATTTTCAAGGCATGTAATTACAAAGATCATGAAAGAAGTACTTAGTTCAAGTGCTCCAGCCCTAAGACCCGATATAAATATGTCAAAATGCATAAATACTCAAGTTCTCCCTATTCCATTATAGTTCAAAAAGAAAAAAATAACAATTTTTTTTCTTTGGACTTTAAACCTTCAAGAAAACTGTTTAGGAAGTCTGTCATCAGGGAAAGTCCAAAACTTTTTGAAAATTCTACCTACAAGAAAAAAAAACTACTACCCGATTCAAAGAGTCATCTCTTGGAAAAGAACCGTAGCAATAAGAAAAACCAAGGGGGATTATTTCTACCTAATTATTTTTTTATTCTTTTTTCAACACACATACAATAACACAACTAAAATGACATAGAAGACCACCCAAATAGTCTCTTCACCGCACACTTAAAATTGTGCATTTTCCCCAATGCACACCCATAAATATAGAGGGTAAAAGAAACTCCCTGATAGACCAAAGACCGAAGTATTAGCAGCTCATGGGGTACTCAGATTTCTACTAGACTTGGTTCTTTGTACGGGCACCGCACACTTCCATTCTAACCATCTCACTTGATTTTGCTTTCTTTCAATAGCCTTGCTTCCCACGCTCCTACAGAAATAAAAAAGCAACACCACAATAATAATATAATAATAAAAAAGAAAAAAAACAGAAAACAGTAAAGCTGGGTTGCCTCCTAACAAGCGCTTAATTTAATGTTGTGGCACAATTGGAATCACTTTTTATCTCAACCTCAAGCTTATGAATTGAACCCCAAGTTTTGCTTCAAGGTTTCTACTATGCTCCAAGGGTTGTGGAACAAATCTAATTTTCCCAAGAAAATAATGTAGTATTCTGCACTTCTTAGCCTTTGCATGAGGTATGTAATTCTGACTTTCTAGCAAGAAGAATTTCAAAAATTGGCTCGGATGACTCTATTTCCATATCATCATCTAAACACGATGTGAAAAAATGCTTGAAGTGTGGAACAATGCCCTCAACTGCATAAATATTAGGACTGTCAACATCCTTAACACCCATGACACTAAAGTCAACCAAATATGTATCCTCAATGTCCGTGGTTGAATCTAGTATCTCTTCTACAGCATCGACATCCTCAAAATCTAGTTCGATTGATTGTTGGTGTTCTACTCTGACCTCCTCCGTTAGCACCTCAATTTCGGCATCTAATACATGCTCATTTTGGCTACTATCCACAATATCAGGTGGTTGAGAATTAAATGCTTCAACTAATTGACTCACTTGTGCCTCCAAGTTAAGAATAGTTGCCCCTTGCCTTTGGATAGTGTTTCCTAGCCTGTGTATCTGCAGTTGTTTCTCATTACTTTATTCTATGAGGCACTTTAACATATCTTTGATCTCCTTCAAGTCAGCTTCCCTGGGTTCTTTATTCCTATTAACTTCACCAGAAAAAGTACAACCATCATAGTAAGGGGTTGGGGGAGGATAAGAAATATAAGCACAACCATAAAAGTGACCATCTTGACTACCACAATTATTACATACATTCCACATATAAGATTGAGTTGGTGCACATAACTCACTCTCAGGAAATTTTGACAACTTTGTCGCAGGTGGTTTCCTCCATAATAAGCACAAGAAAGATCAACAGTAGAATTACCAACATCGAAACTCTCATAATTCCAATATGCCATATCTCTCAATTCAACAACTAAAACTAAAATAAAAATCAAATACAAAAAAAAAAGTTCAAACTTAAAACTTAGCAATATGTACACCTACAGCTACACTATTAGTTCTCCGGTAACGGCGCCAAAATTTGATCACGCCCTACTATGCCTTATAAAAAGGATTAAGTGGTCATTGCAAATATAATCCGATTTACAAGTCTGAAGTCGAATCCCACAAAGAACTAAGGCTCAACTATAGTTGTTCAATATCGCTAAGAAACACAAGTCCAAACAATTTCCTAACTATAAATATTATAATGTTTATTTTTATCTAATTAACGAACAAATCTAAAAAGTAGTAAAACTATCAATTAACAAGGATAATAATTGGAGACAAGATTAAAGGGGTCTAGAGTTATGATTTCACCAATTGTCGGAATCCTTCCTATTGTCTCTTCTATAATTTCGCCTAAGTATTCTCTACCGATCATGAGTACTTTGGGTGTTGTATCTCTCTCTCTCGAGCAACTACCACAATTTACTAGACGTATTCTCTCGAACTATACTAGCTGACACTAATTCACCGCTCTCTACGATCGCATCAAGGTTTCGTTATCTCTAATCCTGCCTTTTAACCCTCCATATTAATCTCTCACATACGTTAGGAGTGATATTGTTCAACAACAACCTAAATATGTACTCTCTCTCGAGCAGTACATACTAAATAGGCACAATCAATTGATGGTCATTCAATAAATAGCAACAAACACGTAGTTGAACAAGTAGAGAAATTCAATAGCTTAATTATATAAAAGCATAACAAGAATTCATCCAACAAAAGATTCCATCAAACCCTAGATAACAAACTAGATATTCATAATAGTATGCAAAAACAACAATACTCGAATTCATAACTAATAATGAAAATAGAGGAAGAAAGAGGGAAAACGTGAAGTTGAATCCTTCTCCTTGCTCCAATTGTATTCTTTCTACTCTAATGTCTTATCTCTCTTCAAAAGTAGTGTCTCCCCTCCAAAATCACGTTTTAGGATGTATTTATAGTAATTAGGGTTTGTTTGGGCCGAAAGTGCTTCTCCTAGTTCGGATTGGGAAAGTTGAATTTTTCTGCACCGATCCTGGTCTGGCAAAGTGACCCTCACATCACTGTTGGGGACTTTCCTAATTTCTTCTTCTTTGGTCCCGGTCTGGTAAAGTGAGCCTCGCTTCACTATCCAGGACTTTTCTCTTCAGCTCTTTTTCACAAAATTTTCACCCATTTGATCCTTTCCATGCAAGTTTAATGAGCATATTTTCACTTCTAAAGCGGTGTGAACTTCCATAACTCACACAATAAATAATACATAAACACACTTAAAACATGCACTTTTCACCATTTATCAGCAACCTGTCCATCAACTTGGTTCTTTTAGCACAGTAGATCTTATATTAATCATCAAAATACAATTCGTTCTTAGCTCAAAAGTCGCTAATATTTAATCAGGCACTGTGGTTTAATTAGGCTATTGTCACTATATATTGGCACTATTATATCTTCTATCTATTTATAATGACCCGACTGATCATTTTGAGTATCTGCATTTCGTCCTGTATATTGAGGGCTCAAGGATCTCTGCAGGATGTATTATGACTTGCGTAAATCATTGGTGTTGGTTTTCAAGTTATTCGAAATTGATTCGGAAGAACGAACTTCAAGATTTAAGCTCTAAGTTAGAAAAGTTGACCAAATTTGAGTTTTTAGCATTTGACCTCATAATGGAGTCTCGTCAGTTCTAATAGCTCCGTCGGGTGATTTTGGACTTAGAAGCGCATCCGAATTGTAATTTGGAGGTCCATAGTCGAATTAGTCTTTAATTGGCGAAAGTTGGATTTTTGGAAAGTTTGACTGGGAGTGGACTTTTGATATCGAGGTCGGATTCCAATTCCGGAAGTTGGAATACATACATCATGGCAAATGTCACTTGTGTGTAAAATTTGAGGTCAATTGGAGGTGTTTTGATAGGTTTCGGCATCGGTTGCAGAAGTCAAATTTTCAAAGTTCATTTATTTTGACTTGAGGTGTGATTTATCATTTCGAGGTTGTTATGTGTGATTTGAAGCTTCGAGTAGGTTCGTTTTGTCATATAGAACTTGTCTGCAAAATTTGGCGCCATTTGGAGTTGATTTGATATGGTTCGGACGCTTGGTTGCGATTCTAGAAGTTCTTGAAGTTTAATTTGATCTTCATGCGTTTTACCATCCGGTTCGTGGTTTTAAAAGTTATTTTGATGATTTGAGCACGCGAGAGAGTTCGTGTTGAATTTTTGAACTTGGGTGCATGATTGGTTTGGAGCGCTGAGGACTCGCGTGAGTTTCAGAATGATTTTTCATAATTTTTGAGTATTGATTCTGGTTTAATCACATTTGCGATGTTTTGGTCACAAATGCGGTCATCGCATTTGCGAAGCAGCCTCGCATTTGCAAACCTGGGCTGTTGGGCAAGAATTCGCTTTTGTGAAGAATTCCTCGCATTTACGAAGGCTCCCTTTTTGCATTGCGAAGCATTTGGCTGCAAATGCGACCTTGGAAGGAAAGCTTCAGTTTCACATTTGAGATAAGTTGTTCGCATTTGTGAGGGTCGCATTTGCGAACCCCCGGTCACAAATGCGACATCTACAATTTGCTACATGTTGAGAATTTCGAGATTTTGCTTCATTTTGTTATATTTTTATCCCTGGCTTTGATGGGAGGCAATTTTTGTGAAGGGATTTTTATACCAAATTATTGGGTAAGTATCTTTAATCATTTCTCAACTACATTTCATGATTATATATAAGATTTAACATCAAATTCATGAAAAATCTAGCAAAAAATTTGAGGATTTTGTCAAAACTTTGAAAAATGAAAATTATGGATTTGAGAGTCGAATAGGACTCGGATTTGAAAACTAAATACTTATTCAGATTCGTGAGGCTATGGGTATCATGACCTACCCTTGAACTAGGGTTTTGACCAGGCGGGCCCTGGGTTTGACTTTTATTGACTTTTTAGAAATTGAACAAAAATCATAATTTTATTAATTGAAATTATTTTCTCTTGCATTGTATGATGTATTTAAGTCGTATTTGGCTAGATTGAGCCGAGCGGAGGTGAATTGGTAAAGAAAAAGCTAAATTTGAGTATTGAGTTAGCCGAATTGAGGTAGGTGTCTTGCCTAACTTTGTTGAGGGATTTTTTCATTCTATTTTACATTGTTTGCTACATGCAGGGGTGATACATATATGAAGTGACGAGCGTATATGTATATTCCAGGATTAATCATGCTCGGGGGTAGATTATGTTATAATTGTGTCTTGTAAAATTACATGAACTTCTTGCTTCATGCCTCACTTGACTTCTAGATATTAAGAACATAGTATTAAATATTAGAAATCAAGACTTAACTTTTTATTATAACTTGATCAAATTTAACGGAATCCTGAGGATACATTGATGTGTCTAATTCGGTCATCACTATGCGTAATCATTAATACATTCCTACAGCCTATCTTCTTGAGATACTAGATTCTAAACTTGTGTTGTTGACCATTTGTGAGATTTGTGGAAGTACTTTAATAATACGGTTCTTGAGAGTTTATTGAATCATTATTGGCTTGGAAAGTTGTGATTGGGATTTGTTTGGAATATTCGTTTAAACACTCTCCTTGATATTATTTATGCTTCCTGCCCTATTTGTCATTGATACACATGTGCTTGGTAAGGAAGAGTGTAAATCACGAAAGGTGAAGTCGTGCGATTTTTTATACATTATCATGTGAGAGAGAGTGTAAAGTACAAAGGGTGATGTCGTGCCATATTATTGAGAGTAAAAGTACGAAGGGTGATGTCGTGCCATATTATGTGAGTGTAAAGCATGAAGGGTGATGCTGTGCCATATCATTGAGAGTAAAAGCGCGAAGGGTGATGCCATGCCACATCATTTGAGAGTAAAAGCACGAAGGATGATGCCATGCCATTTTATTTATATTATTATGCTTTTATATTATCATGAGATCATGGCACGATGGGTGTTTCCGTGCAGGTGAGGATGAGGGACATGCATTATATTGTGATATCTATTTTCCGTGTGTAAGTTCATGTCTTTATCTTGAGCGGTTATTGTCGTACTTATAGATCTCGTGTGACTTGTTGTTATTGTCCTGTTCTTGCTCTCTATTTCCATCATTGTTGTGTTGTCCATATCTTCTACTTGTTGAATTTTCAAACACATGCCCACTTCCTGCTATTATAATTACATTTGTGTCGTGTTGTTGCACTTTAGTAGAAGCCCTTTTTCTATGTTAGTCATTCATGCCTCTACTTGTTAACTTATAAAGATCATGTGTTTCCTTCTTATTTATTAGATCTGTACTTAGGCCTCCATCATGCTAGTTAATTGAAGTTGATATTCCTTATTTTTGAATTGATATCATTACTCAGATGCTTTCTGCCTAGTCTTTTACTATTGCCCACATGTATATCCTTGTTCAGTAATGCTACTTGCGTATTTCCTACTTTGTAATTTCTGTTATCGATATTTCCTTCATCTGGTTGGTTCTATTATATGTGTATTGGGTGAGGATGAGATAAAAGCACGAAGGGTGTTGCCGTGTAATTGGCTTGATATCTAAGTACATTCCTCATGTTATGAAAGTTATGAAGTGACTGTAGTGATTTATCGGTTTCATTCTAGGAAAAGGATTGGTCGAGATATTGTAAGATGCTAAATTGTGATCACTGCCACTATTCGGTTATTGTTTATGTATTCGTTTCATGTATTCTTCTTTATTATATCATGGTATAGTTCTATTGCTGATTTACGGTGCAAGTCTTATCAGTGAGTATCTTTAAACTAAAAAGCGTCGTCACTAGTTCGACGAGGTTAGACAACATACGTACCATTACATTGGATCGGTTGTACTGATACTACACTTCTGCACATTGCATGAAGATTTTTAGAGCGGAGCTACTAGTGATTTCGGAAGTTGACTCTGAAGATGCTCGTGCATTCCAGATATAACTGCCACTTGTCCTTGGTAGCTTAGATTTTAGAAACCTGTTTATGCCAATTTCAAACATATCGTATAATTATTTGTATCATCTTTGTAAATTTCAAAGTCTTAGAAGCTTATGATTCGTACTACCAGTTCTTGGGCGAATTTGTAAATATTCAGATAATTCTTTCCTATTTTCCTATAATCTCATTTGAATTGTATTTTTTGTTAGTTGGCTTACCTGGCGGGTTGAGTTAGGTGCCATCACGACTAGTGATTTTTGGGTCGTGTTGTAGAATTGCATCAAGATTTTGTTTTTGTCTTTATGATTTGATTGTTTCTCCTGAATTAATTGTGTTGCAACTGCTTCTAAACTATATCAAGAATTCTTTTACCTGCTAGATTGAATTTGCATGTTGCCTTTGAATCAATTTGCATTGCAATGATTCGAAAGTGTATCAAAATTTCTTTTTTGTTGCTCAATTAAATCCATCTGTTGCTTTTGAATCTATGAATTACAAGGCTCGATATTGTATCAGAAACTACGTTTTTCTGCATATCAAAGTTGTAAATACTATCAACTATGTCATATTTTCAAGTTCTGAGATAATCTTCCACTGATGTTAATGGCAAGTTCCACCTGAGTGAGAAACATGGAAATCTTTTGGGAGGCGACCGACATATCTAAAAATGAATCATCAAAAATACAATTGAAAAGGAAATTCTAACCTTCATGCGCTAATCGTGGTAATATATTGTGTATGGTCAAAACCAAGGAGCTCGATTTTGAAATCTTACATTGGGCTATAAGTCCGAGTCTGGGCGACTCGAAGTGGGGGTCAGATCAGGGTGAAGGATACACGCCTCGAGGAAGCAGATCGAAGGCCTGGCATGACCTACATCGAGGGCAGTACATCCTCGAGGGTACTCAAGAAAGAGCGGGAATTTCTCAAGGACACGTGGATCAGGGCATAAATTAAAGTATAAGATTTGTACAAAAGGTACAGATCCGTACTAGGTTATTATACATCTGTACCAATAGAATTTTTACCTCAATTAGGAATGTACTATATTGAGGTTTTCTCCTCCTATATAAAGGGGACCCCAATTATTTTGTAAGGATCATCTCACATTATTCACTATAATAGAATATTTTACTCCACCTTTCTTGTTTAACGTGCTCAATAAGTGTTCTTCTGCTTTATTACTTTGACTGTATTATTCATACTTCACTGTTCTTAGTTGACCTCAAGGTCCCCAAGAAAGCCAAGCTCGAGGTCCTCATTGTTATAGCAATGCTGATTTAGTTCATCAATTGTTCTTACTTAAACTCAATATTACTTGTATATTCACTAGTATTAGAATAAATCACATATCTTTAAAACCGCAAATTACAATTAATTGTTACCCCCATTTTTTGAGGAAAACCGTTTGTCGCCCACCGTGGGGAAAAATATAACAGTGATTGGTTTAGTTCTATTTTCTAATAACACACATTATACTTTACACTTTTTCTTGTCAAAGATTCTTTGATTTAAGGCTTAATCATGTCTAGCACACAGAATGCACCTATTCACGAGGACGAAGGTTTTGGAGAAAAGAGTGGTATAGGGGTCGGAGTACCACCCATAAACCCTGAGGGACTGTCAAATGTGGAGCCAGTTGATATCAGTTCACACAATGCTCTAAACACGTACGCAGGCACAGATTCCACAAGGATCGCACATAGGGAAGACCGAGCAGGAGGCCAGGAAACACGAGGGATGGAAGAAGGAGGAGTCAGCCTCCAAGTGATATTCGAGATGCCGCAAGCTCAGCAAGTTGCCCTCGCTCAGCTTCAGAGTTAGAACATAACTCCTAACACCGCTGAACCAGTAAATGCCTGACACGATCTAGCGCTAGAAAGACCCAACGAAAGTGGCTTGGGGACTGACCCCGCAATCATGAAAATGCTCGAGGAACTAACTAAAAGAATCGAGTCAGGAGAAAAGAAGGTAGAAGACAACGATAAAAAGGTGGAAACTTATAACTCCCGGGTAAACCAAATGTCGGGAGCACCTCCAATTTTGAAAGGTCTAGATGCCAAGAAATTCATACAAAAACCTTTCCCTCCCAAGTGCGGCTCCAATGCCCATTTCCAAGAAATTTTTCATTCCCGATATACCAAATACAATAGAACAACTGACCCTAATGACATATTACCACATGCACTTGTGGCGTAATAGGGAATGATTTGGAAGACGATGAGATTGAATCAGTTTTGCTAAAAACGTTTAGGGAAACTCTGTCTAAAGGTTCCATGATTTAGTACCATAAGCTACCTCTGAACTCTATCGATTCGTTTTCCATGCTGACAGACTCGTTTGTGAAGGAACATGCTGGTGCCATAAAAGTTGCAACAAGGAAACCCGACATATTCAAGATAAAGCAAAGGGAGAAGGAGATACTGAAGGAGTTTGTATCCCATTTCCAATCAGAACGAATGGAGTTACCGCCAGTCTTCGCTGACTGGCCGTGCAAGATTTCACTCAGAGACTGAATGAACGAAGCTCAATAGCTTCGAATCAGCTGAAGCAGAACAAAGATTAGGGTCGAGTATCCCGCTGTGACTTGGGCGGATGTGCATAACAGATACCAATCAAAGATAAGGGTCGTGGATGACCAGTTGGGAGCCCCCTCGGGCTCAGTTCATTCTAACAGATTTGCAGCCAAGCCCTCGAGGGACTCAGACCAAGGGTTGAGATTCAAAAAGGAAAGATATAAACCGTACATCAAAGATAGAAGGAACATTTCAAGGCGTAATACACCTCGGAATGATCGAAGAGTAGATCGAGGCCAAAATGCTCGAGGGCTCATGAGCAAAATCGGGTTTGATAGGTTCTCGAAACCGATGGAGGCACCCAAATTGTCAGAATACAACTTCATTGTCGATGCCTTGGGTATCGTCTCAGCCATTGGCAAAGTTAAATATACTAGATGTCCCAAGCCTATACAGACCGACCCTTCTCAGAGGAATCCCAACTTAATATGTAAGTATCACGGTACTCATGGGCATAGGACCAAGGATTGCAGGAAGTTTAGGGAGGAGGTAGCCCGGTTATTCAATAAAGGGCATTTTCGTGAATTTCTCAGTGACTAGGCTAAGAACCATTTCTGAGAAAGAGATACAAACAGGAAGAATGAACCTAAAAAACCTAAACAGATCATTCACATGATCATCGGTGGAGTCGACATCCTATAGAGACCCATATTCAAACATACCAAAGTATCCATCACAAAAGAGAAACAGACTAGGAGCTATGTGCCCGAGGATGACCTATCGTTCTGTGACAAAGAAGCAGAGGACGTGTCCCAGCCTCACAACGATGCCTTGGTAATCTCTATCCTTTTAAATAAAGTTCAGATTAAAAGTGTTTTGATGGATCCAGGTAGCTCAGCGAACATAATCAGATCGAGGGTTGCGAAACAACTCAGCCTGCAAAATCGGATTGTACCTACATCCTGGGTGTTGAATGGTTTCAACATGGCAAGTGAAACAACAAAGGGAGAAATTATTTTGTCAGTAAGCGCAGCCGGGACCATACAAGACACCAGGTTCCATGTCATCGAAGGTGGCATGAGGTATAACGCACTTCTCGGAAGGCCATGGATACACAATATGAGGGCAGTGTTTTCGACCCTCCATCAGATGATGAAGTTCCCAACAAAGGAAGGAGTGAATAGTCCACGGAGAACAGCATGCTGCAAAAGAGATGTTTGCAATCGAGGAAGCGGTGCCGATGCAGGAACCCTTGACCTCGGAGAAGTCGAGCCTCAAAGATAAAACAGGTGGCTAAGTAGAAACACGGCTCCAAGTCTAGACAGAAGTAGGATAAACAGGTAACCGAAGGTGAAGAAGGGAACTCCTTAGCTCCATGAACCTCCATTGTCCCCGAGAAGCCCGATACTACCAAGTTAACTGCTCAAAAGAAAGGTACACCGGGGAACAAGATTAACCCCCAAACTCAGGAAAAAACTCATTTAGTTTATTATTGATGATATAAATTGCATTGCTTGGCACCGTTCAAATATGACATGGATTCATCCTTAAATCACCACACATAGACGGAGCAACAGTCCCAGGTTCAAACCAGTAAAACAAAAAGGGAGGCCCCCAGTTCAAAAAACTTCGTATCAATATCCAGTCAATAGGATGTGTGATGAATAGACAAATAAATTAACAAAAGACTATATTGATGATATGACTAGTTAGGTCCCTGTGCATAGAGGACCATTTTAATTCATTTGTAGGAAACATTCAACATTTTGGGGCGACGTGGCACGAAGCTCAACCTAGAGAAACATGTCTTCGAAGTTGGAACGAGTGAATTTCTCGGCCTCATGATGTTAAATCGAGGCATTAAGAATCATTCCCAACCAGTTCAAGGCTCTCTAAGATACCATGATCATGGATAGCAAGGCCTCGGAGTCGTTGGTAAAGGATCTTACAAGATCGGCACGATAGGAGCTTTTAAAGGCTTGCGATCTCGAAGACACCCTTCTTACACCAAGGCCATATGCTTTAAAGCATGCATTGCACTCTTTTTTACTTGGCTCGGATTTTGTCCCAAATGGGTTTTATCTGCAAAGTTTTTAACGAGGCAACACCTATATGCTACCTAAGGAACATTCAACAAAGTATTCAAGGCTTCTTTTCGATCAACCTCGAATACTAAGGGGCATCACCCTCAGAGGTTATATCCTCGAAGAAAGCAATTCATGCCAAGGAGGGCCTCAATAAGGAATGTTGTAATAAGTCAAACGGTCAAAAAAACCGTGTCCACATAGAATAGTCGAGCCCCCAGCGGCAAACATGTACGCATGAATCAACTATTTGAAGAAACATTTTTTATTTCAAAATTGCCTCAAAGAAGTCCACTACTTTCACATTTAATGGCTCAAGGGACAAAACCCCGAATGCACTCGAATACTGGGGGACTGTTATCGACTATCGACATACTGAGTTATCAAATACTCGAACTTATAAGACCTCAAAGAGGAACATTCGAGCTCACAAGACCTCAAAGAGGCATATTCGAGCTCATAAGACCTCGAAGAGGCATCTCCTCGATATTAAGGCCAAGGCCATCACACTCGGGCACAAAAGGCTACGGCCATATAAAAGACTATGATCGTAAGAAAAGGCTACGACCGAAATAATACGGCTCAGAGATGTCCGACTTTCACTATAAATTAAAGGCCTTCAACTATTAAGAATCGGTTAAATCAGGCTACCCTCGGCAAAAGCAGAATATGAAGGGCTTCGATAAATTCAGCCCCTGAAAAACCTAAGGGCTCCGATAAATTAGCCCTCGGATGATCCAAAGGCTTCGATAACACTGGCCTTCGGAAAAACATTTAGAGGTATTTGATTATGCTTACGCAAACGAAATGACTAATAAGGTTCCGATACGTCGAGCCTTCGAAAACCCAACGGGTACAAAAACACATGCTATGGCATAACTAAAATTTCACTAAGTCTTTTAGCCGAAATGAGGGAAAAATTACATAGCCATTTTAGAGGCCGAAACGGCCCAATATAAAGAGCCTAAGAGAAAGCTTAAAAGAGCCTAAGGGCTGATATATAAGAGCCCAAGGGCCAACATCGAAAGGCTTAAGAGCCAAAAACTTATAGTTCGAGACTTTACTCTCACTTCGATCCGAACTCAAGGTTCGCAATATCCCGAGCTTGCATTAGATCGATTTAAATTTAGCTCAAAGATTATTATATCTAAAAGATCTAAGGGTTTTGTAACACCCCGAACCCTAAACCAATCCTTGGATTAATCATTCAAACGAAGTCTTCCATAAATAAAGACAATGTTAAATCCAGCACAAACCAAAGACAAGATAAAAGTTCCCCTCGTATTTCCAAAATATGATTACATGAAGAATTTACACAAGAGAGGCTTACAAGGAAACAAAATAAAGTAACCTAAAACTACTTCGGGGTCACATCCTTAGCAGTTGCATCTTCAAGAGTCGCATCTTCAAGAGCCTCACCCTCGGGGACTTCATCCCCATATCCTTTATTCTTAGAGACACCGACTGAATCATCCTCATCGGAAAGTAGAATGGCCACCTCTTCTTCCAAAATCTTCTCCGCTTCAATATCGACTGAAAGGTCGAAGCCGCGGGCATGCATCTCCTCAAGGTTCATCCTCCAGGATTGACACCTAGCATGGTCACGAGCACTTGATAACTAGCCTTTGTCGTAGAAAAAATCTCCCTTGCACAAGCATTATCAGCTTCGGCATCAGCTCGCTATGAAGCCATAATTGCTGCAACATCAGATTTAGCCTTGGCCAGCTCAGCAGCAGATTTGGCTTTAAGCTCCTCGATCTCGAGGCCTCGAGCTTGGCTCTCCTTCTTCACACATCGAAGTTGTCGTTCGAGCGAAGCTAACTACTCTCTTAGAGTTTCCTTCTTAGAAGCGAGATTGTCCATACCTTGCCTCAACCCCAGGGTCTCGTTTTCTTTCACCTTAAGCTCCTCCCGAAGTTGTGTCTCCAAGTCGGCCTTCTGCTGAAACTGCTATTTACCTTGAAAATGGTAACTACAATTATATTGATTTTGTGGTCTAAAAATACATTATTTATCTTAGCACTAGTTGTTAGGCAATAGATGCTAAGTGTGAGTAAAGAAAATAAGAAATGCAAACCAATAGGGTCACAAGGCTGTGCCTCGAGCTGATCGGAGCAGGGCCTCGAGGTCTAGCTGGGCTAATAGCGATTAACGATTGATGAAGAATCAATGATAATGAGGGCCTCTCAGATGTCCTTTTGCATTTAATAATGAGCAATAAATGAAGAACAATGATGAATAATGAATGAACAATGAAAGAACAAGCAATAAATGTGTGGAACAATTGTTTAGGCAGAGAGGAGGGAACGTTTTATTGTATTCAATAGGTTGTGTATTCAATCCTTATCCAAGAGCTTACAAGATGATAAGGGTCCCCTTTATATAGGAGGGGGATCCTTACATAGTAGATGTCTAATCATGATGGGAAAATGCTATTGGTACAGCTGTATAATGGTTCAATGCGGATCTGTACTATTCTTTGCAGACTCCGTCAGTCCTCATCACGTGCCCTCAGGGGTCTTCCGCCTTTTCATAACAGTCATCGATTTTCCTTGCCGCCTCGAGGTGCGTCATAACGAGTCTTCGATATGCCCTATTGAGGTGGGTGCTTAGAGAATGAGCCTTGGGTTGTGCTTTGATCCTATCGAGGCCGGGCTCGAAAATGCCATGGAAACCTTAAAATCAGCCTTCCCCGATTTTAACCGCATGTAGATAGTCCCCGTGTTCCTTGGAATGAAATAACAAGGAACGGTTTGAATTCTTCAACTCTTCAATGCATCCATTATTATGTCAGTTACACCACGTGATCGGTTGATGTGACAAAAAGGGACATTCAAAAGTAACATTCGCACGGTTCTTAAAAATCCTCGAACTGATCATGACGGTTGGCCGCCCGTTGGTTTTCCCCAATGTGCATTACTGGTCTCTATAAATACCTCAGTCTTTTACCCCTTATTCTCTATCATATCTCCGAACTTTCAACAACTTTCCTTACTTTTTTCATGCGCTTGTTTCTTGCCCGGGTTTTTTCTTTTCCTCTGAAATCTTTCAGTAGAAATGGTGAAGACCTCCGAACCATCCCTCAAGGTGATAAAGATTCTTCGTCTTCATGCTCATCTAAGGGAAAAATCATAATGCCTCCTAGTCTTGAAGAATGTATGCCCAAACTTTATGAGACATCCTTCGATTTTTCAGTTGACAAGCCTTCTTCAAAATCGGGGCGGTGCGGACCCATGTCCTGATACATTAGTTTCATCATCGACATTGGGAAGGTAAAAACTGACTGCCGCTGGGGAGAGGTGGTGCAAGTGGAGGTTCCCTCTTGGGAAGAAGATATAACGACACACAAACCTTGTTTCCTCTATGTGTATATATATCTTTTTACCCTGGGTTCGGTAGAACCATCCTCGTCATCGATAGACCCCGTAATCCTTGATTTCTGTGGACAATATTGGGTGACGCTCGGTCAAATTCATCCATCATTCTGGCGTGTTGTCTACATGATTAGGTATTTTACAAATAAGGCTGAGGGGGTGCCTTTTACCCTTGATTACCTAATTAGGATGTACATCCCCCGACTGTATCGAGGCGGCTTGATTAAGCTGCAGCGTCAGGCTTCGAAAGCCTTCTTTGCCTGTACTGATGAAGGCAAGGGCAGGGGGTGGATGAGTCTCTTTGTCCGGGTTAGGGTCTCGAATTTAATTCCTGCTGAGAGGATTCCATTCCCCGATGAATGGAACATGAATCGTAAGTGAATATGTTGACTAACTATATTTGCATTTCTTTGGGCCATTGTCCCCCTGAACTAACTTCTCTTGTTGGTGCAGCCGTTGAGTGGTACCCCGACGTACTCAAGGATCTTGCGGGTTGTGTTCGCCAGCTCGATTCGATCTACCCATATGATAAACGTGTATGGCGCGATCTGGCCAAGGGCCGATGGGAAGATAAAAACCAAGGTGAGGTTTCTCTTCTATTGAATTTGAGCTCGCTACAGAAGGTCCCCCTTAACCGTATTCTCAACTTTCGTAACTTATGTTTGCGTTTGTGTAGGCCTGGGAGATGTTTCTTTGATGAGGGTAGGTTCCTCCGAGGAGGTGGACACTTTAAGTCTTGCAAGGAGAAGAGGAGAAAAAAAAATCGCCGACTAAATCTTCAAAACTGAAGAAGGTGAAAGTTCAGAAGCCTGAGGTTGATTCAGAGGCCCTAACTTCGGGAGCAGCAGAGGACCCCCGAGTTGGGTGTGGAGAGAAAGATGACTCTCCGCTAGCACCCGGAAGGAGGAAGCGTGAGCGCTTCGGATCTTGCTGAGCCGATGGCTATTGAGCCGATGTCAGATAAATCAGAAGTTGTAGATGTTGTCCCATCTTGGGCCGAGGAGGCTCTCGAGGATGGGTCAGATGGTGTTTCTAGGCCGTTTGACGGTCAAAACATTTCTTGAGCCGAGGGGCGTTTGGTAGATGAGTCAAGGGAGCCCAGTCTTGAATTTCTTGGGAGGCAAGGGAAAGCCCCGATCGATCTAGCTAGAGTTATTGATGTGGGTGAATCTCCACCGGTCCAACACTCCCTCCGAGGGGGATTCGAGATGCCAATAATAGAGAAATTTTTTATGCGGGGACATCCCTCGGGGGGAATGACTTGTTTGAAGGGCTCCTAACTGGGGTCGGAAAAAGCCTCAATCTTAACGCCTCGCTCATTTTTTAGGAAGCCGAGAGGCTCCGCAAATAGGTAATCATTCGTGAATTATTCTCTGAGTTCCGATCTTCATCTTCCTAATTTTGTTCTTTTATGCTTTCAGGTTATAGTGCTTTACAATCAGGCCTTTTCTAAGTCCCAAGCCGAGCTGGCCCACTATGAGGAAGAGTCTAGGAGGCTCTTATCAGAGGCTGACGAGTTCAGAGCTCTTTCTAGCAAGAAGGAGGAAGAACTTTGCGAAATTCGAGCTCATTTGGAGACGATGTCTTAAGAGTGGACCGATCTTGCCGAGCAGGTAATATGACCTTCGTATGTCTCTATTTTTGTGCTTCCTCGACTTTAGCGTTTAACATCTTTGGGTGATTTTTGCATCTTGAGAAGAAAAATGCCCTAATAGAGGAGGGGCTTAGAGCTAGGGATGCTGATATTCTCGTACTTAGGCAGCATATGGACAAGATGGTCCCCAAGAGAGATACCCTCTAGGGGAAGTTGACTTTAGTTGAGCACTGCCTTCAGGAGGCAATAGCGGATAGTGGTAAGTATAAGGATCTCCATGCTAAATCGGCTGTCGCGCTATCCACAGCCAAGGCCGAGGCCAATGCGCTCATTTCCTCATACCGAAAAGATGTCACTGCTGCAAATACTCGGGCCAGGAAGGTCTTTGAGGATGCCGAGTTTGAACTGGCCCGTTTCCCTAGAGTGTGCCCAGTTAGAGTCTCGGAGACAGGCTCTCGAGGATGTATAGGCAGGGGGCATTGATTTATCTGCTAAGATTGAGAAGGTGAAGGCCTTAGCGGAAAGGTCGGCGGCCTCACTTACTTCTGATGAGGATTCAACTAGTGGCTCAGATAGCGGTGGAGATGAAGAAGAAGTCCCCGAGGGGAAAGAAGCCGTTGATGACCAGGGTGCTGAGGGTCAAGCTGTAGATGGCGCAACTCTTGAGGAGACTCCATCCGACCAAGTGACTCCAGTCGAGGATTAGGCTTTCTTTTTGTTTCTGTGTAATGGCCCCTTGTGGGCTTTGTAAACATCTTTCACCAATATAAGAATTTCTTTATTTCACCTTCGATTTTGCTGAGCCCCATTCTGCCTTTGTTTGCGAAGAATTTAAGTGTATGACTCTAGCGATTAGTACGAATACTAGGCCCGGAACATCACAAACCCTTAGGTTATTAATCGATTGATACAATGCTTCTTAAAGTCCTTTGTTACTTTTTTGACTAAGTTTTGATTGATTCGATGCGAGCTTAGGTCATCGGGACTTCTGAGTCCGAATTGGGTGGGAGCTAGATCTCGTTGATGGTTCTCGATTAAGAGTTTTTCCTAACTAACCTTTGAACTTAGCTACCGGGGGAGCGCTCACTTGTTTATCCGTAAACAAGGATAGATTTTAGGATTTTACCAATAGTCCCCGAGCGAGGACTTACTCGCACTTGAGCAGCCTTTGGGCTTAGTAGTCGAGCGAGCGTTCGCTCGAACTCGAAGTAAGGATAGCCCTAAAGCTTTATGAATAGTCCCCGAGTGAGGACTAGCTCGAACTCGGGTAGCCCTTGCGCTTAATAGTCGAGCGAGCATTCGCTCGGACTCGAAGTAAGGATAGCCCTGATGCTTTATGAATAGTCCTCGAGTGAGGACTGGCTTAAACTCGGGTAGCCCTGGGGCTTAATAGTCCAGCGAGCATTCGTTCGAACTCGAAGTACAGATAGCTTTGAGGCTTTATGAATAGTCCCCAAGTGAGGACTGGCTCGAACTCGGGTAGCCCTTGGGATTAATAGTCGAGCGATCATTCACTCAAACTCAAAGTAAGGATAGCCTTGAGGCTTTATAAATAGTCCCCGAGTGAGGACTGGCTCAAACTTGGGAAGCCCTTGGGATTAATTGTCAAGCGAGCGTTCGCTTGAACTCGAAGTAAGGATAGATTTGAGGTTTTATGAACAATCCCCGAGTGAGGATTGGTTCGAACTCGGGTAGCCTTTGGGCTTAATGGTTGAGTGAGCGTTTGCTCGAACCTGAAGTAAAGATAGCCTTGAGGCTTTTTAAGCTAGCCCTTAGGCTCTTACGCTTTGGCCCTGAGGCGCTTTTCAGATTGGGTCGATGCGACCTCTGATATGGCAATAGTTTTCCCTATTTTGGCTAAAGACTTTTAAGTTTTGATTATGCCTAGGCATGTTTTGTGTTCGTCTAACTGTTCAACGGCTCAAATAAGAACCTCGATTATGGGTCGATATGTGACGATGATTGAGTACCTCGGGAGGTTCTCTTGAAGGCTGATTTTCGAAGCTTTTTGCTGAAGGCTGATTATCTCAAAGCCTTGTTATTTTTCGGAGCTGATATGATTGAAGATCTTTTGGTTATGCAGGGGGTAGCCTGATTAACCGGTTCTTATCGAAGTATTTTCAAAGAATTAGGAGGCTTTTAATTTTATGCGGCGGCGGTCAGACGTCTCTGAGACACGTTAATTTGGCTAGATCCTTTTGATATGACCGTAGTCTTTACGTTCGGCCGTAGCCTTTAGTCCCCGAGTAAGATGACCTCGACGTCTATGTCGAGGGTATGCCTTTTTAGGTGTCTTACAAGTACGATATATAGCCTTGGTCTTGATGTCGGGGTTATGCCTTTTGAAGGTCTTATAAGTTTTGGCATGCCTTGTTGAGGTCTTACAGATTTGGTGTTGCCTCACTGAGGGCTTATGAGCTCGAGATTGCCTTATTGAGGTCTTACGAATTCGAGTTTTTGATGGCTTCGATGAGTTGACTGTCAATGACAGTCCCCGAGTGTTCGAGGATTTTTGGCCCTTGAGCCGTTTTTGCATGAAAGTAATGAACATTTTCGAGCATTTTGATAAGCAAAGAGGCTTGCTCAATTATTTGATATATGCGTACATGTTTTTTGCTTTTGGAGGCTCGATTATTCTATATGGACACGGTTCATTTGACTGTTTGGACCAATACAACATTCTCTTGTCAAGATCCTCCTAGGCATAGTTCGATTTCTTCGAAGGGGAGACCTCCTGGGGTGATGCCCCTCAGTATTTGGGGTTGATCGAAGAGAAACCTCGAATACTCGATGAATTCTTCTTGGGTGGAATATGGATGTTGCCTCGTTAAAACCCTCGCCAGTAAAACCCATTCGGGATGAAACCCGGTCTAAGGGAAAAAGAGTGCAAATCATGCTTTAAAAACCACAGGTCTTCGAGTTGGGGGGCGCTTCGATTCCTCTTACTTGAATACCTGCAATAAGTTAGCATAAAATGTAAGTGAAAAGGGGGGAGGTTGTACCTTTAGCAATAATAGTGTTTGGGCATCAATATGTTCCAATTGCTTGGAAGTTGTTCCCCTTCCATGGTGCCAAGTTTGTAGGACCCCTTACCTACTATTCCGAGGATGTGGTACGGTCCTTCCCAGCTCGATCCTAGCTTCCCTTCATTTGGGTTTCGAGTGTTGAGGGTGACTTTCCTTAGGACTAAGTCACTGATTCTGAAGTGTCGGAGGTTTGTTCTCCTGTTATAATATCTCTCTATCCTCTATTTTTGGGCGGCCATTTAGACTATTGTAGCTTCTCATTTTTCATCTAGTAGTTCGAGGGCTATAGTCATGACCTCGTTATTCGAATCCTCAGTGGCATGCCGAAATCTGATGCTTGGCTCTTCGACCTCGACCAGTATCAGAGCCTCAGACCCGTATACTAAACAGAACGGTGTCTCCCCATTGCTTGACTTTGAAGTTATTCGGTACGCCCATAGTTCTTCGGGCAATACCTCTCTCCATTTCCCTTTCCCATTTTCTAACCTCTTTTTCAAGTTTTGGACGATGGTCTTGTTTGTGGACTCGGTCTATCCATTCGCACATGGTTGATAAGGCATTGACAAAATTCTCTTATCTTATGATCTTCGAGGAATTTTGTCACCCTGCTGCCTATGAACTGCTTCCCGTTATCGCATGCAATCTCGGAAGGGATCCCCAATCGGCATATGATGTGATCCCAGATGAAGTCGATGACTTCTTTTTCTCTTATCTTCTCGAAGGCATGTGCCTCCACCTATTTCGAGAAATGGTCAGTCATAAATAGAATAAACCTGGCTTTACCTGGTGCCGTTGGTAAGGGGCCGACAATGTCCATTCCCCATTTCATGAATGGCCATGGTGATAAAACTGAATGTAGTTGTTCGCAGGTTGGTGAATCATTGGTGCAAACCTTTGGAATTTGTCACATCTTCGAACGAATTCCTTGGTGTCATTCTCTATGTTGTCCAGTAGTAGCCTGCCCTGATTACCTTTTGAACTAAGGAATCGGCGCTAGAATGATTTCCACAAGTGCCCTCGTGGATTTCTCGAAGCATATAATTGGTGTCCCCCGATCCCAAGCACATTGCTAGAGGACCGTCGAAAGTCCTTCTATATAGTGTTCCATTCTCGTCAAGTGAAAATTGAGTTGCTTTGGCTCGGAGGGCCATTGATTCTTTTTTATCCATGGGCAGCTTCCCGTTTTTCAAATAGTCGATATATTTATTCCTCCAATCCCACGTTAGACTTGTTGAGTTGATCTCGTCATGGCCTTCCTCAATCATCGATTTGGACAACTGTACAACAGCCCCTAGGAGTATGTCATCTTCTTTGACGGACGACCCCAGGTTCGCGAGTGCATCGGCCTCGCTGTTCTGATCTCAGGGAATATGGACCAGGGTCCATTCTTTGAAATGATGCAATATAACCTGAAGTTTGTCTAAATATCTTTGCATCCTGTCCTCTCGAACCTCGAAGCTCCCATTCACTTGGTTAACTACCAGGAGGGAGTCATATTTTGCTTTGATGACTTCTACTCCTAGGCTCTTGGCCAGCTCTAGATATGCAATCATAGCCTCATATTCGGCCTCGTTGTTAGTAAATTTTGGGGTTTTATAGATTGCCTAATCATGTCGCCCATAGGTGGTTTCAGAATAATGCTGAGCCTGGACCCTTTTACGTTCGAGGCACTGTCAATGAATAGGGTCCACACCCCCGATGATGTGCCCGATTCTAGCAAGAGTTCTTTCTCCACCTCGGTCACGAGGGAGGGCATAAAATCAGCCATGAAATCCGCCAAAATTTGGGACTTGATAGTCGTCTGAGGTTGATACTCGATATCATACCTTCCAAGCGCGATGGCCTATTTGGCCAATTTGCTTGATAGTTCAGGTTTGTGCAGGATGTTTCAAAGAGGGTATGTTGTTAAAACACATATATGATGGAATTGAAAATAAGGTTTTAATTTCCTACATGCACTTATTAATGCAAGAGCTAATTTTTTTAAGTGGGGATACCTGGTTTCAGCATCTCCTAGAGTCCGACTTCCATAATAAATAGGGAATTGCGCACCTTGTTCTTCCTGAACCAACACACCACTTACCTCTACCTCAGATACGGCCAGATATAAGTACAATATTTCATCTTCTTTCGGGGTGTGGAGCAAAGGCGGGCTCGAGAGATACCGCTTAAGCTCCTCCAAAGCGTGTTGGCATTCCGAAGTCCATTCAAAGCTATTTTTCTTTTTAAGAAAGGAGAAAAAATAATGACTCCAATCTGATGACCTCTAGATGAATCGGCCAAAGGCCGTTATCCGCCCGGTCAGCCACTGCACGGCCTTTACATTGTTCACCACTGTGATTTATTCAATGGCCTTGATTTTGTCGGGGTTGATCTCGGTCCCCCTATTTGACACCAAGAACCCTAAAAATTTGCCTGATCCAATTCCAAAGGCACATTTCTCGGGGTTGAGCTTTATGTTGTAACTCCTAAGAATATCGAATGTTTCCTACAAATAAGTCAAATGGTCTTCTGCGCATAGGGACTTAACTAGCATGTCATCAATGTAAACCTCCATGGATCGGCCTAATTGATGTTTGAACATCTTATTAACTAGGCGTTGGTACGTAGCTCCTACGTTTTTTAGTCCAAAGGGCATTACGTTATAGCAGTGTGTACCATACTTCGTGATGAACGAAGTCTTTCCCTGTCCTCTGGGTTCATTTGAATTTGATTATACCCAGAATAGGCATTGAGAAAAGTGAGGATCTTGTGGCCAGCCGTGGCATCGATCAAGTGATCGATGTTGGGCAACGGGAATGAGTCTTTGGGGCATGCTTTATTCAAGTCTTTAGAATCTACGCACATTCTTAATTTATTTCCTTTTTGGGGACCACTACTATATTAGCCAACCAGTCAGAGTATTTTACCTCCTTAATCGATCCTATTTTGAGGAGTTTTTTTACCTCGTCTTTGATGAATGCGTGTTTTACCTCGGATTGAGGCCTCCTTTTTTGCTTCACTAGTTTGAATCTTGGATCGACGCTTAGTCGGTGGGTGGATATTTCCGGTAGGATCCTTGTCATGTCTAAATGGGACCAAGCAAAGCAATCAATATTGTTAGCAACAAATTGGATGAGTTTTGTACTGAGTTTGGGGGTTAATCTCGTTCCCAGGTATACCTTCCGATCTGGAAGATATTTGATTAAGACGGCATGTTCGAGTTTTTCGACCATTGATTTCGTTGCATCCAATTCCTCAGGAGAAATGAAGGTCCGAGGGGCGAGTAAATCTTCTTTGTCATCTTCGTTTGAATGCTCACAGACCACCTGTTCCTTGGGAGTCGGCATGTCTCCTAACCCATCCCGAACCGGGGGAGTCGATGTTGGTGCCATGTCGTTTATCATGAACATCTCCTTTGTTGCACGTTGTTCTCCATATACCATTTTTATACCGTCTTTTGTTGGTAATTTCATCATCTGGTGAAGTGTTAATAGTACCGCCCTCATGTTATGTATCCACGGTCTTCCAAGTATGGCATTGTACCCCATGTCACCTTTGATGATATAAAACTTGGCGTCCTGAACTGTACCGGACACGGTGACTGGGAGGATGACTTCTCCCTTTGTTGTCTCGCTTGCCATGTTGAATTCATGGAGGATTCGAGAGGTGGGTACGATCTGGTCGAGCAGTCTGAGCTATACCACCACCTTCGACCCGATTACGTTGGCCGAGCTACCTGGATCCACGAGCCACGTTTAATTTGAACATTATTCCAAAGAAAAGAAATTACCAGCGCATCATCATGTGGTTAGGACAAGGACTCAATGTCTTGTTCTCTAAATATAAGGGCATCCTCAAGTATACAGCTCCGAGTTTGCCTTTCTTCTGCGATGGACACTCTGGCCCGTTTGAATATAGGCCCTTGTGGGACGTCGGTTCCTCCAATGATCATGTGAATGATGTGCTGAGGTTCTTCCAGTTTGTTCTTTCCATGAAGACCAATACCATTGTTTTTGTGTGTATTAGTTGAGTTAGACATTTTTTTGACCTGGAATCAAAGAATCTTTGACAAGAAAAAGTGTGAAGAGTAACGTGTGTTATAAGAAAACTAGCACCAAAACAATCACTATTATTTTTAGCCCCACGGTAGGCGCTAAACTGTTTACCTTGAAAATGGTAACTACAATTATATTTGATTTTGTGGTTCTAAAAATACGTAATTTATCTTAGCGCTAGTTGTTAGGCAATAGATGCTAAGTGTGAGTAAAGAAAATAAGAAATGCAAACCAATAAGGTCACAAGGTTGTGCCTCGAGTTGATCGGAGCAGGGCCTCGAGGTCTAGCTGGGCTAATAGCGATTAACGATCGATGAAGAATCAATGATAATAAGGGCCTCTAAGATGGCCTTTTGTAGTTAATAATGAGCAATAAATGAAGAACAATGATGAATAATGAATGAACAATGAAAGAACAAGCAATAAATGTGTGGAACAATTGTTTAGGCAGAGAGCAGGGAAAGTTGTATTGTATTCAATAGGTTGTGTATTCAATCCTTATCCAAGAGATTACAAGATGATAAGGGTCCCTTTTATATAGGAGGGGGATCCTTACATAGTACATGTCTAATCATGATGGGGAAGTGTTGTTGGTACAGCTGTATAACGGTTTAATGTGGATTTGTACTATTCTTTGCAGACTTTGTCAGTCCTCATCACGTGCCCTCGAGGGTCTTCCACCTTTTCATAATGGTCGTCAATTTCCATGCCGCCTCGAGGTGTGTCATAACACGTTTTCGATATGCCCTATCGAGGTGGGTCTTCGAGAACGAGCCTTGGGTTGTGCTTTGATCCTATCGAGGCCGGGCTCAAAAATGCCATTGAAACCTTAAAATTGGCCTTCCCCAATTTTAAACGCATACAACTGTGAAATTAAAAGTGTCAGTGCTAATACAAATAGGTACGTAACAGACCTTCGAGAGTTGTGTTACCTTCTCCATATACTCGGCTCGACCTTGGCATGCCTGCGTAAACTCAACTTAAAGATCGTGGATCTCCATCTCTTTTTTAGCATAGAGGGCTTTGACGATGTACCTCTCCTCCAAAGTCTTCTTAAGCTCAGCCTCTCATTGAGGAAGATCAGCTTGGGACTTGGAAAATGCCCTCTTATGAAGCACCACAGCCTTCACAAAAAATGAGGGAATATGGGTTCATAACAACTAAAACAAAGGCGCAGGCATAAAAATAGGATACTCACTTGTTTAAAGAAATTACGAGCCTCATCAAAAATAAAAGAGGCATCGGGTTCGGGACCATTGTCAAGCCCTGCGAGACATTCTCAAAAGATATCATGCCCTTCGTGGCTTGCTTCCACTTCAGAAGACCTCATATTGTGGGCATCTCGGATTTGTCCCTCGGAGAACTCGGGACCATAATGTGAATCATCCACATTGATCACCCCAAGCGATCCACTCGGGGCATTTTCTCTTATCTGAAGAGGCTCGAAGTAAGGACGTTCGGCCTCGCCCTCCAAATGATCTCCTAAGCGAGGTGCTTTCTTTCTGGATGATGGTTCGGGGACTTTATTTGAACTCCCCTCAAGAATTTCTTCGGCTCTGGATTGAGCCACATCAACCGCCACCGGCTCGATGGGCTTCGGAGCATCGACATTTTTTCATTTTTGACGGATTACCAGCAGGCAGTCATCATCTTCTTCCTCCTCTTGCTCCCGAAGACGTTGAGCCTTATCTGGAGATAAGGCTGCTGTATCGGCCTTAGGCCTTCGAGCCACGCTCTTCTTTGGCTTTGGGAGATTTTTAGATGACTTTCTTCTTCTTTTTCTTTCTTTGGAAGGCTTCGGAACCTCCAGTTCATCAGTCGGGGCCAGCCTCAAATCAACGGCGTCTCCAAGACCTACATGAAACTGAGGTCAGTATCCCGTATCAGAAGCACAAGAATACAAATAAGCAAAATCACCATGGTTTTTGGCCTCCCATCGACCCTTGGCCAGATCTCATCAGCAACGCTCCGAGTAAGAGGATGCGGAGGCTAGCTTTCAGACTAGCCCTCAAGGTTAGGGACCCCACCAGGAAACCAAAAAGCAGCTGCACCATCATAAAGGGGTTAGACCGATGAAAAATATAAAGTCGGGGAAGCAAAAGGTATAAACCTGTTGCGTACTCACGTTTCATATTCCACTCCCTAGGGAACGACATCCAATCGGCTAGAATTAGATCGGAGGTCCTAACTCGGACAAACTGGCTCATCCACCCACAGTTTTTGTCCTCATCGATACTAGCAAACAGAGATGTTAGGATCGGCGTTGCAATTTTATCAAGCCCCTATGATAAAGTCGGGGACTGTACAGTTTTTTCAGATGATCGAGGGTAAAGGAAATCCCCTCAATTTGGCTCAAAAAGAGCCTGATTAAGTAAATGATTTTCCATAAGGAGGGGTAGATCTGGCCGAGCATCACTCGGTATCGTTGGCAAAAGCCAAGAATAACTGGATCTATGGGACCTTGATCCAGAACCGCAGGGCCCAACATAAATGGGTTGGTGTATAAGCTCAGGTACCCTGCTTTATATGTAGTGATGTCCTCCTCAAAGGAAGGAATCACTATTTCGTTACTGTCCCATTTACAATCTTCCTTTACTTGCTTGAGCTCGGCCTTGGTAACCAGACAAACATATCGAGACATGGGCTCG
Source organism: Nicotiana tabacum (assembly GCF_000715075.1). NCBI lineage: Eukaryota > Viridiplantae > Streptophyta > Magnoliopsida > Solanales > Solanaceae > Nicotiana > Nicotiana tabacum. The sequence continues at coordinate 109,335,920 of NC_134101.1, forward strand.
CATCGGCTTGGTGTCGAAACAGGTTTCTCGATTTTAAAATCGGATGTTATTTCACATGGCGGAGGAATACACTCCTCAATACGAGGAGGCACTATTGGTTTACCCTTGGCCGATCGAGAAGATGATGAAGCTTTTTCCATTTGGGAAATCGATTTGGAGGTTTTAGCCATTGCAATACGGAAGATCCAGAAAGTGAAGAGTGTTGATAGTGAAGAGAAGTGAGAGCTCAAGGAGATTGAAAGAAGGGTAATGAGAGTTTGAAAACAATATGGGAATAAATTTTGTAAGGTTGTGGAATCTGTCTATTTATAAAGGTCACTTAAGCATGCTGAGGAAGCCAAAAGGTCGACCATCTGCCGCCTCCAATTAATGATTTTGGGAATCGCACTAAAAGCAACTTTTTAGCTGCTTCAACCATTGACATTGCGATATTTGCATCAGGACCAAGGCATCAAGGATTAATTCATCAAAAGTCATAAAGGGAAACCTATAAGTCGAGTTCGAGCAGGGTATCCACTCAGTCACTAAGATCAAGGGCTATCCGAGTTCGGGGAATCACTCGCTCGAAGACTATGAAGCCTAAGGGCTAACTTTATTTCGAGTTTGAGCAAGTACTCACTCGACTACTAAGCCCAAGGGCTGCCCGAGTTTGAGAAAATTCTCACTCGGAGAATATCTATGAAGCCTAGGGCTAACTTTATTTTGAGTTCGAGCAAGTACTCACTCAACTATTAAGCCAAAGGGCTACCCGAACTCGAGGAATTCCTCACTCGGGGAATACCTATGAAGCCTAAGAGATAACTTTATTTCGAGTTCGAGCAAGTAATCACTCGACTACTAAGTCCAAGGGCCACCCGAGTTCAAAACAATTCTCACTCGGGGACTATCTACGAAGCCTAAAGAGCTAACTTTATTTCAAATTCGAGACCTTACTCTCACTCAACTCGGACTTAGGAGTCCCGGTGTCCCGAGCTCGCATCAGATTAATTTAAGCTTAGCTCAAGGATTAACAAAGAACATTAAGAGGTATTATATTGGTCGATTAAAAACCTAAGGGTTTATCATGTTTCGGGTCCAATATTCAGACTAATCATTAGAGTTATACACTCAGATTTTTCACAAATGAAAGCAGAATGGAATTTAACACGAATCGAAGATGAAATAGAGAAATTCTTTATATTGAAAAAAGATATTTACAAAGCCCACGAGAGGCCCTTACACAGAAACAAAGAAGCAAAAATAAAAGGCCAAGAACCTAATCTACTTTTGGGGGCATATCATCGAGAGCGGCATCTTCGAGAACCTCCTCCTCGGGGACTCCATCTCGATCTTTAGAGAAAATTGTGGCCTAGTGAAAAACTTGGCGAATGTGGGTCTTATCAGCACAACTGTTTTGAAATCACTTCTTGAGACGTTGTAACGGTGTGGGATGCAAAAGTTAGTAGATGATAGTGCCACCTCACTCCATGGAAAGCAAAAGGAATGAAGCACCTGTCACGACCCTAAACCGACCCGGTCGTGATGGCGCCTATCGTGAAACTAGGCCAGCCGACACAAACCATCCAAACATTTATAATAAGTCATTTTAAAACCATTAAATAGCTAAAATACCATAATATAAGCTTAAATAATCAGTGTGGAATAAATACACAGCCCGACATTGGGGTGTCACAAGTCACGAGCATCTACTAAGGTCTGACTACAACGAAGAGTCTGAAATATACTAAAAACAATCTAAGGAAGACAAGAAGGAGAAGAGCAGGGCTGCGAACGTCGGGCAGCTACCTTGCTAACTCCAATGAATCTACCACTAAGCAATCAACACTCGCTACCAGGTTCAGAAATACCTAAATATGCACACAAGGTGCAGGGAGTAATGTGAGTACGTCAACTCAATAAGTAATAAAAGTAAATGAAAGCTGAGCAATAAGAAAACACGTAAACCATGTCATAATGCTATAGCAAATGCAGTACATTTCCAAAACAGTACAGAAATTATTTACTTCGTAAATCAAGCTTAGTTTCAGTAAAACCTTTTAAAATAATTTTCAATAGTTTCAAACGAGTGATAAAACAGTGAGTAAAAAAATGATAGAAATGTAAACAGGCCCTCGGGCAAAACATGTACCATACACCGCCCCGGGCAAAATATCAACAGTACTAGCCCCTCAGGCTACCTCACAATCACTCGTAATCAGCCCCTCGGGCATAACATTAATCAAGAACCGTCCCTTGGGCAAAAAACATAAACAACAACAGCCCCTCGGGCAATATCACATCTCATACTGGGTACCCGCGCTCACTGGGGGTGTGGAGACTCTGGAGGGGCCCCTACAACCCAAGCACTATAATAAGCCATCTCGTGTCATAATCAAACTGGCCCTCGGCCTCATAACAACCCACCTCATGGCGTAGCAAATCAAGTTATCGGCCTCATTATCATGAATTAGTACAACATTGATGCGGCGCGCAGCCCGGTCCCATAAAATCCTCACAACACAGGCCATCGACCTCACTCAGTCAGAAATCTCTCAAGCCACTCGGGCAACAGTAAAACATGATGCTCAGCACAAAATATCATTTAAAACATCAAAATGGAGTAAATATGGCTAAGTTATGAAAATAGTAGAATACACCATGACTGAGTATAAATATGAAGTCAAAACAGTAAGAAATAGTAGTAAAAATTCCCTAAGGGTCCAAAACAGTTGGCACGAAGCCCAAATATGGCATTCAGCCCAAAATATGATAACGTTTTCCAAAACACAATGATATCAATTAGTTTTCAATCAAATACGAGACTTAATAGTCATACTGGATGAACAGAGTCACAATCCCCAATGGTGCACGACCCTACACTCTTCACCTAGCGTGTGTGTCACCTCAAAGTAGCAAAACGATGTGAAATCTGGGGCTTCATACCCTCAGGACAATATTTACAATCATTACTTACCTCAATCTGGTTCAAACTCTGGCCCACGATTCCTTTGCCGCTCGACTCGGTCTCCGGATGCTCCAAATCTAGCCAAAAACAGTACCATACCATCAAAATATGCTAAAGGAACAAAGCCCACTCGAAAATAACCAATTTACATCAAAAATTCCGAAATTGGCCAAACCCGACCCCCGGGCCCACGTATCAGATTCCGATAAAAATCACATCAATAGAATCCTTATCCTCCCACGAATCCATACATACCAAGAACATCAAAATCGGACCTCAAATGGCCCCTCAAATCCCTAATCTACACTCTCCAATTTCAAGCCCTAACTCCCCAATTTTAGGCTTTAAATCCCACTAATTTCATATTTAAACAAGTAAGAATCAATATAGGATCGAGTATTGAGTTCAAAAATCTTACCTCCAAGTGTTTCCTTTCGATTACCTCTTCAATCCTTCTCAACAAGCTCCAAAATCGCTCAACAATGGAGGAAATAGACCAAAAATCGCGAAAACCACTTTTAAAACATTCTGCCTAGGGATTATTTTCCTTCATCGCGAACGCGGTCAAAGCCTCGCGTTCGCGAAGCACAAAAAATCTTTGAGCAATTATTCCTCTTTCGTGAACGCAACTTCCTTCATGCGAACGCGAAGCCTCCGCTGACCAAGCCATCGCGAACGCGATGCACAAACCCCTGGGATCCCAGTTGCTCCACTTTACCCTACGCGAACGCGACTCCTCTCACGCGTTCGCTATTCACTGGAAATCAAACCTACGTGAACATGACCCCAGAATTGGGAACGCGAAGAACATATTCTCCTCCACACCCAGCTCCTCTTCGCAAACGCGGGACAATCTTCGCGAACACAAAGAACAAATTCTTCTGCAACAAAAACCAACAAAATCTGCAACTTTCCAAACCAAGAATTGGTCCGTTAACCACCCGAAACTCACCCGAGGCCCTCGAAACTTCAACCAAACATGCCAACACATCCCATAACATTATTCAAACTTGTTCCAACCTTCGGGGCGCTCAAAACATCGAACCATCATCGGATTCAAGCCTAAGATATCCTAAAACTTCCAAATTCCTCTTTCAATCAAAAAGTCTATCAAACCTCGTCCGAATGACCTGAAATTTTTCACACACGTCACATATGACACAACGGACCTACTCCAATTTTCGAAATTCCATTCCGACCCCGATATCCAAATTTCCACTACCGACCGAAAAATGTCAAATTTCCAATTTCGCCAATTCAAGCCTAAATCTACCACGGACCTCCAAAATATATTCCGGACGTGCTCCCAAGTCCAAAATCACCTAACGGAGCTAACCAAATCATAAAAATCCAAATCCGAGATGGAATACTAAAAAGTCAAAACTTGGTCAAACCTTTCAAATTTAAAGCTTCAAACTGAGAACTGTTCTTCCAAATCCATTCTGATTTCCCTTAAAACCAAAACCGACGATTTACATAAGTCATAATACATCACGTGGGGCTAGTCATGCCTAAGAACTGGTGAGCGAAATGCAAAAGTTCAAAACAACCGGTCGGCTCGTTACATCCTCCCCCACTTAAACATATGTTTGTCCTCGAACGTGCCCAGAGTTGTTCCGAAAACCATCAAATCGCTGTGTAACCTTACCATGCACATACCCGGGGGGTGATCCCATGTCACCCTATCTCATATAGGTCCGATAACACAATGTAACTGAAATTTCACAATCCAACCTAGCCCATAAACCTTAGAACCACATTTCCACTTCTGAAATCATCCACAAGATTAGAATCTCACATCTATACTTTGAATAAGACCGACAAGCTGTAACAAGTCATACCTGTATCCTCAGATGCAATTACATGATATACCACATAGCTCAAACTCTCGTATCGATAACTTCTAATCACCACAGTTGCTCAGAACGATAGAATATCGAAAATAAACCTCTTATCAAATAAAGCCTCATTCCAACACTTCTGTATACTTCCAATGATAAATGAAACACGTAGAAAGTCATAACTATTCCTCAGATCAACCATTCGTGAAGCCATTTCTCCTTTGGCAAGGACCATAGCAATTTCTTAGCCGAACATCGATATTATCCTTCCAACACGCTGAAACCAAATCTGCTTGTATTCATTCTAGATCCCAACGATCTCATCTAATACAATCTAAAGCCAACACAACTACTCTGGTGACATGACACATCAATACAATCTAAAGCCACAACTCGTGCAATCTGCACACAAACAAGCAACAATCTGAATGTACTCAAATCATGGAAAATGATTCAAATGAGAGAGATGTACCGCAAGATCACCAGTACCACCACACACAATACTGAGAAACTGTCACGCATCATAGAAACAAAACACACAAATCTAACCCGAAGGATCATACCTCCACATAACTTTGCTGCAATGCGCAACTCTATCCAAACACTGGTCCACATGAAACATCTCAAGTCACTATGCTCAAAATCCATAACCACGCGCAATCTGATGTCTAGTACCATGAGCAAATCATCTTAACCATGGCAAAGCAATGACATAACACCACACAAACCCGAAAGGACACAACCAATATGCCATCCGCCGAGCAATACCCAATACTCTTCCTGCTCGAATTCCACTGAGAGACCCTAATAAAATCGCACCAAATATGCCTATAACCAACAAATCATAACGCCTCGAAACACGGAAAGGTAACTCATAGATCTCCTCAGTTCACTAATAAGCTCAATAATAATCGAATCAACACATCCCTCAACAATACAACTCGGAGTCAACCAAGCTGACTTGATGTAGAACACACATCCATAATGGCCTACCAATGAACCCCTTATCAAGGATTTCCTAAAGCTGCTCCTTCAACTCTTTTAACTCAGCCGGTGCTATACGATACGATGCCCAGCACCAAATCAATATACGAAATCAAAAACCCTATCCGGCGACATGCCGGCAACAGGAAACACATCCAGAAAATCCCTCACTGCCAAACTGAATCAAGGGTAGGAGTCTCTGCACTGACGTCCATCACGAAGGCCAAATAAGAAAGACAACCCTTCCCAGCCATCCGCTGGGTCTTCAAAAATGAAACCACCCTACTGGGAACATAACCCGTCGAACCTCGCCACTCACTCCGTGGCATTCCCGGCGTAGCCAACGTCGTCGTCCTAGCGTAGTAGCCCAGAATAACACAACCTGAAGACAACCACTCCATACCGAATATCACACCAAAATCTAGCATACTAAGCAACAAGGATCCACTCGGGTCTCCAAACCTCCAATAGTTACCACACAAGATCGATATACGCGATCTACAACCACGACTTAATCTGTTTATGAGAACTCCCAATCTCCAAATCCATACAGCACGTGAATCACCATATCCGATCCCAACTCCACCGTCTGAATATACAACACACCCTCTAATACCCAATCATCCCATGAGAGGTACTCCTATAATTCTTCTGTGCGACCAAGCAAACTCAAATATCAGCAGTCGATCCAACAAGAGAGTGTCGTAATACTAATTAAGTATCATCCACTCAAACACATCGCCCTTTCTAATGTATACCCTCATCAAGCCACACCAATCAGTGATCTCATTTATCTAGTCATCTAAAACTGGCCATGCTACATAAGAATTTATGACCTTCTTTTCAAAACTGAACCGTGACCTTACACATATAAATCTCAATCCTACACAATATTTTGCATATACCATACCATCATAGGATAAATATAAGAACTTCATATCCATTCCGAGCCATAAGCAACTACGTACTCAACTAGCCAAGAACTTTTCATTGATCCCATCTAGAAGAAAATCACTGTACATCCCATGCTCCTCACGCCCGTAGAAAATATACATCTCTAACCAGGTAGAAACCATCAAGAACTCTCCGAATTCCATTTGCACAAAACTAAACCGTCAGTACTGAATCTTTCTAACTCAACCAAGCTATGCATGCCACCAGAACCCCAAGAGCATCGCCGCGAAACTCCTGTAGAAACGCATTACCTCGTAAGCACCCAAAGAACTAATCATATCCTTATCATGACGATCCAGCCTACTACCAAGCTCTCCCATCTATCCAAGTTCCTTTTGATTTACCTTCAACTTGATACTTCTTCTCACTATAACACCATAATCCTCGACCCAGACTCGCCACACAAGACCCAAGCATAAAGCCACACCGTCTTACGATTCATAAGCCGCTGACTACCCTCTCAAATATTCCCAAAAGCACCACATTCCAAATACTTACCCTGAAGAGACTTCCTGCGAATCTAAAGTCATTAACTTCACCTTCTTGATACTGATATGTAGAACCCATAATGATGTAGAATGTCACATGTCTCGACAACCTCCAATGTAAACCTCAGCTTCTAACTGGATGCATATTCTAAAGACCTCCAAGCACTACCTGTGAATCTTGAACCCTTCAAAACCATTCCCGGGAGTCATCCACTCTGCTCAAACCTCAATTAGACTGATCAAACAGATCGAGCGACATATGCTACATCAGCACTCCAACACCCCGGAAAGCAACCCCACCTTAATGCTAGGAATATTTTTACTGCTACATGCACCGTACATCCTTTACCAATAACAACTCAAGTCATTCCTTGGTTCATATACACCCATAGAGCATAACATAACTTTATTAAAATTTCCCTTCACTCGAGCCATCCTCAATCTCAACCCCCTGCAGGCCATAATTAATCCACTAGTATACCCCGAACTGAAACCAATGCAACACATAACCGTACAATCAACTAACCGATAGCAGACTCCCCCACTTGGTTCAAAGCCATGGATCAACACACACAATAACTCATAATGACTATACTCTATCACTGCCATAATATCATAGTGAGATTAAACTCAATCCTTCATAAGCTCGTACAACACAGGCCATCTAGTACCTCAAATGTTCTGCAAATCTCGCATTCGCCCTTGTAACAATCAAGTCCACTCTCATAAGATACCCAAACTCAAATTGCAACACATATATTTCACTAGTAAAAGAGGACTCCCAACCAATTACATAAGGATCGCACAAATCTCAAAACACCCCGCATGAGGTAATCCACCTGCTTAGCCTCAAACTGTATTTCTCCATACTCTAACATAATCATCACTATTACATAATCACTTAATCTTCCTAAGTCTGAACTCATATTACAACATGAAATCTACTTCACTCCCCAATTAGACAACATGAAAGGATCCTTCAACATGCCTACAACTCGGGATATACATCAAATCATGATGGAAATCAAGCACCGGATAGTTCTTACTACCCCCAAGCAGACCCTTCCCGTCTCCTTCAAATCATATGAACACATCTCGTAGTCACATCAAACTCATCGTGTAGCCATCCAGTCATCACTTCCACTAATAAGAACATTATCGAACATATAAATACAAAAGCACGTGCTCACACAATCAATGCCTCAGTGCTCAAGCTATAGGCAAGGTCCGGTCTTAAGTCCTCTTAACTGGCCCAACATCAACACACAAAGATCACATATCGCCCCTCGATCAGGAAATCACAAGTCTTCGATGTACAACTGATACCGAGCACTCATGCGCGTCTACGAACGCGTAGAAGGAATTCAAAGAGTTACATTTCAAGTTGAATCAAGGATGCACGATAAGAATTCAAGAATGTCAAGTTTTTTTTTCTAAAGGTTTTGCAGCCTCCCGTGGATAAGTACAGACGTCTCCATACCGATCCGCGAGACTCTACTAAACCTGCTCATGACTTGTGAGACCTATGTAACCTAAGCTATGATACCAACTTGTCACGACCCCAAATCGACCCGGTCGTAATGGCACCTATTGTGAAACTAGTCTAGCCGACACAAACCCCCAAACCATCCAAACATTTATAATAAGTCATTTTAAACCCATTAAATAGCTAAAATCTCATAATATAAGCTTAAAAATCAGTGCGGAATAAATACACAGGCCGACATCGGGGTGTCACAAGTCCCGAGCATCTACTAAGGTCTGAATACAATGAAGAATCTAAAAATATACTAAAACAATCTAAGAAAGACAAGAGGGAGAAGAGCAGGGCAGCGAACGTCGGGCAGCTACCTTGCAAACTTAGATGACTCTTCCACTGAGCAATCAACACCCACTACCAGGTTCAGAAATACCTGAATCTACACACAAAGTGCAGGGAGTAATGTGACTACGCCAACTTAGTAAGTAATAAAAGTAAATGAAAGCTGAGCAGTAAGAAAACACGTAAACCACGTCATAACACTACAGCAAATGTAGTGCATTTCCAAAACAGTACAGAAATCATTTACTTCGTAAATCAAGCTTAGTTTCAGTAAAACCTTTTAAAACAACTTTCAACAGTTTCAAACGAGTGATAAAACAGTGAGTAAAAAATGATAGAAACGTAAACAGCCCCTCGGGCAAAACATGTACCATACACCGCACCTCGAGCAATATATCAACAGAACTAACCCCTCGGGCTACCTGACAATCACTCATAATCAACCCATCGGGCATAACATGAATCAAGAACCGCCCCTTGGGCAAAAAAATGAAACAACAACAGCCCCTCAGGAAGTATCACATCTCACTCTGGGTACCCGCGCTCACTAGGGGTGTGCACACTCCGTAGGGGCCCCTACAGCCCAAGCGCTATGACAAGCCATCTCGTGGCATAATCAAACTGGCACATGGCCTCATAACAAGCCACCTCGTGGCGTAACAAATCAGGCCCTCGGCCTCATAATCATGAATCAGTACAACACTGATGTGGCACGCAGCCCAATCCCATAATATCCTCACAACACAGGCCCTCAGCCTCACTCAGTCAAAAATCTCTCAAACCACTCGGGCAACAGAAAAACTCAGCCCAAAATATCATTTAAAACATCAAAACGGAGTAAATATGGCTGAGTTATGAAAATAGTAGAATACAACATGACTGAGTAAAAATATGAAGTCAAAACAGTGAGGAATAGTAGTAAAAATTCCCTAAGGGTACAAAACAGTTGGCACGAGGCCCAAATATGGCATTCAGCCCAAAATATGATAACACTTTCCAAAACACAATGATATCAAATAGTTTTCAATCAAATACGCGACTTAATAGTCATACGGGACGGACGGAGCCACAATCCCCAACGGTGCACGACCCCACGCTCATCATCTAGCATGCGTGTCACCTCAAAGTAGAACAACGATGTGAAATCCGGGGCTTCATACCCTCAAGACAACATTTACAATCACTACTCACCACAATCCGATCAAACTCTAGCCCGGGATGCCTTTGCCTCTCGACTCGGCCTCCGGATGCTCCAAATCTAGCCAAAACCAGTACCATACTATCAAAATATGCTAAAGGATCAAATACCACTCGAAAATAACCAATTTACCTCAAAAATCCCAAAATTGGCCAATCCCGACCCCCGGGTCCACGTCTCAGATTCTGATAAAAATTACATCAATAGAATCTTTATCCTCCCACGAGTCCATACATACCAAGAACATCAAAATCGGACCTCAAATGGCCCCTCAAATCCTCAATTTACACTCTCCAATTTCAAGCCCTAACTCCCCAATTTTAGGCTTTAAATCCCACTAATTCCATGGTTAAACAAGTAAGAATCAACATAGGATTGAGTATTAAGTTCAAAAATCTTACCTCCTAGTGTTTCCCTTCGATTCCCTCTTCAATCCTTCTCAACATGCTCCAAAATTGCTAAATAATGGAGGAAATAGACCAAAATCGCGAAAACCACTTTTAAAACATTCTGCCTAGGGATTATTTTTCTTCTTCGCGAACGCGGTCAAAGCCTCGCATTCGCGAAGCATAAAAAATCTTTGACCAATTATTCCTCTTTCGCGAACGTGACTTCCTTCACGGAAACGTGAAGCCACCGCTGACCAAGCCTTCACGAACGCAACCATTTCTACGCGAACGTGAAACACAAACCCCTGGGATCCCGGCTGCTCCACTTTGCCCTATGAGAACGCGACTCCTCTCACGCGTTCGCGATTCACTGGAAATCAAACCTACATGAACGTGACCCCAGACTCGTGAACGCGAAGAACATATTCTCCTCCACACCTAGCTCCTCTTCGTGAACGTGGGACAATCTTCGCGAACGCGAAGAACAAATTCTTCTGCAATAAAAACCAGCAAAATCTGCAACTTTCCAAACCAAGAATTGGTCTGTTAACCACCTGAAACTCACTCTAGGCCCTCGGTACCTCAATGCAAACATACCAACGCATCCCATAACATTATTCAAACTTGTTCCAACCTTCAGGACGCTAAAAACCACATCAAAACATCGAATCATCATCGGATTCAAGCCTAAGAAATTCCAAAACTTCCAAATTCTGCTTTCGATCAAAAGGTCTATCAAACCTCGTCCGAATGACCTAAAATTTTGCACACACATCACATATGACACAACGGACCTACTCCAATTTCGGAAATTCCATTCTGACCTCGATATCAAAATTTTCACTGCCGACCGAAAAATGCTAAATTTCCAATTTTGTCAATTCAAGCGTAAATCTACCACAGACCTCCAAAATATATTTCGGATGTGCTCCCAAGTCCAAAATCGCCTAACGGAGCTAACCAAATCATAAAAATCCAAATCCGAGATCGAATACTAAAAAGTCAAAACTTGGTCAAGCCTTTCAAATTTAAAGCTTCAAATTGAGAACTATTCTTCCAAATCCATTCCGATTACCCTAAAAACCAAAACCGATGATTTAAATAAGTCATAATACATAACATGGGGCTAGTCATGCCTGAGAACCAGCGAGCGAAATGCAAAAGTTCAAAATGACCGATCGGGTCGTTATAGCGCCACACCAGGTTAAAGTTAAGAGAGATGAGCAGCAGTGTAATTCGCATATCTTCTAATACGGGAAGAATTCAATGCCCTTCTCTCATTGTTTCGAGCCATCACCACCACCACCACCAACAACAACAACAACAACCCAGTATAATCCCACTTAGTGGTGTAAAGCTTTAAAAAAGGGAAACCTTGGCATAACTGGTAAAGTTGTTGTCATGCGACCTTGTGGTCACAGATTTGAACCATAAAAGTAGGTGATTAGAGGAAGAGATAGAGAAGGAAAAGGGATAAAAGTTGATAAAGAAGGAATGAATGTAGTTTTTGTTCAGCCAAGTAGCCCCCTATTTATAGAAAGCTAGTGACGGTTCGGCGGCACTAGTGGCCGACCAATGTTGGCATACATTCAATGCTTTTGGGGAAATGGACCAGTGGGACGTTCAATGCTTTTGGGGATATGTACTGGCGGGATGTTTTGATCACTTCAAGCGCCTACGTCACGAGTATGACATCATCGCGAGAGGCTCGGGAAAATCGAGGTTCAAAACGTTTCTTATCATCTTATTCTAAGAAATACGGGGACTATCCGTGTACGGTCAAAACAAAGGAGCTCAATTTTGAAGTCTTAAATTGGGCTATGAGTCCGAGTCTGGGTGACTCGAAGTGGGGGTCAGATCCGGCTGAAGGATACACGCCTCGAGGAAGCAGAATGAAGGCCTGGCACGACCTACATCGAGGGCAGTACATCCTCTAGGGTACTCAAGAAAGAGCAGGAATTTCTCAAGGACACGTGGATCAGGGCATAAATTAAAGGATAAGATTTGTACGAAATGGTTCAGATCCATACTAGGTTGTTATACATCTGTACCAATAGAATTTTTACCTCAATTAGGAATGTACTATATTGGGGTTTTCTCCTCCTATATAAAGGGGACCCTAATCATTTTTGTAAGCATCATCTCACATTATTCAGTGCAATAGAATATTCTACTCTACTTTTCTTATTTAACATTCTCAACAAGTGTTCTTCAGCTTTATTGCTTTTACTTTATTATTCATAATTCATTGTTCTTAGTTGACCTCGAGGTCCCCAAGAAAGCCAAGCTCGAGGTACTCATTGTTATAGCAACACTGGTTTGGTTCATTAATTCTTCTTACTTAAACTCAATATTACTTGTATATTCACTAGTATTAGAATAAATCACATATCTTTAAAACCACAAATACAATTAATTGTTACCACCATTTTTCGAGGTAAACATATATTTATGGCTATTGGGCAAAATGGATAAAATAAAATAGTTATTCACCTATAATATCCATTAGAATATGGGTTGGATAATGAACTATTTAAAACGGGTTAAATATGGATAAGAATCATATTATTCAGTTAGAAAATGGATAACCAATAGGTTTAACTTTTACATTTGTAAAATTTTAAATTGGGGGTTCCTCAAGATTGGAAAACTAGGAATTCTTCCAAAAATGATTATATACAAGAAGCCATAGATAATATAGTTATCCATATTATCCAACGATTAACCCGTTTTTTTATCCATATTAAATATAGGTCGTGTCGAATAATTTATCGCTTTTGTATTACCCATTTTCGACATGTCCCGTATGTGACCCGACCACCCGTTTTGCCACCCCTATTTATGGCAAATCATAGCTTCGACGGCTATTTTTTTCGTATTAGGTTTCTATTGTTACCTTTTAAAGAGGAGTATTATCGTTTGGTTTAGTAATTAGGGCCATATTTTTGTACATTTGCAAAATTTCTGTTATAATTATCAAGTAGGATATTTATGTAAGAGTGAAAATCATTTACAGCCTCAAACTTTGTTTTGAAAATTAAATTCCTCCTCAAACTTTGGCCAATAAATATTCTCATCCTCTCATCCTATGTAATAATAATGTCTATTGTACAAAGTTAGAGGAGTTTGAATTTTAAAGTAAAGTTGAGAAAATAGTATTTCGGCATAAAACAACAAAATTTTGGATATTGTAGAGACCCAAATTTGACGTTTCTTTGTGGATAGGTGCCTTTTCATATACTTCGTTCGATCCATAATAAGTGATCAATTTGCTTTGGACATACTCATTAAGGAAATACTAAATTCTAGATGAAAATAGTTAGTGTGATTAAACTACCCTTTATTAAATTTTGCACCATAGTTATAGTAGTACTTACTTCTCTTCTCAAACGTGAAGAGTAAATGAGTTTTTTAGGGATACATACATAAGGGTAATTTTGGAAAAATAAATTGCATTTTTTCTTGATTATACAAAAGAACACTTATTATGGATCAAAATAAAAAAGTAAATTGATCACTTATTGTAGATTGAAGGGAGTAGTACACGTTATCCAATCCCCAAATAGGTAGGCAGGGCGCGTTAACATAACAGAATTATCGTCCTTGCCAAAAGCCTGGGTTTTGAAGTTTTAACTAGTATAGCACCCTCGTGATGTGCGGAGAATATAAATCATGTTGTATGATTTAATTTGTTTTACCACATTAAATTATATTGTTTAAATTAATTTTAATTTTTTTTATCTAGTGAAACATGCCCAATAAAAAACTTATAAAATTAAAAAAAGATTCATATAATCATCAAATAACTTTTCAGTTCCTCACTTTTCTTTATTACATAATCTATTATATTCAATATTATTTTATTTGCTCTTATGACGTTTTATTAACTTGTTACTTGACTTAATATGTTTGTTTAATTCTCTCTTTTAATATAAGATAGATATAAATTGTTTACCTTGAAAATGATAATTACAATTAAACTTGATTTTGTGGTTCTAAAAATACGTGATTTATTTTTATGCTAGTTGTTAGGCAATTGATGCTATGTGAAAGACTTAGAAATGAAATAAGAACTTGAAAACAAGATGATAACCAAACCGAATGGCTGACAATCGGGGACTAAAGCCTGCTTATTCGAGGCCTAGGGGTCGAGTTTGATGTCTCGCCGAGGGTAGTCGATGGATGGCTAACAGTTAGAATAAAATCAATGATGGCTTTTTATGGCCAATAATAAGCAAAAAATGAAGAACAATAAATGGAACACAATGAATATATGTAATAAATGCAAGTAATGAGACCAAGAGAATATGTTAGAGAGCAGAGAGAATATTCTTGTATATTCAATATTGAGCAATAGATGTCTATAGAATAACAAGGATCCCATTTATATACCAAGGGGAATACCAACATAATACAAATGCATTTATTGAAAAGATATGGGGCTAGTACAGCCATTTAATGCCCTGATTCGGGTCTGAGCTAGCCTACTAGATTTTGTCAGCTCTAGCCGCGTGCCTTGGAAGCCTCCCACCTTTTCATCATAACTTAATCAGCCCGCACTACCTCGAGGCTAGACGTCGATAACCCCTCGGGTGTTAATCTCGACCATAATCTCAAACATATAGGAACTGCTTATAAAGTGCCATAGTGACCGAAAATTGGATCCTTCGATTTTACCGTATACAGATAGTCCACGCGTTTCTTGGAGTGAAACGATAAGAAATGACTTCGATATCTATCTCCTCGACCTTACCGCGATGATGTCATACTCATGACATAAGCCTTTGTGATAACTGAAGCGTCTCGTCGATTCACCTTTCCAGAATCATTCAATGTACTGTCGATTTATATTCTCCAAAGTTATAATATCGTCATCGGTCCAGTTCCTGAAAATACATTGATTGCGCCTGCCGGTACGTCTTTCAAAGACATTGATTGCGCTGTCGGTTACGCTTCTACCCTTCCTATAAATGGAAGCCTTATCGAATCAAACTTCATTCAAATGTTCTTCAACAGCCCTTTACCCCTTTCTTCTATTCATCTTCATCTATTGTTATTTCCCATGTTTGATGTCCGTGGCCTTAAGGTTACATGGCAATGCCCTCATCAGTTGCGCAATGACCTCTTTCCAGAGCTTTTCCTTCCCGAGCAAAATTGTATTGGTTCGTTGTTGTTGTTGTTATTATTGTTGGTCCGAGGTAATGAGATAGGGGCGCCGATTTCTTCCAACTCGAGAAGATATTTGGACTCTACACTGCTGCTCAGGAGGATGTTTGGACTTTACACAACTGCTCACCTCCCTACCTCGGCCTGGTGTGGCACTTCATCCCTTTTGCTTTCCGTGGGGTGAAGTGGCACTACCGGCCACTAGCTTGCACGGCACAATGTTCCAAGAGGTGGACTCAAAGTAGTCGTGCAGGCAAGGCAGACGCTCGCCAAGTCTTCTATCGGGCCGGGATCTTCTTGGTCTGGTAAAGCTTTTGCTCATTGGCAGGCTACGACTTTTTCTTCATCTTTTTCTGCTTCTTCTGCCTCGTTTTACAGCCTCATCCTTGAAGACGCCATTGGGGAGGCCAAGATGAAGCCCCGAAGAAAAGATTCTTGAAGGTGTTGCTCTCGAGGATGTACCCTCGATAGTAGATTAAACTTTTAGCTGCTGCTTTTGTTTCTTTATTTTTGTGTAAGGACCCTTCATAGGCTTTTGTAATCATGTGTTTATGAATACAAAGATGTTTCTTCAATTTGTTTCTGATTTATGCTATATTTCCCTTTATCTGTACTTATGAAGAATCTGAATGCATGACTCTACCGATTGGTACGAATATCGAGCCCGGGTGTAAGTATTTTTTGGCTCTTGGTTGATCAATACGATATTATGTGGAACCCCTTGTCGTTCCTTAGACTGAGCCTCGACTAGATTGACAAACTCAAGTCGTGGGGGCCCTAACTTTGAGTTGAGTAGGAATAGGGCTTCGATATCTTTAGAATGAGATTTAGCCTTTTAGACCCTGGTGATTGTCCTCGAGGGGAACTTGCTCGGACATTTCAAAATAAAGATAGCCTGTAGGCTTTCGAAAATAGTCCCCGAGTGAAAGTTCACTCAAACTCGGGCGACCTGGAAACTTGTTTTGAACTTAGAGAGAACGTAGACTCAAGGTATTGCAAATAGACCCCGGATGAGGGTACACCTGGACTTGAATAGCCCCTAGGTTAAAGTAACCGATAAAATGTTTAACTTGATCCGAAGGAGGAAGATAGCCCTAAGGCTTTATTGGTAGTTTTTGAGTAGGAGTTGGCTCGAGCTTAGGTAGCTCGAGGTTCGGGAAATCGGGTAGACGATCCGCACTTGCAATAGCAGAAATTCTCGAGGTAGGGTACCACCTCGAGATCAAACCCATATGAGTAGGTTTTTAGAGCTTATCTTCTTCTTGGAAGAGATCCTCAAGATCGGGTACCATCTCGAGGCTTATAATGATATAAATGGCTCCTTAGAGCATATCTTCTTTTTGACAGAAGTCCTCGAGATCGCGCACCATCTCGAGGCTTGTAATGATTTCAATGGCCTCCTGGAGCCTATCTTCTATTTGACAAAAGTCCTCGAGATCGGGTACCATATCGAGGCTTGTAACGATGTTAATGGCTTCTTGGATCCTATCTTCTTTTGACGAAAGTCCTCGAGATCGGATACCATTTCAAGGCTTGTAATGATGTCAATGGCTTCTTGGAGCCTATCTTCTTTTGACGGAAGTCCTCGAGATCGGGTACCATATCGAGGCTTGTAATGATGTTAATGGCTTTTTGGAGTCTATCTTCTTTTTGGTGAAGGTCCTCGAGATCGGGTACCATCTCGAGGCTTGTATCGATGCGCGGGTTTTTTATCCGCGAAATATTGTATGGCAGCGTTAATTTGCATGACATAGTTATGAAGCGACCAAGGTAATTATGTTGGTATATCATCCCAAAGGGGAAAATAGCTTAGTTAGTATTTTTAATTGGCCTTTAAGGCAGGCGGATAATCGCCACTTTCTCCACATATAGGGCTATATTTCTTCTTTTGAGGATTCCGCTATTCAGAGTAGTTATCCTCCTCTATATGGTTTTTCTTTCCTACATTAGGCCCTTCACCATTTCAACTTTGGATCCCTTTCTCAAATTCCCGCTCCAATTCCCTAGTTTTATCACAGTTATGGCTGTTATACCAGGGTCCACTCGGCAGGGAGAGGGGAGTTCCGCCATTGAAGGACTTTTGAACCAAAACGCTCGGGGTCATTGGGAGTATGCTTCGAAGTTTATTTCTTTGATAGGAGAGGGGCACCTTGAATTAGTGAGGAAAGATTGCGGATGGGGGGAGAAGGTAGTACTGCGGGTACCTTCCCCGGGAGAAAGCATCATGGATCACGCTGAGGGGTTTTTGAATATATACATGTACCCCTTTATGATGGGCCCCCTAATAGGGTTGTGATCGACTTTTGTCGAAAGTACCAGGTTACCTTGGCACAGGTTTACCCGTCATTTTGGAGGATAATGTTGATGATTAGGCTCTTCGCGGGAAAAGCAGGGCTCGAATTCACTCTTAGTCATTTTATCAGGTTGTATCGGCTTTTCACCATCGGGGTCTGCTGACCCTACGATGCCGATCCACCACGCCTTTCATTGTTGATGATGAAGAAGACGGGGATTGGGGATGGATGAGCCAATTCGTCCGAGTGCAAAATGTCGATATTATCCCTGTAGAGTTTCTGTCATTTCCCGAGGAATGGAATTTTACACGTAAGTGATATACTTATGCCCTTGTAGATTTGCTTATGGCGTAGGCAGGTTCCGTAAATGCGCCTTTCTTTCCCTTTTTGTAGTAATTTCTTGGATGTTGTACGAGGTCCCCGACCTGACAGATTGGGCTCGGAAGCTGGCGACTCACTTGGCTTACAATGAGCGTAAGTGGCGAGCTTTGTCTAAGGGCAGATGGGAGGCCAAACACCACAATACGTGCTATGTGACTTGATTTATTTTTGAAAGCACTTTCTTTTACGCATACTAACCCCGTCATCGTAGGTATCGGGGAGTCCTCTGAGGTGAGACCGTTCCCTCTTGGAGAGGGAGAAGGATCGCTAGCTTCTAGGCTACGGCATGATAATAATAAGCAAAAAGGTCCTTCACAGGGCGACGATGCTTATAGCAAGACGAGTCCAAGCCGGGGGCTCGGAGAGGATGTGTCGACCGAGCCTGCAGTGCCCGAGATC
This sequence comes from Nicotiana tabacum, assembly GCF_000715075.1. NCBI lineage: Eukaryota > Viridiplantae > Streptophyta > Magnoliopsida > Solanales > Solanaceae > Nicotiana > Nicotiana tabacum. The sequence goes on from NC_134101.1 coordinate 109,354,780, forward strand.
TTTGGCTTTAGAAAAATGGTTTCACCTCCGTTGTCATCTTCCTTTCTCGTCGATTGCAGCTCGAGGAATAAGGGTTATTTGCCACCGACTTCTTCTTCCATTTAAGGTACTTCGAGGGATGTTCGAAGCCAGGGGCCGCATACACTGAGCGATCGTGCCCTAACCGGGGTGGTTCTTTCGGGGTAGACAGAGCTAGACTAGTGGATGTGTGCTCAACTTTCGAGGAAGCTCAGCGGCTCTATTCCGAGGTGAGTGTTGGTCATCCATATTGATTTAATAGTTTTGTAATTTTTACTCTCTTATCGAGTTTCTCTTTCATAGGTTTTTGATAAGCTCAACTTTGAGCAGCTTTATCGTGAGGCCATGCTGCTAAAAGCTGTGTATGGGGAAAAGTCCCTCAGCCTCCTTTGCGATGATAGAGAAGATGAGTTGGCGCATTTGCGATGCAAGGCGAGTCGAAGCCTGAACTATGAAAGCTACCTCGAGGAGCAGGTAATTTTTGCTCTAGATAGGGAGCATGTTCCCTTTTCTATCCCTGAGGCTAACGTTTCATTTATTTTAGTTGCAGAAGAAGGCGGAGGACCTGGAATGCCTTAGGCGCGAAGGTGGCCAAGCCAAACGTGAGCGTGATGAGTTAAAGACTCGGGCGGACGTTCATACTATAGCAGAGAAAGGCGCTTTGGCTAAAGCTTCTGCCCTCGATGTTTAACTTCGTTTAGTTAGTGAGAACAGTATGGTCTGAACGGATGTGATTACAAAGCTCGAGTCTGAACTTTTAAAGATAAAGGCCGAAGTTGTGGATGCCTGGGCCGAAGCCATAATGAGCCGAACCAAGGCTGACAAGAAAGTGGCAGTCTATTTGAAGGACGTTGCCGATGCTCGAGCTGCGTTGAGAAGGGCTCTTGACCGTAAGAGTAGGAGCAAGGAATATACTCGGTACAAATCTCGAAGGGAGACCCTCGAGGAGATCCATGCTAGGGGCTTTGACCTCTTTGTAGAGGTGAAGCAGGCAAAGGCGGATGAACATGATGTTAGGTCCCTTCTGTCTGATGCCGAGGATAGCAAGAAAGAGGCCAGCAGGCCATAGTCCCCGAGGGGGATGTAGATTAGGCTTTCCCTTTCTGTATAATGCTTTCAGAGAACTTTGTATATGAAGCTTGTATTCTCTCGCATATATGTATAAAAGGAAGCCTTGTGGATTTATTTTTCACATATTTCCTTTTGCCTTAATATTTGTCAGTCGTTAGCCAGATGCATTGGTCTTCGGCTTAAAAGGAATCCTTGGATTCATAATATGGCCCTGGGGCTCATTGGGTTGGCCCGTAGGCTATTACGCGCCTTGGTCGGTACAACCTTTTTAATATAAGTCGGCGTTTAAGCTCTTATTCTTTTGCCCTTAGGTATATTTTAGTTAATTGTTTTGGGTTCAGTCTCCGAGTCGGGTTTCAACTCAAGCTCATTTGAGCCTCAAGTTTTTGAATTTAAAGCTGGCCCTTAGGCTCTAACGCGTTTCGGTTGGTATGGCCTTTTATATGGGATGGCGATAGTGACTCTTACGGATTGGGTCGGTATGACCTTTTATATGGGCTGGCGACAGTGGCTCTTACGCATTGGGTCGGCATGACCTTTTATATGGGCCGGCGATAGTGGCTCTTATGCGTTGGGTCGGTATGACCTCTAGTAGGCTTTATTTTTCCCTCGTTAAGGACTTTTGAAGTTGTGTTTGCCTGACTCTTCGACGGTTTGATAAAAACCTCGATTGTGAGCCATTATATGGCGATGATCGAGCACCTCGAGGGGTTTGGCTCGGTGGTTGAGTATCTCAAAGCCTATAGTTTGGAGTTGACATGGTCGAAGCTCTTTTTCCTATGTCGAGGGTAGCCTGTTTAACCGGTTCTTTTCGAAGTACTTTCGAAGTAATTAAAGGCCTGTGATTTTATAGCGACGGTCGAGCATCCCTGAGTTGTGTTAGTTTGGTTTGTACAGCCTTGTGACCGCAGTCATTATGTTAGGCTAGAGCCTTTCAGTTCCCGAGTGAAATAGTTTCATCGTCTATATCGAGGGTATGCCTTTTGGGGGGTCTTACAAGTTCGATATATAGCCTTAACTTTAAGATCGGGATTATGCCTTTTGTAAGGTCTTACAAATTTTACATGCCTTTGAGGTCTTACAGCTTTGGTTACTTGGTACAAGTATGGTTCATACCTTGCTTGAGGTCTTACAGTTTTGGTCACTTGGTACAAGTGTGGTTCATGCCTTGCTTGAGGTCTTACAGTTTTGGTCACTTGATACAAGTGTGGTTCTTGCCTTGCTTGAGGTTTTACAGTTTTTGTCACTTGGTACAAGTGTGGTTCATGTCTTGCTTGAGGTCTTACAGATATTGTTGTTGCTTTATATAGGTCTTACGAGATCGAGGTTTCCCACATGTGGTCTTATGGACTCGGGTTTTGACAAGTCGATGGGGTTGGCGATTGGCGGCAGTCCTCGAGTCATCGATAGTTTCTTGGATTAGGATCCATTTCTTGTAAACTTGGTATTGCCTTATTGAGGGCTTACGATTTCGGAGTTTTCGACCCGGAGGTCATGTGGCCTTGAGTTTTCGACGCCAATCCTCGAGTGTTCGGGACTATTTTGGCTTTGGGGCTGTTTTGTGATCTTAATGTTGCCTCATTGAGGGCTTATGAGTTTGAAGATCCGACCTGGGGTCCTACGGCTTTGAGCTGTTGATGCTAGTCCCCGAGTGTTCGGGACGTTTTTGGCTCTAGAGCCATTTTTGCAAAAATACCGAACTCTTTTGAAGCGTGAAATGCTTTGATGGAAAGTATTCTTCGATTACTTGGTACAAGTATACATATCTTCGCTGTCAGGGGCCCGGTTATTCTATACGGGCACGGTTTGTTCGATCGTTTGGCCCGGTACATCATTTTTCTATCGAGACCCCATTTAGTGCATCTTGGCTTTTCCAAGTAAGTGACCTTCCGGGGGGATGCCCCCCAGTATTTGAGGTTGATTGCGAAAGAAGCCTTGAATACTTGTTGAGTCTTCCTTAGGTAGCATATAGATGTTGCCTTGTTAAAAACCTTGCTGGTAAAATCCTTCTTGGGATAAAAACTCGATCGAAGGAAAAAAGTGCAATGTATGCTTTTGGGACCTAAGGCCTTCGAGTTGGAAAGTGATTCGGCCATTTCGATCGGATACCTGCATTCAGGTTAGTATAAAATGTAACTGAAAAAGGGAGATGACCATACCTTAGTGCTGACGGCGCTTCGGACCTCGATGTGATTCAACCGTTTGTTATGGAGACTCGATATGGTCCTTCATTTTGTTTAGTGGTGTGCAGCCGAGAATGTAGCTTGTTATCTAACTATTTTCTTATTCTTCGACTCCTTTGATGGTGGAGGTATTGGTGTTGGTGCCACATCATGCACCGTGAACATTTCTTTTGCCGCATGCTGCTCCCCGTAGATGGTTTTTATCCCATCATTTTTCGAGAATTTCATCATTTGATGGAGGGTGGATGGTACTGCTCTCATGCAGTGTATCCACGGCCTTCCAAACAAGGCGTTGTACCTTATGTCTCATTCAATGACGTGGAATTTGGCATTTTGGGTTGTGCCAGCCACGTTGACTGGGAGGGTGATTTCCCCTTTCATGGTTTCACTCGCCATGTTGAACCCATTGAGGACTCGAGAGGCGGTCACGATTTGGTCAAGCAGTCCGAGCTGCTCTACCACCCTCGACCTGATATTGTTGGCTGAGGTACCTGGATCCACAAATACACATTTAGTTTAAAATGTATTTACAAGGAAAAAGATTACCAGTGCGTCGTTATGAGGCTGAGACAAGGTCTCGAAGTCCTCGTCGCTGAATATGAGAGTCCTCGGGTATGTAACCTCGTGTTCGCTTTTCTCTGGTGATGGATATTTTTGTTCTTCTGATCATGGGTTTTTGTGGATCATCGATGCCTCCCAAGATCATGTATATGACATGTTGTGGCTCATTTGTTTCGTTCTTCTTGGTCGCCTCTTTTTCCCGGAACTGATTTTTGGCCCGGTCGCTGAGGAATTCTCGGAGGTGACCTTTGCTGAGTAGTCGGGCTACTTCTTCCCAGAGTTGATGGCAATCCTCGATCCTATGGTCGTGCGTGTTGTGAATTTCACACACTAAGTTATGGTTCTTTTGTGAAGGATCTGATTGCACGGGCCTTGGCCACCTGGTGTCTCTGATTTTACTGATGGCGAATACGATTCTGAAACATCGACATTGAAGTTGTATTCCGATAAGCGAGGTGCCTCTGTTGGCCCTGTGTGCCTATCGAATCCAGCTCTGCTGACAAGTCCCCGAGGGTTCTAACCTCGATCCATTCTTCAATCATTGTGGGGCATGTTGCTCCTTGGGGCATTTCTTCTATCTTCGGTGTATGGTTGGTTTCTCTCTTTGTTCGGCTTTGACTCCTTTGCCAGGAGCCTGTTAGAATATACCGAGCCCGAGGGGGCTCTTAGTTGGTCGTCTTCGACCTTGATCTTCGATTGATATCGGTTGTGAACATCCGACCAAGTCACGACGGGGTATTCAACCAGATTCTGTTTCAGTTGTTTCGAAGCCACCGAGCTTCATTCATTCAAACCTTGAGTGAAGGCCTGCACTGCCCAATCGTCGAAGATGGGTGGTAATTCCATTCATTCCATTTGAAAGCAAGACACGAACCCTCGCATGATTTTGTTCTCCCTCTGCTTGATTTTGAAGACGTCGGATTTCCTTGTAACTACTTTGATGGCACCAGCATGTGCCTTTATAAAAGAATCTGCTAGCATGAAAAATGAATCTATCGAGTTTGGGGCCAGGTTGTGATCTATCGAACTCAATCTCATCATCCTACTGAATCTATAAAAGTCCGTCCTACCGAATCTATCGAGTTTGCCCCTTTTGAAAGCGTCTCTCCGAACTTTTTCAGTAGGACGGACTCAATCTCATCGTCCCTTAGGTCGTTGCCCTTCACTGCACAAGTGTAGGCAGTGACGTGCTTGTTGGGGTCCGAGGTTCCGTTGTACTTCGGAAGCTCGGCATTCTGAACTTCTTTGGAATGGTTTTTGGGGCCGCTTCCTGTGGGAATGGTTTTTGTACAAACTTCTTCGAATCTACACCTTTCAAAATCGGGGGTGCGCCCGGAATTTGATCGACCCTGGAGTTGTAGGTCTCTACTTTCTTTTCGTTGGCTTCTATCTTCTTCTCGCCAGACTCGATCCTCTCCGTGAGGTCCTCTAGCATCTTTACGATGGCGGGGTCGGATGCAGACTCGTTGTTGCTTGATTTTTCTGGTACCTGTTCGGCTGGGGGAGCCATCCTCGGTGCTACCGTGTTGGGAGTTTTCTTGTGACTTTGCAGCAGAGCAATCGCCAGTTGTTGTGCCTGTAACATTTAAAAAATAACGTGAAGGCTGACCTCCCATTCTCCCTAGTTGGGGTTTTCTAAGCTTCTTGTTGGTCCCCTTGACGTACGCTCCTGTTAGTGTGGGAGCCTATATCGATGTGCTGGGCATCGCGTGAGACTACATCTGCGAGAATTGGCTCGGGAGCGTCCCCAGGGTTTAGTGGTGGTGCGCCGATACCTGGAACAGCTACACCATTCTCCCCGTGGTCCTTAAGACCATTGTTTTCATATACATATACTGAGTTAGACATTTTGACCTGAAATTAAAGATCTTGGACAAGAAAAAGTGTGAAAGGTAACTTGCGTTATGTAGTAAAACCAGTAAGAAAATAATCACTATTATTTTTAGCCCCACGGTGGGCGCCAAACTATTTACCTTGAAAATGATAATTACAATTAGATTTAATTTTGTGGCTCTAAAAATACGTGATCTATTTTTATGTTAGTTGTTAGGCAATTGATGCTATGTGAAAGACTTAGAAATGAGATAAGAGCTTGAAAACAAGATGATAACCAAACCGAATGGCTGACAATCGGGGCCTCGAGCCTGCTTATTCGGGGCCTATGGTCGAGTCTGATGTCTCGCCGAGGGTAGTCGATGGATGACTAACAGTTATAATAAAATCAATGATGGCTCTTTATGGCCAATAATAATCAATAAATGAAGAACAATAAATGGAACACAATGAATATAGGTAATAAATGAAAGTAATGAGACCAAGAGAATATGTTAGAGAGCAGAGAGAATGTTCTGTGTATTCAATATTGAGCAACAGATGTTTACAAAATAACAAGGATCCCCTTTATATACCAGGGGGAATACCAACATGGTACAAACGCATTTATTGAAAAGATATGGGGCTGGTACAGCCATTTAATGCCTTGATTCAGGTCTGAGCTAGCCTACTAGACTTTGTCAGCTCTAGCCGCGTGCCTTGGAAGCCTCCCACCTTTTCATCATAACTTAATCAGCCTGCACTGCCTCGAGGCTAGACGTCGATAACCCCTCGGGTGTTAATCTCAACCATAATCTCGAACATATAGGAATGTGCTTATGAAGTGTCGTAGTGACCGAAAATTGGACCCTCCGATTTTACCGTATACATAAATATATATTTTTCTTACTCCCAAAACTTTTTTTTGAAACTTTTTTACTGTACATCTTCATTTGAATTCGTCCAAATAAAATTAATTTGTTCTTTATTATTTATAAATCTATCATTTTTTTAATAATTGATATTTTTGTATTATATGCCTAGAAACTAATTTTTTTCTTCTCCTTTGACTTTTTATTAAATTTTTTATTTTAAAGATTTAATTATTACAGTCAACTATGTTTTAAAATTATGCATGATTGCTTGATCTTCTTCTATTGCCTAATATTTTTGGTTTTTGACTTATATATTAAGATTAAAGTTACGTGATATTTTACATATGCATAATTTTTGTTATTATAACTCAAAAACGCTTTCTTATTTGAATTTATAATAAATCATATCTATTTATATTTTATACTATTTTCCTCCTTTTATTCCTCGATTATCATTATTGCTTTATTCATTGCTCAGTATGATTGCGATCACGTGATTTTTTTAATTAGTTTTCCTTTAAATTTAATGTTCTTACTTATTACCTCCTTTAATATGACATAGTTAATATTAATTACTAATCTATTACTCTTTTACTTGAAACTCATTCATTTTTTTATAGATGTTTATTTTTTACTTTATATATTCTGGTTTTAGTTATGTTTTATTATTTGTATGAATTTTCTCATCAAAATTTAAAAGATACTTTCTCATCTCAAATTCAAATAAGTTTTATCTCTATAACTTTATAATAAAAAATTTTATTTTTCTTGTGATAAAGTTTTTTTATTCTTTACTTGAAATTCTTTCATTGTTTAATATTATTTGATTTTGATTTTGATTTTACTAAGATTCTAACTACGTGGTATTATCTATTGTAATATTTCATCATAATTAAAAGACCACTTTCTCATCTAAAATTTAAATAAGTCTTATCATTCTATATTTTTTTTCTTTTTCTCAATATGCTACTTGGATTAATATCAAGCTTGACTAACATCATATTAATATAATTTTGATAAATTTTAATATATTATCTTCATATCAAGCTTTACTACCACTAGGTTTCACTTGCATGTTGCTTCATTCTTCAATTGTCTAAATTTATCAATAATATATTAAATATTATTTACTTACTTTCTTTTATTTCTTAAATTCAGTATTTTATCTATAATCTATAACTGAAATAATTTCACAGTTAATTCTAATTTTAATTTTTGTGTGTTCAAAATATATATCTTTTATTATTTTGTATAACATGTATCAATAATTTTAATATTTTTTTCTACATTATATGGAATAAGCAATTCGACCTTTCTTCTATTTATTTTTAATATAGAGTTTTGACTTTTATAGTTTTACGATGTTGCCCGTAATTATTTTATTATTATATATGTGTGAATGAATAATGACCCCCGAGGTCAATATAAATAGGGGAAGAGAGAAGAATGTATTTTATCTTTTAATTAATTCAAATATTTTTTTCTCTCGATCCAAATAAGCTTTATATCAATTCAAATATATACAAAATATCTAAATGATATAATCTAATAAGAATATTAAAACTTGTGCATTTTAGCTCTCAATTTCTAATACACTTTTAGCATTACAAATTGCCTATATAAATCTATAATATAGATATACATATGTTAGATTTTAGCTTTAAAATACGAAATAGCATTTTCTCTATATGACACTTGGCTTGACCTCATTCTTCACTATCATTATTTTAGTATAATTTTGAAGTTATATTATGTGTTAGCAACTTTTCAATTAAAAATAAAATAAGTTTCAGAATAAATAATTTTCAATATATAAAAATTATTGTTTTCGTAAAAAATAGTCAAATATGTTTAAATTCAAATCTAAAAAGACTAACTTATGATTAACAATACATAATACATAAATTAAAAATTAAATTCAAAAAAAAAAAAAAAAACTATTTACACTTTGTCATAAATTGCCAAATGGTCTATTGTGAGGCTGCGGCTTGGCTTAACATTGAGGCTTTCTCTTCTCCTTCTAATAATATATCGACATAGATGTTTGACTCCATCAACATGGAATATGCAAACCTTCGCTACCTTCCCGGATCTGTCCCCTTCCACTCTGTGATTTCTTTACATTTAATCAATATATTATAAGTATTGAGTGCATATACAAGATACATAGGAGTAATAAAATAGTGAGTGTTGTTTAGAGGACTAACCGTAATCTTAGCAGAGCCAAGAAAAATGGCCCTCCAATTCTACTCCCTTTTCAAAAGAAGAGACAAGAGGCAACATTGCAGAGAAAAGTATGCATGCTTCCGTTTTATCAGTGGATACACCGAAAACAAAATCTTGAATATCTGATCCTTTTTCTTTTTTGTTACTCTCCATTTAGATAAATGCTTATTTTTGGAAAATGAAACCATGTTCTTGATTGTGAAGGGAGACAAAGAAAGCAGGCAGCACAAGGATTACAAGAATTCCGATGGATGAGGATGATGGTTTTGAAGATGCAGGGACAGGGACACCTTTATCTGCAATAGCTGAGGCATTTGAGGAGCTTTCATCATGCTTAAAGTCAAATGGCTACGATGATCTAAGGCTGAAGCCTTTTTGTGACGCTTGTTCCCTTGTTTCTGTTTTGTTTGGATGCCTTGGGATCGCTTTTAAATTTGCAGAACTTGAATATGTCTCCAAGGTTAGTCTTTCTCACTTTCCTTGTTTTAAATTTTCATCCATTCTTTGTCACATTTCGAAAGAAAAAAGAGGAAGAGTTAGTATGGAAACATATAGGTTGTGGAGATGTTTTATTGAGACATGCAAGAATATTGGGGATATTATTTAGATACAAATATGACATAAAATTTGTTAAATTACAATCTAGCGAAACTAGGAATAAACTGTTTATTTCATTTCCGAGGATGTTTATTTCATTTTCCCCTTAAATCATTAAGAAAATAAGAGGAGTCTTTTAGCAGATATGAAAACTAAATGGTATCCCCCGGCGAGGCTCCACGATTGTTATCCTATGGTAATGTTTATATGCTCATGTTTATTCAACACCATAAATACTTAAAACCTAGCTGTTACATCACACTGTAATGAGAATTGGCATTCTACCTGCGCGATCTGACTATAATAATTTTTAAATCAAATGTGGAATATGCCACAACTTCCCTGAGAGATTGCAAAAGAAAAGCCAAATATATTATGATATATTGCTCTGTTGCATTTATGTTTATTTTAACCCTACGATATGAAAGCAAAAATGTTAGTGAGTAGTGACTGTGAACTGAACTCCCGATAAATAAGAGAAAATTGGGAATACCTCCTCTCTTGTTAGCCTTTTAGAATAATTGATAACAAAGTTGTCGGAGCCAGCTCATGCACACCTTAGCAGATCCATTGTGTACGTGCTTCTTCCTAGTAGCACATATATTGGGTAATTATGTCCACATACTTGGACAGATGGAGGAATTCACCTGGCGTCACCTATTAATTTTGGATACAAACCTTGGTTGTCAACGTTATTACTCCACCTTTTTGACCTGAAAGAAAATTGTATGAAGCTGCTTTAAGAAGATTAGTGGTCACGAGCTACAAATAAAATCCGTAGTTTGGATTTATTGATTTTTGTAACAACGCCTGAAAGGAAGGCTTTATTCGGTATAGAATATCAGCTAATTCTTGTGCTAGTCATAGTAATGGTCCTATGTCATGGCTATTCTGAAAGGGATATCTGTGAGGGTTACGTAGTTCGAACTTTATTCTACACTGCTCGTGTCTCAGAGTCTAACAGATCAACTTAATTCTCTTCAGTTTTCAGGAAGCATTTATTGGATGATTAGTTATATTTCTAAGATGTTAACTTAAATAAAAAATCTTCTTTTTCCCATAAAATGGTTCAGGAAAATCGTGGAAGCACTGCGCAAAACATCTTGATGTAAGTGTACATACCGTGATACCTAATTCATTAGAAAATTTGACTCTCATTTGAGATATAAAAACAAATGCGCAACTACTTCACAAATAGGATCTATCTGCGCCTGTAGTTCTTAATGAATTTGGCAAAGATTACATAAATTTGTCAGCTGATTGGAAGTTGAGAATGGTGATTGGTTGGTAGAAACTCACAGGAGAGAAGTATGATAACGTACCCTTCAAGTGGATATGGCATTGTGACCATAGTCTTCTTAGCATTCCCTCCGTTCCAATTCATGTGAACATGTTTGACTGGGCACAAAATTTAATAAAAAATAAAGATTTTTGAAATTTTTGGTCCTAAACAAGTTAAAAAGGACCAAGAGTATTTGTGTGGATATAAAAGCTTCTCATTAAGGGCAGAATTGTAAGTTTAAGCTAAATTGTTTTCAAATTTAGAAAGGGATCATTTTTTTTTGGAATGGACCAAAAAAAAAATAGGTTCACATAAACTGGAACGGAGGGAGTACTATTCATAATGTACTAACAAAACAAAGTCATAACAAGCTGATCTTGCTCTTTTGATATTTTACTCCCTGTAGCAGATCTAATGACATAATTTATAGGCATTGCTAGATGTAGGGGTGGCAAACAGTTGAGTCGGGTCAGGTCGGATAAGGGTTGTGTCGAAAACGGGTAATACAAAAACAGATAGATTATCTAACTTGACCCATATTTATACGGATAAAAAATTAATTAACCGGCGGATAATATGGATATCAATATTATCCACGACTTCTAGAATATGATCATTTTTGGAAGAATTCCTCGTCTCCCAAACTTGAGTAACCTCCAATTTAAGGCTTTACAAATGCAGAAGTTAAGCGCATTAGTTATCCATTGGTTATCCATTTTTCTAAATGTATAATATGGTTCTTATCCATATTTGAATCGTTTTCAAAAAGTTCATTATACAACTCATTTTTAGTGGATAATATAGGTAGATAACTGTTTTCTTTTAACCATTTTGCCACGACTAGCTATAATTATGTTGTCTTTAAAGCATTCTGCTAACTTTGCTCTACGCTTCTACCCTTTACTATGCGGACTTACTTTTGCTTATAGCTATCATCAAAAGATTCCAAATGGTTCTCTTCTGTTTTCTTGTGTTGATGCCTTTTTGCTGAAAGTATTTTCTTTTCTATCTTACTTAACAATTATTTCCCTCACTGCTCGAAGATGAATTGATTTTCAAATCCCTTCCTAGCTCCCCCTTTGATCTCGGATTACGTTCTTCTTAAGCATATTGTTTGACAATTAACTTGTCCGCTGCCTAGTGCATGAACATTATTTTCAAAGGCTTAAAGCCACGAGTTCATAAATCAGTTGCATCCTTTTGGTGTTTTACACTATAAGTTTATTCAAGCTATATGCCATTGAAGAGCCATGACTAAGCTATTATTACTCTTTTCGGGTCTTGTCGTTATAGAGGGTTCAATTATATGTTAAAATGCTTCTTGTTAAAGGACATATGTGACATTAAGAGAACCTCTAGTTAATTGATTAATTTGTTGTTGGGACAGTTTCTTACCACCATTAGGCGATTAAATGCAGTATGAGATTTTGTTTTCTTCTGGTAGTTTTCCTTCATTCTATGTAACTTTTTGGTTCTGGTATATACCAGTAATCCACCATACCTTATCGTTTAAGCATGAATGTCACTTTCAGGTACGTGATCTTGCAGAAGCATCAGAAGTATTTGGAAGTTTGAACAGTATCCTTGATTATGATGTTAGAAGTGATACAGTTAGAACACCAGGAAGCCTTTCCCGCAATTTGCGCAGAGTTCGCCAGGGTCTAGACCTTATCAGAGCCTTGTTTCAGAATTTTCTTTCAACCTAGTACGTATTTTGTTCCTTTCTTTTTATAGAAATGATATTCCTCTTGCTTTTGCATAAATTTTGGCATAATCCAATTGTGTGCTGTCTTTCTTTTTCCTTTCAGTTTGTTCTTATTTTATGGAATATGTCCAATTATTGTTATTATTTACTTTTACACTAGTTTATGCACTCAATTCTTACTAGAAAAAAGAAGAAGAAGAAGAAGGATTTGCCATTGTTTCAAATTCAACCGTTTACTTAAGCATAACAATATCACTGGATTCCAGCGATTTAGAATTTTTATAATATGGGCGCACCAGTAAAAAAATATGGGCGCACCAGTAAAAAAGGAGAAAAAAGGAAGTATTAAATGGGAATTGGTCTCTGCTCCTCTACGGAAGGATCTAGAATTTGTATAACATAGGTGCACCACAAAGAAAGTATTAAATGGGAATTGGTCCTTGCTTCTCTAGGTGAATAACTCAACATTCAACCAAGTGCACCATTTAGCCTCTTTGGAGCATGGTGCCAGCAGATATTATTAGATTATTTCTAAAACAATATGTGCATAAAATATCTAGTTTGATGGAGAGACCATGGGTTCACGTGCCTATATATTGGGCTATAAATCCGCCCCTGCTTCCGAGGGTCTATCGGAAACCTCTCTTCCTTCATAAAGTAGGGGTAAGGTGTGTACACATGACCCTCCCTAGACCCCATATGTGGATTGCACTGGGTTTGTTGTTGTTGTTGTAAATCTGCCGCCCGTGCTTGACATCGAATGTTATTTGTTTCCAGAGGCGGACATCGAATGTTATTTGTTTCCAGAGGCGGATCCAGGAAATCTAGTACATGGGCACTACTAAAAGAAAGAGAAAAAGATGTGTTAATGTGGGAATTGATCCCTAATCCTCTTGGTAAATAATTTAACCTTCAACCAAGTGCACCATTTCTACCATCTAGAAGCATGAGTGCCAACGATTAATATTATACCAATTTTAGAAAATATGTATATAAAATATCTAATTCTATAAAGAGACCAAGCTGTGTTCACGTGCCTTATAATCTTACTTATGAATCCGCCCCTGGATTCAGGTAGATCTAGTATATATATCTATATTATTATGAAAGAGTTTCATGCTATCAAATTTACTCCTAAGCTGCTTGTTTCTTTTTTGGAATCAAAAGAACTCACTGGTGGACGAGAGCTACACCCATTCAGAAATTGAAACTTATGAGACTTTGAGATCATCTAAATACTACGCTAATTTTTTTTACACTTTTCTTCTAAACTTGTTTTAATTTGTAAATGAGATGAGATTAAGAAGAAATTAGAGAAAGTAGAAAGAGAAATTCCAACAATAGAGTTGCTCCTAATTTTTTCGTATCTTGGAGGTTTTTACTCTATGTGTGAATTAACTTTGACTTTTCAGAAATACAATAGAGGTACGAAATATTGTCACTTGTAGATGAAGTAAATGATGATCCTTTCATCGTTATGAAGGTTTTTTTACATTGTTCAACAAGCAAATAGATATTTGCCAAGTGAGAAGTAAATAATGGCATTTTACAAATTTGTTTATTAGAGATGTGCATAGATGTTGAGAATGTTGAGTCTAATATTTTCAGGTAGACAATGTGATTTCAATTTCTCTCTAGAGATTACATTCAGTTCTCTCTAAATGTTTGTTTTATCCTGAAGCTTATCTGTTACCTTTAATCCATTTTTCTTTATATTATTTCAAGGGAATTAAAAGGCATAAGATCCCCCTCGAACTGTCACCATATTTTCAATTACATGCTTATTTATTAATGGGGTCTTAATATTTCCTTGAACTATTTTAAAGCGAAATATATACCACTTTGAAAAGCTACACCCAAATCTGTATTAGGCGGTGATTTGCACGCACCGTGTCACGTGATATTATTGTTTTTAATTTTCTATGCTTTTCCCTTTTTTTCTTTTCACTAGTATTAGTATCCGCGCGGATACGCAGACACTAATCATATCAAATATTTATGTTATTTGGATTATATGTAAATAATCTTAAAATTTACACTTTCTTAGTAAATATAAATAATCATTGGATATTAACTACATGAAAAAGTTAACAATTTCTTCTATTTTTCTTTTTTGATATCATTCTTGCTGGTGTCATTGAATCCTAAAAATAGTGAGGAAGCAAAATAATAACTCATATTTATGGCAAAACAATCAAATATTGAGACAATGAATGACTCTTTGGATAAGACTTAATTCTTTTACTACTACTTAAACTCTTATTTGGTGTGTTGATATCTCTTTAAAAATATTTCTTTCTTAAAATTTCAGTTTCTATAACATTATTTTTCAACAATAATTATTTTTATAATAATGTAATTGAAAATATTATTCTTAATTCAAAACTCATTTTAGTTGGCTATATAAAATATAAAAATTCTTTACCTAGTGAATTTTTTTATTTAATATTTGACATTAACCATGTTAAATATTTGAGTTATTTGAATTATATGTAAATAACCTTAACATTTAAACCTTCTAAATAATTATAGATAATTGTCAGATATTAATTAAGAAACACTACATGAAAAAAGACTAACATTTTCTCAATTCTCGTAGTGATAATTTTATTTTTACACTATTCTCATAGGTGTCATTGAAACCTAAAAATAGCCACAAAATGAAAAAATAACTCATATTATGGCAAAGCACAAGGTTGACACGATATAAATGATTCTTTGATTACGACGTGACTCTCATACTACGACTTGAACTCTTATTTGGTATGATTTTATCTTTCAAAAAATATTTCTATTTCGAAATTTCAATTTCTAAAACTTTATATGTATTAGAATAATGGTTATCTTTATAATGATGCAAGTGAAGATATTATCCTTAATTTAAAATTTATTTTAATCGGCTATCTAAAATTTAAATGATTCTTTGGCCGGATTTATTTCAGTATGACTCCACTTTAAGTTTATCGATATCTCTAGCCCCAAAATTTGAATTTTTAATATCCTATATATACAAAAAATTTGTTCTTTGAATCATTAAATGTTAAAATAGTTGAATTATTATAAAACATTGCATATATTGTCTTAAAGTTGTCAAGTAGTTTATTTTTCGACATCATACTTGGCTTAACCTCAATGCAAACTACTCAAATTGCATTCCAATTTAAATTCGAATATCATATCAGTTTGTTAGTAATAGTGATTTTTTAAAAATGACACATAATGTAAATTAAAAAAAAATATTCGAAAATATCCTTATCTTATAATCTATATATTTGAGTTGAAAAATTATATATTTGAAATTGATGAGATTAACTTTCAAATTTTTTATACTCAACAAAGATGAAACATAAGAAGAAATTTGTTGTCATATTTTATTTCTCGTTTTTAGATCTTTCTAACATTTTTTTCAATATTTATTTTCTTTTATCTTATTTTTTATGTCATTATTTCTGTTGTTACAAAAAATTAATTTATTTCACTATAAAAGGATGAGTTTTAATAAAAATTATCTGTCTTTGGTTGAAATTATTTTATATTTTCTTTTGGCTTTATCTAATCAACCTAAATAGGTGCTCACCCGACCACTTAAATTAAAAAATTGAATGATGTGTAATTTATATATAATCCATATATAATATGTGTATAATCGTGTGTTGTTGGTATATCATCTATTTATATTAGCTATAAAAAGTAAACAATAAATATGGTCGAATATTATGTAAATATTCCATAAGATTCCTTTTTTTGAGTTTATCCATGATATAACTTATATTATAATAATTTTAAATCTCTCTACTAATGTTAAAAAAATCTTATCGTTTTACTATCTTTGAATTAAAAAAGTAAAGAGATTTTTCGAAATAATTTGTTTACACTTAAAAAAATATTTCACGTCATACCAATTTTTTCTTTATATATACTCTTTGTTACACTTAAAAGTCGCTATAGAAATTATCAATTAGAAACCAATTTATCTCCTGTTGAGTTTGAAAAAAATATCTTTCATATAATTTAATGATTCAAAACAAATATTCTCCAACTAAAAAAATATTATACCCTTGCAATATTGGCTTGACTACAGCTAAATAAAGGGGTTCGATATCCATTTATGCAAATTGACACTTCAAACAAATATTCTTCAAGAAGAAAAAAGAAACAACTTTTTTTTAATGTTGACTGATTTTGTGATGTTTCTTTCTCCAACATGTATGTTTACTTCATTATATATGTAAGTAATCTTTTATTTGGTTTTGTAAACTCTTTTTTGTTATTTAGATAAACACAGACGTGTACCCTATATATTACATTTATTTTAAAAGAATTTCGTTTTATTCAAATTTAGCTACAATGTTTCAAAGAACTATATTTATAGGATTTTAAATGTGAAATAGTTTTATAGTTATATGGAGTAGTTTTTTTTTTTCCTAGAGGCGAAGTAGTATTTAAATAATTATAAAAAATAACAAAAGTTCCTAACATGATTTCATATGATCATTAACCGAATTAAGTATGATAACATGATAAAAAAAATTATTTTTAATTTAAATTCGAATTTTAGAACTTTATCTATAAATTCAAAATTATCTTTTAATTCAAATTCCATATATATATATATGTATGTATTTAACTAAAATAGTCAAATATAAAATAAAGTTACCATATACTATTGATATTTATTAACTTGTCACTTGACTTAACCATAATGTCAATTATATATGGTAACTTTCTTGCTTTAATATAATATATATATATAGATTTTTTGTACTTTTTCCTTTCCTTCTTTTAACGTACTTGCCGTCTCTGTCCAAGTATAATCAGAAAACCATATCGGGTTCTTCTTTTCTTATCACTATCTTTTTCTTTTTCTCTATTCTGTCCTACTTATTTTCTTTTTATCTTTTTTTCCCTTTCTTTAATTGAATTTTTTTTTCAAACGTTACTGGAGTACTTTCTTTTTTACACTGATGGATTTGGGGTTTAGTGAAATTCTTCGATAGCTGAAAAATGGTAAGATTTTCGTGAAAAGGGAATATTTAATGACAAAAAGGAGCCGGAGAGGTGGTGGCACAATGGGTAGTCTTTTCGATGATGACGATGAGCGAAATTCCTAATTGAAATCTGATTATATTTCGACAGAAAAAATAAAAGTGAGGATGAAAAATTAGAGTTCATGACTGAAAGATGGTATTGTGCCTTCATGCAGAGAAGGTGGCGGCAATTGGGGGTTTACGGCAGCAAATTGAGTCAAAGAAGTCCGATTAGGTGGTGAAAGATGGGTGGAGACGTAGGAGGCGAGATGTTGAAATAGAAGAGAAAGAAAAAGAAAAGGAAAAAGAAAATAAAAGAAAAAAGAGAAAAATCAGGAAAATTAATATTTTAACAATTCTTTTTGCTTATCACTCTCTTGGCCACCTCAGCACTTAATGTGGTATATATTCCAATTTAGAATAGTTTAAGGGGTATTAGGACTCCCTTTGAAAAATAAGGGTATAGTTGGAAATACGGGGATAGTTTGAGGGGGGTTTTATACCTTTTTCTTATTTTAAATAAGCTCTCTAATCCTTATATTTTCTGTTTAGTGACGATTCCCTGAAAGAAGCTGCTTCAATGGCGTATGCAAAAGTTTGTGCACCCTATCATACATGGGCTGTGAGAACTGCTGTCTCTGCTGGTATGTGTGCTCTTCCAACAAGGGACCAACTTCTGATGAAGCTAAATGAGACCGGTAACTAATTTACTTTCTCTGTTGGTGCTCATCATACTAGGATTTCATTGAACTGGAAAATTATGTGTTGTCAATAATATATTAAGGCCTTATACTACCCAATAATGTTTCCCTCATCAATTACTTGTTGTTGCTAATGTCTCAGATGATTCAGCAGAGAGAGAAATGAGAAGATACATTGATGCTTCGCTTCCAATCATCGAATACATTGACAAACTTTATATTTCAAGAAGTATAACCTTGGATTGGTGATCTCATACTTTTACTTGGATTGGAAATAAGCAACAACAAATGACATTTATGCTTTAGTACCAAAAATTAATCTAGTTTTAGGTTGGCAATTTGTACCAAAAGTAGTTTTAGAAAGTACATTTGGGATTAGTTTAATTGAACTTGCAGTACCAGAGAGAATTCTTACTTGTGGAAGAATAGGACCTTGCACCTCTTGTGTACGAGGTCATTGGGTTATTCATACTTTTATTTTGGCATTGTCCTACCACTTCTTTTTTTTCGCAAAATCGGAATGAAATGGAAATGAAGAGTCATGCCTTTTCAAACAACAGTTCAATTATTAATTTATCGCCTTACCATCCCATGTAACATCGTATCCTAAGCATATTTCCTCAAGATGAAATGCAAATAACTCTCCAGATGTCCTACGATTTTCACCTTTTAAATGCTTCAACGACTTCTGCAGTCAGGTCCAAATGGATAATGTGCTCACGAATTAATATCTTGGCCACCCCTAAATCTCTTTAACAAATCAACAAAAAATAGCCCAACAAACGTGGAACTCAATGTTGTTGTAAACTGAATTGGAAGGTTTAAATTTTTGAACTTTTTTCTATTTTAAATTATTTTTTGAATCTCCAAATTTATTGGAGGTTTGTCCTAAAATTTTATATTTTTTGAATTGTGGTTATGCAACTTGACATCATATAATTATTTTTTTTATATATATAAATAAATATAATTTTGAATCAATATAAATAGAGTTAGTCGAAAAATATGTTTCATTGACTTTAATTTATTCTTAAAAGATCTTAAGATTACATGAGAATGCTAGCTTTTGGTACATTTAAATTTATAATTTATAATTAAATTAAATATTTTCAAATATATATGCATTAAGCAATTTTTGTGTGTGTATCTATCTATCTATCTATATATATATATATATATATATATATAATATGGAAAGACTAAAAGCACATGGAGAGAGACTAGTTATATTAAAATGAGGTGGAAAAAAACCCCAAAAAAGATAAATGTGAAGGCCAAAGAAAGGTGTCACCTAAGCTTTTTCATTCCCTACTTTATATTTATATAGATAGAAAGAGAGAGATTCCTTATGGGAAGGAAGATTCCTGTGCAAATATAGAGGAGGATAAGTGTTCATGTGTTGTTGCTAATTATTTGACAGAGTCCTTTTCTTGCATTGTAGATTTATCAAGAGCTACGGAACCCTAATTTCAAGTCTCTCCGAGAAGTTACAGTCTTGAAGATACAATATGTTGGTAATAGACACCGAAAGTTGTAGTTCGGGCGCAACAGAAATATAGTTTGTGTGTATGTTGCTAACTGAGCCAAGTTTATGGAGGATTTTATGTATTAAGCCAATTGGCATTTTGTGGATATTGGATGTGAAACCAAATTAGCAAGTCAAAAGTTCTGTCCTAAGCATCTTTGTTAACTTCTTAACTCATTTAGTTATGAAAGTTCAGATATAATCCATCTGTAGCTGTGCTCTTACCTCTATGACATTCTTCATGCATGTATATCTCCTTTGTGCTTGTGCTTTTACATTTTTGACTGCCTGCAATGTCTAATAGGTGTCAAATGAAGAATTTCATGAATCCATTCATTGTACAAAGGCCATCAAGTTATCTTTCCAGATACTACGCTGATTGGGACTGTAGATTAACTAAGGAATCTTTGCATTTGACCTTATATTGTCCTTAGAATCACCTGAATGGGAATTTTTTTTAATACATTTCATTGCCTGTTCCATAAATCAATCCTTGAATGACTATTAGTTTTCGTCAATACTTACAATTTCAAAATATGAACATCAGTTTTCGTCACCTACCAACTCGATAAACTAAATGAGATTAAATTTAACCCCACTACCGTTACCGGTTTGATTAAGTCATTAAACATGTTTAATATTTAGAATTTGCAACAGGCAAAAGTATCCAAAAATCAGCAAAAATATTATTATTTCATTCCAAAAAATTTCAAGAATGCAATATAATCGGAATGTTTTAGTACAACATAGCAGAAAACGGTGAGAAGCTATTGATTGAAAGCATCTACATTGTCAAGCTCTCTGGGTTCTCGACAATCTTTGAGAACGTTTGAAGGAAGGCTGCCAAGTCAGCACCATAAATAATCCGGTGGTCTGCCGTGACATTCACCTGTATAACATAATAAGGAGGTTAGGTTAACAACGTTATGTCACGCAATTTTATACATTGAAGACTCCATTGAAGAAGCAGAGATATAGGACATATCCAAGAAATGTACAAGCACAAGGAATAACCAATTAATAAATAGGCTGATGATGCATGTAGATCGGTGAACCAACAAGACTACAGTGCTATATCTTCTAGCTTTATGTATATACAGGATGAGTCAAAACTGCAATTAGACAGGACCAGATGTCTAATCGAAGACAATTCAAATATCTAGACTCCGCATGTAACATATATAACTGAAAAAAGTATGACCAAAATTGAGAAAATCCTATAGGAATGCTATAGGATATGAAAATACCTCTCCAAATGAGAGGCAAGCTCTACATAGAGGAGACTACCAATACTATATGGGAGTGTGTTTCTCACCACTAATGGCCATCACTTACTACAAGGCGAGTATTGTAAAAATTAATGTTAAGATGGATGCATGATGATACAAGATTAGGGTTTATCAGAAATGACCACATGAAATAGAAGGTGCAAATAGTGTTCGGACACCAGCATGATGATACAAGATTAGGGTTTATCAGAAATGACCACATGAAATAGAAGGTGCAAATAGTGTTCGGACACCACATAAGGGATAAATGGGAGGTCCCTTAGATGATTTGACCATGTCCTACTTAGAACCTTCAAGAGTGCCATCAATAGATGCAAAATTATGATGATTGAAGGTGTTAAAAAGGGACAAGTTAAATCTGGAAAACCTATAATTGAACGACTGAATACATGAAAACAAAAGATGTATATTGGCTATACCAACAAGTACAGATTAAGGCGTAATTGTGCTGGTATAGTTAAGTTTGTTAAAAGTTCTGTATGTCTCTAGAAAAACACAGAACTTGTAATGTTAAAAATTTATTATTTATTGGAAAGGAACAATTAGAATAGAGCAAAATGAATGTTAAGGATTCACATATCCAACACCAACTAATTTGGGATTGAGGTGTAGTTTTTATTGTAAAACAATGTGAAGAAAAAAAAAATCATAAATAGATGATGACCAAGGACTACCATCCATCGATGCCTGGTGGGACTATCTGATGAGGAGGCACATGACAGAAAAAATGAGAATATCTTTACATATACTAAAACAGGTTTAAGCACTACCCATCCACCCTAGAAATGATCATCCGATCACGGGGCACATGATCTGCATTCATAGTAAGCCTCATAACCACATTTGAGACAACAAGTATTCAGCACATGCACCTCACTTTTCATGTGATTATTATTAAAAGAAGGCAACCGAGGAGTAAAATTCTTTTTATTCTGGTAGCTTCCAGTCAAAGGAGCTAAAATGTGAGAGCAAATAATAGATTTCTATATTAAAAAATCCCAAATACTAGTGAGCTGAGCCACCTAACTAACTCCATCATTACTCCTTAGATATACCGAGTTATCTCTACAAACCCCACGATACTAAAACGGAAAAACATAAACAAAAGTCCAGCTCCAGATCAACAGAAGCCACTAAATTTCCTAAATGAAACAAGATATTAGTTGTTAGCCATGAAACAGTCTAATTGTTCTGAATTAAACACCATTATGCCACAGAAATCAACTGGGTCCCAAACTTTATATAGCTACTAATCACGAGGCGCATTAATTCCTATCATGATAAGAGTTCCATCACATAAATATGGTGACGTGGTTGATTTAAACATAACTGGTGATCTAACAAGCACGTGGCTCCCATTCGCATACCTGGTGGACCCTTCGCATACCTACCATCCCTACCATGATAAGAATTCCATCACATAAATATGGTGACGTGGTTGATTAAAAACTATTGGTGTTTGGTGATCTAACAAGCACGTGGCTCTCATTCACATACCTGGACCCTTCGCATACCGATGGATGAAAGGGTTGACATCATCGATGCCGGAACTCACACCATTCTACCATGTTTGTGACCACAACTCATCTGCTTTTGGTTCAGGTCAGATAGGCACCTCTTATGTCAAAATCCCCAACTGTTAATTCGACTCTAGCTGGGTCCAATTATCGTTCCACTATGCGTATCCTCAGCCACCTTAGACACAACCCATTTTTGTGTATCATTCGGTTCAGAAATCTGCCAGAAGAGTCCAAATTGCTAGAAACATTGTCTAACCAGAGATGGAGTGGCAGTCCTAAGACCCTGGTCTAGGCATGTGTTCCTATAACTGGGAGCATCAGTCCAGAGACAATGTGTGCTCTCTTGATGCCGCTACCCCACTTTGAAGTTTAATCTTCTCTGCTTTTGATCTCAACTGAAATTCAAATAAGAGGACATCTACCAATTTCTATTTTCTCACAAAGCCGGGATGTTCACTTTATCATCACCATATTTTGACCAGGCATCTTCTAGGAATCCTGTTCCGATTTTCAAAGATCCTGAATGTATCTATATGACACCATACTTACCTTCACCTTGCTGGCATTTTTCATCTTTAGCTTTAAGAGAACTTCATTTTGCTGGAAGTTCTACCACTCAGAATCACCAATTTCAAAGAACTTATGCACTTTTCCAAGCAAAATTCGACCAACCTGTTGCATTCTGGGTAACCTCATGAATGATAATCAAACTTCTTACACAGCAACTACTTGCTAAATTTGTAGAAGTCCTGCAGCACGTAATACTATATAGCTACTCCAAATTTTTTCATCTTATGCATATTCCTCTTGTGCCACCAAAGAAAGGTGAAAATTTGAAAAGCCACAGAAGCATATAAGGAGATAGCCATAGCATGAAGAAACATTTTTTTCATTTCCACCCATTCATACCAATGGACCTTGTCAATATACCTCTCGATCAGTTCAGTATAAAACTGCATTCTATTTTGTATATTAGTTTCACTATAATCACCTTTAGGGGTGGCAAAATGGTTCAAAGAAAACAGTTAACCACCCATATTATCCACTAAAAAATGGGTTGGATAATGAACGTTTTAAAAACGGGTCAAATATGGATAAGAACCATATTATCCATTTAGAAAATGGATAACCAATGAGTAACCAATGGATAACCAATGGGTCTAACTTTTACATTTGTAAAGCCTCAAATTGGGGGTTCCTCAAGTTAGAGAGACTAAGAATTCTCCCAAAAGTGATCATATACAAGAAGTCATGGATAATATGGGTAACCCGTATTATCCGCCGGTTAACCCATTTTTATCCGTATTAAATATGGGTCGGGTCGGATAATTGATCCGTTTTTTCATTACCCGTTTTCAACCCGAACCATATCCGACCCGACCCGCCTGTTTGCCACTCCTAGTCACCTTTCACATTGTCATACACTAGGCATAAGTAATTTAAAGGTAAAACCTATGTTGCTTGAATTCTCCAGATATCATTGGCGACCGGTGTCGACATGACAGAACACCGATTCAACAGATCAATCCAAGGAGGGCACATTGACTCAATGGCAGGAAGGAGGAGGAAGGGAAAAGAAAGATAGAAAAGAGAAGCAAGAAAAGAAAAAAGGAAGGAAAGACAAGGGAGGAAAACAGTGCCATGTCAAGAAGAGTTTCCATTGAAATAGTCGTCGTTGTCACCATCGATACTGCTATTCTAATTTGATGTTATGAAAGAGAGAGGCACATGTTACAAGTTAGGTCTATAGCTTTCATAATTGCTGTTATCGGCCACAGCCAAGTCCTGGTCATTTGAATGAGATATTCCTACTCCTTCAGCCTTCCTATCTTTTGTGTACAGCTCATTCTCTTTCCCTTTTCCTCTGTTACTCTCTACGCATACACCTGATTGACTGTCCCTCTCACACGTTCCATTCATATCCACTGCCGGTGATATTACTGCTGCCATACTAGCAAAATAATCATGTGTTATGTCTTCTAAAGGGATAATACATATTTACCCCATTGAGGTTGTCTTCCTTTACCAATTGCACCCTCATACATCGCAGGGGTCCTGTAACCCCCTTCCGAAGCCACATGGCATGGAGAGTGTATATCACTTGCTTAAAGAGAGTGAGGGGATCAAAAAAGAAAATTAAAAATTTAATTTTTGCAAAAAATTTTATTAAATGTATTTTTTACTTTTCTTCCTTTTTTGTTTTACTTCTCATTGTTTTCCTTTTCTTTTCGTGTCTTTCTTATCTTCTTCTTTTAATTACAGGTACCTCCTCCACCACTTCAGCACCTCCATTTCCACCAAACCACCAGAATTTCTTTTTTTTTTAAAAGAAAGTTACACACCACATATTCACCCACTAAATCACATCCACTAACACTTAGATTGCCACCATCTCCACTACATCAGTTTCAAGAAAAAGCTTAGGAAGCTTCAACCAGAAAAAACACAACGTAATAGACATCCCATGATTTTGTTTTCCAAAAAACAATCCATTCTACATCCCATGATTTTGTTTTCCAAAAAACAATCCATTCTCAGGTGAGATTTATATCGTGAAGAGAAGGCTGAAGGTAGTAGCTGGCTATAAAATGGTGGTTTCAATGAAAAAGAGATTCTGTGGCTTCCTCGGATGAAGCAGCGGTGGAGGCATCCAGTGGACGGAGATTGTAAAGCTAGGTTTTAGGTGAATAAAAAGAGGGTTAAACTCCTTTATTTTATTTTAATTAAGTCTGCATGCTTGATACATAGGAAGAGAGAAAGGAGAAGAAATAATCTGAAATAGGACTGAAAATAGGGAAGAAAAAGAAAAAGAAAAAGAAAAAGAGAGCCAAATTCATCAAAAGAAACCCAACACAAAGACATGGAATGGATACAGGAGAAAGGGATATGGGATTGGTGTTCCTCGAGACCAATCTCATCATTGTAACTTCGAAAATGGGTACTTGAACAAAGGGACACGATGAAGAAGGAAAATGATAAAAACAATGGCAAAAGAAAACCAAAATAATTTGAAAAAAAAAAAAAGAAAAAGACGTAGAATTAACGTGGCAACGCGTGGGATGCACTGTCCTGACTTATATCTAGTTATCAGTATCTAGGGTGGTAATAATTTCACTTCGAATTAATTTAGGCGAGGTCATAGGACCCCCGCAAAGTAGAAGGGTGCATCTGACAAAGTGAGATAAGCCCAAGGAGGTAATTATGTATTATCCCTCTTCTAAAACTGCTTAATTTGTAAATGTAGATTGTTGCAGTTAAGTATTCTTCCGGGACTATGAGACAAGCAGCAGGAGACAAGGTGAAGGAACCAAAGGTAAGAGATTAGCAAATGTGCTACACCAGAAAGTTTCCTAATATTTCTATAGAAGAAATGTTGATCGGAAATCAAGCAAATCACCAACTACGAAAGATTTGAGGGCTAAGCAATATGTTCAACAGAAAATTCTTAAAAAGAAGTTGTCAAGCTTTCTCCCTAAGCAGTCAAAAGGCGAAACATATATTGGCTAGTGGGCCAAGACAGCGACAATTAAATCAGCATATACCACGCTCAAAATGGAATCCTCATGACACAGCTCCAACAAGACGCAAAAACTAATAACAATAAGCCTAACTTACTACAACTATGTTCACTTTCACTTTTATTTTATTTTTGTAATGATGATGATATGAGTTGAGCTTGAAGAAAGAAGTGAGGATCCATATCGCTGACCCCAACTTGTTTGGGATTGAGGTGTAGCTGTTGTTGTAACAAATTATGCAATCATAAGGCCGCTGATTTCACATGTATAGGAACTGATCTTACATTTACACAAATGCGGAGCAGACCATGGACCATGATCACTAGATAAATAAAGGAATTAGTGAAAAAAACTGAGCACTCTACCAAACACATTTAGGCTATGAGTGGAGTAGCCCAAGAACGTTTTAGACCTTGATGGACCCCCTTTTACAACTCATGTAGGACAACTATGTAATGCAACAAATAAGAATAGGAATGAACTAATGAAGTAGAAAAAAAGCAGGCTTATGTCAGGATGAATGTGGGTAATAGATCTGAGGATATCCCATTCATAACACTTCAGTATTTCATAAACTCAATGTGTGATTTTCAGAGAATCAGAATTTTAATTAGAAGTTAACAAGTGAAAACAATATACAAGACAAACAAATGAAGTTTATTGAAAAAGAATTTAATTAATGAAACAAGATATGAGACACAAAATAGAAGAAAGAAATACAAGGATAAAGCAGTTATTATTAAAATCCTCTCAAAGCTGCCAAACCTTGAAGAAAAACAAGTAACAGGATTTTCTATTGCAATCACCTGAAGGAAGGCCAAGGCTTCTTAGATCTCAATAAGCAGATGGTGAATGTAATACGTTCAGTTTTCCAACTTTCAACATTCCAGGGGAAAATATAGTAATGGCTTCACCACAATTTAGATCAAAACTAAACAAATTTAGTTTTGTGATGGGTCATGCAAGTTATGCGAGAAACTTATATAAAATAAGAGTGAGCACTGTTTGTTATTTTTCATCTCCTCCAACTAAACACTCTCTAACCCGACCAACAAAAGAGAGGAAGAAACAAATGTTTTTCATGATTGACTTCATCAACTGTTTTCATTATTGAAATTAGCACTTGCAACAGATTGAACACGGGAACTGGATACAAGACATACCAGCATCTTATTTTTGACAGAGAAGAAACCTTCAGAGTCAGAGACAACAGTTGGTTTTGATGCTCCAACAGCCATAATAGCCCCCTGAACATTATCCCAGTTTCAGAATAGTTGCTACTTCCTAAGAACTGAATGACTTGTAAACAGAAATAGAAGAAAATGCTACATCTAATTTCTAACCTGGCCGGGAGGAAGAATAGCATCAAATCTGTCCACACCAAACATGCCTAAGTTGGACAGCGTGAAAGTCCCTGAAAACAAAACATTTCAATGTCAGTATTCAAAAATCTCACTGGATGAATTAGCTACAGAGGTACACATTTAAAGACAAACAAATCAAATAAAGCAAATTGTTACCTGAATTGTACTCGTGTGGCTGAAGTTGCTTAGCCCTAGCCTTGTCTACCAATTCCTTCCACTTTTGAGACAATAGATAAAGATCCAACTACACGAAGGTAACAAAATGATAAGCCTTATATCACTAAACTTTACATCTTTCTCGAGCTCAATTGTGAATATAACCAACCCATGCGAAGAGAATGTTGCTTCATTTAGAAATAGAGATTGTAATTACGCTACCTTGTCAGTATCCTGAAGCACTGGGGTGATCAATCCACCATTAATTGCCACAGCAACAGCAATATTTATACTGCTATTATAAGTAAAGCTCTTTCCGTCTTTACAAGTGGCGTTCACAACTGGATGTTGAGCCAGGGCCATTGCTGCAGCTTTAGCTAACAGTGCAGTCATTGTAACGCCTTTTGGCTTGACCTGTTATTAATTGAATTTCAAAGCATGTCACAAGCCCCAGAATGTAAATGCAAATAGGTATCAGTTCATTTGCCATTTCTATGAAATTCCAACCACAGCATTTGATGTATCAACATATTAGCCTCAAAATAGATGAACTTACCTTTTCATACAGAGCATCAAGGGCGTTCGTACTAACTGGATATCCAACACGGAATGTGGGAACAGAGAGGCTCTCCATCATATTCTTTGATACTGTAATTTGCATTGTGGTGAAAGGAACAACGGTCGACCCTGGAATGTCAGGAAAGCTAGTTGGAGACGCTTTTGCGGGAGCAGCCGCAGCCGGGATCGGAGCAGCTACTGCAGTGGCAGCGGGGATGCTTTTAGTAATCCCTGCGGCCTTCTCGACATCCTCCGGGGTAATCCGTCCAAATGCCCCAGTCCCAGTCACTTTGTTTATATCAACTTTGTGCTGCTTCGCTAACTTCTTCGCATAAGGCGTGGCGACAATCTTAATCAGTCCAGCAACTTTGGGGGCAGCAGCAGCAGCATCACTGGTAGTGGTAGCAGCAGGAGAGGTTTCTAGTTTGGGAGTAGCAGATTGGCCTTTGGCTCTAATCTTGGCTTCGGCAATTTCATCTTCAGTCTCAGCCAAGAGCCCAATAGGAGCGCCAACAGGAGCCGTCTCGCCCTCATTGACAACGATAGCAGCGAGAATGCCACCGTAGAATGTCTCTACGTCCATGTCAGCTTTATCAGATTCGACGACCACCACAGATTCTCCTTTGGAGAGGACGTCACCCTCGGACTTAGTCCAGGAGACAATTTTGCCTTCGGTCATGGTAGAGCTGAGAGCAGGCATGAAGATCTCACGGATTTTCGATTGGACAGCGGGGAGTTTGTATTGGCGAGCTGGGAATGCCGCCGCGGAAGATGAGAAACGTCGGAGGGAAGAAGGAGAAGAGATTGTGGAGGAGAATGAGAGAGCTGGGGACTTGGAATGGAGAAGCGACGCCATTGGAAATGCCGAATTAAAGGAGTGATTTAGGAGTGGGAAGCGAAGTAGTTTAGAGGAATTGGTTAAAGCTCTTATATATGGTTTATATGAGAAAGAAGAATGGCCTGAAAGGGGCGGAGAAGACGAGGAACGGTTAGTGATCTATAGCTTTGAGCTAGCTTTGAGCTCTCCGCTGCGTTCTAAAATGAATTATGGGCCCCGTATAATACATGGCAAGAGTTTTTTAATTCCAATTACACACTTGCTTGCCCAGACTGGTCAATCGGGAGAAATTCAAAAATAGTCAGATTTACAACCGGTCATTCAAATATTGTCCAGTTTCAAAAGTAATCGAAATTTAACCACTTTTCATGTAAAGATAAATTTGAGCGAAAACATTGTTCAAAACACGAAAAATACGCCAGTATATTATATTGGAGTTCCAGGATAAGTATGCTGGAACTCCAGCATAATATGATGGAGTTCCAGCATAAGTACACTAGAACTCCAGCATAATATACTGGAGTTCCAGCAAGTATAATTGTCCAGTATAATATACTGGAGTTTGGAGCACCGGTGCTCCAGTCTCCAGTATATTATACTGGAGTCAGCAAAGTATACCGGTCCAGCATAATATGCTGGAGTTCATACACAGGTGCACCGAACTCCAGTATATTATGATGGACCGGTCTCTGTTGCAGCAAAATAGTGGCTATTTTTCATTGACTTCGTAAACGCTGGCTATTTTTGAATGATCAGTCCGAAAACTGGCTATATCGTGCTATTTTTACACTTATTTTTAGTTTTACGACTTTACCTTCTTCTTTTTTTACAGATGACAGATTTAATTTTACATGTTAAAGATTTGTCTTTTACACAAAAGAGATCTAAAAATGTCATTTTTTAATTTTAAAATTATAGATGAGCATGATGTAAATAGTACGATTTGTCACTCCGACCCTTAATTCTATGAAAATTCATTTAGACCTTCACGGGTCATTTGATATAATGGCAGGATATCCTAGAATATCCCATATGATAGGATATTTCATGAGATTAGTTACCCCAACTTCTATATGGGATAGTTACCCGAGACTATTATTCTTATCACATGCACCAAACGATCCCTTATGGGTTAATTATCCTCGGATTAATTATCTCGAAATTAATTATGTTGAACTGCCCCTTTGTGGAACATAAGGGTTTGAACTCCGATTTGTGAAGCCAATTTTCCTGATTTGAACCTCATTGGTCATTCCGCTGTTGGTTTCCTTGCCCTTGTGGGTTAGATCTCTATTGGTGTGGTTGTTCGGTACCTTGGTAGGGTTGTCTTTGGTAGCCTCCTTGTACATTGTTGATATAGTTTGCTTCTTCATAATTCTCATTTGACATTTGTTGAACATCTTCCACAATATTCAACTTTTTTATTTTGTTTTCAGTGACCATTTTTGTCAATACATTGACATTTGTAGCAAGCCTAGTAATTACTTAATCCCTTTCTTGATTTTCCTTAATCATGTTGGTCAAGGAAGGAGTGCCATATGTGATACCACCCGTAGTGTCTTCCGAATGCCAAGCTTGGTTATGTTCGGCCATTTTGTCGAGGATTTGTGTTACCCTTGCAGATGTCTTGTCCATAAATGATCCATCTACTGCATTTTTGGCTATGGATTGATTCATACCATCCAAACCCATGTAAAATTTTCCAACAACATATGATCCGGAAAGCCATGATTTGGCGACCTCACCAAATATAGCTTGAATCTATCCCATGCCTTATGTAGATGCTCTCCTGGTAATTGTTTGAAAAAGAAGATTTTATCCCGAAGCTCGGACTTCTTGCTTTGTGGGAACCATTGTATGCGGCGAAATCAGAGGGCCTAATTTCTTGCTATCAAGTTACTTCAGAAGAACACCTCGAGACCCCGAGGGCGCGAAGCTGTGACCGAGTTCCCTCCCTCGGAGCTCGTCGAGACCCGACTTAGAGAGGACATAGATCGAGGCTAGAGCAAAATGGGGAATTCCTAAGGCACATGACTAAGTCTGACAGAGCCGGCCTACCCAGTGCCTATATCAAGGTATCGCGTCTAGCCGTTTCATCTTCATGTTTTTACAATTAATGTATTTTGTACTATGGCACGATTCCCCTCCTATATAAAGGGAATCCTCACCACTTTGTAAAGGGCCGCTGTTACTCCAACTACTCCGCACGAGATCAATAATAATTCTCTCTCTTTCTCTTTTCTCTCTAACTTACCCGCTCGAGGCTACTCTTTCCATTTATTGCTTTCATATTTATTCTTCATTTATTGCTTGATATTGACCATAAAGAGCCTTTTTTAATTATATCTTAACTGTTATCCCCTTCCCGGTTACCCCCGATAGCTCAAACTCGAGCCCAGGCATCAACCTCGAAGCCTCTCATCGATCAGCCCAAGGCCCGGGCAACAAGCCCCTCGGTTTGATTACTGCCCCGTTTTAGCTTGTATTTCATCATTAAACTTCATACGCCTAGCATCAACTGCTCTAACAACTAGCATAAAAATAGATCACGTATTTTTAGAGTCTCATTTATAAATTTAATTGTTGTTACCATTTTTACGGTAAACAGTTTAGCGCCCACCGTGGGGCTAAAAATAATAGTGATTATTTTCTTGCTGGTTTCATTACACTTATGCAAGTTATCTTTCATGCTTTTTCTTGTCGAAGATCTCTTGATTTCAGGTCAAAATGTCTGGCTCGGTAAATAGAGTTGAGAACGACTACCTTGAAAATCACGGAGAAAACGGTGTGGCTGTTCCAATTATTGGCGCGCCACCGCAGAACCCCAATAACACACCTGGACCGATTCTAGCGGACGCGGGTTCGCACGACGCGTAGCAGGTGGACGAAACCTCACACACTGACAGGAACATACAACATGGCGACCAACAAGAAGCCTAGAAGACCCCGGCTCGAGAAGTACAGAAAGTTAGTTTTCATGTTATTTTTAAAATGTTGCAGGCACAACAGTTGGCTATCGCTCAGTTGCAAAGCCACCCAAAGACTCCCAGCACAATAGCGCCGGAAACTACTTCCCTGGCCGAACAGGTACCAAAAAGGTCAAGTAGCTACGAATCAGTAACCGATCCTTCCATTGTGAAAATGCTGGAGGACCTCGCCAAAAGGATCGATTCAGGCGAGAAAATGATAGCAGCCAATGATAAGAAGGTCGAAACTTATAACTTTAGAGTCGACCAAATCCCGGGCGCGCCCCGGGTTCTCAAGGGCGTGGATTCGAAGAAGTTCATGCAAAGGTCGTTCCCCGAGGAGGCGGCCCCGAAACTTATTCCAAAGAAGTTCAGAATGCTGGAACTCCCTTAGTACAACGGGACTTCAGATCCCAACGAACACATCACAGCCTATACGTGCACGGCATATGGCAATGACACACGAGACGATGAGACCGAGCCCGTGTTATTGAAAAGGCTCGGAGAAACGCCCTTGAAGGGGGCCATGCTGCGGCATCATAGCCTAGCTCCCAACCCCATAAATTCACTTACCATACTGGCGGATTCCTTTATGAAGGCACGCATCGACGCCATTAAAACAACGACGAGAAAGCCTGATGCATCCGAGATTGAACAAAGGAAGAATGAGATGCTGCTAGAATTCGCATCTCACCCCCAGATGGAACAAACGGAACTACCTATAGTCTCAGATGACCGGGCGGTGCATGCCTTCACTCAAAGCCTAAACGAGCAAAGCTCGGTGATTTCAAGGCAGTTGAAACTGAACTTGATCAGGTATCCAGCCAAGACCTGGTCTGACATCCTCATCTGACACCAGTCGCAAATCAGGGTCGTGGATGACCAGATGGGAGCCCCCTCGAGCTCAGTATACCTAAGCAGGCTCCTGGCAAAGAAACCGATGCCAAATAAGGGGAGATACCGACCGTACGCCATAGACATGAAGAATGCCCCAAGATGCAGCCTACCTCGCTACGATCGGAGAATTGATCGAGGACAATATCCTCGAGGAATTGTCAACAGAGCCAGATTTGACGAGGACACAAGGCCAGCGAGGGCGCCTTGTCCATCAGGATACAATTTCAACATCACTGTATCAGACATCGTGTTCACCGTCGGCAAAACCATGGACTCCAAATGGCCCAGGCCTATTCAATCAAATCCTTCTCAGAGGAATCACAGCCTGGTGTGTGAACTATATGATACGCACGGTCACGGGGCCGAAGATGGCCACCAGCTCAAAAGGAAAAAAGCCAAGCTACTCAATAAAAATCACCGCCTAGAACTGTCGAGTGATCGGGCTCAAGTTCAGTTCCGAGTAATGAAGGCGGCCGAGAGGAACGAAGCGAGTGGGCCGCAACATATTACCATGATAGTGAAGGAGCGACGACACTCTCCAAGAACTTATAAAGAGAAGGGTAAAGATGCCCGTCACCAGAGAAAAGCGAATCCAGGCATGTATTCCCAAGGACGCCCTCACATTCAGTAGAAAGGACACCGGGACAGTGTCTCAGCCTCACACCAACGCACTAGTAACCTTCTTCCTCATTCAATCCATTTCAAATAAAACATGTTCTCATAAATTCAGGTGGCTCGATCAATATCGTTGGGCTGAGGATGATAGGGCAGCTCCGACCGCCGGACCAAGTCACACCTGCCTCTTGAATCTTTGGTAGATTCCACATGGCAATCAAGACAACGTGAAGAAAAACCATTCTCTCAGTCAGCATGGCCGGAGCAGACAGAACGCCAAGTTCTGTATCATCAAAAGAGACGCAAGGCATGAATGCCTTATCTAGACAGCCGCGGATGTAATGCGTGAAGGCAGTGTCGTCCCCTCTTCGCCAAAGGATGAAATCCCCCGCAAGGGATGGAAGTAAAACCGTCGGTAGGGAGCAACACGTGGCGAGGGGAATGTTTGAGTTACATAACGTATCGCCGGTACCAATATCTCCACTCTCGAAAGAGTCGAAGGGTAATCAAACCATGTCTTCGGCCAAGCCCGATTAAAACACTGCGGAGGGCTGTACAGAGTCCTCACTCCAAAACAGTAGGGACATATAGGACCTCGGAACACCGCATGCATACCCCGCAGTAAGGTAAAACTACCTCCCTCCTTCGTTATTTTACACTAACTAGTATGCAGACACCTGGCCAGGGCATCCGGAAGTGTTAACCCTATTCAAAGATCCCAAGGCCTTAATGGCACCCGTCACACTCTTTCCCCTCCGCCGAACTTCCGCTCCGAAGAGGGTCTCGCCAGCAAGGTTCTTAGCGGAGCAACGTGCCTCCTAAGAAAGATCCGACAAGCTCGCATGGCTTCTTTTGCAATCAACCCGAACGCTGGAAGGCACCTCCCTAAAGATGTCATCCACTCGGAAAGACCGGGGAACGACAGACTAAGTTCCTATAGGAAATCACGTACCGGGCCAAATGGTCAAAAAAGTCGTGTCCGCGCAGGCCGAGCTCACAGCAATGAAATAACATGTATTTACGCCAAGCAATCAAAGAATATCTTTCGCCAAAAGCATCTCGTACTGCAAAAGAAGATTCAGCATACTCGTGGCAAGGATCCCTCCACCGAGTATGTTCCGAAACACTCAGAGATTGAGCGTCAACAATTTGGCATCCACACGACCTCAGGGTCGAAACTCCATGCTCATTAGACCCCAATGAGGCAATTCCGAGCTCACGAGTAACGACCTTCGATCCTAAGCAAACTCGATGACTCGGAGACTGTCGTCAATCGCCATTCACTGGAAAACCCGAGGCCGTATGACCTCGAGCAGGCAAATTCGATCTAGCCAGATCTATTTTACGTAACAACAAAAAACTGTAAGACCTCAACAGGTGTGAAAAACTGTAAGACCTCAACAGGCATAAAATTTTTGTAAGACCTTATTACAAGCACAAAATTCAATCCTGAAGTTTAGGCTATATGTCGCATTTGTAAGACTCCCGAAAGGGCATAACCTCGATGCGAACGCTTAAACTATCACACTCGGGATAAAAAACAGCTCCAGCCAAACACGTATGACTACGGTCAAAACGGTTGCACCAGCCAAATTAACGCAACTCGGGGACGCCCGACTGTCACTAACAAAATCACATGCCATTACATTGAATCTACTTCGAAAAGAATCGGTTAAAACAGGCTACCCTTAATAGGCAAACGAGCTTCGACCATGTCAGCTCCAAATCACAAGGCTTCGAGCTACTCAGCCTACGAGCTAAACCTTTCGAGGTGCTCGAACATCGCCGCTAACGACTTGAAATCGAGGTTCTTCCCGAACCGATGACGGTTCAGGCAAAATTATTTCAAAAAAGACCTTAACGAGGGAAAAACAAAGCCTACATAGGCCTTCGAGCAAAAGCGTAAGCCATTGTCGCCAGCCAAATGAGCCTCAGGGCCACACACTAAAATGTCGCAAAGACCAAAAGCGTAAGAGCCACTGTCGCCAACTCAAAATTTGAAAACTTGAGGATTAAAATGAGCTCGAGTCGTAACCCGATTCAGAGAGCGGATCCAAAATAGTTAACTGTACATGCCTAAGGGCACAACGTAAAAGCCATCATTACCAGCTCCACAAGCCTCAGGGCCACATACATAAAAGGTCGTTTCGACCCAAGGCGTAAGAGCCATTGTCGCCAGCCCATGCAGACGTAAAACTTGAGGGTTGATTGAGCTCGAGTCGCAACCCAACTCGGAGACTGAACCTAAAATAGTTAAAATACAAATGCCCAAGGGCAAGGCGTAAGAGTCATTGTCGCCCGGCCATGCAGATGCAAAAGCTCGAGGGTCGAATGGGCTCGAGTCGGAACCCGACTCGGAGACTAAACCCAAAATAGTTGAACAAAACGCAAGAGCTCTAACGCTAGCTTGCACTGAAGGCCACATCAACCAAGCGTATAAGAGCCTCCGGACCTGCCTGATGAGCTCTGGAACCGTGTTACGAATCTAAGGATTCTTGCCAACTCCAAAACCAGCCCGTTTGGTCAAAAGTGAAGCAGAAAGGGATACATAAAAATAAAGCTCCAGGCTTCCTTTTATTTATATATGCAAAAGGTACGTTCTCCATCTACAAACGTGCTCTGCGAATATCATATGCAAAATGGAAAAATCTACACCCCGCTTCAGGAGGCTACGGCCTACCAGCCTTATCTTTACTCTCCACAGCGTCGGCAAGAAGTAACCGAGCATCACGCTCGTCTGCCCTCGCTCGAGCCAGCTCTTCCAGGAGAACAAAACCCCTGGCGCTAATCTCTTAAAGTACCTCTCTTCGGGATCTGCAACGGACATATGCCTCGATTATCTTTTCAGGATCGAGGGCCCTCTTCAACTCGGCTTAGGCATCAGTGGCATCCTTTAAATGAAACGCCATCTCCTGATAAGCCTTGGTACGACTCAACGCTACTTCGGCCCGAGCATCGACAATTTCAGCCCTAACCTTCGAGAGTTCGGACTCGAGCTTCGTGATCATATCCGCTTGAACTAAAGCATTGTCACGAGCCACGCGGAGTTGGGCCTCGAAGGCGGAAACGTTAGCCAAGGTAGCCTTCTCCTCTAAAGTTTAAGCCTGCACTTGAGCTCTTAGTTCGCCACAGTCATTCCTAATGTGGTCGGCTTCACCCCTAAGGTACTCTAGAGCCTTCGTCCTTTTCTGCAACTGAGATAGGCAAAAAGATTAACCTTAAGGGTTAAAAAAGCAAAATGCGTACTACAAGAGGGCTGCTCCATCAAATAGCTCTCGTAATTCGAGCTCCGATACGCCTCATATCGCCAGTGCATCAACTCAACCTCCTTCTCCTCACAGAGGAGCTTAAGGGACCTCCCCTCATGCAGAGCTTTCCGTAGCCTAGCCCCATGACGGAGCAACTCAGACCTGAGCCTATCAAAGGCTTGTAGAAGAAAAAATCGATAAGGAAGGGAAGACACAAGATGCAGACGGACTATACCGAAACCCACCACGAAGTGAAGTCAGCGGACTTCCTCGAAGGCCAAACACACTCCTGTTGGTCTAGCCCCCTCGGCCCTGGAAGAACCAACCTCGGTCGAAGCATGATTACTCGAAGGAACCACGCTCTAGAATCGAAGACTTCAAAAATATCAGACTTGGGCGATGTTTTTTCCTCGAAGACTCGGACCCGTTTAGCCCCGCTAAAAGCTCTATCGCACTGCGAGGGCATATCCCGTTTATCGCCATCGTCCTTGTTGATACCCAATTTTTTTTTATATATTTTAAATATGCACAATACCTTCAAAATAACATATATAAGCATGTCCACGGTTTTTATTATTTTTTCCATAATTTTAAGGTCTTAAATTGATTTATTTTCTCCCCTTTTATCTATAAAATCCCCAATAATTATTTCTAAAATTATTGTTTTGATAATTCATCTATTGGATTTCTATATTTATGCCAAAATATGACTAAGGTAATTTTTATATATTTTATAATTACATTTAGTATTTTAAAGCTAAATTGCGCATAATTGCAATATTAGCCCTTTTAAGATTTAATTAAGTTCTATATGCAAAATATTGGACCCTATACTTATAAATTATTAATTATGTATTTTATATCATTTTGGAACCTTAATTTATTTTCCAAAAATTACCTATTATTTTTTATAAATTAAATAGGGGAAAATTGGCTATTTAAATAACAACCAAATTTGGCTTTCAATTATAGCCAAAATTGGACCCCTTTCCAGCCCAATTTCACACCCGAATCACCCGACCCATACCTTATTAACCCTTACCCAAACCCTGAACCCACCTACCCTTTTTAATCTCGACCGTTGATCTCTTAGATCAACGGTCCAAACACATCCTTTCCTTTTTAATTTCACCCGACCCCTAACCCTACTCTCATAATTCAGAGACAGCCACCCTCAAACTCTCTCATCTCCAAATTCTCTCTCAACTCACCCTAACCCTAATCGCCGTCACCGGCTAGAACCTCCTTCCTATGGTGTTTTCGTGCCTTCTCCGACCACCTCTGGTCTCCTATACTCCATGGCTTTTCGACTTCATGAGTCCTTGAGAAGATCTCAAGGAAAGGCAACCTGTTCCGATTTGAAACTTGTTTACTGGCCTGTCTCCGGCCATTTTCGTTTGTAAGAAAGGATTTCTTCTTGTTTTTTCGTTTGAATCTATGAGTTTTTAACCGATTCTCTTCATCTCAACTATTTTCTGAAAACCCTAGTTCGCTACTGTTCGATTCTTCTCAGATCTTTATAGATTTGAGGTGATTCGAGTACTACTAGGCGTTTTCTTTTAAAAATCTCCTGTTTTAACTAACTATTTCGATTTTAGTCATTCTTTTCTAAAACTAGGGTTTCTCTATCTGTGAGCCAATTTTTAAGATGCTAAAGAAGGACACCGCCACCAAATGGACTGATGACTGTCAAAAGGCCTTGGACAAAATGAATGAGTACCTATCAACACCACTAGTCTTAATCCCGCCTGAGACAGGTAGACCCTTATTACTCTACCTTGCAGTGTTAGATGGAGCTTTCGGATGCATTCTGGGGCAACACGATGAAATAGGGAGGAAGGAACAAGCCATTTATTATCTCAGTAAGATGTTCACCCCGTATGAGGCCCGATATTCTCTATTGGAATGCACCTGTTGTGCTTTAACTTGGGTAGCTCACAAGCTAACACATTACTTCTGCGCCTATACTACATATATCATATCGAGAATGATCCCTTGAAGTACATCTTTCAGAAGCCATGCCTACCAGCAAGCTAGACAAGTGGAAAATCCTGTTGAGTGAGTTCGACATTGTTTACGTAACTCGGAAAGCGGTCAAGGGACATGTACTGGCAGACCACCGTGCTGAAAACCCCATGGATGAAGAGGTATCATTCATAGGAGAAGAAATTGCGGAATCGTATAGTGGTTGGAGAATGTTCTTCGATGGAGAAGCAAACTTCAAAGAAGTTGGCATAAGAGCAGTCCTAATATCAGAAACCGGTCAGCATTATCTAGTGTCTGCCAAACTCAGGTTCCCCTACACCAACAATATGGCCGAGTATGAAGCCTGCATCTTAGGACTCAAAATAGCCATTGACATGAACGTTCAAGAGCTGCTAGTGATTGGAGATTCAGACTTATACATCAGGTATGAGGAGAATAGGCAACAAAGAACTCTAAGATACTCCCGTATCTGTATCAAGTACATGAATTGAGAAAGAGGTTCACAAAGACGGAATTCCAGCATGTTCCCAGAATCCAGAATGAGTTCGTCGATGTATTGGCTACCCTATCATCTATGATACAACATCTCGACAAGAATTTCATTGATCCCATTCCGGTGAAAATTGTAGAGTTTTACTCAAACAACTAAACCAACACATGATTATCCTTAAGCACAATAAAGAACCTGATTTACTTATCTTAGGCAGTAAATACAACTTGAAATACCCAACTGGTATACCTCACAACAATCCTCAATTACACCACAACACTATAGGAGTTGTATTCTCTTCTTGAATTAACTTTTGTGTTCAAGTTGGTTTATATACACTTGTATTTCGCCTTGAAACTCTAATATATATGAAGGAGCGACTGATTATTAGCTTAATCAACAGTAACAACACAGAATATGAGGTTACTTACCTTTGAAGAACCCCCCAAAATAGCCACAAGATGAAGAACTACGATCTAGCAAGCACCACGGGATTTCTAGTAATGGATTCATATTTTTATCTTAGGTTTTCACCCTAGAATCATAGAGGAACCCTTGGAGAGAATTTAGGAGGGTTTAGGAACTATTGTGGATGAGAAAATGAGTTAAAACGAATGAGAATTGACTTAAATACAAGCTGGAGTTTTACACCGACTTTATGGGTCCCATGGGTGCTGCTTGCGCAGTCTTGCAAAAATGCGAATATCTCTCTACTCCAATGTTGTATCGACACATGGTTAAATGAGTTAGAAACTAGACTCATATATCTTCAATTTGGTAAGTAGATTACATTTGACCTAATATTCATCATATTTATGAATGTAATTTGTGATGACCTTTGTTAACTTTTGTTCCACAACTAGCTTGACTTCAAAATATAACACACGACTATCATACGACTAAAAAAACTCTTAATATAATCTCCTTATAATAATAAATACTCTATTCTCACCCTAAAAGTACATGTTATAATATTCCAACTTGTCGACTTTCGACGAAACTTATTTTCTTCAATCCGTTTAACTTCTAAGCCTTCCAACCTCTTGGTACTTGGTATTCATGATCTTAAATATCTGTAACCTCGATGGTAACATGATTAACTTACTTTATAAGCTTTTCAAAGATGATTTCATTTTTGAGCTTACATCAGTTGACTTAAGACGTACTCTTACGTACGAAAACATGTGATATAACAAATATTTTCTCTATCAAGAGAAGGGAAAACATTTTCCAAAACTCTTTTGCAACCTTCACCACCCTATTTCCCATTCCTACCAATCCCCACCACCCCACCCCCACCTGCCGACCCCACCCCGCCTACCCTACCCCATCCAACCCC
Organism: Nicotiana tabacum; assembly: GCF_000715075.1. Taxonomy (NCBI): domain Eukaryota; kingdom Viridiplantae; phylum Streptophyta; class Magnoliopsida; order Solanales; family Solanaceae; genus Nicotiana; species Nicotiana tabacum. The sequence goes on from NC_134101.1 coordinate 109,395,147, forward strand.
TAACCCCGTCCCCACCCCACCCCTACCCTAAATAAAAATATTATTAATAGTATTTTATCTTTTATGTTATAGATAGATTTTTTTTTCATTTCAACATATGAGTATTTTCTTTTCATAATATAAAAAATACTGTTTTCATTTTAACAAAAAAATTACTTTATTTTCATGATGTAGAAAAAATATTTTATTTCATTTCAACAAAATGATGAAGTAAAAAGTATTTTTCTTTTATTTCAACAAAAAGAGTATTTTATTTTCATAATGTAAAAAAATTATTTCTTTCATTTCTTTTTTTTTTTAACGCAAAATATGGATATATTGTATCACTTAGAACAGAATAAAAACTACATAGGCATAGTAGATGTTTTTAGAGTATTACTATTGCCATAGTGACCAGATAGTTAGAAACATTTGTAGAAATACTCTTAACACCATTACAAACTCCACGCCTGTTTTTGATCACTTCTTGTTCGACAAAAAAAGGTGGACAGGCATGGTAAAAACACTTTGATGATGATGGATTCCTGATAGCTTGCTTGGCCAGTAAATGTGCCACCTCATTTCCTTCCCTGAAATTATGCTTCGGGTGTGGGAGCTTCAATTGATGCATTAACCATCTGGATTCAGAAACAATATTAGAGAAGTTAGAGTTATCCTCATAAATAATTTTGATGACATCCGTACAATCAGTTTCAATTTCCAGATTTAAGAAGTTTATTTCTTTTGCAATTTTTAGTCCTTCTAGCAATGCCAACAACTCTGCATGAGTAGAAGAAATTGCTTGGCTTGTTCTGTGGTAACCCACAAACCAATCTCCTTTACTATTTCGGAATGCTCCACCAAGTCCTGCTACATTATTGTTACTAGAAAAAGCACCATCACAATTTAATGTGATCATACCTTTAGTAAGTTTGTTCCAACTGATCTCAATTTTGACTGTTTTTTCCAAGAACAGATTCTTATCAGTGAAGAAAATGAATTCCCATAATGGATGGATAATTTTCCCTATTTCTAGATATTTGTTAAGATTGTTGATATTATTATGATTTCTGTTCTTCCATAATTCCCATATGGAGAAGGGAAATAAGGTAGTCCATTTTATTTGAAGGTTACAGTTTTGAATAAAGATATCCCTCAACTTTATTAGCCAATTTGTGTCAGTAATAATGTTTATAGAGGGAAGACCCACTTTTTGCCAGAGATAGTTAGAGATTGGACAATTAACAAAAATGTGTTGGATGTCCTCTACCCCAGATTTGCAAATGGTACAGGTAGCATCAATATTAATTCCTATTTTGGCTAGGTAGGCTAGGCAAGGAATACGATTGTGCATGCATTACCAAAGGAAAAACTTTAATTTATTAGGGCAATGGAGGTTCCAAATCCACTCAAAAGGAATGGAAGCAGTGTTGTCTTCAGAAAGGAGCTTATAACAAGATTTGGTGGAAAATAGACCAGTTGAGTTGAGACACCAGCTTGTTTTATCAATATTTGATCCCTTACTAGGGACAAGGGTAATGTTAAGATTGTTAAGGATATCACCGAGCAGTTCAAAGGAGATAATATTTGTATTCCATTCCTTGTTATGAATGAGGCTTCCTATAGTAAGAAATTGGTCGTTCCTATTTAGAGGCCCTTCTATTGAGCTTCTAAGGGAATTTGAGTTGTAAATCCAATTGGTATACCAAATATTAATCCCGTAGTTAATAGATGGATGCCAAAGAATGCCCTTATTGCAAACTTTTCATCCTTTCAAGATAGCTTTCCAGATAAAAGAGGTGCTAGCGATGGTTTTATTTGTGGCGTATTTGGCCATAATCATGTGACCCTAGGGAGTGGTAGGGTTTTTTAATAGTCTTCATGCAAGACTTGATAGTAAAACTAAATTTTTAGCTTTGGCAGGACGAATATCCAACCCTCCCTCATTTTTATCCTTTGTAATATTTTGCCAGCTAATTAGGTGAAGTTTTTTAGCTGGGCTAGTGGATCCCTAGATAAAGTTCCTTTGGATTTTATCTATCTTCTTTAAGATTTTAGGGGGGAGAAGGATGTATTGAATTGAGTGAGTAGGAATTGTACTTAAAGTACTAGAAGCTAGAGTAGTCCTTCCTGCCATATTTAGGAAAGAGCATTTCCAGTGGGACAACTTGGTTTGCATTTTATCTATGATGAATTGGAAGTCCTTGGTGGTGGGGGAGTGATTAAGGATTGGAAAGCCAAGGTACTTACCAAATTCATTGGTGGATTTTATACCAAAGAGGCTTGTTAGAAATGATTTGAAATCCTGGGGGCAATATTTTGGTAGGACAATCCTTGATTTAGAGGTGTTAATGGCTAGCCAGGATTCATCACAAAAAAAAATACATACATAATTTTATGCAATGATTAGTCTTTTTGTTTCTTTTCCCCATTAGGGTTATATCATCAACAAAAAGAATATGGGAAAATGAGGGGTCTTTATGTCTAATGTAGATTGGATCCCATCGTAATGTGTATACTTGGTGATTTATTAATCTAGAAAGTAGTTCAAGGCATAGAATGAATATATAGGGAGATATGGGATCACCCTGACGAATACCTCGACTGGGCTGGAATTTTTTTATTCTAGCACCATTTACTAGGATTTCCATAGAGCTAGTACTTATGCAACGCATAATAAGACGAGATAAATTGGGAAGAAATTGGAAATATTTAAGAGTCTTATACACAAAAGACCATTCCAGTCTATCAAAGGCCTTTTCCAAATCTAATTTGATTATCATATCAAAGTTGGATTTTTTTGTTCTACGTAGATTATTCATAATTTCTTTGATGATAATAGCATTATCACAGGCTTTTCTATTATTAATAAAGCTAGATTGCATAGGACTAATAAGGTAAGTAAGAAAGGGTTTTATCCTATTAGCAATAATTTTAGTGATTATCTTATAGGAGGAATTACAAAGACCAATGGGTCGAAACTTTTTAAGGTTGTTTGCATTGGGAAACTTAGGAATGAGACAAACAAATGTATCATTGATACTGCTAGGTAGAGATTGGGTTTTGAAGACCTTGTGGCAGAAGTCTATTACAGAGTTACCAATGATATGCTAATACTTCTGATAAAAAAAGGATAACTGTCATCCGAGCCTAGAGCCTTAAAAGGTTTAAAAGAAAATATAGCCTTAGTTATTTCCAAATTGTTTAGTAGGTTATCCAGGCTACTTAGGTCAACCTTATTAAAAAAGAGGCATCACCTATGTTAATGTTGTTAGGGGAGGAAGTTTTGGAAGTCTTAAAGGCATCTCTAAAGAAAGATATAGTATGGTCTAGAATTAGTTTAGGTTCAGAGATCCAGTCCCCATTATCATTAGTGAAGTAGATAATTGTATTACGTCGTTTGTGATTAGAGGTCATAATATGATAGTATTTGGTATTAGCCTCACCCTTATCGAGCCAATTTATTCTATATCGTACAGAATTCATGCTTCATTTTTAAAATAGTGTTATATTCTTGCTGTAATTTTGACTCTAGATCTTGCAAGAAATAACTAATTTGGTAATTAGGAGAAGATTGGATTCCACTTAGTTTAGCAAGAATCCTTTTTTTCTTTTTGAAAATGTCACCAAAAATTTGATTTTTCCAAATGATAACCTCATCTTTAAAGATTTTTTGGGCACCAATAAAGTTATTATTTGACCAACAATATTTAACTAAATTAATAAAGTGCGGATGTCTACACCAAATGGTTTCTAAACGGAATGGCTTACTAAATGATTCACATTTTTAGGGGAAAGAGTAAGTAACAAGGGGTTATGATCGAAATGGATCTTAGGAAGGTAGACTACCACTGCTTTAGGATATAGGGATAATCAATCCTTGTTAACAAAAACTCTATCTAGTCTCTCTATAATTAAACCCTTAGATTTCTTCCTATGATTAGACCAAGTGTATTTTGTTCCTTTATAACCAAGGTCTAATAAGTGACAATTGTTTATGATATTCCAAATATAGTTGCTACACCTACAGTTAATGGGGTTGCCTCCCAACTTATCATTTGTACTAAGGGTATCGTTAAAGTCCCCCCTAATAACCAAGGACCCTTATAACTAGTACTAATATTTTTTATATTATTCCATAATTCACGTCTTTTATCAATCTTAGTGCTAGCATAAATAGATGAAAAAAGCCAAGAAGAATGAGAGGGGAGTACCTCAATAGTGTCATGAATATCTTGATTTCTCCTAACAAAGTTATGAACCTTAACAATACTAGAATCCCATAGGATCACCATGCCTCCAAATTGACCATCACTTGGAACTTCAATCATTTCAGAGAAGGCAAAGTCACTAAGAAGGGAGATGCGATTTTCCATTCTCATTTCCAACAGTGTAACCATGCATGGCCTATGAGTATCTATAATTTCTCTAAAATTAACCCTGAAGTTCTTATTATTTCCTCCACGAATGTTCCATATAATAATGTTAGTAGGCCTAAACATCATTGCATGGTTGTTTATTGGACCATTGTCCATCTGAGCTTGCAGCACTGGGTTCCTCCTTAGGGAGGGTACTAGAATCATAGCATGGTTCCCCACCATAGGGTCCTGAGGGGGACTCACATCCATTGAGCACTTATAAAGTGTTGGAGGGCAACTGAGCACATATCTCTTCTCTAGTAGATTCCTAAAAAGAAATACTTTTACCTCGTTGAGACTTGAAAATTCTAGGACTGGTCTGGACCCTAGTAGGTTTATCTCCTCTTCTTCTTCCATTTGAACATTTTCTGGTTCTGGTGCATTGGGTGGGGGTTGAGCATGAGGAGCTGGATGTTGTACTGGCGGTGGAACAGGTTGTGGCATTTGTGGTGGAACATTTGGTGGGTTTTATTGTTGAGCTGGATTTGCATGGGGAGGGATTTGCATGTGGGGGTTTGGTTGAGCTTGTGCATTGTCCACTGGGAGGGACCAAAGCATGAAGATAGTGGTTCATGTTGGTGATTTCCCCCGAGGGAAAAAAAAGGAAAGTTCCACTGGGACATTTTTATTTTGGATGGGATTGAAGTAGGGTGGTAAGCTCCACTGATTTCTCATGGCTTGAGCTTGACTTAAGTTCATCGATGGAGCAAGAGGGTGAAGGATGTTGTTAATCCACACATGGTTGAGGTAATTATTCATTGCCATGTGCATTTCCTCTGACACTAGCTGGGCTAGGAAGTGAGAGTTTTGAAGGACAATGGCTATCTCATGTCCATCCAATACCATATTGAATGTTATTGCATGCCTCATTAGTACTTGTTCTACCCATGAGAGGGGTTGATGATCTTGGGGTAGTGGGGTTGATTGAAGAATATTTGACTATTCGATGGAGTGTTTGGAGGAAGAGGTGGATTTGTCATGTTTAGAGCATGTTGGTGACTCAATATTTGGACTAGGCGATACCTCCTTCTCTGAGAGTGTGGGATCCTTGGCATTTTTAAAGGAGTGTTGGGTGGATTATATTTAGGCAGTGTATTGAGTTTTTTTAGGACTGGTATTGAGCTCACCGAAGGAGTATGGTAGCTTACTATTGTAGGATCTATTTGCATATCTTTGTAGTTACTTGGAGGAGTGGAATTTAAAAGATTTTGGTTAGATTTTGTAGTTGAGACGTGGTTGGCTGCATTAGCCATTTGTGAGTTATTTAAGAGTTGCATGGACACGTGTATTTCATTTAGAAAGGGAGGGTTATCACCCATGCAAGTTGTATTTTTATCATTAGGGGTGATTAGAGGGTCATTTAGAAGATGGAGTGTCTTGGAGAGGTTATTATGCTTGTTGATAGGGTTTCATTACCCTTAGGTAGGGAATTATTAGCTTGCATGTCTTTTAATTGGTTGTCTTTTATATTAGCCATTTGTACATCCATAGGCTGGTTTTGTGCCACATCATTTGCCATGCAGCTTAACTCATTATTATCAATATTAGTTTTGTCTAAATTATCAAGCTTTGGCAGAGGAATCAATGCATCAAACTTATTTCCAGTAGCAATGTACATCTTAGCTGGCTGATTTTTTCCATGGACTTTAGGAGGTGCAGCAGAAGTGGTATTACTATTAACAAAAGATTTCCTGTTGAATTCTCATTTAATGAAAGAGATGGAGTGTTACCTGGAGGGGGGGTGATTGGATCATGAAGTTCACCAGATGTGGAGTATATAACCTTTGTATTATGATTGGTTTTTTTCTTCTTGGAGAATACAACCGTTTGCCAGTTGCTTTCCTTGGGTAGGAGAGAGACATCTTCCATTCTGTCTTGAAATCCAACCAAGTCTTTGCATTGGTTGCTGGCTTGAACTCCCTGTGAACTGGTAGGGATGGTCCTTGACATTGTGTATTGGCAATTGGCCATTGAATGCCCTAGTCTGCCACACTTTTTTCATAAAATATTAACTCCCTCATAGTGGATTTCTTGCTTGTGTTGGCTAATGAAAACATAGGGGTTACTGGCACTTCAAGAAGAATTTCAATGCAAAGCCTAGCATATCTTCCTCCAAGGGTATAGGAAGTACATGCATCAATCTTTAATAATCTACCAATTGTGTTACCAACTTTCTTTAAAATGAGACCATCATAGAATTCAGTTGGTAATTGTGGTAGTTGAATCCAAATGGCTGCTAGGGTTATTTTAGCCTCCGAAGCAATGAAGTTTGGAACCCATTTTTGGACTAAAAGAAAATGACCAAAATAAACGAAGGGTCATTATGAAGTGCTTTAAGCATACTATCCTCATTATTGAACTCTGTAATGTAGAAGTCTGATCCTAGATCAATCAGAGGGAAATTTTCTTTAATTTTCCACAAATCTTGAATTTTTCAGGACTCAATATGGTCATTACGAGTTCCTTGTTATGCCATTTGGGCTGACCAATGCCCCAGTAGCATTTATGCATTTGATACACAGTATATTCCGGCCATATCTTGACTCGTTCGTAATTGTCTTTATTGATGACATTCTGATATACTCCCAAAGTCAGGAGGATCATGAGCAGCACCTGAGGACAGTGCTTCAGACCTTGAGAGAAAAGAAATTATATGCAAAGTTCTCGAAATGTGAGTTCTGATTGGATTTCGTGGCATTCTTGGGTCACATGGTATCGAGTGAAGGGATCAAGATGAATCCGAAGAAAGTGGAAGCAGTGAAGAGTTGGCCCAGACCATCCTCAGCTACAGAGATCCGTTGTTTTCTTGGCTTGGAGGGTTATTACCGTCGATTTGTTAAGGGATTTTCATCTATTGCAGTACCTATGACCAGGCTAACCCAGAAGGGTGCTCCGTTCAGATGGATGGAAGAGTGTGATGAGAGCTTTCAGAAGCTCAAGACAGCTTTGACTACAACCCCTGTATTGATATTGCCTACAGGTTCAGGGTCTGATACTATCTATTGTGATGCCTTGAGAATTGGTCTTGGAGCGGTATTGATGCAGGATGGTAGGGTGATTTCCTACGCGTCCAGACAGCTGAAGGTGCATGAGAAGAATTATCCTGCCCATGATCTCGGGTTAGCTATTATTGTTCACGCCTTGAAGATCTAGCGTCATTATTTGTACGGTGTTCCTTGTGAGATCTATACTGATCGCTGGAGTTTGTAGCATTTGTTCAAGCAGAAGGACCTTAATTTGCGTCAGAGGAGGTGGTTAGAGCTGCTGAAGGACTATGATATCACTATCTTGTACCACCCGAGGAAGTCCACTGTGGTGGCCGACGCTTTGAGTCACCGGGCAGAGAGTTTGGGGAGTTTATCTTATCTACCAGCAGGAGAGAGAGGCCCATAGTGATGGATGTCCATGCCTTAGCCAGCCAGTTTATGGGATTGGATAATTTGGAGCCCAGTAGGGTCCTAGCTTGTGTGGTTTCTCAGTCTTCCTTGTTTGATCGTATCAAAGAGCGTCAGTATGATGACCCTCATTTGCTTGCCCTCAAGGACAACATTCTGCATGATGATGCCAAAGATGTGACCATTGGTAATAACGGGGTATTGATGATACAAGGCCGGATATGTATACCCAATGTTTATGGGCTTTGGGAGTTGATTTTGGAGGAGGCCCACCGTTCGCGGTATTCCATCCATCCGGGTGCCATAGAGATGTACCAGGATTTGAGGCAACACTATTAGTGGAGGAGGAGGATGTCACGACCCAAATCGATGGGTCGCGATGGGCACCAGGTACCTTACTCTACCGATTACCAACATAACGTGTCTTTTTGTATCATACTTGTGAGCACGTGATTTTTGCCCTACAAGAACTACTCCCAAAAATTCAAAATAAAATAGTTTTGTATTGTTTGTGATTTATTTGTATTTGTCTGTGCATGTTTATTTTTATTTTAATTAAGGAAAAATACAAAAAATATGTTGCCTGTGCATTTGGGATTTAATTTTAGAATTTAGGAATTAATTAAACAATATTTGGTTTTACGAAAATGAAAATCACAAAAATATGTACTTTGCATTTTTAGCATTTAACGTCCAATCGTGTGATTTTATTTTAATTGGTATTTAATTGGTGTGATAATTATTATTAGGAATTAATTAGTATTTTTGATAAGCTAATTTGGTTTATAATTTAACTTAGAATTTTAGTTTTATTAATTAGGAAACAAAAGAAAAAGAAACAAACAGAACAAGAAAAAGGAAAATCGGAACTGGGCCGAAAATCCAGGCCCAAACAAATTACCAGTCTTTTTAGCCCAACCCAATCCGCCACTGGACCAAACCAAACGACGTCGTTTTTGTCACGCGTAATCCAAACCGTTGGATTAAATCAATCCAACGATCCAGATCACCCCTCTCATAACACGGCTTAACCCGACCCTGACCCGCTCCCTGAACTCGGTCCAACCCTCCACCCCTACTAAACCAAACGACCTCGTTTCGCCCTAAGAGACTGATCACCGGCTTAGATTAATTCTTTAATTTCATCATACCAAAGACCCCCCCAAACCCTCAAACCCGTTTCACTCACCCAAACCCTCATCCCCTTCGTCTCTCCCAATTCTCTCACCAGACAACCCCAAAACCCTAGCAGCCGCCCCTCCATGACACTGCCCATAACCCGGCGGCAACCACTCCAATGACCGCCAAAATCACACCCCTGAACCACCAAACCATTCCCTCTCCGAATCCACACTCATTTTTCTTCGAATCACCCCGAGCCCCTCGAATCATAGATCAAAGAAATCAACCCAAACCCTAGTTCATCCAAATCGACCCCAAATCAACACCACATACCCCCCTGTGACTCCTTCATAACGAATTCATCATGGATTTCTTTCGAATCAGACCAAAGTTCGTCGAATATCAAACCTAAGTTCAAGCCTTAGAACCCTAAATTGGGACCAGTGCACAAGGGGGTCGTTCGTTTGGATTTCTTGGTTTATTCAAGTCCGTTTCAGCATAAAATAATGACGCCCATTTGTTCTCCAACAAGAACAAACGTTTGGCATTATGTTGTGTTGACTCAGCATGTCATTTCCCAGTTCGAGCCTGGTCGGTGAGTTTATTTCCTAGTTTTGTTTACTCTGTTGTCAATCTTTCCCCGTCTCTTTTTCTTTTCTCTGGTCGTTTTCGGATTGAAACTCGACCAGTCCTCTGTTTTAGCATTTTGTTTATTCGACCATTTGTTTATCAAGAACAAACGTTTGGCATTTTATTTATTCTGTTGCCAATTCGCTGTTTTGTTTGTCATAATATTTGGGGAATCTGTTCTTGGTCTCACAAGTCTGTATAGTCAGTTGTGTGAAACCCTGCTTTGTTTAATAATTTAGTCAGTCAAACTGGTTCATTTCAACTTAATAGAACTTGTTCATCCCATGCTCGTGCGTATTGTTAAACAATCTTATGGGCAATTCAGTGTTATCTTGTTTCTTTTGCTGTTGGAATAAAACACTGAATTGGTTAATCAGTTGAGTTTTGTGAATTTGTTTGTTTTAGCTGTTGTTTGAATCTGTATCATGCTTGTTAGTCAGTTTAGGAATCATTAGTTAATGAAGTCAAGTGGAAGCCCATTCTGGTTGTCAGGGCACGCCTGAGTTTTAAATTCAGGCTGCCCATATACCTTTGAATTAAATAATGAAATTAGACACTTAGTAGTGGCTGTTAGGGAATATGATGGAAGAAATACATTTCTTAATGATCTAAGTGTTAAAACAGGCTGGAAAAGGGGTCTGTCTTAGGGTATAAAATACAGGGCAGGCCTTAGAATAAGGAGGTTCAGACCTTAAGGAAGAGAGTTGAGAGAGCTTTTACTGTTTTATTACCTTAATTAACTTGTCAAAATCTCAGCCAGTAGTCCAGCTCCCTGAGAATCATAAACAATTTTTAAAATTCTCTGCTTCAAGTTTCAGAGATCACTTTTGAGAGTCTTTAATCAGTTAGAGAGGGTCTTGAAAATCAGTTTTTAAAGCTTAAAGACTAGAGAGCTTGGTTAGTCTTTGAACAATATTCTGAGGAGTTTAGAGAGTTTTTTGAGAGTTCTTTTGAAAGGCAGTCAGTTTTGGAACTAATTTCGAAAGCTTAAAGTCAGTTTCTAAGAGTTTAAAAGATCAGTTTTGTAGTAGAATCTTGGCTTGACTCAAGCTCGGTTGAGTCTGTTTGTGGCTGTTTGGAACTTCAAATTGCTGTTGTGAACTACTGTTGTATTGTTGCTCGTATTACTGCTGCTGCTGATCTTTCTTCTACTTTATTTCTATTCCAATTCCAGGTACACAGCTTGACTTCAATAATTGTGAAGCTGAAATGTAAAGGATGAACTTGTAATTGAAGCCTGAAGATTTTAATTTAATTCAGTTTCTGATTTGTATATTTGAACGTTTTTGTTCGTTAAGCATGTTTAGACTCTTGTTTATAGTTGCGTTGGCTGAACTGAACTGGGCTATGCAATAACTGGATTATAGACTATTATAGCTTAGTTTGCTTAGATTGGTTTTCCTAGTAAATCACCAATTGTAGTTAATTCCTTGTTAGCTGATTCTTGCACCTGTTGAGTACTAGTTGTAGCCAAATTCATGGTATAGAGTAGTTCATGACTAGTCATAGTTAATTTCGTGTTAAAGACCTTTGTGAATCCGTTTAGCGTAGTATAAGATAAAACCTGGAGTGGCTGTTTTGTTTCATTCTCAACAGGTAATTTAAATATGACCAGGCTGTATAGGGATTGTAGTAGACTGCCAAAATTTCCCTGGATGGTTTACTACGGCTGTATAGTGTGACTTGATTTCAGTAGTTCTTTTAGAACCTTAGTTAAAAGGCCTACCTTGAATGTTTAATTTCAGTAGTTATAAAATAGGCTTGAATGGTTTTTAGTCTCAATGTGTCCTTCAGCAGTTCTATTAGGAAATCGTGAATCATTAAATTGGTTAGTGTTAGTTTATTTTTTTATGACAGTTCTTAAGCATTGATTCGTTTCAATAATTGTAAAAACAAGTTCAAATAGCTCCAGATTTCATATAGTTCACTTCCGTATCCCAATAGATTAAAATACCAAGTTAATCAAGTACTAGTTCAGTACTGATAATGTAAATAAAGTACTGTTTGGGTCTGGGCCATCAGATGATTCGTTTCGAGCTGATTGGGCTGCCCAGATTCGTGTTGCGATGTTCTCGTCCAGGCTCGAACCCCGGGCTCGTTGGGCTGCAAACGTCCTTGTAGGCCCAATGTTGGAGGCAACCTTTCTCATAGTAAGGTTGTTGACATATTAATTAATTAGGGCCTTTTCTTTATTTTTTATAGACAAAATAAAAATAGCAAATCATAGTCGCTTTTAGGTTTCCCTTTTAAATAATAAATGAGACGAGCCTCGCCAAACAAAAATACATAAATTACGGGGCCCTTAATAAATGGTTAAAATGAAACATTTAGAATTTGGGATGGGCCGTTTAGTGAATTTCACGGCCCTCCCCAAAGATAATAACACGCTAGTCATTTTAGACGCGCTTTTAATAATTTACTTTCTTAAACTCGGGTGCACATTTATGTGACCCAAATCCAAATCTCAACGGAGTCGAAATGTGTCAATAACCACGGGTGCATTTATGTGACGTGGTTCGAGATGTGTTTTCACGACGTTGCAATTCTTGTTAAAAATAATAATAATAAAAGCGGTAAAAAGTTAAAATTTGCACATAGGTTCAACATGTATTAAAATCAGATAAATAAGCTGAATATGACATTTGAGCGATCGTGCTAGAACCACGGAACTCGGGAATGCCTAACACCTTCTCCAGGGTTAACAGAATCCCTTATCCGGATTTCTGGTTCGCGGATTGTAATACAGAGTTAATCTTTTCCTCAATTCGGGATTCAACCGGTGTCTTGGGACACCATAAATCTCCCAAGTGGCGACTTTTAATTAAATAATAAATCCCGTTTTGATTGTCCTTTAATTGGAAAAACTCCCCTACGCCCCTGCGGGCGCAGGTAAAAAGGAGGTGTGACAGCTCTAGCGACTCTGCTGGGGATACTGAACCCAGAATCTCTGGTTCAAGGTTCAGAATTTGAGCTTAGATAAATTGTTATATTTGGCTTTATCTGATTTTGTTACATGTTTGGGCCTAATGTGCTAAGTGATGCTTTTACCGCTTTGATATTATCTGAACTATATATAAACTGTTACGAAACCCTTCTCTTCTCATCTTCGGGGATGTGCTCGCTGGTCGGGACTCCCTATTCTGTTAGTGCCATATCTTGAAATAAGAAAGAGGCTCGGACAAGTTACTAAGTCGGATGGCCTTTTGGTTCCCGGTACGTAGCCCCTTCCTCTACTCGAGTTGGCCGCTCGGGTACACAGTCTAGAACAAATACCCAGGTTATGAACCTAGAATAACTCAGCTTCATGCCGGATCCCTAGTAGGAACGTTTGTTTGCATCACGTGCATTTGACTTTGGAGGCTCAACACAGGGGTTGGGTCTGTCTAGGATAGGTGTACCAAAAATGACAAAAGACCATCCTGATGCATCTTACTTGCTGCTTGTGCATTTGTTTGCTTCGGACTTGCACACTGACCGACTTTTGAATAATTTGAGGAAATAGAGATAGATGTAGGAGGGTTAAAGAGAGTTAATCGCCTATTTTAAAAAAAAACAATGTACAAATAGTGTCGAAATTTTGCCGAATTTTTGAGAAAATGGAAAAAAAAAAGAAAAAAAAAGCTTTGTTTATGAAAAAATAGTTTTATTTGCCAATGAAAAAAAGAGTCTTGTTTTCAAAAGAAGTTTGTTTTATCTGCCCGAACTACGCCAGTTTGATTCTCACAAGGGTGTGGGATACGTAGACAGCCCCCATCGGGTCCAACTCCACTTTTTGTGAAAATAGCCAAAAGAACAAAGTTTTTATTTAAAAATAATTAGGATGGTGCCATTCTTGTTAGGAATAGCCGAATGTCCCTAAAAGGGCGCCGGAAGGCTATTTTTGCAAGAACATCCGCCTGTGGTCATTTTTTCAAGGCTTTCACCGGTTAGCCGACACAGTCTTAAAATCTTCGACCTCGAGGTGCTGAAAGGACGTATTGGCAAAACCGGGTTTTATTTCAAATAGAAGAGTGTCCATGTTATCCTTAAGTCAATTGAATCGTTATTTTTGCTTAACCACCCTAATAAATGTGCAGAATGAGCACAAGTCAGAATTTACATGTAATAATAGTGAACAAGATCCCTTTGGAGTTGCACATATGGTGGGATGACTTGGACGAATCAGGGCGCGACACGGTCAAGCTATACCTGGGAGACCTCACTGGGTTGCTGAAGATTAATCCTAGGGGGGATATCATAAAGGCCTTGGTCGCATTCTGGGACCCGGCTCACAATGTATTTCATTTCTCAGATTTTGAACTTACCCCAACATTGGAAGAAATAGCCGGATACATCGGGGGTCCCAAGGTTCCTCTGAGACACCAGTACCTGATTGCTCCAAGGGCCGTAGCCGTACACAAGTTCTTAGACTCTTTGAAAATAAGCAGGGGGGTCCACAATCCAGACTTGGCAGCTGGTTTTTGTACTTTGCGGTTTATATACAACAGATATGGCCACATAGGGGGGTTCAACAAGCCGGAAAACAAAATCTGTAGCAAAGGAAACCGCCTTAAGTGGGAAGAACATAAGTGTTTTGCATTCATGGTAGCCTTTTTGGGACTCCTGGTGTTTCCTAGAAAAGACGGGAACATTGACATACGAGCATCTGGGGTTGTCAGCACTTTACTTGCTCAGGCCAACAGCACCCTCGCACCCATGATAGTAGCTAAAATCTTCCGCGCTCTCACAACCTGCAAAGCCGGGGGAGACTTTTTTGAGGGGTGCAATGTGTTGCTGCAGATGTGGATGATCGAACACCTATGTCGTCGTCCTCAATTTATGAGTTATGGGTCGACAGAGAAAACATGCATAGAGGAATTTTCTACGAGGGTTGACGGAATCAGCTTACCAGAAGGGGTCACAGAATGGATAGCACATCTCCATTCCGTCACTGTAAGCCAAATAGAGTGGACATTTGGATGGCTACCTGTGGATGAAATCATATATATGCCAGCCACTGGACCCCATTTCCTTTTGATAGGGCTTAGGAGTATCCAGCCCTATACCCCTTATCGAGTTTTGAGGCAGTTGGGGAGATGCCAAATAGTTCCGAAAGATGAAGATCTTAGTGGCCAAGTAGTCGAGATCGGGCCCAACAGACAATTTCATGAAGTAGCAGTCCGCCAAATTTGGAGCGAGTGTCAATACTTAACGGCAAATACGTGTGTACGTGATCAGTCCAAAGGTGAAGTTTCGCCGAGATACCTTGCTTGGTATAGGAGAGAAATCGAGTTGGGGAGGCCAGCCAAAGGACCCCATCTCCAGGAGTTCGTCGAGGCGTCGCAAGGACAGTGGGATTGGTTGACTAAAGAACATGAGTATAGAGCCACAATAGGTAGATTGGATAAGCAAGTCATGGAGCTTCAGTTTGAAAATGGTGTTCAAGCTGCTGCAAACAAGGGAGAAAAGAAAAAACTAGCTCAGGAAAATGAGGTCCTTAAAGCGCAAATCCAGAAAATGAAAAGAAACCCGGAGAGAAGCCGGGCTGATAAAAGGCTCATAAACGGTCTGAAGAAGAAAGCCCTTGAGTATCAAGAAAACCTGGAAAAATCTGAAGCTAGTCTAGCGAAAATCCAGGCGAAATGGATAAAGAAGGCAGAAGAGCGAGTACAGTTTTATGAAGGGACCATCACTATCCTAATAAGAAAGATAGCCACTCTCAAGAATGAGGCAGTCAAGCAGGCTCAAGATTTCAAAGCTGATAGGGAACATTGTTATGATCTGATGGCTCAGATAGAGGAAGGAATGCAGCAGTTGCAAAATCAACACCTTCATGACTCTCGAGTGTTAGAAGTCTGTAATCAGCAAATAGGGCGGTTGCTTAAGGAGAAAGGCGTCATAAGAGAGAGAATTAGAAACATCGCTGACTACATCATTATGAAGTGCCACATTTGTGAGGATATGACTCGCACTACATTCTTTGCAGCGGTGATGACCTTTGTTAAGCAAATAATGAACAATTTGGACCGACTTCAAAGGGATCTTGCACATAGGCCCGTGGCGAGACCGAACGATGTCCCACGGACACCAGGAGCATTAATGTACTCATAATTTTCCGTTTGAATCTATATTTCCTTTTCTGTCAGAGTCTGTGAGTCATGTTGGGTTTGCATTTTTCTTTTTGTTCCGAGTCTGCATTTATTTAGAGTATGATAGCTTGATTTCGGAGTCTGTTTGTCGTCTTTGCGTCAGAGTCTGTTGGTCTTTTGAAACTTGTTGATATTGAGTCTGTGTAATCGAAGCATCTGTTTTATAAAACCTAAAAATCCCAAAAATGTTTTATTTACTTGCATACTTATTTGACAGAACTACGCACGGTCTGATTCATGCGGGGACATGATACGTAGGCAATCTCTATAGGATTCGACCACCACTAAAAGGGAAAAGGAAAAATAAAGAAGGATAGAATAAAGAAAGTTTAAAAGAAGAGGCACAATTGTGAGAGGCCGGAATGACACACGCAACCGAAGCAAATGCATGATAGAAATGGTTAATTGCCTAGGTGCATTGCATCCCAACGTGTAATTGCATATGTGTTAAACTCTAAAAAACTAACAAGTTTGTTGATTTCCAGAGAATTCAAGCAGTTAGTTTATTTAGAGGATACTGGCACATTATCATTACCAAACCAGATCAAAGGGACCAATACCAGAAATCATGTCTATCCCGGAGGTCGACACTAGTGTTGAGGTAGAGGAGTTGGACGTTAATAAAATGAAAGAGGAGATGTTCAAGCTTAAGCAACAGATGGCCGAAATGTACCGGGCCTGGTCCTAAGGGCAATCACCACCGTCTTACCCAGCCAATCCGGCTTTTACCCCACCATTAGCTCAGTCTCAATATCATCCCACCACCAATCCAGGTTTTCCCATTTATCAACACTACCATGGCACTACTTCTCATATTCCGTAGGCTCCACCACCAAAATCGATTCCCTACTCTCCTCCGCCAATCACCCCTATCTTTGTGACATCTCCACCAGCTGCACTCCATAGATCCCTGAGTGAACCCATGTTCCAAGCTCAGGACAACCAGTATTATCCCCCGGAACCCACCTTCAAAGCTCCCGAAACTTACCCTTACGATCCACGTTCTGATCTCCCGAGAGAAGCTGAGAGACCAGCCAAAAATCCCGAACATGAGGAGATGTTCAGGAAAATGAAAATCATAGAACCATCCTTCAGGTATATGAGAGGACTATGATGTCAGGTAAGCGTGGCTTACAAAGATCCGTGTTTATTCCCAAATGTACAACTATCGGCAGGGTTCAAAATGCCCAAATTCAACTTGTACAACGGACACGGTGATCCGGTGGCTCATTTGAGAGGTTTTTGCAGTAAGATGAGGGGAGCCGAAGGAAAGGATGAATTTCTAATGGCTTACTTCAGTCAGAGTTTGAGCGGAGCAGCATTGGAGTGGTACACCCGCCAAGATCACGGAAGATGGTACACATGGGATGATCTGGCACAAGCATTTGCTTGTCACTTTCAGTATAATCTTGAGATCATTCCAGACCGACTATCTTTGACTAACCTAGAGAAAAAGCACAGTGAAAGCTTTAGAGAATATAGTTTCCGGTGGAGGGAGCAAGCAGCAAGGGTAGATCCCCCAATGAAAGAGAGCAAGATGGTCGATTACTTTTTGCAGGCTTTGGAGCCAACTTACTTTGGTCATTTGGTGTCCGCAATTGGCAAGTCTTTTAATGAGGTTGTAAAAATGGGAGGCATGGTCGAGGAGGGGCTTAAGTCCAACAAAATCATGAGTTATTCAGCGATCAAGGCAACCACTCAGGCCATCCAAAGCGGCACTGGGGGTGTACTTGGAAAGAAGAAGAAAGAAGATGTCATGACTGTTGAGTCCGGAGCCTGGTTCGAATCTAGAGGCCTGTCACCCTACTATAGCCAACCACGACCCTACCACCAAAATTACCCCCACACTCAATATAGCCCTCCACAACATTACTACCCACCGCCAGATCCCTATTTTTTCGTCCATCATGCACAAGCCTATACCCAAACCCCGGCACACGCATAATGGCGTGCGCCGGCTCCACAAAATCCATACCCAGCTCCACAAAACACATATCCACCCCCAAGGGCCTACAGAAATCCCCCTGGAACAGGTTTCCGACCAAACCAAGCCCTCAAGAATGAGAGGTCACAGAAGCAAAAGACTTTCACTCCACTGGGGGAATCATATACCAGTCTTTTCCACAGATTGAGGCAGTTGGGCATGTTGAATCCAATTGAGCCTAAAATGCCAAATCCTCCCCCAATAAATCTTGACCACTCGGTGAGTTGTGAGTACTGTTCAGGGGTCCCTGGGCATGATACAGAGAAGTGATGGATACTAAAAACAGCTATGCAAGAGCTTATTGATACTCATCGGATCGAGGTTCAAGCCCCAGAAGCACCAAATATCAATCAGAATCCACTGCCAACTCACTAGGGGACACACATGATTGAGTTGATACACAAAGAGGGAGAGCCCAGGAAGCCCCCGCAGACGGTAATGATGATCCATTCCAGCGAAACCAGCTCAAAGGAAAAAGTAACCAGTAGGAAATCAGTGGCCCAATTGAGAGGGGTAGATGATAAGCCAGCTATGATAGCCGAGAGAGGGTCGTCAAGCATTGTTGCAGTAAAACCAGAGGAAGCTAAAGTGGTAGTGCCAAGGGTTGCAAGTAAACCTGTTGTGGTCGTGAAGGGTGCTCGCACAGAGCCTGTTATTATAAAACCAGTAACTCAGCTTCCAGTAATCAACAACAAGGCTGTTCCTTGGAATTATGAACGAGTGACGGTGATTTACAAGGGGAAAGAAGTCACAGAAGTTTGTGAAGCACAAGGTTTGACTCGCTCAGGAAGGTGTTTTACTCCCGAGGAATTAAGAAGAGCTAAAGATAATTCAATGCCGGTAAAGAAAGCTGTAACTAAAGAAGAGGCAGAGGAATTTTTGAGGAAAATGAAAGTGCATGACTATTCTATTGTAGAATAGTTGAGGAAAACGCCCGCTCAGATCTCATTACTCTCGTTGCTAATCCATTCAGATGAGCACCGTCAGTCACTGATGAAAATCCTGAATAAGGCCCATGTTCCCGACAAGATCTCGGTAAACCATCTGGAAGATAGCCAACAAGATTTTCAAAGTAAACAGAGTCACTTTTTCCGATGACGAATTACCGGTAGAGGGTACTGAGCATAACAAAGCCCTTTACCTGACAGTGAAATGCGAGGATGTCGTGGTTACCCGGGTATTGGTTGACAATGGTTCCAGTGTGAACATCTATTCTCTCTCCACTCTAAGCAAGCTAAAAGTAGAAGAGGAGAGGATCCATAAGAATAGTATCTGTGTGCAGGGATTTGATGGCGGAGGCAAAGACTCAGTCGGGGACATAATGTTGGAGCTGACCATAGGTCCAGTAGAATTCGCAATGGAATTCCAAGTGCTAGATATAGCTGTTTCCTACAATTTGCTATTAGGGCGACCGTGGATTCACGCCGCTAAAGCAGTGCCATCAACACTCCATCAGATGGTCAAGTTTGAATGGGACAGATAGGAAATAGTGGTGCACGGCGAAGATAATTTGTGCGCTCACAACAGCACCATTGTGCCATTCATTGAAGTGGAAGATGACAAAGGACCATGGGTCTACCAAGTTTCTGACGCAATGTCAGTCGAGAAAGTTCCAGAGGGGAAATGTATCCCAAATCCAAAGATAAACGCTGTCTCAGTCATGGTAGCGTATGAAATGTTGAAAAATGGTTTTGTACCAGGAAAGGGTTTGGGATCAGCGCTGCAAGGCATCATACAACCCGTATCTCTTCCTGAAAACTTGGGAACATTTGGTCTAGGATTCAAGCCCACAGCCGCAGATATAAAAAGAGCCAGGAAATTGAAACAGAGGGCATGGGTCCTTTTAGAGCCGGTCCCACGTCTTTCCAGATCATTTGTCAAGTCCGATACGAGGAGTCGCTCAGTGACAGCAATTCCCAGTTCTATAATTAATCCTGACAAGGAGTTGATTGAAAGATTTGAGAAGTTGTTCGATAGTGTGAACATGGTGGAAAGTGGAGAGGGTTCTAGCAACACGGAAGTGCAATTTGTCGGGCCAAAAATAAAGCTTAATAATTGGAAGGCTACTCCTCTCCCTACTCGGAAGGAGTCTTGGTAGTTCGCTTTGATTTTCCTTTAAGTTTGTACGGATTATTCCAGGGTTGTAATCCAGATTTCATTTTTTCAGTTTGTTTGAGTGCGCAAACCTTGTTATCTTTTATCAATCAATGAAATACAATTTCCCTTTCTTCATTATTCCTGATGGTTTTCCTTTTGTTTTGTTTTCTTTTCTATACAGTTCTTTTTTCGCTGGTTCTAATGTATGGCGTGCATAAGGAATCCTCAGCCCAGTCTTAAAAATCAATCTAATTCCGAAATGTTAGTTCAAGAAGTAGATTGTGGTTACGAATCAGAATATGATGATGAAGCCTTCGAAGAGATTAGTAAGGAGTTAATTCACTTTGAAGAAAAACCCAAACGCAATTTGAATGACACAGAAGCCATCAATTTAGGGGACACAGACAATGTCCGAGAGACTAAAATAAGTGTCCACCTCGAGCCAAAAATCCGGGAGGAGTTAATCAAAGCACTCATCGAGTACAAAGATGTTTTTGCGTGGTCATATGATGACATGCCGGGTTTAAGCACTGATTTAGTGGTCCACAAATTGCCCACTGATCCGGCGTTCCCTCCCGTCAAGCAAAAGTTGACTGAGGAAATTCAAAACTGATATGAATGTGAAGATTAAATAAAAGGTTACCAAGCAGTTGGTCGCAAAGGTTATTCGGGTCACCCGATAACCTGTTTGGTTGGCTAATGTCGTGCCCGTACCGAAGAAGGATGGCAAGATCAGAGTATGCGTTGATTACCGCAATCTCAACAAAGCAAGTCCGAATGATAACTTCCCACTACCCAATATCCACATTTTGATCGATAATTGTGCCAAGCGCGAGATTAGATCTTTTGTGGATTGCTATGCCGGGTATCATCAGATTCTAATGGATAAAGAAGATGCAGAAAAGACGGCGTTCATCACGCCATGGGGAACTTATTGCTACCGGGTAATGCCATTTGGTTTGAAGAATGCTGGGGCAACTTATATGAGGGCGATGACTACTGTACTTCATGATATGATACACAAGGAGATTGAGGTATACATAGATGATGTGATCATAAAATCAAAGCATCAGACCGACCACGTCGAGGATTTGAGGAAATTCTTCCAGAGGCTTCGCAGGTACAACCTCAAGCTTAACCCCGCCAAGTGTGCATTTGGTGTTCCATACGGAAAGCTGTTAGGATTCATAGTCAGTCGGCCAGGCATCGAGTTGGACCCATCAAAGATCAAAGCCATACAAGAATTGCCCCTTCCGAGGAACAAGACTGAAGTGATGAGTCTGTTAGGAAGGCTGAACTACATCAGCAGGTTTATTGCTCAGCTCACGACAACTTGTGAGCCTATTTTCAAGTTGTTGAGGAAGGACGCTGCGATCAAGTGTACTGATGAGTGTCAAGAAGCATTTGATAAGATAAAAGGTTACTTGACAAACCCACCTATGTTGGTTCCGCCAGAACCAGGAAGACCTTTGATTCTTTACTTGACAGTCTTGGAAAATTCATTTGGTTGTGTACTGGGGCAGCATGACGTCACCGACAGGAAAGAACAAGCCATCTATTATCTTAGCAAAAAGTTCACAGCTTATGAGGTTAAGTACACTCATCTGGAAAGGACATGTTGCGCCCTAACTTGGGTGGCACAGAAATTGAAACATTATTTGTCATCCTACACTACCTACCTCATTTCGCGTTTGGATCCGTTGAAGTATATCTTTCAAAAGCCTATACTGACAGGAAGACTTGCAAAATGGCAGATTTTGCTCACAGAGTTTGACATAATCTATGTGACTCGGACTGCGATAAAAACCCAAGCATTGGCCGATCATTTGGCCGAGAACCCGGTTGATGAAGAAGATGAGCCACTGAGGACTTGTTTTCCTGATAAAGAGGTGATGCGTATTGATGAACTAGAACATGCCGAAAAACCAGGTTGGAAACTTTTCTTTGATGGGGCTGCTAACATGAAAGGAGTCGGAATAGGAGCTGTGCTTATTTCTGAAACAGGGCATCACTATCCTGTTACGACTTAGCTTCGGTTTTATTGCACCAACAATATGGCTGAATACGAGGCATGCATTTTGGGTTTGAGGCTAGCTGCAGACATGAATGTCCGGGAAGTTCTAGTCTTGGGAGACTCGGATCTTCTGGTGCACCAAATTCAAGGAGAATGGGAAACGCGAGATCTGAAGCTCATACCATACCGACAATGCTTGCATGATCTTTGTCAACGGTTTAGATCAGTGGAGTTCAGGCATATTCCAAGGGTCCATAATGAGGTCGCCGATGCTTTGGCTACCCTAGCGTCAATGCTGCACCATCCGGACAAAGCCTATGTCGATCCTTTGCACATTCAAGTACGAGATCAGCATGCTTACTACAACATGATTGAAGAAGAATTGGATGGCGAACCGTGGTTCCATGATATCAAGGAATACATCTGTCACGACCCAAACTGAAGGGCCATGACTAGCACCCGACCACACTTGCCGAGCACCAACGTACATTTCATCTAACCTTCATTATTATCTTTTAAGGCTAAAGAGATCAATATAAATGGTAGACCTAGATCATGGACAACCAGCAATAAAATATGACGGCATGAACATACATAGCAGGGGATGACCAGACAATCAAGAAACTACATATAAGGTATGAGCTACCACGCTACTATGAAAGACTATACAACAAAACTAGCCGACAAGGCATACCAAACTATACATGAGCCGACACTTGTCTATGAGCCTCTAAAAGAACATAAGTGTTGCAACATAGCCGGAACAGGGCCCCGACATACCCATAATGTCTATAACAAAAATTGCATACCAAGACCAAGGCAAGTCCGGAGAAGGGATCTCGCCAATCACCGCTGAACTGGACAGTCTACTGTGGTGGGGGAGCTGCACCTGTCTGTCTATCAGGACCTGCAGCACGACATGCAGCGTCCACAAATAAAAGGACGTCAGTACGAATAAAGTACTGAGTATGTAAGGCAAGGAACCATAAATACGATCAGTAATGTAAGCAAGGATAAAGAATATACCACCTGTAACATCTTAGTACCTCTGAGGGCTACTTACATGAAATGCATGATACATATGTATAAATACATAAACCTTTAAAGCATTCGCCTCTGTGGGCATCATCATCATCATATCGTACCCGACCATAATAGGCTCGGTAGAATCGTACCCGGCCACGTGGAGCTCGGTAAAACCCAACTGATCAGTGGTTGCACAATAGGTGCCGTACCCGGCCAACTATAGCGTGGCTCGGTAGAGTAAAATAGATACATATATATAATGCATGCTCGACTCATGGAATCACATTCTAAACCTTTCGGAGTGACGTAAGGTCGGTATCCTCTGTACACGTTATTAGGACTAACTCTTCACTATGAACCTTATAAGAATCAGGAAGTACCAACAACATTGATAACATAAGACTAAGAGAAGCAACATTAACATCAATCGTTCCATAAGAGGGAAAACAATGTAAGTACTGCTAGCTTCTAAGAGTAGAGTATCTTGGAAGATCGTTCATTACATTATGTGCAATCGGAGTCGTGCAAAAGAAGGAAAGGGATAGCCTCACATACCTTGTATATACTGCCCCAATCTCAAGCTATGCAATTGTCAAAACTCCTTAGTCTACAATAAGAGAAACGATAATATCGTTATCATTTAAGCGTCATAACTATTATGTATCGACCACAACCTATTTTACGATGAAACGGACAGCACCTCCCCTATATATATGACCTCACACCATTCAAAACAGTCACCAAACAGCCCAAACAACATCAATAATAAACATATTGAGCCTCCCAAAATAGTCCACACATAGCCTAATCACTCCATACATACGACGACCACCGTAGTCGTGTCAAACAACCTGGAAATGTTACGAATAACTATCAGCCCATAACCCTACATATATATGGTGTTTCTCCACACCCTTCCTCCTCCAAAACTCCACAAGATAGTAGTAAAATACGCAGCCCAACAACAATGCAAAACAGTCCACAAAACAATAACATTACTACCAAGCCTTTCGATATATATCTCACAAGTTCTAGCTTCAATGGCTTAGCCGCAACTTGGATAATCTTAAATACATATAGAGTAAGAGGTTCCTTACCTTTATACAGAAAGAACAACTCCAATTTTACCTTAAATTTCCATGAAATATCCCTCCAATGCTGCCACAACAACAAAAAAGCGAAACTAGCGATCAATTAGTGTTTTTCGGCACTAGAATCACTTTAGAAGGCTTGAAATCACCTAGGATTGATATTAAGAACATGAGGGAGTATTTACAGAACATAAACCCTTTAAAACAACCTCCCACACGAGCTGTAACAACACAAAAATGAGCAACAACAAGAAGAACAAGAGACTTACTAGCGCCACGGAATTCCTGACACTTGATTTGTGTTGTTTGCCCCTTTTTGGGTCTTGAATCTTGAGAGAACCTTGAGAGGATATTCCTAGGGTTCTAAGGTCTGAAAATAGTGAAAAGAAATGACTTAAAACGGGTTGGAGTCATCCTATATAGGTCCAAATATCTTAAACCGACTTAGTGGGCCCCATAGAGAGGTGCTTGGCGCAGTCTCGCAAAAATGCGAATATCTCTCTACTCCAAGATCGTATCGATGAACGGTTTAATGCGTTGGAAACTAGACTCATAGATCTTTAATTTGGTGGGTATATCACCCCGTAATTCCTTGTAAATTATGAGAAAAGATTAGAAACATTTGACCTAATGTTTAAGTAAAATTATGAACCTAAGTTGCGACAACTTTTGTCGACTTTTGTTTCATAACTCGTTTGACTTCAAGACTTATGATACGGATATTATATGATTAAAATACCTTAATAAATGACCTCTTGAGTGTATTAAGCACCGCTAGATTACCTGAAAATACGAGTTACAACATCCTTGATTCGTTTAACTTCTAATACTGGTTAATCACCCTTATACACTCTTGTATCACTTAAGACCAATAGGATTGACTTCTTATCATCTCAAAGATAATTCCTTCTTGGATTTATGTTAACTAATATATGGCATGAACTAACACATGCGGATATGGGTTGTAACACCCCCCCCTTAGGAACATTCGTCCTCGAATGTAAGGGTTTATGGGGAGTTTAAATCATCGTGGATTCCAATGGAAATTTCCGATCAATTTTCCCCTATAAAATGGTCACTAGCAAAACTTGCAAGTAATTAAGCCCAACATATGGCTTCACAAGGCTACACAAAGCATTATGCGTATTTACATTATCTACATATCACCATTTTGTATTAAGGAGGAGTATTCTCAAATTATTGCTTACCTCATAGAGCCGTTTCTTCTTCCAATGTATCCTGTCTTCCACCAGCATCCTTGTTATCTTCATTCTAGAATAAGTAAGGGTATTTAGACTTCATCTCCTCTTCTGCTTCCCATGTCATTTCTTCCATATTTTTGTTCCTCCACAATACTTTGACGGAAGCTACATCTTTTGTTCTCAGCTTGCGGACTTGCCGATCTAATATCGCCACTGGCACTTCTTCATATGATAGGTCCTCTGTAACTTGTACATCTTTGATAGGGACGACTCGAGAAGGGTCTCCAATACATTTTCTCAACATAGATACATGGAATACCGGGTGGACAAATTCCAATTCGGATGGCAATTCTAACTCATAAGCAACCTGTCCAATCCGTCGAAGAATTTTATACGGCCCGATATACCTTGGACTCAGCTTACCTTTCTTCCCAAAACGCATAATACCCTTCATTGGTGAGATCCTCAGGAAAACCCAATCACCAACCTCAAACTCTAGATCACGACGTCGGACATAAGAATAAGATTTTTGCCTGCTTTGTGTCGTCCTCAATCGCTCCTGTATCACTTTCACCTTCTCAATAGCTTGGTGAATCAAATCTAGCCCATATAATTCTGTTTCACCGACTTCGAACCATCCAACTGGTGATCTACATCTCCTCCCGTATAGTGCCTCGTATGGGGCCATTTTAATACTGGAATGGTAGCTATTGTTATAGGCGAATTCTATGAGTGGAAGATGATCATCCCAATTCCCCTTAAAATCTAGAACACATGCTCGTAGCATATCTTCCAGCGTCTGAATGGTACGTTCAGCATGTCCGTCAGTCTGCGGATGAAATGCAGTGCTGAGATTTACTTGTGTGCCTAAACCCTTCTGGAAAGACCTCCAAAAGTTAGCCGTAAATTGAGCTCCTCGGTCTGATATAATAGATATGGGCACACCATGAAGCCTAACAATCTCCTTGATATACAACTTCGCATAATCTTCAGCCGTGTAAGTTGTCTTCACTGGCAGAAAATGGGCACATTTTGTAAGTCGATCAATTATCACCCAGATGGAGTCAAACTTATGATAAGAGCGAGGTAATCCAATAATGAAGTCCATATTAATCACCTCCCACTTCCAGGTCGAAATCTCTATATTTTGAAGCAATCCACCGGGTTTCTGATGTTCTATCTTTACTTGTTGACAATTGGGACACTGGGCTACAAATTCTGCAATAGACTTCTTCATATTATCCCACCAATACTGCTCCTTGACATCATGATACATCTTTGTCGAGCCGGGATGGATGGAATATCGGGATTGATGAATCTCATTCATAATCTTCTCTCGCAACCCTGCCACATTAGGTACACACAATCGGCTCTGGTATCTCAGTGCCCCATCTTTTCCGATCCCAAAAGCCATACTTTTACACTGTTGAATGCTTTCTCTTAATCGTACTAAGATAGGATCTTCATATTGTCGTGCTTTTACCTCAGCTACCAAAGATGATTCTGATGTATTCTGTACAGTAACACCTCCATCATCAGAGTCTAACAATCTGATTCTCATATTGGCTAGCTGATGAAGCTCTTTAATCAACCCCCATCTACCTGCCTCAATATGTACTAAGCTTCCCATTGATTTACGGCTGAGAGCGTCTGCCACAACATTGGCTTTACCGGGATGATACAATATCTCGACGTCGTAGTCTTTCAATAATTCAAGCCACCTACGCTGCCTCAAATTCAACTCTTTCTGCTTGAAGATGTATTGTAAACTCTTGTGATCTGTGTAGATGTCAACATGGACGCCGTATAAGTAGTGCCGCCATATCTTCAAAGCATATATTACTGCAGCCAATTCCAAATCATGGGTTGGATAATTCTTTTCATGCTTCTTCAATTGTTTTGATGCATAAGCAATCACATTCCCATGCTGCATCAATACGCACCCCAAACCTATACCTGAGGCATCACAATATACCACATAACCTTCTGTTCCTTCAGGAAGAGTGAGCACTGGTGCAGATGTCAATCGATTCTTCAACTCCTGAAAACTACGTTCACAAGTGTCAGACCACCGGAATTTGGTAGCTTTTTGTGTTAACTTAGTCAATGGTGCTGACGTCCTTTTATTTGTGGACGCTGCATGTCGTGCTGCAGGTCCTGATAGACAGACAGGTGCAGCTCCCCCACCACAGTAGACTGTCCAGTTCAGTGGTGATTGGCGAGATCCCTTCTCCGGACTTGCCTTGGTCTTGGTATGCAATTTTTGTTATAGACATTATGGGTATGTCGGGGCCCTGTTCCGGCTATGTTGCAACACTTATGTTCTTTTAGAGGCTCATAGACAAGTGTCGGCTCATGTATAGTTTGGTATGCCTTGTCGGCTAGTTTTGTTGTATAGTCTTTCATAGTAGCGTGGTAGCTCATACCTTATATGTAGTTTCTTGATTGTCTGGTCATCCCCTGCTATGTATGTTCATGCCGTCATATTTTATTGCTGGTTGTCCATGATCTAGGTCTACCATTTATATTGATCTCTTTAGCCTTAAAAGATAATAATGAAGGTTAGATGAAATGAACATCTGGGAATTCGTTAACCACAGGGATTGATTGTAAAGTAGGCGGTTTCGTCTCCGCATCCCTAACGCGAACGAGATGATAAATGTAACCTTTTGAGATCATTTTCCTTGCCTTAAGATAGGAAATAAACCTACCTTTCGGTGTAGCAATGTTCCCTTTCCATTCAATGACGGGTTCACCCGGAAATTGGAACCTAACCATCTTCGTACGACAGTCAACATTTGTATAGCATGAGGCCAACCAGTCCATTCCCATTATCACATCAAAATCAACCATTTCTAACTCAAATAAATTTGCCGAGGTTTGACGACTACAAATCATCACAGTGCAACCTCTATATACCCTTCTAGCAATCACAGAATCTCCTATCGGAGTAGATACCGCGAGGGGTTTACTTATCAATTCAGGTTCAATGCCAAACTTATTAGCCACAAAGGGTGTAACATATGATAATGTAGATCCCAGATCAATCAGCGCATATACATCATAAGAAAATACAGATATAATACCTGTAACAACATCTGGAGACGACTCGAGATCCTGTCGACCTACTAGAGCATAGGTTCGATTTTGAGCACCACTCGAACTCGGCACTGCACCTCTACCCCTACCACGACCTGTCGACTGCTGAAAACCCCGTGCTAGAGGTCGAACTGATGAGGAAGAACCAGACACAGATCCAGTCGACTGAGCCATACCATCACCTCCTCTATTAGGACAATCCCGCATCATATGGCCAGGCTGCCCGCACGAATAGCATGCATCAGAACCTCGACGACACAGTCCAAAGTGGGCCTTGCCGCACTGATCACAATGTGGTGTTGGGGGTCTCATTTGACTAGTATCCCTGTGATGTTGCGAGCCAGATGCCCGCGAACTCTGACCTGGACCAGAATAGGATCGATCATATCGAGGCCTCTGAAACTGTGGAGGAGCACTAGCTACAGGTGGCGCCGAACTCCTCGAAAACTGTGGCCTGATGCGGCCTCTGAAGTCATCAGAATACCCTGCAAATCTCGCCCTCTTATGCTGGCCTCTATCCTGCTCCCTAACTGCCCTCTGCTGGCGCTTACGATCCTCTAGGGTCTGGGCATAAGCTTGAATACGGGAAATATCCATGCCCTCCACCAAGGAGGCTGTCGTACACTCATTTATTAGATGTGGTCCCAACCCATTCACGAACATATGCACCCTATCACTCATCTCGGCCACCATATGGGAAGCATACCTTGCCAAAGAATCAAACTGCATACTGTACTCTCGCACACTCATATTACCTTGTCTAAGGTTCAAGAACTTATCAGCTCTAGCTCGTCGTATCTCAACTGGCAAGTAGTGACGAAGAAAGGCCTCAGAAGATTCCTTCCACACAGCTGGAGGAGGGTTCGGACCCCTGGATCTCTCCCAACTATCATACCAGAGAACTGCTAAATCCCGTAGCCGATAAGAAGCCAACTCTACTGCCTCTGTATCACTAACATGCATAACCCGAAGTGTATGATGAACCTGGTCAATAAAAGTCTGTGGGTCCTCCTTGGGGTCTGATCCGGTAAACACTGGAGGGTCTAAATTAATAAAATCACGAACTCTTGTACTAACTGGTTTCTCAGCAGCACCTGTATTCTGCCTCTGAGCCTGAGCAGCTACCAAGCTAGTCAATAACTACAAAGCACTCTGCATATCCTGGTCTGGAGTGCCAGACGGAGGAACTGGAGGCGCTGGGTGCCTTCTAATATCTTCTGGAGGAGATGGAGTAGATGAGGTATGAGAGGGCATCTCACTTTGAGCCTCACTTTGTCCTGCTCTGACTTGGGGCACCTGACTGGTACCCTCTCCCGCTGCTGTATCAAGCCGTCTACTAATCGTTTGCTTCCTAGTCGAAGGCATCACTGAAAAAAACAAGGTGAATATTAGAGACAAACACTTACGACTCAACTCTACGCACGATCTAGATTCAGGAAAAAGGTAACAACCCTAGATGTCATGTAGCCTCCTGATTATAAATGTGGCGCGCTACACATCCATAATCAAGACTCTACTAGACACGGCTCATAGACAACCCCTAGGACAGACTTGCTCTGATACCAAGTTTGTCACGACCCAAACTGAAGGGCCATGACTAGCACCCGACCACACTTGCCGAGCACCAACGTACATTTCATCTAACCTTCATTATTATCTTTTAAGGCTAAAGAGATCAATATAAATGGTAGACCTAGATCATGGACAACCAGCAATAAAATATGACGGCATGAACATACATAGCAGGGGATGACCAGACAATCAAGAAACTACATATAAGGTATGAGCTACCACGCTACTATGAAAGACTATACAACAAAACTAGCCGACAAGGCATACCAAACTATACATGAGCCGACACTTGTCTATGAGCCTCTAAAAGAACATAAGTGTTGCAACATAGCCGGAACAGGGCCCCGACATACCCATAATGTCTATAACAAAAATTGCATACCAAGACCAAGGCAAGTCCGGAGAAGGGATCTCGCCAATCACCGCTGAACTGGACAGTCTACTGTGGTGGGGGAGCTGCACCTGTCTGTCTATCAGGACCTGCAGCACGACATGCAGCGTCCACAAATAAAAGGACGTCAGTACGAATAAAGTACTGAGTATGTAAGGTAAGGAACCATAAATACGATCAGTAATGTAAGCAAGGATAAAGAATATACCACCTGTAACATCTTAGTACCTCTGAGGGCTACTTACATGAAATGCATGATACATATGTATAAATACATAAACCTTTAAAGCATTCGCCTCTGTGGGCATCATCATCATCATATCGTACCCGACCATAATAGGCTCGGTAGAATCGTACCCGGCCACGTGGAGCTCGGTAAAACCCAACTGATCAGTGGTTGCACAATAGGTGCCGTACCCGGCCAACTATAGCGTGGCTCGGTAGAGTAAAATAGATACATATATATAATGCATGCTCGACTCATGGAATCACATTCTAAACCTTTCGGAGTGACGTAAGGTCGGTATCCTCTGTACACGTTATTAGGACTAACTCTTCACTATGAACCTTATAAGAATCAGGAAGTACCAACAACATTGATAACATAAGACTAAGAGAAGCAACATTAACATCAATCGTTCCATAAGAGG
Source organism: Nicotiana tabacum (assembly GCF_000715075.1). Taxonomy (NCBI): domain Eukaryota; kingdom Viridiplantae; phylum Streptophyta; class Magnoliopsida; order Solanales; family Solanaceae; genus Nicotiana; species Nicotiana tabacum. The sequence goes on from NC_134101.1 coordinate 109,425,945, forward strand.
GAAAACAATGTAAGTACTGCTAGCTTCTAAGAGTAGAGTATCTTGGAAGAACGTTCATTACATTATGTGCAATCGGAGTCGTGCAAAAGAAGGAAAGGGATAGCCTCACATACCTTGTATATACTGCCCCAATCTCAAGCTATGCAATTGTCAAAACTCCTTAGTCTACAATAAGAGAAACGATACTATCGTTATCATTTAAGCGTCATAACTATTATGTATCGACCACAACCTATTTTACGATGAAACGGACAGCACCTCCCCTATATATATGACCTCACACCATTCAAAACAGTCACCAAACATCCCAAACAACATCAATAATAAACATATTGAGCCTCCCAAAATAGTCCACACATAGCCTAATCACTCCATACATACGACGACCACCGTAGTCGTGTCAAACAACCTGGAAATGTTACGAATAGCTATCAACCCATAACCCTACATATATATGGTGTTTCTCCACACCCTTCCTCCTCCAAAACTCCACAAGATAGTAGTAAAATACTCAGCCCAACAACAACGCAAAACAGTCCACAAAACAATAACATTACTACCAAGCCTTTCGATATATATCTCACAAGTTCTAGCTTCAATGGCTTAGCCGCAACTTGGATAATCTTAAATACATATAGAGTAAGAGGTTCCTTACCTTTATACAGAAAGAACAACTCCAATTTGACCTTAAAGTTTCATGAAATATCCCTCCAATGCTGCCACAACAACAAAAAAGCGAAACTAGCGATCAATTAGTGTTTTTCGGCACTAGAATCACTTTAGAAGGCTTGAAATCACCTAGGATTGATATTAAGAACATGAGGGAGTATTTACAGAACATAAACCCTTTAAAACAACCTCCCACACGAGCTGTAACAACACAAAAATGAGCAACAACAAGAAGAACAAGAGACTTACTAGCGCCACGGAATTCCCGACACTTGATTTGTGTTGTTTGCCCCTTTTTGGGTCTTGAATCTTGAGAGAACCTTGAGAGGATGTTCCTAGGGTTCTAAGGTCTGAAAATAGTAAAAAGAAATGACTTAAAATGGGTTGGAGTCATCCTATATAGGTCCAAATATCTTAAACCGACTTAGTGGGCCCCATAGAGAGGTGCTTGGCGCAGTCTCGCGAAAATGCGAATATCTCTCTACTCCAAGATCGTATCGATGAACGGTTTAATGCGTTGGAAACTAGACTCATAGATATTTAATTTGGTTGGTATATCACCCCGTAATTCCTTGTAAATTATGAGAAAAGATTAGAAACATTTGACATAATGTTTAAGTAAAATTATGAACCTAAGTTGCGACAACTTTTGTCGACTTTTGTTTCATAACTCGTTTGACTTCAAGACTTATGATACGGATATTATATGATTAAAATACCTTAATAAATGACCTCTTGAGTGTATTAAGCACCGCTAGATTACCTGAAAATACGAGTTACAACATCCTTGATTCGTTTAACTTCTAATACTGGTTAATCACCCTTATACACTCTTGTATCACTTAAGACCAATAGGATTGACTTCTTATCATCTCAAAGATAATTCCTTCTTGGATTTATGTTAACTAATATATGGCATGAACTAACACATGCGGATATGGGTTGTAACAACATCATAATGGGAATATATCCAGTGCAAGCCACGGGGGATCAAAAGAGAACAATTCGATGGTTGGCAAGTGGATTTTTCTTGAGTGGAGGAGTTTTGTACAAAAGAACACCAGACCTGGGATTGTTAAGATGCATAGATGCTAGACAAACCACGTATGTCATGTCCGAAGTACATTCAGGAGTCCGCGGACCACATATGAGCGGATATGTGTTGGCAAAGAAAATTCTCCGAGCAGGTTATTATTAGCTCACCATGGAGCGAGATTGTATTAGTTTTGTGCGCAAATGTCATCAGTGCCAGATACACGGAGATTTGATTCATTCTCCGCCATCGGAATTACACACAATGTCAGCGCCATGGCCCTTCGTCGCTTGGGGCATGGATATCATTGGACCAATTGAGCCAGCAGCATCCACCGGGCATAGGTTCATTCTGGTAGCCATTGATTATTTCACCAAATGGGTTGAGGCCAAACCTTTCAAGTCTGTGACCAAGAAAGCAGTGGTCGATTTTGTTCACTCAAATATCATCTGTCGATTTGGAATCCTAAAGGTGATTATCACAGATAACGGTGCTAATCTTAACAGCAATTTGATGAAAGAGGTATGTCAACAGTTTAAGATTACACACCGCAATTCTACCCCATATCGTCCCAAGGCGAATGGAGCAGTTGAGGCAACCAACAAAAACATAAAGAAGATACTTCGAAAAATGGTAGAAAGTTCTAGGCAGTGACATGAAAAATTACCATTTGCGTTGTTGGGTTATCGCACTACTGTCCGTACTTCAGTAGGGGCAACTCCTTATTTGTTGGGATATGGACCTGAAGCCGTAATACCTGCGGAAGTTGAAATCCTGTCCCTTTAGATTTTCGCTGAGGCTGAGATTGATGATGATGAGTGGGTCAAAACCCGTTTGGAGCAGTTGAACTTGATTTATGAAAAAAGATTGGCAGTTGTGTGTCATGGCCAGTTATATCAAAAGAGAATGGCAAGAGCATACAACAAAAAGGTGCGTCCCCGGAAATTTGAAGTGGGTCAGCAAGTGCTGAAACGCATCCTTCCACATCAGGTTGAAGCAAAAGGCAAGTTCGCCCCAAATTGGCAAGGGTCATTCATTGTAACCAGAGTATTGTCCAATGGGGCTTTACTTTTAACAAATATCGAAGGAAAATTCATAGACATGGCTATCAATTCTGATGCAGTAAAAAGATATTATGTATGAATTCTTTGGTATAATTGTTTATTGTTTGTATTTGGCATTATTTCGAAGATTGAAATGACGAAGGCAATTTGTTCTACTATCTAAACACTTTACCCTTTGTTCCCCTTTTTTAGCCTTATTTGTTTCTTTCATACCCCTCTTTTGGAATCAATAACGAAAAAGAGAGAAAAAGAAAGAAAAGAAAAAGAGAAAAGAAAAGAAGTGAAAAATATAACAACAAGGAAATTCAGGTGTGAACTACGTTTGACCTGATCCCTGTTAAAGGTACGTAGGCAGCTTTACGGCTCGGTCAAAGTGAAATAAAATATCCAAAGATCCCCAAACAAGAAACTGGGGCAGAGGTTGTGTTTGTAATAAGAAATGTGATTCCAAAAGTTGTAATTTTAAACCCATGTCAAATTATTTTGGGCCTTTAATACCCTTTCTTTCTAATCCCATCCAAAAGCCCACATTACGGTCCAAAGAAAGACCTTCTGATCAGTTTTCGAGAGATGAAAAGTCGAGCAAATAGAGTGATTCATATCAGGGTAATACTCCGGTCCAAGCAGGGAAATTAATGAAAATGAGATAGTCTTATTGGTGAAAACCTTCACAGGCACCCTAAGGAGACGGAAGTTGAGAGAAATAAAATAAGAGAGTCTTATCGGTGAAAACCTTCACAGGCACCCTAAGGCGACGGGAGTTGAGAGAAACGAGAGAGTCTTATTAATGAAAACCCCTCGAAGGGCACTATAAGGCGACAAGGAATTAAAAGGGGGCAAAAGAAATAAGCTTGATGGGATCCGTCGAGACATCAAGCAGAATAAAGATGTTGTTTTGGCAAAAGAGATGGGTTGCAGGACCTTTGAAATATAAAGTAGGGACATCAGAAAGATTAATTGATGTGAATAGACTGAGTTGATTAATCCAAAAATGCACGACATGACCATTGGGATCGGTTATACCATTCAGATAAGTTATTTTCTCTTCAAGCAATTGTTCAGAAAGATTTTTTTTTTGTTCTATCTTTCGAAGTCATCGTTTTCCATTTCTTTTTTATCAATAGTAGTTTGTTTTTAAGAAGGATTTTCAGAGCTAACTACCAGTTGCCAACATGGTGCAAGGTAAATGGGGATAAGACATGCGAGGATAATGTGATGGGACGAGAAAGACGTCGTTGTAAGACCAAATGATGGATTGGTCTATGTTTTTGGGGACAACATGGAGCAAAGGTGGAAAACAACGGTTGAGAGGTTGGTGAATACAGAATCATCAAGAAGGTCGGAAGTTATCAGCCAAGTTTCAAGATGGTCGAACAACGCAGAGCATGGAAAAGAGCGAAAGGGAAAACCGTCCCCAACAGGAGCATCCCCACATTTTAAACTAACAAATTCTCTTTGATTTTATGTAGGGACAGGAAATGTTATTGATGACAGAAAGACATGCCACAAGAAAGATTGTCAAACTGGGGCAGAAAATTTTCTTTCATTTTGAAAATTTTCTGGAAGTCAGGTACCACTTGGGGAAGAAGGAAGATAACACAAGTTTGGTGAAAAGCGGTATCCCCAGCAGTTTTCGGAAGAGGGCAAAACAAGTTTTAAATAAAGCAATTTCAGGAGAAAGATAACACAAGTCTTAAGGGAAGTAGTTCCAGAGGAAGGAAAATACCAGCTTTAAGGGAAGTAGTCTTTGAAGGAGGAAAATAACATATTTTTGAATGAAACACCGGTGTTATCCCCAGCAGTTTTCAGAGGAATGAAACACCAGTTTTGAGGGAAGCAGTTCTGAAAGAAGATAATTCAAGTTAGAAGGAAAATTGTTCAGGAGACAGGAAGGAACAACGGCAATAGAACGCATTTTTAAGAAGTTGTTGAAGTCAGGAGCCCGCCTGGAGAATGGAGGTGTTATATTTTCAAGTTGTAGTCGAAGTAAGGAGCCCGCCTGGAGAATGGAGGTGTTATATTTTTAAGAAGTAGTTGAGGTCAGGAGCCCGCCTGGAGAGAATGGAGATGTTATATTTTTAAGAAGTTGTTGAAGTCAGGAGCCCGCCTGGAGAATGGAGGTGTTATATTTTCAAGTTATAGTCGAAGTCAGGAGCCCGCCTGGAGAATGGAGGTGTTAGAAGAAGGCGGTTCAAGCTTCGAAGGGAAAATAATTCGAAGCTCACAAGAAGGAAATAAGTAGTTCAAATTCGACAATCAAGAGAAGACTACGAGTCAAGACAGAAAGAAAGAAACATCAGAGGAAACACCAGTCACCAAGACGTCAAAGCAACAAGAGACACAAGAGCACGGCTGAAGATCTAGATAAGATTTTGTAATTCATAGACTATAGTTTAGTCTAGCTTCTTGTTGTCTTTTACCATGGTGTAATAAGGAGGTTAGTAAGTAGCGACAGCAGCAGCAACATCAGTAACAGTAAAACCACAGCTCCGTGGTAGTCCCAGCTACCAAAACTTCTCGAACAACATTGACCTGATTCCCTTTTAGCCAAGGATATGTAGGAAACTTTTGAAGCAGAGGTTCGGTCAAATCTTTCAAAAATGCTTCACACGGCGTAGTCGAACGGGCAAATATCGCTCGTATCCGCTCACTTTATCTTTGCACGAAAACTCTTCATGTTTCCGGACAAAGAGGGGCAGCTGTGAGCACGTGATTTTTGCCCTACAAGAACTACTCCCAAAAATTCAAAATAAAATAGTTTTGTGTTGTTTGTGATTTATTTGTATTTGTCTGTGCATGTTTATTTTTATTTTAATTAAGGAAAAATACAAAAAATATGTTGCATGTGCATTTGGTATTTAATTTTACAATTTAGGAATTAATTAAACATTGTTTGGTTTTACGAAAATGAAAATCACAAAAATATGTACTTTGCATTTTTAGCATTTAACGTCCAATCGTGTGATTTTATTTTAATTGGTATTTAATTGGTGTGATAATTGTTATTAGGAATTAATTAGTATTTTTGATAAGCTAATTTGATTTATAATTTAACTTAGAATTTTAGTTTTATTAATTAGGAGACAAAAGAAAAAGAAACAAACAGAACAAGAAAAAGGAAAATCGGAACTGGGCCGAAAATCCAGGCCCAAACAAATTACAAGTCTTTTTAGCCCAACCCAATCCGCCACTGGACCAAACCAAACGACGTCGTTTTGTCACGCGTAATCCAAACCGTTGGATTAAATCAATCCAACGGTCTAGATCACCCCTCTCATAACACGGCTTAACCCGACCCTGACCCGCTCCCTCAACCCGGTCCAACCCTCCACCCCTACTAAACCAAACGACCCCGTTTCGCCCTAAGAGACTGATCACCGCCGTTGGATTTTCGTAATCCAACGGCTTAGATTAATTCTTTAATCTCATCATACCAACCCCCCCCCCCCAAACCCTCAAACCCGTTTCACTCACCCAAACCCTCATCCCCTTCATCTCTCCCAATTCTCTCACCAGACAGCCCCAAAACCCTAGCAGCCGCCCCTCCATGCCATTGCCCATAACCCGGCGGCAACCACTCCAATGACCGCCAAAATCACACCCCTGAACCACCAAACCATCCCCTCTCCGAATCCACGCTTTCTTCGAATCACCCCCGAGCCCCTCGAATCTTAGATCAAAGAAATCAACCCAAACCCTAGTTCATCCAAATCGACCCCAAATCAACACCACATACCCCCCTGTGACTCCTTCATAACGAATTCATCATGGATTTCTTTCGAATCAGACCAAAGTTCGTCGAATATCAAACCTAAGTTCAAGCCTTAGAACCCTAAATTGGGACCAGTGCACAAGGGGGTCGTTCGTTTGAATTTCTTGGTTTATTCAAGTCTGTTTCAGCATAAAATAATGACGCCCGTTTGTTCTCCAACAAGAACAAACGTTTGGCATTATGTTGTGTTGACTCAGCATGTCATTTCCTAGTTCGAGCCTGGCCGGTGAGTTTATTTCCTAGTTTTGTTTACTCTGTTGTCAATCTTTCCCCGTCTCTTTTTCTTTTCTCTGGTCATTTTCGGATTGAAACTCGACCAGTCCTCTGTTTTGGCATTTTGTTTATTCGACCATTTTGTTTATCAAGAACAAACGTTTGGCATTTTGTTTATTCTGTTGCCAATTCGCTGTTTTGTTTGTCATAATATTTGGGGAATCTGTTCTTGGTCTCACAAGTCTGTATAGTCAATTGTGTGAAACCCTGCCTTGTTTAATAATTTAGTCAGTCAAACTGGTTCATTTCAACTTAATAGAACTTGTTCATCTCATGCTCGTGCGTATTGTTAAACAATCTTATGGGTAATTCAGTGTTGTCTTGTTTCTTTTGCTATTGGAATAAAACACTGAATTGGTTAATCAGTTGAGTTTTGTGAATTTGTTTGTTTTAGCTGTTGTTTGAATCTGTATCATGCTTGTTAGTCAGTTTAAGAATCATTAGTTAATGAAGTTAAGGGTAAATCACTGAAGTGAAAGTGTTAAAATCAAGTGGAAGCCCATTCTAGTTGTCAGGGCACACCTGAGTTTTAAATTCAGGCTGCCCATACACCTTTGAATTAAATAATGAAATTAGACACTTAGTAGTGGCTGTCAGGGAATATGATGGAAGAAATACATTTCTTAATGATCTAAGTGTTAAAAAAAGAAGAAACAAGAGAAGAAGAGTAAAAATCGGACTGGGCCAGTTTTAAAAAGGAAAAGTTCAGACCTGAAGGAAGAGAGTTGAGAGAGCTTTTACTGTTTCATTACCTTAATTAACTTGTCAAAATCTCAGCCAGTAGTCCAGCTCCCTGAGAATCATAAACAGTTTTAAAATTCTCTGCTTCAAGTTTCAGAGATCACTTTTGAGAGTCTTTAATCAGTTAGAGAGGGTCTTGAAAATCAGTTTCTAAAGCTTAAAGACTGGAGAGCTTGGTCAGTCTTTGAACAATATTCTGAGGAGTTCAGAGAGTTTTTTGAGAGTTCTTTTGAAAGGCAGTCAGTTTTGGAACTAATTTCGAAAGATTAAAGTCAGTTTCTGAGAGTTTAAAAGATCAGTTTTGTAGTAGAATCTTGGCTTGACTCAAGCTCGGTTGAGTCTGTTTGTGGTTGTTTGGAACTTCAAATTGTTGTTGTGAACTGTTGTTGTATTGCTGCTCGTATTACTGTTGCTGCTGATCTTTCTTCTACTTTATTTCTGTTCCAATTCCAGGTACACAGCTTGACTTCAATAATTGTGAAGCTGAAATGTAAAGGATGAACTTGTAATTGAAGCCTGAAGATTTTAATTTAATTCAGTTTCTGATTTGTATATTTGAATATTTTTGTTTGTTAAGGATGTTTAGACTCTTGTTTATAGTTGCGTTGGCTTAACTGAACTGGGCTATGCAATAACTGGATTATAGACTATTATAGCTTAGTTTTCTTGGATTGGTTTTCCCAGTAAATCACCAATTGTAGTTAATTCCTTGTTAGCTGATTCTTGCACCTGTTGAGTACTGGTTGTAGCCAAATTCATGGTACAGAGTAGTTCATGACTAGTCATAGTTAATTTCGTGTTAAAGACCTTTGTGAATCCGTTTAGTGTAGTATAAGATAAAACCTGGAGTGGCTATTTTGTTTCATTCTCAACGGGTAATTTAAATATGACCAGGCTGTATAGGGATTGTAGTAGACTGCCAAAATTTCCTTGGATGGTTTACTATGGCTGTATAGTGTGACTTGATTTCAGTAGTTCTTTTAGAACCTTAGTTAAAAGGCCTACCTTGAATGTTTAATTTCAGTAGTTATAAAATAGGCTTGAATGGTTTTTAGTCTCAATGTGTCCTTCAGCAGTTCTATTAGGAAATTGTGAATCATTAAAGTGGTTAGTGTTAGTTTATTTTTTTTATGACAGTTCTTAAGCATTGATTCGTTTCAATAATTGTAAAAACAAGTTCAAATAGCTCCGAATTTCATATAGTTCACTTCCGTATCCCAATAGTTTAAAATACCAAGTTAATCGAGTACTAGTTCAGTACTGATAATGTAAATAAAGTACTGTTTGGGTCTGGGCCATCAGATGATTCGTTTGGAGCTGATTGGGCTGCCCAGATTCGTGTTGCGATCTTCCTGTCCAGGCTCGAACCCCGGGCTCGTTGGGCTGCAAACGTCCTTGTAGGCCCAATGTTGGAGGCAACCTTTCTCATAGTAAGGTTGTTGACGTATTAATTAATTAGGGACTTTTCTTTATTTTTTAGAGACAAAATAAAAATAGCAAATCATAGTCGCTTTTAGGTTTGCCTTTTAAATAATAAATGAGACGAGCCTCGCCAAACAAAAATACATAAATTGCGGGGCCCTTAATAAATGGTTAAAATGAAACATTTAGAATTTGGGATGGGCCGTTTAGTGAATTTCACGGCCCTCCCCAAAGATAATAACGCACTAGTCATTTTAGACGCGCTTTTAATAATTTACTTTCTTAAACTCGGGTGCACATTTATGTGACCCAAATCCAAATCTCAACGGAGTCGAAATGTGTCAATAACTACGGGTGCATTGATGTGACGTGGTTCGAGATGTCAAACTTGGACGAAAATTCATTTCCTTTGACTTGCTTTCCATCTCACCTTCACGAATTTACTCATCACTTGTTTGAAATAGGATAATCCTTATAATCTCCAAATAATCTTTTCCTTGCGACAAATTCAACGTATAATACTATATGGAGCAACATCATCGTAATTTAATACTGCAAAACGTAACATCATCAAAAAGTAATACTGCAAGGCATAACATCATCGTAATATAATACCGCAGGACGTAACATCATTGTAATGTAATACTGCAGGACGTAATATCGACGTAATATTGCGGGGCGTAACACATGAAGAAGGATATAGTTGGGTTTGTAGCTCGATGCCTCAATTGTCAACAGGTGAAATATGAGCATCAGAGACCGGGTGGCTTGCTTCAGCAGATAGAGATTTCGGAGTGGAAGTGGGAGCGGATCACCATGGACTTCATAGTTGGACTCCCACAGACTTTAAGGAAGTACAATGCTATTTGGGTGATTGTGAATCGGCTGACCAAGTCCGCACACTTCATTCCTGTGTGTACCACTTATTCTTCAGAGAGGTTGGCTGAGATTTATATTCGGGAGATTGTTCGCTTGCATGGTATTCCAGTTTCTATTATTTAAGATAGAGGTACTCAGATCACATCACAGTTCTGGAGGGCCGTACAACATGAGTTAGGTACTCGGGTGGAGTTGAGCACAACATTTCACCCCCAGATAGACGGACAGTCCGAGAGCACTATTTAGATTCTTGAGGATATGCTCTGTGCGTGTGTGATGGAGTTTGGAGGTTCTTAGTATCAGTTCTTACCACTTGCAGAGTTTGCCTACAACAATAGTTACCAGTCCAGCATTCAGATGGCACCATATATGGCTCTGTATGGTATGCGGTGTAGATCCCTGATGGGTTGGTTCGAGCCGGGCGAGGCTAGATTATTGGGCACAGACTTGGTTCAGGATGCTTTGGAGAAGGTTAAGGTGATTCAGGATAGACTCCGCACAGCCCAATTAAGATAGAAGAGTTATGCAGACCGGAAGGTTCGCGATGTTTCATTTATGGTTGGATAACGGGTCTTGCTTTGACTTTTGCCTATGAAGGACGTTATGAGCTTTGGGAAGAAGGGCAAATTTAGCCCAAGGTTTGTTGGCCCCTTTGAGGTATTGCAGCATGTTGGGGAGGTTGCTTATGAGCTTGCCTTACCTCCCAACTTGGCAGGAAGTCATCCGGTATTTCATGTTTCGATGCTCCGTAGATATCATGGTGATCCATCGCACGTGTTGGATTTCAGTTCTGTCCAGTTGGCCAAGGATCTATCTTATGTTGAGGAGCCAGTGGCTATATTGGACAGGCATGTTTGAAAGCTGAGGTCAAAGAGCATTGCGTCGGTAAAGGTTCAGTGGCGGGGTCAGCCTATCGAGGAGGCGACTTGGGAGACTAAGCAAGATATGCGCAGCCGTTACCCTCATCTTTTCACCACTTCAGGTATGTCTCTATGCTCGTTCGAGGACTAACGGATGTTTTAAGAGGGGGAGGATGTAATGACTCGGTCGGTCATTTTGAGAATTAACTCCCTGATCCCCTATTGACTACTTCCCTCGTGTCTATTTCTGTCATTGTGATTTGCCGGGATGGTTCATCTTGAGTTTCAGAGTTTTTTGGGATGCTTAGTCCCTAAATAAGAGCTTAAGTCTTAGAAGTTGGACCGTAATTGGAGCTATGTGAAGATGGCTCCGGAATGGAATTCCGTCGATTCCATCAGCTCCATTGGGTGATTTCGGGTTTAGGGGCGTATCCAGATTGTGTTTTGGAGGCCCGTAGCTTATTTAGGCTTGAAATGGAAAAAGTTGAATTTTTGGAGTTTCGGGCCGGTAGTGAAATTTTGATATCGGGGTCAGAGTCTGATTTCGAAAGTTGGAATAGGTTTGTAGTGTGGAATATGAATTATGTGCAAAATTTAGGGTCAATCGGACATGGTTGGTTTGGTTTCGTCATCGGTTATAGAATTTTGGAAATTCAAGTTCATTAGGTTTGGATTGGAGGGTGATTCATGGTTTTAGCGTTGTTCGATGTGATTTGAGGGCTCGACTAGGTTTGTATGATATTTTAGGATTGGTTGGTATGTTTGGTTGAGGTCCAGGGGGCCTCGGGTGAGTTTCGGATGCTTAACAGATGAGAATTTAGACTTAGGCAAATTTCTGAAGTGGTGAACTTGTTGTTTTCGCACATGTGGATTTTGGACCGCAAGTGTGGTGCTGCAGAAGCGGCTGAGTAAACCGTAGAAGTGGAATTGGACTTGTGCATCAGGGACCGCAGATGCAGCTGGGGAACCGCAGATGCGGCCCCAGTCCGAATAAGTGATTTCCGCACCTGTGATGGTTTTTCCGCAGGTGCGGTACTGCATATGCGGTGGACCTCTCGCAAAAGCGGGATCTCTGGCAGAAAAGGGCCAAATCGAGGGTTTTATCCCATTTTCAATTTTGGGACTTTTGGAACTCGGTGGGAGGCGATTTCTTAAGAAATTTTGAAGGAGAACTACTGGGTAACGAATTCTAACTCTAATTTGGTTCTAATATATTAATTTATTGTTATTTTACTCCTATAATTAAGGAATTTGAGGGCGAAAGTTTGGAAATGGGGCAAAAAGTTTTCCAGTGGAAAATATGAGTTTTGAATAGGAATTTGACGTCGGATTGAAATGATTTTTGTACGAGTAAACTCGTGAGTGAATGTGTGTTCATAATTGGTAATTTTTACCCGATTTCGAGACGTGGGCCCGGGGAGGATTTTTGGGCATTTTTCTATTTTCTTGTCTTAACTTTGATTTCATTACCTAAACTAGTTGCTTGTAGTTTTATTTACGTTATGTAATTGATTTGATTAGATTTGGGACACTCGGAGTTGGATACTCGTGGCAAGAGCGTGATATCGGATTGATTTTGAGCCTGGTTCGAGGTAAGTTGCTTGCTTAACCTTGTGTGGGGAACTCCCCTTAGGATTTTGGTACTGTTGTTATATAAATGTCGTGTATGTAAGGTGACGAGTGCGTACACGTGCTAATTATTAAAAAATCCCATTTTCATTAAGTAAGTATCTATGTTTTCTTTTAAATTGAGTAATATTAGTATATGTAGCCTCCTGTTTAGCGTAGGAAAGCATGCTTAAGTGCCTTAACTGCCTTATCTGCTTTAACTGCCTACCTGGACTCTATGTAACATGTTTAGGGTAGGAATTACTTGTCTCTTTGATATGAACCTGAATAGAACTATATATTTCTTCTTGAGACTGTCGTGTGTATTGATTGGGTTGTGTGTTTATATTTTAGACTACAGAACGGTATTCTGGGAGATCCCCCGCATGTTTACTTTGGGACTACGTAACGGTATTCCGGGAGATCCCCCTGCACATTTATATTTGGGACTACGGGATGGTATCCCGGGAGATTCCCCTGTACTGGATATTTACTTTGGGACTACGGAACGGTATTCTGGGAGATCCCTCTGCACATTTACGATTTGGACTACGTGACGGTATTCCGGGAGATCTTCTGTACATTTACGTTTGTGAGTACGGGATGTTATCTTGGGAGATCCCCTGTTGCTATCTCTGTGTACTGCGTTATTTCTTTCTGTGATTTCGCTTTTCATTGATTGTTAGTATTTTAATGATACTGCCATGTTTCATACTATTTTACCTTGTTATATATGTATAACTAGTAGGGCCCTGACCTGATCTCGTCACTACTCAACCGAGGTTAGACTTGTCACTTACTGGGTACCACTGTGGTGTACTCATGCCCTTTCCTGCACATGTTTTTCGTGTGCAGATCCAGCTTCTTCTGCTCAGCATACTATCCGTGAGGCGAGGTGATCCAGAGACTTCGAGGTATATCTGCCGCGTCCGCAGACCTAGAAGTACCTCTCTATTCTCCCTTCAGTTATAGACTTCTTGTATTGTTCTTCGTCTAGACTTCGGGAGTTAGAACACTATGTACTTCTTTAGCTTGTGATTCATGAGATTCTGGGTTTTGGAAGTGCTATGTTTCAGTTCGAGAGTGTTATTATTGTATATGCCGAGCGGTAATTTAAACTCTTTTATGATATTCACCTGTTAGTTGGCTAGTTTGTATCTTTATTTCATATTTTCGCAAATTGTTAGGCTTACCTAGTTGTAGAGACTAGGTGCCGTTACGATAGTTCACGGAGTGAGAACTTGGGTTGTGACAGTGATTTTTTTTTTTGGCCATGTCATAACGATTGAGATTCATACTTTTTAACTGTCAATTAAGTATTCAATAGGCACACATTAAATAAAGAATCTAGGTGTTCAATAGCTCATGTATTTAGTTAAGTTGTTTGGATGAAAATCTTTCACTAGTTTAAAGTACCTCTTATGTATTCAGCCTTCCCAAAAAAAAAAGTAATGGGTTTTTTTTCTTTTCCCTTTTCCCTTTTCCCTTTTCTTTGACTCTAACAAATCATTTGTTTGTTGTAATAAAAGATAACAATCCCGAGACAAAATACTGAATTAGTTTATTTCGCATTTTGTTGAATTTTTAATTTTGGTATAAGCAACTTCCGAATCCCATATTGAGGGTGTGATAACAATCTTTGAATTACTAATCTCAAAATAAAATTCTAATTACAAAGATGTCCTTCTTCAAAATTCTTTTTCAAATGTCCTTCAAAATAATTCAAGGATAAAATTAAAAATAAAAATCTATTGTACTGCTGTTATTCTATTTTTAATCTAATGAACCAATCGTTATCAAATTTACTAATTAGTCCCTTTATTATTTAATTCCTATATTATTATATCATTTAAATCCATAGAGGTTTATTTTGGGTTTATCCTCTTGAGAGATAGCACTTTGAGCTGAAATGGCGATGGCTCTTCTTCAGTACGGCTGCTCCCTTCCCCTCTCACGGGCCTTACGGTCTCGCACTTTTACAGTCGCCTCCAGTAGCGTCAGAGTACCCTCACTCAAGAAGGCTTCTCAAATGGATTCGCACGTTCTCCTTGGCTTGTCGGACGAACACCTTCAGCAAATCGCGCTCGACTTTGGTCAGGTTTGTTCACAGCCCAACAATTTGTAACCAAACTGTTAAAACGTCAACGAGTACTCCACTTAATTACTCTGTTTAATGTGCTACAGAAAAGTTTTAGAGGTAAACAACTGTATCATCTCATCTACAAGAGAAAGGTCAAGGAAATTCAGGAATTTAGTCAGCGTGAGTTTTTTGTTTTAGCCCTTATTTTTTTCTTACTATTGGAAATATAATTCTAGTTTATTTATTTAAGACCAAAGTCTCTTTCATTTTTATTCTTGCTCTTACGTTTTGTAATTACTAATTTTTCTGTTAAATTTTGCAGTGCCATTGGCATTCAGATCCGATTTAGAAGAAGCAGGATGGAGGGTTGGAAGGTCCCCAATTCATAAAGCCGTCACCGCAGCTGATGGGACCATCAAGGTGAATTTTCTTGCATGCTTATATTTTGGTTATGCTGTGTGTTAGTGGTTACAGATTTTTGGTTGCCCTAAGTATAGTAGTTTTGCCGTTAATTTCATTTAGAAATAACTAACGAACTTTCTTGTGTGCTTAACTTTGGTTGACTGTTTAGTCTGGTGTTATTTTAATGACTATACAAAAAGATGGCCAGTTGAAGCTGATCCTAGATTGTCGATATACATATGCAAGGCATTTTGGCATGTGGTGACTCCATTTTTTATATGTCTGGTGCCTCCATTATACCATGGAGTGCAGGCTTTTTGCAGTATGGAAAGCGCAAAGCGCAAAAAGAGATAGAACTCATGGGACTTCAAGTGAAAATCGAGAATGGGAGTGCACGCGTCTTAGAAGTAAAGTGCACATTTTTGAAAAATACAAGAAATACCAAATATATGTTTATAACATCAAGTTGCTAACTTCAGCTTCCAGTATATACTAATGACAACTTTTATAGTAATCCAACAATTTTGAATAGACATCAATAAAATATAATTTCACTAAGACCATAGAAAGATAACTTCAATCACAAAATTAATACTTATATTCGGCTAGTCAACTATTAGAAAATTAAGTTGCAGAACTGGCCCTCATGTTTAATCACTTTAGTAACTGAACTAAGAGAGAAAAAAGAAGTTTGCAAGAAGTAGCAAGATTATTTGTGTATGAAAATAACAAGAAGCTAATGATGTAGCACAGAAACAGTCGTAGAAGACAACGAGGGTAGTGAAAACATTGATATGTATGTGGAGAGGAGACCTAGAATCTACATAGCAAGAGGTCCTGTTTTTCCTTTTTCTACATTTATTGAAGTCAGATTCAAAGCATTGACCAGTTTTTACTCAAGCACTCTATGCCTCATTTTTAAAGCAAGTTGTTCTCATAGGCACATCATTTCACCCATGGGAGAACTCGGTTTGCGTTGCTCTATCACTTTAGACGACAAAGGGATGTTTTTTAGTAGCATTGACTTTTCAACCTCTTTTTTTATTCTTCAACAGGTTGACTCTTTGCCGATGGAGTCCATATTCTTGTGAATCCTTCCTGTCATGAACCATTTAATGTTAGACCTTTTTTGACCCAAATATCCCACTAGCCCCAGAACAACTATAATATGGCTTCACCTCACCGTGCATCGACCAAAATATGATTTCGAATAACTACTTGGATTGAGAGGAGTTGTAAAATATGATTTTAGTAGGTGTACTGACTCTATGGTGGTAGGAGCTTTCCATGTCTTTAGAAGTTAAAGCTAATGCTTGTATGTTGGTGTTTAGAAGGCAACTATAGGTATATCAAGCTGCTAAGCTACACTATGAAAATTTTGGAGAGGGTGGTGGAGATGAGGGTGAGGAGGATTGTCTATTTCCGAGAACCAGTTCGGCTTCATGCCGGGATGATCGACTACCGAAGCCATTCATCTCATAAGGAGATTGGTGGAGCACTATAGGGTGTGGAAGAGGAGTGTTCATTAATTTGGAGAAAGCATACGACAAAGTCCCAAGGGAAGTCTTATAGAGGTGCTTTGAAGCTAGAGGTGTTCCTGTAGAGTACACTAGGGCGGTTAAGGACATGTATGATGGTGCTAAAACACGGGTAAGGACAGTGGGAGGAGACTCGAGACACTTTCCAACCGTGATGAGGTTGCACCAGGATTGGCTCTTAGCTCGTTCTTATTCGCGATGTATTGACGTGACACATTTATGGGGAGGTGCCTTGGTGCATGTTATTTGCAGATGACATAGTGTTATTGATGAGATGCAAGATGGAGTTAACGCTAAGCTGGAGGTCTGGAGACAGATCCTGGAGTCCAAAGGCTTCAAGTGTAGCAGGACTAAAATTGAATACATGGAGTGCAAGTGCAGTGATGTAACTTAGGAAGCTGAAGTGGAAATGAGATTTTATACACAAGTCATCCCCAAGGGAAGAAGTTTCAAGTACCTGGGGTTAGTAATCCAAGGTAATGGGGAGATTGATGATGATTTCATACACCGTACTGGAGCGGGGTGGAAGAAATTGAGGCTTGCATCCGGTGGCTTATGTGGTAAGAACGTGCCTCTAGGAGGAGCAATACTAGATTCCTCAATGGTCGGTATGAGTAAGACTTCTATGGCGAAAGATGTAGAAAGAGTTATAGTAAACTCCTCAAGAGTCGGTATCGGTAAAACCTCTGATATACCAAGGTGATCAGAAGAGGTAAAGTAAGGTCATGACTCGAAAAATGTGACATCGGGTGACATAAGGTATCTATGAAGATCAGGTGAGTAGCAACGATATCCCTTTTGAACTTGAGAATAACCAAGGAAGACACACTTGAAAGTACGGGGAGCTAACTTATCTTTTCCGGGAGCTAAGTTACGAACGAAACATGTGCTCCCAAACACACCAGGGGGAATAGAGTATAAGGATGACTGGGGAAAAAAATTACCGAATACGGAATTTGACTATGGATTGAAGATGAAGGCATCCGATTAATTAGATAACAAGCCGTGAGAACTGCATCACCCCAAAAACACAGCGGGACATAAGACTCAATTAGAAGTGTGCGAGAAGTCTCAATGAGGTGTCTATTCTTTCTCTTTGCTACCCCATTCTGCTAAGGGATATACAGACAAGATGTCTGATAAATAATTCTTTGATAAGTCATAAACTGCTGAAATTGAGAGGATAAGTATTCTAAGGCATTATGACTACGAAAGATACGAATAGAAACGCCAAACTTATTTTTTTATTTCAGCACAAAAACTCTGGAATATAAAAAACAACTAAGAACGATCTTTTATTAAGAAAATCCAAGTATATCTTGAGTAATCATCAATGAAACTAACAAAATAACAAAATCCTAAGGTTGAACTGATTCTACTAGGACTCCATATATTATAATGAACTAAAGAATAAACAGATTCTGCATGACTCTCAACATTACGCGAAAAAGTGGCTCGGGTATGTTTTCCAAGTTGACACGACTCACAATCTAATGTAGACAAACTAGGAACCATCTTTTGAAGCTTAGATAAACTTGGATGTACTATATGTCTGTGAATTAGGTCTAGAGAATCTGTAACTGGACATGTTGTGGAAGGATTGAGTGAGTCAAGGTAGTAAAGGCCTTGTGATTCACGCCCTGTGCCAATCATCTGTCCCGTACTGCGGTCCTGCCTAAGAAAAGAGTCATCACTAAAGTATATATCACAGTGGAGGGCACGAGTCAACTGACTAACTGATGCAAGATTAAAAGGACAACCAGGGATATAAAAAACAGAATCTAAAGTGACAGAGGATAAGGGATTAGCTTGTCCAACTCTTTTTGCTTTTATTTGGACTCCATTGGCTAAAGTAACACTGGAAAGAGATTGTTAATAAACAATATTTGATAAAAGTGACTTATTACCAAAAATATGACCAGAGGCGCCTGAGTCCATGACCCACGGTCCAAGTGTAGTACAAAGCAAAGGAATTACCAGCAACAGAAGTATCAGTCTGAACAACCGAGGCTACTTGTGGAGGTATCTACTTACTTGCTCGATACTGGAGGAACTCATTATATTCCCCTTTAGATAAAGAAAATCTCTGCTTACTTGCAGTCTCTGTTTGAGCAACATGAACATTTTTAGGTGGTCGACCATGCAAAGAGTAACACACCTCATGGGTGTGTCCAAGCCTATTACAATAACAACACTTGGGTCGAGACCTTCCAAAACAACCTCCGCCTCGTCTATTCCCCATAGTCCGAGATACCCGATTTTTCACTGTTTGGGATGCGAGAACAGATGAGTCAACCGTCTGTGATGAGATCACTATGTGACTAGGTGCTGCAGCAAGGCGAAGTAATCGAGAGAATAGTTCATCAACTGTAGGGACAGTCAGACTAGCCAAAATTTAGTCATTCACGGAATCAAGGTCATTAGGATGTCCAACGAGTGTAAGAGCTAGAAACATCTCTTGTCGTTGCTCTTGTTGCTTTTCAACACTAGCAGAAACTGACATCAACTTCTCAAATTCATCCATGACTGCTTGTACTTGTCCCATGTAAGTCGACATATCCAATTCCCGTTTCTTCAAATTCGTCATCCACGATATCACACCATAGAAACGAGATATGTCATTAGTGTATAAAGTATGAGCCTTTTCCCAAACTAAATGACATGACTAGAATGGACGAAACAAAGGCATCAACATAGAATCAATAGATCGTGATATGATACTACATAACTGAGCATCGATCTTTTCCCTCCGTGCTTTGGCCTTTTCATCTCCCTCACTAGGTTTTTTGGTTAAGTGATCTTGAACACCTTGAGCTTTACACCACAACTCTACAGACGAAGCCCAAGATAAATGCCTTAGGATGAGTATTCTAAGGCATTATCGCCAAACTGATTTTTTATTTCTGCACAAAAGCTATAGAATATAAAAAACAACTCAGAATGATCTTTTATTAGGAAAATCCAAGTACATCTTGAGTAATCATCAATGAAACTAACAAAATAACGAAATCCTAAGGTTGAACTAACTATAATTGGGACCCCATATATCATAATGAACTAAAGGAAAACAGACTCTGCACGACTTTCAACATTAAGCGAAAAAGTGGCTTGGGTATGTTTCCCAAGTTAGACATGACTCACAATCTAATGTAGACCAACTAGATAAACTAGGCACCATCTTTTGAAGCTTGGATAAACTTGGATATCCTAAACGTCTTTGAATTAGGTTTGGAGAATCTGTAATTGGACATGCTGTGGAAGGATTGAGTGAATCAAGGTAGTAAAGGCCTTGTGATTCATGCCCTGTGCCAATCATTTGTCCCGTACTGTAGTCCTGCATAACAAAAGAGTCATCAATAAAGTATATACCACAATGGAGGGCACAAGTCAACCGACTAACTGATGGAAGATTAAAAGGACAACCAGGGACATAAAGAACAGAATCTAAAGTGACAGAGGACAACGGATTAGCTTGTCCAACTCCTTTTGCTTTGGTTTGGACTCCATTGGCTAAAGTAACTTTGGGAAGAGACTGTGAATAAAAAATATTTGACAAAAGTGACTTAGTACCAAAAGTATGATTAGAGGTGCCTAAGTCCATGACCTACGGTCCAAGAGTTGTAGAGTGGGAAACAGAGCAAAGGAATTACCAGCAACAGAAGTTAGTCGGAGCAACTGAGGCTACTTGTGGAGGTGTCTGCTTACTTGCTCGATACTGAAGGAACTCATTATATTTCCGTTCAGATAAAGAAAACCTCTGGTTACTTGCAGTCTCTATTTGAGCAACATGAGCATTTTTAGGTGGTCGACCATGCAAAGAGTAACACACCTCACGGGTGTGTCCAAGCCTATTACAATAAGAACACTTGGGTCGAGACCTTCCAAAACGAACTCCGCCTCATCTATTCTCCATAGTTTGAGATACCCGATTTTTCATCCGGGATGCGAGTACAGAGGAGTCAACCGTCTGTGATGAAATCACTATGTGACTAGGCGCTGCAGCAAGGCGAATTAATTGAGAGAATAGTTCATCAACTTTAGGGACAGTCAGACTAGCCAAATCTGGTCACGCACTGAATCAAGGTCATTAGGAAGTCTAGCGAGTGTAAGGACTAGAAACATCTTTTGTCGTTACTGTTGTTGCGTTTCAACACTAGCAAAAATTGACATGAACTTCTCAAATTCCTCCCTGACTACTTGTCCCAAGTAAGTCGACATATCCAATTCCTATTTCTTCAAATTTGTCATCTGCGATATCACATCATAAAAACAAGATATGTCATTAGTGTATAAAGTACGAGCCTTTTCCCAAACTAAATGACATGCCTAGAATGGACGAAACAAATGCATCAACTTGGAATCAATAGATCGCCACAAGATACTACATAACTGAGCATCGATCTTTTCCCACTGTGCTTTGGCCTTCTCATCTCCCTTACTAACCTTTTTGGTTAAATGATCTTGAACGCCTTGAGCTTTACACCGCAACTCCACAGACGAAGCCCAAGATAAATAATTTGAACTTCCAAGTAGGGGTTCAGAAGTAATCATAAAGGCTGAATTTCCAACTCCACTATTTTTGGAACCAAAAGCATAAGTCCGAGAGACATGGTTGGATCAAATAAGTACGAAGTCACAAAAATTGGTGGCGAAGTTGGTCCAAAATTGTTTTAGGTCAGAAAAATAATTGAGAAGCAATAGAAAAAATACATTGTAGCCGCCGGAAACTGGAACAGTCCTTGGAATATGCAAATAGTCACCAGAAAATAAAAAAGTTATCGGAATATGATGAAACTTGAATGAGTAGAGTCGGAAAAGCCTAGGGAACAAGCTGTCTCAAAGAAGGTCCGCGAAAAAATGGTTGGAAGGGGTCCCACGCGCCTGTGCATGGACCAGATCTCACCGAAATTTTTTTTCTCCGATAGGCGTGTGAAAGCTCTGCTACTGGAGATATTTGTTGGTGTTTGGTCAACGGGGGTTGAGGGACCTTGTGGTGGTGTTGATTTTTTGCACAACGCCGATGGAAATTAGTTTGACGTAAATCTGCCCTAGAATCGTCGTAAATTGACGCACGACGACTATCTGACTTTCCCGGACATGTCTCACTCACGCTCTGATACCATGTGAGAAATAATACACGGGAAAATATTCTATTGATTTATTAACAATGATACAATGAGCCCTGTAAATATAATACATGTTCTACTCCTACTACTACATATGGAACTAGGATTATTTACATATAACTATTTAACACCTATGAAGATTGGAGGCTTAGGATTAATGGACCTAAAAGTTTTAACAAAGCCCAACAATTTGGGAGCTTGGCATTGAAGATCAACCACTATTGAGGAAGGTCACAACAAATAAATAGGGGACTAGATGTGAATTAAATTAAGTTCAAGGGAAGATGAGAGTTAAGAATCCTGAAGCAGATAATGAGGTCGAATACAAACCAGAAAAGGAAAACAAACAAAAAATTCTCACTTGAAGCTGAAAAGAGTATTTGAAGTTGTAGTTTGAAAAGGGGTATCTGGAAGTTCAAGCTGTGTTTGGAAACATGAATATCACTTGGAAAAAATGTTGAAATTTTTGATTGAAAACCGCTGTTTCATTTGAAAAACCCTAAAACCAGTTTTTCAACTTTAAATTCTCTATTTCACGTTAAAGTTGAAAAAATGGACCAAATTACAAAGACAAACATTGATTTGCAAATAATATTTCAAGCTAAAGTTTAAATAATGAAATAATTAATTTTCTAGCTGAACTTTTTAGGACATAACTGATTCTCTCTCTCTCTCTCTCTCTCTCTTTTCTGGCGTGTGTGTGTGGCATAACTGGAAGCTAGGATTGTGTTAACACGGAAGGATGTTGTGTCCATATCCAGCTACTGAAGGAGAGCAAATTGGAAGTGACTTTTAAAGAATGAGTTAGATAATGGACCTCCAGCATATGCTATTAGCAAGTTGTGTTATGCCCTGAGACAGCTTTTTATTTTGTATGTCTTGGTGTTTTTATGTTAAGTCTTCCCTAGGATTGTACTTTTTAGTTATATTTTTTTTGGTCCGAAAAAAGAAAAAAGAAAAGAAGTTATAATTATTTTTGGGAGGTTGAACTCTTTTGTGTAGTACATATCTCTTTCTTCTGTCATCTTTTCCCTCTTTAACTATCTTAGAATTCCTGATATTTATCTTCAGTTGTTAATAAAACTCGAGGACAACCGATTGGTCGAGACTGTTGGAATTCCAGTTAAAGACAAAGATGGTTCATCTCGCTTGACAGCATGTGTTTCATCTCAGGTAACTTATTATCATCATTGATTAAATATATGCTCTCAGAATTAGCTACTAAATTTTTTTGTGGCTTTTACTCTTTATTCTGCCGCTGTGGCCATTCATTTCTTTGCTAATCAGGTGGGCTGCCCATTGCGCTGTTCGTTCTGTGCCACTGGCAAAGGAGGATTCTCAAGGAACCTTAAGAGCCATGAGATTGTTGATCAGGTTTTCTTTGCATCTCTGCCCTTAATATATACCGGCGTCTTCATAATTGCTTTCTTGTAGCTATAAAAGCTATATCGTGGGATTTCTATAGATTTTCTATCCATCATTTTGGATAGAAAATGGATGGCCTGTCAACATACTCTATCCATCATTTTGGATAGAAAATGGATGGCCTGTTAACATACCATAGCTGCTAAAAACTGTTACCCTTATCAGTCATGGTTTTGAACTTTAACTTGATCACAGTCAAGAGGATTCTGTGGGCACACGTATTGATTTTCGTTTTCTTGTTGATGCCTAATTCAAGAACATGGTATGTCTTTGTGGCATAAACTTGAGGAGATTACTTTGATTTATAATTACTGCAGGTCTTGGCAATAGAAGAGCTATTCAAGCAGAGAGTGACAAACGTTGTGTTTATGGGTATGGGGGAGCCAATGTTGAACATGAAAGAAGTCCTTGAAGCACATCGTTGCCTGAATAAGGTCTTGTAACATCCTTGATATGACTTTGTTCATTTCAGTTCCTCCCTCGAGTCTGACATGTTGATTGAACTAGAAATGTTTTCTGGTACAATGTATTTCCAGTCCTTTTCTACAAGAGTGTATTTTATATGTTTCTCTTGGTATAAAAGGCTCCCAAGATTCTGTTGCCTTCAAGAATATTGACAGATTCTGAGGTTAAGTAGCATGTCGATTGCTTAAACATGCATTTCATTGCATAATTGGCCCTGCTGCTTGAATAGCTTTCTATGAATATTCACCTTGAAAAATGTGGGCACTTGGTTCTTACTACTTTTCGGAGGGTAAAAGTATCTGGAATATGCAAGTGACTGAGAGATCTATTATGTCTTGCTAGAGAAATTGTTTCCTTCAAATGTAAATCAAACTTGATGAAGTAATATAAAGGCACTGGACAATAAGTGCCAAGAGCTGACACAAGAGTGGTAGGATCATTCTTCCATATAGTTGACCCTTTAAGTTTTGTAGAAAAGCAGCATATTGTTCCATGTTATTTCATATGTTGTAGTATGAATTTGAATTCTTTCTTTTCTTATAAGGATATTTTGATTGGGCAAAGGATGATTACGATTTCAACTGTTGGAGTTCCAAACACCATAAAGAAGCTCGCATCTTACAAACTTCAGTCAACATTGGCTCTCAGGTAGTAGTTACTCCCAAAAACACTATACACACTAGCAACTCAAATAAAGCACAACAAAAGGGAAGAAAAAGAATCTTAAAATGATAGCTGAGAAATGCATGTCTGGTAGCAGATACTTCTGGCTTTTCGTTATTAACTGCTGCTAGTTGTGTCCACGAGATTCAGAATATTTTGCACTGCTATGGTAGTGGTGTGGGACTTTGGGTGCTTATTTCCTTCTTCCAATATGTTGTAAGGATTATTCTGAGCCCTTTTTATAAATAAAATAAAGGATTAGTCTGAGCCCTTAGTTTACAGCATATAGATTTTCTTGTGCCCCTTCGCATAATGTCCTTGCCTCCTGATATGTGGCTTTTATACTACTTTGGGGATTGTTCTAGCCCATATGCAGGCTAAACTTAAACATTGAATAAAAGCATAAGAATGATGTTTGCTACCAAATCTCTAATGACGACTTTAGATTTAAGAAACCATGAAGCTACTACATTTCAGTAGCAAGAAAGTTGATACCCCACTTAATTTCAGAGAAGTGTGGCCAACAGATCTGGACAAGATGTAGCATAAGAAGCAAGTGTACTGGGATTGTGTCCTAAATCATTTTTTTTCTTGCCATTGAATAGAAACACCGGATTTGCAAAAGTTGAAGAGCGGTTATCTGCAACTCTAGGCAAGGAATTTAAAATGGACAGTTCAGATATTGGTGGAACTTTATATATCTCATGATGCGATTAGTTTCATTTTTTCACTGGGACTTTACAGCAAGTTTTCTCGAGGACTCTTATATTGGCCTACATAGAGCTGTGAAGATTTGCATATTAACGGAGACATTCTTTTGTTCCTGCTGATTTATCCTTAGCTATCTAGAATTTCTGATCTCTACTTTGTTTCACCGCTGTACATCAGCTTACATGCTCCAAATCAGAATCTTCGGGAAAAGATTGTACCAAGTGCAAAGTCCTACCCTTTGAATGCAATTATGAAGGATTGCAAGGACTACTTCCTGGAAACTAGAAGACGGGTTTCCTTTGAATATACACTTTTAGGTATTCAGTGAATTCTTCTCTTCTTTTTTTTCCCCTTAGTGGTAGACTGTCTAGAGAACATGTGCTAAGTACGTGGCTTTCAATTTTCGCTTTTTGGCAGCCGGAGTGAACGATTCGGTCGAGCATGCAATTGAACTGGCAGAATTGCTTCATGAATGGGGTCGTGGTCATCATGTGAACTTAATACCATTTAATCCAATAGAGGGCTCGGAGTATAAGCGTCCATCCAAAAGATCAGTATGCTTCATCCAACCTCTACAACCTTCGCTGACGGATTTCCCCATTTATCTTCCTTCCGAACACTTCATCTGAGTTTATCTTGCATTGATGCATTCACGTTGAATTTGTTGGTGCAGGTTCTTGCTTTTGTCTCTGCTCTTGAATCTCGTAAAGTAACTGCTAGTGTACGTCAAACACGGGGACTTGATGCAAGTGCTGCTTGTGGACAGTTGAGAAATGAGTTTCAGAAGAGTCCTTTGCTTACTGGAAATGCAATTCAGGAATCTCATTCTGTAGTTGCACTTGCATAATGATATCATAAAAGTTTTGCAAGCTTGAAGCTACTCCATTTGTTCTGTGCTAAACCATATCACCTGTGCTTGACAGCTTCTCAAGAACAGGTCTTGTTTGGTACAAGCTGCTGCGTTAAGATGAAAGGAACCGTCGCTCTTGATAGAGAGTGGTTAATGAAGGTGGTCACATGTTGGCAGTTGTTGATGTTGGTGAAATTATAGGAATTGTATTTGTAGGTGGATGACCCAACAATTTGTTGAGCTTGTGCGCATGGATGTGATCCTCAGCCTCGAGTGCTCTCCGTGGTTCAGCAATGCAAATACTCAAATATTTAAGAGATTTAAAAAGTAGTTTTGGATATGATAAAGAAGACTAGTTGAGGGAAACTCTTGTTTCTTATACAAGAAGTTGATGCACGATGTACTCAGGTGCCATATTATGTGCTTGTACACGATATTTTGTTGTAAATATCTATGACGTATACTTGAATCAACCTAAGTAGGAGTTATCACTCACACTTGGATATGCATGACCCCGTTGAGTTTGATCACCTTTAAAATTCGACAAATACTTAAAATCGTTTGTTACTAAATTATAACACATGCAGTCAAACAATTAAAAGGGAAAAAGGGTCAAATTATTAGAGCCTTCCCAACAATGAAATTAGCTGTATTGAACAAAAGATCTTTATAAAAGAATAAAATAATAACAGTTGAAATGATCAGGAAAGAATAGATGAGAAAATTTGAGAACTATTACTACATAGCATAATTATCTAGCCAACTGGTAACTAAACTTCTCTAACAGAATCATCAACAAACTAACTCTCTAACTTTAAAAAAAAAAAAAAAAAAAAAAACCTAACTCTCTAGCTAATCAAATCAGTGTGGCCGGCACACGTTGCATCCTGTCACTCAACATTTCGGCCACAATTATAATGATGTTACGATTCAAAATCCCACCAGTGACCGTGATGACATCAAACGTGTCGGTTAGGCGAACCAAATCACGCAACAACTGAATTAACAATAGAAATGAAGCAATATATTAAGTCTAACTGAGTTCTAGAGCTTAAATAAATCTAAAACCAACACCAATATGTGAAAATAGTAGTACAACCTTTAAGAATGTCAGAATACAACAATTTGAAATAAAACAACACTGTCTGAAGTAATTAACAGTCTTGAACATGAAAAGAATTCGAGGCCTGCGGATGAATGAGCCGCACTACCTCAAGTCTCCTTTAGTACAACAATGATCTACTCCTCAGCTCTGCTAGTATCAATATCTGGAACTGCACAAAAATATGCAGAAGTATAGTATGAGTATAACGGATCCAATGCACTCCGTATGTATCAAAACTAACCTTGGCGAAGTAGTGAGGAGATTGGTCAACTGATACTTACTATCTTAACCTGAACAGTCCATAAACATATACAATACAAGAATCTAGCAGAAACAGTGTATAAGATGATCAGGTACAATTAACAGAGAAAATAGCATGCTTTCAGGTAAAAAATGATCAAAAGCTCATATTAGTACACCGAATCAGCATATAAATATGATATGCATGCACAGCATTATTATACATGCCATGAATATGAGTCTAAAATGTCTATGCATAATTAACCCTCGATGTCATCAACCGACGCTCTGCAAGTGTGCAACAAACCTAAACACACAAGGCCCAAGGTACAATAGGTGCTCATCTGACTCCGGAGGGACGGATCCAAATCAATGCGCTGCATGGACAACTCACGTGCTAATAACAATAACACTTGTACGAACAACTCACGTGCCACAATACTCACCTTGCACAGACAACTCACGTGCCTTAACCTCAGTCTATATGAGAGTTTTCATATACAAAGTGTGTGCATATGCGCAATAAATAAAAGAAATGATGCATATGGACATAAGAAATTTAACATGCAAAGACATGCTTATGTCAACAGTGTACAACTAGAACAAGTACGACATAATATCACAAATAAACATTTAATGTCAATAAGGTCCAAAAGCCTAAAGCATGATTTCTAACCTAATTAGGAGAGGTCACGTAATTACACAAGAATAACAAGTCATAAGTAGCATATGATGTAAATTCAAAGAAATATGGTAGCCTAAAATCTATCTAGAGCATGAATAGCCCATGGCACTTTCATATACGCTTGCCATCACGCATATACAACGCCCCCAATACATAGCAAATAGTCATACAAGTTCAATCTTCTAAGATAGATTCCTTCAAGCCAAGTCTAGACAAGATACTTATGACTATTGATATATCTTATTTCATAGCCTCAGTTATCTGTGCTTATGGCTTTACTAAAACTAGGTAGGTCATACTATACCATAACTCTTATTTCAGTTTATTACTACCAATGTCTGTTACCCAACTCCAGGTTACTCTCTCGTTGCTTACCCTATATGTATTAAGGATTCCTTATTGCTATTCATCTTAATATGACGGTGTAATCTCATCTTATACTTTGTAATTTTTATCCATCTATTGTTGATTCACCTTAATGTTGATCTATAATCCACTACTAATAAATTGCAACCTCTTACGTAATACATTATCACTAGGGCTCACGTCGTATCGCGGAACATTTGAAGTGATTTGCTTGATCCACCTAGGGACGATACTATACTTCAATAACTGTATTCATAGCATCCCAATGTGATTCATCTTATGGGGGTATTCTAATCCTATACAATTCATGAAATTCCTTTCTCGTTAAATCATGACTCAACCAAAGGTCTGAATATCAGCCTCTTATCTATCACGATTACACCCTTATTCTACTAATAGGGCAGCATTCCATCTCTTCTAGTTTCTCCTAGTCTTATAGTCCTCTGAGTTCATCCAGACTGTACCGAACTTTCTATAACTTATGAAAACCATCAGCTCTCTTGGTTTGATGGGTTTAATCCTGATACCTATTCTCGTGACCTTCTTACTTATCTTTTCTTATCCTTACTCCTATCTACCTAAAACCTTGCCGCTCTACGATACTTTATCTTGCGACCTACACATATCTATTTATACTACTTGCAAGCTTTAACTTGCTAGCATCATAGATTTCTTTTCGTGGCTTCTTAATTGTCTTTAAATGTAAGCAATTACTTTTTCTGATCATTCTGCCACTTGTTGCATGAATCCATGACTTATTTTAGTGCCCACGAATACTGGAATTCCCTGTAACTCATATGATCTCAAATAACTCTTTTGATTTTTTTCCCCGTTCATTAGCCACGATAGGTGCCACTTTCTTATGGAGTATATACAGTATTGTAGTGAGACAGTTGTTACAAGACCATTTCTTCTTCAAGTTACTATGCTTAGGTTGAAGCCTTCTTCCTTATTTGCTCAGCTAGTCTTTCGTTGTATCACTTAGGGGAGACCTTCTAACTCTTGTAAATCTGCGAGCTTATTACATCATATACCTAATGGAATTTTTTATGTTCTTGCTCGCTTATAATTATCCCTAGTTACTTACATCCACACTATTGTGATCGTAGGTTTCTTCTGAACTAGAATTTTGACTGTCTTCCTAGTGACAGTCTCTTTTATTTCCATAACACTCATACAGTACCTTTAACTTTCACTATGTTTATCTTGCACGATCTGCTGATTTGTCTGTATCCTCTTGTCTAGCCATAACTAGGCTCTTCCTGAATCAACTACTAACTACTCGTTGGTCCATTCTCATACCTATATTCTACATAATCTCTCTTGGGATATGTCTTTTGTCTTAACTTACCTCTTGCACTGGCTCCTGATATATCAAGTGTATATTCACACTTATATCAATAA
The DNA here is from genome assembly GCF_000715075.1 of Nicotiana tabacum. Taxonomy (NCBI): domain Eukaryota; kingdom Viridiplantae; phylum Streptophyta; class Magnoliopsida; order Solanales; family Solanaceae; genus Nicotiana; species Nicotiana tabacum. Next base: position 109,455,326 of record NC_134101.1, read on the forward strand.
CATCCTGGACAGAAACTCTTACAGCCTCTCCCCGGTATTGTGCTTGCATAATTTTCTAGAGTCGAGACATATCTGTAGGATCTGAATAAATGCAACCTCATCCCTTTTGCCTTTTTACCACATTCTTCCTTTACCATTCCATAGTTACCTGAACCACTTAACTCTGACTTAATACCACATCACACTATCTTCCCACTCTTTTCATCTTTGGCATCTTTTCACATCTTCACTGACTCATATAGATGTTTTACCTCTTCATATGTGGCATCTTCACATCATTAATTGGCCCTTACTCTCCTTATGATAACCCTTCTATACCAGGGATAACTGAATTTCTTATGCACAAGGGTGACACCTAGTGTAATTGGCACACTTAGTCCTTTAAGCTTAACTCTGCTCACGGTGCTTGCTTTAGGGAAGTGTCTTCCTGAATGAACTTTAAAGGTTATTCTTCTGTTGTCCATTTTATTATTGTCGGAACACGATCTCGGAAATTCTCACGATGCCGACTATTATCAAATCCTTCAGTCCTTAATTCATGTTTGATTTTTATCTTATTCACTAGCCCATACTGATTTCTATTACTCCGGGTGTCTAACTTTTCCTTCTAGTAATCATGTTGGAGTCAACAACTCATATCTCGAAATGAGGATATGCCTTTATGGCTTATACTCTTTTATTGTCTCAAGGCCTGTAACCTTTTGCCTTTTCCTTCACTTGACTATAGACTGTGTAATCCTATCATATATTGATTTACCGTTATCATTCATTTATCACATCTTACTCATAATACTTCATTTACTTTCTTCTTATTCTCCTGCTAATATTTCCGTCTATCGCTTTATTCTGAAAACTTCAACAAAACATTCTTTCACTTTTGGCTCACCTTGCTTCATCTCACTGGCTCTTCGGGTCACCTAATATTCTTTTTTTCCTAGGGGTAGGAGTCATACTAAGGTAAATAGTTATCCCTTCTAGGATTCCACTGCCTATCTTCTAAAGTTTTTGAACATTCTAGTATTCATATCTGACTGTACTATTTTAGAGTGCACCATCTGGGTGTCTCACAAGGAGATCTATTACCGCGTTTACACTATCCTTCAGAAATATTAGCTAATGACAACAATACATCCACCATTTTAGGTTACTCTAACCTTAGCTGGATCCTGATATCTCATCTTTCTTTTAAACTATATCTGTTAGCTCCCATAGGGTATAATTGAGATGAGTGTGGCCAATTATACATACTTCTGTTACTATTGAAAGTAACTTAGAATGCTTATATTTCTCTACCTGAATTGTAAATACTGATAATCTTCACTAACTAGGTACCTCGTACCTTTCTTAACCTTGCTTCTTTTACTTGTTGAAACTTTTATATACCTTTTGATTCTCTTATTGTATTTTACCATATGGGTGGATAAATATCCATGCCTTAGTTCTCCTTATCAAGAAGCTTACATGTCTTAGTACACACATGATCTGCTGAAGACCTCCCACTTACTCGTCATAAGCATGATGAAAAACTGAGTTCCTCTGACTCAACTCTTCCACATCCACATTCATTATCTTACTAACTGTCTTTCTGGATGTATGTATCATTGTATTACAAATAAAATAGAATTTAAGAGTTCAAATTCTTACAACTGAGCTATATCACACGACCTAGAGTAAGAAGAAAGAGTGACGGTCCTAAATGCCCTATAGCCTCTTGCTTATAAGTGTGGTGCACAACACACCCATAAACAAGACTCTACTAGACACGGCTCGCAGACTCCCTAGGATAGAATTGCTCTAATGATACTTTTGTCACGACCCAAATCGATGGGCTGCGATGGGCACCCGGTACCTTACTCAAACGAGTATCAACGTAACATATATTTCTTATCGTACTATCATGGCTAAATGGGACAAAAGGGCCTTCATGAGATAACCAAAATAAAACATAAGGGAAAATAGACATAGGACGACCTAACATGATATAAAAACTTATACATATAACATACGAACCTATAAGGCCGACATGATTATTTGTAAACTCAAAACATAGGCCGACAAAGTCATACACGTATCCATATACCTGACATCTGTCTAAAAGCCTCTAACATTACATAAACATCATAAAGGTCGGGACAGGGCCCCGCTATACCAGTCAATACATGTCCAAATCATACTGACCAAATAGGAACTCTGGAGCAAGTGGAGTGCACCGACACCTTCCACTGAGTTGATAGCCTACTAGGAGGATTGTCAACCTGTCTATCGGGACCTACAGGCATGAAACGCAGCGTTCCCAGACAAAAGGGACGTCAATACAAATAAAGTACCGAGTATGTAAGGCATGAAAGCAGTATATAAAAGACATGAAAGAAACATGGAGTAAAGTACTCAACCTGTAAGTCTAAATAGCTCTGTGAATCATGAAACATTTATAATGTCATGCATATGTGTATAAATGTCATACCATGCACAGGTATATGCATACATAACATCATCAAGCCTCTAAGGGCATCCTATCATATCATCTCGGCCTCTGTGGGCAAAATCATCAACATATACCAGCTGATCAGGTGGTGGTGCGTATATAACGCCATAACTTTTTTCCATACCCCATATACATATAATATACGCGTATGTAACGCCATCTGGTCATGGGTCAATATACATGTATAAATGAATGCAATGCACAATGAAGTAAGTCAATAAGATCTCTCAGAATGTTATGAGACCCATGAACAGATGATATGATAGTAGGACATATGGGGAATAAAAAATATAGGCAACCCTAGTACTTCTAAGAATAGAATCATTTGTGAAAGTTGCATGCTTGCTTGTTTCATTGTATCATATGGATCATGCCAAAAGGAAAAAAAGGATAGACTTAACATACCTTAAGTCATCAATTCAACTCAACAACAAGCTCATGACAACTAGCGCGCCAACCCTATAACAAAGAAATACATGTACAACTTAGATAACGCTAGTATACCACGTATCTCAAATGATAACTCAATTCTAAAATAAAACGGGCAACATTTCCCCTGATTTTACTGCTCCCTCAATCCTACTATAGGCGATACAACAACATAATACAACCAGCAACTCAAAAACAATCTAACTACAATTTGAGACCTTTAATACAACAAAAAATCCAAACATACCGTAACACACCCAATCAACAAGTTATCAATTAGCCTGAAATTGCAACGACAAGCAATCAAACCACTACCCTACCACATGTGGCATTTCTGCACGTCCTCTATCCTTCCTAACTCCATAAATCAGCAACACAATAGGCCAATATGAGTGGTCTACAAAACAGTCCACTAAAAATGAAATAAATCAAACTCACAACTTCCGATTACTGTCCCGTAAGTTTTAACTATTAGGAAATGAATTTATCAACCTTCCTTGATATTTAAAATCTTAAATACAGGAAGTAGATTTTTTCTTAACTATGAAGTACATTCCAAAACTCAAATTACAAAGAGAAAGAGAGACGATATAATGATACTTACGTTGTAAGGATCGTTCTAATGTTATCGCTTTTCGATTTCGTACTCGAGATGTTAATCTTCTTTGAAACCCTAGAAGAGAGCTTAGGGATATGTTTAGGGATGTTATCTGGTCTTTTTCTATGAAAAAATAAAGATAAAGACGGCCTCATACCTATATATATCAACTTTGGAAAAGTTAAAGAGGTGCTAGCTTGACACCCTAGCATTGGCCCATCTTCCGACGGTGTTGTATGAACGAACGGTTAAAACCATTGGAAAGTGCATTCCAAAACCTTCAATTTGGTATATAACACGTCCCAAAAAACCTCATATAACATGCAAAATATATTGCTCAAAAAGCTTCAGTGACACACTTGCTTGTCACCTATGCAGCCTGCACAGTCTTGCAAAACTGCAAATATCTATCTACTCCGATGTCCTATCAATAAAAAGTTTAATGTGTTAGAAACTAGACTCGTAGATATTCAATTTGGTACGTTGATCATCCTGTAATTCCAAGTATACTGGGATAAAAGCTCCGCTACATTTGACCTAATTTTCAGCATATTTATGAATGTAACTTGTGATGACTTTTACCAAATTTTGTTCCACAACTCGCTTGACTTCAAAACGTAACACAAGACTATCATAAGCCTAAAATAACGCATAACATAACCTCCCTATCATGTTAAGAATGCTAGTATCACCCCAAAAGTACATGTTATAACATTCCCAACTTGTCGACATTCGACGAAACTTATTTTCTTCAATTTATTTAGCTTCTAGGCCTTTCAACCCTCTTGGTACTTGTTATCCATGATCATAAAAATTTATAACTTCTAAGGTAATATGATTAACTTACTTTATATGCTTCCAATATAATTTCATTTCTGAGCTTATATCATTTGACTTACAACGGACTCTCACATACGAAAACATGGAGTGTAACATTGGACATGCGCAAATGCGAAGATGTTGTCGCATTTGCGAGATCTGGGAGGATCAGACAGGGCACTTTTGCGAGCAATGATTCACTTTTGTAAATATTGTAATTACAAGCAAGAGTTTGTAATTGAGATATCTGCAGCTGGGTAAAAATTGGAAGACTTGGCTTATTTTACACTATTTTTGAGATCTCGAATCTGTATAGGTGATTTTTGGAGAGAAATTTCTTCTCAACTTCATAGATTAGTAACTTTAACTTGTCATTCAATTTCCATTATTTTTTCATGAATTTTCTATCAAATCTAAGATTCATAGAGTAAAAATTAGGGTTTTGGGTAGAAACTAGACTTTATAAAATTGAGATTTAGACCTCAAATTGATGTCGGATTTTAAAATAAATTACATATTTGGGCTCGATGGTGAATGAGTAATCGGGATTTGGTCTTAATTTCAAATTTCGACCACGTAGTCTCGGATTGACTTTTGATGGCTTTTTCAATTATGTTAAATATCGAACCCTTTTCATTCGAGGGTAGTTTTTGAATCTTGTTTTGACTTGTTTGAACAATAATTGACTAGATACGGATAGTTTGGAGGCTTGTTCTAAAGAAAAAGTCGTGTTGGATTGTTGATCTTGTTCCAGAAAGAGGTAATTGTCTTGGTTAACCTTGATTTGAAGGAAATAGGGTATAAGAGACTCCATTTTCTATGTGATCTACGTGTTGGGGGCGGTGTATATGTAAGGTGATGAGTGTGTATGCGTTGGCCATGGGATAAGCATGTGGGTAGTATTAGCCGTATTTGTGCCATGTTACTTTATGTATTATGTCTGCCATGCTTTCGATAGATTGTATTATTTTTGATTTCTCGCATTCATGCTATTTACTATGTGAGATTAAAGAGATATTAGGCATTGAGATCGTTGAATTGTTGATTTGGTTGTTAGTACTAAAAGTAATTTCTCATATGACGAGTCGTGTTCTAATATTATATTTGATATTGAATGCTTCCCACCTTGCCTGGTATTGTGTTGTAAGTGATGTTTGCTGAGGAAGAGTGAAATGCACGAATAGTGTTGTCATACTTCTGAGAAAGAGTGATTGTGCACGAAGGGTGTTTCCATGCTTTATTCATATATTGATATCATTACTTGCTATTATATTATGATGTGAGGATGAGAGTAAAAGCACGAAGGGTGATGCCGTGCCATTTGTTGGTTTTGTTGTTCCTTAATTTAATATTCAGATTGTGGACATGGCTTTGTGGCTTCATTATTTACTTTTGAAAGGTTGTTTAGAGATGTTGTAAAACTACGAGTTGTGGCTTACTCAGTGACGCTTTACTTTATTTTCCAATTTTGAGCCCCTTTACTTGTGTACTTGTTATCCCTTTCACTTGTTGTTATTCTGTTATTATACTTGATACTTTACCTGTTATTTTGTTACTTCTTGATATATAACTGCACATGTTTATTGTAGGTGTCTTGTCTTAGCCTCGTCACTACCTCGTCGGGGTTAGGCTCGATACTTACTGATTGGGTCGGTTGTACTCATATTACATTTCTCCATTTCTTGTGCAGATCTAGACATTAGTACCAGCGGAATCCCGAGAGGTGCTTAGCAAATACCAGTCAGGTAATTCGAGGTAGAGCTGCATTCCATTTGCAAGCTTTAGAGTCATCTTCCTATTTCTACTACTGTTTCTACTTTCCTGACAGTATTATATTTCCTTCAAAACAATGTATTTAGTAAACTCTAGTAGCTCATGTACTTGTGACTCCACTTCTTGGTATGGCTGAACGATAGTGTTGATCTTAGACTTATCATGTATACTTTCGAGCTGCTTTTACACTATATTATTATCTTGTTGTAAGTTGTTAATTGCAGTTCGTTCGTATCTTTCAGTTGTGCATTGGCTTGCCTGGCAAGCGGTGTTAGGTGCAATCATGGCCCCAATTGGTTGGGATTTTGGGTCGTAACAGAAAATAAGAAAATAAAGAAAATAGCTTGACAAAAAATGAATGGAATGAAAAAGAGAAAAAAAGGAAAAAAACAAAAACGAAAAGAAAAGAAGGAAACAGAAAAAAAGACAACAAGAAAAAGATAGAAAAAGGAAAAAAGAAGAGGAAATAGAGATTAGATGGCTGATGTAGGAGTTGGGCACTAAAATAGGTATAATGGTAATTATTTAATGAGTAGGATTATTAATAGGTAGAGTAAGGGTAATTATTTTGACTTCTATATGTATTTGTGAATTTATCCCATTAATAAACCTGATAAATTAATGGACAATAAGGAAATTTTCGCATAAAGGAATATGTTCTCACAAAATTATAAATCAGATTGCAAAATTTTAGAGCCTCTTAAAAGGCTCAAATGATCTCATAGCAAACCATTTATCTCTTGTTCTCAAGAAGAGGCTCTTCAAGATTCTCTTGTATCCTTCTTGAGCTAGAAATGTCCTCACTGGACTTCTTAGGTGGTTGTCCTTGTTTACTTTGGCCTCCCTGAGAAATCCAATACTAAACGTTAGCCATTATAAGAAAGCAGTTTCTGTCCACAATAAAAGGCAAAACGTCACACTCATAAAAAACGAAACATAGTATTTTCCCTCTCTTATCATCATTACAACTCTAATAACAATGTAACTGGAAGAGTATCAAAGAGAACAGTGCTACAGTTCGTCGCAGTAATTAATACAACTAATAAAGCATACAAATTCTGAGTGTTATAAAGCATCTCAAAATTATTCCACTCAGGATTTGTATGAACCCTTAGTATGTGCCACAATTTATTGTGGGCACAAATCTGCGACGCAAGTTTGAGAATTTCCGGCTTCTGCCCCTCACCGATTTGTCCACTTCACAAAGACTTTTACATGATAGTGGTAAAATAGGCCAATAACTACTTGAGAATGAGAGGTATACAACAGTCGTAAAACTATTTGCGTATACCATGTGATTGAATAAGGGTACACAGACAGCTCTTTGCCCATGCAGTGGAGATGTTTAAATAATATTTACGATCAGATGATGTCAGAATGTGATTCCAGATTTGCGCAATTCAATTTCGTGCCTGTAGAAATAATTTACATGGATTCTTGACTATCAAGAATTTTACATCTATCAGGACAGTCGTATAAATATATCCATAATGTGTACTTACAGCTGCCTTTTGGGCTGTCAGCCTCCGGATTGATGGAGCTCGTGCTACTGATGAAGCAGCTGCTGCTGCTGCCACACGAATCCTGTAAAAATAGGAGGATTTTTACAATCTGTTCTTCAATAGCAATAATACAGATAAGGTGAAATTAAGGTTACTGATTCTCAAGCACCTTTTATGTACATCAACATACTCATCGGTCTCATCCACAATTTCCTCCTGCACCAGCGACAAATTTCTAAAATGTAAGGTCCATTCGTTATAGACAACTGTTTGAGAGAGTTAGAAATCCATAACCCCTAAGAGTTACCTGTAGCAATTCTTCGAATACATCTTCCAAGGTGATAATACCTATAACTTCAGCATCCTCAATATTCTCTAATGAATGAGCCACACTATTTGTCACTGCAACACCAGATGTTGGTGTGCTTATCGCTGCTGGCACTGTAGCCTTCTCAATATCAACGACGACATAATCTGATTTTCCATCCTTTTTCATCAGAAGAGGAGCAGTTTCACTGGTGACTTCATTGTCTTCAGACTTCTGTTCCTCAACTACTGAGGGAGGCTTTTTGCTTTTCCCTTTAGCCTTCACCACTGCAGCCATATGACTGCTACCTTTCTGAAACTCATTTAGTATGTCATATAGCGGCATATCAGCAGGAACACTGGTAAGATGTATGACAAAGAATGATGTTAGGATATTAGTTCATACATGCAAAAGACAGCCCGTGGACAATTAAAAATTAATACCGTGGAATTCTGCGAATAGAAACTGCACTAACTGGTGTCTCTGTTTCGGCCCGTACTGTCAGAAGACTTTTTACCTAACATTAGTTTCAAAACGATCACTTGAAAAAAGTAGCAAGATTACAATAAAAAGTTGCCCAGATGGTGAGAATTCAGAACTCACAAGTAGAAGTCCAATAACATTCTTTGGATTGCCAGAGTAGACAGGAACACGACTATGACCGCGAGCAAGAATTTTTCCCATTGCCTCCCTGCAGTCAGGAAAAGATAATGTGTAAGTCGGCCACTAGAAATCATAATCTAGATAACATACCTGATTTGAAGTCAAGTACTGAATAGTTTCTTTTACTTTATTCTGCATACAACATTTTGAGAAGTAAAAAAAAAAAAAAAAAAGCAATAACTCAAGGATAGCTAACCATGGCGTGCTAGGAATCCACAAACATTTGCCTGAAGAGAATTCTTTCTTTTAAAAAAGAAAATCTATCGTGAAGGTATATTTTTCTTTTTGATAACGGGGAAGCCAGTGACACACGGTCCGAAACTTGGTGGATAATGGGCCTACCCCTTTACCCTTCTTCACTTAGCTTTTGTCTACGCAGGGTTTGAACCCCCGATAAGCACCTAACTCACACATCATGTATTACGCTCTTACCACCAAACCAAAGCCCTGGGGTAGGAGTGGCAAACAGGCGAGTCGGGTCGAAAACGGGTAATGAAAAAACGGATAAATTATCCGACCCGACCCATATTTAATACGGATAAAAAACGGTTAACCAGTGGATAATATGGATAACCATATTTAATACGGATAACCAACGGTTAACCAGTGGATATAATTATCCATGACTTCTTGCATATACTTTTGGGAGAATTCTTAGCCTCCCTAACTTGAGGAACCCCCAATTTGAGGCTTTACAAATGTAAAAGTTAGACCCATTGGTTATCCATTGGTTATCCATTTTCTAAATGGATAATATGGTTCTTATCCATGTTTGACCCTTTTTTAAAAAGTTCATTATCCAACCCATTTTTTAGTGGATAATATGGGTGGTTAACTGTTTTCTTTGAACCATTTTGCCACTCCTACCCTGGGGCATCATCGAGGTAGAACATAAAGCTCAAAGAGAAAGAGCATTCATTTCTTCTGAAAGAAACATCTAATGTTCAATTGGCAAAAGCTCCTTTTAAGTTTCATTTAAATACCCAGCAGCCAACCCAAAGGAAGAGGAAAAAACTAGTCTTGTTGAGCATTATGGCTATGCATAGTTCACCAAATATCACATGCATGTAGGGGCAAAGAAAAGTATCCTTTAATCATTAGAACTGATCAAACATTTTTGAGAAGTTAACTATCAATTCAAGTATGACAACCACACACGGACACTTGGTCAGCATTGGTACTCGTAAAGTGCTTGACCTCAGTAAGTCCAGCCACATCGTAAGAGTGTAAAGGGTGTGCACAAAACGTAGAAAAGTGGAACATATCTTAAAGAAGAATCTCTTGTCTTGAAACTAAGGTGGTGTTTTTTTTCTTCTGAAGTTTCTCAAAACATCAGAAAAATTGCAACAACTATCGGGGTATCAAGCTATTGAGCTATACTATGAAAGTATGGGAGAGGGTGGTGGAGCTGAGAGTAAGGAGGATTGTGTCTATTTCTGAGAACCAATTCGGATTTATACCGGGGCATTCGACTACAACAGCTATGCACCTTGATAGGAGGTTGATGAAGCAGTATAAGGAGAGGAAGCGAGATTTACATATGGTGTTTATCGACTTAGAGAAGGCTTACAATAACTTGCCGAGGGAGGCGTTGTGGAGATATTTGGAGGCTAGAGGCATTCCCTGTTGTGATGGAGTTGCATCATGGGTCAGCCCTTAGCGCATTCATGTTTGCCGTGGCGATCGACGCGCTGATGTGGCACATTCAAGGGGAGGTGCCATGGTGCATATTATTTACGGATCACATTGTACTGATTGATGAGACGCGACTCGGGGTTAACGAGAGGTTGGAGATTTGAAGGCAGACCCTGGAGTCTAAAGGTTTCAAGTTGAGCAGGACCAAAACTGAATACTTGGAGTGCAAGTTCAGTGGCGTGACTCAGGAAGTGGATGGCGACGTGTGGCTGGATTTCCAAGTCATTCTTAGGAGAGAAAGTTTCAAGTACCTTGGGTCTATTATACACGGGAATTGGGAGATCGACGAGGTTGTCGCACACTGTATTGGGCGGGATAGATGAATGGAGGCTCGCACTTCCGCTGTTCTGTGTGATAAGAATGTGCCACATAAACTTAAAGGTAAGTTTTATAAAGCGGTGGTCAGACCGATTATGTTGTATGGGGCGGAGTGTTGGCCAGTCAAGAACTCCCATGTCCAGAAGATGAAGGTGGCTGAAATGAGGATGTTGAGATGGATGTACTGGCATACCAGGTTAGATAGAGTTAGAAATGAAGTAATCCGGGACAAGGTGGGCGTGTCCCCTATCAAGGACAAGATGCGAGAGGCGAGATTTAGATGGTTCGGGCATGTGAAGAGGAGAGACACTGATGCTCCGGTAATGAGGTGTGAGAGGCTGGCGTTAGAGGGCCACCAGAGAGGCAGAGACAAGCCGAAGAGTATTGGGGAGAGGTGATTAGGCAAGATATGGCGCTACTCCAACCGACTGGGGATATGACTATGGATAGGAAGGTGTGGAGGTTGAGTATAAAAGTAAAGGGTTAGATAGCCGAGTGTTGTTCTTGTTTGTAGCAGTAACTTTGATATATCATTTAGTGTCCTTCGTATTTTTTCAGATCCTTAGACTTTTGTTATTACTTGGTGTTGCCTTTGTTTCGGTTTTCTGATTGCATTATTTAGTGTTAGTTTTGAACTTTCGCTTCGGTTGTCAGATTGATTTGCTTGTATTGCCCCTCCACTTTTTCCTTCCTAAGCCAAAGGTTTTCTAGAAACAGCCTCTCTGCCTTCTACAAGCAGGGAAAAGGTCTGCGTACACTCTACCTTCCCCAGACCCTACTTGTGGAACTACACTGGGTATGTTGTTGTCTCAAAACTTGAGTTCCTAGATTCAGTTGAGTTTTTGAAAAATATGTGTTTGGGCTTTGTTTTTCAAGATTCCAAATTCAGCTTTTCAAATCTTTCAAACACTAAAAAGCTAAGTACAAATGGTCACTCCCCTGCCTAATATAATCTTTTAAATACTGTTTATCATGTCATTTACCCACTGTCTTTTCTTTACCGATTCCTCCAGAAGAGATTTTTCATATTCTACTAATAGCATGTTTGGCCAAGCTTCTCCAAAGCCAAAAATACTTTTTTGTCAAAAAATACTTTTTTTTTCTAAGTTGAAGTATTTGCCCAAACTTTAAGAAGAAAAAAAATGCTCTAAATAGAAGCAGAAACAGTTTTGGAAAAGCAGAAAAAAGTAGTTTCTCTCCAAAAGCACCTTTTGAAAAGCATCTTTGAGAAAAATACACTTAGAAACACTTTTTAAAAGCTTGGCCAAACACTAATTGCTGCTCAGAAGTGCTTTTTAAATTAATTACCAAACACAAACTACTTCTCTCCACAAGTACTTTTGAGAAAAGCACTTCAAAAAATAAGCTGATATTTGAAGCTTGGTCAAACAGGCTATAACTTACTTGTGGATGTATGCATGTAGTCCTGAATACTTTTGGGGGGTGAACACCTACCCGAACAAAGAGGGTCAACAGTTCAACATTTAGGCCGTAAATTTAGAAACAAAAGAAAAATTGACCCAAGAAATGCTCTTCGAACCAAGCTAGATAGTCTCCTATCGCTAGAGTCTGGACCTCTTTTCATATTTCCTATTAGATATGGAAACAAATCATAAGGATTATTTCCAGTTGTAAGTTTTTATTTTTGAAAGATTTGGAAACTTCTGGAAATCTTGAAAGAAATGTTAACGTTTTGTGCAAATATTTCCAAAGAAAACAAATTGTTTAAAAACTTAGAGCCCGTTTGGCCATAAGAACTTTTTTACTTTTTTCGAAAATTTCAATTGTTTTTCAAACTCAGTGTTTGGCCAAAAATTTTCAATTTTCACGTGAAGATGAATTTTGGAATTTTTCGAAAATTTAAAAAATTCAAAAAGTTGTTTTTCAAAATTTTCACTCAGATCACTCACAAAAATTCAAAAATATCCCAAAATTATATTCATGTCCAAACACAACTCTAATTTTCAAATACCATTTTCGCTTGAAAAAAAAAATTATTTTTTCGAAATTTATAATTCTTATGTCCAAACGCCCTCTTAGTTTGCAAGATCAATTTTTGGAAAATTTCATAAAAAGTGCCACCTCATTTTTTGAGAACCAACCTTTGCATAATCTTGAAGAGCAGAAGACTTGGTTTGAATATTACAGAAACATTTCATACTAACAGCAATGTACTCACCAATCCAGCTTTGAAATGACATCCAATGAAAATGTTGACTCGATGGGTGTCATAGCCTCCTCAGCAGTCTATCAATAGCAAACAAAAAAGGAGATAAATAAAGAGAGAGAGGGAGAGAGAGAGACGCTCGTCATACCAACAAATTCCAGGTTACCAAATTTCAAAAGACCTCAGGTGAGAGAGAGTCTGGATAATACAGCAACAACCCAACAACTATGCCTCAGTCTTAAGAAGTTCTCTATATCTCCTAATGACATTAGTATCTCCAATAGGGTTAAATAACTCCTAAAAAGCATATGACCAAAAGTAAACCTTTTAACATGAATGAGATATATTCCCAACTAATTGGTACTGCACCGGACTTCAGCTATGTGTAAGTCCCAGCAAAAGAAGGGTGGAACAGGGACTGCCAGTATCATAGATGGTCAAAGCTAGTGAACCATGAATCTCAGGACATTAATCATTTTTGTTAAGCAAAAAGCTGATCAAAAGTCTCTTCTCATAAAGTCATTATGTCTATAGAAATTAAAACAACAGGGAAACAGGAGAATTTTAAGGGCCAAGCATTACTGACTCCTAAAACCTTAGGTCATCAGAATCTATGGCCTATGGGAACAGGCATGCAGGGTGAAAAGCATATCAAGGATGGCAGTATCATTATCACTACCTTCTCAGTTAAATCCAGTGCTCCACTAATGATTGTTGTCTCATCATGTGTAAGATCACCTCCCTTGCCAGCCTGAAGAAAACTCCAATTAACAAAACAAGGCTTCGGAAAATCTAAAGGAACTTACATTTATGTTAACGACTAGTTTGCAGACATATCAAAGCTGCAAAGTGAAGATACACAATGCAGACCTCTCGACTGTGGATAGAGACAAGGGCTTTTAACTGAGCTCGTCTAAATAGTACTTCATTATGTCCCAATACACAGTCTAGGATCTGCAAAGACACAACATCAAGTCAGAAGCTCTACTATTTCAAAGAACTGGCAAACCAAATTTTTGAAGAACCTAAAAGAACTTCACTTTAGTCGAGGGATCCAGAAAATAGAGAGGCACAAAAGCTCAGTTTAAATGTAGCTTGATAAAGAAAGATATAATTTCATTTCTTGATACAAGCCACCTCCAACTTATTAAATGGTGCGAGCGGAAAGCATCAACTTCGCTTCAGACAAACTCAATACCATTCAGATGACAATTGCTAGAGCATTGGCTAAATCAAAAGTGCAGAGGAAGAGGCAACTCGCAATAGGACTTTAGTACTTTTACTACTTGTTCAAACCATACGAGATTAGTTGCTAGGATCCTCCAAAAATGCAACCGCACCCGAGTCGGAACATCAAAAAATGCACTATTTTGGAGGATCCGAAACGGTTGTGGTGGCATTTTAGGATGATCTGAGCAACGTCATAGAAGTAGTATTAGAATAGTTATTTTGAAAAACATATGATACGGCAGTATATGGAACTTCTTCTAATATATTTTTTTCATTTCCCAAAATTGTCCAGCGACTCTTAAAAGCATCAGCAGTCTTAAAGACAAGTGAGCATCTGGTGATCCTCAAATAAAATACTTCACAAACATGTTCTTTCTGGTCTATCCAAAGTCCAACTGAAGAGGACTGCATTAGCTGAAAGTACCTTGGAGCAAGCACTTCATAGAAGTCGGAACATGATCTGAAGTTTCCATATTCAATTAGATAGTCAAGGCTGTTAATCTAGTATAAAAAACACCTCTATCTGCTAAATTCCGTCAATATTACGTTGATCAATGATAAAACATACACTTCTGGCTGCAAATAGTTTTGCTAAAAAATTTTTGTGTAAAAGCTGTACTATTTCTAATCAATGAGTTACAATATTTTGGTAAAATTGTAGTAACTGGCATCAGGGAAGGGAAGATAAGAAAAATGAATATTTACGATGGGACATGATATAATACCCATACGTATAGAGGCAAAAAAGATTCAACTAACTGAAAATATAACTCCACCAGAATAGGAAAAACTACATCAATACTGATTATCCAAAAGTTACACATATCTTGTCCTATTGGAAACCTACTTCTAAGAGAAGAACAATAAGTAAAAAGAATGTAAAGCATGATTAATTTATGAGTACGAGGAACATATTCTTTTTGATCCAAAGCCAGGCCAGCTAAGCTCCGAATGTCCATATTTTGTGACAAACAAATTCATAACTATTGCATGCTCTTCTTGAGACATTCTCAAAATCATTGGGAAGTGTTTTCCAATGACCTAGAGTAGAGTTAATTTCTGTACACAGGAAGGCTCTGAAAGCTAATTGAACCGTGTAGCAAGCCAACAACTGGGTACATCATTTAAAATGCCTCTAAACATGGTATACTCATTCTTTCCAAACCAAGTAGTTGAACACATAATATACTAGGAAGACGAAGGTTGTCAAAAGAATTAAGGTATCCAGGATGTTTGAATTAATGGCACTCCTTCGAGTCAAGAATGTATCACTTCAGCACTGTTTTTGCTTTTGGAGCCCCTTCCTTAGAGAACTCCAATGATTTTCAAGGCAAATATAATATAACATACTTTATCTTTAGGCTAATTACTTAAAGACTGCAGCGATTACCTTTCCGATGGGGTAAGAAATTGGGTAGCATATGATCATCAGAATACGAACAAGCCAAACAAAATTTGAACCTACTGCAAGTCCATATCTGGTGCATATTGCTTGAGGAATAACCTGAAAAACAAAAATAGCCGGAGGATCAGAGTATATTCATAGATCTTAAATGCTGAGATCCTGATTAAAGTCCAGTGGTGTAATTTACCTCTCCAAAAAACAAAACAAAAGTTACTGATAGTATAATGGCAACATATTGGTTGAAAAGCTTATCCAGGTATAGAGGCAGGGCCTGAAAATAGAAACAAGGAAAACGAAGTAAAGGTCAAACCCTCCTCAACTACAATACTCCAGTATATACTCCGCAGCTAATAAGTTATATAAAGACAGCATTTTCTCCATATTTTATCTAGGTAAGTCTTTATTCCATCCTTTGTTTAATCACTCCCCACCCACCCACCCCACCCCACCCTAAAAAAAGGAAAATTATATGCATTTTCTCATTTGAATTCACTGGTTGAATTTGAGTATATCCTACTTGAATCACATCTCTTAGGATTCATTTCTAATCGGTAATGTATTCCCTCCTTAACATCATATGTACTGCTGCTGGGTATGTAAGTCCCAAAAATGAGTTCGAATCTAAATTACCATATACAAATCCATTGCTCCAATTTAACTACTAAAGCTTCTCGTTTGTGTTTCCCCTTGGCCCCCACTCCTTTCTCCCACCCCTGCGCCAAGCCTCTCTCACTGTCTAGGATATTGGATTAGGTAAAAGTACAGGTATTTTACACCTCAATATATATTGTGTAAATGAAATTACGAAGCTCTCCAAATTTTAACGTAACCCTCCCCCCCTCCCCTTCATCTGCTTTTGGTCCGCCATTTTTTTTTATTTTTCTTTTTGCAAAGTTAAGTAGAAGACATCCTAAAGTGGTTGAAAAAGACAGGTATCCAGTGGTTACCTCCATAGCAGCAGCATTACACAGAAGTAGAGTCACAAGAAGCTGATGTTGCTTCTGAACAACAGGAAGTATTGTAGCTGAAAAAGATGGAAAAGCAGAAAAGTTGATATATTGGTAAAGATTCATCCTAATAATTTTCAGCATTTACAATTAGCCCATGAACCATACATCCACCCATTTCAGATATACATTGTCCTAAGAAAATGCTTCCTGAGCCGAGGGTCTAATGAAAACAGGCTCTATATCCTCACAAATTAGGGGCAAGGTCTGCACACACACTATGCTCTCATATACCATGGGTGGGATAAGACTGGGTATGTTGTTGTTGTAGTAGTATTGTCCTAAAAAAAATGACCAATTCTCTTTTTATTCTCCAATGAGCAAATGACATAGATTAATACAAAATGAAATGAATGAAAAAGAAGATACCAGCTTGTTTTTTC
Source organism: Nicotiana tabacum (assembly GCF_000715075.1). Classification (NCBI taxonomy): domain Eukaryota; kingdom Viridiplantae; phylum Streptophyta; class Magnoliopsida; order Solanales; family Solanaceae; genus Nicotiana; species Nicotiana tabacum. The sequence goes on from NC_134101.1 coordinate 109,472,107, forward strand.
TCAGAGGGGGTGCCACTTCGTTGAAGGATCTCAAGATCGACGAGACCCAAAGACATGAGGCCCAATGTCAAACCGGACATAATGCCGGCGAAGAGTACTAAGAAACAAGAGATACCAGCGTAGAGGAACCATGACACCGTCCCAAATGCTATTTCTGCCCCCAGGCCAGGGACGGGGCCGTTCGAATGACACCTCGTTGCCATTCGAACAACTGCCGCCGCATTAAACAGGTGCATTTTTTATTTCTCTTTTTCCTCCGCCAACGTCCTAACTCTGTCGCTCTGTCTCCTCCTTGTACAATTTTTCGTACTACTTTTTTGGATCTCGTGAATAGTCGGAGGAGAAGGTCAAATCAAGAAAATTTCTTCCCGCTGACATATATAAAGGTAAAATTATACTAACCGTTAGTTACTTTTGTGTTCCTTCGACAACTTAGCTATTTTCCCTTTTTCTGTTGTGATCATGTGACAACTGTCACATTCCTAAACTTGTAGACTGTGAGACAACTCATTGTTATTTGATCTATGTTATAAACATAATTATATTTAAGGTAAATGTCTATATTTTAGATAGATTTTAGGGCTTGTTATTTTGTAACTAAGTCAATTTTCCTCTATTCTATTCTATTGTAATTCATCTCAAATCAATAAGAATCTCTTTCTACTTTTCTCTGCAATACACTTCTTCTTCTTTTATTGTTTTATAGCACGAGACTCTAACCAATAGAGTAGAGGGAGGTTGTTTCAATTTGTAGACATATTATTTTTTAGTTGTCTAAAGTTTTAGAAATTAAATCACCCGTTGAGAGAAGATATAGGAATTTGCGTGAGGCTCTTGAGTCAATACATTAATATTCCTATACTAGGCATATGTTTCGGTCACCAGGCTTTGGGATACACGCATAATGCTCAATTTGTACATAATATTAAGCATAATAATTGCCAATTAGTCCATGAGCTTCTTTCAGGAATAAATTCTGGACTTTTTTTTTTAGCAAATATTGCCTAGTGGCTAATATATAAATAAAATTCCAAAATGAGTCCAAAGCTTACAAGATGTCCAAAACCAAAATAGAAGTTGCATGAAACTACTAGCTACTAAAAAGATAGAAAAGCTAATGTCTAATAAACTAGCTATTACAACATTGTTCGTTAAATGCTTCCTTCCCCTGTCAGTGCATGTGAATCCAATTGCCAGTGGCAAATACCACGCAACACCTATCAAGCTCTCACCAGGCGCCAGGGTATCCAGTCCATAAGCTAGAATAAATTCCAAACATCTCCACCACAGAATTGAAGCCAGCATAGTCTTCCAATCATTAGTGTTGCTACAATATGATCTCCATAGGCAGTGTACTGATTCTATCCAAGTATAAATCATGTGGTCGATCCTCAATATTATCATGTAAAAGAGCATGGCTACACATGTCTTGAAGCTGGCTTTAAGCAGGCTTTGCAAGACAAAAGCCAGGCCGGGGCTGGCTTTAAGCAGGCTTTGCAAGGCAAAAACCAGGCTGTGGCTGGCTTTAAGCACGCTTTATGGTAAAGACAATAAATTTTGATTATAACTTTAATGGAGTTTGTGAGAAATTATAAGCACCCCAAGTGGTAAAATTGTTATGTCTTGCCATGATCAAATTCATGTATGATTATGAGCACAAGAAGTGGAAACCCGTCCTATTGAATTTGCTTCATTCTCATTCCCTTAAGAGAATATGGTAGCAGTATGTGATAAGTCTAGAAAAAGATAAAATTATTACCATGAAGGTATCAATAGATGTGAACGTAGCAATTGACGAAATTATAATCGTCATCATTGTGGTAATGAGAACAATAAGAATTCTCAAAATAATCTTTCACTCTTTGAAAGTAATGTTTGCCATCAATTTGACATGAGATTTTGTAAAGCACATATAGATTAATATGGTCCATTCATGATGTGAATGTGATAACATGTAATTTATGAATAAATATTCATTCTTGGAAGAATATGAACGTGCTAGTGGTAGTGAATCTGTTACACTTACATCTAGAAAGAGGTTTGAGATGAAATAAGAAAATAATTTTATTAATATTGCATGAATGGTCATTGACCACGTGCCTACTATGATTATGTCAAAATATTATGGCAATGTGATTATTATAGGGCAAAAGTAATGGAAGCAACATATCTTGCCTATAACAATTTGACCATGACAATAATGGTATAACTTTCTCTTTGAAAGATATATTACCATATGGATGCTGATGAATATGTGGTAGTGCAAAATTAAGTGAGAGCTCTGGAAGAGCCAATTATACTATTTTGGAAAAATAAAATTAATTATCATTAAGGTATTGTGTTATAGTAAGTCTCAAATAAACTTATTGAGTTTCTAAAGTATTTGCGAAAACAGTTGGTTATATTGAGACTATAAATAAAGGAAAGATTTAATATCTTCTATTACTACAACTTGTAGCGGGGTAATAGTATGTAAAAAGTTACTCGCTTTATTATTCAATTTGTACTACACAAATAAAATAATACCACAATAAAGTAGAAAGTTATTGATATAAAAACATATATTATAATAAACTTGGAATTTATTGATAATTGCACACTCATGGTATAAACCTATAGTTTATCAATATTGATAATTTATCCTGTTGGCACAATTTGTTTAATTGTGTTAATTTAAGTATGATATGCAAAAAAAAAAAAAAAGAGAATTCACATGGGTAAATATTATAGAACAAAAGTTATGTACGAATTCCCTTATGTTGTTTGTTCTCATTAATTGATAGACCAACTAGAATTGGGATTGAATCAGATGAATCCTGAAAATATCAAAGGTGAATATAGGTCATTCAGTTGCTATGTATACCACATAAGATGCATCTATGAGATGGTTACATGTGCGATTATTTTTAATCTGCAACATGATGTTTGCCAGATAACTTGCTCAATAACTTAATTTAGAGCATGTTCCATATTTTTTTATTCAAGATAATTCATCTGGATAAGTTGGTTTACATCACAATTGGTTTAGCAAAAGAATTTATTTAGTGACTCAATTTAATAGCTAAACTATTGCTTATGAGGATGAAGTTATCTAAATCAGTTTGATATATGTTATATACGAAAGTACATGACATTCTTCTCTCATAAGTGGTTCAAGGCCAAGAACCAAATAATTCCATCTTATTATTATTTGATGTGGAGTGTATATTTTAATTAACACCATAACACACAAAGGTGGGTTTCCAAAGTTGCGGAAGCAAGTTAGTTTTGTAACACGAGGGAGAGACATGATAAATAGTTGAGAAAACGTTACTTGGAATGAATTATCATTTGTACATCTAGATCCTCGAATAAGATAATATGAACTTGAAGTTCATAAAAAGATAATTCATCTGCAATATATTGCAAATCATGCCAGGCACATTTTTTGATCCAAAGAAAGTAACTATATTCTCACTACAAATGCTCCTATTAGAATAAGTCTTAGAAGGACAAAGTCTATAGTACGCTTAAAGCGTATAAACAAATCAGTTTCAAATAAACTTGACAGAGAAAATTATCATAATAATAAGGCAATTGATCTTGAAGATCACATGACATAACACTTCATAAAATTTCAGAAAAGGTTCAGGTACCTAAAAATATGAATTAAGAGATCTCTATGTTATGTCTTTATGAAAGGAGGTTGGAACCAAATATTCGTCGACTACATCTATGATAACGCTAAATATATATATATATATATATATATATATGAGGATCTTAAGTCTAGAGAAACAATTCAAGTAGAATTGATTTCATATGAAAGACATTACTTGAAAGTATAAAGTCAACAGAGTGTGCAATTACTTTTATCTATCTTATATGTCTAGCATGACATATGGCTTATATGACTTGACTTATATGGCAACATCTGAAGGATCTAAATCACTTGAAGCATATACAATTCTTGGTCTTTAATTATCACATCCTAAATGCAATTTGTGAACATATATATTTTGCTATAACTATAAGCATGATAATGTGATAGCGAGAATTTTTACCTCTATGGAGATATTGAAAAGGCCATTCCACAATATTATATGAAGACATTAATATCTATAAAGAATGATGATTTCAAGGTGCAACATATTCATTCAAGTTAATATGGATGATTTATTTATCAAATCTCTACCAATGATCTTTCAATTGTGAACATATATATCTTACTATAACTATAAGCATGATAATGTGATAGCGAGAATTTTTATCTCTATGGAGATATTGAAAAGGCCATTCCACGATATTATATGAAGTCATTAATATCTATAAAGAATGATGATTTCAAGGTGCAACATATTCATTCAAGTTAATATGGATGATTTATTTATCAAATCTCTACCAATGATCTTTCAAAGATGGTGCACAAGATTGGAATGCAAAGACTTAAATATCTAATTTCATGTTCTCACAAGTGGGAGTTAATAAGCATTGTACTCTTTTTTCCTTATAAGGTTTTGTCCCACTGAGTTTTCCTTGCAAGGATTTTAACGAGGTAACCAAACTAAACATGTGTACTCTTTTTTCTTCACTAGAATTTTTTTCCACTGGGTTTTATTTTAGTTAAGGTTTTAACAAAGCACATTATCTGTTGAATAGACATTCAAGGGGGAGTGTTATGAATAAAATTGTATTTAAGATGAATGTCTATATTTTAGAGAGATTTTAGGGTTTGTTACTTTGTGGTTAAGTCATTTTCCCTATAAATAGAGGGGTTATATTCTATTGTAATTCATCCCAAATCAATAAGAGATGCTGGGTATATAAGTAGACATGCCTTAGACTAGTGATATGTTTTAAAGTCGTATGGGCCTAGGCCCAAAGCGGACAATATCACTAGTGGGCTGGATTGTTACATGCATGATCAACCCCGTAGAAATAAGTTGCACACGTTTGCTAAATATATTGCTAGTTTTGTTTACTTAAGCAAAAGAATGTTTATGTAAATGTACTTTCAAAGATAGATGGAATAAATCAAAGTCTTTTTATTTTTATCTTATTTCATATCCGAATGATAAGTTAATTTACTTAATCATTTGAAAGTACGTTAAAACATCAAATGCTTTGTAACGACCCGGTCGGTCGTTTCATGAGTTACCGCTCCGTTTTTCCACTTTCTGCTTCTTATTATTTTGTTCAGCTGTATTATATGTTATCGGGTTGATTGGTTCGGGTTTAGAGAGGTTTTGGTAAGGTTTGAGATACTTAGTCTCTTTTGAGTAAAATTAAGTTGGAAAAGTAAACCGGATGTTGACTTATGTGAATAAGGGTTCAAATGTGAATTCCGATGGTTCGAATAGCTTCGGGAGATGATTTGGGACTTAAGAGCATGATCGGAATGTGTTTTAGAGGTCCGGAGTAGATTTAGGCTTGAATTGGCGAAATTGGAATTTTAGCGTTTTCAGGTTGATAGGTGAGATTTTGGTATAAGGGTCGGAATGGAATTCGGGGAGTTGCAGTAGGTCCATTGTATCATTTGGGATGTGTGTGCAAAATTTCAGGTCATTCGAATGTGGTTTGATAGACTTTTTGATCGAAAACAAAATTTGAAAGTTTTTGGAATTTTTGGCTTGAATCCGATGTGATTTTTGGTGTTTTGATGTTGTTTTGAGCATCCCGAAGATTGGAACAAGTTTTAATGAAGTTATGGGATATGTTGGCAGGTTTTGTTGAGGTCCCGAGGGCCTCGGGTGAGTTTCGGGTGGTTGAATGGATCATTTCAGGTTGAAAAAAATTGCAGAAAATCTGTTGTTAGTGTTTTAGACAATTGTGCTTTGCGTTCGTGAGTGGACCCTCACGTTCGTGAAGGGTTAGGGTGTGAGGAAGGAGCGTTGGCCTTCACCTTTGCGATGAGGGTCCCGCTTCCGCAAAGGGATGAGTCATTGTTCATCGCGTTCGCGATGGGGATATCGCGTTCACGAAGGTTCAAGTGGCTAAGGCATCGCGTTCGCGAGGGGGGGGGGGTCGCGTTTGCGTAAGAGGATTTTTGGTCAATGGTATTTTTGTGCTTCGCGAACGTGAGGCTTTGACCGCGTTCGCAAAGAAGGATTTCAAATCGTTGGGCAGAATGTTTAAAAGGCCATTTTCGCAATTTTGACCTAAATTCACCATTTTTTGACTCGGTTTTAGAGCTCTTTGAGAGAGATTGAAGAGAGAATCAAAGAGAACTTCTTGGAGGTAAGAATTATGGACTTAATACTCGATCCTATTGTGATTTATACCTAATTAAACATGAAATTTGAGGGATTTGAAGCCTAAATTGGGGAGTTAGGGCTTGGAAACTTGAGACCTTAATCTAGGGATTTGAGGGGCCGTTTGTGGTCGGATTTTGGTATTCTTGGTATGTATGAACTCGTGGGAAGATAAGGATTATGTTGATGTGATTTTTATTGAATTTCGAGATGTGGGCCCGGGGGTCGGGTTGGACAATTTTTGGAATTTTTGGTATAATTTGATTATTTTTGCATGGGCTTCGTTCCCTTAGCATATTCTAATGTTATGATTCTAATTTTGGGTAGATTTTGTGCGAGTTTAGGTCAAGGCGAGAGGCAAAGGCGTCGCGGAGTAGTAATTCATCCGGTTTGAGGTAAGTAACCATTGTAAATCTGGAACTGAGGGTATAAAACCCTGACATTTCGTATTGTCTTGACAAATGAGGTGACACACATGCTAGGTGATGGGCGTGTGGGCGTGCACCGGTAGGGATTTTAGCTTAGTCCATACCGACGCTCAATCAAGATTGCACTAGCCCATTACCCATGACTCTTTATTTATAATTCCTCATATTCTTCAAGAACACATGCATGCAATGCAATCCCCCTTATCCCCATGAATTACCTCATTAATGACCCTTTGTAGCTATGTGTAAAAATAAGAGCTGAGGTGATGAAGTCTTACCTCTTGGGATGAAGGTTTAGGTCCCTCACTTGATAGTCTTCAATTATTTAAAAAGGATTCATGGATTAATTTTGATGGGAAATACTTTCCCTCTCTTAGACCCCTCTCTCTCTCATTCTAAAAATGTCAGGAATTAGGCTCAAAATGAGCTATTGCACATGATATAACGACAGGAGGTTGGGTTTAAAATTTAGAAAACTGGAGCCCTCACTCAGATCTGCGATCGCATACCTGACATGCCGTCCGCAAAATAGATCATAAAAATGGTCCCAAAAATCGGACACACTGCCCGGGTATGCGATGGAAATGCAGTTCGCATACTTGTTATGTGAACGCATAAGTCACTGTAGAACTGCCTTCACAGAAATTTCAAGGGAATTATGTGATGACTATGCGGCCCGCATACCAATTATGCGATCGCATAATTGGCCGCATAGTTAACCTCAAATTGACCAACACACTGACTGGTTCTGCGGCGACTATGCGGTCCACATACCTATTATGCGACTGCATAATGGATCGCAGAATCGCTCATTTTCTGCAAAACATAGTTTCTTAACTTTTTAACGCACATATCAATCCATCACTCAGGTTTTTGAGTAGAATTTCATGGGGCCTTACATCCTCCCCCACTTAAGATCATTCGTCCTCGAATGAGGATCAAGGTTCACTTATTAGCAATCTTTATGCAACTTCAGCTTTTCACAGCATGAAGCATATCCACAGCCCCAAATTTGGCTAACTCCTTAAATTTCCAAAAATTTTGCCAGAGTTTCCTTTGTATCTAGGCCTATCCACCTGTTAGAGAGCCCCAAAAACATATCCAAACAGCAGGTACACATTCCATAGACATAATATAACTCGCACAATACTAACCATGGCCGCATAGGCGAAATATAATCGAAACAGGACAGTTTTACATAGATCAAATCAAAAGATAATAGTTCATAGGAGCTAAATGCATAAAAAGCTACTCTACGACTATTCAAACAACTGTGGGTACTTCTTTTTCATTTCATCCTCAGCTTCCCAAGTGGCTTCCTCAACTTGCTGGTTTCGCCATAACACTTTCACGGAGGCAATTTCCTTATTTCTCAATTTCTGAACTTGCCTATCAAGAATGGCAATTGGAACTTCTTCATACGATAGTTCATCATTAACCTCAATAGTTTAAACTGACACAATAGTGGACGAATCTCCTACGACCTTCTTCAACATAGACATATGGAAGACCGGATGTACCAATGACATCTCGGGTGGCATCTCGAGCTTGTATGCCACCTGACCAATCCTTTGAATGATTCTGTACGGTCCGACATACCTCGGACTTAATTTTCCTTTCTTTCCAAATCGCATGATACCCTTCATGGGGGAAACCTTCAAAAATACCCAATCATCCTTCTTGAACTCCAAGTCTCTGCGATGAACATCCGAATATGACTTTTGACGATTTTGAGCAGTTTTCAACCTCCCTTTAATAATCTTGACTTTCTCCATAGCCTGATGAACGAGATCCGGCCCTGTCAATTTAGCTTCTCCAACCTCGAACCACCCAATGAGAGGCCTACATCTCCTACCATACAATGCCTCAAATGGTGCCATATGGATACTAGCATGGAAGCTGTTGTTGTAAGAAAATTCTATGAGTGGCAAATGGTCATCCCAGCTACCCTTGAAATCAAGAGTACAAGAACGCAACATATCTTCGAGCATCTGAATAGTCCGCTCTGCTTGCCCGTCGGTTTGAGGGTGAAAAGTTGTGCTAAGATTTACCTGCGTACCCAAACCTTGCTGAAATTTCTTCCAAAACTTGGTTGTGAACTGAGCCCCTCGATCTGAAATGATTGAGACTGGAGTGCCATGCAACCTGACTATTTCCCTGATATACAACTGAGCATACTGATCTGCTGTGTCGGTAGATTTAACTAGCATGAAGAGTGATGATTTCGTGAGCCGATCCACGATCACCCAAATTGTGTCGAACTTGTGTAGAGTGCGCGGTAACCCCACCACAAAATCCATGTTGATCATTTCCTATTTCCACATTGGGATTTCTATGCTTTGAGCCAATCCACCGGGCCTTTGATGTTCGGCCTTTACTTGTTAACAGTTCGGACACCTTGACACAAAGTTCGTCACATCCCTTTTCATGTTGTTCCACCAATAAACTTCCTTAAGATCATGATACATTTTTGTAGAACCTGGGTGCACTGAATACCTGGAAGTGTGAGCTTCTGCCATGATCCCTCCCCGAAGATCGTCAATATCTAGAACACATAGGCGGCCTTGGTACCATAGGGTACCATCATCCATACCAAAGGAAAAAGCTATGGTCTTGTGTTTATGAATCCCCTCTTTCAGCTGTGCTAGCAATGGATCGTTGAATTGCTTCTCTTTTACCTCCACCACGAGCGACGATTCAGCCCTATTCTGCACAATTATCCCTCCTTCACTAGGGTCCTCAAGAAAAAGCCCCAAACTAGCCAACTGACGAACCTCCCGGGCCAACGACCTCAGATGCGCCTTTAAATGAGCCAAACTTCCCATAGATTTTTGACTAAGAGCATCTGCCACAATGTTAGCCTTTCCCGGGTGATAGAGAATATCAATATTATAGTCTTTGAGTAACTCTAGCCATCTTCTCTGCCTCAGATTCAACTCCTTCTATTTGGAAATATATTGGAGGCTCTTGTGGTCCGTGAACACATCCACATGGACCCCATATAGATAATGTCACCAAATCTTTAGCGCAAACACCACTGCTGCAAGCTCTAAGTCATGGGTCAGTTAGTTCTTTTCATGATTCTTGAGTTGCTTGGAAGCGTAGGCTATAACCTTGACATGATGCATCAACACACACCCGAGCCCGATCCTTGAAGCATCGTAATACACCACAAACCCCTCTGTACCCTTCGGCAGGGTTTATACCGGTGCTGAAGTCAATCTTGATTTCAATTCTTGGAAACTCCTTTCACAAGCATCGGACCATTATAATTTAACTGCTTTCTACGTCAATTTAGTCAATGGAGAGGCAAGAGAAGAAAACCTCTCCACAAATCTTCTATAGTACCCGGCTAAACCCAAGAAACTGCGAATCTCTGTTGGAGTAGTAGGTCTAGGCCAATTTTTCACTGCCGCAATCTTTTGAGGATCAACCATAATCCCTTCCCTAGAGACGACATGACCCTAGAATGTGACAGATTAAAGCCAAAATTCACATTTCGAAAACTTTGCATACAGTTGATGTTGCTGAAGAGTCTGCAGAACTACCTTGAGATGGTTAGCATGATATTCTTGACTTCGGGAATATACGAGAATATCGTCAATGAATACTATCACGAAGGAGTCTAAAAAAGGCTTGAAGACGAGATTCATAAGATCCATGAAAGCTGTCGGGCCATTTGTTAGCTCAAAGGACATTACCAGGAATTCAAAGTGCCCGTACCGAGTTCTGAAAGCTATTTTTGGAATATTCTACTCCCTTATCTTCAGTTGGTGACACCCAGACCGCAAGTCAATCTTTGAAAAAACACATAGCACCTTGCAATTGGTCAAACAAGTCATCTATTCTGGGTAGAGGGTATTTATTTTTGATGGTGACTTTGTTAAGTTGCCGGTAGTCAATACACATTCGCAACGACCCATCTTTCTTCCTTACAAACAAAACCGATGCACCCCATGGTGACACACTCGGCCGGATGAAACCCTTTTCTAGCAAATCCTTCAATTGTTCCTTTAGCTCTTTCAATTCAGTCGGTGCCATTCTGTAAGGTGGAATTGATATAGGCTGCGTGCCTAGCATCACATTAATCCCAAAGTCTATCTCCCTGTCTGGAGGAACCCCAAGGAGCTCATCTGGAAAGACATCTGAAAATTCATTCAAGACAGGTATGGACTCAAGGCTAGGTGCATCGACATCGGTGTCCGTAACATGGACTAAATGATAGATACACCCCTTCCTGATCATCTTTGCGGCCTTGAGGTAAGAAATAAACCAACCTTTAGACACTATATTTTCCCCCTTCCATTCCACCACGGGCTAATTAGGAAACTCAAACCTCATAGTTATAGTTCGACAATCAAGCTTGGCAAAATATGAGTAATGCCAATCCATTCCCATTATCACATCAAAATCAACCATCCCCAATTCAATGAGATCGGCCATAGGATCCCTACCTCGCACCGTGACAACACAACTTCTATAAGCTCGAGTAGCCAAAATTGACTCACCAACCGGAGTAGATACCGAGAATGGTTCATGAAGTTGTTCTGGTTCTATCCCGAATTCCATAGCAACAAAAGGGGTAACATAGGACAGGGTGGAACCGGGGTCAATAAGTGCATACACATCATGGGATTGGACAGTCAGAATACTTGTAACAACATCTGGAGAAGCCTCTACAGTCTGGCGACCACTCATAGCATAGAACCGACTGGGCCCTCCTGAACTTTGTGCACCACCCCTAGCTACATCTCGCCCTGCGGGTGCTAGGGTACCTCGAGCTGGAGAGGGGGCTGAAGATGTAGAAGCTACTAGACCAAATGACTGAGCTGTGCCAATACCCGCTCCCTGGCGGGATACACGACAATGCCTCTGAATATGACCCCTCATCCCACATCCATAGCATATAGGTAACTCCAAATAGCAAGTCCCTGAGTGCATCTTCCCGCACCTGGGGCGCGGGGACCTCTACTGTTGCTGGGACCTCTCTCCTGACCGACCCCGTTGATGGGATCCCCTGTTGCCCTGACCGAGCCATAAACGACTCCACTACTACTGGTTGGGCCTTGATGGTGGTGCACTGGCTAAAGACTGTGCAACATACTAGGACGACCCTGATGATCCTCCCCTGAAAGATGATCTTCCCCCACCTAGTGACTCCCCCATATTGCCCGTAGACCGGGCCTTGCTGTTACCCTCTCTCTCCATCCTGGTCTTCAATTAATGGTTCTCTGTGGCCTGAGCAAATGCTACCATCTTCCCATAATTCATATCAAAATTCAATGCAGCCGTAGAAACCTCATTAATAGTTAAAGGATTAAGACCCTGAACAAACCGGTGCAGCCTAGCCTCCATTGTGGGCAACATGTGAATAGCATACTTGGACAAGCGGGAAAACTCCATATGGTACTCCCACACACTTCTTCTACCATGTTTCAGATTTTCGAACTCCGCTGCATGGGTTGTCCTTGTCTCAGCAGGCAGAAAATGATCTATAAAGGCATCAACGAACTCACTCCACCTCACCGGAGGGCTCCCCTCCTCGCGGGAATCTTCCCATAACTCAAACCACGGATAGGCCACCCCTTTCAAATGGTAGGCAACCAACTCTACTCTTTCTGTTTCAGTTGCATGCATAACCCTGAGGGTCTTGTGCATCTAATCAATAAAATCCTGAGGGTCTTCTTCTAGATTGGCACCCGTAAATACTGGAGGGTCTAACTATAGAAATCTATTTACCCTGGAACTGGTGGAATCCCCTTGTTGGCTAGATGAACTAGGTGCAACATTTATCCTCTAGGCCTGGGATGCCACTAGCTGTGTCAGCATCTGAATAGCTCCCCTAAGATCCCCATCAGAGATACCAGAATCGAAAGTTGGGACTGGAGGCGGGACAAGAGTATCAATGGGAGGGATTGTTGCATCCCCCGCAGGTGTAGGAACTGGGGTAGTCTTCTCTAGAACAAGAGGACCAGGCAGGGTGATAGCAGGGCGACTACCCTCACCTGCAGCATCAAGCAATGATTCATCAGCCACTTTTGAGGTGGCATTGTCTCTTTGGCCAATTTTTGCTTTCTTCTTAAGTGCCATTTACTGAAATATAGAGCAATGCACCAGTTAGAGGGAGAAATAGTATCACAATTCCTGCACGATTCAGAATACCAAAGAAGGGTGTTATTCCTAATGCCCAAGTAGCCTCCAACTTATAGATGTGGTCGACTTCACACATATAAGAAGGACTCTACTAGACAAGGCTCCGAGGCATCCTAGGACACTTTAAAACCTTAGGCTCTAATACCAAGTTTGTCACGCCCCAACCTCGGGAGGCCCGATCGGCGCTCGATCGAGTGAACCCAACTGAGCAAGCCTTATCAAACACTTCATACCCAAGATAATGAGATTAAGGGATCCGATGCCATTCAATTAGACAATAAAAGGGGTTGTACATTCAACAAGGATAGCTAATTTTATAACACAACCTTAACCATAATTAGGCTTCCAAGATTCCATACAGTTATAGTTTAGAAGAAAGCAAGAGTACAAGGTTACAACATGGTTCATTGACCTATCCAATACCCATACATAACCCACATAAACATCTACGGAGCCTCTAAGGATACAAAAGACAGTGATAACAATGCCGGCAACAAGGCCTCGGCTATACCTCAAAAGTAGAAGTCTACAACAAAAGATGTGCAATATAACCCCTTGAAGGAGAAAGGAGCTCACCAAGACTTTGAGAAGAAGGTACTCCGCTTTGCACGATCGACACTATCTGCAATGGAGCCACCTACATTCATTTAAAAATGGAGCACCCCTGGCAAAAGGGACGTTAGTAACATGGAATAGTACTAGTATGTATAACTAGACACCATCTAGTTATAAAGAACTATCATATCAGACATAAAGAATTCACAAGTATAACTCAATAGCTTTAAACGATTACAACATTATCAATGTAGAAGAATCATGCAATTTTTACATTATGTTTCCATAGCCTTTAGTTTGGGGCATTTCATACTGTTCACCCTTGTTCGCTATATCATTCCAGAGGCACTTGGGGCCACAACTATCACGTTATATATTTGGCACTAGACCATATTTCAAATCATTCCCAATTTCAATGTTATATTTGTAATTTAGGATAATAAGTGCACACAAGAGCAATTAAAATTGTAGGCATAGAGGAGACTTCACATATAGGGCACGACATATGCAGCTTCAATTTCAATTTAAGGTCAAAGCATTTCAATTCATGATTCATAGTCCTTTCCCCTTTTCAAGTTATCAAGAATAACATATTGATCATATTGAGACACACTTTCCACACATATAAGGTTGCAACACTAGTTCAAAAGAAATAACAATCAATAAAATAATTTAATTTTAATCTTACCGTATTCACACAACCACCGATAAAGATCAATTTCTAAAAGATGGGGTTTTAGCCATACATACCTCAACTGAGATCTCCTTAATCCTATAACATTCCGGAATGTTCGCACTTCAATCTATTTAGGCAATATATCACAATTTAACTCATAATCAAGAAAAGATCATAATCTAAGCTCTCTTGAGCATTTTATCGAGCATTTAGTGTTCATTAAGGCCTTATGGTTCTTTTATGCAAGATTACACTAGCCCATTACCCATGCCTCTTTATTTATAATTCCTCATATTCTTCAAGAACACATGCATGCAATGCAATCCCCCTTATCCCCATGAATTACCTCACTAACGACCCCTTGTAGCTATGTGTAAAAATAAGAGCTGAGGTGATAAAGTCTTACCTCTTGGGATGAAGGTTTAGGTCCCTCACTTGATTGTCTTCAATGATTTAACAAGGATTCATGGAGTAATTTTGATAGGAAGCACTTTCCCTCTCTTAGACCCCTCTCTCTCTCGCTCTAAAAGTGTTAGGAATTAGGATCAAAATGAGCTATTGCTCAAGATATAATGATCGGGGGTCGGGTTTAAAATTTAGAAAGCTGGAACCCCGACTCAGATAAGCAATCGCATATGCGATCACATACCTGACATGCGGTCCGCAAAATGGACCGCAAAAATGGTCCCAAAAAATGGACACACTGCTCGGGTATTCAACGGAAATGCGGTCCGCATACTTGTTCTACGGTCGCATAAGTCACCGCAGAACTACCTTCACAAAAATTTCAAGGGAATTATGCAATGACTATGTGGCCCACATACCGATTATACGATCGCATAATTGGCCGCATAGTTAACCTCAAATTAACGAACACACTGATTGGTTCTGTGGCGACTATGCGGTCCACATACCTATTATGCGACCGCATAATGGACCACTGAATCAACATTTTCTGGAAAACTTAGTTTCTTAACTTTTTAACGCACAGATCAATCCAAAAGGTCAGAACCGCGACGAGCTTGCTCGGGTTTTTGAGTAGAATTTCACGAGGCCTTACAATGATGATCCGACACAACATCTTAGAAACTTCTTGGGTGTGTGTGCGATGCATAAGCAAAACCACGTCTCAGATGATGCTATAAGGTTGAGGTGTTTCAAATACTCACCAGCTGGGGATGCAAGGAAATGGCTTCAAAATTTGCCACCAAACTCCATTCATTCTTGGCCTGAACTTGTCCGGGCATTCTTAGCTAAATGGTTCCCACAAAGTAAGAAGTCTGAGCTTTGGGATAAAATTTTCTTTTTCAAGCAGGTACCGGGAGAACATCTACATGAGGCATGGGATCGGTTCAAGTTATATTTGGTGAGGTCTCGCAGCCATGGTTTTTTCAGATTCTATCTTGTTGGAAAAATTCTACATGGGCTTGGATCCTATGAACCAATCTATAGCCAAGAATGCAGCTAACAATTCTTTCATGGACAAATGATTCGCAAGGGTCAAACAAATACTTGACAAAATGGCGAAGCATAATCAAGCATGGCACTCAGAGGACACCACAGGTGGAATTGCATATGGGTTTCCTTCCTTGACCACCATGATCAAGGAAAACCAAGAAAGGGATCAAGTGATTGCAGGGCTTGCCACAAATGTCAATGTGTTGACAAAGATGTTCATAGAAATCCAAATGAAGAAAGTAATTGTGGTGGAAGATGTGAAACCCTTATCAAATGAGGACTTTGAGGAGGCAAACTATGTCAACAACTCTCAAGGTGGATATCAAAGGCAACAATACCAAGGTCAAGGACAACAAAATCAATGGAGGCCTCACCCGCAAGGGCAAGGAAACCAACAGTGGAGAAATGACCAAGGCGGCTCAAATCAAGGTAATTGGAACAACAACAACAACTTCCCAAATTGGAGTTCAAACCCTTATGTTCCTCCAAAGGGTCTGTATTCAAATCAAGGTTCCTCAAGTGAGTATAAGTTGGAAAGCATGCTTGAACGGATATTGCAAAATCAATAGAAGTCCGACACTTCTATGAGGAATATGACCGAGCTTGTTGGTTCTCATACCACATCCATTCAAATATTGGAGATGCAAATGAGAGACCCTTCTAGGGAACAAAATCCAAAGCAAAAGGGACACTTCCAAGTGACACAATTGCGAACCCCAAGGGTAGTGGGAGTGGTCCAACTTCTCATGTCATGGCGATTACTACTCGGAGTAGGAAGGTACTACAAGGAGGGAGTGAACAAGTGGTTAAATTTGAAGAGTCCGAACATGAAGTTGAGGTCGAAGAGCAAAGGGTTGTTGAAGTTGAAAAGGTTCCGGAAGAGTTGAAAGTGCAACAAGAAAACTGGGGCGAGGTAAAGGAAAAGGTAAAAGAGACACCAAAAACTCTACCACCTATTCCTAGACCTCCTCCTCCGTTCCCTCAAGACTTGCTAGGAAGGTTGATGATAGCAAACTCGAAATGTTCTATGACATTCTCAAGCAATTATCGATGAATATTCCATTTGTGGAAGCATTTCAAGAGATGTCGGGTTTCGCTAAATATTTGAAAGATTTGATTACCAAGAAGAGAACCACCAAAAATGAAGTGGTGAATGTGACTCACCGGGTTAGTTCCATCATTGCAACATCTACCGTTCAAAAGAAAGAAGACCCGGGAGCTTTCACCATTCCTTGTACTATTGGGGAACATAACTTTGCAAGAGCCCTTTGTGATAATGGGGCTAGCATCAACTTGACACCTCTTGCCATTTACAAGCAAGCGGGGTTGTGTATGCCAAGGCCCACAAGTATGAGATTGCAAATGGCCGATCATTCCATAAAGAGACCGGTGGGAATTGTTGATGATGTGCTTGTTAAAGTGAGAAAGTTTAATTTACCCGCCGATTTCATAATCCTTGATTGTGCGGTTGACAAAGAGATCCCTATCATTTTGGGGAGACCATTCCTAGCCACAAGAAGAGCATATGGATTTGGAACGATATGAGATCAAATTTTGTGTGAATGATGAAGAGGTCACATTCCAAGCAAGCAAGGGTATGAAACTACCACATGAATATGAGAGTATATCGATGATTGATGTTGTTGATGAAGCGAAAGATGCGGTTGAAATGAAGATGGAAGAACAATGCCTAGGTGAGGCATTGGCGGCTATTTTGGTGAACTTTGATGGTGAAGATATGGAAGGATATATGGAATCGGTAAATGCATTAGAGGGGCTTGGGTCCTACACTTATGCTCCGGCAAAGCTCTCTCTCGACTTGGAGAATAGATCCACTGCTCCCACAAAATCGTCTATTATTGAGCCACCGCAACTAGAGCTCAAACCACTTCCACCACACTTGAGGTATAAATTTCTTAGCTCAAATGATACTTTACCAGTAATCGTTTCTTCTTTGTTGAATGATGTGCAGGTAGAACAATTGTTGGAAGTCTTGAAGGAGCATAGACAAGCTATTGGATGGACAATTGCGGATATCAGAGGGATCCCCGCCGGAATTTGCGAACACAAGATCCAATTGGAGAGTGAGACAAAACCAAGTGTGGAACATCAACGACGGTTGAACCCGTCCATGCAAGAGGTGGTAAAGAAAGAAATCATCAAGTGGTTGGATGCTGGGGTAGTCTACCCTATTGCCAGTAGTTCTTGGGTGAGCCCGGTGTAATGTGTGCCGAAAAAGGGAGGCATGACCATAATTGAAAATGATAAAGATGAGCTCATCCCAACAAGAACGGTGACCGGTTGGAGGGTGTGTATGGATTATTGGAAAGTTCAACATTACCACATGTAAAGACCATTTCCCTATGACTTTTATTGATCAAGTGCTTGATCGGCTAGCGGGAAGGTCATTCAATTATTTCCTTTATGGATATTCCAGCTACAACAAATCAACATAGCATTGGAGGATCAAGAGAAAATAACATTCACTTGCCCTTATGGGAATTTTGCTTTTAGCTGGATGCCATTTGGTTTGGTGGAGGATTTCCTAGAGGTCTTCATGGACGACTTCTTAGTGGTAGGTGACTCTTTTGAGCATTGTCTTTACAATCTTAGACAAGTGCTTAAGAGATGTGAAGAGACCAACCTTGTGCTCAATTGGGAGAAATGCCATTTCATGGTGGATGAAGGTATTGTAATGGGGCATAAAATTTCAAAACATGGCATAGAGGTTGACCGGGCTAAGATCAAGATTATTTCCAAGCTTCCTCCACCTACTTCCGTTAAAGGTGTTCTAAGTTTCTTGGGGCATGCCGGGTTCTATAGGCGTTTCATCAAGGATTTTTCCAAGATTGCAAATCCTATGTGCAAACTCCTTGAGAAAGATGCCAAATTTTTATTTGAAGAGAAATGCCTCAAAGCCTTTGAGGAATTGAAGCAAAGGCTCACCACGTCACCTATTATTGTCACATCCGATTGGTCTCTTCCTTTCGAGCTCATGTATGACGCCAATGGTGTAGCTATTGGAGCAATGCTTGGCCAAAGTCATAACAAGGTTCTCCACCAGTCTATTATGCAAGCGAGACACTCAATGGAGCACAAATGAATTATATAGTGACTGAGCAAGAACTTCTTGTCATTGTTTATGCCTTTGAGAAGTTTCGTGCTTATTTGTTGGGATCCAAGGTGATAGTGTACACATATCATGTTTCTCTTCGCTATCTCATGGCAAAGAAGGATGCAAAGACTCGGTTGATTCGATGGGTCTTGTTGTTGCAAGAATTTGACTACGAGGTCAAGGATCGCAAGGGAACTCAAAATCAAGTAGCGGATCATTTATCAAGGCTTGAAGAGGCAGTGAGGCTAAAGAGATATCTTGAGATCAACGATGCATTCCCGGATGAACACATATTGGCACTTTCTAGCACTTTTGCTCCTTGGTATGCCGATATTGCCAACTACTTGGTTAGTGACCTTATTCTGGATGGATTGGAATCCTATCAAAAGAAGAAGTTTTTGAGAGATTGTTGGCAATACTATTGGGATGAACCATACTTGTTCCGTGTTTGTGCTGACAACATCATCAGAAGGTGTGTTCCAGAAGAGGAGATTATACCAATTCTAAAGGCATGCCACGATTCACCGGTTGGGGGGTCATAATGGGGGAAATCGAACAGCGGCTAAGGTGCTTGAATGTGGTTACTATTGGCCATCAATCTATCATGATTCCAATCAAATGGTCAAGGCTTGTGACCAATGTCAAAGGCAAGGATCAATCTCTAAGAGGCATGAAATACCAATGCACTTTGTGATGAAGATAGAAATCTTTGACGTGTGGGGAATTAATTTTATGGGTCCCTTTGTGAGCTATTGTGGGATGAAATATATCTTGGTGGCAACGAGGCAAGACGTGTGACCACATTCTTGAAGAAAAACATACTCATAGGGCCATTCTTAGTGATGGTGGGTCTCATTTCTATAACAAGGCTTTCACGGGGCTACTAGAGAAATATGGCATCAAGAACAAGGTGGCCACACCTTATCATCTCCAATCAAGTGGTCAAGTTGAAGTTTCCAACCGGGAGATAAATAGCATTCTAGCAAAAACTATCAATGCAAATAGGACTGATTGGTCAAGAAAGTTAGATGACGCATTATGGGCATACCGGACGGCATACAAAACTCCTATTGGCACTTCTCCTTATCGGTTAGTCTTCGGCAAAGCTTGTCATATACCCGTAGAACTGGAACACAAATCCATGTGGGCTCTGAAGAGGTTGAACTTGGGTTGGGCTGAAGCTGCAAATTTGAGGTTAACAGAACTCAATGAAATGGAGGAATTCCGTTTCCATGCATATGAAAGTGCAACTATGTATAAAGAAAAGATGAAGTTCGTCCACGAAAAAAAGATCTTGAAGAGGGAGTTCAAGTCGGGTGACTTGGTCTTGCTCTTTAACTCAAGGCTAAAATTGTTTTCGGGCAATCTCAAATCAAAATGGTCCAGTCCGTTCAAGGTGGAAAATGTCCCTCCTTTTGGAGCTGTGGAACTAGAATCATCGGATGGGCTCCGAACCTTCAAAGTGAATGGCCAGCGAGTCAAGCACTACTTGGGCACAGATGGAGAAAAACATTTGGTGGAGCAACTGGCTCTCAAAGATGGTCCGTGCCTGACCAATGAGTGAATCCAAGGGAACGCCAACTTCGTCGTGCCGCGACACTAAATCAAGCGCTTTATGGGAGGCAACCCATGTGTGGTAACACCCTTTTTGGCCTTTAAGTTTTTAATTTTTTGCTAGATAGATTTAATTGAGCAATTTAAAGTGTTTGTTAGAGTGCAGGGGATTCAAAAAATCATAACACGGGGTAAGATTGCATGAAAAAGGGAAGAAAAATCACCTTGGGTAGTTTGCTGCACATATGCGGTCGCATTTTCACTATGCGGACCGCATTTTGGTCACAAACCAATACATTGTGTTTGGTTAAAATTGGTGATAAAGATGCGACAAGTTGGTGCACTTTGCGGACAACATTTCCACTATGCGATCGCATAGTGCACCACAATTTTGGCTCTCCAACAACTCTCTTGATTCCACCGCATAATACTTATGTGGTCGCATAGTATGTTATGCGGTGACTTACCCGCTGCAAATTGTGTAGGTATCCCCCTCGTATCTCTTCATTCAAAACAGACAATTTTTTTTTATTTTATCAGAAACAAACAAAACAAAAAAAAAGAAGAGAAAAGAAAAGGAGAAGGCAAAAACGACTAGTGCGTGAACTAATATTCCAAGTGTGCTCATAAATGACGCCACTGGTAGGTTTTCCTTGTCCCAATTCCATTACTGTAAGCTTTGGTTTTACATTTGTTCTTGTTCTTGTTTCTCCTGATTTTGCTTCATGTTTTCTTTTTTTCTTTTGTGTTTTGTAGTTAGAGACCTGTTCGTAATGTGCTCTTAGTTAAATAGTGTGTTTTGGGGGTGCTGGGTAGTGAAAATTAGGTCCGCCATTATTGAGAGTTAGTTCAATCGTTGGGAACGATGAAGTTTGCGGCTCGCAAAATCAAAATGCGGTCCGAATTTTTGCCGCATAACTAAATCCTAGTTGGATGAGGAAGATGATCAAATGCGACAACATTGTGATCGCATAATTGATTTGCAGATCGCAAAGTCACCGCATACTGACATAGAACACCCAGTTTAAAAACCTGCTTTTTGCAGCCATTTTGCGATCGTATTTCCCACTTTGCGGTGGAATTTGCGATCACATTTTGTGATTTGGTTTTTTGAGCAATAAGGTATGCGATGGTTATGCGAACCACATAGTGGTTATGCGATCACATAACACATCGCAGACTGAGATCAAGTAAAGAACTATCAGGTTTGCAACAAGTTTGCAGTCCACATAGTGGTTATGCGACCGCATAACCTGTCGCATCCTTAACTTTTCCATGAGTTTTTCTGTTTTCGTTTCATTGTTGCCTACAATGTCGCTCACATTTCACTTTTGTGCAGACATGTCTCCCGAGAAACATACATCCTCTGCCCAGAAAAGGGCATCCTCCAGTCGTCACGCGTCACACGGAAAATGATCACGAACGTATACTAATGTTCCACGTCCCTCCTACTCTGATGAGGAGGAGATCTTGCCTTCAGTTGACCTACAAGTTGAGGCAAGAAGGAAAAGTGGAGATGTCTTCCAACTCCGATTTTGGGTTGATAGGTCTAGGGCACTATATAGAGAAGGGCTCACCAAACGGAAAATCCTGGAAGAAAAGCAATTGAGCTTGAACGGGCTACAAGAGCAGTACCCCCACATAGGAGAACATCAAAGCAAGAAAATGGGAGTGCTTCACTAAACCGCCTGTTGAATATAATGAGACTCTTGTCCGTGAGTTCTATGCATCGTATGGAGCCTCCAAGACTACGCTCCACAAACGCAACAGGATTTTTTGTGACACTATACTGGTTTGGGGGAAGAGTGTGTTCTCCATTAGTGAGATAATTAATGAGATGTACTTCCCTGGCTGGAGATCGGGTGCAGTTGAGTATGCTGCCAAATGGGCAAATAGGGAAAATGAGTGTAGTTGGATTGCTTCTGTGATAGCAAAGGGGACCCCTGCTTGGATCAACCCTGTGCATAAAATATACAAGGAGGATCTCACACGAGAGGGTCGATTTTGGCTCAGGTTTGTCACCTCGCGACTGATACCGTCCAGAAACAAGACTGACATAGGCATTGAGAAAGCTCTTCTCATTGCATGTATTATGGCGTTTATTAAGATTGATGTGGGAGCTCTTATCTTCCAAGAGATAGGGATCCGGGCAAAGCAGCACGCCAATTCACTTCCATTTCCCTGTTTGATCCCAGCCCTTTGTAAAGATGTGAATGTCCCTACCGTCACTCACTGACAGGATAAGGAAGGAGCTGAAGGACATTGATATCACATGCATTAGTGATGTTGTTGCTCCCCCAGAGGTTCAGACTCAGGGTCCAGTTGATATAGAGCCTTCACACTCCCAGACTCCTGTGACCCCTTAGGTTCAAGTTGCATCCACTTCTACTTCACAGCCCGCCTCTTAGTCCACCACTACTCAGCCTTCTGCTGTGCTGCCAGCCGTCTCGAGGCCTGGTCTTATGGCTCAGCATGCCAATGCTAAGGTAGATCAGCTTCTGAAGAACTTGCCCACCCTCATCAAACAGGCTTTGACTCCTATTCAATCCTCAGTGTCAACACTCCAACAACAACAACAAACAACTTATAGGGATCATCTGCAACAGTTTGAGTTGAGGGTTAAGAAGATAGAGCGAGGTGAGGTTAGTGACTTGCCTAGGCTCAGGGAGGAAGTTTCCACTATGAAGACCGAGCTCCACAAGATGCAGAATTTGGAGTTCGATCTATCATCCTTCCTGCCCAAGGAAGGTGAGCAGCGTACAGACACAACGGCACCAGGCTTGGACCTTGACTTCTCCACTCTGATGATGGATATTGCACCTCCGACTGCCGGGGCTTCCCAGCCTCCAGCTCCCCCTGCACATATTGAGATTCCTTTTGAGGAGGATTCCGGACATTCTTCAGAGTCCGAGGATGAGGAGGCAGACAAGAGAGAGGATGAGGAGGATTCATGGTCCACGGAGGAGGATGGACCTCAGGAGAAGGGCAAGCAGATTGCTGCTCCTACAGTTGAGGAAGAGGAGCAAGCAGAAATTTAGGTGGCGATAGAACATTCGCTAGAAGATATGGCCGCCCCTCTAGATCCATCGTCCACTCAGCCATCAACGGGCGAGGCTAGCAGCTCACAGGCCCCAGCTCCAGTATTGGGCCAGCTAGAGATACCTCCTCCATCAGTGGAGGTCACTCCTCAGGCCGAGATCTCATCGATCCCAGCTTCAGCATCAGAGGGTGACCCCACCATCACTTAGCCGACTTTCGACTCCCATAGAGCTTAGTGAGCCTCAGGGAGCCCTTAAACCTTATTTTATGTTCTTATGCATTGGGGACAATGCATGCTTTTTAGTTGGGGGGTAGCTCTGTATATATTGGTGTTTTGTGAAATTGGCAACTGTCATACATGTTTATGCTTTTGTGCTACAAGCAAACTTATGTACTTATTTGTGTTTCATGATTCTGTATATATTGGTGTTTTGTGATTTCAATACATAAGTTATGGTATCCTTATGTATATAAAAAACAAAACAAAAACAAGTAGATAGTTGTCCATCTTTAGTAATTAGCAATGAATTCCCCTTGGTTTTTCTTTGTCGGGTTCTTTTCCAAGGGTGTAATAGTAGAACCAGGACAGTAGAATGAAGCATGTTGACCGGTTTAGTGTACTTGTTTAGTTTCAAGCATGTGTGTCTGTATATAGCATATACCTTTCCATTAATATAAAAAAAAGAAATATCAACTGTGTGAACTTGAGGCTCGCTCTGTGACTCTATGTCTACCTAGAGTTATACATGTATATATGATGAAAGCTTTGAGTTGCCAAGTGTTGACTCGAGTACTTCAAACTATTTAAGCCAAATAGTTCGTGTGCCATGTGTGTAAGTTCTTTATGTAAATAATTTTTGTGTTTACTTCTGCCATCTAGAACTTGCACGGTTGGTTTTTCGATGCTTTAAATAATTACATTTGGTTGGAGAAATGACCTTAGGCAGTCTTTGTGATTTTTGAAAACCAGTTAGCCTTTCAAACAGCCCATTGTATAAATAGCATCACTAGTCACCCCATTTGAACCATTAACCTTTTCTTTCGCTACCTCATTACAAACCTTTCCCTTTTTGTGAAATAATTCCCTCTTTTGAACCCGTCCCTCCTTGAGCATTGAGAATGAGGCTAAAAGCTTAAGTTGGGAGTGTGGTGTCAAGCCGGAAATTGGCAAGGTTGTGCAATGAGTGTAGGAAAGTGTACCCCAAATGTGAAACTACTCAAGCTCCAAAAGCAAAATAAAAAAAACGGTATAAGAAATGTGAATATTTATACATAAGGAGCCTTGAAGAGAATAAAAGAGGGAGTTGAGGTGGCTAAATGGTGGAAAAGTTGAAGCTAATGAAGGCTATGTGATTTGAAAAGAAGCAAAGAACAACAAGAAAGAAAAATGTGATTAGTGTTCAAGGAGGGTGTAGTCACTTGTACTCAAATGCTTATCCGACCATTCCCTAAACCTGCATTACAAGCTTAAAAAGTCCTTATAGGATCTCCAACCGAGCGTTCTTAGAATATAGCGATGAATTAAAATAAGGGCTAGCCTATGGTGTGGTATGTTGTAGCACTTGAAACTCTTTTTGAGGGTGAGTGAATTTGTGAATTCGTCCCTTTTTGTTGACATTGTAAATATTGTGATTTTGGGACTTTCCTTCTAGTAAGGGCACATAAATTGTGAGGTTGGACAAAAGTTGAGTTTTTGAGTCAAATGCAAGTGCACTCAGTTGAGGGTAACATTTTGTCACAATGTTTGAGGCTCAAAGTTTCACAAGTTGAGTAGTTTCTTTTTAAAGATTGATGGTTCAGGAAGGGTAAAACAATCAAAAATGCATGCTTGTAGTACTAACAACAAACACCATCCAAGGTCACTATTGTTTCATATCTTGTAGATGGAGTCTAGAATAGGATAGTGTTGTCTTAGTTGCTTGAGGACAAGCAAAAGTTTAAGTTGTGGGTGTTGATGTGCCAAAGAATTTCGGCACATTTGATACAAATTGCTTAGATTTTAGTTTGTTTTAGATGCAATTATCTTTTATACTTATGTAATTGTCACGACCCCGGTTCGCCCTCCGTGAACCATCGTGACGGCACCTAGTCTCTACGACTAGGTAAGCCTAAACTTGCGGAAGATAACCAAAACTTGTGGAAGTAAAACAATTTAAAAACAGAAATAAGGAAAATAACAATGTTAAATGTGCCGCTCGGCATACACCATATTTATATAGATCTCAAAACTATTATCTAAATTCAAGACCCGGAAACCAACGAATCACAAGCAAAGAAAAAGAAATACTACATACCTCCAACTGCGAAATTTGTCTAATAAGAACAAAAAGTACATAAGGGCTAAATACTAAAAGGTAGGAATAGAAAGGGACTCCTCGATCTGCGGACATGGCAGATATAGCTCGAAATCTCTAAGCAGTCGCCTCTCTCAAGGATGGTAGACCTGAGTAGAAGTACCTGGATCTGCACATGAAAAACATGTGCAGAAGAGGCATGAGTACACCATAGCGGTACTCAGTAAGTGCCAAGCCTAACCTCGGTTGGGTAGTGACGAGGAAGGTCAGGGCCCTACTGAGGTTAAATACAATATAAGAGTTAATAGTGTGGAATAAAACAATATAAATAAGTGCAACAGTAAGAAATAACATAGAATTGACAGAACAATAACAACTAGAATAGAGACAAAACAAACCACGGAAAGAAATACAGCTCAACACAGAGACAACAATCGGGGCACCTTCCAGGATACCGTCCTGTAGTCCCAATTACAACTATCCAGTGGATCTCCCGGGATATCGTCCCGTAGTCCATCATATATATGTCCGAAAGATCTCCCGGGATCTCGTCCCGTAGTCCAACTATCAATGCGCGGGGATCTACCGGAATTCCGATCCGTAGTCCCAAATATAAATACCCAGTGCTGGGGGAATCTACCGGGTGCATTCCCGTAGTTCCATATAACTGTGCGGGGGGAGGGGGGTCTACCGGGAATCTAACCCGCAGTCCCAAAGTAATTGTGCATGGGGATCTATCGGGAATCTAACCCCTAGTCCCAATGTAAACAGACAAGGGGGAGCTACCGGAATCCCACATCCGTAGTCCCAAAATAAATACACAACAACAGCAGGAAGATAAACAGAAATGGCAAAATTTCATATTAAGGAAATAAGTGATTCTAGACTAGCATACTACACAGAATTCAAGTAAGGCAGGTTGAATCAAATAAAGCAATTAAGTCACCTAGACATGCTTTTCTAAGCTAACAACAGGCTTAATAGTGCAAGAAATAGAAACAGGAAAGGAAACATATTAGTATTTACTTACAGAAAACCGGATTTTCAATAATTAGCACAAGTACGCACTCGTGACCTCACGTACAAGGCATTTAAATTACCAAATATACCAATCCTAAGGGGAAGGTCCCCCACACAAGGTTAGACAAGCCACTTACCTTGAACCGGCTAAAAATCAACCCAACACCACGTCTTTGCCATGAGTACTCGACTCCAAGTGACCCAAATCTATTCAATTCAATTGTATAATGTAAATAACACTTCAAGTAACTGATTCTAAAATTAAATTCTAAGCTAATACGTGAAATTATGTAAAATGACCAAAATGCCCCTCGGGCCCACGTCTCGGAATCGGGTAAAATTCACATTTTTAGAATCCTCATACCCTCACGCGTCTAACCATACCAAATTTATCCAATTCCGATACCATTTGGTCCTTCAAATCATCATTTTACATTTTTGAAAGATTTCACAAGCTTTCTTCCCAAATCACGGATTAAATGATGAATCCAATGATGGATACATGTACTCTAGCCAAATATGAGTTAAAGTCACTTACCCCGATGAATTTATTGAAAAAACCTTTGAAAAATCGCCAAAATCCGAGCTCTCTAGGTCAAAATATGAAATAAAACCCAAAACCTCGTATTTATAGAGCACCCCCCGGATTTCCACCGCTACGGACCGTACAAAAACGAGTGCTGTCCGCATAGGTTTTGACTGCATGACAGACTTTAGTATTTCTGCCATACCTTTCTCTACAAATGTCCAAATTGTGATTTCTTTACCTTTCAGGAAACTAGACACGAAGGGCTACAACTTTCGTTTTTGAATCATCCCAAAATTCCTTGTAGATCAAAAGATATGAGTTTCCGAAGTAGGACCAGTGAAAGTTTCCTCACTGCGGACCGTACTGCATTTTGTGCGGCCGCACAGCCCCCACCACGGACTCACTAGATTTTGTGCGGACCACACTGGTGGGTTCCGAGGCCTGCAACTCTTCTGGACCTGCAACAACTATGATTTTCGGCCTAAAACATCCTCGAACCTACCCGGAACTCACCCAAGTGCCCGAGACTTCAAACCAATTGTACCAATACATCCCATGACATCGTTCAAACTTGTTCAAAACTTCGGAACGCTCACAACAACATCAAATCACCAATTTAACATGGGATTCAAGCCTAAGAACTCCAAGAACTCTTAACTTATGCTTTCGATCAAAAAGTCTATCAAATCTCGTCCGAATGATCTGAAATTTTGCAAGCACGTCACATTCAACACTACGGAGCTACTCCAATTCTAGGAATTCCATTCCGACCCTTAGATCAAAATCTCTCTATCGGACCGAAAACTTCAAAAATTCGACTCTCGCCATTTCAAGCCTAAATTAGCTAAGGACCTCCAAAACACAATCCGATCACGCCCCTAAGCCCAAAATTACCCAACGGAGCTAACCGAATCGTCAGATTTCCATTCCGAGGCCGTTTTCACATTGTTCTGACTACGGTCAACTTTTCAACACTTAAGCTCTCATTTTGGGACTAAGTGTCCCAAAACTCCCCGAAACGCAAAACCGAACATCCCAGAAAATTAAAATAGCAGAAATAAACTCGGGAAAGCAATTAATAGGGGATCGGAGCATTAATTCTTAAGATGACCGGCCGGGTCATCACATCCTCCTACACTTAAACATTCGTTCATCCTCGAACGAAGCTTAGAGACATACCTGAAGTAGTGAGAAGATGAGGGTAACGGCTGCGCATATCCTGCTCGGTCTCCCAGGTCGCCTCCTTGACCTGTTGGCCCCGCCATTGAACCTTCACCGATGCAATGTTCTTTGACCTCAGTTTTCTGACCTGCCTGTCCAATATTGCCACTGGCTCCTCAACATAAGATAGATCCCTGTCCAACTGGACTGAACTGAAATCCAACACATGCGAAAGATCACCGCGATACCTTCGGAGCATCGAAACAAGAAATACTGGATGAACTCCTGCCAAGCTGGGAGGTAAGGCAAGCTCATAAGCAACCTTCCCAACACGCCTCAATATCTCAAAAGAGCCAATAAACCTCGGACTCAACTTCCCTTTCTTCTCGAATCTCATAACGCCCTTCATAGGCGAAACCCGAAGCAGAACCCTCTCTCCAACCATATAGGAAACATCACGAACCTTCTGGTCCATGTAACTCTTCTGTCTGGATTGGGATGTGCGGAGTCTATCTTAAATCACCTTAACTTTCTCCAAAGCATCCTGAACCAGGTCTGTGCTCAACAATCTGGCCTCACTCGGCTCAAACCAACCCACCGGGGATCTACACCCCCTCCCATATAAAGCCTCATACGGTGCCATCTGAATACTGGACTGGTAGCTATTGCTGTAAGCAAACTCCGCCAATGGCAAGAACTGATCCCAAGACCCTCCAAACTCAATCACATACGCACAAAGCATATCCTCAAGAATATGAATAGTGCGCTCGGACTGTCCATCCGTTTGAGGGTGAAATGCTGTACTCAACTCCACCCGAGTACCCAACTCATGCTGAATGGCTCTCCAGAACCGTGATGTGAACTGAGTGCCTCTATCTAAAATGATGGACACTGGAATACCATGCAAACAAACAATCTCCCAGATATAGATCTCCGCCAGCCGCTCCGAGGAATAAGTATTACACACAAGAATAAAATGACCGAACTTGGTTAGCCGATCCACAATCACCCAAATAGCATTGAACTTTCTCAAAGTCTGTGGGATCCCAACTACGAAGTCTATGGTGATCCGCTCCCACTTCCATTCCGAAATCTCTATCTGCTGAAGCAACCCATCCGGTCTCTGGTGCTCATACTTCACCTGCTGAGAGTTGAGACATCGAGCTATGAATCCAACTATATATTTGTTTATCCGCCTCTACCCATAGTGCTGTCTCAAATCGTGATACATCTTCATGGTACCCGGATAAATGGAATACCGCAAACTATGGGCCTCCTCTAGAATCAACTCTCGAAGCCCATCAACATTGGGTACACAAATCGGACCCTGCATCCTTAATACCCATCATCACCAATAGCCACATCTCTAGCATCACTGTGCTGAACATTGTCCTTGAGGACAAGTAAATTTGGCTCATCATACTGCCGCTCCCTAATACGATCAAATAAGGAAGACCGAGAAACCACGCAAGCTAGAACCCAACTAGGCTCCGAAAGATCCAATCTCACAAACTGGCTGGCTAAGGCCTGAACATCCATCGCCAGAGGCCTCTCCGATGCTAGTAAATAAGCCAAACTCTCTACCCGGCAACTCAAAGCATCGGCCACCACATTGGCCTTACCTGGGTGGTACAAAATAGTGATATCATAGTCCTTTAGCAACTCTAACCACCTTCTCTGGTGCAAATTTAGATCCTTTTGCTTGAACAAGTGCTGCAAGCTTCAATGGTCAGTATAAATCTCACATGGCACACCGTATAAGTAATGGCGCCAATTCTTCAGGGCGTGAACAATGGCATCTAACTCAAGATCGTGAACAGGGTAGTTCTTCTCATGTATCTTCAACTGTCTGGATGCATAGGAAATCACCCTACTGTCCTGCATTAGCACTGCTCCGAGGCCAACCCTCGAGGCATCACAATCGACCGTATCAGACCCCGAACTTGTAGGTAGTATCAAAATTGGGGCTGTGGTCAAAGCTATCTTGAGCTTCTGAAAGCTCGCCTCACGCTCCTCCGTCCACTGAAACGGAGCACCTTTTTGGGTCAACCTGGGCATAGGGGCTGCAATCGATGAAAATCCCTCCACAAAACGATGGTAGTAGCCAACCAAACCAAGGAAACTACAGATCTTGGTAGCTGATGATGGTCTAGGCCAACTCTGCACGGTCTCTATCTTCTTCGAATCCACCTGAATACCCTCACTCGTTACCACGTGGCCTAAGAATGCCACTAAATCCAACCAAAACTCACATTTCGAGAATTTAGCATATAGCTTCTTCTCTCTTAGAGTCTGAAGCACAGTCCTTAGGTGCTGCTCATGATCTTCCTGACTCCAGGAATACACCAGAATATCATCAATAAAGACAATGATGAACGAGTCAAGATACGGCCAAAACATACTGTGTATTAAATGCATAAAGGCTGCTGGGGCATTGGTCAACCCAAATGACATAACAAGGAACTCGTAATGACCATACCGAGTCCTAAAAGCAGTCTTCGGGATATCTGGCTCCCAAATCTTCAACTGATGGTAACCTGAGCGCAAGTCAATCTTAGAAAACACTCGTGCGCCTTAAAGCTGGTCAAACAGATCATCAATGCGAGGCAAAGGATAACGGTTCTTCACTGTAACCTTGTTCAACTGGCAATAATCAATACACATATGCATAGAACCATCATTTTTCTTCACAAACAAGACATGAGCACCCCAAGGTGATACACTAGACTGAATAAAACCCTTATCAAGCAATTCCTATAACTGATCCTTCAACTCCTTCAACTCAGGAGGATCCATACAATACGGAGGAATAGAAATAGGCTGAGTGCTTGACAACAGATCAATGCCAAAATCAATATCTCTATCAAGCAGCATGCCTGGAAGATCAGTTGGAAACACATCGGGAAAATCATGTACTACTGGGACTGAATCAACTAAAGGGGTACTAATGCTGACATCTCTCACATAAGCTAAATACACATCACACCCCTTCTCAACCATACGCTGAGCTTTAAGAAACGAAATAAATCTACTGGGAGTGTGATCTAAATTATCCCTCCACTCAACATGCGGTACACCTGATATAGCCAGTGTTACGATTTTGGCGTGACAATAAATAATAGCATAATGGGGCGACAACCAGTCCATGCCCAAGATAATATCAAAATCAACCATGCTGAGTAACAATAAATCGGCTCTGGTCTCAAAAACACTAATAGCAACCAAACACGACCGATAAACATGGTCCACAACGAGAGAATCTCCTACAGGAGTAGAAACATAAATAGGGGAACTCAAAGAATCTCGAGATACACCCAAATACGGAGCAAAATAAGAAGACACATAAGAGTAAGTAGAGCCTGGATCGAATAGAACCGATGCATCTCTGTGACAAACCAATATAATACCTGTGATGACAGAATCGAAGTCTACAACCTCGGTACAGGCAGGAAGGGCATAATATCTGGCCTGTCCTTCCCCTCTGCTAGCTGAGCAGGTGAGGTAGAAACTGGTGCTGTGATCATAGCCTGAGAACTCTAAGGAACGCGTTGTGGCTGAGAAGTCTTTGGAGGTGCACTCCTCCCAAGTCTAGGGCAATATCTCACCATATGGTGTATGTGGCCACACTCAAAGCAGCCTCGCGACTGATGTGGCAGTGGGAACTGTGCGGTACGGGTACTCCAAGACCCCTGAACACCTGAAACACTGTGTAAAATATGAGATACAAACTGAGCTGGCTGACCCACAAAACCTCTACCATGTCGTACTTTTCCTCCAAAATAAGGACCAGTGGGTTTCCCTAGTCTACGAGGTCTACTCACTCCCCTATACTCTTCCTCCTGACCTTGTCTGCCCTCTCTCTCTCCTGGACCCATCTATCCTCTACTCGACGAGGGGTCCTCACCACCCGCTGAACTGGGACCATAGGTTATGTCGCTATGATACCTGAGAACTGACCAATGGGAACTCGCTGCTATGGAGTCTGGGTACCTCCCTCGATCTGTGAAGTAGTTGGTACAACCTAAATCAACCCCGCCTGAACTAATGTACCAAACATGCTCAGGAACTGTGCTAATGTCTCTTGAAGTGCTGGAGTAGTAGTAGCAGTAGGCGTATCCGATGCATGGGCTCTAACTGGAACTGCTGGTGACTCTTCGATGATAGCTCGCGTGGGTGATCTAGCTACACCACGTGCGTGTCCTCGACCTCTACCCCGGCCCCGACCTCTAACGGCTCTCATAGGAGACACAGGTGTCTGATCATCTCTGGTAGCACGTGTCCTCACTATTTGTGAGAGAATAGTAGACAGAAGTTTAGGATTGTGATGTCAAAAATCTCACATGACAGCGGAAATCAAATGAAGTGAATTTTCCTAACGGTTACATAGCCTCTCGTAAATAAGTACAGACGTCTCCGCACCGATCAGCGAGACTCTAATAAACTGACTTGTGATCTATGACTCCTATAAACCTAGAGCTCTGATATCAACTTGTCACGACCCCGGTTCGCCCTCCGTGAACCATCGTGACGGTACCTAGTCTCTACGACTTGGTAAGCCTAAACTTGCAGAAGTTAACCAAAACTTGCGGAAGTAAAACAATTTTGAAAACAGAAATAAGGCAAATAACAATGTTAAATGTGCCGCTCGACATACACCATATTTATATAGATCTCAAAACCAATATCTAAATCTAAGACCCGGAAACCCACAAATCACAAGCTAAGAAAAAAAAATGCTACATAGCTCTAACTCCAGAATTTGTCTAATAAGAACAAAAAGTACAGAAGGGCTAAATACTAAAAGGCAGGAATAGAAAGGGATTCTTCGGTCTGTGGACGCGGCAGATGTACCTCGAAGTCTCTAAGTAGTCGCCTCCCTCAAGGATGGTAGATCTGAGTAGAAGTACCTGGATCTGCACATGAAAAATATGCCTATAAGAGGCATGAGTACACCACAGCGGTACTTAGTAAGTGCCAAGCCTAACCTCAGTTGGGTAGTGACGAGGAAGGTCAGGGCCCTACTGAGGTTAAATACAATATCAGGGTTAACAGTGTGGAATAAAATAGTATAAATAAGTGCAACAGTAAGAAATAACATAGAATTGACAGAACAACAACAACTAGAATAGAGACAAAACAAACCACGGAAAGAAATACAGCTCAACACAGAGACAACGACCGGGGCACCTTCTAGGATACCGTCCTGTAGTCCCAATTACAACTATCCAGTGGATCTCCCGGGATATCGTCCCGTAGTCCATCATATATATGTCCAAAGGATCTCCCGGGATCCCGTCCCATAGTCCAACTATCAATGCGCGGGGATCTACCAGAATCCCGATCCGTAGTCCCAAATGTAAATACCTAGTGCTGGGGGAATCTACTGGGTGCATTCCCGTAGTTCCATATAACTGTGCGGGGGGGGGGGGGGGGGCTACCGGGAATCTAACCCGCAATCCCAAAGTAATTGTGCATGGGGATCTATCGGGAATCTAACTTGTAGTCCCAATGTAAATAGACAAGGGGGAGCTACCGGAATCCCACATCCGTAGTCCTAAAATAAATATACAGCAGCAGCAGGAAGATAAACACAAATGGAAAAATTTCATAGTAAGGAAATAAGTGATTCTAGCCTAGCATGCTGCACAAAATTCAAGTAAGGCAGATTGAATCAAATTAAGCAATTAAGTCACCTAGACATGTTTTTCTAAGCTAACAACAAGCTAATAGTGCAAGAAATAGAAACAGGAAAGGAAACATATTAGTATTTACTTAAAGAAAACCGGATTTTCAATAATTAACATAAGTACGCACTCGTCACCTCACGTACAAGGCATTTCAATTACCAAATATACCAATCCTAAGGGAAAGGTCCCCCACACATGGTTAGACAAGCCACTTACCTCGAACCGGCTAAAAATCAACCCAACACCACGTCTTTGCCACGAGTACTCGACTCCAAATGGCCCAAATCTATTCAACTCAATTGTATAATATAAATAACACTTCAAGTAACTGATTCTACAATTAAATTCTAAGTTAATACATGAAATTATGTAAAATGACCAAAATGTCCCTCGAGCCCATGTCTCGGAATCGGGTAAAATTCACATTTTCAGAATCCTCATACCCTCATGCGTCTAACCATACCAAATTTATCCAATTCTAATATCATTTGGTCCTTCAAATCATCATTTTACATTTTTGAAAGATTTCACAAGCTTTCTTCCCAAATTTCATCCCAAATCACGAATTAAATGATGAATTCAATGCCCAGTTGGTTTCATCCTCAAATCCATAACAAAGTTTTCCAGATCTTAAACTTTATTTCGCGATCTACTGTAGCACACATGATTTTTTCTAGAAATTTTGAGCGCTACTGCCTTCTTTGGATTTCTTCTGTTTCTTCTACATCAATGAGGTTTTGAGGCTGCCCATGGCTTCTCCATCCTCTCCCCAGCCTTTGGCTGTGGGAGAGAGGAACTCAACATATGCATCGCTACTGGAAAACAAACAATCTGGACAGTACATCAAGATATTCGAAAACTGCTGCCTAAACAATTTGGGACTCAAGGTCGCTGCCTCGTCGGATGGCTTGCAAGAAGACATGTTTTGATCAGGTTTGATAGACATGACGATTATGTTCTTGCTGCTGCAAAATCTATTAATTACTTAGCAGTTAATGGACAAGAATTACAGATGCGAATTTTTCCATGGACTATTAGTTTCAATCCTAAAGAGGAGACCTCCAAAGCTTTTGTGTGGATATCGTTTCCTAACCTGCCTCCTATGTTATTTGCAAAACAATCATTGCTATCTATAGCTTCAGCAGCAGGTAAGCCATTGTCAATAGATAAAGCAACACAAGAGAAGTCACGACCTAGCACAGCTAGGGTCAAGGTCGATCTTGATCTTTTAGGTAAGCTGCCGTAGAATTTGAGGATCAAATTTGTGGATGAAAAATCTGGTAAGGTGATCGAGCATCTTCAGAAATTTGTTTATGATAATCTGCCCCTGTATTGCACATGTTGTAAGCGTCAAGGTCATGATGTAAATACATGTCATTCGATCTCGACAAATAATCGGGATAGTGGATTGAATGGTGATATTGAGGAAGCTGATGATCCCACGATTGTGGAAAAATTTCAAGGAGATTTGAGATAGATGCTTAATG
Source organism: Nicotiana tabacum (assembly GCF_000715075.1). Taxonomy (NCBI): domain Eukaryota; kingdom Viridiplantae; phylum Streptophyta; class Magnoliopsida; order Solanales; family Solanaceae; genus Nicotiana; species Nicotiana tabacum. The sequence continues at coordinate 109,507,493 of NC_134101.1, forward strand.
AAAAGAGACGACTACATGGTGTAATTGAGGTAGCAAGAACAGCTGGACCAAAAGCAGTGTTAACTGATGCTAATATCCACGATGATCTCAACAAGTCAGGGATCTCAAAGAATTTGGCTATTGTCCCTGTTGATCGTGCCTTAACTAGGTTGTCTCAAGCTATGGCTAAAGAAGCAAGAAATAGAGTGTTGAAAATTCGAGGGAATGTCAATGATATAGTGACAGTAGCAGGAGGTATTGATGCATTGGAGTGTGAAGAGATTGTAGCTACTGCTGTTGCAGCTCCCACTATTGCAGTTGCTACTATTTCGAACTTTGCTGACACTTTTGCATTGAATGTTATAAGTGATCGAGCTGTCGGTGTGGGTTCATCTGATGCCACTGGATTTGTTGGTGTGCAGGCTGGTAAGAAGATTGATCGAGTTGCCTCAGTGGTGGATGGAAAAGGGCAGACTCTGGTGCAACAAGCAGCTCCTGCTGATTCTAAATTTGGTACTGTTCATTGGCAGTAGGTGCACGATCTGTCTCACCAACAACTGCTGTTTCATTTCTTGGGGATCGACATATTGGTAGGGATCCTAATTCTACTGATGCACTTGTTGATTTAATTGAAACACCAGTAGGTGACAAGCATATACCAGTTGAAGGACATGAACTAGTGGAGAAATCAGCTACAACAGGCTACTACAAATTTAGCACCAAGGCAGGAAAATACAAGTTTTCGACGAAAGGACACTAACATTGTGCCCAGCTCAAACATGTTTGAGATTCTTGCAACTAATGAGGGTGGTGGAACTGATGCAATAAGCCTAAATGAAGATGTGATGAACAAGCAACTTGTTCCATGCTCTACCCGTGGAAAAAATCGTCAAGGAACTGATACTTTAGTCGACAATTTCGATTGCCGCCTAAATGCCTCATTGAATACAGGCCAAGCACATAGCGCAACTACTCCAACCTTGCACTTCTCCAGTCCACAAGTGGAACAGATAATTAAAGAGACCCAGGCAGCTATGGGAATGCAAACCAACATGTTTAAACAACCACTAGTGACTTTGAACAAATCAGTTTTTGAAGTTCCTACACAATCTATGGAGTCTTATGGCGAGTATGGAGGAGTTTCTGAGCAACTCATGATATCCACTGGAAACAACAACGAAATTGTAAGATCAAATGTAAAGGAAATGGCCATCAAATCCAAAGCTCCTGATTTCATTCCCAACACTAAGCAACAACATAAAAGGAAAAATAACAACAAAGATAGGTCGATTGGCGAGGCAGCATCAATGCAATCTGGGCAGAAGCAACATACAACAACTGCAGCCGATGTTAACACAAATCCTGGGCAGCAGCAGTCCAATGCAAACACGGCTGGGCAGAAGCAGTCCAATGCAAACACGACTGGGCAACAGCAGTATAACGCAAACATAACTGGAGCTGTAGTAATGGTAACTGATATACCTGTTATTTCGTTGGGGGATAGAAAGTTGCTGGATGCTTTGGGCAGTCCAAAACCACACAAAAGTGCATACTCATCATTCTAAAAAATAACCGGACTGAAGCAGAAATTTTCAGTGACAAACAGACGTGAACCATGTAGTGCAAAGACACTGAAGAGGCATGAACCATTGTGGATGGTTATACAAGATGAAGCTAATCAAAAACTTGATGCCAACTTACATGTTGCCAGCTCCGACGAAGCAAAAGAAGATGAATTGATTGAATCTTGTCCGGAGAAGGCGGCTACAACCAGAGATTTCTCTCCAAAGAATAGTGAAAAAAGAAGGTGACTCAAGAAATAACACTCAGGCAACTACCAATGAGAGCTGCAAAGCAAAAGGGGGTTGCCACCTCCACATCTATGAGGTCCAATAGATAAGAATAAATGAAGAATTTTGAAGATTATTTGAAGACAATTAAAGAGGATTTTAAGAAAGTTCAAATTGAAGAACTCACAAGTTTGATAAATGAGGGGCAAGACTCTAATTTTTACGTTGTTTTAGTTTATCATTTTCAAAGCATCATCATCATTTGTATTAGCGTCATAGAGTGTGTTATTAACTCTATGGCGATCATAGAGTACTTGGTACTTTCAAGTTCCTATTTTTTACATGCTTGCTAGAAGATAAGGCTTTTTCTTTGCCTCAATAGGATTAGTGAGGTAAGGTTTAGCCCGGTTTGTATTGCCTTGCACCTATTCCTTTGGAAAAATATCCACACGGTTATGAGATTATATGGCCTCGTGAGACTTTTGCCCGCAGCTACACCATGAATCCTCTACATGAGGCTGCAATCATGAGGCAATGTGAGGCGCAGAGGAGTGATTATATAGCCAAGGCATATGGGTAATAAAACCGGTGCTAGTATCCCCCTTATTTGTACTTTTCCTAATTGTTGTATTTTTCCTTTCTTTTATTAATAAAAAACTAGCCCTAGGCGCTTGCCTAGCGGATTGCCAAAAAAAAATATATGATGGATTCATGTACTCTAGTCAAATATGAGTTAGAATTACTTACCCCGATGAATTTCTTGAAAAGCCTTCGAAAAATCGCCAAAATCCGAGCTCTCTAGGTAAAAATATGAAATAAAACCCAAAACCTCGTATTTATAGAGCACCCCCTGGATTCCACCATTGCGGACCGCACAAAAATGAGTGTTGTCTGCACAGGTTTTGACTATAGTGATAGGCTTTAGTATTTTGGCCATAACCTTTTCTACGAAGTGCTACAACTTTTGTTTTTGAATCATCCCAAAATTCCTTGTAGATCAAAAGATATGAGTTTCCGAATTAGGACCAGTGAAATTTTCCTCACCGCGAACCACACTGCATTTTGTGTGGCCGCACAGCCCCCACTGCGGATGCACTGGATTTTGTGCGGACCACACTGGTGGGTTCCGAGGCCTACAACTCTTCTGGACCTGTAACAGCTATGAATTTTGGCCTAAAACATCCCGGAACCTACCCGAAACTCACCCGAGTCCCCGGGACTTCAAACCAATTGTACCAACACATCCCATGACATCGTTCAAACTTGTTCAAAACTTCGGAACGCTCACAACAACCTCAAATCACCAATTTAACATGGGATTCAAGCCTAAGAACTCCAAGAACTCTTAACTTATGCTTTCGATCAAAAAGTCTATCAAATCTCGTCCGAATGACCTGAAATTTTGCAAGTACATCACATTCAACACTACGGAGCTACTCCAATTCTCGGAATTCCATTCTGACCCTTAGATCAAAATCTCACTATCGGATCGAAAACTTTAAAAATTTGACTCTCGCCATTTCAAGCCTAAATTAGCTATGGACCTCCAAAACATAATCCGATCACGCCCTTAAGCTCGAAATCACCCAACGGAGCAAACGGAACCATCGGATTTCCATTATGAGGCCGTATTCATATTGTTCCAACTATGGTCAACTTTCCAGCACTTAAGCTCTCATTCTGGGACTAAGTGTCTCAAAACTCTCCGAAACTCAAAACCGAACATCCCGACAAATCAAAATAGCAGAAATAAACTCGGGAAAACAATTAATAGGGGATCGCGGCATTAATTCTTAAGATGACCGGTCGGGTCGTCATAGTAATTTTAGTGTTTTTGCAGATGAGGTTTAAGGTCTTAAGAGCATGAAAATGAATTCAAAAAGACAAGAAAAGAGCAAAAAGGCATCGTAAATGTGTATATGCGATCACAAAGCCAACATGCGAGCTGCAAAATGCACAATGAAATCGCAAACCACAACAGTTTTCTGGGCAAAGTCCAGCGCAAGAAATGCGGTCCAGTCTGCGATCGCATAACCTGTCTGCGAGCCGCAGAATGGACCGCAAACATAACATAAAGGTTGCTGAAGGTAGAAAATGCGACGCGAAATGCGATCGCATTTCTTCAATGTGGACCGCAAACCATGAATGCGATGAAGGCCTTGAAACTGGGGTTGAAATATGCGATGGCCATGTCAAGAATACGAGCAGCATGTCTGTTATGCGATAGATATGCGGTTGCATATTTTACTCGAAAGGGTATTTTTGTCCAAATTTTGTCCCGAGTTTTGACCCACTATAAATAGATTTATTGGAGTTTTGCGGGATAATCTGGTCTGATTTTGGGAGCTATAATACAAGGCTTTAATATTCCCCTCTTTTGGAAGCTTTTGGGTCAAGAATCTTTCACTTTGTAAGCTTTATGGCATTAAATATTCTCTTCCTTTTATATTTTAATATGTGTAGCTAACTTTAAATACTAAGGTAGTGGACCCTAAATTGTCGTTATGTTAATGGGTGTTTAACATTGAATATAAGTATAATGGTTGGTTGATATTTATTTACTTCTCATTCTTCATTTATTGTTGGTGGTTGCAAACATTAACAAGTGCCATTAAATTCTTACTTTACTTGGAAAAGTGGGTTGGAATTTGGTAGAAGTAAATATCAAAGAATCAAGGCTTCGAACCTTGTTTAATAGAATCGCTTAGGAATAAGTGGGTTTTATTTGACATATATTGATTATTCTTAATTGCAACTCTTTTATATTTGGAAAAATAGTAAAGAGGAAACATTACCCAACTATTGGAAAATATTGGGTAGTCATTTAGAAATCATTTGCATATCAAAAGAACCTTCCATTAGAAATATATTATATTAATACCGATAGCATTACACTGCATTGAAGGGGACACAACCTTGGTTTATTTAATCAAATTATTTACACTCTCAATATCGGAATTAGTTATTTCTTCAAACCAAACTCAATTCATACTCTTGTTACCGTTAACCGAATAGAATTACGACTTTATTCAAGTAACACACTATTTGAGTAACCTTTTCACACCTATTCCCTGTGAGATTCGACCCCAACCTTGTTGGGTTATTATATTTGACACCGACCACCTTACTCTATTTAATTAAAGTGTAATTTGAGCGTATCAGTAGCATTGGCTCCTTGGTCAGTTCTGGCTTTCTTCTTGGGTACCATGTACTGAAAGTTGAAAGAATGCACTAGTTAGAGGGGAATAGTTTCAAAACAAGTTTTACCGTACGATCCAGAATATCAAAGAAGGGTGTTATTCCTAAATGCCCAAGTAGCCTCCAACTTATAGATGTGGTCTACTACACACCGATAAGAAGGACTCTACTAGACACAGCTCTAAGACTTCCTAAGACCCTTTAAAACCTTAGGCTGTGATACAAAGTTTGTCACACCCCAACATCGGGAGGCGTGACTGGCGCTCAATCGAGTGAACCCAACTGAGCAAGCCTTTTAGACACCATTTACCCAACTCATTATGATCAAGAAACCATGCTTTCATTTAAATTAAACAGTAGGAAAGATCGTACCTGAAACATTACTAGTTCATTTTATATTACAATCCTTAAACCATTGTTAATTTCCCAAAATTTCACACAGTTACACATTAAAGGAAATAAGAGTTTAGAGTTACATCATGGTCTAGTGACCCATCCAGTACCTGTAAAAAACCCACAAGCCTCTAAGGATACAAAAGATAGTTATGATAACACCAACAACAAGGCCCCGACTATACCTCAAAAACAAAAGGTGTACATCATAACCCCTAAAGGAAAAGGGGCTCACCAAGACTTCTGAGAGGAGGATGCTGCGCTACCTACGATCGGCACTGTCTGCTATGGAACCACCTACATCCATTTAAAAGATGTACCACCCCCGGCAAAAGGGATATTAGTACCATGGAATAGTACTAGTATGTATAACTAAACACAATCTTATTAGAAAGAACAACAATACAAGAATAAAGAAATCATAAGGACTAACAAGGCTTCAAACAATCACCACGTCATCAAATAAAAGGGTTCACATAGCGTTCACATAATTTCCATAACTTTAGGTAGGGGTATTCCTTATTGTTGCATCATCATTCACAATACCACCGCTTTCTTGCGCGGAGTCCGATCACGGCCCAATCGGCTAAGCTTCCTAATTTGAGACATATACCTCAATCACTATTTCATTCTCACTTTCCAGTTTCAATATCAACACAATACCACCATGTGTGTAGTGTCGCGCTCCCTTTTTCTTGTGAAATCGGGTTTATGAAATTTTTGAAAAGTCGCCACCTAATGATTTAAGGTGCCTTAGGGCACCTATAGGGTTCATTTATAACTACGTTTGGTAACTAGAGACAGGATGAGGGCTTGAAATTATCCTAAGGGGAAGGTGTTAGGCACCCCTCAAGATCCACTAGTGTGGTTCCCGGCCAAACAGTTTTTGTGAATTTGTACAATTAGCAAATAAACGAGTATGGCTCAAATAGTAGGGGATTTAAGTTTAAATACACAGGTGTTTGAAAAAAACAATTAATGAAAAGAAAGATTTTAAAAAGAATTACAATTTAAGCATATTTGTCGATGTAAAGGGGGTGTTCTAGGTTTGTTTATAATATGGATCACATCAATGCAATACCCGGTATGACACTCCTCAAGGAAGGGCTACACGTGGTATTAACGCACTGGTCATCATATCCATATACACCCTTTCCCGCCCCGTTAAGGTAATTAAACCGAGGGTTGGTCTCGACCCCTATTGCATGCTGTTACCCGTCCATTCCTATCAGTTCCGGAGGAATTTAGGACTCCTATCCTATAAAAGGGGGTTCTAGGCAGACCCTCAAGTTTAAAGGTAAAATACTAAGGCGACATATAATAAACAAGCAAGACTTCAATTAAGGGGAGCATGGAAGACAAATGAAAGGCTCAGATATACCTCCACACACAGTACACATAAACAACATGACTCATACACAATTAAGGTCTAAATTCAGATCCTAATCATGGTATCTAAGTGATAACAGCAGAGTCAAATTTATTACATGACTTAGAGAAGAAGTCCTAATCAAGGTTGCCTACTGATTTTAACATACTGATAGTTAAACATTAATCACAAAGACGGTTCTGGTTTTTATTTTAAAGTTTATTACCTAAGGCTTGCCTAGGCGTAAAATAATATGCAGCAGTTACCAGAATTATTAAAACAGTTTAGAAGTTACTTTACCTAAAGCATGATGTTCTAAATGTTGCAAAGACATACATGGATTTTGACCAGTTTCACTTAAACAGGATAATCAACATAAGACTGTTTTATGTCCTTTCATGCATTAGTATTTTAGCTAGGTATGACTGAGCGAGTGTGAACGAGATCCTAAAATAGGGTATCTAATGTGAACATATGAAAATGCAGAATGATTGCAGAATTCCTAAATCATGATTTCTAAATGCCCAAAGAATTACAACATGACTTCAAGACGTGCAGGAGCAACAATTTTATGTTGATGTTGTTATTTAGCCTAAACCAGGATTTCTAAGCGGTAAAGTGATGCCAAATGAGATGCTAAAACAGTAAACCTAAGAACATGGTATCTAATGCATGACATACTTTGAATGGGTTGATCTTACACATAGATTCTAATGCGCATATAAGAAATGTAAACCTAAGACATGGTTTCTACCCATTGATGTTGATAGCATATATAACTACCCTCCCTTTTCACTAGCCAACCCTAATAGTTGTTCACAATAGATTATTACAGATCAATACTAAAATGAATTAACATAAGTAGAAAAGAAAAATAAAAAGTAAAAAGTTAGAAAGCCTGAAAACAGGCCCAGATTTCCAACACCTGATTAGGACTTCCTCTTTGAGTTATGTAATAAATCTAACTCCAACACCTCAAATTCCAAGATTGTTTCATTGCCTTTCTCATATCTGGGTGTGTTAGAGTTCCCTAAGGACCTCAAGGGATCCCGGGCAGTGCTCACACCCAGATTTCATAGCCAAGACAGAGTAAGTGCAGTGTGGAAAGGCCAACTTTTATGTGTCCAAGTTCAGGGGGAAATCAAGGGTCCCAAGGCAAGGCTCACACAAAAGGGGCAGAACTTAGTGGTCTAAGAGTAGAGTGAGAGTGCTCGACATAGTTTTGAAGAGTTTAAGTAAGAAAACAGTTTTGAAAAAGGGTAAGCAAGAAATAGTTTTGAAAAGAGAGACTTAATTAGTATAGTTTTATGACAAAGTTTAACCGATGAAAACCATTTGAAGGAGAATGCATACCAATCTCAGAACCAAAACAAAGTCAGTATCACACCAAGGACCAGGAATAGTCCAGCAAACACAAGCAAGGGAATGGGATTGGAGAGACAAATATGGAGCATGTGAGGGCAAACATGTAGCAGGCAGGAACATATACGAGTACACAATCAGAAACTCCTACAGGTTCAGAGGATTAGGGGGGACAATAGGGTATTGGATTAGATTAACATATCAACACCAAACAACTAAGACCATGATCGTACCAATCACGGGGATTCACATAAGAAACACGTACTAAGTATATAGAGACATGCTGGTTATTGACAAGTAAAGCATAACTTAACATGCAGAGGGAATTTAGGATCCTAATTACATGTTGAACAACAAAAATAGTAAATAAAAGCATATCAGAAATACAAGGAATTGTAAAGTAATAGAAACATGTTGGTTTGAGGACTGAAATCTGAATTAGAACATGTTAGTGAAGTGAAGAAAGCAAAAACACAAAGCAGAAATAGGAGAGACGCAGTAGTTAGCCTTGGCTTGCAGCCGGCTAGCTTAGAATAGTAGCAAGTAGCACAGAAGAGAGAATAGAGAGTTTTAGCTGTGTGAGAAAGAGTTGAACAAATTTTTTTTCCTTCCTTATGCTAATGAATGAATAGAGTATATATAGTTTGAAAGCGAGTAGAAGAATAAGGTAAAAAATAATAGTTCAGCAGTAATTATAGAAACAAACGTTAATTAGAATCAATTTAGTATACATACTTCCTTTAATTAAGGAATCATACTCAAACGGTAAGAAACAATGGCAAAATAAGGAAAGGAATCAAGTAAAGCTGCTTATAACACAATAAGGGAGTAGTACAAGTGTAACATAGGTATAGAGCATGCAATTAAGGTCAAGTTCAGATTCCTATTTAAGGAATATATATACATATTAGTTTGACAACAGAATCAGCTAGAGAAATAAGGCAAGAGATATTTCAAATTCCGAAAATCACTAAGGAGATCCTCGAGTGAGGTTCTAATTACAGGGAATCAATATTTATCAAAGGAAATATCACACATGAGCGGAGTAACATGCTATAGGCAAGGATAAACAGGAAACCAACCTTAATTAAAGGGATATCTCAAGAATCAGTAGAGAATATCATGTAAGATCGATGAAGACCAATCACAGGGATTCAAAGACTCACATATAGAGAACAATACCAATTTAGGAGAAATTAGTATAAGCACACATAGGGTAAAAATCATATAAATCAGGAATTCACAGAACGCTAATAAGAAATATATAGATTAATTGAACATAGCACCCCAGGCGAACTCAGAAACTTAAGAAACATTAGAGTTTTTAATAGAATAACTCGGATAAAGGAGAAGGCTCAAACGAACATTTAAACACAGTGAGAGTCATAGATTAATACTAAAAAAATCAGAAGAAAACTGTTTTTGAAAAAGGGGTTAAACCCTAGTTGAAGATGAAGAGTTACTTTAGAAAAATCGGAAAAAACCTTTGAGGAAAACAATAAAAGCTCATAATATACACAGATCTAAGACAGATCTAAAAGAAATCGAAAAATCTTAAGAGTTAGGGTTTCAGAGAACCCAGAGAAGATGAGAAAACGTTAAAATATTACCGGTTTTAGCCGAAAAAGTCATAGATCTTACTCGAACGGCCGGAGGTGGCCGGAAAATGGCATGAAGGACCATGGGTAGGAGTTGAACCGCTCCAGGTTCACTTGAGGACCTCAGGGTAGTGTCAAACTGGCATGGGGTGAAGTAGAGGCCAGGAGATGATGAGAGGCCATGATTTCCGGCGAGGGAGGTGACCGGAGAAGGTGGACAGGGTCCATCGGAGAGGAGGGGAGAAGAGAAGGTTCTAGACAGAAACAGAGATAGAGAGAGGAATATAGAGAGACAGTTGAGAGAGAATTTGGGGGGGGGGAATGAAAGACGGGGTAGTCTATTAGGTTAAATATGGTATGGGGGATCTGGACCGTTGATTAGAATTGATCAACGGTCCAAATTGGACTAGGGATTGGGTCAGGTAGGATTTAGATTTGGGCCTGGGTGTTGGGCTGATTTATTTGGGGTTTTGGGGCTGGTTTAATTGGGTTATAATTGAAATAAAATGGGGCTATTTGTTAAATACCCAATTAAATTAGATAAATACTTAATAAAAATAGCTAATAATTAGATAAAATAAAATTAAAGCTCAATAGGTGAAATTGAGGTAATTAACTAATATTTAAAACATAAAATGACTGATTATTGAATTAAAATAGCATAAAGTATACAATTAGGTTGTAATTGCAAAATTATTGTAATTATAGTCAAACAATGCCAAATTTGCTAATTTGCAAAATAATTAAATCCTAATAGGATTAAAAATGATATATTGATCTAAGAAATACTTTGAAATTACTTTTAATATAATTTATGAATAATTATTAGATATATAGTACTGAATAAATTAGGAAAATAAATTGATAATAATATGGAAAATTATGGAAAAATACCAATTATTATAAAAAATGATTTTGAAGGTATATATGCAAATTTTAAAAATAGATTTCAGGAAAAATTGGGTATTAACAGCTGCCTCTCTTTAATCGGGAAGGATGAAAGAGTTGTCGGGTAAACATATGATGACCAATTTTGATCAAGCGAAACGGTTTGAGGAAATTTAGGCCGCACCCTGGTTTCTGAGTTGCCTACATATCCCTGATTTTACAAGAATTAGTCCGTATGTAGTTTAGGAGTCATCGGCAAAGTATATCGATGAAGTTTTACAAGAACAGACGCAACACATAGGGTTGGACGAACAAGTGATTTACAGGAATGGTTAAGAGAATTTGGGCGGGACTGCTCCTGCCAGGATGACCGTTGCTCGTTGGATTACCTGCAAATAAACGATACAAACATATATTGTGTAATTTAAACATGATGCAAATTCCTGTCGAACCATGAATGTTGTCTTTGGACGGTTAGGAATGGCGTCCTCAGACCATGATGTCCTAGGACACGGGTTGTTCGATGCAGGATTCGCAGGCCATGAAATGATTTTCTTGGGCTATGAGGATGGTGCCTCCGAACCATGACGCCTTTGAATAATGATATGCAAAAGATTGAAAGAGATCCTCAGGATATAACATGGTGTTCTCGGGCCATGAAGATGGTGCCTCCGAACGATGACACCTTTGGATGAGTTGGCGATATTTCAGCCCATGAAGGATGCAGTAGTATGATGCAGACAAGACAAAGCTCAGTCTTGCAAATTGAAGGGCAGAGCTTAGCCCATAAGAGAAACAAGATAAATAGTGCTTGGGATAGCACTTAGTTTCGAAGAAAATTGGAGGCAGAGCTTAGCCTCGAAAGGCAGGAGAGTAACCTTATGCAAAGATACGAATGCAGGTGGAGGTAGAGCTTAAACTCGGAAGGCAGAATGGTAGCCTTGTGCAGATTTGAATGCAGAATAGTAGCCTTATGCAATAAAAATGTAGATGGAGACATCGTTTAGTCTCGGAAGGCAGAATAGTAGCCTTATGCAAGTTGGAAGGCAGAATAGTAGCCTTATGTAAGTTGGGCGGCAGAATAGTAGCCTTATGCAATGCAAATGCAGATGGAGACACCGTTTAGTCTCAGAAGGCAGAATAGTAGCCTTATGCAAATTGGAAGGCAGAATAGTAGCCTTATTGTTACTACCCATATTTTAGCACATGAAAATATGCCATAAATAAATTAATGAGAGCCCGGAAGTGAGATGTCACGTCCCGCAGTATTACATTATGGTGATGTCATGTTTCACAGTATTAAGTTACAACGATATTGCACCTGAAGTATCGTACGTTAAAATTTCGTTTTCAGTTAATTGATGTAAGACTCAGGGATGAGATCATCTTGACGTTAACGTAATTACACTATTTATAGCAAGCAATAAATAAGTGTTATGAAGAATAAGAGGGTACACAGATTAAAGAAAATGAGTTTCGTTGAAAGTAGTCAATTTGGAATAAAATACGGGTCGGCGAGAATACCCAATAATTATGAAATAGTACCATGCAAGGTACCATATGACCACAGTAGTGTAATATATAAAGTATATATGAAGTATTTTAAAAATAAATAGAATTTTAAGTAATTTGTGGTAATTTTTAAATTATGCAGGTAATTGATTAATTACCGGGTAATGGGACATTACTCGATTAACTAATAAGTGGATAAAAAATCTAATAAATTATACCACCCCCACGTGGCAGCCAACCACTTTTCAAACAATGACTCATGGTCATGTTGGAGTAGGTGGCTAGCTACCTAAGCTTTAAAATGAAATGTTTCAGCAATTCAATAAAACTACTCTAGAGATCAAAGTTAAGTTCTTATTTGGACAAGGAAACAGAACCAACGGAAATGATCAACAAATCCTAAAGTAAGAGAATTTTCATTCTTGGTTCAACTAATGTAACGCCAAGAACAGTTGCTCACGCGTTCAAATACATCAACAAGCAGAAGCTTAATTCCGTCCAAGTTTTGTGTTTCTAAAAGAGTACGGTGTAATCTTTGCCAAGAATATTATACGGAGTTTTCCCTACTCCAGGTATGTTAAGGCTATCCCTTCTTTCTTTTGGCATTGTCCAAATTATACTAAAGAAACGAGCAAATACATAGTTTCTATAAATTACTCTATTTATAGAAATAGTAGGGATGTCTATATTCTTGATTACCCATGAAAATTATTATAATCTTCTATTCATAGGTCTTAGAATAATACGCAATTGGAAAAGTTTATCCGCAAGAAATACCGAGATTATTGTGTATTCTTCATGCATTTCACTCATTTATACATGTGCATTGACCCATGACCAAATGGCATTATATACGCGTATATATGTAAATATATGTATATGGGAAAAGGTTACGGCGTTATATACACACCACCACCTGATTAGCTGGTAAATGATGATGATGTTGCCCACAATGGCTGAAATATGATTCAAACAACGTTATATATGCATATATATGTATGTATGTATATGTATATGGGATATGGGAAAAGTTATGGCGTTATATATGCACCACCACCTGATCAGTTGGTATACATTGATGATTTTGCCCACAGTGGCCGGTATGATATATTGGAATGCCCTCAAAGGCTGATGATGTTATGAAACATGTACCTATGCATGGCATGACATTCATACGCATATGCATGACGTTAAAAGTAATTTATGATTTACAAAGTTATTCAGGCTTACAGGTTGAGTCATGTACTCTATATGTCTTCCATGTCTCTTATGTATTTATTTATGTGCCTTACATACTCGGTACATTATTCCTATTGACATCCCTTTTGCTTGGGGACACTGCATTTCATGCCCGCAGGTCCTGATAGACAGGTCGAGAGCCCTCCAAGTAAGCTTTTAGCTCAGCGGAAGATGTTGGTGCGCTCCACTTGCTCCGGAGTTGCTCGTTTGGTTAGTATGATTTAGACGTGTATTGTTTGGTATGGCAGGACTCTGTCCCAACCTTTATGACATTTATGTACTCTTAGAGGCTTGTAGACATATGTCATGTACGTGAAAGATTGTACGGCCTTGTCGGCCTATGTTTTGAATTTATAAAGGATCATGTTGGCCTATTAGGCCCGTATGTCACGTGTATATGATGATGTAATAAGAAAGATACATTACGTTTATACTCGGTTAAGTAAGGTACCGGGTGCCCGTCGCGGCCCATCTGTTTGGGTCATGAAAAAGTGGTATCAGAGCAGTTCTGTCCTAGGGAGTCTATAAGTCGTGTCTAGTAGAGTTTTGTTTATGGGTGTGTCGTGCACCACACTTATAAGCAGGAGGCTACAGGGCATTTAGGACTGTCACTCTTTCTTCTTACTCTAGATCGTGTGGTAGAACTCACTTATAACAATTCAAGTCCCGAACTTCTATTCGTAATAAGACGATGCCTACATTTAGAAAGACGATCGATAAGAGATACAACTGTGGGATTATTGATTTAGAGGAACTCGATTTTGCATCTTGGTTATGATAAGTAAATGTGAGGTCTTTTGCAAATCATGGATGTACTGAAAAGTGTAAGCCTCTTGATAAAGGACCTTAAGGCAAGAATATTTATCCACCTTTATGGTAAAAGACAATGTTTTTAAGAAGTAAAAGAAGCAAGGTGAAGAAGGGTACGATACGCCCAGTTAATGAAGATTATCGATATTATAGTTCAGGTAGAAAAATATAAGCATTAAGAGTTAACCTCAACAGTAACAAAGATATGTATAATTGGCCATACCCACCTCCGTTATGCCTTATGGGGGCTAAAAAGTGTAGTTTAAAAAAAGGACGGAACATCAGGACCCTATGGTGAATGGATTGTTTGTGTTAGATGACATTTCCAAAGGATATTGCAAGTGTGCTAGTAGATCTCCTCGTGAGACACCTAGATGGTGCACCCTAAGATATTAAAGCTAGATATGAGCACTGGAAGCCCTGAAGGAATAAATATTACCTTAGTGTGGCTCCCGCCCCAGTAAAGAAAGAATACTAGGCAATTGAATGTGCCAAGGGATGGAGCAAGGGGATCCAAAGACAAAAGAATGTTTTGTTCGAGTCTTCAGAACAAAGCAGTAGACATAGATAATTAGCGGGAGATGAGAAGAGAGTTAATGAAGTATTATGAGTAAGATAAGATACACGGATGATAAGGGTAGGTCAAAAAAATGATGACAGTATTACAGAATTTACAATTAAGTGAAGGGAAAGACAAAAGATGACATGCCTTGAGACAATGAAAGAAAATGGGCCATAAAGTCATATCCTCACTTCGAGAAACAAGTTCGCAACTCTGACGCAATTACCAAAAGGAAAAGTTAGACCCTAGAGTAATAGAAGCCAGTATGGATTGGTGAACAAGATAAACTAAACATGAAATAGGGACTGAGTGAGTTGATAATAGTCGACATCATAAGAATTTCATATCGTATTCCAGCAATAATAGGACGGACAACAGAAGAAGGTTCATGAGAAATTCAGAGGATGTTCATTTAGGAAGACGTTTCCTTAAAGCAAGCAATGTAAGCAAAGTTAAGCTTAAGGGACTGACTCTATATACCAGTTATATTAAGTGTCACCCTCACGAGTAAGGGGATTTGTCATCCTTGGTACAGAAGGAATGCTGCAAGGCGAGTAAGGATCGTTGATGACGTGAAAGGATATCAAAGATGAAGAGAAAAAAAAACATCTGTAGGCAGGTCGTCATAGCTCCAAGTCTTAGTACTCCCTTAAAGGGGGGAATATGGAGTAATAAATGAATAATGCGGTAAAAAAGAAAAAGGAATGAGATTACACTTATTCAGCTTCTACGTATATGCTACAATTCCAGAACATTATGCAAATACGACATCAATAAGAGGAAGTAAGGGTCCCTGCCCGAGATGTTATTGATAGAAAATGAGTTAGTACGAGACATAAATTAAGACAAAGGAAATAACCCAAGAAAGATTATGAGAAATATTGATACGAGAATGGGTCAACGAGTAGTTAGTAATTGGTTAGGAAGATCCCAGTTATGGCTAAACAAGAAGTTACAGAAAAATCAGTAGATCATGCAAGATAAATGTAGTAAACCCCAACATGGAAAATTCAGCCCCGCAGTTTTGACATTGTAATACTTGAGATATATTCATATAGGAGTTGCAGAAGTTAAAAAGGTACTATATGAGTATTATAGAAATAAAAGAGAGTGCCACTAGGAAGACGGTCAAAATATCAATCCAGAAGCAACCCCACAAGAACAAGGGCGTGGAGATAAGTAATTACGGATAAGTATAGGCAAGGAAGGACAGTAGTAGGTCCGTCAAGTATATGATATAATAAGCTTGCATCTTTACAAGAGTCAAAGGATCCTTCGTAAGTACTACAGTGAAGGACTAGCTTAGGAAATAAGGAAGCAGGCTTCAACCTAAGCACAATAACCTAATGAAGAAAAGGTCATGTAAAAGCAGTCTCACAACAAAAATTGTATGCCCTCCAAAAGAAAGTGGCACCTACCGTGGCTAATGAACGGCGGGAAAGATTGAAGGTAATATTTGAGACTATATGAGTTGCACAAAAGTTCTGGCATATGTGGGAACTAGGACGAGTTAAGTATGCACGCAACAAGGGGTAGAAAGACCAGAAAAAGTAATTGCATACGTTTTAAGAGAGCTGAAATGAAACGAAAGGAATTATTCGATCAATGATCCAGAGTTAGTACATTATGGACACACTCAAGATTTTGGATCATTATATTTGTTGGCAATCATATAACCATAGAAGACTCCAGTATAAGTTAAAAAGAAGAGTTGAGCCCAGGGCATAAACAAATGATTAAATTGTTAAAAGAATGTATCATGGATATTCCATAACGCCCATGAAAGGATAAGGTAATAACTGATGACATGAGCCACAAATTGGAAGGTAGCTTAAACCTACATAAAGGCTGATCGGAAGGAAGATGAAGCTAAAGAGTCACATCACCCAATTAAATCAAGAGTCTGATTATTGGACCTAGAAAATTATAGAAGTTGTGCTAGAACATGACAGAATCACTCTTAATATCAAATGTTCAAGAGAAATAACATAACAACCATAATCTATAATGGCTCTACAAGAAAGCCAGTTAGAAGAACTACCAGCCTCATAAGAAGTCAGTACGAAGCTCCCATCAGATAGTGTATGTAGCAGAGGTGCAATTATTTTAATAGAGCTTCAAGTTGTGGACGTGAATTATACCTATGTGGAGGGAAGGTCATGAAAGAGATAGAAGATACAATGCAAAATTTTAAGGTAAATAAGGTAAATGTGAACAACGTACGAGATACTCATAGGCAGAAGATCGTGAATAATCCATACTTCGGATAGAACTCTATAAGCACAGGAATTCAATATCCAGTAATGACAGTAGCGACATCAGTAGCATACCTTCCAACCTATGGTCTAGGTATCGAAAAGCCTGATTATGAGAGTAAAGGATAGTTAGAGATAATGTGATGTCTCACTTGATGTTCCAAAACAACATAAGGAAATCTATGGTGCAAGCAAGTTGAAGGAAGACCGTAGATAGAATAAATAGATATGTATAGGTCCCAAGCTAAAGTATAGTTGAGCGACAAAGTTTTAACGAAACATGAGTAAGGATGAGGAAAGGCAAGTGAAAGGGTGACGAGAATGGATAAGTCCTCGGGATTGAAACCTATGAAAACAAGAAAGCTAATGGTTTCCTCTAAGTTATAGAAAGTCCAGTATAACTTGAATGAACTCAAAAAAGTCTAAGACTAATAACATTAAGAAGAGATGGAATGTTGCGCTGTTAATAGAATGAGGGTGTGATTATTATAGAAAAAAATGACGTTTGGGCCTTCGATTGAGTAATGATCTAACGAATAAAAGAAAGGGATTTCATGAATTGGACAAGATTAAAATACCCACGCAAGGTAAATCACATTGGGATGCCATGAGATACAGTTATGAAAGTAGGGTATCGCCCCAGGTGGATCAATCTAATCATTTAAGATGTTCCCCGATAAAACGTGAATCCTATCAGAAATATTACATAAAAGGTTAAGTTATCAGGGGTGGATTATGGATCAAAATTGAGGTGAATCCACAATGGATGGATAAAAGTTATAAAGTATGAGAAGAGATTAGGCTGTCATTCTTACGATGAACAGTAATGTGGAAGCATTAGAGGACATAGATTTATACGTATGGGATAAGCAATGAAAGTAACCTGGGATTTGGTAGCAGACCATAGTAACGAGAAGTCGAGGTAAGAGTTATGGCATAATATGACCTATGTAGATACAGTAAAGTCATACGAATGGATAACCACGTCTATAAAAAACAATATTCATAAGTTCGATAAAAAGCGAAGAACTTTAGGATTGGCTAAAAACTGGAGGAAAAAGTAGAGGAGAGTCGCATAAGCACGCTTACAAGGTCAGTATCGTATAAGCTGCATGATGGGAGGTAGCAACAATTATGAGATTGGAAGGAATTTGATCAAAAGTCATGTGTGGGAAAGAGGCCTAAAGGGGGGGAATACCTGGCCTTCGGACTTATTCACAGAACAGTTGCCTAGATGGCAAGATGATTAATAATGTATTCGCAAGAGCTATTGGATAGGAGAACAATAAGCGCATCAGTCAACATTCGATGACGAATGTTCCAAAGGGGGGAATGATGTTACACCCCATATTTTCGTATATGAAAATACGCCATAAATAAATTAATGAGAGCCCGGAAGTGAGAATTCACGTCCCGCAGTATTACATTATGGTGATGTCACGTTTCGCAGTATTAAGTTACAACGATATTGCACCGTGAAGTATCATACGTTAAAATTTTATTTTCAGTTAACCGATGTAAGACTCAGGGATGAGATCATCTTGAAGTTAACGTACTTACGCTATTTATAGCAAGCAATAAATAAGTGTTATGAAGAATAAGAGGGTACACAGATTAAAGAAAACGAGTTTCGTTGAAAGTAGTCAATTTGGAATAAAATACAGGTCGAACGAGAATACCCAATAATGATGAACTAGTACCATGCAACATACCATATGACCACGGTAGTGTAATATATAATGTATATATGAAGTATTTTAAAAATATATAGAATTTTAAGTAATTTATGGTAATTTTTAAATTATGTGGGTAATTGATTAATTACCGGGTAATGGGACATTACTCGATTAACTAATAAGTGAATAAAAAATATAATAAATTATACCACTCCCACGTGGCATCCAACCACTTCCAAACAATGACTCATGGTCATGTTGGAGTAGGTGGCTAGCTACCTAAGCTTTAAAATGAAATGTTTCAGCATTTCATTAAAACTACTCTAGAGATCAAAGTTAAGTTCATCTTTGGACAAGGAAACAAAACCAAAGGAAATGATCAACAAATCCTAAAGCAAGAGAATTTTCATTCTTGGTTCAAATAATGTAACGCCAAGAAGAGTTGCTCGCGCGTTCAAATACATCAACGAGTAGAAGCGTAATTCCGTCCAAGTTTTGTGGTTCTAAAAGAATACGGTGTAATCTTTGCGAAGAATATTATAGAGAGTTTTCCCTACTCCAGGTATGTTAAGGCTATCCCTTCTTTCTTTTGGCATGGTCCAAATTATACTGAAGAAATAAGCAAATACATAGTTTCTATAAATTACTCTATTCATAGAAATAGTAGGGGTGTCTATATTCTTGATTCCCCATGAGAATTATTATTATCTTCTATTCGTAGTTCTCAGAATAATACACAGTTGGAAAAGTTTATCCGCAAGAAATATCGAGATTATTATGTATTTTTCATGCATTTCTCTCATTTATACATGTGCATTGACCCATGACCTGATGGCGTTATATACACATATATATATGTAAATATATGTATATGGGAAAAGGTTACGACGTTATATACACACCACCACCTGATCAGCTGGTATATGATGATGATGTTGCCCACAATGGCTGAAATATGATTCAAACGGTGTTATATACGCGTATATATATATATATGTATATATATGTATATGGGATATGAGAAAGATTATGGCGTTATATATGCACCAGCACCTGATCAGCTGGTATACGATGATGATTTTGCCCACAGTGGCCGATATGATATGATGGGATACCTTGAGAGGCTGATGATGTTATGAAACATGTACCTATGCACGACATGACATTCATACACATATGCATGATGCTAAAAGTAATTTATGATTTACAAAGTTATTCAGACTTATAGGTTGAGTCATGTACTCTATATGTCTTCCATGTCTCTTATGTATTTATTTATGTGCCTTACATACTCGGTACATTATTCGTACTGACGTCCCTTATCCCTAGGGATGCTGCGTTTCATGCCCGCAGGTCCCGATAAACAGGCATAAGGAATTGTTATCTTATTTCGTGGGATGTGTTATGGCTATATATATATAGTTTGTTGTGGCTGGAAATTCTTATAAATAGCTTGATTATGTTACGACTGTTGTTGTAAAGTTTATCTATGTGCTAATTAAGTTAATTGAAGAAGATAACATGAAAAATAAGAGGTTGGCGTTAAAGGTTAATGTGCTAGGTGTGTGGACTATATTTGAAGATTATTCTCATGATGTTATGGATGAAAATGATATGGTAAGAATAAGTATGATATTATAGATGTTGTAGGCAGATTCATGGAAAAAGAATTGGATTCAAACCATATTTTGTTAATCGTATATCAAGCTTGCCGCTCAAAATGGTTGTTGATGTAATCAGAGAGCTTATTGTGAATTATATTATTGTTGTTTGGGCTGTTTGGTGACTTTTGGTAACATATGGGATGTAGTACAAACAGGGGAGGTGTTGTCCGTTTTCTTGTAGAATATTGGTTTCCAAATATGAGAGTTACAACGCTTATATGATGACGACGAAGTCGGTTTACTCATTGTAGACGCAAAAAGATCATATTGATCTTGCTTGACCATTGGATAGAAGATTTTAAAGGTATGTTAAGGATATCTCTTCTTTCCTTTTGGCATGATCCATATGATACAAACGAAACAAGCAAATGCGAATGTGATGACCCGGCCGGTTGTCTTAAGAATTAATGCACCGATCTCCTATTAACTGCTTTTCCCGAGTTTATTTCTGCTATTTTGATTTGCCGAGATGTTCGGTTTTAAGTTTCGGAGAGTTTTGGGACACTTAGTCCCTAAATGAGAGCTTAAGTGTTGGAAAGTTGACCGTAGTCGGAACAGTGTGAAGACGACCTCGGAATGGAAATCTGATGGTTCCGTTAGCTCCTTTGGGTGATTTTGGGTTAGGAGCATGTTCGGATTATGTTTTGGAGGTCCGTAGCTAATTTAGGCTTGAAATGTCAAAGGTTGAATTTTTTAAGTTTCCGGTTCGATAGCGAGATTTTTATCCGAGGGTCGGAATGGAATTCCGAGAGTTGCAGTAGTTCTGTTTTGTCATTTGGGATGTGTGTGCAAAATCTCAGGTCATTCGGACGTGGTTTGGTTGGGTTTTTTTATCAAAAGCGGAATTCGGAAGATTTTAGAAACTTAGGCTTGAATCAGATGTGTTTTGGTTGTTTTGATGTTGTTTGAGGTGTTTTAAAGATTGGTATAAGTTTGAATAAAGTTTTAGGATATGTTGATTCCTTTGGTTGAGGTCCCGGGGGCCTCGGGGTGATTTCAGATGGTTAACGAGAAAATTTAGAAAATGTTGCAGCTGCTGTATTTTTGCTGCTTCTGGTATTTTCGCATATACGGTTTTGGGACCACAGATGCAGTGCCGCAGGCTAAGGACCGCAGAAGCGGATTTTGACCTTTCCTTTAGGTTCCGCAGATGCGGAAGGGACACTGTAGAAGCGGTGTCGCATCTGCGAAAATGTAATCGCAGATGCAGTTTCTGGTATTTAAATGAAAGTCGCAGATGCGACAAAGTTTCCGCAGAAGCGGGACCGCAGATGCTGTCCCAAGGTCGCAAATGCGGAAATCACTGGGCAGAACATATAAATAGTTGCCTTCGTGAATTTGAGCTACTCTTTCACCAATTTCATCCGGATTTGAAGCTTTTGAGAGAGATTTTTGAGGAAAACAAAGGGGAATTGCTTGGAGGTAACATCCTTGAATTCATAACTCGTTTTTATGTGATTAAAGAACTAATTCGTAGTGAGAAATTTGGGAAAAATGGGTAATTAGGGCTTGAGTTTAAGAGGCCTTTAAATGAAGATTTGAGGGGCCATTTGGACTCCGATTTCAGTATTCTTGTTATGTATAGACTCGTGAGAGTACGAGGTTTTCGAAAATGTAAATTTCACCCGATTCCGAGACGTGGGCCAGAGGGGCATTTTGGTTATTTTACATATGCATATTAGCTTAAACTTTAATTGTAGAATCAGTACTTGAAGTGTTATTTACATCATACAATTGAATTGAATAGATTTGGGTCATTTGAAGTCGAGTACTCGTGGCAAAAGCATGGTTTCGGGTTGACTTTGAGCCGGTTCGAGGTAAGTGGCTTGTCTAACCTTGTGTGGGGGACCTTCCCCTTAGGATATGATATATTGATAATTGAAATTCCTTGTATGTGAGGTGACGAGCGCGTACTTGAGCTAATTGTTGAAAATTCAGTTTCTCCTTAAGTATTTCAATTGAGTTCTTTTTCCTGTTTTATTCTACTTGTGAATTTAGCATGTTGCTAGTTTAGAAAAGCATGTTTAGTTGACTTAATTGCCTATTTGCTTAAACTGCCTTAATTGCATTACGTGAAGCATGTTAGGCTAGAATTAACTGTTTACTTGGTACGAAATTTAGCTTAATTGGGTATTCTTGTGTTGCTGCTGTGTGTTTTTACTTTAGGACTACGGGACAACATCCCGGGAAATCCCCTGTATGTATCTATGATCTGAACTGAGGTGCGGGATACCAAGATATCCCTGGCACGTATATTGAGGATACCAAGAGATCATCGGGATATCAAGAGATCCCTAGCATATATTGAGGATACTAAAATATCTTCGGGATACCGAGAGATCCCTAGCATATATTGAGGATACCAAGAGATCCCTAGCCTATATTGGGGATACCTAGAGATCATCGGGATACCAAGAGATCCCTAACATTTATTGAGGATACCAAAAGATCCTCGGGATACCAAGATATCCCTAGCATATATCGAGGATACCAAGAGATCCTCGGGATACCAAAAGATCCCCGGTTATCATCCTTGTTATGAGTGGTACTTCCTTGTGTTTTGCCTTCATCTCTGTTTCCATTATTGTACTCTTATTATCTTGTGTAGATTCTTACTGTAGATTCTCAATTGTACTGCTTATCCTATCCTGTCATCTTTATATTTATTTAATCTCAGTAGGGACCTGACCTTCCTCTTCACTACCCAACCGAGGTTAAGCTTGACACTTACTGAGTACCACTGTGGTGTACTCATGCCCCTTCTGCATATGTTTTTATGTGCAGATTCAGGTACCGCTACTCAGACCTACCATCCTTGAGAGAGGCGACTGCTTAGAGACTTCGAGGTACATCTGCCGCATTCGCAAACCGAGAAGTCCCTTTCTATTCATACTTTTAGTATTTAGCCCTTCTGTACTTCTGTTCTTATTAGATAAAATTCCGGAGTTAGAGCTATGTAGTATTTCTTTTTCTCAACTTGTGATTCGTGGGTTTCCGGGTCTTGGATTTAGATATTGGTTTTGAGATCTATATAAATATGGTGTATGCCGAGCGGCACATTTAACACTGTTATTGCCTTATTTCTGTTTTTAAAGTGTGTTTACTTCCGCAAGCTTAGGCTTACCTAGTCGTAGAGACTAGGTGCCGTCACGATAGTTCACGGAGGGCGATCCGGGGTCATGACAGCAAAACTTTCATAAATGACTCTATTCTTAGAAGTACTAGGGATGACTATGTTCTTGAATCCCCATATGTCATGTTATTATATCATTTGTTCATGGGTCTCAGATAATTACATAAGTTGATAAAGTTTATTTCATGATATTAACTAAAGGCATATTGATCTTATGACATCTCGAGAGATCTTATTGGTTTACTTTTTATGCATTGCATTCATTCATACATGTACATTGACCCATGACCAGATGGCGTTATATACGTGTATAGTATATATACATGGGGTATAGAAAAAGGTTACGATGTTATATATGCACCACTACCTGATCACCTGGTATACATTGATGATTTCGCCCACAGAGGCCGAGATGATATTATGGGATGTCCTCAGAGGCTTGATGATGTTATGTATGCATATACCTATGCATGATATGACATTTATACACATGTACACGACATTATAAATGTTTCATGATTCATAGAGCTATTAAACTTACAGGTTGAGTTCTTTATTCCATGTTTCTTTCATATCTTTTATACACTGTTTTCATGCCTTACATACTTGGTACTTTATTTGTACTGATATCCCTTTTGCCTGGAGACGCTACATTTCATGCCCGCAGGTCCCGACGATAGACAGGTTGCCATTCCTCCAAGTAGGCTATCAGCTCTGCAGAAGGTGTTGGTTCACTCCATTTGCTCCGGAGTTGCCTATTTGGTCAGTACGATTTGGAAATGTATTGATTGGTATGGTGAGGCCCTGTACCGACCTTTATGACATTTATGTATGCTTAGAGGCTTGTAGACAGATGTCATGTATATCTATACTTGTATAGCTTTGTCGGCCTATGTTTTGAGTTTATAAATGATCATGTCAGCCGTATAGGCCTGTATGTCACATGTATAAGTTTGTATACCATGTTGGGTCGTCCTATATCGAGTATTCCCTTATGTTTATTCTGGTTATCTCATGAAGGATTTTTGGTTTATTGGCCCGTGATAGTATGATAAGAAGGATACGTTATGTTGGTACTCAGTTGAGTTAGGCACCGGGTGCCCGTCGCGCCCCTTCGGTTTGGTTCGTGACAAAAGTGATATCAGAGCAGTTGTGTCTTAGGGTGTCTACAAGCCGTGTCTAGTAGATTTTTATTTATGGGTGTGTTGTGCACCACACTTATAATTAGGAGGCTACAGGGCATTTTGGGTTGTCACTCTTTCTTCTTACTTTAGATCGTGTGGTAGATCTCAGTTGTACAAATTCAAACTCCTAACTTCTACTTTATTCATAATATAACGACACCTACATTTACAAAGTCAGTTGGTAAGAGAGTGAATGTGGAAGAGTTGAGTTAGAGGAACTCGATTTTGCATGATGCTTATGATGAGTAAATACATGGTCTTCAGCAGATCATGTGTGTACTAAGATGTGTAAGCTTTTTGATAAGGAGCCTTAATGCATGAATATATATCCACCTATATGGTAAAAGGCAACAAGAGAATCAGAAGGTAGACACAAGTTTTAACCAGTAAAAGAAGCAAGGTGAAGAAGGGTTACCGGTACCCAGTTAGTGAAGATTATTATTATTTACAATTCAGGAAGAGAGATATAAGCATTTTGAGTTACCTTCAACAGTAACAAAGGTATGTACAATTGGCCACACATATCTCAGTATTGCCCTATGGGAGCTAACAGATATAGTTTAAGAGAAGGACAGGATATCGGGCTCTAGCTGGGGTTAGAGTAACCCAAAATGGTGGATGGATTGTTAACGTTTGCTGACATTATGAAAGGATAGTGCAAACATGGTAATAGATCTCCTTGTGAGACACCCAAATGGTGCACTCTAGAATTGTATAGTCAGATATGAATACTGGAACATTCAGAAATTTCAGAAGATAGATAGTGGAATCCTAGAAAGGATAAATATATATCTTAGTATGACTCCTGCCCCTAGAAAAAAGAGAGAATGATAGGCGACCCGAAGAGCCAGTGAGATGAATCAAGGGGAGCTAAAAGTGAGAATATTTTGTTAAAGTTTTCAGAATAAAGTGATATAGAGAAATATTAGCAGGAGAATAAGAAGAGAGTAAATGAAGCATTATGAGTAAGATGTGATAAATGAGTGATAGCGGTAATTCAAAATATGACATGATGAGTAAGTCCATAGTCAAGTTAAGGGAAGACAAGAGGAGTCAGGCCTTGAAATAATAAAAGAGCATAATCCATAAGTTATATCCTCATTTTGAGAAGTAAGTTGGTGACTCCAATGTGATTGTCAGAAGGAAAAATTAGACCCCGGAGTTATAGATGTCACACCTCCTTTTTACTACCCTCGGAAGGGTATAAGGGAGTTTTTTCCAATTTAAGTGACAATCGAAACGGGATTATTTATATTAAAATCAGAGTCTCTACTTGGGATAATTTATGGTGTCCCAAGTCACCGGTTAAAATACCGAATCGAGAAAGTTGACTCTTATTTATGGTCTGCGAACACAGAAATCAGGGTAAGGAATTCTGTTAACCTGGGAGAAGGTGTTAGGCATTCTCGGGTTCCGTAGTTTTAGCATGGTTGCTTTGATCATGCTTGGCTTAATCAAATTGTTCAATTACTCAATTTAAGAACCTATGTGCATTTGCCTTTTAATAAAGAAGTTATCTTGAAAATAGGTCACGCATACATGTACCTATTTGTTTGGCGCATCAAAATCATGTCATGCGAATGTGTCCACAATTAATAACGCTTTATTAATATTAAGAAATTTTGGTTGAAATTGCACGAACGTATACTCCAATTTATTTTAGAATCATAATCGCGTCACGCGAATGTGTCCACAATCACGACGATTTATTTATTAATGCAGGCCTAATATATAAGCCGAACACAAACGCCCTAAAAGTTTGCCTACCCAAATGTGGTCAGTCAAGCATGCTCCTATCGATCAAATTAGTAATGCAAAATAAAGAATTGACAAAATCGTTCACAACTCAAATTGTTGTAATTTCTAGTTCTCTGCCAGGACTATCTATGTTTCTAAAATTCTTTCACGAATCCATGCCTATTCTCAAATGTACGTTGATGTCCATATTACTTACCAAAAACAGAATGTTTCCACTAGTATTCACATGATAGGAAATTCATTTTTAACTTTTAATCCAACATCCCCAAAAACCAATTCACTAACAAATCATATAATTCATAAAGCTAAGTAAATAAAATAAACTAACTAATTCATGTTTGTTCCCATATACTGCATCAATGAGAAACTCCATATAAATCAACCAACTTAAGAAACCTTTAATAGACAAATGAAACAAGCAAAGCAATCACACGATAATCATCAAAACCATGTATATGAAATTAAAAGAGATAGGAAAGAATTGAACCTAGTGTTGGCAATTAATGAGAGTTTCCAACTTCACAACTTTTGGACGCAAAAATGGCTATAGCAAGCGACACAACTGAAACTTGAACCACAGATGCCAGACGAACCTCAAAACGGAAACAACGACTCTACAAAATGAGACTCTGAACCTCGACGGTGCCGGAAAACTCAAACGAGCATGGATTCAGACCCAAACGAGCTTAAACAGTAAATTCCGACAAACAAAAGGGACTCCAACTCTATTTTTGTTGCAGTTTCCTTCTTCAAAATGATACGGAACAAAAGAAACTGAAACATCTTGGATGTTTTCTTACTGTAGTAGCCAAGTTAGTCCACCCCTCCCCTTCTGTCCGTTTGTGCATCTGTGTGTGCGTGTTTGTGAAGGTGATGAAGGTTTTTGAGTAGGGAGATGGCAGAGATGGAGTTTAGAGATGGAGGTGTGGTCGTTTGAGGGCTTCACTGGTTTCAGGGTCGTGAAAATGAAGAAGAAGCAGAACGGATGGGGTCGTTTGGGGTGGGGTCCTGATTTGCTAAAAACGGCCGTTGATCCTTGTGTTCAAATGGCTGAAGCTTTTCGCTGGAGGTTTTATGAAATAGACGACCGGACGGGGGGGTGGGGTCTTCTTTATGAGAATTGCGGCTGCTCCCTCTTTAGTCTTAGGTCTGCGTTTTTGTTTTGAAGAAGAAGCAGCATCTTCTTTTTTGTCTAGGTCTATTTTTGTCCAATCTCCATGGAAAACGGCGGATAGATCTTAGGGGTCTAGGGTCTTAGAGTCTAGGTATTTTTAGTCTAATTTTTGGTTATATAGAAAGGGTTTTTAGGTCAAGGGGTATGGGTTATGTATTATTGGGCCTTAGAATTGGGCCAAAGACCAAAAAAAGGACTACAAGATTAAAATGGAATAAACCAACCCAATACTAACTCTTCCTTCTAAATATACAATTTATAATATAAAAATATAAAACTAATCTTAATTAATTGAACTAAATATATTAAAACATGAAACTATTTTTTGTGTTTTCAAGATTATATAAAAATAAATATAAGGTACTATTTTTGTATATTTTTTATTTAAATTTATGATAGATATATAAACTAAAAGCAACTAAAAAGAAGGAATATTTTTGTAATTTTCATTTTGTGACGAAATAAAATAAAAGAGCCAAAATTAGTTGAAATAGTTATATTAGACCTAAACTAAATATTTTACGCTAAAATGGGTGATATCTCGGGGAGGGTCAAAAATCACATGTCTACAATAGAAATCCCTCTTTGACTGGAAACGCGAAGAGTTTTCAAACAAAGAACGATTAGATAGGTTTTTTGACCCGACCCTTATTTAGGGAGACCAAAAACTAAGAGAAAGGAGAATGTGACCAAGCCCTGGTATCTGAGCTACCTATATATCCTTGGCTATAAAGGAATCAGGCCACGTGTAGTTCAGAAGTGAGTGAGATGAATGAGTATACCGAGGTGGGGAGCCGATCGAGGTGCCATTTCGTTGAGGTTCCGGTCCGCAGTCCTGTTATTACATAAATATCAAAAAATGAAAAAGACTAACTAAGCCTGTCAACTATGAGTTACAAGATTCCTATCTATAAGTCTTCTGAAGCTTGATCTTGAGTCTTGAATGGTTCTTCATGCAGACTTTAGATTTGAACCTCGACGCTTGCTAGCTGTAGGTGCTAGTTCATTCTTCTTCGGATCAAAACCGGACAAGCAATGCTCGTGATTTCAACCATCATGTCTTGAGCAGTATACAACTTTCTCTACTTCTGCATTTGGATTCACTTCTTGCCTTTCTTTTTTTAATTCTGGATTATGACTAACTTTCGTTGATCATCTTAGACTATTGACTAGCATTCTTGCCGCGAGCTTCTTTTGTTACTAACTTGAATTGCATTCTGAAGTGAATTCCCTTGTTTTCCAGGTGGGTGCCTGATTGCCAAAACTTAAACTGTCTTCCTTTGAAACTTGAACCGTTTTCCCTTGTTCTTCAGGTGGGCACCTGATTGCTAAACTTGAACTGTCTTCCTTCGAAACTGCTTTCCCTTGAAACTTGAACTGTTTTCCCTTGTTCTCCAGGTGGGCGCCTGATTGCTGAACTTGAACTGTCTTCCTTCAAAATTGCTTTTCCCTGAAAATTGAACTGTCTTCCCTTGTTCTCTAGGTGGGCGCCTGATTGCTGAACTTGAACTGTCTTCCTTCGAAACTACTTTCCCTTGAAACTTGAACTGTCTTCCCTTGAAACTTGAACTGTCTTCCCTTGTTCTCCAGGTGGGTGCCTGATTGCTGAAACTTTCTGTGTTCCCTCGGAACTGCTTTCCCTTGAAACTTGAATTGTCTCCCTTTGTTCTACAGGTAGGCGTCTGATTGCTGAAACTCGAACTGATTTTCCCTGAAACTGTTTTCCCTTGAAACTTGAACTGTCTTCCCTTGTTCTCCAGGTGGGCGCCTGATTGCTGAACTCGAGCTGACTCCTCTTGAAACTTGAGCTACTTTCCCTTGTTCTCCAGGTGGGTGCCTGACTGCTGAACTTGACCCTCTTTCCCTTGATACTTGAGCTATTTTCTCTTGTTCTCCAGGTGGTTGCCTGATTGCTGAACCTGAATCACTTTTCTTTGAAACTGCTTTCCCTTGAAACTTGAACTGTCTTCCCTTGTTCTCCAGGTGGGCACCTGATTACAACAAAACAGATAAAATAAAAGAAATTTTTCTGCCCCAGTTTGATATTGGGAACATATATGAGTGTTAACCAATTCTTATTATCAAAATAAGTTCTAAGCTAAATTCCCTTATCCTGAAAAATTTCAAACCAAGTCTCATCTCAAAAGTGAAAAACTTAAATGCTAAATTATACTTCCCAAAAGTAAAACTCTCGTCAGACCTTGTCACTTGTGAGGGTCTCAAAACTTACTAAATTCCATTATTCAGGAGGGTACTAGAAACTTACTGTCGAGCTTGTCTGGCACCTACTTTCCTCATAGAGGGTTTCTCCGGAACAAACAAAATTTCCTGCCCCTGTTTCAATCAAAGAAAACTTGTGAGTTTAAACATGGTCGTTGGTTTGCGGCCTTGACTTTGAGGGTGATTGCTTCTTCCCTTCCTATGATAACTTCGATTTCAACTCGAAAGACCTTGCCTATTTATCGACTGACCACTTTCTCTATCACCCTTATCACAGAAAATACCTCTGATCCGTTCAAACTCAATACCATTCATCTGTTGCATTGTGATCATGCATTGACATATACTGAACCTTTGTATTTCACATGAATCCCAAAGCATTTCAATTGCCACCCACTTAGTGCACATGCTATTCTTTCCTGACTTAACCCACTGGCCTTGGCCTTGAGGTCTATTGCTCCTTCACTTGCCATGATAATTTTGATTTTCGCTTGAAAGACATTGCTTGTCATTGGTTAACCACTTTCTTTATCAACCTTATCACATAAAATACCTTTGATCCGTTCACCCAACATCCTCGATCTGTTGTATTGTTCATGAATTGACATATACCAAACCTTTGTATTTTACATGAATCCCAAAGTACGTTGATTGTTACCAACTTAGTGCGCATGTTGTTCTTTCCTGACTTATGCCACTTTGGTGTGCTAGCCATATCCTATTTTGTGCAATTGGAAAGCTGGTGGCAAATTTTGAAGTCATTTCTCACTTGTTCTGACCAAACAGACTCAAGAAGAGGAAGTAAAAAAAAGAACAGAGTAAAGGACAATAGAAAGAGATGATTCCTAACAAGAAAGCTACAAAGTAGAAACTTATCAGATGTGGATACCAACTCTAATGACCATGACATACACCTGTGGCCTAATCTGTCAAGCAAATCTGATGTTCAACTCTTGTTATACCCCTAAACCATGAAACTGGGCTTCAACGCTCTGATTATCCAATATAATTCACGATTCTTATTCGACTTGTAGTGCCTGAAGGGTTTTCACCATCAAGCCTTGCTCATTTTGTTATTTCTCTCAACTCACCATCGCCTTATGGTGCCTGTGAAGGTTTTCACCAATAAGACTCTCTCATTTTGTTCCTTTCTTCTTATTTCCTTTGATTCTGCAGATGATAAGGCATTAACTATGGTAAAAACGTCATATACTCTTGGCATGTCTAACCCGGCATTCTCAAAGATTATCTGGGAGGTCTTTTTGGACTGTAATGTGGCTTTTGGACATGGTTACAAAAAAAGGATATCATAAAGGCTCAAAACAACTTGAATGGGTTAAAAATTACAACTTTTGGAATCAGATCTTTTACAAAACCGCAACTTCTGCCCCAGTTTCTTTGCCTGAGGACTTTTAAATTTTTATTTTGATGGGACTGAACCATGAGGTTGCCTACGTATCCTTAAAAGGAATCAGGTCGAACGTAGTTCATGAAACTACTTTTTGTTACTATTTTCCTTTTTTCTTTCTTTTTCCTTCTTTTTTTTTCTTTCTTTTTCTTTTTTTATATCTCTATTTTTTTCTATTTTTTTTTTTGAATTTTCCTTTTGGATAGAACTTACTAAAATAAACCTATGGGGATATGAACCCCTTTTTTTCGTATGACTTTAACTTGATTCCAAAAGAGGGGAAGTCAAAGAAATCAGTACGGGCTCAAAAGGGTATCGAATGGTATAAGTGTTTGGGTAGCTGAATGAGGGCCTCCCAATCCCTGAAAATGCCAAGTACAACACATGCAACTTGAGGATAAAAATTGAAGATCATGCACAATATTTCTTTCTTTTGCGGCTTCGACATTGATACCATTGATATGCCTTCCACTTTTTTTTAGCAGCTTGTCATGTACAGAACCTCCGTTGGGTGATTCCCTCTTCACAATGAATATCCTCCGTCAATTCAGAGAAAACTTTCTTGACTTTACCTTGTAACTTGAGGTACACTTGAACTCAAAACTTCTTACTTCAAATGGTCTAGGATGCACTTTCCTTTAATGAATTCTTGTTATCCTATTAACTTCCCAAATTATCTGTCCCAGTTTCACACAGTTTGGGCTTTAAATGATCTCAAAATGTCCAAATCTGTACTTATTGCCCTCAAGTGTCCCTATCATCTTCAAAATTATTTCATTGTTTCATGATTAAACTAACTTTTAAGACCAGGCCTAGAATTATGCGTGCATGTCATGTCACTAGAGCCAGCATGAAAAGAACTATAAAAGAAAAAAAGAACTAAACAAAAATGAGTAGAAATAACAGAAAACGAAAATTTGTATTAGACAGACGGTGAAAGGGTTTGAATAACAAGACAAGCAAAATAAACTGGGATACAACCCTGGAACAAACCTAGATAATACTAAATGAGTTACTACGACTAAAGGAACTAGGCAAAATAAAAGGATAAAAGGGTTTGAGTCACAATATATATTCAGATTACAACCCTGAAATAACCCGGACAACAGTAATGACAACAAAATAAATCACCAGAAATCCTCCCTGGCTAGCCAAGAAAAGAGCGTCTTTCCAATTACCAAGCTCGACATCTTAGCCACTGAGTTCCACATCAATATTACCAAGACCATTACAAATTTCAATATCATTAACTTTAGTCAGCAAGTTCCCAAGAGAATTCTCATGCTCCATGTCACCATGCATCATCCCTACAGAGTGTGCATCTTCATGTGCAGGTAAAGGATTCTGCGTGATATGCTGGGTGTCACTATTCTGGATCACAATCCTTTCTTGAATCATTCTTTCTATTTCCCTTTTCGAAGCACGACAATCTTCAATGATATGCCCTTGGACATTAGAGTGGTACATGCGCCGTACAGTAGGATCAAAAACTTTTGCATATGGGTCCGGAGTATAGCCGGGGAGCGGCTCAATCAGGCCAGAATGTTTTAAATTTCCAAACAGGCTTGTACAGGATTCTCCGATTGGCGTAAAACTATTTCTTTGCCTTTGTTTCCCTCCATGCCCCAGTTTTCTAGAGTTGTTGGATGCTCGAAAATGCTGTGAAGGCAAAAGTGCATTATGCGGTGCTGGCGCTCGCCATGAGGAATGACCCAGTGGTTGGGCAGATGACTGAACATTGTTCGGAGGATAATACTGGGGTGAATTATGTGGAGCTCGGGGGTGTTCATGGGGTCAGTATTGAGGCTGAAAGTGTTTAGCATGAATGCCCCCGGATCTTGTCATTGGCGGGATTCAGCAACATCTTTTCTATCAATGGGAAGACTTTCCCGAGCAACTTGTTTGTTCCATCTGAGCCAAAATTCCCTAAAACTTTCCTTGGGTTTCTTTTCCATCTGAGATAGGGAGGAGCGGTCTGGGATAATGTCTATATTGTACTGAAAGTGTCGCACAAAATCTTGAGCCATGTCATCCCATGTATGCCACTTACCGACATCTTGACGAGTATGTCATTCCAAAGCTTCCCCAGTCAGGCTCTCACTGAAATATGCCATCAGCAACTCATCTTTCTCGCCAACACTTCTCATTTTACTGCAATAACCCTTCAGATGGGCTACTGGATCTCCACGCCCATCATACAAATTAAACTTTGGCATATTAAATCCTTTCAGCTTTCTGGATATCTCATCTTGCCCTACTGTCTTAGCAGGCTTTGTAGTCTCACCGGGAGGCTCAAAATGAGGAGCATAAGAGTATGGACCCGAGACCTTGAAAATTGGTTTTGGAGCATAGTGTTGGGAATCAGGGATTTTGAACACAGTCTCGCTAGAGGATCGAGGAAAGGTAGCAGGTGGAGGGGCTGCAAAAACATGAGTGGTCAAAGGAGTAGGATGTGAGGTGGTTCTGAGGGGTGGAGTGTGAAAAGGTTGTGGGAAGATATCTGGATCTATGACAGTGGCAGAATGGTGACAAGGCTTTCAGTGTAGTTAGTGGGAACTGATGGTGGAGGACGCCCACTAATCCAGGCTTGGTATATTTTGGCCATCTGTCCTTTCAACCTCAAGACTTCTTCTTTCAATTCAGATTCTGATTCAACAATTCCATTAGACGGATCAATAACCCCTGTGTCCAACTCTTTGCTAGCCATAGCTACCTTACTCTTTGACCTTGTGTTGTATGGACGAGTTACTTAAAAACCACAAACCAACCACCCTTCTGCTCAATGAAAACAACAAAAAGAACAAAGTGGGGACATCCTGTTAGCATTAGGGAATTTAACAACTAAAAATATAACATTGTGCGCAATGCACCTAGCAACAATTAACGATTCTAGAATGACTTTTAGGGTCACAAGGTCACTTGGCATCATCCCAATTTTGTTCATTTTAATCTTTTCTTTTCTTTCTTTTCTAGCACTTCTTGGCTTGCTCATTTTCCTTCTTCTTTTTTTCTAATTATCACTCTTTTCTTTCCTCTCATTTCTCACATCCTATAATTTCATCTCTTTTTTTTTCTTTTTTACCTTGATGACTACTCTGATGAGAAAAGAGAAATAAAAGAAGAAAATTCTTTTTTTTCTAGACTTAATGTTCTATAACCTATTTCAAACTCAAGCTTAAACGAGCAAATATTTTTTCCCTTTTTTTTGAAACAAATACTCTATGGGAAATTATTAAGGAAAAAATTCTAGAAGAGAAAAATATTTTTTGATTCTTTTTTTAGGAAGGAAATCTAAAGAATAAACCAAAGAAAAATATTTTGAATTTTCATTTGATATCCCTAAAGAAAGATTGCGAAACGAGAAATGAACAAGATAAAAAAAATTGGATTTCAGTTTTTGATAACCTAAGGAAGAAACTCTAAAGATAACACAAGATGAAGTATGTTTTTTTTTTCTTCTATGTACAATATCCTAAAGTTCTAGTAAAAATAAAAAGAATTTTTTTTTATTTTTTCATTAATTTTCCAAAGAAGCACCTCAAAAGAAAATCTTTTTTGGATTTTTGGAATTAATACAAAACTTTTTAAAGAGGTACTAAATGAAAATTCTCTTTTTTGAATTTAGTCTTAATATACTAAAGGAAGTATAAAAGAAATTTTTATTTTATTTTGAGTTCTAGATATTAATTCCCAAGGAAAACCACAAAAGATTATTTTTGAACTTTTAGAGTTAGTATTCTAAAGAAAACATCTAACAGAAATATAAAAACGCAAAATCTCTTCTTTTTTTTGGATTTTTGATTTATTACACATCTTATTTTTCAATACAAAATAGGAAATACAATACCAAAAGACTCAACGTTACTGTACAAAACTAGAAGGTAAAAGACGACATAAAAAGAAAAATAGACTCAAAACATAATAACTAAAAAAATCTCCTTAAGCAACTCATGAATGAGCGATCCTGACTGGATGGTCCTAGGGCGTCCGTCATGCTCAAACTCCGGTAAGTAAATCCATACCTATATGAGAAAATTAAAACCAAATAAAGTTAAAGACCTAGAACGCTATGTGAAACAATAACCCTTCCTGTTGGACATATGCAAGACATGATTATGACTATTTTTTCTAAAACTAACCATGTGGCTAAAAGTGGCTAAAAATGCAAGATTTGGCTAAGACCCCACGAAGCCAAGAACCTAAGACTCACTAGAAGACCGGACCCTATGTGGGTTACCTACGTATCACGCCCTGAAAGACGAGAATCAGGTATGCGTAGTTCGGACAAATTGGATAAGGGCGAGAATAACTAATTTAGAGAAAATATGTTTTTTTGAAAAATGATGAAACATGTAAACTCTTTTTGGATTTTCTTTTCCCAGTTTTCTTGATTTTTTTGATTTTCATGATGAAAAAGTGCAAAATCTTTTTTTTTTGAATTTTCATGTTTTTTTTCTTAACAAACATGTGGCAGAAAACATAATTGGGCCTTACTTGCTTTATTTTCACACTTCACCCTCTCTTTTTCTTCTTTTTTTTATTTGCCCTCAACTATCATTGGACCGCCAAATGACCCCTTTACCCTTGAAGAAATGCAACATTTAGCACATAGGATGCATCAAGATGGTCTGTTATTTTGGGTACATCTGTCCTAGACGGGCCCAACCCCTATGTTGAGTCCCCAAAGTCAAATGCATGTGGTGCAAACAAACGTTCCTACTAGGGATCCAGCATGAGGCTGTGTTTTTTCTAGATTTAAAACCTGGGATTATGTTCTTGACCTGGCTTACCCGAGCGGACAACTCGAGCCGAAGAGGGGGCAACGTACCGGGAGCACTGAAGTCTACCCGGCCATGTTGTTGGACCAGCCTCGTTCTATTTGGTATAACTTCTATAGAAAAATCGGGCCACGCAAACGTGTGCACCATTTTCAGAAGACTCAATGGGGTGGCGTAAGAAGACAATTATTGTCACGACCCTAAATTCGGACGCGATCGTGATGGCGCCTATCGTGAAGACAAGGCCAGCCGACACTACCCATATCAGTATTTAACAGTTAAGCATTAAGAAATAGTCTAAGCATGATCAAATAAACCAAGGTTTAAGCAGTTAATAGCATAATTCGCGGAAAATAACCCAACACAGCCCGATACCGAGGTGTCACTAGTCATGAGCATCTAACAAAACGGAATACTCCAAATCAACTACAGAGTTTAATACAGAAAACCAAGAACATGAAGAAGTAAGATAGGGAAGAGCTCCGGGCTGCGAACGCCAACAACTACCTAGAGACTCCTCGGATCCGCCTGAACCGGAAATGATCAACACTCGGGAGCGGGACCAGATACGCCTGAATCTGCACACAGGGTGCAGGGAGTAAAGTGAGTACTCCAACTCAGTGAGTAATAATCATAAATAAAGACTGAAAGCAGGAAATCATGTAAGGCACAAAGCATGTTATAATGAAGTAGTAAAACCATTAAAATAGTAAACTAGTGAAAGATAGGTAAAAATTCTTTAACTCAAATTTAACTTCATGAAAAGCCTTTTTCAAAAATTAAGCATGGTATTTGAGAGGCAAATAAGAAAAGATAAACACATAAAGGTTCGCCCCTCGGGCACCGTATCAACAAATCTGCCCCTTGGGCAACATCTCAGAACAATACCAGACCCTCGGGCTCAATCTCACATCACAATGGGTACCCGCGCTCACTGGGGGTGTGCAAACTCCTGGAGGGGACCCTTACGGCCCAAGCGCAATATCAAGCCATCTCGTGGTATCATCACTAGGCTCTCGGCCTCATATCAATCAAGCGATCTCATGGCGTACATACCTCAGGCCCTCGGCCTCATAATCAATATCAAATATTTTCTCACAACGTAGGCCCTCGGCCTTACTTAGTCAAAAACCTCGCAAGCCACTCAGGCAATAGTAAAATTGGATTTCTCAGCCCAAAATATCATTTGAAAGATCATTTAAGTGTTAAAATAGAGTAAACATGGCTGAGTGCGAAAACAGTGAAGTATAACATGACTGAGTTCAATTATAAAGTCAAAACAGTAAGGAAATATCAATAAAAGTCCCCTAAGGGTTCAAATAGTTGGCACGAAACCCAAATATGGCATTCAACCCAAATAATGATGATGGCAAATAGATTTCAGTAAAATACGCGGTAAAATAGTCATTCGGGACGGACTAAGTCACAATCCCCATTAGTGCACGACCTCACGCTCATCATCTAGCATGTGCGTCACTTCAATATAGCACAACGATGTGCAATCCGGGGTTTCATACCCTCAAAACATAATTTACAATCATTACTCACTTCTAACCGATCAAATATCTAGCTCGCGACGCCTTTACCCCTCGAATCGGCCTCCACTCGCATCGAATCTATCCAAAATTAGAATCATGGTGTCAAAATATGCTAAGGGAATGAAGCCCAAGCAAAAATAATCAATATACGACACAAATTCCAAAATTACCAAAACCCGACCCTCGGGCCCACATCTCGGAATTCGATAATTTTTATATCAATAGATTCCTTATCTCCCCACGAGTTCTTACATATCAAAAGTTCTGAAATCTGACCTCAAATGGTCCTTCAAATCCTCAATCAAAGGTCTAAATTTCCAAGCCCTAGTTCTTTAATTTTTGGCTTAATTTCCATGATTATTTAGGTGGAATTCACATTAGAATCGAGTTTTAAGTCCAAAAATCTTACCTCCAAGTGATTCCCCTTGAATCCCTCTTCAATCCCCTTCAAATAGCTCCAAAAATGACCAACAATGGAAGAAATAAACCCCACATTCACGGACAAGACGACCTTTTAAACTTTTTTCCCAAGCCTGAAATCCTTTTTCATGAACGCGGTCAAAGCTTCGCGTTCACGAAGCACAAATTAACTTTGACCAATTTTTCCTCTTTCGCGATCGCGACCTCCCCATCGCGAACGCAATGCTTTGCTCAGACCAACCTTCGCGATCGCGTTCCGCCTCTCGCAAATGCGATGAATAAAAATCTACTGAAGCTCAGCTGCCCATTTTCTTCTATGCGAACACGACACCACCCCGCGAACGCGATTCACAACCACTTAGCCCTTCGCGAACGCGTAGCCTTCCTCGCGAATGCGTAGCCTTCCTTGCGAACGCGAAGGCTTAAATTACACCTTCCTCAACTGACTATTCGCGAACGCGAGGGTCCACTTGCGAACGCGGAGAGTAAAATACCTGCAACAGCTGAAACCAAAATCTGCAACTCCAAACATCAAGAAATGATCCGATTGACCACCCGAAACTCCCCCGAGGCCCTTGGGACCTCAACCAAAGGCACCAACATATCCCAAAACCATATTCAAACTTGTAAAAATCTTCAAAACACCTCAAACAACATCAATTCAACCAAAACACATCGGATTCAAGCCTAAGTTTTCAAAATCTTTCGAATTTCGCTTTCGATAAAAAACCCAACCAAACCACGTTCGAATGACCTGAAATTTTCCACACACATTCCAAATGACACAATGGAGCTACTGTAACTCTCGGAATTCCATTCTGACTCCTATATCAAAATCTCGCATGCCAACCAGAAATCGCCAAAATATCAACTTCGTCAATTCAAGCCTAAATCTACTCCGAACCTCCAAAACTTATTCCGATCGCGCTCCTAAGTCCCAAATCACCTCTCGAAGCTATCCGAACCATCGGAACTCACATCGGATCCCTCTAACACATAAGTCAACATCTGGTTGACTTTTCCAACTTAAGCTTCCTCAAAAGAGACTAAGTGTCTTAAACCTTACCAAAATCATTCTGGATTCGATCCGACCAACCCGATACCACATAACACGGATACACAAAGCATAAAGAAGCAGAAATGGGGAAAACAGAGCGGTAACTCATGAGACGGTCAGCCGGGTCATTACAGTTATATACAATTTAAATAATATCGAAACGGTAAATAGATAGCAATTAGCACAAAGGTTCACAAAATACAGTAATATTAACAATAAATAAAGCCAAGTAAAATCATATTAACAAGCTCAAATTCTTGAACTCTGAACCGGAAGTTCTGGGTTGTTGTCCCCAGCAGAGTCGCCAAAGCTGTCACACCTCCTTTTTACTACCCCCGGAAGATTATAAGGGAGTTTTTTCCAATTTAAGTGACAAGCAAAATGAAATTATTTATAATAAAATCAGAGTCGCCACTTGAGATAATTTATGGTGTCCCAAGTCACCGGTTAAAATCCCGAATCGAGAAAGTTGACATTTATTTATGATCCGCGAACACAGAAATATGGGTAAGAAATTTTGTAAACCCGGGAGAAGGTGTTAGGAATTCCCGAGTTCCGTGATTTTAGCACGGTTGCTTTGATCATACTTGGCTTAATCAAATTGTTCAATTACTCAATTTTAGAATCTATGTGCATTTGCTTTTTAATAAAGAAGTTATATTGAAAATAGGTCACGCGTACGTGTACCCATTTGTTTGGCGCGTCAAAATCATGTCACGCGAACGTGTCCACAATTAATAACGCTTTATTAATATTAAGAAATTTTGGTTGAAGTTGCACGAACGCATACTCCGATTTATTTTAGAATCATAATCGCATCACGCGAACGTGTCCACAATCATGACGATTTATTTATTAATGCATGCCTAATATATACGCCAAACACAAATGCCCTAAAAGTTTGCCTACCTAAATGTGGTCGGCCTAGCATGCTCCTATCGATCAAATTAGTAACGCAAAGTAAAGAATTGACAAAATCGTTCACAACTCAAATTGTTTTAATTTCTAATTCTCTGTCAGGACTATCTATGTTTCTAAAATTCTTTCACGAATCCATGCCTATTCTCAAATGTACGTTGATGTCCATATTACTTACCAAAAACAGAATGTTTCCACTAGTATTCACATTATAGGAAATTCATATTTAACTTTTAATCCAACATCCCCAAAAACCAATTCACTAACAAATCATATAATTCATAAAGCTAAGTAAATAAAATAAACTAACTAATTTATGTTTGTTCCCATATACTGCATCAATGAGAAACTCCATATAAATCAACCAACTTAAGAAAACTTTAACAGACAAATGAAACAAGCAAAGCAATCACACGATAATCATCAAAACCATATATATGAAATTAAAAGAGATAGGAAAGAATTGAATCTAGTGTTGCCAATTAATGAGAGTTTCCAACTTCACAACTTTTGGACACAAAAATGGCTATAGCAAGCGACGAAACTTGAACCACAGATGCCAGACGGACCTCAAACCGTAAACAACGACTCTGCAAAATGAGACTCTGAACCTCGACGGCGCCGGAAAACTCAAACGAGCACAGATTCAGACCCAAACAAGCTTAAATAGTAAACTCCGACAAACAAAAGGGACTCCAAATCTGTTTCTGTTGCAGTTTCCTTCTTCAAAATGATATGGAACAAAAGAAACTAAAACATCTTGGATGTTTTCTTACTGTAGTAGCCAAGTCAGTCCACCCCCTCCCCTTCTATCCGTTTGTGCATCTGTGTGTGCGTGTTTGTGAAGGTGACGAAGGTTTTGGAGTAGGGAGATGGCGGAGATGGAGTTAAAAGATGGAGGTGTGGTCGTTTGAGGGGTCACTAGTTTCAGGGTCATGAAAATGAAGAAGAAGTAGAACGGATGGGGTCGTTTGGGGTGGGGTCCTGATTTGCTGAAAGCGGCTGTTGATCCTTGTGTTCAAATGGTTGAAGCTTTTCGCTGGAAGTTTTATGAAGAAGATGACTGGCCGGGGGTGGGGTCTTCTTTGTGAGAATTACGGCTGCTCCCTCTTTAGTCTTATGTCTGCGTTTTTGTTTTAAAGAAGAAGTAGCAGCTTCTTTTTTGTCTAGGTTTGTTTTTGTCCAATCTCCATGGAAAACGGCAGATAGATCTTAGGGGTCTTAGAGTCTAGGTATTTTTAGGCTAATTTTTGGTTATATAGAAAGGGTTTTCAGGTCAAGGGGTATGGATTTGGTATTATTGGGCCTTAAAATTGGGCCAAAGACTAAAAAAATAGACTACAAGATTAAAATGGGATAAACTAACCCAAAACTAACTCTTCCTTCTAAATATACAATTTATAATATAAAAATATAAAACTAATCTTAATTAATTGAACTAAACTATATTAAAATATGAAACTATTTTTTGTGTTTTCATGATTATATAAAAATAAAAATAAGGTACTATTTTTGTATATTTTTATTTAAATTTTTAAAGATATATAAACTAAAAGCAACTAAAAAGAAGAAATATTTTGTAATTTTCATTTTGTGACGAAATAAAGTAAAAGAGTCAAAATTAGTTGAAATAGTTATATCAGACCTAAACTAAATATTTTACGCTAAAAGGGAGAATTCTCGGGGAGGGTCAAAAATCACATGTCTACAATAGAAATCACTATGGGCTAGTGAACAAGATAAACAGAACATAAGTTAGTGGCAGAAGGATTTGATAATAGTCGGCATCGTGAGAATTTCAGAGATCACGTTCTGGCAATAATAGAATGGACAACATAAGAATAACCTTTAAAGGTCATTCAGGAAGAAGATTTCCTAAAGCAAGCACTATGAGCAGAGTTAATCTTAAGGGACTAAGTGTGCCAGTTACACTAGGTGTCACCTTCGTGCGTAAGAAATTCAGTTATCCCTGGTACAGAAGGGTTAGCGCAAGGCAAGTAAGAGTCTGTGAAGATGTGAAAAGATGCCAAAGAGGAAGAGGTAAAATATCTATAAGTAAATCTTCATAGTATTAAATGTTAGTACTCCCCTAAAGGGGGAAGATGGTGTGATATGGTATTAAATCGAAGTTCTGTGGTTCAGGTAACTATGGAATAGTAAAGGAAGAATGTGGTAGAAAAGGGAAAGGAATGAGATTGCATTTATTCAGATCTTATAGATATGATACGGCTCCAAAACATTATGCAAGCACGACACTAGGCAGAGGCAGTAAGGATTCCAGCACTAGATGTTATTGATAAATAAGTACAAATGACCACTTGATACATAAGGAGCCAGTGCAAGGGGTAAGTTAAGACAAAGGACATAACCCAAGAGAGATTACACAGAATATAGATATGAGAATGGAGCAACGAGTAGTTAGTAGGTGATTCAGGAAGAGCCTACTTATGGCTAGACAAGAGGATACAGACAAATCAGCAGATTGTGCAAGATAAACGCAGTGAACCCCAACATAGAGGAGTTAGTCTCACATATATGATGTCATAATCCTCAAGAAATATTCAGATAGGAGTTAGGGTAATTAAAGGTACCGTATAAGTGTTTCAAAAATAAAAGAGACTGCTACTTGGAAGACAGTCAAAAATTTTAGTTCAGA
Organism: Nicotiana tabacum; assembly: GCF_000715075.1. Taxonomy (NCBI): domain Eukaryota; kingdom Viridiplantae; phylum Streptophyta; class Magnoliopsida; order Solanales; family Solanaceae; genus Nicotiana; species Nicotiana tabacum. The sequence goes on from NC_134101.1 coordinate 109,550,032, forward strand.
AGCAACATTATGGGCACAAGGGCGTGGAGGTAAGTAACTATGAATAATTATAGGCAAGCAAGAAAGTCAAAAATTTTGCCGGGTATATGATGTAATAAGCTCGCAGCTTTACAAGAGTCCAAGGGTCTTCCCTAAGTACTACCATGAAAAACTAGCTGAGGAAATAAGGGGGAAAGATTCAACCTAAGCATTGTAACTTGAAAAAGAAATAATCTTGTAACAACAGTTTCACTACTACATTGTATGCACTCCATAAAAAAAAGTGGCACATATCATGACTAATGAATGGGAAGTAAAAAAATCAAAAATGATATCTGAGATAATATGATTTACTAGAAATTCCAGTATTCGTGGGCACTAAGCTAAGCCAAGCATTCATGCAGCAAGTGGCAGGGTGACCAGGAAAAGTAGTTGCTTATGTTTAAAGGAAACTGAGAAGGCACTAAAGGAAATCTATGGTGCTAGCAAGTTAAAGAAAGGTTGCGAGTAGTATGAATAGATATATGTAGTTGGCAAGCTAAAGTATCATAGAGCGACAAGGTTTCAGGTAGATAGGATTAAGGATAAGAAAAGACGAGTGAGAAGGTGACAAGAATAGATAAGGCCTCGGATTAAGCCCATCAAAATAAGAGAGTTGATGGTTTCCGTAAGTTATAGAAAACTCAGTATAGCCTGAATGAACTCGAAGGAGTCTAATACTAGGTGCATTTAGAAGAGATGGAATGCTTTCCTGGTAGTAGAATAAAGGCATAATTGTGATAGATAAGAGGATGACACTTAGGCCTTTGATTGAGTAATGATTTACAGAAGTATTTCATGAATTGCATGGGATTAGAATATCCCCATAAGATGAATCACATTGGGATGCTATGAAATACGATTATTGAAGTATAGTATTGTCCCTAGGTGGATCAGGCAAATAACTTCAGATGTTCCCCGATGAGATGTGAGCCCTAGTGACGATGTATTACGTAAGAGGTTTCAACTTATTAGTGGTAGATTATGGATCAATATTGAGATAAATCAATAATGGATGGATAAAAATTAAAAAGCATGAGATTAGATTAGGCCGTCATTACTAAGATGAACATTAAAGAGGAAACATTAAAGGACTTAGATTTATTCATATAGGATAAGCAATGAGAGTAACCTGGAGTTTGGTAGCAGACCTCAGTAATAATAAATCGAAGTAAGAGTTATGGTTAGTATTACCTACCTAGTTGTAGTAAAGCCATAAGCATAGATAACTGAGGCTATGAAACAAGATATAGCAATAGTCGTAAGTTTGGCAAAGTATCAAGCGAAGAACTTTAGTATACCTATAGATGCCCACAGGGACAGCTTGTCAAAGTTCTATATATGTTCCCAAAGTGAGGCCTAGAAATTGGCTAAAAGCTAGAGGAAAAAATATAGAAGAGTTGCATAGGAGCACATACAAGGTAAGAGTCGTACATGTTGCATGATAGAAGGTAGCAAGAGTTACGAGACTGGAAGGATTCTGACCACAAGTCGTGGTATGAGAAAGAGGCCTAAAGGAGGGAATGTCCTGGCCTTTGAATTTATTCATAGAACAATTGCTCTAGATGGCAAAGGCTGTATTAAAGAATTCATAAAATCTATAGGTTATGAGACTGATAGGCACATCAGTCAACTTTCAAGGACGAATGTTTTAAAGGGGGAATGATGTTACACCCTATATTTTCATACGTAAGAGTACGTCGTAAGTCAATTGATGTAAGCTCAAAAATGAAATCATCTTTGAAAAGCTTATAAAGTAAGTTAATCATATTATCATGGAGGTTACAAATATTTAAGATCATTAATACCAAGTACCAAGAGGGTTGGAAGGCTTAGAAGCTAAACGGATTGAAGAAAATAAGTTTCATCGAAAGTCGACAAGTTGGAATGTTATAACATGTATTTTTGGGGTGAGACTAGAGTACTTAACATTATAATGAGGTTATGTTATGAGTGTTTTTTAGTCGTATGATAGTCGTGCATTATGTTTTGAAGTCAAGCGAGTTGTGGAACAAAAGTTAGCAAAGGTCATCACAAGTTACATTCATAAATGTGCCGATAATGTAGCTGATCTTTTCTCCAAATATACTTGGAATTACGGGGTGATCTACATACCAAATTGAAGAGCTATGAGTCTAGTTTCTAACGCATTTAACCGTTCGTCGAAATAGAAAACTTGCAAACTTATTGCTTTTCATGCGTCGCACTGTGCGTCGCCCCGTACGTCGCACTAGTGCTTTTTCCTTTCAGACCAAAAAAATAGAGTCTCTGAACTTTGGAAATTTCTGACAAAAATTTACACTAATGCATCGCAGTGTGCCTCGCACTAGTGCATTTCTTCAGCAGTTGCTTCTTCCTTGAATTTTGACATCCAGAACTGATCCTCGACCCTTGAACGCGATCCCGGCTTAATTCTTTGGGTTTTTGCTCAAGTATACATGGCCGTCAAGTAATAAATTGACTCGAAAGTCGGATGTCGAACCCACAAAGACTTAGATTAACCATTAACTAAGCAAACTAAAATCAATTTAATGTCCAAGATGATCAAAAGTTTAACTTTTCTATTACAACTACTATTGCGAAATTTAAACACGTAACCAAGGGAGATACAGATTCCAAGATTGTGGTACAACAGAGATGATAACTCGAATTAACAGTAATATAATTAATAAACTTCAATATTCATGACAACCACAACACTAGAACGTGAAGTTTAGCTCCACATAGACATGGTAGCAAGACAATATTTCATCCAAAGAAATGTAAAGATTACTAAGTTTAGCTCAGAATCATTCCTACAAGGCATAAAACACGCAAGTAGTGCAAAATACTAGCGATTAAAGCTCAAACTCAATTAAAGTGTAGCAAATTAGAATATAATAAGCGATTAAAATACGTAATTATAGCCTACCATCAGTATGCAGATTTATTTCAAATTTTTATTGGGTATATGTGGATCAATTCCTCAAATGCTTCACATCCTGTATTTGATTCTTCTAAACCTTCCATTTAACTGCAACCTGAATCTAGTTTGTCTCAATCTTAATGTCAGAGTCATCTTTTTAGCTGTAAAACCTGCATGTCACATGGCATGATATTTAGGCATCAGTCGTTTCTTAAATTTTACTACCTTGTTAGCATTTATCCAGGTTCCATGTCCTCATATATTACATCCTGCTAGAAATATATATCCTTGATCATACCTACGTACAATGAAGACCGCAGGCTTCCTGTCGCCCTTGATGAAACATAGAAGTAAGTACAGAGCTGATTTATCTCCTCTATCTGCTTTGTACCGAGTAACATCTGATCCAGGATAAATAGCTCATACTTTTTGACAGACTAGTCATGTTAACAATAATTTCCCTCTGTATACTGAATGCTGAATGCATTTGACTTTATAACTTGCGGAGGCTGAAGTTTTCTAGATGACTATGTAGTCTGACTCTTCTGTAACTATAGCTGCTAGAGAACCATCTCTTAAAAAGGCTATTATAAATTCTGCTCTTGAAACTCCATTCTTATATTTACCGAGTCTAATGATACAACTGGTTTTGATGGTCTGGTTTTTATCTGTAAATGTTGTACATTTTGCAAATCTCTCATATATGCAGGCTGCAAAGAAGTTTTGTTTTAGGTAAAGTTTCTAACCCATTCTGATCGCTATGGTTAGTGAATTTTGCAACGGTAGCTTAGTCTTACTGTAACGACCCGACCGCTCGTTTTGAGCTTTTGCACTTTGCTCGCTAGTTATCGAGCATGACTTGTCCCGTGTGATGTATTATGACTTATGTAAATTGTTGGTTTTATCTTTCAGGGTAGTCAGAACAAATTTGGAAGGATAGTTCTCAGTTTGAAGCTTGAAATTTGAAAGGTTTGACCAAAATTTTACTTGTTTGTATATGATCTTGGATCGGAATTTTTATGATTTGGTTAGCTCTGTTAGGTAATTTGGAACTTAGGAACGTGATCGGAATGCATTTTGGAAGTTCGTGGAAGGTTTAGGCTTGAATTGGCGAAATTGAGATTGTGGCGTTTTCTGGTTGATAGGTGAGATTTTGATATAGGGGTCGGAATGGAATTCCGGAAGTTTCAATAGCTCCGTTGTATCACTTGTGACGTGTGTGCAAAATTTCAGGTCATTCGGACGTGATTTGGTTGGGTTTTGATCAAAAGCGTAATTTAGAAGTTTTTGAAATTCTTAGGCTTGAATCCAATGTGATTTTAGTGTTTTGATGTTGTTTAGGGCATTCCGAAGGTTGGAACAAGTTTGAATGAGGTTATGGGATATGTTGGCATGTTTGGTTGAGGTCCCGAGGGCCTCGGGTGAGTTTCGGGTGGTCAATCGGACAATTTCATATTGTTTGGAATTGCAGAAAATTTGCTGATATGTCTTGCAGGGAAATGGCCTTCGCGTTCGCGGGTAGGACGTTGCGTTCGCGAAGGGTTAGCTGGTGAAGGCTGGAATTTTAGTCTTCACCTTCGCGAGGCAGTATCCGCGTTCGCGAAGGGCTGTGTGATTGGTCATCGCGTTTGCGTGAAGTGGACCGCATTCGCGTAAAAGGAATTGGGTAGCTCAGCTTCAGGGTATTTATTCATCGCATTCGCGAGAGAAGTTACGCGATCGCAAAGGGTTAGTCTGAGGAAGCATCGCGTTCGCAAGTGGCAAGACGCGATCCCGAAGAAGGATTTTTGGTCAAAGCTGGATTGTGCTTCGCGAACGCGAGGCTTTGGCCGCGTTTGCGAAGAAGGTTTTTGATGTCTGGGCAGAATATTTAAATAGCCATTGTCCGCGATTTTGGGGCTAACTTTCACCATTTTTTGGCAATTTTGGAGCTTTTTAAGAGGATTTGAAGAGGGATTCAAGAGATAACACTTGGAGGTAAGATTTTTGAACTCAATACTCGATTCTTGTGTGAATTCTACCTAATTAATCGTGGAAATTAAGCTAAAAATTGAAGAATTAGGGCTTGAATTTGGAGAGTGTAATTTGGGGATTTGAAGGGGCAATTGAGGTCCGATTTTGAGGTTCTTGGTATGTATAGACTCATGAGAGGATAAGGAACCTATTGATGTAAAATTTATCGGAATTCGAGACGTGGTCCCAGGGGCCGGGTTTGAGAAATTTCGGAATTTTTTATGTAAATTGGATAATTTCGAGTGGGCTTTGTTCTCTTAGCATATTTTAATGGTTTTGTACTAATTATTGCTAGATTTGGAGCATCCGAAGGTCGATTCGTGAGGGCAAAGGCATCGCGGGCTAGAGTTTGGACCAGATCAAGGTAAGTAATGATTGTAAATACTGTCCTGAGGGTTTGAAACCCCGAATTTCACATCGTTGTGCTATTTTGAAGTGACTCACATGCTAGATTACGAGCGTGGAGTCATGCACCGTTGGGGATTGTGACTTGGTCCGTCCCGTACGACTGTCAAGTCGCGTATTTGATTTGAAATCTTATGATATTCCATATTTTAGAGATTGATATTACATTTTGGACTGTATGCCATGGTTGGGGCCTTGTGCCGACCTGTTGAGACCCTTAGGGGCACTTTCACTACTTTTCCTCACTCTATTTGTTTTGAAAGCATATCCTCAGTCATGTTTTACCTGTTATCGTTTAAATCTGGTTTTGTCACTTTACTTCTTAAAATGTGAAAACTGTTTGGGCTGAGTTCCCTGATTTACTGATGGCCCGAGCGATTGTGAGGTTGATGACTGAGATAGACCGAGGGTCTGATTGTGAGGTTGATGACTGAAATAGACAGAGAGTCTGATTGTGAGGTTAATGACTAAAAGAGGTCGAGGGCCTGGTTGAGAGGATTATATATTTATGGATCGGGTTGCACGCCGCAACAATATATATATATATATATATCAGGATGTACGCCGCAGCGATATAGCGCTTGGGTTGTAGGAGCCCCTCCGGAGTCTGCACACCCCCAGTGAGCGCCGTCGACGAGATATATGGATCGGGCTGCATGCCGCAGCGATATATGGATTTATTAAGTGTGAGTGTTGAGTGTGAGCGTTGACCGGTAAGAGTGAGTCATGAGTGACTGAGAGGCTTGCCCGAGGGGCTATAGATATACATGTATGATGCTTTGCCTGAGGGGCCTGTTTATGAACTTACTATTCTTCACTCCTCCTTAAAGTGAGTTTTTATCGAATATATTGATTTAATTATTGCTTTCACTCATCTTTAGATCGAGCCTCTATGGAAAATGTTGAGCAAACGTTTTAAAACAACTTTCATTCAAACTGAAGTTTTTAAGTTATGAAATGGGTATAAATTTTTGTTTTGCCGAGAGGCTGTATACGAACTATATTTTGCCCGAGGAGCCGATTATGATTTTCATCACTTCCACTACCGATTATGATATTTTTATCACTTTCACTATATATATATTTCATTAAACCTATATTGAAAAGGTTAGAAAGATAAATTTTAAAGGATTTTACTGAAGTTGGGAGTTTAACGAAATGATTTGAATGGTATCCTGATTTGGGAACATGTTGTAATCATTGTGGTGCTATGACGTGGTTGACGTGTTTTCTTACTGCTCAGTCTTTATTTACTCTTATTACTTACCGGGATGGAGTACTCACATTACTCCTTGCACCTCGTGTGCAGTTTCAGGTATTTCGGAACCCGGTAGCGGGTGTTGATTGCTCAGAGGCGGAGTCGTCGGAGTTAGCAAGGTGGTTGCACGACGTTCGCAGCATTGCTTTCCTTCCTCTCATTTTCATTACTGTATTTAGTATATTTTTAGATTCTGGTTGTATTCGGACCTTGGTAGATGTTCATGACTAGTGACATCCCGATCGAGCTTGTGTAATTATTCCGCACTTTTCTTCAAAAATTTTATTATGAGAATTATTGTTTATAAATAGTATAAAAACAACTTTTATTAGAAAATAGTTGATTCGAAAGTTGTGTCGGCTGGCCTAGTTTCACGATAGGCGTCATCACGACCGGATCGATTTTGGGTCGTGACGCTTATCTTGATGAACAGAATCCATCTCCTAAATATTAATTTTTGTTGGTTACTGAGGCATAAAGGTGCACTCTTTATTTAGCTCACCTTATATACTGGTGTCTTGTTCGTAATTTGTTGAGCTTGATTCATATTTTAAAATTAGTCCCTCCGTCTTAATTTATGTGAACCTATTTGATTGGACACAGAATTTAAAAAAAGAGGGAAATTTTTTGAATTTGTGATGTAAAATGAGGCACATATTTTGTGTGGCTATAAATTATTGTATAAAAATAAATTATTTCTAAATAAAGGAAAAAGTCATTTTTCTTGGCACGAACTAAAAATGAAATATTTTCATATAAATTGAAAGGGAGGGAGTATAACTTTTGGAGCCATGTGAATGTTGTCTATTAATTCCCTGTCTATTAGAAGATTAAAGGGCTAAGCAAGTACTTTTCTTTGATAATGATTTTTGTCACCTTTTTGGTGTTATGTCAGTTAATTGAGAATATTGTTCAAATCAAGGCATCTCTATTTAAGAAGCTTACATATTTTTTGAATAACTACAGTTGTCTTCAACAACATGCTGCCAAGGATGACAGATTTACATATGAGGTATGTGCCAGGTGTAGCAAGTAATCCCTGTCTATTAGGGATCTAAGCATTGACTAATTATTTACGTTCTAGCGATGCTAGTGGTACTAGACCTATCAAGTAGACTACTTAACTGCTATAATCCCAACATTTTATTTGACTCTTGGAAAGGGCCCAATGCCTAGAAATTTTCAATTTTGATGCCAAACTTGGTGGTGACTATTACAAGCATGCTGCTGACTTATGTACAGCCCCATCAATTGCGGTTTGAGAACCCTATAAACCAGTCTTGGGGACTGGTATTTCTTTTGTTTAAAGATTAAGAATTCGGAACCAAAATGTGGTTTTTTTTTATTCAAAATACGCAAATAAGTATTAAAAAAAAAATTTACCAACTTATATATAACGTCACAAATAGTGGGGCTATACAGTAACGTTAACTGCACCGTTACTATATAGCGCCACTATTTGTGGCGCTATACTGACACACCTTACATAGCGCCATTAATAGTGGCGCTATACATTACCATCACGCATAGCGCCATTAATAGTGGCGTTATATCCCTTAATACAAATCCTCCGTGTTCTTCTTCTTCGTTCCATCTCCCTCATTTCTCATTTCTTACTCCCTTCTAGTCCCCCCCCCCCCCGATTCTGCCCAAATTTTAAAAAAAAAAAATTGGGTCCCCCCGTCACATAAAAGTTGAATATTGGTTGTCCCACTGTCGAGTAGAGCTTCGTGTTATTGTGGATTCACTCTTACGGAGTCAAAATTTCGATCTATTTACATTCCGAAAATTCTAAATCGAGGTATTTCGATTTATTTTATGTTGAAACTTTTATAACAATGCATATAACAATGCATATTACTTGATTTATAACAATGCATATTACTTGATTTGTGTTTATTTTTTCCGAAACTAGCATGTTAAATTTTATCCGAATTTAATTTAAGTGTTGTATAAAAATATGTAAATTAGTCTAAAAAATGTGTTTGTTAATATCCTCATGTATATTTATGTGTTTTTATGCCGTTTAGTTTAGATTATTTTTTAGCGTAGTAAAATGTAGACTTTTTTAGCGTAGTAAAACGTAGACCCTTTTAGCGTAGTAAATGTAGAGCCTTATAGCGTAGTATTGTGTAGTAATTGTTTAATTATCTTATATTCTAGCACGAAACCCATAATTATATATATATATATATATATATATATATATATATATATATATATATATATATATATATAATTCTTACAATTAATTTATTAAAAAATATGAATAAAAATTATAAAAAAAAACATAAAATTATTAATGATAGTTTGGTACTACTGGGCCTCAGAAAATCTAGCACGAAACCCATAATTATAAAAATATATATATATATATAATTCTTACAATTAATTTATTAAAAAATATGAATAAAAATTATAAAAAACATAAAATTATTAATGATAGTTTGGTACTACTGGACCTCAGAAAATCTAGCACGAAACCCATAATTATAAAAAATATATATATATATATATATATATAATTTATTAAAAAATATGAATAAAAATTATTAAAAAAAAACATAAAATTATTAATGATAGTTTGGTACTACTGGGCCTCAGAAAATCTAGCACGAAACCCATAATTATAATATATATATATATATATATAATTCTTACAATTAATTTATTAAAAAATATGAATAAAAATTATAAAAAAAACATAAAATTATTAATGATAGTTTGGTACTACTGGGCCTCAGAAAATCTAGCACGAAACCCATAATTATAATATATATATATATATATATATAATTATAATATATATATTATTTTTACAATTTAGTTATTAAATAAATATGAATAAAAATTATTAAAAAAACATAAAATTATTAATGATAGTTTGGTACCACTGAGCTTCAGAAAATCTAGCACGAAACCCATAATTATAAAATATATTTACACACCTACCTGATCCAAACAGATTTGGTGGTTAAAATTATATAATTTTTACAATTAAGTTATTAAATAAATATGAATAAAAATTATTAAAAAAACATAAAATTATTAATGATAGTTTGGTACCACTGAGATTCAGAAAATCTAGCACGAAACCCATAATTATAAAAATATTATATATATATATTTTTACAATTAAATTATTAAAAAATATGAATAAAAATTATTAAAAAAACATAAAATTATTAATGATAGTTTGGTACCACTGGGCCTCAGAAAATCTAGCACGAAACCCATAAATATATATATAATTTTTACAATTAAGTTGTTAAAAAATATGAATTTAAATTATAAAAAAACACATAAATTTTAATGATAGTTATTAAAAATTATGAATTTGCAGTTGACGACATGGATGCACCTATGCATCCCGGCCCTCGGACGTCGGAGCTACTACCCCTACAGCCCCAGCATAGATCTGAGCATATATGGGGGGGAGAGTTGCTTACGCAGACTTTTCGGGGCAGGAGAGTGGATTTATTGTGGGAGTTTTTGACTCATCCCCGCGTTCTACATCCCCGTGTGGTCCATCACCTGGAGGAAATGAGATTATATAGGATCATTAGCATTGGCCGGATACAGCTCGACTATGCTTTGATCACGGCGTTGATTGAGCGGTGACGACCGGAGACGCACACTTTCCATCTGCCCATCGGCGAAACCACCATCACACTCCAGGACGTCGAGATTTTATATGGCCTGTCCACCGATGGGTTGCCAGTTTTACTGCTTGAGAATATGAGATATTTTAATCGGGCTTCATATATGGATATGCTGCACAGGCTCACGGGCTTCAGGTCCGAGAACCCAGATGTAGCAATTGGGAGCAGTCGTATGCAGCTGGTCCCCATTAGAGACCACTTAGTGCAGATCCACGATACTATCACCGACGGCTCAGCGGAGGTGGATGTGGAGCAATATACGAGGCTGTTATTACTCCTTCTATTTGGGGGGGTCTTGTTCCCGAACACTTCGGGGAACCTAGTGAGCCTCCGTTTTCTGCATCATATTGCGGACTTCGATGATACAGTCAGCTACAGCTGAGGTGGTGCTGTCCTATCTTTTTTGTACAGGCAGATGTGTCGGGCATCCATGGGCACACAGAGAGACATTTCTGGCTTTCTGCCACTTCTACAGGTGACAACTTATTCAAATAATTTGTCGTTTAGTTACAATTCTATCTAGTTATTGTTAATCTTTACGTCAACTTTGTGTTTTAGGTTTGGGTGTGGGAGCGATTTCTGCAGCTTCGGCCACCTCTACCACAGCTACCGGCTAATGTACATATTCCTGATCTCCCTCTAGCTTGTAGGTGGGTATTGCGTCGTAGACTTGCACGAGAGTATCATGGCCATCATAATCTCCCCTTCTGTAGGGATGTGTTGGATTTTCTGGAGGATGCACAGGTGAATATCTAACTAAACTTACCAATTATTGTTTAACTAGGTGTTGCGCATACTAACGGTTTGTGTTATTATTTGATAGTTCATCTGGACGCCGTACAGCGAAGAGCTGATAGGTACCCTGCCAGCGTATTGCACGCACGACCGCCATATTTGGAGGGCTTCCATCCCTCTCACGTGCCTCGATATTGTTGAGCATCATGCCTCAGAGCGAGTATTTCGTCAGTTTAGATTTCCGCAGTCTATACCGACTCGGCCTGCATGGGATCCTTTACATTATGAGAGGGATGATCGGATGAGAGTGGACGACACATTTATTGATTGGCTGACAGCGCAGTTGGGTATTTGGGACAACCGTCTATGGATATTACGGGCCGGCAATACGGAAAACCATCAATTGCTGGCTTAAACGCCCAGAACACGTAATTGAATATATATTCTGGTTTACCCGGACTCTGCTCAAGCTTCCATTCAATAATTGTTCTGGGGTTAAAGTACTGCAGTGCAGCCATGTAGCTAGGCAGATTTGCAAATGACTTATCCCAGTTACCATAGACTATTTCAAACGCTCTTTTGCGCCCAAGATATGCCTTTCTTTTAGTAATTGTGTGGCCATATTCCTGGTGGACTGCTGTAATGCACTCTTTGATTTTATACCTTATGGACGCTTCGATGTGCGGAATAAGTACAAGAGATATCAAGTCAATATCCAAGTTGAAGTGATTCCCGTTGAAAGTGTCCATTTCGCATGTGTGGGTGGGAATGTATTTACCCACTTTCCACATACCTGTCTTCTTCTTCGACGCACGCAACATCCAATTACATGGCCAAAACCACCTGCGGCAACTAGCCTTGTATACCGTCGGACTTGACTCCGATACCTGCATCTCACGACACTCTTTAACATTGTGAATTTTACAAGCCCTGCTTACGCGTGCTTTATCAGGAAAAAAGCATCCCCTTTGCAAGCACCGTTGGTCTAGACTCATCCCACATTGCTGTCCGAATTTCATCAAAATCCCTTGTGAGAGCTTCCACATCCGGCACGGCTGGCAAGTTATCAATATAAGGAATCTCCCTTGAATGAAATAGCACTTCAGACTCGTACACTTTTCGTCTATGGGGGGCTCTCTTCAAATCGGGTCCTTCCTCCTCGTCCTCTTCATCACCATCCTCACGAGCAAATGGTGTCTCGTCTCCCGATTCATCGGCATTGTTATTGTAATCGCTGTTCTCTTCCTCACTCTGTGCATCTGCCAGATCCTGATGTAATACGTCGTTTTCAGGTAATTGAGTGAGTACGGGTAGTTCAACTTGCTCGTTTTCACTGCACATTTCAACAAAAATATAAGCTACTAAATTAATAAATGCTTTATATATGGCTGTAGCTTTTCACTTACAAGTCGTAATGTCATGACATTCCATGATGGACGTTTTCAGTTAGGTGATGACTACCAGATGGGCCACTTGTTAAATTCATATCAGGCCGGTACCCCCTATTAAATAAATGAGCGTTAAAATTAATTCAATACGCAAAAATATACATAATTAACACAAATGAAAATTGAAGTTTACCACTCTTCTTGTGAATTATGGAAAGCAGGGTGGGTATAAATTATTTTCTCGCTGTTCATTCGCCGACGGTGATAAATTTAAATCAAGAAAAAATCTTTCATCCGGAACATGTCCGGCAAAAACTGATCCAGAATAACCACCCGATGACTGGGGGTTATCTCTACTACGCACAACCTCATTTTTTGGAACGTCTTCGACTTTCACGTACATCTCCAACATTGTGATTACAAGAAATTCCCGACATTCGTCCGGAGTCCTCAAGAAATCACTCAAAGTGTCATCATCGTCGATGTTAAACTCTGAGTAAAAAGCAACCCCTTGCGGCGTAACGGAATACAGATATCTTCCGGTTACTTTGAGTATCACTGAACGTTTTCTCACACTCATTTTTCTGCATAACAACGATATCAATGTTTCGTACTCCATTGAAAATGGCAATTTAACATTACACTTAGCAGGTAAACTGTAGCCCACAGAGTTATTCAACATCACAACCTCACCCCCGCAATATAATGATACTCTTATTCTACGTTCTTCAGACATAATGAAAAAATGCTGGAGAATTTAACAACAATAGAAACCAACAAGAGTTAAAAAAAAATTTGAATGAAGTTGTGGCGATTCTACGATGTTTATATAGGAAATGGCTAGCCGGGGTTTTTTTTTTTTTTTGTATATAGCGCCACAAAAAGTGGCTTTATACGCTTTTAAATTATTGAACCCAGAAATTATTGGTGGGGTCAGGTAATAAGGGGTATAGCACCACTATTAATGGCGCTATGTAAAAATTATATATATATATATATATATATATATATATATATATATATATATTTATAATTATGGGTTTCGTGCTAGATTTTCTGAGGCCCAGTAGTACCAAACTATCATTAATAATTTTATGTTTTTTTTTATAATTTTTATTCATATTTTTTAATAAATTAATTGTAAGAATTATATATATATATATATATATATATATATATTATAATTATGGGTTTCGTGCTAGATTTTCTGAGGCCCAGTAGTACCAAACTATCATTAATAATTTTATGTTTTTTTTTATAATTTTTATTCATATTTTTTAATAAATTATATATATATATATATATATATATATATATATATATATATATATATATATATATAATTATGGGTTTCGTGCTAGAATATAAGATAATTAAACAATTACTATACAATACTACGCTACAAGGCTCTACATTTTACTACGCTAAAAGGGTCTACGTTTTACTACGCTAAAAAGGTCTACATTTTACTACGCTAAAAAATAATCTAAACTAAACGGCATAAAAACACATAGATATACATGAGGATATTAACAAACACATTTTTTAGACTAATTTACATATTTTTATACAACACTAAAATTAAATCCGAATAAAATTTAACATGCTAGTTTCGGAAAAAATAAATACAAACCGAAATAGAACACATACAAATCAAGTAATATGCATTGTTATAAAAGTTTCAACTTAAAATAAATCGAAATACCTCGATTTAGAATTTTCGGAATGTAAATAGATCGAAATTTTGACTCCGGAAGAGTGAATCCACAATAACACGAAGCTCTACTCTACAGTAGGACCACCAATATTCAACTTTTATGTGACGGGGGGACCCAATTTTTTATTTTTATTTTTTTAAAATTTGGGCAGAATCGGTGGGGGGGGAGACCAGAAGGGAGTAAGAAATGAGAAATGAGGGAGATGGAACGAAGAAGAAGAAGACGGAGGATTTGTATTAAGGGGTATAGTGCCACTATTAATGACGCTATGTGTGATGGTAATGTATAGCGCCACTATTAATGGCGCTATGTAAGGTGTGTCAGTATAGTGCCACAAATAGTGGCGCTATACAGTAACGGTGCAGTTAACGTTACTGTATAGCGCCACTATTTGTGGCGTTATATATAGTTTGGTAACTTTTTTTTAACACTTATTTGCGTATTTTGAGTAAAAAAACCACATTTTGGTTCCAGATTCTTTGATTAACGGCTTGATAACCGTACAGGGATTTACATTTAGAAGCCGAAACTCAAAATAGTGCCATTTTTGGCATAAAATACGTTTTTACTGTTAAAAAAAGTTATATTTCTACATAAAACACAGTGTAATACTGTGTTTACTTTAACGGAAAGTTAAACACAGCATTATAATGCATTTTATTAAAAAATTAATTTTTTTATAGGAAAACGCATTACAATACTGCATTTTCCTTAAACGCAGTATTGTACTGCATTTTCCTTAAACGCAGTATTGTACTGCATTTCCCTACAAAAAAATATAGGGCCCCTATATTATACTGCGTTTAATTAAATCCCTATATTTTATTATAGGAAAACGCATTACAATACTGCGTTTAAGGAAAACACAGTATTGTAATGTGTTTTCCTATAATAAAATATAGGGCCCCTTCTTCTTCCCACGATCACGACAGAACCCCCATTTTTAAAAAAACAATCCCCACCACTGCTGGTCCCCCCCCCCCTCCCTCACGAATTAAAAAAAATCTTGGGCCCCACCCGTTACACAAAAAGCAAAGAGTGTAGGTCCCGCATACAGCACAAGCCTTGGATTCCTTCTTTCGGGTTCAAAAATTCGATTTGGATCTATTTCAAAAAACTTAAATCGAGGTATTTCAATTTTGTTTATGTCAAAACTTGTAGAGCATATGCATATTTGTTTTGTTGAATGTGTTTCCACGTTGATTTGTGTTATGTTTGTGTTTAAATTTGTAAGTTATTTTTACTCGGATTGAATTATTAGCCTTGGGACAAAAAATAGTTAAAACTTGATAAATAATTTTTATTGTTAATGTTATGTTTTTATTTGCTTAATAATAAATAAATATTATTTATTTAGTTTGTTATTCATATGTATGTTATGTTTGTTGTTTTTATATGTAATAGTGGCCTTTTAGCGTAGTAAAATATAGAGCCTTGTGGTGTAGTAAAATATAGAGCCTTTTAGCGTGGTAAAATATAGAGTCTTTTAGCGTAGTAAAAATATAGAGTCTTTTAGCGTAGAGTCTCTGTAGTTTAAGTATGTACTAACTACAAACTCTATCCAATTACACTTTACAAAATTAATTATTTAATTTATAAAAATAAACTTACAAAACTAAAAAATTAACTTGGGGCAACCGGGCCTCAAATATCGAGCCTGGAACCCATAGATAATTACTCAGTCCAATTCAATAATTAATTATTTAATTTATTAAACTAACAAAATTTTAAACTTATTGAAATTGACACACATAATAATTAAGGATAACTTAGTGCTACTGGGCCTCAAATATCGAGCCTGGAACCCATAGATAATTACTAGTTAAGGATAGTTTGGTGCGACCGGGCCTCAAATATCGAGCCTGGGACCCATAGATAATTACTCAGTCCAATTAAAAAAATAATTATTTAATTGATTAAACTAACAAAATTCTAAAAATGTTGAAATTGACACACATAATAATTAAGGATAACTTGGTGCAATCGGGCCTCAAATATCGAGCCTGAAACCCATAGATAATTACTCAGTCCAATTAAATAATTAATTATTTAATTTATTAAACTAACAAAATTCTAAAACTGTTGAAATTGACACACATAATAATTAAGGATAACTTGGTACAACCAGGCCTCAAATATCGAGCCTGGAACCCATAGATAATTACTAAGTCCAATTAAATTATTAATTATTTAATTTATTAAACTAACAAAATTCTAAAAATGTTGAAATTGACACACATAATAATTAAGGATAACTTGGTGCAACCGAGCCTCAAATATCGAGCCTGAAACCCATAGATAATTACTCAATCCAATTAAATAATTAATTATTTAATTTATTATAACACAAACACACAATTAATATTGTTTAAATTATAGTAGACGACATGGACTTGCCGCCTGTGCATCTTGGACCAGTCGAGGATCAGATATTAGTGTTACAGGGCGACCATAAGTCCTCCTATGTATGGGAGGGACATCTATTAGATCAGACTCTCAGCGCCAGGAGACCGAACGATTTGTGGGACTTCTTGAGGCAGAGACATTTCCATCCCCGCGTAGTCGAGCGCCTAGAGGCTACGGGCTTCCTTACGATTTTTCGGATTGGGAGGATGCAGCTCGATTGGTCTCTCATCACGGCATTGATAGAGAGGTGGCAACCGAAGACGCACACTTTTCACTTTCCCACTGGAGAGGCCACCATCACGCTTGAGGATGTTCAGGTTTTGTATGGGCTGCATGTAGATGGACTGGCCATTGCACTACCCCAGTACATGAGAGCTATGACGCATCCCTAGTATTTGGATTTGATGGGACAGTATACTGGTTATAGACCACAGGGTGAGGCTTCACTTAGAGGGGCAGTCGCGTTTCTATGACAGTTATCAGATAACATATGGAGGTATTGCACCCAGACATTACCGGCGAGACAGAGGCTATCCATATTGAGCGGTACACGAGGTTAGTGCTGCTCCTTCTTTTTGGGGGTGTCTTGTTCCCAAGCACTTCGGGAAGTCTAGTGAGTATGCGCTTTCTACATTATCTGCAGCAGCTAGATGAGTTATCCCGGTACAGCTGGGATGCTGCTATTCTAGCATACATGTACAGGAGTATGTGCGGGCGAGCATGGGCAGCCAAGTGGACATATGTGGATTTTTGCCGCTTCTATAGGTGACAACATTTTCGAATACTCTATTCATTACTCCGAATTCTATATGGTCAAAATGACTCTTAAATTTTATGTCAACCTGTTATCTTATGTTTGGGCCTGGCAGCGGATCCTGCCGTTGCAGCCACCTCTACCACTACTAGAGCCAGGTGTAGCACCTCTGTTTCTACCTCTAGCTACGAGGTGGGTTCTCCGGCATGGGAACTACTGAGGGACTGATGCTCATCATAAACTCCCCCTTATCAGGGATGTGTTAGATATGCTGGTGGTCGGACAGGTAAATATGTACCTAAACTTACTTGTTATAAATGCACTTGTGTTGCGCATACTCACTTTTATGTTATTGTTTGATAGTTCATCTAGACGTCATACAACGACGAGTTGCTAGCTCAGCTGCCCGATTATTGCTCAGTCGACCGACTGCTTTGGAGCACTTCCGTCCCAATGATCTTCTTCGATGTGGTTGAGTATCATGCCACAGAGCGTGTTCTTCGCCAGTTTCACCATCCCCAGCCTATACCGGGGGAGCCTGCATGGGTACCTACATATTATCAGCGGGATGACTGTACCAGGGTGGATGATGCATTTGTAGTATGGCTAGAGCAGCAGGTCCATATTTGGGACCAGCGAGAGTACCGTATTCCGCCACCACCTTCACATATCCAGGAGGCCACTATTGAGCTGCATACGTCATGGTACCGTCTTCACACCCGACTGATGATCGGGAACCCCATTCATGTACTTGGCGATCGGTACAGACCATACGCCGGGAGGCACAAGGCACAGGTATGTTTTGTGGCTTATTAATATCTTATAATTGTGATATAACCTTATTTAATTAATATTTTAAATGTTGTGCAGGCTATTGGGCATCACATGTTCTACCAGTTGGGACAGGAGATGCAGTAGCATGGCGACAGTGTTGCAGTCGTTGAGTATGGCCGGCGGGTGGAAGAGCTGGCTCGTCGGACCCTATATCAAGCGAGAGATGGCGCGAGGTTGGATCACGAGGCTGAGTATGCGGCGCCAGAGGAGTACCATCAGGGTAGGGCTGTCCTACGAGGCACGGGTAGGGCACAAGGGAGGGGTGCCCCACGAGGCAGGGCTGTCCCGCGAGGCAGGGGTGCCCCACGAGGTCGCGGGGGACGGCGAGGAGGTGGGACCCAACAAGGGGGCGTTGAGGCACCTGTCGACCCACCTGTTGAGGCACATGATGATGATCTTGGAGATGATCAGCCGAGTTATTTCCCTCAGCTGGATGAGCCTTCCAGCAACATGCCGTCGTACAACCTTCAGCTATCTCTGCCAGTATCGCAGGTCACCTCGTCAGATGCATTGTTGATCACGGGTACATTCGACGGAGATGTAGACCAGTTCTTTTCAGGCCCATCTATTGCATCTGCTTTTTTTTTCTCTTCTTCCACCTCCTTGAGTTTCGCCTTCAACTCCGCAATTTCTTGCTTGGATTGACGCTCTCTGTCCCACTGCCCCGTACACACATTATGAAGATGATATAACTTGTCTTTGTAGTATTCCTGCTCACATGGTTCATTAATTCATACCTCAAAATTGCATATAGGTACGTCGGGTTGCCTATAAAACTTGTTCATACACGCCCAGTAGCGGCGTCCAGCTTCTTCCCAACAATCGTACATCATGCATTTGTTTCCGCATTCGCACCTTGGGATATAAAGGGGTTGTTGAGATATTTCTTAAAGAGAAACTTTGGTTTTATGCAAATATTTGCTATCGGTTGTTGTTAAGTGCCGAAAATAACTAGAATGCTCCCGTTATTTATAGAAAAGATTTCACATAAAACGTAGTATTATACCACGCTTTATATACACACAAAACGTAGTATTATACCACGATTTGCATATTAAATTTTTTCTGAGACAAAACAGCTTTTTCACATGGTTTTCAGCTTTTTCAGAACGACAAGACAACTCACAAAACGTAGTATTATACAACGCTTTACATATTAAATTTTTCTGCAACAAAACAGCTTTTTCTGCAGTTGTTTCAGCTTTTTTCGTTTCAGCGTTTTTGATAATGACAAGACAACTCACAAAATGTAGTACTATACCACGCTTTACATATAATTTTTTTTAATTTTTAGATTGATCTTCTTTAGTAACATCAATAAGTTGAATATCTAGCAGTTCTATGAAGAAAATACTACATTATATAAATAATTGCAACAATTCTATTTTAACAACATTTTTATTGTAACAGAAAAGACTTCAACAATTTTATTTTAACATGACAACACAAACACAACTGATAAACCTAAAGATACACATAACAAAAACAAACAATACAAGTAATGAAAATACTTGACAAGGAAAATATAAAGATACACTACTACGATCAACACGTACAAGCCACTGTTTAGTCACGACCGGCTATTACTTTCTGCTCCAACCACTTGAGTTGGTCTTCCAGCTTTTTTTTCTTCTTCTACCTCCTTGAGTTTCGCCTTCAACTCCTCAATTTTTTGGTTGGATCGGCACTCTCTTTCCCATTGCCTCGTACACAAATTATAAAGATCATAAATTCTGTCTTTGTAGTATTCCTGCTTACATGGTTCATCCATCCATACCTCAAAATCACATGTAAGCTTGTCGGGTTGCCTATCAAACTTGTTCATACACACCCAGTAGCGGCGTCCACCTTCTTCCCACCAATTGTACATGCTGCATTTTTTTCTGCAATAGCACCTTAGGACATAAAGGGGTTGTTCAGACATTTCTTAAAGAGAAACTTTGATTTTATGGAAATATTTGTTATTGGTTATTGTTAAGCACATAAAATAACTAGAATGTGCCCGTTATTTATAGGCAAGATTTCACATAAAACGTGGCATTATACAACGCTTTACATATTAAATTTTTTCTGAAACGAAACAACTTTTTTGTAGTCTTTTCAGCTATTTTCAGAACGACAAGACAACTGATAAAACGTAGTATTGTACCACGCTTTACATATTAAAGTTTTTCTGCAACGAAACAACTTATTTGAACAACCATATCAAAACGTCATGTTAAAAAATAAGATGTAACAAGATTGTGGAACATAATTTTATTTGATAGATATTGCAACACATACAAGTACAGACATATATTACAAATAACAAAACGAAAACAGAAGACTAGGGATATCATTGATAGTTGGGTACATTCAATGAACTTGCACCAGTAGTTGGATTACCACCGCCATACACACTACCTGAAGGACATTTATGACGGTCGTGTCCTGTTTGCGAGCATATGGCACATTTACGCATATAAATGGTGTCACCAATATCCATTTGGTTCCGTATACGCGTTCTCTTTTGCACTTGCAACTTGCGCAAATAGTCCTTGTTACACACCATCTTAAAAGGCTCCGGCGGCCAATAATGCTCAGCACATAATGGCTGCAACTGCCCACTATATGTGTCTACGTATGCAGCAATACTATAAGGCCTATCGATATAGTTGGTTGCCCCAAAACCAACTTGTTGAAAGCACTTCAAGGCATGTGCGCACGACATGTGGTAGATGGTCCATTTCCCACATGAACACAACCTTCTGGCTTCATTCACCGTCTGCAGATTATTCCCACGGTGTCCGCGGATAGCGGTCTTAACTTCAAAAACACCCCGGTCGTGATCGTACTGTAAAAATGAATGCCAATGTGCTCGCCTCATGTACCTTTCAAATCTTCTCATGGGTATTGGCATAAATTAAACACCCCTGTCCATCAATGCTAATGCAGCTCCATGCCTTTCTACTAACCTCTCCGCACTCTGTTTGAATGTCATACGGACCATGGCAGTGACAGGCAATCCACGGGTAGACTTCAACAAGCCGTTGAACGACTCCAACACATTTGTAGTCAGAGCTCCCCATCATCTGCCGCCATCAGCATGCAATGTCCACATGTGAAGCTCATGTCACATCAGCCAAGTATAGGCTCGTGGATCTAACTATCGGATCGCTTCCATGCGCCTCATGAATTTGCACTACTGGTTTCAGTTGTAGCCATCCATATTAAGTCATGCAAGGTCTTGTCAGGATATTTCTTTTGGAAATTGGCCTTCAGGTGCCTCACACAGTAACGGTGGTATGCATAGAGTTCCTGTCATTCAGGCAAGTGCCGTACAAAACTTAAAATACCACCATATCAATCAAATATTAGACAAATACCTGAACGGTGTTTGACAACGTACTGCTTCAAGTGGTTCAAAAAAAGTGTCCACGTCTCTTCGCTTTTGTTGGCACAAATGGCAAAAGCAAGTGGAAATATTTGTCCGTTGGCATCTACTGCAAATGCAATCAAAAGCTTAATATCATACCTTCCATAGACATGAGTACTGTCTATGGAAATTACAGGATGACAATGCACAAAACCATCAATTGCTGGTTCAAATGACCAGAACACATAGTTGAAAATATATTCGGGTCTGTCCGGACTTCGCTCACGCCTCCATTCAACAACAGTCCCGGGGTTAAAGTGTTGCAGTGCGGCCATGTACCTGGGCAGAGATGAAAAAGACTTATCCCAGTTGCCATAAATAAGTTCAAAGGCACATTTGCGACCGAGATATGCCTTTCTTTTGGTTATAGTACAACCATACTCCCGGTGGACGGGTGTAAAACACTCTTTAATCTTGAACCTAATGGACACTTCCAAATATGGAATCAAGACTAGAGAAATCAAGTCCACATCCAGATTGAAGTGATTCTCATTGAATGTGTCCATTTCACATCTGTGAGTGCTAATAAATTTACCCACTTTCCACAAACCTGATTTCTTCTTGCTAGCACTCAACATCCAGTGACAACCCGTAAAGTCTCTACGGCATACATCCTTGTATACCTCCGTAGTTGACTCACTTATCGTCATCTCACGACACTCTCTTACACTGTAGATTTTTACAGCCCTAATTAGGCGAGCTTTATCGGGGAAATACATGCCCTTTGCCAGCACCGCTACCGAATTTCGTCATCATCCCTTGTGAGGGTATCCACGTCCGACATACTTGGCAAATTATCAAGGTAGGGAATATTCCGCTCATGAAATGGCACGTGAAACTCGTACACTCTTGGTCTAGCGGGAGGTGGAGGAGCATGCTCCCTCATCAGCTCAGGTTCGGCATCCACTTCCTCCTCGTCATCACCCTCATCAGGGAAGGGTGTGTCATCTCCAGACTCATCCACATTGTTGTCATAATCACTATCATCTTCCTGACTCTGCGCATCTGCCAAATCACGAGTCAGTACGTCGTCTATGGGCAGCTGTGTGAGCTCAGGAACATCAAGATGCTCATTTTCACTATACAAAAAGAACAAAATGATAAGCTACCCAACTAGATAAATACTTTACATATAGCTATATCACTTTACTTACAAGTTGTACTGTCTTGACGTTTCATGATGGATATTTTCTTGTTGGTGATGACTCCCAGATGGACCACCGTGGTCCAATACGCCAGAACTACGCATATTCCAACTAGGGGCGGGGGTCATAACTTGTAAAATTCATATCCGGACGGTACTCCCTATGAAAAATATGACTGTTAATACAAATCCAATTAAAACATAAAATAAACATCGCTAAATCGTAGAAAAATTGAAGTTTACCAGTCGTCTTGTGGATTATATAAAGTCGAAAAATTATTTTGTGGCTGCTCATTCGCCAGTGGTGACAAGTTTAAATCAAGGCAAGCTCTTTCATCAGTAATCTGTCCGGCAAAAACTGCTCCAGAATAACCATCCGATGACTGGGGGTTATCCCTACTATGCACACCCTCATTATTGGAAACGTCTTCAACCTTGACGTACATTTTCAATAATTCTATTACAATAAATTCTCTGTATTCATCCGAAATCTGCAAAAAATCTTTAGGAGTTTCATCATCTTCGATGTTAAATCAGAATAATAAGCAAACCCCTGCGGAGTCACTGAATACGGAAATCTACCGGTTACTTTAAGGTTAACCGAACGTTTCCTCACACTCATTTTTTTACGTAACAACAATATCAATTTATCGTACTCCATTGTAAGCGGCAATTTAACATTACACTATGGAGGTGAGCTATACCTCACAGAGTTATTCTTTATCACAACCTCACCCCCAATATAATGAAACCCTTATTTTTGGCTCTTCAGACATTATAAAAAAATGATTGATAAGAAAAAGAGAGAAGTATGAACGGAAGTTTTAAAGAAAGTTTTGAATGGATTTTCATAAAATTCAAACGCCTTTAAATAAGGCAAGTCCGAGCTTGGGGTGCAGAATTTTTTTATGTAAAACGTAGTACAATACCACATTTTATGTATTTGAATTATTGTTATGTCAGTTATCCGCAGAACACTTATTGGTGGGCCCAAAAATTAGTGTAAAACGCAGTATAAAAATATGTTTCGGTGTAAACGCAGTATTCTACTACGTTTTACACTAAAAAAAAATATTCTCTGCAGTCCTACAGAACTTTATTAAGGTGGGCCCAAATTTTATAGGGAAACACAGTACAATACCTGCGTTTAAGGAAAACGCAGTATTGTAATGCGTTTTCTTATAAAAAAATTAATTTTTTAATAAAATGCAGTATAATATTGCGTTTAACTTTAACGGATAACTTTCCGTTAAAGTAAAACGAAGTATTATACTGCGTTTTATGTAGAAATGTAACTTTTTTTTAAAACAGTAGAAACGTATTTTGTGCCAAAAATATGCCATTTCAGTTTCGGGCTCTTACATTTACTCCAAGATCAACAACCCATCGGATCTAGCTTTATCCAAGAGCCAAAAAACTAAATAAACAAAAGAAATTAATTTAGTATCGGGATATTTCAAAGAATATATCTCTACTCTTTCGGGGTAGGGTAAGGTTTGCGTACAATCTATTCTTCCCAGACCCTACTAGTAAAATCTTACTGGTTTGTACGCGTATATTTCAAAGAATATAGAGGGATGTGTGTGAAATTGAAAAAAGAAGAAAGAAGAAGTTGAGAATAGAGGGTTGTGCGTGAAATTGAAAAAAAGAGACGAGTAAAAATCATTGTGGCTTCTAAGATGGCTTTTAATTTCCTCAAAGGGAATCAATCATCATTTTATTTTTTGTGACTTTTATGCTATTTAGATATTAATATTTTATACATGTGAAGAATATAAAAATAAAACTTTTGTTACTTTTTGCCCGTTGATTAAAGGGACAAAAGGTCACTTTGGGGACATCCGATAAAATGGAAGGGACAAAAGGGTCATGTGTCGTGTGCACAATAATCACACATGCTTGGGACATTACATTCTTTTTGTACGCATTAATATAGATTTTGTTTACCGTAAAAATGATAATAATAATTAAATTGATTGATGGAACTCTAAAAATATGTGATCTATTTTTATGCTAGTTTATTAAGCAGTTGATGCTATGTGTGAAGTTTGGAAACGAGATAAGAGCAAGGAGCGAATTGATAACCAAACCGATGGGTCAATTATTGGGGCCTCGAGCTTGCTGATTTGGGGCCTCAAGCTTGCTGATTTGGGGCCTCGATAACTAACAGTTGAAGATAAATCAATGGAGGCTCTTTATGGCCAATGATAAGCAATAAATGATTAACAGATATGAAGATAATAAATGAAAGCAATAATATCAAGAGAATAAGTTAGAGAGCAAAATGGAATGTTTCTTGTATATTTCGTGTGGAGTAATTGAAGCAACAACCACTTACAAAGTGGGAAGGATCCCATTTATATAGGAGGAAAATCCTATCATAGTACAACACGCATTAATTACAAAGATACGGAGACGTGACAACTAGATGACACCCTGACTCGGGTCTTAGAGTAGCTCTCTAGACTCTGTCAGTCCTAATCACGTGCCTCGGAAATTCCCCGTTTCTACCGTGGCTGTGGTCAACATTATCCCAAGACCGAGCGTCGACGAACCTCGAGGGAGGAGACTCGATCATAACCTTGTAGCCTTGAGACTTCGAGACGGTCTTCAGGTGTTTTGATAATGAGAAATTGAACCCTCCGATTTCACCGTATACAGATAGTCCCCGCGTTTCTTAGAGAGGAGTGATAAGAAATGATTTTGACATCCAACTCTTCGGACTTCCCGCAATGATGTCACGCTGATGATATCATACTTATGATTTAAACCTTCACGATAATCGGTACATCCTTTGGACTTGTCTTTTCAGCATCATTCAATGTGGTGCCGATTCCCATTCTTCAAGGAGACCGTATCGCCATCGATACAGTTTTCAATGGCGCATTGATTGCACCTGTCAATCTATCTTTCAAAGGCATTGATGGCATTGTCTTCTTGCTTTTTTATTTTTGTGTAAGGACCCCTTGTGGGCTTTTGTAATCATATGTAAGGACCCCTCGCGGGCCGTTGTAATCAAATATTTATGAATATAAAGACGTTTCTTCAACCTTTGTCTTTGATGCTTGCTATATTTCCTTTCATATGCACTTATGGAGACTCTGAATGCGTGATTTTATCGGCTACTGCCAACATTGAACCCAAATGCAAGTGTTTTTTTCGTCCTCTAATTGATTAATACGGCCTCGCGCGGAACCTTTTACGATCGCTTGGATCGAGCCTGGATCGGGCCAATGAACTCGGGTCGCCGGGACCTTAACTTCGAGTAGAATGGAAGTAACGCTTTGGGCCTTGAAACCGTGATTTATTACTTAAGCTCCATGGTAACCTTTGAGAAGAAATTTGCTCGGAGGCCCGTGGATAGGGACTGTCTTTGATCTTTCGAGGGCAATCCCCGAGTGGAAGTTCGTTCAAATTCGGACCACCTGGAAACCTGATTTGAACTTAGCGTAAATAGCCTTAAGGCGTTGTAGATAGATCCAGGAAGAGTGTTTATCCGAGCTTAGACGATATCCCGGGGCCAAGCCCACATGGGTGGAGCCTAAGCACTTATTTTCTTGGAGCCTAACTTCTCCCTGGAGAAGGTCTTCGAGGTCGGGTACCACCTTGGGACTGGCGATGATGTTGTTGGCTTCTTAGAGCCTACTTTTCTTTGATGGAGGTCTTCGAGGTCGGGTACCACCTCGGGACTTGAGGGAATATCGTTGGCTCCTCAGATCTTAACTTTCCTTTGATGGAGGTCCTCGAGGTCGGGTACCACCTCGGGATTGGCGAGAATGTCGTTGGCTCCTCAAAGCTTAACTTTCCTTTGATGGAGGTCCTCGAGGTCGGGTACCACCTCGGGACTGGCAAAAATGTCGTTGGCTCCTCAGAGCTTAACTTTTATTTGATGGAGGTCCTTGAGGTCGGGTACCACCTCGGGACTGACAAAGGCGTTATTGGCTTCCTAGAGCCTAACCTTGTTCTGATAGAGGTCCTCGAGGTCGGGTACCACCTCGAGACTGGCGATGGTGCTTTTAATCGGCTTTGAGGTAGGCGGATTGTCGCCATTTTTCCCATATGAATACAAGGACATTTTTGCTTTTTTGGAGGTCCCACCATTTTAAGCAGTTGCCCTTTTTTTCTGCGTAAACCTTTCGTTATTTTAGTACTAACGTACTTTCACGGATTCCCGCTTTAGTTCTCCAATTCTGTCGTAATCATGACCGCTGCATCGGGGTCTGCCCAACAGAGAGGGGAAGGCTCCGCCTCCGGCATTCAGGACCAACGAGAGCATGCCTTGAAGGTTGCTTCTTCGATAGGAGAAGGACATTTTGGGTTAGTGAGAAAAGACTGCGGATGGGGGGATAAGGTAGTGTTACAGATACTTCCCCCGGGTGAGGGCATCACGGATCGTGCCGATGGATTCTTGAATGTGTATACATATCCTTTCACGCTAGACCCCTTTGATAGGGTTGTGCTCTACTTCTGCCTAGAGTGTCGGGTTACCTTGTGGTAGATCCATCCTCATTTTGACGAACAGTATAGATGGTAAGATTTTTCGTGGAGAAGGCGGGGCTTGATTTTACTCTTAGTCATCTTATTAGGTTGTACTGGCCTGTCCACCCTCGAGGTCTGCTGACCATGCGATGCCGATCGACCACGTCCTTCGTTGTTGATGATGAGGAAGACAGAAACCGGGGATGGACGAGTTGCTTCATCCGGGTGCGGACCGCTGACATTATCCCCGTGGAGCTTATGTCATTCCCTGAGGAACAGAACTATACACGTAAGTGGTACATTTCGTGCCTTCTCAGTTCTGTCTATGGCGAAAGCCCGATTTTGTAACATTGCCTTCTTTTCTTTTCCCGCAGCGGTTTTATGGGCGCCGGGCGACGTTCCTGATTTGTCGGATTGGGTCCGAAAGTTGGCGACCCACTCGACCTGTGATGAGCACAAATGGCGAGCTGTGTCCCGGGGCAGATGGGAAGCGAAACATCATGGTGAATGATGTGTTATACCTTCCCCTCCCTTCCTTCATTTGGAGAGGCATTTTCCCTTTATGTGTATTAAGATTGATGTTGTAGAAATTGAAGAACCTTTCGAGGCGAGGCCGCGCTCCTCTGGAGAGGGGGAAGGGTTGCCAACTCCCGAGCTAAAGAAATACAACAATAAGCAAGAGATGCTTTTACAGGGCGATGGAGCTCAAAATAAAGCAGAACGGGACCGGGTCTTTGGAGCGGAAGCATCGTCCGGGCCTGCCATGTCCGCGGTTCCTGGTTCTGGAAAGAGGGTTTCTCTATTGTTGTCGCCTTCTTTTTCCGTCGATAGTTCTTCGGGAGATACTAGAAAATCGGGGCCGCATATACCGAGCGACCGTGCTTCGACCGGAGTCGACTCTTTCAGGGATGAAGGAACTGGATTGGCAGGTGTGTGCTCGGACTTCGAGGAATCCCAGTGGCTTCACTTTGTGGTGAGTTTAGGCACAGGTCTTTCGAGCTTCGCGCCTTCCCTTCCTCATTGGGTTTTTTTTGTAGGCATTTGATAAGCTTAAGTCCGGGTTTCTTCGTTGTGAAGCCGAGCTACGGAAAGCTATGGACGAGGAGATATCCCTTAGGCTCCTTTGTGATGAAAAGGAAGTCGAGATGGTACACTTGCAGTATGAAGTGGGTCGGAGCTTGAATTACGGGATCGGGTAAATTTCTGTCCTAGGTGAGCGTGTATTCCGCCTCATGGTTCCTGAGGCTAATGCTTAGTTTATTTCAGTTGCAGAAAAAGATGGAGGCCCTGGAGCGCCTTCGTGATGAAGTTGGTCGGGCCAGGCGTGAGCATGATGAGCTAAAAGCTCGGGCGGAGGCTCAGGCTTTAGAGGGGAAGGACGCCCTGGATAAAGTTCCTGCTTTTGAAGCCCAACTTCGCTTAGCTCGTGATAATAATTTGGTTCAGACAGAAATGATTGCAAAACTCGAGTTCGAGCTTTCGAAAGTCAGGGCTGAAATCATTGATGCCCGAGTAGAAACGGCAATGAGCCGGATTAAGGTTGACAAGAAGATGGCGATCTATTCAAAGGATGTTGCCGATGCTCAAGCTGAGCTGAAAAGGATCCTCTACCGCGAAGGGAGGATTGAATAATATGCTCATTGTAAGTCTCGAAGAAAGACCTTCGAGGAGATCTGTGCTAGGGGCTTTGTCCTCTCGAAGGAATTGGCGCTAGCAAGGGCGGATGAGCGTGATGCTTATTTGCTTTTGCCCGATTCCAAAGAAAGTGAAGATGAGGCCGGCAGGCTGTAGCCCTTGGGGGGCCATAGATTTTGTCATCTGTATGTAGCACTTTCATAGCATGTTTGTAGATGGAGATTGCGTTTTTTTGCATGTGTATGGAAGAAAATCTTGCGGCTTTATTTCCCTCGTATCTTTTTCTGTCTTGAATTTGGCCAGGCGAGTTGGTTTTTGCGCTGGTAGGAATCCTTAGAATCGTGATGTGGCCCCGGGTCTCATTAGACTGGCCCGTAGGCTCTTATGTACTTTTGCTCTTAGGCATATTTAGGCCACCCACTTTGGGATCAGTCCCCGAATCGGGCATCTACTCGAGCTTGTTTGACCTTCGAGTGGCCAACATTTAGGCTGGCGATAGTGGCTCTTACGCTTTTGGTTGATGCGACCTTTTAGTGTATGTGGGTTGGCGACAATAGCTCTTATGCCTTGGGTCGATGCGGCCTTTTAGTATGGGCTGGCGACAGTGGCTCTTACGCCTTGGGCCGATGCGGCCTTTTAGTATGGGCTGGTGACAGTGGCTCTTACACCTTGGGCCGATGTGGCCTTTTAGTATATGTGGGCTGGCGACAATGGCTTTTATGCCTTAAGCCGATGTGGCCTTTTAGTGTGGGTTGGAGACAGTGGCTTTTACGCCTTGCTCTTAGGCATATTTAGTTAACTATTTTGGGTTCAGTCTCCAAATCGGGTTACGACTCGAGCTCATTTGACCCTCAAGTTTTGTATTTTTGTAGGTTAGTGACAATGGCTCTTACACCTTTGCCCTTAGGCATATTTTGTTAACTGTTTTGAGTCTAGTCTCCGAATCGGTTTACGACTCGAGCTCATTTTGACCCTCAAGTTTTCAGATTTCAGGCTGGCGATAATGGCTTTTACGCCTTGGGCTGATGCGGCCTTTTATGTGTATGGCCCTGGGGCTCATTAGGCTGGCGACTATGGCTCTTACGTGCTTAGTCGATACGACCATTTATGTGGGATTTATTTTTCCCTCGATAAGGATAGATAGTGTTTTCCTGACTCTTCAACGACTTAATAAAAAACCTCGATTGTGAGTCGTTATATTGCGATGATCGAGCACTTCGGGAGGTTTTGGCTCGGAGGCTGAGTATCTCAAAGCCGATGTTTAGGAGATGACATAGTCGAAGCTCTTTTTCCTGTATCGAGGGTAGCCTGTTTAACCGGTTCTTTCCGAAGTAGATTCGGAGTAATTGAAGGCCTTGATTTTGTAGAGACAGTCGAGCGTCCTCGAGTTGCGTTAGTTCAGCTGGTACAGTTATGTGACCAGAGTCACTTGTGTTTGGACGGAGCCTTTAAGTCCCGAGTAAAGTAGTTTCGGCATCTATATCAAGGGTATGCCTTTTTAGGGTCTTACAAGTTTGATATATAGCCGAAACTTTGGGATCGGGTTTATGCCTTTAGTAAGGTCTTACAAGTTTTACATGTCATTGAGGTTTTATAGTTTTGGATACTTGGTACAAGTATTTTTCATGCCTTGCTTGAAGTCTTACAGATATAGTTGCTGCCTTATGTAGGTCTTACGAGACCGAGTCTGCCCGCTCGGGGTCTTATGGCCTCAGGTTTTGATAAGTCGATGGAGCTGGAGCTTGACGGCTTATTTGCAAACTTTGTATTGCCTTGTCGAGGGCTTATGATTTTAGAGATCCCGACCCTTAGGTCTTGTATTTTTTGAGATTTCGATGCTAGTCCCCAAGTATTCGCGGTACCTTCGGCATTGGAGATGTTCCACAATTTTCATGTTGCCTCATCTGAGGGCTTGTGATTCGGAGTTTTGACCCGAGGGTCATTCAAGTTTTGAATTGTTGACGCCAGTCCCTGTGTTTGGGACGTCTTTGGCGGAGAAGTCATTTTTGCGCAGGTGCCGAGCTTATTTTGGAGTGCGTGATGCTTTGATAAAAGATATTCTTCAATTGTTTGGTACAAGTGTACATGTTTTTTGTGTCGGGGGCCCGGCTATACGGGCACGATTCGTTCGATCGTTTGGCCCGGTACATCATTTTCCTATTGGGACCCCATTTGGCGTTCCTTGGCTTTTTCGAGCGGATGGCCTTCTGGGGGGGATGCCCCTAGTGTTCAAGGTTGATTACAAAAGAAGCCTTGAATACTTGTTGGATCTTCCTTAGGCAGCATGTGGATGTTGCCTCGTTAAAAACCTTGCCGGTAAAACCCTTTTCGGGATAAAAATCCGGTCTAAGGAAAAGAGTGCAACGGATGCTTTAAAACCTTAAGGTCTTTGAGCTGGGTTAGCGCTTAACTGCTTCGGTTAGGCACCTGCTTAAGAGTTAGTATGAAATATGAAATGAAAAGGGAGATGGTTATACCTTAGTGTGGGATGTGTCCGCGATGTTTCGAGGATCGATATGTCCTAGTTACTCGAGACGAGGACGCGGTACAATCCTTTACTTTGTTTAATCGGGTTTAATTGAAGGTGTAGTTCAATTACCCTTCGGCTCTTTCGCGGGTAGAGGTATTGGTGTCGGTGCCACGTCGAGCACCGCAAACATTTCACTTGCCGCATGTTGTTCTCCGTAGATGGTTTTAATCCCATCCTTTGTCGGGAATTTCATCATTTGGTGGAGAGTGGACGGTGCTGCTCTCATACAGTGTACCCACTGTCGTCCGAACAAGGCGTTGTACCTCATGTCTCCTTTGATGACATGGAATTTAGCATTTTGGGTTATGCCAGCCACAGTGACCGAGAGGGTGATTTCTCCTTTCGTTGTTTCACTTTCCATGTTGAATCCATTGAGGACTCGAGTGGCGGGCATGATTTGGTCAAGCAGTCCGAGCTGCTCTATCACCCTCGAATTGATAATGTTAGCCGAGCTACCTGGATCTACGAGTACACATTTTATTTGAAAAGCATTTACAAGGAAAGAGATTACCAGTGTGTCATTATGAGGTTAAGACAATGTCTCGGTGTCCTTTTCGCTGAAAGTGAGGGCATCCTCGGGTATATACCTTTGGGTTCGCTCTTCTGTGGTGATGGATATTTTTGTCCTTCTCATCAGGGGTTCCTGCGAGGCATCGATGCCTCCCAAGATCATGTGGATGACATGTTGTGGCTTATTTGTTTCATTCTTCTTGGCTGCCTCTCTTTCTCGGAACTGATTTTTGGCTCGGTCGCTAAGACATTCCCGGAGGTGACCTTTGTTAAGTAGTCGAGCTAACTCTTCTCGGAGTTGATGGCAATCCTCAGTCCTATGGCCGCCGTGTTGTGAAATTCGCACACTATGTTATGATTCCTTTTTGAAGGATGTGATTGTACAGGCCTGGGCCACCTGATGTCTCTGATTTTACTGATGGCGAATACAATGTCCGATACATCGACGTTGAAGTTGTATTCTAATAAGTGAGGTGCCCCCGTTGGCCCTGTGTTCCTATCAAATCTGGATCTGTTGATGAGTCCCCGAGGATCATGTCCTCGGTATATCCTTCGATCATTGCTAGGTGGGTTGTGCCTCGGGGCGTTTCTCCTATCTTCGGTATATGGCTGATATCTCTTTTTGTTTGGCTTTGGTTCCTTTGTCGGGAGCCTGCTTGGGTATACTGAGCCCGAGGGGGCTCCCATCTAGTCGTCTTCGGCCCTGATCTTCGACTTATATCAGTTGTGGACATCTGACCAAGTCATATCGGGATATTCGATCAAATTCTGTTTCAACTGTTTCGAAGCCACTGAGCTTCATTCATTCAGACCTTGAGTGAAAACCTGCACTTCCCAGTCGTCGGAGACTGGTGGTAGTTCTATCCGTTCCATTTGGAAGCGAGATACGAATTCTCGCAGCATCTCGTTCTCCCTTTGCTTGATCTTGAAGACGTCGGATTTGCTCAATGCTACTTTGATGGCACTGACATGCGCTTTATGAAGGAGTCTGCTAGCATGGCAAATGAATCTATGGAGTTAGGAGCTAGGTTGTGATACCACATCATGGCCCCCTTCGAGAGTGATTCCCCGAACTTCTTTAGAAAGACGGACTCGATCTCGTCGTCCTTTATATCATTGCCCTTCACTGCACAAGTGTAGGCTGTAACGTGTTCATTGGGGTCTGAGGTCCCGTTGTACTTTGGGAGTTCTTGCATTCTGAACTTCTTTAGAATGGGTTTCGGGGGTGCTTCCTCTGGGAACGGCCTTTGTATGAACTTCTTCCAATCCACGCCTTTCAGGACCGGGGGTGCGCTCGAAATTTGGTCGACCCTAGAGTTGTAGGTCTCGACCTTCTTGACGTTGGCTTCTATCATTCTCCCACCCGATTCGATCCTTTTGGTGAGGTCCTCAAGCATTTTTACGATGACAGGGTCGGCTATCAACCCGTTGTTGCTCGAACTCTCCGGTACCTATTTGGCTGGGGGAGTTGTCCCCGGTGCTACCGTGCTAGGAGTTTTCTGGTGACTTTGCAGCTGAGCAATAGCTAGCTGTTGTGCCTGCAATATTTCAAAAATAACATGAAGGCTAACCTCACGTTCTTCCCTAGTTGGGGTTTTCTAAGCTTCTTGTGGATCTCCTTGACGCACGCTCCTATCGGTATGCGAGCTTATATCAACCCGTTGGGCATTGCGGGAGATCGCTATCACGCCCCGAACCTGGGAGCGAGACCAGCACCCGGTGCCTCACCTATCCTTGCGTACCAACTTGCGACTAAGGAACTATGAACATGTGATTTCATACTTTGGCCATGGGCCATATTGCAAGACAACTGCGAATGCTGATTAAATATCAATATAAAGCATGGCCGACAAGGCCGTCATAATTATTGCAGCTGACAAACCAACAAAATATATATACAAGGCCTACAAGCCCAACATATTACACTAACTGACAAGATATGTCTACAAGCCTCTACTGATGGATATATTGTGATCGGAATAGCTTCCTGACCTATTCGTAACATGTATACATATATATACAAGATGTACATAAGGTTCTAGACCCGGCAACTCCGAAAGGCATGGAGCTTACCGATCAAGCTGAACTCGAGCAACACTTAATGAGGAGGCCTACCCATCTTTTTGTCTGAACCTGCACGCATGAAATGCATCGCCACTAGAAAAGGGACGCCAATACGAAATAATGTACCGAGTATTTAAGGCAATATACTGAAAACTTAAACTGAACTGATAATATAGTAACTACAAGTAGCTGGAAGTCAAAGATAATCTGAAGATATGCTTACCGGCTGATACTGACTCAACTCTCTCAATATAGGTAAGTAAAATAGTTGTCCGGCCCTATAAGGCTCGGTATATATATATATATATATATATATATATATATATATATATATAAAAAAAATTCTCTACCACAGTAGGCTCGCTCATAGGCAATCGGCTATGCTAGGCTCTATATCTCGACCAACTAGGCTCGCTCATAGGTGCTCGACCACAGTAGGTTCGGTATATAACTTACCATCTGATCAGAGGTTACCTAATAGAGGCCTGCCATCGATTATAGCTCGATGGTAATGAAAATACTTTTAATACTGTATATATGTAAACTCTCTGCTCTTTTGACCGAAAGAAGGAAATACTCAACTGAATATGCAGTCCCGATAGAAAGAATATGGTAACTTACAAAACTAGGAAAATATATGTAATTTGCGAAACTAGCAAAATATACGTAAATTCCGGGATACGAATTTTTCTCAATACCTCGTTATCAAACTTGTGTAATTACGATATCATGCTGATCTGAAGGAAAAGCTTAGCCTTAAGCTGGAGTAGGAAAAAACCATATGATGCTATTATTCCATTTTGACGAGTACAAGAATATTGAATCTCTATTCGCTTCTCGCTCTTTACTAAACTTAACTTTTGCCTCTTGTTCCGATTTTGGATCTAATATTGAGTTCAACAATGCCTCTGTAGCTATTAAACATTGGTTTCTCCTTACTTTGCATAGACGAGGCAATTTTGCTTTTGAAAGTTCTTGAATCTTTCTGGAAACTCATTTAAATGTAGTAATTACATATGTTCTTTACAAATGAGTTATCTGTAGAACTTTGAGATCCTATTGAATTTGTTAAATGAACTCCCTCATGAATTAATGGATCTGGAACTAAGAATCATTTTTGTAATACTAAAATATGGACAACCTACTCATAATCCTCCCAATTGTCTCCATATAACCTAGCTTATGGCGTAGGTCATCCCCTACTTAAAGAATGATTTTTGCCACCCGATATCCTTAATGTGACACATATATCAAATGACTAATGAGTCATTTTCCAAAAAATGGGTTTGCTGTCATATTTTGTCTTTGTATTTATCCAAAGATTTTAATTTATTAGTTAATCTTCCACTAACAATTAATAATTACCCAATTATCTACATAATTACGAATTATCTCAAATTACTTATAATATTACTTACTTTAAACACACGTTATACACCTTATCATCATGGCCATGGGGTATCTTATATGGTACTAGTTCATAAATACCGGGTATTTTATCTCGGGCCGTATTTTATCCCAAAATATCAAATTTCGACGAAATTCATTTTCTTTGATTTGCTTACCCTCTTACCTTCAAAAATTTACTCATCACTAGTTATAAATATCATAATTTCTTATAACCTCAAGATAATCTCATCCCCGATTCTGCGTCGATTAACTTACGACGAAACATTTGCGTATGAAATGCGAGATATAACATAACACCTTATTTCCGAGATTTCATCAATTTATTTATGGTGCACTTTCACGTATAAAAATATGAGGTGTAACATTATTCTCCCCTTTGGAACATTCGTCCTCGAATGTTGACTGATGCACTTGCCATTGTCATAGCTTATAGTCCTTGCGAATACTTTAGTGCTCTCCTTTCCATCCTAGGCAGTTGTTCTGTGAATAAATAAAAGGTCCAGGGTATTCCCACCTGTAGGTCTCTTTCTCACACCACAGCATGTGATCGGAATTCTTCCAATCTCGTAACTCTTGATACATTTTGTCATGTAGCCTGTATGACTTTTTCATTATATGTGCGCCTATGCGACTCTTCTTCCCTTTTTCCTCTAGCTTTTGGCCAATCTCTGGACTTCACCTTGTAAACATATATAGAGCTTGACAAGATCCCTCTGGGTATCTATGGGTATACCGAAGCTCTTCGTTTGGTACTTTGTTGAACTCACGAATATTGCTATACCTTATTTTGTTTATCCATCTGTATGACTTTACTGCACCTAGGTAGGTCATACTATACCATAACTCTTACCTCAATTTATCCTTACTGAGGTCTGCTACTAAACTCCTGGTTACTTTCGTTGCTTATCCCATATGTATAAATCCAAGTCCTTTAATGCTCCCACATTACTGTTCATCTTAAGAATGACAGCCTAATCTCATCTCATACTTTGTGACTTTTGCCCATCCATTGTTAATTCACCTTACATGGGTGAATAAATCCCGTACAATTCATGAATCTCATTCTTCAAATCATTACTCAATCGAAGGCCCAAACATCATCCTTTATCTACCACAATTACACCCTTATTCTACTATCATGGCAGCCTTCCATCTATTTTAAATATTACTTATGATGAGTAACTCCTTTGAGTTAATTTAGGCTATACTGAGCTTTCTTATAACTTCGAGAAATCATCAGCTCTTCTTATTTTCATGTGCTTAATCCTAACGACTTATCCATCCTCGTTACCTTTTCACTCACCCTTCTTTATCCTTACTCATGCCATAAAACTTTGTCGCTTTACTATACTTTAGCTTGCAACCTAAATGTATCTATTTACATTATTCGTAGCCTCCCTTCAACTTGATTGCACTATAGATTTCCTTGTGTTATTCTGGAACATCAAGCGAGACATCACCTCATCGTTAACTCTTCTTTACTCTCTTCACTAGATCTCTCAGTACTTAGAAACCATAGGCTGGAAGGTACGCCACTGACGAGGCTGCTATCATTCCTGGATATTGAATCTCCGCTTTTCTAGCCTTTTATCCGTAGTATAGACTATTCACGACCTTCTGCATTTGAGTATCTTGTATGTTGTCCCCTTTTACCTTTCTTACCTTAAAATCTTGCAGTATCTTCTATCTCTTTCATGACCTCCCATCCACATAGGTATGATTCACATCCACAACTTGAAGCTCTATTATAATACTCACACCTCTGGCATATACATAATTCGGTGGTAGCTTCATACTGGTACTCTTCTAACTGGCTCTATCGTAGAGCCATTATGGAATATGGTGGTCTTATTGTACTATCTCTCTTATGCCTCTGATTTTAAGGATGATCCTGCAATGTTCTCAATCACAATTTCTATAATTGTCTGGGGCCAATTATCAAACATCTGATTTACTTGGTTGATGTAACTCTTTAGTTTCTTCTTCCTTCTAATCAACCTTTATGTAGGCTTAATCTATCTTCTGATCTGCTGATCATGGCATTTAGTTATTACTTTAGCCTTTCATGGACACTATGGAAAACTACGATACAATCTTCTAATAATTCATTCCTTTGTCTATGACCTGGGTTCAATTCTTTCTTTTAACTTATATCGAACTCTTTTACAGCCGTATGATTGTGAACATATATGCTGCATGGATAATACTCTAAACTCTTAAGTGAGTTCATAATGTAACCAACTCTGGATCATTCATCGAATAATTTCTTTCGTTTTATTTTAGCTTTCTTTCAACGTAAGCTATTACTTTTCCTGGCCTTTCTGCCCCTTATTGCATCCATACTTAGCTTATCTTAGTGCCCACACATGCCAGAGTTTTTGTGCAACTCATATGATCTCTAATAGTACTTTTAATTTTGCTTCTCGTTCATTAGTCATGAAAGGTGCCACTTTCCTTTTGAGTGCTCATAATGTTGTTATGAGAATGTTCTTACACGACCATTTCCTCTTTAGGTTGTTGTGCTTAGGTTGAAGCCTTCTTCCTTATTTCCTCAGCTAGTCTTTCGTTGCAGTACTTAGGGAGAACCTTTGACTCCCGTAAAGTTGTGAGCTTATTACGAACCTTTTGATGTCCTTCCTTGCCTATAATCATCCGTAGTTGCTTACCTCCGTGCCCGTATGCTTGTAGGGTTGCTTCTGAACTGATATTTTGACTGCCTTCTCGGTGGTACTTTCTTTTATCCCCATAATACTTATATGGTACCTTTAACTACCCTAACTCTTATTTGAATATATCTCAATTATTATAATGACATTACTGCAAGGCTGAATTCTCCATGTTGGGGTTCACTACCTTTATCTTGCATGATCTGTTGATTTGTCTGCAACTTCTTGTCTAGTCATGACTAGGCTCTTCCTAAATCAACTACTAATTACTTGTCGGCCCATTCTCATATCCATATTCTGCGTAATGTTTCTTGGGTTATTTCCTTGTCTTAACTTACCTTACGTACTGTCTCCTTATCTATCAATAACATCCCGTGCAGGAGCCCTTACTTCCTTTCGGATAAGTGCAACCTCATCTATTTCTCATTTTTTATAGCATTCTCCCTTTATTATTCCATATTCCCCCCTTTAGGGGAGTACTAAGACTTGGAGCTATGACGACCTGCCTATAAATGTTTTTCCTCTTCATCTTTGGCGTCCTTTCACATTATCAATCACCATTACTCGCCTTGCGGTAATCCTTCTGTACCAAGGATAACAAAATCCCTCGCTCGCGATAGTGACACTTAGTGTAACTTGCACATACAGTTCCTTAAGCTTAACTTTGCTTATATTACTTGCTTCAGGGAAGCGTCGTCCCGAATGACCATTCTTTGAATTTCTTATGAACCTTCTTATGTTGTCCATTCTATGATTGACGGAACACAATCTAAAATTCTCATGATGCCGACCATTATCAAATCACTAATTCACTAATTCAAGTTTAGTTTATCTTGCTCACCAGACCATATTGATTTCTATTATTTTATGTCCAACTTTTCCTTTCGGTAGTTGCGTTGGAGTCACGAACTTATTTCTCGAAATGAGGATATGACTTTATGACCTATACTTTTTTTGTTGTCTCAAGGCCTGTAACCTCTCGTCTTTTCCTTTACTTGACTATAGATTTTGTAATATTGTCATCTTCTTAATCTGCCTTCGTCATCCATGTATCACGCCTTACTCATAATACTTCATTAACTCTCTTCTTATTTCCCACTAACATTTATGTCTATCACTTTATTCTTGGTAACTCGAACAAGACATTCCTTTGCTTTTAGCTCCCCTTGCTCCATCTACTAGCTCTTCGGGTAGTCTAACATTCTTTCTCCACTAGGGACAGGAGCCTTACTAAGGTAATATTTATCCCTTCAAGGCTTTCAGTGCCTATCTTTGTAGTGCTCATATCTAGCTGTACTATTTTAGAGTACGTCATCTGGGTGTCTCACAAGGAGATCTATTAGCACATTTGCAATATCCTTCGGAAATGTCAACTGACGCAAATAATTCATCCATTATTTTGGGTTATTCTAACCCCAACCATATCCTGATATCCCGTCCTTATCTTAACTATACCTGTTAGCCCCCACAGGGCATAACTGAAATGGGTGCGACTAATTGTATATAACTCTGTTACTATTGAATATAACTCAAAAAACTTATGTTCTTCTGCCTAAATTATAAACGTTTTAACCTTTATTAACTAGGCGCCTCGTATCTTTCTTCATCTTGCTTCTTTTGCTTGTTGAAACTTGTATTTATCTTATGAATCTCTCATTGTCTTTCACCATAAAGATGGATAGACATTCTTGCCTTAAGGCTTCTTATCAGGAAGCTTACACCTTTCAGTACACCCATGATCTGCTAAACACCTCACATTTACTTATCGTAGGCATCATACAAAAATCCAATTCCTCTGACTCAGCTCTTTCTCAACTAGATCTCTTTCCATCCTTCTTCCGGATGTAAGTATCGTCTTATTATGAATGAAATAGAATTTCAGAGTTTAAATTCTTATAAATGAGCTCTACCACACGATCTAGAGTAAGAAGAAAGAGTGACAATTCTAAATGTCATATAGCCTCCTAATTATAAGTGTGGTGTACGACACACCCATAAACAAGACTCTACTAGACACGACTTGTAGACTCCCTAGGACAGAACTGCTCTGATACCATTTCTGTCACGCCCCAAACCTGGGAGCAAGACTGGCACCCGGTGCCTCACCTATCCTTGTGTACCAACTTGCGACTAAGGAACTCTGAACATGTGATTTCATACTTTGGTCATGGGCCACATTGCAAGACAATTGCAAATGCTGACTAAATATCAATATAAAGCATGGCCGATAAGGCCATCATAATTATTGAAGCTGACAAACCAACCAAATATATATATACAAGGCCTACAAGCCCAACATATTACACTAACTGACATGATATGTCTACAAGACTCTACTGATGGATATACTGTGATCAGAATAGCTTCCTGACCTATTCGTAACATGTATACATATATATACAAGATGTACATAAGGTTCTAGACCCGGCAACTCCGAAAGGCATGGAGCTTACCGATCAAGCTGAACTCGAGCAACACTTAATGAGGAGGCCTAGCCATCTTTCTGTCTGAACTTGCACGCATGAAATGAAGCGCCCCAGAAAAGGGACGTCAGTACGAAATAATATACCGAGTATGTAAGGCAATATACTGAAAGCTGAAACTGAACTGATAATATAGTAATTGCAAGTAGCTGGAAATCTTTAGTAGGCTAGCTCATAGGCACTCGGCCATACTAGGCTCTATATCTCGACCAACTGGGCTCGCTCATAAGCTCTCGGCCACAGTAGGCTTGGTATATATATAACTGCTCCGCCGTAGTAGGCTCGCTCATAGGCGTTCGGCCATACTAGGCTCTGTATCTAGACCAACTGGGCTCGCTCATAAGCGCTCGGCCATGGTAGGCTCGGTATATAACTTACTATCTGATTAGAGGTTACCCAATAGAGGTCTGCCCATCGATTATAGCTCGACGGTAATGAAAATACTTTTAATACTGTATATATGTAAACTCTCTCCTCTTTTAACCGGAAGAAGGAAATACTCCACTAAATATGCAGTCCCGATAGGAAGAATATGGTAACTTACAAAACTAGAAAAATATATGTAATTTGTGATGACTAGCAAAATATACGTAAATTCCAGGATACGAATTTTTCTCTATGCCTCGTTATCAAACTTGTGTAATTACGATATCATGCTGATCTGAAGGAAAAGCTTAGCCTTAACATACCTGGAGTAGGGAAAAACCATATGATGTTATTATTCCATTTTGACGAGTACAAGAATATTGAATCTCTATATACGCTTCTCGCTCTTTACTAAACTTAACTTTTGCCTCTTGTTCCATTTTTGGATCTAATATTGAGTTCAACAATGCCTCTGCAGCTATTAAACTTTGGTTTCTCCTTTTACTTTTCATAGACGAGGCAATTTTGCTTTTGAAAGTTCTTGAATCTTTCTGGAAACTCATTTAAACGTAGGAATTCCATATGTTCTTTACAAATGAGTTTTCTGTAGAACTTTGAGATCCTATTGAACTTGTTAAATGAACTCCCTCATGAATTACCCAGATTTAATTTGATAAAATGAAAAAGAAAGAGAATGAAAATGGTCTTGAGAAAAAAAGTTGTGCATCACATACTATGAAAGAAAGGGAAAGAGAATAGGAATAAAGGTTGGCCTTGGGAAGAGAAATACATTGGGAATCGAAGGTGGCTACAACTTTTAAATAAATTGGGCCGGAAGGCTATTTCGAATCAATAAAAAATAGGAATGTTTACCTCTATCAAAGGTTGATACCTTATTTATTTTAAATAAATAAGGATTTAAAAAATTATATTCCATAACTACCTTTTGATTTTTATAGCCAAATATCTATTTATAGTTACCTCCTACCCTTAAGCCATAAAATACTCTTTGTATTATTTTTCTCTCTCATTATTTCAGATTTTTCTCCACCCTCTCTCTCTCAATGCCAGTTTTTCTCCATAAATACAATTACTATTCTTCACTGATTCATCTCCATTGTCTCGCGAAAATTTCACTGTCAGTGGGCTGGGGTTCAGAATCAATGTCGAAATCAAGCCCTAGAGAGAAAGATCCACCCCATTCTGATGGCCGTTGAATTGGCACCCTGCTCCATTTGGATGCTAATAAGTTTCACTTTTATAATGAAGAGTATGAAGACGTTGCTTAGCCTATGAAATTCTAGGGAAATTCTCTTTTTTTTTTGTCTTCTCTTCTGTTTCATGGAATCAACAATCTGGAGGCTATTTTTTTGTTTCAATTGAAGTTTGTAAATTGTAATTTTATTTGAGGAAGAAGTGGCGAAATTGCATCCCCATTCCTTTAAAGTGTTCTCAATCAACGCGACCAGTACTGCTATTTTCCTTT
Source organism: Nicotiana tabacum (assembly GCF_000715075.1). NCBI lineage: Eukaryota > Viridiplantae > Streptophyta > Magnoliopsida > Solanales > Solanaceae > Nicotiana > Nicotiana tabacum. Next base: position 109,592,316 of record NC_134101.1, read on the forward strand.
CCAAACCTGTATTTCCTTTTGAAGGCAGTGTGCTATTGAAAATAGGGAATTTCTTATTCATTCACCTCTTTAGTGCTTAGATCTTGATGAGATTTCCACTCCTTTAGAGAAAATGACTTTACTGATATGCTATCTGCCTATAGATCAGTGGCAGTGTTGTTGGCCTAGAAACGGACAGGCGAATTGAGCGAAAATAAACATTAGGGTTTGTTCTTGAACAAAGACGACAGAGTTTGGGGCTGAGCAACTTGAAATTTCTGTTAATATATTTCAATGTATTTCAATGTATCTTGTTGTATTTACATGTATTTCATTGTATTCATTGTCTTTTTTTTTCATTGTATTTCAAAGTATCTTGATGTATTCCATGTATTTCATTGTATTCACTGTCTCGTTGTATTCTATGAATGTATTCATATTTTTTTTAATTAATATAATTTATGTATTCAGATGTATATATGTATTTAAATTGCTCTGTTTTTGTTGTATTTATCGACTGGAAAAAATATTCAGCATATTTTCTCTGAAGATTGCTATGTTTTTGCGGTGTTTTTCGATTGAGAATCTTTTTATAACTGAAAATACAAATTTATGTGTTATAATTGAGTTTGTTGAGTTATATTAGGAGTCTATTATATTAATTGATTCACTTTCCATTTAAAACATCTGAATAGACCATGAATTGCGCTATTTACGTTACTGTATTGACAAATACATATCGTGAATACAGTCGAATACAATAATCTGTCTAGCTGTAATCCCCTGTTTCATGCCGTGAATACAGTCGAATATAAAAATCTGTCTAGCTGTAATTCTCTGTTTCACGCCTAGAAATGCTACTGTATTCATGAATACAATAGTTTAAATACATCGAATACACTCTAAAAAACCTAAAAACATAGCTATAGGAAGTAATATAGTAAATGGTAGCTACAACTAATTAATAACCATTAAAACATAGTGGTTTCTGAAAGTTTCTCTAAAAAATATTGGCTAAATTTTTTTTTGAAAGGCCATACATTGTCATTTACTCAAAAAAGAAGTTGAGAATGAGTGGTAAACTAGAGCTGATACCTCATATCTTATGCGCCTTCTCACTAAGCTGTATAAAAGAACGGAAGTTCTAAGAGTAATTGGTAAAAATAATACCACCGAACTGACAAGAGAAGATTGTTCATGTGGTAGGTATCCTTCACCTCTAACATTTGCGATTTTTTTATGTAATTATAATTATTTTTAAGAATAAAGATGATTGTTTTAATGATGTTTGGTTGGGAGAAATGGAAACAACAATGGGAAATTTTCATAAAATACTATCTTTTAGTAGTAATTAGCCATCTATAGATACCATTTGCTATATTACGGATACCTTTTCTGTGGTTGTAAGATGTATTTAAGCTATTATATTCATGAATACAGTAGCAAAAATAGGGGTGAATCAGGGAAGTCCAGCTAATCAGTTGTTGTATTCGAGTGTATTCGACTATATTCATGGAGTGAAACATGGGATTACAGCTGGACAGATTATTGTATTTGACTTTATTCGACTGTATTCACGACGTGAAATAGGGGATTACAATGTTTTTAAAACGGAAAGTGAATCAATTAACATAATAGACTCCTAATATAACTCAACAAACTCAATTATAACACACAAATTTTTTATTTTCAGTTATAAAAAAGATTCTCAACCGAAAAATACCCCCAAAACATAGCAATCTTCAGAGAAATTATATAATACATCTGAATACAGAAATTATATTAATTAAAAAAACATATGAATACATTCATGGCATATAGCGAGACAGTGAATATAATGAAATACATATGAATACAGTGGGATACATTGAAATACAATGAGAAAAAAAGACAGTGAATACAATGAAATACATAGAATACAACGAGATACATTGAATTACAATGGAAAAAAAGACAATGAATACATGAAAATACAGCGTGATACGTTGAAAATACATTGAAATATATTAACAGAAAATCAAGTTGCTCAGCCCCAAAATCCGTCGTCTTTGTTCAAGAACAAACCCTAATTTCCGGCGAATCCGCCGTCGAGCAAAAACCCTGAGTCTCACTTGCCACGCATCCTGTACATTGCTTCTGACACATGTTTGAACCAACGATAACCATTTTTGAATGATTTCTTGACTTTTCCTTCCACGGAATATATCTTATATTTGACCACCCTCTTCTTCCTTTTAAGCTCTGGCGTTGAATACCATGGCTGATTCTCTGGTAATTGATAGTTACTGGATTTTGAGGTTTGGTATTTGTGAGAAGGCATCATATCCGTCAATGTTGTCGTCACCAAGAAAAGTGGTGGTCGGTTAATGAATCCGGTATTATTTGGAAGAGAGAATGACATGTACCAAATTAGAGAGAGAAATAAAATAGTGTAACTGAATAACGTATTTAGTGGCTTAGAGCTAGGAGGTACCAAAATTAGATATTTTGCTATAAACCGTAAGGTATTTATAGAATATAATTTTTTTAAATGGTACTTATTTAAAATAAATAAGGTGTTAACCTTTGCTATAGGAGATAAAAATTCCAAAAACAATCTCCGCACAAAAATTAACATTGTCAATACACTACTTGGTTTCACCTTTCCTTTCACATGAAGTTAACATTATTTTATACAATATATCGTTCCACCTGTTATTTTTCTCATAACTAACACATGTAAAAGTTATGCAAGAATTTATGTATTATTTTATGCGAGATAGAATATGGATTAAAAATTCGGAGACTAGTAATATAATTAAATGACAAAAATGACCTTTTGTGAAGTAACCAATACTTTATTTGGTTAAGCATACTCTAAAATTTACACTATATAATAACTTTTACTGCAACAAACCATAGGAAAACTACCAGCTATGTCCATTTATAAGTAGCTTATTACAAAAATTGGTCAAATTTATAAATATTGCTAATATTAGCCAAATATTACCAATATTAGCCAATTAGCTATTTGTAGCTAAAACAAGGTCAGTTTTTCTTTATTTTGAGTGGGTGTTATTAGAATAGATTGAGTACATTTTAAGGAATTTGAATCTCTGTTTTGGGATGATTTGGCGGAATTTTGAGGTGGTTTGAATTGAAAATTCGAAGTAGGAGATGAAACATGACAAACATAATTTGTGTATCACTCTGTGTATGATTTATGTATCATATTTGTATCAAATAGGTATCACATGTATATCCATGTATATCTCTGTGTGTGATACATGTTTGATACATGTGTCGCAGAAGAATTTTTTGAACTCGATTTTAACTACAAATTTTGATACTAAAAGTCTAAATTAGTCCAAGTCACCTCCAATCTTTCTCAAAATTTGCATATTGACTCGTTTATATATTTTCAATGAATTTCAACCATACACACTGAAAAAGGTCCTTTTTTGCTTAGAATTTAGAATATTGTGTGTGTGTGTGTATGTGTATATATATTGTACTTCATCCCTTTGTTTGCAACCTCATCCATGAAATTTTCTTTTCGGGTTGCATCTAATGTTGCCGATCACGCTTAAAAATATGGAAGGAGATCTTTGCATATGATTATTGGAGAAGAACCTTATTTATTTGGGTTTTCAATTTTTATATGTGTTTGGTTAGTTTTGGAAAGTCTATGATTAATGGATAGAGATTGATAAGTTAAAACTTATTTGGGACATTTATGTAAAATTCCCAATAAATAATTCTTACATCACAATAGCAAGCCATATTATAATCTTTCCATTAGAATCCCTTGAATTAATAATCCTTACATTACATTCCTTGCATTATATAACCAAACGGACAGGACCATAAGGGAAATGTTGACAACTGAAATTTCCTTAAATTTACTTCTCATCTTGTACTTGTTTGCAGTGGTAAAAATGGTACTATAAAGCAGTATTTTCCTCTTGTTTTGTTAACGCTGAAGGAATTAGTTAATGCTGAAAAATGCAAACAACCACTTGAAGACAAGGCAGCTGCCTGATTACATTTGACAAATGGAAAGTTCCATTATGACGTTGCGGTATTTGTCTTTAGAATATCTAATTGTCAAATGTTGAAGCCTTCCTAATAGTTCCATTAGTCTCAGTTACATACGCAAATCCACTTTATAAAGTAGTTGTTGTTTGTTACGTTAATGGAATAGTTAGTTGTATTTCCATCGGCAATTTTTCTAACTATATATATATATATATATATATTTCAGTTGATCGATTATCCCCATAACAAATTCGACATGGATTCTCCTGTGTTGCATGAATTCAGAAGGCAGGCTTCCTTGTTCCTCAAAGAGAAAATCAGGACTGCTCGACTGGCTCTTACAGATGTTACTCCTCCTCAACTGTAACTTTTCTTGAAAACTAACTTTCATTGATTTATCTTTAATTTTCAGTCAGTTTCTTCTTACTTATCATTTTTGTATTAAAGGCTGGCAGAAGAAGCAACAAATGGAGATTTGAGTGCACCAAATATGCAAACCATGAGACTAATATCACGTGCAGCCTTTGAAGTTGATGATTATTGGAGGATCGTTGATATTCTGCATAAGAGGTTTGTATGGCCAGACCTATATTATTTGTACTTAAATTGCCTGGATTTGGAATTCATTCATTTTAGGTATGTGCACAGATTGTCGAAATTTGAGACAAGAAATTGGAGGTCATCTTATAAGGCTCTAACGTTATTGGAATACCTGCTAACTCATGGACCACAAAGTATTGCAGAGGAGTTTCAAAGTGATGAAGATGGTATCACACAGATGGCAAGTTTTCAATATGTTGATGAAAAAGGGTTGGTATTTATTTACACTTTGCTTTCCATTTTCTCAATATTCTACTAGCATTATATGTGTTGTGCAATGCAGGTTTAACTGGGGATTAAGTGTTAGAAATATGTCAGAGAGGATCATAATGCTACTGGAAGACAGAAGCTTCCTGAAAGAAGAGAGAGACAGAGCGCGAAAAGTGACTGTTGGAATAAAAGGGTTTGGGAGTTTCTGCAAACGTCCGACCATTTCCGAGAGGTGCAATACTGAACAAAGGCTGGGAAGTGCTCTCAATGATCCAATTAGTGATGACAAGACATGGGATCACCATCCATTCTGTGATAGAGACAATAATCATAGCCAAGCTTCCTTGCTTTCCACCTCAGGATGAAATCATGTACTAGTATTACTTTTCTTTATCAATGAGATTGAAATATGATTATGGAAAGTTGAAACTTCTAAATCAATAAAAATAAAAGAATAAGATCATCCAACAATCAACTCCTTTCAATCAAACACAGAGAACAACAAATACAGAAAATAAAACTAGAATATAAGATGCTGCATTTCGACAGTATTTTGCATTCACCAACATTATTATTCTTGGAAAATCAGAAGCACTTTCTGTGAACGATTGACGGACCAGCTTCATCATACTCTGCCTTTGCTATCCACATCTGCAGACAAACAAGACATACAAACTGCATTAGCAACTGTCTCAAGCTTCTCCATTTAAGTAATTATTAGACAGACTGACAAAACCGCTGTGACTTTTTTCTTATAGGTAGAGGAGGGTGGGGAGGGAAGGGGGGAAGGGAAAGCAAACCTGCTGGAAGGTGCTGAGGGATGCTAAGATAGAGCCTCCAATCCAGACACTGTATTTCCTCTCTGGTGGTGCCACAACCTTAATCTTCATGCTACTTGGAGCCAAAGCAGTTATCTCTTTGCTCATTCTATCAGCAATACCGGGGAACATAGTAGAACCGCCACTAAGCACTATGTTTCCGTAAAGATCCTTTCTAATATCCACGTCGCACTTCATGATAGAGTTGTATGTGGTCTCATGGATTCCTGCTGCTTCCATTCCTATCATTGAAGGTTGGAAAAGTACCTCAGGGCATCGGAAACGTTCAGCACCAATGGTGATCACCTGTCCATCAGGAAGCTCATAAGTCTTCTCGACAGAAGAGCCAGATTTTGAAGTCTCCAGTTCCTGCTCATAGTCGAGAGCGATGTAAGAAAGCTTTTCTTTCACATCCCTCACTATTTCCCGCTCAGCTGTGGTGGTGAACGAGTAACCACGCTCAGTGAGGATCTTCATCAAATGATCAGTGAGGTCACGGCCTGCCAAGTCAAGACGAAGAATGGCATGTGGAAGGGCATAACCCTCATAGATGGGGACTGTATGGCTAACACCATCCCCAGAGTCCAACACGATACCTGCAGAGAGAAGAAATAATTAGTTGCAATGATCTGAAGTGCTCCTAAGTATGCAAGAAAATATGGGTCCAATGCCCCAAATATCTCTAATAACAAGTGAATCACATAATCCCCGTGTAAGCTGACAAATGAACAGTTTCTTCGATGGTAAGTAAAGAAGTTTATAATCACCATTGGACATTGGTTTTTGCAAAGGATAACGAAAAAGAGATTACTACTTTGGTACATCTAAGACAATTATTCTCGAAATACAAACAACAAGAACTTTGCAGTATCTGCATCAGTCCAACCTATTATAATGCATCATACGAGGACTTTATCCCATAAGTAAATAGTAATTGTAATGCTAAGCCCGTAAGGTCTTTTCAAGGTAGCAGAATCAATAACTTGACAGCTCACATAGTAAAAACATAATAACTTAACAAAAAAGTAAGGATTTATTACCAGTAGTACGACCACTAGCATACAGTGAGAGGACGGCTTGGATAGCAACATACATAGCTGGAGTATTGAAAGTCTCAAACATAATTTGGGTCATCTTTTCACGGTTAGCCTTGGGGTTAAGAGGTGCTTCAGTTAGGAGGACCGGATGCTCCTCAGGGGCAACACGGAGCTCGTTGTAGAAAGTATGATGCCATATCTTCTCCATATCATCCCAATTGCTAACAATACCATGCTCAATTGGGTATTTCAAGGTTAAGATACCACGCTTTGACTGAGCTTCATCCCCTACGTAGGCATCTTTTTGACCCATGCCCACCATCACACCAGTATGGCGGGGGCGTCCAACAATGCTAGGGAATACAGCTCTTGGAGCATCATCTCCCGCAAACCCAGCCTGTATAATAAGAATGTCTCAAGCTTTTTCAAAAACAATAAATCACAAGTTAACAAACATCATTAACACAATATTATAGGACAACATAGACTTCAGCTAACCTTGACCATTCCAGTTCCATTGTCACAGACGAGTGGCTGAATATCCTCGCCGTCTGCCATCTATGCTATTTTCTACATCCAAAACTGAAGCCTCAGTACAAGATAAAAATCACCATCTATCTTGCTTCTGTATTAGAGCATTTGATGATTCAAAATGACAATTAACCTTAACAGTAATCAAATGATCGCGTCGAGCTTTCTTAATCAAATACAAATCTATCCAGAAACCACAGCAAAATTCAACTAAGAGCAGAAATTGAGAGCCTTTTGCTAATAAAAAGGGATATCAATCAGTATTTTGAAGGAGATCCATATGTGAGTCAGAAATGCAATAAAGGGTTATGAATGTCAAGCAAAGATCCATCGGAATAGCATTTCAAACTAAGTATGTATAAATATAGCTGAACCATCCAACAAGATCATTTTATCTTCCTTCTTCCATAGGTCAACCGAAACTAATGAAACGACAAAAGAAAAACGACAAGTAAGGATCAACATGTAGCTATCATACCAAAGGAAAATGCACAAGAATTGCACCTTTTTTGGGGATTGGAGAGAGAAGATGTATTGTATCGCTAGGCAAAAAGGGATGTGAAATGGCGACAAGCCTTTTTCTTTCGAGAGAAGAAATTGGAAGACAATATATTGAAGAGGGGCAAGACATCTCAGCCGTTGGATCATTTTAACTGATACCTCGTGGGGCCCATCATTAAGTGGTCGCCACACCTCTCTCCCTCTTCTTTCGCTTTTTCTCCCATTTCCTCCTTTCTTTTAGCCTAGGCATATCTTTCTTTTTTTCTTTACAACTCGGTTGGATGGTTGATCCATATATTGTATCATATATTATACTGTATTGTTTGATGAATATAATGTTTGGATGAATTGTGTCGTTTTGCAGTCATTTCATGGTATCATGCATCAGTAATATAATGAATAAACTTACAATATTATAAAGAAAAATTATTAGATGGTATATAAAAAGGTAGGGTAAATGATAAAATAAAATTATTTAATAATAATGAAAGGTGAGATTGAGAGAAAAACACAAGGAAACGACGCGATCACACCAAATCAGTCGTTACATAAAGTGACACATTTCATCGTTACGTAACGACGGATTTAATGATATGATACAATAAAATTTAAATAACAATCAAAACAAACAATGTATTTAAAGTAACAATACGATACGATACAACTGGTAACAACCATCCAAACAAGCTGTAAGTAGTAGCAATTTTTATTTTATTCATGTTTTCTATTATACACTATAGACGAGTTCGGAATTTTGAGTTTTTAGAATAAACACCTTAAATATCATTTTTTTAATTTTATTTTATATGACATTTTTTTTCTTTTAATATACGTTAAAAAGAATAACATCTTTTATATTTTAAAAAAAAATAATTTAAATTTTTTTATTTTAACTCTTATGGGTCGTTTGGTTACAAGAATGGAAAACAGTTCTAAAATAAAATATTAGGTTATTTTAACTCGTGTTTAATTGGTATACGCAATCCTAACATAATTCACCATACTCAATGTTGTATTATAATTCTGAGATTATTAATTCCAAAATAAAATAACAAATTAATAAATATCCAAAGTTTTTCTCTCAAAGTCTTTTTAGAAAATCAAGGTTAAAATTAAAATAAAAAGCTTATCCAAAATTATGTAGTGTAAATTCAAATATTTATCTTTGTTGTTCAGTCAAACTTCTCTATAATTACCTTGTTTGTTTCGATATTCTTTGACTTTCTTAGCAATTAATTGTTATACACCTATAACTCTATTTGATATTTCGATATGATTTAACTTTTATAGATAAAAGTTATTCAAATGTCCATGAAAAGCTTAAACTTTAGTAGTATGTTCAAATCTAAAACTTTATACAAGATGATTTTTTTTTATCCAATAATAACTACGATGCAATCCCAAATAAGATAGAGATGAGAAACTTCATCCATTGGAATGAAAATATTTATGCACATCTTTTAATGAAATAAATTTTTAATTATGGAAGCATGTACTAACGTAATTTTTTTTATTCTAAGTGGTATACTAAAGTTTTAAAAATTTTGGTCAAAATCTCTAGACCTATTATCAATAACCTTAAAGATTTTATTTTTATAAAGATTGCTTTTATAGAGGGGTAATTGTTTACCTGTAAAACGGTATAGTTAAATTTATACATAGTTTCTAGACAAGTGAATTAATTCGATCCTGAAATAATAAGATAATTGAAGAAATATATATACTTAGCCTTGATATGAAGATGAAATAACAGAAATAAAGATTCTGGTAGTGAAGTTTCCGGGCGCAATAGTAACAAGAACAAAAAGTAAGAAGATAAAATTGTATAGAGCTTTGAATAGATTGTAGTCTCAGTTTGCTAGAAAATTCATGCCCTTATAATATTAACAGATCTCACTATTTATAGCTACATCTAGTGAACAAGGTCCTACGATCGTGCTCTTCTTAAATGTCAATTATGAGTGCTATTGATGAAGATGTAGCGGTGAGCATAAATGACAAATTCTTTGTAACGGACAGTGCATTGAATGTCGTGGAATATTCTTCATTAATACTACTGGACGGAAGGTATTTATTGCCTCTTTATGAGTCTCATTCCCCACGGTGCCGAACGAGATAATTACCATTGGTTCCACGTGTCATTCTTTTAAGCGGCTACCTGGCATAGCATATTTTACCCTATACAGATAGTTCCTTTGTTTTCTAGTCACATAGCTTTGTGTTACCAGAAATTTGGTAGAAACACTCTTTTGGCGGGAATTACTATGATTCCCTCTTAAGGTTTCTGACGGTTGATTAGACACATGTTTCTCCGCATTTTACGCCCTGAACACGCGTCATCCCACGATTCAACATAGCTTTTGCCGATTATTGAGGTAATCATAGCCATGAATTTAGACGCCAAAACTTTTACTTATATGTATCAACCTTCTCCGCTTATACTCCATAATTTTCCAAGCTTTCTAAAATTCTTCTTCACTGTTAATTAACCTTTATTTAACTCCCTTCAAACGAAAAAGCTTTTCTTTCATCCAAATGGATTATTCTTCAAAGAACGTCAGCTCTTCAAAGGGCAAGAGCAAGGCTGAGGATGCTTCTCCTCCAACGGTGGATTCTATCATTCTTAGAAGTCTTGTTACACCAAAAGACTTCGAAGAGAAAATCCCTTCGGCTCTTCCTCGCACGGGGGCTGTTGGCAGATACCATTCTTCCATCCGTCCTTTCAGTATTTCTATTGTGAAGAAAAACTGCCGCTGTCATGACTTGGGCACTGTTGCTCCTGATCTAATAGAGTGAGTGACCCTACCCAACGTCTTACCTTGTTTTCCAATAACATATAGTTTATCTCCTCGCCCTTACGACAATCACAGTTGGAATTTTTTCAATCCCCAACTTGTTAATCATCATAGCTAATATGCCCTCTTCGTAGAAAATATTCAGTCCCCACTATTACTAAGTTTGTGACACACACCAACCATCGATTTCTTAACGCCGACATTTGTGGTTCCATTCGCTAGGAATTTCTTATCATCATAATTATCACCACTACATGTAGGCCTTCGACACTTGGCCTTCAATATGACCCGATGGTATTTCCATCTCTTAAGGATTATCGCCCCCTTCCGACATACTGAATCCATTTGGAAATCATGTTTTAAGTTACATTATCCACTTCCTATTTACGAATACACTCGGAAAGATATTTTTCTATTTCATCGAGTTAAGTTTGCACAATAACATTTTCATATTTATTCACCCTTTTTTTTAAACTGGTATTCAAGTCGGTTCATACCTAACCCGAACTTCTAAGACTCATTTGAATCATTTGTTTGTTCATTGGCAACTTGTTCGAATAATAACAATCTATCCCTTTAACTTCCACAACAAAAATATTGTATCTCTTTCATCTACATCAATCTTGTAGCCCTAGTGCAATCTCATTTGTTCTTCCTGTACTTATTTTCTTCGAGAAGATATTTGATAAATTCAACTCGTCTTTTCCTTTTTTTTTATAGATATTACAAAGTTTATGCCACAAGTACACTTGCCCGGTACACTTATGTGTCTATCCAAATGTTAAGGGTCATTTATTTTCCAATCAGGAATCTCTTCTCATAGTTTCCACTTTCAACTGAGTTTGGATAAAATCTCGTGATCATCATATTTTTTTATCTTCCGATTTCGATGTTATGATCGAATCTCTACAATCATTAGAGATCTCTTGGTTCCTTTCCCTTCTTAAATACCACGATACTTCCAAACTGCAACCTATGTTGCTAAGTATCATCATTCTCCACCCTTGCTATAATATCATGGTTAACATATTTCTCTTTCTGTATTCGTACAAACATTTAACTTTACTAATGTATACGTTGCTTGAACTTAGCTGAGATATACATTTAGAGTACAACTTTGTTGCGCTATTCATGAGTTCATATTCATGTATATTTTTATACAAGTACAACTTCCTTATGCCTCTGAGTTCATGCCCGAATATGTCATTAGCAAGTATGACTCCCTTAGGCCTCTGAGCCGAAGCTCAACCATTTTGAACAAGTATGACCGCTTCACAAAAATATCCACATATCATAACTTTATGCAGTTTTCATAACAAACCTTGGTTTTTTTTCTACAACAATAATGCTAGCAACTCACAGTCTATCTTTTTCAAACCATATCCCCATATAATTTTTATTTTTTTCTCTTTTTCATTTTCGATCATACCCTTACTACCCATATTTTAACATGTGTTTACACAATGAGAACCTCCATATCTAATAGGATATCCTTAGCCACATTTTCGCACAACCTCTTTAGGATACATTAGACATCAATACATATCTTTGAAACACTTACAATTCGTTGACTTTCAAAATGTAATATTATTGTTCTTCAACTCTTTACCCTTAATTCGTTTATGTAATATTTTACAACTCATCAAAAGTATTACCTAGCCTTGTGCTTCATTTAACACATTCAACCCCTTCACAATGTAAGAGTTTAATCAATCCATACAGTTGCTCCATTGGCCCATATAAAGCTTTTTGGAGTATAATCTCGAAACATCACATTTCACAAATTTATCAACACCAACTGAGACGTACCCTGTCTATACAAGTTTAATATCGTCCTTTCATGACGACTTGCCTTTTAAACAATTTATGTTACCCCTTTAACCTTTTAGATCATGCGTTTTGTACACTTCGTACCTTGGCATATCTTCTACTTATCCATTCTAGTGTCTTTATATTTAAGCCATGTATATCCTCATTTGTTATTAGCAATTAATGTCTTTCATATTGCCTTGATCACTCAGAAATGTGCTTTGATACTCTAGATATGTCGTTGCTAGCTCATGTGACATAATAATGACTATAACATATAATACCTAGTGTTCATCTGGTCCACATCAACTTTCAGTATTCATCTATAAAAATCTCGGGATACGAACTCTTTTAGTCGACTCAAAACTATCACATTCACTTGACTGGACTTTACCTCTTCTTGTTCTACTTGCCTTTCACAACTGGTAGCTGACATATTACATTCGTGTCCTTTTCTCGAGCAATCCCACCATATACTAGGCCATTAGGGTCATGACCTCTCAAGAGGCGAATATTTTTTTTGGTAGCACAAACTTCCTGCAATTCTCGATGTATCACGACAACGGTTAACTAGATTCCCATCTTATCTTCCTTCAAGCAGTCATTTAGCTCCTGGCAAAAAAATATGATTCGTTATTGCATCATTCGATTTGAACCTATTTTATTTTATTCCTTATCTTTGCCAACATATTCATATATAGAGGCACTGGCTCTTTCTTGGCAGCTCATCTAGTAGCTAGTGTCGTTACTTAAATCTCAAACATTATGCTCAACACTCTCCTTCGTAAACCCTGCTAGGATGTCAATACATACACATAATTTTCTCCTCACTTCAAGCTTTAACGCACGATCTAGAATAAGAAGAAAGGAATAAGACAATCCTACAATGTCCATATAGCCTTCCCATTATGGGTGTAGTGCACAATACACCAATAAGGAGAACTCTACTAGACGTGATTCTATAGACTTCCTAAGACTCAAATTAGAACCTAGTGATCTGATATCAAGTTTGTCACGACCCAAAATTACGTGACCGGCACCTGGCACACTATCCAACCCGAGCGAACCAAACTGTACAAGAATGTCCATCTATATACAAAATAAATACATACAAAATCCTTTTTGAAAACACAATAGTTTTAAATGATTAAAACCATACATGAAACAAAATCTTTAAATCTATTATTTTTCAAGAATTAAAAAATACAAAAGAATAACAATATTTCTTTCATGCATGACATACGAATAACTCTCGATTATACCTCCAAAAGAATAACAACTATCTATGAAATCTCTAAGACACAATGATGAAATAAATACTTGGGACAAACCCAAGCAAAAGTAAGTACAATCAACATGAAGGCTACCACGAAATAGAAGTGGTGTCATGCTATATGCTTCAGAAAGAGAGTTATCCTATTGTCCTATCAGCTCATCAAGTACCACGTCTCATCCTAAAAATATATAAAGTAAGTGGGACCCTGGAGAGGGGCCCCCTAAGGGCTGAGTATACCATGGTGGTACTCAATAAGTGCCAGAGACTCTCTCTAACTCAAGTTTCTGGGATAAGTCTTTACAAAAATAATGCAACCAACATTTGATATAAAATGATAACAATTATATCAATTCATGCTCTTTATCATTTTAAATAAAAAGACTGGAAAAATATAAATTATGATACAAACTTTTAAAATATTTATATCAACCAATAATCCTAATAAGAATCATGGAAAACTATTTCAACTTTATCAAGTCATTGAAATCACTTTCGGCTCCATAAGCCTAAATATAACAAAATCATCTTTTACCTTTTACCGGGAGCACTATACCGACATCGACATAATAAATAACTACTAGGTGATCGACCTAGTAACAAGTATTTGACCCTACTTGTCTGGGCAGCTTCCTGTAGTACAGTACGAATCGACTTAACCTCATTACTTTAAGTAATGATCATTTGCCCTCTCAATAAGGGCGGCTTGGCCTTGGAATGTGTCCCTACACCGGCACGTGTAGTTCCATGATAACGAACTCAACATTCGAACCAATCTTGGTGGTCTCCACTAGTAACTCCCAAAATATTTGATATTTCAAAAATAGATTCATAGCATATTAGCCTCAAAGGGTCTATTTTTATCAAATCATTGCTCATGGCCAACTAAATCATTTTGAATAAAAACAATCAAAGATATGATCTTCTTCATGTTAAAGCTTTTAGCAATTTAACATCCATCCTTCAAAGATACAATGAGTGTTATCCATTAATCAAGTTTCAAAAGAAATACTCTTCATAAAAATACATATTTAGCCCTCAAATATTTTATATTCTTTTCAATGCTCAAGTTTGAATAAAACTTATAATATTTTCCTCAAGCATCATTTGACATCAAATCTTTAGAAACAAGATTTTTTAATTGTAAAACAACAAAACTTTCTTAATGCAACACAACTCAAAATACATGGTGACATCCTTTCCCACTTGTCCCCATAAGTATGGATGCACATTTACAAACAAACTCACATAATAACTCAAATATGATTTAGAGAAAATCCCTCAAAAAGAGTAAGTATTAATCAACTTACCTCAAGTCCAAGCTTCAAAATAATAGTACGATGCTCCAATTCATTTAGAACTCTTAAATGTCGCCAACAAGCCAATATCAACATTAGACATCCCAAGACATTAAAACGTATCCAAATATATATATTGATACCCATTTAAGGTTCACAAGTTAACTGTAAGTCTTCAACAAGCCCAATTTACCCATACATATCCCTTTTATCCTTAATTGGTTCCATCATTGTCCTTTAAGCCTAATACATGTTATACAATTCAATACTTAATCATGATTAAGCTATTGAAGCACTACAATTACCAACCATCTTAACATTATTCAAAAATTATCCAAATATATATATCGATACCCATTTAAGGTTCACAAGTTAACTGTAAGTCTTCAACAAGCCCAATTTACCCATACATATCCCTTTTATCCTTAGTTGCTTCCATCCTTGGCCTTTAAGCCTAATACATGTTATACAATTCAATACTTAATCATGATTAAGCTATTGAAGCACTACAATTACCAACCATCTTAACAATATTCAAAAATTCACTATTCATCTACTTCTCCATTCAAGAACACTAATTCATAATACCCATTTCAAGGACTAGCATAATTATTTAACTAGTTGGTACTTTCTACTTCACAATACATTCCAAATATTTAATCCATAGTTGTATTTAAATGTAGGGTAGAGAATTTACCTCTTGTAGCTCAGACCCCATCTTGAACCCTTTTGAATGATTCTTGAAGATTAAAAGAATCCCTATGAATTTCAATCCATGTAGATATTAATACTACCATTAATTAGTGTTAATCCATTATAAAAATATCATAAAACTCACCTTTGATGTGTCTTTGGGTTGAGGATGCTCCACCTTCTCTCTAGAACCCAAAATGTAGCCAAAAAATATTATCTTTTTCTCTCTCCTCGAACTCCCTATTTTTATAGAAAATAGCCTGCGTAGGCTGGCTGCGTAGCCTACGCAGATTGGCTACGCAGGCTTGTGTAGCCTAGGTAGCTTAAGTCCTCCCCCTAACTTTCATTATGTTTTTACCTACGGAGCCTGCTTAGGCTACGCAGGCTTGCTGGGTTTTCTTCTTCCCTCTTTTCTCCATCATTCCAAGCTATACCTTTATTTATGCAACTTAGTGACCTTCAACCCTCATAATATTCATGTCCAAGCATTTTAATGATCTCGATACCCTCGTGTGGGTTCGCAAGCACTTCGAGGTCTCGCAAAATATTCTCTTAAGCTCGAGTTTGGCTTAATCTTGTTAGAAAAATTTCTGGGTCTTTACACGCGTCATCCAACGATTCAGCATAGCTTTTGCCAGTTCTCGAGGTAATCAGGCCATGAATTTAGCTGCGCTAAACTTTTACTTATACGCATTAGTCTTCCTCATTCATATTTCGTAACTTTCCAAGCTTTCTAAAATCTTCTTTATTGTTCTTCAATCTTTTTTAGCTCCCTTCAAACGGAAAAGCTTTTCTTTCATCCAAATGGTTTCTTCTTCAAAGAACACCATGTCTTCAAAGATCAATAGCAAAGACAAGGATGTTGCTCCTCCAACAGTGGATTCCATCATCCCTAAAAGTCTTGTTACAACAAAATACTTTGAAGAGAAATTCCCTTCGGCATCCCTTGTACGTGGGCTGTTGGCAGATACCCTTCTTCCATCCATCCTTCCAATATTTCTGTTGTGAAGGAAGATTTCCATTGTCATAATTTGGACATTATTGCTCATGATCTAACAGAATGAGTAACCCTACCTAGGTAGGTTTTTACATATTTTTAAATGTATCCTTTTACTTTGGGTGCATTCCCTTTGAGTAAAGAGCTTGACTCCATTATTGAGGAGTTATGCCTCCGCTACCATGTGTGTTTGACACAAGTAAGTCCTTCTGTGTGGAGTACGATTGCTTGTCTTTGGTTTTTGTGCCAAGAGACGGGAGATGACCTATCTTTAGCTCATGTGATGAGTCTCTAAAATTTCAGCAAACATGACCACCATGCTCTACTATCTAGCATGGATTATGAAAATGACCTTGGGTGGATGGAACGGTTCATTGCATTTTCCACCAATGACATCATTCCGGCAATGACTTCATCCTTTCCGGGTCATGGAACCACACTCGTAAGTTCCTTGTTTAATATTCCTTTTATTAGAAATTTTTTCATACTAATATTGATCCTTCGTCCTTCGTCTGTTTCAACAACTCGATGGGTTCCACCTAGGGTTGTAGGCTTGGACCGGTAGGTCCAAAAAATCTTGGAAGTCACTATGCTTGAAACCCGCACGTGGAAAGAACTGGCTCTCAAATACAGGTGGAAGGCCAAAAATCATGGTAAACTTAGACTCATCTCATTTCTCCTTTTTTTGTGAGGAAATTAATTGATCCTTTCATTTCTCCCTTTTTCTGAAATTAGGACTACCCGTAAGATCGGTTGTCGTCCCCGAGAAGGACGTTTTGGTAATCATGCTGATGCGGTGAGGCTACTTCAGGAGGAGCTTACTTGAAAAGGTATCTCCAGACCTACTTCGTGTACAAGTGTTTCATTATGGAGTCCCTGACTAGAGAATAAGAAACCAAAAAGAAGGCGTTCCTCTGCGGTTGGGGAAAAGA
The DNA here is from genome assembly GCF_000715075.1 of Nicotiana tabacum. NCBI lineage: Eukaryota > Viridiplantae > Streptophyta > Magnoliopsida > Solanales > Solanaceae > Nicotiana > Nicotiana tabacum. Next base: position 109,609,806 of record NC_134101.1, read on the forward strand.
ATAAGAGAGGAAGACTGTTGCCCTCGAGTCATCTTCGAAAGTTGTGGTGACTAGTCCTCCTCCCGGGTCGGTCATAGACACCGTGATGATCGATGATAATGGAGAAGTTAGTGATAAGGGAGCTTCTCTACATAGAAGACAACGATCCTTATCATCTCAACAAGATGCTCTACCTGTTGATTTAGTTACACCAACCGAGGACGATGTCTCGGCACTTTGGGGGAAGTTTGAAATAGTGGAAAATGCCAACGTTGATTGCCCGATCCCATTCACTACACTCAGTACCGTGAGGCTGAGTATCGAGCCCCTATCGTCTTCGGTTGATGAGCAACCAACAACTAACACTGCATTCCCTGCAACTGCTTCTCATTCTTCACTGCCATCAGCTTCAATTCCTTCTTCACCAGCTCTTCCATTAGCAACTTCTACATCTCTCCACAACCCGCACCTAACTAAAAAGAAGGTGTTCCTCTTCCCCAGTCCCCAGTTCATGGGAATTTGGGGCAAAATTATGATGCCCCTTCTGAAGATCCGCAAAGAAGGAGGAACATTACTTTCTCGGTCTCCATTGGAAGAAACTTGCTATCCCGACCGATAGAACTTGCTAATTATCTAAAGCCTTCGGTTTTAGAGAAAGATTGGGAAAAGATACAAGCTCTCTCATGATACATTCTTTACTTCCTTTATCATTTCTTCTATTTTTGCCTAAGAATATTCTGAGTTTGCCTTTCCTGCTTTGTAGGCCAACTTTCTTGCCTCTGAGGGCCTCTAAAAGGTTGATACGGGAAAAGAAAAATATTGCATCCACATGGGATTAACTTTTGGTTGAGCTAGATTAAGCTGTTACTCCCCTCTTGAAACTGGAAACCAAAGCTACTAAGGCTGTCGTGTTAGAGGATCATTTGCAGCAAAACGAGCAAGAAGTGGAAACCTTTAGCCAAGAGATCACCTTGTTGAGGGTTCAATTTGAAGAGGCTTAGGCTAAATAGGTTGAAGTTCACACTGTCGTTCTTGTTGCATCCGATCGTGAGGCTGCCTCCACTGAAAAATTAACCAATTTAGAGGCATCCTTGAATTCCAAGGTTGAAGAGCTTGCTGATGCAATGATGAAATATGCCCAATTGGAGGATAAGTATAAGAAGACCATTGAGCATAATAGAATTTTTAGCTTTACTGTCTGTGATCTTGACGTTAGCCTCAAGTCTATTAGATTTGCCCGTGAAAACCTTTCTGCTGAGGTAACTAAACTCAAAGAAGAACTTAAGCGCCGAGCGGTTTCCCTCGTTGTTGAAACTTTTTACGTTATGTACAGCATGAGGAAAAAAACCTTGAAAGAGGCCAAAACTGGTATCATTTACTTTGATACTGAAATTGCTAAGGCCTGCGAGCTTGAGTTAGCTGCTAAAAATGGTCTCCCGGCAGAGCCTGATGCTTCTGGTTCTTCTGGTTCCGATTCTGAATTTTAGAGAACTGAAGAGGAACCAGAAGGATGTTGAAGGCCAAACTGTTGAGGTATCAACGGACCTACCTACTCCCCCTGAGGGCGCATACACTTCTCTTCCTCCGGGTTCCAGAGAGGCAACAGTTTAGCTTTTTCTTTCTTTTCCCAACTTTTGTACTTGTGCTATTTTGGCACGTTTATTGTAAATCAAAACATCTTTTGCTCATGTATTTCACGAGTCCTTTTTGCATTTTTTGGTTTTGAACATTTATGCAAGTTTTAACCTTTGCGTTCTTTTTTGCTCAAGTGTTTTGCGCAAGTTTTGTTGTTTGCGCCTGATTATACAAGGCCTTAAGCGTATTTTTTCCCACAAAAGCATATGTATTTAGAGCACAAACTCATCCGAAATCAACCCTTTAATGTGAGGGTTTTTGTAAGTATTTGTGCAAGTTTGCTTTTTGCGTCTTTTTATGCAAGGCTTCGGGTGTATTTTTACCCGAAGGCATTTTGATTCTAGGCATAAGTTCTTACGAAATCAACCCTTTAACATGAAGGTTTTTATAAGAGAGGACCCTCTTATATTTACGGTGCTCTTGAAAAGGACGTCTTCTGTTCATTACGGCACTAGCGTTTGAAGTGCTTGTTTAACTTTCAAATGACAAAGTTAATTCATCGTTCAGATAAAAAACAAGATAAAAATAAAAAGACTTCATTTTATTCCTTCCATTTTCAAAAAGTACATAAGCATTTGTTATGCTAAAAAAGTAAATTGCCATTACTTGTGGCTAACCTTTACAACTTATTTCTACGGGGTTGGCCATGCAGTCCCCGGTCCCGATGATACAACTATATTTTCGGTTTATTTTATCGATCGACGTGACAGTCATTGTTGTTGTATCCTCGTATCATCTCCCTTAGTGTTCGAATGCGAAAAATGAGAATTGGAACACTGGAAGTTTTACACCTTCGAGGACCTCACTAATGAATTGCTAAACAATCTTATGCTCGGTAACTAACTTCACTTCCCCTTAGGAATTTATGCTATCAAGCAAAAGACTATATAATAATCCTTTTGTAGTTTGCACTTGTGAACGGTCGGGTTAACATTTGTCCGATTGAAAACTTAATTTCCCAGTAAGAATTTTGCTATCGAGCGAAAGATTATCTAACTATCCACGTGTTTCTTCGCTTGCGTGCCTTGTTATTAAAGGTCTTATTGCAGCCATTGAAACTTTCTTCGTAGTATGCTTTCCGTTGCTGCCTCGTTAAAAACCTTGTCAGAAAAACCCAATTAGGACAAAAACTGGACGAAGGGAAAAAGAGTGCAGCACATACTTTCAATACAGGTGATGTTCATCAACAATAGTATCTTTTGAGGTGTGCCACGTTCCAGTTGCTAGACAATTTTTCCCATCCTGATTCTCCAATTCATACGAACCTTTCCCGGTGACAACTGAAACCCGATAGGGGCCTTCCCATGTTGGTCCTAGCTTCCCTATGTTGAGCTCCCGGTGTTTTGAGTTACTTTCCTTAGGACTAAGTCTCCTATTTTGAAATAACGGAGGTTGGCTCTTCGATTATAATATCGTTCCATTCTTTGCTTTTGGGTTGCCATTCTTATATGTGCCAAGTCCCTGCGCTCATCGAGTAGCTCCAAGTTGACTAACATTGCTTCGTTGTTTGACTCTTCATTTGCTTGGAAATATCTTAAGGTAGGTTCCCCTACTTCATCGGAATTAAGGCATTTGTTCTGTATACAAGGGAAAAAGGAGTTTCTCCTGTTCTTGATTTGGTCATTGTTCGGTACGCCCATAAAACTCCGCGTAGTTCTTCGGGCCATTTACCTTTAGCTGTTTCCAACCTTTTCTTGAGTTTTGTATAATCACTTTGTTTATTGACTCTGCTTGACCATTTATGCTCGGATGTGATCCTCTTTATTTTGAAATCTTCTAGGAACTTTGTGATTTTTGCGCCTACAAATTGCGGCCCATTATCGCATGCTATCTCTTTTGGTATTCCAAACTTGCATATTTTCTCACAAGAAATCCACCACCTCGCGTTCGCCGATCTTCTGATAAGGACCTCATTCCACCCACTTAGAAAAGTAGTCAGCATGTAGTGGTTCTGCCGGTCGATGTACCAGGTGTGCATAGCATTGGCACTTATTGCATTTTTGTACGAAGGCTTTAGCGTTTTTTTCCAAGTAGGGCCAATAATATCCTACCCTTACCCTTTTTAGCACTAAGAAATTTGCACCCGAATGGTTTTCGCATATCCCTTTGTGGACTTCTCGCATAACATAATTAGCTTTGAATGCCCCCAAGCATCGAGCCAGTGGACCTTAGAAAGATTTTCTTTACAGTTGGCCTCCTTTGAAGCTATATCGCACTGCTTTGGCATGCAGCGCTCGAGATGCCTTGGAGTCTTCGGGCAGATTTCCCTGCTCGAGATAATCGATGATTTCATTCCTTGAGTCCTAGACTAAATTAGTTGTATTTACCTCATAGTAGCTATCTGCATCCAGGATTGAGTGCATCAGTTGTGCTACTGTCCCGGACTCTGATCCCTTCATTTTTGTTGATAAACCGAGCTTAGCCAGTGAGTATGCTTCTGCATTTTCTTTCCTCGAGATGTGAGTAATCGACCATTCCCAAAATCGAGCCAGCAGAGCTTGTACCTTTACCACGTATTGTTGCATGTGCTCCTCTTTGGTTTCGAAGATCTCGTAGATCTGATTTACCACCAACTATTAGTCGCGCTTGATTTATATGACCTCATAATCTAGTCCTTGGGCTAGTTCGAGTCCTATAATTAAAGCCTCATACTCTGCTTCATTGTTAGTTAAAGGGACCGTTCTGATGGCTTGCCTTAGGGTTTCTCTCGAAGGCATGGCTAATAGTATGCCAAGCCCAGGCCCTTTTACGTTGGAGGCTCCATCCGTAAATAAGGTCCAACTTCCCGTTGGTGATTTTGACACCATTTTTGCCTCTTTGGTTGCTAGAGGCAACAATCTCGGACTGAAGTCAGCCACAAAGTCAGCCAAGACTTGTGATTTAATTGCAGACCTTGGTTTATATTCTATATCGAACTTACTCATTTTGACGGCCCATTTAGCCAACCTACCCGAGAGTTCAGGTTTGTGAAGGATGTTCCATAGAGGAAATGTGGTCACCACAACTATCAAGTGACATTAGAAATAGGGCCTCAGCTTCTGAATGGAGACTACGAGAGCCAAGACCAACTTCTCCAAATGTGGGTAGCGACTTTCTGCTCCCGTTAAAATTTTACTAATGTAATAAATAGGAGATTGCATACCTTCATCCTCACGGACTAAAACTGCACTTGTCGCTGCTTCCGAGACTGTGAGGTAGACCAGCAGTGCTTCACCTTCCTTTAGTTTTGAAAATAACGGAGGGCTTGACAAGTATATTTTCAAATCTCTCAAGTCCAGCTGGCATTCTGGGGTCCATTCAAAGTTGTTTTTCTTTTTGAGCAGTGCGAAGAAACGGTGGCATTTTTCTAATGACCGAGAAATGAACCTGCTCAAAGCTGCCAATTTCCCCGTGAGCCTTTAGACTTTTTTCATGTTTGAAAGCTGGTCCAGATGTCTTCGATGGCCTTGATCTTATCAGGGTTTACCCCAATCCCCTTTTGTGATACCGGAGATCCTAGGAACTTTCCAGAGCTGACCCCAAACGCACATTTCTCGGGGTTAAGCTTCATGTTATGCTTCCTTAGGATGTCAAAAATTTCTTGTAGATGCTTAAGGTGATCACCTGCATTCAAAGACTTAACGAGCATATCGTCTATATAAACTTCCATAGTTTTCCCTATTTGTTTTTCAAACATCTTGTTTACAAGCAGATGATAAGTGGCTCCAGCGTTCTTCAACCTGAAGGGCATCATATTACAACATATTGTGCCGAAATTTGTTATGAACGAAGTTTTTTCCTAATCCTTCGGGTTCATCTTAATTTGGTTGTACCCTAAATAAGCATCAAGAAAACCTATTAACTCGTGCCCGACCATCATATCGATCATTTGATCGATATTTGGTAGTGGGAATGAGTCTTTTAGGTATGCCTTATTCAAGTCCTTAGGAATTACGACTACATTAGCTAGCCAGTCAGGATACTTTACTTCTTGGATAGTATCGATATCAAGTAAGCGATTTACCTCTTCTTTGACGAATTTATTCCTGGCCTCCGCAATAGGGCATTTCTTTTGTCTTATCGGAGGGATGTTAGGATCTAAACTTAGCTTGTGTACGACTACCTTCGCCTAGATACCTGTCATATCCGCATGTGACCACGTAAAACAATCAACATTAGATTTAAGGAATTCAATAAAGTCAGATCTGAGCTTGGGGTGTAGTTTTGTCCCCAAGTGGAACTTCCTTTCTAAGTTCTTCGAAGAATGCAACTTACTCGAGCTCTTCCGCCGTGGATTTTGTTGCATCCATCTTTTCTGGTACCTGGAAATACCTTAGCACCTGATAGGGTTCTGACGCTTCTACCCTCGGGCTAACTTCATTCGATTTGGGAGTGGGCATCGGTTCCGGTAGTTGCTATACCGCGTGTTCCTTCCCTTTGATACTAGAGATCGAAATTGTATTCATCTCCCTTGCTGCCAGTTGATCGCCCTTTATTTGTTTAATTGCTTCGGGCGTTGGGAATTTTAGCAACTAATGATACATTGACGATACAGCTCTCATCTCGTGCAACCATGGTCTTTCCAGAATAATATTATATTCCATATCACCATCTACCACTTCAAAAAGAGTCATTTTATCACTCATTTGACGTTCGTGGGCAACAAAATCTCTTCTCAGGTTGTCATGCTTGCGAGGTTGAATCCGGCGAGGAGCTTTATGGCCGGAATGTTGCTTCCGGTGAGTATATCTTGCTCCAATACTCTCCATTGTATGATATTGGCCGAACTTCCTGGATCCACTAGAACACGTTTAATTTTAAAGTCTAGCACATTTAAAGAAATTACCAGTGTGTCGTTGTGCGGTAGCAACAATCCATCTGTGTCCTCCTCCATGAAGGTGATATCGTCTTCGGCAACTTGCAGGCGCCTCTTACTATGGGTTATTGATACTTTCATCTTTTTTGTTGTCGAGAAGGTGACCCCGTTGATCTCGTTCCCCTCGAAGATCATGTTGATCGTCTAGCGTAGGGAATCTTCCCCTGCTTTCGAGGGTTCCGCATTGTCCCGGTTGCGACCATAGTTGTTCTTAGCCCGGTCACTCAAGAATTCTCTGAGATGTCCATTCTTCAACAGTGTCACTACTTCTTCCCGGAGATGTCGGCAATCTCCAGTCCGGTGTCCATTCATTCCGTGGTATTAACACCATAAGTTGGGATACCTCTGACTGGGATTGGATCTCACTAGCTTCAGAAACCCAGCTTCTTTGATATTTCTCATAGCTAATACCAACTCTTCTATGTTGATATTGAAATTGTATTCTGATAGCCTAGATAGGAAGGATCTCGTGTACCCGATGCTTCTTTGTCCTGCAAAGATCTATTGTTCCAACAGCGATCAGACCTTCTGTCGGTAGCGAATCTATCTGCTGACCGAAAACCTCTGCCGCGGACTTTGGTCCGTTCGTAGGGCAAAAAATGACCCCTCGAAGACCGTTTGTCCGTGTCAAAATCATCTTTTGAGTTTTCTTTGTTCTTATCCTATCCCTTTTCCGACAACGGAAAACCAACCTGATCATCTTTGATCCTTATCTTCGACTCATACCGGTTATGGACATCCACCCAAGTCATTGCTTAGAACTCAAGAAAACTTTCCTTCAGTTTCCGGGAAGCATCTAAACTTCTCCAATTTAGACCCTTTGTGAATGTTTCAGCCGTCCATTCAGCCGGAACAGCCAGGAGCAACATCTTCTCTTTTTGTAACCGGGTAACGAACTCTCGTAGCAACTTAGATTCTTCTTGTGCAATCCTGAATATGTCAGACTTTCGGGCCTGCACCTGTCTATCCTTGACATGAGCCTTAATAAATGAATCTGCAAGCATCTCAAAGGAATCTATGGAATGTTCGGATAATAGTGAATACCACGTCAAGGCTCCCTCGTAAGAGTCTCTCCAAATTTCTTCAATAAAACAGATTGAATCTCGTGAGGAGCTAAATCATTCCCTTTTATCGTTGTTTTATAGGTGGTAATATGCTCATGAGGGTCTGAATTTTAATCATACTTTGGCACATCAGGCATTTTAAACTGCTTCGGGATTAATTTTGGTGTCGCGCTTGGTTTGTACGATAACTGAGTATAATTCTTTGAGTCCGGTCCTTTCAGCATCAGTGGTGCGCCAGGGATTTGGTCCATGTAGGTGTTCACTTCTCTCATAAACTGTAAAAGTTCATTCTTGAAGGGGTCATTTTCGTTATTGGAGTCAGATCCACTCCCCCCAGCTCCATCGGAACCAATCTCGCCCTTCGGGGTGTTGTTATCGACCCTCTGCGTTGTTTGATTTGCAGAAGCTCCGAGAAGAACTGGATCTCATCTATTTGCATTATTGGAAGCTTCTAATAACACCTCCTTCAACTCCGTCATAACCTTATCCTGCCGTGTAAGGTAGCCTAGAATGATTGCTTGTTGCTCTTGTAGGAACCTTACCACATCAACAACTTGTTCTTCTTCAGCATCATCGAGTGTTGTGCCTATTGTGGACTGGCGTGACATCATTTCCCTTACTATGAGCGTCCCTGATTGAATCCTCGAAATGAGGTTGGTCTCCTCGAACCTCAGGATTGTCCATGTTGTTAACACTGTTATCTGTCATTTCTTATGATTTTTTCTAAGACAAATAATCAAAATACGTTAGTAAAAGAGGCAAGGACCAACTTAATTACACGACTGTTTAGGCCCCTTGGTGGGCGCCATACTGTTTACCGTAAAATGGTACAGTTGAATTATACATGAGTTCTAGATAAGTAAATTAATTCGATCATATAATAATAAAATAATTGAAGAAATATATAGCACTTATCCTTGAGATGAAGACAAAAAAGTAGAAATAATGATTCCGGTAACGAGGCCTTCGGGCGTAACAATAATAAGAACAAAATGTAAGTGTTACATATCGCATTTTCATACGTTAAACTTTTGTCTTCAGTTAATTGACGTAGACTCGGGGATGAGATTTTCTTGAGATCATAAACATTTATGCTATTTATAACAAGCAATAAGTAAGTGCCATGAAAGATAAAGGGTAAACGAATCAAAGAAAATGAGTTTCATTGAAGGTTGTTGATTTGGGATAAAATACAGCCCAACGATAATACCCGGTATTTATAAACTAGTGCCATAAAAAGTACTATATGACCATGATAGTATTATGATAGTATGATGTATAAGGTGTATTAAAAATTAATATTTTAAGTAATTTGAGATAATTCTTAATTACGTGAGTAATTGATTAATTATTGATTTAATGAAAGATTAATCATGTAATTAAGGATTTGTGGATAATTGTAGGTGGGGACAAAGCCCCCTCCCCCCTTCTATGTGGTAGCAAGTAGAGGAGGATTGGATAATGACCTGACTTTGGACAATCAATTAAGATGACACATGGATTATATTCTAAGACACTCCTTTCAAACACATAGAAAGAGAAGTCATAATACTCATCCCTACACTTATCTTGAATGAATACCAAAATCCATTTTGTAAGTGGGTTATACAAAATGCAAAACCAAGAACTCTTATCTTGAATGAATACCAAAATCCATTTCGTGAGTGGGTTATACATAATGCAAAGCCAAGAACTCTTATCTTGAATTAATACCAAAAATTCATTTGGTAAGTGAGTTATATAGAATGCAAAGCCAAGGACGATAGCCACTCCATATTATAATAGCAATGGAATTTTTCGATTCTAAGGGAGTACGGTGTAATCCTTCTCAAGAATATCACACAGATTTTCCCCTACTCCAGGTATGTTAAAGCTAAGTCCTTCCTTCATTTTGGTATGATCTCGTAATTACATGTGTTTGATAATAAGACATAAAGAGAAATTCATATTTCGGAATTTATGTACATTTTTCTAGTTTTATAAGCTACAGTATTCTTCCTTATCGATACTTCAAATTCAGTTTAGTATTGTCTTCTTCCAATCTAAAGAACAGAGAGCCTATACATAAAATATTACAATATTTTCACCACCATCGAGCTATAATCAGTGGTCAGGCCCCTATTGGGAAACCTCTGATCAGATGGTAAGTTATATACCGAGCCTACTGTGGCCGAGCGCCTATGAGCGAGCCCAACATGGCCGAGATACAGAGCCTAGTATGGTCGAGTACCTATGTACAAGCCTACTACGGTAGAGCAGTTATATATACCAAGCCTTATAAGGTTGGACAACTATTGTACTTACTATATTGAGAGAGTTGAGTCAGTATCAACAGGTGAGCATATCTTCAGATTATTTTTGACTCCTAGTTATTTTCAATATTACCAGTTCAGTTTCAGCTTTCAGTTATTTTATTGCCTTGTATTTTCGGTACATTTCATACTGACATCCCTTTTTTGGGACATTGTATTTCATGCGTGCAGGTTCAGACAGACAGGTGGGTAGACCTCCTTAGTAGGTGTTGCCCGAGTTCAGCTTTATCGGTAAGCTCCATATCCTTCGGTGTTGTCGAGTCTAAAAGTTTTGTGTACATCTTGTGTATATATGTATATAGGTTATGGGTAGGTCGGAGCCCTTTTCCGATCATGGTACATCCATCAGTAGAGGCTTGTAGACATATCCTAGAAGTTAATGCAGTATGTTAATCTTGTAGGCCTTATATGTATATTTAGTTGGTTTGTCAGCTGTAGTAGTTATGACGGCCTTGCCGGACCAGCTTTATATTGATGTTTAGTGAGCGTTAGTTTCCATTCAGTTTTATATTTTGCTTCGCAAATTGTGTTGCAATGTGTCCTATGGCCAAAGTATAGCATTATATGTTTAGAGTCCCTTAGTCGCAAGTTGGTACCTAAGGATAGGCGAGGCACCGAGTGCCGGTATCGCCCTCCAGGTTCGGGATATGACAAAAGTGGCATTAGAGCAGTTCTGTCCTAAGGAGTCTACAAGTCGTGTCTAGTAGGGCCTTGTTTATAGATGTGCGGTGCACCACATTATATAAGAAGGGGACTACAAGGCATTTAGGAGTTGGTTACCCTTCTTTCAAATCTAAATCGTGATGTAGAACTGAGTTATAGAAAATTCGAGTTAAACTTACGTGTTGGCATTTACATGCACAGATGACGGTGACTAGGAAGACTACGGCTAGTCAAAGGAGAGATATAGTAGTAGGTGAGTAGACTAGAATGGTACCCCTAGTAGATGGGGCCCTATCTGAGGCCCAGTGAGAGACCCCTACTCAACCATTATCGGCTCCTCCACCACCTAAGCAGATTCCTAGGGAGACCGCACATCCAGTTCCCTTCCGATTCCATCGGATCAGGACTTGAGGAGTGCGGTGTATTTGATGACACAATTGGTAGATACCTAGCAACACGCTAGGGTGTCCGCTAGTGCAAGATCTTCTAAGGGGTCTAGGAGATCAAGGGTCCGAGAGTTTATTGCTTTGAATCCCCCAAAGTTCACGGGGACAGATGAAAGGGAGGACCCGCAGGATTTCATAGATCAGCTTCACAGGATCTTTCGGGTTATGCATGCCACGGACAAAGAGGCAGTTGAGCTAGCAGCTTTTCGACTCCGAGATATACCATCTTTTGGTACGAGGGATGGGAAAGGTCTAGGGGATGTGATGCACCTCCAGCTATTTGGGGGAATTTTTCAGATACCTTCCTTGACCAATACTTATGATGGGAGATCCGTCAGGCTCAAGTCGATCAGTTTCTAGCCCTCAAGTAGGGCAATATGAGTGTTCGAGAGTATAGTCTCCATTTTGACTCATTGGCCAAATATGCACCATGCATAGTTGATACTATGCTGGATAGGATTCACAGGTTTATAGCAGGATTGGCCCCAGAGTTCACCGTGGCATGTGTCACTGCTGCATTGCAGGATAGTATAGATATCTCCCCAATTCAGGCATTTGCCCAAACTATAGAAAGGGGTAGGCATCGGCAGTAGGGTAGAGAGAGGATTGAGTCAGGACAACATAAGAGGATGAGATTTTCCAGGTCTCAGGAGCAGTCTCAAAGTAGTTATAGGCCCTAGTACTTCGAACGACCACCTAGGCCTCCGCCACCTCAGTTATAGGGTTACAGGTATGATCGTTATACTCAGTCAGGACCAGGTGAGAGCTCACAGGCATCAGGTTTACAAAGATAACGAGATTCAGGGTAGACATGGTCATTTTCGCCGCGGTATGACCTCTGCGGTAGAGGACACTTGGGCCAATGCCGAGCCGGTTCCGATGATTGTTATACATATGGAAGTCCGGGGCATATGATGTGAGATTTCCCAAATAGAGATTCTGGGGGTATGACACCACAAGCGAATTCAGCAATAAGATCATTTATGTCTGTGCATCCTTGAGGGTGCGAGTCTCAGTCTTTGGCTGGTAGAGGTCGAGGCAGAGATAGATGTTCCAGTTCAGGTGGTAACCAGAATCGTAGTTATGCTTTAGCGGGTCGACAGGATTAGGAGTCCTCACCAGACGTTGTGACAGGTATGTTGACCATTTGCTCACACAATGCTTATGCATTGATAGACCCGGGATCTACTTTATCGTGTATTACCCCATTTGTCGCGGGGAAGTTGGGTATAGTACATGAAATACTAAATGATCCTTTTGCGGTATCTACACTGGTCGGAGAATTGATTATTGCTAGACGGGTTTACCAAGGTTGTATGGTGTTAGTTTGTGGTCGTCAGACCTCAGCCGACCTAGTTGAGCTAGAGATGTTGGAATTTGATGCTATCGTGGGCATGGACTGGTTGGCAGCTTGCTATGTCATAGTTGATTATCAAGCAAAGATAGAAGATTTCATTTTCCGGGTGAGCCAGTCCTTGAATGGTAGGTAATATAGCGATTCCCAGAGGTAGGTTTATTTCCTATCTGAAGGCGAGGAAGATGATCACCAAATGGTGCATTTATCATATTGTGCAAGTTAGAGATGCAGATGCTGAGATACCTATACTTCAGTCTATTCTAGTAGTCAAAGAGTACGCAGATGTATTCCTAGATGAACTTCTAGGTATTCCTCCAGAGCGAGAGATTGATTTTGGCATTGATTTGCTTCCAGGAACTCAACCAATATCCATCCCTCCGTATAGAATGGCACCTACCAAATTGAAGGAGTTGAAGGAGCAGTTAAAAGATTTGCTAGAGAAAGGTTTCATCAGGCCCAGTACCTCACCTTGGGGTGCACTGGTACTATTTGTATGGAAGAAAGACGACTCACTGAGGATGTGTATCGATTATAGGAAACTAACAAGGTAACTAGTAATAATAAGTATCCACTTCCAAGGATAGATGACTTATTTGATCAGTTGTAGGGAGATAGATGCTTTTCAAAGATAGATTTGAGGTCGGGGTACCACCGGGTTAGAGTTCGGGAGAAAGATATTCCCAAGACAGCCTTCAAGACCCGATATGGACACTTTGAGTTCCTTGTCATGTCCTTCGGGTTGACGAATGCACCTGTCATATTTATGGACTTGATGAATAGCCTATTCCGGCCATTTTTAAATCTGTTCGTGATAGTATTTATTGATGATATTTTGGTTTATTCACGTTTAGAGGATGAGCATGCGGACCACCTGCGAGCGGTACTCCAAACCCTCCGTGATAGTAAATTGTATGTTAAGTTTTCTAAATGTGAGTTCTGGTTGAAGTCTATAGCATTCTTGGGCATATTGTATCCAATAGAGGTATAAAGGTAGACAATGAGAAGATTGAGGCTATGAAATCCTGGCCTAGACCTACCACTCCGACAGATATTCGTAGCTTTCTAGGCTTAGCAGGATACTACCGAAGGTTCGTACAGGGTTTTTCTTCCCTTTCAGCACCATTAAAAAAGTTGACGCATAAAGCAACTAAGTTTTAGTGGATAGAGGCTTGCGAGCAGAGTTTCCAGGAGCTTAAGAAGAGGTTAACCTCAACACCAGTTCTAGCACTTCCAGAGGGTCCAGATAGTTATGTCATATATTGTGATGCCTCAAGTGTCGGGTTAGGATGTGTCCTGATGCAACATGGGAAAGTAATTCCATATGCTTCAAGGCAGTTAAGGAAGCACGAGTGGAATTATCCGACCCACGACCTCGAGTTAGCTGCGGTTATCCATGCACTTAAGATATGTCGGCATTACTTATATGGTGTTCAAGTTGATGTATTTACAGATCATAAAAACCTACAATATATCTTCAAGAAAAAAGAGTTGAATTTGCGACAGATGCGATGGCTTGAGTTACCATCCAGGGAAAGCTAATGCGGCAGCAAATGCCTTAAGTCGATGATCTATGGGTAGCTTAGCACATGTAGAGGCCGAGAAAAGACAATTAACTAGAGAGAGTCATCAATTGGCTTATTTGGGGGTTCGGTTAGTAGACTCTAGCGATGTAGAGTTGTACTCCAAAATACTGCAAAATCATCTCTCATAGCTAAAGTAAAAGGAGAGGCAGTACAAGGACCTAGAGTTGGTCGAGTTGAGAGAGCGAGTTCCGCAGCAGAAGAAGCCGTTGTTAGAGCTCAAGGGAGATGGGATTCTCAGATATAGGGGTCGTCTGTGTGTTCCAGATATAGCAGGGCTACGAGACAAGATTATGTCAGAGGCACATTATTCGTTGTACTCCATTCACCCTTGGTCGACGAAGATGTACCATGACATTAAGAATGTGTACTGGTGGAACGATATGAAGAAGAACATTGCTAAGTTTGTCACTTAGTGTCCTAGTTGCCAACAGGTGAAGGTAGAGCACCAGAAGCCCGGAGGGCTAATGCAAACTATAGAGATCCCGACAGGGAAATAGGAGGCGATAAACATGGACTTTATCACGGGTTTACCTCGTTCTCATCGTAAGTTCGATTCTATATGGGTGATTGTCGATAGTCTCACAAAATCAGCTCATTTCCTACCGGTCAGATCTATATATATAACAAAAGATTATGCAAAGTTATATATTAAAGAGATAGTGCGGCTACACGGAGTACCAATATCTATTATATCTGACTGTGGGCCCAGTTTATAACACATTTTTGGAGGTCATTTCAGAGAGGTCTAGGGACTCAGGTGAATCTCAGCACAAATTTTCATCCACAAAATGATGGACAAGCCGAGCGCACAATTCAGATGCTCAAGGATATGTTACGAGCATGTGTGTTAGATTTTAAAAGAAGTTGGGATGACCATTTATCTCTTATCGAGTTTGCATATAATAACAACTACCACTCCAGTATCCAGATGGCTCCGTACGAGGCTTTGTATGGGCGTTAGTGCATATCTCTTATAGGGTGGTTTGATGTTAGAGAATCTGGGTTATATCGGCCAGACCTGGTTCAGCAGGCCGTAGAGAAAGTAAAGTTTATCCGGGAGCGACTGTTAATTGCCAGAGTCATTAGAAGTCATATTCTGACATGCGACGACGAGACTTAGAGTTCAGGGTTAATGACTGGATATTCTTAAAGGTGTCACCTATGAAGGGCGTGATGAGATTTGGCAAGAAAGGCAAGCTTAGCCCATGGTGTATTGGGCCTTATAGGATCATTCAGAGAGTGGGCCAAGTATCTTATGAGTTAGAATTGCCCTCAGAATTGGAGTCTATCCATCCGATTCTTCACGTATCTATGTTACAGAAGTGCATTGGCGATCCTACCCGAGCGGTGCCCACAAATGATGCACAGATTACGGAGGACTTGTCATACAAGGACATTCCAGTTGTCATCCTAGACCGACAAATCCGTAAGCTACGAAATAAGGAGTTAGCCTCCGTGAAGGTTTTATGGAGAAATAAGAATGTGGAAGAGATGACGTGGGAAGCGGAGGAAGAAATGAAGTCTAAATACCCCCACCTATTTCAAACTGAAGATATGGCTCAAGGTGGGATACCTCAGCACAACTCTATTCAGGCCAGTAGTTCATCAGGTAAGCTCTTATTTTTGACTTTCAGAATTTATAATAGACAGTTGTGTGAAGCCAAGTATTGCTATTTATAAACATTGGTCATGTGTGGCATGTATAGTATGTTTTCTGGCTGCATACACGTTGGTTTTAGTCTGGTGCATGAAGAAAACTCTGGCAAATTTTCCCAAAGTCTCTAAGAGTAAATATTCGAGGACGAATGTTTCTAAGGGGGGAAGGATGTTACATCTCGCGTTTTCGTACGTTAAGGTTTCGTTTTCACTTAGTTGACGTAGACTCGTAGATGAGATTTTCTTGAGATCATAAGCATTTAACTATTTATAACAAGTAATAAGTAAGTGCCGTGAAAGATAAAATGATAAACGAATCAAAGAAAATGACTTTCATTGAAGGTTGTTATTTGTGATAAAATACGGTCCGAGCAATAATACCTGGTATTTATGGACTAGTGTCATACAAGGTACTACATAACCATGATAGTGTAATGTATAAGATGTATTAAAAATGAGTAGTATTTTAAGTAATTTGAGATAATTATTAATTATGTGGGTAATTAATTAGTTATTGGTTTAATGAGATTAAACATGTAATTAAGGATTTGTAGATAATTGTAGGTGAAGACAAAGCCCCCCACGTGGTAGCAAGTAGAGGAGGATTGGATAATGACTTTACTTTGGACAATTAATTAAGATGACATATAGATTATATTGTAATACACTCCTTGCAAACACATCGAATTTTCTTGAATGAATACCAAAATCCATTTCATAAGTGGGTTATACAAAATGCAAAGCCAGGAACTCTTATCTTGAATGAATACCAAAATCCATTTCGTAAGTGGGCTATACAGAATGCAAAGCTAAAAACTCTTATTTTGAATTAATACCAAAAATTCATTTGGTAAGTGAGTTATACAGAATGCAACGCCAAGGACGATAGTCACTCCATATTATAATAGCAACAGTATTTTTCGATTCTAAGAGAGTACATTATAATCCTTCTCAAGAATATCACACGGATTTTTTCCTACTCTAGGTATGTTAAGGCTAAGCCTTTCCTTTAGTTTGGCATGATCTCATAATTACATGTGTTTGATAACGAGACATAAAGAGAAATTCATATTCCGGAATTTATGTACATTTTTCTAGTCTCATAAGTTACAACATTCTTCCTTATCGATGCTTCATATTCAGTTTAGTATTGTCTTCTTCCAGTCAAGAGAGCAGAGAGCCTATACATACAGTATTACAATATTTTCACCACCATCGAGCTATAATCGGTGGTTAGGCCCCTATTGGGAAACCTCTGATAAGATGGTATGTTATATACCGAGCCTACTGTGGTTGAGCTCCTATGAGCGAGCCCAGTTGGCCGAGATACAGAGCCTAGTATGGCCGAGCTCCTATGAGCGAGCCTACTACGGCAGATCAGTTATTTATATACCGAGCCTTATAAGGCCGGACAACTATTCTACTTACTATATTGAGAGAGTTGAGTCAGTATCAGCAGGTGAGCATATATTCAGATTATCTTTGACTCCTAGTTACTTTCACTATTATCAGTTCAGTTTCAGCTTTCAGCTATTTTACTGCCTTGTATATTTGGTACATTTCGTACTGCCGTCCTTTTTTCTGGGGACACTGTATTTCATGTGTGCAGATTAAGACAGACAGACGGTTGGACCTCTTTAGTAGGTGTTGCTCGAGTTTAGCTTTATCGGTAAGCTCCACGTTCTTCAGAGTTGCTGGGTCTAGAAGTTTTGTGTACATCTGGTGTATATATGTATATAAGTTATGGGCAGGTCGGGGCCCTGTTCCGATCACGGTACATCCATCAGTAGAAGCTTGTAGACATATCCTAGCAGTTAGTGCAGTATGTTAGGCTTGTAGCCCTTGTATGTATATTTTGTTGGTTTGTCAGCTGTAGTAGTTATGACGGTCTTGCCAGCCCAACTTTATATTGATATTTAGTCAGCGTTAGTTTCCACTCAATTTTATATTTTGCTTCGCAAATTGTCTTACAATGTGGCCCATGGCCAAAGTATGACATTATATGTTTAGAGTCCTTTAGTCGCAAGTTGGTACGCAAAGATAGGCGAGGCACCGGGTGCTGGTCTCGCCCCCTAGGTTCGGGGCATGACGGTAAGAAGATAAAGTTGTATAGAGCTTTGAATACATTGCAGTATCAGTTTTCAAGAAAATTTCTCCCCCCTACAATGAGAATAGAGCTCACTATTTATAACTACGTCTAGAGAACAAGGTCCTAACATCGTGCCCTTCTTTAATGTCAATTATGATGGCCATTGATGGAGGTGTAACAGCGAGCATAAATGACAAATTCTTTGTAACGGGCATTGCACTCAATGCTGTGAATATTCTTCAGTAATGCCACCGGGCGAGGATATTTATTGCCTCTTTAAGTGTGTCATTCCTTCCGATACCAAATGGCCATAAATAAGATGATTATAATGATACATACCTTAATAAAATATGACTCAACTTAGCGGGAGTTAAGAATAAAATTAGAGCTTTGTGCTGATAACGTGTTATAAAATAAAAGTAATGCAGTAAAATGTAAATAAGAAGAGATAGAAAGAAGGGAGAATTGTTTTCTTCTTTCACTTTGGTGTATCTTTCCATTGCAATTACATGGCCTTTTATAGGCATAAAAAGTAAAGATGATGGACATAAAGTAGGAGATTTAATCTTTAAGTTATTCACAACATGGGCATCCAATGTAGCATCCAATGTACAAACTATTCATAACACTCCCCCTTGGATGTCCATGTAAGATAATGTGCCTCATTAAGAACTTACAAAAAAAATATTAGGGATGTACATAGTTATTTATAATATGCATTGTTTGCTGCCTCATTAAAAACCTTACCAGAAAAACCCAGTGGGACAAAACCTAGGTTAAAGAAAAGAGTGCAGCGTGTAGTTACTCCCCTTGATGAAAAATCACTTAATGTCTCGAAGACGACGCATTCCAATCTTATATATCAACTTTTCAAATATTGAGGTTGATAATGCCTTAGTGAACAGATCAGCCAAATTATTACTTGAATGAACTTGTTGTACATCTATTTAACCATTCTTCTAAAAATCATGAGTGAAAAAGAATTTCGGTGAAATGTGTTTTGTTCTATCTCCTTTGATATATCCTCATTTTAATTGAGCTATGCATGCAGCATTGTCTTCATACAATATTGTTGGAATATTCTCTTTCGAAGAAAGATCACATGTTTGCTGAATGTGTTGAGTTATAGATCTCAACCAAATGCATTCTCGACTTGCTTCGTGAATGGCTATTATTTCTGCATGATTTGAAGAAGTAGCAACCATAGTTTGTTTTGTCGAATGCCATGATATGGCTGTGTAAGCACGTGATTTTTGCCCTATGAGAGAAATACTCCCAAAAAATTCAAAATAAAACAATTTTCCTTTGTGTGCAATTTTGAGAATTTTCCTCTCAAATTTTGATAATTATTTGTATTTTGTCCATGCATGTTTATTTGTTAAATTAATAAAAAATAAAAAATATGTCGCATTTGCATTTAGGATTTAATTCTACAATTAGGAGAAATTAAGTTTGTTTTTACAAGAACAAAAAATCATAAAAATATTGAACGTTGCATTTTTAGCATTTAATGTCCAAATTGTGTGATTTTATCTTAATTGCTATTTAATTGTGTGTTAATTGTTATTGAGAGTTAATTTGCACTTTTATAAATTAATTTAGTTCTATATGATAATTTAGGATTTTTAGAATTTAGTTTAGTTTAAGAGAAAATAAAAGAAGAAAAAAGAAGCAATAAAAGAGGAAGAAAATCGGATTGGGCCACCTTCTAATTTAAATCAACCATGGCCCAAATCAAATAACCCCACTGGGTCGACCCGACCCAGTCCGCCCCATAACCCAAACTATGGTTAATCCCATACCGCCATTTTCATTTTTTTTTACCCTAAAAACCCCTAAAAGCTACCCCCCCCCCCTCTTCTTCTTCTTCTTCTCCAAAACCACCCCCCTTCCCCTCGTCCCAAGCTCCATGGCTGACCCCAAGCTCCAGTTCCAGCCTCCTCCTCATGACCAGCTGCTACCCAAGCTTTGTCTTCATCGACGAACAACACCCATTCTCGTCGTCCACCCAAACCGCCATGGCTGCTCCTTCTTCTTCGTTCCCAGCTCTACCATGAATGACCAACAACCATGGTTGTTGTTTCTTCGTCTTCACCAGTCCGTCGACCTCCAGTCCAAAAACAAGCTCCACCAAGCAACCAAACAGTCCATCGCTCCATGTCTAGCAGCCATTGCTGCTGCTTCATCTCCTCGTCCCAAGCTCACATGGCTGCCCTCCCATGGCTGAAACCCCAGCTGCTCCGTCGACCACTCTTGCTACTTCTTCGTCGTCTCCCTCAACTCACGTCCAAACGAACCCCATCGACGACCATAACACCATTGTTGCTGCCTTCATCAAGCTCCAACCAAACGTTGCTGCTTCTTCTGCTTCACCTTCCATGACTGCCTCGTCGACCTCCAACAAAGAACACACAGCCCCACTGCTGCTGCTTCCATGACCACACGCACACACACGGAGGAAAAGCGAGGCAGTCCGGTTAAAGTCCGGCGAAGTTCTGTCAAGGTTTCGTTTGGTTTGTTTGAGTCCGTTGTTGTTCGTCGTTCGGTGAGGTCCAGTCTAAGTTCGTCAAGGTTAAAAGAGAAGGTGGGTTTTCATTGAAGTCGAGATCCATTAGGTCGTTGGCAGTCTTGGTTCGAGTTTGCCATTTCCGTTCGAGTTCGTCGTTGTTCATTTCCGGTTAGTTGGTTTAAGTTTCATTTATGTCCGTATTTTGTTTGATATTCTCAGATTTGAAATCAGTATATGTTTGATTCTTTTCTTGTTCGTTGTTTTTTCATTTCTTGATAATTTCTTCGTTTTGTTTTTATTCATTTGTTTTTGTTTAGTTTTAATATAGAAGTGTGTTAGTTTAATCACTTGAATCATTCATCTTTGTTGTTTAATTTAGATTTAATTCGTGTTCATTTTTTGTTTGAAGTTCGTTTTTAATCCAGTGATTTAATGTGAGTTTATGTTTTGGTTTTTAATTTTTGATTTAGTTTGAATCATTCATCTTTGTTGTAATGTTGTTGGATTTAATTCGAGGTTCGATTGATGATCGAGTTTAGTGATTTGTATTAACTTGTTTGTTCTGCTGAGTTTGTTCGGATATGAATCTGACTGTGTTGTTAATTCATGAACGTTGTCGATTAGGAGTTTGTTTGACAAGTTTATTATGCAGAGTTTGATTATTAGTTGTCAATTGTCAGGTTTGATTGGTTATATCTGCTGTATTTTGGTTAATTGATTAGGTGAATTGGTTATAGCTGATGTGGGTAGAATGGTAAATTGCAGTATTTTCAGGGGTAGAATGGTAATTTCAGTAATTTTAGAGGGGTATTTTTGGAATTGAAAATCTGAACAATTATTTATTTTGAGTGCTCTGTCCACTAAGCTAATAATATTAAAATAAGGTATTAAAATAATATAGTGGGGGACAAGACATGTGGTAGTGGGGAATAATGCATTTGTTTAATCAATAATGGGGAACAAGACATAGTAGGATTACGGGGCTCAAGAAAAGTTGATTAAATAAAATAATAATTGCATTTTTTATGTAGTA
This sequence comes from Nicotiana tabacum, assembly GCF_000715075.1. Classification (NCBI taxonomy): domain Eukaryota; kingdom Viridiplantae; phylum Streptophyta; class Magnoliopsida; order Solanales; family Solanaceae; genus Nicotiana; species Nicotiana tabacum. Next base: position 109,630,987 of record NC_134101.1, read on the forward strand.
GTGGGTTTGGTAAGAGAAAGTGGATTGTTTTATTATTTGTTTAATTGATTAAGGGGTCTGTTATGAGGCATAAATAGAGCAAACTTGGACAGAATTAGGAGAGAATTTTTCTGAATATGAAGGGAGAATTAAAAGAATTTTCTGAAGATTAAGAAAGATTTGAGGATTTTTTGGAACAGAAAAAACATCCAGGAAATCTAAAGAGAGAGTAGTATACGCCCGATATACAATCTGCATACACTGGATATATAGAGGGGTCAGAATTTAAGGGTTAAACATTAACTGAGTTGTTTCTGCCCGTTGATTGTTGTTGGTGTTTCTGGATTTTCGTTTGGTTTGTTCCTTGAGTTTGGTTGGTTATTTGCTACTACGTCACTGGTTATTGCTGGATTTTTGCTTGATTTTAAAATCTGTCACTGGTTTCTCGTTGCTGGTTGTTACTGGTTGCGGGGTGTTGTTGTTGTTATACGCTACTGCATTTCTGCTAATCTTCCTCTTCTTTTACTTCCAATATCAGATACACAACTGACACGCTGGTTACTGTAAGCTGAAACATGAAGCATGAATACGAAATGAAGAGTTGAAATTCTGAATTTATCTTAGTTATATTCTGAATTTTAGTTGTATAAATACATTATTTAGCTTCCTCTAATCAGAACCATGTAGTTGTTTAATATATATAATGGAACATCTGACAGTAGCTTAGTGGACGAACTGCCTATGTATTGCTAAAAAATAAATAAATGGTGTAGTAGCTCTGTTCAGTTAGTTCGTTATTGTTTGATGATTATCATGTCTCAAAAAGCATGTTAGCTGATTTAGACTATTCTTAAACATTCAACAGTTAGCTCATTAAACGAATAGCCCGTTTCAGAATTTGTAGGAATATTATTTAGCAAGATATTATTGGTTAATTTCAGCATGTAAATGGTTTAGGATTAAAATTAGATTGCCAAGTTTTTTTTAATTTGACAAACTGTGAGCATGCCTAGTATAATGTAACTAGGTAGTAACATGTGAATGAGATGGCCCAGGTCCAGTTTTGTGCCATACACGTTGGGCCTGGGCCCACGTTGGCCAACATGCTATCCATATTGTGTTCTGATTTAACAAATTGCGTTCGGAACCCGACTATAACAACTCGTAAGCATGTAAATAAATTAGGACCTTTTCTCTTTCATTTTTTAGAGACAAATTTAATAGAAAAAATGTAGGCACTTTAGGATTATCCTTTTAAAATAAATGAGATGAGCCTCACCCAATAAAACGCACAAGTTGCGGGGCCCTCAATAAATGGTTAATAATTGTATAGACTTCGGGATAGGTCGTTTAGCAAATTTCACGGCCTCACCCAAAATAATGATACGCTAGTCGCTTTAGGCGCGCCTTTAACAATTTATTTTCTTAAACTCGGGTGCACATTTATGTGACCCAAATCCAAATCTCAACAGAGTCGAAATATGTCGATAATCACGGGTACATTGATGTGACGTGGTTCGAGATATATTTTCACGATGTTGCAATTCTCGATAAAAATAATAATAATGATAAAAGCGGTTAAAAGTTAAAATTCGCACATATGTTCAACATGTATTATATCAGATAATCAAGCCGAATATGACAGTTGAGCGACAGTGCTAGAACCACGGAACTCGGGAATGCCTAACACCTTCTCCCGGGTTAACAGAATTCCTTATCCGGATTTCTGGTGCGCAGACTGTTAAACAAAGTCAATATTTTCCTCGATTCGGGATTCAACCGGTGACTTGGGACACCATAAATCTCCCAAGTGGCGACTCTGAAATAAATAAATAAATCTCGTTTCGATTGTCCTTTAATTGGAAAAAACTCCCTACCGCGCCCCTTCGCAGCGGCGGCAAAAAAGGAGGTGTGACAGGTTGTACCTCCACTTGTAAATAAATAGCCTGTCTGAGATCGACCTTTGTGTGGATTAGACAAATATCCTGCATCTTCATAACCAATCAATGATGGCTTGGATTCATTTGAATAAAATAAACCCATATCAATGGTCCCTTGGAAGTATTTGGATATATGTTTAATTCCATTCCAGTGTCTTTGTGTTGGCGAAGAACTAAATCTTGCCAATAAGCTTACTGAGAAAGCTATATCTGGTCGGGAATTATTGGCAAGATATATTAATGCCCCAATTGCACTAAGATATGGTACTTCGGCACCAAGAAGCTCTTCATCATTTTCATGAGGTCGGAATGGATCTTTCTTTATATCAAGTGATCTCACAACCATCGGGGTACTCAATGGATGTGCTTTATCCATATAGAATCGCTTTAAAATCTTTTCGGTGTATGTTGATTGATGGACAAATATTCCATCTTTCATATACTCAATTTATAGACCACGACAAAATTTTGTCTTTCCAAGATCTTTCATTTCAAATTCTTTCTTCAAATAGTCTACTGTTTTTGGGAGCTCCTCAGGAGTTCCAATGATATTTAATCATCAACATACACGGCGATTATAATAAATTCAGATCCAGACCTTTTTATAAGGACACAAGGACAAATTAGATCATTCATGTACCCTTCTTTCAACAGGTATTCACTCAGGCAATTGTACCACATACGACCTGATTGTTTCAATCCGTATAAAGATTTCTGAAGCTTTATTGAACAAGTTTCTCGAAAACTTTTATATGCTTCTGGCACTTTAAATCCCTCAGGATACTTTCATAAAAATTTCATTGTCTAATGATCCATACAAATAGGCTGTAACAACATCCATTAGATGCATATCAAGTTTTTCTTGCACTGCCATATTTATGAGATACCTGAAGGTGATAGCATCCACTACAGGAGAATATGTCTCCATATAATCAATTCCAGGCCTTTGGGAAAACCCTTGTTCCACAAGTCGCGCTTTATATCTAACGTCTTCATTTTTATCATTTCGTTTTCGCACAAAAACCCATTTATACCCTACTGGCTTTATGCCTTCAGGTGTTCGAACTATGGGTCCGAAGACTTCACATTTTCCAAGTGAAGTTAACTCTTCCTGGATAGCGTCTTTCCAATTTGGCCAATCATTTCTCTGTCTACATTCATTGACAGATTTTGGTTCAAGATCCTCATCTTGTTGCATTATTTCAACAGAAACATTATAAGCAAAAAAGTTATCGATAACAATATTATTTCGGTTCCATCTTTTCCCGGTTGAGAAGTAACTTATTGATATCTCTTCATTCTTATTATTTTTAGGTACCTGGACCTCCCATAAGGTATTATCATTTGTTACGTCTTGGGGCTCTTCTTGAGCCACTACCTCTGTGTTATGTTCACTTTGATCACTTGCTCCTTTTCTTCTTCGATGATTTTTATCTTTAGAACCGATTGGTCTACCACATTTCAAGCATGGCTTAGACTCATTTGCTTTAATTAATTGTCCTGTCGGGATATAAACTCGAATTGGAGCATTAACAGCTGAAATATGTGACTTAGTCACCCTTGGTAGGTCAATGAATGCATCTGGCAATTGATTTGCAATATTTTGTAAATGAATAATCTTTTGAACCTCTTGTTCACACTGATTTGTTCGAGGATCTAAATGAGACAGTGATAATGCATTCCAATCTATCTTCTTTTACAACTGCTTATTTTCTCCCTCTAATATTGGATATACTAATTCATCAAAATGGCAATCAGAAAATCTTACCGTAAATAAATCTCCAATCATCGGCTCTAGATATTTTATAATAGAAGTAGATTCATATCCAACATATATCCCCAACCTTCTTTGAGGACCCATCTTTGTGCGTTGTGGTGGAGAAATTGTAACATATATCGCACAACCAAAGATCCTAAGATGGAAAATATTTGGCTCCTAACCAAAAACCAATTACAATGGGGAGACTTTATGATAACTTGTGGGCCTTATCCGCACAAGTGCTGCTGCATGCAAAATAGCATGACCCCATACTAAAATGGGAAGTTTTGTTCCCATAAGCATTGGTCTAGCAATTAAATGGAGGTGTTTGATCAATGATTCTGCTAGACCATTTTGTGTATGAACATGAGCAACTGGATGCTCAATTGTTATCCCAGTTGAAATACAATAATCATTAAAGGCTTGGGATGTAAACTCACCAACATTATCAAGACGAATTGTCTTAATAGCATAATCTAAAAATTGTGCTCTTAGCTTTATTATTTGAGCCAACAATCTTGCAAATGCCATATTGCGAGTTGATAGTAAGCACACATGTGATCATCTTGTAGATGCATCTACCAAAACATATAATATTTGAATGGTCTACATGGAGAGTGAATGGGCCCACATATATCACCCTGTATACGTTCCAAATTCAGGGGATTCCATCCTAACTTTATAGTTGATGGTCTAATAATTAATTTTCCTTGAGAACATGCAGCACAAGAGAATTTCTTAATTGAAGAATCTTCTGATTCTTCATTACATGTCCATGTGAATTCTCAATTATTTTACGCATCATATTAGAACTAGGATGGCCCAGCCGGTCATGCCAAATAATAAAATTATCTTGATTAGTAAACTTCTCGTTTACTACGGCATGTGTTTCAATCCTGCTAATACTTGTGTAGTATAAGCCGGAGGAAAGAGTAGGTAGCATTTCAAGCACATATTTCTTACCGGACATTATTGTAGTAATATAAAGATATTCAATCTTTTCATCATTTGTAGTCTCAATATGATAGCCATTTTGGCGAATATCTTTGAAACTTAATAAGTTTCTTTGAGATTTACTACAATATAGTGCTTCATCAATAGCCAAATTTGTTCCTCCTGGTAGTAATAAATTGGCTCTTCCAGAACCTTCAATTAATCTTGTACTACGGATATTGTATTAACATTCGCTTCTTTCATTACCAAATAAGAGAAATATCTCTTATCTTTTAAAATAGTGTGTGTTGTAGCACTATCCAGAAGACATATATCATTTTTATTAATCTTGAGTCCAATTGAAGACTAGGGAATTTTCATATTCTTCATAAAAAAAAGACAAATAATACATCATAAGAAATATGAAAGACAAGCAGAAAAAAATATTAAGAAATACATTAGGAATGTAGAAACTAGCAACACGTGATGCATTAGGAAAATACACTCAAGAAAAATAAACTAGTTGCAAACATAAAAATAACAACTTTTATAGCTTCATTCCCCAGTAAGATGATTAGTTATTCAGTCAATATCCTCAAAGAAGTCTCTAGCTTCTAAATGAGTAATATTTGTTAGGCCTTCAAAATCATCATCTTTATATGCAAGATGTGCCTTAGAATCATATTTGTTTGAGGGACCTGCTTCATCATCATTATTTTGAAAGGTCTAGTGTGCCTTCACATTATTTTTCTTTTTTCCTGAGGGAGGCTTGATAAAGTTTGACAAAATGTTCTGGCGTACGACAGATGCGTGCCCAATGACCTCTCATACCACATCGGTGACACATACTAGTTTTACCTTTTGAATGATTAATTTGAGAACCCTTATTGTTCTCCAATTTATTTCCACCATAATGACGATAATTGTTTCGCCCCCTGCCACGTCCACATTTACGACCATGTCCACGACCACGGTAATTATTTTGTTTTCTTTCAAACTTATCATATGCTGCTACAGCATTCACTTCCGGAAATGGAGCTGAACCAGTGGGACGGGCTTCATGATTTTTCATTAATAGAGTATTATTCTGCTCTGCCACAAGTAGGCATGTGATTAACTTAGAATATTTCTTAAAACCTTTTTCACGATATTGTTGTTGTAGCACCACATTTGAAGCGTGAAAAGTAGAAAATATTTTTTCCAATAAGTTCTCATCTGTGATAGTATCTCCACATAATTTTAATAGAGAACTTACTTTAAAGATAACAGAATTATACTCACTTACGGTTTTAAAGTCTTGCAACCTTAAATGTATCCACTTATACCGAGCTTTCGGTAATACCGTAAGTTTTAGGTGGTCATACCGATCCTTCAAATTAATCCATAATTCAAGTGGATCTTTTACGGTTAAATATTCAGTTTTTAACCGTTCACGTAGATGACGACGATGAAAAATCATGGACTTCGCTTTATCCTGATTTGATGCTTCATTTCTTGTATAATAGTATTTCCAAGACCTTTAGCGTCAAGGTGAATTTCAGCATCAAGGACCCATGATAAATAGTTCCTCCCGGTGATGTCAAGTGCCACAAATTCAAGTTTTGATAAATTTGACATAGTGAAAACTATCATAAAAAATGAATAAGTTAGAGAAATAATTATAATAATAAACAATTAATTAAAACAAAACGATTAAGGTAAAAGAAATGAAAATAGAGCTATATCATGTTAACAATCTACTATTTCATTTTATTCTTGCCATAAAGTAGAAATTACATACTTGTTTTATTTCACTTTATATTATTGATATATATGTGTTAATAGAATCGAACGTGACTAACATTATTTATATGTTCCAATAAATATAAAGTAATTAAATTATAAAATTATTGCTTGTCAATTCATTTCTCACAGTTCTTCAAAATGCCTTAAAGATATGTTTTGATCCAGGGAGTCCATGAATATTATAAGTATGACATTAGTGCATAACTAGTTTGATGACTTTGAGGTCCTCTAAGAGTTGAGCACGGAAGGAAATAGTTATTTTATCACTGCAATGTACTTAAACTATTTAAGATGCCCAAGCGCACAAGTAATCTGCAAACAATGAGCATATGGTATGTACTGCCATAAATAAAATGATTATAATGATACATACCTTAATAAAATATGGCTCAACTTAGCGGGAGTTAAGAATAAAATTAGAGTTTCGTGCTGATAACGTATTATAAAATAAAAGCAATACAGTAAAATGTAAATAAGAAGATATAGAAAGAAGGGAGAAGTGTTTTCTTCTTTCACTTTGGTGTATCTTTCTACTGCAATTACATGACCTTTTATAGGCATAAAAAGTAAAGATGATGGACATAAAATAAGAGATTTAATCTTTAAGTTATTTACAACATGGACATCCAATATAGCATCCAATGTACAAACTATTCATAACAATCTATGGTTATTTGTCTTTTCAATGACTAACTAGTAGTCGTACCCGCGCAATGCGCGGTCAATATTAAAAAAATATTAATTAAATTAAATTATGATCAGGCTTGTTTGATCCTATTAGATAGTATTGCTTTAATAAAATTCAATTGTCATCTTGTTTGTCAATACGATATACCCAATAATGAAATCTCTATTAAATCAAACGTACTTATATAGTCAGTGAATAACTTTTTTGTTCTATTTTTCTTTATTATATTAAACAATATTTAGTATTCGCTTTCTTTTTGTAATATATGAGAAGATATATAATTTATTATTATAGAATTTTTTTTTTGCTTTTTTATTTTAAAATAATTTAAAAACTCCAACTTGAAACTACTCCCACCCAATTTGAATGGGTAGTTTTTTTTTATATTTATATTTTCATTTTTTATATAGTTAATTATATCTATATTTATTAATTCAACTAAAGTAATCAATTAATATATATATATATATATATATATATATGAATATATTCATATATATGGTAGTTTTATATTTTTTTTATTTTTGTTTTTATATATATTTAAATTCAAAAATAATAACCAATAACTAATTATTAATTAAAAATAACTACCAATTTGAATGGGTAGTTATTTTCTTATATATTTATATTTTCGTTTTTTTATTATAGTTAATTATAAGATATCTTTTTTTATTTTAATTATTTTTAAACTCCAATTTGAAACTATTCTCCGATTTGAATGGGTAGTTTTTCTTCTGTTTTTTATAGTTTTTTTTTCCTTTTTGATTTTAAAATAATTTAAAAATTCCAACTTGCAACTACTCCCACCCAATTTGAATGGGTAGTTATTTTTTTTATATATTTGTTTTTTATTTTTTTTATTATAGTTAATTATTAATATAGATATAGATAAGAAATCTATATTTATTATTTATTAATTAAATTAAAGTAACCAATTTAATATATATATATATATATATATATATATATATATATATATATATATATATATATATATATATATATATATATATATATATATATATATATATATATGGTAGTTTTTTTTAATTATTTTCATTTTTAGATATATTTAAATTAAAAAGAATAACCAATAACTAATTTAATAACTAATTATGCCATGTGTCATTCTATTGTTCTGCCATTTGGCTTCATGAGGTGCTTTTGTCTTCTGCTTTTAATTATAGATAGATAGATAGTAGTTTTATATTTTTTTTATTATTTTCGTTTTTATATATATTTAAATTCAAAAATAATAACCAATAACTAATTATTAATTAAAAATAACTACCAATTTGAATGGGTAGTTATTTTCTTATATATTTATATTTTTGTTTTTTTATTATAGTTAATTATAAGATATCTTTTTTTATTTTAATTATTTTAAAACTCCAACTTGAAACTATTCTCCGATTTGAATGGGTAGTTTTTCTTCTGTTTTTTTCCGTTTTTTATAGCTTTATTTTTTTTTGCCTTTTGATTTTAAAATAATTTAAAAATTCCAACTTGAAACTACTCCCACCCAATTTGAATGGGTAGTTATTTTTTTATATATTTGTTTTTTATTTTTTTATTATAGTTAATTATTAATATAGATATAGATAAGAAATCTATATTTATTTTAATTATAGATAGACTATTTTTTTTTTGCTTTTTGATTTTAAAATAATTTAACAATTCCAACTTGAAACTACTCCGACCCAATTTGAATGGGTAGTTATTTATATATATATATGGTAGTTTTTTTTAATTATTTTCATTTTTTAGATATATTTAAATTAAAAAGAATAACCAATAACTAATTTAATAACTAATTATGCCATGTGTCATTCTATTGTTCTGCCATTTGGCTTCATGAGGTGCTTTTGTCTTCTGCTTTTAATTATAGATAGATTTTTTTTGCTTTTTGATTTTAAAATAATTTTAAAATTCCAACTTGAAACTACTCCCATCCAATTTGAATGAGTAGTTATTTTTTTATATATATTTTTTTATTTTTTTATTATAGTTAATTATTAATATAGATATAGATAAGAAATCTATATTTATTATTTATTAATTAAATTAAAGTAACCAATTTAATATATATATATATATATTTTTTTAGAATTACTAATATATAGAAGAGCGAGAGAAGCAGCTGAAGGTCGTCATGTCTGCTTGCTGCTAAAGGATATTCTGGTCATTTCATATTGCTCCTAAATTTGACTGAAAGCTAACGCGTGTGATCAATATGACAGCTGGCGCATTACTGATTTATCTGCGGTACTTCAATATATGGTAGTTTTTTTAATTATTTTCATTTTTTAGATATATTTAAATTAAAAAGAAAAACTAATAACTAATTTAATAACTAATTATGCCATGTGTCATTCTATTGTTCTGCCATTTGGATTCATGAGGCGCTTTTGTCTTCTGCTTTTAATTATAGATAGGTGATAGTTTTATATTTTTTTATTATTTTCGTTTTTATATATATTTAAATTCAAAATAATAACCAATAACTAATTATTAATTAAAAATAACTACCAATTTGAATGGGTAGTTATTTTCTTATATATTTATATTTTCATTTTTTTATTATAGTTAATTATAAGATATCTTTTTTTATTTTAATTATTTTAAAACTCCAACTTGAAACTATTCTCCGATTTGAATGGGTAGTTTTTCTTCTGTTTTTTCCCGTTTTTTATAGCTTTATTTTTTTTTGCCTTTTGATTTTAAAATAATTTAAAAATTCCAACTTGAAACTACTCCCACCCAATTTGAATGGTTAGTTATTTTTATATATATAGTTTTTTATTTTTTTTATTATAGTTAATTATATATATATATATATATATATATATATATATATATATATATATATATATACATATATATATTAGTTTTTGTAATTATTTTTATTTTTCAGATATATTTAAATTAAAAAGAAAAACCAATAAATAATTTAATAACTAATTATGCCATGTGTCATTCTATTGTTGTGCCATTTGGCTTCACGAGGTGCTTTTGTCTTCTGCATTTAATTATACATAAATTAGAGTAATCTATCCTATTCCCACAATAACAAAGACAATTAAGTAGTTACAACGTTGTGGAGGAGAAAGAATGACAGTTGACGACGAGAGCTCGATATACGTGGGAGGGCTTCCCTACAGCGCCACCGAAGAAACTCTCCGTCGAGTCTTCGATGTTTACGGTGCTGTTGTAGGCATTAAGGTCTTAATCATACTATGTTTTACTATTTATCTCAGCTTATGTCATAAATTAGGGTTTTTTCGAATTGGAATTCCATGGGATTTTGCCAAGGCAAAACGGGATTTTCTGTGAGCTTCTTGATTTTAACACCAAGTCTTCTGTGAGCTAATCGTTCATTTTAAATTTATTCTGTTTTCCCCCCACTAGAATAGTTGCATAAGTTATGTTAGCTTGTTGTTAATTGAATAAAAGGTTAGATCGTTACAGCATGAACATGTTTTGGTTCCCATTTAAAGAATTAAGCTATTTTACTGAATGGTATGAAAGACTCCTTGCCTTTATATGGTAAGTGGTTGGTACTGAAAAACTGCTGTGCCTAAAATTAAGGTTCGTTAAGGTGATGCCTGCAGAAGTAAAAAAAGGTTGGTTAAGCTTGTTATGACTCTTTGAATTAATATCAAGCCCCGTTAAACATTTTACTATGAACCCAAGTTTCTTACATGCTGAAAAGGTTGTGGCTTCACGTGTTTGAATTAGAGGAGCATGGATTCAGTAATTTTGACTGCATTTGGTTTCCAGTTAAATCATGCAGTTTTTGTTGTACTTGACATCATTTTGTTCCTCGAAATTGAAGTTGTGATTCAAATATATAAGTGATTTCTCTGTATGACTAGATAGGTTCATTGTGATAAGTAGCCACATCTGCTTGTGCTTTGGTTGAAAACAGTATCTTAGAATCATGGCCAGCAGGTAATATTGTCAGACGGCTGCAATAGCTTTTTCTTTTTCTGCATTTATTTTTATTTTCAGAAGTTGGACGTTTTACTTTCAGATAATCAATGACCGTAAGGTTGGAGGAAAATGTTATGGCTTTGTCACCTTCACTAATCCTCGGTCAGCCACGCGTGCCATCAATGAAATGGATGGGAGGGTATTTTCTGATCTCTCTGTTATGTAGCTTATAATTACTGAAGTGATATAAATAACATATATTTCCACCAGACTATTGATGGGCGAGTTGTAAGAGTAAATGAAGTGACTACAAGAGGTGGCAGATCAGATTTTGGTCGAGAAAGTATTCGGCATTCTGAGAGAGGGGTGAGAGGTGGTGATACGGATCGAGATTGGGAAAGAGGCTATGATCATGACGATAACAGACGTAGGAATGGGCATAGAGAGCATTCTCGAGACCGCGATCACAAGAGGGAGAGAGGATATGACCGAAATCGTGATCGTGGTCGATCACTAGATTATCAAGTCAATAGAGATCGGGGTGCCGATGATGAAAGACGTTTGGAGGATGTTGAGCCGGAAGATGAAAGGATTCGAGAAAGTAGCTGGGAAAGAGAGAGGGACCAGCCTATAAAGATGCAGAAAACCAACAGTAACCATAAAAGCAGAGATAGAGAGAACGATCAAATGCCTAAGCTACTGCCTCGGTAGGACGTACATTACTTAATGTGTTGCTGCTAGTTTTTTAAGCTACTAAATTGGTTGAGCATACTTTGCGTTACATGCTGCTGGTACTCATTATTATTCTACATTGTGTATATTCTCTACTGATTGGTCATTGGTGGTTTCTGAAAAGTGGTAGGAAGGGTCAAGTAATTTTGTGCAGAGGCATATTAGTGTGATTCTGCCACTTTCCACCTTGGATATGTCTTATTGATACATTATTTCTCTATAACTCATGTTTGCGGCTTGCAACCACATTAAAGTGGATTGCCCGTTATCAAATTGTACAAATTTGGTTTGGTTTTTTGATTATTCTTCATTTACACTAGAAAATTGAGTAGAGTGTTCAACCACTTAACTGATATTTGAGGCATGCCAGAAGAAATTATGCTGATGTTTCATGTACGATTTACTTCTTTGGGAACTTTTTATTTGGCATATGTTCTTATGCAGATATATTATTACATTCTGCGGAAACATATACATTTGCAGGCCTCATTAGTTATATTTTGCACTTATGATAGAAACTTGTGCAATTGTTAGTTTAGTGTTCACCGTAGCTTGAAACCATTTATCCTATGCTTGCTTGGTAGCTCTGGTCTTTTCTTGTTTTGGTTGACAATGTAAAATCAATCCCCTTCTTGATGGTGATGCTTAGATGAGCATAATGGACAGTTTTAATGGTAAGTCTAATTTGAACAGGTCTAATTTAGACGACCATGTTAGTAGAGAGCTGTCAGCTGAGTCAAGTGAGAATGATCAGCATCAGGTAGACCATTGCTTTAAAAAATGATATAAATCTTAGAATTTGAAACTTTGTAGTTGGCGTTAGTGCTTTATTTCATGTGTTACTTTGTTTTAATTTTATTCAGATGGAAAGGCAAACAGAAATTTCAGGTCGGAAACTTGAAGAACTTAAGAAAAAGGTAATTGAAGAATAGTAGATCAACGATTTCTTTATTTGGGTGTTATAAGTAGTTTAAAATGATGGTCAGGCACGTCACTCCTTGAAATTGATAAGTGTGAATAGTTTCACTTGTGCTAAAATGAAATGAATGGTTAGATTGCTTCCAAGTTTTGCTTGATGGAGGATAATTTCAAATTCCAGCACATTTACCATCAGAAAAATCAGCTTGAGATATAAGCTAGAACTATTAGTATTTGAAATTCTTGATTCTTTGCATGTCACGAGTTGATAAAATAATCCAACAATTACATCTCAGTTCCAAATAAGTTGGGGTCAGCTATATGAATCCTCACTAATTATGTTTCTCCGTTTGAATTCCTCTTAGGTCAACATTATACCAAAAAAAAGATCATTAATAAAGAGTACAGAAAAGCTCTCAATATTTTTAATGGCATAAAAATCTCAGATGGAGCTAAAAGAAACTCCTAAAAGAATTGAGACCTAAATGTACTAACATATCCAAAATATATACTAACTGGACTATATAGATTTTTTCCTTCCATAGTGTCTATCTTTTGCTAAGCTTGCGTGGGTTCCAAGAAATTATGTCTTTCAAGACAACTTATTTCCATGTGTGATTTTAGGTCTACATCGTCCCTTTTTAACACCTTCACTTGTTGTGATTTGACGCCTACAAATTGGTGCATTTTGATGTAGGCTTGGGACATGACCAAATCATCTGAAACGACATTCTCTCATTTTATCCTTAATATGTGCTACTTGCATCTTTTGGAGAATGTGATCATTTTTAATCTATCTAATTTTATATGACTCCTCATCTTAGCATCTGCATTTCTGCGACACTCATCTTTTGGATGTGCACTTTAATGGCTCAACATTCACTCCCATATTCGTTGCTGGTCTTATAATGTTTTATAGAACTTATCTTTTTAGGTATCATTCTTATCACATAAGACCTCGATAATAATTCTTCATTTCAACCATTCAATTTTGATTATGCGTAGCATCATCATCTATCATTTCATTCTCTTGGAACAACGAGTCTAAATATTTGAATTATTGCATTTAAGCACCACAATCCCGTTTAGTCTCACCTTAACTTCACTCTTCTTGTGCTGACTAAACTTGTAGCGCATATATTCAATCATACTATCCTAAAAACTTTGCTTTCTAGAGTGTTTCTCCATAATTCAAACATTTAATTGATACCCTTGCTGGTTATTGATTAGCACAATATTATCAGCAAATAGCATACGCCATGAGACCTTATTTATATTGTGTTGGTTAACTTATCCATGACTAAAGCCCAACAAGTACAAGCTCAATGGTGAACCCTGATATAAATCTACAGTATGGGGAACTTTGTATATTTTACTATTGTTCTCACGCTAGTGATAGATCCTCAATATATGTTTTTATGTCATTTTTATATTTAATATCAATTCCTTTCTTCTCCAACCGTCACCAAAGGACCCTTCTTGATCTCAATAAGCAAAATGTATAGATTTTTCTTCCGTTCGTGATAAATTTTCATCAATCTTCTTAATAAGAATATACCTCCATTATTGATCTGCTGGCATATATCCAAATTAATTCTCTATCACCCTTGTAGAGTCCCTAAGTCTATTAGCTCTATTATATTATTACTTATCAAAAAAGAATTAAGTCTAAGGCTCTCACTCTTTCTAAGAGTTTCATCCTATGATTCATAAGTTTAATGCCACAATAGTTAATATCTTCTTTGTTCTTCTCCACTCATCGGTCATCCTACCATTTCTTAGAATAGCATTAAATAGCTTGTTGAGCCATCCTATTCCAATCTCTCCAAAACACCTCCAAACATCTATATACCATCTGGACCACTGTCACGAGTTGATAGCACTTCAAAAGTCTTATTTTACTTATTTCATTGATTATCCACCTGCAATTATGGACCGTGTATTACATTTTGGTTTTCACTTACCATTTTGTTACTAGAAGAGAAAGACCATAGTGACACCTTGTGTAATTGGCTCTGTGGTACCTTTTCCTACTTTGATAGGTTTTTTACTACATCTATATTTATAAACAAATGTTCTTTTGACTTTTGGATACAGTAGTAAGTTCTGCATTACTTGAATCTAATGTTTAGTGGACTTGGTTAGGCGTCTTTGATGGAGGAATTGGTCAACGAGAAGCAAAATTTGGTGTCTAAGTTACAGGAAAGATCCAAGGTTATGATAAGTTGCAGGGTTTTCCTAGTAACATATTCTTTTCTACTACTATTCATACTATCTCAGTGAGTTCCTTGAACATGGTTTAGATATTTTTTCTTCCTTCTCACTAGCATCTGTTTGATGAAAACAGAAACTGGAGGATTCATTGACAGCTGCACAGAAGCTTACATCACAGAGACAGATGCAATTATCAAAGGTATCTCGGCATTATCAATTTTCTTCTCATAATAAATCTAATTACCTAATCCGTGCTAATTGTAGTGGTGTTTAATAATTATTGTAGTTGTATAAACATTATGCACAAGTAAGAGAGTGTGGTGAAAGGCTTAAAATCTCAGAACAGGAACTACAGGTTAGTCTATCTTCTTGTCCTGATTTTGATGGCAATGGAAACTAATGGGTTGTATGTAGAGAAATCCGATTGATCTTATTTCATATTGACTTGTGTCTGCATTATGCATTAAAAAGATCATATCTTAAATCAACCATGAGGTCTCAGGTTCAAATCCAAGTGGAGACAATAACACTAGGTTATTTCTTTCCATCTGTGTAAGCCTTGGCAGATAGAGTTACCCAATATCTTTGCTGGTGGGAGCTGAGGTGCACGATTATCCTAAAAAATAAGTATCATATCTTGAATCATTCTCTGCAGTGCACTGCCAATGTTGTACTGCCCCACCACAAGAGACACTTGCATATTTAACATTCAAGTGAAATGATTAAATGATCTATAGGTACTCCAGGGTTATTTGCATTCTTATCATTTATGTTAACTTAAGTTCGTGCTTGGGTATTTCTTGCTGTGACGTGATTGCTAATTTTACTGCAAGATGATGTAGGACATACTCTTTTTTAGTTATGACCTATGGTACATGGATCTGTTGTACATATCCAAGTATGGGCATGAGCATATGGAAATATGCAATACGGGTTCAAGTTTCTTATATTTTGGTAAAATTTGAAGAATTAACACGAAGTATTTGCATCTATTTCACACCCGCTCAATAAGGGTATGTCAAGGCTAATGAAGGATCTGTACAACATAAGATAATGTGGCTGAAGAATACTGATGTGTACATTGAATCGGGGAAAGGATTATAGATTCTTTTTAAAACTTGGTATTCACTTGAGTTTGGTATTAGTTGCTTAACAGCGTTCGTGGTTCGATTCAATAAACCTCCTTCTCCATTTTGCTACAGGTCTCTGAACGAATGTTATTCCTGAAGTAGCTAATCAAGAAGAAGTATAAAATCATCATATCTTGCCTGTTTGTTGGTTAATTTATGCTTGTTTAGCATGTCTTGAACGAGGCCGCTGTTTTATTACACTCAACAATTGATGATATACACTAACAGAGAGAGGTTCTGCTTGCAGGCTCTGGTCCACTCCACGATGATGGGGGTAGAAATTGGTTGATATATTTGTGTATGTGGTGGGTCCGACAAGTAGCAGACACTGCCAATTAAACTAGGTTCAACAATTTTATTGCACTTCATATATGTTTGTATGGCACTCATTTATCCAGTCTTCTTTCTTGCCGATAATGTATTTCATATATGTTTGTATGATGTTCATGTATGCGGTCCTCTTTCTTGGCCTAAATGCATGTTTTTTGGCCTGTCTCTACTGAAAGTACTGAATCTAGATGGTATTTTTCTCCTTTTGTCTTTTATTTATTTAAATCGTATTCTTTGGCCATGCAAACAGTAATCTCAAATAAGCATCAACTAGTAGATGTCAAGTACAAATGAAATGAAACACATATTTGACAAGCATACAGTTAAAACTTGATGTGATTTTGGCTGTAATAAACATGGATACGAAATAACCTTGTATCGTCTCTGTGTACGATGTCTTCGCTTGATAAATGTACTATGTAAACATTTATAAATGTAGATAGGTTTTGCACTTAGCATTTAATCTGTACTTGCTAGAAAAGAAGCACAGATAATGTGAAGAGGTTCAGCAGTTCCATGATTGTATAGAGTAACTGACCAATTATATGGCCTTAGTTTCTTTTTCTGTGCTGCCCGGTGGCCTTGCGTTTTCCTGGATTGATTGATGTAGAGTTTCTAAAATATTTGTAAGCAACATGAATTTGGTTCAAAAAAATGAGTTACTAGTAATTACAAAATTCTCTTATGTCCACTTGTCTGTGATTCGTATTTCCAGCTGTATGCCCCTCTTGCAAGGTTTTAGTTCTCATTACCGCTGGACTATCCAAATACTTTTAATTTCTTATCCATCAATAGAATATATGTATATGAAGAACATATAAATCAAGTTATCAAATGCTAACTTTAAAAATTTCTACGTTAAGTTAATATTTAACAATAAGTATAGGGAGTTGTCATTTAAACAGAATACCAAAAAAAATATTAATTAATGACAACTCACTTAGAATATATTTTGTCTTCTAATGTTTCATTTTTGTTGTTAAACATTTGAATTTTTAATACTTTGACTCTTAATACTATACTATAACCGATTTATATGATGAATCTCGCAAAAAATGACTTGAAATTTTAGCAAATTAGTTAAATCAAAGACTTTTTTTTGGTTAATCGAGATGTAATTAATTGTTAAAGAGAATTTTTTTTGTTGATTCAATTAATATTAGCGCATCCAAATTTTAAATATTTAACCATAATTATAATTTTTATCAAATAATAATATATGTTCATTGTACGTTATGAGATATCACTTTTGGACTTTTATGTTAGTACAACCATTAGTGTTATTGAATCTTACCAACACTTCTCTTTCTTTTATATTCTTAAAATCAAAATATTTTCTTAGTTAGCTTGATACTTGAATTTTATAAATATTAGAATTGATTGAGGTCACTACATTTATGATTGCTAAATATTTGTTCTTACACCCAAGTATGATTTAATAACAAAAGTTAGTTGATATAAATTTTAAATATAAAAATAGTAATTCAATGAGTATTTTATTATTTAAAAGAAATACTCATAAACCTTGACAAAGTACTTCAAAAACAGGAAAAAAGAAGAAGAGGAAAATAAGAATACTTAAACCAAGAAAAGGAAAATAAGAACTACTAAACCTAAGCTTTTATAACCAAAAAAAAAAGTTTACTCCTAAACCAATATTAAAAAAATACTCGTCAAATGCTTGGAATTCAATACCCTAAATCTAAATATAGTTTATATGAAGGACTCCAATCAAACAATATGATTTTTTAGATCAAAATCCTAAGTGTTAGGGAAAGAATTTAGTGATTATTCCTAAATATTTTATCTAAAAGACAAACGATTGTGAGTGAACACTATCTCGATGAATATGAAATATTAAAATATTATATAAATATTCTACTGAAAATTATGTTTGAGTGATAAAATAAAAGTTATAAAAAAAATATAAGTTCTTGAAAATAGTAATTATTGAACTTATCTAGCTAACCTAATAAAGAGAGAAACTATATCCCATATAAGCCCTCAATCATGCAGGTCAATATATTCAACTTAAAAATCAATACAAATTTTATATAATATCATTACTTCAATTTCACAAGTTATCGTTCTTCATTTTTAGTTTTAGCAAGAACGCATTAACCCTTGAACATTTAAGTTATTCTGTAAAAATTTATTTGAAAAGTTATATATTCTTAAATTCATTATAGAAAACACAAATAAAGTCAACTAACTGAGAAAAGGTACCTTTTTTTATCGCAGAAAATATACAAATTATGCTATTAGCTTAATCAATAAGAACAAAAATATAGTAATTATTTTCAACAAATTAGTAAAGAATTAAATGTCTATGATTGTCATAAAGCTTATTTGTAGATATTATTGTTATTCGTAATTAATTACGGATATATTTTTCAAATGTATACTACATAAATTGAAAAGTAGAAACTTTTAGCCTATAATTATTTTTTAAAGGTACTTGTTGTAAGGTGTATTGTGAATACCCTTTGAAATATTCACGCTAAAAGAGTACTATTTTATAATATTAGAATTCCTAAACCTATAAGGGAGTTCCATGTGCACGAGACTTCATTTGTAGTTTTTTATTCTCTTTCAATTAGCTTTATTTTACTAAAATTATAAATAAATAATTGGTTATAATTCTATGCAAACAATAAAGACTCCTAAATCTAAAAAGAGTTCTAAGTGAATGAAAGTTTCCTACTTCAGCCCTTTTGGGTGTTAATTTTCTTTTATAAATATATTGTCTTACCTAATTTAAACAACGAATGATTCAAAATATAATATTTGGTTGATTTTGAAGTCCTAAATATTAGGAAATAATTAAATAGATATTCCTTAATATTAGAAAAATAATAAAATGACTATTTTATCTAGCGTGAAATATGTTTTAAAGGATAGAAAAGGCGAACGACATTTCACTAAGGGCCTTCATGCTTTTAATATAGTATTTTTTATTAATGTCAAGTTTTTTCCCCTTTGTTCATGCCAATGATTTTGGGAAGTGATTAAAAACATAAAGCATGATATAACTTCTACGTCACAAATTTTGTAAAGTACTAGTTTTTCGGCACGTGTAAACCAAGTCATATGATATATAATTTTATAAAATGATATTAATATTATTAACAGAGGCGAACCCAGGATTTATTGATGTCGGGTGCACCTTGTCTTAATCCATACAGTCGGCTCTTGCCATGTAGAGGTGTACAAAAAAACTCGACAAATCGCACCAACCCGATAATCCGAGTCAAATTGAGAAAACAAAACCCGACTATGGTTTGGTTTGATTTGGTTTGGTGTTGGAGAAAAAAATCCGACCATAATTAGTTTGATTTGGTTTTAACTAAAGAAAGTCAAACGAAACCAAACCAGCCCGACATTACATATATAGAAAGTTTAGATATATTTAATATATAAATATATTTATTGTGATGTAATTTATATTTTGAGCACAAGTTATATGAGATATTTTGAGCACAAGTTATATGCTTTGTGCTGCAAAGATTTTACCGGGGAAAAATCCCAAAAACCCGAGAAAACCGAGATTGAAAAACCCGAGTTTTATTGATTTGGTTTGGTCTTTAGATTTAATAACCTGACACAATTGTTTGATTTGGTAATTGCAAAATCCGAACCAACCCGACCTATGTACACCCTTAATGCCATGGTGCATTTAATTGATTGTTGTATTTATTCAACTTATATATACAAATGATAATCCAATTAATTAAATAGATTTAGCTTTAATTTAATCAAATTTTCTACGTCCAGATGAGAAATGTATGTTTTACTAGCATTTTCTAAATTAAATTATACAGAACCACATCTATTCTAACAATTATACAAATAAAAACAAGATGTGTTAAATTTATTGTAACATACCTGAGAGAGAGTGTGTGCAAAAATAATGTAAATGGATTAGAAATTAATAGATGTTGAAAAGAATTAAAGGAAAAAGGGCCAAAAGAAGAATGAAAAATAATGCTGAGGACACTGTTGGTAAGAATTGTAAGAAACAAAGGCCAGGCAAAAGGTGGAAAATAATAAAAACAAAGAAATGACTAAGGAATTAAGAAAGTACCGTTTGTCATACTCAGTTTTTGCAAGAGTAAACTTTCTTTGAATTCAAAAAAAAAGAAGAAAAAAACATCAAAAATAAATGCTGGAACTGGTTTCGAACTCTAGACGTCAATCAACGGAAGACGTCTGAGCAAGCTTCCCGACCAGTGCTCCCGTCCGAAGTTTTGTGACAGACGGGGCCAACAAAAATTTAAAATTGTCCTCAATGTACAAACAAATATATATATGACATATGCAGCATTTTTGCCGAGGTTAACGGGTTTCGGTGACCCCTCTATACCCAACGTAGGTATGCCTTTGATTATTAATATAGATCTTTGAATGAGTAATTATACATAAAAGATATTGTACAATTTAAGTGGATAATTAAAAATCATCTCTTGTTTAGAACTTTGGTAATATGAATTTGTTTACGCAGAATAACAGAAATCAATTTTATAAGTTACGAACTTGCATCCTTATCCACTCTTTTATAATCAACACATGCACTTCAAAGCTACAAAAACCTAAAGTACAATATTATATATAAAAACAGTAAAAACCTATACATTTTTACAATAAAGCTGGTGGCAGAAAAGCTTGTTCACATTGAATAAGCTCAAAATGTTTTAAATTCTTGCAAAAAATAAAAAAACCCTCAAGTACTAATCATGTCAAGCAGAAATGAGAAACCAAAAAAATTCACAATGAGCTGACGAAAGGGTAGCTCGGACAATTCACATAGAATAAGCCCAAAAATGCTCCTATTTAAATTCTTGAAAACTATACATAAACACTGATGAACTAAATTTGCGAGTAGAAATATAACTCAATATAGCATATAAAATTGAGGATTGTAAAGTCTTGCCCAAAATTCAACAGTATACATAAAACAGCAACAACATACAAAATTCCCCTAACAAAAGCTGATGATTTTTCATAGAACACATTGTTTCAACTTCTTTGTGCTAAATTACAGATTAGTTGAGTAACTGATGTTTTATACTTCAATATTACACAAGAGGAGTGATTTGTGTGGTGCTTAATTTTCGTGTGCACTGGATTATTGAATGACTTGGTTCTTCTATTTCTTCCTAACACTACAGTTGCGGAATAAATAATACAGAAAGTAAAGTACATAAGGATTTTTACATGGAAAACACCCGGCTCAAAAGGTGAAAAAAATCACGACCTATTACCCAGTAGGATTTTCTCCAAACACTTCACTACAAATCTGAGCCAACAACAAACTTTACAAACTCTTGCAAACCTAAGGATTAACTCTAACCATTATAGCAACACGCCACAAGCTGTTGCGACTACTTCAAGTTAACTCTAACTTGAAAGATACAACTCGAGTTTACAATCTCTTGCAAACCTAAAGATTAACTCTAACCCTTGTAGCAACACGCCACAGGCTATTGTGACTACTTCAAGTTAAATCTACTTGAAAGATACAACTCAGGTACCTAGTACAATTTGCTTCTAAGAAAGCTCAAAGGTACAACTCAAAATGCCCGCTACACTTTTAACTAGAAATAAATAAAGACACATAAAACTCTTTATGGAGCTAGTTCTTCAATCTGGTTCGTGTAGCTTCAGGATCACACTCTTAAATCTCACAGGAATTGCTCACAAAATGCGTTACTATTTTGCTCTCAATTCGTACTTAACTTCAGTATGTGTACATCACCTATAAAAGAAAACACATCTGATATATATATATAGATATAGATAGATATATATAGAATTAGTAAATTAAGAGTAACTAGAGTTCTAATGCTTTACTCTTCCTTAGTGGAAGAGTTCTAGTCAACTTCAACTTCTAACTTTTCCCTTATATTGGATGGAGTTCTCTTCAACTAAGGGATCCTGCTCCTTATCAATTATACAACCTTTTCATTCAGAAGATAGCAGATATAACCACTTAATCTTATCTCTTCGCGTGCATGCCTTGTGCTTGAATCTGCCCTTGCCTGTGTACACTGTGTATGGATCTAGTTCATGCATGTTTTCCTTTGTCAATCATCAAAACCAAAATCGCTCAGATCAACAAATTCTCCCTTTTTGATGATGACAAACTCTGTGCTTTCAGAAGTATCTAACCTGTTTCAACTCAGCTCAACATCAAACACAATATCAGAACACTTTCCATTTAAAGTCAAATCATCAAGGACCAGGTTCATTAGGTTATAAACACCATAGTCCAAAGCAAAAGCACAGTTTATCAAATCATAAGGTCACTAACCAAGAAGTTAGCAATGTCGGCATACCAAGGAGCGAAAGTGCTAGACAATGCCAATATGTGCTTATTTGGAAGGCATCATTAATTTCAAGATCTTCTTTTGGTCTCCCTGCCTCTTCAAGCCTAGATAAGTGATCCACAACTTAATTCTCTATCCCTTTCCGATCCTTGACTTCATAGTCAAACTCTTGTAACAAAAGAACCTACATAACCAATCTCGGTTTAGCACCCTTCTTTGCCATAAGATAGCGGTGAGCAGCATAATGAGTGTAAACTATCACTTTGGACCCCAACAAATAGGCTCGAAATTTTTCAAAAGCATAAACAATGCTAAGTAGTTCTTGCTAGTCACAGTGTAATTCATTTGTGCGCCATTGAGTGTCTTTCATGCATAGTAGACATGATGAAGGATCTTGTTATGCCGTTGACCAAGTACCATCCCAATAGCTACACCACTGGCGTCACACATGAGTTCAAATGGAAGAGACCAATCGGGTGTGACAATAATAGGTACCGTGGTGAGCCTCGTTTTCAACTGAGTACCATGAGGAACAACTCTAACTGGCTATGCTGGAGGAGGTGCGGTAACCATAGTACCCTGCTGCTGCGTGCCTGTCTGACCAGTACCACTATCTCGAGGGCAAAACCTCATTCCTCAAAAGCTTTGAGGCACTTCTCATCGAAATCAAACTTTGCATCTTTTTCAAGGAGCTTGCACATGGGACTTGCAATTTTTGAGAAGTCTTTGATGAATCGCCTATAAAAACCGGCATGCCCCAGAAAGCTCCGAACACTTTTTACCTAAATGGGAGGAGGAAGTTTGGAAATGATCTCGATCTTTACTCGATCAACCTCTATACCTTGCTTGGAAATCTTGTGGCCCAGAACAATACCCTCGTCCACCATGTAGTGGCATTTTTTCCAATTTAGCACAAGGTTTTTTCCTCACATCTTGTGAGCACTTGCCTAAGGTTGTCAAGGCAATGCTCAAAGGAATCACCAACCACAGAAAAATCATCCATGAACACCTCTAAGAAATCCTCCACCATGTCATACGAGATTGACATCATGCACCTTTGGAAAGTAGCCGGAGCGTTGCATAGCCCAAATGGCATCCGGCTAAAAGCAAAAGTTCCATACGGGCATGTGAATGTTGTCTTCTCTTGATCTTCTAAGGAGCCAGAATAACCATCGAAGAAGCAATAAAATAACTTTCCCGCTAGTCGATCAAGCATTTGATCAATAAAAGGCATAGGGAAATGGTAATTGCAAGTAGCACTGTTGAGCTTCCAGTAGTCCATTCAAACTCTCCACCCGATCACTGTCCTCGTTGGGATGAGCTCATTTTTGTCGCTCTGAATGACGGTCATGCCCCCTTTATTTGGCACACATTGCATCATTTTCACCCATAGACTATCGATAATGGGGTAAAAAACCCCGACATCCAACCA
The DNA here is from genome assembly GCF_000715075.1 of Nicotiana tabacum. Classification (NCBI taxonomy): domain Eukaryota; kingdom Viridiplantae; phylum Streptophyta; class Magnoliopsida; order Solanales; family Solanaceae; genus Nicotiana; species Nicotiana tabacum. Next base: position 109,655,086 of record NC_134101.1, read on the forward strand.
TTTAATAATTTCTTTCTTTACCACCTCTTGTATGGAAGGATTTAACCTTCTTTTATGCTCCACACAAGGTTTGCTTTCTTGCTCCAATTTTATCTTGTGCTCACAAATTCCAGCAGGAATCCTTCGGATGTCCGCTATTGTCGACCCAATGGCCTGTCTGTGCTCTTTCAAGATATTCAACAGTTGTTCAACCTGCACATCATTCAACAAAGAAGAAACAATTACAGGTTGAATGTCATTAGAGCCAAGAAATTTATACCTTAGGTGCGGCGGAAGTGGCTTGAGCTCTAGTTGTGGGGGCTCGATAGTTGAAGGCTTAGCGGGAGGAGTGACTCTATTCTCTAAGTTAAGAGAAAGTTTCTTTGGTACATAAGTGTAGGACCCAAGCCCTTCCAATTCATTCACAGATTTCATGTATCCTTCCATATCTTCACCATCAAAGTTTACCAAAATAGCCGCCAATACCTCAACAAGGCATTCCTCTTCCATCTTCACCTTGACTGCATCCTCTACCTTATCAACAACATCAATGATTGAGATACTCTCATATGCATGCATCAATTTCATACCTTACTTGCTTTAAAGGTAACCTCTTCATCATTAACTCGGAACTTGATCTCATTTCGTTCTGAATCCATGAGTGCTCTTCCGGTAGCAAGGAATGGTCTCCCCAAGATGATAGGAATTTCTTTATCAACATCATAGTCAAGGATAACAAAGTCGGCAGGGAGAAGGAATTTCCCTACTTTCACAAGAACATCATCAACAATTCCCACCGGTCTTTTCATTAAACAGTCGGCCATTTGCAACCTCATACTTGTAGGCCTAGGCATACCTAATCCTGCTTGCTTGTAAATAGAAAGAAGCATTAAGTTGATTCTAGCCCCATTATCACAAAGGGCTCGTGCAAAGTCGCGCAACCCAATAGTACATGGGATGGTGAAAGCTCCCGGGTCCTCTTTCTTTTGGACTGTGGTTGTTGCAATGATTGAACTAACCCGGTGAGTCACATTCACCACTTCATTCTTGGTGGTTCTCTTTTTAGTGATTAAGTCCTTCAAGTACTTAACAAAACTCAACATCTCTTGAAATGCTTCCACAAATGGAATGTTTACCGATAATTGCTTGAGAAAGTCATAGAACTTTTCGAGTTTGCTATCATCAACCCTCCTAGCAAGTCTTTGAGGAAAAGGAGGCGGGGGCCTAGGAATTGGTGATAGAGTTTTTGGTGCCTCTATTACCTTTTCCTTAACCTCCTCATGGTTCACTTCTTGAGTTTTCACCTTCTTCGGGAGTCTTTCAACTTCAACAACAATTGGAACCTCAACTTGTGCCTCGACTTCTTGTTCGGAATCTTCCACTTCAACCCCTTGTTCATTCTCCTTGAAGTAGTTTCCCACTTCGAGTTGTGATTTCCATACAATGAGAGGTTGGGCCACTCCCACTACTTTTTGGGTTTGCAATTGTGTCACTTAGGAGTGTGCCATTTTGCTTCGGATTTTGCTCTCTTGAGAGATCTCTCATTTGCATCTCCAACTTTTGAATAGATGCGGTATGAGAGCCCACAAGCTCGGTCATGTTCTTCATTGAAGTGTCGGATCTATCTTGATTTGCAATACTCGTTCAAGCATGTTTTCCAACTTGGGATCACTCGAAGAACTTTCTTTCCAATGTGCCGAGTTTGAATATTTCCCCTTTGGAGGAACATAGGGGTTTGAACTTCGATTTGAAAAATTGTTGTTGTTGTTACTCCAATTTCCTTAATTTGAACCACCTTGGTCATTTCGCCACTGTTGGTCGCCTTGCCCTTGCAGGTTAGGCCTCTATTGGTTTTGTTGTCTTGAACCTTGGTAGGGTTGCCTTTGATAACCTCCTTGAGAGTTGTTGACATAATTTGCTTCCTCGCAATCCTCATTTGACAAGGATTGCACATCTTCCACAACATTCACCTTTTTTGTTTGGCTTTCAGTGAACATCTTGGTCAACACATTGATGTTGGTAGCAAGCCCGACAATTACTTGATCTCTCTCTTGGTTCTCCTTATTCATGTTGGTCAAGGAGGGAGTACCGTATGCAATTCCACCCGTAGTGTCTTCCGAGTGCCAAGCTTGGTTATGTTCTATCATCTTATCAAGAATTTGTGTGACCCTTGCAAATGTTTTATCCATAAAAGATCCATCAGCTGCATTTTTGGCTATGGATTGGTTCAAAGGATCCAAGCCCATGTAAAACTTCTCCAACAAAATGTTGTCCGGAAAGCCATGATTCGGCGACCTCACTAGATATAGCTTGAATCGATCCCATGCCTCATGTAGATGCTCTCCTGGTAGTTGCTTGAAGAAGAAAATTTTATCCCGGAGCTCGGACTTCTTGCTTTGCGGGACATTTAGCTAGGAATGCTCGGATGAGTTTAGGCCAAGAATGAATGTAATTAGGTGGTAGATTTTAGATCCATTTCCTTGCTTCTTCGGCTACTGAGTACTTGAACACCCTCAGCCTTAAAGCATCATTTGATATGTTATTCTGCTTGTGCATCGCACACACACCCAAGAAGGTTTTGAGATGTTGTTTCGGATCATCATCGGTAGAATTTCTAAAAAACCCCTCTGCTTTGAGCATTAGGATTAGACCGTTTTCAATCTTGAAGGTGGAAACGTCAACTCTTGGAGGGACAATGACATTTATATCCTCAATATACTCATCTGTATCCGCAAAAGGGTTTTCTACTTTGAACTTGGCCGTGTTTACCTAATAACACCAAGCAAAGCAAGCAAAGTGTGATGTCATAGAAGAAGACGTAAAGTAAAGCACACACTAAATAGTAATTTTAAAACCGTATTCCCCGGCAACGGCGCCAAAATTTGATACGCTCAAATTACACTTAAATAAATAATATGAGGCGGTTCGTGTAAAATATAATAACCCAACAAGGTTGGAGTCGAATCCCACAGGTAATAGGTGTGAAAAGGTTACTTGAATAGTGTGAAACTTGACTTAAATCATAATTCTACTCCTTTAGCTTAAAAAGAGAATGATGTACTCATGAATTAACAAGATAACTATTTTGTTGTGAGAATGTAATTAATTTGATTAAGAAAACCAATGTTGTGTCCCCATTAATGGAATGTAATGCTATTGGTGTTAATATGATATATTTCTAATGGAAGGTCCTTTGATATGCAAATATTTTCGAAGTGACTGTCGCACCCCCCTTTTTTCCTTGCGGAAATCTGGTTCATGATTTTTTGGTATAGGACAACTCTTTTCCTTTTGGGAAGGGGTTTGTAATTTTGAAGAGTCACCACCTAACAATTTTTAACGTGCGTTGGGGCACCTATAAGGTTCATCTACAACTACGTTTGCTAACTAGAGATAGGGTAAGGGCTTGAAATTATCCTAAGGGGAAGGTGTTAGGCACCCCTCAGGATCCACTAGTGTGGTTCCCGGCCAGATAGTTTTTTGTGAATTTGTGCGATTAGCAAATAGACAAGTAGGGCTCAAATAATAGGGGATTTGAGTTAAGATACACAAGACTTTGGAAATAGTTATTGAAAGGCGAAATTTTGAAAAGAATTACAATCTAAAACATGCTTATGAATGTAAAGGGGTGTCCTAGGTTCATTTGTAATATGGATGACATCAATGCAATACCCGGTATGACACTCCTCAAAAGAGGGGCTACACGTGGTATTAGCACACCGATCATCATATCCATATCTACCTTTTCCTGCCCTGTAAAGGTAATTAAGCGAAGATTGGTCTCGACTCTTATTGCATGCTGTTACCCGTCCCTTCCTATTAGTCTCGGAGGAATTTTGGACTACTATTCCTATAAGGAGGGGGTTCTAGGAAGACCCTCAGGTTTAAAAGTAAAAATACTAAGGCGACATACAAAAACATATAAGACCGCAGTTAGGAGGGGGAAACATATAAGCAAATAGAAGGCTCAGTTATACCTCCACAAAGAATGCACATAGATAGCATGACTCTTACACGGTTAAGGTCTGAATTTAAAAATCCTAAAGTAGGGTGTTTAAGTTGTTGAAGCAGAACCAAATTTATTACATGACTTAGATAAGAAGTCCGAATTAGACTTGCCTGCTGGTTGTAACAGTTAATAATTAAACAAAGGCAGTTCCAATTTTATTTAGGTTATTACCTAAGGCTTGCCTAGGCGTAAAAAAATGCAGTAGTTGTTACGAATCATTAAGACGGTTTGGAGATTACTTTTATTACCTAAAGCATGTTGTCCTAGGTGTTCAACACATAGAATTATTGCCAGTTAGCCGTAAAGGACTGAGTAAAATTGTTTTATTCCCTTTTATGCATTCATAGTTAGCCTAAGCATGCTTAAGCGAATATAAATGAAATCCTAAAGACATGGTATCTAATGTACAGAGATGCAGAATCATGCAGAATCCTAAGCAGGATTTCTATATGCACAAATATTGCAGCGTTTAAACATGATTTCCAGAATATGCAGAAATGATATGTGTGTTAGTGTTGTTTAGCCTAAAATAGGATCTCTAAGTGTACATGGTAGTAGGAACATGATCGTAGAAGTTTCGGTTATTAACATAATTAACGCATGAATTTATAAGTGATATAATAGTGAAATGGACATGCTGAAAATAGTAAGCATAAGTCCTAGGGAACATGATCTCTAATGCATGAAATGAGTCCTAAGCATGGTTTCTATTGCTCAAGTAGGAAGATAAACCTAATAACATGTTTTCTACCCCTTTTGATAGCTAAAGCATGCATAGTCACCCCTTCCCTTTCCACTATCCATCCCTAGAGTTGTTTAAAGTTATTACAGACCAATGTGATTGACTTACATAATAAAAATGTAAAATAATAAGTTACAACCATAAGAAGCCTTATTCTGACTTCCTCTCTGAGTTATGTAATAAACCACCTCAAATGCCAATATTGTTCCAAAGGCTTCTCATATCTGGGTGTGTCAGAGTTCCCTAAGGACCTCAAGGGATCCCGTGCAGTGCTCACACCCAGATTGCATAACCAAGAGAGTAAGTGCAGTGTGGAAAGGCCAGCTTTCATGTGTCCAAATTCAGGGGGAGCTCAAGGATCCCAAGGTAAAGCTCACACAAAAGGAGCAGAACCTAGTATTCTAAGAGTATATGTGAGAGTGCTTGACATAGTTTGAAAAAGAGTTTGTGTAAAAACTGGATTGTCAACTTCATTTTTTGAAGGCAATCAGTAACAGAGATGATTGAAAGCAGTGGTAGTAGTAAACAAAACTCAAACACCTTAAGAGGGGATCACACACCGAATCAATAGCCACACAAGGGGTCAAGGGATTTAGGGATACATAGACATTTGTCAGTAAGCACATAACCTCGGCAGGGGTTTGGTTTGGACATGCACAACATTAGCTGATACTGGCATAATCACAAACCGGCCAAAAGAACATAAACACATGGAAGGGATAGAGGTTTGAGATTCATAAGATAGCAAGTACACAATAAGTGATTGACAAAGTATGCCTTAAAACACACACAAGGGGAGTGCATTAATCTAAAGGAAGGGGAAGGGAAAACATTACAGCATGCTGGTAATGTAACTTAATAGAACCACAGACAGAAGTAGATCAAAATGAAAGAAGTTGAGACAAATAAGGAAGCATGTTGTTGTTGGAGCTTTAAAATTAAACTAGGACATACCAGTCAAAAAAGTAAAGTGTAGAAAAAGTAAAGCGAGTAGAATTCCACAGTCTAGCCTTGGCTTTCAGCCGGCTAGACAAGCAGTAGCACAAGTAGCAGAGAAATAAGAGAGAGTTTGAGTGTGTAAGTGTGTGTTCTGAACTAAATTGTTCGTGTCTTGTTAATGAAAGCATTAGGGTATTTATAGCTTTGAAAGTAAGTGGAAAACAAGTATTGACTGATCATAATTATAGAGATAATACAAACTAGAATCAATTAAAGACCCGGACTCCCTTTAATTAGGGAGTCATAGTTCAAACGGTTACAAGTTGTATCAAATAAGGAAAATAATTGTATCCAAGACTGATTTTGCCATAATAGGAATAGTAAAAGCATGGTGCATGTAATAGGGACTAAGTACAGAATATTTTCATGTAAAGAAAGTATAATAACAATATATTGGGCATATAAACAGGTAGATTACAAATGTATTTTGAAAATTAGTTCAAAGAATTACGGAAGAGATTGAAAATCACAGGGAATCAATACTATCTAAGGAAAGTATCACAGAAGTAAGGAAGCGATTTTCAAAAATCAGTATAGAGTTACAAGGAAAATACACAGAATCAAAGGTGTAGACATAAGGAGATTATATAGAATCACCATAAATTGTGTGAGCAATCAGTAAAACAAATGGTCGGACCTATAAATAACATGGTTTTGGATAAAATCAAAGAAACCTTAAGAACAAATCAAAACGAGAAGCACAAGAGTATATAGAACACACATAAAGCCCAGAAGGTTCATAATAATGCAAACACACTGCAAACAAATTCAAACTTCGAATAGAACCCAAAAGTATTGGGGTTTCCTGACAAAAAAATGAATCGAGCCAAAAGGAAAAACTCAGGTAACGTTTAAACATACTAAAATCACAGTAATCAGAAAGAAATCATTTTTTTTTTTGCAAAAAAGGGTTTTGAAACCCTAGTTTTAAAAAAATAGAGAACTGTTCGAAATCGAAGAAACATTTTTAGGAAAACAAGTAAAAACCTTAAGAATCCCATAGATCCATCACAAATTTAAAAAGATCGGAGGATTTTAGCTAGGTTTTTTCAAAGAAATAAAAGAGACGAAGAAAAGATCGGTTAAAACCCATGGATTCATCTAGATCTAAGACAGATCTTAAAAAAAAGTAAAAGATCTCAAGAGCTAGGGATTTAGAGAATCCAGAGAGGACGAGAAATATTAGATCGTTACCGGTTTTAGCCGTAAAAGCCGTGGATCTGACTTGAACAGCCATGGATGGCCGGAAAAAGATCATGGATAGAAGTTGAGCAAGGACTGGACCAGATATCTTTGAGATCTGTCCATGAAATCACATAAGCGGGCCACCAGGGGATGTAGAAGACAAGTACACGTCTCAAACAGTCATGGGAGTCCATGGATTGAGTGGGGGTTGAAGGGGATTAAGGTGGATTTGGGTGGCGGCAGCTAGGGTTTGCGTGAAGTTGTAGAGAGAATTGGAGAGGAAGGGGATTCAAGGGCGGCGGGTTGGTGAGAATGATTTCGATTAGGGTGGTCGTTTGGGTTAAAAAAGGTAAGGGTGAACGGTGGCCGTTGATCTCTGTGATCAACGGCCAGGATGAGAAGGGGTCTGGGTCGGGTAAGATTTAACTGGGTCAGGGGCGGGTTTTACTTAGAAATTGGGCCTAGGAATTGGGGCTTGATTTGGTTATAATTGAAAGCCAAATGTGGCTACGAGTTAAATAGCCACTTTTCGCTTTTTAAATTATAAAAAATAGCAAATAGTTTTTTGAAACTAAATTCAAAGTAAGAAAATGATTTATAATACATAATTAACAATATTAAAATAGAAGGCTCAATTTTATGAATATAAAACACAATTAAACCTTAAAATGACTAATATTGCAATTATATGCAATTTAGCTTTAAAAATACTAAATGAAATTGTAAAAATATGTAAAAAATTATTTTAGCCATATTTTGGCATAAATATAAACACCCAACAGATTAATTATCAAAATAATAATTTTGGAAATAACTATTGGGATTTTATGGATAAAAAGGGGGAAATAAATTAATTAAAAACCTTTAAAAATATGGAAAAATAATAAAACCCTTTGGACATGCTTATATATGCGTACATATGCTATTTTGAAAATTTATCGGGAAAAATTGGGTATCAACAGCTGCCCCTCTTTACCCGGGAAGGATGAAAGAGTTTTCGGGTAAAGAAATGATGGCCAATTTTGACCGAGCGAAATGGTTTGAAGAGGTTAGACCGCGCCCTGGCTTCTGAACTGCCTACATATCCCTGGTTTTATAGGAATCAGGCCGTATGTAGTTTAAGATCCATCGACGGAGTATACCGATGAAGACCTTTCAAGAATGGACGCAATATCTAGGGCTGGGTGATGAACGGTTTACATGAATGGTTAGGTTTGACATGGCTTAGGAGAACCAGAGTGGGACCGCTCCTGCCGGGATGGCCGTTGCTTACTGGTTTACCTGCAATTAGAAACAATACAAGCGTATACTTTGCATAAATTTAAACATGATGCAAATTCCCCGTCGGACCATGAATGTTGTCTTTGGACGGTTAGGATGACTTCTTTAGACCATGATGTCCTGGGCCATGAAGTGTATGATAAAGGATTCGCAAGCCATGAAATGATGCTCTCGGGCTATGAGGATGGTGCCTCCGAACCATGATGCCTTTGAATAATGATATGCAAAAGATTGAAAGAGATCCTCAGGCTATGACATGGTGTTCTCGGGCTATGAAGATGATGCCTCCGAACGATGATGCCTTCAGATGAATTGGCGATATTTCAGCCCATGAAAGATGCAGTAGTATGATGTGGACAAGACAGAGCTCAGTCTTGCGATTTGAAGGGTAGAGCTTAGCCCGTAAGAAAAGAGAAATAAATAGTTCTTGAGATGATGCTTAATTTCGAAGAAAAATGGAGGCAAAGCTTAGCCTTGGAAGGTAGAATTATAGCCTTATGCAAAGATGTGAATGCAGATGGAGGTAGAGCTTAACCTCGGAAGGCAGAATGGTAGCCTTATGCAATGCAGAAATGCAGAGGGAGACAACGTTTAGCCTCAGAAGGCAGAATGGTAGCCTTATGCAAAGATGTGAATGCAGATGGAGGTAGAGCTTAACCTCGGAAGGCAGAATGGTAGCCTTATGCGATGCAGAAATGCAGATGGAGACAACGTTTAGTCTCGAAAGGCAGAATGGTAGCCATATGCAATGTAGAAATGCAGATGGAGACAACGTTTAATCTCGGAAGGAAGAATGGTAGCCTTATGTAGATTTGAAGGCAAAATAGTAGTCAACGTTTAGTCTCGAAAGGCAGAATGGTAGCCTTATGTAGATTTGAAGGCAAAATAGTAGTCTTATGCAATGTAGATGCAGATGGAGATAGCATTTAGTCTTGGAAGGCAAAATGGTAGCCTTATGCAAAAATGCATATGGAGACAACGTTTAGTCTCGGAAGGCAGAATGGTAGCCTTATGCAAAAATGCAGATGGAGACATCGTTTAGTCTCGGAAGGCAAAATGGTAGCCTTATGCAGATTGGAAGGCAGAATGGTAGCCTTATTCAAGAAATAAAATAACAAATGATAGTAGAGTTTTCTTAGCTGATAGCAGATTGCGGCATTGTGATTACTGGGAGCATTATGACATACGGGACATCACTGGTGTATGCTGATAGCAAATGTTTGCAAGTGCAACAGTTCTGAGAATCGTTTTCTTGAAAACTGTTTGTTCCATGGGCGTACAATATGTTTGATGATTTTGCAATCCTAGTGCCTGCATCCACAGAAAAATCATGAGTTTTGTAAAGGGGAAGGTTAGTTCGTATCCCCCGCTGGCTTTGCTTGACTCGTTCGACTTTGATCTGGTGACATCGTCTGTACTATTGGGGTAGCATTGTTAAACAAGGCAGTTTCAATGATAAACATGCATGATTTTATAAAAGTATGACATAAATTAAAAACAACTTTTAGATAAACCGACGACTGTGACGTGGTTCGAGACGTTGCAACCTCTCTTGCTACAGAATTTTATGGGCCCTCCTCAAAATTCTGCCCCAACTTGATGGGTTGATGCTTCTGACTGTTGCTCGTGCGGTGATTGGCTGAAATTACTTCGGAATTTTGAGGGTCCTCCTCAAAATTCTGCCCCACTTTCCAATTGCAGGGGGGAATGAAAATTTATTGAATTGTGACCGAAACCATAGGGATGTCTACGTATCCCCTCTTAAACGGGAATCAGGTCAGGTGTAGTTCAATTTACATCATATAAGAAAAGCATAAAGATTACACATAGTAACGTTTGACTACATCTGAATTGATCGGCTTTGGCCAGACTTCTCCATCCATTTCTGCAAGTATGAGGGCTCCACCTGTCAGAACCCGGTGAACCATGTATGGATCTTGCCAGTTGGGAGAGAATTTACTTTTGGCTTCATCTTGATGCGGAAATTTTTTCTTTAACACCAGCTGCCCCGGTGTGAACTGTCTTGGCTCGACTTTCTTGTTGAAGGCTTTGGACATTTTGTTCTGATAGAGTTGACCATGACAAACTGCGTTCATTCGCTTTTCGTCTATAAGAGCTAGTTGCTCGTAATGACTCTTCACCCACTCTGCGTCGTCGAGCTCAGCTTCCTATATGATCCTTAGGGAAGGAATTTCTAATTCAACGGGAATGACAGCCTCTGTACCATAAACCAGCATATAGGGGATTGCCCTGGTTGATGTGCGGACTGTGGTGCGATACCCCAATAGAGCAAATGATAACTTCTCGTGCCACTGTTTATGCTTCTTTATCATTTTCCTCAATATCTTCTTGATATTCTTATTGGTGGCTTCTATAGCTCCATTCATTTGTGGCCTGTAGGCTGTGGAATTCTTATGTCTGATCTTGAAGGTTTCACACATAGCTTTCATCAAATTGCAGTTGAGGTTGGAGCCATTATCAGTAATGATTGACTCTAGAATCCCGAATCGACAAATAATGCAGTCGCGGACAAAGTCTGTCACGACTTTCTTAGTCACTGCTCTATAGGATGCTGCTTCGACCCATTTGGTGAAATAGTCAATGGCTACTAAGATATACTTGTGTCCATTGGAAGCAGCGGGCTTAATTGGTCCAATAATGTCCATTCCCTAGGCGACGGACGACCATGGTGAGCTTGTTGTGTTGAGCTCGCTCGGAGGTACCTTTATCATGTCTGCATGAATCTGACAGCGATGGCATTTCCGGGCATACTGGATGCAGTCTGTTTCCATAGTCATCCAAAAGTAACCAACCCGGAGTATTTTCTTTGCTAAGATAAAACTGTTCATATGTGGACTGCAGGTCCCAACATGAATTTCCTCTAGTAGCTTGGATGCTTCCTTCGCGTCGACACATCTTAATAATCCCAAATCAGGAGTCCTCATATATAGGATTCCTCCGCTGTGAAAGAAATTGTTGGACAATCTCAGAAGTGTGCGTTTCTGAGTAGGATTAGCAAGCTCTGGGTACTCTCCTTTTGCCAAATATTCCTTGATATCATGAAACCAAGGCTTTCCGTCTGCTTCTTCTTCAACATGGGCACAATAAGCTGGCTGATTATGGATTCTTACTAGAATGGGATCAATGAAATTTTTGTCTAGATGTTTTATCATAGATGATAGGGTAGCCAATGCATTGGCAAACTCATTCTAGATTTTGGGGACATGCTGGAATTCCGTCTTCGCAAACCTCTTTCTTAATTCCTGTACGTGATGCAGATACAAGAGTATCTTGGAGTTCTTGGTTGTCCATTCTCCTCGTCCCTGATGTATAAGTAAGTATGAATCTCCAATCACTAGCAGCTGTTGAACGTTCATGCCAACGGCCATTTTGAGCCCTAAGATGCAGGCTTCATATTCGGCCATATTGTTAGTGCAGGGGAACCTAAGTTTGGCAGACACCGGATAATGCTGACCGATTTCTGATATTAGGACTACTCCTATGCGAACTTCTTTGAAGTTTGTCGCTCCATCGAAGAACATTCTCCAACCTTCTCCTATGAATGATACTTCTTCATCAGGAAAATACGTTTTCAGGGGTTCGTATCCTCCATCCACGGGGTTTTCAGCAAGGTGGTCTGCCAGTGCCTGCCCCTTGATCGCTTTCTGAGTTACGTAAACAATGTCGAACTCACTCAACAGGATTTGCCACTTGGCTAGCTTGCCAGTGGGCATGGGCTTCTGAATGATGTACTTCAAAGGATCCATCTTTGATATGAGATACGTGGTATAGGCACATAAGTAATGTCTCAGCTTCTGAGCTACCCAAGTTAGAGCACAACATGTGCCTTCCAATAGAGAATACCGGGCCTCGTACGGGGTGAACTTCTTACTGAGATAATAAATGGCTTGCTCCTTCCTCTCTATTTCATCATGCTGCCCCAGATTGCAGGCGAAAGCTCCATCTAACACTGCAAGGTAGAGTAATAAGGGTCTAGTGGGCTCGGGCGGGACTAAGACTGGCGGTGTTGACAAGTACTCCTTAATTCTGTCGAAGGCCCTTTGGCAGTCATCAATCCATTTGGTAGCGGCGTCCTTCTTCAATATATTAAAGATCGGCTCACAGATAACTGTAGATTGTGTTATGAATCGGCTAATGTAGTTGAGCCTTCCCAGGAAACTCATCACATCCTTCTTGCTCTTTGGTGGTGGTAATTCTTTAATGGCTTTGACTTTTGATGGATCCAGTTCTATTCATCGGTGACTCACAATAAACCCAAGCAATTTCCCAGCAGGAACCCCAAATGCGCACTTTGTGGGGTTTAGTTTCGGTTGTACCTCCGCAGTCTATTGAAGAACTTCCTCAGATCTTCCATGTGGTCAGTGTCCTTTTTGGATTTGATAATAACATCATCTACATACACCTCTATCTACTTGTGTATCATATCATGAAAAATGGTAGTCATGGCCCTCATGTAGGTGGCCCCTGCATTCTTCAGGCCGAACGACATCATCTTGTAACAATACATTCCCATGGTGTAATGAAAGCTGTTTTCTCAACATCTTCTTCATCCATCCAGATCTGGTGATAACCAATGAAGAAATCTACAAATGACTGTAGCTTATGCTTGGCGCAATTGTCGATCAAGATATGTATATTTAGCAAAGGGAAGTCGTCCTTTGGGCTGGCCCGGTTGAGATCCTGATAGTCGACATAGACTCTAACCTTCCCATCCTTCTTCGGCACTGGCACAATGTTGGATAACCATGTCAGTTATTCAACTACCCTGAGAACCTTAGCTTTGATCTGCTTGTTGACTTCTTCCTTGATTTTCAAACTCATATCAGGCTTGAACTTTCTGAGCTTTTGCTTTACCGGCGGACACATTAGATCAGTTGGTAGTTTGTGAGCCACAATAGACGTACTCAGACCAGTCATGTCATCATACAACCAGGTGAATATGTCCTCATATTCTTTTAGAAATTCTATGTATTCTTTCTTTTCTGATGGCGATAGGTGAACGCTGATTCGTGTTTCCTTGACATTTTCTGCATCTCCTAGGTTGACAATTTTGGTCTCATCCAGGTTGGAATTAGGTCTGTTCTCAAAGTTCTCAACTTCTTTGACAATCTCGTCAGGTATGTCATCTTCCTCCAAATCAATGTCCGTTTGTTGCGTTGTCTCATTGCATGTCACAGTTGTTGGTTCATCAAGATAAGTAATAGTAATGCTGTATTGGTAAAGTAAGGAGAGATAGCAATAAATATTAAATCATCAAAAAAATCAAACATATTTTTGATAAATTGAATAACTATTTTGAACATCGAAGATCTTATTGCGGGAATTGAAAAATACAAAAAGAAAATCATTTTAGTAAATAAAGATAGTGAATGATGCTTGTTTTAGCCTTGCTACCTCGAGTCTTGTCGGGCTCTGGTTGTCCTGATGGTCCAATTATTGAGTCGTGAACCTCTGCTCACGGCCTGTATGGAATGGCCTTCCTCCCCCTCCTCCTCGAGAATAACACAACAATCCATATCACTGTCTTCTAGGAACAAGTTCTTCACTGCTGCAAGCGCTTCCTCTTCATCTGACCCATAAATAACGTCAGTCTATTGGAAAGTCTGCTCCAGATGCGGTATGGGCTACTCTAGTGGATAGTAAGGACCGCGCCATGGTGGCGACCTAGTTATTGAATTCTTCTAAGGTGTAATCATATACCAGACCGAAAGTAGTTCCCTATTTCTTGAGTTTTATGGGCTTAGAGATTCCTTGGAGGTTCTTGCCGAGCCCTTTGCCAGGTTCATACCCACTCTAATTCAGTATACTCTCGATTTTGCTATCCCACCATTTGTCTTTGTCAATAGCACTGACCCGTTCAATGTGGTGGTAAGTTTCTCCACCTAGTTTCCTTCATCCCTCGATCATCGGAATGGTCTAGCAACTGTATATAGGGTTGCTACCGTCATCGTGAATGATCACTTCCTGGTGATTCCATTTGAACTTTACGGCTTGATGCAGCGTTGATGCTACGGCCCCAGCAACATGAATCCATGGTCGTCCCAGTAGTAGATTATAAGATGCTGGCACATCTATCACCTAAAAATTGACCTCGAACCATATTGGTCCCATCTACAAGCATAGAATATTCTCACCAATGGTGGACCTTTGGGAACCATCGAAGGTTTTCATATTGATTGCTCCATCTTTTATCTCATGCAGCCCTTTACCCAACTTCTTGAGTGTTACCAGCGGGTAGATGTTAAGACTGGAACCTCCATCGATCAGGATTCTAGTGATGAAATAATCTTTACATTGCACAGTGATGTGCAATGCGTTGTTGTGCCCCAACCCTTCAGGGGGCAGTTTGTCCTCATGAAAGGTGATCTTATGGCTTTCCAGAACTTGCCCTACCATGTTAGACATTTCCCTGCCAGTGATGTTACTTGGTACGTATGCTTTACTTAGCACCTTTAACAGAGCATTCTTGTGCACCTCAAAATTTTGCAGCAAAGAGAGAATGGATATTTGTGCTGGCGTCTTGTTTAACTGTTCGATGACCGAATATTCCTTGGCCTGTATCTTTCTCCAAAGGTCGTCCGGACCTGTCTCAATGAGGGGTGGCCGATTGGAGGCCTGCTTACTTGATTCAGCTAGGTGTTTAGGGGTATAAACTCTACCAGTTCTTGTCATCCCCTGTACAACGACAGTTTCTTCAAACCTGATCTTGCCTTTCCTTCTTGCCCCAACTGTATAGTCCCAGGGTACAACATTTGTATGGAATGGTGTCATGGTTGAAATTGCCATTGGGATCGGCGCAACTATCCTTACTCCGAACGAAACATGTGCCTTGAGTGGCAAGACTGCAACCTTGAATGGTGTGGGTGTATTTGCCGGAGACACGAATTCGACCTCAATTGGTGCTGGTGTCTTTGCGGATGATGTTGTTTCAAACTCAAGTGGTATAGACATATTCATCTCAGCATCTTCAGACAGTTGAATCTGGAATATGATTGGATTGAGGGTAACTGTTGGTTTCTTTGTGTCATCACCTTCTGCGATCAACCCGATTGATCCCTCGGGATCCTAGTCATCTTCTATTTCAATCATGTGGATACCTTCTCCCTTATGGTCTGTCATAGGGTTGTTGCGGGCGTTTGGAGTGGGTTATTTTTCCATGATGATCTTGTTGTCAATCAAAGACTGGATCTTGTCTTTCAAGGAACAACATTCATTGATGGTGTGCCCTTTCATGCTGGAGTGGTATGCACAGGGTTTGTTTCGGTTAACCCACTAAGAAGGATTCTCAAGGGGTGAAACAAGGATAGGGGTGACATAACCAATAGCTTTGAGTCTCTCATACAACCGGTCGATGGGTTCAGCGATGGCTATATATTATTTTGGAGGTCTGCGATCAAAATTAGGTCGAGGTCTAGGGAAGTTCTGGCGTGCAGGAGGTGATTGATAGTAGGATGGTTGAGAATTATATGTTTGGTAGACATGAGCGGGTTGGGAGTATCTGGGTGAAGTAGGTTGATATGTAGGAGGTGGAGATGGCTGATAAGTTGGTGGTGAAGCTTGGTATGAGGGTGATGGTGCATGGTAATTCGGAGTTGGCTGGTATGTGAGTGGAGGTGTTGGGTAAGTTTGGTATTTAAGGGAAGATTTGGTCCTCTGTGCGACCATCACGGCCCCTACGTCCCTTTTTTTGGACACACCACCGAACTGTACAACCTTATTTGTAGCTTGCAAGGCCTCGAAGTTTGTAACCATACCGTTTTTGATACCTTCTTCAATCCTTTCACCCAATTTGATAATATTTGAAAACTTGTGGTTCTCAATCATCATCAGCCGCTCATAATACTATGGGTCCTGAGCCCGGAAGAATAACTTATTTATTTGCTCCTTTTATAAGGCAGGTCGGACCTTAGCAGCTTCGGACCTCTAGCAAGTAGCATACTCGTGAAATGTTTCCATGGGCTTCTTCTTCAAATTCTGTATATAGAACACGTCTGATGCATTCTCTGTATTAAACCTAAATCTATCCATAAAGTCATACGCCATGCCTACCCAGCTTGACCACTTCTTGGGATCTTGGCTGATGTACCAGGATAACGCATCTCCTTTCAAACTCCTCATGAACATCTTCATGCGGATCCTTTCATCCTTTTCTACTCCAACCAGCTTGTCGCAATATGTCCTCAAATGGACCCTTGGATCACCCGTACCATCAAACATATCGAACTTAGGAGGTTTGTACCCCTCGGGCAGTTCGACATTAGGCTGTATGCAAAGATCCTCATAGTTCAGCCCCTCAATTCCCTTGCTTCCTTCAACGGCCTGAATTCGGCTGGTCAGTTTCTTAAGCTCCTCGGCCAGGTTCCTGATAAATAGATCCTTTTCGTCAAACCCAGATGTGCTTGATATAGGTTGGGTGGAGTGTGGCATGGTCTCCACGTAGATGGGATTGTTATGGTGTCCTGGTGTATGCGTGTGGAAATGGTCGTTTATGGAGTTCTGAGGTTCTGGGATGAGTAGTGGAGTGTTGTTTGGGGTATGGCAAGTGTTACATTGATTCTTTGATGGAGCTGCATGATGGTGAGATGCAGGGTGATTCTGTTGTTTTGGGATATTTTGAGGAGGTGTAGGGTTTTGAGTGTTGGTGAAGTTGATATCTGGGGTGCTGAGGGAAAATGACAGGTTTGCTAGATTCCGAACCTGATTGAGCTCTTCCTTGAATTTCATCAGTTTTTGTTCAAGTTGTGACACATTCTCGTTAGGAACCTAAATACCCTGGCCATTAGTGGCCTCAACCCGTTCAACGGTGTTCTCCTTCCTAATGTTGTTCAAATCTTCCACTTTTCCTTTGTTCTTGCCCTTAATGGGACTGAGAGAAGGAGTGGGTGGATGGCCCCTGGATCTTGTGAAATACTATGATGATGCCAGAATGCATGAACTAACCTTTAGGGAGGGGAGTAATAAAATAAAAACAAAAACAAAAATAAAAACAAAAAGGTAATCAAGTCAGTGAGGATTATAAAAAGTATTGCAATATTTAAACACATAGTGCGGGAATGTAAAACGTGTCCTAATTTGGGAAACCTCTTTGTGCCCGAGGTAGGCCTAGTGACAAATTGATTTGGAGAGCTTAGAATGCTAAATGCCTCATTTTATGGATAGAAATAAACGAATCCCAAAACGACACTAAATAAACAAGAAATAAAAAGTCACTAATGGTCATTGGCCTTATTACAACGAAAAAGGTAAACTCCTATCTACTTGGTCCCAGAAGGACCTTCCCCAGATTCCGCATCCTTGGCTCCGTCAAACAGCTTCCCTAGCTTGCGAAGTCCCAGCAACAGGTATGCTCTGGCCAGATGTCCGCCTTCGGTCCCTTCAACATTATGACAATCTTCATCCCTTTTGAGAAACTTTCTCTCCAATTCTACTATGCCTCGTTCCAAGTATCCTAGCCTCTTATTGGCATTGATAGCCATGTCTTTCCATTCCTCAATCATCTTCTGGTTGGACTCTTGTATCTTGCGGTGTTCGCTCTCACATTCGCGGATCCTTTTGCACAACTGGTTGTACTTAACTTGCGCCTCGACCCTTTCATCTATAATTTTGTGACCTCGAACGAACCCTAGCTGGCCCAGACCATCATGATTGTCTTCCAACCAACCTGAATAGAAAGGAGTATATCCAGCATGATATCTGTCTGGCTCGATGGTGTCTTTCCCCATTACGATCTTGCAATGCCACATGTGTTGGGCTTGGCACTTGTAGGGACTATCATCATTTTGGAAGTTAGCTCGGAAATGGCTCATCTTGTCGACCCTAGGTATAACTTTCTTCCTACCAGCTTGCCTCATAACTAGAAGAGGGACGTAAGGGTATGTTCCTCTTAGACTGATTAGTATCAGGAAAGGTGCATCTCTGGATCGGGCGATGAACTCCTCTGTCAAAAACCACTCGAACATCCATTGAACCTATTCTTCAGTCAGATTATCAAATAGCTCAACCCATCCTTTGGCATTCTCAGGATGAGCGAACATGTCGGGGATGTAATTCATTCGCTTTAGATGGTGGAAAGTGATGTGGTCATCCCAGTCCCTTTGCTGAATTTCTTGTCGGTATTTGTCTCTTTGGAGATGTTCTATGAGCCAGAGTTGAAGTAGTAAATTGCAGCCTTCGAAGTGTTTTGCTCCTCGTTGACACTTCTCTAAGGCTCGGTATATGTCTGCAATGATCATAGGTACAATGCTGAATGTCTGCCCACCAATCCCCTCCATTAGGGTCTTAGTTACCATAGCTAGCCTAGTAAGGATTCTCCCTTTCTTCATCGGAAACACGATCATACCCAAGAAGCAAAACATTAAGACGAAAACCCTACGATAGATGTGTCCTAAGGACGTGATGGCAAACTTGTCAGGGTAGGTACGGTAGGATTTGCTGTGACCGTACCTTTCATACAGGTAATCAAAAGGGATGTATGATTCCTTCAGGCATGTCAATTCTGTATTCTTCTTCAAACCCATCATTTTAAGGAGACCCCTGCCTTTGCGGTTCTCAAGAATTAGCAAACCCGGAATTTCCCACACTAGACTGGCCAGTCTTCCAATCTCCTCCAACAAAGGTGTCATTTCAATGTCCCCAAAGCGGAACACGGCTCTCTCACAATCCCAAAACAATGTGGCCGCTTCTATGATCATGTTATTAGGTTGGATCTCCAGGAGGGATGGTAGATTACCTAGATATTTTCTGACGAGAGTTTGGTCACTTGAGTGTAAATCTCTCCACCAGCTTAGCAATCTTGGGTGGATGTTGGTGACCATGCCGAATCTGGGGACTTCGTGCCTCATATTTCTGCAAGACAAATAAGGTTAGGCCCTCACTCCCACCAGACTCAACTATTTAATATCGACAATTAGCATGAAACATTTAGTTCTCCAAATAAATGCAAAAAATGTGATTATGTCCGTTTGGGTTTAGGGAAACCCAGTGGACTTTGGACAAGGCTATCTTAAAGGATCATTATGTGGACAACATAACTGACCCGACTAGGTTTGACCACGATGCATGCATAATTTAAATAGAGTAAGATTTCTATGGGGTTTTAAACTGGTACCCTTGAGCGCACAACTCAAGGGTGAAGGCACGAAATTGTTGACTGCACCACTGATTGACTAGTTTTACCGCAAATATGCCTTTCTGAATTTAGGGGGTAATGATATGGGAAGAGCGCAATTACTCATCAAGCATTGCTATAGTATTTGTTTGGCATGAGTGGAGTATGATGTTGAGCATGATTATGCAATAATTAAAAGCATGTTGACATGTATTTTCACATTAATAAAGCAATAAATACAGTAGTTTTATCATTTAAAACAACAATAAAGGAAGGAAACAAAAAAGATATGTCAGTTTCGCTTTTAAAGAAGAAATTAAACGCTTTAAAGAAATTAAACAAGTAATTGCACATAGGGAGGTACAAATTCACAAGAACAATCTGAAATGGTAAAAGCCTAAAAATCCCCAGCAGAGTCGCCATGCTGTCGTGCCCCCCTTTTTTTCCTCGCAAAAATTGGGTTCATGACATTTTGGTATGGGACAACTCTTTTCCTTTTGGGAAGGGGTTTGCAATTTTGAAGAGTCGCCACCTAATAATTTTTAAGGTGCGTTAGGGCACCTATAAGGTTCATCTACAACTACGTTTGCTAACCAGAGATAGGGTAATGACTTGAAATTATTCTAAGGGGAAGGTGTTAGGCACCCCTTAGGATCCACTAGTGTGGTTCCCGACCAGATAATTTTTTGTGAACTTGTGCAATTAGCAAATAGACACGTAGGGCTCAAATAATAGGGGATTTGATTTAAGATACACAAGAGTTTGGAAAGTTACTGTAAGGCGAAATTTTGAAAAGAGTTACAATCTAAAGCATGCTTATGAATGTATAGGGGTGTCCTAGGTTTGTTTGTAATATGGATCACATCAATGCAATACCCGGTATGACACTCCTCAAAAGAGGGGATACACGTGGTATTAGTGCTTCGGTCATCATATCCATATCTACCCTTTCCCGCCCCATAAAGGTAATTAAGCCAAGATTGGTCTCGACTCTTATTGCATGCTGTTACCCGTACCTTCCTATCAGTCTCAGAGGAATTTAGAACTACTATTCCTATAAGTAAGGGGTTCTAGGCAGACCCTCAGGTTTAAAAGGCAAAATACTAAGGCAACATACAAAAATATATAAGACTACAATTAGGAGGGGGAAACATATAAGCAAGTAGAAGGCTCAGTTATACCTCCACAAAGAATGCACATAGATAGCATGACTCATACTTGGTTAAGGTCTGAATTTAAAAATCCTAAAGCAAGGTGTTTAAGTTGTTGAAGCAGAACCAAATTTATTACATGACTCAGATAAGAAGTCCGAATCAGGCCTGCCTGCTGGTTGTAACAGTTAATAATTAAACAAAGGCAGTTCCAGTTTTATTCTGGTTATTACCTAAGGCTTGCCTAGGCGTAAAACAATGCAGTAGTTGTTACGAATCATTAAGACGATTTGGAGATTATTTTATTACCTAAAATATGCTGTTCTAGGTGTTCAACAAATAGAATTATTTCCAGTTGATTTTGTAAAAACTAAGTAAAATTATTTTATTCCTTTTTATGCATTCATAGTTAGCCTAAGCGTGCTTAAGCGAATATAAATGAAATTTTAAAGACATGGTATCTAATGTAACAGAGATGCAAAATGATGCAGAATCCTAAGTAGGATTTCTATATGCACAAATATTGCAGCGTTTAAACATGATTTCCAAAATATGCAGAAATGATATGTTTGTTAGTGTTGTTTAGCCTAAAACAGGATCACTAACTGTACATGGTAGTAAGAACATGATCGCGGAAGCTCCGGTTATTAACATAATTAACGCAGGATTTTATAAGTGATATGATTGTGAAATGGACATATTGAAAACAGTAAGCGTAAGTCCTAGGGAACATGATCTCTAATGCATGAAATGAGTCCTAAGCATGGTTTCTATTGTGCATGTAGGAAGACAAACCTAATAATATGTTTTCTACCCCTTTTGATAGCTAAAACATGCATAGTCACCCCTTCCCTTTCCACTATCTATCCCTAGTGTTGTTTACAAGTTATTACAAACCAATGTGATTGAATTACATAATAAAAATGTAAAATAAGAAGTTACAACCATAGGAAGCAAAATTCTGACTTCCTCTCTGAGTTATGTAATAAACCACCTCAAATGCCAATATTATTCCAAAGCCTTCTCATATCTGGGTGTGTCAGAGTTCCCTAAGGACCTCAAGGGATTCTGGGCAAAGCTCACACCCAGATTGCATAACCAAGAGAGTAAGTGCAGTGTGGAAAGGCCAGCTTTCATGTGTCCAAGTTCAGAGGGAGCTCAAGTGTCCCAAGGCGAGGCTCACACAAAAGGGGCAGAACCTAGTATTCTAAGAGTATATGTGAGAGTGCTTGACATAGTTTGAAAAAGAGTTTGTGTAAAAACTGGACTATCAACTCCATTTTTTTGAAAGCAATCAGTAACAGAGATGATTGAAAGCAGTGGTAGTAGTAAACAAAACTTAAATACCTCAAGAGGGGATCACACACAGAATCAGTAGCCACACAGAGGGGTCAAGGGATTTGGGGATACATAGACATTTGTTAGTAAGCACATAACCCCAGCAGGGGTTCGGTCTGGACATGCACAATAATAGCTGATGCTGGCATAATCATAAACCAGCCAAAAGAACATAAACACATGGAAGGGATAGGGGTTTGGGATTCATAAGATAGCAAGTACACAATAGGTGATTGACAAAGTATGCCTTAAAACACACAGGGGAGTGCATTAATCTAAAGGGGAAAGGGAAACATTACAACATGCTGATAATGTAACTTAACAGAACCACATACAAAAGTAGATCAAAATGAAAGAAGCTGAGACAAATAAGGAAACATGTTGTTGTTGGAGCTTTAAAATTAAACTAGGACATACCAGTCAAAGAAGCAAATGCAGAAAAAGTAAAGCAAGTAGAATTCCACAGTCTAGCCTTGGCTTTTAGCCGGCTAGACAAGCAGTATCACAAGTAACAGAGAAAGAAGAGAGAGTTTAAGTGTGTAAGTTTGTGTTCTGAACTAAATTGTTCGTGTCTTGTTAATGAAAACATTAAGGTATTTATAGCTTTGAAAGTAAATGGAAAACAAGTATTGACTGATCATAATTATAGAAATAATACAAACTAGAATCAATTAAAGACCCGGACTCCCTTTAATTAGGGAGTCATAGTTTAAACGGGTACACGTTGTATCAAATAAGGAAAATAATTGTTTGCAAGATTGATTTTTCCATAATAGGAATAGTAAAAACATGGTGCATGTAATAGGGACTAGGTATAGAATATTTTCAAGTAAGGAAAGTATAATAACAATATATTAGGCACATAAACATGCAGATTACAAATTTATTTTGAAAATTAGTTCAAAGAATCACAGAGGAGATTGAAAATCACAGGGAATCAGTACTATCCAAGGAAAGTATCACATAAGTAAGGAAGCAATTTTCGAAAATCAGTATAGAGTTACAAGGAAAATACACAGAATCAAAGGTGTAGACATAAGGAGATCATATAGAATCACCATAAATTGTGTGAGCAATCAGTAAAACAAATGGCCGGACCTATAAATAATACGGTTTTGGACAAAATCAAAGAAACCTTAAGAATGAATCAAAACGAGAAGCACACGAGCATATAGAACATACATAAATCCCAGAAGGTTCATAATAATCATGCAAAAACACTGCAAACAAATTCAAACTTTGAATAGAACCCATAACTATTGGGGTTTCCTGACAAAAAAATGAATCGAGCCAAAAGGAAAAACTCAAGTAATGTTTAAACATACTAAAATCACAGTAATAAGAAAGAAATAATTTTTTTTTTGCAAAAAAGGGTTTTGAAACCCTAGTTTGAAAAAATAGAGAACTGTTCGAAATCGAAGAAACATTTTTAGGAAAACAAGTGAAAACCTTAAGAATCCCATAAATCCATCACAGATCTAAAAAGATCGGAGTATTTTGGCTAGGTTTTTTCACAGAAATAAAAGAGATGAAGAAAAGATCGGTTAAAACCCATGGATTCATCTAGATCTAAGATATATCTTAAAAAAAGAGTAAAAGATCTCAAGAGCTAGGGTTTCAGAGAACCCAGAGAGGACGAGAAACATTAGATCGTTACCAGTTTTAGCCGGAAAAGCCATGGATCTGACTCGAATAACCATGGATGGCTGAAAAAAGATCAAGGATAGAAGTTGAGCAACAAGTGGCCACCAGGGGACGTAGGAGACAAGTACACGTCTCAAACAACCATGGGAGTCCATGGATTGAGTGGGGGTTGAAGGGGATTAGGGTGGATTTGGGTGGCGGCGGCTAGGGTTTGCGTGAAGTTGCAGAGAGAATTGGAGAGGAAGGGGATTTAAGGGCGGCGGGTTGGTGAGAATGATTTAGATTAAGGTAGTCGTTTGGGTTAAAAAAGGTAAGGGTGAAAGGTGGCTGTTGATCTCTGAGATCAACGACCAGGATGAGAAGGGGTCTGGGTCGGGTAAGATTTAACTGGGTCAGGGGCGGGTTTTAATTAGAAATTGGGCCGGGGAATTGGGGCTTGATTTGGTTATAATTGAAAGCCAAATGTGGCTACGAGTTAAAGAGCCACTTTTCACTTTTTAAATTATAAAAAAATAACAAATAGTTTTCTGAAAATAAATTCAAAGTACTAAAATGATTTATAATACATAATCCAAGACTCAATTTTATGAATATAAACCGCAATTAAACCTTAAAATGGCTAATATTGCAATTATGTGCAATTTAGCTTTAAAAATACTAAATGAAATTGTAAAAACATTTAAAAAATTATTTTAGCCATATTTTGGCATAAATATAAAAATCCAATAGATGAATTATCAAAATAATAATTTTGGAAATAATTATTGGGATTTTATGGATAAAAAGGGGGAAATAAATCAATTAAAAACCTTTAAAAATATGAAAAAATAATAAAACCCTTTGGACATGCTTATATATGCATACATATGCCATTTTGAAGGTATTTTTCATATTTAAAATATACAGGGAAAAATTGGGTATCAACAGTGACTACCCAATATTTCCCAATAGTTGGGTAGTATTTTCTCTTTTTGATTTTCCCAAATATAAAAGAGTTGTAATTACGAATAACCAATTTATGCCAAATAGAACCCACTTATTCCTAAGTGATTCTATTAAATAAGGTTTAAAGCCTTGAGTTTTTGATATTCAATTCTACCAAATCCTAACCCACTTTTCCAAGTAAAGATAGAGTAAAATGGAATTAGCCAATGTTTGCAACCACCAACAATAAATGAAGTATAAGAAATGAATAAATATCCACCAGACCATATATATATATATATATACACACACACACAATGGTAAACACCAATGGTAAACACCCATTTAGGATTCACAACCTTAGTATTTAAAACTAGCTACTCATACTAGAATCCAAGAACAAAGCAATATATATATATTTATATACACAATGGTAAACACCCATTAACATTATACCCATTTAGGATTCACAACCTTAGTATTTAAAACTAGCTACTCATACTAGAATCCAAGAACAAAGCAATAAATAAAGTCATAAAGCTTACAAAGATACAAGATTCTCTCTTCAAAAGATTCCAAAATAATGGTGTATTCAATGCCTTCAATATAGCCTCTTTTTCAGACCAGATGTCCCACAAAACCCTTAGTAAATCTATTTATAATGGGCTAAAAGTCGGTGTCAAATTTAGACAAAAATACCCATGTAGTTCATATCTGCGACCGCAGAATGGGTTGCAGATCACTGTCACGCCCCCTTTTTCTCCAAAAAAGGTTTATGACATTTTGGTTGAGACAATTCATTCCTTTTGGGAAAGGGGTTTGCATTTTGAAGATCCACCACCTAGCGATTTAAGGTGCGTTAGGGCACCTAGAGGGTTCATTTATAACTACGTTTGGTAACCAGAGACAGGGTAAGGGCTTGAAATTATCCTAAGGGGAAGGTGTTAGGCACCCCTCAGGATCCACCAGTGTGGTTCCCGGACAAACAACTTTTGTGGATTTGTACAATTTAGCAAATAAACAAGTATGACTAAAATAATAGGGGATTTAAGTTTAAGTACATAGATGTTCGAAAAATAGTTAATGAAGAGCTAGATTTTGAAAAGAATTACAATCTAAGCATATTTGTGAATGTAAAGGGGTATCTTAGGTTTGTTTATAATATGGATCACATCAATGCAATACCCGGTATGCCACTCCTCAAAGAAGGGTTACACGTGGTATTAACGCACCAGTCATCATATCCATATCTACCCTTTCCCACCCCATGAAGGTAATTAAAGCGAGGGTTGGTCTCAACCCCTATTGCATGCTGTTACCCATCCCTTCCTATCAGTATCGGAGGAATTTAGGACTCCTATCCTATAAAAAGGGGGTTCTAGGCTGACCCTCAAGTTTAAAGGTAAAATACTAAGGCGACACATAATAAACAGATATGACTTCAATTAAAGGGGAGCATGGAAAACATATAAAAGGCTCAGATATACCTCCACACATAGTACACATAAACAACATGACTCATACACAATTAAGGTCTAAATTCAGATTCTAAGCATGGTATCTAAGTGATAACAACAGAGTCAGATTTATTACATAACTCAGAGAGGAAGTCCTAATCAGGCTTGCCTACTGATTTTAACATGTTGACAGTTAAACACTAATCACAAATATGGTTCTGGTTTTATTTTAAAGTTGATTACCTAAGGCTTGCCTAGGCCTAAAATAATATGTAGCAGTTATTCATATTTGTTAATAATCCCAGGTTGTTATACTTAATAGCATGCAGTTCTAAATGTTGCGAACATCCAGAGATTAATTACTAGTTTGTTTAGAATAGGAGGACTATTTATACATCTGTATTTGGACTAGTGTGATTGAATAAGTGCGATCCTATAACATGATGCCTAATGTAGCATGATGCATAATAACTTAAACAGAATTTCTAAATGCACAGCTTCAAAATGGGCAGGAGTGATAGTTTTGATGTTGTTTACCTAAAGCAGGATTTCTAAGTGTAGAGCATGGTTGCAATAGGGCGAGTGCATGAATAACAAATTGTGTTAACACATTTACCCTAAGGCAGGATTTCTAAATGAAATTTTATAACATATTTACATGGGCAGAATCACATAATAGCAGCTTATTTTATTGTTATTATCTACCCTATAGACAGGATTTCTAAGTGTGGAAGAGATGCTGAAAACAATACATATAAATCCTAAATAGCATGATATCTAATGAACGACATGCTTGGCATGTTGTACCTAAACATGGCTGCTATTGCGCATAGAGAAAGTAAACCTAGGAACATAATTTATACCCTGGATTATACTATAACATGCATATTATCCACCCCTTTTCACTATCCAACCATAGAGTCGTTCCCAAATAATTATTACAGGCCTTTGAATAGGAATTACATAACTGAAAATAAAGAAAAAATAAGAAGTTAATTAAAGGGAGCCTACAAAATAGACCCAAGTCTCCAGGTCCTCAATGCCAAGTATTGTTTCACAACCTTTCTCATAATTCGGGTGTGTCAGAGTTCCCTAAGGACCTCAAGGGCTCCCGGGCAATGCTCACACCTATATTTCATAGCCAAGATAGAGTAAGTGTAGTGTGGAAAGACCAACTTTTGTGTGTCAAAGTTCAGAAGGAGCTCAAGGGTCCTAAGGCAATGCTCACACAAATGGGGCAGAACTTAGTGGTCTAAGAGTAGAGTGAGAGTGCTCGACATAGTTTTGAAGAGTTAAGTAAGAAAACAATTTTGAAAGAAGGGTAAGTAAGAAACAGTTTTGAAAAGAGAGACTTAATTGGAATAGTTTTATGACAAAGTTTAACTGATGAACACAATTTGAAGGAGCATGCATACCAATCTTAGAACCAAGAATAGTCCAACAAACATAGGAGAGGCGCAATAGTTAGCCTTGGCTTGCAGCCGGCTAGCTTAGAATAGTAGCAAGTAGCACAGAAGAGAGAATAGGGAGTTTTAGTTGTGTGAGAAAGAGAGTTGAATAGATTTTTGTTCGTATCCTATGATAATGAATGAATAGAGTATATATAGTTTGAAAGAGGGCAGAAGAATAAGGTAAAAATAATAGTTCAGCAGTAATTATAGTAATAAACGTTCATTAGATTCAATTTAGTATACAGACTTCCTTTAATTAAGGAATCATACTCAAACGGTAAGAAACAGTGGCAAAATAAGGAAAGGAATCAAGTAAAACTGCTTTTAACACAATAAGGAAATAGTACAAGTGTAATATAGGTATAGAGCATGCAATTAAGGTCAAGTTCAGAATCCTATTTAAGGAAAATATATACAAATCAGTTTGACAGCGGAATCAACCAGAGAAATAAGGCAAAAGATATTTCAAATTCCGGAAATCAGTAAGGAGATCCTCGAGTGAGGTTCTAATTACTGGGAATCAATATTTATCAAAGGAAAATATCACATATGAGGGGAGTAACATGCTATAGGCTAGGATAAACAGGAAACCAGCCTTAATTAAAGGGATATCTCAAGAATCAGTAGAGAATATCATGCAAGATCGATGAAGAGCCAATCACAGGGATTCGAAGACCCACAAATAGAGAACAATATCAATTTAGGAAAAATTAGCATAAGCACACATAGTGTAAAAACCATATAAATCAGGAATTCACAGAATGTTCAAAAGCAATATACAGATTAATTGAACTTAGCACCCAAGATGAACTTGTTTACCGTGAAAATAGTAACAACAATTAAATTTGTAAATGGGATTTTAAAAATACGTGATCTATTTTTATGCTAGTTGTTAGAGCAGATGGTGCTAAGAATATGAAGTTTAATGACAAAATACAAGCTAAAACGGGGCAGTATTCAAACCGAGGGGCTTGCTGCCTTGGCTTCGGACTGGTCGATGGAGGACCTCGAGGTCGATATCCGGCTCGATCTCGAGCTATCGGGGGTAGTCGGGAATGGGATAACAATTAAGATATGATTAAACAAGGCTCTTTATGGCCAATACCGAGCAATAAATGAAGAATAAGTGAGAGAATAATAGATGCTAGAGTGGCCTCGAGCTAGTAAGAACGGGCAAGTTAGGAAGAAGAAAAAGAGAGATATATTATTGATCTCATGGAGGAATAGTTGGAGCAACATCAACCCTTTATAAAGCGGTATGAATCCCCTTTATATAGGAGAGGGAGTACAATATAGCACAGAGTGTATTAAATGTAAAGATACGGGGATGGGACGGCTAGGCACGGTGCTAGACTCTGCTGATTCTGGCTACTCGCCTCGGGAATCCCCCGTCTTTAGAACCTTTGTTGGGTTGAGGATGAATTCCCCATCCTCGGAACCTTTACTGGGTCGCGAACGAACCTTGGGGGAAGGAGCTTGATCGTAATCCTTCAGCCTTGAGATGCTGATATGACTCCCCGAATGCACCTTAGTGGCGAGAAATAGACTCTTCTAATTTTACCGCATATAGATAGTCTCCACATTTCCTAGAGTGAAGTAATAGGAAACGATTGTGAACCATCATCTCGAGGTCATTGCCGTGACGTCAACCGTCTAAGAGCATTAAATGCCATGCCCCAAAGAACTGTGCAAGGCCGCCGTCAGATGCGGTAATCGAAAAACCTATAAACTACCATTGGCTCGTACTTTCCGCTCCCCCAACGATTCCTATAAAAGCATCG
Source organism: Nicotiana tabacum (assembly GCF_000715075.1). Lineage (NCBI taxonomy): Eukaryota > Viridiplantae > Streptophyta > Magnoliopsida > Solanales > Solanaceae > Nicotiana > Nicotiana tabacum. Next base: position 109,684,155 of record NC_134101.1, read on the forward strand.
GTTGCTTGGCACTTTCCACTTTCATCCCACTTACAAGCCCACGAGTCAGAATTTTGTGTTTGACACCCTTTCATCTTTTCATAGAAGGATTTTTACCATTGACATGGCTCGAACCTCTAGGACGGTTCCCTAACGGAACAACACTGCATTGTCGTCCCGATCACCTAAGGAAGAAACCAGAGTGGTTTCTTCTTTGGAACAATGTATCCCACCTGATCTCGACACGTCAGAGGATTTCGATGTCGATACTACTTCATCTATGCTGGGGCGGTGCGAGCACGTGTCCCAATACATTAGCATTGTGATCGATATTAGTAAAGTGAGAAAGGACTACTGATGGAGTGAGGCACTGGAGGTGGAGATTCCTGGTCCCAACGATAATATAACTGACTTTAAGGCTAGCTTCCTTCACGTGTACACCTACCCATTCACCCTAGGCCCTAATAAATCTATCGAGTCCCCTCCCTTGGAGATCAACCCGGTTATCCTCGATTTCTGCGACCGATACCAAGTGATACTTGGTCAGATCTACCCTTCTTTTTGGAGGATAGTGTTGATGCTTCGTCATTTCACCGAAGAGGTTGAGGGTGATATCTTTACCCTCAATCATCTGATCGAGATGTACAACCCTCGACTGTATCGAGGCTTAATCAGGCTCCGCCATTGGTCCAAGAAATATTTTTTCACGAGCGTTGATGAGGGAAAGGTCCGAGGATGGATGAGCAGGTTCATCCGAGTAAGGACCTCTAACATCATCCCGGCCCAGAGGATACCCTTTCCGGAGAGGTGGAATGCCCGACGTAAATAGTTTTCCCCTTAGCCGCTTTTCAACTACTCTTCTTTTTGACATAATAATCTCTTTATGCTTTCTGCAACCGCTGCTTGGCACCCATACGTGGTCCCAGATTTGTCGGGGTGGATCGGGCGATTGAGCGAGAAGTTCCCATATCACGTTCGGTCTTGGACTAGCTTGGCTAAGAAGCGTTGGGTGGACAAAAACCATGGTGAGGTCCCTTTATCGCCTATGCTTTGTATTTTGTGTTTCTTTCTGAGCCCTTAGCAAAAATGTATTGCGGTTACTGTGCTGGTGCAGGTCTTGGCGAGAATATGCAAATAAGGCCGCCCCCTGATGGTAAAGCAGGGGCCTTGGAGACCGACACGAGCAAGAAAAGGAAAAGCAGGGCAGCTGTTGTCCGTCCTGCGGCAAAGAAAACTAGGTTACTCGAGCACCGAGCCACTGCTGGGACTGCTGCTTTAACCTCGGGGTCGAATCCTGATGTTGAAGGAGAGGATGATGATGGCAACTCGCTAAGGAGGAGGACGAAGTTGAGTGTGGGGGATTTGCAGGTGCCTCAGTAGGAGGCTGCTATGTCCGAAACGGCTGAATCCGGTCGGGCTCGTGAGCCGGGGGTCTTTGAAGAGGACATTGGCGTAGCTTCGAATCATGCAACTAGATTTGATGCAGCTTCCGCCAGAGGTACCACTGGTGTTGATCCTTAGGGATTGGGGCTCGGAGCCTTCCAGGAACGTGGGTTGCCACTTGGAGAAATCAACAACCTGAACAACTTTATTTCGAGCTTTCCTATTTCGTTAGGGGAACTGAGGGATGCCCATGGGATGATCGGCGACATCGGGGACACCTCTCAACGGGGGAGATTTTATTGCCAACATCTTTGATGGTGTTATTGACAGAGCTGATCTCGATATTCCTGGCGTCGTTAAAGTAGCGGAGAAGTCCATGCAGCAGGTGATAGTCATTTGTCGTACATTTCTTTTCGTCCTCGAGCATCATTCTTTGCCTTTCTAACTTTTACGCTATGCTGCAGTGTAAGGAGATGTACGACCATACCATCCTCCGGCTCTGCGGGGAGCTTTCTTATCATGAAAAGGAGCGTAAGAAAGCTGCTTTGAAGCTGCAAGATTCAGAGGCTCACTCTACCCGGGGAGATAAAGGGCTGGGAGAACTTCGAGGTGCTTTGGAAACGACGCTCCGGGAGAAGGCCAATCTTGCTGCTCAGGTACTTTGCCCTGCTCGTATCCAACCATTTATCCCGTATTCACATACGTTCCATATCATGTATTCATCGGCTTACCCTTTTCATGTAGGTCGAGCAGAGTGGCTCGAAGATTAATCAATTAAATGCGGAAATCTCCAAGTTGAGAGAGCGAAATGAAATAGTGGCCGGGGAATTGACGATATCCCGGGATCTTCTTGAGGGTGCTCGTAGGGAGATTGCTTCTTTGGCCACGGCTAAGTCCGAGGTCGAGCAAAATGCTGTTACTTATCAGGAGGATGCTGCCATGGCGCATAAAGTAGCTCATGACATATCCATAACAACTGAGCAGAAACTAATCCGAGCTATCGAGCATGCTAAGGCGGAGGTGATGAGGGAGACTCCGGAGGATCTCGGGGCCAGAGGCATCGACCTATCAGCTGATCTTAAGGAGGTCCGTGCAGTGGAGGAAAAACTGGCACTTTTGATTGCCCCCGATAGGGGCGAAGATAATAGTGGCGAGGAGTAGTCTCCAAGTCTTTTTTTTCTACACCTTCCCCTTTGCCTTGTATGCTGCCCCCCGGGGAATGGACAATGTAAAGACGTTTTTCTTTTTGACAATGTAGAAAAGGAACCCTTCTTCTTGCTTTTGCTTTTGCGTTTTAGCTTTTGTCTCTCGGCGTTGGCCCGTTGGGGCCTGTTCTAGGACCAACCGGGGCCCTGAAACTGGTTATGTCCCGAGGCTGAATCGACAGCTCTTCTTGAACTGATATTTATGACGTCGGGGGTCTCCCAAGGTCCTGCAGTTTTTTGAGTCACGTGGGAGCCGGAGAGATTTCTCTAGTACATTCCCCTAGGAGAGGGTGACGTTAATGCGGCCAGAATTAATTGGCCCTTTTGGGTAAGCAGGCAGTTGTTGCTTTGCCCTTATATATTTGCTCATCTGTCTCTCAAGTGGCGATTTTGCTATTCTTGATAAGGCTATCTCTTCTACAGAGCCTGGCGCTTTGTGCTAGTCCTTCTGCTTCCCTGTTTTAGAAATTTTTTGCTTGAATTCTCACCTTTCCCCCCCTAATCTGCCGTAGCCATGGCCACTGCTTCAACGTCTGATCATTGGATGGAAGGGAGTCTCTCATGCGTTCCACTTTGGTCTGTGCCAGTGGCTCGCCTCCAATGTCGGGAGAGCGGGCTTAGGGTGCCCTGCCTCGAGGAGGGCATTCACCCAGGGGAAACCTCCCAATGTCCCGGTCTATCGAGAGCATGTGTCGAGGATAATTTTGTTAGTGAGGGAGGAAAACCTCGAGATGATCGGAAGGTATTGCGGATGGGGAGAAGGCATGATTTTGCAAGTACCTACCCCCGAGGAGAGTGTCATGACATATGTTGAGGGATTCTTGAGCGTATATGCTCATGATTTCTGTCGAAGACATCAAATAATGTTGGCACAGGTTCATCCCTTTCTTTGGAGAATAGTGCAAGCGATGAGATATTTTGCTGACAAGGCCGGGATAGAATTTACCCTTAGCCACCTTGTGAGGTTGTACCGGCCACTGCGCTACCGGGGCCTGATTGCTCTTCAGCGTCGCTCTACCCGAGCTCCTGTAATCGGCAGCGAGGAGGATGAGGACCGTGGATGGATGAATCGGTTCGTTCGGATCCGAATGACCGATGTTATCCCTGGAGAATTTTTGCCGTTTCCTGAGAAATGGAACTCCACACGTAAGTGCTTCATTTGAACTGCCTTTGTTTTGACCTGAGGCTGGATTCATAACGATATCTTTCTGTTCTTTATTTGTAGCAACTCATTGGTCGCCCGCCAAGGTCCCTGATTTAGCCGAGTGGTCCTGTAAACTGGCAGCTTGCTCGATTCATTATAGGTGCCGGTGGTGAGATTTGTCAAAAGGAAGATGGGAGACGAAGCATCATGGTATGTGCCTGGCATTCTACCTCTTAAGAGGTGGCGTCCTTCTTGTCGGCTTATTTGATTTACCTGTTTCAGGTGCCAGGAGTCCTTTCGAAGCAAGGCCGTGTCCTCTGGGGGAGGAGGAGAGGTTGCTTGCCCCGGGATCAAGGAGCACTGACAAAAGGAAAGATGTTCCGGGGTGTGAAGTGGCTTGTAGTGAGGCGACTTCTTCGCAGCGGTTGCGGAGAAGCGATTCGGTCGATCGACAATCTTCTAGGAGTGGTACGCCATCGGACGTTGCTTCGGCCTTTGGCAAGGCTCATCGTTTTAGCCTTATGGTGAGCTTCGAATGCTATAAGAATGTTCCGACCCTGTGATTTTCTTCTTTTTATTTATCTGGCTTTCTTTTATAGGCCTTCGACAAGCTTAAAGTCGAGCTGCTTCGTTGCAAGGCCTCGTTGCGGAAGGCTTGGGATAAGGCGAAATCCCTCAAGCTTCTTTATGCGGCAGAGGAAAGCGAGCTCATCTCTTTACGACGTGAGGTGGACCGGAGTCGGGTCCGAGAGGCCCTCCTGGAGAAGCAGGTACCCTGCATTTCATGCTGGCTTGCATTCCCCTTTTATCTTGGCGTCTTGATGTTTAGCTATTTCAGTTGAAGGACAAGGCGGATGAGCTGGGACAACTCTGGGGCGAGGTCGTCCAAGTCAAACGCGAATTCATCGAGCTGCAAGCGCATGTGGCCAAAGAGAGGGCTTAGGCCGGGGCTTTTGCTCTTGAGGCGCAAATCTAGACCTTCCGTGTGAACGATTATGCTCGGGCAAAGATGTTTGAAAGGCTCTCATCCGAGATTTCAAGGGCAAAAATCAAGGTGGTGAATGTCCGGGCTGAGGTTGTGATGAACAATAGCAGGGCGGGACAGAAAGTGGCGGCCTATTCAAGGAGCGCTACCGCTGCTAAAGCTATGATGAAAAGGGCCCTCGATCGTGCAAGCAATAGCAAGGAATATGTGAGGTGCAGATCCCAAAGGGAAATCCTCGAGGAGATTCATGCCAGGGGCTTCAATCTCTCGGGGGAGATCGAGCAAGCCAAAGGAGAGGAGTATGATGCCAAGTTCCTTCTGTCTGATGCTAAAGATTAGGAGGAGGAGGCCGCCGGACCATAGTTGCCGAAAGGGGGAACGCCTATTCCTTGCCTTCTTCTTTGTGTATATAGTTTTCATGATATGTCGTAGGTTGAGATTGTGCTTTACCGCCAATATGTAAAAATAAGAGGGGGATTTGTATCTTCTGTACTTTTGCTCGTCGGGATTTCAATCGGGTCAGTTCGACTTTGAGATTGGAAGAAACCTCCGAACCTGTAATATAGCCCCGATATTTATTAGGCCGGTGGTGGCGGCTTTCATTTTTTGCCCTTAGGCTTTCATACTTTAACCGTCTTTGGGTTCAACTCGAGCTCAATTTATCCTCGAGTTTTACGTTTGCATGGGCTGGCGACAAAGGCTCTTACGCCTTGGGTCGGAGCAACCTTTTATGTATGTGGCCTTTAAGCATGTATAGTTAACTATTTTGGATCCAGTCTCCAAATCGGGCTACGACTCGAGCTCATTTTAATCATCAAGTTTTCAAATTTCAAGCTGGCAACAATGGCTCTTACACAGTTGGTCGTTGCGACCTTTTAGTGTGTGGCCCCGCGGCTCATTTGGATGGCGATAATGGCTCTTACGCTTTTGCCTGTGGGTATTTTGTAGGTTTTGTTTTCCTCTCATTAAGGTCTTTTTAAAATGATTTTGCCTGGCCCGTCGTCGGTTCTGGAAGAACCTCGATTTCAAGTCTTTAATGGCGATGTTCGAGCACCTCAAAAGGTTCTTAGCTCGTAGGCTGAGTAGCTCAAAGCCTTGTGTTTTGGAGCTGACATGGTCGAAGCTCTTTTGCCTGTTGAGGGAAGCCTATTTTAACTGGTTCTTTTCAAAGTATATTCGAAGTAATGGCCTGTGATTTTGTTAGTGACAGTCGGGCGTCCCCAAGTTGCGTTAATTTGGCTGGAGCAACCATTTTGACCATAGTCATATGTGTTTGGCCGGAGCCATTTTTGATCCCGAGTAATAGTTTAGGCATCTACAACGAGGGTATGCCCTTTCAGAGCTCTTACAAATGCGATGTATAGCCTAAACTTCGGGATTGAGTTTTATGCCTATAGAAAGGTCTTAAAAAATTTTCATACCTGTTGAGGTCTTACAGTTTGTCATGCCTATTAAGGTCTTATAGTTTGTCATGCCTATTGAGGTCTTACAGTTTGTCATGCCTGTTGAGGTCTTACAGTTTGTCATGCCTGCTAAGGTCTTATAGTTTTTGTTGCTATGTAGAATAGACCTGGTTATACCGAGTCTGCCCGCTCTGGGTCTTACAGTTTTAGGTTTTCCAGTGCATGGTGATTGACGATAGTCTCCGATTCATCGAGTTTACTTAGGCTCGAAGGCTGTTATTTGTGAACTCAGAGTTACCTTGTTGGGGCCTTATGAGCCCAGAGTTCCGACCCTGAGGTCGCGCGGGCGCCAAGATGTTGACACTAAGTCTCCGAGTACTTCGGGACGCATTTGGTGGAGGGACCCTTGCCGTGAGCATCTTGGAATTCCCTTTTCTGGAGTATGATATGCTGAAAGATATTCTTTATTACTTGGCGTAAATACATGCTGTTATGTTATTGCGAGCTCGGCCCGCATGGGCGCGGCTCCTTGGACCGTTTGGACCGGTACCTCATTTCCTATTGGAGCCTCGTTCGTCATTTCCCAGAGCGGGGCTAGTTGCAAAGAAAGTCCCTCAGGCTCACTAAATCCTTCTTGGGAAGTGCCTGGGGTGTTGCCTCCTTAAAAAACCCCTGCCAGTAAAAACCCGTTTCGGGATAAAAAATGGATCAAAGGAAAAGAGTGCAACGGGCGCTTTGAAACCTCAGGGTCTTCAAGCCGGAGTGGTGTTCCGATTGTCTTGGTCATTGGCATGTTAAAGAGTTATCGTGAAGTAGAAGATAGAAAGAGGGAGGGGTGATTATACCTTGGAGGTGACAGTGCTCTCGAGTTCTGGCGCTTATTTGGCGGTTGCTGAGTGGTCCTTTTTTTGAATGCGTCTGGGGCGACCATTAAAAAATCATGTAGACAACGTATTGGGGCTCGTATGCTTTGTTCCTTTTGGCTGTTTCTCCTTTCCGGGATTGGTTTTTAGCCCGGTTGCTGAGAAATTCCCGAAGGTGCCCGTTATCGAGAAGTCGGGCCACTTCCTCTTGGAGCTGCCTACAATCTTTGGTTCGGTGCCTGTGCGAGTTGTGAAACTCGCAAATCAAATTGTAGTTCCTTTGGGAAGAATCCGAGTGTACCGGTCTGGGCCATCTGGCGTCCCTGATTTTGCTAGTGGCGAACACGATGTCTGACACATAGACATTGAAGCTATACTATGATTGGCGGGGCGCCCCTGTTGGCCCTGTGTATCCGTTGAAGCCACCTCTATTGAGGGGTCCCCGAGGGTTCTGTCCTTGGTTTACCAATCGGTCGTTACGGGGATGATTGTGCTTTGGAGCGTTTCTCCTATCATCGAGGTATGGGTGGTACCTCTCTTTATTCGATCTTGACTCCTTCGCCAAGAGCCTGCTCGGGTATACTGAGCCCGAAGGGGCTCCCAGCTGGTCATCCTCGACCCTGATCTTTTACTGGTATCGGTTGTGGACATCCGACCAGGTTACGGTGGGATACTCGATTAGATTTTCTTTCAGCTGCCTTGATGCCACCGAGCTTTGTTCATTCAGGCCTTGAGTAAAGGCATGCACTGCCCAGTCATCAGAGACTAGGGGTAGCTCCATTCGTTCTGTCTGAAAACGAGACAAGAATTCTCGTAGCATTTCGTTCTCCCTCTGCTTAATCTTGAATACGTCGGACTGCCTTGTTGCTACCTTGATGGCACCGACGTGCGCTCTTACGAAGGAGTCCCCCAGCATGGCGAACAATCTATGGATTTGGGAGCTAGGTTGTGGTACCACATCATGGCCCCTTCGAGAGCGTTTCTCCAAATTTCTTCAGTAGGACTGACTTGATCTCATCGTTTTTATGTCATTGCCTTTCACCGCGCACGTGTAGGCGGTGACGTGCTCGTTGGGATTTGAGGTTCCCTTGTATTTTGGGAGTTCTGGCATTTTGAACTTCTTTGGAATGGGTTTCAGAGATGCTTCCTCTAGGAACGGCCGTTGCACGAACTTCCTTGAATCTACACCTTTCAGGACCGGGGGTGCACCCGGGATTTGGTCAACTCTGAAGTTATAGGTTTTGACATTCTTATCGTTGGCTACTTTCATTTTCTCGCCTGAATCGATCCTTCTGGTGAGATCCTTCAGCATTCTCACGATGGCAGGATCGACTACCGATCCGTCGTTGCTTGACCTCTCCGGTACCCCTTCGACTGGGGGAGTAGTTTTCGGTGCTACTATGCTAGGAGTCTTCGGATGGCTTAGTAACTGAGCAATAGCCAATTGCTGTGCCTGCAAAATTTAAAAAATATCATGAAGACTAACTTCCTGTTCTTCCCGGGCCGGGTTTTTTTAGGCTTCCTATCGGTTGCTATACCGTATGCTTCTGTCGGTGTGCGAGGTTTTGTCGACCTGTTATGCGTCCCGTGAGTCTGTGTCTGCTAGAATTGGCCCGGGCGTATTATCGGGGTTCTGTTGTTGCATTCTGGCAGCTAGAACAACCACGCCGTTTTCCTTGTGGTTTTCGAGGTTGTCGTTCTCGATTCTGTTTACCGAGCCAGACATTTTAACTGAAATCAAGAGATCTTGGACAAGAGAAAGTGTGAAAGATAACTTGCGTTTTTGTAACGAAACCAGCAAGAAAATAATCACTAATATTTTTAGCGCCACGGTGGGCGCCAAACTATTTACCGTGAAAATGGTAACAATAATTAAATTTGTAAATGGGATTCTAAAAATACGTGATATGTTTTTTTGCTAGTTGTTAGAGCAGATGGTGCTAAGAATATGAAGTTTAATGACAAAATACAAGCTAAAACAGGGCAGTAATCAAACCGAGGGGCTTGCTTCCTTGGCTTCGGACTGGTCGATGGAGGATCTCGAGGTCGATATCCGGCTTGATCTCGAGCTATCGGGGGTAGTCAGAAATGGTATAACAGTTAAGATATGATTAAACAAGGCTCTTTGTGGCCAATACCGAGCAATAAATGAAGAACAAGTGAGAGAATAGTAGATGCTAGAGTGGCCTCGAGCTAGTAAGAACGGGCAAGTTAGGGAGAAGAAAGAGAGAGATATATTATTGATCTTGTGGAGGAATAGTTGGAGCAACATCAACCCTTTACAAAGTGGTATGGATCCCCTTTATATAGGAGAGGGAATACAATATAGCACAAAGTGCATTAAATGTAAAGATACGGGGATGGGACGGCTAGGCACGGTGCTAGACTCTGCTGATTCTGGCTGCTCGCCTCGGGAATCCTTCATCCTCGGAACCTTTGTTGGGTCGCGGACGAATTCCCCATCCTCGGAACCTTCACTGGGTTGCGGACGAACCTCGGGGGAGGGAGTTTGATCGTAATCCTGCAGCCTCGAGATGGTGATATAACTCCCCGAATGCACCTTAGTGGCGAGATATAGACTCCTCTGATTTCACCGCATATAGAACTTAGAAACTTAAGAAACATTAGGATTTTCAACAGAATAACTCGGATAAAGGAGAAGGCTCAAACAAACGTTTAAACACAATGAGAGTCGTAGATTAATACCAAAAAAATCAGAAGAAAAGCATTTTTTGAAAAAGAGGTTAAAACCCTAGTTGAAGATGAAGAGTTACTTTAGAAAAATTGGAAAAACCTTTGAGGAAAACAACAAAAGCTCATAATATACACAGATCTAAGACAAATCTAAAAAAAATCGGAAATCTTAAGAGTTAGGGTATCAGAGAACCCAGAGAAGACGAGAAAACCTTAAAATGTTACCGGTTTTAGCTGGAAAAGTCATAGATCTTACTCGAACGGCCGGAGGTGGCCGGAAAATGGCATGAAGGACCATTGGTAGGAGTTGAACCAATCCAAGTTCACCTGAGGACCTCAGGGTGGTGTCAAACTGGCGTGGGGTGAAGCAGAGGCCAGGAGATGATGAGAGCCCATGGTTTCCGGCGAGGGAGGTGGCCGGAGAAAGTGGATAGGGTCCATCGGAGAGTAGGGGAGAAGAGAAGGTTCTATAGAGAACCAGAAATAGAGAGACCGGTGGAGAGATAATGAGAGACGGGGGTAGTCATTAGGGGGTTAAATTAGGAAGGGGCTGATCTGGACCGCTGATTCAAAATAATCAATGACTCAGATGGAATGGGGATTGGGCCAGGTAGGATAGGGTATTGGGCTTGGGGTCTGGTGGGTTATTTAATTTGGACCAGGTTTAATTAGGCTATAATTTAAATAAGAATGGCTAATTGTTAAATACCCATTAAAATTAGATAAATAATTAATAAAAATAGCTAATAATTAGATAAAATGAAATTAAAGCTAATAGGTAAAATTAAGGTAATTAACTAATATTTAAAATATAAAATGACTAATTATTGAATTAAAATAGCATAAAGTGTACAATTAGGCTATAATTGCAAAATTATTGTAGTTATAGCCAAACAATGCCAAATTGGCTAATTTGTGAAATAATTAAATCCTAATAGGATTAAAAATGATATATTGAGCTAAGAAATACTTTGAAATTACTTGTAATGTAATTTATGAATAATTATTGGATATAAAGTACTGAATAAATTAGAAAGATAAATTGATAATAATATGGAAAATTATGGAAAAATACCAAATTATAAAAAGAGATTTTGAAGGTTTATATGCAAATTTAAAAAATAGTTTGAGCGGGACCGCTTCTGCCAGGGTGATCGTTGCTCGCCAAATTACCTGCAAATAAATGATACAAGCATATATTGCGTAATTTAAACATGATGCAAATTCCCGTTCGACCATGAATCTTTTCATTGGACGGTTAGGAATGGCGTCTGCAGACCATGATGTCCTGGGCCATAGGTTGTTTGATGCAGGATTCGCAGGCCATGAAATTATGTTCTCGGGCTATGAGGATGGTGCCTCCGAACCATGACACCTTTGGATAATGATATGCAAAAGATTGAAAGAGATCCTCAGGCCATGCCATGGTGTTCTCGGGCCATGAAGATGGTGCCTCCGAACGATGATGCCTTTGGACGAGTTGGCAATATTTAAGCCCACGAAGGATGCAGTAGTATGATGCGGACAAGACAGAGCCAACCTTGCGAATTGAAGGGCAGAGTGTGATGACCCGGCCAGTCGTCTCATGAGTTACCGCTCCGTTTTCCCCATTTCTACTTCATTATGCTTCATTATCCATGTTTTATGTGATCAAATTGAATAGTTTGCGTTCGGAGTGGATTTGGTAAGAAATGAGACACTTAGTCTCTTTTAAGAAGGTTTAAGTTGGAAAAGTCAGCCGGATATTGACTTATGTGTTAGAGGGCTCAAATGTGAGTTCCGATGGTTCGGTTAGCTTTGGGAGGTGATTTATGACTTAGGATTGTGAACGGAATTGGTTTTGAAGGTCCGTAGTAGAATTAGGCTTGAATTGGCGAAGTTAGTATATTGGCGATTTTCGGTTGGTTGGCGAGATTTTGATCCGAGGGTCGGAATGGAATTATGACAGTTGCTGTAGCTTCGTTATGTCATTTGGTATGTGTGTGAAAAATTTCAGGTCATTCGAACGTGGTTTGGTTGGGTTTTTGATTGAAAACGTATTTCGGATGTTTTTAGAAAACTTAGGCTTGAATTCGATGTGAATTGATGGATTTGGCGTTGTTTGAGGTGTTTTGATGATTGGAACAAGTTTGAATGAGGTATTGGGTTGTGTTGGTGCTTTTAGTTGAGGTCCCGGGGGCCTCGGGGTAATTTCGGATGGCTAACGGGAAGTTTGGAACTTGAGGGATTGCAGATTTTTCTGCTGCTTCTGGTGTTTTCGCACCTGCGGTTTGGGGACTGCAGGTGCAGTATCGGAGATGCGTTGATTGGATTGCAGAAGCGGAAAGTCTTAGGAAGTCCTGGAACTGCAGATGCGAAAGGGGGACCGCACCTGCGGAGTCGCAGAAGCGGCGAGTGGACCGCAGATGTGGTGTTGGTCCATTAAGTGAAATTTCGCAGATGCGGAGATATGACCGCAGAAGCGGTACCGCAGAAGCGGCTATTTGACTGCAGATGCGGTTATGTCTGGGCAAAAGGTATATATGTTTCTTCTTCGCGATTTTTGGAGGGTTTAACCATTTTTAACTTTGGACTTAGAGTTTTTGGGCGATTTTGAAGAGAGATTTCAAGGGAACTTAGATAAGGTAAGGATTTTGGACTTAAAACACACTTCTATGGTGGTATTTCATGAATTATGACTGAAATTTAAGGAATTAATGGACTAAAAATGGAGGTTTAGGGCTTGAGTTTAAGAGGCCGTAAATTAAGTATTTGAGGGGTCAATTGAACTCCGATTCTGGTATTTTTAATATGTATGAACTCGTAGGGAGATAAGGAATCTAATGATATGAAAATTTCTGAGTTTTGAGAAGTTGACTTGGGGCTCAGGTTTTGTTAATTTCGAGATTTTTCATATTTTTCGATTGTTTTCTCTTGGCCTTTGTTCCCTTAGCATATTGTGATGTATTCGTTCTGGTTTTGGTCAGATTCGACGCACGAGGAGGCCAATTTGAGAGGCAAAGCCATCGCGAGCTAGAGATTTAGCTGGTTTGAGGTGAGTAATGAATGAAAATGAAGGCCTGAGGGTTTGAAACCATGTATTTGCACATCGTAGTACTATATTGAGGTGAGACACGCGCTTGATGATGAGCGTGGGGTCGTTTACTATTGGGGATTGTGACTTGGTCCGTCAGAATTGATGATTTTACCGCGTATTTGATTGAACTTATTTGTTATCATCATTATTTGGACTGATTGTCATATTTGGGCTTCGTTCCAAGTATTTGAACCCTCCGGGGATTTTTATCACTATTTCCTCATTGTGTTGACTTACTACTTGAACTCAATCGTACTGTTTTCCACTGTTTTACAACTGAACCACTTTTTACTCGGTTTTGGATCTAAAATGATATTTTAAATGATGTTTTGGGCTGAGGACTACTGTTTTACTAATGCCCGAGGGGCTTATGTGATTTTTGGACTGAGTATGGCCGAGGGCCAGATGTGAGGATACAATGATTTTGATATGAGGCCGAGGGCCTGAGATACATACATACACCATGAGGTGGCTGATATTGATATGAGGCCAAGGGCCTAGATTTGATGCCATGAGATGGCTTGACATTGCGCTTGGGCTGTAAGGGGCCCCTCCCGGAGTCTGCACACCCCCAATGAGCGCGGTACCCAGTTGTGATATGAGAGAGAGAGCCCGAGGGGCTGGTACTGTTCTACGTGTGTATTTTTCTTTAACTGTCTGCCACTTAACTGCATATCTGTTGTAGAATTATCTCATTCCGCTTTTCATTGGTTTATTGCTTTTATACTACTAGTTTAACTGTCGCGTTATAGATTACCCTGTGTATACGTGATTTCTTACTCTCAGTCATTATTTATGCTTATTACTCACTGGGTCGGAGTACTCACATTACTCCCCGCACCTTGCGTGCAGATCCAGGTGTTCTAGAGGCTGAGTGAGAGCTTTCCAGTCGATCAGCATTATCCGGGAGTATCGAGGTAGCTGCATGGCATCTGCAACCCTGATTACTCCCTTCCTTTCTATTGTATTCCGCATTCCTAGACTGTTTGTGTAGTAGGCTGTTGAACTTGTATTAGAGGCTCGAGACTTGTGACACCAGATCGGTGTGGGCTATGTAGTAGTATTATCTTTTGACTTCCGCATATTTAACTTGCTGTTTCAGAACCATATTATGTTAATTTGACAATTAAACTGTGTTAGCTAATATTGGAGTTTATAAGAAAATGGGTTGCGGTTGATAGTTGGTCAGGATTTCCTAGCAATGTGTTGGGCGCCATCACGACCGGGTGGGGTCGTGACAAGTTTGTATCAGAGCCTGGAGAGGCTAGGCTATTAGGGACAGATTTGGTTCAGGATGCCTTAGAGAAGGTGAAGGTGATTCAGGAGAGGCTTCGTATAGTGCAGTCGCGTTAGAAAGGTTATGTGGACCAAAAGGTTCGGGATGTGTCCTATATGTGGGTGAGAAGGTCTTGTTGAAGGTTTCGCCCATGAAAGGTGTTATGAGATTTGGGAAAAAAGGAAAGTTGAGTCTGCAGTTTATTGGGCCTTTTGAGGTGCTTCGGAGGAATGGGGAGGTGGCTTATGAGCTTGCGTTGCCACCTAGCTTGTCGAGTGTGCATTCGGTATTTTGTGTTTCTATGCTCTGAAAGTATATTGGAGATCCGTTTCATGTTTTGGACTTCAGCACAGTTCAGTTGGATGATGATTTGACCATTGATGTGGAAGCTAGTAGCTATTTTAGGTTGTCAGGTTCGGAAGTTGAGGTCAAAGGATATAGCTTCAGTGAAAGTGCAGTGGAGAGGTCGGCCCATGGAGGATGCTACCTGGAAGACCAAGCGGGAGATGCGGAGTAGATATCCTCACCTATTTAAGGCTTCAGGTATGTTTCTTGACTCGTTCAAGGACGAACGTTTGTTTAAGTTGAGGAAGATGTGACGACCCGACCAGTCGTCTCATGAGTTACCGCTCCGTTTTCCCCATTTCTGCTTTATTATGCTTTGTTTTCCGTGTTTTATGTGATCAAATTGAGTAGTTTGCATTCGGAGTGGATTTGGTACGAAATGAGACACTTAGTCTCTTTTAATAAGGTTTAAGTTGGAAAGTCAGCCGAATGTTGACTTATGTGTTAGAGGGCTTGGATGTGAGTTCCGATGGTACGGTTAGCTTTGGGAGGTAATTTATGACTTAGGAGTGTGATCGGAATTGGTTTTGGAGGTCCGGAATAGAATTAGGGTTGAATTGGTGAAGTTAGTATTTTGGTGATTTCCGGTTGGTTGGCGAGATTTTGATCCGAGGGTCAGAATGTACTTCCAAGAGTTGCTGTAGCTTCGTTATGTCATTTTGGATGTGTGTGCAAAATTTTAGGTCATTCGGACGTGGTTTGGTTGGGTTTTTGATCGAAAACGTATATCGGATGTTTTTAGAAAACTTAGGCTTGAATTCGATGTGAATTGATATATTTGGCATTGTTTGAGGTGTTTTGATGATTGGAACAAGTTTGAATGAGGTATTGGGTTGTGTTGGTGCTTTTGGTTGAGGTCCAGGGGGCCTCGGGGTGATTTCGGATGGCTAACGGGAAGTTTGGAACTTGAGGGAATGCAGATTTTTCTGCTGCTTCTGGTGTTTTTGCACCTGCAGTTCGGGGACCGTAGATGCGGTATCGCAAATGCGTTGATTGGATTGCAGAAGCGGAAAGGCTGAGGAAGGCATGGAATCGCAGATGCAGAAGGGGGACCGCACTTGCGGAGCTGCAGAAGCGGCGAGTGGACCACAGATGTGGTGTTTGTCCATTAAGTTAAATTCCGCAGATGCAGAGATATGACCACAGAAGCGGTACCGCAGAAGCAGCTATTTGACCGCAGATGTAGTTATGTCTGGGCAGAAGGTATATATGTTTCTTCTTCGCAATTTTTGAAGGGTTTAACCATTTTTAACTTCGGACTTAGAGTTTTTGGGCGATTTTGAAGAGAGATTTCAAGGGACCTTCGATAAGGTAACGATTTTGGACTTAAAACACACTTCTATGGTGGTATTTCATGAATTAGGATTGAAATTTAAGGAATTAATGGACTAAAAATGGAGGTTTAAGGCTTGAGTTTAAGAGGGCATAAATTAAGGATTTGAAGGGTCAATTGAACTCTGATTCTGGTGTTTTTTATATGTATGAACTTGTAGGGAGATAAGGAATCTAATGATGTGAAAATTTCTGAGTTTCGAGAAGTGGGCCCAGGGCTCGGGTTTTGCTAATTTCGGGATTTTTGATATTTTTCGATTGTTTTCGCTTGGGATTTGTTCCTTTAGCATATTGTGACGTATTCATTCTGGTTTTGGTCAAATTCGACGTGCGAGGAGGCTGATTTGAGAGGCAAAGGCATCACGAGCTAGAGATTTAGACGGTTTGAGGTGAGTAATAAATATAAATGATGTCCTGAGGGTTTGAAAGCCCGGATTTGCACATCATAGTGCTATATTGAGGTGATACACGCGCTTGATGATGAGCGTGGGGTCGTTTACTATTGGGGATTGTGACTTGGTCTTCTCAATTGATGATTTTACCGCGTATTTGATTGAACATATTGGTTATCAACATTATTTGGATTGATTGTTATATTTGGGCTTCGTACCAACTATTTGTTATCTCATATTCTACTTCTGCTCCAGTTACTTCACCTCCCGCTCAGCCAGCTAGGGGTGGGGGTCAGGCAGCCAGGGTTCGCCCCAGAGGGGGAGGTTGGTCAGGCGGTCGCCAGGCTCATTTCTATACTATTCCAGGTAGGACAGATGCCATTACTTCAGATGTTGTCATTACAGGTATTGTTTCAGTCTACCACAGAGATGCCTCTGTATTATTTGATCATGGCTCCACCTATTCTTATGTGTCCTCATATTTTTCTCATTATTTGTATACGTCCTGAGAGATTCTTGCCTTACCTGTTCATGTATCCACCCCGGTGGGCGATACTATTGTTGTAGACCGTGTGTACCGGTCATGTGTGATGACTATTGGGGGTCTGGAGACCCGAGTGGATCTATTGCTATTGAGCATGGTGGATTTTGATGTCATTTTGGGAATGGATTAGTTATCTCCGTGTCGTGCTATTCTAGACTGTCATGCTAAGACAATTGCTCTGGCTATGCCGGGTGTAACGCAGATCGAGTGGCATGGTGTGACTGATTATGTTCCTAGTAGAGTGATCTCTTCCTTTAAGGCCCGACGTATGTTTGGGAAGGGTTGTCTTTCATATCTAATGTTTGTGAGGGATGTTGGAGCTGAGACTCCTACTATTGATTCTGTACCAGTTGTGAGGGATTTTCCCGATGTATTTCCTTTAGACCTACCGGGTATGCCACCGGACAGGGATATCGATTTTGGTATTGACCTGGTGCCGGGCACTCAACCCATTTCTATTCCGCCGTATCGTATGGAACCATCAGAGTTGAAAGAATTGAAGGAGCAGCTTCAGGAACTCCTGGATAAGGGGTTCATTCGGCCTAGTGTGTCACCTTGGGGTGCGCCGGTTCTGTTTGTGAAGAAGAAGGATAGCACAATGAGAATGTTCATCGATTATAGGCAACTAAACAAGGTAACAATTAAGAACAAGTATCCTTTGCCTCACATTGATGATTTATTTGACCAGCTTCAAGGAGCGAGGGTGTTCTCCAAGATTGATCTCTGTTCGGGTTATCACCAGTTGAAGATCAGGGATTCAGATATTCTTAAGACTGCTTTCAGGACTAGATATGGTCATTATGAGTTTCTTGTTATGTCTTTCGGGCTGACCAATGCCCCAACAACGTTCATGAATTTGATGAACCGTGTATTTCGGCCTTATCTGGATTCATTTGTTATAGTATTCATTGATGATATTCTGGTGTACTCGCGTAGTCAGGAGGAGCACGCAGAGCATTTGCGAGTAGTATTGTAGAGGTTGAAGGAGGAGAAACTTTATGCAAAATTCTCCAAGTGTGAGTTTTGGCTCAGTTCAGTAGCTTTCTTGGGGCATGTGGTGTCCAACGAGGGTATTCAAGTTGATCCAAAGAAGATAAAGGCAGTTCAGAGTTGTCCTAGACCGTCCTCAGCCATAGAGATTCGTAGCTTTCTTGGCTTGGTAGGCTATTATCGCCGGTTCGTTTAGGGATTCTCATCTATCGCATCGCCCTTGACCAAGTTGACTCAGAAGGGTGTTCCATTTGCATGGTCGGACGAGTGTGAGGAGAGCTTTCAGAAGCTCAAGACAGCTTGACCATAACTCCAGTATTGGTTTTGCCATCAGCTTCAGGTTCATATACCATATATTAAGATGCTTCGAGAGTTGGGATTAGTTGTGTATTGATGCAGGAGGGTAGAGTTATTGCTTATGCTTCTCGTCAGTTGAAGCCCCATGAGAAGAACTACCCCGTTCATGATTTGGAGTTGACTGCCATAGTTCATGCATTGAAGATTTGGAGGCATTACTTGTATGGCATATCTTGTGAGGTTTTCATTGATCAGCGCAGTCTTCAGCATTTGTTCAAGAAAAAGGATCTGAATTTGAGGCAGCGAAGATGGTTAGAGTTGCTTAAGGAATATGATATTATCATATTGTATCATCCAGGGAAGGCCAATGTGGTGGCCGATGCTTTGAGCCGAAAGACAGTGAGTATGGGGAGTTTGGCATATATTCCAGTTGGGGAGAGACCCCTTGCAGTTGATGTTCAGGCCTTGGCCAATCAGTTTGTGAGATTGGATATTTCGGAGCCCAGTCGGGTGTTGGCTTGTGTGGTTTCTTAGTCTTCCTTATATGATCACATTAGAGAGTGCCAGTATGATGATCCGCATTTGCTTGTCCTTAGGGACAATGTTCAACATGATGATACCAGAGATGTAACCATCGGCGATGATGGAGTGTTGAGGATACAGGGCCGAATTTGTGTGCCCAATGTGGATGGGCTTAGAGTGTTGATTCTGGAGGATTCCCATAGCTCGCGGTATTCCATTCATCCGGGTGCCGTGAAGATGTATCAGGATTTGAGGCAGCACTATTGGTGGAGAAGAATGAAGAAAGATATCGTGGGATTTGTAGCTCGGTGTCTCAACTGTCAGCAAGTAAAATATGAGCATCAGAGACCGGGTGGCTTGCTTCAGCAGATGGTTATTCTCGAGTGGAAGTTGGAGAGGATTAATATGGACTTTGTTGTTGGACTTCCACGGACTTTGAAGAAGTTTGATGCTATTTGGGTGATTGTGGATCGGCTGACCAAGTTTGCGTACTTCATTCCTGTGTGTACTACTTATTCTTCAGAGTGGTTAGCAGAGATATATATCCGGGAGATTGTTCGGTTGTATGGTGTTCCGGTTTCCATCATCTCAAATAGAGGTACTCAGTTTACTTCCCAGTTTTGGAAGTCTGTTCAGCGAGATTTGGGTACTTAGGTAGAGTTGAGCACAATTTTTCATCCTCATACTGACGGGTAGTCTGAGCGTACTATTCAGATATTGGAGGACATGTTGCGTGCTTGTGTTATTGATTTTGGAGGTTCATGGATAAGTTTCTACCGCTTGCAGAGTTTGCCTACAACAACAGCTACCAATCGAGTATTCAGATGGCTCCGTATAAGGCTTTGTATGAGAGACGGTGTAGATCTCCAGTTGGTTGGTTCGAGCCCGGCGAGGCTAGGCTATTGAGGACATATTTGGTTCAGGATGCCTTAGAGAAGGTGAAGGTGATTCAGGAGAGGCTTCGTACAGCACATTCGCGTTAGAAGAGTTATGCGGACCGAAAGGTTCAGGATGTGTCCTATATGGTGGGTGAGAAGGTCTTGTTGAAGGTTTCGCCCATGAAGGTGTTATGAGATTTGGGAAGAAAGGAAAGTTGAGTCTACGGTTTATTGGGCCTTTTGAGTGCTTCGGAGGATTGGGGAGGTGGCTTATGAGCTTGCGTTGCCATCCAGCTTGTCGCGTGTGCATCCAGTATTTCATGTTTCTATGCTCCGGAACTATATTGGAGATCCGTATCATGTTTTGGACTTCAGCACGGTTCAGTTGGATGATGATTTGACCTTTGATGTGGAACCAGTAGCTATCTTGGGTCGTCAGGTTCGGAAGTTGAGGTCAAATGATATAGCTTCATTGAAAGTGCAGTGGAGAGGTCGGCCCATGGAGGAGGCCACCTGGGAGACCGAGCAGAAGATGCGGAGAAGATATCCCCACATATTTGAGGCTTCAGGTATGTTTCATGACTCGTTCGAGGATGAACGTTTGTTTAAGTTAGGGAGGATGTGATGACCCGACCAGTCGTCTCATGAGTTACCGCTCTATTTTCCCCTTTTATGCTTCATTATCCATGTTTTATGTGATCAAGTTGAGTAGTTTGCGTTCGGAGTGGATTTGGTAAGAAATGAGACACTTAGTCTCTTTTAAGAAGGTTTAAGTTGGAAAAGTCAGCCGGATGTTGACTTATATGTTAGAGGGCTCGGATGTGAGTTCCGATGGTTCGGTTAGCTTCAGAAGGTGATTTATGACTTAGGAGTGTGATCAGAATTGGTTTTGGAGGTCCGAAGTAGAATTAGGCTTGAATTGACGAAGTTAGTATTTTGGCGACTTTTGGTTGGTTGGTGAGATTTTGATTTGAGGGTCGGAATGGAATTCCGAGAGTTGCTATAGCTTCGTTATGTCATTTGGGATGTGTGTGCAAAATTTCAAGTCATTCGGACGTGGTTTGGTTGGGTTTTTGATCGAAAACGTATTTCGAAAGTTTTTAGAAAACTTAAGCTTGAATTCGATGTGAATTGATGGATTTGGCATTTTTGAGGTGTTTTGATGATTGGAACAAGTTTTAATGAGGTATTGGGTTGTGTTGGTGCTTTTGGTTGAGGTCCCGGGGGCCTCGAGGTGATTTCGGATGGCTAACGGGAAGTTTGGAACTTGAGGGATTGTAGATTTTTCTGTTGCTTCTGGTGTTTTCGCACCTGCGGTATCGCAAATGCGTTGATTGGATCGCAGAAGCGGAAGGGCTGAGGAAGGCCTAGAACTGCAGATGCATAAGGGGGACCGCACTTGCGGAGCCGCAGAAGCGGCGAGTGGACCGCAGATGCGGTGTTGGTCCATTAAGTGAAATTTCACAGATACGGAGATATGACCGGACAAGCGGTACCGCAGAAGCGGCTATTTTACCGCAGATGCGATTATGTCTGGGCAGAAGGTATATATGTTTCTTCTTCACGATTTTTGAAGGGTTTAACCATTTTTAACTTCGGACTTAGAGTTTTTGGGCGATTTTGAAGAGAGATTTCAAGGGAACTTCGATAAGGTAATGATTTTGGACTTAAAACACACTTCTATGGTGGTATTTCATGAATTAGGACTGAAATTTAAGGAATTAATGGACTAAAAATGGAGGTTTAGGGCTTGGTTTTAAGAGGGCTTAAATTAAGGATTTGAGGGGTCAATTGAACTCCGATTATGGTGTTTTTGATATGTATGAACTCGTAGGGAGATAAGGAATCTAATGATATGAAAATTTCTGAGTTTTGAGAAGTTGGCCTGGGGCTCAGGTTTTGCTAATTTCGAGATTTTTCATATTTTTCGATTGTTTTCTCTTGGCCTTTGTTCCCTTAGAATATTGTGACGTATTCGTTCTGGTTTTGGTCAGATTCGACGCACGAGGAGGCCAATTTGAGAGGCAAAGCCATCGCGAGCTAGAGATTTAGCTGGTTTGAGGTGAGTAATGAATGAAAATGAAGGCCTGAGGGTTTGAAACCCTGTATTTGCACATCGTAGTGCTATATTGAGGTGAGACACGCGCTTGATGATGAGCGTGGGGTCATTTACTATTGGGGATTGTGACTTGGTCCGTCAGAATTGATGATTTTACCGCGTATTTGATTGAACTTATTTGTTATCATCATTATTTGGACTGATTGTCATATTTGGGCTTCGTTCCAAGTATTTGAACCCTCCGGGGATTTTTATCACTATTTCCTCATTGTGTTGACTTACTACTTGAACTCAATCGTACTGTTTTCCACTGTTTTACAACTGAACCACTTTTTACTCGGTTTTGGATCTAAAATGATATTTTAAATGATGTTTTGGGCTGAGGACTACTGTTTTACTAATGCCCGAGGGGCTTATGTGATTTCTGGACTGAGTATGGTCGAGGGCCAGATATGAGGATACAATGATACTGATATGAGGCCGAGGGCCTGAGATACATACATATGCCACGAGGTGGCTGATATTGATATGAGGCTGATGGCCTAGATTTGATGCCACAAGATGACTTGATATTGCGCTTGGGCCGTAAGGGGCCCCTCCCAGAGTCTACACACCCCTAGTGAGCGCGAGTACCCAGGTGTGATATGAGAGAGAGAGAGCCCGAGGGGCTGGTACTATTCTACATGTGTATTTTTCTTTAACTGTCTGTCACTTAACTGCTTATCCGTTGTAGAATTATCTCCTTCTGCTTTTCATTGGTTTATTGCTTTTATACTACTTGTTTAGCTGCCGCATTATAGATTACCATATATATATATATGTGATTTCTTACTCTCAGTCATTATTTATGCTTATTACTCACTGGGTTGGAGTACTCACATTACTCCTTGCACCTTGCGTGCAGATCCAGGTGTTCCAGAGGCTGAGTGAGAGCTTTCCAGTCGATCAGCATTATCCGGGAGTATCGAGGTAGCTGCATGGCGTCCGCAGCCCTGATTTCTCCCTTCCTTTCTATTGTATTCCGCATTCCAAGACTGTTTGTGTAGTAGGCTGTTGAACTTGTATTAGAGGCTCGAGACTTGTGACACCGGATCGGTGTGGGCTATGTAGTAGTATTATCTTTTGACTTCCGCATATTTAACTTGCTGTTTCAGAACCTTATTATGTTAATTTGACAATTAAACTGTGTTAGCTGATATTGGACTTTATAAGAAAATGGGTTGTGGTTGATAGTTGGTCAGGCTTGCCTAGCAATGTGTTGGGCGCTATCACGACCGGGGTTGGGGTCGTGACACAGATCTTAGCCCATAAGAAAAGCGAGATAAATAGTGCTTGAGATAGCACTTAGTTCCGAAGAAAATTGGAGGCAAAGCTTAGCCTTGAAAGGCAGAAAAGTAGCCTTATGCAAAGATGCGAATACAGATGGAGGTAGAGCTTAACCTCAGAAGGCAGAATGGTAGCCTTATGCAAGAATGCAGATGGACATAATGCTTGGTCTCGGAAGGCAGAATGGTACCCTTATGTAAGTTGGAAGGCAGAATAGTATCCTTATGCAATGCAAATGTAGATGGAGACAATGTTTAGTCTCGGAAGGCAGAATAGTAGCCTTATGCAAATTGGAAGGCAGAATAGTAGTCTTATGCAATGAAAATGCAGATGGAGACATCATTTAGTCTCGGAAGGCAGAATAGTAGCCTTATGCAATGCAAATACAGATGGAGACAACGTTTAGTCTCTGAAAGCAGAATGGTAGCCTTATGAAAGAAAATAAAATAACAAATGACAGTAGAGTTTTCTTAGCTGATAGCAAATTGCCGCACTGTAGTTACTGGGAGCATTGTGATTGCGGAACATTACTTGTGTGTTCTGATAGCAAATGTTGGCAAGTGCAACGATTCTGAGAATCGTATTTTTTGAACAATGTTTGTCCACTGGGCGTATAATGTGTTTAAGGATTTCGTAATCCTAGTGCCTGCATCCAAAGAAAAATTCTGAGTTTTGTAAGGGGGGAGGTTAGTTCATATCCTCGTTGGCTTTGCTTGACTCGTTCGGCTTTAATCTGGTGATACTGTCTGTATCATTGGGGTAATGTTGCTAAACAAAGCAGTTTCAATAATAAACATGCATGATTTTGTAAAAGTACGACATAAATGTATAATTAAAAATAACTTTTAGATGACCCGATGACTGTGATGTAGTTTAGGACATTGCAACCTCTCCTGCTACGGAATTTTGAGGGTCCTCCTCTAAATTCTGTCCCAGTTTGATGGGTTGACATTTCTGACTGTTGCTCGTGTGGCGATCGGCTGAAATTACTTCAGAATTTTGAGGGTCCTCCTCAAAATTCTGTCCCAGTTTCCAATTGTGGGGGAAAATGAAATTTTATTGAATTGTGACCGAACCCATAGTGCTGCCTACGTATCCCCTCTTAAACGGGAATCAGGTCAGGCGTAGTTCAATTTACATCATTGATCGGCTTTGGCCAGACTTCTCCGTCCATTTCTGTAAGTATGAGGGCTCCTCCTATCAAAACCCGGTGAACAATGTATGGACCCTGCCAGTTGGGAGAGAACTTCCCTTTGGCTTCATTTTGATGCAGATAAATTTTCTTCAACACGAGCTACCCTGGTGTGAACTCTCTTGGCTTGACTCTTTTGTTAAAGGCTCTAGTCATTCTGTTCTAATAGAGTTGACCATGGCAGACTGCATTCATTCTCTTTCCGTCTATAAGGGCTAGTTTCTCATAACGACTTTTTATCCACTCTGCGTCGCCGAGCTCAACTTCTTGTATGGTCCTTAGGGAAGGAATTTCTACCTCAGCGGGAATGATAGCCTCTGTACCGTAAACCAACATATAGGGGTTTGACTCGGTTGATGTGCGGACTGTGGTGCGATACCCCAATAGAGCAAATGATAACTTCTTGTGCCACTATCTATGCTTCTCTATCATTTTCCTTAATATCTTCTTGATATTTTGTTGGCGGCTTCTACAACTCCATTTATCTAAGGTCTGTAGGATGTGGAATTCTTGTGTTTGATCTTGAAAGTTTCGCACATAGCTTTCATCAATTTGCTATTGAGGTTGGAGCCATTATCAGTAATGATTGACTCTGGAATTCTGAATCGACAAACAATGCGGTCGGGACAAAGTTTGCCATGACTTTCTTAGTCATTGCTTTGTAAGATACTACTTCGACCCATTTGGTGAAATAGTCGATGGCTACTAGGATGAACCTTTGTCCGTTTGAAGCGGCAGGCTCGATTGGTCCAATAATGTCCATTCCCCAGGCGGCGAACGACCACGGTGAGCTTGTCGCATTAAACTCGTTTGGAGGTACCTTTATCATATCTGCATGTATCTGACCGTGATGGCATTTCCGGACATATTAGATGCAGTCCGTTTCCATAGTCATCCAAAAGTAACCGGCCCGGAGTATCTTCTTTGCAAAGACAAAACCATTCATATGTGGACCGCAGGTCCCAGCATGAATTTCCTCTAGTAGCTTGGATGTTTCCTTTGTGTCGACACATCTTAATAATCCTAAATTGGGAGTCCTCCTATACAGGATTCCTCTGCTGTGAAAGAAGTTGTTGGACAATCTCCGAAGTGTGCTTTTCTGAGTAGGATTTGCAAGCTCTTGGTACTCTCCTTTTGCCAAATATTTCTTGATATCACGAAACCAATGCTTTCCGTCTACTTCTTCTTCAACATGGGCACTGTAAGCTGGCTGGTTATGGATTTTCACCGGAATGGGATCAATGAAATTCTTGTCTGGATGCTGAATCATAGATGATAGGGTAGCCAATGCATCTGCGAACGCATTTTGGATTTTGGGAACATGTTGGAATTCCGTCTTCGTGAACCTCTTTCTCAATTCCTATACGTGGTGCATATACGAGAGTATATTGGAATTCTTTGTTGCCCATTCTCCTCGTACCTGATGTATAAGTAAGTATGAATCTCTAATCATTAGCAACTCTTGAACATTCATGTCAATGTCCATTTTGAGTCCTAAGATGCAGGCTTCATACTCGGCCATATTGTTGGTGCAGAGGAACCTGAGTTTGATAGACACCGAATAATGCTGACCGGTTTCTGATATTAGGACTGCTCCAATACTAACTCCTTTGAAGTTTGCTGCTCCATCGAAGAACATTCTCCAACCTTCATAGGATTCCGCAATGTCTTCTCCTATGAATGATACCTCTTCATCAGGAAAATACATTTTCAAGGGTTCATATTCTCCATCCACGGGGTTTTTAACAAGGTGGTCTGCCAGTGCCTATCCCTTAACCGCTTTTTAAATTACGTAAATAATGTCGAACTCACTCAACAAGATTTTCCACTTGGCTAGCTTGCTAGTGGGCACGGGCTTCTGAAATATGTACTTCAAGGGATCCATTCTCGATATGAGATATGTAGTATAGGCACAGAAGTAATGTCTCAACTTCTAAACTACCCAAGTCAAAGCACAACAACTGCGTTCCAATAGAGAATACCGGGCCTCGTACGGGGTGAACTTCTTGCCGAGATAATAAATGTCTTGCTCCTTTCTTCCTGTTTCATCGTGCTGCCCTAGAACGTAGCCGAAAGCTCCATCTAACACTGCAAGGTATAGTAATAAGGGTCTACCTGGCTCAGGCGGGACTAACACTGGTGGTGTTGACAGGTACTCCTTGATTTTGTCAAAGGCCTTTTGGAAATCATTGGTCCATTTGGTGGCGGCGTCCTTCTTTAACATCTTGAAGATCGGCTCACAGATAACTATAGACTGTGCTATGAATCAGCTGATGTAGTTAAGCCTTCCTAAGAAACTCATCACATCTTTCTTGTTCCTTGGCGGTGGTAGTTCTTGAATTGATTTGACCTTCGATGGATGCAGTTCTATTCCTCGGCGGCTCACAATAAACCCAAGCAATTTCCCAGCAAGAACCCCAAATGCACACTTCGCGGGGTTTAATTTCAGGTTGTATTTCCATAGTCTATTGAAGAACTTCCTTAGATCTTCTATGTGGTCAGTGGCTTTCTTGGACTTGATAATAACATCATCCACATATACCTTGATCTTCTTGTGTATCATATCATGGAAGATGGTATTCATGGCCCTCATGTATGTGGCCTCTGCTTTCTTTAGGCCGAATGACATCATCTTGTAACAGTATACTCCCCACGGTGTAGTGAAAGCCATTTTCTCAGCATCTTGCTCATCCATCCAGATATGATGATAACTAGCTACGCAATCTACGAATGACTGTAGCTCATGCTTGGCGCAATTTTCAACCAAGATGTGTATATTTGGCAAAGAGAAGTCGTCTTTCGGACTAAACCGGTTGAGATCCCGGTAGTCGACACAGACTCTAACTTTCCCATCCTTCTTTGGCACTGGTACATTGTTGGCTAACCACGTCGGATATTCTACTACCCTGAGAACCTTAGCGTTGATCTGCTTGGCGACTTTTTTCTTGATTTTCAAGCTCATATCAGGCTTGAAATTTCTGAGCTTTTGCTTTTATCGAAGGACACATTGGATTGTTTGGCAGTTTGTGATCCACAATAGATGTACTCAGTCAATCATGTCATCATACGACCAGGAAAATATGTCCTCATACTCATTTAGAAATTCTGTGAATTCTTTCTTCTCCGATGGCGACAGGTGAATGCTGATTCGTGTTTTCTTGACGTTTTCTGAATCTCCCAGGTTGACAATTTCGGTCTCGTCCAGTTTGGATTTAGGTTTGTTCTCAAAATTCTCAACTTCTTTGACAATCTCGTCAGGTATGTCATCTTCCTCTGAATCAATGTCCGTTTGTTGCGTTGTCTTATTACAAGTCACAGTCATTGGTTCATCAAGACAAGTAATAGTAATGCTGTATAGGTAAAGTAATGAGAGAAAATGATAGCAATAAATATTTATTCATAAGAAAAATCAAAAATGCTTTTGATAAATTAAATCTTATTGCGGGAATTGAAAAGTGCGAAATGGAAATCATTTAGTAAATAAAACTGTGATTAATGCTTGTTTTAGCCTTGCTACCCTGAGGCTCGTCGGGCTTTGGTTGTCCCGATGGTCCAATTCTTGAGATGTGCCCCTCTGCTCACAGCCTGTATGGAAGGGCCTTCCTTCCCCTCCTATTAGACAATGTCGTCCTATTAGAAGGTCTACTCCAGATGCGGTATTGGCTGCTCTAGTGGGTAGTAGGTACCGCGCCATGGTGGCAACCAAGTATTGAATTCTTCCCAGGTGTATTCATATCGCAAACCGAAGGTAGTGCTATGTTTCTTGAGTTTTATAGGTTTAAAGATTCCTTGGAGGTTCTTGCCGAGCCCTTTGCCAGGCTCGTACCCACTCCAACTCAGTATACTCTCGATTTTTCTATCCCATCATTTGTCTTTGTCGATAGCATTGACCCATTCAATGTGGTGGTAAGCTTCTCTACCCAGCTTCCTTCTTCCCTCAATTACCGGAATAGTCTGGCAACTGTATTTAGGGTTGTTACTGTCACCGTGAATGATCACTTCCTGGTGATTCCATTCAAACTTTATTGCCTGATGAAGCGTTGACGCTACAACCCCAGTAGCATAGATCTATGACCGTCCCAGCAGCAAGTTGTAAGATGCTGGTACATCTATTACCTGGAATCGACCTCAAACCAGGTTGGTGCCATCTGCAGGCATAGACTAATCTCACCAATGGTGGACCTCTGAGAACCATCGAAAGCTTTCACATTGATTGCTCCATCCTTTATCTCATGCAGCCCTTTACTGAACTTCTTGAGTGTTACTAGCGGACAAATGTTAAGACTGGAACCTCCATCGATCAGGATTTTGGTGATGAAATAATCTTCGCATTGCATGGTGGTGTGCAATGCTTTGTACTGCCCCAGCCCTTCAGGTGGCAGCTCGTCCTCATGAAAGGTGATCTTATGGCTTTCCAACACTTGTCCTACCATATTAGCCACTTCCCTACTAGTGATGTTACTTGGTAAGTACGCTTCATTCAGCACCTTCAACAAAGCCTTCCTGTGTGTCTTAGAATTTTGCAACAAAGAGAGAATGGATATTTGTGCTAACGTCTTGTTCAACTGATCGATGACCGAATACTCTTTGGCCTGTACTTTCCTCCAAAGGTCATTCGAACCTGTCTTAATGAGGGGCGGCCGATTGGAGGCCTGCTTCCGTGATTCAGCTAGATGTTCAGGGGTATAGACTCTACCAGTTCTTGTCATACCCTATGCTGCGACAGTTTCTTCAATCCTGACCTTGCCCTTCCTTCTCGCCTCGGCTGTGTAGTCCTAGGGTACAACATTTGTATAGAAGGGTGGCATGGTTGACATCACCACTGGGATTGGCACGACTATCCTCACTTCGAATAGAACATGTGCCTTGGGTGGCAAGACTGCTACCTCAAATAGTGCAGGTGCATTTGCTGGAGACACGAAATTAACCTCAATTGGTACAGGTGTCTTTACGGGTGGCGCTGCTTCAAACTCAAGAGGTATAGACATATTTACCTCATCGTCCTCAGAAGGTTGGATATGGACTATGATTGGATTAAGAGTAATTGCCGGTTTCTTTTAGTTCATCACCTTCTGCGATCAACCCGATTGATCCTTCGGGATCCTAGTCATCTTCTACTTCAATCATGTGGATACCTCCACCCTTATGGTCTGGCAGAGGATTATTGCGGACGTTTGGAGTGGGTTCCTTTGCCACAATGATCTTGTTATCAATCAAAAACTGTATCTTGTCTTTCAAAGAGCAGCATTCATCGATGGCATGCCCTTTCATACCGAAGTGGTATGCACATGACTTGTTTGGGTTAACCCATTGAGAAAGATTCTCAAGTATTGCAGTAGGGATGGGGGTGACATAACCAGCAGCTTTGAGCTTCTCATACAGCTGGTCGATGGGTTCAACGATGGCAGTATATTATTTTTGAGGTCTGTGATCAAAATTAGGTCGAGGTCTAGAGAAGTTTTGTCGTGTAGAGGGTGATTGATAATGGGATGGTTGAGAATTATAAGTGTGGTAGACATGAGCGGGTTGGGAGTATCTGGGTGAAGTAGGTTGATATGTAGGAGGTGGAGATGATTGATAAGTTGGTAGCGGAGCTTGGTACGAGAGTGAGGGTGCTTGGTAATTTGGGGTTGGCTAGTATGTGAGTGGAGGTGTTGGGTAAGTTTGGTATTTGAGGGGAGACATGGTCCTTTGTGCAACCATCACGGCCCCCACATCCCTTTTCTTGGACACACCACTGGACTGTAAAGCCTTATTCGTAGCTTGCAAGGCTTCAAAATTTATGACCATACCACTTTTAATACCCTCTTCAATCCTTTCACCTAATTTGATAATGTCGGAGAACTTGTGGTTCTCAGTCATCCTCAACCGTTCATAGTACTACGGGTCCTGAGTCCGGACAAAGAATTTGTTCATTTGGTCCTCTTCTAAGGCGGGTCTGACCTTAGCAGCTTTGGACCTCCAACAAGTAGCATACTCGTGAAATGTCTCCGTGGGCTTCTTCTTCAAATTCTGGATATAGAACATGTCTGGTGCATTATCTGTATTAAATCTGAATCTGTCCATAAATTCAGATGCCATGCTCACCCAGCTTGACCATTTCTTGGGATCTTGGCTGATGTACCAAGACAATGCATCTCCTTTCAAACTCCTCATAAGCAGCTTCATGCGGATCCTTTCATCCTTCCCTACGCCCACCAGCTTGTCGCAATAGGTCCTCAGATGGACCCTTGGATCACCCATACCATTAAACATTTTGAACTTAGGAGGTTTGTACCCCTTAGGCAGTTCAACATCAGGCTGTATGCAAAGGTCCTCATTGTTCAGCCCATCGATCCCTTTGCTTCCCTCGATGCCCTGAATCCAGCTGGTCAGTTTCTTAAGTTCCTCAGCCAAGTTCCTGATAAGCAGATCCTTTTCATCAGACTCAGGTGTGTATGAGATAGGTTGGGTGGAGTGTGGCATGATCTCCACGCAGATACGATTGTTATGGTGGCCTAGTGTATGGGTGTGGAAATGGTCGTTTGTGGAGTTATGAGGTTCTAGGATAAGTAGTGGAGTGTTGTTTGGGGTATGGTAGGTGTTACATTGGTTCTTTGGTGGAGTAGCATGATGGTGAGGTGCGGGATGATTCTTCTGTTTTGGGATATTTTGAGGAGGTGTAGGGTTTTGAGCGTTGGGGAAGTTGATGTCTGGGGCGTTGAGGGAAAATGACAGGTTTTCCAAATTTCGAACCTGATCGAGCTCTTCCTGGAATTTCAACAGTTTCTATTCAAGCTGTGACACATTCTCATTAGGAACCCGAATACCCTGGCCATCAGTGGCCTCTACCCATTCAGCTGTGTTCTCCTTCTTGATGTTGTTTAAATCTTCCATTTTATTCTTGCCTTTGTTCTTGCCTTTAGAGGGACTAGGAGGAGGAGTGGGTGGAGGGCCCCTGGATCTTGTGAAATAATATGATGATGCCAGAGTGCACGAACTAACCTTTGGGTAGGGGAATAAAAAGAAAGAAAACAAAACAAAAACAAAAGGTAATCAAGTCAGTGAGGATTATAAAAAGTATTGCAATATTTAAATACATAGTGCGGGAATGTAAAGCGTGTCCTAATTTGGGAACCTCTTTGTGCCCGAGGTAGGCCTAGCGACAAATTGATTTAGAGAACTTAGAATGCTAAATGCCTCATTTTATTGATAAAATAGTTGAATCGCAATACGACACTAAATAAGCAAGAAATAAAGGTCTAATGGCCATTGGCCTTATTACATTCATAAAGCGAAAAAGTAAATTCCTATCTATTTGGTCCCAGAAGGACCTTCCCCAGACTCGACATCCTTGGCTCCTTCTAACAACTTCCCCAATTCGTGAAGTCCCAGCAACAGGTATGCTCTAGCTAGATGTCCACCTTCGGTCCCTTCAACATTTTGACGGTCTTCAACCTTTTGAGAAATTTTCCCTCTAGTTCTACTATTCCTCTCTCTAAGTATCCTAGCATTTTGTTGGTACTGATAGCCGTGTCTTTCCATTCCTCAATCAGCTTCTTGTTGGACTCGTGTATCTCGCGGTGTTCGCGCTCGCATTCACGGATTCTTTTGCGCAGCTGGTTGTATTTGACCTGCGCCTCAACCTTTTTATCTATAATTTGGTGGCCTTGAATGAACCCTGGCTTGTCCAGACCATCCCAATTGTCTTCCACCTAACCAAAGTAGAAAGGGGTACAACCGGCATGATATCTGTCTGACTCAATGGTGTCTTTCTCCATTATGATCTTGCAGTGCCGCATGTGTTGGGCTTGGCACTTATGGGGACTATCATTTTGGAAGTCAGCTCGAAGATGAATCATCTTGTCAACCCTGGGTATGACTTGCTTCCTTTCTGCTTGCCTCATAACTCTAAGAGGGACGTAAGGGTATGTTCCTCTTAGACCAATCAGTATCAGGAAAGGTGCATCTCTTGATCGGGCGATTAACTCCTCTATCGGAAACCACTCGAACATCCATTAAACCTGTTCTTCAGTTAGATTATCAAAGAGCTCAACCCATTCTTTGGCATTCTCAGGCTAAGCGAATATGTCGGGGATGTAATTCATTCACTTTGGATGGTGGAAAGCAATTTGGTCATCCCAATCCCTTCGCTGAATTTCTTGTCGGTATTCACCCTTTTGGAGATGTTCCATGAGCCAAAGCTGAAGTAGTAGATTGCAGCCTTCGAAGTGTCTCGCTCCTCGTTGACACTTCTCTAAGGCTCGGTATATGTCTACAATGATCATGGGTACAATGCTGAATGTCTGCCCACCAATCCCCTCCATTAGGTTCTTGGTTACCATAACCAGCCTACTATGAATTCTCTCTTTCTTCATTAGAAACACGATCAGACCCAGGAAGTAAAACATGAAGACGAATACCCTACGATGGATATGTCCCAAGGATGTGATGGCAAACTCGTCATGGTAGGTACGGTATGATTTGTTGTGACCGTACCTTTCATATAGGTAGTCAAAATGGATGTACGATTCCTTTAGGCATACCAATTCTGCATTCTTCTTCAAACCCATCATTTTTAGGAAACTCTTACCTGTGCGATTCTCAGGCATTAGCAAACCCGGGGTTTCCCACACTAGACCGGCCAGTCCTCCTATCTCCTCTAGCAAAGGTGTCATTTTGATGTTCCCAAAGCGGAACACGACCCTTTCACAATCCCAAAATAAGATAGCAACCTCTATTATCATGTTGTTAGGCTGGATCTCCAGGAGGGATGGTAGATTACCCAAATATTTTCTGACGAGGGTTTTGTCACTAGAATGTAAATCTTCCCACCAACTCAACAATCTTAGGTGGATATTGGTGACCATGCCGAATCTGGGGACTTCGTGCCTCATATTTCTGTAACGCAAACAAAGTTAGGCCCTTACCCCCACCAGACTCGACTATTTAACATAAACAATTTGCATGAAGCATTTAGTTCTCCAAATAAATGCACAAAAAGTGATGATGTCCGTTTGGGTTTAGGGAAACCAGTGGACTTTTGGACAGGGCTATCTTAAAAGCTACTGTGCGGATAACACTTTTAGCCTGGCTAGGTTTTACCATGATGCATGCAACAACAATAACAGAGTAAGGTTTCTATGGGGTTTTAGATTGGTACCCTTGAGCGGACAACTCAAGGGGAAGGCACAGAACCGTCGACTGCACCGCTGATCGACTAGTTTTATCGCAAATAAGCCTTTCCGAATTTAGGGGGTAATGATATAGGAAGGGCGCAACCACTCATCAAGCGTTGCTATAGAATTTTGTTTGGCATGAGTGGAGTATGATGTTGAGCATGATTATGCAATAATTAAAAGCATGTTGTCATGTATTTGCACGTTAAGAAAGCGATGAATACAGCAGTTTTATAATTTAAAGCAACAATAAAGGAGGGGAACAAGAAAGATATGTCAGTTTCACTTTTGAAGAATAAATTAAATGCTTAAAGAAATTAAACAAATAATCGCACACAGGGAGGTACAAATTCACAAAAACGATCTGAAATGGTAAAAGCCTAAAAATCCTCAGTAGAGTCGCCATGTTGTCGTGCCCTTTGTTTCTCGCGAAATCGGGTTTATGACATTTTGCTTGAGACAAATCGTTCCTTTTGGGAAAGGGGTTTGCATTTTGACGAGTCGCCACCTAACAATTTAAGGTGCGTTAGGGCACCTAGAGGGTTCATTTATAACTACGTTTGGTAACCAGAGACAGGGTAATGACTTGAAATTATCCTAAGGGGAAGGTATTTGGCACCCCTCAGGATCCACCATTGTGGTTCCCAACCAAACAACTTTTGTGGATTTGTACAATTTAGCAAATAAACAAGTATTGCTCAAATAATATGGGATTTAAGTTTAAGTACACAGATCTTCGAAAAACAATTAATGAAGAGCTAGATTTTGAAAAGAATTACAATCTAAGCATATCTGTGAATGTAAAGGGGTATCCTAGGTTTGTTTATAATATGGATCACATCAACGCAATACCAGGTATGACACCCCTCAAAGAGGGGC
Organism: Nicotiana tabacum; assembly: GCF_000715075.1. NCBI lineage: Eukaryota > Viridiplantae > Streptophyta > Magnoliopsida > Solanales > Solanaceae > Nicotiana > Nicotiana tabacum. Next base: position 109,718,077 of record NC_134101.1, read on the forward strand.
TATACATGAAATTAACGCACCGGACATCATGTCCATATCTACCCTTTCCCACCCCATGAAGGTAATTAAAGCGAGGGTTTGTTTCGACCCTTATTGCATGATGTTACCCGTCCCTTCCTATCGGTCCCGGAGGAATTTAGGACTCCTATCCTATAAAAAAGGGGTTCTAGGCAGACCTTCAAGTTTAAAGGTAAAATACTAAGGCGACACATAATAAACAGATAGGACTTCAATTAAAGGGGAGCATAGAAGACAAATAAAAGGCTCAGATATACCTCCATACATAGTACACATAAACAACATGACTTATACATAATTAAGGTCTAAAATCAGATTCTAAGCATGGTATCTAAGTGATAACAACAGAGTTAGACTTATAACTTAGAGACGAAGTCCTAATCAGGCTTGCCTACTGATTTTAACATGTTGACAGTTAAACACTAATCATAAAGACGGTTCTGATTTTATTTTAAAGTTGATTACCTAAGGCTTGCTTAGGCGTAAAATAATATGTAACAGTTATTCAGATTTGTTAATAATCCCAGGTTGTTATACCTAATAGCATGCAGTTCTAAATATTATGAACATCTAGAGATTAATTACCAGTTTATTTAGAACATGATGACTGTTTATACATCTATATTTGGACTAGTGTGATTGAATAAGTGCGATCCTATAACATGATGTCTAATACAACATGATGCATAATAACTTAAACATGATTTCTAAATGCACAGCTTCAAAATGGGCAGGAGTGACAGTTTTGATATTGTTTACCTAAAGCAGGATTTCTAAGTGCGGAGCATGATTGCAATAGGGTGAGTGCATGAATAACAAATTGTGTTAACAAGTTTACTCTAAGGCAGGATTTCTAAATGAAATTTCAGAACATATTTACATGGGCAGAATCACATAATAACAGCTTATTTTATTGTTATTATCTACCCTATAGATAGGATTTCTAAGTGTGGATGAGATGCTGAAAACATTACATATAAATCCTAAATAGCATGATATCTAATGCACGACATGCTTGGCATGTTGTACCTAAACATGGCTGCTATTGCGCATAGAGAAAGTAAACCTAGGAACATAATTTCTACCCTGTATTATACTACAACATGCATATTACCCACCCATTTTCACTATCTAACCCCAGAGTCGTTCATAAACAATTATTACAGGCCTTTGAATAGGAATTACATAACTGAAAATAAAGAAAAAATAAGAAATTAATTATAGGAAGCCTATAGAATAGGCCCAAGTCTCCAGGTCCTCAATGCCAAGTATTGTTTCACAACCTTTCTCATAATCCGGGTGTGTCAGAGTTCCCTAAAGACCTCAAGAGCTCCCGGGCAGTGCTCACACCCAGATTTCATAGCCAAGATAGAGTAAGTGTAGTGTGGAAAGGCCAGCTTTTGTGTGTCAAAGTTCAGAGGGAGCTCAAGAGTCCCAAGGCAATGCTCACACAAAAGGGGTAGAACTTAGTGGTCTAAGAGTAGAGTGAGAGTGCTCGACATAGTTTTGAAGAGTTTAAGTAAGAAAACAGTTTTGAAAAAAGGGTAAGTAAGAAACAGTTTTGAAAAGAGAGACTTAATTGGAATAGTTTTATCATAAAGTTTAAATGATGGAAACAATTTGAAGGAGCATGCATACCAATCTCAAAACCAAAACAAAGTTAGCATCACACCAAGGACTAAGAATAGTCCAGCAAACACAAACAAGGGAATGATATTGAAGGGACAAATATGGAGCATGTGAGGGCAAACATGTAGCAGGCAGGAACATATACGAGCACACAATCAGAAACTCTTATAGGTTCAGAGGATCAGGGGGACAGTATGGTATTGGATTAGATTAACATATCAACACCAAACAACTAAGACCATGATCAAACTAACGTACCAATCTTGGGGATTCACATAAGAAACATGTACTAAGTATACAGAAACATGCTGGTCATTGACGAGTAAAACATAACTTAACATGTAGAGGGAATTCAGGATCCTAATCACATGTTGAACATCAAAAATAGTAAATAAAAGCATATCAGAAATACAAGGAATTGTAACAGTAATAGAAACATGTTGGTTTGAGGACTGAAATCTGAATTAGAGCATACCAGTGAAGTGAAGAAAGAAAAACACAAAGCAAAAATAGGAGAGGCACAGTAGTTAGCCTTGGCTTGCAGCTGGCTAGCTTAGAATAGTAGCATGTAGTACAGAAGAGAGAATAGGGAGTTTTAGTTGTGTGAGAGAGAGTTGAACAGATTTTTGTTCATATCATATGCTAATGAATGAATAGAGTATATATAGTTTGAAAGAGGGCAGAAGAATAGGGTAAAAATAATAGTTCAACAGTAATTATAGAAATAAACGTTAATTAGAATCAATTTAGTATACAGACTTCCTTTAATTAAGGAATCATACTCAAAAGGTAAGAAGCAATAGCAAAATAAGGAAAGGAATCAAGTAAAACTGCTTATAACACAATAAGGAAGTAGTACAAGTGTAATATAGGTATAGAGAATGCAATTAAGGTCAAGTTCAGAATCATATTTAAGGAAAATATATACAAATTAGTTTGACAGCGGAATCAGCCAGAGAAATAAGGTAAGAGATATTTCAAATTCCGGAAATCAGTAAGGAGATCCTCGAGTGAGTTTCTAATTATAGGGAATCAATATTTATCAAAGGAAAATATCACACATGAGCGGAGTAACATGCTATAGGCAAGGATAAACAGGAAACCAGCCTTAATTAAAGGGATATCTCAAGAATCAGTAGAGAATATCATGCAAGATCGATGAAGATCCAATCACAGGGATTCGAAGACACACAAATAGAGAACAATACCCATTTAAGAGAAATTAGCATAAGCACACATAGGGTAAAAACCATATAAATCAGGAATTCACAGAACGTTCATAAGAAATATACAGATTAATTGAACATAACACCCAAGACGAACTCAAAAACTTAAGAAATATTAGGGTTTTCAACAGAATAACTCGGAGAAAGGAGAAGGCTCAAACAAATGTTTAAAAACAGTGAGAGTCATAGACTAATACCAAAAAAATCGGAAGAAAAACGTTTTTTGAAAAAGGGGTTAAAACCCTAGTTGAAGATGAAGAGTTACTTTAGAAAAATCGGAAAAACCTTTGAGGAAAACAACAAAAGCTCATAATATACACAGATCTAAGACAGATCTACAAGAAATCGGAAAATCTTAAGAGTTAGAGTTTCAGAGAACCTAGAGAAGATGAGAAAACCTTAAAATGTTACCGGTTTTAGCCGGAAAAGTCATAAATCTTACTCGAACGGCTAGAGGTGGCCAGAAAATGGCATGAAGGACCATGGGTAGGAGTTGAACCACTCCAGGTTCACCTAAGGACCTTAGGGTGGTGTCAAACTGGCGTGGGGTGAAGCAGAGGCCAGGAGATGATGAGAGGCCATGGTTTCCGGCGAGGGAGGTGGCCGGAGAAGGTGGACAGGGTCCATCAGAGAGGAGGGGAGAAGAGAAGATTCTAGAGAGAAACAAAGATAGATAGATAGATAGATAGAGAGAGAGAGAGAGAGAGACCGATTAAGAGAGAATGAGAGGGGGGGGGGGGATGAGAGACGGGGGTAGTCATTAGGGGGTTAAATTAGGAAGGGGCTAATCTGGACTGTTGATTCAAAATAATCAACAACTCAGATAGGAATGGGGATTGGGCCGGGTAGGATAGGGTATTGGGCTTGGGGTCTGGTGGGTTATTTAATTTGGGCCAGGTTTAATTAGGATATAATTTAAATAAGAATGGCTAATTGTTAAATACCCATTAAAATTAGATAAATAATTAATAAAAATAGCTAATAATTAGATAAAATAAATGAAAACTAAATAGGTAAAATTAAGGTAATTAACTAATATTTAAAATATAAAATGACTAATTATTGAATTAAAATAGCATAAAGTGTACAATTAGGCTATAATTGCAAAATTATTGTAGTTATAGCCAAACAATGCCAAATTGGCTAATTTGTGAAATAATTAAATCCTAATAGGATTAAAAATGATATATTGAGCTAAGAAATACTTTGAAATTACTTGTAATGTAATTTATGAATAATTATTGGATATAAAGTACTGAATAAATTAGAAAAATAAATTGATAATAATATGGAAAATTATGAAAAAATACCAATTATTATAAAAAGAGATTTTGAAGGTTTATATGCAAATTTAAAAAATAGTTTGAGAAAAAATTAGATATCAACAATCACGTATGCGGTCTGCAGAAATGCAAAGTCACCGCATAATTGCACGCCCTGTTGCCAGTTGTTCATCGCAGATCCGTTATGCGGTTTGCATATTTATTATGCGACCGCAGATTGCATCAGAAAATTACTCTAGCAGAATCTTCTCTTGCACTTATGCGGTCCGCAGAAGCGTTATGCGACTGCATAATAGACCGCATATTCCTCTCTTTAAGAGCTGGAACAACTGCTTCAGTCTGCGGTTGGTTTGAGGCTCGCGTATCACTTCTGCGGTCGCAGACCTGCCGCATTTATGCCTTTCTATTGGTTTTTGTCTTCTTTTTGGTGTTCTTGGTTATTCAAGTCTCATACACTGCAAAACACCAAAACTTCATAAGAAATAACTAAAAATGCTTTAAAAGACGAGCTAAAGTCTATGTAATTAGTATCAAAAGTGCCGAAATTCTACGGCACATGACCCACCGTGGGGCTAAGGATAATAGTAGCAATTTGATACAAATTTCCTTAACACACCCTACTTCACACTTGTTCTTTTAAGTGTCTTTGATTTCAGGTCAAAATTTAAAATGTCGAACTCCCAATTGGACCTTCTAAACATGAATGCTGAGTCTGGTCACCATGGTGAGAACAACAACATGGTTCCTGGTAATGAGGTGCCCCTTGCCGATCCTAAAAACATTTCGGCTGCGTAACTGACCGATGCCAATTCATATGTGGCCATTAATGAGAATCTGCCTACCGATCCTGAGAACAACATCCGCGAGGGATTCTGATCGGTACCCCAAAATACGCACAATGATGAAGGAGATGGGATCAACTTGCAGGTGATCTTTGAAATGCTACAGGCTCAACAGGCAGCGATAGCCCAATTGCAGAACCAAAGACGTACTCCTAGTAGAGTTGAGCCCGAACCATCCCGGGAAAACACTCGTAGAAATGAACCAGCCACAAATAGGCCAAATGAAGCTGAATCCGAGACCAACCCTGAGATAATAAAGATGCTTGAGGAATTGACAAAGCACGTAGAAATGGGAGAAAAGAAAATCGAAGCCAACGACAAAAATGTGGAGACCTACAACTCCAGGGTCGACCAAATCCCAGGAGCGCCACCGATACTGAAAGTCCTAGTTTCCAAAAAGTTTGTTCAAAATCCTTTTACTCTGAGCGCAGCTCCGAAGCCGATCCAAAAGAAGTTTCACGTACCCGAAATTCCTAAGTATAATGGAGCAACTGACCCAAATGAACATATGACCTCCTACACGTGTGCCATCAAGAGAAACGACTTGTAAGATGGTGAGATTAAATTTGTCATGCGAAAAAGTTCGGAGAGACCTTCCCAAAAGGAGCTATGATATGGTAACACAACTTACCCCCCAATTCTATTGACTCATTTGCTATGCTTGCAGATACTTTTGTAAAAGCGCACGCTGGAGCCATCAAGGTTGAGACCAGGAAGTCCGACCTTTTCAAGGTAAAGCAAAGAGGTAACGAGATTCTTAGGGAGTTCGTGTCAATATTTCAAATGGAATGGATGGACCTGCCGCCAGTGGCAGATGACTGGGCCAGGCCTTAGCCCAAGGACTCAATACTCGAAGCTCGTTCTCTTCGCAGCAGTTTAAGAAAGATATGATAGAATATCCGGCTGTAACTTAGGTCGATTTGCATAATCGGTATCAATAAAAAATTAGGGTCGAAAATGATCAGCTTAGAGCCCCTTCCGGGTCTGCTTATCCCGTCTGAGATAGTGACAAATCCAAAAGAGACATTGATCGTGAACCAAGGTCAAGTAGAGGTCGGTATCAACCGTACAATGGTGATAATAGGGGTAACGGTTCTGGACAAAACCCTATGAGAAGTGAAGGGAGAAAATATTGAGGTCAAAATCACCGAGGACTCATGAGCAAAAATGGTTTTGACAGGCCAATCGGGCCTAAGAAAGCACCAAGGTTATCAGAGTACAACTTCAATGTCGACGCTACTGCCATCGTATCTTCCATCAGATGCCTCAAAGACACCAAGTGGCCTCGACCTTTACAGTCCGATCCTACCCAAAGAGACCCCAACCTATTGTGTAAGTATCATGGCACTCACGACCACTAAACTGAAGATTGCCGACAGCTGAGGGAGGAAGTAGCCCGGTTATTCAACAATAGACACCTTTGAGAGTTTCTCAACGATCAAGCCAAAAATTATTTCAGGAATAGAGACTCCAATAAGCAGATCGAGCAAGAGGAACCTCAGCACATCATTAACATGATCATCGGTGGGGTCGACGTCCCACAGGGACCAATGTTAAAGTGCACCAAAGTGTGCATCACAAGGGAAATATTGACTCGAGATTACGTGCTAGAGGGAGCCATATCCTTCAACGATGAGGACACTGAGGGCATCGTGCAGCCACACAATGATGGTAACATTTGTACTCATAAATAAATCTCAAGTTAAGCGTGTGTTAATTGATCCAGGTAGTTTGGCCAATATCATCCGATCTAGGGTCGTAGAGTAGCTGGGCCTACAAGACCAAATTGTGTCTGCAGTATGAGTTCTACATGGATTCACCATGGCATGTGAGACCACGAAAGGGGAGATAACCTTACCAGTGAACATCATCGGGACCATTCAGGAAAAAAAATTCTATGTGATCGAAGGAGATATAAGATACAATGCTTTGTTCGGGAGTCTGTGGATTCACAACATGAGGGTAGTATCCTTGACACTACACCAGGCATTGAAATTCCCAATATTAGGAGGATTTAAAACAGTTTATGGGGAGTAACCGGTCGAAAAGGAGATGTTCACGGTCGACGGGGTGATCCAAACTTTTAGCATCAAAGGTTTTGTTCAATCGCCAAGGGGGAAAACAAATAGCAACCACCGACACCGGCCCCGATCGAACTAGAGAAGCAGTGGACGGGTAAGGATGATGACTACGGATTCCCCAGATCTTTCATAGTCCCGGATGATTCTGACGCTACCAAATCAATGGTTGAAGAGCTAGAGCAAGTCATATTAATCGAGCATCTGCCTGATCATAAGGTATACCTGTGTACGAGGTTAAATCCCGAGCTCAGGAAAAAATTCATTAAATACCTTATCGCTAACATAGATTGTTTCACTTGGTCCCACCTTGATATGACATGGATCCCGTCAGAAATAACTACTCATAAGATGATCCTGGATCCGAAGTTCCACCCGGTCAAATAGAAAAGGAGGCCTCAGTCTGAAGTGAAGCATGCATTCATCAAAGACGAGGTATCTAAACTCCTTAAAATAAGGCCCATTTGGGAGGTTAAGTACCTGGATTGGTTTAGAAAACATAGTGGTAGTCCCTAAAAGGAATAAATTATGAATGTGTATAGACTACAAAGACTTGAATAAGGCATGCCCCAAGGACTCTTTCCCTTTGCCCAACATCGATCGCATGATCGATGCTACGACCGACCATGAGATCCTCAATTTTCTCGATGCCTATTCCGGGTACAACCAAATTTAGATGGATCCAGGCGATCAGGAAAAAACATCCTTCATCACTAAGTATGGCACCTACTGCTATAACGTAATGCCATTCAGAATAAAAAATTCTGGTGCCATTTACCAACGCCTAGTAAATCGAATGTTTGAAGAGCAAATAGGAAAATCAATTAAGGTTTACATTGACGATGTGTTAGTTAAGTCCCTACGTGCAGAGGACCATTTGAAACATTTGTAGGAAACCTTCAACATATTGAAGAAATACAATATGAAGCTGAACCAAGAGAAATGTACATTCGGAGTCAGGTCTGGGAAATTCCTTGGATTCATGGTGTCCAATCGGGGAATTGAAATTACTCCCGATAAGATCAAGGCCATCGAGGACATCACCCTTGTGGACAATGTTAAGGCTGTTAAAAGGTTAACTAGGTGCATAGCCGCTTTTCATCTCGAAGTCCTCCGACAAGAGCCATCGGTTCTTCTCACTATTGAAGAAAAAGAATAACTTCTCATGATTGTAGTGCCAACAAGCCTTGGAGGAACTCAAGCGGTACCTCTTGAGCCCACTTTTGCTTCATACTCCAAAGGCAGATGAACAGTAAGTGGAGTCCTGGTTCGGGAAGAAGAAGGTACATAATTCCCAATCTATTATGTTAGCAAAACTCTAGGCTAGGCTGAAACTACGTATCCTCACCTAGAAAAAATGGCGCTCGCTTTGCTAAGAGCCTCTAGGAAGATAAAGCCATATTTTCAATGCCATCCCATATGTGTTGTAGCTACTTACCCATTGAGAAACATAATGCATAAACCCGAGCTCTCGAGACGATTGGCCAACTTTACGCCGGCCCTAATGCTCGAGGTTGAAAGGGAATTGCTGTTAAACTCGGGGACTTTCTTGAGAATCTTGACCCTCTTTATGGATGGTGCCTCGAACGCGAAGGGTTCCGAACTTGGCATCGTGTTGAAGCAACCGACAGGTAATGTAGTTAGACAATCTATTAGGACTGTAAAATTGACTAACAACGAGGCTGAATATGAGGCCATGATTGCAGGTCTTGAACTGGCTAAAAGCCTTGGGGCCGAGGTGATCAAAGCTAATTGTGATTCCCTCCTCATGATGAACCCGGTCAATGGAACGTGTGAAGTCAAAGAAGAACATATGCGAAGGTACCTGGGTAAGCTACATGTGACATTATGTCAGTTCAAGGAATGAACTTTGCAACATGTACCTCGAGATTAAAATAGCGAGGCCGATGCTCTTGCTAACTTAGGATCGTCAGTCAACGATGATGAATTCAACACGGGAACGGTTGTAAAACTCATGAAATCGGTAGTGGAAGAAGGCCACATCGAGATAAACTCGACAAGCTTAACTTGGGACTTGGAGAAACAAATATATAGATTACCTGAAGATTGGAAAACTGCCCTTGGATCCTAAAGAATTGAGAGGTTTGCATAGAAAGGCGGCCCAGACAGGTTGTCCGAAGACGGTACCCTATTCAGGAGAACATTCGATGGCCCACTCGCCATATGTCTAGGACCAAGAGATACTTGAGTACGTTTTGAGGGAAGTCCATGAAGGCACCTGCGGAAATCATTCGGGCACCGAATCATTGGTTCAGAAGGTAATCAGAGCCGGCTACGACTGGATCGACATGGAAAAGGACGCGAAGGAGTTCGTGAAAAAATATGACAGATGTCAGAGGCATGCTCCGATGATTCATCAGCCCGGGAGCTGCTGCATTCAGTCTTGTCATCCTGGCCATTCATGAAATAGGGAATGGGCATTGTTGGCCCCTTGCCATGGGCACCTGGTAAGGCTTAATTTATATTATTTATGACCGACTATTTTTCCAAATAGGTGGAAGGGCATTTGAGAAATTCAGGGAGAAGGAAGTTATTGATTTCATTTGGGACCATAAAATATGCCGGTTCGTAATACCAACCGAGATCGTGTGTGACAATGGGAAGCAGTTCAGTGGAAGCAAAGTGAGCAAGTTTTTTGGGATCATAAGGTCAAAATGATCCTATCAACACCCTATCACCCAAGTAGGGACGGAAAAGCGGAGTTCACAAACAAAACCATACTCCAAAACCTCAAAAGAGGTTGACCGACGTTAAAGGAAAATGGAAGGAAATTTTTCCTGAAGACCTATGGGTATATCGTATGACCTAAAAATCCATTACCGGGGCCACCCGGTTCTCGTTCTCTATGGTGCCAAAACTCTAATACCAGTTGAAGTAGGAGAACCGAGTCTTAGGTTCTGATATGCGACCGAAAAGTCAAATGACGAGGCCATGAGTACGATCCTGGAACTATTAAACAAGAGGCGCGAGGCCTCCCTCATTCGATTGGCTACCCAAAAATAATGGATCGAGAGGTATTACAATCGAAGGGCCAAAACCTGAACAAAGGGAAGCTGGGACCGAATTGGGAAGGTCCATATCGAATTATCGAGATCGCCGGCAAAGGACCATTCAAACTCGAAGTAATGAACGGTGAGCGACTACCGAACAACTGGAATGTAACCCACTTAAGACCCTACTACTGTTAAGGTACTCTAAGGCCCCGTAATTTTTTTTTCTCAAAAACCCAAGATCTCGTAGCGCCAAGTTAGGAATATGTGTTAGAAATCTGTAAAAAGCGAGCCGCAGTTCAGACCCTTCAGATTGATCTGTGCATTAAAGAGTTAAGGAATAATATTTTTCAGAAGCGCACATTTTTGCGGTCCATTATGCGATCGCATAATAGCTATGCGGACCGCATAGTCACCGTTGAGTCAGACAGTTTGATGGTTAATTTTGAGGTCAACTATGCGGCCAATTATGAGATCATATAATCAATATGCGAGCTGCATAGTCATCACATAATCTCCTTGGAATTTTGCAAGGGGCAGTTCTGCGGTGCATTATGCGACCACAAAATAGGTATGCAGACCGCATTCTTGTCGCATACCCGGGCAGTTTGTTCATGTTTTGGGGGCCATTTTTGCGGTCCCTTTTGCGGGCCACATGTCAATTATGCGATCGCAGATTGTGTTGGGGCTCCTATTTTCTAACTTTTAAAACACGACCTCATCCCATTAAAAACACCCCATTAGACTTCTTTTATGCTATTTTACTGCAAATAGAGTGAGAGATGGAGTTCTAGAGGGAGAAACTAACTCTCACCAAGTTACTACAATCCTTGTCCAAATCTTTGAAGATTATCAAGTAAAATTTCTGGGCCTTTATCCTAAGAGGTAAGAACTTGTGCCCTAATCCATGATTTCAAAATTTCAATTAAAATAAGTGATTAATAAGTGGGTTCATGGGTATAAGGATTGATTATCTTGCATGCATGAGTGATAATGGGGTATGGGGAGATTATGAGTTAAAAAGATAGCAGTTGGGGTGTAAGATGATAAAAATCTCTCACAAAAGGGTCCTAAAATCACAATGCACACTTAGTGCTCGATAATATACTCAAATGAGCTAGAATCTTAACCATGTCTCTAATTTTGGTTCAACTTGTAATTCTCATAAAATAGATTGAAGTGCTAAGAGTTCCGGAATTTTGTAAGAATTTAAGGAAAACTCTATTGAGGTATGTATGGCTAAAACCCCCTCTTCTTAGAAATTGAGCTCCGTTGGTGTATACGCAAATGTTGTAAGGCTGAAATTGGATTGATGAATTGATTGCTATTTCACATGAATCGGTTTTGCAATTATATATATGTGAAAGGTGTGCCTCAATATGTTCAATATAATATTCTTGATAATTTAAAGATGTGCGAAGAATATGAACCATGTGTTGAAATGCCTAGACTTCAAGTCAAGATTAAAACTAAGATTGTCATGCCAAATATGTGAAATCTTATCTATACTTACAACTTGAATTGCTCTTGTATGTGCCTATTATCCTAAATTGCAAGGTTAACATTGAAAGTGAAAATGATGTGAAACGTGGCCTAGTGCCAAGTATGATGTGATAATTGTGGCCCCAAGTGCTCACGAATTGATATATGTGTAATAAAGACTGAGATGAGATGATTAATGAAAAAGGAACAACATCTTGGGAAGAAGGACTAGCCAATCGGGCCGTGATCGGATGCCATGCGGCACACATGGTGGTATTGTGCTGATATTGAATCCAAAAAATGAGAATGAGATGGTGATTGAGATACATGTCTCAAATGAGACAACCTAGCCAATCGGGTCATGATCGGACTCCGCACAAGAAAGTGGTGGTATTATGAATGATGAAGAATAGTATTAAATGCCCCAACCTAAAGCTATGGAAATTATGTGAAAGTTATATGATTCTTTTATTTGATAATGTGGTGTTCGTTTAAAGCTTTTGATTGTTCTTTGTGATTTCGTTGTTCTTGTATGATAGTTCTTTCTAATGAGATGATGTTTAGTTATACATACTAGTACTATTCCATGGTACTAATGCCCCTTTTGCCAGGGGCGCTACATTTTTGAATGAATGTAGGTGGTTCTATAGCGGACAGTGCCGATCGCAAGTAACGGAGTATCCTCCTCTCAGAAGTCTTGGTGAGCCCCTTTCCTTCAGGGGTTATGCTGTACACCTTTTGTTATAAAATTTCCACTTTTGAGGTACAACCGGGGCCTTGTTGCCGGAGTTATCATAGCTGTCTTTTATATCCTTAGAGGCTCCGTAGACGTTTGTGTCAGTTATGTTTGGGTATTAGATGGGTTACTAGACTATGTTGTAATTCTAAACTCTTGTTTCCTCTAAACTGTAATTGCATAATGTTTTGGGAATATAACTATGGTTTAAGGGTTATAATAGAAAATGAACTAGCGATGTTGTATGAATGATCTTTCTTACTGTCTAATTTAAATGAAAGCATGATTTCTTGATCATAGTGAGTTGGGTAGAAGGTGTCAAAAGGCTTGCGCAGTTGGGTTCACTCGATTGAGCGTCGGTCGCGCCTCCCGAGGTTGGCGCGTGATAGGTACGACCCTATTTATTTCTTTTTTACATATATTACGAATTTGACTAACACTTGCAGGTAACAATCAAGGAATGATGAAACTTTTAGGCATGCAATCACGCGTTGCACTCTTTTTCTCTTGAACCGGTTTTGTCCCAAGTGGGTTTTCTGGCAAGGTTTTTAACGAGGCAACAGTGGATCGTGCTAACTTATAACTGAAGACCGGTTATGAACCGGAGTCAAGTATTACATCAACAGTATACGATCCTTCTCTATGATTGGCCTCGAATACTGTGGGCCATCACCATCGGATAATGATTTTATCAAGGAAAGTTACTTTGTGCTAGAACAGTCTGGGCTTGGTGGATAGGATTTATTGTAAGGGCCAATCAGTCAAATGAACCGTGCCCACATAGACCACTCAAGCCATAACACGAAGCTTATACACATTTGCTATCTTGTATGTTGCGCGCAGAAATTAAAGAAAGTTTCTACCTTGCAGATAAATATTTTGTCTCTTAAAAACTGCTACACACTGTTCCTTAAAGACATCGAGCCTAAGGGCCACCTCTATCCGAATCTAAGAGATCACCCCCATTCAGGGACAGTCGTCCAAGGCAAACTCGGACGACTTGGGCTACGAAGCCCGGGGGCATAAAACCTATTAGGTAGTGCCCGAACTTTAAAGGCTACGGCGATCCCAATTCAGGGACTGTTGTCCTGGGCAAGCCCGAATGGCTTGAGTATCAAAGTCTGGGGTAATAAGCCCATTGGGAAACACTAGAACTTTAAAGTCTACGGCCATCCTAGAATGGCTTGGAGACGTCCGAAGATCGTAACCAAAACATAAGGCCTCCAAAATTTCTAAACCGGTTCAAAGGCTACCCTCGGCAAAATCGTAATTTAAAATAATTCTAAGTAAGCACTTTAGGAAAAGCTTCCGGTCAGACCAAGCCCCCACGTGTCTTAAGAAAAATTATATCGAGAACAAGCTTTGTTCGAACATATGAACAAGACCTAATTATTACGTGCTAAGGAATTCAAAATCTTTGCTATCATAAAGAAACAGGAAGAAAGAAACAAGCTTGAAAATTGTCGAAGGTAAAAAAGAGCCTTGTATATATATATCTTTACAAAGGCCAAACAGCCTCAACAAAAAATACAAAAGTACAAGAACGAAGAAAAATCTACAAGGCACCTAAGCCTAATCTTTGCTGGAGCCCGCCTCATCACCAGGACCATCAGGGTCTTCTCCACCCTCAGACCTGCTAGAATCCTCGGAGCCTTCTTCGTCCTCGGGATATGCCAACTTATTGGCCTTGACTTCAAGATTTTTAACATTTTCAATATCGGTCGATAAGTCGAAACCCCGTGCATGAACTTCCTCGAGAGCCTCCATTCGAAACTGCCATTTCACGTAGTCAGCAATAACTTTCAGGCGGTCTTGGGCAGCCTCGACATCATATTTGTACTAGGCCACCATCTTTTCACCATTGGCCCTGGTTATTTTCGCCACTGACTTGGCTGCCTTAAGCTCCTTAGCAAGGGTATCCCGTTCAGCGACAACCTAGCCCAGTTGAGACTGAAGGTTTTTGATTTTTTGGGATCGAGACTCAACTTTCTCCCTCGCCAATCGATGTTGGGTCTCCGCCGAGGCAAGCTGTACCCGGCCAGTCTCCTTTTCTGAAGCCAAGCGATCCATCTTGCTTTTCCATTCTTCAGCCTCGGCCGTAATCACGTCCATCTCGGCTTGGAGTTGGCGATCCGGTTAAGCTTCAGTTGGACCTGCGGGTTTTCACCGTTAGTCGCCATGTCTAGCTCGTCATCACTAACTTCAAAAATCTTTACCTGTTCCACCAAGTTGGCATGTTCTTTTTGAGCCGCATCCAACTCGGCTCGAAGGCTCTTGGCTTCTCCTTCGATTTGCTTGCTGAGAATCTTATACATGTCCCTCTTCTCAGCAAGCTCTTTTACTTCGACCTCGATTTGACTAAGCTCGTCTCGGTACTAAAGAAAGGTCTCGTGGTGAAGCGTTGAGGTCTGTAAAATAAGGAAAGGAAAAAGCATTAGAGTCCTCAAAAATTGAGTCTGAAAACCAAAGAGTATGATAACACCTTACCCGGTTCAGTGCCTATTGTGCCTCGTTGAACAAGCATGGCGTATCCACATCGTTCATTTTTGCTTGGTCTTCTTTGGTTACCAGGCACCAGAGGTAACTAGTTATCTCGACAGGGGTAGAGAGAACCCAAGCATCCTCTAGAACGATAATAATAATTGATCGCTTCCGACCAGGGTCTGAGCTTGGGCGGGGAACCATTTAACCAACCTCGGGCTCGAGTTAGGCCCGCCAACCTCCGAAGATGAACTTTTCCTCGGTACCTCTAAGTCACCCAACCTGATGACGTATTCTAGGGCGATGGAGTCCACGCCGTCAAAAGCAGCGAAGGACACCGTTCGCTCTGTGAGCCCCTTCGTTGGGTCTCCCTCTCACCGTTCGGGCCTTGTTGAACATAGACTCGGTAAATGAAGGTGATCCGATAATATCTACCATACCGAGTGCCTCTTTCGGGGCATTACCGGTATCCCGGGAAGTCTCCGCCCCAACCTCTTCATTAACCTCCCTAACTTTAGGGAGATCGGCCTCATGGGTCTCTTGTTTAACAACCTCCTGCTCTTCGGGGGCCGACAGGTTGTGGGCCGCAAAATGCTCTTCCTCCTCGAACTCATCCTTAAGGTCGTACAACAAATCCGAATCTAGTGCTCGATAGGTGGATCTCTCATTTGGCTTACGAGCCAGTCTTCTCTTTGGTTTTTTCTTCTCTGAGCTCGGGGAGCCCAGAGCCTTTAGTTTATGCTTTTTCTCTCCTATTGCAACCCCTAGTTGCCGCAAGGCAGAGGAGTCAACGGGCAAGTCCTCATCCCCAACCGGAGGTCTAAGCTCGACGGCCTTAGGAAAACCTGCAAAAAGAAAATAAAGGAAATTAGAACAAGATGCTAGAAGAAGAAGCACAATACGACTTGTTCGGGAAAGAAATCTTACCATGGGAAAGGGCCTCCCAATGACCCTTAGAGAGTTTGCACCACGAGCACTCGGAGTAGGACATCCGTAACACAATACCCATGATCCACTCCTTGAGCCGAGGAATAGCGTTTGGAACTCGAGCAAGGGCTTTACCACAACAAACACCGATGAGAAAAGGGAAGATAAAACATAAAATTGACGTTTAAGAGTAATAGACTTACGTGATATGTTCTGCTTCTCAGGGAACGACCTCCACTTGGTAGGTATCAGGTCGGCGATCTTCACCCGGACAAAGCGTCCTTGCCAACCCTAATCCCCGACCACTTTAATGCTTGAAAATGGAGCTTTTCTAGCCTGGCGTACAAACTTTATAAGTCCCCTACAGAAGATTTGGGAACTGTACAAGTGAAGTTGATAATTGATGGTGAAGGTACACGAATAAATTTTGTTCACAAAGAATCGAAGGAGGATCACGATCCTCCACAACGAGGGATGAATTTGGCCGAGGCATACATTATACCTCCTGCAAAATCTGAGGTGACCGGGTCTACTAGGCCCAATGTAAATAGATAAGTGTAAACACTCGATATCCCTCAACATGGGTGGTAATGGTCTCCTCGGAATCGGGGACCCCTACATCCTTGTCGGCCCAGTTGCAGTCCTTTCGGACTGTGGGGAGGTCCTCTTTGGTGATCGAGCAAATATATCTCGAGGCCTCCTTACATCGACCCTGCACCGAAGAAGGCTTCTCAACCTTGAAGTGGTTAGTGACCGAACAACCCCCGGGATTGAACATCTTTAAGGGAGGTTCATCGACTGGTTCACTGGTAGCCATGTCAACAGCGGACCTCTCTATGTCGACCATATCGGGAACGGTCTCATTGATTTTAGCAGTTGGTCAGGAAGTAGAAACGCCCTTTTGGGGAACGGATTTAGAGGTTTTGGCCATTATTATCTGAAAAAAGCTTGAAAAGAATAGAAAGTTGAAAGTTTAGATATGTTGGCTTGGGTAGAGAATGAGTGAAAGCTTGCAATTTACTGAGGAACCTTAAGTGACAAAGGTAAAAATTACTAGAGTATAAGAAGAGTGGGTAATGGAATCCTAAAGGCACGAAGGTAGAAGATTGAACGTAAAGTAAAAAATGAATGAAGGAGAGAATATTTACAGGGGCTCTACGACGTTTCGCGTCTAGGGATAACCAACAGACGGCTGGCACGCAAGTGAGGTCATAATGACATGACTGACGAGATGTTTCAGGTTTTTTGTCATTTCTGTGACAGCGTATTAAAGACAGAATCGAGGAGCTCATGTCGTTTCTCGTCAACTTACTCTCCGAGAAACAATGGGACTATCTGTATATAGATAAAACTGATCTCGTGGCATACCTCGACTTTCGATATGATAAACCGAGCCAGAGATGTGATGACAAGGGACCAGAATCGAGGCTAGGGTCTCATAGAGTTAGAGCCGGGGGCAGGACGCCCGCCCTAGAGAATGTCGTGGCCATGATCTGGGATCGGCTTGTGTCGTTACGCAGTCGTCTTTGTTTGAGTGCATCAAAACTCGCCAGTATGATGATCTACATTTTTTGGTGTTTAAGGATGCGATGCAGCGAGATGGTGCTAAGAAGGTGGTTAATGGGGAGGATGGTGTTATGCTACTTCATAGGCGGATTTGTGTTTCTAATGTTGATGGTTTAAGAGACTTGATTCTTGAAGAGGCTCACACTGCGAGGTATTTCATTCATCCAGATGCTATGAAGATGTATCGTGATTTGAAGCAGTATTATTAGTGGCAGAGGATGAAAAAAGACATTGTCGAGCATGTGTCATGTTGTTTGAATTGCAAGCAAGTGAAGTATGCGCATCAGAAACTGGGTGGTTTGCTTAAGAAAATAGATATATTGGAGTGGATGTGGAAGCGCATTACTACGGACTTTGTGGTAGGCTTGGCACTGACCTTGAGGAACGTTGATGCTATTTGGGTCATTGTGGATAGTTTGACTAAGTCTGCACATTTAATTCCGGTTATGACTTCTTACACTCTAAGAGAGATTTTTTCAAATCTACATTAGAGAGATTGTTTGTTTGCACATGTTTCTATTACTATCATTTCATATCGGGGTACTCAATTCATATTGCACTTTTGGAGGGGTGTTAAGCGAGAGCTGGGTAGTAGGTGGAGCTTAGCACTACATTCCACCCATAGACAGATGGGAAATCCGAGCGTACTGTTCAAATCCTTGAGGATATGTTTTGAGAATGTGTTAGTGAAGTTAAAGGCCATTGACCAACTTTTACCATTTGCGAAGTTTTCTTAAAACAACAACTACCAGTCCAGCATTTTTCAGATGGCTTCGTATGAAGCCTTGTATGGTAGGTGGTGTCAGTCTTCTATTGTTTGGTTTGAGCCTGGTGAGGCTAGGTTATTGAGTACTGATTTAGTTCATGATGCTTTGGAGAAAGTGAAGTTGATTCAGGCGGGGCTTCACACAACACAATCCAAATAGAAGAGTTATGCGGATAGGAAGGTCCCTGATGTGGCTTCCATGGAGACTGAGAAGGTTCTTATTAGAGTTTCACCTATGAAGAGCGTGATGATATTTGGGAAGAAGGGCAAGTTGAGCCCTAGGCATATTGGCCCATTTGAGGTTTTATTTGAGTTGGTGAGGTTTCTTACAAGCTTGCTTTGCCACCCAGCTTGTTGAGAGTTCATCTGGTATTTCATGTTTCCATGCTCCGAAAGTATCATGAAGACAAGTTGTATGTTTTGGACTTTAGCACGGTGCAGTTAGAAGAGAGTCTGGCTTATAAGGAGGAGCTAGTGACCATTTTGGATAGGCAAGTTTGAAAGTTGAGGTCAAAAGGGATCGCATCGGTAAATGTGCTTTGGAGAGGCCAACCGAGTGAGGCGGATACTTGGGAGACCGAGTCAGATATGCCGAGTAGCTATATACACCTTTTTGAGCAACTCAGGTATGTCTCTAAACCCGTTCGAGAACGAACGCTTGCTTAAGAGGTGGAGAATGTAACGACGCGACCAGTCATTATGACTATTAGAGCCCCATGCCCATATTTGATGCTTCTCGTATACTTTTTTTTTTGATTTTTTATGACTTGGTGGGATGGTTGATTTGGTTTTAAGAAGTTTTGCCCGCCGAGCAGCCAAGATGAGGCATGTTGACAACATAGTGGTACTTAATGGAGGAAGAATTTTAGAGGAAGGCACCCATGATACACTTATGGCAAAAAATGGCTCGTATGTTGTATGTACGCTTGATGCAACCTCACTTCGGGAAGGGATTGCGTCAACAGTGACTTTGTTAAACAGAAATGATGAGAGCCTCTAGTATCTGTAATCATACTTTATGTCGCTGATGAACTTGCCAATTTTCCACCATGTTGGGAACCGCGGCAGACTCCCTCCAAAATGGTGATCCGCTACTTGGAAAAGATGATAAAGATATCTGATCATCTGTTTTAATAAGGAAGGTTCAGGCAGTGAAACTGATAGTTTGAATGATCCATTCCTCAAATTAGTTGAGGAAGGGTTTTTTTTGCATTCCGTAGATAGGATGTCGAAACATATTCTTTTGGAGGATTGGGATTATTTCTTGTCTCCTCAAGGTATATTTGGTTTGTTATTTTAGAGTTGAAAGGAGTGTAGCCATAGCTTTGATTATCGATTTTTCCTTCTTTTCCCTCTCTATTCTTTTGGGGTGTGTTGTAGTTTAGTTTCTCTGTTCATTTTTTCTACTGAAGTTCCCCTGGCCATTGTGCTATATATTTTTCTTACATGTTAGTTGTAGAAAGCTGGAAAATAATTGAAACACATACATTGTAATATTTGGTTACTTGGTTTGGGAAACATTTTTGTAATTTCATTGAATTGCCTTTGCCCAGACATTGAATGATGTATTCATTGCAAGAGGATATATAGAATCCATGACACTATATGATTGCCTGCCTCAGATACAGGTTGAGAGCAATTCTAGATCATGTCCAGCACCTGAAAAGAGTCAGCCACCACTTTAAGTTTGTTACGGAATTTTCTCCATCGCCTTTCATTTGCTCCCACGATTAGTGTGTAGTATCTCCCTGTACAAAAAATTCTTAATTTGAAAGAAGGCAGAAACTAAAAAAAATTGTGATGTCAATTGGTTAGTGGTTACCATTTCCAATTGCTATGGTAGCGAATGCTGCCCGAGAAAAATTTGGAGATGTCAATACATATTCAAAGGTGCAATAATTTTTACCATCCGTACTTCTCTACATCAGTTATAGAAATAACGTCAACACGTATTCAAAGGAGCTGTTCATCTAATACTAATAGAGAGAGATCATTAATTATACCTCCCTCATTTCCATTATGTTTGCCACCTGATTTGGTGCAGAGTAAACATGTTTTACCAGGTTGGCCACAACCTTTTGGAAGAAAATAAATCAGCAAGCAGCACATACATATTTTTATTGCATCTACATACATAGAAATATTTACCTCTTCTATTGGCCCTAAATCATGGATATCTGATTTATCAGATGGTATAAAACTTAGTCGGACATTTTGCAGTTGTAGATATCTGTCCTTAAATGCAGAATCGTGACCTCTGAAATCAAATTCCTGTCCGTGTTTCCAATTCCAAGTCAAAGAAAATAATTTCAAATAATTTAAAAAGTCACATACATACATACCCTCCAATCTGATGGATAGTAATATGAATATCCATCTTGTTTGTCAACAAAGATTTCATAGTTTTCTGGTTTTCCTGCAGACACCATCTGATAGTAATCGTCCAAAAGATCGCTCAATCTAATTATAACAGAGTGAGTACGTACCTTGAGCCAGAAGGGGACTCGTGGGTAATAAAAGAGCTCCTACTCCCAATAAAAATGCCCTCCTCATCCCACTTCCTGAAACAAAGTAATTCAAAAACACTATACGATTGATATATATAAGCTTTTACCTCAAAGATAATTGACTTACTCTCTTGATGAGAAAATGTGTTTTCTGATGCTGAGCATGCGATAATGTTCGCATGCCTATTCAGAGTGTTCGCTTCAGCACTGGCCCTATTAGTTATCGCTGCCGAGGGAAGACTCACTGAGAGTGAAGTAGCTGCCATTTTTGCAGATTTTTTTTTTCCTTCTCATAAAGTGTGGGATATAGATATATAGTGTTCTCTTTGATTGGTTCACAATTAAACGCATGTTTAGAATTATTTTCCTTTTGCTTTTTATTTTTTCCTTTACAGGATAAGATGCAAATAAATCGAGAGGATCACGTTTCTTGCCAAGGTTCATTGGGCTCCGGAAGTGCACAGATAGCCCATTTCGGCAACCCAATTTAAGTCATGGCTGAAGTTCATAAAATTTTGCAAGTTTAGCCATTTTGGAAACAACTTCAAACATTTGGGACTCAATTTGCAAAAAATTGCTTCTAAAATTATAAATTTCGTCTGAAGTTGGAAGGTCGCACACGTTAATGAACTTTAAGTACTTATGCATCAATTTCAGTTATATAGCTGAACTTCAAGCACGTATACATGAAGTCTATGCATTTCATGTCTCTCATGTCCATGCATATGAAGTTTGGCCGGCCAAGGTCAAACTTCAAAATCAATTTTTCTGAAGTTTGAACTATCAATTTTTATCGCTACCAATATTTTTAAGCTTTTTCAACAACAACTCCTTGATTTAAACTCAATTTCCATAATCAAAATTTAAGATCCACTTCTTCAAGCTTGCAAATATTTTAAAGTTTTTTCAATAATACTCACTTGATTTAAACTCAATTACGATATTCGAATTTCATGACTGACTTTTTCAAGTTTGCAAAAATGGTGATCTTTTCATATTTGAAACTCAAGACCCACTTGCTTTATAATTGTTTACCCCTTAAAATTGGATAACAATTAAACTTATAATGTGATTTTAAGGATACGCACTACTAGAAATCCGGGGGAAAACGACCGTAAAAAGCGACCAGAGTTGGTCGTTATTGGGCTAAAAAGCGACCAAAAAGCGACCACAGGGGCCTGGTAGCTATATTGATGGTCCCTTTTATTTAGGGACCAAAGTTGGTCACTAATTAGCGACCAACTTTGGTCTCTAAACTAAATGGACCAATTTTTCCGGATATTGACTATAGAGACCAACTTTGGTCGCTTTATTAATTTAATAATATAAATTTGGCGACCAAAGTTGGTCTCTAAATATAAAATACGTTATTTATTTATTTATTATTAATCATTAAAAAGCGACCAACTTTGGTCTCTAATCCAAATATTATATTTTAAAATCTGGAAACTAGAGACCAATGTTGGTCGCTTTTTTATTCAATTATTTATTTATTTTATTAAACTAGCGACCAACTTTGGTCCCTAAATACATGAATTTAATTTATTTTTTAAATATTAGCAGCCAACTTTGGTCGCTATATCACCAGAAATTTTATTTTTTTAATGAAATAGCGACCAAGTTTGGTCGTTTTTTGTAGAAATCTGGGTATATAGCGACCAACAAGGTCGCTATTCTCCAGAAAATTATTTTTTTTAACATGAAAAGCGACCAAATAGAGACCAACTTTGGTCGCTTTTCTGTGTATTATTTTGGCAGACACTGCCTGTTTTGGCAGCTACACCACCTGCCAGTCATACCAAAACCCTAACAAGCAACAACAACAACAATTCAAACAACAATTCCAATAACAATACCAAACAACAACCCAACAACAACAACAACAACAACACAAAAACAACATTAAAAACTACATTAAAACCAAGAAAGTGTAAATTTTAATAGAACTACCAAACTAAGTTAACTCTTATTATAACCCAATGGAAAACAAATTGTATTTGTCTAGTTCAAATTGTCTAAAATTCATTCATTGTTTGGTACATCATTATCATCACCGTCTGATGAAGTTTCATCATCATCACGGTATTGAGAAGGGTCTACTTGTCGATGACGGGAAGAATGATCACCGGGAGGACGGGAGGAACGACCACTTGGAGGACGGGATGAACGAGCACGGGGACGGGCAGCCTCTGGCGATGATGGCCGAGACCGGGGAATCGAAAAATATCCAGCTAGGAGATTTTTGATCTGATCTTGCATGCTTTGGCACTGAGCGACCACGCCAATATACTAAGCATCTCTAAGATTTTCTCTTTCCTTGGACGCTTCTAGCTCGGATGTGAGCTTTGTCACAGTCTCCCGCATAGCGGAGAGGCTCTCCCTATCAAGTTGCTCGGCTTGCGAGGAAGTCCCTATTCCTTGCATTCCATACCTATAGCGATGGAATATCTTAGTAGGAAGGCCGTATACCTTCCCCATTTTGGACCGCCTGCAGTCCGCGTCCATAGTCTTTCAACATCCTCGGCCGAATGTTGGAATGACGCGCCCGACTCATTAGATGGCTGGCTGCGTATGAATTCCTCAGCTTCAACTCTGAAGCGATCCTATAAGAAAAAGTAAATTCAATTAGTATTTCAAAATTTACATAAAAGTAAATGAAAATACTTAATGAAAAGTGAAAACTTACATGTACAGTCGAGGCACGTCCCTCGACCCGCCTTTCTTGATCCGTCTCTTTCTTCTTCTTCACAATATGAGTCTTCCTGAATAGCTCATCTTGGTTCATCGGACGGCCCAACTTCTTTTCCTGAAAACTCATAAATTTTAATTAATAAATAGAATAGATATACTTTGAAAATTAAAATAAATTAAGCAATTACGTACCATTCTTCTTTTTATCGTCCCCTGGCTGACCGCACCTCCAGTGTGCAATGATCCTCCCTTCTCAGATGCGCGAGCTTACTTTACCTTTTCGCTCTTCTGTAAGAACTCTGCAGTAAGCCATTGCCTTTGCAAATCATCCCAAAACTCCTGAAGCAACCAGCCAGGCTTCTGGTTCAGCTGTCTAGCTATGGAGAAAGAATGCGACAACCGTTTGCGAGCTTTGAGATTAAAATTTGTAGCCACGTCCGCGCTATACTGGTGTTCCCATACACACTTGCTCTGTATTTCAAAAGTTAAATATTATATGGAAATATTATAAATATAAATAATTATACTGCTTAAAAGAACATTTATACCTTAAATTCATTGAAAATTGCCTCCTTCAGTGAGAATGGGAATTCACGCCAAGACGCATAAGAGGTATCATAAAGCTTTCTGGTTGCTTTGGTGATTATCCTCGTAGTAATATTACTCGGGAGGAACCTGCAATTTAATAAATAAAACAAATTAATATCTTAGTAAAAACTGTACAAAAAAATAAACATAAAAATAACAAATAACTCTTACCCATCACCCTCAGGGACTATGATGATCCTGCCATACTGATCATAATGCACCTCCTCGTCAGTAGCAGTAGCAGCATCATCGTCCGAAACATGTGTATCAGAGGCATGTGTGGAATGAGTAGGGGGGTCAGAGCTACTATCCCGCAAGCGAAGGCCTCCAATAGGTGGAGTCGCTGATGACGATAGATGTGATCCCTGTGACTGCGACATAGCTGCACGGATCGCAAGTGGCTGTGATACTGACTGCTGTGACCCGAGTGGCTGTGACCTGACTGGCTGTGATCCATGTGGCTGTGACATGGATCGATGCGATCCATGTGATGCTGCTGGGTGGGATCCACGTGGTAGTGAGGCAGGTGGACTGTATGTCGGACGCACAGTCCGATGGCCCTGTAAAGAAACACCCAGGGTCTGCACGAAGGTGTAGGGATGGTGATGTTGTGGCAACTCAGTATAGCCATGGGGTAGAGGCTGTGGCATAGTGATAGGCAAATCAGAAGATGGTGGAAAAGATTGATGAGTAGTATCTTCTACCCTCCTCCTTTGCTTCCTAGCCTTTTCTCGACCCCGAGAACCACTACCTTCATTGTTACCTCGACCCTGCCTGTCATCTGCATAGTATAATACATATTTAGATTGAAACATATAAGGAAACTATCTATAAACGAGAGTTATCGAAGAAACCAACTTTTTAAAGCTCATCAACGTATTCTTCCTCGTCAGAGAATTCTTCTTCCTCACTAGTTTGAGCTTCATCAGTTGATTCTTCTTCCTCGTTTTCTATAATTCTTACTTCATTTATATCAACTTCTTCCAATATGTGTTTAAGATGTTCCAAATCATTTTCTAAAAGTTCGTCCACTATTTGGTGAACACTGGAGATATCGTTTTGATATGCAACATCCAACACATTCTCGACTTCGACCCTACCTACAGGCTTAGTTTTGATTACAACCCACCAATCAGACTTATTCCGCCGAAATGGATAAGGAGCATAATACACTTGCCTAACATTATGTGCAATTATGAAAGGATCATAGCAATCTTACTCCCTCGTATGATTAACCTCAATTATGTTATATTGATTGTGTACTCTCGTACCTCTTGTTGGATTTGGGTCAAACCACTTGCATCTAAAGAGAATAATTTTCTTAAATGGCCTACCTGAATATTCTAGTTCTATTATTTCTTTGAGCACACCATAATAATCAATATCTCCAACTTGGTTGCCATCACCACCTTGAACCCACACCCCACTGTTGTTGCTTTTTTTATTTTTAGAGCAACCCTCTATATGAAACTTATAACCATTCACAACGTACTTGGAATATGTTGTGACCTCAACCCCAGGTCCCCAAGATATATCTTTCAAAAATTGATTTACACCATTATTTGGATCATTTACCTACATATTGTTAACAAAATTCATAAGTTAGCATAACTTCCAAACATTGTTTACCTACATAGTGTTAGAATATTTTAAGGATATACTTAAAAATTGTTTGAACCACCTATGAAATGCCGTATATACAACATCTTGGCCAAATTGACCTATGAAGTGACTGTGACACATCAAATATTTTTAGTAGTTGCATTGAGATGTAATCACAGTAAATTTTATATTTTGATAACTATTAAATCAATACTTACTTGAGAAATGGTACTGCTTCGGGACAATTTAGCAACACATGAAGTGTAGCTGACTTGAACTCCATATCACTCAAAATTCTCTTTCTACCATCTTTAGAACATCGGCCTGGTTGATTGAATATGGACATAGGCGGATATAATGGATCATTCGTAAGGTCGACCGTGTGCCTGTTGGGCCTATTCCTAGCACATGGCACGTTGCTCTTAAAATAATAAGAACGAAAATGAGCAGTTTCCTTTGCAAGATAAGCTTCGCATATAGATCCTTCAATTCTATTCCTCTGCTTAACAAATTGTTTGCATTTGCCAATTGTCCTACATAATTTCAGGTTAGCCAAGAACATTCAAATAAAATAGAAAATTATATATGGACTATAATATTACCTCTCAAAGGGATACATCCATCTGCATTGAACAGGCCCTCCAAGTCGTGCCTCGTGTACAAGGTGGATTGGAAGGTGTTCCATCACATCAAAAAACCCACATGGAAATATCTTTTCCATCTTACCCGAAGTTACACGAATGTTCTGATCCATCCGGCGTAGGTTTTCTTCCCTTAATGTGGAAGAACACAAGTCTTTGAAAAACAAACTAATCTCAGTGATGGGTTTCCAGATTCTTTCAGGCAAACCAAAAAACGCAATAGGCACTAAGGTCTCCATGTCTAATAAAGTCCTCAACCCCTTCTACAAAATCCTCCCGCAATCCCCGCCGATTAGGATAATTCCTATTGTACATTCAAGAACGATGTTCCATTTATTTAAATAAAGCAAGAACAAATTAAATTAGTTAATTCATAGCCTAATCTTTTTTTAGTTAACTAAAAGTCCAATTCATATCCTATTATTGTTGCTTCATAAAATGAAATTTAACCCCATATATAAATTAGTCTACCTAAATAGTTAATTTATTTGAATCCTAAAAGTATTAATAACAACCCTAAAAATTGCAAATAATATATAACATGGAGAAATTGAACCCTAACATGGAGAAATTGAACCCTAACATGGAGAAATGAAACCCTAACATGGAATTAACTTTGAACTAAACATAGTTGAACAAATAATATATAACTTTGAACCCTAATATATTGGAATTGAATCCCTAAAATCACTGTTTTTCGGAAAAATAAAAGAAAGGAGAGAGAAACTAACCTTGGGAGTGGAGGTCGCCGGAATTTGCTGCTGCCGTCAGGGGTCGCCGGTGGCGGGGGCGTCGCTGCTGCTGGAAGTCGGAGGGGGAAGGGGTTTTGAGTGTTAGAGGAGAAAGATTTTAATTTGGGGAATAATTTTGAAAGAATGGACCTGAAACCCGTTTTGGCTCCTGTTAAAAAAAATAGCGACCAAACTTGGTCGCTATTTTGGTAGCCAAATTATTTTTGACTGTTTGACCAAAATAGCGACCAACGTTGGTCGCCATTTTTGACCGTTTGACCAAAATGGCGACCAACTTCGGTCGCTATATTTGAAAATATATTTATATCCTACAAAAGCGACCAACTTTGGTCGCCTTTTGGTCAAACGGTCAAAAATGACGACCAACGTTGGTCGCTATTTTGGTCAAACAGTCTATACTTAGTGCATAGTATAGCGTAAGTATGTATATTATATATATAAGCTATATTCGATACGGTATTACCTAATACACTTATACTTAGTGCATAGTATAGCGTAAGTACATATATTATATATATATAAGCTGTATTCGATACAGTATTACCTAATACACTTGTACTTAGTGCATAGTATAGCGTAAGTACATATATTATATATATATAAGCTGTATTCGATACAGTATTACCTAATACACTTATACTTAGTGCATAGTATAGCGTAAGTACATATATTATATATATAAGCTGTATTCGATACAGTATTACCTAATACACTTATACTTAGTGCATAGTATAGCGTAAGTACATATATTATATATATAAGCTGTATTCGATACAGTATTACCTAATACACTTATACTTAGTGCATAGTATAGCGTAAGTACATATATTATATATATAAGCTGTATTCGATACAGTATTACCTAATACACTTATACTTAGTGCATAGTATAGCGTAAATACATATATTATATATATATAAGCTGTATTCGATATAGTATTACCTAATACACTTATACTTAGTGCATAGTATAGCGTAAGTACATATATTATATATATAAGCTGTATTCGATACAGTATTACCTAATACACTTATACTTAGTGCATAGTATAGCGTAAGTACATATATTATATATATAAGCTGTATTCGATACAGTATTACCTAATACACTTATACTTAGTGCATAGTATAGCGTAAATACATATATTATATATATATAAGCTGTATTCGATATAGTATTACCTAATACACTTATACTTAGTGCATAGTATAGCGTAAGTACATATATTATATATATAAGCTGTATTCGATACAGTATTACCTAATACACTTATACTTAGTGCATAGTATAGCGTAAGTACATATATTATATATATAAGCTGTATTCGATACAGTATTACCTAATACACTTATACTTAGTGCATAGTATATAGCGTAAGTACATATATTATATAGATATATAAGCTGTATTCAATACAGTATTACCTAATACACTTATACTTAGTGCATAGTATAGCGTAAATACATATATTATATATATAAGCTGTATTCGATACAATATTACCTAATACACTTATACTTAGTGCATAGTATAGCGTAAATACATATATTATATATATATATATATATATATATATATATATATATATATATATAAAGCTGTATTCGATATAGTATTACCTAATACACTTATACTTAGTGCATAGTATATAGCATAAGTACATATATTATATATATATATATATATATAAGCTATATTCGATACAGTATTACCTAATACACTTATACTTAGTGCATAGTATAGCGTAAGTACATATATTATATATATATATATATAAGCTATATTCGATACAGTATTACCTAATACACTTATACTTAGTGCATAGTATAGCGTAAGTACATATATTATATATATATAAGCTATATTCGATACAGCATTACCTAATACACTTATACTTAGTGCATAGTATATAGCGTAAGTACATATATATTATATATATAGACACACAGGCCAGCTTCGTAGTACTATTCATCCCTTGTATTACAAAAGTGTTAACGACTTACATTTATATTATTTACATAGTAAATACAAAAGTGATTTCTAATTTTGACCATATAGAGACCAACTTTGGTCGCTAACTATAAATGAATTTAATTTAGCGACCAAAGTTGGTCACTAACAGTACATGAATTTAATTTAGCGACCAAATTTGGTCACTAAATTTTAATCAGATTTATTTATATTTTATATAATATTTAAATTAATAATAAAAATTATTAAACGTTAGAACTGGGTCCCACATTGGCGACCAACGTTGGTCTCTATTTCATTAAGCGACCAACTTTGGTCGCTAGCTTTTGAATTATATTTATTTATATTTTAAATTTTTTTTAAATAAATATATATTTATTAAAATATTATAACTGGGTCCCATGTTAGCGACCAATGTTGGTCGCTACCAGCTTATCCTTCAATTAGCGACCAACGTTGGTTGCAAGTTTTAAATTATATATATTTATATTTTATAGGTTTTGTAAAATAATAATAAAATTATTAACAAATTTAATGTGGGTCCCACTTTAGCGACCAATATTGGTCGCTAATCTCAGTATATATTTGACCAAGCAAGTCTGACCAGTCCAGTAAACAATTTGACTAAATTTGCGGCCAAATAGAGACCAACTTTGGTCGCTAATATATTTCAAATATTTTTTTATTATTTTCGGCAGTTTGGCGACCAACTTTGGTTGCTTTTCTTGACAGACCAAATTTGGTCGCTAATTTTTGGTCGCTTTTTCCCGGATTTCTAGTAGTGACGTGATTTCACATGATACCAATTGTTAAATGTAAAGATTAGTAATAGAAATTAATAATAAAATAAGGCAAACCAGTGTCAGAACGGAGTCTAGCTCTCGAGTTTGAATACTCTCGAACTGATCAATGCAAGATCAATTAAAAGTACAACAATCTTATGAACAAGCATATAAGCTAGAAAGTATTGTATGGCTTTGATATGTGTGAATGTAAGGTGTTTACAAAATAATCAGATCCCTCTTTATATAGTAGAGGAATCCTATCTATGGTACAATTCTAATTACGGAATGTAAGTCCCATGATTAGCCTAAACAACCGCCCTTAATTTGATCTATTCTGAGATTTCCGCCGTGATCTTCGACCAGTCACAAATATCTCACTTTTTCGTTATCGCACTTTGCTCAAAGTCTGCCATATTTGATTTCGGTCATTGCTGGCCTCGATCTCGATAGGGACCTCGATCCTCGAACTCGATACCTTGTCTTTGTGCTATGGTCTGATCCACTACGAGGCTCGCCTTCGATGCAATTCCCTGGCCTCAATCAAATAGTAAAACCGGGTAGGCCCGATTTTAACCGTATACAGATAGTCCCCTCGTTTCTTGGAGTGTAATGAGAAGAAACGAACTAAGCCTTCGATACCTCGACCTATCATGACGTCATCCTCGTGATGCAAGCGACGTAAGTAACTAAAACGTCCTGTCGGTTCATATAACGAGGCATTAAATTCCTGTCAGTTGCTATCGGCCATTATTGGTTCTAAACCATCATCTTCATCCTATAAATATGCTTTTCTTCTCATTGCCCAAACTTTACTCTTGATCTCTACTCTAATCTTCAAAGCCTTTTACATATTTTAAGCTTTTTCGTTCTGCACAATCTCCAGGCTTCGTTATCAACCCTTCCTCAAAACACCAAACCTTATCCTCATCTTCTTTCTTTAAACTTACACAAAAATGGCGAAAACATAAAAAACTGTTCCTCAAAAGGAAAACGCCTCTTCATCGCAGCCGCTAGCGATAAAACACCGGTGGAGCCGCGCCCTGAGGACTGCGTTCCCGAGAAAGGGTGCGTCCTTGATTCTGACTTCAATTTTGAGAAGACTTCGTTAGTCCCTGGTCGGTGTGAGCCTATATCGAGATATATATGCTCGATAATTGAGTGTGACCTTGAGCAGGTAAACAAAGACCGCCATTGGGAAGATAAAGAGGTGGTGATTCCGGTCCCCGAAGAAGACATCACTACTCATGTGGAAGGGTTTCTATGTGTTTACACTTACCCTTTCATCCTAGGCCCTGTCGATCATGTCATTATCAATTTTTGCCGCCAATATAAAATAATCCTCGGTCAGATCCATCCTTCTTTTTGGGGGATTATCATTCTGCTCTGATTCTTCGCGAACAAAGCCGAAGGGATGCCTTTTACCCTCGACCACCTCATCAGGTTATACAGCCCCGTCTCTTTCGAGGCGGGTTAATAAAACTCCAATGTCGGGCCACCAAGGTGCTGTTATCGAGTATAAATGAGGACAAGGATCAAGGGTGGATGGGAAGGTTCGTTCGAGTGAAGACTCCCGATCTAATCCCGATCGAGAAAGTGCCATTTCCCGAGAAGTAGAATATGAAGTGTAAGTACAATACTCCTTTAGCTTCCATTTACCATTTTGTTTCATTTGCTTCTTTTCATCGACATTCCTTTCTGTGATGTAGCGGTCTCTTGGATTCCTGGTGCAATTCCTAACCTCGAGAGTTGGGTTAAAAAACTGGCTTCAACCTCTTCGTATGTCGAATGCTCATGGTGTAATTTGGCAAGGGGCCAATAGGAGGCCAAAAATTACGGTAAGCCTTTTTTCACATACTTGATGATTTTCGCTAAAATGTTCCTCTTCATACATACTTGACTTCCTTTCATATAGGCCTAAAAAAAGACGTTGTCGTGAGGCCCCTGTCTAGGGAGGAGGAGGTCTCGCCCCCAGCCTCGAAGTCGGCGAAGGTAAAAAGAGAAAGAGGGTCTCGACCTCTAAGACTCCAAAGCCCAAGAAGATTAAGGCTCGCAAGTCGAAGAAAGACACCACTGTCCTACCTGCGGATGTAGTTCAGCGACTAAGAGAGGAAGAAAAGGAAAATAAAGATGATGGCTTCGAGCTGGTGGCCCGAACAAAGAGGAGCACCGAGTCCCCAAAAGCCGCTGAGTCGGTGAGGGTCGAAGAGGTTCAGCCTCGAACCAAGGAGATCTCAAAAAAGGGCCCAAGTAAAGTCCCTGAGTCATCGGAGGTTGAAGATGCCTCCCACCGAAATGAGCAATCAGTGGGTGTGCCTGAAGGGGCTAACTCCGAGGCTCTTAAAAATGAAGAGAACGCCCCAAGTGACTTGCTTGTGGCAATAGAAATTGGCGATTCGCTGACCCTCCCTGCATTTTCTAAGGGGCAAATTCAGGTAGCCTAGGCCATGGGGACCCCCGATGTGGAAAGAGCCCACAAAAGGTAGGACCTTTTCTGTGGTTGCTTTAAGGGAGGCAAATATTTTACCGACTGGAGTGAGGCATCGAGTCTTTTTGATGAGGCTCAACGACTTCTGAGTCCGGTAAGTCTCAGCTCCCCTCATCGATATCACACTTGTTTTTATTTCCTCTTGCCTAATTTCCCTTCTTTCTACATAGGCATTGACACTTTATCAAGATGCATTTTCTAAATCCCTAGTAGAGCTGAGCCGATGCGAGGCCGATCTTCAAAGGCTCACGGAGGAGAGAAATGCCCTCAAACTTCTCAGTGGGCAAAAAGAAGAGAAGATCAAGGACCTCCGAGCCGAATTGGCCATAGCTCATAAAGAGCAGACCGACCTGATTGAGAAGGTAATCAAAACTTTTAGAAGCTCGATGTATCGATTTGGGAACAACGACTAATACTTCAATTCTGCAGGTTCAGTAGAAAGCTGAAAAGATCGAACAGCTCCGTGAGAAGGCCAACATAATGAGGGCGAAGACTTTGGGGTGGAAACAAAACATGGACTGCCTTGCCTTGAAGAAAGATACTGCCCGAGCCCAACTATCATTGGCTTAACGTCAGCTCCAAAGCATGAAGGAGGAAATTTCGGCCCAAGCCAAGAAAATTGCGGAGCTCGAGGCTCAGTTGGCCATTGAACTTGCAAGGTTCACATCTGAGGCAAAAAAGTAAAGGCTGACGTGGAGGCGATCGTGGTCGTCTACCGAGCTGATGTTGAAGTTGCTCAAGCTCAAGCAAAGGAAGTTGCTGACATTGTTCAGACTCGATCATGCTAGGTTGCCGAGCATGCCATGTACAAGTCTCGAAGAGATACTCTTAAGGAGATTCATGCTCGTGGCTTTAACCTTGCTGTCGAGATCGAGAACGAGAAAGAGCTCGAGGCCAAAGCCAAAGCATTACTCTCTTCCAATGATGATGATTCTGGGAGCGTGAGTGGATCCGAGAGGAAGGGATTCCAATAGTGAAGGTGTATCTCTTGAGGAAAATTAATCACTTAGAAACTTTTCTTTTTTGAATTTTTTGCGTAGGATCCTGACCAATCCATGTAAATATTTTAATATATATAAAAGATTTCTTTTCTCTTTGATTGCGCCTTGTACCAATTCTATTTCGACCATGCCTTGAAAATTTTCATAAGTATGAAGCTTGGGCAATTTGATCGAAGTTAGACTAGTGTAGTCTTTATAGTCGAGCGAGTATTTGCTAGAACGCAAAGTAGGATGACCCTTAGGTTTTAGTTGAGTGAGGATGACTTCTCGAACTTAAAAGTAAAACGGCCCCTAGGCTCTTAAGTTAGGCTGATATGGCCTTAAAAGAATAGCTCCTTTCCCCTTTTCGACTTAAAAGAGTTAATCATATAAAAATTTGTTGTGCCTTAGCATAAGATTGTTTCGAGAGTTCGAACAATCCTGTATCCCTTTAAGGATTTTGAGGGTTGATATTATCAAAACCTTTTGTAACTTTGCCGAGGGTAGCCTTTTTAACCGGTTTTGTGAAGATATTATAAGGCTTATTTTTATTACAGAATTTAGACATCTCCGAACCGTGGTGGTTTGGCCGTATCCTATAACTTGGGATTCGCCTCTTGGGCTTATTTTTCGGTTACACTTCAGACTTGGTCGAAGTTCCAGTACCTGAGTAGGGTGGTCGTGCCCTATAAAAATGAGGGTTGCTTTTTATGGTCTTATAATCTCGAGATTCTATTAGTTCGATTTCATTGATTTTTCGGACGGCAGTCCCCGAGTACGGGGTAAGTAGTTCGAACCTCAGTTGTGACTTGCCCTTAAGCATGTTTCCACAATAGACCAAAAGTAAGGAATTGTAAAGTAAAATTTTCTCTAAGGCATGAAATATTTGGTAAGGAAAAATACTTCTTTCAATAGATTATACATGTGTACATGTTTGTCTTTAGGGCTCGAGTAATCTACATGGGCACGATTTGTTTGACCGTTTGGTCCTTACAAAGTTTTACCTATCGAGACCACGTTGACACGAAGTACCTTCCTTGTAACAAAGTTAACATCCGAGGGTGATGCCCCCCCAGTATTCGAGGTTGATTATAAAGAAGCCTCGGATACTGTTGAATTCTCAAGGTAGCACAAATAATGGTTTCCTCGTTAAAAACCTCGTTGGAAAAACCCACTTGGGACAAAATCGCCAAGGGAAAAAGAGTGCAGCGCGTGCTTTAAAGCCTAAGGACTTTGTATTGGAGAGTTCCTCGATGTTTTCGATTGGACACCTGCAATTTGTTAGTATAAAATACAAATGAAAATGGAGAAGGTCGTACCTTAGAAATAGTATCGTTGAGGAGTGATATGTTCTAATTGTTTGGTAATTGCTTGCCGTCCATCATGCAAAGTTTGTAGGATCCTTTTCTGATGATATCGAGGACCTAATACGGTCCTTCCTAGTTTGGGCCAATTTTCCCTTCATTTGGGTCCCGAGTATTAATGGTGACCTTTCTCAAAACTAAGTCCTCGGGTTTAAAGTGTCGAAGATTGGCTCTTCGGTTGTAATACCTCTCGATTCACTATTTCTACACGACCATTCAAATGAGGGCAGCTTCTTGCCTTTTATCTAGCAATTTGAGGCTCATATTCATAGCTTCGTGGTTTGACTCTTCCATTGCATACCAAAACCTGAAGCTAGGTTCCCCGACTTTGACCGGGATTAGAGCTTCGACACTGTAGACTAAAGAGAACAGTGTTGCCCCCGTACTGGATTTCGACAGTGTTCGATACACCCAAAGGACCTCGGGCAATACCTCTCTCGATTTTCCTTTGGCTTCGTTCAATATTTTCTTCAGATTTTGGATGACGGTCTTGTTTGTCGATTCGGCCTATCCATTCCCACAAGGATGATATGGCGTTGACAAGATCCTTTTTATTTTGTGATCTTCAAAAAATCTCGTCACTTTGCTGCCGGCGAATTGCTTTCCATTGTCGCCTACGATCTCGGCAGGTATTCCAAATCGACATATAATATGATCCCAGATGAAGACTATAACTTCTTTTTCTCTGACTTTCTCGAAGGCCTGTGCTTCAATCCACTTAGAAAAATAGTCAGTCATAAAAATTAATTTAGCTTTACTTGGGGCCGATAGTAGAGGGCCAACGATATCTATTCCCCATTTCATGAACGGCCATGGAGATAGGACAGAATGGAGTTGCTCTCCGGGCTGGTAAATCATCGGCGCATAGCTTTGACATTTGTCGCATTTTCGAACAAATTCTTTAGTGTCTTTTTCCATATCGGCCTAATAGTATCCTACTATGATGACTTTGTGAACCAATGACTCGGCATCGAAATGGTTTTCACAAGTGCCCTCGTGAATTTTCTGTAGAACGTAGTTGGTGTCTCCTGGTCCCAAACATTTTGCTAGTGGTCCGTCGAATTTTATCCTATACAGTGTTCCATCTTCGGCCAAAGTGAACCGTGCGGCCTTAGTGCACAGAGTCCTCGATTCTTTAGGATCCGATGGAAGATTCCCATTCTTTAGGTATTCGATGTACTTATTCCTCCAATCCCAGGTTAGACTTGTGGAGTTTATATCGGCATGTCTTTCTTCATTCACTGACCTCGAAAGTTGTACGACAGTCCCCGAGCTAAGTTCATTATCTTTGATCGATGACCCCAAATTTGCGAGGGCATCTGCCTCGCTATATTGTTCTTGAGGTACGTGTTTTAGGGTCTGTTCTTTAAATTAATGTAGAGACACCTACAATTTGTCCAAGTATCTCTATATTCGATCTTCTCGAACCTCGAAATTCTATTGACTTGATTTACCACAAATTAGGAGTCGTACTCAGCCTCGATGACCTCCGCTCCCAAGTTCTTAGCTAACTCGAGACTTGAAATCTTGGCCTCATACTCAGCCTCATTGTTAGTTAATTTAGAAGTTTTGATAGACTGTCTAATCGTATTACCTGTGGGTGGCTTCAAAATGATGCCTAGCTCAGATCTCTTCACATTCGACGCGCCGTCCATGAAAGGGACCCACACCCCCGATGATGTACCCGATTTTAATAATAGTTCCTTTTCGACCTCAGGTACGAGGGCTGGCATGAAGTTGGCCACAAAGTCTGCTTAGATTTGAGACTTGATGGCCATTCGGGGTTGATACTCGATATCGTATCCGCTGATCTCGACGGCTCATTTGACCAAGCTCGAGAGTTCGGGCTTGTGCAAAATGTTGCGAAGGGGGTAGGTGGTTACAACACAAATTGGGTGACATTGAAAATATGGTTTTAATTTCCTAGAGGCACTTATTAAAGCAAGCGCTAATTTTTCTAAGTTTGGGTACCGGGTTTCGGCTTCACCTAAGGTCCTACTAACATAATAGACAGGAAATTGTGTACCTTGCTCTTCTCAAACTAAGACTCCACTTACCGCTATCTCCGAGACTGCCAAGTACAAGTGAAGTTGCTCGTCTGCTTTTTGGGTGTGAAGCAATGGCGGACTGGACAAGTATCGTTTAAGTTCCTCCGAATCCTGTTGACATTCTGGGGTCCATGTAATTGCTCTTTTTCTTAAGCAGTGAGAAGATCCGGTGGATCCTATCTGAGGACCTCGATATAAATCGACCCAAGGCGGCTATGTGTCCTGTTAACTGTTGTACGACCTTGACATTGTCAACAACTGTGATGTCTTTGATTGCCTTGATTTTATTGGGGTTGATTTCGATCCTCCGATTTGATACCATAAAGCCGAGGAACTTGTCCGAGCCAATCCCAAATGTACATTTCTCTGGGTTAAGCTTCATGTTATACTTTTTCAGTATGTTGAAGGTTTCCTGCAAATATTTCAAATGGTCCTCTGCTCACAGGGACTTAAATAGAATATCATAAATATAAACCTCCATTAATTTACCTATTTGTTCTTCGAACATTCGATTTACTAGGCATTGATAAGTAGCACCAGCATTTTTTTAGTCCAAATGGCATTACATTATAGCAATAGGTGTCATACTTAGTGATGAACGAAGTCTTTTCCTGATCCTCCTTGTTCATCAGTATTTGATTGTACCCGGAGTAGGCATCGAGATAACTAAGGATCTCGTGACCGGCTGTGGCATCAATCATGCAATCGATATTCGGTAAAGAAAAGGAATCTTTAGGGCATGCCTTGTTTAAATCCTTATAGTCTACGCACATCTAAGTTTGTTTCCCTTTATAGGGACTATAACAACGTTTGCTAACCATTCAGGATATTTTACCTCCCGAATGGATCTTATATTGAGAAGTTTTGTTACCTCGTCCTTAATGAATGCATGTTTTACCTCGGACTGAGGTCTCCTCTTTTGTTTCACTGGGCAGAACTTCGGGTCCAAGCTCAGTCGATGCGTAGTGATCTCCGGTGGGATCCATGTCATATCTAAGTGGGACCAAGAAAAACAATCCATGTTATTTAAAAGGAATTGAATGAGTTTTTTCCTGAGATCGGGAGTTAACCCCGTGTCCAGGTATACCTTTCGATTGGGTAGATGCTCGATCAGTATCACTTGTTCCAGCTCTTCGAATGTTGACTTTGTTGCATTAGAATCATTGGGGATCACGAACATCCTCGAAGTTTTCCTGTTCCTCCGATCGGGCCGAGGCCGACGATTGTGGTTGCTATTTGACTTCTTGTTTTCCCTTCGACTCCGATCCCTTTGTTGATGACAACACCGATATCGGTGTTACCTCATCGATTGCAAACATTTCCTTGGGGGTAGGTTATTCACTGCACACTATTTTGATTCTTTCTGATATTGTGAATTTCAAGACTTGGTGAAGTATCGAGGGCACTGCTCTCATATTATGAATCCAAGGCCTTCCGAGCAGCGCATTGTATCTTATGTCGCCTTCGATCACATGGAACTTTATTTGCTGGATAGTCCCGACCACATTTACTGGTAGAATGATTTCCCCTTTGGTGGTTTCACTTGCCATGTTGAAGCGCTTAAGTACCCAAGCTGCTGGCACGATCTGATCTTGGAGGCCGAGTTGGTTTATGACCCGTGATTGAATAATATTTGCCGAGCTACCTAGATCAATCAACACATATTTAACTTGAATTTTATTCATAAGGATAGACATTACCAGTGCGTCGTTTTGGGGTTGTTCAATCCCGTCTGCGTCCTCATCGTTGAAAGACATAGTTCTTCTGGGTAAGTAGTCCCGAGTTCGCTTTTCCCTCGTAATCGTCACTTTGATGCATTTGAATACCGGTCCTTGAGGGATATCAACCCCACCAACGATCATATAAATTACATGTTGTGGCTCTTCCTGCTCCTTCTGCCTGTTCAAATCCCTATTTTTGAAGTGGTTATTGGCCCGATAACTTAATAATTATCCAAGGTGACCCTCGTTGAATAGACGGGCTACCTCATCTCTCAACCCTCTGCAGTCTTCGATTCTATGACCATGGGTACCATGGTATTTGCGCATTTGATTAGGGTTCCTTTGAGCTGGATCGGTCTGTAAGGGTTTGGGTCATTTAGTATTTTTAATCCAATCGACGACTGATACAATACCTGACGCATCGACGCTGAAGATGTATTATGACAGTGGAGGTTTTTCCTTGGAAACCAGCATCCCTATCGAAACCACTTTTGCTCATAAGCCCCCAGGAACTCTGTCCCTGATCATTCCTTCTATCATTCCATATGGGATTGCGTCCGGGCCTGTTATTTCTCCGATCTCCACTGTATGGCTGGTATCTATCTCTATTTGATCGCTGTCTATGGCCCTGCTGGGATAAATCGAACCAATTGGAGTTCCTAATTGATCATCTTTGACCCTAATCTTCGATTGATACCGATTTTGTACATCGGCCTAAGTGATAGCAGGATATTCGATCAAATTTTTCTTCAACTATTGTGAAGCTATAGAGCTCCAAGTGTTGAGACCTTGTGTAAAAGCTTGAACAACCCAGTCGTCGATGACTGAAGGAGAATCCATTCTCTCCGTTTGGAACCAAGATACGAATTCCTTGAGCATCTCATTATCCTTCTGTCTTACCTTGATGAGGTCCGATTTCCTTGTTACAACTTTAATGGTTCCGGTGTGGGCTTTCTCAAAAGAATTTTCGAGCATAGCAAACAAATCAATAGAGTTGGGTGGTAAGTTATGATACCATATCATGGCACCCTTCGATAAAGTTTCTCCAAATTTCTTCAATAGAACGGATTCAATCTCATCGTCTTCTAAGTCATTCCCCTTTATTGCGCATGCGTAAGAAGTGACGTGCTCATTAAGGTCGGTGGTCCATTGTATTTGGGGATTTCTGGCATACAAAATATCTTAGGAATGGGCTTCGGAGCCGCACTTGGAGGGAAAGTCTTATGTACGAACTTCTTTGAGTCCAAATCCTTTAGAATCGGGGGTGCCCCCGGTATTTGGTCAACCCTTGAGTAGTACGTTTCTACTTTTTTGTCATTAGCCTTGATTTTCCTTTCACCTGATTCGATCCGCTTAGTGAGCTCCTCGAGCATCTTTATAATGGCGGGATCAATCCTCGATTCATTGGCATTCGATTTCTCCGATACAGGTTTGACTCTATGAACAACCCCCTTTAATGTTTCGAGCTCAATTATGCTTGGTGCTCGATTCTAATTTGGAGTTGTGCTACCACAATTTGTTGAGTCTGCAATATTTCGAATATCATTCAAAGGCTAATTATGCCTTCTCCACTGCTCTGTGCATTCTGATCGGCTGCTCGGGCATCTCTTCGGGCACTATTTGTAGGGTCGACACCTAGATTTGCATTTAGGGCGACGTGCGAACTGACATCGACGGGGTCTGCGATCAGTACTCCCTCGTGGCCAGCTTGAGGCACTTCGATCCTGGGGCGGCTACATATCGTTTTCTCCGTGGAAATTGAGGCTGTCATCGGCATGAGTTGGTACTTCTTGTGAGTTAGACATGTTGATCCTGAAATAAAAAACACTCACAAGAACAAGCGTAAAGTAATGTATGTTACGAGAATTAATACCAGACAATCACTATTATTCGTAGCCCTACGGTAGGCGCCAACTGTTTACCCTTAAAATTGGATAATAATTAAACTTATAATGTGGTTTTAAGGATACGTAATTTTACCTGATACCAATTAATAAATGTAAAGATTAGTAATAGAAATTAACAATAAAATAAGGAAAACCAGTGTTAGAACAGAGTCCAGCCCTCGAGTTTGAATACTTTCGAACTGATCAATGCAAGAACAATTAAAAATACAACAATCTGATGAACAAGATATAAGCTTGAAAGTACTATATTGCTTTGATATGTATGAATGTAAGGTGTTTACAAAATGATTAGAACCCTCTTTATATAGTTGATGAATCCTATCTATGGTACAATTCTAATTACAGAAGTAAATCCCATGATTAGCCTAAACAACCGCCCTTGATTTGATATGTTCCGAAATTTCCGCCGTGATCTTCGACTAGTCACGTATATCTCGCTTTTATGTTATCGCGCTTTGCTCGATGTCTCCCATATTTGATCTCGAACGTTGCTGGCCTCGATCTCGATAGGCACCTCGATCCTCGAACTCGATATCTTGTCTTTGTGCTCTAGTTTGATCCACTACGAGGCATGCCTTTGATGTAATTCCCTGGCCTCGATCAAATAGTAAAATCGGGTAGGCCCGGTGTCAAACCATATACAATAATAGATTCGAAACACACTACTATGTACGCTATACAATAGATTCGAAACATACGATTATACAATAACCAATTAAGTTTTTAAAAAGAATTGGCGATAGGTTAAATGAGAGCATCGAATAAGTTGCGTCATGAAATTTTCACTGTAGTTCTTTCAAAACTTAATGGGATAGGTAATGGAGCATTCAAATTCCAAATAGGTGTCCCATAAAATCCTTACTATGGATCTTTCTAAAATTAATGGTCTTTGCTTCATAGGTAGTGAGTTAAAAACGATACTTCTTCCTTTTTGCTCATGTGATATATTTTTTTACCAGTCCGTTATAAAAAGTGTGACGCATTTTTAAATTTTGTAATCCTTTACTTTTAAGATTTCGACCTACTAAATATAAAAGTTGTCAATGTGGAAAGACAAGATGAGATTGTGAGATCATTTTTGACTTTTTATTTTATTTTATCATGATTTTCATTGAAAAGCTAACTACTGAACGGTAAAAACTTCACTTGGTATATATTTAGGTGCTGATAAATTAAACTTCACTTGGTACAGTTGGTACAGTTAAATTACAAGGTAAAAATTTCACTTGGTACAGTTAAATTACATCAAATAAATTAAAACAGTTACAAAGTTGCCAAGGTTGCTAATTAAAATATAGCTAGTAATTGCAAGATAGTCAAAAAATAGTCATAACTTAAAAATGCAGAAAAATAATTGAACAATAGCCACACGAACTGTTTTTTTTTTTTTTGGAGTTCAAAGTGGTGCAAGTAGAACTTCAGGACATTATCTTGGAGTTCAAAACTTACACAAATTAAACTCCAATATTGTCTCTTGAAGTTTGAAATACAACTGAAAATAACGCCCAAAATTCAGTGAGATTGAGTCATAAGCTCTACACGAGTATACTGAAACATCCCTATACATCAGTATCTATAATAGGAGTATGCAATAGAACTAAGATAGAGGAAGACTCTGAGGCCTGCGAACACCGATAAGTATACCTAAGTCTACATCCAAGCTCAATTCATTGATGCCTAGCCTGGTATGAAGTACCTGGATCTCCAGAAAAAGATGTGCAGAAGTGTAGTATGAGTACACCACAATTGTACCCAGTAAATATCAAGTCTAACCTGTGTAGAGTAGTGATGAAGGCAGGTCAAGACACCTACCAGAATAAATAAAAAAGTTGAACATGTGTGGTACAATATTATAATGGATACAAGGAATAAAACAATGAACAAAAGATAAGGCATCAAGAGAGGAAACACATAATAGAACACCAAGGAAATGATGCAAACAAAAGACAAGTGATGTAAATTAAAGATAACAACAAGAATCATATCCAAGGTACCGCCTCGTATCTCAATTCACAATCACAATCACAACCTTTCCTTATATTAACGCGAAAGCCTTATATTTTGTTTTTGAAAATCGTTTTTTCGAAATAGCTATCCGCATTTTAGCCCACCTTATCACACCGCGTGGCTTAAAATAGTTCCCCTACTAGTAACACGCGTACCAAGCCTACCTTATCTCACTGCATGCGTATCAACCCCTATCTTCATAATACCACGTGCGTATCAATATTACCACACATCAAAAATCGCACCTCAAGTGTCCAATACCACAACTTCCTAAAGAAGTCAACGATAACAATATTTTTACAATAAGTAGCCCATGGCTCAACCACAATATGTACAAGAGTGTCAACAACAACAACCGAAAGTGAATAACTCAACAAGAATGATATTTTAACCATTTACAATTTAGCCTCAATGCAATCATGGCTTTTACAACATCAACACCAAAACTCAGCAATAAGATACTCCAAGAAATAACAACATCAAGTAAGATAACACACAGTTAAATGTTCAATAAGGCAATGAGAAAACAGTAACTTTAGCTAAGCATGTAAGGGCAAATAGCAAGTAAGATATGTGACAAGTATTAACAATGTCAAGTGAAGCATGCAAGGATAGACTAGCGATGATAAATATACAGGTTATGACAATTCAATTAAAGGCATGAAAAGAATCTACATAGCTTAAACCAGTCAATTACCAAATATAACCCGTATACTCACTCGTCACCTTGCGTACACGGCTTTCATGTACCACAATTAACATAAACAACACCAATCCTAAGGAGTAATTCCCTATATGAGGTTAGGCAAGATACTTACCTCAAAATATGCTAAGTCAATCCAGTAGTAAGTCTTTTTCATGAATATCCAACTCCGAACAGCTTGAATCTAGCCAAAATAACTTTATACCATAAATACAAACCATAGAAACCTATTTTGAATAATAACGTTGTAATCTTTAAAGAAAATCAAAAAGTCAACTAAATAGTCAACCCTAGGCTCATGCTTCTGAACCCGACCAAACTTACAAAATCTGAACACCAATTCGATAACTAGTCCAAACATACTAAAATTACTCAATTCCGATCTCAAATCAACCTTCAAATCCTCAAAATATAGTCAATAAAGTTTTCACAAATTTCTCCAATTTATCCAACTCAAAACACTAATAAATGATAAAAAGAACAATGGGTTCATGTATAATAGCCAAATCTGAGTTAGAATCACTTACCCCGATCAATTCCTTGAAAATCCCTCTCAAAATCGTCCAAAACTGAGCTCTCTTAGTCAAAAGATGAAGAATGAAATACAATCCTTGTTTCTATCCTTTTCTGCCCAGTGATCTTGCTTTTGAGGACCCTCACCCCCATCTACGGCTCCGCACTTGCGAAAATTCCATCGCAAGTGCGGCTCTCACTTAAGCCCCTGAGATTCTGCTTTTGCGGACACCAAAGCATATCTGCTCTCACACGTTTGTGGAGTGTAGACCACTCCTGCGGTCCTTCCCTAGCACACTTAAATCTGCTCTTGTGATGCACCTTCCGTACCTACACTTCTGCACATGCATTTAAGCGATCGCACCAGCGGTCACTGTAAGGCCCCGTGAAATTTCTACTCAAAAACCCGAAAGCTCGTAGTGCCAAATTAGGAATATGTGTTAGACATTTGTAAGCTCGCCGCAGTTCGGACCCTTTGGACTGATCTGTGCATTAAAAAGTAATTAGGGAATAATGTTATTCACAAAAGCACATTTCTGCGGTCCATTATGCGGTCGCATAATAGCTATGCGGACCGCATAGTCGCCATTGAGTCAGACAGTTTGATGGTTAATT
Organism: Nicotiana tabacum; assembly: GCF_000715075.1. NCBI lineage: Eukaryota > Viridiplantae > Streptophyta > Magnoliopsida > Solanales > Solanaceae > Nicotiana > Nicotiana tabacum. The sequence goes on from NC_134101.1 coordinate 109,762,003, forward strand.
TTGAGGTCAACTATGCAGCTAATTATGCGATCACATAATCAATATGCGGGCCGCATAGTCATCGCATAATCACCTTGGAATTTTTGCGAGGGGCAGTTCTGCGGTGCATTATGCGACCGCAAAACAGGTATGCGTACCGCATTCTTCTCGCATACCCGGGCAGTATGTTCAGGTTTTTGGGGCCTTTTTTGTGGTCCCTTTTGCGGGCCGCATGTCCATTATTCGATCGCATATTGTGTCGGGGCTCCCATTTTCTAACTTTTAAAACCCGACCCCATCCCATTAAAAACACCCCATTAGACTCCTTATATGATATTTTACTGCAAATAGAGTGAGAGAGGAAGTTCTAGAGGGAGAAAGAGTGATCTTTATCAAGTCCCCACTCAATACTTGCCTAAACCCTTGAAGATTATCAAGTAAAACTGCTAGGCCTTCACCCCAAGAGGTAAGAACTTGAGCCCTAACCGTTGGTTTCAAAATTCACACTAGAATGAGTAATTAGCATGTGGGTTCATGGGTATAAAAGTGGATTTCTTTCATGCATAAAAGATAATAGGGTATGGGGAGGTTTTGATCTAAAAAGATAGAAATTGGGGTGTAAGATGATGAAAATCTCTCACAAAAGGGTTCTAAAATCACAATGCATACTTAGTGCTTGATAATATGCTCAAATGAGCTAGAGTCTTGATCATGTATCTATTTCTTGGTTCAATTTATAATTCTCATAAAATAGATTGAAGTCGCTAAGAGTCCCGGAATTCTGTAAGAATTTAAGGAAAGCTCTATTGAGGTATGTATGGCTAAAACCCCGTCTTATTAGAAATTGAGCTCCGTTGGTGTATATACAAATGTGGTAAGACTGAAATTGGATTGATGAATTGATTATTATTTCATATCAATTGGTTTTGCGGCTATATATATGTGAAAGGTGTGCCTCAATGTGTTCAATATACTATTCTTGATAATTTAAAGATATGCGAAGAATATAAACCATGTGTTGGAATGCCTAGACCTCAAGTCAGGATTTAAACTGAGATTGTCATGCTAACTATGTGAAATTTTATCTATGCTTACAACTTGAATTACTCTTGTATGTACCTATTATCCTAAAAATTGAAAAGTTAGTATTGAAAGTAGACATGATGTGATAATTGTGGCCTGAAGTGCCTATGAATTGATATATATGAAATAAAGATTGAACGAGATGATTAATGAGAAAGGAACAACGCCTTGGTAAGGCGGCCTAGCCGATCGGGCCGTGATCGGATGCCATGCCGCACACATGGTGGTATTGTGCTGATATTGAATTCCAAAAAAGGAGAATGAGATTGTGATTGAGGTACATGTCTCAAATGAGGCAACCTAGCCAACCGAGTCGTGATCGGACCCCGCTCAAGAAAGCGATAGTATTGTGAATGATGATGAACAATATGAAATGCCCCAAACTAAAGCTATGGAAATTATGTGAAAGTTATATGATTCTTTTATTTGATGATGTGGTGTTCAGTTAAAGCTTTTGATTGTCTCTTGTGATTTTCTTGTTCTTGTATGATAGTTCTTTCTAATAAGATGGTGTTTAGTTATACATACTAGTACTATTTCATGGTACTAATGTCCCTTTTGCCGGGGGTGCTACATTTTTAAATGAATGTAGGTGGCTCTTTAATGGACAGTGTTGATCGCGTGTAACAGATTATCCTCCTCTCAAAGTCTTGGTGAGCCCCTTTTTACTTCAAGGGGTTATGTTGTACATCTTTTGTTGTAGACTTCCACTTTTGAGGTATAGCCGGGGCCTTGTTGCCGGCATAATTATAACTGTATTTTGTACTCTTAGAGGCTCCGTAGATGTTTGTGTGGGTTATGTACGGGTGTTGGATGGGTCAATGAACTGTGTTATAATTCTAAACTCTAGTTCTTCTAAACTATAACTGTATGAAATCTTGGAAACTTCCCCACGGTTTAAGGGTTGTGATATAGAAATGAACTAACAATGTTGAATGTACAATATTTTCTATTGTCTAAATAAACGAAAGCATGGTTCCCTTAATCATATTGAGTTGGGTAGAAAGTATTAAAAAGGCTTTCTCATTTGGGTTCACTAGATTGAGAGTCGGTCGTGCCTCCCGAGGTTGGGGCGTGACTGTCACAACTTGCCAACCCAGCCCTCGCTTATGCGGTGCTGCACCTGCGACCCAAAAGTGTGTAAGTGCTATTGCACCAGACTTAGCAGTGGTTCAACACTTAACCAAGTCCAAAAATAATTCGATTTCAATCCGATTCACACCCGGGACCCCCGAGGCCCTGCCCAAATAGACCAACAAGATCCAAAACACATAGAGAACCTACTCGAGGCCTAAAATCATATCAAACAATATTGATTCTATGAATCGTAACCCAATTCAAACCTATGTAAACCATAAACATCAAACATCTAAAACTATTGCCGATTCCTATCAAACCAACTCCTATTAACCTCAAATTTTGTACACAAATCATAAATGACACAACGGACCTATTCCAACTTCCGAAATCAGAATTGAACCCCGATATCGATAAATTCAACATCCTGTCAAACTTTTCAACCTTCCAAACCTTCAACTTTCTAATTTTTTCAAATTCAAGCCAGAAAGACCTATGGACCTCCAAATCAACATCCAAATACACTACTAAGTCTATATCACCATACGAAGATATCAAAATCGTCAAAACTTCATTCGGGAGTCATTTACACAAAAGTCAAACTCCAGCCAACCCTTTCAACTTAAGCTTCCAACTTAGGGACTAAGTGTTCCATTTCACTCCGAAACACACACGAAACTAAAATAAACCACCCGACAAGTCACATAAATAAATATAAGATAAAGCAGGCAATAAATAGAGGAACATGACTAAAATACTCAAAATGACTAGCTGAGTCATAACAGGTAAAGTGCACAAAGACCAGTCCAGTTATCATAACAAAATTTTGCATTTCCTCTCCTCAGTTGCCACCATATTTGATGTTCAAGCAGATCCCTCATCTCCATCATCTTCTTACATACTTGAGATCTATTTCTCCAATGTACTAACACCTCATCGATATTTTTACAATATTTGTTCCTCATAAACTCAGCCCATAATGTGTCTTTTGTTCTATATTTCCACCAGAACTTAGAAGATAAATCCTTAGACACATCATGAAGATATATAAAGCCAGATCCTCCTTCATCTTTAGGCAACCATATTGTGTCCCATTATGCCCAATGTCTAGCCCTTCCATTTTTAGAATTACTTCAGAAGAATCTAGCAAACATTCTATGCATTTCATTTATCATATATTTGGCTAGATTCACAACTGATATAAGATGAATAGGTATATCTCTAGAACATGATCAATATGAACTGCACTTCCTCTTATAGAAAGAAGCTTTTCCTTCCAAGAATGTAACCTCTCCTGCACCTTTAGCATTGTACCTTTATAGAATTCCTTCTTCCTTCTACTTTAGAATATAGGGTATCTAAGATACCTAAAAGGGAAAGGTTTTCTTTCAAAATTGGTGATCAAGTACACAATGTTGGCTTCTTCTGGAGGTGCATTTTCATGCATATTAAAAGATGATTTTTCCTTGTTCACCTTCTGCCCAGAAGCAACTTCATAATCTTCCAACACATTCATAATCAATTGATTGCTCCATAATGTGATGAGCTATAGATAATTGTATCATCAATATAAGCAAGATGGTTAATGTTTTACACTATTTTGGCATCCCAAATCAATTGAAATTTGGATTATCAAATAAATCGTCCAAATCCCTGCCTAGAACCTCAACAGCCAATATAAACAAAGTAGGAGATAGAGGATCAACGTGCTTTACTCCTCTTATTGATTTGAAGAATCCATTAGCTTTCCCATTCAATAGCACTTAATACCAATTATTGGATACCAACCTGTAAATCATATCAATGAAGATTTCACCAAACCCCATTTGTCTCAATACTTTTGTCAAGAATAGCTAGGATACTCTATCATAAGCTTTGGCTATGTAAAGCTTGATCACTACATTTGATGGCTTGCCTCTCTTTCTAATGTCAGTGACTATTTCTTGAGTCAACAATTTATTCTTCGCTATACTCCTACCTTAATCAAAACCAACCTGGTTTGTAGAAATTAGGGTCGGAAGTAACCCCACCAGTCTCTCATGTAACACCCTTGAGATGATCTTGTTTGAGAAGTTACTTAAACTAATTAGCCTCATATCAGAAAATATTGGTACATTATTCTTCTTGTGCAATAGGACAAGGTTTGTGTGAGTAATGAACACAGGCGACGACACCATAAAAGAAGGCTTTGATAATGTTAAACATATCTTTCCCTATTACTTTCGAACATACATGATAAAATTGGCCAGTGAAACTATCTGGCCCATTTGCACTCTCACCATTTAACCCAAAAACAGCCATCTTCACCTCCTCCAAGGAATGTTCTGCCTAGAGATTATCATTCTATTCTTTAGTGATCATATTTGGGATATGATTCACAATATAAAAATTTGTAGGCACCCGATGTTCAGTGAATTGTGCCATGAAGAACTCCACTGCCTCTTGTGCCATATCATCCTGATCATCAAGCCAAATTCCATTGTTATCTAAAATTCTTGGCACCTACAGTCTCTTACTCTTCCTTTTAACATGAGTATGGAAGAATTTGGTGTTTATATCACCATCTTAGAATCATTTCATCCCTGTCTTCTGTCTCTAGAACTCCTCCTCTAAATGTAAATACCTTGTGAGATCATACTAAACCTTATGAAGTTTAGCTTGGAAGTTGGATTGATCTCAAACTCCACCTCATGAACTTTAACAACATCCTCTAATTATGCTATTTGCTTGAAAATATCTCCAAAAGGAACTTTACTCCAAACAACCAGTGCTTTCTTCACATTCTTTAGCTTATGTTGAAAGATAATGAAAGGGCTTACCATAATGCCAGTCTTCCAATTATCCTGCACCACATCCAAAAATGTCTCATATTTTGTCCAGAAGTTATAAAACTTGAATGGTTTCTTCACATGAACAACATTCACATTACATGATAATAGTAGAGGGGCATGATCTGAGCCATATTTAATAAAATGCTCAACCTCTAAAGCTGGAAACAAGTCTTGGAATTATTGATTAGCCATGTACCTATCTAATCTCTTAAAAATGCAAGAATCATCTGACCTCCCATCCCCATGTGTATAAATTCCCTTTGAAACCAATATCATATAGAGCATAAGTGTCTATACAATGTGACAAGTCATGCACTTCACTAAGATAAACTGGCAAGCCTCCATACTTCTCCTCTTCAGTTAGGATGACATTAAAATCTTCTCCCACTAGCCAGGTAATTCCATATTAGAACCTAAGTGATACAACAAATCCCGAAGCTCAATTCTCTCTATTGCAACACACTTTGCATACACTAATATAACAATCAAACGTTTATCCAAAACTCTATGAAACAACTTGAGAGTAAGTTGTTGTTTCATGTCTATCATCACTTCCACTTCAATATTTTCATCAATAAATGCCTAGATCTTCCCATTCATGTGTGCTAAGGCAGTGTGAAATCCCAATTTTCTCCTATATAACTCCAATTTAATGATATCTTGCCAAGGTTCCATAAGCCCAATCAGATAGAAATGGTACATTCTATGAAGGTTAATTAACCTGTTAAATGCTTTATGAGTATTTATTGACCTCACATTCTATACTAATGTATTATCCATAGATATTATTTGGAATTAGAGACCCCACTCCTCTTTGGTTGTACCCTAACAAATACAATTTTCTCCTTTTGTTTCCTTGCATGTTTTGTACCTGACTTCTTCTTGTCTAGTTTTCTTGGCTACTATAGATTCCTCATCAATATCCTCTCCTAACTCTTCCGGTTCAGACTGCTCATCAGTAACAGTTTGAAGTGCCAAAGCTTTGGTTCATGATTATTTGCTATCATCCTCAGTTCCTTTTGGCCTCTTTGATTTATGAGAATACCCTTTGCTAATAAACTACTTGTAACACTAAATCTTTTTCCAGCTAGAATGCTAGGATCATCAATTGCAAGAGCAACAATTTGAATTTCATTGTTGTTTGTGTTTGTTTGCCCAGATTCTGAAGCACATGTCTTTGTTGCCAGGTCAATTTGATCATGTTTCTGCCTTGTAGCCTCCTTCAATACTATTTAATTCATCTCCATAGTCCCCAATGCTTCTTGCATCATCCTAAATTAAATATCATATACTGATCCTAATGTAGGGTTTACTGTAGCTGAGATCGTATAAATCACTATTCCATTGGTTTCCATCATATTGCCTTCAGCTGTTTGATGGGATGACTGCACTTTATCCTCTATCACCTTTTTATTAACATTCTTGTCATGGACACCGCCTGAAAATCCATCGGAACGCATTCAACATTATCAAAAACCTTCACAGAACCTCTAGGGTTTACTGTTCCATTGGCATGCTTCCTAGCTGAAGCTTCAACTGGTGATCCTTCAATGATTTCAGCTTGTTCTAGTTGTTCGTTATCATATCCAATTAATAAATTAACCTGCTTCTTGTTAGTACCCTCATTAATCCCAATGCTAGTTTTTAGTAGACTAGGGTTTACTGTAGCAGTAGTAGGTCAACTATTTGGTTGTCTTTTCCTCCTCCTTGAGAAATTTTTTCAGCAATGTTTCCATCATAATTCATCTCCATATATTCCACCTCATCACTCCACAAAGCCATAGTAGAAGTTACTTCATCGTTATTCTCCTTGTTCATGGAAGAATCATCAAAAGTTTGTGATGGTATTTCGTGACACAAGTGGTTTACAATCACATTGAGAACTTTCTACTATTTGAAGAGTCAAACAAAATTTTATTTTAATATATTTTTAGCATATAGTTTTTAAATATTTTAAATTGTTAACTAATGTGACTTGTAGTACTATTTATGTAGTTTCTAAATATAGAAATTATATTTCAAAAAACTTAAAAAATCTATGTTCGAATTACACCGAAAATTAATCACTTTGACTCTCGTACTCTGAAAAAGTTCAAACAAATTTTAGATGGAGGGAGTATTTATCTTTAATTATAAATAATCAAAAAATTATACTTGTATCTTTGTATGAATTATTTTATGCACTACTTAATATGTTTCAACAAACAAATTGCAATTTATTAATTATCTTATGTTAGTCATCATATAATTTATATTTATATAAAATAATCATATCTAAACAATTTAGAATTGATCAAGCAACTACTAATAAAACCACACCACATAATGAGAATAGAAGTTTATTTGAGAAGGCCTTTGCCGAATTCAGTTTGGTAGGTACTCTGAATGAAGAAGGAAATCCATTAGGGGGATATAATCAACCTATTAAATATAAGGGTATTCCAGAATACTGTCTGCAATGTAAACACCAAGGGTATTTAATGTAACAATTTGGCTGGTCGTTTTGTGTGTTTGAGTCCCGTTTCCCTATTTCATATCCTCATGTCTGTTTGATATTTTATGACTTACGCGGATGGTTGGTTTGACTTCGAAAAGGTTTCGGAGTGAATTGGAACACTTAGTTGTATTTTTAAAAGCTTAAGGTGTAAGAGTTGACCAAGGTTTGACTTTTCTCATGATCCAGCCTCGGGCCGCGACGGATAACCAACACTAAGTGCCGATCATCATGTAACGACTCGACCAATCGCTTTGAATATTTTTATTCAGTTCAGTGGTTGAGGTCATGAGTAGCTTCATTTGGTATATTATGACATGTGCGTATCGTTAGTTTTGGTTTTCGAGTGATTTGGGATTAATTTGAAAGAATGATTCGCAAATAGAAAGCTTTAAGTTGGAGGAGTTGACTAAGTTTGACCTTTATGTATCTGACCTCGGATTTGAGTTTTGATAATTCTGTTAGATCCAGATGGTGAATTTGGACTTCGCCGTATATCCGAATTTACATTTGGAGGCTTCTAAAAGGTTATGGCCATAATTGGAAAAATTCATAATTTGAAGGTTTGAAAAGTTCATAGGTTTGACTAGGAGTTGACTTTAATGATATCGGGTTAAGATTATTGTTCCTAGAGTTGGAATTTGTTTGTTATTTCATTTGGAACTTGTGTGCAAAAATTTGAGGTCATTTCGAGTCGATTTGATATGTTTCGACATGCGTTTTGGAAGTGGGAAGTTCAAAAATTTATTGAGTTTGATTTGAGGTTTTGATGTTATTGTGTTTAATTTGAGGCCTCAATTAAGTTTGTGTTATATTTTAGGACTTGTTAATATGTTCAGACGGAGTTCCAAGAATCCTGGGTGTGTGTCGAATGAGTTTCAGATTAATTTGATCATGTTGGACAGTTTTGGTGCTAATTCATCACGCGCGCGTAGATTTGGCCATAGGTGCGGACTCGCTTATGCGATGGAGTGATCGCTTCTGTGAAGAGGAGGTGTCCAAGGGAGTTCCGCTTTTGCGGAGGTTTTAGCGCATATGCAGGTAATCTTCTGCGAGGTTTTAGTCGATTCTGCGAGATTTTGGCATGATCAGGTGTTTCGCATATGTGGTAAATGGATCGCATATGCGGGAATGAGACATAAGTTGAGTGTCTGCTTGTGCGATTGTATTTGCACTTCTACGGTGTCACAGATGCGATAGCGGTTGTGCAGGTACGGTTCTTGGTCTGGTAAGGTGAAGTCGCAGATGCGAGATTTCTGCTCGCAAATACGAGGGTATAAGTATTTTTGCTGCGGTTGTTTTGGTTCATTTTATCACAAATAGAGATTTGGAACTTGAGTTTGAGCGATTTTGGAGAGAATTTTTACCACATAGATTAGAGTAAGTATTTTTTACTCGGTTATTGATTATATTTCATGATTCCGTCTTTGTTTTGGCATTTGATTGATGATTTGAAAAGAGAAATTAGATCTTTTTGTCTATACTTTCCTAAAGAGAATTTTCGAGTTTTGAACATCGATTTGGAGTTTGATTTGAGTGAAATTAGTATGGTTGGACTCGTATTCGAATGAGTTGTCAGAATTTTTGTGTTCTGTCGGATTTCGAGGTATGGGCCTGAGTTGACTTTGAGTATATGATTAAAGATTCGACCTTTATCGTCTTATTTGTTTCATTTGGCATTATTTGATGATTTTGAGTTGCTTTTGGCTAGTTTCGAGCCGTTCAGAGGTCAATTCACACGGGATGACATTTCTAGAGTATTGTTTGGCTTGCTCTATATTTTTTGATAAGTATCTTACCTAAACTTGATTAAGGCAGTAGTTTTCTGAATTATTGTGGTAGGTACGTGCTATGGGTGCACATATGATTGGGGATTAAGCCCATAGACGAGCACTGAAGTATTTATCTGTACTCGGGGTAGTGCTTAGGCTTTGAGATGCCTTGAATTAATTGTTAAGCTTTAAGTTGTGATGTTTCTCATAGTTGTAACCATGTTGTGAACTGCTTGAACCATATTTTGATGTTACATAGAGGCTAATCTCCTGATTGAACGTGATATTTGCTATTTTCGTGATGAAATTGTCAATTTGAGCTATGATAGCACACATTGCACATGCATACATTGTAGCACGTCACTTATACCAGTCCAGGAGCATGAAATATGATATTCATTAATAATATTCTTGTTCTCTTGTATATTTACTTCTATGTAATACGATTTAGACTAGTTTCTTCTGACCACACCAGCAGATTGTGTTGTTCTGCCTGTGACCACACCGGGCGGATTGTGGTAAGTTATTAAACCCGTTCTTACACTAGACAACTGTTAGTGTTTTTATCATATCTTCTTGTATGAAACTCCATTTTAAGTGAGCCAAACTTTTCTGAAAATATATTTCATAGCTCTATAACTTTTGTTCAGGCCCCAAGACCTAGTTTTGCTTGTATATACTCGAAAAAGGATGATAAAATTGTTACACCCCATGTTTTCGTACGTAAAAGTGCGTCGTAAGTAAACTAATATAAGAAAAAAAATGAGATCATCTTTGCAAGTATATAAAGTAAGTTATCATGTTACCTCGGATATTGCATATATTGAAGATCACGAATAACAAGAACAAAGAGGGTTGGAAGGTTTAGAAGCTAAGGAATTGAAGAAAATAATATTTCGTCAAAAGTCGACAAATTGAGAATGTTATAACATGTACTTTTGGGTTGAGACTAGGGTTCTTAAAAGGATAAGGAGGTTATGTTATGAGTTATGATAGTCATTTGATGGTCGTGTGTCATGTTTTGATGTCAAGCGAGTTGTGGAACAAAAGTTGATGAAAGTCATCACAAGTTACGTTCATAGGTTTTACTGAAATTTGGGTCAAATGTAACTGCGATGTTCTCCCAATATACTTAGAGTTACAGGGTATTCCACCCATCAAATTGAATATAGATGAGTATATTTTCTAACACATTAAACCGTTTGTTAATACGATATTGGAGTAGAGAGATATACGCATTTTTCGCGAGAATGCACAGACTGCTAGGTGACAAGTAGGTCTGTCACCTACTTGCTTAAATGAGAGTCCAAAAATAGGCCAGTTCGGGTCGTCCAAAGAAATATTTTAAAGGCCTATTTCGTTCATATAATACACGGATAAGAGGGCACAATAACTATACCTAAACCCCTGCAAACATCCTCCCAAAAATTGAACACAAACCTTAATTGAATTTCTCTCCCTTTCAAGTTGTAGTTGGAGGAAAAACCTTGACTTTGAAGAACCAAGATATGAGATGAGTTATTCAATAAATAATGTAATTTTACTTATCTATTTCATCTATTTTTTCTGGTGGATATGTGTGGAAAGTCATTCTATAATTGTAAGAACTCACAAGACGGTGAACAAAAGTCGTGAGTTCGAGATATTCAGTTGTAGCAGACTGTTTTGTGGACTATTTTGGGTTGATGTTGGATTTCCTGTTTTACTACTATTTTATGGAGTTTCAGATTATTAAGGGTATGGAGAAATACTACATAAATGCAAGGGGTGGGCTGGTCGTTCGTCGTAATATTTTCGGGTCATTTGACACTACTACGGTGGTTGTTTTGTGTATGAAGAGATTGGGGTGTGTTGGAATGTTTTGTAGTATTTTATGGTGTATATAAGGTTGGAAAATTATTTATATATGTTGTTATTATTGTGTTCTTGTGTTTTTAGTGTTATTTGGAATTTGGAGGAAGTAAGGATTATAGGGGAGATGTTGCCCATTTTAATACAAAATAAGCTTGTCGTTCGTTGTGCAATAGTTGTACCTTTCATAACTTAATGATAGTATTATTATCATTGTTTTAGTTTAAGGTGCGAAGAGAAGTTCAACTTGGTGATTGGAATGATTGTGATAAGGTATGTTAAGGCTAAATCCCTTTCTTTATTTTGGCATGATCCCATAACTACATGCCTTTGATAAGAAGGAATAAAGAGAAGATCTTATTCCTGAATTTATGTACATTATCCTACTCTCATAAGCTATAGTATTCTCCCTTATAGGGGCTTCATATTCAGTTTAATTTTGTCTTCTTTCAGACAAGAGAGTAGAGAGTCTATATATATACAGTATTATAATATTTTTACCACCATCGAGCTATAATCGATGGGAAGGCCCCTATTGGGCAACCTCTAATCAGATGGTATGTTATATACCGAGCCTACTGTGATCAAACACCTATGAGCGAGGCTAGAATGTTTGAGATACAGAGCCTAGTATGGTCGATCACATATGAGCGAGCCTACGACGGCAGAGGAGTTACACATACCGAGCTTTATTTGGCCAGACAACTATTTTACTTACTATATTGAGAGAGCTGAGACAGTATCAGCCGGTAAGCATATTTCCAAATTATATTTAACTCCTAGGTACTTTCAGCTATTATATTTATCAGTGCAGTTTCAGCTTTTAGTTATTCTATCGCCTTACATACTCGGTACATTATTTCGTACTGACATCCTTTTTGCTGGGAACGCTGCATTTCATGCATGCATATCCTGATAAACAACTGGATAGACCTTCCTAGTAGACAAAGTCAAATATCAGCTTGGTTGGTAAGCTCCACTTCCTCGGAGTTACCAGGTCTATACCTTGAAGTCCATTTTATATATAAAGGTCTGATGGGTAGGTCGAGGCCCTGCCCCTACCATGAAATAGTTCAGTTATCCCTAGAGGCTTGTAGACGAGTCTTGTACATTTTTTATATCAGTATTGTGGCTTTACCAGCCATATATAGATGTTTAGTTTGGTATTGATGGTTGTAGAAGTTATTTTTAGATGATTCAGAATATGGCCTCATCGGCCTAAGTTGAAGGTTACCCCTCCAGAGTTCACTATTATAGAGTGGTACGCTCGGGCAGAGTATGACATCGATTGCTGGCCACCCCTCTTTAGGTTTGGGGCATGGCAAACTTGGTATCAGAGTAGTTCTATCATAGGAAATCTACAAATTGTGTCTAGTAGAGTCTTATTTATGGGTGTGTTGTGCACCACACTTAAAAGCAGGAGGCTACAGGGTATTTAAGACTGTCACTCTTTCTTCTTAATCTAGATCGTGTGGTAGAGCTCGGTTGTAAGATTTAAACTCCTAACTCTTATTTTATTTATAATACAACGATACCTACATCCAGAAAAAGAGTTGGTAAGAGATTGAATGTGGCTGTAGAAGAGTTGAGTCAGAAGAACTCGATTTTGCATCATGCTTACGATGAGTAAATGCGAGATCTTCAGCAGATCATATGTGTAATAAGACATATGAGATTCTTGGAAAGGATCCCTAAGGCATGAATATTTATCCAACCATATGGTAAAAAGAAACAAGAGAATCAAAAGGTAGATACAAGTTTCAATAAGTTAATGAAGCAAGGTGGGAAGGGTACGAGGTACCCAGTTAGTGAAGATTATCAGTATTTAAAATTCAAGCAGAGAAATATAAGTATTTGAGTTACCGTCAACCCTAACAGAAGTAAGTACAATTGGCCACACCCATCTTAGTTATGCCCTGTGGTGTTACACCACATGTTTTCATACGTAAAAGTGCATCATAAGTAAACTAATGTAAGACCAAAAATGAGATCATCTTTGGAAGTATATAAAGTAAGATAACATTTTACCTCGGATTTTATATATATTGAAGATCATGAACAACAAGTACAAAAAGGATTGGAGGTTTAGAAGCTATGGAATTGAAGAAAATAAAGTTTCGTCGAAAGTTGACAAGTTGGGAATGTTATAATATGTACTTTTAGGGTGAGACTAGGGTGCTTAATATGATAAGGAGATTATGTTATGAGTTATGTTAGTCGTATTAAAGTCGTGTGTTATGTTTTGAAGTCAATCGAGTTGTGGAACAAAAGTCGATGAAAGTTATCATAAGTTACGTTCACAGGTTTTACTGAAATTTGGCCCAAATGTAACTGCGATTTTCTCCAAATATACTTAATGTTACGGGGTATTCCACCCACAAATTGAAGATCTATCAGTCTATTTTCTAAATCATTAAATCGTTTGTCAATACGGCATCGGAGTAGAGAGACATATGCGTTTTTGCAAGACTACGCAGACTGCTAGGTGACAAGTAGGTGTGTCACCTACTTGCTTAAATGAGATTCAAAACTGGGCCGGTTCGGGTCGACCAAAGAGAACTATTAAAGGCCTATTTATTCTTGCAAACATTCTCCCAAAAATTGAACACAAACCCTAATTGAATTTCTCTCCTTTTATAGTTCTAGTTGCAGGAAAAACCTGAGTTTCAAGCACCAAGATAGGAGCTGAGTTATTCAAAAAGTAAGGTAAGTTTACTGCTCTCTTTCAACTATTTTTTCTGATGTATATGTTTGGAAAGTCATTCTATAATTGTATGAACTCGCGGAACGGTGATCGGAAGCCGTGAGTTCGAGATAGTCACTTGTGGCAGACTATTTTGTGGACTGTTTTGTGTTGCTATTGGATTGCATGTTTTACTACAGTTTTATGGAGTTTTGGAGGAGGAAGGGTGTGTATAAAAACCACATAAATTCAAGGTGGTGAGCTGGTTATTCGTTGCAACATTTTCGGGTCGTTTGACACTACTACAATGGTCGTTTTGTGTATGAAGAGATTGGGGTGTGTTGGGCTGTTTTGTAGTATTTCATGGTGTATATAAGTTGGAAAATAATGTATATATGTTTTTATTGTTGTGTTCTTGTGTTGTTGGTGTTATCTTGAATTTGGAGGAAGTAAGGATTACAGGGGATATGCTACCCTTTTTAATACAAAATAAACTTGTCGTTCGTTGTGGGATAGTTGTACCTTTCGTAACTTAATGATAGTATTATTATCATTGTTTTAGATTAAGGTGCGAAGAGAAGTTCAACTTGGTTATTGGAAAGATTGTTATAAGGTATGTTAAGGCTAAACCTTTTCTTCAATTTGTCATGATCCCGTAACTACATGCGTTTGATAACGAGGCATAAAGAGAAGTTCTTATTCCTAAATTTATGTACATTATCCTAGTCTCATAAGCTAAAATATTCTCGGGACTTCATATTCAGTTTAATTTTGTCTTCTTTCAGCCAAGAGAAAGCAGAGAATCTATATATACAGTATAATAGTATTTTCACCAGTATCGAGCTATAATTGATGGGCAGGCCCCTATTGGGAAACCTCAGATCAGATGGTAAGCTATATACCAAGCCTACTATGGCCGAGCACCTATGAGCGAGCCCAAAATGGCCGAGATACATAGCCTAGTATGTCCGAGCGCCTATGAGCGAGCCTATTACAACAAAACAGTTACACATACCAAGCCTTATAAGGCCGGACAACTATTTTACTTACTATATTGAAAAAGATGAGTCAATTGTCTGGCCCTATAAGGCTCGATATGTGTAGCTTCTCTGCCGTAGTAGGCTCGCTCATAGGAGCTCGACCATAGTAGGCTCGGTGTATAGCTCACCATCTGATCAGAGGTTGCCCAATAGGGGCCTGCCCATCGATTATAGCTCGATGGTGGTGAAAATACTGTAATATATATATATATATATATATATATATATATATATATATATATATATATATATATATAGAGAGAGAGAGAGAGAGAGAGAGAGAGAGAGAGAGAGAGAGAGAGAGAGAGAGAGAGAGAGAGAGAGAGAGAATATGAAGTCCCGATAAGGGAGAATGCTGTAACTTATGAAACTAGGAAAATGTACAAAAATTCAGGAATATGAACTTCTCTTTATGTCTCATTATCAAACGCAAGTAGTTACAGGATCATGCTAAAATGAAAGAAAGTTTTAGCCCTTAACATAACTTAACTCTGTTAAGTCCTTAATACATTCCAATCAATTCTTCAAATAACTTAACTCAATCTACCACAACATAAGGAGATTCTAAATCAGTGCTGAGTAAAGGCTAAGTCGCAACTTAAACTAGTAGCTTGTTTACGTAAATATGAGCAGCATCTCCCCCGTAACAGGGCCCTCCTACAATACCATATACCAACACAACCAAGAGAAAAACAATAACAACATGTATGGATAATTTTCCAACCTTATCTCCATAACAATATATCACAAAACAGTCCACACATCCTAATCACTTCACACATAAAACTACAACAAAAGTAGTGTCGAATAACCTAAAAATGTAACGATGAATGACCAGCCCAATATTCCATAATTATGTGGTGTTTTTACACACCTTTTATCCTCCAAAACTCCATAAAACATCATAAAAATAGATAGCCAAAAAGCAACACGAAACAACCCACAAAACAGTCCACTACAAGTCGAATAACTCGAACTCACGACTTCCGATCACCGTCCCGTGAGTTTTAACTATTAGAAAACAAATTTATCAACCTTCCTTGATATTTAAAGGTTAAATATCTAAAGTATACATTTTATTAACTATGAAGTACCTTCCAAAACTCAAACTACAAAGAAAATTACGACAATGTTGCACCTTGTAGTATTGTACGTTGAATTTCTCATAAGGTAATTGAAATCAGTCCAAGGAAAAGATTATTTGGAGATTATACGGATTATGCTATTTCAAACAAGTGATAAGTAAATTCGGGAAGGTAAGAGGGGAAGCAAGTCAAAGAAAATGAATTTTCGTCCAAATTTGGCATGTTAGGAAAAAATACGGGCCGAGCGTTAATATCCGACATTTATGCACTAGTACCATACAAGGTACAATATGACCATAATAGTATGATATATATAAAAGGGTATTAAAAATAAGTATAATTTTAAGTAATTTGAGATAATTCTTAATTATGCGGGTAATTCGTTAATTACCGGATAACGGGACACTACCTAATTACCTAATAAGTGGATAAAGATTAAACCTTCCCACCCCATTTCCACATTGCAGCCATATAAAGATTAATTAAGTGACTCATATGTCATATTTCAAGGTGGCATACTAAGAGAACCTTTGGGGACTAGTCATTAGCTAAGGAGTAGTAATGTGATATTCCATAAGCAATGTGAATTACTTCAGCAAATTCCTCCAAAACATTTGAACCCTTGCTTCAGCAAATTCATCCAAGCATTTGAATATTAATAACGTGATTTTCTTAAAAAAATCCATACGAGACTACGTAATATTATAGCAACATGATTTTGTGATGCTAAATGAGTACGATGCAATCTTTCGCAATAATATCATATGGATTTTTTCTCTACTCCGATCTCACCGTTACGTGATTTGTTACAATTGACGTATATTAGAGGGATTGTCAAGAGAATCGGCTCAGGTATGCTAAGGCTATCCCTTCTTTCTTTTGGCATGATCCATATGGTACAAATGAAACAAGCAAAATACACAACTTTCATAAATGACTATATTCATAGAAATACTAGGGGTGTCTATATTCTAGATTCCCCATGTGAATTATTATATCTTCTGTTCATGGGTCTCAGAAAAATACGTATTTGATAAAGTTTATCCGAAAGGCATATTAATTTTATGATATTCCGAGAAATCTTAGTAACGTATTTCTTATGCATTTCGTGCATTTATACATGTACATTGATCCATGACCAAATGGCATTATATACGCATATATTATATGTATATGGGATATGGAAAAATGTTACGGCGTTATATATGCACCACCACCTAATCAGCTGGTATATGTTGATGATTTTGACCACAGTGGCGAGATGATATGATGGGATGCCCTCAGAGGCCTGATGATGTTATGAAACATGTTTCTATGCACGACATGACATTCATAATCATATGCATGACATTAGAATTATCCAGATTTACAGGTTGAGTCATTTACTCTATATTTCTTCCATGTCTGTTATGTACTTATTTATGTGCCTTACATACTCAGTACATTGTTCGTACTAATTTCCCTTTTGCCTGGGGATGCTGCATTTCATGCCCGTAGGTCCCGATAGACAGGTCGAGATCCCTCCCAATAGGCTATTAGCTCAGCGGATGATGTTGGCGCGCTCCATTTGCTTCGACGTTGCTTGTTTAGTTATGATTTAGACGTGTATTGTTTGGTATGGTGGGACTCTGTCCCGACCTTTATGAAAATTATGTATTCTTAGAGGCTTGTAGATAGATGTCATGTACGTAAAAGATTGTATGACCTTGTCGGCCTATGTTTAGTATACGAGTGGTTATTTTGGTCTTATGGGCCCATATGTCTTGGGTATAAGTGGATATCACATGTTTTATTCTACTTATCTCGCGGCAGCCTTCTAGCTCTATTACCTATAATAGTATGACATGAAAAGATGCGTTATTGTCACGACCCAAACTGATGGGCCGCGACGGGCACCCGGTACCTTACTCAATCGAGTACCAATGTAATATAACTTTCATATTATTCTATCATAGGTAAATGAACTGAAGTAAAACATGAGGGAATACAAACTTATACATCTGAAGTACCGGCCTATAAGGTCAAATAACCACTTGTGTACTGAACATAGGCCAACAAGGCCTTACAATCTTTTACGTACATGACATTTGTCTACAAGGCTCTAAGAATACATAATTTTTATAAAGGTAGGAATAGAGTCCCGCCATACTGTGACGATCCGGCCAGTCGTCTCATGAGTTACCGCTCTGTTTTCCCCATTGCTGCTTCTTTATGCTTTGCTTATCCGTGTTATGTGATATCGAGTTGGTCGGATCAAATCCGGAATGATTTTGATAAGGTTTGAGACACTTATTCTCTTTTGAGGAAGCTTAAGTTGGAAAAGTTAACCGTATGTTGACTTATGTGTTAGAGGGCTCAGATGTGAGTTCTGATGGTTCGATTAGCTTCAGGAGGTGATTTAGGTCTTAGGAGCGCAATCAGAATGTATTTTAGAGGTTCAGAGTAGATTTAGGCTTGAATTGGCGAAATTGATATCTTGGCGATTTCCGGTTGGGAGGCGAGATTTTGATGTAGGGGTCCGAATAGAATTCCGAGAGTTGCAGTAGTTCTGTTGTGTCATTTGGGATGTGTGTGCAAAATTTCAGGTCATTCAGATGTGGTTTGGTTGGGTTTTGATCAAAAGAGGAATTCGGAAGATTTTGGAAACTTAGGTGTTTAGAAGATTGGTACAAGTTTGAATAAGGTTTAAGGATATATTGGTGCCTTTGGTTGAGGTCCCATGGGCCTCGGTGAGTTTCGAGGGGTTGAACGGATCATTTTTAAGTTAAGAAAATTGCAGATTTTGTTTTCAACTGTTGCAGGCATTTTGGTCTTCGCGTTCGCGAAGGGTCAGGAAGAGAGGCGTCAGGTTTGGCCTTCGCATTCGCGAAGGGGAGTCCCGCATTCGCGAAGGGCCAGAATGGTAAGCATCGCGTTCGCGAGAGTCCTGGTCTCGTTCGTGTATGTTGGTGAAGCTGAGGCATCGCGTTCGCGATATTGAGGTCGCGTTCGCGAAGAAGAGTTTTGGTCAAAGACATTTTGTGCTTCGCAAACACAAGGCTTTCACCGCGTTCGTGAAGAAGGAATTAAGGCCTGGACAGAATATTTAAATACTCGTCTTGTCCGTGATTTTGGGGTTTATTTCCTCCATTGTTCATCGTTTTTGGAGCTTTTTGAAGGGGATTGAAGAGGAATTCAAGGGGAATCACTTGGAGGTAAGATTCTTGGACTTAAAAGTCGATTCTAATGTGAATTCCACCTAAATAATCATGGAAATTAAGCCAAAAATTGAAGAACTAGGGCTTGGAAATTTAGACATTTGATTGAGGAATTAAAGGACCATTTGAGGTTGGATTTCAGAACTTTTGATATGTATGAACTCGTGGGGAGATAAGAAATCTATTGATGTAAAAATTATCGAATTTCGAGATGTGGGCCCAGGGGTCGGGTTTTGGTAATTTCGGGATTTATGTTGTAAATTGATTATTTTTGCTTGGGCTTCGTTCCCTTAGTATATTTTGACGTCCTCGTTCTGATTTTGGATAGATTCGATGCGAGTGGAGGCTGATTCGAGGGGCAAAGGCGTCACGATCTAGAGATTTGATCGGTTCGAGGTGAGTAATGATTGTAAATAATGTTTTGAGGGTATGAAACCCCAGACTTGCACATCGTTGTGCTATATTGAGGTGAGACACACACTTGATGACGAGTGTGGGGTCGTGCACTTTTGGGGATTGTGACTTGGTCCGTCCCGAATAACTATTTTACCACGTATTTGACTGAAAT
Organism: Nicotiana tabacum; assembly: GCF_000715075.1. Classification (NCBI taxonomy): domain Eukaryota; kingdom Viridiplantae; phylum Streptophyta; class Magnoliopsida; order Solanales; family Solanaceae; genus Nicotiana; species Nicotiana tabacum. Next base: position 109,781,663 of record NC_134101.1, read on the forward strand.
CTATTTGCTATCATCATGATTTTGGCTGAATGCCATATTTGGTCCTTGTGCCAACTATTTGAACCATTCAGGGATTTTTACTAGTATTTCCTCACTATTTTGAATTTTTACTTGAACTCAGTCATCTTATATTTCACTGTTTTCGTACTCAACCATGTTTATTCCGTTTTAACACTTACATGATCTTTTAAATGATATTTTGGGCTGAGAATCATGTTTTACTATTGCCCGAGTGGCTTGTGAGGATTTTGACTGAGTAAGGTCGAGGGCCTATGTTATGAGGATACATTTGATACTGATTATGAGGCTGAGGGTCTGAGATATGTACACCACGAGGTGGCTTGATTGATATAAGGCCGAGGGCCTAGTGATGATACCACGAGGTGGCTTGATATTGCGCTTGTGCTGTAAAGGGCCCCTCCAAGAGTCTGTACACCCCCAGTGAGCATCGGTACCCATTGTGATGTGAGATTGAGCCTGAGGGGCTGGTACTGTTCTGTGTGATTGCTTGAGGGGCTAGTATTGTTCTATGTGATTGCCCGATGGGCTGGTACTGTTCTGAGATGTTGCCCGATGGGCGGATTTGTTGATACTGTGCCCGAGGGGCAAACCTTTATGTGTTTATTTTTCATAATTGACTGCCAATTACCTGCTTAATTGTTGAAAAAGGCTTTTCGTTTAGTTAAATTTGAGTTAAAGGATTTTTACCTATCTTTCATTGGTTTTACTGTTTTTAATGGTTTTACCGCTTCATTATAGCATGCTTTGTGCTTTACGTGATTTACTGCGTTTAGTCTTTATTTATGATTATTACTCACTGAGTTGGAGTACTCACTTTACTCCCTGCACCCTGTGTGTAGCTTCAGGCGTATCTGGTCCCGCTCCCGAGTGCTGATCATTCCGGCTCAGGTGGATCCGAGGAGTCTCTAGGTAGCTGTTGGCGTTCGTAGCCCGGAGATCTTCCCTATCTTACTTCTTCATATTCTTAGTTTCTGTATTAAACTCTGTAGTTTGATTTGGAGTATTCTGGATTGTTTAGATGCTCATGACTAGTGATACCCCGGTATCGAGCTGTGGTGGTTTATTTTCTGCGAATTATGCTATTATCTATTAACTTTGGATTATCTTATCATGCTTTAGATTTATTTCTTGTGGTTTAACTGTTAATAATTGGAAATGGGAAGTGTCGGCTGGCCTTGTCTTCATGAGAGGCGCCATCACGACGGGGTCCGGGTTTAGGGTCATGAGAAGTTGGTATTAGAGTCTAGGTTACATAGGTCTCAGGAGTCATGAGCAGGTTTAGTAGAGTCTCGCGGATCGGTACGGAGACGTTTGTATTTATTCTCGAGAGGCTGCAGAACCTTTAGGAAAAACTTCATATTCTTGAAATTCTTATCGTGCATCCTTGATTCAGTTTGAAAAGTAACTCTTTGAATTCCTTCCAAGCGTTTATATGTGCGCATGGGCGCTCAGTATCAGATATGCATCAATGGCTTGTGATTCCCTGATCGAGAGGTGAGATGTGATTTTCTGTGCGTTGATGTTGGGCCAGTCTGGAGGACTCGAGGCCAGATTTTTGTCCTATAGCTTGAGCATTGAGCTATTGATTTTATGAGCGCGTGTTTCTGGATTCATATGTTCTGTTGTGTCACTATTAAAGGAGGTGATGACTGGATAGTTACGTGATGAGTGTGATGTGACTGCGAGATGTATTCATGTGATTTGGAAGTGACGAGAAGGGTCTGTTGGAGGATAGAAGTTCTATTATATGCTCAATTTCTATCTTGATTTGAGGTATAGCCCCGAGTTATGGGTGTGTGAAGAATCTTTCCATGTTTCCTAGTTGGGAGTGAAGTAAATTTCATGTAGCGGTCTGTGTTCAGACTCACGAAGTTTAAGTGATTGCGTAATCTTTATTACGATGGAAGGTATACAAAAATGTTAGTTTGAGGCAAAGCAGGTGGGGTTATCTCCTGCAGATTGTTCTGAAGTTTGTGTAATCCCTTGTGTCATTTATTGGAAGATCTCTGTTACTAGGGAAATATATGTTTTACAATTTCAATTTGGGTTGCTCAAGAGAGTAGGCTTGAGTACTACTAGAGTGATTGCGAGATTTGCAGAAGATATAAAGTACTAGATGGTCTGTGTTCCATGATCTTATGAAGGATTCAGTTTAATCTCACTATGGTATTATGGCATCAATAAAGTATATGCGTTATGAGTTATTGTGTATGTTTTGGTCTATGGTTTCGAGCCAAGTGGGGGAGTCCACTATTAATTAGTCGATTGCACAGTTATGTGCTATGTTGGTTCCAGTTTGAGGCATGCGGATGAATCAGTCATCGGCTTCAGCGCCAGTTACTTCACCACTACTCGCCCAGTCAGCTAGGGGTCGCCCTATAGGGGGAGGTCGATTAGGTCGCGGTCAGGCCCGTTTCTATGTACTTCTGGGTAGACCTGATGCTATTGCTGTAGATGCTATTATTACGGGTATTGTTTCAGTCTGCCATAGAGAAGCCTCTATATTATTTGATCTCGTTTCCACCCCTTTTTATGTGTCATCATACTTTGCTCGTTATTTGGGTACGCCCTGTGAGTTTCTTGCTTCACCTATTCATGTATCTACCCCGGTGGGCGATACTGTTGTTGTAGACCGTGTGTACTGATTGTGTGTGGTGACTATTAGGGGTCTGGAGACCCGTGTGGATCTTTTTTTTATTGTGCATAGTGGATTTCGATGTCATTTGGGCATAGATTGGCTATCTCCATGTCGTGCTATTCTGGACTGTCATGCTAAGACAATCACATTGGCTATATCGGGTGTGCCATAGATCGAGTGACGAGCTGTGACTGATTATGTTCCCAGTAGAGTGATCTCATTCTTGAAAGCCCAGTGTATAGTTGGGAAGGGTAGTCTTTCGTATCTAGCCTTTGTGAGGGATGTCGATGCTAAGATTCCCAGTATTGATTCTGTTCTAGTTGTGAGGGGTTTTCCCAATGTGTTTCCTGCAGACCTATCGGGCATGCCACCAGACAGGGATATTGATTTTGGTATTGACTTGGTGCCGGGCACTCAGCCTATTTCTATTCTACCGTATCGTATGGCACTAGCGGAGTTGAAGGAATTAAAGGAGTAGCTTCAGGAACTCCTTGATAAGGGGTTCATTCGACCTAGTGTGTCACATTGGGGTACACCGGTTTTATTTATGAAGAAAAAGGATGTCACTATGAGGATGTGCATTGATTATAGGCAATTGAACAAGGTAACAATTAAGAACAAGTATCCTTTGCCTCACATTTATGATTTATTCGACCAGTTTCAGGGAGGGAGAGTGTTCTCCAAGATTGATCTCCGTTCAGTTTATTACTAGTTGAAGATCAGGGACTCAGATATTCTTAAGGCAGCTTTCAGCACCCGATATGGTCATTATGAGTTCTTGGTGATGTCTTTTGGGCTGACCAATGCCCCAGCATCATTCATGAATTTGATGAACAGTGTGTTCCGGCCTTATCTTGACTCGTTTGTCATAGTCTTCATTGATGATATTCTGGTATATTCGCGTAGTCAGGATGAGCACGCAGAGCATTTGAGAGTTGTGTTGCAAAGATTGAGGGAGGAGAAACTTTATGCAAAATTCTCTAAGTGTGAGTTTTGGCTCAGTTCAATGGCTTTCTTGGGGCACGTGGTGTCTAGTAAGGGTATTCAGGTTGATCCGAAGAAGATAGAGGTGGTTTAGAGTTGGCCTAGACCGTCTCAGCCACATAGATTCGCAACTTCTTGGTTTGGCGGGTTATTATCGCTGTTTTGTTCAGGGATTCTCATCTATCGCATCGCCCTTGATCAAGTTGACTCAGAAGAGTGCTTCATTTGTATGGTCGGACGAGTGTGAGGAGAGCTTTCAAAAGCTTAAGGCAGCTTTGACCACAACTCCAGTGTTAGTTTTACCATTAGCTTCAAGTTCATATACCGTGTATTGTGATGCTTCGAGAGTTGGTATTTGTTATGTATTGATGCAGGAGGGTAGAGTTATTTTTTATGCTTCTCCTCAGTTGAAGCCTCATGAGAAGAACTACCATGATTTAGAGTTGGCTTCCATAGTTCACGCATTGAAGATTTGGAGGCATTACTTGTATGGTGTGTCTTGTGAGATTTTTACCGATCATCATAGCCTCCAGCACTTGTTCAAATAGAAGGATCTCAATTTGAGGCAGCGGAGATAGTTGGAGTTGCTTAAGGATTATGATATCACTATATTGTACCATCTGGGAAAGGCCAATGTGGTGGCCAATGCTTTGAGTCGAAAGGCAGTGAGTATGGGGAGTTTGGCATATATTCCAGTTGGGGAGAGACCTCTTGCAGTTGATGTTCAGGACTTGGCCAATCGGTTCGTGAGGTTAGACATTTCGGAGCCCAGTCGGGTATTGGCTTGTGTGGTTTCTCGGTCTTCTTTATATGATTGCATCAAAGAGCTCTAGTATGATGATCCGTATTTGCTTGTCCTTAAGGATAGAGTTCAGCATGATAATGCTAGAGATGTGACCATTGGTGATGATGGGGTGTTGAGGATGCAGGGTCGGATATGTGTGCCCAATGTGGATGGGCTTCGGGAGTTGATTCTGGATGAGGCCCATATCTCGCGGTATTCTATTCATCCGGGTGCCACGAAGATGTATTCGTATTTGACGCAGCACTATTGGTGGAGGAGAATGAAGAAAGATATTGTGGGATTTGTAGCTCAGTGTCTCAATTGTCAGCATGTTAAATATGAGCATCAAAGACCGGGTGGCTTGCTTCAGCGGATAGATATTCCAGAGTGGAAGTGGGAGAGGATCACTATGGACTTTGTTGTTGGACTTCCACAAACTTTGAGAAAATTCGATGCTATTTGGGTGATTGTGGATCGGCTGACCAAGTCCGCGCACTTCATTCCTGTGTGTACTACTTATTCTTCAGAGTGGTTGGCAGAGATCTATATCCAGGAGATTGTTCGTTTGCATGGTGTCCCAGTTTCCATCATTTCAGATAGGGGCACTCAGTTTACATCGCGGTTTTGGAGGTCTGTGCAGCGAGAGTTGGGTTCTCAGGTTGAGTTGAGCACAACTTTTCACCCTCAGACGGACGGGCAGTCCGAGCGCACTATCCAAATATTGAAGGACATGTTGTGTGCTTGTGTCATTGATTTTGGAGGGTAATGGGATCAGTTTCTACCGCTTGTAGAGTTTTCTTATAACAACAGCTACCAGTCGAGTATTCAGATGGCTCCATATGAGGCTTTGTATAGGAGGCGGTGTAGATCTCCAGTTGGTTAGTTCGAGCCCGGTGAGGCTAGGCTATTGGGGATAGACTTGGTGCAGGATGCTTCGGAAAAGGTAAAGATGATTCAAGAGAGGCTCCGTACAGCGCAGTCGAGACAGAAGAGTTATGCCAGGAAGGTTCGAGATGTGTCCTACATGGTTGGTGAAAAGGTTATGTTGAAGGTTTCGCCTATGAAGGGTGTTATGAGATTTAGGAAGAAAGGGAAATTGAGTTTGCGGTTCATTTGGCCTTTTGAGGTGCTTCAGAGGATTGGGGAGGTGACTTATGAGCTTGCTTTGTCACCCAGTTTGTTGAGTGTGCATTCGGTATTTCATGTTTCTATGCTCCAGAAGTATATTGGGGATTCGTCTCATGTTCTGGATTTCAGCACGGTTCAGTTGGATGATGATTTGAGCTATGATGTGGAGCCAGTAGCTATTTTGGGTCATCAGGTTCGAAAGTTGAGGTCGAAGGATATAGCTTATGTGAAAGTGCAGTGGAGAGGTTGCCCCGTGAAGAAGGCTACCTGGGAGATGCAGAGCAGATATCCTCACCCGTTTAAGGCTTCATGTATGTTTCTTGACTCGTTTGAGGATGAATGTTTGTTTAAGTTGGGGAGGATGTGATGACCTCGCTAGTTGTCTCATGAGTTACCACTCCGTTTTCCCCATTTCTGCTTCTTTATGCTTTGTTTGTCCGTGTTATGTGATATCGGGTTGGTCAGATCGAATCCGGAATGATTTTGGTAAGGTTTGAGACACTTAGTCTCTTTTGAAGAAGCTTAAGTTGGAAAAGTCAACTGGATGTTGACTTATGTGTTAGAGGGCTCGGATGTGAGTTCCGATCATTCGGTTAGCTTCGGGAGGTGATTTGGGTTTTAGGAGCATGATTAGAATGAGTTTTGGAGGTTCGGAGTAGATTTAGGCTTGAATTGACGAAGTTGATATCTTGGCGATTTCCGGTTGGTAGGCGAGATTTTGATGTAGTGGTCCGAATGGAATTCCGAGAGTTGCAGTAGTTCCCTTGTGTCATTTGGGATGTGTGTGCAAAATTTTAGGTCATTCAGATGCGGTTTGGTTGGGTTTTTGATCAAAAGAGGAATTCAGAAGATTTTGGAAACTTAGGCTTGAATCCGATTTGTTTTGGTAGATTTGATGTTGTTGGAGGTGTTTTAAAGATTGGTAAAAGTTTGAATAAGATTTAAGGATATGTTGGTGCCTTTGGTTGAGGTCCCATGGGCCTCGGGTGAATTTCGAGGGGTTGAACGGATCATTTTTAAGTTAAGAAAATTGCAGAGTGGATCATTTTTTCGTTTCAGTTGTTGCAGGCATTTTGGTCTTCGCGTTCGCAAGTGGACCCTCGCGTTCGCAAACGGTCAGGAAGGGAGGTATCAGGTTTGGCCTTCGGGTTCGCGAAGGGGAGTCTCGCGTTCGCGAAAGACCGGAATGGTAAGCATCACGTTCGCGAGAGTCCAGGTCGCGTTCGTGTAGGTTGGTGAAGCTGAGGCATCGCGTTCGCGATGGTGAGGTCGCGTTTGTGAAGAAGAGTTTTGGTCAAAGACATTTTGTGCTTCGCGAACGCGAGTCTTTGACCGGGTTCGTAAAGAAGGAATTAAGGCTTAGGCATAATGTTTAAATACTCGTCTTGTCCGCTATTTTGGGGTTTATTTCCTCCATTGTTGGTCGTTTTTGGAGCTTTTTGAAGGTGATTGAAGAGGGATTCAAGGGGAATCACTTGGAGGTAAGATTCTTGAACTTAAAACTCGATACTAATGTGAATTCCACCTAAATAATCATGGAACTTAAGCCAAAAATTGAAGAACTAGGGCTTGGAAATTTAGACCTTTGATTGAGGAATTGAAGAACCATTTGAGGTCGGATTTCAGAACTTTTGATATGTATGAATTCGTGGGGAGATGAGGAATCTATTGATGTAAAAATTATCGAATTCCGAGATGTGGGCCAGGGGTCGAGTTTTGGTAATTTCGGGATTTATGTTGTAAATTGATTATTTTCGCTTGGGCTTCGTTCCCATAGCATATTTTGACGTCCTCGTTCTGATTTTGGATAGATTCGACGTGAGTAGAGGCTGATTCGAGGGGCAAAGGCATCATGAGCTAGAGATTTGACCGGCTCGAGGTGAGTAATGATTGTAAATGATGTTCTAAGGGTATGAAACCCCAGACATGTACATCGTTATGCTAATTGAGGTGACACACACGCTTGATGACGAGCGCGGGGTCGTGCACTTTTGGGGATTGTGACTTGGTCCATCTCGAATGACTATTTTACCGCGTATTTGACTAAAATCTATTTGCTATCATCATGATTTGGGCTGAATGCCATATTGGTCCTTGTGCCAACTATTTGAACCCTTCGGGGATTTTTATTGGTATTTCCTCACTGTTTTGACTTTTTATTTGAACTTAGTCATGTTATATTTCACTGTTTTCATACTCAGCCATGTTTACTCTGTTTTAACACTGACATGATCTTTTAAATGATATTTTGGGCTGAGAATCATATTTTACTATTGCCTGAATGGCTTGTGAGGATTTTGACTGAGAAGGCTGAGGGTCTATGTTGTGAGGAAACATTTGATACTGATTATGAGGCCGAGAGCCTGAGATATGTGTCGCGCCCTATTTTTCCCTCCGCGTAGAGGAGTTTAGGTTTCGATATTCATGGGGTGTAATGACTCATTTCCTTTTGGGAATTGGGTATTGGTTTTTCTGAAGAGTCGCCACCTAACAATTTTTAAGGTGCGTTAGGGCACCTACATGGTTTATCTACAACTACGTTTGATAACCAGAGATAGGGTAAGGGCTTCAAATTATCCTATTGGGAAGGTGTTAGGCACCCCTCAGGATCCACTAGTGTGGTTCCCGGCCAGACAATTATTTATTGAATTTGTGCAATTAGCAAATAGATAAGTAGAGCTCAAATAATAGGGGATTTAAGTTTAAATACACAAGCATTTGAAAACATTTATTGAAAGGCAAAATTTTGAAAGAGTTACAATCTAAAGCATGCTTATGAATGTAAAGGGGGTGTCCTAGGTGTGTTTGTAATACAGATCACATCAATGCAATACCGGTATGACACTCCTCAAAAGAGGGGCTACACGTGGTATTAGTGCACCGGTCATCATATCCATATCTACACTTTCCCACCCCGTGATGGTAATTGAAGCGAGGGTTGATCTCGACTCTTATTGCATGCTGTTACCAGTCCCTTCCTATCAGTCTCGGAGGAATTTAGGACTCCTATCCTATAAGGAGGTTCTAGGCAGACCCTCAGGTTTAAAGGTAAAATACTAAGGTGACATACAAAAACAAGTAGGACTGCATTTAAAAGGGGGAAAACACACAAAACAAGCAGAAGGCTCAGATATGCTTCCACAAGTAATGCACATAGACAGCATGACTCATACACAATTAAGGTATGAATTCAGAATCCTAAAACGTGTTGTTTATGTGGTAACATCAGAACCAGATTTATTACATGACTCAGAAAAGATGTCCGAATCAGGTTTGCCTACTGATTTTAATAGTTGATAATTAAACAAAGGCAATTCTAGTTTTATTTAAGTTATTGCCTAAGGCTTAACTAGGCGCAAAGCAAGATGTAGCAGTTGTTCCAAGTCATTAAGACAGTTTTGAGATTATTTTTTATTACATAAAACATGTTTATCTAGTTGTAGAGATTGTTGCCAATTTTATTCAGAAAACATCACAATGTGAAAATTATTACTTTACTACCCTTTTTCATGAATCAGTAGTTAACTAGGAATTTTTTAAACAAAATGCAAACAGATCCTAGAATATGGTATCTAATATGCACATGCAAATTGCAAGGTTGTCGAAAATAGAATCCCTAAGGCATGGTTCTAAATGTACACAAGAGTTGCAGAATTTAGAAATAACAGCTTTTTATACCAGTGTTGTTATGGCCCTAGGAGCAGGATTTCTAAGTGATAGACATAAAGCATGGACTAATGAATGAAGTGTTGAAGCAAGAAACATAGGTCCTAAGAATATGATTTTCTAATGCATGTATGAATCCTAAACATGGTTTCTATTGCACAATTAGGAATATATACTTAATAACATGCTTTCTACCCTTTAACAACTATAACATGCATATTTTCCCATCCCTTTTCACTAGCCACCCCAATACTTGTTTACAAATTATTACAGACCATGATAGAATTAACATAAGAAATGAAAAGTAAGAAGTTACAACTATAGGAAGCCTGATTCTGACTTCCTCTCTGAGTTATGTAATAAACCACCTCAAATGTCAATATTGTTCCATAGCCTTTCTCATATCTGGGTGTGTCAGAGTTCCCTAAGGACCTCAAAGGATCCTGGGTTGTGCTCACACCCATATTGCATAACCAAGAGTAAGTGCAGTGTGGAAGGGCCAACTCTTATGTGTCTAGGTTCAGAGAGAGCTCAAGGGTCCCAAAGCAAGGCTCACATAAGAGGGGCATAACCTAATGATCTAAGAGTGCATATGAGAGTGTTTGATATAGATTTAAGAGAGTTGAGTTGAAAAACAGTTTCGAAAATGATTGGTTTGAAATAAATTTGCAACAACAACAGAAGAGTAGGGGTTGGGGACATAGAGGACCCAAATCAGAAACACATAATTAATCATGAATCAAGTACATTAGGAGACATGGTGGTTGAGGGACATAAACAGGAACAAGTAAACATATTGATTACATTTGAACAAAGGAGGGCAGAATTTCAAGCATGCCGAGTAAAGCAGTAAACAAGAAGTACAATTTAACAACATGAGCCATTAAGTTAGTACAGAAAGAGACAGGGATTGACAAACAAGGGAACACATAGAGTTGAGTTTCAGTATTTAAACTAAGAACATACTAGTTGAAGAAGCAAAGTGCAGAAAAAGTAAAGAAATCAGAGTTCCACAATCTAGCTCTGGCTTTCAGCCGGCTAGACAGAGCAGTAGCATAAGTAGTAGTAGAGAAAGAGAGAGTTTGAGTGTGTAAGTGTGTGTTCTGAACTCAATTGTTCATCTATTTAGAGAAGAGAGGTTAGGGTATTTATAGCTTTGGAAAAGAGTAGAAAAATAAAGTAACAAGTAAAGGTTTAACACAAATATGGAAGTAATCACAATCAGAATCAATTAATACAAGTATTCCTTTAATCAAGGAATTACTGCTCAAACGAATACTAACATGGATAATTAAGGAAATAAAATCAATTTGAGAAAGATTGATTTTTGACCATTTAAGGGACAGTAAAAATATAGAGTATACAATTGAGTCTAGGTACAAAATATACTTAATTTGGGGAAAGGATTCAGCAGGGGTGAAACATCACAGCAAATAACGGAAGGGAATCAATCAACTTAAACAAATGAGTAAAATTAAGGGTTTATAAGAAAACCTTGTAATCAAACAATAACTTAAGGAAATCAAGATCAATCAAGAGGGAGTCATGATTCTGCACTTCGACATATAAATAGAAAAGAATGAACATGCGTATCAGACATGCAGGGTCAAACATATTGATAAAAAGAAGCAAACTAGATGAACACAAACATTCAGAAGTGACATGAATAGGCTAAGGACTACTCGAAACATGGTAATCGACAAAGTCAAGTAGTCATGGCTCACACATAGAATCAAAATGAAGAAACCGATCTAACATATAGCAACAAATAGAGGAGATCAGACCAGCACACCGAAATAAGTAAAGGAAGTGTTCAAAAGCTCACAGTAACAAGTGAGGAAAATTTTAAGAAATTAGGGTTTTAACAAAGTCGAGTTAAAAAGCGGTAAGAACTCAGAATCAGTCAAGTCAAACAAATAAAAAGGATTTAACCATAAAGAACCAAAATTGAAATAGGTACACATACAAAATAAACAAGGATAGTTCCAGGACCCCGAATAAAACCAAAGATACTTAGGGTTTTCAACACGTTGAATCAGTAGAAGAAAAACATAAACACACCATTTAAACATAGTAAAATCATAAGATAATATTGAAAAATCAGAGGAGAAGTCTTTAAAAAAAGTTTAAGAAATCGTAATCTTGAAGACGAAGAGTCATTTTGAAAAGGAATCAGAGAAACCTTTGAGGAAAACATCAAAAGGTTCATAACATACACAAATCTAAGACAGATCTGAAAGAAAATTGAAAAATCTTTAAAGTTAGAGTTTCGGAGAACCCAGAAGAAGTGAGAAAACTTTGAAAAGTTACTGATCTAGCCGGAAAAGACATGGATCTGACTCGAACGACCATGAATGGCCGAAAAAAGACCATGGATAGAAGTTGAGCAAGGTATGGACTAGATCTCTTCGAGATATTTCCATAAAATCATGAAAAACAGGCAACCAGGAGACATAGGAGACCGGTACACGCCTTAAACAGCCATGTGAGTCCATGGATTGAGTGAGGATCGAAGGGGATTAGGGTTGGTTGGTGGGCGGTGGTTAGGGTTTGAGTAAGGTTGTAGAGAGAATTGGAGAGGAAGGGGATTCAAGGGTGGCGGGTTGGTTTGAAATGAATTAGGTTAGGGGGTCGTTTGGGTTTAATTATGGCAGGTCGAATGGGGACCGTTGATCTGAATGATCAACGGTCTAGATAGAGTAGGGTAGGTGGGGATCCAGGTTTGGGCTTGGCCTAATGGGTTTTCAATTGGGTTGGGGTCCGGTTTTAATTAAAAATTGGGCTGGGATTTGGGGTCCAATTTGGGCTAGATTTGAAAGTCGATTTTGGCTATAAGTTAAATAGCCATTTTCCCTTTTTATTTATAAAAAATAGTAAATAGTTTTCTGAAAATAAATTAAAAGTAATAAAGTGGTTTATAATATATAATTAGCAATTTAAAAATACAGGATTCGATTTTATGAATATAAAACATAATTAAACCTTAAAAAGGCTAGTATTGCAATTATGTGCAATTTAGCTTTAAAATAACTAAATGAAATTGTAAAAATTACTTTAGCCATATTTTGGCATAAGTACAAAAGGCCAATATATGAATTATCAAAATAATAATTTTGGGAAATAATTATTGGAATTTTATGGATAAAAAAGGGGAAATAAATCAATTAAAAAACTTTTAAAATTATGGAAAAATAATAAAACACTTGGAAATGGTTATATATGCATACATATGCTGTTTTGAAGTTATTTTCCATATTGAAAATATATAGAAAAAATTGGGTATCAACAGCTGCCCCTCTTTACCCGGGAAGAATGAAAGAGTTTCCGGGTAAAGAAATGAGGGCCAATTTTGACCGAACGAAATGGTTTGAAGAAGTTAGGCTGCTCCATAGCTTTTGAGCTACCTACATATCCCTGGTTTTATAGGAATCAGGCCGTATGTAGTTCAGGATCCATCGACGGAGTATACCGATGAAAACCTTCCAAAAACGGACGCAGTATCTAGGGCCTAGTGAGTGAGAGGTTTACGGGAGTGGTTAGGTTTGATATGTCTGCGGGTACTGGAGCGGAATTGCTCTTGCTGGGAGTAGCCCTTGCTCGCCAGTTTACCTGCAATTAGAAACGATACAAGCGCATATTGTGCATAAAATTAAACATGATGCAAATTCCCGTCGGACCATGAATGTTGTATTCGGACAATGAGGATGACATTCTTATACCATGATGTCCTGGGCCATGAAGCATATGATGAAGGATTCGCAGGCCATGAAATGATATTCTCGGGCTATGAGGATTGTGCCTCCGAACCATGACGCCTTTGAATAATGATATGCAAGAGATTGAAAGAGATCCTCAGTCCATGACATGGTATTCTCGGGCTATGAAGATGGTGCCTCAAAATGATGACACCTTTGGATGAGTTGGTGATATTTCAACCCATGAAAGATGCAATAGCATGATGCAGACAAGACAGAGCTTAGTCTTGCGAATTGAAGGGCAGATCTTATCCCATAAGAAAACCGAAGTAAATAGTTCCTGAGATGGCGCTTAGTTTCGAAGAAAATTGGAGGCAGATCTTAGCCTCGGAAGGTAGAATGGTAGCCTTATGCAAATATGCTAATGCAGATGGAGGTAGAGCTTAACCTCAAAAGGCAAAATGGTAGCCTTATACAAGTTGGAAGGCAGAATAGTAGCCTTATGCAATGCAGATGCAGATGAAGGTAGAGCTTAACCTCAATGGTAGCCTTATGCAAGTTGGAAGGCAGACGAGTAGCCTTATGCAAGAATGCAGATGGAGATAGAGCTTAACCTCGGAAGGTAGAATGACAGCCTTATGCAAGTTGGAAGGAAGAATGGTAGCCTTATTGAATGCAGAATGCAGATGGAGACAACGCTTAGTCTTGGAAGGCAGAATGGTAGCCTTATGCAGGAATGCGGATGGAGACACCATTTAGTCTCAGAAGGAAGAATGATAGCCTTATGCAAATTGTAAGGCAGAATAGTAGCCTTATGCAAATTGGAAGGTAGAATAGTAGCCTTATGCAAGAATGCAGATGGAGACATCATTTAGTCTCGGAAGGCAGAATGGTAGCCTTATGCAAATTGGAGATGGAGACAACATTTAGTCTCGGAAGGCAGAATGGTAGCCTTATGCAAGTTGGAAGGCAGAATAGTAGGCTTATGCAATGCGAATGCAAATGGAGACAACGTTTAGTTTTGAAAGGCAAAATGGTAGCCTTATGCAAGAAATAAAATAACAAATGACAGTGGAGTTTTCTTAGCTGATAGCAGATTGCGGCATTGTGATTACTGGGAGCATTGTGACTACGGAGCATTACTTGTATGTGCTGAAAGCAAATGTTGGTAAGTGCAACAGTTTTGAGAATCGTATTTTGAACAATGTTTGTCCCGTGGGCGTACAATATGTCTAATGATTTTACAATCCTAGTACCTGCATCCAAAGAAAAGTCGTGAGTTTTGTAAGGGGGAGGTTAGTTTGCATCCCCGTTGGCTTTGCTTGACTCGTTCGGCTTTGATGTGGTGATATTGTCTATATCATTGGGGTAGCGTTACTAAACAAAGCAGTTTCAATAACAATCATGTATGATTTTGTAAAAGTATGACATCAATGTATAATTTAGAAATAGCTTTTAGATGAACCGACGACTATGACGTAGTTTAGGACATTGGAACCTCTCCTGCTACGGAATTTTGAGGGTCCTCCTCAAAATTCTTCCCCAGTTTGATGGGTTGACATTTTTGACTGTTGCTCATGCGGTGATCGGCTGAAGTTACTTCGGAATTTTGAGGGTCGTCCTCAAAATTCTGTCCCAGTTTCCAATTGCGGGAGAAAATAAATTTATTATTGAATTGTGACCGAACCCATAGGGCTGCCTACGTATTCCCTCTTAAACGGGAATCAGGTCAGGCGTAGTTCAATTTACATCATATAAGAAAAGCATAAAGATTGCACATAGTAACGCTTGACTGTTTCTGAATTGATCGGCTTTGGCCAGACTTCTCCGTCCATTTCTGCAAGTATAAGGGCTCCTCCTGTCAGAACCCGGTGAACCATGTATGGACCCTTCCAGTTGGGAGAGAACTCCCTTTGGCTTCATCTTGATGCGGAAAAATTTTCTTCAACACCAATTGTCCCAGTGTGAACTGTCTTGGTTTAACTTTTTTGTTGAAGGCTTTGGACATTCTGTTCTGATAGAGTTGACCATGGCAAAGTGCATTCATTCTCTTTCCGTCTATAAGGGCTAGTTGCTCATTACGACTTTTTACCCACTCTGCGTCGTCGAGCTCAACTTCTTGTATGATCCTTAGGGAAGGAATTTCTACGTCAGTGGGAATGACAACCTGTGTACCGTAAACCAGCATATAGGGGGTTTCCACGGTTGATGTGCGTACTATGGTGCGATACCCCAATAGAGCAAATGATAACTTCTCGTGCAACTGTTTATGCTTTTCTATCATTTTCCTCAATATCTTCTTGATATTCTTGTTGGTGGCCTCTACAACTCCATTCATTTGAGGCATGTAGGCTGTGGAATTCTTGTGTCTGATCTTGAAAGTTTCACACATAGCTTTTGTTAAGTCACTGTTAAGGTTGGAGCCATTATCAGTAAGGATTGACTCTAGAATTCCGAATCGACAAATAATGCGGTCGCGGACAAAATCTGTCACGACCTTCTTAGTCATTGCTTTGTAGGATACTGCTTCAACCCATTTGGTGAAATAGTCGATGGCTACCAGAATAAACCTGGGTCCGTTGGAAGCAGCAGGCTTGATTGGTCAAATAACATCCATTCCCCAAGCGGTGAACGACCACGGTGAGCTTGTTGTGTTAAGCTTGCTTGGAGGTACCTTTATCATGTCTGCATGAATCTGACAGCGATGGCATTTCTGGACATACTGGATGCAGTATGTTTCCATAGTCATCCAATAGTAACCATCCCGGAGTATCTTCTTCGCTGAGAAAAAACCGTTCATATGTGGACCGCAGGTCCTAGCATGAATTTCCTCTAGTAACTTGGATGCTTCCTTTGTGTCGACACATCTTAATAATCCTAAATCCGGAGTCCTCCTATACTGGATTCCTTTGCTATGAAAGAAACTGTTGGACAATCTCCAAAGTGTGCATTTCTGAATAGGATTAGCAAGCTCCGGCTATTCTCCTTTTGCCAAGTATTCCTTGATATCATGAAACCAAGGCTTTCCATTTGCTTCTTCTTCAACATGGGCACAATAAGCTGGCTGATTATGGATTTTTACCGGAATGGGATCAATGCAATTCTTGTCTATATGTTGATCATAGATGATAGGGTAGCTAATGCATCGACATACTCATTCTGGATTCTTGGAACATGTTGGAATTCCATCTTCGTGAACCTCTTTCTCAATTCATGTACATGATGTAGTTACGAGAGTATCTTGGAGTTCTTGGTTACCCATTCTTCTTGTACCTGATGTATAAGTAAGTATGAATCTCCAATTACTAGCAGCTCTTTAACGTTCATGTCAATGGCCATTTTAAGTCCTAAGATGCAGGCTTCATACTTGGCCATATTGTTGGTGTAGGGGAACTTGAGTTTGGCAGACACTGGATAATGCTAACCGGTTTCTGATACTAGGACTGTTCCTATGCGAACTCCCTTGAAGTTTGCTGCTCCATCAAAAAACATTCTCCAACCTTCATAGGATTTCGCAATGTCCTGTCCTATGAATGATACCTCTTCATCAAGAAAATACGTTTTCAGGGGTTCGTATCCTCCATCCACGGGGTTTTTAGCAAGGTGGTCTGCTAGTTCCTGTCTCTTGACCGCTTTCTGAGTTACGTAAATAATGTCGAACTCACTCAACAGGATTTGCCACTTGGCTAGCTTGCCAATGGGCATGGGCTTCTAAAAGATGTACTTTAAGGGATCTATTCTTGATATGAGATATGTAGTGTAGGCGCAGAAGTAATGTCTCAGCTTTTGAGCTACCCAAGTCAAAGAAAAACAGGTGCATTCCTATAGAGAATATCGGGCCTCGTACGGGGTGAACTTCTTACTGAGGTAATAAATGGCTTATTCATTCCTTCCCGTTTCATCATGCTACCCTAGAATGTAGTCGAAAGCTCTATTTAACACTACAAAGTAGAGTACTAAGGGTCTACCTGGCTCGGGTAGGACTAAGATTAGTGGTGTTGACATGTACTCCTTGATTCTGTCGAAGGCCTCTTGGCAGTCATCAGTCCATTTGGTAGCGGCAACCTTCTTGAACATCTTAAAGATTGGCTCACAAATAACTGTAGACTGTGCTATGAATCGGCTGATGTAGTTAAGCCTTCCCAAGAAACTTATCAGATCCTTCTTGTTCTTTGGCAGTGGTAGTTCTTGAATGGCTTTGACTTTCGATGGATCCAGTTCTATTCCCCAGCGGCTCACAACAAACCCAAGCAATTTCCCAGCAGGAACCCCAAATGCACACTTTGCGGGGTTTAGTTTTAGGTTGTACCTCCGCAGTCTATTGAAGAACTTTCTTAGGTCTTCCATGTGGTTGGTGGACTTCTTGGACTTGATAATAACATCATCTACATGTACCTCTATCTCCTTGTGTATCATATCATGGAAAATGGTAGTCATGGCCCTCATGTAGGTGGCTCTGCATTCTTCAGGCCGAATGGCATCATCTTGTAACAGTACACTCCCCACTGCGTAATGAAAGCTATTTTCTTAGCATCTTCCTCATCCATCCAGATATGATGATAACCAGTGAAGTAATCCATAAATGACTGTAGCTCATGCTTGTCGCAATTGTTATTTAGGATGTGTATATTTGGAAAAGGGAAGTCATCTTTCGAACTAGCCCAGTTGAGATCCCGGTAGTCGACACAGACTCTGACCTTCCCGTCCTTCTTTGGCACTTGCACAATGTTGGCCAACCACGTCGGGTATTCTACTACCCCGAGAACTTTAGTTTTGATCTGCTTGTTGACTTTTGATTTTCAAACTCATATCAGCTTGAACTTTCTGAGCTTTTGCTTTACCAGTGGACACATTGGATTGGTTTGTAGTTTGTGAGCCACGATGGACGTACTTTGACCAGTCATGTCATCATACGACCAGGCGAATATTTCCTCATACTACTTTAGAAATTTTGTATATTCTTTCTTTTTTGATGGCGATAGGTGAATGCTGATTCGTGTTTCCTTGATGTTTTCTGCATCTCCCGGGTTGAAAGTTTCGGTCTCGTCTAGGTTGGACTTAGGTCTGTTCTCAAAGTTCTTAACTTCTTTGACAATCTCGTCAGGTATGTCATCTTCCTCTAAATTAATGTCCGTGTGTCGTATTGTCTCATTGCATGTCACAGTCATTGGTTCATCAAAACAAGTAATAGTAATGCTGTATAAATAAAGTAATGAGAGAAAATGATAGCAATAAGTGATAATTCATAAGAAAAGTCAAAATGCTTTTGATAAATTGAATAACTGTTTTGAAGATTGAAGATCTTATTGCAAAAATTGAAATTGCAAAAAGAAAATCATTTCTTAAATAAAATAATAAATAATGCTTGTTTTAGCCTTGCTACCCTGAGGCTCGTCAGGCTTTGATTATCATGATGGTCCAATTATTGAGATGTGCCCCTTTGCTCATAGCCTGCATGGAAGGGCCTTCCTCCCCATCCTCCTCGAGAACATCCATATCATTGTCCTCTAGAAACAAGTTCTTCACTGCTGCAAGTGCTTCTTCTTCGTTTGACCCATAAATAATGTCGCCATGTTTGAAGGTCTGCTCCAGATGCGGTATTGGCTACCCTAGTGGATAATAAGGATCGCACCATGGTGGCAACCAGTTGTTGAATTCTTCCCATGTGTAATCATATCCCAAACCGAAGGTAGTGCCATGTTTCTTGAGTTTTATAGGTTTAGAGATTCCTTGGAGGTTCTTGCCGAGCCCTTTGCCAGGTTCATACCTATTCCAATTCAGTATACTCTCGATTTTGCTATCCCACCATTTGTCTTTGTCGACAGCATTGACCCGTTCGATATGGTGGCAAGTTTCTCCACCTTGTTTCTTCCCTCGATCACCGGAATGGTCTGTCGACTGTATATAGGGTTGCTACCATCACTGTAAATTATCACTTCTTGGTGATTTCATTCGAACTTTACTACCTGATGTAGCGTTGATGCCATGGCCCCAGCAGCGTGAATCCATGACCGCCCCAGTAGCAAGTTGTAAGACGCTAGTACATCTATCACCTGGAAATCAACCTCAAACCAGGTTGATCCCATCTGCAGGCATAGACTTATCTCACTAATGGTGGACCTCTGAGAACCATCGAAGGCTTTCACATTTATTGCTCCATCCTTTATCTCGTGTAGTCCTTTACCCAACTTCTTGAGTTTTACCAGCGGACAAATGTTGAGACTGGAACCTCCGTCGATCAGGATTCTGGTGATGAAATAATCTTCGCATTTCACGGTGATGTGTAGTGCCTTGTATTTTCCTCCAAAGGTCGTCCAGACCTGTCTTAGTGAGGGGTGGCCAATTGGAGGCCTACTTGCTTGATTCAGCTAGATGCTCAGGGGTATAAACTCTACCAGTTCTTGTCATACCCTATGCTGTGACATTTTCTTCAATTTTGACCTTGCCCTTCCTTCTTGCCTCGACTGTGTAGTCCCATGGTACAGTATTTGAATAGAATGGTGTTATGATTGAAATCGCCACTGGGATCGGTGCGGCTATCCGCACTCCGAATAGAACATTTTCCTTGGGTGGCAAGACTCTAACCTCAAATGGTGGGGTGAATCTGCCGGAGACACGAATTCAACCTCAATAGGTGTTAGTGTCTTTTGCGGGTGTTGCTTCAAATTCAAGTGGTACAAACATACTCACCTCAGCATCCTTAGAAAGTTGGAACTGGACTATGATTGGATTAAGAGTAATTGTTGGTTTCTTTGGGTCATCACCTTCTACGATCAACCAAATTGATCCCTCGGGATCCCAGTCATCTTCTACTTCAATCATGTGGGTACCTCCACACTTATGGTCTGGCAGAGGATTGTTGCGGACGTTTGGATTGGGTTCTTTTGCCACAATGATCTTGTTATCAATCAAAGACTCTATCTTGTCTTTCAAGGAGCGACATTCATCGATAGTGTGCCTTTTCATGCTGGAATGGTATGCACAGGACTTATTCGGGTTAACCTACTGAGAAGGATTCTCAGGGGTTGTAGCAGAGATGGGGGTGACATAACCAGTAGCTTAGAGTCTTTCATACAACTGGTTGATGGGTTAAGCGATGGATGTATATTGTTTTGGAGGTCTGCGATCAATATTAGGTCGGGGTCTAGGGAAATTTTGGCGTGCAGGGGGTGATTGATAGTGGGATGGTTGAGTATTATAAGTTTGGTAGACATGAGCGGGTTGGGAGTATCTGGGTGAAGTAGGTTAATATGTAGGAGGTGGATGTGACTGATAAGTTGGTGGTGGAGCTTGGTACGAAGGAGAGGGTGCTTGGTAATTTAGGGTTGGCCGGTATGTGAGTGGAAGTGTAGGGTAAGTTTGGTATTTGAGGGGGGATTTGGTCATTTGGGCAACCATCACGGCCCCTACGTCCCTTTTCTTGGACACACCACCGGACTATAAAACCTTATTTGTAGCATGCAAGGCTTCAAAATTTGTAACTGTACCACTTTTGATGCCTTCTTCAATTCTTTCACCTAATTTGATAATGTCGGAAAACTTGTGGTTCTCAATCATCATCAACCGCTCATAGTACTACGGGTCCTGAGCCTGGACAAAGAACGTGTTCATTTGCTCCTCTTCTAAGGCGGGTCTGTCTTTAGTAGCTTCAGACCTCCAGCGAGTAGCATACTCACGAAACGTCTCCGTAGGCTTCTTCTTCAAAGTTTGAATATAGAACATGTCTGATACGTTCTCTGTATTAAACCTGAATCTATCCATAAAGTCGGATGCCATGCCTCACCAGCTTGACCACTTCTTGGGATCTTGGCTGATGTACCAAGATAATGCATCTCCCTTCAAACTCCTCATGAACAACTTCATGCGGATCCTTTCATCCTTCCCTACTCCAACCAGCTTGTCGCAATATGTCCTTAGATAGACCCTTAGATCACCCGTACCATCAAACATTTTGAACTTAGGAGGTTTGTACCCCTCGGGCAGTTGGACATCAGGCTGTATGCAAAGATCCTCATAGTTCAGCCCTTCGATTCCTTTGATTCCCTCAACGCCTTGAATCCGGCTTGTCAATTTCTTAAGTTCCTCGACCAAGTTCTTGATAAGCAGATCCTTTTCATCAGACTCAGGTGTGTCTGAGATAGGTTGGGTGGAGTGTGGCATGGTCTCCACGTAGATAGGAGTGTTATGGTGGCCTGGTGTATGGGTGTGGAAATGGTCGTTAGTGGAGTTTTGAGGTTCTACGATGAGTAGTGGAGTGTTTTTTGGGGTATAACAGGTGTTACGTTAGTTCTTTGGTGGAGCAATGTGATGGTGAGGAGTGGGATGATTCTGTTGTTTTGGGATATTTTGAGGAGGTGTAAGGTTTTGAGTGTTGGGGAAGTTGACATCTGGGGTGCTGAAGGAAAATGACAGGCTTGCCAGATTCCGAACCTGATCGAGCTCTTTTTGAAATTTCAACAGCTTCTGCTCAAGTTGTCACACATTCTCATTAGGAACCCGAATACCATGGCTATTAGTGGCCTCAACCCGTTCAGTTGGGTTCTCCTTCATGATGTTGTTCAAACTTCCATCTTGCCTTTGTTCTTACTTTTGACAGGACTAAGAGGAGGAGTGGGTGGAGGGCCCCTGGATCTCGTGGAATAAGATGATCATGCCAGAGTGCACGAACTAACCTTTGGGGAGGGGAATAATAAAAATAGAAACAAAATAAAAACAAAAGGTAATCAAGTCAGTGAGGATTATAAAAAGTATTGCAATATTTAAACACATAGTGAGGGAATATAAATCGTGTCCTAATTTGGGAACCCCTTTTGTGCCCGAGGTGCGCCTAGCGACAAATTGATTTGGAGAACTTAGAATGATAAATGCCTCATTTTATTGATAAAAAATAGATGAATCCTAAAACGACACTAAATAAGTAAGAAACAAAAGTCACTAATGTCCATTGGCCTTATTACATTCGTAAAGCGAAAAAGATAAACTCCTATCTACTTGGTCCCAGAAGGACCTTCCCCAGGTTGAATGCTCTTGTTGATCAGATCCTCTGGTTCGCATAGGTTTATCAGTAAACATGCCTTTGCCAGGTGTTCTCCTTCGTTTCCCTCAGCGTTCTGGCAGTCGGTGACTCTCTTCCTCACTTTTCCTTCCAATTTCAGCAGACTGTATTCCAGATATTCCAACTTTTCGCTAGCTTTGGCGGCCCTCTCTTTCCACTTATTGATTTGGTCATTTGATGGAAGACTCCTCCACCAGTCTAGCAAGAGTGGGGGCGTGCTAATCATACCGAAACTGGGGACCTCGTGCCTCATTTTCTGCAAAACAAAAGGGTTAGACCCTACCCCCACCAGACTCGACTATTTATCATCAACAATTAGCATGAAGCATTTAGTTCTCCAAATAAATGCACAAAACATGATGATGTCCATTTGGGTCTAGGGAAACCCAGTGGACTTTGGACAAGGCTATCTTAAAGGATCATTATGTGGACAACATAACTGACCCGACTAGGTTTGACCATGATGCATGCACAATTTAACATAGTAAGGTTTCTACGGGGTCTTAGACTGGTACCCTAGAGCGGACAACTCAAGGGGGAAGGCACAGAACTATCGACTGCACCGCTGATCGACTAGTTTTACCGCAAATATGACTTTCCGAATTTAGGGGGTAATGATATAGGAAGAGCGCAACCACTCATCAAGCGTTGCTATAGTATTTTTTGGCACGAGTGGAGTATGATGTTGAGCATGATTATGCAATAATTAAAAGCATGTTGACATGTATTTGCACGTTAAGAAAGCAATAAATACAACAGTTTTATAATTTAAAGCAACAATAAAGGAGGGGAACAAGAAAGATATGTCAGTTTCACTTTTGAAGAATAAATTGAATGCTTAAAGAAATTAAACAAATAATCACACACAGGGAGGTACAAATTCACAAGAACAATCTGAAATGGTAAAAGCCTGAAAATCCCCAGCGGAGTCGCCATGCTGTCGCGCCCTCTTTTTCCCTCCACGGAGAGGGGTTCAGGTTTCGACATTCATGGGGTGTAATGACTCATTTTCTTTTGGAAATTGGGTATTCCATTTTTTGAAGAGTCGCCACCTAATGATTTCTAAGGTGCGTTAGGGTACCTACATGGTTTATCTACAACTACGTTTGATAACCAGAGATAGGGTAAGGGCTTGAAATTATCCTAAGGGGAAGGTGTTAGGCACCCCTAAGGATCCACTAGTGTGCTCCCTGGCCAGACAATTTTTTTTTGTGAATTTGTGCAATTAGCAAATAGATAAGTAGAGCTCAAATAATAGGGGATTTAAGTTTAAATACACAAGAGTTTGAAAACAATTATTGAAAGGCAAAATTTTGAAAGAGTTACAATCTAAAGCATGCTTATGAATGTAAAGGGGGTGTCCTAGGTTTGTTTGTAATATGGATCACATCAATGGAATACCCGATATGACACTCCTCAAAAGATGGGCTACACGCGGTATTAGCGCACCGGTCATCATATCCATATCTACCCTTTCCCACCCCGTGAAGATAATTGAAGCAAGGGTTCGTCTTGACTCTTATTGCATGATGTTACCCATCCCTTCCTATCAATCCCGGAGGAACTTAGGACTCCTATCCTATAAGGAGGTTCTAGGCAGACCCTCAGGTTTAAAGGCAAAATACTAAGGCGACATATAAAAACAAGTAGGACAACATTTAAAAGGGGGAAAACACAGAAAACAAGCAGAAGGCTCAGATATGCCTCCACAAGTAATGCACATAGACAGCATGACTCATACAGAATAAAGGTATAAATTTAGAATCCTAAAGCAGGTTGTTTAAGTGGTAACATCAAAACCAGATTTATTACATGACTTAGAAAAGAAGTCCGAATCAGGTTTGCTACTGATTATAATAGTTGATAATTAAACAAAGGCAATTCCAGTTTTATTTAAGTTATTATCTAAGGCTTGCCTAGGCGCAAAGCGAGATGTAGCAGTTGTTCCAAGTCATTAAGACAGTTTGGAGATTATTTTTTATTACCTAAACATGTTGTTCCAGTTGTAGAGATTATTGTCAATTTTATTCAGAAAACATCACAATGTGAAAATTATTACTTTACTACCCTTTTTCATGAATCAGTAGTTAACTAGGCATTTTTAAACAAAGTGCAAACAGGATCCTAGAAAATAGTATGTAATATGCACATTCAAATTACAAGGTTATCGAAAACAGAATCCCTAAGGCATGATTCTAAATATACACAAGAGTTGCAGAATTTTGAAATAACAGCTTTTTATACCAGTGTTGCTTTGGCCCTAGGAGCAGGATTTCTAAGTGATAGACATAAAGCATGGACTAATGAATGAAGCGCTGAAGCAAGAAACAAAGGTCCTAAGAACATGGTTTTTTAATGCATGTATGAATCCTAAACATGGTTTCTATTGCACAATTAGGAATATAGACCTAATAACATGCTTTCTACCCTTTAACAATTATAGCATGCATATTTCCCCATCCTTTTTCACTAGCCACCCCAATACTTATTAACAAATTATTACAGACCATGATAGAATTAACATAAGAAATGAAAATTAAGAAGTTACAACTATAGGAAGCTTGATTCTGACTTCCTCTCTGAGTTATGTAATAAACCACCTCAAATGTCAATATTGTTCCATAACTTTTCTCATATCTGGGTGTGTCAGAGTTCCCTAAGGACCTTAAGGGATCCCGGGCAGTGCTCACACCCAGATTGCATAACCAAGAGTAAGTGTAGTGTGGAATGGACAACTCTTATGTTTCCAGGTTCAGAGGGAGCTGAAGGGTTCCAAAGCAAGACTCACATAAGAGGGGCAGAACCTAATGATCTAAGAGTGCATGTGAGAGTGCTTGACATAGATTTAAGAGA
Organism: Nicotiana tabacum; assembly: GCF_000715075.1. NCBI lineage: Eukaryota > Viridiplantae > Streptophyta > Magnoliopsida > Solanales > Solanaceae > Nicotiana > Nicotiana tabacum. The sequence continues at coordinate 109,806,487 of NC_134101.1, forward strand.
GTTGAGTTGGAAAACAGTTTTGAAAATGATTGGTTTGAAATAAATTTGCAACAGTAACAGAAGAGTTGCTTAGGGAAAACCCTTTTGAAAGGGACAGGGGATAGGTGCAACAATCAACACATGCAGAATAAGTTCAGAGAGTAGTACAACTTCAGTAGTTACAAACATGGAAGTAAGGGTTGAGGACATAGAGGACCCAAATCAGAAACACATAATTAATCATGAATCAAGTACATTAGGAGACATGCTAGTTGAGGGACATAAACAGGAACAAGTAAACATGTTGATTATATTTGAACAAAGGAGGGTAGAATTTTAAGCATGCTGAGTAAAGTAGTAAACAAGAAGTTCAATTTAACAGCATGAGCCATTAAATTAGTACAGAAAGAGACTAGGATTGACAAACAAGGGACATATAGAGTTGAGTTTCAGTATTTAAACTAAGAACATACCAGTTGAAGAAGCAAAGTGCAGAAAAAGGTAAAGCAATCAGAGCTCCACAGTCTAGCCTTGGCTTTCAGCCGGCTAGACAAAGCAGTAGCACAAGTAGTAGTAGAGAAAGAGAGAGTTTGAGTGTGTAAGTGTGTGTTCTGAACTCAATTGTTCGTCTATTTAGAGAAGAGAGGGTAGGGTATTTATTGCTTTGAAAACGAGTAGAAAAATAAAGTAACAAGTAAAGGTTTAACACAAATATGGAAGTAAACACAATCAGAATCAATTAATACAAGTATTCTTTTGATCAAGGAATTACTGCTCAAAAGAATACTAACATGGATAATTAAGGAAAGAAAATTAATTTGAGAAGGATTGATTTTTGACCATATAAGGGACAGTAAAAATATAGAGTATACAATTGAGTCTAGGTACAGAATATACTTAATTTGGGGAAAGGACTCAGCAGGGGTGAAACATCATAGCAAATAACGGAAGGGAATCAATCAACTTAAACAAATGAGTAAAATTAAGGGTTTATAAGAAAACCTTGCAATCAAACCATAACTTAAGGAAATCAACATCAATCAAGAGGGAGTCATGATTCTGCACTTAGACATATAAATAGAAAAGAATGAACATGCGTATCAGACATGCAGGGTCAAGCATATTGATAAAAAGAAGCAAACTAGATGAACACAAACATTCAGAAGTGACATGAATAGGCTAAGGACTACTCGAAGCATGATAATCAACAAAGTCAAGTAGTCATGGCTCACACATAGAATCAAAATGAAGAAACTGGTCTAACACATAGCAACAAGTAGAGGAGATAAGACCATCACACCAAAATAAGTAAAGGAAGTCTTCAAAAGCTCACAGTAACAAGTGAGGAAAATTTTAAGAAATTAGGGTTTTAACAAAGTCGAGTTAAAAAGCGGTAAGAACTCATAATTAGTCAAGTAAAACAAAGAAAAAGGATTTAACCATAAAGAACCCAAATCGAAATAGGTACACATACAAAATAAACAAGGATAGTTCCAGGACCCCGAATAAAACCAAAGATACTTAGGGTTTTCAACACGCTGAATCAGGTAGAAGAAAAACATAAACAAACCATTTAAACATAGTAAAATCATAAGATAATACTGAAAAATTAGAGGAGAAGTCCTTAAAAAAAGTTTAAGAAATCGTAATCTTGAAGATGAAGAGTCATTTTGAAAAGGAATCAGAGAAACCTTTGAGGAAAACATCAAAAGGTTCATAACATACACAGATCTAAGACAGATCTGAAAGAAAATTGAAAAATCTTTAAAGTTAGGGTTTCAGAGAACCTAGAAGAAGTGAGAAAACTTCGAAAAGTTGCTGATCTAGCCAGAAAAGCCATGGTTCTGACTCGAATGGCCATGGATGGCCGGAAAAAGACCATGGATAGAAGTTGAGCAAGGGCTGGACTAGATCTCTTCGAGATCTTTCCATGAAATCATGAAAAACAGGCAACCAATGTCTGTAAATATCGGTTATTAACGCTCATGGTCATATTTCCTACTATCATGGTCATATGGTACCTTGTGTGGTACTAGTCCATAAATATCGGTTATTAACGCCCGACCCGTATTTTATCCCAATATGCCAAACCTAGACGAAAAATTCATTTTTTTGACTTACTTCCTTTTTCATCTTCACAAGTTTACTCATCATTTGTTTAAAATAGCATAATCCTTATAATCTCCAAATAATCTTTTACTTGGACTGATGTCCATTACCTTACAACAAAGTCATAGTACAATACTACAGGGTGCAACATCATCGTAACTGAATACTGCGAAGCGTAACATTACCGTAATGTAATACTGTAGGGTGCAACATGGTCGTAACTTATTACTACGAAGCATAACATCATCCGTATTGTAATACTACAAGGCATCACATCATTGTAATATAATACTGCAGGATGTAACATTGTCGTAATATTACAGGGTGTAACATCATTCCCCCCTTTGGAATATTTGTCATCGAATGTTGACTGATGCTCTTACCATTTTCATAAATTATAGATTTTGTGAATATCTTAATACTCTCCTTGCCATTTAAATAGTTGCTCTGTGAATAAATCCAAAGTCTAGGGTATTCCTCCCCTTTAGTCTTTTTGCTTATATCATGTCTTGTTGTCGAAACCTTTCTAATCTCGCAACTGCTGCTACCTCATGTCATGCAGCCTGTATGATCCTCGCTTTGTGAGTGCGCTTATGCGATTCATCTTTCCTTTTTCATTTTATCTTTTAGTAAATCTTTAGGCCTTACTTTGTAAACATATACAAGGCTTAATAGGATGCCTCTCTAAGCATCTATAGGTGTACTGAAGTTCTTCGCTCGATACTTCGTAGAACTTGCGAATATGGCCATATCTTATTTCATAGATCTTGTTATCCATTCGTATGGCTTTACTGCATCTACATGGGTCATACTATACCATAATTTTTACTTTAATTTATCGTTATTGAGCTATGCTTGCCAAACTCCCAGTTACCTTTGCCTATCCTTTAGGTATAAATCTCAGTCCTTTAATGCTCCTTCATTACCGTTCGTCTTAAGAATCATGGCCTAATCTCATGTCATACTTTGTAACTTGTATCTGTCCATTGTTGATTCACCTCAATGTTGATCTACAATCCTCCACTTGAAGACTTGAAACTTCTTACGTAATACATTGTCGTTAGGGCTTACGTTGCATTGAGGAATATTTGAAGTGATTTCTATAATCGTATTTCATAGTGGCTCAATGTGATTCACCTTATGGGTAGGTATCCTAATTTCGTGTTGTTAACGAAATCTTTTCTCCTTCTTTTTTTGTTTTTGAAATCATTATTCAAACGAAGCCCTAAACATCACCCTTTATCTGTCACAATTACACCCTTATTTTATTACCAGGTCAGCATTTCATTCTTTCTAAATGCTATTAATCTTAGACTCCTTTGAGTTCATTCAGGCTATACTAAACTTTCAATGACTTAGAGAAACCATTATCTCTCTTGTTTTCATGGACTTAATCCCGAAGACTTCTCCATTTTCGTCACCTTTTCACTTACCTTTCCTTATCCTTACTCATGTTTTCTTAAAACTTTGTGCTCTACCATACTTTCGCTTGCGACCTATATATATATATATATATCCATTTATACTACTCGCAACTTTCCTTCAACTTGCTTGCACCATAGATTTCCTTATGTTATTCTAGAATGTCAAGTGAGATATCATATCGTCTCTAACTCTTCTCTACTGTCATAACTAGATTTCTCAGTTCTTAGAAACCATAGGCTAGAAGACATGCCGCTGACGATGCCGCTATCTTTCCCGGTTATTGAGTCTTAGTGCTTCTGGCCTTCTATTTGAAGTATGGACTATTCACAACCTTCTGCATTTGAGTATCTCGTATGTTGTTCACCTTTACCTTACTTACCTTAAAATCTTGCATAACATCTTCTATCTCTTTCATAACCTCTCTTCCACATAGGTATGATTCATATAACAACTTGAAGCTCTATTATAATACTACAATCAGATAGGAGCTTCATACTGACTTCTTATAAGGCTGTTACCTTTTTTTTAACCGGCTTTATCATAGAGTCGTTATAGACTATGGTTGTTGTACTATCTATATCGTACCTCTGATTTTAAGGGAGATCCTGCAATGTTCTCGATCACGATGTTTCTATTTTTCTGGGTTCAATAATCAAACTTCTAATTTACTTGGGTGGTGTAACTATTTAGTTTCATCTTTCTTTTGATCGGCCTTTATGTCGGCTTAAATTATCTCCCGCTCTGGGGTTAATGGTATTGATTATTCTGTGTCGCCGTTCATTGGCGCTGAGGAATATGCATGATACGATCCTTTAACAAGTTAATCCTTCATTTATGATCTGGGCTAAATTATTTCTTTTAACGTATACTAGAATATTCTACGATTGTATATGCTGCATATATAAAACTCCAAACCCTTAAGTGCGTTCATAACGTAACCAACTTTGGATCATTGATTGAATAATTTCTTTCGTTCCATCTTAGCTTTCTTTCAAGGTAAGCTATTACTTTTCCTGGTCTTTCTGCCTCCTTGTTGCTTCCATATTTAGCTCATCTTAGTGCCCACAAATGCCAAAGTTTTTGTGCAACTCCTATGATCTCGAATATTACTTTTAATTTTACTTCCCATTCATTAGTCATGGTAGGTGCCACTTTTCTTTGGAGTGCTTATAATATTGTTGTGAGACTGTTGTTACACGACCATTTCCTCTTTAGGTCGTTGTGCTTAAGTTGAAGCCTTCTTCCTTATTTCTGCAGCTAGTCTTTTATTGTAGTGCTTAGGGAGAACCCTTGACCCTCATAAAGTTGTGAGCTTATTACAGACCTTTTGATGTCCTTCCTTGCCTATAATTATCGGTAGTTGCTTACCTCCGTACCCTTGTGCTTGTAGGATTTCTTCTGAACTGATATTTTGATTGCCTTCCCATTGACTCTTTCTTTTATCCCCTTAACACTCATACGATACCTTAACTACCCCGACTCTTATTTGAATATATTTCAATTATTATAATGACACTACTGTGAGGCTAAATTCTCCGTGTTGGGGTTTACTACATTTATCTTGCATGATCTGCTGATTTGTTTGTAACTTCTTGTCTAGTCATGACTAGGCTCTTCCTGAATCAACTACTAATTACTCGTAGGCCCATTTTCATATGCATATTCTGCGTAATATTTCTTGGGTTATTTCCTTGTCTTAACTTACCTCACATGCTAGCTTCTTATCTATCAATAACATCCTGGGCAGGAACCCTTACTTCCCCTCCTTTTTCTGGACTTCGTGCTTACATAACGTCCTAGAATCATAACATATCTGTAACATTTGGATAATTGCAATCTCATCCCTTTCTCATTTTTATCGCATTCATCCTTTATCATTCCATATTCCACCCTTTAGGGGAGTACTAAGACTTGGAGCTATGACAACCTACCTATAGATGTTTTTCCTCTTCATCTTTGGCGTCCTTTCACATCATCGATGACCCTTACTCACTTGCGGTAATCATTTTGTACTAAGGATAACAAAATTCCTCACTGCGATGGTGACACTTAGTGTAACTAGCACATACAATCGCTTAAGCTTAACTTTGCTCACATTGCTTGCTTTAGGGAAGCATCTTCCTGAATGACCATTCTCTAAATTTCTCATGAATCTTCTTCTGTTGTCCATTCTATTATCGCTGGAAGCAATTTAAAATTCTCATGATGCCGACCATTATCAAATCACTCAGTCCCTAATTCATGTTTAGTTTATCTTATTCACTAGCCCATACCGATTTCTATTATTCTGGTGTTAGCCTTAGGACAACAAAAGAGTATATGTCATAAAGTCATATCCAGATTTCTATTATTCTGGTGTTTAATTCTCCCTTCTGGTAGTCACGTTAGAGTCACGAACTTATTCCTTGAAATCTGGATATGACTTTATGACATATACTCTTTTGTTGTCCTAAGGCTTGTCACCTCCCGTCTCTTCATTCACTTGACTAGACTCTATGATACTGTAATTTCTTCTTCTTCTTTTTTCCTACCATCGGTATCCATGTATCACACCTTATTCATAGTGCTTCCTTATCTCCCTTCTCATTACTCTACTAATATTTCTACATATCCCTTTTCTTGTGAAATTAGCTCTCCTTGCTTCATTCATTGACTCTTCAGGTTGCTCAACGTCCTTACTCTACTAGGGACAAGAGTCATACTAAGGTAATATTTATCCCTTCCGGGCTTTCAGTGGCTATCATCTGATTTTTTTATCATGCTAATATTCACATCTAATTGTAATATTCTAGAGTGCAGCATCTGGGTGTCTTACAAGGAGATCTATTAACACATTTGCAATATCCTTCGGCAATGTCACCTAACGCAAGCAATCTATTCACCAATTTGGGTTACCCTAACCCCGACTGGATCTTGACTTCCCGTACTTCTCTTAACTATACCTGTTAGCCCCCACATGACATAACTGAAATGTGTGTGGTCAATTGTACATAACTCTGTCACTATTGAATATAACTCAAAAAGCTTATGTTCCTCTGCCTAAATTATAAACATTGTTAACCTTCATTAACTGGGCGCCTCGTACCCTTCTTCATCTTGCTTCTTTTGCTTGTTGAAACTTATATTTATCTTCTTAATCTCTCATTGTCTGATGTTTTAAGCGTCAATACCATATAAGAAGGGGGTGATTTGTGTGGTTCCCAATTTTAACTTATCTGAACTGTAGAAGAACCTGGTTCTTCTAGGCGTTCCAACTACTACTGTTTGCGGAATAATAAATACAGAAAATAAAGAACACAGAGATTTTTACGTAGAAAACACCTGGATCAAAAGGTGAAAAAATCACGACCTACTACTCAGTAGGATTTTCCCAAACTTCCACTAAAATCACTTAGCCAAAATAGCATTTACAAAACTCTTTGTAAACCTAAGGATTAACTCTAATCCCGTTGTGGCACACAACCTCAACTGTTGCGACAACTTCAAGTTAACTCTAACTTGAACACTCTAGGTACCTAATACAATTGCTTCTATAAAAGCTGAAAGGTACAATGTAAAATCACCTACTATAATTGAACTAGAATAAAAGATAGACACTTGGAACTGGTTCTTTTATCTCGTTCAAGTAGCTTCAGGATTGCACACTCAAATCACACATAAATTGCTTGCAAAATTGCCTTGATCTTTTGCTCTCAATTTAAGTTTAACTTCTGCTTATGTGCATTCCCTGTGAAAGAGAACAACAATGGCATTTAATAGGTTAGTAATCAGAGTTTGTCTAGGATTCAATTGCTACTCTTCTATCGTAGAAGAGTTCATGGTGGTCTCAAACTCTAACACTATCTTCTTCCTAAACTGTGTTCTCTTTATGTAAGGAGTCTTTCTCTCCTTATCCAATATTCAACCTTTTCGATCAGATCAGGAGATGTTGCTTCTTGATCAGTTAGATTTATCTCCTTCACGTGCATCTCACATGTATAGGTTGATCATGACTGTGCTTCACAAGATGTACTTGGTCCATAGCTGAGTTCTTTTGTCAATCTTCAAAATTTTATCTGTTCTTGGGCCAACAAATTCCCCCTTTTTGATGATAAAAAACTCTGTGCTTTTTACTTACTTGGATCATGTAAGAACTCAGCTTAACCATCAATATAAAGTTTAGAAAATTCACTTATCATCAAGGACCAGGTTAATTAGGTTATAAATATCACTTATTCAGAATGTGTAAAGCACAATACTCTTCCCCCTTTTGGCATCATCGAAAAGTTACATACAAAGTGTGAGTCCCAGATTTTAATAAGTACCCATGGCCACTAGGGCAACTGCAAGTGCAATCATGGTTTAATCATCAGTAATCAAGCAAAAATATTTAAACTATCAAGGAAAGATTAACATACAACAAGAGCAAAAGCAGTAGATATCATTGATAGAGGATATGTTGCTACCACAATCCACAACCAGAAAGCAAAAAACATTTAAAACATGAGCAAAAAGATAGAAAAATCCCTAATCCGGGTCACTGAAGATACTAGACAGGTTCAGGAGACAATAGCTAGAATTCCTATGACTTGGGGGAGCTAGACGGTTGGTTTTGGGCTTGGAGAAGATTCAGCATATTATGAAGAATTCCATCATTCTTCTCCTTTTCCTTGGTAAGCTCAGTTCTGAGAGCATCCCTCTCAGATTCCACCTCTGCCACGCGAGCCTTGAGCCCAGCTATCTCATCATCCTTGGCTTCATATTCCTGAACAAGAGCCTTGACTTTACTATTGATAGGAGTCTTCTTGGATGAACCAGGTTCATTTGGGATGGCACTGACTAAGTAGTCACAAGCAATAAGAGTGTTAATGCCAAAGTGTTCCTTGCTTTACGACATTTCCCATTTCTTCAGAGGCACATTGCACCTATCCAGAATCGTAGTCAGAATAAAGCCATAGGGGGTAACATGAGCCTTGGAGCCATTGATGACCCTGTCCAGCAGCTTGATGATGAAGGCAGGCCAATTAATTTACCTTCCACTTTCCAGGCACTCCATAAGAACTAGGTCCATATAATTTGCAATATGTCTTCTCTTCTGTCTGGGCAATAGGCACTTATTGACAAATTCAAACAAGACCTTATGCTGAGGCCTCATTTTACTTTTCTGAATAGCCCTAGCCTCATTCATATCTTCAACATCACAGAACCTCCTAGTAATGTCAAGGCAAGTAGGAAGCGAGTCTAGACAAGGCCACTTTTGCCTTTTATAGTCATCAAACCCTTCAGAGGGTATATCAAGGATCTCTCCCAATTTTTATGCATCAAAGGACACTTGAACTCCTTTCACCAGGCTGCCAACCTTGCCATCCTTAACCTCTGCATTTTCCATGAACTCAATGATCTCATTCCTGGCTAGCCTACCATCCATCTGAAGGACCATGTCCTTCCACTCCTGAGCAGTTAAGGCATCCACCAGTCTCATCATTCCTGGTTCCACTAGGTCTTTCAGCAGTCTACCCTTCAAAATCTTTCTTTTGCCAAATATGACAAGCTTATGTTGTTCACCATGAGACTCATCTTCTTCTTCTTCTCCACTCCATTGGTCATCTTTAGAAATTCTTACTTGTTTACTTTTCACTACAGACCTTGTCCTCTTGGCTAATGAAGGTTCAACAGCCTCAGACATAAAGGAAGACTTCTTGGAAGAAGTCTTGGACTTTTTAGGCTTGGGGGTCTGAACCTCCACTATTTGAACTTCCTCCTGATGGACCTGTTCCATCTCCTCAACCTCCACAGCCTCTGAGGACTCTGCAACCTTCCCATTTCCTTTAGCCAGCTTTTTCTTCTTACTCTCAGCTAGAGCCTTTTGAAGATCACTCTCACTCTGCTTCTTGTAGCTCTTCCCTTTGGCAATGAAAATTCAGTAGTTGTTGGAGACGAATCCTTTCTTTTCTTGGAGGGTTTAGGAGCACTAGGGGATTTTGGTGTGGGAGTTCTTCGTTTCTTTGGATCATAACTTGCCCCATGCTTTTTCAATAGGTCTGCTAGAGTCTCTTTAGTAGATGAACTAGGTTCATCTCTTTGTGTACTTAGATTAACTAACCCTTCAGCAGCTTCACCAGAACCACTTCTCCCTAATTTCTTCCCACTCTCTTCTACATTTTCTTGCTCAACCCCACAGATAGCAGGCACAAACAAATCAGCAGTGTGTGATTGATCACCCACTCTTTTCCCATTTCCCCTCTCTTCACCACATGCACCCTCTTTTTTTTTCATATTTCTTTTTACCTCCACTCCTTCGTAACTCAGGTAATTCTACATCCCTGATAGGTCCAACCAAAACAAACCTAGTTTCTAGATTTTCAGACAAAGAAGAACTTACCTTAGAAGGTGATTCTTGAGTCTTTTCAAAGTCAGAAGACCTAGGACCTCCCCCTTCACTAGCCGATTTGTATGACTCGGAATTAGAGTTGGAGTTAGAGTCTTGGACCTAGCTTGCCTTTAATTTCTCATTTAATTTATTTTTGAGATCCCCAGACAGTACTATTTTCCGAGAAAGCATTTTCACCCTTCTAAGCCTGGGTTTGGGAGATGTACTGGGTGGAGGTGGAGTAGATGAATTAGAAGGAGTGGGTGGTGGAGGAGTTCCAGGATTGTCTTGTGGATTTTTCATGATCGCTAGTTTCTTGAGAGAATTGGTGAGTTAGAATTTTGGAGAAAAAAGCAAATGAAAGTGAAGAGGGATTTTTAAAGGTTTAGAATTATGGAGATGGCAAGAGGTAATAATGTGTATTTAAAGAGAAATACACATTTAATGTGTAACAACATCTTTAACAGTGGTCAATTAGAGATCTAATCAACCTAAAATTACAGGTTTGAATGATCGATTAAGCTTCCCTAGATTTTAGGCAATTTTTGTGGTTTAGAGTTCTAAGGCTGACGGAACTGGTTCAAAGCTAACAGATAGAATTTTATAAGGAATTGAACAATTGTAGGACTTCTGCTCATGATTTAAATATCTATATTTCTAATTGTGCAGAGTATAGAAATATACCTTAGCTTTCAGATGAACCCATACTGATGAACCAGGTTCTTTATTTAGAATTCTCTTGAACATGCCTCAATTTACCATAATAGAGAAAATTTTGTAAGAGATCATTGAGTCATATTAACACATGTCATAGGAGTATACTAATTACAGTATGAAGCTGAGTAAAAATTAATCTAGATATTTACACAAGTTCAGATTTCCTAGCCAAATTTTTTTTTTCATTTTTTTTATTGTGCATTTTGAGATGGTCCTATTAGGTGATCTTAATCATCCCTAATTCCAACATATTCCTCTCAAAGTTTTCTCTACTTAGTGCTTTAGTAAAGATGTCAGCAATTTGTTTATCAATAGCACATAATTCTATGGAGATCAATCCTTTCTCATAGTTATTTCTTAAGAAGTGGTGTCTCACATCTATGTGCTTAGTCCTCTTATGATGAACATGGTTCTTTGTCATACTTATAGCACTAGTATTATCACAGAAGATAGGAATGCAACCAACTTCAATGCCAAAATCTACCAGCTGCTGTTTGATCCACAGCACTTGAGCACAACAAGAGGCAACATCAATATATTCAACATCAGCAGTGGATAAGACCACTGAATTTTACTTTTTAGTGGCCCAAAATACAAGACATGAACCAAGAAAATGAGCCATACCTGAGGTAATTTTCCTATCCACAAGGAAACCTGCATAATCAACATTCGCATACCCTACTAGATTGAAATTACTACCTTTAAGGTACCAAAGACACAAATCAGTAGTGCCTTTCAAATATCTCAGTATCCTCTTGACAACATTCAAGTGAGATTCCTTTGGATTACTCTGAACGCAAACACAAAGCCCTACACTGAAAACTATGTCAGGCCTACTGGCAGCAAGATACAAAAGTGAACTAATCATACCCTTATACAACTTCTAATAAATAGATGAACCATGTTCATCTATGTCTAATTTAGTAGCAGTTTCAATGGGGGTGTCTATTTCCTTTGATTCATCCATTTTAAACTTTTTGATCATCTCCTTTGCATATTTTTGCCGATGGATCATGGTTCCATTTGGGCTTTGTTTGATTTATAAGCCTAAGAAAAAGTTAAGCTCACCCATCATACTCATTTCAAACTCACTCCCCATTAATTTGGCAAAATCTTTACTTAGTTTGTTAGTGGTTGCCCCAAAAATTATGTCATCAACATATATTTGTACCACAAGAAGATCCTTACCTTTTCCCTCAAGAATAGAGTACTATCAATTGTACCTCTTTTGTAGCCATGCTCAAGCAGGAATTTGGACAATCGTTCATACCATGCTCTAGGAGCCTGCTTGAGTCCATAGAGAGCCTTGTCTAATTTGTACACATGTTCAGGACATTCCTTGCTCTCAAACCCTGGAGGTTGTTTAGCAAACACTTCTTCTTTTAGGTAGCCATTTAGGAAGGCACTTTTGACATCCATCTGATGAATAGTGCATTCCATGTGTGCTGCAAAAGCTATGAGAAGTCTTATTGCCTCTAGTCTTGCAACTGGCGCAAAAGTCTCATCATAATCTATACACTCCTCTTGGCTGTAACCTTGGACCACCAGTCTTGCCTTGTTTCTTGTAACTGTTCCATCTTCATCAAGCTTGTTTCTGAACATCCGTTTTGTGCCAATCACTGATCTTTCCTTGGGTCTTGGAACTAGATGCCAAACTTGACTTCTCTCGAATTGATTGAGTTCATCTTGCATTGCATTTACCCAGTCTGTATCCTGCAAAGCCTAAACAACATTTTTAGGTTTAATAAGATATAGGAAAGCATCAAAAGCATAAAGATTCTTTAATTGTGATCTAGTTTTGACTCTAGAGGTTGGATCAGTAATTATGTTCTCAGTAGGATTAGAACTTTGATACTTGTGAGGTTTCACAACCAACTGATTTCTTCTTGATGTTTCTCCTATATTCTGTTGCTGAGGAACAAGGTCATGAACAAGTTATTTTAGGGGATTGGTTTCAGTTCCTCTTTGATCAGTTCCTCCTGTTAGGTTGCCCTGGATGGAAGAACCTGTTCCATCACTTGTTCCTTCTTTTGGTGCCACTTTAGCTTGAGCTGAGACTTCACTCAAATCTTTTACCAGCCCAATAGCTTCATCTTCATGTTCCTGTCTCTCAGAAAGAATGTTAGTTTCATCAAACACTACATGTACACTTTCTTCTACACACAAAGTTCTTTTATTTAACACTTTATATGCTTTTCTATGTAGAATATCCCAAGAATACTCCCTCATCATTTCTGCGATCAAACTTACCTAGGGAGTTGTTTCCATTATTGTGCACAAAGTATCCAAATGCCCTAAGATGGGATATATTTGGTTTTCTCCCTTTAAGTAACTCATAGGGAGTCTTCTCTACAAGAGGTCTAGTCATTCATCTATTAATGATGTAACATGCTAGTATTTACAGCTTTTGCCCAGAAGCTGTGGGGCAGTTTATTAGAAAGAAGCATAGTCCTAGCCATATCTTCACGAGTCCTATTCTTTCTTTCAACTACTCCATTTTGTTGAGGAGTCCTAGGGGAAGAGAAGTTATGATCTATACCATGCTCATCACAAAATTCAGCAAACTTAGCATTTTCAAATTCAGTTCCATGGTCAGACCTGATGGATGCAAGTTGATTACCTAGTTGTTTCTGAGTCTTTCTAACAAAGGCAGTAAACATGTCAAATGCTTCATCCTTAGATGTTAAGAATAGTACCCAGGTAAACCTAGAATAATCATCAACAAGTACCATCACATATTTCTTACCACCTCTGCTCAATGTTCTCATTGAACCACAGAGATCCATATGAACTAGTTCTAATGCCATGGTTGTGCTTACCATTTTCTTGCTTTTAAAGGATGATCTTACCTGCTTCCCCCTTGCACAGGCCTTACAAACTTTGTCTTCCTTGAACTTGATGTTAGGTAACCCTATCACCAAGTCCTTGGAGACTAATTTGTTGAGTTGATTCAGACTTGCATGACCAAGTATTTTGTGCCACAAGATGGGATCATTGTCCAACACACTCAAGCAACTGAGTTCATTTTCTGAAAGAGTAGACAAATCTACAATGTAAATATTGTTAACTTTTTTTCCTTGCAAAACAATTTTGTCAGTGTTAAGGTTAATCACAAAGCATTTGGTAGAGGTAAATGCTACAAGGTTACCTCTGTCGCACAGTTGTGATACACTGATTAGACTATATTTCAATCCATCTATCAAGTAGACATTCTCAATGGAGTGTGAGTCTGTATTACCTACCTTTCCATCCCCAATAATCTCACCCTTCTTCCCATTTCCAAAGGAGTCATTACCTCATTTTAAGTCCTCAAGTGAAAGGAACTGGTTCTTGCTTCCAGTCAAATGTTTTGATCAGCCACTTTCCATTACCATATTTGGCTACTTCCCTTCACTTGGACCTGCAAAAAGAAATCAGGGGTTACTCTTAGGAACCCAAACTAGTTTGGGTCCCTTACTATAGGCAAAGGGGTAAATCAAATTTCTTTTAGCCCACCCAAGCAGCCTATTTTTCTCTTGAACAAAAGCTTTGTTCTTTTTACTGGCCTTTTCTTTTGCATTATATTCATTTTTATAATGACCAGTCTTTGCCACAGTGTGTGCATATTTTGTTTTCAAGAAAAGTGAGGTACTTGCTTTTGGGGTCCCACTTAGGTGCTTGTGCTCCATAGCCAAGTCCTCTTTTGTTGCTACTATGATGTTCATGTCGCTAGGATAGTGAATCAGAAGCCTTATTCCATTTGCAAGTTCTATCTAGTTCATGCTTTACCTTCCCTAGGTCTTCTTTTAAAACTCTTATCTACGCATCCTTCCTGTACAACTCATCGTTCATTTTTCCTATGTTTTCTTCTAAGGTAAAATGTCTGTGATCAGCTTTCTTCTTACCTGTTCCTAATTTTAGTTTTAAATTTTCAGATCTAAGTTCTAGGATACTAGTGTCAAGTTCAAGAACCTGGTTCTTCAACTTAGCATTTTTATCGTCACTCTCATTAGCCCTAGATTCTAGATTTTTGCACTTGGCTTTTAAGATCATACACTCCCTAGACAGCTCTTCCTTCTCATTGGTAATTATTTCAGACTCATCAATGAAGTCCAGCAATAGTGCAAACAACCTTTCTTTAGACAGAAATTTAATCTTGTCTTTGAGATGAATGACACTTACCTCTTGTCCATCAACTGATTCTACAATGGCCATAAGTGCTTGTTCATCTCCAGCTTCATTTTCTGAATCCTCATCTGATGTTTCTTCCCAAGTAGCAACCATAGCCTTTGTTGATCCATTGTTTCTTTTCGGTTGAACGTATTCCTTCTTCATGTTCCTTCGTTCAGCCCTTTCCTTCTTCCATTCAATTTCCCACTGAGGACAGTTCTTGATCATGTGATCAGTCTTACCACATTTATAGCAACCCTCGTTGGTCTATTTCTTAGGAGCCCTTGGTTTGTTGAAGGTTGTACCTCTTGAAGAACCTTTTCTTCTCATTAGGTACTTTTTGAAATCCCTTGTGATCATGGCCATTTCATCATCCTCTAGATCTGCACCTTCAGCTATTCTGAGATCAAGACTCCTTTCCTTCTTGGGTGCATCCATTTTCATGGTTTGCCTTTTCAGTTCATAGGCAGTGGGGTTTCTAATCAGTTCATCCAACTTGAGAGTAGAAATGTTCTTTGATTCCTGAATATCAGTAATTTTGCTTTCCCAAGTCACTGGTAAGACCCTTGTCAAGATTTTCTCAACCTTGTCTCCTTCAAGGATAATTCTCTCAAGAGATTTAAGTTCATTTGTTAGTGTTGTGAACGTTGTGTACATCTCCTGGATAGTTTCTCCTTCCTTCATAGTGAAATTCTCATTTTGAGAATATAGTAGTGTTCCTCTTGATCTCTTTACTTGAGGAGTTCCTTCATGAGCCACTTGTAAAGTGTCCCATATCTCCTTAGCGGTGGTACAGCTTTGAATCCTACTGTACTCGTCTGGACCCAGTCCACACACAAGCCATTTCTTGGCCTTGGCATTCTTCTCCCATTTCTTCAAGTCTTCAGCAGTGCAGTCAGCTTTTGTCTTTGGCACATCCACTCCTTCAACATTCTTCTTTGTAGTCGCCAGGGGACCATCAGTGACTATGTCCCAGAATTCATAGTCTTCTCCTATGATATGATCTCTCATTCTGTTCTTCCACCAAGAATAGTACTGACCATTAAAGAGTGGAGGCCTAGCAGTGGATTGCCCTTCCCAGTTTCCAGGTGGCGCACTCATCTTGATCTTTTTCTAAGGTGCTAACCTCTTCAAGGATAACCCGCTCTGATACCAACTGATGTTTTAAGCTTCAATACCACACAAGAGAGGGGGGGGTGATTTGTGTGGTACCCAATTTTTACTTAACTGAACTACAGAAGAACCTGGTTCTTCTAGGTGTTCTAACTACTACTATTTGCGGAATAATAAATATAGAAAATAAAGAACACAGAAATTTTTACATGGAAAACACCTGGCTCAAAAGGTGAAAAAAACATGACCTACTACTCAGTAGGATTTTTCAAAACTTCCACTAAAATCATAGAGCCAATACAGCATTTACAAAACTCTTTGTAAACCCAAGGATGAACTCTAATCCCGTTGTGGCACACAGCCTCAACTGTTGCGACAACTTCAAGTTAACTCTAACTTGAACACTCTAGGTACCTAATACAATTGCTACTATAAAAGTTGAAAGGTACAATGTAAAATAACCTACTACAATTGAACTAGAATAAAAGATAGACACATGGAACTGGTTCTTCTATCTCGTTCAAGTAGCTTCAGGATTGCACACTCAAATCACACATAAATTGCTTGCAAAATCACCTTGCTCTTTTGCTCTCAATTTAAGTTTAACTTCTGCTTATGTGCATTCCCTGTAAAAGAGAACAACACTGGCATTTAATAGGTTAGTAATCAGAGTTTGACTGGGATTCAATTGCTACTCTTCTATCGTAGAAGAGTTTATGGTGATCTCAAACTCTAACACTAACTTCTTCTTAAACTGTGTTCTCTTTATGTAAGGAATCTTTCTCTCCATATCCAATATGCAACATTTTCGATCAGATCAGGAGATATTGCTTCTTGATCAGTTAGATTTATCTCCTTCACGTGTATCACACATGTACGGGTTGATCATGACTGTGCTTCACAAGATGGACCTGGTCCATGTCTGAGTTCTTTTGTCAATCTTCAAAACATCACCTGTTCTTGGGCCAACATTGTCTTTTACCATAAAGGTGGATAGGCATTCTTTCCTTAAGGCTTCTTATCAGGATACTTACACCATTCACTACACCCATGATCTACTAATGACCTCATATTTACTTATCATAAGCATCATACAAAAATCGAATTCCTCTGACTCAGCTCTTCCACAGCTATCTCTCTTTCCACCCTTCTTTCCGGATGTAGGTATCATCTTATAACGAATAAAATACAATTTCAGAATTTGAATCCTTGTAAGTGAGATCTACCACACGATATAGAGTAAGAAGAAAGAGTGACAATCCTAAATGCCCTCTAGCCTCCTGCTTATAAGAGTGGTGCACGACACACCCATAAACAAGACTCTACTAGACACAGCTTGTAGACTCCCTAGGATAGAACTGCTCTGATACCACTTTTGTTACGACCCAAACCGATAGGCCGCGACAAGCACCCGGTACCTTACTCAACCGAGTACCAACGTAACATAACTTTCATATTATTCTATCATAGGTAAATGAATCGGAGTAAAGCATGAGGGAATACAAACTTATACATATGAAGTACGGGCCTATAAGGCCAAATAACCACTCAGGTACTTTACATAGGCCGACAAGGCCTTACAATCTTTTACGTACATGACATCTGTCTACAAGCCTCTAAGAATACTTAATTTTTATAAAGGTCAGAACAGAATCCCGCCATTCCAAACAATACATGTACTAATCATACTGACCAAAGAAGCAACTCCGGAGCAAATGGAGCGCAAGCTAATAGCCTACTTGGAGGACTCTCGACCTATATATCAGGACATGCAGGCATGAAACCCAGCATCCCCAGGCAAAAGGGATGTCAGTGCAAATAATGTACCGAGTATGTAAGGCACATAAATAAGTACATAACAGACATGGAAGAAATATAGAGTAATTGACTCAACTTGTAAGTCTGAATAACTCTGTAAATCATGAAATAATTTTAGCGTCATGCATATGCATATGAATGTCATGTCATGCATAGGTACACATTTCATAACATCATCAGCCTTTAAGGGCATCCCATCATATCATATCGGTCACTTTGGGCAAAATCATCAACATATACCAGCTGATCAGTAGTGGTGCGTATATGACGCCATAACCTTTCCCATATCCCATATATACATACATACATATACATACATACATATATATATATACATACATACATATACATACATATATATATATACATACATATATATATATATATATATATACATACATACATACATATATATATATATATATACACACACACACACACTATCTGGTCATGGGTCAATGTACATGAATGCAATGCATGAAAAGTACGTTAATAAAATCTTTCGGAATGTCATAAGATCATTTTGCCTTTGAGTAATATCGTAAAGTAAACTCTTTTCAACTTTCGTATTCTTCTGATACCCATGAACAAATGATATAATATTATGACACATGGAAATTCAAGAACATAGTATCTCTAATACTTCTATGAATAGAGTCATTTATGGAATTTGTGCATTTGCTCGTTTCGTTTGTGTCGTATAGATCAAGATCATGCCAAAAAGAAAGAAGGGATAGACTTAACATACCTGGAGTAGGGAACAATCCGTATGATATTCTTGGAAAAAGTTGCATTGTACTCCCTTAGAATCGCAAAATCTCACGTTGCTAATGTGCTAAGAAATCTCGTTAGATTTTTGGTTGAAAAAAAATCATGTTATAATGATTTTGTGGGAATCTGTAGGAATTTGCAAAGGAATCACGTTTGCTAATGTGATGCTCTTACATCTGATTGTAGTATTTTTTTGGTATTTGAAAATATTAAGGTTTGAGAATGAAATATGGCTTGTATCTAAAAAGCTAGAATGAGGTGTCTTGTGTAATGTTGCCATCTATTAAAAATGACTTTTAGTCATGAATTATGACTAAGAGACATACAACAGGTGTATTAATTTGCTGCCACGTGGGATTTTGATACTATCCATCAATAAATTAATTTAATGAGGTAATATTCCGCTACCCGATAATTAACCAATTACTCGCATAATTATGAATTGTCTAAAATGACTTAAAATTCTACTTATTATTATTATTATTATTATTATTTTACACTTTATACATCCTGCTATCATGGTCATATGGTACCTTGTGTGGTAGTAGTCCGTAAATATCGGTTATTAATGCTCGACCCGTATTTTATCCCAATATGCCAAACTTGGACGAAAAATTCATTTATTTACTTACTTCCTTTTTCATCATCATGAATTTACTCATCATTTATTTAAAATAGCATAATCCTTACAATCTCCAAATAATCTTTTACTTGGACTGATGTCCATTACCTTACGACAAATTCAACGTACAATACTACAGGGTGCAACATCGCCGTAACTTAATACTATGAAGCGTAACATTACCATAATGTAATACTACAGGGTGCAATATTGTCATAACTTATTATTGTGAAGCGTAATATCATCGTAATGTAATACTGCAAGGTGTCACATCATCGTAATATAATACTGCAGGATGTAACATTATCGTAATATTGCAAGGTGTAACAGTTATGTTGGTACTCGGTTGAGTAAGGTACCAGGTGCCCGTCGCGGCCCCTCGATTTGGGTCGTGACAAAAGTGGTATCAGAGCAGTTCTGTCCTAGGGAGTCTACAAGCCGTGTCTAGTAGAGTCTTGTTTATGGGTGTGTCGCGCACCACACTTATAAGAGGAGGCTATAGGGCATTTAACATTGTCACTCTTTCTTCTTACTCTAGATCGTGTGGTAGAGCTTAGTTATAAGAAATCCATTTCCTAAACTCTATCTTATTCGTAATACATTAATACCTACTTTTAGAAAGATGGTTGATAAGGGATTGAATGTAGTTGTGGAAGAGTTGAGTAAGAGGAACTCAATTTTTGCATCATGCTTATGATGGATAAATATGAGGTATTCAGCAAATCATGTGCATACTAAGACGTGTATGCCTCTTGATAAGGAACCTTTAGGCAAGAATATTTATCCACCTTTATGGTGAAAGACAATGAGAGGTTCTAAAGATAATTACAAGTTTCAATAAGTAAAAGAAGCAAGGTGAAAAAGGGTACGAGGCACTCAGTTAATGAAGATTATTAGTATTATAGTTTCGGCAAAAAAATATAAGCATTGTGAGTTACCCTCAACAATAATAGAGGTATGTATAATTGGCCACACCCATCTTAGGTATACCCTATTGGGAGCTAACAGACATAGTTTAAGAGAAGGACGAGTTATCAGGATTTGGCTGCGGATATAGTAACCCAAAATAGTGGATGGATTGGCAGAGTTAGTTGACATTTTCGAAGGATAGTGCAAACGTGGTAATAGATCTCCTTGTGAGACACCCAGATGAGGCACTCTAAACTAGTACAACAGATATGAGTGCTACAAAGATAGGCACCCTAGAAGGGATAAATATTATGTTAGTATGATTCCCATACCTAGTAGAGAGATAATGCTAGGCAACCCGAAGAGCCAGTGGATGGAGCAAAGGGGAGCAAAAATCAAAAGAATATCTTGTTGAATTTTTCAGAATAAAATGATAGACAGAAATGTTAGCAGGAAATAAGAAGAGAGCTAATGAAGCATTAAGAGTAATATGTGATACATAGATGTCAACGGTAGGTCAAAAAGATGATAGTATTACAGAATCTATAGTCAAGTAAAGGAAGAGACGAGGTGACAGGCCTTAGGACACCAAAAAAGTATAGGCCATACAGTCATGTCCTCATTTTGAGAAATAAGTTCGCAACTCTAACGTGATTACAAAAAGGAAAAGTCAGATCCCAGAATGATAGAAATCAGTATGGGCTGGTCAACAAGATAAACTAAACATAAGTTAGGGACTAAGTTGACACATCCCGAACCTGGGGGGTGATACCGGCGCCTAGTGCCTCACCTATCCTTACGTACCAACTTGCAACTAAGGGACTCTGAACATATGATATCATAATTTGTCCATGGACCACATTGCAAGACAACTGCGAATACCAACTAGATATCAATATAAAATTGGGCCGATAAGGCTGTCATATTTATTATAGCTGACAAACCAACAAAATATACAAACAAGGCATGCAAGCCCAACATACTACATTAACTAATAGGATATGTCTACAAGCCTCTACTAATGGATATACTGTGATCAGAACAGCTTCCCGACCTACTCATAACATATATACATATATATACAAGATGTACATAAGGTTCTAGACACGGCAACTCCGAAAGTCATGGTGCTTACCGATCAAGATGAACTCGGGCAACACTTAATGAGGAGGTCTACCCGTCTATTTTTCTGAACCTGCACGCATGAAATGCAGCGCCCCAAGAAAAGGGACGTCAGTAGGAATAATATACCGAGTATGTAAGGAAATTTACTGAAAGCTGAAACTGAATTGATAATATAATAACTGCAAGTAGCTGGAAGTCAAAGATAATCTGAAAATATGCTTACCTACTGATACTGACTCAACTCTCTCAATATAGTAAGTAAAATAGTTGTCCGACCCTATAAGGCTCGGTATGTATATATAACTACTCTGTCGTAGTAGGCTCGCTCATAGACACTCGGCCATACTAGTCTCTGTATCTCCACCAACTAGGCTTGCCCATAGGCGCTCGGCCACAGTAGGCTCGGTATATAACTTACTATCTGATCAGAGGTTGCCCAATAGGGGCCTGCCCATCGATTATAGCTCGATGGCAATGAAAATACTGTAATACTATATATATAGACTCTCTGCTCTCTTGACAGAAGAAGTAAATACTCAAATGAATATGAAGTTCAGATAAAGAGAATATTGTAACTTACAAAACTAGGAAAGTATATGTAGCTTGCGAGACTAGCAAAATATACGTAAATTTTGGGATATGAATTTTTCTTTATGCATCATTATCAAACTTGTGTAATAACGAGATCATGTAAAAATGAAGGAAGGACTTAGTCTTTAAATACTTGGAATAAGGAAAAATAAAGGTTGCACCGTACTCCTTTAGAACTGCAAACAAACTTTCGTTGCTAAGGTGCTTATAATTCTTGTTGGAATTGTTTTGTTGCAAGAAATTTTTTGTTGAACACTTGTTGTAGCGTATGTCGGAATTACTTAAATTAGGAAGATATTATAAAACTTCTTACAGAAACTTGCTAGATAGAGTGTTATGTGTTGAAATGGTTGAATTGATAAAAATGGTTATAAGGTCTCCTACTTTTGTTTCTTTAAGTTCAATGAAATCAAATGCTAAATGAATTACACGTACTACATTTAATGCCACCTTTTAATTAAGGTGATTAGTCATCTATTTTAAATAGAGGGGCTGCCACATTTAGCCATTATCCTATATATCCATAATTAATTAGGTAATATCCCGATACCTGGTAATTAACCAATTACCCGTATAATTAAAATTATCTCAAATTACTTAAAATTCTACTTATTTTTAATATACTTAATCCATTATACTATCATGGTCATGTGGTACCTTGCATGGTACTAGTCTATAAGTATTGGGTATTATAGCTTGGCCCGTATTTTATACCAACATGCCAAACTTGGACAAAAATTCATTTTCTTTGATTTGCTTCCCCTCTAACCTTCACGAATTTACTCATCACTTGTTTGAAATAGCATAATTCTTATAATCTCCAAATAATTTTTTTCTTGGACTGATGTCAATTGCCTTGCGACAAATTCATAGTACAATACTACAGGGTGCAAAATTATCGTAATTTAATACTGCGAAGCGTAAAATTATCGTAATGTAGTAATACAATACGTAACATTATCGTAATATAAAACCGTGGGACGTAGTATCGACGTTATATTGCGGGGCGTAACATCATTCCCCTCTTTGGAACATTCATCCTCGAACGTTGACTGATGCTCTTATCATTTTCATAACTTATAGATCTCGTGAATACCTTAATACTCTCCTTGGCTTTTTAGGTAGTTGTTCTGTGAATAAATCCAAAGTCTAGGGCATTCCCCCCTTTAAGCCCCTTTCCCATGCCATGACTTGTGATCAAATTCCTTCCAATCTCATAACTGTTGCTACCTTCTATCATGCAGCCTTTACGATACTGACCTTGTAAGTGTGCTTATATGACTCTTCTCTCCTTTTTACTTCAGATTTTAGAAATTCTCTAGGCCTTACTTTATAAACATATACAAGGCTTAATAGGATGCCTCTCTGGGCATCTATAGGTGTACCGAAGTTCTTAGCTCGATATTTTGTAGAACTTGCGAACATTGCTATATCTTATTTCATAGACCTGGTTATCCGTTCATGTGACTTTACTGCATCTACGTAGGT
Organism: Nicotiana tabacum; assembly: GCF_000715075.1. Taxonomy (NCBI): domain Eukaryota; kingdom Viridiplantae; phylum Streptophyta; class Magnoliopsida; order Solanales; family Solanaceae; genus Nicotiana; species Nicotiana tabacum. Next base: position 109,829,652 of record NC_134101.1, read on the forward strand.
CATAATATACCATAATTCTTACTTCGATTTATCGTTACTGAGGTCTGTAACCAACTCCAGGTTACTCTCGTTGCTTATCCTTAAGACTGATGGTCTAATCTCATCTCGTACAGTTGAACTTTTATTCATCTATTGTTGATTCACCTTAATGTTGATTCATCATCTACCATTGATAACTTGATCTTTTATGTAACACCTCCGCTAAGGCTCGCGTCTCATCGGGGATATCTAGAGTAATTAGATTGGTCCACCTAGGGGTGACACTATACTTCCATAACCATACTTTATATCATCCCAATGTGACTCACCTTATATGGGTATTTTAGTCCCTTACAATTCATGAAATCCTCTCCCCCCTTTTTTCCCTTCAAATTATTACTCAAGCGAAGGCCCAAACGTCATCCTTTTTTTTGTCACAATTACACCCGCATTCTGCTACCAGGGCAGCATCCCATCTCTTCTAAATTCTACTAGTCTTAGACTCCATTAAGTTTATTCAAGCTATATTGAGCTTTCTATAATTTAGAGGAGCCATCAGCTCCCTTGTTTTCACGGGCTTAATCTCGAGGACTTATCAATTTTCGTCAACCTTTTCACTTGATTTCTTCTTATACTTACTCTTATCTTTCTAAATCCTTGTCGTTATATCATACTTTAGCTTGCGATCGATTCCCTTATGCTTTTCTGGAAGATCAAGCGGAACAACGCATCGTCTCTAACTCTTCTTGTACTCTCTAATTAGACCTTTCGGTGCTTAGAAGTCATAGGCTGGAAGGTATGCCACTGACGACACTGCTATCATTCCTGGATACTGAATCCCTGTGCTTCTAGACTTTTATCCGCAGTATGGACTATTCACAACCTTCTGCATTTGAGTATCTCGTACGTTGCTCACCTTTACCTTTCTTACCTTAAAATCTTGCATCATTTTTTCTATCTCCTTCATGACCTCCCTTCCACATAGGTATAATTCGCGTTCATAATTGAATCTCTATTATAATACATACACCTCTATGGCACACATAATTCGGAGGGAGCTTCATACCGACTTCTTATGAGGATGGTACTTCTTCTAACTGGCTCTATCATAGAGCCGTTACAAAATATAATTGTCGTACTACTCTTTTGTACCCTTGATATTAACAGTAATTCTAAAATATTCTCAATCATGATTTTCTATAATTTTTGGGGTCCAATAATCAGACTCCTGATTTACTTCATTTCTGTAACTCTTTAGTTTCGTCTTCCTTCTAATCAGCCTTTATGTAGGCTTAAGCCATCTTCCGATCTGCGGCTCATGGTATTTGTTTATCGTGAAAATGGTAATAACAATTAAATTTGAATTTGTGGTTCTAAAAATACGTAATCTATTTTTATGCTAGTTGTTAGGTAGTGGATGCTAAGTGAAAGATTAGAAAGCAAGATTATAGCTTAGACGCAATATGATAATCGAACCAAATGGCTAGAGATCGAGGCCTCAAGCTGTCGTATATGAGTCCTCGAGGTCGAGTTGGTGGCTGGCTTAGAGCGACCGAGAGAGGACTAACAGCTATGAGAGCTGCAATGATGGCTTTTTATGATCAACTATAAGAAATAAATGATGAATAATAAATAGAATACAACGGATATAAGCAATAAATGGAAGCAATGAGATCAAGAGAATATGTTAGAGAGCAGAGAGAATGTTCTTGTATTTCTACAATTGAATATCAGATTCTACAAAATGACAAAGATCCTCTTTATATATGAGGGGGAATCCCAACATAGTACAAATGTAATTATTATAAAGACATGGGGCTGGTACAACCATTTAATGTTATGGTACGGGTTTGGACTAGCCTAATAAACTTTGTTAGCTCTAGTCACATGCCTTGGGAACCTCAAACTAATCCACTGATGCCACTGGTTTACCCTGCCTCAAGGCCGATCGTTTCTTACGCTACATCGAAGTAGATTACTGAGAACCCTCGAGGCCGGAGCCCCGAGTTAAGCTTTGGGCCTTTGGGAGGTAGTTTCTTCGTGGCACCTTAGTGACCGCAAAATAGTACTACCAATTTTTGCCGTATAAAGATAGTCCCGCGTTTCCTAGAATAAAATGATATGAAATGGTTTTGAACTCCTACTCCTTAGGCACTATCATCATGATGTCCGCCTATTAGAGCATTAAATGCCATAACCCAAAAGCCGCACAAGGGTTGATGTCAGCACGACTATCGAGAAGCCCACGAACCATTTTTGGTTCGGTTTCTCCACTGCCTATACGAATTCTATAAATACCCCAATTGCTAATGACTCACACTTTGGTGATTCCATCAAGCTTTTAGAGCCAAATCCATCTTCCTCTATGCCCCTCTTTATTTTGGTCTTGGTTTCCTGCCTTCTTTCTCGAGAAAAGAAAAATTTTGGTTGCCATGGCAAAAACCTCCAAGACAGTGCCTCGAAAAGATGAGGTTGCCTCTTCATCTCGAACATCCAAGAATAAATCCAAGGGTAAGCCCAAAGTGGATCCTACCACCGAACAATGTACACCTATCGAGTTCAATAGTATGAAGGATTTTTCCATCGAGAGACCTTTATCTTCGCCGGGCCGATGTGAACACGTGTCCCAGTTCATCAACGTTGTGAGATATAGACAAAGTGCGGGCAGACTACCGATGGGGGAAAAAGTTCTGGTTGAGATCCCTAGCCCTAAAGAGAGCATAACGGACCATAAGGCCGATTTTCTTTATGTATACACATACCCGTTCACCTTGGACCCTGTCGACTCCTCGGATCCTACTTCTCCGGCTATACACCAGGTCATTCTTGACTTCTGTTGTAAATACTGGGTGGCACTTGGCCAAATTTACCCCTCTTTTTGGAGGATAGTTTACATGCTTCGCTACTTTTCCAGCAACGCCAAGAGTGCGACTTTTACCCTTGATCATCTGATCAGGCTGTACAGCCCCCGTCTTTTTCGTTGCTTGATCAAGCTTCACCCTCGATCTTTGAAACCCTTTTTCTCGAGTATCGGTGAATACAAGGATCATGGGTGGATGAGCCGGTTTTTCCGAGTAAGGACCTCGGACATTATTCCTAATGAGTGGATGCCATTCCCGGAGGAGTGGAACATGAAGCGTAAGTGCTCTTCTTTGAGTATGCTTTATTGTCTTCTTACTTTCTTCTCAAAAAGCTAACTTTCCCTTTGCTCACACAGCCACCCCTTTGGTATCCCAAATATGTTCCGGACCTATTGGGGTGGATTAGGGGATTAAATTCCTCGTTCCCCTATCCCGAGCGTTCTTGGACTGAGTTGGCTAAAAGTGAGTGGCCAAGAATCATGGTAAACTCCTTCTTGCCGCCTCTATCATGTTTTATATTTCTTCCCCATATCCTTCATGCTGATAACCTTTAATTACTATGTTTTTGCAGGCCTTGGTGATGGAGTGCAGGTAAGACCACCTCCTACCGGCAAGGGAGGTTTCTCCAAGCCCGATGAGGGTAGGAAGAGGAAAAAGGCACCAACTGTCGATTCCCCAGTATCAAAGAAACCCAAGTCTCGCAGGCCTCGAACTGAGGCTGAGGTCTCATCTACAACTTCTGTAGTAGATTCCGATGACGAGGATGACAATGACTATGATGATGGTAACCCTTTGGTACAAAGGATGAGGTCGGGCACGGATGCCCTCCAAGTGTCTGTGCCAAGGGCCGCTGAGTCGGGAACGGCTGATTCGGTTCAAGCCCATGCTTTGGAGGACCTCGAGGAGGGCGCGGATACGATCCCTGAGCCCCTGTCCATATGTGGTGCAGCCCCTACCGAGGAGACCGTTGCTGCGGTTCCAAAGAGCCCTGGCCCGGAGCTTCTCAGGGACGGAATTTGCCCCTTGGCGATATTGATGCCCTGGGTGGCCTTAATTTGGGTCCTAGGTTCTTGCCCGGGGAATTTACGGACGCTTAGGACCCAAAGGCTACCAATGTGGAGGGTCTTCTCGAGGGGGGAGATGAGCTTGACAACTTCCTTGATGGCGTTGATGATGTCAGTGAGGACATTGATCTCGATGCTCCCAATGCTATCGAGGAAGCGGGGAAGTTCCAGATGAAGGTGATGGCTTTTTAGGTACACTTTTCTAGTCTAAAGTACCTTTCCACCTTTCTCTAACTCTTCTGTTTCTTTGTATGCTAAGAAAATGTATGATCATGCCTTCTCCAAGCTCCAAGACGAGCTTTAATGCCGTGGAAAGGAGCTCGAGAAACTCACCTTGGGACTGCAAGAGTCGGAGGCCTCCTCTGCCCGAAAGAAGGAGGAGTTAAGCGAGCTTTGGGTGAATTTGGAGGCAGCGATCCGAGAAAAGGCTGGCCTTGATGAGCAAGTAACTTGTTATTCATAAATTTGTTCGTCATCCTCACAATTTGATGTTTATTGACTTGTCTTTTCCTTTGCTGATCGGGCAGAAGGATGTTCTCGCGGAGCGACTTCGAAAAGAAATCGATGATATAAACACAGAGATCCTCGAGCTGAGGAGGCGAAACGAGGTCGTGACCTCAGAGTTGGCATCAACCCAAGATCTTCTCCAAAATGCTCGAGAAGAGGTTGTTGCGCTATATGCGGCCAAGTCCGAGGTCGAAGAGAATGCCACTATATATCTGAGGGACGCCAACACTACGAATCAACTAGCCCAAGAAATATCAGAGGAGGCCGAGCAAAATCTGACTCGGGCTTTCGCTTACGCTTGTGCAAAGGCAAGGAGGCAAGCCTTAGAGGAAGCCAGTGCTAAAGGTGCCGATCTCTCAGCTGAGATCGAGGAGGCCCATGATTCGGAGGAAGAGTAGGCTTGCATCGCCTTTCCTTCTCTTTTTTCTTTTTGTGTATGTATTCCCGGGGAAATAGGTCTTGTAAGGGCGCCCTTTATAAACATATTTTGGGTAATGTAAAAAGTTTTTTGTTTCCGGCATTGCATTCTTTATTTTTCAGCGATCATGCAGAATTCTTTGAATTTTGATGTCAACTCTTAGGAGTCCATATTTGGGGGCAACTGGGACCCTCGAGATCGGGCACCATCTCGAGATTAGGTCGATAGCTTCTTTGGAGCTGATGCTTATAATAGCAAAAATCCTCGGGGTTTTAATATTTCCCGAGCACCGTGTAACATCATTATTTATACGACATGGTAGTGGGGCGCCCGGGGTGATCCCACCAGTACATTTCCTAAAAAATGGTGCTGACATGGTCAAACTTAACTGGTCTTCAGGATAGGCGAGCAGTCGCCGCTTGCCTCTATATATGCATTCACTCATTTCTTAACTGGGGATTTCGCTACTTTGGGTAACTATCCCTCTCATAGAACTTTTGTTATTTGTGCTAGTTCTCTCACCATTTCAACTCAAAGCCTTTGCCCAAATTTTCATCCTCCTCTTCCTATTTTACCATAGCCATGGTTGCTACATCAAAATCCGTTCATCAAGGAGAGGAGAGTTTTGCCTCTGTTTCCCGCTTGGTTGGTGGTACACCGCCAGTGCCTGGTGAGCTGACCTCGAGGTGCTTTATCTCGAGGAGAGACTTTACGTTAGAGAGACCTCCCAATATTCAAGGGCATCGGTAGCATGCATCGAGGTTCTTCTCCTCAATAGGGGAGGAACATCTCGAGATGGTTAGGAAGGACTGTAGATGGGGAGAAGAAGTGGTACTGCAGGTACCTTCCCTTGGAAGAGAGCATTATGACCCATGTCGAGGGTTTTTTGAACGTGTATATGTATCCCTTTATGTTGGGCCCCCTTGACAGGGTCATGCTTAAGTTTTGTAGGAGGTATCAGGATACCCTAGTGCAGGCTCACCTATCCCTTTGGAAGGTAGTGTTGATGATAAGGTACTTTGCGGATAAAGTCGTGTTCGAATTCACCCTTAACCATCTCGTTAGGTTATATCAGCCTTTGCATTACCGGGGCTTGATTACTCTGCAACATCGATCCACCCGGTCCCCTACCGTTAATGTAAATAGGACAAGGACCAAGGGTGGATGAGTCGGTTTGTTCGAGCACGGACAGTCGATATTATCCCTGGAGAGTTTCTGCCATTTTCTGAGAAATGGAATTTCAAAAGTAAGTGGTACACTTGTGTTTTTATGGCTTTGTCCATAGTGGAGGCGGGCTCCGTAAAGATGTTTTTTCATTTCATTTTCTTTAGCGATTCCTTGGTTGCCGAACGAGGTTCCTGAGATGACTGAATGGTTTCGTAAGCTGGCAGCTTGTTCGACCTATGATAAGCGCAAATGGAGAGACATGTCCAATGGGAGATGGAGGCAAAGCATCGTGGTAGGTGTTTAGTGGCTTGTTTCCTTAGAAAATGTACTTTCTTTTTAGCGCACCAACTCTGCTGCTGCATGTGTTGGAGGTTTTTCCGAGATGAGGCTGTGTCCCTTTGGGGGGGAGGAGGGATTTCTGGCCACGGGGTCGAGGATCGATAATAAACAGAAAGAATCTTCGAGGTGTGAGGATGCTCGTGGCGGGGCGAGTCCTTCTCTGAGGTTCAAAAGCGACGAGTCGGCTGATCTTTCGACTTCGGAGGCCTCTGTTTTTGAAAAAACATTTTCCGTTCCCGTTGAAAGTACTTTAAGGCACAAGGGTCATTCGGAGCCTCCCCCTTCTCCTACTGAAGGCACTTTGGGGGAAACTAAGCCATCAGATGTATGCTCGACCTTTGGTGAAGCTCAGCGACATAGCTTCATGGTACGCTTTGGTAGCTGGTATAGGCTTCTTTCTTTTTGCGTCTTTCTTATTGACCTTTCTTTTGCAGGCCTTTAAGAAGCTTAAGTCTGAGCTGCTTTTTGCTGTGAGGCCAGGCTGTGGAAAGCTATGGATTGGGAGAATTCCCTTAGGCTTCTATGCATGAAAAAGGAAAATGAGCTTGTATACCTGCGGTATGAGGCAGATCGAAGTCGAAACTACGAAAGCCATCTCGAAAGATAGGTAACCTACACTTTCTGTCAATGTATGCTCCCCCTTCCGCCTTTGGAGATTAATATTATGATATTTCAATTGAAACACAAAACGGAGGAGTTGGAACGACTTTGGGGCGAAGTTGGCCAGGTTAAACGTGAGTGTAACGAGCTGAAGGCTCAGGCAGATGCCCAAGTTGCGACCAAAGAGGATGCTTTGGCTAAGGCTTCCGCCCTCGAGGTGCAACTCCGGAATGCTCGTGCAAACAATTTTGTCCGAGCGAATATGATTACAAGGCTCGAGTCTGAGCTTTTGGTAATGAAGGCCGAAGTTGTGGATGCCCAGGCCGAAGCCTTAATGAGCCGCACTATGGCTGACAAGAAAGTGGCGGTCTATTTGAAGGGCGTTGTCGATGCTCGAGCTGAGCTGAGCTGAGAAGGGCTCTTGACCGTGAGAGCAGAAGCAAGGAATATGCTCGGTATAAATCTCGAAGGAAAACCCTCTAGAAGATCCATGCTAGAGGGTTTGACCTCTCGGAAGAGATGAAGCAGGCAAAGGTAGACTAACACAACGCGAGGTCCCATCTGTCTGATGTCGAGGATAGCGATAAAGAGGCCTACGGACCATAGTCACCGAGGGGGACGTAGATTAGGCCTTCTTTCCGATTCTACGAATAGTGCTTTCAAAGAACATTTGTAAATGGAGCTTGTATTTTTTTCATATATGTATAAAAGGAAACCTCGCTGTTTTATTTTTCATGCATTTTCCTTTGCCTTGATTTTAGCCAGATGAATTGGTCTTCGAGTTAAAAAGAAATCCTTAGATTCGTGGTATGGCCCTGGGGCTCATTGGGCTGGCCCGTAGGCTCTTATGCGCTAGGTCGGTGTGACCTTTTAGTATAAGCCGACGTTTGAGCTCTTATGCTTTTGCTCTTAGGCATATTTAGTTAATTATTTTGGGTTCAGTCTCCGAGTCGGGTATAAACTCGAGCTCATTCGACCCTCAAGTTTTTGAATTTCATTCTAGCCCTTAGGCTCTTACGCGTTGGGTCGGTACGACCTCTTGTATGGGCTGGCGACAATGGATCTTACGCATTGGGTTGGTACGACATGGGCTAGAGGCATTGGCTCTTACGCATTGGGTTGGTATGGCCTTTTATATGGGCTTTGTTTTTCCCTCGTTAAGAACTTTTTGAAATTGTGATTTCCTGACTCTTCGACGGTTCGATTAAAACCTCGATTGTGAATCATTGTATGGCGATGATCGAGCAACTCGGGAAGTTTGCTCAGTGGCTGAGTATCTCGAAGCCTATAGTTTGGAGCTGATATGGTCGAAGCTCTTTTGCCTATGTCGAGGGTAGCCTATTTAACCAGTTCTTTTTGAAGTATTTTCGAAGTAATTGAAGGCCTATGATTTCATAGCGACGATCGGGCATCTCTGAGTCGCTTTAGTTTGGCTAGTAAAGCCTTATGACCATAGTCATTTGTGTTTGGCCGGAGCCTTTCAATCCTCGAGTGAAGTAGTTTCGGCGTCTATATCGAGGGTATGCCTTTTTAGGGGTCTTACAAGTTCGATATATAGCCTTAACTTTAAGATCAAGATTATGCCTTTAGTAAGGTCTTACACGTTTTACATGCCTTTGAGGTCTTACAATTTTGGCTACTTGGTAAAAGTATGGTTCATGCCTTACTTTAGGTCTTACAGATATTGTTATTGCCTTATATTGGTCTTACGAGATCGCGCCTGCCCACATGTGGTCTTGTGGCCTCAAGTTTTGATAAGTCGATGAGGGTGGCGATTGGTGGCAGTCCCCGAGTTATCGAGTGTTTCTTGGCTCGGGAGCCATTACTTGTAAACTTAGTATTGCCTCATTGAGGGCTTACGATTTCGGGGTTTCCGACCTGGAGGTCATGTGGCCTTGAGTTTTTGACGCTAGTCCCCGAGTGTTCCGGACATTTTTGGCTCTAGAGCTGCTTTGTGATCTTGATGTTGCCTCATTGAGGGCTTAGGAGTTTGAAGCTCCAAATCGGGGGTTGCATTATTTCAAGTTATTGATCCCAGTCCCCGAGTGTTCGGGACATTTTTGACAGAGGAGCCATTTTTTGTAAAAATATCGAGCTTCTTTGAAACACGAAATGCTTTTGGAAAGTATTCTTTGATTATTTGGTACAAGTATACATGTCTTTGCTATTAAGGGCTCAGTTATTCTATACAGACACGGTTCATTTGACCGTTTGGCCTGGTACATTATTTTCCTATCGAGACCCCATTTAGTGCAACTTGGCTTCTTCGGGTAGGGACCTTCTGGGGGGATTCCCCCCAGTACTCGAGATTGATTCCAAAAGAAGCCTTGAATACTTGTTGAGTTTTCGTTAGGTAGCATATAGATGTTGCCTCATTAAAAACCTTATAGGTAAAACCCTTTTCGGGATAAAAACCTGGTCGAAGGAAAAGAGTGCAATGTATGCTTTGAAACGTTAAGGTCTTCGAGGTGGATTAGCAATTTGACTGTCTCAGTCGGACACCTACATAAAGGTTAGTGTGAAGTGTAAATTAAAAGGGAGATGGTTATAACTTATTGGCGATGACGCTTTGAGCCTCGGCAGGCCTTCAATATTTGCTCTGAGGACACGGTACGGTCCTTTATTTGTTCATTCAGGAATAGCCGAGAACGTATCTCATGGTTGCTATTTCACTATTTGTTTGTCCTACAATTTCTTCGGCGTTGAAGGCGTCAGTGCAGGTGCCACGCCGTGCACACAAACATCTTCCTTGCTGCATGTTTTTCCCCGTACATGGTTTTTATTCTGTCCTTTGTTAGAAATTTCATCATTTGATGAAGGGTTAATGGTACTGCTATCATGCAGTGTATCCATGGCCTTCCGAGGAAAGTGTTGAACCTCATGTCTCCTTCGATGACGTAGAATTTGGCATTTTGGGTAGTGCCGGCTACGTTCACCAGGAGGGTGATATACCCTTTGGTTGTCTTGCTTGCCATATTGAATCTGTTAAGGACTTAACAGGCGGGCACAATCTGGTCGAGTAGTCCGAGTTGCTCTACGACCCTTGACCTGGTAATGTTGGCTGAGCTACCTGGATCCACAAGTACACGTTTAATTTGAAATGTATTCACAAGGAAGGAAATTACCAGTGCCTCATTGTGAGGCTAAGATAAGGTCTCAATGTCCTCATTGCTGAATGTGAGGGCATCCTCGGGTACTTAACCTCGAGTTCGCTTTTCTCTGGTGATGGATATTTTCGTTCTTCTGATAGTCGGTTCTTGTGGATGTCGACCCCTCATATGATCATGTGGATAACATGTTGCGACTTATCTGTTTTGTTCTTTTTGGTCGGCTCTCTTTCCCGGAACTAATTTTTGGCTCCATCGCTGAGGAATTCTTGGAAGTGACCTTTGCTAAGTAGTCGGGCTACCTCTTCCCGGAGTTGCCACAAATCTTCGATCCTGTGGCCATGTGTGTTGTGAAATTCACACACTAAGTTATGGTTCCTTTGTGAAAGATCTGATTGTACATGCCTTAGCCACCTGGTGTCTCTGATTTTACTGATGGCGAACACGATATCTGAAATATCAACATTGAAGTTGTATTCCGACAAGCAGGGTGCCTTCGTCGATCCCGTGTGCCTATCGAACCTAGTTCTATTGACAAGTCCCTGAGGATTCTGCCCTCGGTCTGTTCTTCGATCATTTCGGGGTATGTTACACCTCGGAGTGTTTCTCCTGTCTTCGGTGTATGGCTGGTACCTTTCTATGTTTGGATTTGGCTCGTTCGCCAGAAGCCTTCTTGTGTATACCGAGCTTGAGGGGGTTCCTAATTGGTCGTCCTTGACACTGATTTTCGATTAATATCAGTTGTGAACATCTGACCAAGTCATGGCGGGGTATTGAACCAAATTCTATTTTAGCAGTTTCAAAGCCACCGAGCTTCGTTCGTTCAAACATTGAGTGAAGGCCTGCACTGCCCAGTCGTCGGAGACTGGTAGTAGTTCCATTTGTTCCATTTGAAAGTGAGACACGAACTCTCGCCGCATCTCGTTCTCTCTTTGCTTGATCTTGAAGACGTCGGATTTCCTTGTAGCTAGTTTGACAGCACCAACATGTGCCTTTATGAAAGAGTCTGCTAGTATGGCAAATGAATCTATCGAGTTTGGGGCCAAGTTGTGATACCACATCATCGCCCCTTTTGAAAGCGTTTCTCCAATATTTTTTGGTAGGACGGATTTGATCTCATCGTCCTTTAGGTCGTTGCCCTTCACTGCACAAGTGTAAGCAATGACGTGCTCATTGGGGTCCGAGATTCTATTGCACTTTGGAAGGTCTGGCATCCTAAACTTCTTTGAAATGGGTTTTAGAGCCGCTTCCTATGGGAATCCACACCCTTCAGGATCAGGGGTGCGCCCGGAATTTGGTCGACCCTGAAATTGTAGGTTTCGACCTTCTTGTCGCTGGCTTCTATTTTTTTCTCGCCCAACTCGATCCTCTTTGTGAGGTTTTCGAGCATCTTTACGATGGCGGGGTCGGCTACTGACCTGTTGTTGCTTGATCTTTCTGGTGCATGTTCGGTCCGAGGGGCTGTTCCCGGGGCCCCTGTACTTGGGGTTTTTTGGTGGCTCTACAGCTGAGCGATTTCCAGCTGTTGTGCCTGCAACATTTCAAAAATAACATGAAAACTGGTCGACGTATGCTCCCGAGCTAGGGTTTTTAGGACTTTCTGTTAATGTCCTTGATGTATGCTCCTGTTAGTGTAGGAGCTTATATCGACGTATTGGGCATTGCGTGAGACCGTATCCACGGGAATTGGTTCTGGTGCATTCTCAAGGTTTCATGGTGGTACACCAACACCTGGAACATCCACACCGTTCTCTCCGTGGTCTTCAAGATGTTGTTTTCACATGCATTTACTGAGTTAGACATTTTGACCTGAAATCAATGATCTTGGACAAGAAAAAGTGTGAAAGGTAACTTGCATTATGTAGTTAAACCAACAAGAAAATAATCACTATTATTTTTAGCCCCATGGTGGGCGCCAAACTGTTACTGTAAAAATGGTAATAATAATTAAATTTAATTTTTTGGTTCTAAAAATACGTGATCTATTTTTATGCTAGTTGTTAGGCAATGGATGCTAAGTAAAAGATTAGAAAGTAGGATTATAGCTTAGAAGCGATATGATAATCGACCCAAACGGCTGGAGATCGGGGCCTCGAGCTGTCGTATATAAGGCCTCGAGGTCGAATTGGGTGGCCGGCTTAGAGCGACCGAGGGAGGACTAACGGTTATGAAAGATGCGATGATGGCTCTTTATGATCAACAATAAGCAATACATGATGAACAATACACAGAACACAATGGATATAAGCAATAAATGGAAGCAATGAGATCTAGAGAATACATAAGAGAGCAAAGAGAATATTCTTGTATTTCTAGTATTGAATATTAAATCCTACGAAATGACAAAGATCCCCTTTATATATGAGGTGGAATCCCAACATAGTAAAAATGTAATTACTACAAAGACATGAGGCTGGTACACCCATTTAATGCCATGGTACGGGTTTGGACTAGCCTAATAGACTTTGTCAGCTCTAGTCACGTGCCTTGGGAACCTCACACCTATCTACCGACGCCACTGGTTTACCCTGCCTTGAGGCCGGCCGTTGCTTACACTACCTCAAAGTAGATTACTGAGAACTCTTGAGGCCGGAGCACCGAGCTAAGCTTCGAGCCTTTGGGAGTTATTTCTTTGAGGCGCTTTGGTGACCGTAAAATCGGACTGCCGATTTTTGCCATATACAGTATTACTTTAGCCCTTTCATGGACGTTATGGAATCTTCAGGATAAAATCTTCTAACAATTCAATCCTTTGTCCATGACCTGGACTCAATTCTTTCTTTTAACTTATACCGGAGTCTTCTATGATTGTATGATTGTCAACATATATGTTGTATGGGTTATCCGAACTCATATGTACGTCTGTAACGCAACTCATTCCGGATTAATGATCGAATAGTTCCTTTCGTTCCTTCGTAGCTTTCTTTAATGTAAGCTATTACTTTTCCTGGTTTTTCAGTCCCCTTGTTACGTGCATACATATCTTATCTTAGCTCCCATGCATGCCGGAGGTTTCATGCAACTCATATGATCTTGAATATTACTTTTAATTTTACTTCCCATTCATTCGCCATGGTAGGTGCCACTTTCCTTTGGAGTGCTTGCACTGTTGTTGTGAGACTGATGTTACACGACCATTTCCTCTTTAAGTTATTGTTCTTAGGTTGTAGCCTTCTTCCTTATTTTCTCAGTTGGTCTTTTGTTGTAGTACTTATGGAGAACCCTTGACTCTTCTAAAGCTGTGAGCTTATTACATATCTTTTGATGTCCTTCCTTTCCTACAATCATCCGCATTTGCTTACCTCCATGCCCTTGTGCTTGTAGGGTTGCTCCTGAACTGATATTTTGACTGTCTTCCCAGTGGCACTTTCTTTTATTCCCGTAATACTCATACAGTACCTTTAACTAACCCAACTCCTATTTGAATATATCTCAAGTATTATAATGACGTTACTGCAGGACTAAATTTCCCATGTTGGGGTTTATTACATTTATCTTGCATAGTCTGATTTGTTTGTAACCTATTGTCTAGTCATGACTAGGCCCTTCCTGAATCAACTACTAACTACTCGTCGGCCCATTATCATATCCATATTCCGGGAAATCTTTCTTGGGTTATTTCCTTGTCTTAACTTACCTCACGTACTGGCTCCTTACCAATCAATAACATCCCGGACAGGAACCCTTACTTCCTTTTCTTGACGTCGTGCTTACGTAACGTTCTGGAATCGTAGCATATTTGTAGGATTTGGATAAGTTCAATCCCATCACTTTCTCATTTTTATCACATACTTCCTTTATCATTCCATACCCCCCCCCTTAGGGGAGTACTAAGACTTGGAGCTACGATGAGCTGCCTATAGATGTTTTTCCTCTTCATCTTTGGCATCCTTTCGCATCATCAATTACCCTTGCTCGCCTTGCGGTAATCCTTCTATACCAAGGATAACAAAATTCCTTACTGGCAATGGTGACACTTAGTGTAACCGGCACATATAGTCCCTTAAGCTTAACTTTGCTCACATTGCTTGCTTTAGGGAAGTGTTTTCCTGAATGACCATTCTCTGAATTCATCATGGATCTTCTTCAGTTGTCCATTCTATTACTGCCGGAACGCAATCTAAAATTCTTAGGATCCTGACTATTATCAAATCACTTAGTTCCTAATTCATGTTTAGTTTACCATGTTCACCAGTCCATATTGATTTCTATTACTCTGGGGTCTAACTTTCCCTTCTATTAATCACGTTAGAGTCGCGAACTTATTTCTTTAAATGTGGATGTGACTATGTGGCCTATACACTTTTGTTGTCTCCAGTCCTGGCACCTCTCATTTTTTCCTTCCCTCGATTATCGACTATGTAATACTGTCATTTTATTTTATTTTTCCATCGTTGTTATCCATGTATCACATCATACTCATAATTCTTCCTTATCTCTCTTCGCATTACTCTGCTAATATTTCTACCTATCCCTTTCTTGTGAAAACTTTAACAAGACATTCTTTTGCTTTTAGCGCCCCTTGCTTCATTCATCGGCTCTTCGGGTTTCTCAACGTCCTCGCTCCACTAGGGACGGGAGTCACACTAAGGTAATATTTATCCCTTCCAGGCTTTTAGTGCCTATCTTCGAAGTATTCATATCTAGCTGTACTATTTTAGAGTGCACCATCTGGGTGTATCACATGGAGATCTATTAGCACATTTGCAATATCCTTTGGCAATGTCAACTAACTCAAACAATTCATCCACCATTTTGGGTCACTCTAACCCTAGCTGGATCATGATATCATGTCCTTCTCTTAAACCATATTTGTTAGCTCCCATAGAACATAACTTAGATCGGTGTGGCCAATTGTACATATCTCTGTTACTGTTGAATATAACTCAAAATGCTTATATCTCTGTTCCTGAATGGTAAATAAAGATAATCTCCATTAGCTGGGTACCTCGTACCCTCTTTCACCTTGGTTCCTTTACTTGTTGAAACTTGTCTTTATATTCAGAATATCTCATTGTCTTTCACCATAAAGGTGGATAGATATTCTTGCCTTAAGGCTCCTTTTCTAGAAGCTCTCCGGGTTCTCCTGACTCAACTCTTTCACAACTCCATTCAATCCCTTACCAACCATCTTTCTAAATGTAGGCACGCTGTATTATGAATAAGGTCGATTTTAGGAAATTGTGTTCCTACAACTGAGCTCTACCACACGATCTAGATTAAGAAGAAAGAGTGACAATCCTAACTGCCTTATCGCCTCCTACTTATAAGTGTGGTGCACGACACACCCAAAAACAAGACTCTACTAGACATGGCTTGTAGACTCCCTAGGATAGAACTGCTCTGATACCACTTGTGTCACGTCCCGAACCTGGGGGGCGAGACATCATCGTAATGTAGTACTACAATGCGTAACATCATCGTAATATAATACTAGCAGACGTAATATCGACGTAATATTGCGGGGCGTAACATCAATGATTTTATAATGGTCGACATCATGAGAATCTTAGATTGCATTCCGGCAATAATAGAATGGACAACTGAAGAATATTTATGAGGAACTCAGATAAAGGTCATTTAGGAAGACGCTTCCCTAACGCAAGCAATGTGAGCAAAGTTAAGCTTAAAAGAGTGTCACCCCTGTGAGTAAGGAAAGTTGTTATCCTTGGTACAAAAGGATTATTGCAAGGCGAGTAAGGGTCATCAATGATGTGAGAAGACGCCAAAGATTAAAAGGTAAAACATCTACAGGTAGATCATCGTAGTGCAAAATCTTAGTACTCCTCTAAAGGGAGGAATATGGAGTGATGTGGCATTAAGTCAGAATTAAGTGGTTCTAGTAACTATGGAATGGTAAAGGAAGAATGCAATAAAAATGAAAAGGGGATGAGATTGCACTTATCCAAATCCTACGGATATGCTGTAATTCTAGAACATTATATAAGCACGACGTCAAGGAAAGGAAGTAAGGCTTCTAGCCCAGGATATTTTTGATAAATAAGGAGCCAGTGCAAGAGGTAAGTTAAGACAAAGGGATTAAACCAAGAAAGATTAGTCAGAATATTGATATGCAAATGGGTCAACGAGTAGCTAGTAGTTGATTTAGGAAGAGCCTAGTTATGGTTAGACAAGAGGATAAAAGACAAATCAACAGATGAATGCAAGATAGACCTAGAGAACCCCAACATGGGGAATTCAGTCTCGCAGTTACTACATTGTAATACTTGAGATATATTAATATAAAAGCTAGGGAAGTTAAAAAGGTACCGTATGATTATTACGAAAATAAAAGAGAATGACACTGGAAAGATAGTCGAAATATCAGTTCAGAAGCAACCCTACAAGTACAAGGGCGTGGAGGTAAGTAACTACGAATAATTATAGGCGAGGAAGGACATCAAAAATTTCGCCGAGTATGCGACGTAATAAGTTCACAGCTTTACAAGAGTCAAAGAGTCCTCCCTAAGTACTACAATGAAATCTAATTGAGAAAATAAGGAAAAAAGCTTCAAGCTAAGCACAGTGCCCTAAAGAAGAAATGGCCTTGTAATAACATTCTAACTACAAAATTGTATGCACTCCAAAAGAAAGTGGCTCCTACCACGGCTAATGAGCGGGAAGTAAAGTCAAAGGTAATACTCGAGATCATATGAAGTTGCATGAAAATTCCGGCATGCGTGGGAACTAAGACAAGCTAAGTAGGCACACAACAAGAAGACAGAAAGACCAGGGAAAGTAATAGCTTATGTTTAAAGGAAGTTGAGAAGGAACAAAAGGAATTATTCGATCAATGATCCAGAGTTAGTTACATTATGAATGCACTTAAGATTTCGGAGTATTATCCATGTAGCATTTATGTTGACAATCATACAGCTATAAAAGACTCCGGTATAAGTCAAAAGGAAATAGTTGCGTCCAAGTCATAAATCAAGAATTGTATTGTTAGACAATTGTATCAAGGATATTCCATAGCATCCTTAAAAGACTAAAGTAATAACCAATACCATAAGCTGCAGATGGGAAGATAGTTTAAGCCTACATAAAGATTGATCAGAGGGAAGAGGAAACTAAAGAGTTACACCAATATGACGATTCGGTCGGTCGTCTTAAGAATTAACGCCCCGATCCCCTATTAACTGCTTTTCCCAAGTTTAATTTTGCTATTTCGATTTATCAGGATGCTCGGTGTCAAGTTTCGGAGAGTTTTGGGACACTTAGTCCCTAAGTGAGAGTTGAAGTGTTGGAAAGTTGACCGTAGTCGGAACAGTGTAAATACGTTGGAATAGAAATCCGATGGTTTCGTTAGCTCCCTTGGGTGATTTTGGGTTTAGAGGAGTGTTCAAATTGCGTTTTGGAGGTTCGTAGCTAATTTAGGCTTGAAATGCTGAAAGTTGAATTTTCAAAGATTCTGGTTCGATAGTGAGCTTTGATCCGAGTGTCGGAATGGAATTCCAAAAGTTGGAGTAGCTCTATAGTGTTCAATTTGACGTGCGTGCAAAATTTCAGGTCATTCGGACGAGGTTTGATAGACTTTTTGATCGAAAGCGTATTGTTAGAGTTTTTGGAATTCTTAGGCTTGAATCCGATGAAAAATAGGTGTTTCGATGTTGTTTTGAGCGTTCCGAAGGTTGGAACAAGTTTGAATGATGTTTTTGGATTGGTTGGTAGGTTTGGTTGAGGTCCCGGGGGCCTCGGGGGTGTTTCGGATGCCCAACGGACAACTTTTGGACTTGGAAAGACAACAGATTTTCTGTTGTTGTGTTGTAGAGAAAATATTCATCGTGTTCGCGATACGGTCTCGCGTTCGCATAGAGCATCTGGGTGAAGCATCTGAAATGTGCATCGCATTCGGGACATGGTCCTCGCGTTCGCATAGGGTCTGCTCGTGTAAGCTACGCGTTTGCGAGTGGACCTCGCGTTCGCGAAAGAGGAATTTGGCCAAAAGGACTTTGGTGCATCGCCTTCACGATAGTAACCTCGCATTCGCGAAGAAGAACGCGCCTGGGCAGATATAAGATTTAAAATCGAGGATTTTAGCCATTTTTATCAAAACTTAAGCTTGGGAGTTCGGATTTTAGCGAGATTTTGAGGGATTTTCAAAGATATCGATTGGGTAACGATTCTTAACTCATTTTTTCATGTAACCCATTGATCTAAACATGAATTCATCCTTTAATTTCGGAATTTGTATGAAAATTGGGGAAAAGTTCTTAGACCAAGAAATTGAGTTTTAATTGGGGATTTTGAGATCTGATTTGGATAATTTTGGTATGGTTAGACTCGTAAGAGTGTTAGATTCTGAAACTATAAATTTTACAAGATTTCGAGATGTGGGTCCGAGGGGCGTTTTGGTCATTTTACCTAATTTCACATATTAGCTTAGAATTTCTATGTAGAATCAGTTATTTGAAGTGTTATTTATATTATGAAATTGAATTGAATAGATTTGGGCCATTTGGAGTAAAGTACTCGTGGCAAGAACGTGGTCTCGGGTTGATTTTTGAGCCAGTTCAAGGTAAGTGGCTTATCTAACCTTGTGTGGGGGACCTTCCCCTTAGGGTATGATATATTTGATAATTGAAACGCCTTGTACATGAGGTGACGAGCGCGTACTTAAGCTAATTGTTGAAAATCTGGTTTTTCCTTAATTATTTCAATTGAGTTCTTTTATCCTGTTTTATTCTACTTGTGAATTTAGCCTATTGCTAGTTTAGAAAAGCATGTTTAGTTGACTTAATTTCATATTTGCTTAAACTGCCTTAGTTGCATTACGTGAAGCATGTTAGGCTAGAATTAATTGTATACTTGGTACAAAATTTCGCTTAAATGGGGTATTCTTATGTTACTGCTGTGTGTTTTTACTTTGGGACTATGGGACGGCATCCCGGGAGATCCCCTATACGTATTTATGATCTGAACTGAGGTGCGGGATACCAAGAGATCCCTGGAACGTATCTTGCGTATACCAGGAGATCCTCAGGATACCAAGAGATCCCTAGCATATATTGAGGATACCAAGAGATCCTTGGGATACAAAGAGATCCCTAGCATATATTGAGGATACCAAGAGATCCTCGGGATACCAAGAGATCCCCGGTTATCATCCTTGTTATGAGTGGTACTTCCTTGTGGTTTGCCTTCATCTCTATTTCCATTATTGTACTCTTATTATCCTGTATTGATTCTTACTGTAGATTCTCAATTGCACTGCTTATCTTATCTTGTCATCTTTATATTTTATTTAACCTAAGTAGGGCCCTGATCTTCCTCGTCACTACCCAACCGAGGTTAGGCTTGGCACTTACTGAGTACCGCTGTGGTGTACTCATGCCCTTTCTGCGCACGTTTTTCATGTGCAGATCCAGGTGCCACTACTCAGGCCTATCATCCTTGAGGAGGTGACTGCTCTAGAGACTTCGAGGTACATCTGCCGCGTCCGCAGACCAAGTAATCCCTTTCTATTCCGTCTTTTCTGTTCTTATTAAACATTCCAGAGTTAGAGTCATGTAGTATTGATCTTAGCTTGTGATTTGTGGGTTTCCGGGTCTTGGATCTATGTATTGGATAGTGAGTGGTGGTGCAGTATTTATACGATAGGCGGTGCAGATCTCCGGTGTGTTGGTTTTCGAGCCGGGTGAGGCCAGATTATTGGGCATAGACTTAGTTCAGGATGCGTTGGAGAAGGTTAAGGTTATTCATGATAGACTCCACACAACCTAGTCAAGACAGAAGAGTTACGCAAATCGGAAGGTTTGTGATGTTTCCTATATGGTTGGAGAGCGGGTTCTGCTTCGGGTTTCGTATATGAAGGGCGTTATGAGATTCAGGAAGAAAGGAAAGTTAAGTCCGAGATTTATTGGCCCTTTTGAGATATTGAGGCGTGTTGGGGAGGTTACTTATGAGCTTGCCTTACCTCCCAGCTTGGCCGGAGTTCATTTGGTATTCCATGTTTCGATGCTCCGGAGGTATCACGGTGATTCGCCGCACGTGTTGGATTTCAGTTTAGTCCAGTTGGACAAGGATCTATCTTATTTTGAGGAGCCAGTGGCAATATTGGACTGGTAGGTTAGAAAACTGAGGTCAAAGAACATTGCTTCGGTAAAGGTTCAGTGGCGGGGCCAGCCGGTCGAGGAGGCAACCTAGGAGACTGAGCAGGATATGCACAACCATTTCCCACATCTTTTCACTACTTCAGGTATGTCTCTATGCTCGTTCGAGGATGAACGAATGTTTAAGTGTAGGAGGATGTGACGACCCGGCCGGTTGTCTTAAGAATTAACGCCCTGATCCCCTATTAACTGCTTTCCCCAAGTTTAATTCTGCTATTTTGATTTGCCGAGATGTTCGGTGTCGAGTTTCGGAGAGTTTTGGGACACTTAGTCCCTAAGTGAGAGCTTAAGTGTTGGAAAGTTGACCGTAGTCATAATAGTGTGAAGACGACCTCGTAATGGAAATCTGATGGTTCCGTTAGCTCCGTTGGGTGATTGCGGGCTTAGGGACGTGTTCGAATTGTGTTTTGGAGGTCCGTAGCTAATTTAGGCTTGAAATGCCGAAAGTTGAATTTTTGAAGTTTCCGGTTCGGCAGTGAGATTTTGATCCGAGGGTCGGAATGGAATTCCGGAAGTTGGTCTTCGCGTTCGCGACATGGTCCTCGCATTCGCATAGGGTCTGCCCGTGTAAGCTACAAGTTCTCGAGTAGACCTCGCATTCGCGAAAGAAGAATTTGGCCAGCAGGACTTTTGTGCATCGCGTTCGCGATAGCAGCCTCGCATTCGCGAAGAAGAACGCGCTTGGGCAGATATAAGATTTCTAATCGAGGGTTTTAGCCATTTTTATCAAAACGTAATCTTGGGAGCTCGGATTTCAGTGAGATTTTGAGGGATTTTCAGAGATATCGATTGGGTAACGATTCTTAACTCATTTTTGCTTGTAACCCATTAAACTAAACATGAATTCATCCTTTAATTTTGGAATTTGTATAAAAATTGGGGGAAAGTTCTTAGACTAAGAAATTGAGTTTTGATTAGGGATTTGACATCGTATTTGGATAATTTTGGTATGGTTAGACTCGTGAGAGTGTGAAGATTCTGAAACTATAAATTTTACCTGATTCCAAGATGTGAACCCGAGGGGCGTTTTGGTAATTTTTCCTAATTTTGCATATTAGCTTAGAATTTCTTTGTAGAATCAGTTACTTGAACTGTTATTTACATTATGAAATTGAATTGAATAGATTTGGGAAATTTGTAGTCAAGTACTCGTGGAAAGAACGTGGTCTCGAGTTGCTTTTTGAGCCGGTTTGAGGTAAGTGGCTTGTCTAACCATGTGTGGAGGACCTTCCCCTTGGGACATGATATATTTGATAATTGAAACGCCTTGTACGTGAGGTGACGAGTGCATACTTGAGCTAATTGTTGAAAATCCGGTTTTTCCTTAAGTATTTCAATTGAGTTCTTTTTTCCTGTTTAATTCTACTTGCGAATTTAGCCTGTTGCTAGTTTAGAAAAGCATGCTTAGTTGACTTAATTGCCTATTTGCTTAAAATGTCTTAGTTGCATTACGTGAAGCATGTTAAGCTAAAATTAACTATTTACTTGGTACAAAATTTAGCTTAAATTGGTTATTCCTATGTTACTGTTGTGTGTTTTTACTTTAGGACTACGGGACGGCATCCCCGGAGATCCCCTGTACGTATTTATGATCTGAACTGAGTTGCGGGATACCAAGAGATCCCTGGAACGTATATAGAGGATACCAGGAGATCATTAGGATACCAAGAGATCCCTAGCATATATTGGGGATACAAAGAGATCCTCGGGATACGGAGAGATCCCTACCATATATTGAGGATACCAAGAGATCATCGGGATACCAAGAGATCTCTAGAATATATTGAGGATACCAAGAGATCCTCGGGACCAAGAGATCCCTAGAATATATTGAGGATACCAAGAGATCCTTAGGATACCAAGAGATCCCCGGTTATCATCCTTGTTATGAGTGGTACTTCCTTGTGGTTTGCCTTCATCTCTGTTTTCGTTATTGTACTCTTATTATCCTGTATAGATTCTTACTGTAGATTCTCAATTGCACTGCTTATCTTATCCTGTCATCTTTATATTTTATTTAACCTCAGTTGGACCCTGACCTTCCTCGTCACTACCCAATCGAGGTTAAGCTTGACACTTACTGAGTACCATTGTGGTGTACTCATGCCCCTTCTGCGCATGTTTTTCATTTGCAGATCCAGGTACCACTACTCAGGCCTATCATCCTTGAAGAGGCGACTGCTCTAGAGACTTCGAGGTACATCTGCCATGTCCGCAGATCGCGAAGTCCTTTTCTATTCCAACTTTTAGTATTTAGCCCTTCAATTTTTCTGTTCTTATTAGACATTCTGGAGTTAGATCCATGTAGTACTGATCTTAGCTTGTGATTCATGGGTTTCCGGGTCTTGGATCTATGTATTGGATAGTGAGAGTTAAATATGGTGTATGTCGAGCGGCACATTTAAACATTGTTATTACTTTATTACTGTTTTAAAATGTTTTACTTCCGCAAATTTTGATTTTCTTCTGCAATTTAGGCTTACCTAGTCGTAGAGACTAGGTGCCGTCACGATGGTTCACGGAGGGAGAACTGGGGCCGTGACAACCAACTAAGTAAATTAGGAGTCTGATTATTGGACCCTGAAAATTATAGACCTCGTGATTGAGAACATTGCAGGATCACTCTTAAATATCAGAGGTACTAGGAGAGATAGTACATTAGCCATATTCTATAACGACTCTACGATAAAGCCAATCAGAAGAGCACCAACCTCATAAGGAGTCAGTACGAAGCTCCCACGGGATAATGTATGTACTAGAGGTACAAGTATTATAATAGAGCATCAAGTTATGAACATGAATTATACCTATGTGGAAGGGAGATCCTGAAAAAAATAGAAGATATGATGTGAGATATTAATGTAAAGGTAAACAACGTGCGAAATACTCAAATGTGGAAGGTTGTGAATAGTTCATACATCGGATAGACGACTATAAGCATGGGGGATTCAATATCTAGGAATAATTGCGGCATCGTCAGTAACATATCTTCCAGCCTATGGTCTAGGTATCAAAAAGCCTGACTAGGAGAGTAAATAAGAGTTAGAGACAATGTGATGTCTCGCTTGATATTCCAAAATGATATAAGAAAATCTATGATGCAAGCAAGTTGAAAGGTCGCAAGTAATATAATAGATATGTGTAGGTTGCAAGCTATTGTATGGTGAAGCAACAAGATTCTAGAAGACAGGAGTGAGGATAAGGACGGACGAGTGAGAAGGTAACGAAAATGGATAAGTCCTCAGGATTAAGCCCATGAAAACAAGAAGAGCAGATGGTTTCTCTAAGTTATACAAAGCTCACTATAGCCTGAATTAATTCAAAGAAGTCTAAGACAAATAGCATTTGGAAGATATGGAATGCTGCCCTGGTAATAGAATGAGGGTGTAATTGTGATATATAAAGGATGATATTATGTTCCATAGTATTAAATTACGACAATATAGCACCCTGTAGTATTGTACGTTGAATTTGCCGTAAGGTAATTGACATTAATCCAAGGAAAAGATTATTTGGAGATTATAAGGATTATGCTATTTCAAACAAGTGGTGAGTAAATCCATGAAGGTAAGAGGGGAAGCAGGTCAAAGAAAATGAATTTTCGTCCGAAGGAGAGAAGGTAAGCAAATAGAAGAAAATGAGTTTCGTTGAAGGTTGTCGATTTGGGATAAAATACGGGCCGAGCGATAATACCCGATATTTATAGATTAGTACCATACAAGGTACCATATGACCATGATAGTATAATGTATAAAGTATATTAAAAATAAGTAGAATTTTAAGTAATTTGAGATAATTCTTAATTATGCGGGTAATTGGTTAATTACCGGTAACGGAATATTACCTAATTATTTAATTGGTTATGGGATAAGATTAATCCTTCCCACCCCATCCCCACGTGGAAGCCATAAAAATATTAATTAAGTGACTCATATGACACATTTCAAGGTGGCATACTAAGAGAACCTTTGGGGATTAGTCATTAGCTAAGGAGTAGTAACGTGATATTCCATAAGCAATGTGAATTGCTTCAGCAAATTCCTCCAAAACATTTGAACTTTGCTTCAGCAAATTCATCATATCACTTGAATAGTAATAACATGATTTTCTTAAAACAAAATCCATACGAGACTACGTAATATTATAGCAACGGTATTTTGTGATTCTAAGTGAGTACGGAGCAATCTTTCGCAATAATATCATATAGATTTTTTCCCTACTCCGATCTCACCGTTACATGATTTGTTGCAATTGACGTATATTAGATGGATTATCAAGAGAATCGGCTCAAGTATGTTAAGGTTATCCCTTCTTTCTTTTGGTATGATCCATATAGTACAAATGAAATGAGCAAAATACACAACTTTCATAAATGACTCTACTCATAGAAATACTAGGGGTATCGATATTCTTGATTCTCCATGTTAATTATTATTATATCTTCTGTTCGTGGGTCTCAGAAAAATACTTATTTGATAAAGTTTATCCGAAAGACACATTGATTTTTATGGCATTCCGAGAAAATCTTATTAATGTATTTCTTATGCATTTCATGCATTTATACATGTACTTGAACCATGACCAGATGGCGTGTGATACACATATTTATATGTATATATATGTATATTGGATATGGGAAAAAGGTTACAACATTATATACGTACCATCACCTGATCAGCTGGTATACGTTGATAATTTTACCCATAGTGGCCGAGATGATATGATGGGATGCCCTCAGAAGCCTGATGATGTTATGAAACATGTACCTATGCATGAGATGACATTCATACGCGTATGCATGACATTATAATTATTTCATAATTTACAGAATTATCCAGACTTACAGGTTGAGTCATTTACTCTATATTTCTTCCATGTATGTTATGTACTTATTTATGTGCCTTACATACTTGGTACATTGTCTGTACTGACGTCCCCTTTACCTGGGGATGTTGAATTTCATGCCTGCATGTCCCGATAGACAAGTCGAGAGCCCTCCCAGTAGTCTATCAGCTCAGCGAAAGATGTCGGTGTGCTCCATTTGCTTCGAAGTTGCTTGTTTGGGCTAGTATAATTTAGACGTGTATTGTTTGGTATGACGTGACTCTGTCCTGACCTTTACGAAAATTATGTATTCTTAGAGTCTTGTAGATAGATGTCATGTACGTAAAAGATTGTATGGCCTTGTCGGCCTATGTTCAGTATAAGAGTGGTTATTTTGGTCTTATGGGCCAGTATGTCTTGTGTATAAGTGGGTATCACATGTTGTATTCTACTTATCTCACGACACCCTTCCGGCTCAATTATCTGTGATAGTATGATATGAAAAGATACGTTATGTTGGTACTTGATTGAGTAAGGTACCGAGTGTCCATCGCGGCCCCTCGATTTGGGTCGTGACACCCAACTTGTCGACTTTCGATGAAACTTATTTTCTTCAATTCCTTAGCTTCTAAAACTTCCAACCCTCTTTTTACTTGTTGTTCATGATCTTCAATATATGTAACATCCGAGGTAATATGATAACTTACTTTATATACTTCCAATGATGATCTCATTTTTGGTCTTACATTAATTTACTTACGATGCACTTTTACGTACAAAAATATGGGGCGTAACATCAGTATCAGTAGGTAAGTTTATTTTCAAATTATATTTGACTCCCAGTTACTTTCAGTTAGTATATTATCAATTCAATTTCAGCTTTCAAATATTTTGTTGCCTTACATACTCGGTACATTATTTCGTACTGACGTCCTTTTGCTGGGGACACTGCATTTCATGCCTACGGGTCCTGATAAATAGTTGGATAGACCTTCCCAGTAGACAAAGTCAAACATCAGCTTGGTTGGTAAGCTCCACTTCCTCGGAGTTACCAGGTCTAACCTTGGAATGAACTTTAAATAGAGGAAGAGCAGATTTTTATATTATCAATGTGATGAAAACAATCTAGGGTTATGGGCTATCTAACATTCCTATTGTATTCTTCAATTGAATTGACTAACTAATTTATCTAATTTATTAATTAATAGGGTTAATATTGCTCATAAGAATCTATCGAGTTCTTACTTTCCTATTCAAGCTAACCTAACGCCTATATGTCTATGGAATTAGAACTAACAAGAACGCATTCATACTTCCTGTAAATCAACAAAGAAAGGAAATTAGGTATATGTCTATCCTAACCGCGAATTCGTTCCCCGATGCCCAGGTTCAAGAACTTGCTCTACTCAATCCTATATGCAATCGGGAATTCCCACTTTCGATTTCATCTCTAGATTCGTAGATAGTATTCAATTGGTGATCAAGCAATCAAATAATTAAGCACAAGATTGAATAAATAAACTAATACGACAAATCAAGAAATCAAAATCAATATTCGAATAACAATATTCATGAAAGAACCACAACCCTAGAATGTGAAGTTTAGCTCCGCATAGACATGGTAGCCAAACAACAAATCATACAAAGAAATATAAAATTTACTAAGTTTGGTAGATGAAAAGATGAAACCCGGCCTCCATGGAGGCTCTATGCTTGTGTTTTCCTCCCAAAAATGTTCTCTACCCTCCAAGATAGGTTTAGGTTGGCTTTTATATGAGTTGCGGGAGTCTTGGGGTCGAAATAACCGAGTCCCGGTCGAAATAGGACATGTTCCCATTTTGAGCATCCAGGGTAGCGTGGGGCGCTGGCCCTGGCGCGTAACTTTTTAGCATTCTGTTTTGAGCGCCCCACGCTACTTGTGGCCCTCGAATGTGCACTTTTTCCTTTTCTTCCCGTTTTCGCTTCAATTCACTCGCTTTCGTCCCAAATCACATATTAAAGTTTCCTACAAATAGAAATACCACAAATTAGCACAAATCATTATATTATACATCCAAAATCTACGAGACATGAGCACGATGTGAGGCAATATATGTAAAACTATGCATACTTTAAGCCAAACATCTACACCCCACACTTAAACGTTGCTTGTCCTCAAGTCAACCGACAAATAACTCTATCTCTGAGGACTCTACACCAATGACCACAGTTGATAGCAACTTTTAAACTCAAGCATATATAATCACCACGCACTTCCCTTTTCTTATGCCATTCTTCAAAAATATTCAATCAAAGACAATATGCTCACAATAATCCTAGCCTCAAAAACTGACTCAATATCCCTATGCACACATGGCTTGAACATCTAGCATCCTAGAGAAGTCTAATAATGTTACTTATCCCTCATAAAACTATGTGCCCTCACAACAAAAGCAAAGAGAGTAAAATCAATCCACACATTCGATTTTCATGCTCACATATATCAAAGAAAATCGCTCACTCTCGCAAAAGAACTCGCATGTAATTGGTACCATAAACTTGCCCTTAATATAAATCTCTAATATTGTAGGCTCGCTTGATCTAAAATCAATTAGGGCTTTTTGAAGATTGTAATATGGACTAAGGGACGGGTAGGATATATATAGGAATAATGTTTCACCCTCCTAAGCACTTAATTTCACAAACAATATTACCCCCAAAAATATTTATTCATCTACTATTTTTTTTCTTTTTCTTTTTTTTTCTTTTTTTTTTCAACTACTTTTTATCTTTTGCAATTTCCACTAGTGGTGTATTCTTTTGCAATAACAAGTGCACTTTTTTTCCTTTCAATAGTTTCACTCAAAAGCCACCCCATACTTAGTCCCTTCTTACTTCCTTTAGCGCTCATTTTAAAATTAAAGTGCTTTAAGAGGTAAAAGAATCAAAACAGTGTCAATTAAAAACAAAAAGAGGTATAAGCTTGTAATGTGTGTGCCAAATAAAAGTCTATAGGCTCAAAAGGTTTAACTATGGATAGATTTTATTTTTGATAAGCAATTAAGCTTAAAAAGATCAAAGAAAGCCTAAATCATTTTCAAACCAAGCATCACCTAAATTTCGCTTCAACTCACATGTCGGGAAAGTTCTAGACACAAGTACGATACATGGACTACACAAAAATGTCACCACACATGGCACATGACTCACTAAGGACGGTTCCATTCCAACTCTCAAACAATGCAAGTATTCACGAAGCCACGAGATATTAAGCATTAAGCACAAAGTGAACATAAGTCAAGTAAACGAGACATAGACGTCAAAAAACATGCTATCCAAGTAAGCAAGGCATCATCAATAATTTAAAATGATAAGAAAGATACTACGCATGCCAAAGTATAAATATGCTACTATCAAACAAGTCAAAGGCGCCTACGAATTTACATTACTCTTCCTCCATTTATTTCCTAAATTCTAATCTACTCTAAAAATTAAAAACTACTACCCGGTTCAAACTACATCCCATGGAAAAGAACCGAGGCACAAAAAAAACCACAGGGGACTATTACTACTAAAAAAAGCTAAAAGACATATTTTTGAATTTTTGTTTAGACTTTAATCCCTCAAGAAATATGTCTAGGAGATTCATCATTGGGAAAAGTCCAATTTTTCCACCTTTTTCGATTTTCTTTTTGATTTTTCTTATTTTTCACATTTAAGAAAATAAATTAAGCTACGAAAATACTACACAACTACAAAACAAAAAAAAGAAGATAAAATCAAAATAAGAAGTCAACATTTTCTGACATACTACTATTAATTATCTAGAGGAATTCTCCCACCCAACACTTACAGGAGTGCAGTGTTCCCAACGGACAAATAAAGTAAAATAATAATGAGGGTGGACAAGAAACTCCCTAAAAGACCAAAGGCCAAAGCAATAGCGGCTCACGGGATACTCAGACTTCTCCCAAAAATGATCCCTTATGCGGGCAACCCACACATAGTTCCAACCAACTAGCTCACTTTGCACACTTCCTATGGCCTTGCTTCCTACAATCAAAATCCTATAAAATAAAAAAACACTACAAAAATAATACAAAAAGAAAAAAAAACTAAAAGAAAGCAGAAAAGTTGGGTTCCCTCCTAACAAGCGCCTAATTTATCGTCGTGGCACGGCGTGAACCACTTTTTTCCTCCACCTTTAACTTATGAATTGTACCCCTAACATGGCATCCAGTCTATGACTATGCTCCTTTGATGGGGATACAAATATAATCAGGCCAAGTAATAAATTTTGCACTCTATACTTCTTGGCCTTTATATGAAGAATGTAATTTTTTCTCTCTGCCACGACAAATCCAAGAATGTAAGCAGCTTGTTCCTCTTCCATTGACTCCTCCAAAGGCTCAGATGACTTGATTTCCATATCATAATACAAACACAATGTCGAAAACCTTTTAGAATAAGGACCAACACACCCCAATTTTGGAATTGTATTACTATTTATATCCTCATATTTACATGCACTAGAGTCTTCAAATATAACATTATATACTCTCTCATATGACTCTAGAAACTCTTCCCAACATTAACACCCTCAAGATAAATATGGTCTAATGATTGATATTTTCGTTTTAGCTCCTCAATTTGGTCTAGAAGATTATTTTTAGCTTTACACAACTCATCATTAAATTTTTGTGTGTTAAATGCATCAAACTTTGCACTGAAATCCGTATCCAAGTTGTACAAAGCCAAGCTAAACCTGTCAATTTCATGTGCAAGATTAACTCTCTCCTTAGACCAATCATTCACCAACATTGTTAAAAGACAACGTCGTTCCGTATATTTGCTTAATCGAGAATATCCGTCCCAATACCAATACTTACTCACATATTCAAATTCAAACCTTCTAGAGTTTAGGGCATGACAAGACCAAAAAGATGGGCCATAAAAGTCTTCCATCAACCAAGCGTCTTAATCAATAACCTCACCTCCAGATACTTCATCCCCATATTTCATGTTGAGAACTAGTAACACACAAAGGGGTCGTTTGGTAGGGAGTATAAGAATAATGCTAAATAAGGTGCATTAGTAATGCAGGGGTTAGTAATGCAAGCATTAGTTATACAGAGATTATTTCTTATGCATTGTTTGGTGTGGTGTGTTAAAAATTAAAATGCATTGCATAATTTTTAAGAAATTTAATTGTTTACAAAAATGCCCTTCATATTCTTTAACTTAAGGGACGTTAAAAATAATTTTGTCTTTAACCATGCTAATGCATGCATTAATAGCCTTTGTATAGCTAATGTCATGGTTTTCTATGCATTAGCTATACATAGGATAATACCAAATAGAGTGTATAACTAATACTTGTATTAGTTATATATAGGTTGAAAAAATGTACAAAAAAAAGCATTACTAATAAACAAAGCTAATGCATGCATTATTTTCTAGAACACACTCTATCAAACGACTTCCAAGAGAAAAGTCAAATAGTTATAAAATTAAAAATATATAAAAAAATAAATAAAACAAAACATGTAAAGATAAAAGCAAAAGTTCAATCTAGAAAGATAGCTAATTCTAAGTACCCGACAACAACGCCTAAAACTTGTTGCGGCCAAACGCACACGCAAGTATACATGGTCATCAAGTAATAAAGTGACTAAAAGTCAGATATCAAACCCACGAGGACTTGTGATTAACTATTAACTAAATTAGACTATCCTAATTATCTAAGCAAGGATTAAACTAAAAAGTGGTGATACTAAAGTGACTAAACTAAAAAGAAAATAACTAATGAACTTTAATAAAAGGAAGAGCAGATTTTTATATTATCAATGTGGTGAAAATGATATAAGGTTATGGACTATCTAACATTCCTATTGTATTCTTCAATTGAATTGAGTAATTAATTTATCTAGTTTATTGGTTAACAGGGTTAATATTGCTCATAAGAATCTGTCGAGTTCTTATTCACCTATTCAAGCTAACCTAACGTCTATATGTCTATGGAATTAGAACTAACAAGAACACATTTATACTTCTTGTAAATCAACCAAGCAAGGCAATTAGGTATACGTCTATCCTAACCACGAATCCGTTCCCCGATACCCAGGTTCAAGAACTTTCTCTACTCAATCATATATGCAATCTAGAATTCCCTCTTTCGAGTTCAACTCTGGATTCGTAGATAGTATTCAATTGGTGATCAATCAATCAAATAATTAAGCACAAGATCGAATAAATAAACTAATACGACAAATTAAGAAATCAAAATCAATATTCGAATAACAATATTCATGAAAGAACCACAACCCTAGAATGTGAAGTTTAGCTCCACATAGACATGGTAGCCAAATAACAGATCATACAAAGAAATATAAAATTTACTAAGTTTTGTGGAAGAAAAGATAAAACTCGGCCTCCACAGAAGTTTATGCTTGTGTTTTCCTCCCAAAAATGTCCTCTCCCCTCCAAGATAGGTTTAGGTTGGCTTTTATATGAGTTGGAGGCATCTTGGGATCGAAATAATCAAGTCCCGGTCGAAATAGGACATGTTCGCATTTTGAGCATCCAGGGCAGCGCGGGGCACTGGCCCTGTCGCTCAACTTTTTAGCATTATGTTTTGAGTGCCACAGGTAGCGCCCCATGCTGCTTGTGGCCGTCAAATGTGCACTTTTGCCTTTTCTTCCCGTTTTCGCTCCAATTCACGCGGTTTCGTCCCAAATCACATCCGAATGATTCTGCACATGGAAATACCACAAATTAGCACAAATCATTATATTATACATCTGAAATCTACGAGACATGAGCATAATGTGAGGCAATATATGTAAAATATGCATATTTTAAGCCAAACAATAACACCCCACACTTAAACGTTGCTCGCCCTCGAGTCAACCAACAAATAACTCAATCTTTGAGCACTCTAAACCAATGACCATGGTTGATAGCAACAATTAAAATCTGGTATATGAAATCACCACATATTTCCCTTTGCTTATGCCATTCTTCAAAAATATTCAAACAAAGACAATATGCTCACAGTAATCCTAGCCTCAAAACCCAACTCAATATCACAATTTACTCATGCCTTGAACATACAACATTATAGAGAAGTCTAATAATGTTACCTATCCCTCGTAAAACCATGTTCCCTCACAACAAAAGCAAAGAGAGTAAAATCAATCCACATATTCGAATCTCATGCTCACATATATCAAAGAAAATTGCTCACTCTCACAAAATAAATCACATGCATGTAATTGGTACCATAAGCTTGCCCTTAATGTAAATCTCTACTAATGTAATCACATGGATATATATAGGAATAATGGTTCACCCTCTAAGCACTTTAACACCTCACCAATTAACGTAAGCGCAAATTCTTCAATCCACTTCAATTTCAATTTCAAAAAATTGTTGTAGCCAAATGCACACGCAAGTATATGCGGTCGTCAAGTAATAAAGTGACTACAGTCTGATATCGAACCCACGAGGACTTGTGATTAACTATTTACTAAATTAGACTATCCTAATTATCTAAAGAAGGATTAAACCCAAAAGTGGTGATACTAAAGTAACTAAACTAAAAAGAAAATAACTAATAAACTTTAAATAGATGAAGATTAGATTTTTATATTATCAATGTGATGAAAACGATCTAGGGTCATGGGCTATTTAACATTCCTATTGTATTCTTCAATTGAATTGACTAAATAATTTATCTAGTTTATTGGTTAACAAGGTTAATATTGCTCATAAGAATCTGTCGAGTTCTTACTCGCCTATTCAAGCTAACCTAACACCTATATGTCAATGGAAGTAGAACTAACAAGAACGCATTTATACTTTCAGTAAATCAACCAAGCAAGGCAATGTAATGACCCAACCGGTCGTTTTGAGAGTTATTGCTCCAATCCCCTATTAACTACTTCCCTCGTATCTATTTCTGCTATTATCACTTGCCGGGAGGTTTCACTTTGGTTTTTGGAGTGTTTTGGGACACTTAGTCCCTAAAACGGAGGCTTAAGACTTAGAATTTGGACCGTAGTCAGAATAGTGTGAAGACGACTCTAGAATGGAATTCCGTCAATTCCGTTAGCTCCATTGGGTGATTTTGGGCTTAGGGGCATGTTCGAATTGTGTTTTGGAGGTCCATAGCTCATTTAGGCTTGAAATGGCGAAAGTCAAATTTTTGGAATTTTTATATCGGGGCCGGAATCCGATTTCGAAAGTTAGAGTAGGTTTGTAGTGTTAAATATGACTTGTTTGCAAAATTTGGGGTCAATCGGACATAGTTTGGTTGGTTTCGGCATCGATTGTCAAATTTGGAAGTTTCAAGTTCTTTAAGTTTGAATCAGAGGATGATTTTCTTTTTTAGCGTTGTTTGATGTGATTTCAGAGCTCGACTAAATTCTTATGGTAATTTAGGATTGGTTGGTATATTTGGTTGATATCCCGGGGGCCTTGGGTGAGTTTCAGGTGGTTAACGGATCATTTTTGAACTTGTTAAAATTGCAGAGTTGCTAGTGTCTGGTTTCCTTAATAGTGTTCACGCCCATCCCTCCGCGTAAGCGTAGTGTAATTTTGGAGGATGATTTAATTGTTCTTTGTGTTCGCATATTTCCACTTGCGATCGCAGAAGTCTTCCCCCTCGTCCTTCGTGTTCGCATCCCTCTATTCGCGTAGTAGAACTAGGAGCTGGAGTACTGTGACCATTTCCTCTACGAGGTCGCATTGTGTTGTCCGCGAACGCATAAGCATGCCTTTCCCTCTTCCTTGTTTGTGTGCTTCATCATGCATTCACGTAGCCCAGTTCATGAGCCATCAGATTTTCCTCTTCGCGGTCGCATCTCATTTTACGCGATCGCGGTGTACAAACACCTGGGCACTATTAAACATTTCAAAAACGAGGGTTTGACCATTTTTATCAAAACTTGAGTTTGGGAACTCAGATTTGGATGAGATTTTGAGGGATTTTTAGAGATATCAATTGGGTAATGATTCTTAACTTGATTTTGATAATATCCCACTAATCTATCCTTCATTTTATCATTTAATTTCGGATTTTGGGTGAAAATTGGAAAAAATGGGAAGAAGTTCTTCAACTAAGATTTCGAGTTTTGATTGAGATTTTGACATCAGATTTGGATAATTTTGGTACGAGTGAACTCGTGAGTGAATAGGTGTTCATATTTTGTAACTTTTACCTGATTCCGAGGCGTGGGCTCGGGGAGGCTTTTTCGGTAATTTTCCAATTTCTTGCCTTAGCTTTAATTTCATTAGCTAGATTAGTTTCTTGTAGTTGTATTTATGTTATGTAATTGGTTTTGGCTAGATTTGGGCCATTCAGAGACAGATATTCGTTGAAAGAGCATTGTGACAGATTGATTTAGCTTGGTTCAAGGTAAGTGGCTTGCCTAACTTTATGTGGGGGAACTCCCATTAGGTTTTGGTACTGTTTGATATATGAGCGCCGTGTACGTACACGAGCTATTTTTTGTAAAACTCAGTTTTTCACTAAGTCATAACCCATTTTTCCTTATTTGAACTACACTAGCATATGTAATCATCTTGTTTAGTCTAGATTAGCATGCCAACGTGTTTTAACTGCCTATCTGAACTCTGTGCAGGATGCTTAGTGAATTTAACTGCTTTTTCCTTAGCTTGAACTTAGTCAAAACTATAGGTTTTTTTTGCTGTATCTGCTATTTCTGATGGTTGAGCTGCATATTTACTTTGGGACTATGGAACAGTATTTTGGGAGAACCCCCATTTATTTTGGGACTATAGAACGGTATCCCGGGAGATCCCCCAGCGTATTTACGTTTGGGACTACGGGACGGTATCCCGGGAGATCCCTTGTTGCTATCACTGTGTTTTGAGCTGTTATCTTTCATTGAATTATATTCCCGCTAGATTTCTGTATTTATTTTTACTGTAATATGTCATTCTGTCTACTCGACCATATTTATTTTTACTGTATGGCCCTAACTTGATCTCGTCACTACTCGACCGATGTTAGGCTTGGCACTTACTGGGTACCGTTGTGGTGTGCTCATGCCCTTTACTGCACATGTTTTTCATTTGTAGATCCAGGTTCATCTTACCAGCCTCATCACTAGTTGCAGTTGCTGCTGCTTATTGGAGACTTCAAGGAACATCTGCCCACGCCCGCATATCCTCGGAGTCCCCCTCTATCCCTCTATGTTCATATTTCCTTCCTTCTGTAGAACTGATGTATAGAATAGTTAAGACTTCTTAATAGCTTGTGACTTGCAGGTTTCCAGATTTTGGGGATTGTTTCGTACTTTTCAAAAGTGTTAATTGTATATGCCGAGTGGCATTTAGTTTCTTATTAGCTATTGTTACTATTAGTAGTTAATGTTAATGCTTTTGTTCATTTTTTGCAAAATGTTAATCTTACCAAGTCATAGAGACTAGGTGCCATCACGACAACTTACGGAGAGAGAAATTGGGTTGTGACAGACAATTAGGTATATGTCTATCCTAACCGCGAATTCGTTCCCGATTCCCAGGTTTAAGAACTTGCTCTACTCAATCCTATATGCAATCTAGAATTCCCACTTTCGAGTTCAACTCTAGATTCATAGATAATATTCAATTGGTGATCAAGCAATCAAATAATTAATCACATGATTGAATAAATAAACTAATACGACAAATCAAGAAATCAAAATCAATATCGAATAAAAATATTCATAAAAGAACCACAAACCCTAGAACATTAAGTTTAGCTCCACATAGACATGGTAACCAAACAACAAATCATACAATGAAATATAAAATTTACTAAGTTTGGTAAAAGAAAAGATGAAACCTGGCCTCCATGGCGGCTCCATGCTTGTGTTTTCTGCCCAAAAACGTCATCTCCCCTCCAAGATAGGTTTAGGTTGGCTTTTATATGAGTTGGGGTGTCTC
Source organism: Nicotiana tabacum (assembly GCF_000715075.1). Taxonomy (NCBI): domain Eukaryota; kingdom Viridiplantae; phylum Streptophyta; class Magnoliopsida; order Solanales; family Solanaceae; genus Nicotiana; species Nicotiana tabacum. Next base: position 109,865,562 of record NC_134101.1, read on the forward strand.
GAGGTCGAAATGACCGAGTATTGGTCGAAATAGGACATGTTCGTATTTTGCGCATCTAGGGCAGCGTGGGGCCCTGGTCCTAGCGCTTTTAGCATACTGTTTTGAGCGCCACAGGTAGTGCTCCACGCTGCCTATGGCCCTCAAATGTGCACTTTTGCTTTTTCTTCCCATTTTCGCTCCAATTCGCGCGTTTTCATCCCAAATCAAATCCGAATGATTCCTACACATAAAAATACCACGAATTAGCACAAATCATTATATTATACATCCAAAATCTATGAGACATGAGCACAATGTGAGGAAATATATGTAAAAATATGCATACTTTAAGCCAGACATCAACACCCCACACTTAAACATTGCTCGTCCTCTAGTCAACCAACAAATACTTATATCTTTGAGGACTCTACTCCAATGACCACGGTTGATAGCAGCAGTTAAAATATGTATACTTTAAGCCAGACACAAACAACACATACTTAAACTTTGCTCGTCCTCGAGTCAACCAACAAATAACTCTATCTTTGAGGACTCTACTCCAATGACCACGGTTGATAGCAGCAATTAAAATGTCACGACCCCGGTTCGCCCTTCGTGAACCATCGTGACGACACCTAGTTTCTACGACTAGGTAAGCCTAACAATGCATAAAATAAACCAATTTGCGAAAAAAAAACAATTAAAAATCGAAATAGTGAAATAAAACAGCGTTTAAAAGTGTCGCTCGGCATACACAATATCAACTCTCAAAATCTAATACATTTCCCAAAACCCAGAATCTCATGAACACAAGCCTTTGAATGAATACCAGTAGCTAACTCCAGAATATCTAACAAGGAAAAGAAAAATATAGAAGGGCTAATACTTAAAAGGGAGAGTATAAAGGGACTCTTTGGTCTGCGGACACGACAGATATACCTCGGAGTCTCTACAAAACGCCTCGTCTCAAGCGTGGAAAGTTTGAGTGGAGGTACCTGAATCTGCACATGAGAACATGCATAGAAAAGGGCATGAGTACACCACAGCGGTACTCATAAGTGCCAAGACTACCCTCGGTCGGGTAGTGACGAGGAAGGTCAGGGCCTTACTAAGATTAAATAAAATATAAGGGATGATAGAATAAGATAAGTAGTACAGCTGAAAGCAGATAATAAGAATTTAATACAGGAGAATAAGGAAATACAATAACTAGAACATAGATAAAATCAATCAAAAGGAAATACCACTCTTTGCAAGGATAATAACCGGGGATCTCTCAGTATCCCGGGGATCTCTTAGTACCCTCAATATATTCCAGGGATCTCTTGGTATCACGATGATCTCTTGGTATCCTCAATATATGCTAGGGATCTCTTGATATCCTCAATATACGTGCTAGGGATCTCTCGGTATCCCGCACCTCAGCTCAAATCATAAATACGTATAGGGGATCTCCCAGGATTCTATCCTGTAGTCCCAAAGTAAAACACATAGCCGCAACATAAAAAATACTCAATTAAGCTAAATTTCGTACCAAGTAAAATAGGTAATTCTAACCTAACATGCTTCACATAATACAATTAAGGCAGTTTTAGTAAATAAGCAATTAAGATAGTTAAACATGCTTTTTCTAAGCTAACAGCATGCTTAAATTGCAAGTAGTATAAAACAGGAAAAAAGAACACAATTGAAATTATTTAAGGAAAACCAGATTTCTACAATTAGCTCAAGTACGCACTCGTCACCTCACGTACAAGGCATTTCAATTATCAAATATACCAAATCCTAAGGGGAAGGTCCCCCACACAAGGTTAGGCAAGCCACTTACCTCGAACCAACTCAAAATCAACCTGAAACCACGTCCTTGCCACGAGTACTCGACTCCAAATGGCCCAAATCTATTCAATTGAATTGCATAATGTAAACAACACTTCAAGTAACTATTTCTACAATTAAAATCTAATCTAATACGCGAAATTAGGTAAAATGACCAAAACGCCTCTCAGGCCCACGTCTCGGAATCGGGTAAAATTTACATTTTCAGAATCCTCATACTCTCACTAGTCTATATATAACAAGAACACTAAAATAAAATTTCAATTGACCCCTCAAATACACATTTTATGGTCTCTTAATCTCAAGCCCTAATTACCCATTTTTCCCAAAACTTTCACCACTAATTAGGTCTTTAATCACATGGTAAACGAGTTATGAAGACAAAAAATGTTACCTCCAAGTGATGCCCCTTTGGTTCCCTCAAAAATCACCCTAAAAAGCTTCAATCCCATTAAAAAATGGTGGAAAAATGAAGAAGGGTCACAGATGGGCTATTTAAATACTGCCCAGATATTCCTTCTTCACAAATGCGGAAGGCCCCTCACATTTGTGAAGCACAATTTCACTTGGGCCCAGATTTCTTCATTGCGAACGCGATGCCCAGGTCGCAAACACGATTCAAAACTTCCTCCTCCTATGCGAATGCGGGAAAACTATTGCGAACGCGTAGGTATAGAACTCCCAGCTTCGCGAACGCGGGAGACACTTCATAAACGTTAAGCATAAATTCCTCACCATCCCCAGCTCCTCTTCGCGAACGCGAGACCCCACTCGCGAACGCGAAGATGGAAACCAGAATTGACTGCTGCAACATTTCCTAGAATTTTCTAAGTTCCAAAAATGACCCGTTGAGCATCCGAAACATACCGAGGCCCTCGGGAGCTCAACCAAACCTACAACATATCCCATAACATCATTCAAACTTGTTCAAACCTTTGGAACACTCAAAACAACATCAAAACACCAATTTAGCATCGGATTCAAGCCTAAGAACTTCAAAAAACTCTCAAAATACGCTTTTGATCAAAAAGTCTATCAAATCCCGTCCGAATGACCTGAAATTTTTCACACACATCACCTTCAACACTACGGAGCTACTACAACTTCCGAAATTCCATTCCGACCCTCGGATAAAAATCTCACTATCGAACCGGAAACTTCAAAAATTCAACTTTCGGCATTTCAAGCCTATATTAGCTACGGACCTCCAAAACACAATCCGAACATGCTTCTAAACCCGAAATTACCCAACGGAGTTAACAGAACCATTTGAATTCCATTCCGAGGCCGTCTTCACACTGTTCCAACTACAGTCAAATTTCCAAAACTTAAGCTCTCATTAGGGACTAAGTGTCCCAAAACTCTTCGAATTTCCAAATAAACCCTCCTGGCAACTCACAATAGCAGAAACAAACACGGGGAAAGCAGTTAATAGGGGATTGGGGCATTAATTATTAAGACGACCGGCCGGGTCATCACATCCTCCTACACTTAAACATTCGTTCGTCCTCGAACGAGCATAGAGACATACCTGAAGTAGTGAAAAGATGAGGTAACGGCTACGCATATCCTGCTCGGTCTCCCAGGTCGCCTCCTTGATCGGTCGACTCCACCACTGAACCTTCACTGATGCAATGTTCTTTCACTTTAGCTTTCGAACCTACCTCTCCAATATCGCCACTAGCTCCTCAACATAAGATAGATCCTTGTCCAACTAGACTGAATTGAAATCAACCACGTGCGATGGATCATCGTGATACCTATGGAGCATAGAAACATGAAATACCGGATGAACTCTTGCCAAACTGGGAGGTAAGGAAAGCTCATAAGTAACCTCCCCAACACGCATCAATATCTCAAAAGGGCCAATAAACCTCGGACTCAACTTCCCCTTCTTTCCAAATCTCATGATGCCCTTCGTGGGCGAAACCCGAAGCAGAACTCGATCTCCAATAATATAGGAAACATCACAAACCTTCCAATCCGAATAGCTCTTCTGTCTGGACTGGGCTATACGAAGTCTATCGTGAATCACCTTAACCTTCTCCAAAGCATCCTGAACCAAGTCTGTGCCCAATAATCTAGCCTTATCCCGCTCAAACCAACCTACTGGGGATCTACACCGCCTACCATATAAAGCCTCGAACGGTACCATCTGAATGTTGGACTAATAGCTGTTGTTGTAAGCAAACTCTGCCAATGGCAAGAACTGATCCCAAGACCCTCCAAACTCAATCACACATGCACGAAGCATATCCTCAAGAATCTGAATAGTGCGCTCGGACTGTCCGTCCGTCCGAGGGTATAATTATATACTCAACTCCACCCAAGTACCCAACTCATGCTGAAAGGCCCTCCAGAATCGTGATGTGAACTGAGTACCTCTATCTAAAATGATGGAAATTTGAATACCATGCAGACGAAAAATCTCCCGGATATAAATCTCCGCCAACCACTCCGAAGAATAATTAGTACACACAAGAATGAAGTGCGCGGACTTGGTCAGCCGATCCACAATCATCCAAATAGCATCGAACTTTCTCAAAGTTCGTGGGAGCCCAACTAAAAGTCCATGGTGATCCGCTCCCACTTCCACTCCAGATTCTCTATCGGCTGAAGCAACCCACCCGGTCTCTGGTGCTCATACTTTACCTGCTGACAGTTGAGGCACCGAGCTACAAATCCAACTATATCTTTCTTCATCCACCTCCATCAATAGTGCTGTCTCAAATCCTGATACATATTCGCGGCACCCGGATGAATGGAATACCGTGAACTATGGGCCTCCTCCAGAATCAACTCCCGAAGCCCATCGACATTAGGTACACAAATCCGACCCTACATCCTCAATACCCCATCATCACCAATAGTCACATCCCTGGCATCACCGTGCTAAACTTTGTCTTGAGGTCAGGCAAATGAGGGTCATCATACCGACGCTCCCTGATACGATCAAATAAGGAAGACCGAGAAACTACGTAAGCTAGAATCCGACTGGGCTCCGAAAGATCCAATCCCACAAACTAGCTGGCTAAGGCTAGAACATCCATCGCCATAGGCCTCTCCGATGGTGGTAAATAAGCCAAACTCTCCAAACTCTCTGCTCGGCGACTCAAGGCATCGGCCACCACATTGGCCTTGCCTGGGTGACACAAAATAGTGATATCATAGTCCTTTAGCAACTCTAACCACCTCCTCTGGTGCAAATTTAGATCCTTTTGCTTGAACAGGTGCTGCAAGCTCCGATGATCAGTATAAATCTCACAAGGAACCCCATACAAATAATGGCACCAGATCTTCAGGGAGTGAATAATGGTAGCTAACTCTAGATCATGGACAGGGTAATTCTTCTCATATACCTTCAACTGTTTGGGCGCGTAGGCAATCACCATATCGTCCTGCATCAACACCGCTCCAAGGCCAATCCTCGAGGCATCATAATAGATAGTGTAAAACCCCGAACTTATAGGTAGTATCAAAATTGGGGCTGTAGTCAAAGCTATCTTGAGCTTCTGAAAGCTTGCCTCACACTCTTCCGTCCACTGGAACGGAGCACCCTTCTGGGTCAGTCTGGTCATATGGGCTGCAATCGATGAAAACCCCTCAACAAAACAACGGTAATAACTTGCCAAGTCAAGGAAGTTGCGGATATCTGTAGCTGAGGATGGTCTAGGCCAACTCTGCATGGCCTCTACTTTCTTCGGATCCACCTGAATACCCCTCGGCACCACGTGGCCTAAGAATTCCACGGAATCCAACCAAAACTCATATTTCAAGAACTTAGCATATAACTTATTTTCTCTCAAGGTCTGAAGCACTGTCCTCAAGTGCTGCTCATGATCTTGACGACTCCGATAATACACCAGAATATCATTAATAAAGACAATGATGAACGAGTCAAGATACGGCCGGAACATACTGTGCATCAAATGCATAAAGGCTGTTGGGGGCATTGGTCAGCCCAAATGACATGGCAAGAAACTTGTAATGACCATACCGAGTCCTAAAAGCAGTCTTCGGGATATCTGGCTCTCGAATCTTCAACTGATGGTAATCTGAGCGCAAGTCAATCTTAGAAAACACCTGTGCACCTTGAACATGGTCAAACAAATCATCAATACGAGGCAAAGGATAACGATTCTTCACTATAACATTGTTCAACTGGCGATAATCAATACACATACGCATAGAACAATCCTTTTTATTCACAAACAAGATAGGAGCACCACAAGGTGATACACTGGCCGGATAAAACCCTTATCAAGAAATTCTTGTAACTGATCCTTCAACTCTTTCAACTCAGTAAGAGCCATACGATATGGAGGAATAGAAATGGGCTGAGTGCCTGGCAGCAGATCAATGAGAAAATCAATATCTCTATCGGGCGGCATGCTCGAAAGATCAACTGGAAATACATCACGAAAATCCCATACTACTAGGACTGAATCAACGGAAGGGGTATCAATACTGACATCTCTCACATAAGCTAGATAAGCGTCACACCCCTTCTCAACCATACACTGAGCCTTAAGGAAAGAAATAACTCTACTGGGAGTGTGATCTAAAGTACCCTTCCACTCAACACGGCGTACACTTGGCATAGCCAGCATCACGGTTTTGGCATGACAATCAAGAATAGCATAATGGGGCGACAAGCAGCCCATGCCTAAGATAATGTCAAAATCTACCATGCTGAGCAACAATAAATTGGCTCTGGTCTCAAAACCACTAAGAGCAACCAAACACGACCAATAAATGTGGTCCAATAACAAGAGAATCTCCCACAAGAGTAGAAACATAAACAGGAAAACTCAAAGAATCCCGAGGTACACCTAAATACAAAGCAAAATAAGAAGACACATAAGAGTAAGTGGAGCCTGGATCGAGTAGAACCGATGCATCTCTTTGACAAACTAGTATAATACCTGTGATGATAGAATTAGAAGAAACAACCTCGGTACGGACAGGAAGGGCATAATATTGGGCCTGGCCTCCCCCTCTAGGGTGACCTCTACCTCCCCGACCTCCACCTCTAGCTGGCTGAGCAGGTAGGGTAGCAACTGGAGCTGTAATCATAGCATGAGAACTCTGCGGGGCACGCTGTGGCTGAGAACTCTGTGGAGGCGCACTCCTCCCAAGTCTAGGGCAATCCCTCACTACATGGAATGTGTCACCACACTCAAAACATGCTCTGGGAGGATGTGGTAGCTGTGACTTGCTCAGGCCAAGTCTGTTGGACTGACCTCTGAAAGCACCCCGCGCAGGAGGCGCACTAGATACTAGAGGTGCATAATAAGGCTCCTAAGTCCTAGGAGGAGCTAGAATACCACTGGCTACTAGAAGAGCTGAATGAACAGGGTGACTCATGTAACCCTTACCATGACGACCTACAGCTAGGGCATGGGCACCATAATAATGGCCCGACTCTCGAGACCTCTTGGCCTCCCTCTCCTCTCTCTCCCTAGCAGGCATACCTCAATCCTCCTAGCAATGCTCACCACATGCTGATAAGAAATATCCATCTCCAACTCACAACCCATGCTAGAACTGATGCTGGGAATAAGCCTCTCAATAAACCGGCGAACCCTCTCGCAAACAGTAGAAACCAAGGTTGGTGCATGTCTAGCCAAACTAGTGTAACGGACAGCATTCTCTGAGGCAGTCATAGCACCCTAGCGAAAATGCTCAAACTCTGCATGTCATGAGTCCCTGAGGCTCTAAGGAACATACTCTCTCAGGAAATGATCTAAAAACTGAGTCTAAGTCAGTGAAATAGCCTCATCCGGACTATCTAACTCATAGGTGCGCCACCACTTATAGGCGGCTCCTCGAAGCTTTAAAGTAGTGAAGGAAACCCCGCTCGACCCTAATATGCCCATGGTACGGAGAATCGGTAACGCTCATCTAGATATCCCAGAGCATCATCCGATGCTAGACCACTCAATACATGAATCTTGTACTTCTTGAACCTCTCAAGCCTCAACTACTCATCCTCGGAAGCCGCTGCCCTGTCCTCGAACTGATCTCGGACTGTAGGTTGTACAGGAATAATCTCAGGGACCTACTCAACATGCACTCGCTGCTTAGGAGTGTGGGCGGCGGGAGTCTGTGCTCCTCTCCCAGCCTGAGATGTAGATGCAACAAGGGAAAACAACCCTGCCAGAGCCAAAGTGGTGTACATGCTCTTGAACTATGCCAGAGTCTCCTAAAGAGCTAGAGTCGTAGCAGTAGTAGGCGTATCAGGTGCCTGAACTCTGGCTGGAACTACTGGTGGTACCTCGATGGCAGCTCGCGCAGGTGCTCTGGCTGCACCACGTGCGCGTCCTCAGCCTCTACCCCGACCCTGGCCTTTGACGGCTGCAGCAAGGGGCGTAGGTTCCTGATCATCTCGGGTAGCGCGTGTCCTCACCATCTGTGAGAGAATAGAAGACAGAAGTTTAGAATTGTGATGTCAAAATCTCGCACGACAAGGAAGTCAAATGAAGTGGAATTTTCCTAACAATTACATAGCCACTTGTAGATAAGTAAAGACGCCTCCGTACCGATCAGCGAGAATCTAATAAACCAGCTTGTGATTCATGACTCCTATGAACCTAGATCTCTGATACCAACTTGTCACGACCCCGGTTCGCCCTTCGTGAACCATCGTGATGGCACCTAGTCTCTACGACTTGGTAAGCCTAACAATGCAGAAAATAAACCAATTTGCAAAAAAAAATTAAAAATCGAAATAGTGAAATAAAACAGTGTTTAAAAGTACCGCTTGGCATAGACAATATCAACTCTCAAAAACTAATACATTTCCCAAAACCCGGAATCTCATGAACACAAGCCTTTGAATGTATACCAGTAGCTAACTCCAGAATATCTAACTAGGAACAGAAAAATACAGAACGGCTAATACTTAAAATGGAGAGTAGAAATGGACTCTTCGGTCTGCGGACGCGGCAGATATACCTCAGAGTCTCTACAAAATGCCTTGTCTCAAGCGTGGAAAGTCTAAGTGGGGGTACCTGGATCTGCATATGAGAACCTGCACAGAAAAGGGCATGAGTACATCATAGTGGTACTCAGTAAGTGCCAAGCCTAACCTCGGTCGGGTAGTGACGAGGAAGGTCAGGGACCCACTGAGATTAAATAAAATATAAGGGATGACAGAATAAGATAATTAGTACAGTTGAAAGCAGACAATAAGAATTTAATACAGGATAATATGGAAATACAATAACTGGAACAGAGATAAAAACAATCACAAGGAAATACAACTCTTCACAAGGATAATAACCAGGGATCTCTCAGTATCCCGAGGATCTCTTAGTACCCTCAATATATGCTAGGGATCTCTTGTTATCCCGAGGATCTCTTGGTATCCTCAATATATGCTTGGGATCTCTTAGTATCCCGAAAATCTCTTGGTATCCTCAATATATGTGCCAGGGATCTCTCGGTATCCCTCACTTCAGCTCAAATCATAAATACGTACACGGGATCTTCCGGGATGCTGTCTCGTAGTCCCAAAGTAAAACACACAACCGCAACACAAAGAATACTCAATTAAGCTAAATTTCATACCAAGTAAAACATGTAATTCTAACCTAACATGCTTCACATAATACAATTAAGGCAGTTTAAGTAAATAAGCAATTAAGACAGTTAAACATGCTTTTTCTAAGCTAACAGCATGTTTAAATTGCAAGTAGTATAAAACAGGAAAAAAGAACACAATTGAAATTACTTAAGGAAAACCGGATTTTCAACAATTAGCTCAAGTACGCACTCATCACCTTACGTACAAGACATTTCAATTATCAAATATACCAAATCCCAAGGGGAAGGTCCCCCACACAAGGTTAGGCAAGCCACTTACCTCGAACCAGCTCAAAATCAACCCGAAACCATGTCCTTGCCACGAGTACTCGACTACAAATTGCCCAAATCTATTCAATTCAATTGCATAATGTATATAACACTTCAAGTAACTGATTCTACAATTACATTCTAAGCTTATACGCAAAATTAGGTAAAATGACCAAAACGCCCCTCAGGCACACATCTTGGAATCTGGTGAAATTTACATTTTCAGAAGTCTCATACTCTCACGAGTATATACACAACAAGAACACTAAAATCGGAGTTAATTGGCCCCTCAAATACACATTTTAAGGTGTCTTAATCTCAACCCCTAGTTACCCATTTTCCCCAAATTTTTCACCACTAATTAGGTTTTTAGTCACATATTTATGAAGTCAAAAATGTTAACTCCAAGTGATTCCCCTTTGGTTCCCTCAAAAATCACCCTCAAAAGCTTCAATCCCGTTCAAAAATGGTGGAAAAATGAAGAAGGGTCGCGGATGGGCTATTTAAATACTGCCCAGATATTCCTTCTTCGCGAACGTGGAAGGCCCATCGCATTCGCGAAGCACAATTTCACTTGGGCCCAGATTTCTTCATCGCGAACGCGATGTCCAGGTAGCGAACGTGATTCAAAACTTCCTCCTCCTACGCGAACGCAGGAAAACCATCACGAACGCGTAGGTATAGAACTCCCAGCTTCGCGAACGCGGCAGACACTTTGCGAATGTGAAGAATAAATTCCTCACCAGCCCCAGCTCCTCTTCACAAACGTGAGACCCCACTCGTGCACCCAAAGAAGGAAACCAAAACTGACTGTTGCAACATTTTCTGCAATTTTCTATGTTTCAAAAATGACCCGTTGAGCATCCGAAACACATCCGATGCCCCGGAACCCCAACCAAACCTACCAACTTATCCCATAACATCATTCAAACTTGTCCCAACCTTCGAAATGCTGAAAACAATATCAAAACACCAATTTAGCATCGGATTCAAGCCTAAGAACTTCAAAAACTCTCAAAATACGCTTTCGATCAAAAAGTCTATCAAACCTCGTCCGAATTACCTGAAATTTTGCACACACATCACATTCAACACTACGGAGCTACTCCAACTTCTGGAATTCTATTCGGACCCTTGGATCAAAATCTCACTATCGAACCGGAAACTTCAAAAATTCAACTTTCGGCATTTCAAACCTAAATTAGTTACGGACCTCCAAAACACAATCCGAACAAGCTCCTAAACCCAAAATCTCCCAACGGAGCTAACGTAGCCATCAGAATTCCATTCTGAGGCCATCTTCATACTGTTCCGACTACGGTCAAATTTCTAAAACTTAAGCTCTCATTTAGGGACTAAGTGTCCCAAAACTCTCGGAAACTCCAAATAAACCCTCCCGGCAACTCACAATAGAAGAAACAAATACGAGGAAAGTAGTTAATAGGGGATCGAGGCATTAATTCTTAAGACGACCGGCCAGGTCGTCACATAAAATCTTGCATATGCAATCACCACACATTTCCCTTTTCTTATGCCAATCTTCAAAAATGTTCAAACAAAGACAATATGCTCATAACAATCCTAGCCTCAAAAACTAACTCAATATCACAATGCACTTATGGATTGAACATCGAACATTCTAGAGAAGTCATAATGTTATCTATCCCTCGAGAAACCATGTGCCATCACAACAAAAGCAAAGAGTAAAATCACTTCACACATTCAAATCTCATGCTCACATCTATCAAAGAAATTCGCTTATTCTGACAAAAGAAATCACATACATGTAATTGGTACCATAAGTTTCCCCTTAATGTAAATCTCTACTAATGTAGGCTTGCTCAATCTAAAATCAATTAGGACTTTTTCAAGGTTGTAATGTGGGCTAACTGACGGGTAGGATATATATACGAATAATGGTTCACCCTCCTAAGCACTTTAACACCTCACCAAATAACTTAAGCGCAAATTCTTCAATCCACTTCAATTTCACAAAACATATTACCCCCAAAAATATTTCCTTTTTCTTTGAGCAATATCGTCATTGACACTTCACTAGAAAAAATACAAGATATTTATTCATCTACTATTTTTTTTTCTTTTTCTTTTTTTTTTCTTTTTTATACTTTTTTTATCTTTTGAAATTTCCACTAGTGGCGTATTCTTTTACAAAAACAAGTGTACATTTTTTCCTTTCAATGGTTCCACTCAAAATCCACCCCACACTTAGTCCCTTCTTACTTCTTTTAGTACTCATTTTACAATTAAATAGATTTATGAAGTAAAAGGTTCAAAACAATGTCAATTAAAAACAGAAAGAGGTATAAGCTTGTAATGTGGGTGCCAAATAAAAGTCTGTAGACTCAAAAGGTTTAACTAGGGATAGATTTTATTTGTGCTAAGCAATTAAGCTTAAAAGGATCAAAGAAAGCCTAAAATCATTTTTCAAACCAAGCATCACCTAAAATTTTGCTTCAAATCACATGTCGGGTAAGTTCTTGACACAAGTACAATACATGGACTACACAAAAATCTCACCACACATGGCACATGACTCACTAAGGACGGTTCCATTCTGACTCTCAAACAATGCAAGTATTCATGAAGCCACGAGATATTAAGCATTAAGCACAAAGTGAACAAAAGTCAAGTAAATGAGACATAGGCGTCAAAAAACATGTTATCCAAGTAAGCAAGGCATCATCAATAATTTAAAATCATAGGAAAGATACTACACATGCCAAAGTATAAATATGCTACTATCAAACAAGTCAAAGGTGCCTACGAATTTATATCATTCTTCCTCAATTTATTTCCTAAATGCTAATCTACTCTAAAAATTGAAAAACTACCACCCAGTTCAAACTACATCCTATGGAAAAGAACTGAGGCACAAAGAAAAATCACAGGGGATTATCAGTACCAACGAAAGCTAAAAGACATATTCTGGATTTTTGTTTAGACTTTAATTACTCAAGAAAGTTGTCTAGGAGATCCATCATTGGGGAAAGTCCAATTGGCTCACTTTTGCACACTTCCTATGGCCTTGCTTCCTATGCTCAAATTCTTATAAAATAAAATAACACAACAAAAATAATACAAAAAGAAAAAAAAATTAAGACTAAAAGAAAGAAGTAAAGCTGGGTTGCCTCAGTTGTATATCAAGGAAATAGTCAGGCTTCATGGCACTCTAGTTTCTATCATTTCAGATCGAGGAGCTCAATTCACAACTAAATTTTAGAAAAGATTACAGCAAGGTTTGGGTACTTAGGTAAATCTTACCACAACCTTCCATCCACAGACCGGCGGGCAAGTAGAGCGGACTATTCAGACTCTTGAAGACATTTTACGTGCTTGTGTTATTGATTTGAAGGGTAGCTTAGATGATCATTTTCCACTTATAGAGTTTTCTTATTACACCAGCTTCCATGCCAGTAATCAGATGGCACCATTTGAGGCATTGCATGATAGGAGATGTAGATCTCCTATTGGGTGGTTTGATATTGAGGAAGCTGAGTTGATAGGGCCAGTCCTCGTGCATCAGGCCATGGAGAAGGTTAAGATCATAAAGGAATGGTTGAAACTGCTCAGAGTTGTCAGAAATCCTATTCAGATGTTCGTCGTAGAGACTTAGAGTTAAAAGAAGATGATTGGGTATCCTTGAAGGTTTACCCTATGAAGAGTATTATGTGGTTTGGGAGAAAAGGGAAATTAAATCCGAGGTATGTCAGGTCGTACAAAATCATTCAAAAGATTGGTCAGGTGGTGTAAAAGCTTGAGCAACCACCTGATATGCCATTAGTGCACCCGGTATTTCATGTGTCTATGATGAAGAAAGTAATCGGGGATCCGTCGCTTATCGTGCCGGCTGAGACTATTAAAGCTAATGAAGAACTATTATATGAAGAAATTCCAGTTGCTATTCCTGATAGGCAAGTTCTAAAATTAAGAAATAAAGAGATTGCCTCTGTGAAAGTGTTATGGCGAAACCAACAAGTTGAAGAGGCTACTTGGGAGGACAAGGAAGAGATGAAAAAGAAGTACCTCATTTGGTCAAATCTAGGGAGTTAGTCAAATTTGGGGTTACTAGTGTGTGGTGTGAAAAATTGAGTTGCATAAGGTGATAATAAGTGAACCTTGAACCTCATTCGAGGATGAATGATCTTAAATAGGGGAGGATGTAAGGCCTAGTAAAAGTTTTCCTAAAACCCGGGATTTCGGGATTTCCTAAACCTCATCCAAGAAAATTTTTCGGAAGTTCAGGGCATTTGTCCGGCCAATTCTGCCACCGCAGAATTGATATGCAGACTGTAGAACAGCCGCCGAGTGAAGTAGATATTTGAGTTCATTTTTTGGACCAATTATGCGGTCGCATAATCGTTCCACGGACTGCATAACCCATCGCAAATCCCCACATAAAAATTCCTGTAGGGGTGTTCTACAGCACATTATGCGACCGCAGAATAGGTCTGCGGGCCGCAGACCGGTCGCATACTGAGTTAGAAAATTTCAGTTCTTTAGGGCCATTTTGCGGCCCATTCTGCAGAGCGCAAATGCATTATGTGGTCGCATATGCAATCACAAATCCGTGTCAGGGCTGCAAATTTCTAACTTTTAGGCCCGATCCTATGTCATATATCTAATGCCATACTTCATTTTGAGCCTATTTTCTGGTACTTTTAGAGTGAGAAAGAGAGTTTTAGAGGGAGAAAGTGTTCTTCATCAAAATTACTCCTCAATTCTTGTTTAAACCTTGAAGATTGCCAACAGAGGCACCTAGGTCTTCTTTCAAAGAGGTACGATTCTATCACCCAAAGTCTTAATTTCCAAATGTAACTAGAATGGGCCATTAGAAAGGGAATTCATGGTGATGGTTGTGATTATCTTGCATGCAAGTGTTATAAAAGAGTGTAGGGGGATTGTGAGCTAAAAATGGTTAAGAATGGGGTGTGGGATGATGGAATCTTTCACAAAAAGGTCTTAATAATATAATGCACACCTAGTGTTTGATTTTGTGCTCAAATGAGCTAGAATCTTGATTATCCTTCTAATTTTTATTCAACTTGTTATATTCCTAGAATAGATTGAAGGTGCTAAGAGTTCCGGAATAATTGTAAAATTTAAGAAAAGCTCAATTGTGGTATGTATGGCTAAACCCCCTTCTTCTTAGAATCGAAACCTCTGGTGTTCATATAGATGGCGTAAGTCCCCAAATTGATCATACTAGAATTGACTATCCCTAATGTGTTGTGTTGAATGATATATGTTCAATATTTGTTGTAAATGCCTACCATGTCATCTTGCTCTTTTTAGGATATGTTTAAAAATATGGAATATATGTTATGAAAGTTTAAGACCTCAGGTCAAAGATCGAATAAAGGTTGTGCCAATTTGTATGAAAAGCCTATATGTGCTTAAGACTTTCCAAGTTTTCCCTTATGTGTACAAATGCTTTACATGATAGACCTTATTGTTGCTGATGATAGTTTTATTAAATGTGTAAAAAGGGAAACTTGAATCGTGAAATACGGCCAAGTGCCAATAATGACTTAATAAATGAGGCCACTCGTGCCAATGTATTGAAAGATGGGAAAGAAATAATGAAGTGAGACGATTGATTGAAAGAATGATGTCTCAAGTGAGATGGCTTAGCCGATTGGGCCGTGATCGGATGCCATCCCGCATGCATGGTGGTAACTGAGCTAGAAATGATGATGGAAATTATGGATATGGTTGATGTCTCAAATAAGTTGATCTACCCGATGGGATCAAAATCGGACTCCGTGTAAGAACACGGTGGTATTGTGGATTGTGTCATATGGTACTAAAGATTACCCAACTTAATAAGATGGAATTTGATTGAGAACTTATGTGATCCTTACTTGATGTTTTCGTATTATTTGAAGCTCTTATTGTACATCATGACCTTTTCCCCCATTGTATCATTGTTCATTCTATTGAGATGGTATTTTAGCTTTACCAGTACTATTCGACAGTACTAATGTCCCTTTTGCTGGGGGCACTACATCCTTAAATGGATGTAGGTGGTTCCATAGAAGATAGTGTTGATCGCAGCTAGTGGTTCATTCTCTTCTCAACAGTCTTGGTGAGCCCCATTTCATCCCGAGGTCATGTATTGTATCTCTTGTTCATATTTTTACCACATTTTGAGGCCTAGCCGGGGCCTTGTCACCGACATTATCATAACTATCGTTGTAACTTAAGAGGCTCCGTAGACATTATGTGGCTTGTGTATGGGCTCTAGAAAGGTCAGATGAATTATGTTGTGCTTTGGACTCTTGTTCCACTAAATCATAAAATGTATGTATTTTGGAAACTTAACAATGATGCATCAAAATGAAATGAATAAGTAATGTTTATATACATATGATCCTCTTTCTATTTTTAAACATGTCTTATCTTGAACATAAGCGGGTTGGGTAGAAAGTGTCTAACAAGCTTGCTCGACTGGGTCCACTCGGTTGAGCGCTGGTCGCGCTCCTCGAGGTAGGGGCATGACAAACTTGGTATCAGAGCCTATGGTTTTCAAGTGTCCTAGGATGTCTCGGAACCGTGTATAGTAGAGTCCTTCATATCGGTGTGTGTCGACCACATCTATAGGTTGGAGGCTACTTGGACATTTAGGAACAATACCCTTCTTTGATATTTTGGATTGTGCGATGAAACTAATTGTGAAATTGTTCCTCCTCTAACTAGTGCATTCCATTAACTTTCAGTATATGGCATCTAAGAAGAGAGCAAGAATTGGCCAAGGAGCCAATGCCACCCCGGCAGTGGATGTTGATTCTTTACTTATTACTATGGGTGAGCACCCAAGGGGTAAGGATAATCCCCCGATTACTACACTGCCTGATTCTTCTACACCGGAATAGAATGCACCAGTCCCTAAATCTACTGAAGGTGCAACGATCCCTCCCAAATATTCCTGTTCCACCTCCAGCCCCAGCTTCCGGTTCAGGTATTTCTGATGGGGATCTTAGGGGAGTTATCCAGATACTGACACAGATGTTGGCTTCCCAAGCCCAAATATCGAATGTTTCCCCCGTATCTTCTAGCCAACAAGGGGATTCTACTAGTTTTAGGGTGAACAGGTTTCTGCAGTTCAATCCTCCAGTGTTCACGAGTGCAAATCCCGAGGAGGATCCACAAGACTTTATTGATGAAATGAATAAAACTCTTTGAGTTATGTGTGCTACTGAGACGAAGGGAGTGGAGTTGGCCGCCTATCGCTTGAAAGGGGTGACATATTCTTGGTTTGAGCTATGGGAGGACTCTCGTAAGGATGGGAGTCCTCTAGCGAGGTGGAGTTAGTTTGCAGATGCTTTCATGGATCATTTATTTCCTGTCGAGACTAAGGTAGCCCATGCCACTGAGTTTGAGAACATAAAATAAGGAAACAAGAGTGTGTGGGAGTACCATATGGAGTTCGCGTGCCTGTCCAAGTATGTTATTCATATGATGCCCACCATGGAGGCCACAATGTGCCGGTTTATGCACGGCCTTAGCCCTTTAGTTAATAATGAGGCTGTCATAGCTGCTCTAAATTTCGATAGGAACTATAGAAAGATGGTGGCATTTTCTCAAAATACAGAGACCCATAAAACAAAAGAACATAATGGGGAGAGAGGGTAGCGGTAAGGCCCGATCTACGGGCAATCCGGGAGATTCAGTTGGTAGGGGAAGATCAGCTTTTAGGGGAGGATCGTTAGGACCATATTAGTCATATGTAGAGTCTTTAGCTAGTGCTCCACTAGAAGGGGCTAGTCAACAGCAGGCTAGTCGCTTCAGGCCCAATAAGGGCAGCAGGGGACCCTGCTAGCAGGGCCGATCAGGAGGGAGATTCCAATAGCAGCGAAGGCCCTCATGCCCCAAGTGTGGGAGGATGCATTTGGGGATCTATTACATGGACCTACCTGTAAGTTACGGGTGGGGGATGAGAGGTCATATCTATAGGGAGTGTTGTGCATCACGCCAGGGTACGCGTAGGTATATAACATAGTCATCTAGTTCTGCAACTGCTACATCTTCAGCACCCTCTCCAGCTCGAGTCACTCCAGCACCAACAGGGTGTGGTGTAGCTAGGGGTGGTGTGTAGGGTTTAGGAGGACCTAGCCGTTTTATGCTATGAGTAGTCGCCAAAGAGTAAAGAGGCTTCTCCTGATGTTGTCACATGTATATTTACTGTCCAATCTCATGATGCATATGCTCTTATATATCCCGATTTCACCTTGTCCGACGTTACCCCTTATGTTGCTATGGAATTTGGGATAGAACCAAAATAGCTTCATGAGCTGTTCTCTGTAACTACTCCAGTTGGTGAGTCCTTTATGGCCGTACGGGTTTATAGAAATTGTGTTATCACAGTGCGGGGTCAGGATACCATGGCTGATATCATTTAATTGGGAATGGTCGATTTTGATGTAATAATAGGGATGGACTAGATTTATTCATGTTTTGCCCAGCTCGACTGATAAACTAGAACTATGAGGCTTGAATTTCCAAATGAACCAATTGTCGAGTGGAAGGGGGATAATGTGATGCCGAAGGGTAGGTTTATTTCTTACCTTAAGGTCGCGAAGATGATTAACAAGGGGTGTATCTACCATTTGGTCTGGGTTACGGACACCGACGAGGCACCTACACTTGAGTCGATGCTATTTGTGAATGAATTCCCAAATGTCTTCCCGGATGAGCTCTCTGGGATCCCACCTAACAGGCAGATTGATTTTGGGATTGATGTGATGTCAGGAATGCAACATATATCTATTCCACCGTATAGAATGGCACCGACGGAATTGAATGAGTTAAAGGAACAATTGAAGGATTCATTAGAGAAGGGTTTCATTCGACCGAGTGTGTCGTCTTGGGGCGCACCGATTCTCTTTGTAAGAAATAAAGATAGGTCGCTACTAATGTGTATTGACTACCGGCAACTTAACAAAGTCACAATAAAAAAAGTACCCATTACCAAGGATAGATAATTTGTTTGATCAATTATAGGTTGCTAAGTACTTCTCCAAAATTGATTTAAGCTCAGGTATCACAAATTGAGAATCAAGGAGCAGGACATTCCAAAAATAGCTTTCAGAACCCGGTACAGGCACTTTGAATTTTTGGTAATGTCTTTTGGGCTAACAAATGCCCTAACAACTTTCATGGATCTTATTAATCGAGTCTCAAGACTTTTCTTGACTCATTTGTGATAGTGTTCATTGAAAACATTCTTGTATATTCATGAAGTCGAGAGGACTATGCCGATCACCTCAAGGCAGTTCTACAGACTTTTCATCAGCAACAATTGTATGCAAAGTTTACGAAATGTGAATTTTGGCTTGAATCTGTTACATTTTGGGTCATGTTGTCTCCAGAGAAGGAATTAAGGTTGATCCTCAAAAGGTTGTAGCAGTGAAGAATTGGCCTAGACCACAACTCTAACAGAGATTCGCAATTTCTTGGGTTTGGCCGGGTATTACAGGAAGTTTTTGGAGGGGTTTTCTACTCTTGCCTCTCCATTGACTAAGTTGCTACAAAAAGCAGTTAAGTTCCAATGGTCCGCTGCTTGTGAAATGAGCTTCCAGGAGTTGAAATCAAGATTGACTTCGGTGGCGATATTAACCCTGCCAGAGGGTGTAGATTGGTTTGTGGTATAATGAGATGCTTCAAGAATTGGGCTTGGGTATGTATTAATGCAACGTGGAAAGGTTGTAGCTTATGCTTCTAGGCAACTCAAGAATCATGAAAAGAACTATCCAACACACGACTTAGAGCTTGCGGCAGTGCTTTTTGCATTGAAGATTTGGTGTCATTACTTGTATGGGGTCCACGTGGATGTATTTACGGACCATAAAATACTTCAATATATTTTCAAACAGAAGGAGTTGAATCTGAGGCAGAGAAGATGGCTTGAGTTACTCAAAGACTACAACATCGATATTCTATATCACCTGGGAAAAGCCAATGTTGTGGAGAAAGCTCTTAGCCGAAAATCTATGGGTTTTTTGGCTCACCTGAAGGCATGTCGAAGCTGTTGGCCAGGATGGTTCACCAGTTGGCTAGTTTGGGAGTTCGTCTTGCGGACTCTAATGAAGGAGGGGTATTTGTGCAGAATAGGGCTAAATCATTGTTTGTGGCAGAGGTCAAGGAGAAACAATACAATGACCCGTTGTTGGTACAACTGAAGGAGGGGATTCATAAACATAAAACTATGGCTTTTACTCTTGGCATGAATGATGGTATACTAAGGTACCAAGGGCAGCTATGTGTTCCAAATATAGATGGTCTCCAGGAAAGAATCATGGTTGAAGCTCACACTTCTAGGTACTCCGTGCACCCAGATTCTACAAAATTGTATCATGATCTCAAGGAAGTCTATTGGTGGAATGACATGAAAACGAATGTGGCAGACTTTGTTGCTAGGTGTCCGAATTGTCAGCAAGTGAAGGCCGAAGAGCAACGTCCTGGTGGGCTAGCACAAAGCATAGAAATTCCAATGTGGAAATTGGAAATTATTAATATTGATTTTCATGTAGGGTCACCATGCACTCCGCGCATGTTTGACTTAATTTGGGTTATTGTGACCGACTCACAAAATCAGTAGACTTTTTGCCAGTTAAATCTACTGACACTGCGGAACGGTATGCTCAGTTGTATATCAAGGAAATAGTCAGGCTTCATGGCACTCCAGTTTCTATCATTTCAGATCGAGGAGCTCAGTTCACAGCTAATTTTTGGAAGAAATTTTAGCAAGGTTTGGGTACTTGGGTAAATCATAGCACAGCTTTCCATCCACAGACCGACGGGCAAGCAGAGTGGACTATTCAGACGCTTGAGGACATGTTGCGTGCTTGTGTTTCTTTATTTTAAGAGTATCTAGGATGATCATTTGCCACTCATAGAGTTTGCTTATAATAACAGCTTCCATGCCAGTAGTCAGATGGCACCATTTGAGGCATTGCATGGTAGGAGATGTAGATCTCCCATTGGGTGGTTCGATATTGAGGAAGATGAGTTGATAGGGCCAGACCTCATGCATCAGGCTATGGAGAAGGTTAAGATCATAAAGGAATGGTTGAAAACTACTCAGAGTCATCAGTAATCCTATTTGGATGTTCGTCGCAGAGACTTAGAGTTTAAAGAAGATGATTGGGTATTCTTGAAGGTTTCCCCTATGAAGGGTATTATGCGGTTTAGGAGAAAAGGGAAATGAAGTCCGAGGTATGTTGGGCCATATAGAATCATTCATAGGATTGGTTAGGTGGCATACAAGCTTGAGCTACCACCTGAGATATCATTAGTGCACCCGTTATTTCATGTGTCTATGCTGCAAAAAGTAATTGGGGATACGTCTCTTATCGTGCCGGTTGAGACTATTGAAGCTACTGAAGAACTATTATATGAAGAAACTCGAGTTGCCATTCTTGATAGGCATGTCTGATAATTGAGAAATAAATAGAGTGCCTCCGTGAAAGTGTTATGGCGAAACCAACAAGTTGAAGAGGCTACTTGGGAGGCCGAGGAAAAGATGAAAAAAAGTACCCACATTTGTTTGAATAGATATGTAATAGTTTCTATGAAGTTACTTCATATGCATTTTTGTATCACTTGTTCAGTTGATGTAAAGGAATTTTTTTTGTTATATGTTGCTTATAAGGCCACAGTTGGTGTCAATTTATGTTATGTTACGACAATAAATCATAATACATGTTGTTATGATGTGTTTCTGGGGCTATCTAACAGGTGGATAGGCCTAATTACAAACGGAACTCTGGCGAAATTTTTGAAAGTCTAGGGCGTTAGTCAAATTTGGGGTTGCTGGTGTGTGGTATGATAACTGAGTTGCATAAGGTGCTAACAAGTGAACCTTGAACCTCATTCGAGGACGAATGATCTTAAGTGGGGGAGGATGTAAGGCCCCGTAAAAAGTTTCCTAAAACCCGAGATTTCGGGATTTCCTAAACCTTATCCGAAGAAATCTTTTTGGAAGTTAAGGGCCATTGTGCAGCCAGTTCTGCAATCGCAGAATTGATATGCAGACCGTAGAACAACCGCGGAGTGAAGCAGATATTTGAGTTTATTTTTGGACCAATTATGCGGTCCATTATGCGGTCGCATAATCGTTCTGCGGACCGTATAACCCATCTCAAATCTCCTTATAGAATTTCTCGTAGGGGTGTTCTACGGCTCATTATGCGACCGTAGACCGGTCGCATACTGAGTCAGAAAATTTTAGTTCTTTAAGGCAATTTTGCAGCCCATTCTACAAACCGTAGATGTATTATGCGGTCGCATATGTGACTGCAGTTCCGTGTCGGGGATCCAAATTTCTAACTTTTAGGCTCGATCCTATGTCGATGTACCTAATGCCATACTTCATTTTGAGCCTATTTTCTTGTACTTTTAGAGTGAGAAAGAGAGTCTTAGAGGGAAATAGTGTTCTTCATCAAAATTACTCCTCAATTCTTGTTTAAGCCTTGAAGATTGTCAAGAGAGGCAACTAGGTCTTCTTCCTAAGAGGTACTATTCTATCACCCAAACTCTTAGTTTCCAAATGTAACTTGAATGGGCCATTAGAAAGGTAATTCCTGGGGATGGGAGTGATTATCTTGCATACAAGTGTTATAAAAGAGTGTAGGGGGATTGTGAGCTAAAAATGCTGAAGTATGGGGTGTGGGACGATGGAATCTTTCACAAAAAGGTCTTAAAAAATATAATGCACACCTAGTGTTTGATAATGTGCTCAAATGAGCCAGAATCTTGATCATCCTTCTAATTTTTTATTCAACTTGTTATTGTTTACTGTGAAAATGGTAACAACAATTAAATTTGTAAATGGTACTCTAAAAATACGTGATCTATTTTTATGCTAGTTTGTTAGAGCAGTTGATGCTAGGTGTATGAAGTTTAATGATGAAATACAAGCTAAAACGGGGCAGTAATCAAACCAAGGGGCTTGCTTCCCGGGCCTCGGGCTAATCGATGGGAGGCTTCGAGGTTGATGCCTGGGCTCGAGTTTGAGCTATCTGGGGTAACCATGAAGGGGTTAATAGTTAGGATATAATTAAAGAAGGCTCTTTATGGCAAATATCAAGCAATAAATGAAGAACAAGTATGAAAGCAACAAATGAAAAGAGTGGCCTCGAGCGAGTAAGTTAGAGAGAAAAGAGAGAGAGAGAGAGATATTATTGATCTTGTGTAGAATGGTTGGAGCAACAGCAACCCCTTACAAAGTGGTGTGGATTCCCTTTATAAAGGAGGGGAATCCTGTTATAGTACAACGTTCACTAATTATAAAAGTATGGAGATGGGACGGCTAGACGTGATACCTCGACACTGGCTTTGGGTAGGCCGGCTTTGTCATACTTAGCCGCGTGCCTTAGGAATTCCCCTTTTTGTTCTAGCCTCGATCTTCGTCTTCTTTGAGTCGGGCCTCAACGAGCCCCAAGGGAGGGTACTCGGTCGCAACTCCACGTCCTCGGGGTCTCGAGATATTCTTCCGAAGTGACTCGATAGATGGAAATTAGGCGCTCTGATTTTTCCGCATATAGATAGTCTCCGAGTTCCCCAGAACGAAGCGATGGGAAATGATTCTGACACCTGACTCCTCGAGCTTATCACGGCGATGTCATACCAATGATGCAACCTATGGCGCGAGTTTTTGCGATAACCGGGATATCCCATGGACTTGTGTTTTCGACATCATTCAATGCACTATCGATTCCTATTTTCCAAGGTGAAAGTACAAACCTCAATTCGGTTCTTCAGGAACGCAGTAATTGCGTCCGCTGGTTGGTCTTCCAAAGGTCTTGATAATCGTGTCATTATTTCCTATAAATGGGAGCGCTCTGCCATTGTTTTTTCTATCCAAGTGCCTTCATCTGCTCATTCGCCTTTTTCTCCTTATCATCTTCCTCTATTGTTGATCTCCATGTTTGGAGTCTATGACCTCAAAGTTGTTTGTCAGTGGTCCTATAGGCTGTGTTGTGGCCTTTTTCTTGAGATCCTCTTCGTTGAGCATGATTATGCCGTTTTGTCGCTGTTGTGGTTGTTGTTATGTCTATTGTTGTTGTCCCTGTTGGCTCGAGATGATAACATATAGGGCTCAACTTTCCTTGCTCGTAAAAAGTTTTTTGGATTATATACCGCTGCTCATAAGGGGGCTCGGATTATACACCGCTGCTCACCTTTATACCCCGGTCCGATGTGGTGCTCTGCCCCAAGCTGGTAGCTTGCACGACTCAATGTTCTAAGAACTGGATTCTAAGTATCCGTGCAAGCGAGGCCTATGCTCGCCAGGTCTACTATCTCTCCGAGGTTCTCTTGGCTAGTAAGGATCCTCGACCTTTTGAGGGCTATGGCATTTTTTCATCCCTCCCTGCTTCTCGACCTATCTTTTGGGGATATCAGTGCGGAAGGCTGGGATGAGGCTTCTGACGATGTGTACTCGGAGGTGTTTGTTGCATGAAGTGGACCTTCGAGAGTAGACTAGTCTTTAGGCTTTACCTCGTGTGTGCACCCTTTTGTTTCTTTGTTCCCAGAATCAAGCTTGAAGTGGTCCGGTAAACTTGGATCATCAGGACCCTCGAGCCTCGCGGAGATAGAGCACCAAAGTGAAAGTCGACTTTGGGCGCTTGGAGCTTTTGCTTTGAGCTTTGACGTAGATAACCTTTTAAGGTGTTTGTAGGTAGGTTTCTGAGGAAGGTGCCATTCGTACTTAGGCGGCTTCCTGAGGTCGAGCCCTCGTAGATGGAGCTCGAAGCGCTTATTTTTATTCTCGAGGGAAAACTTCGAGGTCGGGTGCCACCTCAAAAATGGAGATGATGTCGCTGACCCTCTGGGGCCTAACTTCTTCTCGACGGAGATCTTTGGGGTCGGGTAACCTCGGGATCCGTACCGAGGCTGTTGGCCTCCCGAGGCTTATCCTAGGTAGGCGAATCATTGTTGTTTCCCATATATACATGGGGTGGCTCTTTCTTCTTTGGAAGATCCCATTATTTAGATAGTTATCCTTCCGCCCTTGCATCGAGCCCTTCGTTACCTTAAGCGCAAAAGTGTTGGTGCAGGTCCCTGCTTCAGTTTGCCAATTCCCCTATAGTCATGACTGCTACTTCAGGGCCTGCCTGCCAGGAAGGGGAGAGTTCCACTCCCAGTGCTCTGGATCCGCGAGAGTTTACTCTGAAGACTATGTCTTTGATAAGAGAGGAACGTCTTGAGGTGGTGAGGAGAGACTGCAGATGGGGCAAGGGGGTAGCATTGCAGGCGCTTCCCCAGATGAGGGTATTACGGACCCCGCTGATGGATTCCTGAATGTATACTTGTACCCTTTCTCACTAGGCCCCATTGATAAGGTCATGCTTGATTTCTACTTGAAGTATCGGGTTACTTTGGCGCAGATACATCCGTCATTTTAGCGAGTGGTGCTAATGATGAGATTCTTTGCGGAGAAGGCTGGGCTTGAATTCACACTTAGTCACCTCGTTAGGCTGTACCGGCCCTTTTATCATCGAGGCCTGCTAACCTTGCGATGCCATTTGTCCACGCCCTTCGTTGTTGATGATGATGAAGATGGGGATCGAGAGTGGGTCAGTCGATTTGTTCGGGTCCGGACGACTAATATTATCCCCGTATAACTCATGTTATTTCCTAAGGAATGGAATCACTCGTGTGAGTGGAGTGTCTTATGCTTTCTTAGATTCGCTCATAGCGAAAGCCAATTTAGTAATTGTGTTCCCTCCTTTTCTGCAGCAAATCCATGGGCTTCGGGCGAAGTTCCCGATTTGCCCGGCTGGGCACGGAGGTTGGCGACCCATTCAACTTGCGACGAGCTGTGTCCCGGGGCAGATGGGAAGCTAAATACCAAGGTATATGCGTAAGATGCTTTTACCTTGGCCTTTGTATATTTGAGATGATATTTTCCTCTTTTATGTACTTACCTTGCCGTCGTAGGCGTCGGTGTTGATACCCAAATTTTGACCTATATATTTTTCATGTGCAAAATACTTTCAAAATAGCATACGTATGCATATATAAGCATGTCCAAGTGTTTTATTATTTTTCCAATTTTTAAAAGATTTTTAAATCAATTTATCGCCTTATTTTATCAGAAAAAGCCAATAACTATTTCCCAAATTATCATTTTTGGTAACTCCTTTATTGAATACTCATATTTATCCCAAAATATAGCCAAGGTAATTTTTGCACATTTTTTTACAAATTTATTTAACATTTTAAAGTTAAATTGCATATAATTGCAATTTTAGCCTATTTTAAGATTTAATTGTGTTTATAATTACAAATTTGATTCCATTATTTTTAATTTAATATTTACATATTATTAATCGATTTAGTACCTTTATTTTATTTCAGAAATTATTTTACTATTTTTTATAAAATAAAAAGGGAAAAGTAGCTATTAACTAGCCCTACCTATTTAAATTTTAGCCCAGGTCGACCCCCCATTAACCCCAATTTCAATTTAAAATGGACCAGCCCAATTTCTAAACTACCCGCCCCTGATCCAATTATGTTTAACCCATACAGCCCCCCATTAAATCTAGGTCGTTGATCAAAATGATCAATGGCCACAAACCCTCTTTTCCTTTTTTAATCTACCAACACCCCTTAACCGTAAATCAGTTCATCTAACCAGCCGCCTCTGAACTCTCAAACTCTCTCGAACATTCCCAAACCCTAACTGCCTCTTACTACCACCTCCACCTTGAAACCCATTGGAATCCATGGCTTCTCAGGCTTTGGGAGTCTTATACTGACCTTCTCTTGCTCCCACGTGCCTGATACCTGAAGATTAGAGGCCTGACCTCGAAGGTTTGCACCCAGACCTCTGTCTATTCAAGGTTCCACGGCCATCTCTGGCTTTACTCGCGCGTACCATGGTGGTTTGAGCTTGATTCCGACCTCTCCGACTTAGATCGGTGACCTTTCAAAGCCTATCTCACTTCTAGGGTTCTTTTGAAACCCAAACCCTTCGAGATTTTCTCCGATTTCCTTAAATCCGTTGTGTATCTGTGCTCTCCTTAAGTTTTCAAATGATTTCCCTAAGTTTTCTTTCAAAAATTACTTTCAAAACTGCTTCGTTTCCGATCTAGAGTTTTCTGAAAATGCTTAAGTGTTTCTCTGACTTTCTCTCCTTTGTCTTTTGTGTTTATTTGCCTCTACTGTGTTCTTATGTTTTCTTCTACCTTGTATGTTCTTCTACTGAGTTTTTACACCTCGTTCTTGTATGTTCTTTTACTATGTTTTTACACTCCGTTCTTGTATATTCTTCTACTGAGTTTTTACACTCCGTTCCTGTATGATCTTTTACTGAGTTTTATACACTCCATGCTTGTATGTTCTTCTACCATGTTTTCCATACTATGCTCTCATATGTTTTTCTACTGTGTTCTTATATATTTTGTCTTCTACTATGTTCCAGCATGTTTCTCCTACTGTATTTTCCTGCTAAGTTCTTAAGTTTCCTTATTTTCCTTCTATTAAGCCATGTTTAAGTTTCTTCTGAAAAATCTCTTAAGCATGTTTCTTTTACTGTTCCTATCAGTGTTTTTCTTTTGAGTGCTTCTACTGTGTTCCGCATGTTACTTTGCTATCATGTTTCTCTCATGAGTTTTTGTTGATGAAAGAAGCATGCAAGAGGTTTCAACTCTGAAACCTCTGAGCCTGTTTCAACTACTTGCCTTCTCATCTTTGTACTTGATTTAATGTGGAAACCCTAGAATTTGGGGGTTCCGCCAAGCTTGATTATGTGATTTGATTGAACATGGGTTTATTTCAAAACCCCTAACTCTTTCAGACCCATTCCTTGCTTTCATATGACTCTGAGCTTTTGCTAAACTTTTCTACACCAGATTTTCTACTGACTTTTCAATGACACTACAGTCTTCCTTCATGCTTAACATGTTCGTATGCTCCTTATATATGATAGACTTCCCTTTAAAGTAGCTTTTGAATATGTGATTAGTTGCTACTTCCCTCTGAATATGGGTCTAATTGATTCCCTTTCCATTGTTTGCTGATTTCCCTTAAGTTAAAAACCATTCCCATTTTTTAACTTGGTTCATTCATACAAAATTTCAGACCCTTTTGATTTACTGGTTGTTAATTGATCTTCTTACCTTATTCGCACAAACCGTGTATTTGAAAAACTCTGTCCTTAAATAACTTTTATGTATTCACCCCTAATTGCCTACTTTGCACGAAGTGTTTGATTAATTTCTTTCCTTAATTTGTTTATACCCGTTTGAATCTGAATCCCTTAACTAAAGGGAGTATTGTGTAATTGATTGACAATCAGCTGTTCAATTATTTCTTGCCTTATTTCTACTTGGTTTTTACCCTATAAAAAGGCACGACCCTTTTCACAAACACACAGTTCAGACTTCACAATTCACAATATCTTCTGAACTCTTACTCACATAATAGAACTCACTCTTCTTGTCTGCACTGAGGTTTTTACCACACTACTGCATTTTTCTCTACTTGTTTCTTTGAAACTAGTATGTCCTAATTTCAAATTTCAGCATCCCCACAATGTGTTTACTTACAACTTTCTGTATCTATGTCTATTTTACTACTTCTGCTGAGTTAAATACTTAAACTAGCATGTTGATTCCCTTTTTCTTGTTTCTGCTATGAATCCCTATTCCCTATTTCCCTTTATGTGCTTTGAGTTACAGTTTAAAACATGGCAATATACAAGTTATTGTCTATAGATTGAACTTGATCCTTTAGGGGATCCTAACCTCTAAACAATGTGTTCCAGTAGGCTTATGGGTGTGTCAGCATCTCCCATTGTTGGGTTATGCCCACTAGCCTGCTTTTTACCTCTTAAAACTCCCCATTCCCTATATCTCTATGTGTGATGTTTCCCTTTCCCTTTCCCCCTTTCAGAATTCTGCACTTACACTCTCTCTTAGTTCTTAAGTTTTGCCTCCCTCTTGTGAGCCTTGTTTTTGGACCTTGAGTTCTCTCTGAACTTGGACACCTGAGGGTTGGCCCTTCCACACTGCACTTTGGCTTAATATGGTGATACATTTGGGTGTAAGCACTGCCCGGAGTTCTTGTGAAACTCTTAGGGAACTTTGACACACCCAAGTGGCAGAAAGGCTTTAAAACATGATCTTTGGAGTTAGTTTACTTCATACTTCAGATAGGAAGTCTGAATCAGGCTCTCCTTGGTTGTAATTTTCAACTTCTGATGTATTTTCTTTACTTTATTTTTCTGGATTGTAATAACTTTGTAATAAACTATTGGGGATGGCTAGTGAAAAGGGGGGAATAATAATGTATGTAAAAGGGGTAGATATCCTGCTCATAGCTAATTTCTGATCTCTGCATATCACATAGATATCCTGCCTATCGGAATTTTGCACTTTCATATGTAGATACTATGCCTATAAGGAATCCTGCACCCATATAGATATCCTGTCTATTTTTTTTTGAAATTCTACATAGCGTATAGATATCCTGCCTATAGAAATTATTGAATTTTTGCACATCATGTAGATATCCTACCTATAGGTTCTTTCCGAATCTTGCATATGCATTCCTCATCAGGCAAACATGTTTGTAGGTCTTAAATAAACAACTACAATTAGATATCATGTTCATAGGCTTTAAACGAAATTCAGCATCTAGATGTCATGCCTGCAAGATTTTTGCATTTTTTACTATGTTTATAAGAGTGTCCAAATCGACAACACATAGAAAGCATGCCTATAGGAACTATCAACCAAGTCCGAAACGTTTCACTCGCTTATAAGTCTAAAACCAGTAACAACAATGTCTAATGACTGCAGAATTTATGATCTTTTGTCAAAACTCGTCTTTCCTAAATAACTGACAACCTTTTCTAAAATCAGTATACTTCATCTTTTCTGAAATCAGTAGATATCATGCCTATAGGTTTTCGTCTAACACTTAGGTAAGCCATATGACAGTTTATAAACTGAATCAGATTTTATTAACTACAACCAGTAGGCAGGCATGATTCGGGCTTTTTATCTGAACAATGTAATAAATCAATCTACCTCCATCATTTAAGTTTAATCAGACCCTAATCAGTACGTGCAAGTCATGCTACATTATGTGCTTTCTTT
This sequence comes from Nicotiana tabacum, assembly GCF_000715075.1. Classification (NCBI taxonomy): domain Eukaryota; kingdom Viridiplantae; phylum Streptophyta; class Magnoliopsida; order Solanales; family Solanaceae; genus Nicotiana; species Nicotiana tabacum. The sequence goes on from NC_134101.1 coordinate 109,895,366, forward strand.
GGTTTAAAGGAGGCCTGTTTGAGCCCTTTTATTTGTTTATATGCTTCCCCAAACTTGTTATATGTGTTTTGTTTGTCGTCTTAGTATTTTACCTTTTGAAACCACAAATAAGCCCAATACCTCCTCCCTCTAAGATTAGTAGTCCCAAGTACCTCCGGGGCTGATAGGATTGGGGCGGGTAATAGCATGCAATAAGTAAACGTGACCATTCCGCGCTTTAATACCTTAACGGGGTGGGAAAGGGTAGGCATGGATATGATGACCACGCGATAACATCACGTGTAGCCCCTCACTGAAGAGTGATTGCCGGATGTTGTGTGGGGTGATCCATATTTTGTTTTCTTTGTTTCTTTTAAATCTTTTTTAAACCATTTCATTTAAGAAAATCAACTCTTTTTAGTTCATTGTTCTTACTTTTGTTTATTTGTAACCATTACGTGAAAATCCCCTCTTATTTGAAGCCTTTATTTGCCTATGTGTTATTTGCACTTAAGTCACAACAATAGTTTGGTTGGGAACTACGCTAGTGGATCCTGAGGGGTGCCTAACACCTTCCCCTTGGGATAATTTCAAGCCCTTACCCAATCTCTGATTACTCAAAACAAACCCCTCCTAGTTTCCTAATGCACTTTAATCATTAGGTGGCAACTCTTCAATTCAAAACCCAATTCCCGAACGGGAACGAGTTGTCCTCCCAAATGTCACAAACCCGATTTCGCGAGAGAAAGAGGGCGCGACAGCGTGGCGACTCTGCTGGGGATGACTTTTAGGCTTTTACCATTTCAAGCTATTACTGTGACTTTACATTTCTTATGTGCTTTATTTGTTTAATTCCTTTAAGCATTTAATTCCCTCTTCTACTGCAAAAACTAACTTGTCTCTTGTTTCTTTCCATTGTTTCTTTCACTGTTTTCCTTTACTGCACTCCTTTATTACTGTTTTAAATTATTGTAATTATTACTTTATGAACGTGCAAATACATGACAACTTGCTTTAATTATTGCATAAGAATGTTTTCAACATCATATTCCACTCGTGCCAAACAAATACCATAACAACGCTTATAATGAGTGGTTGCGCTCTTCCGATATTATCACCCTTTAAATCCGGCAAAGGCGTATTTGCGGTAAAACCAGTCAATCAATAGTGTAGTCAACGGTTATGTGCCTTTCCCTCTTGAGTTGTCCGCTCAAGGGTACCAGTCTAAAAACGCAACAAAAACCTTACTCTGTTTAATTGTGCATGCATCATGGTCAAATCTAGCCGAGTCAGTTATGTTGTCCGAATAATGACTCTTTAAGATAGCCTTATCCAAAGTCCACTGGGTTTCCCAAAAACCCAAACGGACACTATCACGTTTTTTGCATTTATTTGGAGAAATAAATGCTTTTATGCCAATTATTGGTATTTAATAGTCGAGTCTGGTAGGGATAAGGGCCTAACCCTTTTGTCTTGCAGAAACATGAGGCACGAAGTCCCCAGATTCGGCATGGTCACAAACATCCACCCAAGGTTGCTAAGCTGGTGGGAGGAACTTCATTCCAGTGATCAGACTCTTGTCCGGAAATACCTAGGAAATCTACCTTCCCTTCTGGAGGTCCAGCCCTACAACAAAATCATAGAAGCTGCTAGTCTGTTTTGGGATTGTGATAGGTCTGTGTTTCACTTTGGAGAGATTGAGATGATACCTCTGCTAGAGGAAATAGGAGGATTGGCTGGTATACCATGGGAGACCCTGGGTTTGTTAATGCCGGAAAATTGCAAGGGCAAAGGTTTTCTCAAAATGATGGGCCTAAAGAAGAATCCAGACTTGACATGTTTGAAGGAGTCCTACATTCCCTTTGATTATTTGAACGAGAGGTACGGTCATAGCAAATCCTATCGTACTTATCCGGATGAGTTCGCCCTTACATCGTTGGGGCATATTCACCGAAGGGTCTTTATCTTCATGTTCTGCTTCTTGGGGATGATAGTGTTTCCAATGAAGAAAGCAAGGATCCACACTAGGCTAGCCATGGTCACCAAAACTTTGATAGAGGGAATTGGTGGACAACCATTTAGCATAGTGCCCATGATCATGGTAGAGATATACCGAGCCTTGGAAAAATGTCAACAAGGAGCCCAACACTTCGAGGGCTGCAACTTGCTACTCCAGCTCTGGCTCATGGAGCATCTTTAAAGGGGTGAATATCGGCAAGAGATTCAGCGTAGAGACTGGGACGATCATATAGCCTTTCATCAACCAAGGCGAATGAACTATATGCCCAACATGTTTGCTCATCCAAAAGATGCCAAAGGGTGGGTGGAGCTATTTGAAAATCTAACTAAGGATCAAATATAATGGATGTTCGAGCGGTTCCCTACTGAAGAGTTCATCGTCTGATCCAGGGACGCACCATTTTTGATACTGATCGGTTTGAGAGGAACCAACCCTTATGTCCCTCTCCGAGTTATGAGACAGGCTGGTAGGAAGCAGGTTATACCAAGGGTCGACAAGATGAGTCACTTCCGGGATGACTTCCAAGCTGATGACAGTCCTTATAAGTTCCAAGCTCAGCATATGTGGCATTGCAAGATCCTCATGGGAAGAGATACTATCGAACTAGACAGATACCATGACACCCCATACTAATCAGGCTGGCTGGAGGATAATCATAATGGTCTGGGCCAACCCGGGTTTGTTCGAGGTCACAAAATCATCGATGAAAGGGCTGAAGCACAGGTCAAATACAACCAACTGCACAAGAGGATTCGGGAATGTAAAAGCGGGCACCATGAGATTCAAGAAGCCCACCAAAAACTGATTGAAGAATGGAAAGACATGGCTGTCAGTGCCAACAAGCGATTAGGATACCTGGAACGAGGTTTAGTGGAGTTGGAAAGGAAGTTTCTCAAGAGGATCGAGGACTACCAGAATGCTGAAGGAAACGAGGGTGGAAACTTGGCCAGAGCCTACCTGCTGCTGGGACATCGCGAGCTGGTGAAGCTGTTCGATGGAGCCAAAGATGCCGAGTCTGGGGAAGGTCCTTCTGGGACCAAATATATAGGAGTTTTATTTTACTTTATGAAATGTAATAAGGCCAATGGCCACTAGTGACATTTTATTCCTTGTTATTTAGTGTCGTTTTGGGATTCGTCTACTTTTTATCAATAAAATGAGGCATTTAGCATTCTAAGTTCTCCAAATCAATTTGTCGCTAGGCCTACCTCGGGCACAACGAGGCTCCCAAATTAGGACGCGATTTACATTCTTGCACTATGTGTTTAAATATCGCAACACTTTCTTATAATCCCCACTGACTTGTTACCTTTTTGTTTTTAATTTTTCTTTTTTTACTCCCCTCCCCAAAGGTTAGTTTGTGCACTCTGACATCATCATCATATTCCACAAGATCAAAGGGACCTCCACCCACTCCTCTTCCTAGTCCTATCAGAAGCAGGAACAAAGGAAATATGGAAAATTTGAACAACACCAGAAAGGAAAACTCAACTGAACGGGTAGAGGTCACTCATAGTGCTCAGGTTTCCAAAGAAAGTGCGTCACAACTCGAGCAGAAACTGGTGAGATTTCAGGAGGAACTTGATCAGGTTTGGAATCTGGCAAACTTGTCATTTTCCCTCACCACTCCAGATATCAATTTTCCAAACGCTCAGAACCCCACGCCTCCACAAAAACATCCCGCTCCTCACCACCACTACAATACCTGCCACAATCCAGTACTCATCCCAGAACCTCTGAATTCCACAAATGACCATTTCCACCATAACACCCCCATCTATATGGAAACCATGCCATCCTCCACCCAACCTGTCTCAAGCACACCCGAGTCTGATGATAAAGACTCACTCATCAGGAACCTGGCTGCGGAACTCAAGAGATGGACTAGTCGAATTCAGGGTATCGAAGGAAGTAATGGGATTGAAGGGTTGAACTACGAAGATCTTTGCATACAACCGGATGTCGAACTGCCCGAGGGGTACAAACCTCCTAAGTTCGAGATGTTTGATGGTACAGGCGATCCGAGAGTCCACTTGAGAACATACTGTGACAAGCTGGTCGGAGTAGGGAAAGACAAAAGGATTCGCATGAAGCTTTTCATGAGGAGTCTGAAGGGAGATGCTCTGTCTTGGTACATTAGCCAAGACCTGAAGAAATGGTCGAACTAGGTGAGTATGGTGTCCGACTTTATGGACAGGTTCAGGTTCAATACAGAAAATGCACCAGATGTGTTCTACATTCAGAACTTGAAGAATCCCACGGAAGCATTCCGCAAGTATGCCACTCGCTGGAGATCAGAAGATGCTAAGGTCAGACCTGCTTTAGAAGAAGAACAAATAAACAAGTTTTTCATCCGGGCTCAAGACCCGCATTACTATGAAAGGTTGATGTTGATTGAGAGCCGGAAATTCTCCGACATCATCAAGCTAGGGGAAAGGATCGAGGAAGGCATCAAAAGTGGTATGGTTACAAACATTGAAGCTTTATAAGCTACCAATAAGGCTTTACAGTCTGGTGGTACGTCCAAGAAAAGGGATGTAGGTACCGTAATGGTTGCACAAAGAGCCAAATCCCCAATCAAATACCAAGCCTATCTAATACCTCCAATCACATATCAGCCTACCCCGAATTACCAAGCACCCTCACCCTCTTATTAAACTCCACCACCTACTTATCAATCACCCCCACCTCCCATATATCAACCTACTTCACCCAAATACTCCCAACCTGCACATGTCTGTAAAGCCTACAATATTCAACCATCCCACTATCAATCACCTCCCACACCAAAACTTTCGTAGACCTCGATCAAATTTTGACCGCAGACCCCCCAAACAGTATACTGCCATTACTGAACCGATTGACCAACTGTATGAAAGGCTCAAAGTTGTTGATTATGTCACCCTTATTTCTGCTATAACCCCTGAAAACCCTTCTCAGTGGGTCAATCCCAATAAATCCTGTGCATACCATTCCGGCATGAAGGGACATACCATTAATGAATGTCGCTCTCTGAAAGATAAGATCCAGACTTTGATCGATAACAAGATCATACAAAGGAGTCTACTCTGAACGCCCTCAACAATCCTCTACCGGACCATAAGGGTGTAGGTGTTCACATGATTGAAATAGATGATGATTGGGATCCCAAAGGATCGATCGGTTTAATTACAGAAGGTGACAAACAAAAGAAGCCAATAGTCACCCTCAATCCGATTGTAATCCAGACTCAGCCTTCTGGGGATGCTGAGGTAAACATGTCTGTACCATTTGAGTTTGAAACACCACCCCCCACAAAGATGCCAACACCAATTGAGGTCGAGTTTGGGTCTTCAGCAAACGCACCCGCATTGTTTGAAGTTGCGGTTTTACCCTCCAAAATACATGCTCCGTTCGGAGTAAAGGTGCCCATCCCAGTAACAATGTCAGTCGTAACACCGTTACATACAAATACCATACCTTGGGATTACACAGCCGAGGCGAGAAGGAAAGGGAAAGTAAATTTGGGGAAACAGTCGCGGCACAGGGTGTGACAAGAACCGATAGGGTTTATACTCCAGAGCATTTAGCTGAGTCGAGTAAGCAGGCCTCTGGTTGGCCGACCATCACTGAAACCGGGCCAGATGATCTCTGGAGAAAGATACAAGCCAAGCAATACTCAGTCATTGATCAGCTGAACAAAACTCCGGCACAGATTTCTATCTTAGCTTTGTTGCAAAGTTCCGACGTACATAAGAATGCCTTGTTGAAGGTGCTGAGTGAGGCATATGTACCAAGCAACATCACCGGAGGAGAAATGGGAAACATGGTAGGGCAGATATTGGAAAGTCACAAGATCACTTTTCATGAAGATGAGTTGCCACTAGAAGGGTTGACTCACAACAAAGCGTTGCACATCACCGTTCAATGCGAATATTATTTTATCACTAGGGACCTGATTGATGGAGGGTCCAGCCTCAATATTTGTCCGTTGGTAACACTCAGAACATTGGGAAAGGGTCTGCATAAGATCAAGGACGGGGCCAACAATGTCAAAGCTTTCGACGATTCCCAAAGATCCACCATTGGGGAAATCAACATGTGTTTCCAAATGGGGCCTACTTGGTTCGACGTTGATTTTCAGGTTATAGACGTGCCAGCATCTTACAACTTGTTGTTGGGACGGCCGTGGATTCATGTCGCTAGGGATGTAGCATCAATACTGCATTAGGCGGTGAAATTTGAGTAGAACCACCAAGAGGTGATCATTCACGGCGACGGTCGAAATCCCATATACAGTCACCAAACCATCCCAGCGATTGGAGGAATAAGAAATATAGGCGGGGAAACCTATCACCACATCGAGCGAGTCAACGCCGTTGACAAAGACAAATGGTGGGACAACAAAATTGAAAGCATATTGCACTGGAGCGGATATGAGCCTGGCAAGGGGCTTGGCAAAAACCTCCAAGGAATTACCAAGCCGATCAAACTAAAGAAATATGGCACCACTTTCGGTCTGGGATACGAGTATACTTGGGAGGAATTCAACAACTGGTTGCCACTATGGCGCGGCCCATACTACCCGCTGGAGCAGCCAATACCACATTTGGAGCAGACTTTCCAGCTGGCCGATGTTATCTATGGGTCGGAAGAAGAGGAAGCACTGGCAGCAGTGAGGAATTTGTTCCTAGAAGAAGATGACATGGATTGTTGTGTCATTTTCGAGGAGGAGGGGGAGGAAGGCCCTTCCATACAGACTATAAGCCGAGGAGCATGCCTCAACAATTGGACCATCAGAACCACCAGAGCTCGGAAAGCCTCGGGGTAGCAAGGCTGAACAAAGCATCATGCACTATCTTTGTATTTTTACTAGTTGATTTTCCTTTCGCATTTTTGAATTTTCGCAATAAGATCTTACAATGTTCAAAATAGTTATGAAATTTATCAAAGCATCTCAGTTTCCTTACAAATCTTACTCTTATTATTTTCTCTCATTACTTTACTTATACAGCATTACTGTTACCTATCTTGATTAACTAATGGTTGTGACATGCAATAAGAGAACGCAACAAAGAGACATAGATTCAGAGGAAGAGGATATACTAGAAGAGATTGTTAAAGAGGTTGAAAATTTTGAGAACAGACCTAAGTCCAACCTGGATGAGACCGAGATTGTTAACCTGGGAGATGCAAAAAATATCAAAGAAACTCGGATCAGCGTTCATTTGTCAACGTCAGAAAAGGAAGAATACACAGAATTTTTGAAGGAATATGAGGACATATTCGCCTGGTCTTATGATGACATGACTGGTTTGAGCACATCTATTGTGGCCCACAAACAGCCAACTGATCTGACATGTCCGCCGGTAAAACAGAAGCTCAGAAAGTTTAAACCCGACATGAGTCTAAAAATCAAGGAAGAACTCACTAAGCAGGTCAAAGCTAAGGTCCTCAGGGTAGTAGAATATCCGACATGGTTAGCCAATATTGTGCCGTGTCGAAGAAGGATGGGAAGGTCAGAGTCTGTGTCGACTACCGGGATCTTAATCGGGCCAGTCTAAAGGATGACTTCCCCTTGCCGAACATACACATCCTGATCGACAATTGCGCGAAGCATAAGTGGCAATCATTTGTAGATTGCTTTGCTGGATATCATCCGATCTGGATGGACGAAGAAGATGCTGAGAAAATGACTTTCATTACGCCGTGGGGGATGTACTGCTACAAGATGATGCCATTCGGGTTAAAGAATGCAGGGGCCACCTACATGAGGGCCATGACTACTATCTTCCATGATATGATACACAAGGAGATTGAGGTGTATGTAGATGATGTCATCATAAAGTCCAAGAAATCCACTAACCACATGAAAGATTTGAGGAAGTTCTTCAATATACTGAGAAGATACAACCTGAAACTGAATCCCGTGAAATGTGCATTTGGGGTTCCTGCCGGAAAAATACTTGGAATCATTATGAGTCACCGAGGGATAGAACTGGATCCATCTAAGGTCAAAGCTATTGAAGAACAGTCACCGCCAAAGACCAAGAAGGAAGTAATGAGCTTCTTGGGAAGACTTAACTACATCAGTCGGTTCATAGCACAATCTACAGTCATCTGTGAGCCGATATTTAAGATGTTAAAGAAGGACGCCACTACCACATGGACTGATGATTGCCAAAAAGCTTTTGACAGAATCAAGTAGTACCTATGAACACCACCAGTCTTAGTTCCGCCTGAGCCTGGTAGACCTCTATTACTTTACCTTGCAGTATTAGATGGAGCGTTCGGTTGTGTTCTGGGGCAGCATGATGAAACAGGGAGGAAAGAGTAGGCCATCTACTACTTCAGTAAGAGGTTCACCCCGTATGAGGCTCGGTATTCTCTGTTAGAGCGCACCTGTTGTGCTTTGACTTGGGTAGCTCAGAAGTTGAGGAACTACTTCTGTGCCTATACTACATATCTCATAGCAATGATGGATACCTTAAAGTACATCTTTCAGAAGCCCATGCCCACTGGCAAGCTGGCCAAGTGGCAAATCCTGTTGAGTGAATTTGACATTGTCTACGTGACTTAGAAAGCAATCAAAGAACATGCACTAGCAGATCATCTTGCTGAAAATCCTATGGACGGAGAATACGAACCCTTGAAAACATATTTTCCTGATGAAGAGGTATCATTCATAGGAGAAGATATTGCAGAATCCTATGACAGTTGGAGAATGTTTTTCGATGAAGTAGATATTTCAAAGGAGTTGGCATAGGAGCAGTCCTAGTATCAGAAACCGGTCAGCATTATCACATGTCTGCCAAACTCAGGTTCCCCTGCACCAACAATATGGCCGAGTATGAAGCCTGCATCTTAGGACTCAAGATGGCCATTGACATGAACATTCAAGAGTTGCTAGTAATTGGAGATTCGGACTTGCTTATACATCAGGTCCGAGAAGAATGGGCAACTAAGAATTCCAAAATACTCCCTTATCTGTATCACGTATAGGAGTTGAGAAAAAGGTTCACAAAGACAGAGTTCCAGCATGTTCCCAAAGTCCAAAATGAGTTTGCCGATGAATTGGCTACCCTATCATCCTTCATACAACATCCAGATAAGAACTTTATTGATCCCATTCCGGTAAAGATCCATGATCAGCCAGCTTATTGTGCTCATGTTGGGGAAGAAACAGACGGAAAGCCTTGGTTTCATTATATCAAGGAATATTTGACGAAAGGAGAATACCCAGAACTTGCAAATCCTACTCAGAAATGCACACTTCGGAGGTTATCCAACAATTTCTTTCACGGCAGAGGAATCCTGTATAGGAGGACTCCTAATTTAGGCTTACTAAGGTATTTCGACGCAAAGGAGGCATCCAGGCTATTAGAGGAAATTCATGCAAGGACCTGCGGTCCACATATGAATGGCTTTGTTTTAGCAAAGAAAATACTCCGATCTGGTTACTTTTGGATAACTATGGAAACAGACTGCATCCAGTATGTCCGAAAGTGCCACCACTGCCAGATACATGAAGATATGATAAAGGTGCCTTAAAATGAGCTTAATGCAACAAGCTCGCCGTGGCCGTTCGCCGCCTAGGGAATGGAAGTTGTCGGACCAATCGAACCCGCCGCATCAAACGGGCACAGGTTTATCCTGGTAGCGATTGATTATTTTACCAAATGGGTTGAAGCAATATCTTACAAGGCAGTGACTAAGAAAGTCGTGGCAGATTTCGTCCGCGATTGTATCACCGATAATGGTTCCAATCTCAACAGTGACCTGATGAAAGCCATGTGTGAAACCTTCAAGATCAAATACAAGAATTCTACAGCCTACAGACCTCAGATGAACGGAGCCGTAGAAGCTGCCAACAAAAATATTAAGAAGATACTAAGAAAAATGATATAGAAGCATAAGTAGTGGCACAAGAAGCTATCGTTTGCTTTATTGGGATACCGTACCACAGTCCGCACATCGACAAGAGCAACCCCCTATATGCTGGTCTACGGTACAGAGGCAGTCATTCCTGCTGAGGTAGAAATTCCTTCCTTAAGGATCATATAGGAAGCAGAGCTCAACGACACAGAATGGGTGAAGAGTTGTTACAAGAAACTAGCTCTTATAGACAGAAAGATAATGAATGCAGTTTGCCATGGTCAGCTCTATCAGAACAAAATGTCCAGAGCCTTCAACAAAAGAGTCAAGCCGAGACAATTCACACCGGGGCAGCTGGTGTTAAAGAAAATTTTTCCACATCAAGATGAAGCCAAAGGGAAATTCTCTTCCAACTAGCAGGGTCCATACATGGTTCACCGGGTTCTAACAGGAGGAGCCCTCATACTTGCAGAAATGGACGGAGAAGTTTGGCCAAAGCCAATCAATTCAGACGCAGTCAAACGATACTATGTGTAATCTTTATGCTTTCCTTATATGATGTAGTTTGAACTACGCCTGACTTGATTCCCGTTTAAGACGGGATACGTAGGCAACACTTTGGGTTCGGTCACAATTCAATAAAATTTCCATCTCCCCTGCTATTGGAAATTGGGGCAGAATTTTGAGGAGGACCCTCAAAGTTCCGAAGTCGATTCCAGCCATTTATCATTAACAACCGTCAGAAGCAATAGCCTAGTAAACTGGGGTAGAATTTTGAGGAGGACCCTCAAAATTCTAGAGCAAAAGAAGTTGTAATGTCTTGAACCACGTCGCAGTCGTCGGTTCATCGAAAGAAAACTATTCTTAAATATGTACTTATGTTATGCTTTTACTAAATCATGCATGTTTATTACTAAAATTGCCTTGTTTAGCAATGCCACCCCAGTGATATATAAGGTATCGCCAGATCAAAGCTGAGCAGGTCAAGCAAAGCCAGCATGGATATGAACTAACCTTTCCCCCTTTACAAACTCACGATTTTTCTTTGGATGCAGGAACTTGAGTTGCAAAATCATCAAATATACTATACGCTCACTCACAAAGTTCAGGAATACAACACTCCAAACCGTTACACTTGCTCGCAACTGCTATCTGCACAATAGTGTCCCCAGCAGGCACAATATCCCTAGCAATTACGATACCGCAATTCGCTATCAGCTAAGAAAACTCTATTGCCATTTGCCATTTTTACTTCCTGCATAAGGCTACCATTCTACCTTCCAAGGTTAAGCTCTACCTCCATATGCATTCTCTGCATTGCATAAGGCTACCATTCTGCCTTCCGAGGTTAAGCTCTACTTCCATCTGCATTCTCTGCATTGCATAAGGCTACCATTCTGCCTTCTGAGGTTAAGCTCTACCTCCATCTGCATTCTCTGCATTGCATAAGCCTACCATTCTGCTTTTCGAGGTTAAGCTCTACCTCCATATGCATTCTCTGCATTGTATAAGGCTATCATTCTGCCTTTTGAGGTTAAGCTCTACCTCCATCTGCATTCTCTGCATTGCATAAGGCTACCATTCTGCCTTCCGAGGTTAAGCTCTACCTCCATCTTGCATGGCTGAAAGATCGCCACTTCATTTACATCTTGCATGGCTGAAAGATCACCACTTCGTTTACATCTTGCATGGCTGAAAGATTGCCACTTCATTTACATCTTGCATCGGATGAAAGATCGCCACTTTATTTACATCTTACACCGGCTGAAAGATTGCCACTTCATTTACATCTTGCATCGGCTGAAAGATCGCCACTTTATTTACATCTTGCATCGGCTGAAAGATCGCCACTTTATTTACATCTTGCATCGGCTGAAAGATCTCCACATTATTTACATCTTGCATGTGTTGAAAGATCACCATATTATTTACATCTTGCATCGGCTGAAAAATCGCCACTTTACTTATATCTTGCATGGCTGAAAGATCGCCACCTTATTTACATTTGCATTGGCTGAAATATCGCCACCTTATTTACATTTGCATTGGCTAAAGGATCGCCACCTACTGCATCTCATAGGCTAAAAGATCGCCAAATCATCCGAAGGCGTCATTGTTCGGAGGCACCATTTTCATAGCCCGAGAACGCCATGCCATGGCCTGAGGACCCCTCTTATCTTTTGCATATCATTATTCAAAGGCATCATAGTTCGGAGGCATCATTCTCATAGCCCGAGAGCACCATTTCACGGCCTGCGAATCCTTATTATACGCTTCATGGCCCAGGATGTCATGGTCTGAGGACATCATCCTAACCGTCCAAAGACAACATTTCATGGTCCAACGGGAACTTGCATCATGTTTAAATTTCTGCACAACATATGGTTCATTTGTAGGTAAACCGGCTAGCAACGGCCGTCTCAGCAGGAGCAATCCCGCTCCAGTTCCCGCAGCCCTATTAGACTTTAACCATCCATCCTAACCCAAATATCGCGTCCGTCTTGGAAAATCTCCATCGGTATATTCCTCTGACGGATCCTGGATTACATATGGCTTGATTCCTGTAAGACTAGGGATATGTAGGCAGCTCAGGAGCCATATCTCGGTCAAATTCTTCAAACCATTCCGTTCGGTCAAAATTGGCCATCATATCTTTACCCGATAACTCTTTCATCCTTCCCGGGTAAAGAGGGGCAGCTGTTGATACCCAATTTTTGCCATATATATTTATCATATGCAAAATACTTTCAAAATAGCATACGTATACATATATAAGCATGTCCAAGTATTTTATTATTTTTCCAATTTTTAAAAGATTTTTATATCAATTTATCGCCTTATTTTATTAGAAGAAACCAATAATTATTTCCCAAATTATCATTTTTGGTAACTCCTTTATTGAATTCTCATATTTATGTCAAAATATAGCTAAGGTAATTTTTGCACTTTTTTTTACAAATTTATTTAGCATTTTAAAGTTAAATTGCATATAATTGCAATTTTAGCCTATTTTAAGATTTAATTGTGTTTATAATTACAAATTTGATTCCAGTATTTTTAATTTAATATTTACATATTATTAATTGATTTATTACCTTTAATGTATTTCCATAAATTATTTACTATTTTTATAAAATAAATAAGGGAAAAATGGCTATTTAAATGTTAGCCCTACCTATTTAAATTTTAGCCCAAATCGACCCCCAATTAACCCCAATTTCAATTTCAAATGGATCGGCCCAATTCTTAAACTACCCGCCCCAGATCCAATTATGTTTAACCCGTCCAGCCCCCCATTAAATCCAGGTCGTTGATCAAAATGATCAACGGCCACAAACCATCCTTTCCTTTTTTAATCTACCAACACCCATTAACCTTAAATCAGTTCACCTAACAGCCGCCTCTGAACTCTCAAACTCTCTCGAACATTCTCAAACCCTAATCGCCTCTTACCACCACCTCCACCTTGAAACCCACCGGAATCCATGGCTTCTCATGCTATGAGAGTTTTATACTCACCTTCTCTTGCTCCCACGCACCTGATACCTGAAGATTCGAGGGGTGACCTCAAAGGTTTGCACCCATAACTCTGTCAATTCAAGGTTTCACGGCCATCTACGGCCTTACTCCGGCATACCATGGTGGTTTGAGCCTGATTCTGACCTCTCCGACTCAAATCGGTGACCTTTCAAAGCATATCTTGCATCTAGGGTTCTTCTGAAACCCTAACCCTTCGAGGTTTTCTCCTATTTCCTTAGATCTGTTGTGTATCTGTGCTCTCCTTGAGTTTTCAAACGATTTCCCTAACTTTTCTTTCAAAAATTACATTCAAAACCGCTTCGTTTCCGATCTAGGGTTTTCTGAAAATGCTTAAGTGTATCTCTGACTTTCTCTCCTTTGTCTTTTGTGTTTATTTGCCTCTACTGTGTTCTTATGTTTTCTTCTACCTTGTATGTTCTTCTACTGAGTTTTTACACCCCGTTCTTGTATATTATTTTACTTAGTTTTTACTCTCCGTTCTTGTATGTTCTTCTACTGAGTTTTTACACTCCGTCCTTGTATGATCTTTTACTGCATTTTATATACTCCATGCTTGTATGTTCTTCTACCATGTTTTCCATACTATGCTCTCATATGCTTTTCTACTGTGTTCTTATATTTTTTGTCTTCTACTATGTTCCAGCATGTTTCTCCTACTGTATTTTCCTGCTAATTTCTTAAGTTTCCTTATTTTCCTTCTATTAAGCCCTATTTAAGTTTCTTCTAAAAAATCTCTTAAGCATGTTTCTTTTACTGTTCCTATCAGTGTTTTTCTTTTGAGTGCTTCTATTGTGTTCCGCATGTTACTTTCCTATCATGTTTTTCTCATGAGTTTCTGTTGATGAAAGAAGCATGCAAGAGGTTTCAACTCTAAAACCTCTGAGCCTGTTTCAACTACTTTCCTTCTCATCTTTGTACTTGATTCCATGTGGAAACCCTAGAATTTGGGGGTTCTCCCAAGCTTGATTATTTGATTTGATTGAACTTATGGTTTATTTCAAAACCCCTAACTCTTTCAGACCCATTCCTTGCTTTTATATGACTTTGACCTTTTGTTAAACTTTTCTATACCGGATTTTCTACTTACTTTACAATGACACTACAGTCTTCCTTCATGCTTAACATGTTCGTATGCTCCTTATATATGATAGACTTCCCTTTAAAGTAGCTTTTGAATTTGTGATTAGTTCCTACTTCCCTCTGAATATGGGTCTAATTGATTCCCTTTCCATTGTTTGCTGATTTCCCTTAAGTTAAAAACCTTTCCCATCTTCTGACTCGGTTCATTCATGCAAAATCTCAGACTCTTTTGATTTGTCGTTTGTTAATTGATTTGCTTACCTTATTTTCACAAACCGTGTATTTCAAAAACATTGTCCTTAAATAACTTTTATGTATTCACCCCTAATTGCCTACTTTGCACAAAGTGTTTGATTAATTTCTTTCTTTAATTGGTTTATACTCGTTTGAATCTGAATAACTTAACTAAATGGAGTATTGTGTAATTGATTGAAAATCAACTGTTCAATTATTTCTTACCTTATTTCTACTTGGTTTTTACACTATAAAAAGGCACGACCCTTTTCACAAACACACAGTTCAGACTTCAAAATTCACAATCTCTTTTGAACTCTTATTCACATAATAGAACTCTCTCTTCTTGTCTGCACTGAGGTTTTTACCAGACTACTGCATTTTTCTCTACTTGTTTCTTTGAAACTGGTATGTCCTAATTTCAAATTTCAGCATCCCTACAATGTGTTTACTTACAGCTTTCTGCATCTATGTCTATTTTACTACTTCTGCAGAGTTAAATACTTAAACTAGCATGTTTATTCCCTTTTGCTTGTTTCTGCTATGAATCCCTATTCCCTATTTCCCTTTATATGCTTTGAGTTATAGTTAAAACATGGCAATATACAAGTTATTGTCTGTGGATTGAACTTGATCCCTTAGGGGATCCTAACCTCTAAACAATGTGTTCTAGTAGGCTTATGGGTGTGCCAGAATCTCCCATTGTTGAGTTATGCCCACTAGCCTTCTTTTTACCTCTTGCAACTCCCCATTCCCTATATCCCTATGTGTGATGTTTCCCTTTCCCTTTCCCCCTATCAGAATTTTGCACTTACACTCTCTCTTAGTTCCTAAGTTCTACCTCCCTCTTGTGAGCCTTGCTTTGGGACCTGAGTTCCCTCTGAACTTGGACACCTGAGGGCTGGCCCTTCCACACTGCACTTTGAGTTAATATGGCGATACATTTGGGTGTAAGCACTGCCCGAAGTTCTTATGAAACTCTTAGGGAACTCTGACACACCCAAGTGGCAGAAAGGCTTTGAAACATGATCTTTGGAGTTGGTTTACTTCATACTTCAGACAAGAAGTCTGTATCAGGCTCTCCTTGGTTGTAATTTTCAACTTCTAATGTATTTTCTTTACTTTATTTTTCTGGACTGTAATAACTTTGTAATAAACTATTGGGGATGGCTAGTGAAAAAAGGGGGGAATAATTATGTATGTAAAAGGGTTGATATCCTTCTCATAGGTAATTTTTGATCTCTGCATATCATATAGATATCCTGCCTATAGGAATTCTGCACTTTCATATGTAGATACTATGCCTATAAGGAATTCTGCACCTATATAGATATCCTGCCTATAGTTTTCTGAAATTCTGCATAGCGTATAGATATCCTGCCTATAGAAATTATTAAATTTCCGCACATCATGTAGATATCCTACCTATAGGTTCTTTCCGAATCTTGCATATGCATTCCTCATCAGGCAAACATGTTTGTAGGTCTTAAATAACCAACTGCAATTAGATATCATGTTCATAGGCTTTAAATGAAATTCAGCATCTAGATGTCATGCCTATAAAGTTTCTGCATTTTTTACTACGTTTATAAGAGTGTCCGAATCGACAACATATAGAAAGCATGCCTATAGGAACTATCAACCAAGTCTGAAACGTTTCGCTCACTTATAAGTCTAAAACCAGTAACAACAATGTCTAATGTCTGCAGAATTTATGATCTTTCGTCAAAACTCATCTTTCTTAAATAACTGACAACCTTTTCTAAAATCAGTATACTTCATCTTTTCTGAAATCAGTAGATATCATGCCTATAGGTTTTCGTCTAACACTTAGGCAAGCCATATGACAATCTATAAACTGAATTAGATTTTATTAACTACAACCAGCAGGCAGGCCTGATTCAGGCTTTTTATCTAAACTATGTTATAAATCAATCTTCCTCCACCGTTTACGTTTAATCAGACCTTAATCAGTACGTGCAAGTCATGCTACATTATGTGCTTTCTATGGTTTAAAGGAGGTCTGTTTGAGCCCTTTTATTTGTTTATATGCTTCCCCAAACTTGTTATATGTGTTTTGTTTGTCTCCTTAGTATTTTACCTTTTGAAACCACAAATAAGCCCAATACCTCCTCCCTCTAAGATTAGTAGTCCCAAGTACCTCTGGGGCTGATAAGATTGGGGCGGGTAATAGCATGCAATAAGTAAACGTGACCATTACGTGCTTTAATACCTTAACGGGGTGGGAAAGGGTAGACATGGATATGATGACCACGCGATAACATCACGTGTAGCCCCTCACTGAGGAGTGATTACTGGATGTTGTGTGGGGTGATCCATATTATTAATAAACCTAGGACCCCCCTTCCCTTTGTTTTCTTTGTTTCTTTTAAATCCTTTTTAAACCATTTCTTTTAAGAAAATCAACTCTTCTTTGTTCCTTTTTCTTACTTTTGTTTATTTGTAACCATTACGTGAAAATCCCCTCTTATTTGAAGCCTTTATTTGCCTATGTGTTATTTGCACTTAAGTCACAATAATAGTTTGGCCGGGAACCACACTAGTGGATCCTAAGGGGTGCCTAACACCTTTCCCTTGGGATAATTTCAATCCCTTACCCAATCTCTCGTTACTCAAAACAAACCCCTCCTAGTGTCCTAATGCACTTTAATCATTAGGTGGCGACTCTTCAATTCAAAACCCAATTCCTGAACGGGAATGAGTTGTCCTCCCAAATGTCACAAACCCGACTTCGTGAGAAAAAGGGGCACAACAGTCGGAAGTTCCCCAGTGGCGAGGTTGTGCTCCTCCGGAGAGGGGGAGGAGTTGTCGGCTTTTGAGCCAAAGGACGATGGTGATAAATGGGTTATGCACTCTTAGTGCGATGGAGATTTTAGCAGGGCTAAACGGGTCCGCATCTTTGAGGAGAAAACATCGCCCAATCCTGATGTTCCTGAAGTCTCCGGTTTCAGAGCGATGGTTTCCCAAAGTAATCATGCTTCGTCCAACGTCGGTTCTTCCAGGGCCGAGGGGGCTGGACCAACAGGAGTGTGTTCGGCCTTTGAGGAAGTCAGCGGGCTTCACTTCGCGGAGAGTTTCAGCATAGCCCTTCCGCATCTCGTATCTTCCCTTCCTTATTGAGTTTTTCTTTTATAGGCCTTTGATAGGCTCAGGTCTGAGCTGCTCCGTCAAGGGGCTATGCTTCAGAAAGCTCTATAAGGGTAGGTCCCTTAGGCTTCTCTACAAGGAGAAGGAGGTTGAGTTGATGCAATGGCGATATGAGGCGTTCCGGAGCATGAATTACAAGAGCTATTTGATGGAGCAGGTAACCTCTTGTAGTACGTGTTTCGCCTTTTTAACCATGAAGGTTAATCTTTTTGCCTATCTCAGTTTCAGAAAAAGACGGAGGATTTGGAGTACCTTAGGGGTGAAGCCAACCGAGTTAGGAATGATTATGGCGAGCTAAGAGCTTAGGTGCAGGCTCAAGCCTTAGAGGAGAAAGGTGCCTTGGCTAAAGTTCCCGCCTTCGAGGCCCAACTCCACTTGGCTAGTGACAACGCTTCTATTCAAGCGAATATAATCGCGAATCTCGAGTCCAAACTCTCGAAGGTCAGGGCTGAAATCGTCGATGCTCGAGCTGAAGCAGCATTGATTCGCACTAAGGTTGATCAGGAGATGGCGATTCATTCGAAGGATGCTACTGATGCCCAAGTCGAGTTGAAGAGGGCCCTCGATCGCGAAAAGAGGATCGAGGAATATATCCGTTGCCGATCCCGAAGAGAGGTACTTGAAAAGATCGGTGCCAGAGGTTTTGTTCTCTTAGAAGAGTTGGCTCAGGCGAGGGCGAACGAGCGTGATGCTCGGTCACTTCTCGTCACTGCTTCAGAGAGTGAAGATGAGGCTGGTAGGTCATAGCCTCATGAAGCGGGGCAAGATTTTTCCATTTTGCATGTGATATTTGCAGAACATGTTTGTAGATAGAGAACACACCTTTTGCGTATGTAAATAAAAGGAAGCCATGAGCTTTATCTATTATGTGTCCCTTTTTTCCTTTGCTTTTGACCAGGCGGGTTGGGTTTGGAGTTGGCTAGAATCCTTAGATTCGTAACACGGTTCTGGAGCTCATCAGGCAGGCCCGGAGGCTTTTATACGCCTGGTTGATGCGGCCTTTAGTGCAAGCTAGCGTTAGAGCTATTATGATTTGTTCAACTATTTTGGGTTTAGTCTCCTAGTCGGGTTTCGACTCGAGCCCATTCGACCCTCGAGCTTTTGCGTCTGCATGGGTGGGCGATAATGGCTCTTATGCCTTACCCTTGGGAATTTGTATTTTAACTATTTTAGGTTTAGTCTTCGAGTCGGGTTGTGACTCGAGCTTAATCGACCCTCAAGTTTTACATCTGCATGGGCTAGCAACAATGGCTCTTATGCCTTGGGTCGATGTGACCTTTTATGTATGTGGCCCTGAGGCTCTGTGGAGCTGGCGACGATGTCTCTTACGTTGTGCCCTTAGGCATGTATAGTTACTATTTTGGATCTGGTCTCCGAATCGGGTTACGACTCGAGCTTCATTTAATCCTCAAGTTTTCAAATTTTGAGCTGGCGATAGTGGCTCTTACTCTTTTGATCATTGCGACCTTTTAGTGTGTGGCCCGGAGGCTCGTTTGGTTGGCGACTATGGCTCTTACGCTTTTTCCCTTAGGCATATGTAGACTTTGTTTTTCCCTCGTTAAGGTCTTTTTTGAAATAGTTTTGCCTGACCCATCGTCAGTTCGGGAAGAACCTAGATTTCAAGTCATTAGCAGCGATGTTCGAGCACGTCAAATTGTCTAACTAGTTTTGCCTCGTTGATGTCTTACTAGAGCGGAGTTCCGACCCTGAGGTTATATGGGTATCAAATTGCTGACGTTAAGTCTCCGAGTATTTCGGGACGTACTTGATGAAGGGATCCTTGCCGTGAGTATGCTGAATTTTCTTTGGAGTACGAGATGCTTTTGGCGAAAGATATTCTTTGATTGCTTAATGTAAGTACATGTTGTTTTTTTGTCGTGAGCTCGGCCTGCGCGGGCACGACTCTTTTGACCGTTTGGCTCGGTACATTGTTTCCTATTGGAACTTAGTCTGTCATTCCCCGGCCCTTCCGAGCGGACGACGTCTTCAAGGAGGCTACCTTCCCGCGTTCGGGGTTTATTGCAAGAGAAGTTTTGAGCATTTGCTGAGTTTATTAGATCATCCTTAAGAGGCACAGCGCTCCGCTAAAAACCATGCTGGTGAGACCCTCTTTCGGGTGGAAGTTCGACTGACGGGAAAAATTGTGATGGATGTCGTTAAGGCCTTGGTATCGTTGGGTAGGGTTAACACTTCTGGATGCCCTGGTCAGGTATCTGCATACAGGTTAGTGTAAAGTAACGAAGGAGGGAGGTGATCTTACCTTATCACGGGGTGCGTAGGCGATGTTCCGAGGCCCTATATGTCCCTGCCATTTTGGAGCGAGGACTCTATACAGCCCTCTGCTATGTTTAATCGGGCTTGGCCGAAGGCATGGTTTGATTACCCTTTGACTCTTTCGAGAGTGGAGATATTGGTACCGGCGATACGTTATGTGACGTGAACATTCCCCTTGCCGTGTGTTTCTCCCTACCGACGGTTTTAATTTCGTCCCTTGTAGAGGATTTCATCCTTTGGCGAAGGGGGGATGGCGCTGCCTTAACACAATGTATTTATGTTCGTCTGAATAAGGCATCCATGCCTTGCGCCTCCTTTGATGATACGGAACTTGGCGTTCCGGTCTGGGCCAGCCGCGCTGACTGAGAGAATGGTCTTTCTTCACGTCATCTCGATCTCCATATGGAATCCGTCAAAGATTCAAGAGGCAGGCGTGACTTGGCCCGGTGGTCTGAGCCACCCTATCATCCTCGGCTTGATGATGTTTATCGAGCCACCTGAATTCATGAGCACATGTTTTATTGGAAATGGATTGAATGAGGAAGAGGGTTACCAGCACGTTAGTGTGAGGCTGACACACTGTCTCAGTGTCCTCTTTGCTGAATGTGAGGGCGTCCTTGGGAATACATCCCCGGATTCACTTTTCTCTGGTGACAAGCATTTTTACCCATCTTCTTTATAAGTTCTTGGGGAGTGTTGTCTCTCCTCCACTATCATGGTAATATGTCGTGGCCCACTCGCTTCGTTCCTCTTGGCCGCCTTCACTACTCGGAACTGAACTTGAGCCCGATTGCTCGACACTTCTCGGCGGTGATTTTTATTGAGTAGCTTGGCTTTTTCATTTTGAGATGGTGGCCATATTCGGCCTCGTGGCCATGTGTATTATATAGTTCACACACCAAGCTATGATTCCTCTGAGAGGGATTCGACTAAATAGGCCTGGGCCCTTTGGAGTCCTTGGTTTTGCTAACGGTGAACATGATATCTGATACATCGATGTTGAAATTGTATCCCGATGGGCGAGGCATCCTCACTGGCCTTGTGTCCTTATCGAATCTAGCTCTATTGATGATTCCTTGAGGATATTGTCCTCGATCCATTCCCCGATCGTAGCGAGGTAGGTTTTGTCTCGGGGCATTCCTCCTATTTGCGGCGTACGGCCGGTATCTCTCCTTATTTTGCATTGGTTTCTCTGCCAGGGGCCTGCTAGGGTATACTGAGCCCGGGGGGGCTCCCGACTGATCGTCCACGACCCTAATTTATGACCGGTGCCAGATTAGGGCGTCCGACCATGTCTTGGCTGGATACCCGAACAAGTTCTATTTTAACTGCCTTGAAATCACCGGGCTTTGCTCGTTTAGGCTTTGAGTGAAGGCCCGCACCGCCCATTCGTCTGAGATTGGGGGTAGTTCTGTTTGTTCCATCTGTGGACGAGGTGTGAATTCTATTAGAGTTTCATTCTCCGTTTGCTCAATCTCGGATACGTCGGGCTTTCTCGCCGTTGTTTCAATGGCACTGATGCGTGCCTTCATAAAGGAATCTGCTAGTATGGTAAGTGAGTTTATGGGGTTGGGAGCTAGGCTATGATGCCACATCGTGGCCCCCTTTAAGGGTATTTCTCCGAGCCTCTTCAATAAGACGGGATCGGTCTCATTATCTCGTGTGTCATTGCCTTTCGCCACGCACGTATAGGTAATGATGTGTCCATTGGGATTTGAGGTCCCGTTGTACTTAGGGAGTCGAGCATTCTGAACTTCTTTGGAATGGGTTTCGGGGCCACCTCTTCGGGGAACGGCCTTTGTATGAACTTCTTCGAATCCACGCCCTTGAGGACAGGGGGCGCACCCAGGATCTGGTCGACCCTAGAGTTGTAGGTCTCGACCTTCCTATTGTTGGTGCTATTATTTTCTCGCCCGATTTGATCCTTTTGGTGAGATCCTCAAGCATTTTTACTATGGTCGGGTCAGCTATCGACTCGTTATTACTCGATCTCTCGGGTACCTGTTCGACTGGGGGAGCTTTTTCCAATGCTGGTGTGCTGGGAGTCTTCAGACAGCTTTGTAACTGGGTGATAGCCAACTATTGTGCCTGCAACATTTCAACAATAACATAAAGACTAAGTTCATGTTCTTCCTGGGCTGGGGTTTTTTGGGCTTCCTGTCGGTCGCCATGTTGTATGCTTTTGACAATGTTTGAGGTTTCGTCGACCTGCTGCATGTCTTGTGAACCCGCGCCCGCTGAAATAGGTCTAGGTGCGTTATCGGGGTTCTTGCGGTGGCGCGCCAACAACTAGAACAGCCACACCATTTTCCCCGTGATTTTCAAGGTAATCATTCTCAACTCTGTTTACCGAGCCAGAAATTTTGACCTGAAATCAAAAGATCTTGGACAAGAAAAAGCGTGAAAGATAACTTGCATTTCTGTAATGAAACCAGCAAGAAAATAATCACTATTATTTTTAGCCCCACGGTGGGTGTCAAACTGTTTACCGTAAAAATGGTAACAACAATTAAATTTGTAAATGGGACTCAAAAAATACGTGATCTATTTTTATGCTAGTTTATTAGAGTAGTTGATGCTAGGCGTATGAAGTTTAATGATGAAATACAAGCTAAAATGGGAGAGTAATCAAAACTAGGGGCTTGCTGCCCGGGCCTTGGGCTAATCGATGGGAGGCTGAGTTGATGCTTGGGCTCGAGTTTGAGCTGTCGGGGGTAACCGGGAAGGAGATAACAGTTAGGATATAATTAAAGAATCCTCTTTATGGACAATATCAAGCAATAAATGAATAACAAGTATCAAAAGAAATAAATGGAAAGAGTGGCCTCGAGCGAGTAAGTTAGAGAGAAAAGAGAGAGAGAGAGAGAGAGAGAGATTATTGATCTTGTGTAGAATGGTTGGAGCAATAGCATCCCCTTACAAAGTGGTGTGGATTCCCTTTATATAGGATGGAAATCCTGTTATAGTACAACGTTCACTAATTATAAAAGCATGGAGATGGGACGGCTAGACGCGACGCCTCGACACATGCTCTAGGCAGGCCGGCTCTGTCAGACTTAGCCGCATGCCTTGGGAATTCCCCTTTTTGTTCTAGCCTCGATCTTTGTCTTCTTTGAGTTGGGCCTCGACGAGCCTTGAGGGAGAGGACTCGGTCGCAACTCCACGTATTCGGGGTCTTGAGATATTCTTCTAAAATGACTCGATAGCAAGAAATTGGACCCTCTGATTTTGCCGCATACAGTTATATTCCTAGAATAGATTGAAGGTGCTAAAAGTTCCAGAATTGTTGTAGAATTTAAGGAAATCTCAATTGAGGTATGTATATTAAACCCCCTTTTTCTTAGAATTAAAACCCCCGGTGTTTGTGTAGGTGGCGTAAGTCCCTAAATTGATCATACTAGAATTGACTATCCCTAATGTGTTGTGTTGAATGATATATGTTCAATATTTGTTCTTAATAACTTCCATGTCATCTTGCTCTTTTGAGGATACGTTTAAAAATATGGAATATATGTTAAGAAAGGTTGAGACCTCATGTCAAAAATTGAATAAAGGTTGTTATGCCAATTTGTATGAAAAGCCTCTATGTGCTTAGGACTTTCCAAGTTTTTCCCTTATGTGTACAAATGCCTTACATGATAGGCCTTACTGTTGCTGATGATAATGTTATTGAATGTGTAAAAGGGGAAACTTGAATTGAGAAATACGGCCAAGTGCCAAGAACGACTTAATAAATGAGGCCACTCGTGCCAATGTATTGAAAGATGTGAAGGAAATAATAAAGTGAGACAATTGATTGGAAGGATGATGTCTCGAGTGAAATGTCCTAGCCAATTGGGTCATGATCGGATGCCATGCCACACGCATGGTAGTAATTGTGATGGAAATGATGATTGAAATTGTGGAAATGGTTGATGTCTCAAATGAGATGACCTAGCCGATTAGATCGAGATCGGACTCCGTGTAAGAACACAGTGGTATTGTGCATTGTGGCATATGGTACTAAAGATTACCCAACCTAATAAGATGAAAATTGATTGAGTACTTATGTGATCCTTACTTGATGTTATCGTATTGTTTGAAGCTCTTATTGTACATCATGACCATTTTCCCCCTTGTATCATTGTTCCTTCTATTGAGATGGTGCTTAGGTTTACATACTAGTACTATTCGACAGTACTAACATCTCTTTTGCAGGGGCGCTACATCTTTAAATGGATGTAGGTGGTTCCATAGAAGACAGTGTTGATCGCAGCTAGTGGCACGCCCTCTTACCAGCAGTCTTAGTGAGCCCCATCTCATCCCGGGGTCATGTATTATATCTATTGTTCATATTTTTACCATATTTTGAGGTATAGCCGGGGCCTTATCACCGGCATTATCATAACTATCTTTGTATCTTAAGAGGCTCCGTAGAAATTATGTGGTTGTGTATGGGTGCTAGAAAGGTTTGACGAATTATGTTATGTTTTGGACTCTTGTTCCCTTAAATCATAATGTGTATGTATTTTGGAAACATAACTATGATGTAGCAAAATAAAATGAATTAGTAATGTTTATATACATATGATCCTCTTTCTGTTTAACTAATGAAAATGCGCCTTCTCTTGATCATAAGTGGGTTGGGTAGAAAGTTTCTAACAGCCTTGCTCGACCGGGTCCTCTCGATTGAGCGTCGGTCGCGCTCCCCGAGGTTAGGGCGTGACATAGCGGACTGTTTTATGGACTGTTTTGGGTTGCTGTTATATTGAGTATTTTACTACTGTTTTATGGAGTTTTGGAGAAGGAAGGGCGTGTAGAAAAAGCACATAAATGCGCGGTGGTGGGTTGGTCATTCATCGTAACATTTTCAGTCGTTTGACATTACTACGGTGGTTGTTTTGTGTATGAAGAGATTGGGGTGTGTTGGGCTGTTTTGTAGTATTTTACGGTGTATATAAGGTTGGAAAATAATGTATATATGATGTTATTGTTGTGTTCTTGTGTTGTTGGTGTTATCTGGAATTTGGAGGAAGTAAGAATTATCGAGGGGATACTGCTCGTTTTAATACAAAATAAGCTTCTCGTTTGTTGTGCGATAGTTGTACCTTTCGTAACTTAATGATAGTATTATTATCGCTGTTGTAGATTAAGGTGAGAAGAGAAGTTCAACTTGGTGATTGGAAAGATTGTGATAAGGTATGTTAAGACTAAACCCTTCCTTTATTTTGGCATGATCCCGTAACTACATGCATTTGATAACTAGACATAAAGAGAAGTTCTTATTCTTGAATTTATGTACATTATACTAGTCTCATAAGCTACAGTATTCTCCCTTATCGGGACTTCATATCCAGTTTAATTTTATCTTCTTTCAGCCAAGAGAGTAGAGAGTCTATATATATATATACAGTGTTACAGTATTTTCACCACCATTGAGCTATAATCGATGGGCAGGCCCCTATTGTGCAACCTCTAATCAGATGGTAAGTTATATACCGAGCTTAGTGTATGAGCAAGACCAGAATCACCGAGATACAAAGCCTAGTATGGCCGACCGCCTATGAACGATCCTACTATGACAGAACAGTTACACATACCGAGCCTTATAGGGCCGGAAAACTATTTTACTTACTATATTGAGAGAGATGAGTCAGTATCAGTAGGTAAGCATATTTTCAAATTATATTTGACTCCCATGTACTTTCAGTTATTATATTATCATTCCAGTTTCAGCTTTTAGTTATTTTGTCGCCTTACATACTCGGTACATTATTTCGTACTGACATCCCTTTTGCCAGGGATGCTGCATTTCATGCCTGCAAGTCTTAATAGACAACTGGAGAGACCTTCCTAGTAGACAAAGTCAAACATCAGCTAGGTTAGTAAGCTCCACTTCCTTGGAGTTACTAAGTCTATACCTTGGAGTCCATTTGATATATATAGGTTTGATGGGTAGGTCAAGGCCCTATCCCTACCATGATATAGTTCAATTATCCCTAGAGGCTTGTAGACGAATCATGTACATTTTTTATATCAGTGTTGTGGCTTTACCATCCCTATATAGATGTTTAGTTTGCTATTGCTGGTTGTTGACGTTATTTTCAAATGATTCAGAATATGGCCTCATCGGCCTAAGTTGAGGGTTACCCCTCCAGAGTTCACAGTTACAGAATATTACGTTCAGGCCAAGTATGGCACCAGGTGTCGGCCACGCCTCTTCAGGTTTGGGGCGTGACAAAAAATATAAGGCAGGTGTTGCCCATATTTTCAGTTTTGCAAACCCTTCATGTACTACTTTTAGTATTTTGATCATAACTCTTTGTACAAAGCTGATATGGGGGTGATTCAAGACACTTAGGAATCCTAAGAAATATATCTACAACTCCATAAATTCTAGTGTTTCCATTTACATCTTCAAAACTGAGCCACAACAAGACAGTGGTACTGTCAAGAATTTCGATTTTAAAACTTTTAGGGTTATTTTCACCGATATCATGTTTAGTTCGATGTGTTGACATCATTAAACATATATAGATATTTGATTATATATTTAAGGTATATATATCCTTGTAAAATCTAAGGGGAAGTATTTGAGGAAGTAGACAGATTTTGTTGGTCTATGGTGTAGACGATTAGAACGTCCTAAAATTTTGCTAGAACTGTTATGTGATAAAATACCAAGGATTGTGTATAAACTTGATCTTGAAATCTCTGTACTTCCTGGATATTTAGAAATAACTTGAATTTTTTCTTCCTTTCTATTCACTTTATATCTTTGTATTGGTATTATCTCAATATTGCAAGATATTCGCTAAATTGCCCACTCATACAGATTTCTTGATCATTTTGCATCCTTGTTGGGACTTTGTCCTTTTTTGTAGAAGTGACTATGTCACTCATATCATCATACCTATTGATTTGGATCTTTTTCGTGTTAAATTATGGAACTTGTATGTGTTATGTACGACTAGAAAGTTGTTTCTAATATGGTTCTTGATTCTCTTGATTATTGGGTTTCGACCCTACATGATTTGGGGATTCGGTCCATCTTGATATTTGAATATGCTTAGTGTAATGGCATGACGTACATGTTGGGCGAAAATGGATATTTGGCAAACTCTCTTGGATTGATATTATACTCAGGCAATGTGCGAGAAGAGATTTGAAGAAGGCCTTTTGGAGTAGACTTTTTGGGAGCTTTTGTTGAGATCACATTTGCATATGCATCTAGGTTTTGGATAGTTTTAGGACTTGTACTTGATCTATATGTCACACATATGTATGTAATTTTGGAGGCTTGTTGGATCTCAAGACCATAAGTTTGTAACTTGAATTTGGTGACTTGTTTTGTTGTTTAGGATGTGTTAATAACCCAAGTCTTGTATTAGGCTAAATTTACACTTTGTCTTATAAATATGTACGAATTTGCAGTGATGTTGAACGAAAAGTACAATTTTGTTAGGAAGTTGCGTTAACATGTTTATTATTCAAGAAAGGTTGTATCAAATTATCTTAATGCTTACACTTTGTATTTCATTTAAGAAATTTTATGAAGTGTATATTCAAAAACAAAACATTACCCTTGAACCTTTATCGCAGGGCCTATTTCTGCTACTAAATTATTATGAATGCCTTTTTAGATTAATATCTTCTGAATGTTGTAATTAGTAAATTAGCTTTGTTTGTAAGTAGCACCCTCCCAAAGAGAGTTACTACAAGAGTTTTCCTAAAACTAGATGATCCCAAAAAAAAAATTAGTAAGAACCACAATATATACGGGAATGGATACCCGTCCAAGATGATAACATCAAACTTAAGGAGATCCAGTTACCCATAATAGTGGCAAATGATCGACAAAACATAATTATGAATGTAATGCCAGCTCATAATGGCTAACTTGTGACATGAAAGTCTAAATATAGTTTAGGAATAATCTAAGCATCAACACATAATAATTAAGCTTATATAATCTTAAATGAATCTATTAGTATCATATAGAGGTTATGTATACATAAAAACATCAAAGGAACCGAACAAACGGAAGTCCAGATGGCATAGGCCAAATGGGCGATTCGCCCTTTTCGTTTTTGTTGTGTTTTGAAGTTCCAAACTAAACTAGTTACGTCCATACTTCACATATGGAATTGAATTCTATACAAGGATTCAATACATGCTGAAATATTCCTAGAAAAACTCTTAAAAGATCAAGAAGAAAGGCTAGAACATAGCTAAACAAAATCACGCCAAAAACGAAATGAAAACCCTATATACCTCTTGTGTTCTTGCTTCTAAACCTTGTTCCCTTTGATCCACACCCTTTTTATGCTTGTATAGATAAAATAGAGAAATGACAAGCTTTCTTAGCCATGAAGCACTATCCAAAACTCTAGTTATATGGAGAAAGGAGGACGTCAAAATCTTACCTATGTTGTATGGATCGCATTGATGTGTTCGCTTCTTGATTTTGAGTTGCGGGTGATGGACTTCCTTCAACAACCTAAGAAAATTCTTGGAGAGATATGGAAGCTCTACTTGTGAGTGAATTTGCTGGAAATATGAGGAAAAAGAAGACTAAGTCTTCTATTTATAGTAAGGTTGAAAAGTCAACCACATGTGTGCTTCACCGACCCTTCTTCCGACGCTCACATCTCTTTATCCGGACGTTTTATGAACGAACGTTCAAGAGCATTGGAAACTAAATTCTAAGACCTTAAATTTGGTATATAATATTTCCCCAAAAGACCTTATATAACATATAAAATTAATTCTCATAAAATTTCGTTACAAGGCAAATCCTCAGTCAGTATTTCCGCAACTTAAATCCGATTTTTTCCAAACTTTATAATCTATATCCAAACATCATATATAGTCATATTATGACATTAAATCATTCTTAACAAGTCATTTACGTCAAAAAAGTATGAGGTGTAACAACGTTTATGTAGATGACCTCAGATTGGTGATTTGATGGTTCAAATAGGTTCATATGGTGATTCTGGAATTAGGCATATGTTCGGATTTTGGATTTGGAGGTTCCTTGGGTGTTTTGGATCTAATTGTCGAAATATAAAATTTGAAGGTTTGAAAAGCTTATAATTTTGGCCGGTAGATGATTTTGATGATATTAGGTTCAAATTATTGTTCCAAAAGTTGAAATAGGTTTGTTCTGGCATTTGAGACTTGTGTGCAATGTTTGCTTGTAATCCGGATTGGTTAGGCTTGAATCAGACGCTTGGATTGAAGTTGGAAGTTTTTGAACTTAATGTTAGATCTAAGTTTCAATGATGAAAAATAACATTGTTCTTATTTGTAGGTGTATTCCCTAAGAAAAGTAAGGAATTAACTTATAATGCCTTAAAGAGGATAGACTCAAATTAATCGAAGATCTTGTTGGATAGAAGATCATCTAAGAAAGCAATCCATAAGCTTCAAGGAAGGAAAGCCCAAATTTATAGAAGATCTCTATTCCTGTAAATCCACTTGGATTTCCAATCAAGCCACTCAAGGAAAGATTATATGTCTGAAGATCCGCTAGTCTACCAAATCGTGTCATTAAAGAAAAGAAATCACTCTCCATAATTCAAGGATGAAATGATGGAAGCACCACACTTATTCTTGGACAGAATCATCAACCGAGGTTCATTCCAAGGAGAAATTTCTTTAGTTTGCCAATCTCTCAGGATCTGCACCAATTAAGAATCAAAGCAGATCCCTCAAGTTGTATTTATAGTCAACGGTCAAGGAAAACACACATGCTTTGATCGAACCAACCTCAAGCTCTTTGTTCTACTCTAAACTAGCATTCTAGTCTATAATAGATTTACTGTGCAACTAGTAGAGAGAAATATTAGTGAGTAATTGTATCAAAAACATTGAGAGATTACGTAAGTTCTGAAATCAGTTGGTGGATGCTCAACTTATCAACACACTTGTAAGAATAATTTCAAGGGGCTTTGAAGAAAGAATCCTCTTGCAACCCAGGTGGACTGGACTATGATTCACATTGAATCTGAATCAGTATAAAATATTCGGTGTCATTTATTTTCAGCACTTTACATTCTGTACTTGCTATTTATCCTTGCTTTAATCTCTAGTCGACTAACTAATAGACTAGTAGACTATTTAACAAAAAATAAAAAAGGACGAAATCCCCCCCCCCCCACCGTACTTTCAATTGGTATAAGAGCAGGTCTTACATTTTCATTTTGCTTATCAACTCATGAGAAAAGATCATGTCAAATCAAGTAATTGTCGAAGCTCTATTCCAAGAAGGAACATCACATGAAAGGCCTCTATATTTCAATGGACAATACTTCTCTCTTTGGAAGGTTCGCATGGAAATCTATGCGAAATACTATGATGACAAAGTGCGGCATGTAAATCAAAAAGGGGTCATGACCCAAATCCACCTAGTTGTGATGACACCTAACCCATCCCTCTAGGTAAGCCAAACAATAATTACAAAATTCTAATCTAAATAATAAGTAATCAATCATTGAAATAGCTGAATTTCTATACCTATCCCAAGGATTGGTAGTACAAGTCATGAGCCACTAAGATTTAGATTTATAAAGTCGGTACAAAAATAAATATAATATTCTGCTTGGGACTTATAGAAACAGAGTACGAATCCAAAACTACCAAGGACAAGTAGTAGCTACATCTTGAAAGCAGGTACATCGTCAATGCCAGCTCCCGTCATCCATAATAACTCAGCTCCAAGATCTGCATGCAAGGTGCATAAGAGCATTATGAGTACAACCGATCCCATGTACTCTAAAAGTATCATAACTAACTTAGACTATGGATTCACATATAGTGAAGATGTATACTGTGTCTCATCTCATCAAGTAAGGTAGCATAATAGGGAAGATATGCATAAAGCATCTATACGTTCCAGAACTAGCATCTAGAGAAGATATGCAGAAAAATCATGTATAAATCCAAGGAGTTTGCAAATAGAGAAGATATGCAATGTCAAACCAATGATCAAATTTACCAAAATCCACATCAACTAGGAACCCGTCGGTATCTCACAACCTACATGTACACCATCAAGAAAGAAAACGACAGAGTGACCCTAGGGGGATTAATCCTTATACACACGCTGCACAGTCTACAAACTTACCAATAATAATAACTGATGGACAAATACATGCCACTAATAACAAATACACGGATAACTCATGTGCCAATTATAATAATCGCACGGACAACTCATGTGACATCATATCTCGGACCCCCACAAACAATTCACGTGCTATCAGTCCGGTCCATATCACACAGAAAGCGTACGTACAAAAATACATGTACATGAACAATGGATATCAAATTACATACTCATGGACTGATATAAGTGACATGCTAAGGTGTATTCATGCGTAAAGTGTACTACCATAGCTCAAATTAAGCAGTTTCATCACAAAGATAGCAGTTATCACGCTCAAGCAGGGGATTAACCTATATGTAACCTCTAACATGATCCAATTAGCTCACAAAGTTGAACAAACATAAGAAACATAGCATCATGAGGCTTAGCAATCAATTCAATGCATAACGTGACCTAAGAATGGATAATACCACGGAGCACACACATGGGCTCAACCCCTCACATGTGTGTCACCCATCGCACGTAGCTATCACTAATAACTCAGGGAACTAGTGCCTCAACCAAGTTCAGATAAGATACTTACCTCATACAAGCCAAATCAATACTCTAAAAATGCCTTCATATATGAATCGACCTCCAAAGGCTTGAATCTAGCCAAAAGCAACTCAAAAACATCAAATAATACCATAGGAAATAAACCCAAACGTTAAAGATCGAATGTTTAATCAAATACTCAAAGTCAACCAAAAGGTCAGCTCAAGATTGCACCCTGGATCCTAACAAAACTCACAAATTCTGACAACCCATTTGAAGATGATTCCAACAATAAAAGTTTCATTCAAATCCGACTCCGAAACGATATTCAAAACCCAATTATTCACTTTAGAAGTTTTTTGCCAAAAATCCCCAATTTCTCTTTAAAATCACCAATAAAATGCCAAAAATCAAATATA
Source organism: Nicotiana tabacum (assembly GCF_000715075.1). Classification (NCBI taxonomy): domain Eukaryota; kingdom Viridiplantae; phylum Streptophyta; class Magnoliopsida; order Solanales; family Solanaceae; genus Nicotiana; species Nicotiana tabacum. The sequence goes on from NC_134101.1 coordinate 109,927,560, forward strand.
GAATCATGAATAATAATCAAAACCGAGTTAAGAACACTTACCCAATCCAAATGGGTGAAAATCGCCTCAAACATCGCCCCAATCCGAGCTCCCAATCTCAAAATACTATAAAATGAGTTCCAAATCCAAAAACAACAACTTAAATGCATTGCCGAGTTATATGCATCCCGATTGTGAAGAACAATGTAGTACTTCCCCGAAATAAGCCTTCGCGTTCGCAACATCACCCTCACGAACGCGATGAATAACGTGTGCCAAGACTACACACCACCGCGAACGCGACATACATCAGCTAACTATCACCAATGCAAAGAACAACGCTCAGGTGCAAATTACTCTTCACGAACACGTCTTGCTCACGCGATCGTGAAGTATACTCTCAGGACCAGAAAAATTAGAGAAACCAGCAATCTTCAACAATGGAAAAATGGTTATAAACCACCTTGGAACATACCCTGCGCCCTCGGAACCCTGTCCAAACATTCCAACAAGACCTAAAACATATCGCGAACCTACTCGAGGCCTAAAACCCTACAAAATAATATCAAAATCATGAATCGCACATCAATTCAAGCTTAATGATCTATTTCAACTTTCCCAGCTCCAAACATACGTCGAACACGTCTAAACAACTTAAAATCACCTCAAATTTTGCATAAAAGTTCCAAATGACACAAAGAACCTATTCCAACTCCCAGAATAACAATCCAAACCTGATAACATAAAAGTCCACTCCCAGTCAAACATATGAACTTCCCAAACCATCAAATTGCTAACTTTGGCCAAATAGAGCCCAAACCATCTAGAAATATCCAAATACGAATCTGGACATATGCCTAATTCTAAAATCAACATTTGGACCTATTGAAACCATCAAAGTACGAATCGATTACTATTTATACAAAAGTCAAACCTTGGTCAACTCTTCAACTTTAAACCTTCAAAAATAAAAAAATTCTTCCAAATCAATTCTGAACCCCTCGCACATCGAAATGCAATTCATCATACATCATATGAAGCTACTCAAGACCTCAATCCACTAAACGAAAGGCCAACGTTCAAAATGACCAGTCGGGTCATTACATTCTCTCTCATTTAAACATATATTCATCGTCGAACGTGCCTAGAGTCGCTCCAAAATAATAAAACCAATGTATAAACTTACCATACATATACCCATGAGTGATATTACGTCACCTCAATCCATATAAGCCCACAACCACAACCTAACTAAAGGTTCTTTCTTCAACCTTAGTCCACAAACCTTGGGACCTAACCTCCAACATTTGGAATTCATTATAAGACCCGATTCTCACATTTATACAATGTATAAGTCTAAAAAAGTTGTATCAAGCCATAACTATATTCCTAGGATATATCCACATGACATACCACATAACTTAGATACTCATAGCAATAACTTTCGACCACAATAGCTGCTCATTAACAAATATAGTACAAGTGATACACTTCATATCAAATAAAACCTTGTTCTGAACCTTCTTACACTGCCATGGATGAATGAAACATGTAGACACTCATAACCACTCATTAGATCAACAAGTTGTGGAGCTCTCTCGCCCCCCCAAGAATCATAGCCAAATTATAAGTGTGAGCACGTGATTTTTGCCCTATGAGAACTACTCCTAGAAATTCAAAATAAAACAATTTTCCTTTGTGTGCAATTTTGAGAATTTTTCGTGACGTTTTTGGTTAATTGTTTGAATTTGGCTGGGCATGTTTATTTTGTTTTGATTAACGAAAAAAATATATACAAAAAAAATAGGTTGCATTTGCATTTAGGATTTAATAATTTTAAGTTAATTAGTAAATTACTTATTTTATAAAAATGAAGGAAAAACATAAAAATAATGCACTTTACATTTTAGTGTTTAATTGTGTAATTTGGTATTTAAGTATTTGTGATAATTATCATTTAGAGATAATTAGTATTTTTTAAGTTAATTTGGTTTGTATAATTTTAGGTTTTAAATTCTGAAAATAATCTAGGAAAAGGAAATAAAAGAAGAGAAAAAGGTTGGGCTGTATTTTAATTCCAATTCCAGGCTCAAATCAAATACACCCAATACCCGCCCCAAATCAGCCCAAAACTCGTTCCCCACCCGGTCCGCCCCTACTAGAACCAAACGACATCGTTTGGACATACTTTGATTAGGGTCGTCGATTTAATTTGATCCAATGGACCACAACCTTTTTCATTACCCGACCCATTTGTCCCCGGATCGACCCAATCCCCAACGAAACCAAACGACATCGTTTCTTATAAGAGAATTGATCCAAGCCATTGATCTCACTTGATCGAACGGCTTGGATCCAATCCCCACTTATGTATATAAAGGATCCATACAGACCCACCCACCCCCCAAGCCAAACCCCCATTCACCTCTTCGTCTCTAAAAGACCAAACGAACCCTCCGCCCCTTACCACCGTGCTCCGCCCACCGGAAATCGCCTCATGGCAGTTCCGGTGGTCCAATGACCCCCAATTTCACACCATAGATTCCCCTCAACCTCCCCACCCTAACCCCTCAAACCACTACCTTCGAATCATCCCCGATCTTCTCGAATCTTCAATCAAAGAATCAACCAAAAACCTCATCTTCTCCGATAACTACCAAACTCACACCAGTTGTCCACCTGACCTCCCTCACCCCAAATCCCATACCCGTTTCCCTCGAATCCCTTCGAAACTGGTTGAATTTCAAATCATAGGTGAAGCCCGAGTTTGACCAAAACCCTAAAAACCGACGACGAAGCAAGGATTAAGGCCGAAATGGACCTAGACCATGTTTTTTCATTTGAGAACACATAATCGAGACTTATTTCGGTCCAAATCAAAAGGACGAGGAGCAGTTTTCGTAACAAACCCGCCCGGTGTCTAGGTATTCTTAATTCCCTTTTTCTTTTATTTTTTTCATCTTTAGTTTCATAAAAATTTCCGGTCCTCTCCTCTCCCTGATTCATTTCTATTTTTTTGTGATGAACTACGCCTGTTGATATGTTCAAACTTAGGGATTAGTCCATCACAATGAGTTGAATCGTTTAGTCACGTTGAACTGAATTGATTGATCATTTGAATATCTGGAATTTGTCAATCTCTTTGAGTTCGTCTGGATGGTTATTCTTTTGGTTTCAATTGCAGTCAAAATATGTTTTTCGTCTCATTGGCTTCAGTTCTCTTATCTCCGTAATTGATTGGTTTTGATGTTTGAATGTTGCTGAAACAAGATAGTTAATTGTGTTCTTTGGTTTGCTTCTGTGAGCTTTAAGCTGATGAACCATTAGATTAAGGAAATTGTGAACTTATTAAACTAATGAAATAGTTTAATCAGTAATGGGGGGTTGATGACTGTTTAAAACACTCTTAAGGTCAGAAAACATAAATCATGGGCACCATTTCACAAGGTTTAAGGGAATTGAATAGAAAAATAGGATGCCCATACCCGCGTGGAATTAATAAAGAAAAAGAAGTTTAGTGGGGAACAAAACATACTCTAGTGGAGTTCTAAAGAATATCATGGGCAGAATTAGTTCCTAATTCTGCCTGAGTGCTCTTACGAGCTGGTAGAGTCAGTGTTTGGGTATAAATGGAGGGACTTAGGACAGAGTTTGGGGGGATTTTGGGAGAGAAGGAAGATCAGTCTTTGATCAGTTCAGAGAGTTTCAGAGTTTTGAGAGTTCTTTTAAAAAACAGTCTTAGACAGCATTTTAAAAGGAAGGCATTCAGTTTATTTTAGAGTTCTGGATAGTTTAAGAACAGAAAACCAAAAATATATTGTTTCATTGCATTCATAGGTGTAATTTGAATTCTGGACAGTGATTCTCATTGCTGAAGTGGTTCAGTAGTCCACTGATTAAGTTTTGGTTTAATTCAAACTCTATTGAGCCTGTTCGTTTTGGTATTTGCAGTTGCTATTGGTTTTACAACTTGTTCTGGGTCGTGGTCGAGTTGATTCTGGGTAAAAAAAATTGGTCTCGAACTGTGATGGTTGCTGTTTGAATTCCTGGTTGTTGTTGTCTGCTCTTCTGTTGCTAACTTTTCCTTCTACTCGATTATATTTCCAGGTACCTTGTTGTCTCTAATGCTTTGAAGTTTCATTCGATGTATCTGAACGATTATGAAATCATATGGCGAGGCATTGCTATCATATGAATTTGCTTCTGTATTTCACTATTAGTATAGCTTGTAGTTATAGATTTCAAATACGCATTAGTATCGATTAGAATTTCTGAAACTTGTCTTGTAAATAAACTAGAGAGACTTTGGATTATTGTTTATATCTATACTAGACTGTATGGAGTTACTCAGATTTGCTATAGTTAATTTAGTTAACTGTGACGTTAATGCGAAGGTGAATCTGGATCGTAATATCCGATTACTATAGCTTCCATATTTAGGGTGTTGGGATCACAAACGGGTATAAAATTAGACATGACTAATTGTACGAATAACATGGTATAGTAGCTAATCACCTCAACAAGTTAAGCTTTTCCATGATTGTCCGTGTTAATTCCTAGCATGAACAACAGATTTAAATCTGATAGATACATGAACTCGAGTTGGTAATTTTGGTTAGCATAAGGGCTGGGGTAAAGAATCAGAATAATTGTTCGTTTCGTTGAGTTAGTTCATTAAACTTGATGGTTTAAAACTTTCAGTAAACACTTGTGCACATTGAATTGAAGCATTGTTCAATTTAACGGCTGGGGCTCGACAGCCCCTTTGCATAAAGTGTAAGCTTCAGGGCCGAAATAAATGGCCCAGGCCTGGGTCTGACATGCATATCCGTTTGGGGCCTGGACCCATGTCTGCGATTGGTCCAGTTTGTGCTGGGCCTGGATTATGATTCCCTCACGTAGACTGTTTGAGTTTGCAGGTCTAGATGTAGTATTTCTTAAAAGATAATAATTAGTTAGGTTTTATTTTTATTATTCGAGACAAGTTAAGAAGAAAATTATAGCTTGCTTTAGGATCCTTTTAAAACAAATGAGATGAGCCTCGCCAAATAAAATGCCTAACTTGCGAGGCCTTCTTTCAAGGTTCGTATTAAAATACTTAGATTTTGAGACGGGCCGTTTAGCGAATTTCACGGCCTTCCCCAAAATAATAACGCGTTAGTCTCTTTAGGCGCGTATTTTAATAACATTACCTTCCTAAACTCGGATGCGCATTTATGTGACCCAAATCCGAATCTCAACGATGTTAAAATATGTCAAAAACCATGGGTGCATTTATGTGACGTGGTTCAAGACTTGTTTTAATGACGTTGCAATTTTCCTTTAAAATAAATAAAAAGTGGTTGAAGTTAAAATTTGCACATAGGTTCAACATGTATTAAAATTAGATAAATAAGCCGAATATGATAGTTGAGCGACCGTGCTAGAACCACAGAATTCGGAATGCCTAACACCTTCTCCCGGGTTAACAGAATTCCTTATCCGGATTTCTGGTTCGCGGACTGTAATACAGAGTCAATCTTTTCCTCGATTCGGGATTCAACCGGTGACTTGGGACACCATAAATATCCCAAGTGGCGACTCTGAATTAAATAATAAATCCCGTTTCGATTGTCCTTTAATTGGAAAAACTCCCCTTATACACCCTTCTAGGAGGTGCAGAAAAAAGGAGGTGTGACAGCTCTGGCGACTCTGCTGGGGACGGAACCCATAATCTCTGGTTTAGGGTTCAAGAATTCGAGCTTAGAATAATTGTTATATTTGGCTTTATTTATTGTCTGGTTTTATTTACATGGTTGGGCCTAATGTGCTAAATGTTGCTTTTACCGCTTTGATATTTGGTTGGACTTTATATAAATTGTTATGAAACCCACCTCTCTCTGAGTCTTCTAAATCATCTGGGAAGTGTGCACTTCGTGTGACTTCTTTTCTGTTAGAGTCATATCCCAAATTTAGAACGAGGTTCGGACAAGTTGCAAAGCTGTCGAAGCTTCTGTATTCCCGGTATGCTGCCCCCCCTCGGCTCGAGCTGTCCGCTCGGGTAAGCCAGGTCTAGAACAAACACCCAGGTTCTGAACCTAGAATAACTCAACTTCATGTCGGATCCCTAGTAGGAACGCTTATTTGCATCATGTGCATTTGACTTAGGGGACTCAACACAGGGGTTGGGTCCGTCTAGGACAAGCAACCTGAAATGAAAAAGACCATCATGATGCATCCAACTTATTTTCTGTGCATTTATTTGTTCGAACTTGCATGCTGACCGGCTTCTGAATCTCGGGAATATCAGAAATTTGAAAAAAGGGAGAGAGAGGAAATAGAAGTGTAGAGAGTTAATTACCTATTTTTAGAATAAAACCAATGCCCAAATACTGTCAAAACTCTGCCGGAATTTTGATTTATTCTTTTAAAATTGTTTGTTTTACTCAAAAAGAAAAAATGCGTGAAAAAGAGTCCTTTATTTTAGTTTGTTTTGTTTTCAAAAACGGAGAAGAAAAATAGTTTGTTTGTTTGTTTGTTATAAAAGGAACAAAGGAAAAAGAATCTTGTTTTCAAAAATAGCTAGTTCCTCTGCCCAAACTACGCAGGTTTGATCCTCACCGGATGTGAGATACGTAGGCAACCCTCGTCGGGTCCAACCTCCCCTTTTGCAAAAATAGCCAAAAAATGGCAAATTTTAATTTTCGTCATAAATAAGTCGGGTGATGCCGTTTTTGTCATAAATAGTCGAATGTCCCCAAAAGGGATGCCGGAAGGCCGATTTTGCATAAATAGCCACCTTTGGTCATTTTTAAGATTTCGATTGGTTAATCCACACAGCCTTAAAAGCTTCGTCTTCGAAGCGCTGAAAGGTCGTGTTTGAAAAACCGTGTCTTTTATTTTAAACAAACAAAAATAGTAGTTTTGTTTTGAATCAAATAAATTTACTTTTTTATTAATCACCTTAATAAATGTGCAGGATGAGGACAAACGCAAATGAATCTTTCACCATACTTAATGAGGTCCCCCTCCAGCTCCACATGTGGTGGAATGATCTGGGAGAAGGCAACAAAGAAATAGTGGCTAGAACCCTGGGAGGTCTTGTCAGTCTACTGAATGTCAAGCCAAAGTCGGATGTCATCGAGGCCTTAATATCATTTTGGGACCCGACCCGTAATGTATTTAGCTTTGGGGATTTTGAGCTTACGCCCACGCTGGAGGAAGTCGCGGGTTATGCGGGTCTGAATTGAAATCTGAGGGGTCAATATTTGCTGTCACCAAGACTGGTATCTCCGCACAAATTTTTGGATTTGCTAAACATCAGCCGGAGTGTTCAGAATGATGATTTGTTGGGAGGATATTGCACTCTTCAGTTCCTGTATCAGCATTATGGTAATCCTCGGGGTTTCGAAGAACCAAATCTGAGACTAACCCATGCTGGGAACAGAAGTAAATGGGAAGCAAGACGAACCTTGGCGTTCATAACGACATTCTTGGGAATCGTGATTTGTCCACGAGAAGATAAGAAAATAGAGACAGGTCTCGGGGGGGTGGTTGATGTTGCAATTAAAATGGCAGATAGCACTATAGTTCCCCTGATTTTGTAAGAAATTTACCGAGCATTGACTGTTTGCGGGGAAGGAGGACATTTTTTCCAAGATTGCAATTTATTACTTCAGTTGTGGATGCAAGAACATCTGTGCCACCGGGCGGGGTACATGAACTATGGGCTGACTGGGTTAAGTTGTATCAAAGAATTTGAAAAGCGGGTAAGGGGTATTGCATTTCCTGAGGGTACCGAAGCTTGGCTCATACGACTGAGGTCATTGACTGCCGATCAAATTGAATGGGCATTTGGGTGGTTGCCCATTACCGAGGTGCTATATATGTCAGCAGGGGAGTGTCATATCCTTTTAATGGGTGTTCGGAGTATCCAACTGTATGCTCCCCATCGGGTACTACGCCATCTAGGAAGGTTTCAAGTCATCCCCAAAGATGAAGACTTGAGCAAGAACGACATTGAGTTAAGTTCAAGAGCCGCATTCCCAGAAGATAAAATTCGCAAATTGTGGAACGAATGCCGGTTCCTCGGGCCTAAGACTATGGTCTGAGATCTGGCTAAAGGTTAGGTGGTCCCGAAGTATAATGCGTGGTTTGGGAAAAGGTTCTAGATTGTCCAAAGGCCCGCCAAAAGAGCCCATGTCCAAGAGTTTACTAATGATTCACAAGAGCAATGGGGTTGGTTAGCAAAAGAAGAGAGTTACAGGGCAGAAATAGGCAAGCTGAAGCAACAGATTAGAGACCTGGAATTTGAAAATAGTCTGCAAATTGACGCCGATCAGGGAGAAAAGAACAAATTGGCCCCAGAAAATGAGGCTCTGAAATCCTAAATCCGACAAATGAGGATAGATGCTAACAACCAACAAAGGAGTCGATCGGATGAGCGGTTAATAAAAGGGTTGAAAAAAGAAATCAGTGAGTGCCGGGATGATTTGAAGAAATCTGAGGGTACCATAGCACAACTCCAGGCACAATGGGCAAAAAGAAAAAAAGAGCGCACACAGTACTTACAGCAGGCGAGGAAGGATCATAAAAAGACCATTGCCAGGCTAAAAAGGAAGGTGACCACCCTAGAGAACAAGGCGGCTAAACGAGCCAAGGCTTTTGAAACAGAAAGTGAACACTGCTATGATCTAATGGCCTTGATGGATAAGGAAATATAGCAGTTACAGAAACAACGTCTGCAAGATTCTCGGGTATTGAAGGCTAAAGGGGATCAGATAGAACGCCTACTCCTAGAGAAAGACCAAACTAGGGACAAGATTTTGACTATTGCTCATGCTATTACCAGGAAATGTCGGGTGTGTGAAAACATGACCTGCACTACTTTCTTCTCGGCAGTGATGATATTTGTGAAGCAAATCATGTGTGAATTGGAACAGCTTGAAAGGGGTCTTACACCTAAGCCCGCGGCGAGGCTGAATGACGCCCTGTGGGCACCCAAATAAAAAACTTTAATGTATTCGTAGAGTCTGTTGTCTGTTAGAGTCCGTTGTTCCTTTCGCATCAGGGTCTGTCAGGAGTTCTTGAGTTTGTACTTGGTTTGGTATCGAGTCTGTTATTTTCTTTCCGAAAACGTCTAGTTTGTAATAGAATGTTTATTACTGAAAAATCGAAAATTTCCAAAAATTGTCTCTTTGTTTTTTGCACTTATTTTGACAGAACTACGCACGGTCTGATTCATGCGGGGACATGATACGTAGGCAATCTCTATAGGATTAGACCACCACTAAAAGGGAAAAGGAAAAATAAAGAAGGATAGAATAAAGAAAGTTTAAAAGAAGAGGCACAATTGTGAGAGGCCGGAATGACGCACGCAACCGAAGCAAATGCATGATAGAAACGATTAATTACCTAGGTGCATTGCATCCCAACGTGTAATTGCATATGTGTTAAACTCTAAAAACTAACAAGTTTTCTAGAGAATTCAAGCAGTTAGTTTAATTAGAGGATACTGGCACATTATCATTACCAAACCAGATCGAAGGGACCAATACCGAAAATCATGTCTATCCCAGATGTCGACACTAGTGTTGAGGTAGGGGAGTTGGACGTCAATAAAATGAAAGAGGATATGCTCAAGCTTAAGCAACAAATGGCCGAAATGTACCAGGCCTGGTCCAAAGGGCAATCACCGCCAGCTTACCCTGCTAACCCTGCTTTTACCCTACTATTAGCTCAGTCTCAGGATCATCCCACCACCGATCTAGGTTTTCCCATTTATCAACACTACCATGGCACTACTTCTCATACGCCTCAAGCTCCACCACCAAAATCAATTCCATACCCTCCTCCGCCAATCACCCCTGTCTTTGTGGCATCTCCACCAGCTGCACTCCATAAATCCCCGAGTGAACCTATGTTCCAAGCTTAGGACAACCAGTATTATCCCCCGGAGATTACCTTCAAAGCGCCCGAAACCTATCCATATGATCCACATTCTGACCTACCAGGGAAAGTAGAAAAACCGGCCAGAAATCCTGAACCGGAAGAGATGTTCAGAAAAATGAAAAGCATAGAACAATCCTTCAGGGATATGAGAGGGTTAGGAGGTTAGGTAAGTGTAGCTTACAAAGACTTGTGTTTGTTCCCAAATGTACAACTACCGGTGGGGTTCAAAATGCCCAAATTCGACTTGTACAACGGACACGGTGATCCGGTGGCTCATCTGAGAGGTTTTTGTAGCAAGATGAGGGGAGCAGGCAGAAGAGATGAATTACTGATGGCGTATTTCAGCCAAAGTTTGAGTGGATCGACGTTAGAATGGTACACCAGACAAGATCATAGCAGGTGGTACACATGGGACTATTTGGCGCAAGCATTCGCTTGTCACTTTCAATATAATCTTGAGATCATTCCGGACCGACTATCCCTGACCAAACTAGAAAAGAAGCACAGTTAAAGCTTTAGAGAATATGGTTTCCGGTGGAGGGAGCAAGCAGCAAGGATAGATCCCCCAATGAAAGAGAGCGAGATGGTTGATTACTTTTTGCAGGCTTTGGAGCCGACCTACTTTGGTCATCTATTGTCCGCAATTGGAAAATCTTTTAATGAGGTTGTAAAAATGGGAGGGATGGTCGAGGAGGGGCTTAAGTCCAACAAGATCATGAGTTATTCAGCGATCAAGACAACCACCCAGGCCATTCAAAACGGCACTGGGGGTGTACTTGGGAAAAAGAAGAAAGAAGATGTCACGACTGTTGAGTCCGGAGCCTGGTTCGGATCTAGAGGCCTGTCACCCTACTATAGCCAATCATGACCCTACCACCAAAATTACCCCCACACTTCATATAGCCCTCCACAACACTACTACCCACTGCCAGATCCCTATTTTTCCGTACATCATGCACAAGCCTATACCCAAACCCCGACACACGTACAATGGCGTGCGCCGACTCCACAAAATCCATACCCAGCTCCACAAAACACATATCCACCCCCAAGGGCCTACAGAAATCCCCCCGGGACAGGTTTCCGACCAAACCAAGCCCTCAAGAATGAGAGGTCACAGAAGCAAAAGACTTTCACTCCACTAGGGGAATCATATACCAGTCTTTTCCACAGGGTGAGGTAGTTGGGCATGTTGAATCCAATTGAGCCTAAAATTCCAAATCCTCCCCCTAGAAATCTTGACCACTCGGTGAGTTGTGAGTACTGTTCAGGGGCCCCTAGGCATGATACAGAGAAGTGTTGGAAACTAAAAACAACTGTGCAAGAGCTTATTGATACTCATCGGATCGAGGTTCAAGCCCCAGAAGCACCAAATATCAATCATAATCCACTGCCAGCTCACCATGAGACCCATATGATTGAGTTGGTACACAAAGGAGAGGAGCCTAAGAAACCCTCGCAGACGGTAATGATGATCCGTTCCAGTGAAACCAGTTCAAAGGAGAAGGTAACTAGTGGGAAATCAGTGGTCCAGTTGAAAGGAGTAGACAATAAGCCAGTTGTGGTAGCCGAGAAAGGGTCGTCAAGCTCTGTTGCAGTGAAACCAGAGAAAGCTAAAGTGGTAGTACCAGCGGTTGCAAGTAAATATGTTGTGGTCATGAAGGGTGCTCACACAGAGCCTGTTATTATAAAACCAGTAACTTAGCTTCCAATGATCAACAACAAGGTTGTTCCTTGGAATTATGAACGGGTGACAGTGATTTACAAGAGGAAAGAAATCAAAGAAGAAGTTTGTGAAGCACAAGGTTTGACTCGCTCAGGAAGGTGTTTTACTCCCGAGGAGTTAAAAAGAGCTAAAGATAATTCAACGCCGGTAAAGAAAGCTGTAACTAAAGAAGAGGCAGAGGAATTTTTGAGGAAAATGAAAGTGCATGACTATTCTGTTGTAGAACAGTTGAGGAAAACGCCCGCTCAGATATCATCACTCTCGTTGCTAATCCATTCAGATGAGCACCATCAGTCACTGATGAAAATCCTGAATGAGGCCCATGTTCCCGACAAGATCTCGGTAAACCATCTGGAAAAGATAGCCAACAAGATTTTTGAAGTAAACAGAGTCACTTTTTTCGATGATGAATTGCCGGTAGAGGGTATTGAGCATAACAAAGCCCTTTACCTTATAGTGAAATGCGAGGATTCCGTGGTTACCCGGGTATTGGTTGACAATGGTTCAAGTGCGAACATCTGTCCTCTCTCCACTCTAAGCAATCTGAAAGTAGAAGAGGAGAGGATCCATAAGAACAGTATCTGTGTGCGGGGATTTGACGGCGGAGGCAAAGACTTAGTCGGGGACATAATGTTGGAGTTAACCATAGGTCCAGTAGAATTCACAATGGAATTCCAAGTGCTGGATATAGCTGTTTCCTACAATTTGCTATTAGGGCGACCGTGGATTCACGCAGCTAAAGCAGTGCCATCAACACTCCATCAGATGGTCAAGTTTGAATGGGACAGACAGGAAATAGTGGTGCACGGCGAAGATAATTTATGCGCTCACAACAACACCATTGTGCCATTCATTGAAGTGGAAGATGACAAGGGACCATGGGTCTACCAAGTTTCTGACGCAATGTCAGTCGAGAAAGTTCAAGAGGGGAAATGTATCCCGAATCTGAAGATAAACGCCGCATCAGTCATGGTAGCGTATGAAATGTTGAAGAATGGTTTTGTACTAGGAAAGGGTTTGGGATCAGCATTGCAAGGCATCATACAGCCTGTGTCTCTTCTTGAAAACTTGGGAACATTTGGTCTGGGATTCAAGCCCACAACCGCAGACATAAAAAGAGCCAGGAAATTGAAACAGAGGACATGGGTCCTTCCAAAGCCGGTCCCACGTCTTTCCAGATCACTTGTCAAGTCCGGTACAAGGAGTCGCCCAGTGACAGCAATTCCCAGTTCTGTGATTAATCCTGACAAGGAGTTGATTGAAAGATTTGAGAAGTTGTTTGATAGTGTGAACATGGTGGAAATTGGAGAAGGTTCTAGCAACGCAAAAGTGCAATTTGTCGGGCCAAAAATAAAGCTTAATAATTGGAAGGCTACTCCTCTCCCTACTCGGAAGGAGTCTTGGTAGTTCGCTTTGATTTTCCTTTAAGTTTGTACGGATTATTCCAAGGTTGTAATCCAGATTTAATTTTTTTCAGTCTATTTGAGTGTGCAAACCTTGTTATCTTTTATCATTCAATGAAATACAATTTCCCTTTCTTCATCATTCCTGATGGTTTTTCTTTTGTTTTTGTTTTTCTTTTTATACAGTTCTTTTTACGCTGGTTCTAATGACATGGCATGGATAAGGAATCCTCAGCCCAGTCTTAAAAATCAATCTGACTCTGAAATATTAGTTCAAGAAATAGATTGTGATTACGAATCAGAATGCGAGGATGAGGATGAAGCCTTTGAAGAGATTAGTAAGGAGTTAATTCACTTCGAAGAAAAACCCAAACCCAATCTGAATGACACAGAAGCCGTCAATTTAGGGGACACAGACAATGTCCGAGAGACTAAAATAAGTGTCCACCTCGAGCCAAAAATCCGGGAAGAGTTAATCAAAGCACTCATCGACTACAAAGATGTTTTTGCATGGTCATATGACGACATGCCGGGTTTAAGCACTGATTTAGTAGTCCACAAATTGCCCACTGATCCAGCATTCCCTCCCGTCAAGCAAAAGTTGAGGAAATTCAAAACTGATATGAGTGTGAAGATTAAAGAAGAAGTTACCAAATAGTTGGATGCAAAGGTTATCCGGGTCACCCGATATCTTGTTTGGTTGGCTAATGTCGTGCCTGTACCGAGGAAGGATGGCAAGATCAGAGTATGCGTCGATTACCGCAATCTCAACAAAGCAAGTCCGAAGGATAACTTCCCATTACCCAATATCCACATTTTGATCGATAATTGTGCCAAACGTGAGATTGGATCTTTTGTGGATTGCTATGCCGGGTATCATCAGATTCTAATGGATGAAGAAGATGTAGAAAAGACAGCGTTCATCACGCCATGGGGAACTTATTGCTACCGGGTAATGACATTTGGTTTGAAGAATGTTGGGGCAACTTATATAAGGGCGATGACTACTATATTTCATGATATGATACACAAGGAGATTGAGGTATACGTAGATGATGTAATCATAAAATCAAAACATCAGGCCGACCACGTCTAGGATTTGAGGAAATTCTTCCAGAGGCTTCGCAGGTACAACCTCAAGCTTAACCCCGCCAAGTGTGCATTTGGTGTTCCATCCGGAAAACTGTTGGGATTCATAGTCAGTCGGCGAGGCATCGAGTTGGACCCATCAAAGATCAAAGCCATACAGGAATTTCCCCCTCCGAGGAACAAGACTGAAGTGATGATTCTGTTAGGAAGGTTGAACTACATCAGCAGGTTTATTGCTCAGCTCACGACAACTTGTGAGCCTATTTTCAAGTTGTTGAAGAAGGACGCTGCGATCAAGTGGACTGATGAGTGTCAAGAAGCATTTGATAAGATAAAAGGTTACTTGTCAAACCCACATGTGCTGGTTCCGCCAGAACCAGGGAGACCTCTGATTCTTTACTTGACAGTTTTGGAAAATTTATTTGGCTGTGTACTGGGGCAGCATGACGCCACCGGCAGGAAAGAACAGGCCATCTACTATCTTAGCAAGAAGTTCACGGCTTATGAGGTTAAGTATACTCACCTGGAAAGGACATGTTGCGCCCTAACTTGGGTGGCACAGAAGTTGAAACATTATTTGTCATCCTACACTACTTACCTCATTTCACGCTTGGATCCATTGAAGTATATCTTTCAAAAGCCTATGCCGACATGAAGACTTGCAAAGTGGCAGATTCTGCTCACAGAGTTTGACATAATTTATGTGACTCGAACTGCGATGAAAGCCCAAGAATTGGCCGATCATTTGGCCGAGAACCCGGTTGATGAAGAGTATGAGCCACTAAGGACTTATTTTCCTGATGAAGAGGTGATGCATATTGATGAACTAGAACAGGCCGAAAAACCAGGTTGGAAACTTTTCTTTGATGGCGCTGCTAACATGAAATGAGTGGGAATAGGAGCCGTGTTTATTTCTGAAACAGGACATCACCATCCTGTTACAGCTCAACTTCGTTTTTATTGTACCAACAATATGGCTGAGTACGAAGCATGCATTTTGGGTTTAAGGCTAGCTGCAGACATGGATGTCCAGGAAGTCTTGGTCTTGGGAGACTCGGATCTTCTGGTACATCAAATTCAAGGAAGATGGGAAACACGAAATCTGAAGCTCATACCATACTGACAATGCTTGCATGATCTTTGCCAACGGTTTAGATCAGTGGAGTTAAGGCATATTCCAAGGGTCCATAATGAGGTCGTCGATGCTTTGGCTACCCTAGCGTTAATGCTGCACCATCCGGACAAAGCCTATGTCGATCCTTTGCACATTCAAGTATGAGATCAGCATGCTTACTGCAACATGATTGAAGAAGAATTTGATGGCGAACCGTGGTTCCATGATATCAAGGAATACATCAGAATGGGGATATACCCAGTGCAAGCCACGGGGGATCAAAAGAGAACAATTCGACGGTTGGCAAGTGGATTTTTCTTGAGTGAAGGAGTTTTGTATAAAAGAACACCAGACTTGGGATTGTTAAGATGCATAGATGCTAGACAAGCTACGTCTGTCATGTCCGAAGTACATTCAGGAGTCTGCGGACCACATATGAGCGGATATGTGTTGGCAAAGAAAATTCTCCGAGCAGGTTATTATTGGCTCAGCATAGAGCGAGATTGTATTAGTTTTGTGCGCAAATGTCATCAGTGCCAGATACACGGAGATTTGATTCATTCTCCGCCATCGGAATTGCACACAATGTCAGCGCCATTGCCCTTCGTCGCTTGGGGCATGGATATCATTGGACCAATTGAGCCAGCAGCATCCAACGGGCATAGGTTCATTCTGGTAGACAATGATTATTTCACCAAATGGGTTGAGGCCAAAACTTTCAAGCCTGTGACCAAGAAAGTAGTGGTCGATTTTGTTCACTCAAATATCATCTGTCGATTTGGAATCCCGAAGGTGATCATCACAAATAACAGTGCTAATCTTAACAGCAATTTGATGAAAGAGGTATGTCAACAGTTTAAGATTACACACCGCAATTCTACCCCATATCGTCCCAAGGCAAATAGCAGTTGAGGCAGCCAACAAAAACATAAAGAAGATACTTCGGAAAATGGTAGAAGGTTCTAGGCAGTGGCATGAAAAATTACCATTTGCGTTGTTGGGTTATCGCACTACTGTCCGTACTTCAGTAGGGGCAACTCCTTATTTATTGGTATATGGAACTGAAGCCGTAATACCTGCGGAAGTTGAAATCCCATCCCTTCGGATTGTTGCTAAGGCTGGGATTGATGATGATGAGTGGGTCAAAACCCGTCTCGAGCAGTTGAACTTGATTGATGAAAAAAGATTGGCAACTGTATGTCATGGCCTGTTATATCAAAAGAGAATGGCAAGAGCATACAACAAAAAGGTGCGTCCCCGGAAGTTTGAGGTGGGACAGCAAGTGCTGAAATGCATCCTTCCACATTAGGCTGAGGCAAAAGGCAAGTTCGCCCCGAATTAGCAAGGGCCATTCATTGTAACCAGAGTATTGTCCAATGGTACTTTATGTTTAACAGATATCGAAGGAAAATGCATAGACATGGCTATCAATTCTGATGCAGTAAAAAGATATTATGTATGATTTCTTTGGTATATTGTTGATTGTTTGTATTTGGCATTATTACGAAGATTGAAATGACGAAGGCAATTTGTTCTACCATCTAAACACTTTACCCTTTGTTCCCCTTTTTTAGCCTTATTTATTTCTTTCATACCCCTCTTTTGGAATCAATAACGAAAAGAGAGAAAAATAAAGAAAAAGAGAAAAGAAAAGAAGTGAAAAATATAACAACAAGGAAATTCAGGTGTGAACTACGTTTGACCTGATCCCTGTTAAGGGTGCGTAGGCAGCTTTACGGCTTGGTCATAGTAAAATAAAAGTCAAAAGATCCCCAAGCAAGAAACTGGGGTAGAGGTTGTATTTGTAATAAGAAATGTGATTCCAAAAGTTGTAATTTTAAACCCATGTCAAATTATTTTGAGCCTTTGATACCCTTTCTTTCTAATCCCATCCAAAAGCCCACAATACGGTCCAAAGAAAGACCTTCTAATCAGTTTTTCGAGAGATGACGAGTCGAGCAAACAGAAGTGATTCATATCAGGGTAATACTCCGGTCCAAGTAGGGAAATTAATGAAAATGAGAGAGTCTTATTGGTGAAAACCTTCACAGGCACCATAAGGCGACAGAAGTTGAGAGAAATAGAATGAGAGAGTCTTATCGGTGAAAACCTTCACAGGCACCATAAGGCGATGAGAGTTGAGAGAAACGAGAGAGTCTTATTAGTGAAAACCCCTCGAAGGGCACTATAAGGCGACAAGGAATTAAAAGGGGGCAAACGAGATAAGCTTGATGGAAAGGATCCGTTGAGACATCAAGCAGAATAAAGATGTTGTTTCGGCAAAAGAAGATGGGTTGCGGGACCTTTGGAATGCAAAGTAGGGACATTAGAAAGATTGATTGATGTAAATAGACTGGGTTGATTGATCTAAAAATGCACGACATGACCATTGGGATCGGTTATACCATTCAGATAAGTCATTTTCTCTTCAAACAATCGTTCAGAAAGATTTTTCTTGTTCTATCTTTCGAAGTCATCATTTTCCATTTCTTTTTTATCAATAGTAGTTTGTTTTTAAGAAGGATTTTCAGAGCTAACTACCAGTTGCCAATATGGTGCAAGGTAAATGGGGATAAGACATGCGAGGATAATGTGGTGGGACGAGAAAGACGTTGTTGTAAGACCAAATGATGGATTGGTCCAAAATTTCGAGACAGTGTGGAGCAAAGGTGGAAAACAACGGTTGAGAAGTTGGTGAATACAGAATCATCAAGAAGGTCAGAAGTTATCGGCCAAGTTTCAAGATGGTCGAACGACGCAGAGCATGGAAAAGAGCGAAAGGGAAAACCGTCCCCAGCAGGAGCATCCCCACGTTTTAAACTAACAAATTCTCTTTGATTTTATGTAGAGACTGGAAATGTTATTGAGGACAGAAAGACAGGCCACAAGAAAGATCGTAAAACTGGGGCAAAAAATTTTCTTTCATTTTGAAAATTTTCTGGAAGCCAGGTACCCACTTGGGGAAGAAGGAATATAACACAAGTTTGGAGAAAAGTGGCATCCCCAGCAGTTTTCGGAAGAAGTCAAAACAAGTTTTAAAGAAAGCAATTTCGGGAGAAAGATAACACAAGTCTTAAGGGAAGTAGTTCCAGAGGAAGGAAAACACCAGCTTTAAGGGAAGTAGTCTTTCAAGGAGGAAAATAGCATATATTTTGAATGAAACACCGGAGTTATCCCCGGTAGTTTCAGAGGAATGAAACACCAGTTTTGGGGAAGCAGTTCTGAAAGAAGAAAATTCAAGTTAGAAATGGTTCAGGAGGCAGGAAGGAACAATGGCAATAGAATGCATTTTTAAGTCATAATTGAAGTCAGGAGCCCGCCTGGAGAATGGAGGTTGTTATATTTTTTTTTGAGTTGTAGTTGAAGTCAGGAGCCCGCCTGGAGAATGGAGGTATTATCTTCAAATTGTTTATTGAAGTCAGGAGCCCGCCTGGAGAATGGAGGTTGTTATATTTTAAGAAGTTAGTCGAAGTCAGGAGCCCGCCTGGAGAATGGAGATATTATCTTTTTAAGTCATAATAGAAGTCAGGAGCCGCCCTGGAGAATGGAGGTGTTATATTTTTAAGAAGTTGTTGAAGTCAGGAGCCCGCCTGGAGAATGGAGGTTGTTATATTTTCAAGTTGTAGTTGAAGTGAGGAGCCCGCCTGGATAATGGAGGTATTATCTTTTTAAGTCATAATAGAAGTCAGGAGCCCGCCTGGAGAATGAAGGTGTTATATTTTTAAGAAGTTGTTGAAGTCAGGAGCCCGCATGGAGAATGGAGGTTGTTATACGTTCAAGTTGTAGTCGAAGTCAGGAGCCCGCCTGGAGAATGGAGGTATAATCTTTAAATTGTTTATTGAAGTCAGGGACCCGCCTGGAGAATGGAGGTATTATCTTTTTAAGTCGTAGTAGAAGTCAGGAGCCCGCCCGGAGGGCGGAGGGTTACAACAAAAATCTCCAGCATAAACTCAAGTGCAGAAGTCAAAAGAGAGGCAACAATGGTCAAAGAAAGATAATTCGCGTGAGAAACAATTCAAATTTCACAAGAAAGAAAGAAACATCAGAGGAAACACAAGCCAACAAGAAAGCAAGGCAACGAGAGCAAGTTTGAAGATCTAGATAAGATTTTGTAATTCCTAGTTTAGTCTAGCTTCTTGTTTTCTTTTAGCATGGTGTAATAAGGAGGTCAGTAAGCAGGTGTCAGCAGCAGCAATAGCAATAACAACAAAACCACAGCTTCATGGTAGTCTCAGCTACCGAAACTTCCCGAACTACATTGACATGATTCCCTTTTAGCCAGGGATATGTAGGAAACCTTCGAAGCAGAGGTTCGGTCAACTCTATTTCAAAATATATGCTTCACACGGAGTATCCCAATGGGCAAAAATCGCTCGTATCCGCTCACTTTATCTTTGCACGAAAACCCCTAGCGTTTTCGGACAAAGAGGGGCAGCTGTGAGCACGTGAGTTTTGCCCTATGAGAACTACTCCCAGAAATTCAAAATAAAACAATTTTCCTTTGTGTGCAATTTTGAGAATTTTTCGTGACGTTTTTGGTTAATTGTTTGTATTTGGCTGGGCATGTTTATTTTGTTTTGATTAATGAAAAAAATATATACAAAAAAAAAATAGGTTGCATTTGCATTTAGGATTTAATAATTTTAAGTTAATTAGTAAATTACTTATTTTATAAAAATGAAGGAAAACATAAAAATAATGCACTTTGCATTTTAGTGTTTAATTGTGTAATTTGGTATTTAAGTATTTGTGATAATTATCATTTAGAGATAATTAGTATTTTTTAAGTTAATTTGGTTTGTATAATTTTAGGTTTTAAATTCTGAAAATAATCTAGGAAAAGGAAATAAAAGAAGAGAAAAAGGTTGGGTTGTATTTTAATTCCAATTCCAGTCCCAAATCAAATACACCCAATACCCGCCCCAAATCAGCCCAAAACCCGTTCCCCACCCGGTCCGCCCCTACTAGAACCAAACGACGTCGTTTGGACATACTTTGATTAGGGCCGTCGATTTAATTTGATCCAACGGACCACAGCCTTTTTCATTACCCGACCCATTTGTCCCCGGATCGACCCAATCCCCAACGAAACCAAACGACATCGTTTCCTACAAGAGAATTGATCCAAGCCATTGATCTCACTTGATCGAACGGCTTGGATCCAATCCCCACTTATGTATATAAGGGATCCATACAGACCCGCCCCACCCCCCAAGCCAAACCCCCCTTCACCTCTTCGTCTCTAAAAGACCAAACGAACCCTCCGCCCCTTACCACCGTGCTTCGCCCACCGGAAATCGCCTCACGGCGGTTCCGGTGGTCCAATGACCCCCAATTTCATACCATAGCTTCCCCTCAACCTCCCCACCCTAACCCCTTAAACCACTACCTTCGTATCATCCCCAATCTTCTCGAATCTTCAATCAAAGAATCAACCAAAAACCTCACCTTCTCCGATAACTACCAAACTCACACCAGTTGTCCACCTGACCTCCCTCACCCCAAATCCCATACCCGTTTCCCTCGAATCCCTTCGAAACTGGTCGAATTTCAAATCAGAGGTGAAGCCCGAGTTTGACGAAACCCTAAAAACAGACGACGAAGCAATAATTAAGGCCGAAATGGACCTCGACCATGTGTTTTCATATGAGAACACATAATCGAGACTCATTTCGGTCCAAATCAAAAGGACGAGGAGCAGTTTTCGTAACAAACCCGCCCGGTGTCTAGGTATTCTTAATTCCCTTTTTCTTTTATTTTTTTCATCTTTAGTTTCGTTAAATTTCCGGTCCTCTCCTCCCCCTACTTCATTTCTATTTTTCTGTGATGAACTATGCCTGTTGATATGTTCAAACTTAGAGATTAGTCCATCGCAATGAGTTGAATCGTTTAGTAACGTTGAACTGAATTGATTGATCATTTGAATATCTGGAATTTGTCAATCTCTTTGAGTTCGTCGGGATGGTTATTCTTTTGGTTTCAATTGCAGTCAAAATATGTTTTTCGCCTCATTGGCTTCAGTTCTCTTATCTCCGTAATTGATTGGTTTTGATGTTTGAATGTTGCTGAAACAAGATAGTTAATTGTGTTCTTTGGTTTGCTTCTGTGAGCTTTAAGCTGATGAACCATTAGATTAAGGAAATTGTGAACTGATTAAACTAATGAAATAGTTTAATCAGTAATGGGGGGTTGATGACTGTTTAAAACACTCTTAAGGTCAGAAAACATAAATCATGGGCACCATTTCACAAGGTTTAAGGGAATTGAATAGAAAAATAGGCTGCCCATACCTGCGTGGAATTAATAAAGAAAAAGAAGTTTAGTGGGGAACAAAACATACTCTAGTGGAGTTCTAAAGAATATCATGGGCAGAATTAGTTTCTTAATTCTGCCTGAGTGCTCTTACGATCTGGTAGAGTCAGTGTTTGGGTATAAATGGAGGGACTTAGGACAGAGTTAGGGGGGATTTTGGGAGAGAAGGAAGATCAGTCTTTGATCAGTTCAGAGAGTTTCAGAGTTTTGAGAGTTCTTTTAAAAAACAGTCTTAGACAGCATTTTAAAAGGAATGCATTTAGTTTTTTTTTAGAGTTCTGGAGAGTTTAAGAATAGAAAACAAAAAATATATTGTTTCATTGCATTCATAGGTGTAATTCGAATTCTGGATAGTGATTCTCATTGCTGAAGTGGTTCAGTAGTCTACTGATTAAGTTTTGGTTTAATTCAAACTCTATTGAGCCTGTTCGTTTTGGTATTTGCTGTTGCTATTGGTTTTACAACTTGTTCTGGGCCGTGGTCGAGTTGATTCTGGGTAAAAAAAAATTGTCTCGAATTGTGATGGTTGCTATTTGAATTCCTGGTTGCTGTTGTCTGCTCTTCTGTTGCTAATTTTTCCTTCTACTCGATTATATTTCCATGTACCTTGTTGTCTCTAATGCTTTGAAGTTTCATTCGATGTATCTGAACGATTATGAAATTATATGGCGAGGCATTGCTATCATATGAATTTTCTTCTGTATTTCACTATTAGTATAGCTTGTAGTTATAGATTTCAAATACGCATTAGTATCGATTAGAATTTCTGAAACTTGTCTTGTAATTAAACTAGAGAGACTTTGGATTATTGTTTATATCTGTACTGGACTGGATCTGGATCGTAATAGCCGATTACTATAGCTTCCATATTTAGGGTGCCGGGATCACAAACGGGTATAAAATTAGACATGACTAATTGTACGAATAACATGGTATAGTAGCTAATCACCTCAACATGTTAAGCTTTTCCATGATTGTCCGTGTTAATTCCTAGCATGAACAACAGCTTTAAATCTGATAGATACATGAACTCGAGTTGGAAATTTTAGTTAGCATAAGGGCTGGGGTAAAGAATCAGAATAATTGTTCGTTTCGTTGACTTAGTTCATTAAACTTGATGGTTTAGAACTTTCAGTGAACACTTGTGCACATTGAATTGAAGCATTGTTCAATTTAACGGCTGGGGCTCGACAGCCCCTTTGCATAAAGTGTAAGCTTCAGGGCCAAAATAAATGGCCCAGGCTTGGGTCTGACATGCATATCTGTTTGGGGCCTGGACCCATGTCTGCGATTGGTCCAGCTTGTGCTGGGCCTGGATTATGATTCCCTCGCGTAGACTGTTTGGAGTTTGCAGGTCTAGATGTAGTATTTCTTAAAATATAATAATTAGTTAGGTTTTATTTTTATTATTAGAGACAAGTTAAGAAGAAAATTATAGCTTGCTTTAGGATACCCTTTTAAAACAAATGAGATGAGCCTCGCCAAATAAAATTCCTAACTTGCGAGGCCTTCTTTCAAGGTTCGTATTAAAATACTTAGATTTCGAGACGGGCCGTTTAGCGAATTTCACGGCCTTTCCCAAAATAATAACACGTTAGTCTCTTTAGGCGCGTATTTTAATAACATTACCTTCCTAAACTCGGGTGCGCATTTATGTGACCCAAATCCGAATCTCAACGATGTTAAAATATGTCAAAAAACCACGGGT
Source organism: Nicotiana tabacum (assembly GCF_000715075.1). NCBI lineage: Eukaryota > Viridiplantae > Streptophyta > Magnoliopsida > Solanales > Solanaceae > Nicotiana > Nicotiana tabacum. The sequence continues at coordinate 109,950,821 of NC_134101.1, forward strand.
GCATTTATGTGACGTGGTTCAAGACTTGTTTTAATGACGTTGCAATTTACCTTTAAAATAAACAAAAAGCGGTTGAAGTTAAAATTTGCACATAGGTTCAACATGTATTAAAATCAGATAAATAAGCCGAATATAACAGTTGAGCGATCGTGCTAGAACCACGGAACTCGGGAAGGCCTAACACCTTCTCCCGGGTTAACAGAATTCCTTATCCGGATTTCTGGTTCGCGGACTGTAATACAGAGTCAATCTTTTCCTCGATTCGGGATTCAATCGGTGACTTGGGACACCATAAATCTTCCCAGTGGTGACTCCGAATTAAATAATAAATCCCGTTTCGATTGTCCTTTAATTGAAAAAACTCCCCTTATACACCCTTCTAGGGGGTGCAGAAAAAAGGAGGTGTGACAATGCTAGTTTAAATTTTCTCATACATGTGTGGATCTACTTACTGGAGTTTGAGCATGACAGATATCACAGGATCACTGCATTCAGGAGCTGCTCGAGGAGCCATATTATGTTTTTGAGTCAATTGTTTACTTACCACTCTGTTTCCCCTATTTCTGCTTTTATTGCCTTTTTTAGCGGTATTTTGTGTTGTCGGGTTGGTTGGCTCGGTTTCAGAGAGTTTTTGGTAAGGTTTGGGTCACTTAGTCTCTTTTGAGTAAGCTTAAGTTGGAAAAGTCAACCGGATATTGACTTATGTGCTAAAGGGCTCGGATGTGAGTTCCAATGGTTCAGATAGCTTCGAGAGGTGATTTGGGACTTAGGAGCATGATTGGAATATGTTTTGGAGGTAAAGAGTAGTTAGGCTTGAATTGGCAAAATTGGAATTTCGGCGTTTTCTGGTTGCTAGGTGAGATTTTGATATAGGGGTCCGAATGGAATTCTGGGAGTTGCAGTAGTTCCATTGTGTCATTTGGAATGCGTGTGCAAAATTTCAGGTCATTCGGATGTGGTTTGATAGATTTTTTAATTAAAAGCGTAATTCGGAAGATTTTGGAACCCTAGGCTTGAATCTGATGTGTTTTGGTTGATTCAATGTTGTTTGAGGTGTTTTGAAGATTGGTATAAGTTTGGATAGTGGTATAGGTTTTTTTTGTGCTTTTGGTTGAGGTCCCAGGGGCTTCGGGGTGATTTTGGATGGTTGGCGGAATATTTGAGTTGGGTTTTGGTAGCTGAAGTTTTTCCCATTGCTCTCATAAACTCACCAGCGGCTAGGGGATCACAGGTGCGGTCTCACAGAAGCGAAGCTGGAGTCGCAGATGCAGCCAAGGAGAGTGTCAGGTGGAACCGCACAAGCATTTGAGGAAGCGCACCTACAATAGCGTAGGTGCAGGATTTGCATCGCAGATGCGGCGCCTGGGTTTTTAAGTGGGGACCGCAGATGCAGTGTCTTGGGCCGCAGAAGTGTTAATGGGGCTGCAGGTGCAGAATCCCTGGGCCAGAAAGTATAAAAGGCTTCCTTTGCGATTTTTGAGTTGTTCTTCACCTTATTCGGTTTTAAGCTTAGGGAAGCTATTTTAAAGAGGGATTCAAGGGATAACGCTTGGAAGTAAGATCTTTGAACCTAATAATCGATCCTATGGCATTATTTCACTAATTTGGCCTAATATTAATGGAATTTAAGGGTTAAAAATTGGAGGCTAGGGCTTGGCATTGGAGACCTTGACTTGTGGATTTGATTTGTGGTCGGATTTTAGTACTGTTGATATGTATGAACTCGTGGGGAGACAATGAGTCTATTGATGTAAATGTTATCAAATTCTAAGACGTGGGCTCGAGGGTCGGGTTTTGGTTAATTTCGGGATTTGCGTGATATTTTGATTCCTTTCGAGTGGGCTTTGTTCCCTTAGCATATTTTGATGGTTTTGCACTGATTTTGGTTAGATTTGGAGAATTCGGAGGCTGATTTGACAGGCAAAGGCATCGCGGGCTAGAGTTTGGACCGTATTAAGTTGAGTAATGATTTTAAATGTTGTCCTGAGGGTATGAAACCCCGAATTTCACATCGTTGTGCTATGTCATGGTGACACACACGCTAGATGCCGAGTGTGGGGTCGTGCACCATTGGGGGATTGTGATTTAGTCCATCCCACATGACTGTTTTACTGTGTATTTGATTGAAAACTATATGTTATTATCATGTTTTGGGTTGAATGCCATATTTGGGCCTCGTGCCAACTATTTGGACCCTTAGGGGATTTTTATTGTTATTTCCCCACTGTTTTGATTTTATATCTGTACTCAGTCATGCTATATTATACTATTTTCATAACTCGGTCATGTTTACTCTGTTTTAACACTTTAAATGATATTTTAGGCTGAGCATCATGTTTTACTATGTCTGAGTGGCTTTTAGAGATTTATGACTAAGTAGCGCCGAGGGCTTGTGTTGTGAGGATTATTTTGGGATCGAGTTGTATGCCACAGCGGTGTTGTACTGATTATGATTTTGAGGCCGAGGGCCTTAGTTGTACTCCACAAGGTGGCTTGATATAAGGCCGAGAGCCTATTGATTATGCCACGAGATGGCTTGATATTGCGCTTGGGCCATGGGGCCCCTCCCGGAGTCTATACACCCCCAGTAAGAGCGGGTACCTATTGTGATATAAGATATAGCCCGAGGGGCTGGTGTTGTTCCATGTTATTGCCCGAGGGGCTGATTCTGTTATTGTGCCTGAGGGGCTGATTTTATGTGTTTATTTTTTTTCTCGTTGCTTCTCATTACTTGTTTAACTATTAAAAAGGTGTTTTAAAGAAGCTTATACTGAACTAAGGTGTTTTTACAAGGTTTCACTGTTTTACTGGTTTTACTCTCTTTCTATAGCATGATGTTGTGTTTTACGTGATTTCTTATCGCTCAGTCTTCATTTATTGTTATTACTCACTGAGTTGGAGTACTCACTTTACTCTCTGCACCCTGTATGCAAATTCAGGATCTTCAGGTCCTGCCAGTGAGGGTTGATTGCTCCCAGCAGGCCATTCGGAGTCCACTAGGTAGCTGCTCAGTGTTCGCAGCCCAGTGCTTCTCCCTCATATCTTTACTTTCCTTGTACTAGCTCTATAATAGATTGTATCAACTCCTTCATACTCTTAGACACATGTTTAGATACTCATGACTGGTGACACCCTGATGTCAGGCTGTGTTTGTTCCGCAAATTGTACTATTTCACTATTTCTTTTAGTATTTAATCATGTTAATGACTTAAATTATGCAATTTTAATTGTTTAAAATGAATTGGGTGTTGTGTCGGCTAGCCTTGTCTTCATGAGAGGTGCAATCATGACCGGGTCCGGGTTTATGATCGTGACAAGTTGGTATTAGAGCCTAGGTTACATAGGTCCCACGAGTCATGAGAAGGTTTAGTAGGTCTCGCAAATCGGTATGGAGACGTTTTTACTTATCCTCGAGAGGCTGTAGAACCTTTAGGAAAAACTTCATATTCTTAAAATTCTTGTCGTGCAAATCTATTGATCCGAGTACTAAACTTTTGTTATTCTATTCTCTCACAGATGGTAAGGACGTGTGCTACCGGTCAGTATGGACGACCACCATTACCACCAGATGTGGCCACTAGAGGCCGAGGATGCGGTCAAGGCCGTGGTAGGGGAAGGGGTATGGCCTGCAACAGCTAGAGCAGCACCTGCAGATCCACCAGTCGCCCCAGTTCAGGATCAGGTTCCGGTTTTGGAAGCTCCAGCAGCACTAGCTAAGGCACCAGCTGTGCTCATTGTGATTCCGGGTCTTGAGGAGGCCTTGGCTTATATTCTATCAGCACGCAATGGCCTAGCTCAGGCGGTCTTAGTTACTACAACCGCAGCTACTTTCTCTGGCCGGGGGAGGCACTCAGACTCCCGCCGCTCGCACACCTGAGCAGGTCGTGCAGGGACTTCAGACACCGGGGGCACATCCAACCCAGGCGGTTGCAGCTGCTCAGGACAATGTAGCTCCTGCCATGCCAGAGGACGAGCAGTGCAGGTTGGAGAGGTTTGGTAGACTTCAGCCTCTGACTTTCAGTGGTGCAGAGGGCGAGGATGCCTAGGATTTCTTGGACATGTGTCAAAGGATTCTTCATACAAAGGGTATTCTGGAAACCAGCAGGGTCGCTTTCACTACTTTTCAGTTTTCTAGAGCCGCCTTCACTTGGTGGGAGGCTTATAAGAGGCGTAGGGTTGTTGGTGCAGCACCCCTTACCTAGCAGCAGTTCTCCGTTCTCTTTTTGGAGAAGTATGTGCCACAGTCTCGCAGAGATGAGCTGCGCAGGCAGTTCAAGTGGTTGCGTCAGGGAGAGATGACTTTGAAGCAGTATGAGATGAGGTTCTCAGAGTTAGCTCGTCATGCTATTTGGTTGGTTCCGACAGATAGAGAGAGGATTAGGAGGTTTGTTGATGGCCTCACATATCAGCTTCGTATTCTCATGACCAGGGAGAGGGTGTTTGGTGCTACTTTTGAGGAGGTTGTTGACATTGACCGTGAGATTGAGTCAGTTCGTCACCAGAAGCGGGATGAGAGGGAGGCCAAGAGGCCTCGGGGATCTGGTAGTTATGGTGGTGCTCCTTCGAGAGGTCAGTTTCAGCATGGCAGAGGCCGTCCACTCAGGCATGCTCAACCAACTCTCCCAGGTTATCGTGGGGCGTCATCGAGTCATGGTTCTCACAGTTCTCAACAGGTTCAGTCATCACTCAGTGCCCTTCCATCTCAGAGTTCGTCCCGTGCTCCATCAATTCAGGGCTCTTCTGCTAGGTACATCTGCTAGTCATTCCGGTGCTAGGGCTTCCCTTCAGTCCCCATCTCCAGCACCCGGGAGTTGCTATGAGTGTGGAGAGATGGGTCATATGTGGAGGAAGTGTCCTCGTCGTCTTGTGGGTTCATCTCAGCAGAGGAGTCAGCCATCGGTTTCAGTGCCAGTTAGTTCACCACCACCCACCCAGCCAGCTATGGGTGGAGGTCAGTCAGCTAGGGGTCGCCCTAGAGGAGGAGGTCGATCAGGTGGCGGTCAGGCCCGTTTCTATGCACTTCCAGCTAGACCCAATGTTATTGCTTCAAACGCCGTGATCACATGTATTGTCTCAGTCTGCCACAGAGTTTCCTCTATATTATTTGATCACTGTTCCACTTATTCTTATGTGTCATCATACTTTACTCATTATTTGGATATTCCCCATAAGTCTCTTATTTCATCTGTTCATGTATCTACTTCGGTGGGCGATACTGTTGTTGTAGACCGTGTGTACTGGTCGTGTGTGGTGACTATTGGGGGTTTGGAGACCCAAGTGGATCTTTTTTTGTTATGTATGGTGGACTTCGATGTCATATTGGGCATGGATTGGCTATCTCCGTGTCGTGCTATTTTGGACTGTCATGCTAAGACAGTGACATTGGCTATGCTGGGTCTGCCACAGATTAAGTGGCAAGGTTCGACTGATTATGTTCCCAGTAGGGTAATTTCATTCTTGAAGACCCGGCGTATGGTTGGGAACGGTTGTCTTTCATATCTAGCCTTTATGAGGGATATTGGTGCAGAGAATCCTAGTATTGATTCTAATCCTGTTATGAGGGAGTTTCTTGATGTGTTTCCTGCAGACCTGTCGGGCATGCCACCGGACAGGGATATTGATTTTGAAATTGATTTGGTGTCGGGCACTCAGCCCATTTCTATTCCACCGTATCATATGACACTAGTGGAGCTGAAAGAGTTAAAGGAGCAGTTTTAGGAACTCCTTGATAAGGGGTTCATTCGGCCTAGTGTGTCGTCTTGGGGTGCACCTGTTTTATTTGTGAAGAAGAAGGATGGCACTATGAGGATGTGCATTGATTATAGGCAGTTGAACAAAGTAACAATCAAGAACAAATATCCTTTGCCTCATATCGATGATTTGTTTGACAAGCTTTAGGGAGCGAGAGTGTTCTCCAAGATTGATCTCCATTCAGGTTATCACCAGTTAAAGATCAGGGACTCGGATATTCTTAAGACGACTTTCAGGACCCGATATGGTCATTATTAGTTCTTGGTGATGTCTTTTGGGCTGACCAATGCCCCAGTAGTGTTCATACATTTGATGAAAACCGTGTTCCGGTCTTATCTCGACTCATTTGTCATAGTCTTCATTAATGATATTCTGGTGTACTCGCGTAGTCAAGAGGAGCACGCGGAGCATTTAAGAGTTGTCTTGCAGAGATTATGGGAGGAGAAGCTTTATGCAAGTTCTTCAAGTATGGGTTTTGGCTTAGTTCAGTGGAATTCTTAGGGCACGTGGTGTCCAGTGAGGGTATTCAGGTTGATCCGAAGAAGATAGTGGCAGTTCAAAGTTGGCCCAGACCGTCCTCAGCCACAGAGATTCGCAGCTTTCTTGGTTTGGCAGTTTATTACTGCCGGTTTGTTCAGGGATTTTCATCTATCGCATCGCCCTTGACCACAATGACTCAGAAGAGTGCTCTATTCAGGTGATTGGATGAGTGTGAGGAGAGCTTTCAGAAGCTCAAGACAGCCTTGACCACAGGTCCAGTGTTAGTTTTGCCATCAGCTTCAGGTTCATATACCGTGTATTGTGATGCTTCAAGAGTTGGTATTGGGTGTGTATTGATGCAAGAGGGTAGAGTTATTACTTATGCTTCTTGTCAGTTGAAGCCCCATGAGAAGAACTACCCTGTTCATGATTTGGAGTTAGCTTCCATTGTTCACGCGTTGAAGATTTGGAGCCATTATTTTATGGTGTGTCTTGTGAGGTCACCATGGACTTCTAGAGTGGAAGTGGGAGTGGATCACCATGGACTTTGTAGTTGGGCTCCCATGGACTTTGAAGAAGTTCGATGCTATTTGGGTGATTGTGGATCGACCGACCAAGTCCGCGCACTTCATTCCTGTGTGTACTACCTATTCTTCAGAGCGGTTGGCAGAGAACTATATTCAGGAGATTATTCGTTTGCATGGTGTCCTGATTTCCATCATTTCAGATAGGGGCACTTAGTTTACTTCACAGTTTTGGAGGTCTGCGCAGCGAGAGTTGGGTACTCAGGTGGAGTTGAGCACATCTTTTCACCCTCAGACGGATGGGCAGTCCGAGCGCACTATTCAGATATTGGAGGACATGTTGCGTGCTCGTGTCATTGATTTCGGAGGGTCATGGGATCAGTTTCTACCGCTCACAGAGTTTGCTTATAACAATATCTACTAATCGAGAACTCAGATGGCTCCATATGAGGCTTTGTATGGGAAGCGATGTAGATCTCCAGTTGGTTGGTTTGAGCCGTGTGAGGCTAGGTTATTTGGGACAGACTTGGTGCAAGATGCTTTAGAAAAGGTGAAGGTAATTCAAGAGAGGCTTTGTACAGCATAGTCGAGAGAAAAGAGTTATGCTGACAGGAAGGTTCGGGATGTGTCCTACATGGTTGGTGAGAAGGTTCTATTGAAGGTTTTGCCCATGAAGAGTGTTATGAGATTTGGGAAAAAAGGTAAATTGAGTCCTAGGTTCATTGGGCCTTTTGAGGTACTTCGGAGGATTGGGGAGGTGGCTTATGAGCTTGCTTTGCCACCCAGCTTGTCGAGTGTGCATCCATTATTTCATGTTTCTATGCTCCGGAAGTATATTGGGGATCCGTCTCATGTTCTGGATTTCAGCACAGTTCAGTTAGATGATGATTTGACTTATGATGTGGAGCCAGTATGTATTTTGGGGTGTTAGGTTCGAAAGTTGAGATCAAAGGATATACATTTAGTGAAAGTGCAGTGGAGAGGTCGGCCCGTAGAGGAGACTACCTGGGATACCGAGCAGGAGATGCAGAGTAGATATCTTCACCTGTTTGAGGCTTCAGGTATGTTTCTTGACTCGTTCGAGCACAAACGTTTGTGTAAGAGGGGGAGGATGTAACGACCCGGCCGGCCGTTTCATGAGTTACCTCTCCGTTTCCCCCATTTCTACTTCTTATTGCCTTCTTCAGTGGTATTTTGTGTTGTCGGGTTGGTTGGCTCGGGTTCGGAGAGGTTTTGGTAAGGTTTGGGTCACTTAGTCTCTTTTGAGTAAGCTTAAGTTGGAAAAGTCAACCGGATGTTGACTTATGTATTAAAGGGCCCGGATGTAAGTTCCGATGGTTCGGATAGCTTTGGGAGGTAGTTTGGGACTTAGGAGCATGATCGGAATGTGTTTTGGAGGTACAGAGTAGAATTAGGTTTGAATTGGCGAAATTGGAATTTTGGCATTTTCCGGTTGATAGGTGAAATTTTGATGTAGGGGTTGGAATGGAATTTCGGAACTTACAGTAGTTCTGTTGTGTCATTTGGGATACGTGTGCAAAATTTTAGGTCATTCAGACATGGTTTGATAGACTTTTTGATCAAAAGCGTACTTCGGAATATTTTGGAACCTTAGGCTTGAATCCGTTGTGTTTTGGTTGATTCGATGTTGTTTGAGGTGTTTTGAAGATTGATAAAAGTTTGGATAGTGGTACAGGTCTTGTTGGTGCTTTTGGTTGAGGTCCTGGGTGCCTCCGGGTGATTTCGGATGGTTGGCAGAAGATTTGAGTTGGGTTTTGGCAGCTGAAGTTTTTTCCATTGTTTTCATAACCGCACCTGCGGCTAGGGGACCGCAGGTGCGGTCTCGCATAAGTGAAGCTGGAGTCGCATATACAGCCAAGGAGAGTGTCAGCTGGATTTGCATAAGCGTTTGAGGAAGCACACCTGCGATAAGCAGGTGTGGGATTTGCATCGCAGATGTGGTGTCTTGGGCCGTAGAAGTGGTACCGCAGAAGTGTTAATGGGCTGCAGGTGTGGAATCCCTGGTCCAGAAAGTATAAAAGGCATCCTTTGTGATTTTTGAGTTGTTCTTCACCATTTTTATTCGGGATTTGAGCTTGGGGAAGCTATTTTGAAGAGGGATTCAAGGGATAACGCTTGGAGGTAAGATCTTTGAACCTAATAATCGATCTTATGGAATAATTTCACTGATTTGGCCTAAGATTAATGGAATTTAAGGGTTAAAAATTGGGACTAAGGCTTGGTATTGGAGACCTTGACTTGGGGATTTGAGGGGCCATTTGTGGTCGGATTTTAGTACTTTTGATATGTATGAACTCGTGGGGAGACAAGGTGTCTATTGATGTAAATTTTATCAAATTTCGAGACGTGGGCCCGGGGTCGGATTTTGGTTAATTTCGGATTTGCGTGGTATTTTGATTCCTTTCGAAGGGCTTTGTTCCCTTAGCATATTTTGAGGGTTTTGCACTGATTTTGGTTAGATTTGGAGCATACGGAGGACGATTCGCAAGGCAAAGGCATTGCGGGCTAGAGTTTGGACCGGATTGAGTTGAGTAATGATTTTAAATGTTATCCTGAGGGTATGAAACCCCAGATTTCACATCGTTGTGCTATGTCGAGGTGACGCACATGCTAGATGCCGAGTGTGGGGTCATGCACCGTTGGGGATTGTGACTTAGTCCATCCCGTATGACTATTTTACGGTGTATTTGATTGAAAACCGTTTGTTATCATCATGTTTTGGGCTGAATGCCATATTTGGCCTCGTGCCAACTATTTGGACCCTTAGGGGATTTTTACTGCTATTTCCTCACTGTTTTGATATTATATACGTACTCAGTCATACTATATTATACTGTTTTCGTAACTCAGCCATGTTTACTCTGTTTTAACACTTTAAATAATATTTTGGGTTGAGCATCATGTTTTACTGTGCATGAGTGGCTTTTAGAGATTTATGACTGAATAGGGCCTAGGGCCTGTATTATGAGGATTATTATGGGATCGGGCTGCACGCCGCAGCAGTGTTGTACTGATTATGATTTTGTGGTCGAGGGCCTGAGTTATACGCCATAAGATGGCTTGATATGATGCCGAGAGCCTATTGATTATGCCACGAAATGGCTTGATATTGGGCTTGGGCCGTAAAGGGCCCCTCCCGGAGTCTGTACACCCCTAGTGAGCGCGGGTACCCATTGTGATATGAGATATAGCCCGAGGGGCTGGTGTTGTTCCATGTTATTGCCCGAGGGGCTGATTCTGTTGATATTGTGCCTGAGGGGTTGATTTTATGTGTTTATTTTTTTCTCGCTGCTTCTCATTTACTTGTTTAACTTTTAAAAAGGTATTTTAAAGAAGCTTATACTGAACTAAGGTGTTTTTACAAGGTTTACTGTTTTACTGCATTTTACTGGTTTTACTCTACCTTTCTATAGCATGTTGTTGTGTTTTACATGATTTCTTATCGCTCAATCTTCATTTAATGTTATTACTTACTGAGTTGGAGTACTCACTTTACTCCCTGCACCCTGTGTGCAGATTCAGGAGCTTCAAGTCCTGCCAGTGAGGGTTGATTGCTCCCAGCAGGCCATACGGAGTCCACAAGGTAACTGATCAGCGTTTGCAGCCCAGTGTTTCTCCCTCCTATCTTACTTTTTGTTTATAGTTCTGTAATAGACTATATCAACTCATTCAGACTCTTAGACACATGTTTAGATGCTCATGACTGGTGACAGCCTGATGTCTGGTTGTGTTTGTTCCGCAAATTGTACTGTTTCACTTTTTCTTTTGGGATTTAATCGTGTTAATGACTTAAATTGTGATATTTTAATTGTTTAAAATGAATTAGGTGTTGTGTCGGCTGGCCTTGTCTTCACGAGAGGCGCCATCACGATAGGATCCGGGTTTAGGGTCGTGACATAGATCTACATACGATGCAATATATGCGCCAAACAAGCAACAATCGAATGTAACCAATGATGGAAGGATAACTTAATGAGAGAACCATCCCACAAGATCAACATATACCACCACAAAGCGCAATAATATGAACCCATCTCACATAGGAGAAAAAAACACACAAAATAAGCACAAAGGATCATATCCCAACATAACTCTGCTACGGTGCATAACACGACCCAAACATATGGTCCACATGGAATACCCATTGTGCAAATTATCATACTCACCAAACACGTGTGTCAGCAATAAGCATGCGAAATGAGTGACCATAACCATGGAGAAACAGATAGCACAATATACCACATGCAGGAAAGCCATAACCAAGATGCAATAAACAATTCAACACCCGAAGATCCATCTCGCTCAAGTTGTGCCACAAGGCACAAATAGAACCACATCATGTGTGTAAATAATCAACAGTCTCATGACCCGTCCTAGCATAGGAGAGTAACACTTGGAACAAATGTCACGACCCCAAAATCCCACCTTAGGTAGTCGTGATGACACCTAGTCTCCAAGACTAGGTAAGCCTAACCCAAATTGAGAATTTAACAGAATTAATGAACAAGATATCAAATTAAACTAATAATTATCACAATAAAACTAAAATAGATCAACAGGTACATAATCCCCAAATCTGGTAGAACTGAGTCATAAGCTCTAAAGAAATACACTAGTAATTTCGAAGTACAACACTGTTCGATATGAAGATAAGCAGTAGCAAAGGCAATAATAGAAGGTGTCTCTAAGGCCTGCGAGCGTCAAGTAGGTATACCTTGAAGTCTCCGAAACGACTAAGTTAATTCACTAGCATCCGACACGAGCAGAAGTACCTGGATGGGCACAAAATGTACAGAAGCATAGCATGAGTACACCGCAATGGTACCCAGTAAGTATCAAGCCCAACCTCGATAGATTAGTGACGAGGTTAGGTCAAGACACCTACTAGATATAGGAACCTATGCAGAATATTGATATAATATAACAACGAGGAAGTAAAGGCAATAAATGACAATAAGGCAATTTATCAACATATGGCTACCAATAGAAATGGAAGCAACAAATGACAACAAAGAGTGTACTTATGATAAAGACAACAAGTAACCAATTAGAATAAAAAATACGAATGGAATGAGGTAAGGAAACAAAAACAATAATTGTTCAAATCAACAAGTCTTTCCAACATAAGATGTGCAACAAAAGTCACACCGAGGTAGCAGACCTCATATTCACATTTCACGAATCACAATCAAAATATTCCTTATATCGTTGTTTGATCCTTACACATATATATTTGATAATATTTTTTCCGAAATAGCTTCACGCGCTTTCGCCCTCTTATATCACCACGTGGCTTCAAATAATTTCCTTACTAGCAACACACATACAAATCCTACCTTCTCTCGCCACATGCGCATCTACCCTTATACCTCCGCATACGCATCTACCCTTATACCTCCGCATGCGCAGCAATATCACAACATAATAATCAACTTGCACCACATATTCCCATATGGCACAACATTGCAAAAATCAACAATACCAATGTCACCACAACACATAGTCCACGGCTCAACCACAATGTGCACAAAAATCTCAATAATAGCAAAATGAATTAGAAAATAACTCAACAAGGAAAGATATTCCAATAATCAACAACTTTAACAACAAAACGTATTAATAGCTCTCAACAACAACTACTACAATGAGTTCAACAATGAAAGGTTTTTCCATGAAATGGCAACCTCAATTAAAATGCATAACATAGGTTCAACAACAAAAGAGATAGCATGAAATAGAAACTACTAATATACGCATGAGAATAACTCAACAATGGGTGAAATAGCATGTAATAACATCTACTACTAAATGCATATAAGAGTAACCTCGACAATATAAAATAGAACATGTGATGTCAACTTCAATTAAAGCATGTAAGAATAAACTTGACAACCAAAAAAGAGAACGAATAATAACAAATTCAATTAGAATGCTTATAAGTGACCTAAGACTCTAAACCAGTAAATTTTTACATATAAGCTCGTGTACGCATTCGTCGCCTCATGTACACGTCTTCCACATAATTAAAATACTAAAATTAAGCCCGATCCTAAGGGGTAGTATCCCCCACACAAAGTTAGGTGAGATACTTATTTAAACTAGGCCAAATCAACATTCGAAAATGGACTTTCCCTTAAAATTCGCCTCCGCATGGCTCGAATCTAACCAAAAGTGACTTAATATCATCAAACAGTGCAAGTGAAACCAATTACTATTAATAAAGCTATGATCTTTTCACAATTTTCCAAAAGTCAACCCTGAGTACGCTTGGTCAAAACCCGAGTCCAAGGGTAGATCTCGACTACCCATAACCCCATAACTCCATATATGTGATTTGTTTTCACACCCGAGTCCAATTCGACTCTAACATCTCAAATTTTTATTTCTCAACACATAAACAAAATCCCCCAAAATGTCTCTTAGAAATTCATGATTTTTATGTTAAATCTCATAAATAATCATGGAATGTAATTGAAAATTGATCGAAATCACTTACCCAATGGTTGTAGGTGAAATTCCCTCCTCAAAATTGCCTCCTACCGAGTCTGGGGTTCTAAAAATATGAAAATGAGACTAAGTCCCATTTTCCCGCCCTTATGTTCAGGTGTAGATGTCGCAATTGAAACCCTAAGTTTGCAACTAAACCCTCACAAACGTGAAAACTTACTTGTAAATGTGGCACATGATAGCCAAGGGAGATGTCGCAAATATGACACCGACTTCGCATTTGTAAAGTCTATCCTACCGCAAATTCGACCAATTGGTCGCAAATGCGACCTTACTCATCCCAAGTTTAACTTCGCAATTATGATCAAGGTGTCACAAATGCGATACGTGGGACCCCTTTCTCTGATTGCAATTGTGATGCTGGTACTCGCAATTGCAATACCTGGAGAACTAGCAACAACAAACCTAAAACCATCTCAAACCATTCCGAAACTCACCCGAGCCTTTGGGACTCTTCACCGAACATCCAGACAAGTTTAAAAACATCACAAATTGACATCTAGAACCACGAATCGGATACCAAAACACATGAAATTCAAAAGAAAACTCAAGAACCTCTAGAATCACAACCAAGCGTCTGATTCCTATCAAACTAACTCCGAATTGCACCAAATTTTACAGACAAGTTCCAAATGGCAAAACGGACATATTCCAAGTCTCAAAACCAAAATCCAACCCTGATAGCCATAAAGTCAACCTACGGTTAAACTTAAGAAAACTTCTAAATCTCAAATTGTCAACTTTCAGCAAAATATGTCAAATCAACCTATGCGCCTCCGAATTTCATTTCGGGCATACGCCAAAGTCCAAAATCATGATACGAACCTTTCGAAGCCATAAAATACCGTTCTAGGGTCATTTTCAAAAAAGTCAAACATATGTCAACATTTCCAACTTAAACTTCTGAACCAAAAACCAAAGGGTCCAAATCATTCCAAAACTTCCCCGAAACGAAACTAACTATCCATGCATGTCATAAACTCATAAAAGCACATATGCGAAGAATCAAAGGGGGATACAGGGATCAAATACAATAAAAATGAATGGTCGGGTTGTTACAACATATCAGGACATGAATAAGATCAACTTTAGTCAATGACACACCCCTCAACAATAGTTGTGTTGAGTAAACAACCTGATCTGATGTAGAACACGCATTATTATTGGTCCTAACAATGGTCTCCCAATTCAACTCCGATCATCCAAATATAGGTAAATAACCATCCAAAAACATCCATAGTAACCTAACCATAACACATACAATCAAACTCTTAACATACCTTCATCGTCCGCAACCAAGGAACAATCTGCCTCCAAGAATGTCCGATCTCTAAACCTCAAGAATACAAAAATCTCCATATCTAATTCCAACTCCACTACTCAAATGACTGGCACATCCCTTATACATAATCATCTTAGGGGAAATACTCCCTTAAATATCCCCCACCACGTAGCAAAATATGAACATCAGTCGTCATCAACCAGGCGATTACTATAATACTAGTCAAGCATCCGCAAGTCAAAACATAATGCGCCTTCAAAAATACACACTCTTTCACAAGCGATATCAGATAGTGCCAACATTCTTCTAAACATCTAAAACCATCAATGTTGTCTACAACTCATGACCTTTCCTTGACTACTGAACCACAACCTTGTATATGCAAATCTCAATCCCATACAACGCACCACATCTATCATGCCATTATATAAAAATACGAGAATCCCATTCAACTCCGAATCACAAGTAGGATAGACAACCTATCAACCAGAAACTCTACACTTAAATTGATTCCAGAGAACATCGCAACACGCAACAAACCTTCCACACCTGTAGAAGACATCAGCCTCGAGTTATGCTCCAATCTCTTATGAACTCTTCGGAACCCATTTATCATATTACCAAAACATCAAACCTCTAATCCAACGAACTCTCGCTGACTATCAAACCTAAGAGTATTGCCACAAAATGCTTGTAAAGCTCCATCACACCAAAGGAAACGAACTTCTATTACTATGATGGTCCAAACCACTACCAAGCTGACCTAATTTTTTGAGTTCCTCTTGACTTGCCTTCAAGTTAACACTTCTCCTTGCCCTTACACAACGATCTTTAATCAAACTCACCCTAAGAGATCCTAGCATGAAACCACGTTATTTTAAGGTACATAAGCTCATGTATTCCCTCTCAAATAGCCAATAGTACCACAACTGAGATGCCCACTCTGAAGAGACCTTCTATGAATTTTAAGGTGTTTCTCTAACCTCTCTAATACTGAAATGTAGAATTAATAATGATATAAAAATACCACAAGTCTCGGCACCACCCAATGCAAATCTCAAATCTTAGCCTATGCAAATCCAGGGAACCCTCAAATACCACATATGAATCATGAACTCATTGAAACCTTCTCAATAGTCATCCACCATGCTCTAATTCCCAATGCACAATCAATAGGCGTCAAGCTTCTTGTGCTTCACTAGCACATGAATACCCAAAAAAGAAGAAGCAACCAATCGATTCCTTTTCCTTGCTCACTACATCCCCCATGAATAAGAAACTTGAATTATTCTAAGATTTCTATATATCTATAAGGTGTAATACATCATGCATCCAGCAATTTCCTTACCCGAGTCATCCTCGAAGTCGACCTCTTCACACCATAACCGATTCGCAAGTATGCCTCAGTCCAACCAGTATAACACATGATCATTCAATCTAATTGTCAATAGTAGCCTACCCCATTTGGCTCGACGCCATAGAACATAATATCAGCTAATCCATAATACCCTTACTCCACAACTACAATGATTTTGCACCGTAATTCAACTAGATCCTTCATAAGCATATGTATCACTTGTCCTAAAATACTTCAGATCATCTACCCAGTGCATATTCACCCTCATAACAATCGTCCAAACTTCCTCAAGAAATCTGAAGTATAAGTATAGCACATACATCCCACTAGATAGAAAGTAAACTCTTCATAGAAAAATCATAAGGATCAAACAACCTCAGAACGTCCCGCAGAAGATTATCCACCTACTTAGCCTCAAACTGGCATCTCTCTATGATCCTATCATGGTCACAACCTATAAGGACCCGTAAAATGTTACCTAGAACCTGGGATTCGTGTTGCTGAGGTAGGCTAATGTGTTCAACGATTGTACAAAATGAGCTGTGGCACGGACTTTTTGGGTTGTACAATGCATAGTGGAGTTGGTAGAAGAATTTCTAGAAAATGACGATTATGTGGTGTAGACATGTGATTTTTGACCCTCCCCAAGATTTTTATATTTTAGCACGTAAATATTTATTTTAGGCCTAATATAGCTATTTCAACTAATTTTTACTTTGTTACTTTATTTTATTACAAGAAAATAAAAATTACAAAAAAATAGTTTCATTAATATTTTGTAGTCATTTTTAATCTTGAAAAATACCAAAAAAATAGTTTATTTTAACGGTCAGTCTTATTTTAATAGTTATTTTACTTAAGTAGGACTAATTAATAAATGAGATCGTTTTAATCTCGTTCGCAGGGAAAGATTAAAACTTGGGGTCAAGTAACCCATTTTTAGGTCTAATTTTTGGACCTAGCCCATAATTCCCAAGCCCATAATTCCTAGGCTCCTACCCCTAACCTAATTCATACCCCTATATAATAGTACTTAATCCCTACATAGACCTACACCTTGAAATCCATGGGATCCGCCGTTTTTCAAAGGGGACCCAAAAAATATGTCACCTTTTGCTTCATGAGCACAACATAGAACACCTAAGATCTAGAGCTTGAAGCAAAATCGGCAGCATCTCCTTAACAAGGGAGAGCTCACCTTTAATTCCCTAAGAAGCTTCAGCCATTACCCATATATCCCCATCTCTTAACAGCACTACTTATCCCCTTATTCTTCCTCATCGATTCATTAACCATCATCCATTCAATGGCCAACTAAAAACTATCCTAAAATCAACAAAATACCATGAAAAAACACTACCAAAGGCTCCTCCAAAATAGTCACAAAAATCTGCCATGAAACAGCTCAAAATCAGACATCAAAATAATCCAAAACTCAGTGAAAGTCAGTCTGAAATAGGAGTTCAAACACAACATAAATCCAGCAAAAACGCACCAAAAACTGCCTCTACAGGAGACCCGAAGCAGCTCCAAAAACACTCCAAAAAGGGTGGATGTTAAGTGAGGTATCCGTTCAAACTTCGACGAGGTTTTTCGGGCGAGTTTTCTATCTCAGTCTAAGGTTAGTTTCCATTCTTGTTCATTTTCTAATAATGATTGTCGATGTGCTTACATTCTTTCCTTTAATATACTGAGGAGTTTTTTTTTTTTTTTTTATTTTATTAAGAGTCCAAGTCTCTTTACTCTTTTCTTGAGTTCTTATTAGTCATCTTCAATCTTTTATTTGTTATTGTACGATTTAAATTTCGCGGCTAATTCTATTGTTTGCACAACCATATTTAGATTAATGTTTGGTTAGTTATGAGTATAAGTGTAGTAATCCTAAGCCTTTTTGTCAATTGGGTGTAATGATTCATAGTATTTCGTTATTAAAATGCCCTGTCCATGTACACCTTTATGTGTCCGCTTTAATTGGTGTTTGAGGTCCATTAGCATATTTGTTTGGCTCGAATTTTAGATTGCCTCACTGTCATGAAAGTTAGTTCCTTGAACCATTTGATTAGTGGAAATTGAGAAAAGTTTGTGATAGTTAAGTTAGAACGATAATAATAGCACACAATGTATGTGCCATGAGATTTACTTCGGTTAGAATAGAATTTAATTTTATTTGTGCAATAAAAGGGACACAAGACCAAAAAAAATGATAAATTTGTAAGCTAGCTCATTACTTTGCCGATCAAATAAATTTATAGACTTGCCTAGTTTCTTAACAATAAATTGCCGATTATTTTTTTCTTTCTTTCTAGGAGCGCAATTAGCCCATTTCTTATAACTAATAGATATTAATATAAATTCAAGATATAGAGTGATAATTATTTGGCAGTTATAAATAGTTTTCACAAGTTAGTAATACAATTGGCTTTGTAAATAATCTTTAATGTAGGAATCTTACACTCTTTCCACAATTTCCACTCTATAAAGTCATGGCCTTACAATAATCTCAAAATTTAAGAAGAATAATGAACACCGTTAGAGTGCTTTAGGCGTGTTTTGAATATATAAACGTGATTATGTACACATTCGCGTGACATAGCCAAGATTCCTAAAATTAAAACCAAGGTATGTGTTCGCGTAACTTTGAACACAACAATCTTAATTAATAAAGCGTGATTAATTATGGACACGTACACGTGACATGATTTTTGACGCGCCAAACGAAATGAGTACACGTACACGTGACTCAATTCTTTAATTATGAATAACTCAAGTGAGTAAAAGCAGCTAAAAAGGCAAATACATATAGGTTTTAAAATCAGTAATTGAGCAATTCTAATAAGCCAAGTATAAATTGCTAAGCGACCGTGCTAGAACTACGGAACTCGAGAGTGCGTAACACCTTCTCCCAGGTTAACAGAATTCCTTACCCGGATTTCTGTGTTCGCAGACCATAAATAAGAGTCAACTTCCTCGATTCGGGATTTTAAACCGGTGACTTGGGACACCATAAATTATCCCAAGTGGCGACTCTGAATTTAATATAAATAATCTTGTTTCGATTGTCACTTAAATTGGAAAAACTCTCTTATACCCCTCGCGGGGTGTAGTTAAAAGGAGGCGTGATAGCTCTGGCGACTCTGCTGGGGAGAAACCCAGAATCTCTGGTTCAGTGTTCAAGAATTCGTGCTTGTTAAATGATTTTTTTACTTGGCTTCATTTATTGTTGATATTACTGTATTCTGTGAACCTTTTGTGTTAAATGCTATCTGTTTACCGCTTTAATATTGTTTGAATTGTATATAATTGTCTTCCTACGTAACCCTTCTGAGTCTTCTGAAAATGGTGCACACGTTCGCGTGGCCCGCTTTTTCTGTAGAAATTATACCAAATAGATTGAGGCTGGGCAAACGACAAGGCCGGGTAGATTTCAGTGCTCCCGGTACGTCGCCCCCTCCTCGGCCCCAGTTGTCCGCTCGGGTACCCCAAGTCTAGACCAAAACCCCAGGATTTAAACCTAGAAAAACACAGCTTCCTGCCGGATCCCTAGTAGGAACGTTTGTTTGCATCATGTGCATTTGACTTAAGGGACTCAACACAGGAGTTGGGTCCGTCTAGGACAGGTGTGCCCAAAATAACAGACCATCTTGATGCATTCTATGTGCTATGTAAACATTTATTTGTTTCGGCTTGCGTGCTGACCAGCTAAGGAAAGAAAAACAACAGAAAAAAACCAAGAGTGAGGTAGGATAGAGAATTCACCTGGTTCTGAAAATCCCGGTATTCGAAAATGCCTCGAAACTCTGCCCAAATTGTTTGAAATAAAAAAAGAAAAGGAAAATGTATTTCAAAAAAATGAAAGGGAGTCAATATCATGTTTTTCCAATTATGTCAAAATTGGCGAACTATGCGGGTCTGATTCTCACCGGATGTGAGATACGTAGGCAAACCTCATCGGTTCCAGCCTACCATTTTCCAAAAAAAAATATCCAAACATATTTTCTTTTACTTCTTTCTTTAGAAAAGACTTTCTTTAAGACCCCAATTTAAAAAAAAAACAAAAATACAAAAATATTTTCTTTTAATCTCTCTCAAAATCCAAAAATATTTTCATTCTTCTTTCGAAAATTGAAAAGAAATTTTAAGATTCAAAAATATTTTCATTTTTCTTTAGAAGTATTTCTTTCATAAATTCAAAATAAAAGTCCGAAAATCCAAAAATATTTCCTTTCTTCTATAGAAGTTTTTCTTTCGAAATTCCAGAAAAAAAAGAGGAGTCGAAGTTCAAAAATATATATATATTTTCTTTCTTATTTAGAAGTCTTTCTTTCAAAAAAAAAAAAAACAAATTGAAATCCAAAAATATTTTGTTTCTTCTTTTTAAGTCTTTCTTTCGAAAAGTCCAAGATCCAAAAAAGAGTTAGTTTATTCACTTTATTCTCGATCTTCCCGAACTACGCAAGATCTGATTCATGTTCCCACATAATACATAGGCAACCCACATCAGGTCCGATCACCATTAAAAAGAAGTGAAAAAATGATGAAATGAAAAACTATTGATAATAATAAGGATCGACTGAGTCCATTCTAACATGTTTTGTTTTGAATTGTGAAGAAAGTTGAGGTGGTCGGTTTGTGGTAAGCTGAAAACACAAGATCCAAGAAAAAATGATAACTGACATCGAAGCTGTTACAAGTGCTCAAGAGACTCAGGGTCAGAGGGTTCAACAAGAGTCTACTGTGTTTAAGAAAAATAGAATGCTGAAACAACAAATGACCGAAATGTGTCAAGCATGGGCCAGTGGTCAAGGACAGCCTCGTCATGAGTCACAATTTGCTACACTGCAAGAGCAGTACCACTCTCCTGAGTACCACTCGTACTCATTTGATATTCCTGCAAACATTGAGAAGCCTGCCCGAAAGATGGTACAGGAAGAAATGACCCAAAGAGCGAAAAGCTTAGAACAACGGTTGAAAAACATGCAAGGGTTGGCAGGTCAAAAGAGTGTTTCCTTCAAAGATCTATGTATGTTCCCCGATGTCCACTTGCCGCCTGGTTTCAAGACTCCCAAATTTGAAAAGTATGATAGACATGGAGATCCCATAGCCCACCTGAAAAGGTATTGCAATCAACTGAGAGGTGCGGGAAGAAATGAAGAATTGTTGATGACTTATTTTGGGGAAAGCCTTACGGGAGTAGCCTCCGAATGGTTTATGGATCAAGACACGTCTCACTGGTATGTCTGGGATGACATGGCACAGGCCTTTGTCAATCAGTTCTAATATAACATCAACATTTCCCCAGACCGCATTTCCCTTTCAAACCTGAAGAAGAAACCAAGTGAAAGTTTCAGGGAATATGCCATTAAATGGAGAGAGCAAGCAGCTCGAGTTAAGCCACACATGGATGACCACGAGCTAATCATTGTCTTCCTTCAAGCGCAAGAGCCAGATTACTTTCAAAACATGATGTCCGCAGTTGGCAAATCCTTCTCGGAAGCAATCAAAATGGGAGAAATGGTAGAGAATGGTCTTAAGACAGGCAAAATTATAAGTCAAGCAGTTTTTAAAGCCACAACTCAGGCTGTCTGGGTTGAATCTGATAATTTTAGCGACACAAATGAGAAGGTTGAAGAAATCATGATGACATCAGGGTCGAGAATAGGTCCCAGGAGAACATCTCGAAGGTATGAGCAGCCTCCTCAAGTTTTCCATGACTCCCCTGAGCAGTATTATCCACCTCAGAACCCTCAATACTCTGTCGCTCCACCTCAGTATGTTGTCGAGCCACCAAAACACCCCAGAAGGCGAGCACGAGCATCACGAAATCTCCAACAGCCTCCACAAAATTTTCAAGTGCCCTATAACCCACATCCCAGCCAGAGGTATAAAGAGGAACAAAGGTTGAAAGATAATTTTACACCAATATGCGAGTCCTATGCAAGCTTATTTGAGAAGTTAAAGCATTATGACATGATTGCACCTATTCCTTCGAATCATGTGGACCCACGTGCGAGAAGCTTCGACCCTTCTAAAAGGTGTGAGTAACATTCCAATGCCCAGGGGCACAATATTGAAAGCTGTCGGGATTTGAAAAGAGAAATAGAAAGGATGATCCAGGAGAATCTGATTGTGATCTAAGACAGTGACACCCAGAATATCGCGCAGAATCCTTTACCTGCACATGATGATGCACACTTTGTGGGAATGATGCGTGGTGACAGGGAATATGAGAATCCTCTCGGGAATTTGCTAACCGAAGTTAATGATTTTGAAATTGGAGAAGGCTCTGCTGATTCTAATGAGCGAATTTGTGGCTAAATGTCAAGCTTAGCAATTGAAAAGTCATTCCCTCCTCACTAGGAAGGAATCTTGGTAGATTGTTTTGATGTTTTTTCTATTATCTGAGTTATTTCAGGGTTGTGATTCAGATTTTATTTGTTTTATTGAGTCAAACCCTTCTATCCCTCCATTCTATTTGTGTGAGTCTTGTCTTTCTGTTCTGTTGCTATTTTCATTAGCTGGGTTATTTAGGGTTGTAACTCGGATTTTAAGTTGTTTGTCTTGTTGTTTACTCAATGAAATACAGTTTGTCCTTTTGTGTCATTCCATGCTTAGTTCTTTTCCCGCTAGTTTTAATGACATGACATGCATGCGGAATTTTGGCCAGATCTTAGGAACTGATTTAACCTGAAATTCGATATCTAAAAAAAATACTTTTGAGGATGAATAAAGAGTTTGAATACTTTGGAACTAAGGTCGAGTAAAATCCACCTTCAAATCATTGTGAAGATCGGGCTTACGGATGTTTAATCACTTGATGTTTGTTGGAAAGTTTGTCACTAAGGGATGAAAAAATGTCTTGTGACCACGACATACCAAGAAGACAGACATGTTCGTCAATGCTGTGATCGCGAAAAGATGTCATGTTTGACGTTCTTGAGGTTGGGAGGCCCTTTTTCTGCTACCCAAACACTTTATATCATTTGCTACCCCTTTCGAGCCTGTGTTATTTTCCTTTGACTACCCTCTTTTGGAATCAAGTTTAGAGTCAAAAAAAAAAAAAAAATCATGTCCCAAGAGTACAAACTGGGGCAATTCTTAGAAAGTTCAAAAAAAAGGAATTGTCAAAGGTCCATGCCCTCAAAAATAGAAGCTGAGGCAAATAAAAAAAAAAGGAAAAAAAAAGAGAAAAAAAAAAGAAAAAAGGAAAAGAGAAATAGAAAGAAAGTTGAAAAATAGTTTAGGTTAGATGTTTGAACTACGTTAGACCTGATTCCTTTAAAGATACGTAGGCAGCCTCACGGTTCGGTCCAACCAAATAAGAATTTAAAAGAAAAAAAAATTCAGAAAAAATCCCCAATAGCTGAAACTAGGGCAAAGATTTTATTTCATTTGTAAAAGAGTCGGTTCCAAGAGTTGTAAGTCCATAACCCCTCATTTTGAGTTTACTTTGAGTCTTCATGCCGACCTTTCTTTCCAACCCTATCCAAAATCCTTCCAAATAAAGACCTCCCGATATGCCTTCAAGATTGCCAAGAGAAGCATGCAATGAGCAACGGTTGTCACATGATGTAGAACACCGCCGAGTTTCTCACAAAAAGGGAAAAAAAGAAAAATGAGAGAGTCTTATTAGTGAAAACCCTCACGGGCACAGTAAGACGACGGTAAGTAGAGATGAATAAATGAGAGAGGCTCGTTGGTAAAAATTCCTCAAGGCACCACTAGTTGAAAGTGAGTCGCGAAGGTGATGTAAAGAATTGGCACGAACAAACCCAACTTCAAAGCTCATAAGAATGGCAAAAGGGAAGATTGGATTAATTTGGTAGATTAGGCCGTTGAGTCCAAAATGCATGTCATGACCATTAAGGCTAGTTATTGAAAAAAAAACTCTTCATTCTGTCCTTTCGACAGGGGCATTTCTTGTTAATATTGTTTCTTTATAGCATTGTGTCCTTCCCTCTAAGTCAGTCCTTGTCAAAACAAGCAAGAAAAGATTTCAAAATCTGCTACCAACTTTTCAGTTGCACAAAGTAAATTTGGTCAGTACACTCGGTTGTTACTATCAACGTGCCTTGAGGATTCATGCAAAGGCTCCCCCAAAAGACTCTTGTCAGCCTATTTGGCGTAAGCAAAGATAACTTGTGCTTCTCTCTGGCAGACAAATTGCTCAAAAGCAGGAAGTCATTCAATATATCAGAAAAGGTCATCTAAGAAAAGATCTCCAATTGGGATAAGGTTGTTTGAGCTGCAAATACAAACGATACTGGGTTTGAAACAATCCGAGTTGGTGCAGAACAAAAGTCTCTTGAGACCGACTCAGGCTGATCGAGCAAAAGCCAAGCTGCTTAAGACTCAAGGCCACAAACCGACCATCACTTTCAAAACTGACAAAATTTTCTTTGTTTGAAACAGGAACAAAGCAGTGCAAGGAAAGAGGTTCCAAAAAAAAAAGGGAAAAGAAAAGAGAAAAAGAAAGAAAGAGAAAAATAGAAACAAAAAAGCAAAAAAAAAAGAGAAAAAAAGGAAGAGAAGAGCCGAAAAAGGGAAGTTTCTCAAATCTCTGTCTTTATTTGTCTTGCTATTGTGCATAAAATCTTGCCGTTGGTCTTCACATTTTTCCTCCTAGGATAAAAAGTCCTAGTCTGATGAATTTTCCTTCCAATATAAATCTTAGTCTGATGAATCTTTCTCCTAAGATAGAAAACCTAGTCTGATGAACTTTCTCCTAGGATAGATGTCTTAGTCTGATGAATTTTCCTCCTAAAATGGAAACCCTAGTCTGATGAATTTTCTCCTAGGATCAAAATCCTAGTCTGATGAATTTTTCTCCTAAGATAGAAAACATAGTCTGATGAATTTTCTCCTAGGATAAATGTCTTAGTCGGATGAATCTTTCTCCTAAGATACCAAAAACAAAAAAAAAAGAGAAAAAAGACCTAGTCTGATGAATTTTCTCCTAGGATTAACGTCTTAGTCTGATGAATCTTTCTCCTAAGATAGAAAACCTAGTCTAACGAATTTTCTCCTAGGATATTTTGAAAAAAAAGGGGGGAAGTCTGGATTTGAAAAAAAAGGGGGTCAATTTTTAGTCTTCTTGAGTTCTCAATGTTTAATTTTCTTAAAATCAGGGACCCCGCCTGGAGAATAGGGTCAGTCTTTACTTTAGTCAAGCTTAGTTTATTATTTTTCGCAACCTCAATCACATTTAGAAGATGTACATCCTAGTCCAGTCTTTAGTTTACTCATCATTGCATCAATAATATAAGTGGTTTACAATATTGCTAACAACTCACAAATCTTCCTAGTGCAAACTGAGGCAGAAAATTTCGTTTGTTTTGTTGGTTTTGATTGCAGGCACCCATATGGAAAACAAGGGAACACAGAAAGTTCAGCAATCAGGCGCCCACCTGGAGAACAAGGGAAGACAGTTCAAGTTTCAAGGGAAGATAGTTCAAGTTTCAACAGAAAGCAGCTTCGAAGGAAGAAAGTTCAAGTTCAGCAATCAGGCGCCCTCTTGGAGAACAAAGGAAGACAACTCAAGTTTCAAGGGAAAGCAGTTTCGAAGGAAGACAACTCAAGTTCCGAGGGAAAACAGTTTCGAAGGAAGACAATTCAAGTTTCAAGGGAAAATGGTTCAAGGTGCAAGGGAAAACAGTGTCAAGTAACAAGAGAAGACGGTTCAAGTTCAGCAATCAGGCGCCCACCTGAAAAAAAAGGAATTCAATTCAGAATGCAATTCAAGTTAGTGACAATAAAGGAAAAAAGAGAGAGAGAAAGGCAAGAAGTGAAGCCAAATACATAAGTTGATGAAAGATGTGAGCTGCTCAAGACATGACTGAAGTCACAAGCATGGTGTGTCCGGTCTTGATCCGAAAAGCTGAAGAAGAACGAGCTAACACCTGCAACTAGCAAGCGTCAAGGTTCAAATCCAAAGTCTGCATGAAGAACCATTCAAGACTCAAGATCAAGCTTGAGAAGACTTATAGATAAGAATCTTGTAATTCGTAATTGACAGGCTTAGCTAGTCTTTTTCATGTTTTGATTTTTGATGTAACATCAGGACATCGGACCGGAACCTCGGCAGAACGAAACCTCACTCGGCTCTCCACCTCGGTACACTCCATCACCTCATTCACCTCTGAACTACACGTGGCCTGATTCCTTTATAGCCAAGGATATGTAGGCAGCTCAGATACCAGGGCTCAGTCACATTCCCCTGTTCTCTTAGTTTTAGTCTCTCCAAATAAGGGTCGGGTCAAAACACTTGTCTAGTCGTTCTTTGTCTGAAAACTCTTCGCGTTCCCAGTCAAAGAGGGGCAGTTGTAGACATGTGATTTTTGACCCTCCCCAAGATTTTTATATATTAGCACGTAAATATTTATTTTAGGCCCAATATAGCTATTTCAACTAATTTTTACTTTGTTACTTTATTTTATTACAAGAAAATGAAAATTACAAAAAAAATTGTTTCATTAATATTTTGTAGTCATTTTTAATCTTGAAAAATACCAAAAAAAATAGTTTATTTTAACGGTCAGTCTTATTTTAATAGTTATTTTACTTAAGTAGGACTAATTAATAAATGAGATCGTTTTAATCTCGTTCGCAGGGAAAGATTAAAACTTGGGTTCGAGCAACCCATTTTAAGGCCTAATTTTTGGACCTACCCCATAATTCCTAGGTCCATACCCCTAACATAATCCCTACCCCTATATAATAGTACGTAATCCTTACATAGACCTACACCTTGAAATCCATGGGATCCGCCGTTTTTCAAAGGGGACCCAAAAAAAATGTCACTTCTTCTTCATGAACAACATAGAACACCTAAGACCTAGAGCTTGAAGCAAAATCGGCAGCATCTCCTTAACAAGGGAGAGCTCACCTTTAATTCCCTAAGAAGCTTCAGCCATTACCCATATATCCCCATCTCTTAATAGCACTACTTATCCCCTTCTTCTTCCTCATCGATTCATTAACCATCATCCATTCAATGGCCAACTAAAAACTATCCTAAAATCAACAAAATACCATGAAAAAACACTACCAAAGGCTCCTCCAAAACAGTCACAAAAATCTGCCGTGAAACAGCCCAAAATCAGACATCAAAATAATCCAAAACTCAGTGAAATTCGGTCAGAAATGGGAGTTCAAACACAACATAAATCCAGCAAAAACGCACCAAAATCTGCCTCTACAGGAAACCCGAAGCAGCTCCAAAAACACTCCAAAAAGGGTGGATGTTAAGTGAGGTATCCGTTCAAATTTCGACGAGGTTTTTCCGGCGAGTTTTCTATCTCAGTCTAAGGTTAGTTTCCATTCTTGTTCATTTTCTAATATTGATTGTCGATGTGCTTACATTCTTTCCCTTAATATACTGAGGAGTTTTTTTTTATTTTTTATTTTATTAAGAGTCCAAGTCTCTTTACTCTTTTCTTGAGTTCTTATTAGTCATCTTCAATCTTTTGTTTGTTATTGTACGGTTTAAATTCCGCGGCTAATTCTATTGTTTGCACAACCATATCCAGATTAATGTTTGGTTAGTTATGAGTATAAGTGTAGTAATCCTAAGCCTTTTTGTCAATTGGGTGTAATGATTCATAGTATTTCGTTATTAAAATGCCCTGTCCATGTACACCTTTATGTGTCTGCTTTAATTGGTGTTTGAGGTCCATTAGCATGTTTGTTTGGCTCGAATTTTAGATTGCCTCACTGTCATGAAAGTTAGTTCCTTGAACCATTTGATTAGTGGAAATTGAGAAAAGTTTGTGATAGTTAAGTTAGAACGATAATAATAGCACACAATGTATGTGCCATGAGATTTACTTCGGTTAGAATAGAATTTAATTTTATTTGTGCAATAAAAGGGACATAAGACCCAAAAAAAATGATAAATTTGTAAGCTAGCTCATTACTTTGCCGGTCAAATAAATTTATAGACTTGCCTAGTTTCTTAACAATAAATTGCCGATTAGTTTTTTCTTTCTAGGAGTGTAATTAGCCCATTTCTTATAACTAATAGGTATTAATATAACTTCAAGATATAGAGTGATAATTATTTGGTAGTTATAAATAGTTTTCACAAGTTAGTAATACAATTGGCTTTGTAAATAATCTTTAATGTAGGAATTTTACACTCTTTTCACAATTCTCACCCTATAAAGTCATGGTCTTACAATAATCTCAAAATTTAAGAAGAATAATGAATACCGTTAGAGTGCTTTAGGCGTGTTTTGAATTTATCATCGTGATTATGTACACGTTCGCATGACATAATCACGATTCCTAAAATTAAAACCAAGGTATGCGTTCGCGCAACTTTGGATGCAACAATCTTAATTAATAAAGCGTGATTAATTGTGGACACGTACACATGGCATGATTTTTGACGCGCCAAACAAAATGAGTACACGTATGCGTGACTCAATTCTTTAATTACGAATAACTCAAGTGTGTAAAAGCGGCTAAAAAGATAAATGCACATAGGTTTTAAAATCAGTAATTGAGCAATTCTAATAAGCCAAGTATAAATTGCTAAGCGACCGTGCTAGAACCACGGAACTCGGGAGTGCCTAACACCTTCTCCCGGGTTAACAGAATTTTTTTCCCGGATTTCTGTGTTCGCGGACCATAAATAAGAGTCAACTTCCTCGATTCGGGATTTTAAACTGGTGACTTGGGACACCATAAATTATCCCAATTGGCGACTCTGAATTTAATATAAATAATCTTGTTTCGATTGTCACTTAAATTGGAAAAACTCCCTTATACCCTTCGCGGGGTGTAGTAAAAAGGAGGTGTGACATGTGGTCCATTATGCTATAGCGGATTTGTTTCGATGACCAAGAAATAACCATATAATGAACCAGAAGCAACTCAAATTTTAAAAGTATTTTCGCTGGCCACATAATGATTCAACTGGCCGCATAATGATTATGTTATTGGGAAATTGCATCGCGAAATGGACCAGACCCAACCCAGAATTTGAAAATCATTTTGCGGCCATTCTGCTGGCCGCATAATCATTTTGCTATCGCAAATTTGCATCACAGTTACCATTTTGTGTCCATTATGATGCCCACATATCTGTTCTGCTACCACATAATTGCACCACATAATTGAGTTTGGGGGTTATTTTTGGAATTTTTTTTATCCGACCCTATTTTTATATAAGGCCTTAGGGGGTCATTTTATAAGATATAACTTGATATTTTAGAGTGAGGGTATCAATTTAGAGAGAGAGAGAGAGGAAGGAACTCTATAAAATTATACTCTTCAATTCTTGCACAAATCTTAGGAATTCAAGAGGGAAACTTACAAGACATTCTACTTACAAGGTAAGACTTCATTCCTAGCTTTAATACAATGTTTAATAATGGATTTAGGTAGTATATTATCATGGTGGGGATTGTGTGACGGTGACCGAAAGCCATAAGCCCTCAATCTAGAATTTAGGAGTATGTGAAGGCTGGGAAATGTGGTTTTGGTGGTTTGAAGCAAATGATTGAGCATGTATATGACTAACAATGGTTGATGGGTGTTGTAGGGATATATTATATTGGTTGGCTGATTGAAAATTCATGGTGAGGGTAGAGGAAATTCTAATATAGGACCTTGTAATTGACTTTTCATATTAGGTGTTTGATGAAATGTCAGAATGGGTTAAATCTAAGAATACCTTCCTAACTATGGTTAAATTTGGTTATGTTTCTGCAGATTGTGTGGGACGTTGTAGTAATCTAAGAAAAACTCAAGCATGGTATGTTGTCTAAACTTCTCTCTTAGAATCATCGAATTCTGTGATGTTATCATAAGTTTCAATTATGGTCGGCCCAAGTTCCTAATCCCATGTTCCGAGTTGTTCCTAATAAATTCAAGTATCCCAAGTAAGTATTGAGTTGAAAGATGCGTATGATCAAAAAGTGTTCCAATTGTTCCTACCCTATTATGACCTCTACGATAATATGTTCATATATATATCAAATCCCTATGTCCAAATGCTTTTATTATTTATAAACTATGATAATGTTTGGAAGTGAAAGAAGTGAGAGTGAGATGTAAGACGCAGACATGGTTGTTGTAACTAGTGCATTTGATTTGAATTCATATTTTAGTCATAAATCACCATGCTCTCCTTTATGAATATTTCCAATATGATTTGAGTTATCACATATTCATGAGTTGAAATTGTGTGTTGCCCTTTTGGGAAAGAGTATTTCGAGGTTAAGTGGTGTATCACTCGTTTATGATTTTAACTCGTACTTCAAATGCTAGTCATTTCGCTTCATTCTTTGGAAAAAGAATATGTTGTGCTTAAAGCCTTGATTAATAATGAACCTAAAGTTGTGATTTTCGAAATATTTTATGTGTTGATGTTTATGATGATGATCCTTAAAAGAAAAGAAATGAAAGTATGAAATATGAAATACGGCCGACGTTCCAAGAATGACATTACAATTGTGGCCACTGGTGCCCATGAAATGGAAAGATATGTGAAATATTATGAAATAAGCTATAAATCCTTTAAATAATAAATGCTTTGGGAGTAACCTTTAGTCACCGTGGAAGGGTAGGTTGAGACAACCAAACCCCAAAACCACACGTGTCGGTGTAGGAGTGAGTGAGGGGTAAAATCCCCGTGTGAGGTGATAAGAGTTTTCCTCGAATATGGGATGAGATTGATGTGTTGAGACAATTCTCTTTAAATGGGATGAGATGATTGCTAGCGGGATGTGAGATGACATCGACCCACATGACATTATGGTGAGACAACTTAGCCGATTGGGCTGAGATCGGACTCCGTGCTAAAAGCACGATGGTGTTGTGGGTGGACGTCACGGGGTGAGGCGGCTTAGCGATCAGGCAAAGATTGGACTTAGTGCTAGAAGCACGGTGGTGTTGTGAGTGGACGTCTCGGGGTTGTTGATACCCAATTTTTCCCTATATATTTTCAATATGCAAAATACCTTTCAAAATGGTATATATATGCATATGTAAGAATATCCAAATGTTTTATTAATTTGTTTTGCATAATTTTTAAAGATTTTTAAATCAATTTATTTTCCTCTTTTATCCTTAAAACCCCAATAATTGTTTTCAAAATTATTATTTTGGTAATTCCTTTATTGGACTTTTATATTTATGTTAAAATATAGCTAAGGTAATTTTTGCATATTTTTACAAAATTATTTAGTATTTTTAAGCTAAATTGCATATAATTGCAATATTAGCCCTTTTAAGATTCAATTATGTTTTATATTCATAAAATTAAGTCCGGTATTTTTAAATTGTTAATTATATGTTATAAATCATTTTAGTGCTTTTAATTCATTTTCAGAAATTAATTTACTATTTTTTATAATTTTAAAAGGGGAAAATTGGCTATTTAAATAATAGCCCAATTGCATTTCAATTATAGCCTAAATTGAACCCCAAAATAGATCCAATTTCCTCCAGCCCAATTTCGTTTAAACCGGCCCCTAACCCATTTAAACGACCAAACCCGGATTCCCACCTAACCACTTTAATCCCAGCCGTTGATCATTTAGATCAACGGCCCCCATTACCCCTTGCCTTTTTTAACCCTTAACGACCCCTTAACCTACTTCATTTCTCACCAACCACCGCCTCTGAATCCCTATTCTCTCTCAACTCTCTCTGAAACCTCATGAACCCTAGCCGCCTCCATCTATCCCCACCCTAATCCACCCTAAACCCCGCCTGATCCGTGGCTATTGGAGATGTGTAATGGCCTCCTATGGCTCATGGTTGTTTGTTTCTGTGGCTTCATGGCCAATCCTCAAAGGAATCCGGTTCAGTCCTTGCTCGACTGCTGTTCATGGCTTTTCTCCGTCCATCCACGACCTTTCTCCAGCCATCCATGGCCTTTCAAGGCAAATCCTTGATTTTCCTGGTTAGATCAAAAACTTTCAAAACCTTTCTCACCTCTTCTAAGTTTTTCGAAGTCCTAATATTTAAGATCTTTTGATTTCTTTCAGACCTACTTTAGATCTGTACTTGCTATGAATGTTTTAAGTGTTTTTCTCGAAAGTTTTTCAACTTTCCTTTCAAAATGACTTTTCGTTAAGGTTTTCCTTTAAGTTTTTCAAAAGATTTCTTCTTCGATTTTTAATGTTGATTGTGATTCTTCCATGTTTTGCTCATGTCGTTCCTCTATTTGAGTCAGCATATTGAAAACCCTAATTCTTTTTAGTCTCATTCGAGCTATGAAACTAATTGTTTTGTGTACTGGTTTGATTAAGTTCCTTATTCTTATTTGACTTACTTGTTTTACCATCTTTTAAACTCGATTATTGTTGAAAACCCTAGGTCTTTGGGTCTGAGATTGTTTGTTTGAATACTTGACTCGATTTAAGGTTCCTTGTTTCAGACTCTCTTTTTCTTTATGTGATTCATCTGATTCTGAGTTTTACTATCTTTTAAACTCGACCATTGTTGAAACCCTGATTTCGCAAAAGGTTTCCTCACTTGTTACTGTGAGACATGTACTTGTTTTGACTCTCTTCTTCACTTTGGTTATACGTGTGATCCCTGACTATCTAACTTTGTTCACTACCGAATCCTATGCTTATTTTTGTTGCTATTGTATGTTGTTTCTTTTGCCAATATGCTTGGCCTCACATGTTTGATGTTTCTGTTCACTCTATTTATATACTGAAGTACAGAAGCATGTTTCTTCCTTTATTGACCTTGATTTTATGACTGATTTAAAAAGCTTTTCTTATATGAGCCCTGATTTCACTCGCCTGCTTAAAATTAATTGATTCCTTTCCCTTTACTGTGATGTTTTACCTTGCTGAATCCTTTCCAAAAATAAGCATATTTTTGTACTCAGACTTGATTGTTCATTGCATGCTTTTACTATCCCTTATATAGCAATAATCAAACTGATTTCTTTCCTTATTTGAACCTGTTACTACCCGTTAATCAGTGATTCCTTAATTAAAGGAAATTACCTGTGTAATTGATTCTGACTTGTGATTGTTTCTATATTTTTGTTAAGGTTTTACTTATTACGTTATTCTTCACCTGTTTTCAGAACTATAAATACCCACTTTCTTTTCTTTCAAACAACGAACGAACCATCTGAGTTCAGAATACACACTTCACTCAAAACTCTCTCTCTTTTCTCTAGTACTCCTTGTGCTACTACTTTGCCTAGCAGGCTGAAAGCTAAGGCTAGGCTGTTTAAATTTGCTCACTTTTTCTTTCTACACTTTGCTTCTTACTGGGATGTCCTAGTTAATCTTCAAGCATCAACAACAACATGTTTCTTTAATTGTCCCAACTTCTCTTATTCTTGTCTACTTTACTTATGTTTCTGCAATCAAGTTACATTACTAACATTGAAATATGTTCCCTGCCACTTTTAATTAATGCTCCCCTAGGTGTATGAATCCCAAACCCCACATCCCCTCTTTTTGTTTGTGGTCTCTAGCTGGTTTGTAGGCATGTCAACATCATTTATTGTTGTGCATGTCCAAACCTGATCCTTCCTGAGGTCATATGCTTCATGCAATGTATTCCTGAAACCCCTGACCCCCTTTGTGCAATTATTGATTCTATGTAATTTAAGTTTTACTGCTACTGTTTTCAAATCACCCTTACCCCTTACTACTCTCAATCCAGTTTTAAAATAAATCTCTGTTTTTGCACTTCCACTACACTCTTAGAACTTAGGTTCTGCCCCTCTTGTGTAAGCCTTGCCTTGGGACCCATGAGCTCCCTCTGAACTTGGACACATAAGGGCTGGCCATTCCACACTACACTCACATCTATCTGGTTATGCAAACTTGGGTGTAAGCACTGCCCGGGGTCCTTTGAGACACTTAGGGAACTTTGACACATCCAGGTCTGAGAAAGGCTCTGAAACAAGTGGTGCTTGAGGTGGTTTATTCCATAACTCAAAGAGGAAGTCAATAATCAGGCTTCCTATGGTTGTAACTTCTTGTTTTACACTATTCTGATGTAATTCAGTATTTGGTCTGTAATAATTTGTAACATATATTGGGGGGTGGTTAGTGAATGGGATGGGTAATTATGCATGTTTAGCTATTAGAAGGGTAGAGAACATGCTTAAAGGATCTGTTTCTTTAAATTCTGCATGTTTTAATTCTACATCTAGATAATGTACCTATAGGACCTGTTTTAAATTTTGCATGTTTTATTACCACACTTAGACACCATGCCTATGGGATATAAATGGCTATAATCATACATCATGTTCATATGGCTAAAAATCAACATTTCTCATAGAAATCATGCCTATAGGAATTTCAAGCAAATCCTGCCTACTTCGTTTCACGTTCAACTAGATATCATGTCTATAGGAATTAAAAAATCAGCAATGATAGAGATCATGCCTATTGTATCTGAAACCAGCCTAATTTAAAATCAGTTTGACTCGTACTATTCTGAATCAGTCTTAAACAGCCTACTCCTTTTATTAATACGGTTTAGAAAGCATGCCTATAGGATCCCTAAATCGCTCGTTTAAAACTGTTACTACTTTGCTACATTCTGAATCGGTAATAGACATCATGCTTATAGGATTTCACCAACACACTTAGGCAAGCCTTAGGTGATAACAACAAAATTGAGTCCGCCTTTGTTAATTAGTAACTGCTACAACCAGCAGGCAGGCCTGATTCAGACTTTTTATCTGAGTTATGTAATAAACTGGTTTGCTTCAACAACTAAACTTCTCCTATCTTAGTATTTTTAAAGTCTGACCCTAAATATGTTTAGGCCATGCTACTTATGTGCTTTACTTGAGGTGGTATATATGAGCCTTTTGGTTGCTTACATGTTTTCACCTAATATGCAGTCCTATGTGTTTTGAATGTCGCCTTAGTCTTTTACCTTTAAAACCTAAGAGTCAGCCTAAAATCCTCCCTCTTATAGGAATAGTAGTCCTCAATTCCTCCGGGACTAATAGGAATAGGACGGGTAATAGCATGCAATAGAGGTCGAGACCAATCCGCGCTTTAATACCTTAACGGGGTGGGAAGGGTAGATATGGATATGATGACCGGTGCACTAATACCACGTGTATCCCCTCTTTTGAGAAGTGTCATACCGAGTATCGCATTGATGTGATCCATACTATAAATAAACATACGACTCCTCTCTCCTTTTATATTTTCAAGTATTTGTAAAAAAAATGTAACTCCCTTTCAAAATTCGCCTTTAATGACTGTTCTTTCAAACCCTTATGTGTTCAAACCTAAATCCCTTACTACTTGAGCCTATACTTGTCTATTTGTTAATTGTACAAATTCACAAAACTATCTGGCCGAGAACCACACTAGTGGATCCTGAGAGGTGCCTAACACCATCCCTTTAGGATAATTTCAAGCCCTTACCCCATCTCTAGTTATCAAACAAACTTAGAAATGAACTTTATAGGTTTCCTAATGCACCTTAAATCATTAGGTGGCGACTCTTCAAATGCAAAACTCAGTTCCCAAAAGGAATGAGTTGTCCTACACCCAAAATGTCATAAACCCGATTTTCCGATGCAAAGAGGGAAAAAGGGGGCGCGACAGCATGGCGACTCCGCTAGGGAATCTTAGGCTTTTACCACTTCAAATTGTCTTGTGAATTTATACTTCTTTATGTGCAATTACTTGTTTAATTCCTTTAAGCATTTAACTGTAAAACTGACATGTCTTCTTGTTTCTTTCTTTATTACCGCTTTAAATTATGAAACTGTTGTATTTAGCGCTTTCTTAACATGCAAATATGTGCCAACATGTTTTAATTATTACATAATCATGCTTAACATCATACTTCACTCGTGCCAAACAAATACCATATCAACACTTATAATGAGTGGTTGCGTTCTTCCTATATTATTACACCCCCTAAATTCGAAAAGGCATATTTGCGGTAAAACCAGTCGATCAGCGGTACAGTCGACGGTTCTGTGCCTTCCCCCCTTGAGTTGTCCGCTCAAGTGTACCAGTCTAAAACCCCATAGAAACCATACTCTGTTCAAATTATGCATGCATCATGGTCAAACCTAGTCGGGTCAGTTATGTTGTCCACATAATAATCCTTTAAGATAGCTTTGTCCAAAGTCCACCGGGTTTCCCTGAACCCAAATGGACACCACCATGTTCTGTGCGTTTATTTGGAGAACTAAATGCTTTATGCCAATTGTTGATGTTAAATAGTCGATTCTGGAGGGGGTAAGGGCCTAACCCTTTTGTTTTGCAAAAATATGAGGCATAACGTCCCTAGATTCGGCATGGTCACCAACATCCACCCAAGATTACTAAGCTAATGGAAAGATCTTCACTCTAGTGATCAAACCCTCGTCAGAACTGGGAAATCTACCATCCCTTTTGGAGATCCAACCTAATAACAAGATCATAGAAGCTGCCACACTGTTTTGGGATTGTAAAAGGGCTGTATTCCGTTTTGGGGACATTGAAATGACACCCTTGCTAGAGGAGATAGGAGGATTGGCCGGTCTAGTGTGGGGAAACTCCGGGTCTGGTGATGCTTGAGAACCGCAAAGACAGGTTTCCTCAAAATGATGGGTTTAAAGTAGAATCTAGAATGGACATGTCTGAAGAAATCCTACATTCCTTTTGAATATTTGTATGAAAGGTACGGTCACAACAAATCCTACTGTACCTACCCTGACGAGTTTGCCATCACTTCTTTGGGGCACATTCATCGAAGGGTCTTCGTCTTCATGTTTTGTTTCCTGGGGTTGATCGTGTTTCCGATGAAGAAAGCAAGAATCTACACCAGGCTGGCTAATGTAATTAAGACCCTAATGGAAGGGATTGGTGGGCAGTCATTCAGCATCGTGCCCATGATCATTGCAGATATATATTGAGCCTTGGAGAAGTGTCAACAAGGAGCAAAACAATTCAAAGGCTGCAATTTATTACTTCAACTCCGGCTCATGGAGCACCTCCAAAGGGGCGAATATCGACAAGAGATTCAGCGAAGGGACTGGGATGATCACATCGCTTTCCATCATCCAAAGTGAATGAATTACATCCCCAATATGTCCGCTAAGCCAGAGGATGCCAAAGGATGGGTTGAGTTATTTGATACTTTTACTGAGGAACGGGTCCAATGGATGTTCGAGTGGTTTCCAACCGAGGAGTTCATCGCCCGATCCAGAGATGCACCTGTCCTGATACTAATCGATCTGAGAGGAACATACCCTTACGTCCCTCTCTGAGTTATGAGGCAAGCTGGTAGGAAGCAGGTTATACCTAGGGTCGGAAAGATGAGTCATTTCCGGGCTAACTTCCAGAATGATGATAGCCCTTACAAGTGCCAAGCTCAGCATATGTGGCACTGCAAGATCATAATGGGGAGAGATACCATCGAGCCAGACAGGTATCATGATGGTTGCGCTCCTTTCTACTCAGGTTGGTTGGAAGACAATCATGATGGTCTGGGCAAGGCAGGGTTTGCTCGAGGTCACAGGATTATAGATGAAAGGGTCGAGGCACAAGTCAAATACAACCAGCTGTGCAAAAGGATCTGTGACGGCGAAAGTGAACACTGCGAAATACAAGAGTCCAACCAGAAACTGATTGAGGAATGGAAGGACATGGCTGTCAGTGCCAGCAAGCGACTAGGATACTTAGAGCAAGGCATATTGGAATTGGAGAGAAAGTTTCTCAAAAGGGTCGAAGATTGTCAAAATGCTGAAGGGACAGAAGGCGGACACCTAGCCAGAGCATACTTGTTGCTGGGACTTCGTGAGTTGGGAAAGTTGTTCGACGGAGCCAAGGGTGCCGAATCCGGGGAAGGTCCTTCTGGGACCAAATAGATAGGAGTTTATCTTTTCACTTTATAAATGTAATAAGCCCATGGCCATTAGTGACTTTTACTTCTTGTTTATTTAGTGTCGATTTGGGATTCGTCTATTTCTATTAATAAAATGTGGCATTTAGCATTCTAAGTTCTCCAAAACAATTTATTGCTAGGCCTACCTCGGGCACAAAGAGGTCCCCAAATTAGGACACGATTTAAATTCCCGCACTATGTGTTTAAATACTGCAATATTTTTTATGATCCTCACTAACTTGGTTACTTTTTGTTTTATTCTTTGTTTTTGTTTTTATTATTTCCCTCTGTGAGCACGTGATTTTTGCCCTATATGAATTACTCCCACAAATTCAAAAAAAAAATTCCATTATTTTCAATTTCGTAGATTTTTGTAGTATTTTTCGTTAATTGTTTGCATTTGTTTGCGCATGTAATTTTGTTTAATTCATGAAAAATACAAAAAAATATGTTGCATTTGCATTTAGGATTTAATTCTATATTTTTAGATTGAATAGCAAATTAGTTATTTTAAGAAATGGAAAATCACAAAAAAATAACTTATTTTCACACTTTTAAATTTTAATTTTGAATTTTGGTAGTTTTCCTTTAAATTTTGTTTTAATTAATTGTGGTTGTTATTATTTAGAGTTACTTATCTGAATTTGGTAAGATAATTTGATTAATGTAGTCGTTATTTTTAATTTGTAGAAAAGGAAAAGAATTTTGAAATAATAAAAGAAAAGAGGGAAAAGGGATTAGAGAGGATCATATTTTGGACTAAAACCAATTCAATTTCCCCCAGCCCAAACGAAAATTCCCCCCATGCCCGTCTAAGCAATCCCAAATTCGTCTCCAATACCCGGTCTGCCCCACTCAAATCAAAACGACACCGTTTCATGGGCAACAGATCAGGACCATCGAGGTTTTATGATTGGACGGTCCTGAAGCACGGGTCGTTTAGTATTTAAGTGTCCAAACAAGCCCCACCCCCACCCCCTTCATCGTCTCCGACACTCCCAAAGATCCCAACTACACCCCACCGTGCACCGCTGCCGTAAATAGCCCCACGACGACGGTAAGTGTCCGATCGACCCCAAATTTACAGCAAATGTTCCCCTCTACCACCCCATCCCAGATCTCCGTTCAATTTCCTTCAAATATACCCAGAGCCTCTCGAATCTCAGTTTATAGGTGGAAACCCTAGCGCCGCCACAGTTTCTCTAGTAGCGGCGCCACCTCTGTTCAATCCCAAATTAACACCCCATAACCTCCATGACCTCCTCTCTCCAAACCCCTAACCCATACCCCTCAAATCCTTCCCGAATCCGTCGAATTTTGAATCTAGGGATAGGGTTCGAAGTCCCAAGAGGTCAAAGTGTGTTAATCCTTGATTCCATGGTTTGCATGGCTACCTGCTCCTGCTCTTCTGAAGATTGAAGGTTGTTTGAACATGAATGTGATGTCCTTCACTTGTTCTTACAAATAACAACTCAGTAGCATCACTCTTCGTTTAAGCCAGTGTTTCAATTAGGTTTCGAGCCGTGATTTGGTAAGTTCCTCCTTCCCTCTTGTATTTTCTTTCACTGTTTCATCTTTCTCCTTATCCTTTCTCTTTTGGTTTGGGCGAAGTTTGTTTGGGTTTTCTGAGTTCAAATTGGTTCCATCTCCTGTTCTCTTTCCCTCTTCTTTTCTTTTCGTTGTGAAAGCTTGATTATCTGATGTCTTTAGTCCACCTTGTTTTGTTCGTCTAAGTCTTTCATCATCAATTTAATCACCTAGTTAATGAAATTAGGCCCATGATTTAGTTAAATTGCTGTTATGAAATTAGATTGGTTAGTTCATTCATTTTGCTTTTGGTTTCGGCTGCTTTTAAACAAATGGTTCCAGGCTTCTTTGTTTAGAGAAAGCTTGGGTCAGTTTTTCAAAATTGGAATCATTATTTGATTTTAATTGACTCTGAGGAATCTGAAGCCCAAGAAGGAATTAAACCTGGGTTTTTAACCCGTATCAAATCAGGCTTTTGGGTCAGCTTGACCTGTGAGTTGCTGAGTGTGATTAAGGGGCATTTGGGGGGTAGTGGTAGTTTAGGTAATTGGTTGAGGAAATCTATCAAATAACTGCCTAGAAAGCTTCCTAGAAGATGGGATTGGGACTTATATGAAATGCTGATTTTAAAACTGAGGACATGAGAGGAAAAATGAAAATTCAAAAAGGGTTCAAGTGCAAAACTGAACCCATTCTTTGCTGCCCTAGTGCCTTGCCTATAAAGGCAGCTTTTCTTGCCTTTCAAGGCAGACCTAAGAGACTTGAAAGAGATAAAAATTATGAGAAAACAAAAACGACTGAGAATTCTGAAACTGCACTAATTTCCAGCATATTTCTTTGATAAAAACTGATAAAATTCTGTATCAGCTGGGGATTTCTGATCTTCTTCATTAGTTAAAATCTCTGAAAGTTTCACATCTTGCACCTGGGTTGGGAGATGGTTTGATTTTTGTTTTTTCTGGGCTTCAAGCTGCTGTGAGGTCACTGTTGCATTGATACTGCTGTGCTTTTTGTTCTGCTGTTATCTACTGCTTCTTCACCTCTTTTTTCCCTTTCAATTTCCAGGTATGCTTTTGAAACATAGATGGAATTGAAACCTGATTGAGCTGTGTATTAAGATCTGTGATCCAGTTGGTTTCAAATGAAAATATCAGTCCCTGTTGTGTTTAATTCTACCCTGTTATCATTTATGTTTTAGTTTAGCTTCTTATGTGCATTTCATGTGACCTTAATCAAATCTTAAAACGTTGAATAAAATATGTTTAGGATTGCGGGTGCATTTCATGTGGCGCAATCCAAAGACGTATTTTAAACGAGGTTTAATCTTCTCCTAAAAATTAAATAAAAGCGGTTAAAAGTTAAAATTTGCACATAGGTTTATAATCGTTAAAAAATCAGATAATAGGCCAATTATAATAGTTAAGCGACCGTGCTAGAACCATGAAACTCAGGAATGCCTAATACCTTTTCCCGGGTTAACATAATTCCTTACTCGGATTTCTGGTTCGCGGACTGTTAAACAGAGTCATATTTTCCTCGATTCGGGATTCAACCGGTGACTTGGAACACCGTAAATTATTCCAAGTGGTGACTCTAAATCTTTAATAAATAAATCTTGTTTCGATTGTCCTTTAATTGGAAAAACTCCCTTATATTTATGCCCTTTATGGGGTGTAGTAAAAAGGAGGTGCGACAGCTCTGGCGACTCTGCTGGGGATCCAACCCAGAATATCTGGTTCAGGGTTCAAGAATTCGAGCTTAGAATAACTGTTAGTTGGCTTTATCCATTATCTGATTTTGTTATATGATTTGGGCCTAATGTGCTAATTGATTGCTTTTACCACTTTGATATTCCGTGAACTGTATATAAACTGTTGCGAAATCCCTCTTCTCTCTGAGTCTTCTAAATCATGAGGAAGTGTGCACTTCGTGTGACTTCTTTTCTGTTAGAGTAATACTCCAAATTTAGAACGAGGTTCGGACAAGTTGCAAAGCAGGTGAAGCTTCTATATTCCCGGTACGCTGCCCTCCCCCCCCGGCTCGAGTTGTCTTCTCGAGTAAGCCAGGTCTAGAACAAATAAACCCAGGTGTAAACCTAGTATAACAATACCTCATGTCGGTTCCCTAGTAGGAATGTTTGTTTGCATCATGCGCATTTTGGATTTGGAGACTCAACACAGGAGTTGGGTCTGTCTAGGACAGGTGCACCCGAAACAAAAAGACCATCCTGATGCATCATCCTTGCTACTTGTGCATTTATTTGCTTCGGACTTGCATGCTGACCAACTTATGAATATTGGGAAAAGTTGAGGAAAGAGAAATAGCAGTATGAGCGTTAAAGAGAGTTAATCGCCTCTTCTGAAAAAAAAAACCAATGTCCAAATAGTGTCGAAGCTCTGCCGAATTTTTGAGAAAATAAAAACAAAAAAAAAAGAGGAAAACCAAAAGTTGGTATTTTCAAAAATAGTTTTATTTTCCAATGAAATGGAAAAAAAAGTCTTGTTCTCAAAAAAGTAGTTTGTTTTATTTGCCCGAACTACGCCAGTTTGATTTTCACAGGGTTTGAGATACGTAGGCAACCTCATCGGGTCCAACTTTTTTTTTTGCGAAAATAGCCAAAAGAACAAAAATTTACTTTAATTTGAAAATAATTAGGATGATGTCATTCTTGTCAGAAATAGCTGAATGTCCCTAAAAGGGCGCCGGACGGCTATTTTTGCAAGAACAACCACTTTTTGTCACTTTTAAAGGTTTTGGCTGGTTAGCTGACGCAGCCTTAAAATCTTCGTTTTTGAAATGCTGAAAGGCCATTTTGGCAAGGCCGGATGTTTTGTGGAAATTTTGAAAAATGGTCATTTCTCTTAAGTCAAAACGAGTCATGGTTTTCTTTTAATTAAAATCACCTTAATAAATGTGCAGGATGAGCACAAATCAAAATGAACCTTTCTCAGTCCGTGAAGAGATCCCTTTGGAGCTACATATGTGGTGGCATGATTTGGGGGGCGACAACAGGAAAGTTGTGACAAAAGCATTGGGCGGTCTTATTGGGATTTTGAAGGTCAAACCCAGAAAAGACGTGATTGAGGCCATGATACCGTTTTGGGACCCAACACATAATGTGTTCCACTTTGCGGATTTTGAGTTAACTCCTACGCTAGAAGATATAGCAGGCTATGCCAGTTTCGAAGGGAATCGCAAAAGTCAATACCCGGTAGCACCAAGAACAGTGACCCCTCACAAATTTTTGGACTTGTTAAGCATCAGTCGGGACATCCGAGACGGAAATCTGGCCAAAGGATTTTGTACCTTCTACTTTCTATATCGACGTTACGGGAATCCCTGTGGCTTCGAAATGCCAGATACTGGTCTTACTCACGCTGGAAATCAAGACAAGTGGGAAGCTCGGAGAGGATTAGCTTTCATAGTGGCGTTCCTGGGTATCTTGGTTTGCCCGAGAAAAGACGGGAACATAGAGATGGGGCTAGTAGGGATAGCCGACTTTATGATGAAAAAGGCAAATGGGACTATAGTGCCGCTGATCTTCGCAGAAATTTACCGAGCTTTCACTCTCTGTCGAGAAGGAGCGAAGTTCTTTGAAGGGTGCAATATGTTGTTACAAATATGGATGGAGGAATACCTTTGCCACCATCCCGGATACTTGAATTGCGGTATGACTGGCCTTGAGTGCATTGAAAAACATGAAAAGTGAGTAGAGGGTTATGAGTTTCCGGATGGTACGGAAGCATGGCATGCTCATTTGAGATCTTTGACCGCAAATAAGATCGAATGGACATTCGGGTGGCTCACGGTCAACGAAGTAATCTATATGTCGGCTGAGGTGTGTTTTTTGTTGTTGATGGGTCTTCGAAGTATCCAGCCTTATGCTCCGCACAGAGTCTTACGTTAGTTAAGCCGATACCAGACCATCCCACACAATGAATATTTGAGTCAGCAAGCCATTGAGTTAGATCCAAAAACTGCCTTCCCAGAAGAGAAAGTGCACCAGATTTGGCATCAGTGCAGATTCTTTGGGCCTAATACTCAAGTACGAGACCTCTCTAGAGGCGAGGTGGAGCCTAGTTATACTTCTTGGTATGGTAAAAGATCCCGAGTTCAACATGAAACTGATAGGCCCGCAAAGAGACCCCATGTCCAACAATTCACCGACGGAGCACAAGTGCAATGGGACTGGCTGACCAAAGAAAACGAGTATAGGGCTACCATAAGCAAATTGGAAAAGCAAGTCAGAGAACTTCAATTCGAGAATAGCTTGCAAGTCACGACAGATGAAGGAGAAAAGAAAAAGCTAGCCAAAGAAAATGAGGCCCTTCGAGCTCAAATTCGGAAAATGAAAGTAGCGGCAGAAAATCTAGCCCGAAGCGACAGAGACAAAAAACTCATCGCTAACCTGAGGCAGAAAGTAAATGACTATAGTTTTGATTTGTACAAAGCAGAAAGTGAACTAGCCAAGGCTCGAAAGCAATTGCCTAAAAACGTTGAGGAACGAGTACGCCTGGTTAAGCAGTTGAGAGAAAGATATGACGATGAGGTCGCAGGGTTAAAGAAAAGGGTCATCGCCACGGAAAACAAAATGATCAAACAGGCAAAAGACTTCAAAGTTGAAAGGGAACATTGTTATACAGCATTGGCGCAATTAGAAATAGATTTGCAACAACTTCAGGAGCAAAATCATGCGGATGAGCAAACTTTGGATGTTAGGGCCCAGCAGATTGGGCGTTTGTTACAAGAAAAAGGCGCCATAAGAGAGAGAATTAGAAGCATTGCCGACTACATCGTTATGAAGTGCCAGATCTGTGAGGATATGACTCGCACTACCTTCTTTGCAGCAGCAATTACATTTGTTAAACAGATAATGAACGACTTGGATCGACTTCAAAGGGAGCTTACATATAGGCCCGCGACGAGACCGAATGATGTCCCGCGGGCACTAGGAGCATTGATGTATTCATGATTTTTTTCGTTTGAGTTTGCATTTCCCTTTTGTTAGCGTCTGTCAGTCTTGTTAAGTTTGTATTTTCTTTCTGCTAGAGTCCGTCAAATTGTTTTCGAGTCTATATTCTCTTCTGTTGGAGTATGATGTCTATTTTCAGAGTCTGTATTTCATCTTTGCATTGAAATCTGTTAGTCTTTTGGAATTTATTAGTTTTGAGTTTTGTAATGGAAGCATTTGTTTTTTATGAAAACTAAAAATCCCAAAAAATATTTTATTTCACGCTTATCTCCAAGAACTACGCTTGGTCTGATTCATGTGGGATCATGATACGTAGGCAATCTCCATAGGATTCGACCGTAACCAAATAAAAAAAAAGAGAAAGAAGATAAGAGGAAAAACAAGAGAGTAAAGAAAAGAAAAGAGAGAA
The DNA here is from genome assembly GCF_000715075.1 of Nicotiana tabacum. NCBI lineage: Eukaryota > Viridiplantae > Streptophyta > Magnoliopsida > Solanales > Solanaceae > Nicotiana > Nicotiana tabacum. The sequence goes on from NC_134101.1 coordinate 109,995,491, forward strand.
AATAAGAAATCAAGAGAGAGTGAAAACAAAGAGAGAACAGAGGCAAGAATGAAAAGAAGGAAACGCAAAAGAAAGAAAAAGGGAAAGTTTGCAATTAAAAGAAAGAAAAGGTCGGGATGACGCATGCAACCGATCAAATACATAATAGAGACGGTTAACTGTTTAGGTGCATTCATGCCCAATGTGTGGTTACCAATCTGTTAAAGCCTAATCGCTAACAAGGTTGTTGTTTGATGTATTAAGTCCATGCAGGTGGTTAGTTGACTGGCATTCTGGGAACTCACTCATACAACACCCGATCGTAAGACAGGCTGAATATGGCTAACCAGGAACCGGAAACAAGCATTGTCGACCCATCGAAAGAAGTGGAAGAATTGGACGTTAATGCAATGAGGGAAGAAATGTATAAGCTGAAGCAACAGATGGCTGAAATATACCAAGCCTGGGTGAAAGGGCATCCACCACCGGTTTATCCCGCCAACCCTGCTTATATCCCACCATCAGCCAACCTCTGAAGCCTCCCACTGTGAACTCATCTCCAGCCTTTCCCCTCTACCAACAATGTCATGGCGCCACTTCCCATACTTCTCAAGCTCCACCACCCAAACAAGTCCCATACCCTCCCCCACCAATTACACATGTTTTTGTGGCACCTCCACCTGCTACATTACACCAATATTCTAGTGAACCCCTATTCCAAACTCATGACAACCAGTACTATCCCCCTGAACCCACCTTCAAAGTTCTAGAACCATATCCTTACACCCTTCATCTTGATCTCCCGGCAGAGACCGAAATCCCGAGCATGAAGAGATGATCAGAAAGGTCAAAAGCTTAGAACAGTCGTTCCAAGATATGAGGGGGTTGGGAGGTCAAGTAAGTGTGGCCTATAAGGATTTATGTCTGTTCCCAGATGTTCAGTTGCTAGCGGGGTTCAAAATTCCCAAGTTTGATCTGTACGATGGGCATGGTGACCCAGTAGCACACTTAAGAGGATTTTGTAGCAAAATGAGAGGAGCAGGCGGAAGAGATGAATTGCTGATGGCATATTTCAGCTAAAGTTTAAGTGGATCGGCCTTAGAATAGTATACCAGACAAGATCACAATAGGTGGTACACATGGGACGATTTGGCCCAAGCCTTTGCCTGCCATTTTCAGTACAACCTCAAAATTATCCCAGACTGTCTGTCATTGACAAAGCTTGAGAAGAAGCCCGGCGAGAGCTTCAGGGAATATGGATTCCGTTGGAGAGAGCAAGCAGCGAGGGTTGACCCTCCGATGAAAGAAAGCGAGATGGTGGATTATTTCTTGCAAGCTTTGGAACCCACTTATTTCGGGCACTTGGTGTCAGCAGTAGGAAAGTCCTTTAATGAAGTCGTAAAAATGGGAGACATGGTTGAAGAGGGACTCAAGTCCAACAAGATCATGAGTTATTCAGCGATCAAAGCGACCACTCAGGCCATTCAAAACGGTACTGGGGGTGTGCTCGAGAAGAAGAAGAAAGAGGATGTTGCAACAATTGAGTCGGGAGCTTGGGTTGGATCCCGAAACATCCCACATTACTACAACCAGTCGTGACCCTATCCCCAAACTTACCCCCACACTCCATATAACCCACCACAACACTATTACCCAGCGCCAGATCCACATATTTCTGTCCATTACGCACAAACCTATACCCAACCTCCCGCTCATGCCCAATGGTGTGCACCAGCTCCACAAAATCCGTACCAAGCTCCACAAAAGAACTATCCACCCCCAAAAGCCTACAGAAATCTTCCTGGAACGGGTTTTTGACCGAACCAAGCCTTTAAGAATGAGAGGTTGCAGAAGCAAAAGACTTTCACACCATTGGGAGAATCATATGCTAGTCTATTCCACAGACTGAGACAGTTGGGTATGTTGAATCCAATCGAGGCTAAATTGCCGAATCCTCCTCCTAGAAATCTTGACCATTCGGTGAGTTGTGAGTATTGTTCAGGGGCCCCGGGACATGACACAGAGAAATGCTGGAAATTTAAAACAGCCATTCAAGAACTCATTGACACCAATCAGATTGAAGTCCAAGCTCCGGAGGCACACAATATCAATCAGAATCCCTTGTCAGCCCATCATGAAACAAATATGATTGAGATAGTGCATGAGGGAGGGGAGCCTAAGAAGCCTTCGCAAACCATCATGATGATTCGGGCTAGTGAAGCCAGGCCATTTGAAAAGTCAACAAGTGAGAAGTCTGTGATCAAGTTGAACAGGGCAAATAATGAACCATCTGTGGAGGTCAAGAAGGGGTCCTCAAGTGACGTTGCAGGAAAACATGAAAGAGCAAAAGTGGTTATGCCAGGAGCGATGAACAAGCCTGTGGTAATTGTGAAGGGCGCCCCCACAGATCCTGTCATTATCAAACCGGTAACTCAATTACCGATAGTCAACAGCAAGGCAGTCCCATGGAATTATGAACGAGTGACCGTGACTTACAAAGGGAAAGAGGTTAAAGAAGAAGTGTGCGAGACTCATGGTTTGACTCGATCAGGGAGATGCTTTGCCCCCATAAGAGTTGAGAAAAGCTAAGACTTCAAAAGATAATCCAGTGTTGGTGAAGAAAGGGGTGACTGAGGAAGAAGCAGAAGAATTTCTGAGAAAGATGAAAGTGCAAGACTATTCCATTGTGGAGCAGTTAAGGAAGACACTAGCTTAGATCTCATTTTTGTCATTATTGATCCATTCATACGAACACCGTCAGGCTTTGATAAAGATCTTGAACGAAGCCCACGTTCCTGACAAAATCTCAGTAAATCACTTGTAAAAGATAGCTAACAAGATATTTGAGGTAAATAGAGTCACTTTTTCTGATGATGAGTTGCCTGTGGAGGGTACCGAGCACAATAGAGCCCTCTATCTGGCGGTGAAATGCGAAGATTCCGTGGTTACTCTGGTACTGGTTGACAATGGGTCTAGCGTGAACATTTGTCCTCTCTCTACATTGAACAAGCTGAAAGTGGAGGATGAAAGAGTTCACAAGAACAGTATTTGTGTTCGGGGATTCGACGGTGGAGGGAAAGATTCAGTCGAGGACATAGTCCTTGAGCTCACAATAGGGCCAGTTGAATTTACTATGGAATTCCAGGTGCTTGATGTGGCTGTTTCGTACAATCTGCTATTGGGACGACCCTGGATCCATGCTGCCAAAGCAGTCCCATCTACTCTGCATCAAATGGTCAAGTTTGAATGGGATCGACAGGAAATTGTTGTACACGGCAAAGATAATTTGTGTGTGCCCAATGATGCCATTGTTCCATTCATAGACTTTGACGATGACAAGGGATCATGGGTTTATCAGGTTTTCGACACAGTATCGGTAGAGAAAATTCCGGAAGGAAAGTGCGTTACAACTCCAAAAATGGCTGCGACATCAGTTATGGTAGCTATTGAAATGTTGAAAAATGGTTTCGTACCGGGCAAGGGATTGGGTGCATCTCTACAAGGTATTGTGCAGCCAGTTTCTCTTCCAAAGAATCTGGATACTTTTGGTCTGGGGTTCAAGCCTACATTTGCAGATGTGAGACGAGCCCGCAAAATGAAACAGAAAGCATAGGCATTTCCAAGGCCAATCCCGCGTCTGTCCAGATCATTCGTCAGGCCGGGTATCAGAAAGCAACTGTTGTCAACGGTTCCTGGATCACTGATTGGTGCCGATGGAGGCTTGGAGAAGGGGTTCGAAAGGTTATTCGCCGAGGTTAACATGGTTGAGGCTGGGGAAGGGTCCAGCAAGGCAGATGTGCAATTTGTGGGACCACGTGCAAAAGTCAACAATTGGGAAGCTACTCCTCTTCCTACCCGGAAGGAGGCTTGGTAGTGGTTTTGATTTTCTTTTAATTGTCTGGATTATTCCAGGGTCTGTAATTCAGATATTATGTTCCGTCCAATTGGATGTGTTAAAACCCTATTATCTTTATATTCAATGAAATGCAATTGTTCCTTTCCCTTCATTTCTTCTAATTTTATTTTTGTTTTCTTCTTTTGTACAGTTCTTTTTATGCTGATATCAATGACATGACATGCATGAGGAATCTTCTGCCCAGTTTTAAAAGCTAATCTAACTCTGAAATAATAATACAAGAAATTGAGTGTGATGACGAGTTGGAATTTGATGATGACGAGGCCTATGAAGAAATTAGTAAGGAACTAAGTCATTTTGAGGAAAAACCCAAACCTAATTTGAACGATACAGAAGCAATTAATCTAGGGGACCAAGATAATGTCCGTGAAACTAAAATAAGTGTACATCTGGAACCTCAACTCAGTGAGGAGATAATTAAAGCACTGTTCGAATACAAAGATGTTTTTGCATGGTCCTATGACGACATGCCGAGTCTGAGCACTGATTTAGTGGTTCACAAGTTGCCCACTGACCCGGCATTCCCTCCGGTCAAACAGAAGCTGAGAAAGTTCAAAACGAATATGAGTGTAAAGATCAAAGAAGAGGTCACCAAGCAGTTCGATCCCAAAGTCATTCGGGTCACCCGGTATCCCACCTGGTTAGCCAATGTTGTGCCTGTGCTGAAGAAGGATGGCAAGACCAGGGTGCGTGTTGACTATCAGGATCTCAACAAGGCAAGTCCAAAAGACAATTTCCCATTGCCGAACATCCATATCTTGATTGATAATTGCGCCAAACATGAGATTGGTTCTTTTGTGGATTGTTACGCGGGTTATCATCAGATCTTAATGGACGAATTAGATGCAGAAAAGACGGCATTCATCACGCCGTGGGGAACGTACCGCTATCAGGTTATGCCATTTGGCTTGAAGAATGTTGGGGCAACCTACATGAGGGCAATGACAACAATAGTCCATGATATAATACACCAGGAAATCGAGGTATACGTGGATGATGTGATCGTGAAGTCTAGAAAGCAGTCTGACCATGTCAGGGATCTGAGGAAGTTCTTCCAAAGGCTTCGCAGGTACAATCTCAAGCTTAATCTTGCAAAGTGTGCTTTTGGGGTTTCGTCTGGAAAGTTGTTGGGGTTCGTAGTCAGCCGTCGGGGCATTAAACTGGATCCATTGAAAGTCAAGGCCATCCAGGAATTGCCACCTCCGAGGAACAAGATCGAGGTGATGGGTTTGTTGGGGAGATTGAATTATATCAGCAGGTTCAGTGCCCAGCTCACGACAACCTATGAGCCAATCTTCAAACTGTTAAAGAAAGATGTTGCGGTCAAGTGAACAAACGAATGTCAAGAGGCATTTGACAAGATAAAGGGGTATTTGTCAAATCCACCCGTGTTGGTCCCGCCAGAACTAGGTCGACCTTTGATCCTATATTTGACAGTTTTGGACAATTCATTCGGTTGTGTATTGGGTCAATATGATATCACTGGCAAGAAGGAGCAGGCCATCTATTACCTTAGCAAGAAATTCACGTCGTACGAGGTTAAGTATACTCATCTTGAGAGGACATGTTGCGCCCAAACTTGGGTGGCACAGAAGCTGAAACATTATTTGTCATTTTATACTACTTACCTCATATCTCGCTTGGATCCATTGAAGTATATCTTTCAGAAGCCTATGCCCACAGGAAGGCTTGCAAAGTGGCAGATCCTGCTCACAGAGTTTGACATTGTCTACGTTACTCGAACTACAATGAAAGCGCAGGCCTTGGCGGACCATTTGGCCGAGAACCCGGTTGATGAAGATTATGAACCTTTGAAAACTTATTTCCCTGATAAAGAGGTGATACACATTGATGAGTTGGAACAAGTCGAGAAACTTTTCTTTGATGGGGCTGCAAACATGAAGGGCATGGGGATAGGAGTGGTACTTATTTCTGAAACAGGGCAGCACTACCCTATTATGGCTCAACTTCGTTTTTACTGTACTAACAACATGGCTGAGTACGAGGCATGCATTCTGGGTTTGAGGTTAGCTGTGGATATGGGTGTCCAGGAAGTCTTGGTCTTGGGTGACTCGGACCTCCTGGTGCACCAAATTCAGGGAGAATGGGAAATACGAGATTTGAAACTCATACCATACAGACAATGTTTGCATGATCTTTGCCAGCGGTTTCAGTCAATAGAATTCAGGCATATCCCAAGGATCCATAATGAAGTTGTCGATGCTTTGGCTACTCTGGCGTCAATGTTACATCATCCAGATAAGGCTTATGTGGACCCTTTGCAGATTCAGGTTCGTGATCAGCATGCTTACTGTAATATGGTGGAAGAAGAACTTGATGGGGAGCCATGGTTCCATGATATCAAAGAATACATCAGGATGGGGGTATATCCGGTACAGGCCACAAGTGATCAGAAAGGAACAATTCGACGATTGGCAAGTGGATTTTTCCTTAGTGGAGGGGTGTTATACAAAAGAACTCCAGATCTTGGATTGTTAAGTACATAGATGCTAGACAGGCCACAACTATCATGACTGAGGTACACTCCGGGGTTTGTGGACCGCATATGAGTGGGTACGTTCTGGCAAAGAAGATTCTCCGAGCAGGTTATTACTGGCTCACTATAGAGCAAGATTGCATCAGTTTTGTGCGCACGTGTCATCAGTGCCAGGTTCACGGAGATTTGATTCATTCCTCACCATCTGAACTGCATACAATGTCGACACCATGACCCTTTGTTGCTTGGGGCATGGATGTCATTGGGCCAATCGAGCCAGCAGCATCAAACGGACACAAATTTATTTTGGTGGCCATTGATTATTTCACCAAGTGGGTTGAAGCGAAAACTTTTAAATATGTGACCAAGAAAGTAGTAGTCAATTTTGTGCATTCAAATATCATCTTTCGGTTTGGGATTCCGAAGGTAATCATCACGGACAACGGCGCTAATCTCAACAGTCACCTGATGATGGAGACATGTCAGCAGTTTAAGATTATACATCGCAATTTCACCCCGTACCGCCCTGGCGAATGGAGCAGTAGAGGCAGCCAACAAGAATATAAAGAAGATACTTCGAAAAATGGTGGAAGGTTCTAGACAGTGGCATGAGAAGCTGCCGTTTGCATTGCTGGGTTATCGCACTACTGTCCGTACTTCAGTAGGGGCCACTCCTTATTTGTTGGTGTATGGAACAGAGGCAGTAATACCCACAGAAATTGAAATCACATCCCTTCTGATCGTCACTGAGGTGGAAATTGATGATGTTGAGTGGGTCAAAGCCCGCTTGGAACAATTAAATCTGATTGATGAAAAGCGATTGGCAGCAGTATGTCACGGCCAATTGTACCAACAGAGAATGGCGAGAGCATATAATAAGAAGGTACGTCCGCGAAAGTTTGAAGTGGGTCAATTAGTGCTGAGACGTATCTTGCCTCATCAGGCTGAAGCAAAAGGAAAGTTCGCCCCAAACTGGCAGGGGCCATTTGTTGTAACTAGAGTGTTGTCCAATGGCGCGTTATATTTGACAGATGTAGAAGGGAAATGTGTAGAAATGGCTATTAATTCCGATGCAGTCAAGAGATACTATGTATGATTTCTTTGTTTGATTGTACTTGTTTGTATTTGGCATATTTTGAAGATTGAAATGACGAAGGCGTTTTGTTCTGCTATCTAAACACTTTATCCCTTGTCACTCCTTTTGAGCCTTACTTATTTTCTTTCATACCCCTCTTTCGGAATCAATAGCAATATCATAAACACAAGCGTGAGAAATAAGAAAAGGAAGAAAAGAAAAAGAGAAAGAAAGGAAAGAGAAGAAAAGGAATGAAAAAGAAAGAAAAAAAAAGAGATAAGAGATAAGAGATAAGAAGAAGAAAAACAATAAAAGAAAAGAGGGAAAAGCAAAAGAAAGAAAAAGAGAAGAAAGAGAAAAGGTAAAATTACAACAAAAAAGTAATTTCTATGACATGAACTATGTTCAACCTGATTCCTTTTAAGGATACGTATGCAGCCTCACGGTTCGGTCTCATCAAACAAAAATCAAAAAGTCCCCAAGCAAGAAACTGGAGCAGAAGTTGTTGAGAAACCTAATTCCGAAAGTTGTAATTCTAATCCATTTGAATTGTTTTGAGCCTTTTATACCTTTTCTTTCCAACCCTGTCCAAAAGCCCACATTACGGTCCAAAGGAAGACCTGCTGATCAGTCTTCAAGAAATGCCAAGTCAAGCAGGTAAAAGTAATACATGTCAGGGGCAACACTCTGGTTCAAACAAGGAAAAGAAATAAAATGAGAGAGTCTTATTGATGAAAACCCTCACGGGCACCGTAAGGCGACGGGAGTTGAGAGAAATAAAAATGAGAGAGTCTTATTGGTGAAAACCCTCACAGGCACTGTAAGGCGAAAATGAGTTGAGAGATGAACGAATGAAAGAGGTCTGCTGGTGAAAGCCTTTCAAGCCACCGCAGGATGAACAAGGTCAAGGTTTGGGTAAAGTAATCAAACCATGGAAATTCTGAGGCAACATAGTACGGCGACTGAAAGTTGGTTGGTTGGACAGATCGGGCCGATTAATCCGAGGTACATATCATGATCATTGGTACCAGCTGTTCCACTCAGATAAATATTTTTTCTTTTTCCCCTTTTGTAGCAGTCATCTGGTTTTGGATTCTTCTTATCCTTAACCCGCAAGGTCATTGCATTTCATTTTCTTTTGGGTTTATTTGTCTAAGATGTTTCAATGTCAGTCTTGTTCAAAGCAAGTGAAAAAGAAATTCAAAGCTCACTACCAACTTCCAAAATTGCAAATCACAACGTGGTCAGAGCATATTAAAGACAGCATGATGTAAGGTGGGATACAGGGGATCACCAGGAGTTTCACCGGTGGAATGATTTGGTAATGTCATGGGAGATGCAAAGGTTCAGATAAAGGGGTCAGAGGTGTGAAACCACAACATGAGTATAGAACACTCGGTTCGTCAAGGGTCATGGAATTTGAAAGTCAGTCAGAAAGTCAAAGCGGTTCAGGGCCAGTTCAGGAAAGCCATTCAAAACAAAACAATGTAGTGGAAATACCTTCAGCAAGAATTCCATCAGCTAACCACCACGTTAAACTGACAAAATTTTCTTTGATTGAAACAGAGGCAGAAAATTCGTTTGTTTCGGAGAAACTCTCCGTAGGGGAAAGAGTAAGCGTCAAAACAGGTTTGATCGTAAACTTTCAGGACCCTCCTGGAAAATGGGACCTAGTTTAAAAGTTCAGAAATAGCATAATCCAGCATAAATATATCCCAAAAGAATATAAGTTAGCTTAGAAGTTTGCATGTTCGAGATAGGATTCAATTAGGAGTTTCCAAGACCCTCCTGAATAATGGGACTTAGCTTTAAGATTTCAATTAAATAATAACATTTAGCGTAAGTTCTGTTGTAGGGTAGTATAATTCAGCCATGAAAGTTGTCACTTTTAAGATAAAACTTGACTTTTGATGTTCAGGACCCTCCTGGATAATGGGAAGTATTAAGACCCTCTTAGATAACAAAATTTAGCAGAAATCACACCGGTAGAAGACATAACTTAGATTTTAAAAATTGTTTTTTAGTTAAGAGTTGTCAGGGCCCCCCTAGATAATGGGACCTAGCTTTCAAATTCTTAGTAATATTTGGTAATATGATTCAGTTCAACACTCACATACGTGCCCAACTACCAAACTGGGGCAGGAAAATTTTCTTTGTTTTTTGTCTATTTTGTTGAAGTTAGGAGCCCGCCTAGAGAGCAGGGAATACATTTCAAGTTGAAGTCAGGAGCCCGCCTGGAGAGCAGGGAACACATTTCAAGCTGAAGTCAGGAGCCCGCCTGGAGAGCATGGAATACATTCCAAGTTGAAGTCAGGAGCCCGCTTGGGGAGCAGAGAATACATTCAAGTGTAGCAGTCAGGAGCCCGCCTGGAGAACAAGAGAGTACAATTTAAGTTTTAGCTTTCAAATTCTTTGTTTTGTCTATTTTGAAGTCAGGAGCCTGCCTGGAGAGCAGGGAATACATTTCAAGTTGAAGTCAGGAGCCCGCCTGGAAAGCGGGGAACATATTTCAAGCTGAAGTCAGGAGCCCGCCTGGAAAGCAGGGAGTACTTTCAAGTTGAATTCAGGAGCCCGCCTGGAAAGCAGGGAGTACTTTCAAGTTGAAGTCAGGAGCCCGCTTGGAAAGCAGGGAATACTTTCAAGTCTAGCAGTCAGGAGCCCGCCTGGAGAACAAGGGAGTACAATTCAGGTTTTGGTTTTCAAAATTCTTAGTGATATTGAGTAATGTTATTCGTTTTACACTTACACATGGGCCCACACACCCAAACTGGGGCAGAAAATTTTCTTTGTTTTTGTATATTTTGCTGAAGTTAGGAGCCCGCCTGAAGAGCATGGGAATACATATCAAGTTCAGCAGTCAGGCACCCACCTGAAGAAGGGGAAAACATCTCAGTTTACAATTCAAGGTGCCAACAAATGGATGTCACCGAGAGAATAGAGGACAACAAGGCAACAAGAAACACAAGAGCAAGTTTGAAGATCTAGATAGGATTTTTGTAAAGCATAGTTCATAGTCTAGTCTAGCTTCTATTATTTTTGACATGGTGTAATAAGGGATGCAGTAAGCAGTAGCAGCAGCAACAATAGCGAAATCATAGCTTCATGGTAGTCCCAGCTACCAAACATTCTCGAACTATACTGACCTGATTCCTTTTTAGCCAAGGACATGTAGGCAACCTCGGAAGCAGGGTGCGGTCAAATCTTTCAGAAATGCTTCCCACGGAGGATTCAAACGGGCAAAAATCGCTCGTATCCGCTCACTTATTTTTGCACGAAAACTCTTCGTGTTTCCGAGCAAAGAGGGGCAGCTGTGAGCACGCGATTTTTGCCCTATATGAATTACTCCCACAAATTCAATAAAAAAAGATTCCCATTATTTGCAATTTCGTAGATTTTTGTAGCATTTTTCGTTAATTGTTTGCATTTGTCTGCGCATGTTAATTTTGTTTAATTCATGAAAAATACAAAAATATATGTTGCATTTGCATTTATGATTTAATTCTATATTTTTAGATTGAATAGCAAATTAGTTATTTTAAGAAATGGAAAATCACAAAAAATAACTTATTTTCACACTTTTAAATTTTAATTTTGAATTTTAGTAGTTTTTCTTTAAATTTGATTTTAATTAATTGTGGTTGTTATAATTTAGAGTTAATTATCTGAATTTGGGAAGATAATTTGATTAATGTAGTCGTTATTTTTAATTTATGGAAAAGGAAAAGAATTTTGGAATAATAAAAGAAAAGAGGGAAAAGGGATTAGAGAGGATCATAGTTTGGGCTAAAACCAATTCAATTTCCCCCAGCCCAAACGAAAATTCCCCCATGCCCGTCTAACCAAGCCCAAATCCGCCTCCAATACCCGGTCTGCCCCACTCAAATCAAAACGACACTGTTTCATGGGCAACAGATCAGGACCGTCGAGGTTTCCTGATCGGACGGTCCTGAAGCACGGCTCGTTTAGTATTTAAGTGTTCAAACGAGCCCCACCCCCCTTGTCTTCTCCGACACTCCCAAAGACCCCAACTCAACCCCACCATGCACCGCCGCCGGAAATCGCCTCACGGCGGCGGTAGGTCTCCGAAATTTACACCAAATGTTCCCCTCCACCACCCCATCCCAAATCTCCGTTCAATTTCCTTCAAATATACCCAGAACCTCTCGAATCTCAGTTTATAGGTGGAAACCCTAGCGCCGCCACAGTTTCTCTAGTGGCGGCGCCACCTCTGTTCAACCCCAAATTAACATCCCATAACTCCATGACCTCCTCTCTCCAAACCCCTAACCCATACCCCTCAAATCCTTCCCAAATCCGTCGAATTTTGAATCTAGGGATAGGGTTCGAAGTCCCAAGAGGTCAAAGTGTGTTAATCCTTGATTTCATGGTTTGCATGGCTACCTGCTCTTGCTCTTCTGAAGATTGAAGGTTGTTTGAACATGAATGTGATTTCGTTCACTTGTTCTTACAAAGAACAACTCAGTAACATCACTCTTCGTTTTAGCCAGTGTTTCAATTAGGTTTCTAGCCGTGATTTGGTAAGTTCCTCCTTCCCTCTTGTATTTTCTTTCACTGTTTCATCTTCCTCCTCATCCTTTCTCTTTTGGTTTGGGCGCAATTTGTTTGGGTTTTCTGAGTTCAAATTGGTTCCATCTCCTGTTCTCTTTCCCTCTTCTTTTCTTTTCATTGTGAAAGCTTGATTATCTGATGTCTTTAGTCCACCTTGTTTTGTTCGTATAAGTCTTTCATCATCAGTTTAATCACCTAGTTAATGAAATTAGGCCCATGATTTAGTTAAATTGCTGTTATGAAATTAGATTGGTTAGTTCATTCATTTTGCTTTTGGTTTCGGCTTCTTTTAAACAAATGGTTCCAGGCTTCTTTATTTAGAGAAAGCTTGGGTCATTTTTTCAAAATTGGAATCATCTTTTGATTTTAATTGGACTCTGAGGAATCAGAAGTCCAAGAAGGAATTGAACCTGGGTTTTTAACCCGTATCAAATCAAGCTTTTGGGTCAGCTTGACCTGTGAGTTACTGAGTGTGATTAAGGGGCATTTGGGGGGGGGGGGTAGTTTAGGTAATTGGTGTAGGGAATCTCTCAAATAACTGCCTAGAAAGCTTCCTAGAAGCTGGGATTGGGACTTATATGAAATGCTGATTTTAAAACTGAGGACATGAGAGCAAAAATAAAAATTCAAAAAGGGTTCAAGTGCAAAACTGAACTCATTCTTTACTGCCCTAGTGCCTTGCCTATAAAGGCAGCTTTTCTTACCTTTCAAGGCAGACCTAAGAGACTTGAAAGAGATAAAAATTCTGAGAAAACAAAAATGGCTGAGAATTCTGAAACTGCACTAATTTCCAGCATATTTTTTTTGATAAAAACTGATAAAATTCTGTATCAGCTGGGGATTTCTGATCTTCTTCATTAGTTAAAATCTCTGAAAGTTTCACATCTTGCACCTGGGTTGGGAGATGGTTTGATTTTTGGTTTTTCTGGGTTTCAAGCTGCTGTGAGGTCACTATTTCATTGATACTATTGTGCTTTTTGTTCTGCTGTTATCTACTGCTTCTTCACCTCTTTTTTCCCTTTCAATTTCTAGGTATGCTTTTGAAACATGGATGGAATTGAAACCTGATTGAGCTATGTATTAAGATCTGTGATCCAGTTAGTTTCAAATTAAAATATCAGTCCTTGTTGTGTTAAATTCTACCCTTTTATCATTTATGTTTTAGTTTAGCTTCTTATGTGCATTTCATGTGACCCAAATCAAATCTTATAACGTTGAATAAAATATGTTTAGGATTGCGTGTGCATTTCATGTGGCGCGATCCAAAGACGTATTTTAAACGATGTTTAATCTTCTTTAAAAATTAAATAAAAGTGGTTAAAAGTTAAAATTTGCACATAGGTTTATAATCATTAAAAAATCATATAATAGGCCAATTATAATAGTTAAGCGACCGTTCTAGAATCACGGAACTCAGGAATGCCTAATACCTTCTCCCAGGTTAAAAGAATTCCTTACTCGGATTTCTGGTTTGCGGACTGTTAAACAGAGTCATATTTCCCTTGATTCGGGATTCAACCGATGACTTGGAACACCGTAAATTATTCCAAGTGGCGACTCTGAATCTTTAATAAATAAATCTCGTTTTGATTTTCCTTTAATTGGAAAAACTCTCTTATATTTATGCCCTTTACGGGGTGTAGTAAAAAGGAGGTGTGACACCCTCCCCAAAGGTTAGTTCGTGCACTCTATCAACATCATCCTATTCCATGAGATCAAGGGGCCCTCCACCCACTCCTCCTCTTAGTCCTTTCAAAAACAAGAACAAAGGCAAAATGGAAGATTTGAACAATGTCAGAAAGGAGAATCCGATTGAACGGGTAAAGGCTAGTAATTGCCATGGTACTCAAGTTCCTAAGAAGAATGTATCCCAACTTGAACAAAAGCTGTTGAAATTCCAAGAAGAGCTCGATCAAGTAGCAAGCCTGTCATTTTCCCTCAGCACCCCATATATCACCTTTCCCAATACTCAAAACCCTACACCGCCTCAAAACAACCCAAAGCAACAAAATCATCCCACTCTTCACACTATTCCACCAATGACCCAATGAAACACCTGTCATACCCCAAATAACACTCAACTACTCATCCCAGAACTCCAAAACTCCACAAATGACACTATCACACAAACCATAACACCCCTATCTACGTGGAGACCATGTCACACTCAACCTAACCTATCTCAAGTGCACCCGAGTCTGATGAAAAAGACCTGCTCATCAGGAACTTGGCTGAAGAACTTAAGAAATTGACCAGCAGGATCCAGGGCGTCGAAGGAAGTAAGGGGATTGAAGGGTTGAACTATGAAGATCTCTGCATACAGCCTGATGTTGAACTGCCCTAGGGGTACAAACCTCCGAAGTTCGAAATGTTTGATGGTATAGGAGATCCAAGGGTCCATCTTAGAACGTACTGTGACAAGCTGGTTGGAGTAGGGAAAGACGAGAGAATTCGCATGAAGTTGTTTATGAGGAGTCTTAAAGGAGATGCGTTGTCATGGTACATCAACCAAGATCCAAAGAAGTGGTCAAGCTGGGTAAGCATGGCGTCTGACTTTATGGACAGGTTCCGGTTTAACATAGAGAATGCACCAGATGTGTTCTATATTCAGAATCTAAAGAAGAAGCCTACTGAAATGTTTCGTGAGTATGCTACTCGCTGGAGGTTCGAAGCTGATAAGGTCAGACCTGCCTTAGAGGAAGAACAGATTCTGTCTAGACTCAGGACCCACAGTATTATGAATGACTAATGATGATTGAGAGCTACAAATTCTCTGACATTATCAAACTGTGTGAAAAGATTGAAGAGGGTATCAAAAGCGGAATGGTTACAAACTTCGAGGCCTTGCAAGCTACAAATAAGGCCTTGTAGTCTGGTGGTGTGTCCAAGAAAAGGGATGTAGGGGCCATAATGGTTGCACAGAGAACCAAATCCCCCCTCAAATACCAAACCTACCCAACACCTCCACTCATATATCAGCCAACCCCAAATTACCAAACACCTTCACCCTCATACCAAGCTCCACCACCCACTTATCAATCACCTCCACCTCCTACATATCAACCTACTTCACCAAGATACTCCCAACCCGCTCATGTTTACCAAACCTATAATGCTCAACCATCCCAGTATCAATCACCTCCTGCACGCCAAAACTTCCTTAGATCCCGACCTAATTTTGATCGCAGACCTCCAAAATAATATATGACCATTGCTGAACCCATTGACCAGTTGTACGAGAGACTCAAAGCTATTGGTTATGTCACCCCTATCCCTGCTGCAACTCCTGGGAACCCTTCTCAGTGGGTTAACCTAAACAAATCCTATGCATTCCACTCCGGCATGAAAGTGCACACTATCGACGAATGTCATTCCTTGAAAGATAAGATACAGACTTTAATTGATAACAATATTATTGTGGCAAAGGAACCCTCTCCAAATGTCCGCAACAACCCTCTGCAAGACCACAAAGGTGGAGGTGTCCACATGATTGAAATAGAGGATGATTGGGATCCCGAAGGGTCAATCGGGTTGATCGCAGAAGGTGATGACCCAAAGAAGCCAATAATTACTCTTAATCCAATCATAGTCCAGATTCAACCATTAGGGGATGTTGAAGTAAATATTTATGTACCACTCGAGTTTGAAGTGACATCATCTACAAAGACACCAGCACCAATTGAGGTCGAATTCGTGTCTCCAGCAAATGCACCCACACCGTTTGAAGTTGCAGTTTTACCACCCAAGGCACATGCTCCGTTCGGAGTAAGGGTAGCCATGCCAATACCAGTGGCGATGTCGACGATGACACCATTCCTCACAAAGGTTGTACCCTGGTACAATACAGCCGAGGCAAGGAGGAAAGGTAAGGTCAGGTTCGAAGAGACTGTTGCAGCACAGGGTATGACAAGAAATGGTAGAGTCTATACCCCTGAACATCTAGCTGAGTCAAGCAAGCAGGCCTCCAACCGTCCACCCATCATTGAGAAAGGTCCAAACAATCTTTGGAGAAAGATACAGGCCAAGGAATACTTGGTCATCGACCAGTTGAACAAAATACCAGCACAAATCTCCATTCTTGCTTTGCTACAAAATTCTAAGGTATACAAGAATGCTCTGTTAAAGGTGTTGAGTGAAGCATACGTACCAAGCAACATCACTGGTGGGGAGATGGCCAACATGGTAGGACAAGTGTTGGAGAGCCATAAGATTACCTTTCACGAGGACGAGCTGCCACCTGAAGGTTTGGGGCACAACAAGGCACTACACATCACTGTGCAATGCGAGGACTATTTTATAACTAGAATCATGATTGATGGAGGCTCCAGTCTCAACATTTGTCCACTGGTAACGCTCAAGAAGTTTGGTAAAGGACTGCACGAGATAAAGGATGGAGCAATCAATGTGAAAGCCTTTGATTGTTCTTAGAGGTCCACCATTTGTTAGATTGTCCTATTCTTGCAAATGGGACCAACATGGTTCGATCTCGACTTCCAGGTGATAGACATGCCGGCATCTTACAACTTGCTGTTGGGATGGCTGTGGATTCATGCTGCTGCGGCCGTAGCATCAACACTGCATCAGGCAGTAAAATTCGAATGGAATCATCAAGAGGTGATCATTTATGGAGACGGTAGCAACCCTATATACAGTTGCCAGACCATTCCGGCAATCGAAGGAAGAAGGATGTTAGGTGGAGAGACTTACCACCACATCGAAAGGGTAAATGCTGTTGACAAAGATAAATGGTGGGATAAAACAATCGAGAGTATACTGAACTGGAGTGGGTACGAACCTGGCAAGGGGCTCGGAAAGAACCTCCACAGAATTGCTAAGCCGATAAAGCTCAAGAAACATGGCACCACTTTCGGTCTAGGATATGAGTACACCTGGGAAGAATTCAATAACTGGTCGCCACCATGGTGCGGTCCTTACTACCCACTGGAGCAGCCAATACCGCATTTAGAGCAGACTTTCCAGCAGGCGGACATTGTTTATGGGTCAGAGGAAGAAGAAGCCATGGTCGCGGTGAAGAACTTGTTCCTGGAATACAATGACATGGACTGTTGTATTGTTCTCGAGGAGGAGGGGGAGGAAAGCCCTTCCATACAGGCTATGAGCAGAGGGGCACGCCTCAATAACTGGACTATCAATACAACCAAATCCCGGTGAGCCTCGGGGTAGCAAGGCTAAAACAAGCACCATGCAATGTTTTTATTTAATAAATGATTTTCTTTTTGCATTTTTAATTCCTGCAATAAGATATTCAATGTTCAAAACAGTTATGCAATTTATCAAAGCATTTAGACTTTTCTTATGAATCAACACTCATTGTTATTTGTCTCTCATTACTTTACTTATACAACATTACTATTACTTATCTTGATGAACCAATGACTGTGACATGCAATGAGACAATGCAACAAACGGACATTGATTCAGAGGAAGATGGCATGCCAGATGAGATTGTCAAAGAATTTGAGAACTTTGAGAACAGACCCAAGTCCAACCTGGACGAGACAGAAATTGTTAACTTGGGAGATGCAGAAAACGTCAAGGAAACACGAATCAACGTCCACTTATCGCCGTCAGAAAAGAAGGAATACATAAAATTTCTAAAGGAATATGAGGACATATTTGCCTGGTCATATGATGACATGACTAGTCTGAGTACGTCTATTATGGCTCACAAATTGCCAACCAATCCGACATGTCCTCCGGTAAAGCAAATGCTCAGAAAGTTCAAGCCTGATATGAGTTTGGAAATCAAGGAAGAAGTCACTAAGCAAGTCAAAGCTAAGGTTCTCAGGGTAGTAGAATACATGACATGGCTAGCCAACATCGTGTCAATGCCAAAGAATGATGGCAAGGTCAGAGTCTGTGTCGACTACCAGGATCTCAACCGGGCCAGTCCGAAAGACGACTTCCCTTTACCGAACATAAACATCCTGATTGAAAATTGCGCCAAGCACGAGCTGCAGTCATTTGTAGATTGTTTTGCAGGTTATCATCATATCTGGATGGATGAAGAAGATGCTGAGAAAACGGCATTCATTACGCCGTGGGGAATGTACTATTACAAGATAATATCGTTAGGTCTGAAGAATGCACGGGCCACCTATATGAGGGCCATGACCACCATTTTCTATGATATGATACATAAGGAGATTGAGGTATATGTAGATGATGTCATCATCAAGTCCAAGAAGGCCACGGATCACATGGAAGATTTGAGGAAGTTCTTCAACAGATTGCGAAGGTACAACCTGAAACTGAACCCTGCAAAATGCGCATTTGGGGTTCGTGCTAGGAAATTACTTGGGTTTATTGTGAGTCGCTGAGGAATAGAACTGGATCCATTAAAAGTCAAAGCTATTCAAGAATTGCCACTGCCAAAGAACAAGAAAAATGTGATGAGCTTCTTGGGAAGACTCAATTACATCAGCCGATTCATAGCACAGTCTCCGATTATTTGTGAGCCAATCTTTAAGATGTTGAAGAAAGACACCGCTACCAAATGGACTGATGTCTGCCAAAGGGACTTCGACAGAATCAAGAAGTACCAGTCAAGACCACCAGTTTTGGTCCCGCCCGAGGCAGTATTGGATGGAGCTTTTGGTTGCGTTCTGGGATAGCATGATGAAATAGGGAGGAAAGAACAGGCCATCTATTACCTAAGTAAGAAGTTCACCCCGTACGAGGCCTGGTATTCTCTATTGGAGCGCACCTGTTATGCTTTGACTTGGGTAGCTCAGAAGCTGAGGCATTACTTTTGTGCCTATACTACATATCTCATATCAAGGATAGATCCTTTGAAGTACATCTTTTAGAAGCCCATGCCCACCGACAAGCTATCCAAATGGCAAATCCTGTTGAGTGAGTTTGACATTGTCTAGGTGACTCAAAAAGCAATCAAGGGACAGACACTAGCAGATTACCTTGCTGAAAATCCCATGGATGGAGAATACGAACCCTTGAAAACGTATTTTCCTAATGAAGAGGTATCATTCATAGGAGAAGGCATTGTAGAATCCTATGATGGTTGGAGAATGTTTTTCGATGGAGCGGCAAACTTTAAAGGAGTTGGCATAGGAGTAGTCCTAGTATCAGAAACTGGTCAGCATTATCCTGTGTCCGCCAAACTCATGTTCCCGTGCACCAACAACATGGCTGAGTATGAAGCCTGCATCCTAGGGCTTAAAATGGCCATGGACATGAATTTTTAAGAGTTGCTAGTAATTGGAGATTCATACCTACTTATACATCAGGTACGAGTAAAATGGGCAACCAAGAACTCCAAGATACTCCCATATTTGCATCATGTACAGGAACTTAGGAAAAAGTTCACAAAGAAGGAATTCCAACATGTTCCCAGAATTCAGAATGAGTTCGCCGACGCATTGGCTACCCTGTCATCTATGATACAGCATCCGGACAAGAATTTCATTGATCCCATTCCAGTAAAGATCCATGATCAGCCAGTTTATTGTGCCCATGTCAAAGAGGAAGCAGATGGAAAGCCCTGGTTTCATGATATCAAGAAATATTTGGCAAAAGGAGAGTACCCAGAGCTTGCAAATCCTACTCAAAAGTGCACACTTCGGAGATTGTCCAACAATTTCTTTCACAACGGAGGAATCTTGTATAGGAGGACTCCTGATTTGGGATTACTAAGGTGTGTCGATACAAAAGAAGCATCCAGGCTACTAGAGGAAATTCATGTTGGGACTTGCGGTCCACATATGAATGGTTTTGTCTTAGCAAAGAAAATACTCCGGGCTGGTTACTTTTGGATGACTATGGAAACAGACTGCATCCAGTATGTCCGAAAATGCCATCGATGATAGATATATGCGGACATGATAAGGGTACCTCCAAATGAGCTTAATACAACAAGCTCACCATGGTCATTCGTCGCTTGGGGAATGGACATTATTGGACCAATCGAGCCTGCCTCTTCCAACGGACATAGGTTTATCCTAGTAGCAATTGATTATTTCACTAAATGGGTCGAAGCAGCATCTTACAGAGCAATAACTAAGAAAGTCGTGACAGACTTTGTCCGCGACCGCATTGTTTGTCGATTCGGGATTCCAGAGTCAATCATTACTGATAATCGCTCCAACCTCAATAGAGACTTGATGAAAGCTATGTGTGAAACTTTCAAGATCAAACACAAGAATTCCACAGCCTACAGGCCTCAAATGAATGGAGCTGTAGAAGCCGCCAATAAGAATATCAAGAAAATACTGAGGAAAATGATAGAGAAGCATAAATAGTGGCATGTGAAGTTATCATTTGCTCTATTGGGGTATCGCACCACAGTCCGCACATCAACCGGGGCAACCCCCTATATGCTATTTTATGGTACAAAGGCTGCCATTCCCATTGAGGCAGAAATTCCTTCGATAAGGATCATACAAGAAGCTGATCTCGACGACGCAGAATGGGTGAAAATTCGTTGTGAGCAACTAGCCCTTATCGACAGAAAGAGATTGAATGTAGTCTGCCATGGTCAACTCTATCAGAACAGAATGTCCAGAGCCTTCAACAAAATAGTCAAGCCGAGACAGTTCACACCGGAGCAGCTGGTGTTAAAGAAAATTTTTCCGTATCAAGACGAATCCAAAGGGAAGTTCTCTCCCAACTGGCAGGGTCCATACATGGTTCACCGGGTTCTGACAGGAGGAGACCTCATACTTGCAGAAATGGATGGAGAAGTCTGGCCAAAGCTGATTAATTTAGATGCAGTCAAGCGTTACTATGTGTAATCTTTATGCCTCCCTTATATGATGTAAATTGAACTATGTCTGACCTGATTCCATTTTAAGAGGGGATACGTACGCAGCCCTATGGTTTTGCTCACAATTCAATAAAATTCTCATTTCTCCCCGCAATTGGAAACTGGGGCAGAATTTTGAGGAGGACCCTCAAAATTCCAAAGTAATTTCAGCCGATCGTCTCAAGCAACAGTCAGAAGCATCAACCCATCAAACTGGGGTAGAATTTTGAGGAGGACCCTCAAAATTCCGTGGCAAGAGAGGTTGCAATATCCTGAACCACGTCACAGTCGTCGGTTCATCTAAAAGCTTTTTTAATTATACATTTATGTCATATTTTTTACAAAATCATGCATGTTTATTATTGAAATCCTTGTTTAGAAACACTACCCCAATGATACATGCAGTATCACCATATCAAAGATGAGCAAGTCAAGAAAAGCCAGCGGGGATATGAACTAACTTCCCCCTTTACAAAAATCACGATTTTTCTTTGGATGCAGGCACTTGGATTGCGAGATCATCAAACATACTATATACCCATGGAACAAACATTATTCAGGAATACAACTCTCAGAACCGTTGCACTTACCAACATTTGCTATCCACACACACCAGTGATATTTCGCATGTCACAATGTCCCCAGCAATCACAATGTCGCAATCTGCTATCAGCTAAGAAAACTCTACTACCATTTGCCATTTTATTCTTGAATAAGGCTACTATTCTGCCTCCCGAGACTAAACGCTATCTCTATCTGCATTTTTTGCATTGCATAAGGCTACCATTCTGCCTTCCGAGACTAAACATTGTCTCCATCTGCATTTGCATTGCGTAAGGCTACCATTCTGCATTCCGAGACTAAACATTGTCTCCATCTGCATTTGCATTGCATAAGGCTACCATTCTACCTTCCGAGACTAAATGTTGTCTCTATCTGCATTTACATTGCATAAGACTACCAATCTGCCTTCCGAGACTAAACGTTGTCTCTATTTGCATTTTTGCATTGCATAAGGCTACCATTCTGCCTTCCGAGACTAAACACTGTCTCATCTGCATTGCATAAGGCTACCATTCTGCCTTCCAAGACTAAATGAAGTCTACCATTCTGCCTTCCAAGACTAAACGCTATCTCCATCTGCATTTGCATTGCATAAGGCTACCATTCTGCCTTCCAAGACTAAACGTTGTCTCCATCTACATTTTGCATTGCATAAGGCTACCATTCTGCCTTCTAAGGTTAAGCTCTACCTCCATCTGCATTTTTGCATTGCATAAGGCTACCATTCGGCCCTCCGAGGTTAAGCTCTACCTCCATCTACCTTCATCCTTGCATAAGGCTAAGCACTAACTCATAATGCATCTACACGGCTGAAAGATTGCCTCATACTGCATCTCATAGGCTAAAAGATTGCCTCATACTGCATCTGCATAGCTGAAAGATCGCCACCTACTGCATCTCATAGGCTGAAAGATCGCCTCATACTGCATCTCATAGGCTGAAAGATCACCTCATACTGCATCTCATGGGTTGAAAGATCGCCAAATTATCCAAAGTCGTCATCGTTCGGAGGAATCATCTTCATAGCCCGAGAACACCATGTCATGGCCTGAGGACCCCTTTTAATCTTTTGCATATCATTATTCAAAGGTATCATGGTTCAGAGGCATCATCCTCATAGCCCGAGAGCATCATTTCATGGCTTGTGAATCCTTTATTGTACGCTTCATGTCCCAGGACGTCATGGTCTAAAGGACGTCATCCTAACCGTCCAAAGACAATATTCATGGTCCAACGGAAATTTGCATCATGTTTAAATTTATGCACATTATACGTTTGTATTGTTTCTAATTGCAGGTAAACCGGCGAGCAAATGCCATCCCGGTAGGAGCAATCCCTCTCAAGTTCCCGCAGCCATATCAAATCTTAACCATTCTCACAAGCCGCCCACTCACCCCATCTTGGATATTACATCCATTCTTGGAAAGTCTCCATCGGCATACCCCGCCGACTGATCCTGAACTACATTTGGACTGATTCATGTAAAACCAGGGATATGTAGGCATCTTAGAAGCTAGGGTATGGTCTATTTTCTTCAAACTGTTTCGTTCAGTCAAAATTGGCCATCATATCTTTACCCGACAGCTCTTTCATCCTTCTCAGGTAAAGAGGGGCAACTGTTGATACCCTATTTTTCCCTATATATTTTCAATATGCAAAATACCCTTCAAATGGAATATATATGCATATGTAAGCATATCCAAATGTTTTATTATTTTTTTCATAATTTTAAAGGTTTATCTATTAATTTATTTCCCTCTTTTATCCTTAAAAAATCCAATAATTGTTTCCAAAAGTATTATTTTGGTAATTACTTTATTGGACTTTTATATTTATGTTAAAATATAGCAATATAATTTTTGCATATTTTTACAAAATTATTTAGTAATTTTAAGCTAAATTGCATATAATTGCAATATTAGCCCTTTTAAGATTCAATTATATTTTATATTGATAAAATTAAGTCCAGTATTTTTAAATTGTTAATTATATGTTATAAATCATTTTAGTGCTTTTAATTTGTTTCCAGATATTAATTTACTATTTTTTATAATTTTAAAAGGGAAAAATTGGCTATTTAAATAATAGCCCAATTGCATTTCAATTGTAGCCTAAATTGAACCCCAAAGCAGATCCAATTTCCCCTGGCCCAATTTCGTTTAAACCCGACCCCTAAACCATTTAAACGACCCAGCCCGGATTCTCACCTAACCCATTTAATCCCAGTCGTTGATCATTAGATCAACGGCCCCATTACCCCTTACCTTTTTTAACCCAGAACGACCCCTTACCCTACTTCATTTCTCACCAACCGTCGCCTCTGAATCCCTCTTCTCTCTCAACTCTCTCTGAAATCTCATGAACCCTAGTCGCCACCATCTATTCCCACCCTAAACCTCGCCTAATCCATGGCCTCCCATGGCCATTAGAGATGTGTAATGGCCTCCTATGGCTCCTGGGTGTTTGTTTCTGTGGATTTATGGCTAGTCCTCGAAGGAATCCGGTCCAGTCCTTGCTCGACTACAGTTCATGGCTTTTCTCCGGCCATCGACGACCTTTCTCCGGCCATCCATGGCCCTTCAAGGCAGATCCTTGGCTTTCCTGGTTAGATCGGAAACTTTCAAAGCCTTTCTCACCTCTTCTGGGTTTTTTAAAACCCTAATCTTTAAGATCTTTTGATTTTCTTTCAGACCTACTTTAGATCTGTACTTGCTATGAATGTTTTAAGTGTTTTTCTCGAAAGTTCTTCAACTTTCCTTTCAAAACGAGTTTTCGTTAAGGTTTTCCTTTAAGTTTTTCAAAAGATTTCTTCTCCGATTTTTAATGTTGTTTGTGATTCTGCCATGTTTTGCTCATGTCGTTCCTCTATCCTAGTCAGCATGTTGAAAACCCTAATTCTTTTTGGTCTCATTCGAGCTTTGAAACTGTTTGTTTTGTGTACTAGTTCGATTAAGTTCCTCGTTCTTGTTTGACTTATTTTTTTTACCATCTTTTAAACTCGATTATTTTTTAAAACCCTAGGTATTTGGGTCTGAGATTGTTTGTTTGAATACTTGACTCAATTTAAGGTTCCTTGTTTCACTCTCTTTTTCTTTATGTGATTCATCTGATTCTGAGTTTCACCATCTTTTCAACTCGACCATTGTTGAAACCCTGATTTCTCAAAAGGTTTCTTCACTTGTTACTGTGAGACCTGTATTTTTTTTACTATCTTCTTCACTTTGGCTATACGTCTGAGCCCTGACTATCTAATTTTGTTCACTACCGAATCCTATGTTTATTTCTGTTACTATTGTATGCTATTTCTTTTGCCAATATGTTTGGCCTCGCATGTCTGATGTTTTTGTTCACTCTATTTATATACTGAAGTACAGAAGCATGTTTCTTCCTTGATTGACCTTGATTTTGTGACTGATTTCAAAAGCTTTTCTTATATGAGCCCTGATTTCACTCGCCTGTTTAAAATTAATTGATTCCTTTCCCTTTACTGTGATGTTTTACCTTGCTGAATCCTTTCCAAAAATAAGCATATTTTTGTGCTCAGACTTGATTGTTCACTTCATGCTTTTACTGTCCCTTATATGGCAATAATCAAACTGATTTCTTTCCTTATTTGAACCTGTTACTACCCGTTAATCAGTGATTTCTTAATTAAGGAAATCACTTGTGTAATTTATTCTGACTTGTCATTGTTTCTATATTTGTGTTAAGGCTTTACTTATTACCTTATTTTTCACCTGTTTTCGGAACTATAAATACCCACTTTCGTTTCTTTCAAACAACGAATGAACCATCTAAGTTCAGAACACACACTTCACTCAAAACTCTCTATCTCTTCTCTACTACTCCTTGTGCTATTGCTTTGCCTATCCGGCTGAAAGCTAAGGCTGGGTTGTGGAAATTTGCTCACTTTTTGTTTTTGCACTTTGCTTCTTACTGGTATGTCCTAGTTAATCTTCAAACATAAACAACAACATGTTTCTTTAATTGTCCCAACTTCTCTTATTCTTGTCTACTTTGCTTATGTTTCTGCAATCAAGTTACATTACTAACATGTGAAATATGTTCCCTGCCACTTTTAATTAATGCTCCCCTAGGTGTATGAATCCCAAACCCCACATCCCCTCTTTTTGTTTGTGGTCTCTAGCTGGTTTGTGGGCATGCCAACATCATTTATTATTGTGCATGTCCAAACCTGATCCTTCCTGAGGTCATATGCTTCATGCAATGTATTCCTGAAACCCCTGACCCCCTTTGTGCAATTATTGATTCTATGTAATTTAAGTTTTACTGCTACTGTTTTCAAATCACCCTTACCCCTTACTACTCTCAATCCAGTTTTAAAATAAATCTCTGTTTCTGCACTTCCACTACACTCTTAGAACTTAGGTTCTGCCCCTCTTGTGTAAGCCTTGCCTTGGGACCCATGAGCTCCCTCTGAACTTGGACACATAAGGGCTGGCCATTCCACACTACACTCACATCTATCTATTTATGCAAACCTAGGTGTAAGCACTGCCCAGGGTCCTTTGAGACCCTTAGGGAACTTTTACACACCTAGGTCTGAGAAAGGCTCTGAAACAAGTGGTGCTTGAGGTGGTTTATTCCATAACTCAGAGAGGAAGTCAAGAATCAGACATCCTATGGTTGAAACTTCTTGTTCTACACTGTTCTAATGTAATTCAGTATTTGGCCTGTAATAATTTGTAACAAATATTGGGGGTTGGTTAGTGAAAGGGATGGGTAATTATGCATGTTTAGCTATTAGAAGGGTAGAGAACATGACTATAGGATCCGTTTCTTTAAATTCTGCATGTTTTAATTCTACATCTAGATAACATGCCTATAGGATCTGTTTTAAATTCTGCATGTTTTATTACCACACTTAGACACCATGCCAATAGGATCTAAATGACTATAATCAGACATCATCTTCATAAGGTTAAAAATCAGTATTTCTCATAGAAATCATGCCTATAGGAATTTCAAGCAAATCCTGCCTGCTTCGTTTCACGTTTAACTAGATATCATGTTTATATGAATTAAAAAATCAGTAATGATAGAGATCATGCCTATAGGATCTGAAACTAGTCTAATTTAAAATCAGTTTGACTCGTACTATTCTGAATTAGTCTTAAACAACTTACTCCTTTTATTAATACGGTTTAGAAAGCATGCCTATAGGATCCCTAAATCGCTCGTTTAAAACTGTTACTACTTTGCTACATTCTGAATCAGTAATAGACATTATGCTTATAGGATATCACCAACACGCTTAGTCAAGCCTTAGGTGATAACAACAAAATTGAATACGCCTTTGTTAATTAGTAACTGCTACAACCAGCAGGCAGGCCTGATTCAGACTTTTTATCTGAGTTATGTAATAAACTGGTTTGCTTCAACAACTAAACTTCTCCTATCTTAGTATTTTAAAATTCTGACCCTAAATGTATTTGTGTCATGCTACTTATGTGCTTTACTTGAGGCGGTATATATGAGCTTTTTGGTTGCTTACATGTTTTCCCCTAATATGCAGTCCTATGTGTTTTGAATGTCGCCTTAGTCTTTTACCTTTAAAACCTAAGAGTCAGCCTAAAATCCTCCCTCTTATAGGAATAGTAGTCCTCAATTCCTCCGGGACTGATAGGAATGGGACGGGTAATAGCATGTAATAGAGGTCGAGACCAATCCGTACTTTAATACCTTAACGGGGTGGGAAGGATAGATATGGATATGATGACCGGTGCGCTAATACCACGTGTATCCCCTCTTTTGAGGAGTGTCATACCGGGTATCGAATTGATATGATCTATATTATAAATAAACCTAGGACTCCTCTCTCCTTTTATATTTTCAAGTATTTGTAAAAAAATGTAACTCCCTTTCAAAATTCGCCTTTAATGATTGTTCTTTCAAACCCTTATGTGTTTAAACCTAAATCCCTTATTACTTGAGCCTATACTTGTCTATTTTCTAATTGTACAAATTTACAAAACTATCTGGCCGGGAACCACACTAGTGGATCCTGAGGGGTGCCTAACACCTTCCCCTTAGGATAATTTCAAGCCGTTACCCCATCTATGGTTATCAAACAAACTTAGAAATGAACTTTATAGGTGTCCTAATGCATCTTAACTCATTAGGTGGCGACTCTTCAAATGCAAAACCCAGTTCTCAAAAGGAATGAGTTGTCCTACACCCAAAATGTCATAAACCCGATTTTTCGATGCAATTGGGAAAAGGGGGCGCAACAGGGGTAAGATGGCTTAGCCAATCGAGCTGAGATTGGACTTCGTGCTTAAAACATGGTAGTGTTGTGAGTGGACGTCTCGGGGTGAGACGGCTTACCCAATCGGGCTGAGATCGGACTCCGTGATAAAGGCACGGTGGTGTATCAGTACTAAAGGCCTCCCAACTAAAAATAATGAAATTTACTTAAAATCTATATTTCTCCTAACTTAGTAATTTAATATTGTTTGAGGTTCTCAATGATTCCATGTTTTCTTCTAATTTTATTGTTGCTCATTCTATTGAGAGGGTGTTTAGTCTTACATACTAGTGCTATTCCATATGTACTAACGTCCCTTTTGTCAGGGGCGCTACATCTTTAGTGGATTCTGGTGGTTCGTCAACAGGCAGCCTTGATCCTCGTTAGTAGTTACTCTTTACTCAACTACTTTTAGTGAGCCCTACTCTGTTCCGGGTTTTATGTCATTTGATGTTGTATTTTGTGCTTTGAGGTATATCCGGGGCCTTCTCGTCGGCACTTGCATACTACTATTCTGTGGTACTTAGAGGCTCCGTAGATAGGTTGTGAGTGGTGTTTGAGGTTGGGAACTAAACTAGTAACTGTTTGTATTTGGCAAACATGTTTTTCATCATATCTATAAACTTGTAATATTTTGGAAATCATAAATGAATATCCTTTGAGCAACAAAAAAAGAATGTGGAACACTTGACTCTTCTCTTGCCTATCACTTGTACTGATTCTTATATTGTTAATGGGCAAGGTTGGGTAGAAGGCATTTAGTAGGCTTGCTTAACCATGATATCTCGGTTGAGCGCTGGTCGCGCTCCTCGCTATCGGGGTGTGACAAGCTTGGTATCAGTGCTTAAGGTTTTAAAGTGTCCTAGGATATCTTGGAGCCGTGTCTAGTAGAGTCCTTCTTATCGGTGTGTTATTGACCACATATATAATGAGGAGGATACTTGGACATATAGGAATGTCACCCTTCTTTGATACTCTAGATCGTGTGATAGAGCTCAAGATAGGAAGATAATTTCCTGGCCATGTCTTATTTTTTCCAGATGAGTAATCCATGAGCTCCAAGCAACAAGGATGGAATGACCTCGCCATTGAATCTGGGGGAGATTGCATGAGAGTTCATTGGGTGAATGTGTCAAGAAGCGGAGGGATTGGAAGAACTTGTGCTAAGGGAAAGTTTCTTTATCCCTATCAATGTCACTGCAACACCAGATCATGTGGTGAGAGCAGCTAAGAAATGAAAGAGGGTTGTTGGTACCAATAAGTCGAATTGTTTGGTTTGTAAGAAGCGTCATTTGGGGAGATGTTGGATGACTCTTGACATATGGTTTTGGAAATAGGGGGCACAAGAATAACAAATACCCTGGGTTGGGTACACCCCCCCCCCCGGTCTGCCCGATATGCGGGAAGGAATATTTGGTGTAATTTCATAGGTATGCTCAGCAACGTGTTGGGGCTGGTAGACTTGAGAAATTTCAAAGTCTCACACAGGAAACCGGTACAGAGATTGTTACTCCCCCCGTGAAGGCTTGGAGGAAGGATAAGGGGAATGCTTATGATGTATGCAAAAAGGGTAAATATTAGGTCGGTGGGGCGAGTCAGTTTAGCGAACCTCATCCCCATTGCGTGAAGTGTAGGAGATGTCATTTGGGGTATGTCATTATGGTACCAATGTATGTTATGGATATGGAGTCGAGGGGCATCAGTTAAGGCACTGCCCCATCAATCTAAAGTTACCAAGTAAGTCACTCCTTAGTACATCATTATGAACACCACATACTTTTCCTTGTTGTATATGTACATATATATTGACAACCTGCATAAATATAGTCTTAACAAGAATATGAATCACAAAATATTTCATGTATCTACTCTTTGAACGAGATGCATTATTAGTGAAGCCGCTTTATTACAATTATCTTACTTACAACCTCTTGAGGAATCTAGTTCTACAATGATTTACTTGAAACTAGTTATAACCCTAGGATAATACTTCCCACTTGCTTCCTTAAATTCTCCACAAAGGACTATACCTGATAAGTTTCTTATATAACCTTCTTATCCAAATGGATAACATCTACTCACTTGTGCTTCTGCACTCACCATCATAATATTTACCTACATGGCATCGAATCTAATGTAAAGCGGCCTAGTGTTGAGGTTTTTCTTGAGCCTCTCTCTCTCTCTCTCATGTGTATGTGGCTCATATAGTTTGGACAGTCACCTTGCTCCTTTGTGAACCTTATCATGAACCATTTTTGCTATTTAGTAACATAAGAGCATATCTCAGCACCTATCATATATGTACATGTCAATTGAAATGGTCACTTGTCTATATAAGGTTTCTCAAAAATTTGGGATTTACACAAATTCCTTATCGAAAGATATTATATATTCCCATCTCGATATAACTTTCAATCCACCTAGATCATACCCTAGTAAGTAACTCACCTTGTTCCTAGTATTTTAAAGGCTCATAATGTGGCTTGGTATTGCAGTTTGAGAGTTTTTATAGAAGAAACGTGTCTATATCATAACAAGTGTTCATTTTCTCCTTATACCTCTACAACGTGTTCCAACTGTGCTCCTTAGTAGTAAATTCATTGTTTTAGTTTCCCGACCCTGGTTGGATAACCATGAGAGATCGCGTCCTTCTATATGTCACTGTAACACTTCATTTCTTATAAGGGCCCTTAATAGGCTCTCTGTCAAGACCAAATGCATTTTGGGGTTATCATAGCATCATGTCGACTTCTAGTGTGTTTCCTAGCTGTCATTAGCATTTGAGTACTTTTCAAGCCACAAGACCAGTGGCAAACTCATTACTAACATCTTCAAACCCTCCATTATTATCCTATAGTGTCTCCCTGGGTTCCGTTACCTTTAAACACTCGGCTTCTAGAATCATTGACTATGTCATTGTCATGTGCGGAGAGTTTACTATCCTTAATGTTCCACATCCCTGGGTGGATAGGAGTTATTTGTCTTTCTCCCCAGAGCATCATATTACTCATTATAACCTTTCTAACGAATGAAGTTATTATAATGATTAACCATGTCAGCGTTATTAGTAGTAACCTTCATGTGTCTTAGGATATAACCTCCTGAAATGCTCTTTTCAGTACATTGATGGATTCTTGAACAACTCCAGCCTAATCTCGAACCTCGTTGTTCCTATTTGTAGTAAATCTATCAAGAGTTGTACGTTAAAACATGTCAAAGAAGAAACATCATTCCATGATCGAACACATTAGGTAGGATCTCAATGGTCATATTCATTCTAGCCCATCATAGAATAATGGCTGAAGGTCGCCAAGGGTTTAATTTGGGTGTCCAACATAGAGATTTAGAGTTGAATAAAGTGAACATGTTATTCTCAAGACTTTCTCCATGAAGATATTATGTGAATTGTTAATAAAGGTAAAGTAGGTGCAGTACACATTGGGCCTTATAGAATCTTGAGGGAAATAGGCCGAGCTATGTGTATGATGCCCCCCATCATTATTCTCCATGCACCTTGTGTTTCATGTGTCTATGTCCGAGAAGGTAGTTGGGAATCATTTGTCTATTGTTCCGGTGGAAGCTATGGAAGGTGAAGTTAATGGGTAATTGGCTTATGAGAGGTACCTAATTGTCATCCTTGTTAGATAAGTCCAGAAGTTGAGATTGCCTACGTCAAAGTGCTATGGCCAAGTCTGTGAGTCGAGGAGGTCAACTTGAAGGCCGAGAGTGTTGTGGAAAGAAGATATTCTCACTTGTTTGTATAGCCAAATGGTTGTGGTTCGAAAGGTATTTTCTATGTGTTATGACTTAAAAATATATACAGTTCATGTCAGGTTACCACTTTGGTTAATGTAATGCTTTTAATGTTAATATTAGTGTTGTTGATATATATTGTGATGCTTTGTTGACTTATGTATGTGTTTTCAGGGTGGTTTTGGTGTTACTCTGGCAGGTGGTTAGGCCCAGATTTAGGGGAAACTCTACTAAAATTCTGAAGTATTTGGGAGTTAGTCAAATTTGGGGGCTTGTGATGTGTGAAAGAAGAGATGAATTATGTTGGGTGTTTTGGATGGACTCTACTCCTCATTCGAGGATGAACGATCCTAAGCGGGAAGAATGTAAGGCCTCATAAAATGTTATATAGAACCCGAGATTTCGTGGTACCGAGGTAGGCTAATGTGTTCCAAGATTGTAGAAAACGAGCCGTGGTACAGACTTTTCGGGTTGTACAATACATAGTGGAGTTGGTAGAAGAATTTGCAGAAAATGGCGATTCTGTGGTCGATTATGTTATAGCGGATCTGTTCCGCTGAGCACGAAATGACACATAATGAACCAGAAGCAACTCAAATTTTGAAAACTATTTTTGCACGCCACATAATGATCATGTTGGCTGCATAATGATTATGCTATCGCGAAATGGACCAGACCCAACCCCGAATTTGAAAATCATTTTGTGGCCATGTTGTTGGCCACATAATAATTCTACTATAGCGAAATGGACATACCATTTTGTGGACATTCTACTGGCCACATATCCGTTCTGTTGGCCACATATCCATTTTTCTACCATGTAATTGCACCACATAATTGACTTCGGGGGTTATTTTTGGAAATTTTCTTATCCAACCGTATTTTGGTATGAGGCCTTAGGGGGGAATTTCATAAGATATAACTTGATGTCTTAGAGTGAGGGTATCAATTTAGAGAGAGAGAGGGTGGGAAGCTCTATCAAAATATACTCTTCAATTCTTTCTCAAATTTTAGGAATTCAAGAGGATAACTCACAAGACCTTCTACTTAAAAGGTAAGACTTCATCCCTAGGTTTAATACAATGTTTAATAATGGGTTTAGGAAGTATTTTATCATGGTGGGAATTGTGGGATGATGACCAGAAGCCATAAGCCCTTAATCTCGAATTTGAGAGTATGTGAAGGCTAGGAAATGTGATTTTTGTGGGTTTGAAGCAAATGGTTGGGCATGCATGTGACCAATGATGGTTGATGGGTGTTGTAGGGATATTTATATTGGTTGGCTGATTGAAAATTCATAGTGAGGGTAGAGGAATTTTTGTTATGGGACCTTGTAATCGATTTCGCATATTAGGTGTTTGATGTAATGTCAGAATGGGCTAAATCTGAGAACACCTTCCTAACTATGGTTAAATTTGGTTATGTTTCTATAAATTGAGGTTGCTAGGAGTGTGGGATGTTGTAGTAATCTAAGTAAAGCTCAAGAAAGGTATGTTGGCTAAACTTCTAGCTTAGAGTCGAATTTTGTGATGTTCTCGTAAGTTTCAATTATGGTCGACCCAAGTTCCTAAATCCCATGTTCCGAGTTGTTCCTAATAAATTTGAGTATTCTGAGTAAGTGTTGTGTTGAAAGATACCTACGCTCAAAAAGTGTTCCAATTTTTCCTATCATATTATGACCTCTACGAGAATATGTTCAAGTATGGTTTATGTATTGAAATATTATGACTTCAATTAGTGTTTCAAATGAGGGTCTATTATGCTTAGCTTAAAAATGCTTGGAAGTGAAAGAAGTGAGAGTAAGATATAACACGTGGCCATGGCACCATGCTCTCCTTTATAAATATTTCCAATGTGATTTGAGTTCTTACATATTCATGAGTTGAAATTATGTGCTGCCCTTTTGGGAAAGAGTATTTCGAGGTTAAATGGTGTATCACTCGTTTATGATTTTAACTCGTGCTTCAAATGCTAGTCAGTTCGCTTCATTCTTTGGGAAGGAATTTGTTGTGCTTAAAGCCTTCATTACTAATGAACCTAAAGTTGTGATTTTCGAAATATTCTATGTGTTGATGTTTATGATGATGATCCTTGAAAGTAAAGAAATGAAAGTATGAAATATGAAATGTAGTCGACGTGTCGAGAATTATATTACAGTTGTTGAGACTGGTGCCAATAAAATGGAAAGGTATGTGAAAGATTATGAAATAAGTTGTAAATACTTTAAATAATAAATGCTTTGGGAGTGTCGTTTAGTCACCAGGGAAGGGCAGGTTGAAATAACCTAACCCCAAAACTACACGTGCCAGTGTAGGAGTTAGTATGGGTAAAATCCCCGTGTGAGGTATTGAGATTTTTCCCCCAATATAGGATGAGATTGATGTGTTGATAATTCCCCTTAAATGGGATGAAATGATTGCTAGGGGGATGTGAGGTGACGTTGACCCACATGGCATTATGGTGAGACAGCTTAGCCGATCGGGCTGTGATCGGACTCTGTGATAAAAGCACGGTGGTTTCATGACTGGACGTCTCAGTGTGAAATGTCTTAGCCGATCAGGCTGAGATCGGACTCTGTGCTAAAAGCATGGTGGTGTTGTGAGTGCTCGTCTTGGGCTAAGATCGGACTCCATGCTAAAAGCACGATAGTGTTGTGAGTGGATGTCTCGAGGTGAGACGGCTTAGCCGATCGGGCTGATTCCGGACTCCATGCTAAAAGCACGATGGTGTATCGGTACTAAAGACCTCCCAACTTAAAAAAATGAAATTTACTTGAGATCTATCTTTCTTCTAACTTCGTACTATAATATTATTTGAGGTTCTCATTGATTCCATGTTTTCTTCTTATTTTACTGTTGCTCATTCTATTGAGAGGGTGTTTAGTCTTACATACTAGTATTATTCCATATGTACTAATGTCCTTTTTGCTAGGGGTGCTGCATCTTCAATGGATGCACATTGTTCGTCAACGGGCAGCCTTGATCCTCATTAGCAGTTAGTCTTTACTAAACAGGTTTTGGTGAGCCCTACTCTGTTCTAAGCTTTATGTCATTTAACGTTGTATTTTGTGCTTTGAGGTATAGCCGGGGGCTTGTCGCCGATACTTTCATACTACTCTTTGTTGTACTTAGAGGCTCCGTAGACAGGTTGTGGATAGTGTTTGATGTTGGAAATTAAACTAGTAAGTGTTGATATTTGGAAAACATATTTTTCATCATATCTATAAACTTGTAATATTTTGAAAAGCATAAATGAATATCCTTTGAGTAATGGAATTAGAATGTGGAACACTTGACTCTTCTCTTGCCTATTACTTGTATTGTTTCTTATATTGTTAATGGGCAAGGTTGGGTAGAAGACATCTAGCAGGCTTGCTTAACCGGGATATCTCAGTTGAGCATTGGTCGCGCTCCCCGCCATCGAGGCGTGACACAACCACTATGCAATCACTAAATCTTCTTGAGTTTCAACTCGTCAACAAGACATAAGAATCTACTTCATTCTACAAATGAACAGTTGAAAGATCCCTCAACACACTCATAACTCGAGAATATACAACACATCAAGATAGAAATCAATCATCTATAGTCCTTTATGCCCCAAGAAAATTCTTCTCGTCACATCCCCACTACAAGAAAAATGGCCTATGGCAACACCGATAAAACCGTTGCCAAAAATAGAAAAACCGTTGCAATATTCCTATTGCGACGGATTGGGCTCCGTTGCAATTGGTCTGTTGCAGCGGTTTTTTGCGACGGTTTCGGAGCCGTGGTCATAGCTGTATCTATCATAACGGTCTTACAGTAGCCTAATACAACGATTATTAAAAGCTATCGCGACGAGTATGAACCGTTGCAATACGACTATTGTAACGGTGCAAAAGCGATGGAATAGACCTACTGGAACAGTTTGTTGATATAATTTAGCTTATTTATTGCAATGATTATTATTATTTATTGCAATGGTCAATACAAGCTAGTGTAACAGTCATTTCAACTATTGCAACGATTTTTCGAGCTATTACAACATTTATTACAAACTATTGCAATAATTTTTACGAGCTATTGTAATGGAGTAAATTATAATATGCTAGAATATATACAAACCATTAAAGGAAACTATATTTATCCACAAAATCATCATAAAAAATATCCAACTAGTATTATCCAAATATAAGAGAATAGTGACTAACAATTCAAGAGTTAGATTGCATATAAGTTTGCAAAATATTCAAAAATAAGTACAGTCCCAAAACATCTGAAGGTATAGATCAACCAATACTCTTTAAGTAAGGTCTTCACTACTTTCATCTCCCTTTTATTCATTTTCTTCACCTACAAATTCAAAAGACATAACAATATTTAGAGGGTAAGGAAAAAAAATAAGCATATTCAACCAGTACTTCAACAAGAAAATTGAGGTTATCCGCAACCAACACTTCATCTATTTACTATTGTAACTACTTTTAGATGACTAGTTTTTGAAGTAAAAAATTTATAAGATCACATCAATAATAATAGTAAATGTGTGTGTGGTAAGCACCAAGACCATTGTAAGTGCCAACAGTCCCATCATATTGTTGCCATTGTAAGCGCAAAGGTCATGAGGAGATATATTGTCGTAGGTTACAAAGAAAAACAGTAGCAGCAGCTCAATGTGTTAATGACGAGGTCGAGGAAGATGTTCAACCTATAGAAAAATTACAAGGTGATGCCAGGGATGTTTTGAATGCAAAGAAACAATAAAATTTGGAGCTTGCTAAATATACGGGAGATTGGTTGATGTTGGAACAGGCAGGGCTTCACATGTATTGGAGGCAGGTTCAACAAAGGAGAAGGACTACTGTGGATAGGATTGGTGCCCAAGGTGAGGGTTCTACTATGTAACTGATGGAGAGGTGAATGTGAATAAGGTCTATACTACAACTGTTGAACAAAAGGAGCAGGACTTGGCTACTGGGGGATCAAATTATCAAGTTGTTGCTTTGTTAGCAACTGGTAAATCTGGTGAGCAGGTGCCTGCCAATATTGTTGCTTTGGAGGTGAATCAAATACACTTAACATTGCACAAGTTGAAGCTGGGCAATTCTGCAACTTTAAGGAAATAGTCTATGGTGCAGGCTAGAATTGCGAGGCAACAGGAAGGAAATAAGCTGGACAGGAATGTGATCAAATGGCAGTAGCTAAACATGCTATTCATCTCACTACTGATCAGCCCACTACTAGTACACAAACAGCTCTTTTGAAGGGTGGAAGTGAGCTGGTTGTGCATAAGAAAGATACACAAGCAGCTGCTGAAAAACCAGCAGCTCCTATAGCTACTGTTGTGCAACAGGTAGGTGTGGAAGAAAGAGCATGACAAGTTCTTTTCCAGGCAAATCTGGAGTAGGTTGTGCATAAGTACTATGCATAAACAACTGCTGAAAAACCAGCAGCTCCTATAGCTATTGTTGTGCAATAGGTAGGTGTGGAAGAAAGAGCTGGACAGGTGCTTTTTCAGGCAAATCTGAACAGTTATGAGGCAGAATGCATCACCAGGCGCAAAGAAAAAATAGCAAAATTCGACTATTTCAGCAGATCGACAAAAGCTCCAATGACAGTAGTTAATCGAGCTCATACACTTAGAGCACCCATCACTTTAAATTCAAGATTAATTAAAAATGCAAATTTCTAACTGTACAATCTAAAAATTAGAAGCATCAATTATAGGATTGCGAGGATTCTAACCTTGATTGTTGCTACCAAGAGATGGTCGATGAATTAGGTGAATAGTTGCTGCTTGTGTTGAGGAAGCTTCACCCAATGGACGAGAATACAATGTTGCTAAAATATTAGCATCAATTGGTAATCCAGAACGTTGAAGTTTTGTTATGATATCTTCTACAATTTCTTGTCTCATCATTGTCTTTTGTTCCTCATATTGTTCCTTCTGTTCCTCAATTTTTTCCTCCAATCTTATCATCCTCTCTTCCATCTTTTGCATGTGATCATTTGTTGTATTTGAAGAGGGTTCAAAATGTCCCACTTTCCCTTTTAAAGAGGTTTTTGTAACCCTCCGCCCATACAATCTCAAATGTCCCGGATGTTCGGGTCCCATGATTGATGCAAATGCATTAATTGACTCATCACTATTTTCACTTTGTTGCGTTTCAATACTCTCCATTTCAGCCTATTATACAAATAAAAAAAAAGAGAATTCCAATAAAGAAAAAGTCAATATGAACATATTTTTCATCCAAACAAAATAGAAACATAAAGAATTCGCACAATTTTTCTAGTTGTATCTTCATTCGATTCCTTGTATGTTCGACCGGGTTTTCTTTGTCTTGTAGCAACAAAGATATCCTTAAGTGATAGTGGATCAGAAGTTTCTTTCTCTTTTTCCTGGACACATTAAAAGTAGTATAAAATATCTTCTTAAAAATGATAACAAGTTCATATTTAATGATAAATAAGAGCAGATACCAAATCATTGCGTACTATAGCAAAGCTTTTTTTGCTAGCAGTGTATGGATCCTTTAACTTTTTTCGATTCTCAATATTAGTTGCTGACATTTTCTGCAAGTAAAATAATAAATTTCAATTCGAAACTATCATAAAAGGAAAATAATTGTTTTTCCTTCATGAATATTTCTTGACAAAGGTTAACATAAATAAAACTGTTTCTCAAAAACATACCTTGTGTTTATCAGAGTTCCAATATTTGAGAAGTTCCTTAAATTGATATGCTGGAATATTTTCAGGCTTTTTTTCCATTCGAATTTCATCATTATGATATGCTTTAAAGTGATCTTTTTTCAATTGACTCTTATACCTTCTCCAAGCACCTTGAATTGCATCTAGAGTCCACTTTTTTTGCAATTTTAGAAATATTATATTTTTTCTACAAATTGTTTCAATGGGTTAGTGCAAAAATATTAAGCATGTTCAACCAAAAATAAAATTGAGAACTGAGAACCTTTGTATATTCCCACAAATCATCTTTTGTGTCAATTTTCCTCCAATCAAATATATCAAGAGGACAAAAGGTCGAATTATTTGCCAATGTACCGAGGAAGCTGCTAAACCCCATCACAACATCTTTAGTAGGACCAACAGGTTGACCAAACTCATTGACCAAAATTAACTTACGTTCACTCCTTCCATGTACATTTAGAATCCTTGTTTTACCTCTTTTTCTTTTTTTAGTACAAGATCCTACAATAATACAAATCAAAAGTATCCTCCAATTTAGTAAAATAGATATAGGATGTCAATATTTTAATGTAAAATCTAAATGTTCTTACCTTGTTCAATGTGTTGTAGGGGTGGTTGAATCCAATTGCACTTCTTGCTCTACTGATTGTGTTGTAGGGGTGGTTGAATCACTTTGTAAATGGGCTCCTACCCTCTGATGTTGTGGCATTGGTAGTTGATGTTCTTCCATTAAATTATTCAGAACCTGACGCTCTTCATTTAACCGTATAGAGCTAGCTGGAATATTCATTTTTCTGGTCCGCATCAACCTTTTCTAATTTGCCAAAGATGTAAGTGTTCCAGCTTGAACGAATGTCGAGATTTTCACTTTTTTCTTTTGTCTTGTCCCTTCTTGAATCATGACTACAATTTTGAAGCAAATAAAGATATCAGTAGCAGTGGTAAAGAGGAAATGAAAATTATCAAGGGCAGAACTATCTTTGAGATAATGACACCATAGAAATCAGAAGTTCAGAAGTTTATTTCATCTTTGAAATGAAGATATTGAAGTATTTGATGGTGTTCCAGCAAATCATTTTTTGTTTCAAATAGTTTATACTATTGTGATCAGATTTCAAAAAAGGGAAAACTACTCTTACCTCCAATCTTTCTCAGCTATACCAACAAATTCAATGACGGCAATATTCTCTTCACGTAACTAATTTGCAATACCCTGGGAAAAAAAGGTAAGAAGGCATAAGAAGTTATTACGATGGTCTAAGAGAGGAGCGGAGACATGAGTACCAAGGCAACCAATGACAAGTAAAGACACCAACATACGTTTCCAATAATATATCACACTTTTCAGAATTTAATCATGATTGACATGGAAAAACCAATTAATTTACAATCCACAAAAATTGAATTACAGAATAACCAAAAAAGGAGATCAGATCAAGTATCATTCTTTTCCATTCTCTTTCAAAGCAATGGTACAAAGAAAAAAAGAAAAAAATACAAAAGATTAATCTTCTAATGTTACCATATTCAATAATCAGGACCCATCCAATCCCAATCAGTGTCATCAAAATCATCTTCCTCTTCTGATGTTTCCATATCTTGTGAAGGTTGTGTATGAAATGGCATATCAACAACATCACTAGGTACATCTTCTCTCGACCATACGACATCACCATCGGGTAATCTATTTGATGAACCAATGTCGTCGTCGAGCTCACTCCAAAATGTATCTCCAATATTTGGACAATTTTCTTCCTCCTAATCAACAGGGATTTTGGTCCTTGCATAATAAATATTTTCATCATTTGAATCCTCCACATAAAATACTTGATGCACTTGAGATGCCAATACAAAAGGGTCATCGGTACTGCATAATCTGTTGAAATTCACTCGAGTTAACCCATATCCATCTATTTCATTATGAAACCAATCACATCTAAACAATACAACACTAAAACAACCCCAATAATCAATCTCAATAATATCCTAAATAGCTCCATAATAGGTAACCTACATAGATAGGATTTTGGTCCCTAGCACTAGCAAAACTATCGGTTGTTGCTGATAAAGTCACACCATAGTTTTGAGTCTTTAATCGGGTATCCCGTTCCATCGTATGAAATTGGTATCCATTGATGAAATATCCAGTATATCTTTTTGCCACCATATTAGGCCCTTTAGCTAGCCATCGTAAATGATTTGGCACTTCAATAGTTTTAAATTTCTCTTTAAACCAATTACTAAATTCCTGGTTGTGATTCCGTGCCCGTACCCATGCATTTGATCTAGTATGATTATCAATTAAACTCTTATGTTCCCTGCAAGCATGAAATGTTTCAAATTAAATTTTATGAATGACGTTCAAAATATTTCTATCACATATAAGTAAATTAATAAAGTTTAAAATACAAGTGATAATTAAATATCTTATCTTACTTGATAAAGTTCTCCACCTGTTCATCTCCAGTATTGAACAGAACATATCGATGTGCTTCAAAACATAACTGTAAATCCATAGAAAAAGCCTTGCCTTTTCTTTTCTTCTTACTTTCAATTGGATGGCCTATCTTAGGAAATATAGGTGACAAATTATCTCCCTCTGTTTCAATTCCCTCATCATTATCATATTGGTACCTACTGAATCTTGTTTTTACCACATTGTGTAGGTATCTTGAACAAAAGTTCAAGCATTCTTCAGCTAAAAATCCCTCTGCAATTGATGCTTCCGTATGAGACCGATTACGAACAAATGCCTTATACTTACACATGTTTCTCTCTGTGGGATACATCCAACGAAGATGCACTGGACCACCAAGCTTTATCTCATTTACTAAATGGATGGGCAAATGTACCATTATATCAAAAAGGTTGGAGGAAAAATCTTTTCAAGGTCACATTCAATTTCATTTATTTCTAACTACATTGTATCAATATCTCTTCGCCGTATAACTTTGCTACATATGGCTCTAAAGAAGTTCCCCAACCTAATTAAGGCCAAAAAAACATTCTTGGGCAACACTTTTCTGACGGCAACCTGGAGCAAGTAATGCATTATAAAATGAGCATCATAGCTCTTGTACCCTGATATTTTCATCTCATCCACTTGCACACATCGTGATATTTTGAGGCACATCCTTTTGGTATTAAAACACTACAAAACAACTTCTTCTTTTCTGTCTTCATGGAGAAACAAGCTTTAGCCAAATAAACTTTTCCATTGTTATCTTTTATTGGTTGAAGCTCCTTCCGTATTCCCATCTCTTGCAAGTCATATCGAGAATTTACATGATCCTTTGTTTTTCTAGGTATATCCAATAAAGTCCCAAGTAAATTGTCACAAATATTTTTCTCGATGCGCATCACATCAAGATTGTGTCGCAATTTATTATGTTCCCAATATGACAATTCAAAAAAAATAGATTTCTTCTTCCACGGACCCCCACTATCTCGACGCCTCTTCTTTTGGCCCTTTCCAAACATATTATTGAATTCACGAAGCTCTTCCAAAGCTTCTACACCCGATAATGGAGTAGGTGTTGTTCTATTATTCTCCTTACCATCAAATGATTTCTTATCTCTTCGAGATGGATGATCAGGAGGCAAAAATGCCCGATGACCCATGTAACACATCTTACGACTATGTTTGAGATATTGAGAACATGTGTCATGATTACAAGTTGGGCATGCCAATCTCCCCTTGGTGCTCCATCTAGAAAGCATTTCTAGTGCTGGAAAATCACTAACAGTCCACAATAAGGCTGCACGCATTTGAAATGTTTCATTAGAATCAGCATCATATGTTTCCATCCTGATTTCTCATAGTTCCTTCAATTCAGCAATTAGTGGTTGTAGGTACACATTTATATCCTTTCCCGGAGATGATAGACTAAGAATGATCATAGATAATATTATGTACTCCGGCTTCATGCAAATCCATGGTGATAAATTATAGTTCATTAACATAACAGGCCACGTGCTATGTGAAATGCTCATGGTTCGAAATTGGTTAAAACCGTCACTTGAAAGACCCAATCTAACATT
Organism: Nicotiana tabacum; assembly: GCF_000715075.1. Classification (NCBI taxonomy): domain Eukaryota; kingdom Viridiplantae; phylum Streptophyta; class Magnoliopsida; order Solanales; family Solanaceae; genus Nicotiana; species Nicotiana tabacum. Next base: position 110,037,630 of record NC_134101.1, read on the forward strand.
ACAAGGATCTCTAGAGAAGTCTTCATGCAAGGAATCAAAATCTTTCCAAGCTTCACCATCAGCAGGATGTCTTAAATTTCCATCATTGGGTCATTCAGTAGCATGCCATCTCATAGTTGCAGCTGTTTCAGAACACATGAATATCCTCTTAAGCCTAAGTTTTAAGGGAAAGTATCTTAAAACCTTTGCAGGGACTTTAGAGCTTGCATTAGTCAAGGGATTGATAACATTCTTCCATCTCGAAGACCCACACACAGAACAATTCTCCGCTTTCTCGTTGTCATTCCAAAATACATGCAATCATTAGGATTTGCATGTATTTTTTCATAATGAAGACCCAAATCTTTTATCATACTTTTCGCCTTATAAAAAGGCTCGGGTAACTGAGCAAATGGGAATGCCTCTTTCAGTAAGTCTAGAATATCTGTGAAGGCCACATTACTCAACCCATGAATGCACTTTAACAAGTACAACCGAATGGTAAAACTCAATTTAGAGAAATTCTCACACCCCGAATATAACTCTTGTTTCCCTTCCTCCACTAATTTGAAAAATCTCTTTGCATCTTCAGATGGTCCCTCTCTCACTCCTTCATCGTATCTGAAGTCACCCTCAACATTTCTAAAAGTATCATGAAGTAGTCCATCAATATCATCATGCATATCAGAACCTTCATCATCACTGTTTCGATGTGGATTATTTCTCGAAAACCCTTCCCCATGAAAAATCCATTTGGTGTATTCTTGAACAAACCCATAAGCAACCAGATGATCCTCCACCATATTTCTATAATGGCAACTACAATTAGCGCACTTTTTACAAAGACATAATATTTCATTTCCTTGGGAAGCTCGTTCACATGCCTTATCACGAAAATTATTCACTCCGTGGATATACTCATCAGTGGATCTTCGAAGACCCATCCAACTTTTATCTCCATTACTCATTGAATATCCTATGGGACAGAAAAGTAAATCAACAATTAATCCCTATTCCAGTAAGACACACTTGTAGTATTAAAATATGTTGTCGTATCACCAAAGGTAATACATGTACCTTGATTCATATCCAACTCCCAGATATTAGCACTATTTATTCAGTCATCCATTTAATAAATACTTCCCGCTTTCCAAACTAATTGAAAATATTTATTGCAAATTTGGAAGCCACTAGAAAAGAAAAAACAGAAAGGTTATAAAGTTGATTATTGATCAACCACACCTAACCTTCTCAAGACATTGTCACACCTCCTTTTTACGTACCCGTGAGGGTACGAGGGAGTTTTTCCAATTAAAGGACAATCGAAATGGGATTGGTTTATTAATTTCAGAGTCGCCACTTGAGAGTTTTAGGGTGTCCCAAGTCACCAATTTTAATCCCGAATCGAGGAAAAATAATGACTCTATATTACAGTCTGCATACCAGAAATCCGGATAAGGAATTCTGTTAACCCGGGAGAAGGTGTTAGGCATTCCCGAGTTCCGTGGTTCTAGCACGGTCGCTCAACTGTCATATTCGGCTTATTTATCTGATTTTAAATACAATTATGAACCAATGTGCCAATTTTAACTTTTTACCGCTTTATTACTGTTATTTCAAAAGAATGTGAACATCGCTTAAAACACGTCTTTGGATTGCGTCACATGAAATGCACCCACAATCCGGAACGCATCTTATTTGATGTTTTGGGATCGGGATTTGGGTCACATGAAATGCACGCCCAAGTTTAAGAAAATAGATTATCAAACACGCGCCTAAAGAGACTATCGTGTTATTATTTTGGGAAGGCCACGAAATTCACTAAGCGGCCCTCCTGAATTCTAAGTAATTTAAAACGAATATTTACTGAGGGCCCCGCAATTTGTATTTTTTATTCGGCGAAGCTCATCTCATTCTTATTTTTAAAAGGATATCCTATAGCAACTACGTTTCTTGTCGTGTTCGTCTCTATCAATTGAAAGCAGTAGATAGCCCTAATTAATTACATGTTTGCGAATTGTTCGTAGCAACATTCAGAAAAGCTTGAAAATCAGAAATGAAGCTGCATGTGCAATCAGCCGAACAAATAATCATGGGCCCAAATCCAGCCCATGTGTGAAAGGCCAGACCTGGGCCCGACCTTTATGAGGTTGAGGCCCTGAATTTGTGATCTTTATCTTAAAACATGATCTTAAGGGTTATACATGGCGATTTATTAGAACGGAAAGAACCTATTTACAGTATACGGATTTCATGCTTGGACTATATCACAGGCTCATACTGTACCATTGAACTAAATAGGAGATACCACCTACTGCCTTGGGCATACTCTCATCATCAACCTATATGCACATTCTAGCATTCAACTACCATACATTGACATTTATAGGCATGAAGACTGTCTCTAATACCCAGAACAAGATGTAAAAAAACTATTACACATTACATGAATATTTAATATAACAATCTATGTGCAAGAGTCATCCTTCAAGATTCTTCATTTTTGCATTCATACTCATTTTTCAATCACATTTCTTGACAGTGCATTGGTTGTGTACCTGGTATAGAGGACAAAGAAGAAAGGGATGATCAGCTGGGCAGTATGCAGTAAACAACAGCGTAGCAGATTCACAGCAACCACACAGCAACAACGACCAGCCAACAATGATGAAGCTCAGCAAGGAGTCGAGCAACAAATAAACAATCCCAGAAAAACAGAGTAGGAAATAACAGCCCAGAATGTTGAATGTAACAGCAACAGAAATCCGATGACCATAAGAAAGCTTGGCAAACGACAGAAAAGCAAAGCCACAAAGACAACCTGATCAAACTGGACTCTTACACAGTTTCTTCTAGACAATACTCATTCACAATGTTCTGAAATTTATTCCTGTTTTTTCCTTTTCCAGTTTTCTTACTCACAGAATCCCTCAAGACTCGAAAATGAACTCCCTTTTCTAATGGAAGGTCTCCTCTTTTATAGCCTAACCTTAACACTTTACAGTCTGTTTTACAACTCAAAATTGCCCCCCCCCCCTCTGTTGTTTTTCCACTCACTTGTTTTAAATAACCAAGCTCCCATGAAATCCCTGACAGCCCCTCTCTCTTTTTGGTTGTTAAAGTGTACTGATCACTTGTTTATTTAACCAAAGCATGGGCAGTAGGAATATAATCTGACAGCACATGCTGTCCAATTATTTTAATCCCTTAAAGCTAACCATACACATGCTGCCCACGGTCCAAACCAAATGGCATTTGTGTTTTAAAACCAAAATCTGAATCTGCCATTATAACCTTTCCCCTAGATGTTCTTTAATTCAATTTGAACAAAATCAACAGGCAATACAATTCAGTTCCTAATGAGACTCAAATACGATCACAGCAGAAATAAGCAATACGAATCAAGTTGTTACCATTAACGATTGAAACTAATTGACGACATATATCGACTCGACTATATTAATCGTAACACATAACAATCAATCGTTCATATAAACAACACGTATAGAGTCCCGAATGGCTTCAGACAAATTTGTTCAAACACTGGGAACTTATATGAATTAAACTCGCTTGACGATTAATCTAATTGATGAGCACGTATATCACAGGGTATATTCAGAACACAAACAGAAGACAATTGGCCAAATAAAAAGGCCTTTACCAGAGATGGAAGAAATCCGAATGAAAAATAACAAAAAATAACAAACAAACACAACGAAACATGCTGACCACTTAATCAAAACTAACACAAAAGAAAGGAAAACTTACCGAAAATGTTTAAATCAAACAGACCCAAATCTGATTCAACTTCGAACTTTTGAGGCCGAACAAACTTTAATCAGGGTGTTCTCACATGAGAACACCTTGATTAAGGTCTATTAGACCTCAAACCCATGTCCAAACCGGCCGGATTCCCCAGGTGCATGTGTTCTAAAGTCTGGATTTCCAGATCTGATTTTTAGGGAGTTGTGGGTAGATTCGGACCAAACCAAGTTTGGTTTGGTCACAAGGAAGGTCAGGGGAGTGTCTGGTATGAAGATGGGATGGTTTGGCATAGATCTGGGTTCGACTCAAATCTTCAAATGAAGATTCGAGACGAACGAAAGTGATTCGAGGCTCGTGGTTAGTGGATTCGTGTTCAGGACAGTGAGGTGGTCCTAGGGTGTTCAGGAGGCGGTCAGCGGCGTTCATGCCGCCGGCTTTAATGGCGAGGGATACTGGGGCGGCTGCTAGGGTTCGGGGGGTTTCAGATTTGGGTTTGGGGACAATGAAGGGTGGGGTTGGTATAGGGGGTGCGGGGTACGATAGGAGGCTTATATACGGGGAGGCTGATTGGATCTGAGCCGTTAGATAAGATGATCTCAACGGCTTAGATCTGATCCTGAGAAATGAGACGGGGTCGTTTGGTAGTTAAACGAGGTCGTTTGGTTTAAGTGGGGGGTTGGGTCAGACTGTTTATTGGGTCGGGTTTGAAAACGGGTCGTTGAAAGGGGTCCTGAGCCGTTGGATTGGCCTGGACGGATGGCTCAGATCGAACGCCCTTATACGGCGTCGTTTGAATTGCTGCTTGGGCAGCCGGTTTTGGACTGGACTCGAGTGTCTGTTTGGGCCTGCATTGTTTTATTTCTTTGGGCCCAAACCGATTTTCCTTCACTCTTTTGCTTTCTTTCTTTTTTTTTTCTTTTTTTTTCAAATTAAACAAAAATTCCTAAAACAATGTAAAAATTAAAATAAACCTACACACATATTGAGTGATACCCACAACGATAAACACAAAAATGAACAAATAAAATAAAAATAAAAATGGTTAGCTCACAGCTGAGAATGAACGATGCACACATACACATTTTTGAATTTTCTTTTAACGACAGGCATTTTTTGTATTTTTGTTTGATAATGCCTAGATGCAAAACGGACAGACCCATAAATGACTAACAACACATGTCACGGAAAACTCGAAGAATTGTACCGCGAAATCATTTGTCACTATTTTTATTTTCTTTTGGAGCGATTGCTCGTAAAGCAAAAATCACGTGCTTACAGCTGCCCCTCTTTGCCCGAAGACACGAAGGGTTTTCGCGCAAAGATAAAGCGAGCGATTTTTGCCCGTCCGAATACTCCGTGTGAAGCATTTTTTGAAAAAGATTTGACCGAACCTTTGCTTCAGAGGTTTCCTACATATCCTGGGCTGAACAGGAATCAGGTCAATGTAGTTCGGGAAATCTTTGGTAGCTGGGACTACCGTGTGACTGTAGTGTTTGCTGTTGTTGTGCGTTGTTGTATGCTGTTGTAGGATGCTACGGCTCAACCGATCTCCCTATTACATTGCTCTAAAAGGAAAACAAGAAGCTAAGCTAAACTGAGGATCCTGAAATCTCATCCATCTTCAACTTGTTCTTGTTGCCTTGCTTTCTTGTCGGCTAACGCTTTCCTCCGATGCCTTTATCTTGTGACTTTGGGAGATGATGTTGGCCCTTTGCTGACATTTGAATGCCAGTTTTCATCACTTTGCTTGATCCGCTGGGGATACGGCTTTCTTCTTTAAATCTTCCAATGGTTTCTTCAGTGGTATGTTTCTTCATCAGCATCGTTATACTGGGCATGCTACAACGTTCCCAAACTGCTTCTTTTGAGACGCGTTCCTTTTTCCTTTTGAATTGTGCGCTTGCCTCTGCAGTTGTCTGCTTCTTGGTGCTGGGATTTCATTGTTTCCCGTTTGGGGATCTCTGTTGTACCCTTCCGTCTTCAGGTGGGGTTGCTGATTCCAAAATCTAGAGCTAAAAAGTATTCCCGCATTACACTGGTGGGCGACCTAGAACTTAAAAGTATTCCCGCATTATACTGGTGGGCGACCTAGAACTTAAAAGTATTCCCGCATTATACTGGTGGGCGACCTAGAACTTAAAAGTATTCCCGCATTATACTGGTGGGCGACCTAGAACTTAAAAGTATTCCCGCATTATACTGGTGGGCGACCTAGAACTTAAAAGTATTCCCGCATTATACTGGTGGGCGACCTAGAACTTAAAAGTATTCCCGCATTATACTGGTGGGCGACCTAGAACTCAAATGTATTCCCGCATTATACTGGTGGGCGACCTAGAACTTAAAAGTATTCCCGCATTATACTGGTGGGCGACCTAGAACTCAAATGTATTCCCGCATTATACTGGTGGGCGACCTAGAACTTAAAAGTATTCCCGCATTATACTGGTGGGCGACCTAGAACTTAAAAGTATTCCCGCATTATACTGGTGGGCGACCTAGAACTTAAAAGTATTCCCGCATTATACTGGTGGGCGACCTAGAACTCAAATGTATTCCCGCATTATACTGGTGGGCGACCTAGAACTTAAAAGTATTCCCGCATTATACTGGTGGGCGACCTAGAACTTAAAAGTATTCCCGCATTATACTGGTGGGCGACCTAGAACTTAAATGTATTCCCGCATTATACTGGTGGGCGACCTAGAACTCAAATGTATTCCCGCATTATACTGGTGGGCGACCTAGAACTTAAAAGTATTCCCGCATTATACTGGTGGGCGACCTAGAACTTAAAAGTATTCCCGCATTATACTGGTGGGCGACCTAGAACTTAAAAGTATTCCCGCATTATACTGGTGGGCGACCTAGAACTCAAATGTATTCCCGCATTATACTGGTGGGCGACCTAGAACTTAAATGTATTCCCGCATTATACTGGTGGGCGACCTAGAACTCAAAAGTATTCCCGCATTATACTGGTGGGCGACCTAGAACTTAAATGTATTCCCGCATTATACTGGTGGGCGACCTAGAACTTAAAAGTATTCCCGCATTATACTGGTGGGCGACCTAGAACTTAAAAGTATTCCCGCATTATACTGGTGGGCGACCTAGAACTTAAAAGTATTCCCGCATTATACTGGTGGGCGACCTAGAACTTAAAAGTATTCCCGCATTATACTGGTGGGCGACCTAGAACTTAAATGTATGAAATTGTTTCCCCGTTCTTCCGAGAAAATTTTCGACAATCGGCAGAAAATTTTCTGCCCCGGTTTTTCAGTGACTTCCATGGCGTTGTATCTTGCTGCCATCATCAATTCTTTGCTCTCCTGCAACAGACAAAAGGATTTAGTCAGTTTTAATTGTGGCGGTAGAGGGTGCCTTTCTGGCGAGCCATTTTTCTCTCTTCCCCCTTTCTTGCTCTTTGTCCCCATGATTGGTTGGCGGGCAAAGTTGCCTGTTGGGGGTCTCTAGCCTGCTGGGGATTGGTTTTCAACTTATCCCCTTTTCTGCTTTCTCTTTAAACACATGATGTGGGAGTCTGCTTCTAACTCCCGAAACCACTCCCTTTTGGAGCTTACTTCTTCCAAAATTTCTGGGCACAATCGTTGCATTGCTTGGGACCGGCCCTTAAGACTGTTTGTATTATCCTGCATTGGGATGAATTCCCCTTCGGTTTCTGGTAGTAGGCTTTGAAAAATCCTTTAAAGACACATTTTAGGAAAAGAAATAAAGATATGGAAAGGAGAAAATCTTTCTGAACCAATATTTTGTGGGAGGAGATAATCAAAAGAACTTATCTGGAGGACACAACTGGTCCCCGTGATCATGGCGTGCACCATAGATTCCGACCCAGTCTATTTGTATCAATTGATCTGCTCGATGGTTTGACTTGCTGGGGATGATAAAGGAGTGTTCATTTCGTTTCGAATGTGGTAGCTTTGCTGATCTGTCTTGTCGCCTCATAGTGCCCTTCGAGGGGTTTTCACTAATGAGACTCTCTCTTTTCTCTCATCTCCCGGCGCCTTATGGTGCCTGTGAAGGTTTTCACCAATAAGACTCTCTCATTTCATATCCCTCATCTTACATCGCCTCTCGGTGCCTGTGAAGGTCTTCACCAATAAGACTCTCTCATTTTATTTCTTTCGGGAAATCGGGGTGTTGTAGATACGTCCCTCCTTTCTGGAGATTCCCTTGACCATCAACTCATTTCCAGTCTTACGATCCTCTTCTTTGCTTGGGATCAGTGTATTATCCTCGGCCTTATTCGCCGGACTTGGCATCTCTCGAACATTGATCGGGAGGTCTTTTGGAGGTTGATGTTGGTTTTGGTGTGGGATTGAAGAAAAAGGCTACAAAAATGAAAACAATTTGAAGGGTGATGTGCTACAACTTTTGGAATCAAACCTTTGTTGGAACTTAAAACATAACCTCTGCCCCAGTTTTCTTGCTTGGGGAATTTATTTTTTATGCTTATGTTGAGCTATGTGCGTTACGCACATTGTGCCTATTATGCACACTATGTACATTATGCATCCTATATTTGCTATGATGCATACTATGTACATTATGCATCCTATATTTGCTATGATGCATACTATGACCGAGCCGTGAGGCGCCTACGTATCCTCTTTGAGGAATCAGGTCAAACGTAGTTCCCACGGTTTTATATTCCTTGATTTTTCTTTTCTTTCTTTTCATTTTCTTTTTCTTTTCTTTTTTTTCCGTATCTTTCCCATTAGTGATTCCAAAAGAGGGGTATTGAAAGAATTTGCTTAAGGCTCAAAGGGGGAAGCGAGGGTTAAAAGTGTTTGGATAGAAGAAAGAATTGCCTCCGTCATCTCATTATTCAACAAATGCCAAATACAAACAAATAAACCAAAATTGCCATAATTTAAAGAAATTACGCATAATATCTCTTGACTGCATCTGAATTGATAGCCATGTCGACACATCTTCCCTCGACATCTGTCAAACACAAAGCACCATTGGACAATATTCTGGTCACGGTATAAGGCCCTTGCCAATTTGGGGCGAATTTGCCTTTTGCCTCGACCTGATGTGGGAGGATCTTCTTTAATACCTGCTGCCCTACTTCAAATTTCCTAGAGCGCACCTTCTTATTATACGCTCTTGCCATTCTCTTCTGGTACAGCTGACCATGGCACACTGCTGCCAATCTTTTCTCATCTATCAGGCTCAGCTGTTCCAAGCGAGCTTTGATCCATTCATCATCATCAATTCCGGCTTCAGCGACAATTCGGAGGGACGGAATTTCGACCTCCGCTGGTATCACGGCCTCAGTTCCATACACCAACAAATAAGGAGTTGTGCCTATGGAAGTCCGGACGGTAGTGCGGTAACCCAACAAAGCAAAGGGTAATTTCTCGTGCCATTGTCTGGATCCTTCCACCATCTTCCGCAGTATCTTCTTGATATTCTTGTTGGCTGCTTCGACTGCTCCATTCACCTTGGGACGATATGGGGTGGAATTGCGGTGTGTAATCTTGAATTGTTGGCATACCTCTCTCATCAAGCTACTATTAAGATTCGCACCGTTATCCGTGATGATCACTTTTGGGATCCCAAATCTACAGATGATATGGGAGTGAACAAAGTCCACCACTGCCTTCTTGGTTACTGATTTGAAGGTTTTAGCCTCAACCCATTTGGTGAAGTAATCAATGGTCACCAGGATGAACCTATGACCGTTGGATGTTGCCGGCTCGATGGGCCCAATGACATCCATGCCCCATGCCACAAACGGCCAGGGTGCTGACATCGTATGTAACTCTGTTGGCGGAGAATGAATCAAATCTCCATGTATCTGGCACTGATGGCATTTCCTCACGAAAGTGATACAGTCGTGTTCCATGGTGAGCCAATAACACCCTGTTCGAAGGATTTTTCTTGCCAATACATATCCACTCATGTGTGGCCCACACACTCCGGCATGTACTTCTGCCATAACCGTTGTTGCCTGCCTGGCATCTATGCATCTCAACAATCCCAGATCCGGGTTTCTTTTGTACAATATTCCCCCACTGAGGAAGAAACCATTCGACAAACGCCGAAGGGCTCTTTTTTGGTCTCCAGAGGCATGTTCTGGATACATCCCCATCCTGAGGTATTCCTTGATATCGTGAAACTAGGGTTCGCCATCTGCTTCTTCTTCTATGGCATTGCAGTAGGCGTGCTGATCACGGACCTGGATGTGTAGAGGATCAACATACATTTTGTCAGGGTGGTGCAGCATTGATGCTAAGGTGGCTAAGGCATCCGCAACCTCATTGTGAACTCTCGGGATGTGTTTGAACTTTACCGATCGAAATTGCTTGCTCAGATCATGCAAGCATTGTCGGTATGGTACGAGTTTTAGATCTCGTGTTTCCCATTCTCCCTGAATTTGATGTATCAAGAGGTCCGAGTCTCCCAAGACCAAGACGTCTTGGACATCCATGTCGGCAGCCAGGCGCAGACCCAGAATGCAAGCCTCATACTCGGCCATATTGTTGGTGCAATAGAAGCGCAGTTGAGCCGTAACAGGATAATGCCGTCCTATTTCAGAAATGAGTACTGCTCCTATTCCAACCCCTTTTGAGTTTGCAGCTCCATCGAAGAAAAGCTTCCAACCTGGTTCCTCAGGTAATTCTAAATCATTCGTATGCATCACCTCTTCGTCAGGAAAATACGTTCTTAAGGGCTCGTATTTTTCATCAACGGGATTCTCTGCCAAATGGTCTGCCAGTGCCTGGGCTTTCATGGCCGTCCTCGTTACGTAGATGATATCAAACTCTGTGAGCAGAATTTGCCACTTTGCCAACCTCCCCGTGGGCATAGGTTTCTGAAAGATATACTTCAATGGGTCCAAGCGGGATATGAGATAAGTAGTATATGAAGACAGGTAGTGCTTCAACTTCTGAGCTACCCAAGTTAGGGCGCAGCACGTTTTCTCGAGTTGAGTGTACTTGACCTCATGCACTGTGAATTTCTTGCTAAGATAGTAGATGGCCTGCTCCTTCCTCCCTGTGTCATCATGTTGCCCCAGTACACAACCAAATGAATTTTCCAAGACCCTTTGATTTGGTCGAAGGCCTCCTGACACTCTGCTGTCCTACCTACCGCAGCATCCTTTCTCAGCAGCCGAAATATGGGCTCACAAGTTGCTGTGAGTTGAGCGATGAACCTGCTGATATAATTGAGTCTACCCAGCAAACTCATTACCTCTGTTTTGTTCCTTGGCGGTGGCAAATCTCGGATGGATTCAATTTTGGATGGGTCTAACTCAATCCCCCGTCGACTGACGATGAATCCTAGCAACTTTCCTGATGGAACCCCGAATGCGCATTTGGCCGGGTTAAGCTTGATATCATACCTCCGGAGTCTTTGGAAAAATCTCCTTAGGTCTGCCACATGGTCTTCCTGACGCCAAGATTAGATGATCACATCATCGACGTACACCTCTATTTCTTTGTGTATCATGTCATGAAACACAGCAGTCATTGCTCGCATGTACGTTGCCTCGATGTTCTTTAACCCGAACGGCATTACCCAATAGCAGTAGGTTCCCCATGGCGTAATAAACGCTGTCTTCTCAGCATCCTCTTCGTCCATTAGGATCTGATGATAACCCGCATAGCAATCCACAAAGGATCCGATCTCGCGCCCAGCGCAATTATCGATCAGGATATGAATGTTGGGTAACGGGAAATTGTCCTTGGGACTTGCTTTGTTGAGGTTGCGGTAGTCGACGCACACCCTGATTTTTCCATCCTTCTTTGGGACTGGTACCACATTGGCCAGCCACTCGGGATATCGAGTGACCCGAATGACCTTCGATTGCAACTGCTTGATCACTTCTTCTTTGATTTTTACACTTATTTCTGTTTTAAATTTCCTTAGTTTTTGCTTGACCGGAGGGTATGCCGGGTCAGTGGGTAGTTTGTGAACCACTAAATTGGTGCTCAATCCAGGCATATCATCATATGACCATGCAAAAACATCTTTGAATTCCCTGAGAGTTTCGATCAATTCTGCTTTGACATTCGGCTCAATGTGGATGCTAATTTTGGTCTCCTGGATGTTAACAGCGTCTCCTAGGTTCACAGCCTCAGTGTCATTTAGGTTAGGCTTGGGTTTCTCTTCAAATTGGCACAGTTCTCGGTTTATTTCTTCGAAGGCTTCCCCTTCGTCACATTCGGATTCATTATCACAAACGACCTCTTGCATCATTGAGTCAGATTCAGATTGATTTATTAGACTAGGTCGAAGATCCGCTGTGCATGCCATGTCATTAGGACCAGTAAAAAGAGAACTGTTCAGAAAGAAAAGGAACAAAACAAGAAATTAAAACGGGACAAAAGAAAAGAACTTTATTAAATTTGCAGGATAAAAAGGGTTCACACTTTTACAAAACGAAAGTAAAATTGGGATTACACCCTTGAATAATCCGATCAAACAAACAAACAAACAAACAACATTAATCAAAGCCTACTACCAAGACTCCCCTCGGACAGGAAGAGGAGTAACCGTCCAATTGTTGGTCTTGGCCTCAGGCCCCACAAATTGTATCTCTGCTCTGCCGGAACCCTCTCCAGCTTCCACCATACTGACATCCGCGAATAGTCTCTCAAAACTCTGATTCAGGTCTTCACTTATGTCGATCAAAGGTCCTCGAATCTTTGGGATCGCTGACCCCTTGGCACTAGCTTTAACAAAAGACCTTGAGAGGCGTGGCACTGGTTTAGGCAGAGACCAGACTCTCTTCTTCATTTTTCGCGCTTGTTTCCTGTCTGCTGCGGTTGGTTTGAACCCCAACCCGAAAGTTTCCAGATTCTTAGGAAGGGAGACAGGTTGGACTATCCCTTGAAGTTCAACTCCCAGGCCTTTTCCCGGCACAAATCCATTACCCAGCATTTCTGATACCATCATGACTGTTGCGGCAGCTACCCTAGGGTGCGGGATGATTTCTCCTTCAGAAATTTTGTTGGCTGACCCTGTATCGAGAATCTGGTAGACCCCGGGACCCTTGTCATCAGTGGTCTCTATGAAAGGCACAATGGTTCCGCTCATGGTGCATGTTGTATCCTCGCCGTGCAACACGACCTCTTGTCTTTCCCACTCGAACTTCACTGTCTGATGTAGGGTGGAAGGCACCGCTTTAGCCACATGAATCCAGGGTCGTCCTAACAGCAAGTTGTAAGATACCGCGGCGTCCAATACCTGGAACTCCATGGTAAACAGGACCGGACCAATGGTCAGTTCAAGTACAACATCCCCCACAGTGGCTGTTCCGTTTCCGTCAAACCCCCGGACACAGATGCTATTTTCCTGGATTCTTCCACGGTCAATATTTAACTGGTCCAGGGTGGATAATGGACAAATATTGGCGCTTGAGCCGTTATCCACCAATACTCGAGTTACCACCGAGTCTTCACATTTGACAGCTAGGTATAGAGCTTTGTTATGCTCCGTACCTTCCACCGGCAGGTCATCATCTGAGAATGTCACTCTGTTCACCTCGAAAATCTTGCTGGCAATGGTTTCCAGGTGGTTTACAGAAATCTCACTGGGTACATGGGCCTCGTTCAATATCTTTAACAGGGCCCGACGATGTTCCTCGGAATGGAGGAGTAATGACAATAGTGAGATCTGGGCAGGTGTTTTTCTCAGCTGCTCAACCACAGAATAGTCTTGTACTTTCATCTTCCTCAGGAAGTCTTCAGCCTCTTCTTCTGACACTGGCTTCTTGGTTGCCACTGGGTTGGTTTTTCTTAACTCCACCGGAGCAAAACATCGACCTGATCGAGTCAGCCCTTGCGCTTCACAACTGACTTCTTCCACCTGTTTTCCTTGGTACGTCACCACTGCTTTTTCATATTTCCAGGGCACAGCCCTGCTGTCAAGCATTGGCAGTTGGACCACCGGCTTTATGGTCACCCGTTCTCTACATACCCCTTTCAACATGACTGCCGGTGTGGGCAGGATCCCTGGTATTACCAACTTGCTTGACTCGGGTCTGCTTGCTATGACGGACGGGCTCTTCCCCCATATTACTACCGGCTTGACGCCTTCTCCTTGCGACTGTACATTTGTTCCTCCACTGGTTAAGACTTCTTTTGGGGCAGCTTGGATCATCATCACTGTTTGTGAGGGTTTTCTTAATTCTCCTCCCTCACACACCAACTCAATCATGTGAGTTTCGTGGTGCGCTGGCAGTGGGTTTTGGTTGATGTTAGGAGCCTCCGGTGTCTAGACCTCGATCTTATTGGTGTCAATAAGATCCTGTATGGCATGCCTTAACTTCCAGCACTTCTCGGTATCGTGCCCGAGCATCCCTGAACAATATTCACAACTGATTGAACGATCCAAATTCTGAGGCGGGGGATTCGGTTCCCGAGTATGGACAGGACTAACCAAACCCAATTGCCGCAGCTTGTGGAACACAGCGGTGTACGTTTCTCCCAGTTCGGTGAAGGTTCTTTGCTTCCGCAACCTGTCATTTCTGGCATCTGGATTTCCCCGGAAACCTGCCCTTGAAGGATTTCTATATGCCCTTGGTGGAGGGTAAGTGTTTTGTGGTGGTGCATATATGTTCTGGGGAGCCGGTGCGCGCCATTGTGGGCGAACCGGAGGCTGAGTGTATACCTGGGCTTGGTATACGGAACAATGTGGTTCTCGAGGTAGATAGAAATTTTGTGGTGGGTTGTATGGGTAGTTTGACCTGTGAGGCCTGGGTTGGTTGTAATGTGGCCTGCCAGCCCTGGACCAACTGCATGCCTCGATCGCGGCAACCTCTTCTTTCTTTCTTCTCAGCGCACCTCCCGTGCCGCTTTGAATAGCCTGGGTTGTGGCCTTAAGCGCCGAATAGTTCAAGATCTTGTCCGACCTCAAACCTTCTTCTATCATGACCTCTATTTTGACCACCTCGTTGAAAGATTTTCCAACCGTTGTCACCAAGTGACCAAAGTAGGTTGGATCCAATGTCTGCAAAAAGTAGTCTACCATCTCTCCCTCTCTCATGGGAGGATCGACCCTAGCTGCTTGTTCTCTCCAGCGGAACCCGAATTCGCGAAAACTTTCCCCGGGTTTCTTCCCAGTTCTCAATAACGTGAGACGGTCAGGGACTATCTCCAGGTTGTACTGGAAATGACCTGTAAAAGCCTGCGCCAGATCATCCCACGTGTACCACCTGCTGAAATCTTGCCTGGTATACCATTCCAGTGCAGATCCACTCAGACTTTGGCCGAAATAAGCTATCAAAAGCTCATCCTTGCCTCCTGCCCCTCTCATTTTGCTACAGAATCCCCGCAAATGTGCCATGGGATCACCGTGCCCTTCATATAAATCAAACTTGGGCATCTTGAACCCAGCCGAGAGTTGGACATCTGGGAAAGGGCACAGATCTTTGTATGCCACGCTGACTTGATTGCCCAGCCCGTGCAAGTTCCTGAAGGATTGCTCCAGGCTTTTGAACTTTCTTAACACTTCATCCTGTTCAGGGGCCTTAACCGGCTTCTCAACCTCTGCCGGTACTTCCAGATGGGGATTGTAAGCATGTGGTTCCGGTGCGTGGAATGTAGGCTCAGGGGATAGTATTGTGTATCGTGAGCCTGAAACAATGGCTCACTGGTCGTTCGCTGCAAAGGGGCTGATGCAGGTCCCACAAAAATGGGAATATTGGGTGTTGGGAGAGGTTGATGGGGTGGTGGAGCTTGGGAATCATGAGGGCTTCTTTCTTGATGATAGAGGGGATTTGGGCGGCTTGTGGAAGGGCCAGAGTGAGGGTATTCCAGCACGTGTCCCAGTGTCTCAGGGCTCTTTTGCGTTTTGGCCAGGGCTAGCTGCATTGCATGCATCTCTAGTCCCATCCTTTCAATCTTTTCCATTGCCTCTTTTAGCAACTGGCTCATCGGCCTTTCTTCCTCATTACTATTCTCAGAAGTAGTCATGCTTGTTGCTACCGGTCCTTTGGATCTGGTTTGGTATGAATGTGTTGCCAGAATTCTTTAACAACTAACTGTCTGGTATCAGACAACAACAAACTTTGTTAGTGTTAGAGCTTAACAGATTTGATCATAACACATAGAGGATGCAATGCACCTAAGTAGTTAACCGTTTCTACATGCTTTGCTTCAAACCACATGCGTCATCCCGGTTTGTTCATTCGTCTCTTTTTAAAGTATTTTGCGAAACCCCGCGTTTTATTTTATTTACATTTTTCCTTATTAAAAGCGGTCGAATCTTATGGGGATTGCCTACGTATCACGTCCCCGCGTGAATCAGACCAGGCGTAGTTCTGCCTCAAAGCAAAGACACACAGCAATTCTTCTGGAGTCACTTAATTTCATTATCAAAATTTGCTATTACACAGTACTTAAAATAAAAATAGCAGAAGTACAGACTCCACGGTTTTAAACTTGGTTTGATGAAAAGAAAACAACATATGGAAAAACAACCAAAGCCAAATAAACAGGACTTGGCCAAAACTAATTCTCCAATTTAAGGGCCCGCGAGGCATCATTCGGCCTTTCCGCGGCTCTAGGTGTAAGGTCTCTTTGCAGGTTCTTCAACTCGTTCATAATCCGGCGGACGCAGCCCATGATGGAAACAAGGAGGGTCTTCCGAGGTGTTCGCTCACATGCCAAGCATTTCATGTAGATGTAATGCCCTATTTCATCAATCCTTGCTCGAATGCTATCTCTTTCACTGAGCAACTGCCTGATTTGTTGGTTCTTTAACACCAGTGCCTGAGCATCGTCAGCAAGTTGATCCTGAAACAACTCCATTTGTCTTTCCATGCAGGCCATTGCATCGTAGCACTGTCTTCTGTCGGCCTGGGCTTCTCGTGCTTGTTTGACGATCCGATCATGTAGAGTGGAGCTCGTCTCCCTTAATATTCTGACGCTCATTTCATAATCCCTTATGACCTGTTGCAAATGCTGCTTCCGGGCCATTGCGTACTTTGCCCCTCTGACCTTCATCCTTGTTATGCAAGCTCTTGATTGTTCTAATTCTTCTTGGCCTTGGATGACCTGATTTCTCAAACTTGCTATCAATATTTCATCAGAGCGACGCTTCTGTCGGTCAACGTTACTCTTACTAGCTTGGCGAAGGCGGGCCTTCAAGGTTTGGTTTTCTTGGGCTAACTTGTTTCTTTCAGCCTGCTCCGAGGCGACTTGCACATTGTTCTCAAATACAAGCCTTTCAACTTGTTGCTTTAGCTTCCCGATTTCGACCCGGTAACCTTTCTCCCTTTTTAACCATCCCCATTGCTCTTGTGAATCATTGGTGAAGTGTTGGACGTGGGCCCTTTTAGCAGGTCTTTGCCGAGTCTGAAACCTTTTTTTGAACCAAGCATCGTACTTTGGGTCTACCTCACATTTAGCTAGCTCTCGTACCATGGTTTTGGGCTCCAAGAATCTACATTCATGCCATAGTTTTCTAATCTTCCCCTCGGGGAATATGACTCCCGGGCTCAATTCGATGGCATGCTTGCTCAGATTTTCATCATTAGGGACTACTTGAAACCTGCCCAATTGTCGTAATACCCGATGAGGGGCATATGGCTAGATGCTGCGAAGCCTCATCAAGAGAACATGACATTCTTCAGCCGACATGTAGATAACCTCAGTATCAGTCAACCAACCAAATGCCCATTCAATTTGGTCAGATGTTGTTGACCTTAACCGTGTAACCCATTCTTCGACACCTTCGGGAAATCTGGCGCCTGTCATGCGCTTCTTGAATCCGCTGATACAATTCCACTCGGTCAACCCGTGGTTCATGTATCCTACTCGGTGATGGAGGTGTTCCTGCATCCATAGCTGAAGTAACAGGTTGCAACCTTGGAAGAACGTACCTCCTTCTCGGCATATAGTTAGAGCCCGGTAGATTTCGGACAAAATCAAAGGAACCACAGTACTATTGGTTCTTTTGATTGCCACGTCGGCCATCCCTACCAGACCTATCTCTATCTTTTTGTCCTTCCTTGGGCAGACCATGACTCCCAAGAATGCTGTGATAAAAGCCAAAGTACGTCTTGCTTCCCATTTGTTTCTGTTCCCTCCGTGAGTTAGCCCAAGGTTCGGTTCCTCGAAACCCTGCGGGGTCCCGTACCGCTGATACAAGAAATGGAGATCACAACACCCTCTTGATAAATCGTCATGTTGTACCTTCCGACTAATGCTTAGTAGATCCAGAAACGCATGCGGGGACACTGGCCTTGGCGAAAGCAAATATTGCCCTCTTAACTTCTCATTCAGTCCCGCATATCCGGCAACTTCCTCAAGTGTCGGTGAAAGTTCAAAGTCAACAAAACGGAATACATTGCAGGTGGGGTCCCAAAATGGTATTAGAGCTTCAAGAATATCTGTCCTCGGCTCAACACCCAACAAATTTACAAAACCTCCCAATATTCTTCCTATTACCCCTTTGCTATCGGCTTCCAAGTCATTCCACCACATGTGGAGTTGTAGAGGGACCTCCCTGAGGGCCGAGAATGGTTTATTTTGCTCTGTGTTCATCCTGCACATTTATTAGGGTGACCTTTTAGGTGAAAACAAAAACCTTTATTTTGACTCTAACCAAAAATCTTTGGACAAAATAAAAAAAAAATTTATTTATATACATGTGTATACATATATGCTTTATGGTATATCATTTTTGGTAAAAATGGAAAAAGAGTTGGACCCGATGAGGGTTGCCTACGTATCTCACATCCGGTGAGAATCAAACCGACGTAGTTCGGGTGATAAACTAACTGGTTTATTTATTTCTATTTTTTTTTTATTTTTTTTTATTTTTTTTTTATTTTCATTTTTTTTTTATTTATTATTTTTTTTTTTGTAAAAATTTCCCAACATTCAAAACCGGTCATCATGCATGTTTGAAGCAAATAAATGCACAAGCAGTGAGTAGGATGCATCAGGATGGCCTTTTCTATTTCAGGTTGCTATTCCTAGACTGACCCAACCCCTGTGTTGAGTCCCCTAAGTCAAATGCTCATGATGCAAATAAACGTTCCTACTAGGGATCCGGCATGTGGCTTTGTTATACTAGGTTCAGAACCTGGGTGTTTGTTCTAGACCTGGCTTACCCGAGCGGACAGCTCGAGCCGGGGGGGGCAGCGTACCGGGAATACAGAAGCTTCACCGGCTTAGCAACTTGTCCGAA
The DNA here is from genome assembly GCF_000715075.1 of Nicotiana tabacum. Lineage (NCBI taxonomy): Eukaryota > Viridiplantae > Streptophyta > Magnoliopsida > Solanales > Solanaceae > Nicotiana > Nicotiana tabacum. Next base: position 110,056,551 of record NC_134101.1, read on the forward strand.
CCTCGTTCTAAATTAGGATTTGACACTATACAGAAAAGAAGTCGTACGAAGTACACCCTTCTTCATGATTTAGAAGACTAAGAAAGTATAGGTTTCGGCACAATTTATATATAGTTCACATAATATCAAAGCAGTAAAAGCAACATTTAGCACATTAGGCTCAAAACATGTAAAAATCAGATAAAGCCAAATATAACAATTTATCTAAGCTCGAATTTCTAACCCTGAACCAGTGGTTCTGGGTTAAAAATCCCCAGCAGAGTCGCCAGAGCTGTCACACCTCTTTTTTACGTACCCGTGAGGGTACGAGGGAGTTTTTCCAATTAAAGGACAATCGAAATGGGATTGGTTTATTAATTTCAGAGTCGCCACTTGAGAGTTTTAGGGTGTCCCAAGTCACCAATTTTAATCCCGAATCGAGGAAAAATAATGACTCTATATTACAGTCTGCATACCAGAAATCCGGATAAGGAATTCTGTTAACCCGGGAGAAGGTGTTAGGCATTCCCGAGTTCCGTGGTTCTAGCACGGTCGCTCAACTGTCATATTCGGCTTATTTATCTGATTTTAAATACAATTATGAACCAATGTGCCAATTTTAACTTTTTACCGCTTTATTACTGTTATTTCAAAAGAATGTGAACATCGCTTAAAACACGTCTTTGGATTGCGTCACATGAAATGCACCCACAATCCGGAACGCATCTTATTTGATGTTTTGGGATCGGGATTTGGGTCACATGAAATGCACGCCCAAGTTTAAGAAAATAGATTATCAAACACGCGCCTAAAGAGACTATCGTGTTATTATTTTGGGAAGGCCACGAAATTCACTAAGCGGCCCTCCTGAATTCTAAGTAATTTAAAACGAATATTTACTGAGGGCCCCGCAATTTATATTTTTTATTCGGCGAAGCTCATCTCATTCTTATTTTTAAAAGGATATCCTATAGCAACTACGTTTCTTGTCGTGTTCGTCTCTATCAATTGAAAGCAGTAGATAGCCCTAATTAATTACATGTTTGCGAATTGTTCGTAGCAACATTCAGAAAAGCTTGAAAATCAGAAATGAAGCTGCATGTGCAATCAGCCGAACAAATAATCATGGGCCCAATCCAGCCCATGCGTGAAAGGCCAGACCTGGGCCCGACCTTTATGAGGTTGAGGCCCTGAATTTGTGATCTTTATCTTAAAACATGATCTTAAGGGTTATACATGGCGATTTATTAGAACGGAAAGAACCTATTTACAGTATACGGATTTCATGCTTGGACTATATCACAAGCTCATACTGTACCATTGAACTAAATAGGAGATACCACCTACTGCCTTGGGCATACTCTCATCATCAACCTATATGCACATTCTAGCATTCAACTACCATACATTGACATTTATAGGCATGAAGACTGTCTCTAATACCCAGAACAAGATGTAAAAAAACTATTACACATTACATGAATATTTAATATAACAATCTATGTGCAAGAGTCATCCTTCAAGATTCTTCATTTTTGCATTCATACTCATTTTTCAATCACATTTCTTGACAGTGCATTGGTTGTGTACCTGGTATAGAGGACAAAGAAGAAAGGGATGATCAGCTGGGCAGTATGCAGTAAACAACAGCGCAGCAGATTCACAGCAACCACACAGCAACAACGACCAGCCAACAATGATGAAGCTCAGCAAGGAGTCGAGCAACAAATAAACAATCCCAGAAAAACAGAGTAGGAAATAACAGCCCAGAATGTTGAATGTAACAGCAACAGAAATCCGATGACCATAAGAAAGCTTGGCAAACGACAGAAAAGCAAAGCCACAAAGACAACCTGATCAAACTGGACTCTTACACAGTTTCTTCTAGACAATACTCATTCACAATGTTCTGAAATTTATTCCTGTTTTTTCCTTTTCCAGTTTTCTTACTCACAGAATCCCTCAAGACTCGAAAATGAACTCCTTTTCTAATGGAAGGTCTCCTCTTTTATAGCCTAACCTTAACACTTTACAGTCTGTTTTACAACTCAAAATTGCCCCCCCTTCGTTGTTTTTCCACTCACTTGTTTTAAATAACCAAGCTCCCATGAAATCCCTGACAGCCCCTCTCTCTTTTTGGTTGTTAAAGTGTACTGATCACTTGTTTATTTAACCAAAGCATGGGCAGTAGGAATATAATCTGACAGCACATGCTGTCCAATTATTTTAATCCCTTAAAGCTAACCATACACATGCTGCCCACGGTCCAAACCAAATGGCATTTGTGTTTTAAAACCAAAATCTGAATCTGCCATTATAACCTTTCCCCTAGATGTTCTTTAATTCAATTTGAACAAAATCAACAGGCAATACAATTCAGTTCCTAATGAGACTCAAATACGATCACAGCAGAAATAAGCAATACGAATCAAGTTGTTACCATTAACGATTGAAACTAATTGACGACATATATCGACTCGACTATATTAATCGTAACACATAACAATCAATCGTTCATATAAACAACACGTATAGAGTCCCGAATGGCTTAAGACAAATTTGTTCAAACACTGGGAACTTATATGAATTATACTCGCTTGACGATTAATCTAATTGATGAGCACGTATATCACAGGGTATATTCAGAACACAAACAGAAGACAATTGGCCAAATAAAAAGGCCTTTACCAGAGATGGAAGAAATCCGAATGAAAAATAACAAAAAATAACAAACAAACATAACGAAACATGCTGACCACTTAATCAAAACTAACACAAAAGAAAGGAAAACTTACCGAAAATGTTTAAATCAAACAGACCCAAATCTGATTCAACTTCGAACTTTTGAGGCCGAACAAACTTTAATCAGGGTGTTCTCACATGAGAACACCTTGATTAAGGTCTATTAGACCTCAAACCCATGTCCAAACCGGCCGGATTCCCCAGGTGCATGTGTTCTAAAGTCTGGATTTCCAGATCTGATTTTTAGGGAGTTGTGGGTAGATTCGGACCAAACCAAGTTTGGTTTGGTCACGAGGAAGGTCAGGGGAGTGTCTGGTATGAAGATGGGATGGTTTGGCATAGATCCGGGTTCGACTCAAATCTTCAAATGAAGATTCGAGACGAACGAAAGTGATTCGAGGCTCGTGGTTAGTGGATTCGTGTTCAGGACAGTGAGGTGGTCCTAGGGTGTTCAGGAGGCGGTCAGCGGCGTTCATGCCGCCGGCTTTAATGGCGAGGGATACTGGGGCGGCTGCTAGGGTTCGGGGGGTTTCAGATTTGGGTTTGGGGACGATGAAGGGTGGGGTTGGTATAGGGGGTGCGGGGTACGATAGGAGGCTTATATACGGGGAGGCTGATTGGATCTGAGCCGTTAGATCAGATGATCTCAACGGCTTAGATCTGATCCTGAGAAATGAGACGGGGTCGTTTGGTAGTTAAACGAGGTCGTTTGGTTTAAGTGGGGGGTTGGGTCAGACTGGTTATTGGGTCGGGTTTGAAAACGGGTCGTTGAAAGGGGTCCTGAGCCGTTGGATTGGCCTGGACGGATGGCTCAGATCGAACGCCCTTATACGGCGTCGTTTGAATTGCTGCTTGGGCAGCCGGTTTTGGACTGGACTCGAGTGTCTGTTTGGGCCTGCATTGTTTTATTTCTTTGGGCCCAAACCGATTTTCCTTCACTCTTTTGCTTTCTTTCTTTTTTTTTCTTTTTTTTTTCAAATTAAACAAAAATTCCTAAAACAATGTAAAAATTAAAATAAACCTACACACATATTGAGTGATACCCACAACGATAAACACAAAAATGAACAAATAAAATAAAAATAAAAATGGTTAGCTCACAGCTGAGAATGAACGATGCACACATACACATTTTTGAATTTTCTTTTAACGACAGGCATTTTTTGTATTTTTGTTTGATAATGCCTAGATGCAAAACGGACAGACCCATAAATGACTAACAACACATGTCACGGAAAACTCGAAGAATTGTACCGCGAAATCATTTGTCACTATTTTTATTTTCTTTTGGAGCGATTGCTCGTAAAGCAAAAATCACGTGCTTACAGACATGAGGGAGAAAAGATCATGTTTTAGGTTTCAATTTTACACATAGAAATATACTGGTAATATTGGGGACATATACTCGACCACAAGCATCTAAAAGGGACCTTTCAGTAGGAAGATTTTATAAAAATTGCCAAACAACTTATAAAAACAAAAACAATTGTCCCTCATTTCTATATACAAACAACAATAATTTATGCATCTTTTACAATCAACTTAATGCAAGTACCATATAAAAACTACAACATTTCCACATATTTTTACCAAAAAAGTAAGACAATTTACGAAGTACGAATTACAACCTATACACATATACCTTTCACCAATAATTTGACATAGCCAAACTAGTAAGCCACAAAATATATCAAGGAAAACATATGAGAATTTTCAAGAATAAGAAATAAGATCCATGTAGATAACGTCAAGTTACCTGAATTGATAGCGACTCCTCTAAGTTTAGAACCTGAAAAGCCAATTCGGATGATAAAAAACTAGTTGTAGTAAAAGTTAGTCTGCTTCTTTTTTCTTTTACTAAATTTCCAACAAAACTCAAAACAAAATACCTGCAAATAGATTTTAAGAAACGCAGATGCCTACCACCCCACCAAACAAAAAGTGAGCAAGCTGAATAACAGAAGCCCGTGCTTGCAAAGTTGGCATAAAAGAAAAAAGAAGTACACTATCATTTGCTACAACTTTGCTACAGATGATGGTATTTGCAAAAGCACACATCCAAATGACACTCCAAAGACCAATGCTAAACTGAATATCTGGATGCAATGGAAGCAAGACCATTTTTTGAGACCATTATGTATGTGAAGCTTATGCATTTTTCCAAATTGTCAGAATGGATCCTTCGCACAGTCTTATAAAATTGTATTATGCAGCAAATAACACTACTTAGTACTCAGTAGTAGACAAGCATGTTAGAAAATTTCATCCAAGAAGGGCGACTAATAACAATTTAGCCATAAAATAAAATTTAGGCCTTTCATGTCTCAATTATTGGAAGGAAAGAGAACATTTGGATTTTCAATTTTAGGTAGTAATTAGGCATGTCAAAGTCATTGGAAGGATACAAGTCAGAATTAGGGGTGTCCCTGGTCAATGAAGTAGATGCATTAGTGTTTGTATATTTGTTGGAAATATACATGAGAGCTTGCACAATTATCCAGGTCGTGAGAGCTTAAGGAATTCCAACACCATTAGTGATATGAATGAATGACAAATGTGTTTCTTACGTGAGAGCTTGCACAATTTATCATTACTCCTAAAAAGAACGGTTGAACGGCATAATGAAATGTTTCTGTTGGTTGTTCTTGTCAAGTATTAGAAATCCTGTTTCACACCACCAACATTCTAAAATCTCTAAATTGGTTTTGGTTATGTACTTCACTGTGACTCTTGGAGCATTTGTAAGATTTCAGTATGTTTAAACATTTACTTCTGTAATTCTATGCTATGCTTTCATTAATTAAATCTCCATCAATTCAAACCAAAAAACAAAAAAAAAAGGAAAAACAGATTAAAAGAAAAACTAAGAGATTGAACAGTTGCAAAAGGCAGAACAGTTGCAAAGAGAAAAAAACAGACAATTCCACAAACTGAACCATCAGTTTCTCATTCTCAACATACCCCTCAACAACCATTTTAGATCACAAGAGCAAAACCATCAACAAACCAACCAAAAAAGTGAAACCTCAAGATATAAACAACAATTTTCTCTAACTCTCCAGCTTTTGAATGTCTCTATTCAAGTTTTTGAACTTTGTCGACCTCAACGATGGAGCTTCGAAGGGTATTTCTCATTTTAATTTCCTTCCAAACAGCAATAAACTAAATATTTAAAACTTTGAATAAACATTTGGCTCAAAGAATTGAAACCCAGCTTCTAAAACACCAATTTTACTAAAACCCCAAATTTTGAGCAATCTTCTTTAATTTTTTTATCACAAAACTTTTGACGGAGTTCTCAAATTTTCACCAAATTTGAGATAAAAGTTTTAAACCACGCTAAATTTAAACATCAAACATAAATTAGAACAAAACATAATGACTTCATAGAAATCCATTTGTGTATTTTGTAAGCTTTTCCAAAAACCCTTGAATGGTAAATCTAGAGACAGAGAAGTTTTAAGCCATGGAGGAGAGAGAATCATGCATACCTTTTGTGGTAGAGAACAACAATATACTTGGTCGAACAATTCCTTCGCTGGATGTGGGTTTGAAGAAGGCTTCAATTCGCTGAGGAGGGTTTTATCGCATGAAGATCAAGAAAGTCAGAAAGGAGTAAGAAGACCCTGTTTTGATATGTATACTTTAATTTTTGGTATTACTTTTTAATTATAAAAATGATAGCATTTGCGAGTTTAGTGAAATATTGGAGGGAAACTAATTTGTCCTAATAATATTTTTTTTAGAAAGAACTGTCCCCACAGAGTTATTTTACCAATATGTCTCCATAGATATTTATGTGGCAACGGTTATTGTACTACTGTGATGGTTTCATTTTAGTATTGTCTTAATAGGCCTAAGAGGCTATTGCGACAATTGTAACCCTTGCAATAGACCATCTATTGCAAGGGTTACATAACTGTTGCTAAATAACCGATGCAATAGGTGTAATTTCTAGTAGTGCCAAAGTATCTAAGAATAGCCTGCAGTAACATAATACTCATCATATAGCTATCTCGCAAGACACTGAGCCATCAATCACATTCCTAGGGACTCTACCGAACATATAAATCTAAATTCACATACTCACCCAGCTAAAACTACCGAGCCTAAGCTGCAATATGATCCTGGCCTCAAGTCTTCCAGACTGACCTAGCTCCACAACAGTAAAAACACATCTCGCACCTCATCCATGACATCATAAGTTGTTGGTGCATAGCCAATACCGAGTGCTCAACATCACATACGGGTGAATGGAAAGAAATCAAAGATATACGCTTCAAGCTTAAATAAAGTCGCACGTTAAAGAAAGAAAGAGGGGAAGCTTCCTAAATGTCATGTAGCCTTTCGAAAATAAGTATGGACATCATCATACTGATCCACAAGACTCTACTAGACAGTTGCTCATGACTCATAGAACTTATGAACCTAGGGCTCTAATACTAACTCTTCATGACCCAAAATCTATTAGTCGTGATGTCATCTAACCGAACCCACTAGGTAAGCCAAACAACAGTTACATAATTCTAATGAAAATAGTATGTAACCAAGGTTTCGTAGTACAAGTCATGAGCCACTAAGATTTAACTTTACAAAGCTAGTGCAAATATAAATACAACATCTGTTTGGGACATATATAAACAGAGTACGAATCCAAAACTACCAAGAAAAAGTGGTAGGTATATCTAGAAAGCAGGTACATCTTCAATGCCAGCTCTTGTCATCCACAACAAACTCAGCTTCAAGATCTGCACGCAAGGTGAAGAAGTGTAGTATGAGTACAACCGACACCATGTACTCAGCAAGTATGATAACTAACCTCGGCGAGGTAATAGTGACATGAATTGTTAATGATACTTGCTAATAACCTGTTCAATTCCTGAATTTCACAAGTACACAAAAATGTTGTCATCTAAGCATATAACACAGATAAAACCACATCGGTGCACAAAGAGATAATGTGCTAAGTCCCTAATCAGTTAACACCCTAGCATTTAGAGAAGATATGCATCCAATATCCGCAAATCATCAAACTTGCATATGCAGAAGATATGCATAAAGTATCAAATAATCCTTCAATAGTTGCATATAGAGAAGATATGCGTGAAATAGCAATTAATCCTTCTGCAAGTGCATATAGAGAAACTATGTGTGATTAAACAAGTTGAGTCACATGGATTCACCTATAGAGAATATATGTTTTGTGTCTCATCTCATAAAGTAAGGTAGCATATAGGTAAGATATGCATAAAGGCATATACACATTCCAAAGCTAGCATATAGAAAAGATATACAGAAAAATCATGTATACATCCAAGGAGTTTGCTAATAGAGAAGAGATGCAAAGTCCAACCAATGATCAACTTTACCAAATTCCACATCAACTAGAAACCCATCAGTTTCTCACAACTTGCTTGTTCATCATCAAGAGAGAAACATGAGAGGGGTAATCCTAGAGGGATGGATCCTTATAAACACATTGCACTGACAACTCATGTACTACATGGACAACTCATATGCTAATAAAAAAAACGCACAGACAACTCACATACCATCATATCTCAGATCCGCACAAACAACTCACATGCCATCATATCTTAGATCCGCACAGACAAACTCACGTGATATCAGCCAGTCCATATCACACAAAAATCATATATACATGAATACATGTACATGAATAATGGATATCAAATTGCATACGCATGGACTGATATAAGTGACATGCTAAGGTGTATGCATGTGCGATGTGTACTACCATAGCTCAAATTAGGCAATTTCATCACAAAGATAACAGTTATCATGTTAAGTCAAGAGATTAACCTATATGTAACCTCTAACATGATCCAATTAGCTCAAAAGGGGTACAAACATAAGAAACACAAGACTTAGCAATCAATTCAAGGCATATCATGATCTATGAACTACCTCGAGCATGTATAATACCCTGGTGCACACACATGGTCTAAACCCCTCATATGTGCGCCATCCATAACACATATCTATCATTAATAACTCGAGCAACTAGTGCCTTAACCTAGTTTAGATAAGATACTTACTTAAGACAAGTCAAATCAACAACACCAACAACATACCCAGTAATATCCCATATTGTGGGGTTTGGAGAGGGTAGTGTGCGCAGACCTTACCCCTACCTTGTAAGGATAGAGAGGTTATTTCCAATAAACCTTCAGCTTAGGAAGACCCTTGACTCAGGAACAGACAAGCCAAAGCACTACTCAAAAAATGCCTTCCCGCGCGAATAGACCTCTGAATGGCTCTAATCTAGCCAAAAGCAACTCAAAAACATCAAATAATACCATAGGTAACAAACCCAAATGATAAAGGTTGAATCTTTAATAAAATACTCAAAGTCAACCAAAAATTCAAACTTGCACCAGCACACCGGAACCTGACAAAACACACAAATTCCGACAACTCATTTGGATATTAATCCAACAATACAAGTTAAATCCAAATCCAACTCTGAATTAATGTTCAAATTGCCATTATTCACTTTAAAAACTTTTTGCCAAATAACCTTAGTTTCTCTTTTAAAGTCACCAATCAAATACCAAAATCAAAGATAGAATCATGAAAAATAATCAAAATCGTGTCAATAACTCGTACCCAATCCAAATGGGTGAAATCGCCGAAGTATTTCCCCAATCTGAGCTCCCAATCCCAAAATATAGTAAAACTGAGTTCTAAGTCCGAAATATTAACTTATATGCACTGCCCGGTTATATACATCGTGATCGTGGAATAGCCTTTGCGATCGCGAAAAACAAGGTAGCACTGCTTCGAAATAAGCTTTCGTGTTCGCGGGATCACCCTTACGAACACAATGAACAATGCCTGCCAAGCATGCACACCACTGTGAATGCAAAATACAAATGCGAATGCAAAGCACAAATTGCTCGACTATCACAAACGCGAGCAACTTTTGCAAATGCGAAGCACAAGCTCTCTTAGATCCAAACTACTATTCACGAATGCATCCTCCTCACACGATCGCGAAGAAGACTCTCAGCACCAGAAAAATTAGAGAAACTAGTAATCAAAAAGGGAAAATGGTCCTAAACCCTATTGGCCCTACACTCAAAGAAAACTTCTTAGTAGGGGAGGGGAGTTGGTTTGCGTCAACCATGGTATTAATTTGCCCCAGCCCTTGACATGATTGCGCCACAGAGTTCGATAGATGGAATACACACACACACACACACACACACACACACACACACACACACACACACATATATATATATATATATATGTGTGTGTGTGTGTGTGTGTGTGTGTGTGTGTGTGTGTGTGTGTGTGTATATATATACATACATACATACATACATATATATATATATAGAGAGAGAGAGAGATTTAGAAAATATTTTGAAAATGCTTGTTTCTTTTAAAGCAAATATCATCGTCCCAGACATGTTACGAAAGGTTCTCAACATACGAAAGTATCCCTTCGAGAACTTCGCTCTATCGATATCGATCTTACATGGTGTCTTTGACAATGCGACTATTGGTCATTGTGATTGCATCCTAATTAAGACTGATGCATTATAAAGGTTTCCTAAGGTCATGAACGAACCCTTTCAAGTTGCCTACATATCAAAAATGGAATCAGGTCAGAACGTAGTTCGTGGGATCATTATGAAATACGATGAAACGATCGAGCCTGACTCGGGTAGCCTACATATCAAAAATGGAATCAGGTCGAGCCGTAGTTCGATTACAACAAATTCAAGATGATTAGATTAAGAGATAAAAATGGACAAGTCTAACTCAGACAGCGTACATATCCAAATAGAATCAGGCCAGAACATAGTTCAATTACAAAATATGACTGAATCTGATGAGGATTGCCTACGTATTCCTTTCTGAGGTAATCAAGTCGGCATGGTTCCTGAATAACATACAAAAAATGGCATTTGGTTTTTCTATTACAAGAGAAATGGGGAGAGAAATTGAACCCTAAGTTGGTTCCCTACATATCCCCCCGTGGGAAGTCCGGTTGAATGTAGTTTTGTACATCAAAATCCTTGATTTATCTATCTTCAGACATAATATCTCTTGATTATATCTGAGTTGATCAGCTTCGTGCTGACTCTTCCATCCATTTCTGCCAAGATTAGAACTCTACCAGACAGCACTCTATGGACCACGTAAGGACCTTGCCAGTTTGGTGCAAACTTCCATTTAGCTTCCTCTTTATAGGGAAAGATTTTCTTCAGAACCAAATGCCCCAGTGCGAATTGGCTTTTCTTAAATACACTAGCCATCCTGTTCTGGTATAGCTATCCATGACATATTGCATCCATTCTTTTCTCGTAAATGAGCATGAGTTGTTTTTGCCTGACTCGTATCCACTCTGCGTCGTTCAATTTTGCTTCTTGGATGACTCTTAAGGATGGAATTTTGACTTTTGTGGGTATCACTACTGCAGTGTTGTATACCAACATGTATGGCATTTCCCTAGTAGATGTTCTCATTGTAGTCCGATAACCTACTAAATTGAAGGGTAACTTCTTGTGCCATTGTGTGTGATTGTACACTATCTTTCAAAGAATTTTCTTGATATTTTTATTAGTTACCTCGACTGCCCTATTCATTTGTGGTCTGTAATGTGGAATTGTGGTGGACGATTATGAACTTCTCGCAAATTCCCCTCATGAGGTCACTATTGATATTAGTGGCATTGTTAGTGATTATGGACTCTGGTATCCCAAAATTTCAAATGATATTTTTTGGAACAAAATCTACCACTACCTTCTTTATGACGGCCTTGTAAGTAGATGCCTCGGCCTGTTTGGCAAAATAGTTGATGTCTATCAAAATGAAATGATGTTCGTTGGATGGTGCAAGCTTTATGGGTCCTATCAGGTCCATGCCCCAGGCGACGAAAGGCCAGGGTGAATTCATTACATTTAACTCATTTGGTGGAACCCGGATGAAGTCTCTATGAATCTGACACTGGTGATACTTCTACACATAGCGGATGCTATCGCTTTCCATGGTAATCCAAAAGTATCTAGTTCTCAAAATATTCTTGTCTAAAGTGAACCCATTCATGTGGGGTCTGCACGTCCCTGCATGTATTTCTTCCAATAGTCTAGTTGCTTTGATGGCGTCTATACATCTTAATAAACCTAAGTCTGGGGTCCTCCTATACAAGACTTCCCCATTGAGGAAAAAATGGTTCCCAACCTCATGAGGGCTCGTTTTTGACCATTAGTAGCATTTTCTAGGTACTCCTAGGCTGCAAGGAACTTCTTGATGTCATGATACCAAGGTTTACCATCTTGTGCTTTATTCACATAGAAGCAATAGGCATGTTGATTCTTGATTTCTACCTCGATGGGATCGATGTATTTCTTGCCTGGTGTTGAATCATGGATGACAAAGTTGCAAGGGTGTCTGCGAACTCGTTCTGAATTCTGGGGACATACTGAACTCTATCTTCATGAACCTCTTGCAAAGCTCCTTCATGCAGTGCAGGTATGGCAGTATCTTGAGATTCTTGGTTGACCATTCTCCTTGGACTTGGTGGATCAACAAATTGGAATCTTCTATGACCAAAAGTTCTTTGATGGTCATGTCAATTTCCATTATGATTCCAAGGATGCACGCTTCGTATTCATCCATATTATTGGTATATGGGAATCTTATCTTTGCTAACACAGGATAGTGTTGTCCAGATTCCGAAATCGGGACTTCCCCAATGCCGACTCCTTTGAAATTTGTTGCTCCATTGAAAAACATCCTCCATCTTTGGTATGATTCTGCAATATCCTCCCCGACAAATATTACCTCTTCATCGGGAAAATATGTGGCAAGTAGTTCATAATTCCCATCCATCGGATTCTCGGCAAGGTGGTCAGCTAAATCTTGTCCTTTGATAGCCTTTTGAGTTATGTACATAATGTCAAATTCGCTGAGGAGAATTTGCCACTTAGCTAGCTTTCCGGTAGGAATTGGCTTCTGAAAAAATGTACTTGAGCGGATCGAGCCGAGATATCAGATGTGTGGTGTATGCTGACATGTAATGGCTTAGCTTCTGAGTATTCCAGGTCATAGCAAAACAAGTGCGCTTTATCAATGTATACTTGTCCTCGCATGGCGTGAACTTCTTGCTTAAGTAGTAGATAGCATGCTCCTTTCTCCCAGTTTTATCGTTGCCCCAGCACATAGCCGAAGGCATTGTCCATTACTGACAAATAGAGCAACAATAGTTTTCCTAGTTCAGGGGGAACTAACGCTGGCGGGTTTGAAAGATACTCTTTGATTCTGTCGAAGGCTTCCTAGCATTCCTCCATCCATTTCGTGGCAGCATCCTTCTTTAACAGTTTGAAGATGGGCTCACAGATTACTGTGGAATAGGCTATGAAGCAACTGATGTTATTCAATCTTCCAAATAAAATCATGACATCTTTCTTTCTATTTGGTGGCGGTAATTCCTAGATGGCCTTGATTTTTGATGGGTCTAGTTCTATCTTTTTCCTGCTTACAATAAAACCCAATAGTTTTCCAGCCGGGACTCTGAATGCGCACTTTGCTGGATTCAGCTTCAAATCATACATTCACAGCAATTCAAAAAATTTCCTCAAGTCGTCCAAGTGTTTTGAACTCTTTAGAGATTTTATGATGACATCATCCATATACACTTCAATCTCCTTATGAATCATGTCGTGAAAAAATGTTATCTTGGCCCTCATGTAGGTGGCGCCAGCATTCTTGAGACCGAATGACATAACCCTATAATAGTAGACTCCCCAAAGATTGGTGAAGGCTGTCTTCTCTGCGTCTTCCTTGTGCATTAGGATTTGATGGTATCCAGCAAAACAATCCACAAACGAATGCAGTTCATGTTTCGCACAGTTGTCAATGAGGATGTGGATATTTGGCATGGGGAGATCTTCCTTTGGGATGGCTTTGTTGAGATCCCGGTAATCCACACATATTCTGATATTTCCGTCCTTTTATGGGCCGCATGATGGACCACATATTGGTCCTGAAATTTAGCTCAGGTTTCTTCTTCACAACGCGGTAGATCTGCAGTCTGCAGATCAGTTCTGCAATCATACAATTAACTGCACAAGCACCCTACACTTCCAACATATTTCTCCAACTGTCCAACTCTCTACAATCATTAACACATAAGTCCACCTAGGCACCACGGGACCCCAGGTTTTGGTAAAATTTTATGGGGCTTACACTCTGTCCCGAACTTGAAACATGCTCTGGCACAAAAACCTTTTTCCCGAATCTAACATTGTGAGTTTTCCTCATGGCCATTTTGGACCTATACGGAGATCTCATTCCCAAGTTCTATTGAGTATTCTCCTCTTTGGTAGTCTGCATAATTTTTACAGCCTGGAAGGTGACTCCGTCCAATCTCTCAATGAATGGGACAACGTACTCCAAATGGGCAGAGTGACCTCACTCACTATGGACCACGATCTCTTGGCATCCCCACTCAAATTTTATGCATTAGCGCAAGGTAGATGGCACGACCCCTACCATATGTATCCAGGGCCTGCCCAAGAGAAAATTATAAGAATAAGAAATGTCCATCACTTGAAATAATGCTGGAAAGTCGACCAGCCTGATCTGCAAGGCTAGATAAATCTCCCCAATAACATTATTTTGCAAACCGTCAAAGGCCCTTACACTTACGTGGCTTTCCTTGACTTCCCTCAAATGAATTCCCAACTCTTGCAAGGTAGAGAGCAGGAAAATGTTAACTCCTGATCCCTCTTCGACTAGCACTCGAGATACCATTATGTCCCCATATTTGACAGTGATGTGAAGAGCCTTGTTGTGACTTGCGCCCTCGACCGAAAGTTCGTCTCTTCTGAAAGTGATCATATTTGCCTCTACCATTTTCCCAATTATCGTGGCCAATGTCGCGCTGGTGGTGTTACCCGGTACACTTACCCCACTTAGCACTTTCCACAAAGCGTCCTTATGGCTATCCAAACTCATCAATAAATCCATGATGGATATCAGTGCTGGAGTTTTTGTTTAAATATTCTTCCACAGAATACTCTTTACTTGAGATCCTTTTCTAAAACTCCATGTCTTATGGATTTGTTATGTTCCTCCTTGGAATTTGTTCTTTCCCTGAATTTCCTCGACTGACCTCTTTGGGGGCGTAGCATCTCCCAAATTTAGTCATACCATGGGCCGCGTACAGTTTGTCCTTTTGGCTTTTACTTTTGTTGATAATTCCATGGGATGGTTTTGTATTCCAGATCTCCTTCACCCTAAGTAGCATCGATGGGTTGCTGCGGATAAGTTTGAACTGTCACTATAGCATATAGTTGTACCGTCATTATGGGAATCTTCTGAGGAGGGATCCTTGCGGCTTATGCATTTCCAATAGTGAAAATTGTTCCCTTCAGGTCATATTCTTCATCCAACGTGATCATGTTTTCTCCCTGGTTTCGATGATTTGGCAATGTATTGTGATTCACATTAGGTGGTGTTGGAGTGCACTGAATGGCTCCGCTCTTGATCAAGGTTTTGAATTTCATTTTTTAACTTGAAATAGTCTTCAGTATCATGCCCCAGTACATCGGAAAGAAACACGTATCTCTTAGTGGCATCAAAATATTTGGAGATATGTTCAGGAACCCTTCCCTCAATTGGGTGCATCAATCATGCTCTTTTGAATCTTTCGAACAATTATGCCAGAGGCTCAGCAATCAGGGTAAAAGTTTTGGGACCCCTCTCTTCGAAGTTGGGACAAGGACGTGGTGTATACACTGGTCGATTTTGGTGACTAGTGGCTTGGACAGGAGCCTATGGTCATTGTGGGTTTTGGTTGTGGTTGGCTTGAGGAGGGTTGTATATTGGTTGAGGGTGGTAGTATGGTTGGGTATTACAGACTAAAGCATAGGTAGGTGGTGGTGAGTGGTCGTTTGGGGGAGTACGAGGTGCTTCCAGGAGATAGGTTAGTTTGATAGTATGAGATGACTGCTGAGGCCTCTTCTTTCTTTTTCCTTCCTCTGCCAATCGATCTTGACTGGATGGCCTTACCGGCCGCTTGCAGTGCTGCCATAGATTGCACCTTACCAAATTTAATGCCCTACTCTAGGAAATCTCCCATGTTAACACTCTCGGGGAACTTTTGACCCATCATTTCCATCATCTTTTCAAAATATATTCCCTCCTGGGCTAGGATGAAGTACTTGGTTAGTTCACTGTCATCCAGTTGCATTTGCATCCTAGCAGCTTTTGTCCTCCAACGTCGTGCATATTCCTAAAATGATTCAAATGGTTTTTTCTATAGGTTCACCAGCACGAACCGATCAGGAGTGATTTTGTATTGAATCGAAAAATAGTTCATGAAGTCCTCCGCTATATCTTGCCAAGTTCTCCAATTTTGCGTATCATGTTAGGTATACCAAGTGAGCGCCTCTCCCATCAGACTCCTTATAAATAATTTCATTCTTAATTTCTCATTCCTCCCCACTCTGACCAGGTTGTCGCAATAAGCCCTTAAATGTGCATGAGGGTCCCCTATCCCATCAAAAGTATCGAACTCTGGGGGTTTGTACCTTATTGGCATATCCACATCTGGGTGAATACACAGGTCCTCATAATCCAGACTTTCACTTCCTTGGGCAACTTGGAGACTCTTCATTTGCCTTCTTAACATTTAAAATTGCTCATATACCGACTCTTCTTCCTTACGCCTGGCCTCTCTCTCTATCTCGGCATACTGATCGATCTCATATGGCACCCTAACCATGACGGGTGCTGTAAAAGTAGGTTCGATAATGTCATATTCAGGGGGAATATACCGCTCATGAGTGGCGGCATGTGCCACAGGTATGTGTTGGTTGGTGGTGAAAGTGACTCTGTCACGAGGAGGGGTAGTTGCATTAGTGGTAATAGGCAGGTTTTGTGATGTCTAGGGATATTGCGGTATGTAGGGGGTGTGAATAGAAGGATTTGGAGGGTTAGCAGGTGTTACTGGAGGTATAACGTGAGTAGTGGTGGTTGAGGTTGGAGTGTTGTTGTTTTGGCTCGAGGTTGAAGGAAAATGATCCAGAAATGAATTTAAAGAAGGGAATCTGGGTAGTTGAGAGTGTTGTCATGGCCAGGTGCACCAATTCTCTTATATGATGTACCTCTTCTCTTAAGGATTCCATTTCTTGTGTCATCCTATCCACGTGCTCGTCATTCTTAGTACTGTCCTTTTCTTTCGATCGCCTCGGGCTGTCGTCTACGACCAGAGCATGTTCAGTAGGGTCTTGTGCAGCTGACATCTTTCCTTTAGACCTTAGATTGTATGGTGGCTCTGCCAGTTTTAGTCGATGCAAACCAACTTTCTTTTCTTTTTTTTTGGGGGGGGAGGTTAATATTAAAGCAAAGAAAAATAAGAAGAAAGAAAAGAGAAAGTGTAATAGTCAGTTTCTTCATTTACGCGAGGAAAATCACATAGCGATAATCTGTGCATTACAGCTAGCGTGTTCATAGAATTCACGGGGACCTCTCATTGCCGGAGGTAGTCCTAATTCACGGATGTTTGACAAACATTTAGACTTGACACATTTACATCCGAAGTGATTTGTTTTCATTGATAATTTAGACTGATACAAACAGGAACAAGGATTACATCACAAAGTTGCATGGGCTTTAGACAGTTTTCCTTTTGGAAGTAAAAGAGATAACTAGGGATAAAGGTACAAAGTAGTGAAAGGAGGGGAAATCAACAAATTCTAATAACCATCCCTTGAGTCGCTTCCTGGGCCCTTCTCTTCTTCTGGCTACTCTTCGAGATCCTCCTCCGGGTCTTCCTAAAACTCTTCCTCATCATTATTGAATTCAAACTCCTCTTATGGATCTTCTTCTGGCTCTGTGCTTGACTCTTTCTGGATGCATTCTACTACCTGATCATCCTCTTCTTCCAGTGGCAACATATATATGGTCAATGGATCCGGGGACCACCTGACGATGCATTGATGTGGTCACAAGATAGTGTGTCGGGATCTCATGGTAAATCTGTAAAGCAACCACCACGCCCTCTAACACAGCTATGCCCTCTCTGCTCGGGCGGGCCAGTTCTTCTTCTTCTTTAATCCAGACGTAGTCCTCGGGGGTGCACCGTGAATTTTGACCCATGGGCATTGTTACTAGGTCATTCCACTCTTTTTGTAGTTTCCTTATCTTGGGAATTAGGATCTGGCCATTGTAGTCATCCTTGTACAGCATTGTTCTTGTCCACAACGTCACATCTTGAAACATACCTAATTGTCTAAGGACCTGAAAAGGTGAGTACGGTTGAATGCCTTCTAATCTGATCAACTCAATGAAGTGCCTTTGGGGAGTCCTCAAGATTGCCCTTCCACCTAACTAAGAGAGTTTCGAGTTGATCTATTCTCCTGTTAGATTGGTCAGTGTTTCCCTCCATTCTTCTTGCCCATGTGGGGAAATCCATTGCCAATTCTTTCATTGTGGCTACGGATCATATTACTGACACCCACGAGGTAGTTGACGGTGGCCTCCCACGGGAAGAAATGTTCAGTACCAAGGTAGCTTTAAGATTGTTGTAGAAATTTGTTAGGTCCACTAGTAACAGGTTTATATTGATATGGCTCCTTCGTTGTGGGGAGACCAATAGTCCTAATAGTGCCGTTGCGAAAATGATAGGCTTGAGGCTCTCCCATGTCGCCTGATTACATTGGAACTCCCTTGAATATCACTCGTAGCATTCACGGTACCCAAACATGTCGAACATCTGGCCGAATCTTATCCATCCATCCTCGATACTTTTGAGACTTCTGTTGTTGGTAATACTTAGAGCATCCAAGAACCAATAGTCGGGCATAGTAACTGGCAACACTAGCTTTCTTTCGTTGAATGGCAGCTCCATAAAACTTGTGACTTCCTCCAATGTCGGTACCAGCTCACAGTCGGAAAAATTTGAATACCATTTAGCTGGATCCCAAAATTCTATCAACAGGCGAGTGAGCACTTTGTCTGCTCGGATGTTCATCAATGTAGTCAATGCACCTAGGTGCGTCCGAACTTCATCTCTGTGTTCCCGATGAATATTCTTCCACTACTATTTCAGCTTATGTGGTGCTCCCATTACCATTCTAATTTCAGGGATGTTTTGGTTGATTTCCATTTCTAAGGTGGGTAGAAGAAAAATATTTTGGTAAGTGTTTGCTTCGAATCCATAAGTGTCTTGTCATGTTTGTTTGTCTTTCCACAGAGATTCTGTCGTTAGGTGCATGACCTGTTGACATCAGAGTGGCTTCCCCAATTGTGTGTTTGTGCTAGGGATCAACTCACCTTAGGTTTATGTAGTATGACCTATTTTACTAGAGTAAAGTGTTTCCTACTTTTGAATTGGACTGAGAACTGCGAGAAGTTATGTTAGTTGAACTGACAAGGCCATTCTATGAAACTAGAGATTTTTGAAAAGAAGGTTTGGAGGGGTGTAAAAGACAACCCTCGCATGCCATTGTGTGAGATAGTGTACAACCAAGACTCGATTGGAAGAGATGGGATGACAGTGTATATAAAGCAGTAACAGGCAATGGTGTAGTAGCATTATAGCAGAGTGAGCATAGATAGCAGATAATTGTGGAGAGCAAAATATGATCATAATCAAAGCAAAGTACAAATTAATCTAGAAACCAAATTAGTCTAAATCTGCTAAGGTCAGAACCTACTGTATGGGTTCCCCAACAGAGTCTCCATGTTGTTGCACCCGATTTTGTACTAGTCAAGACAGGATTCAACTTGTGGTTTTCCTATGGTTGATGAAATAGATATGCCACCTAATATTTGAAGGTATACTAGCGTACCTATTTAATTACTAAGTCATGCTCTTTACTAGTCTTCTAACATGTGAGATTATGGGTAAGGGTTCTTGTTCTCTAAGGGGAAAGTGTTAGGCACTCCTTAAAATCTCCCTGAGGTAGCTCCATAGGATTTAGACTAAGTTTGGGATAAAATATTCGTAATATGCTTTGATTAATAATAAGGACGATTGCTTACGGTACACCTAAGGATGATATTGATAGAAAAAATATGAAGTCTTAAAGGGGTATGAATTTGTTAAAGGGTTCATAAGAGATGTTAAAAGAGTTTTGAAAATGATACATAAGTGGTCTACATTGTTATAAGTTCATAAAAGAGATTGAGTTGTGAAACACTTTGATTTGGGGGAAGATTATCTACATAATACTAAAAGGGTGTTTGTGAGAAAGCATATCTAGAATTTACCTTAGATTCGAAGGATTTTCAAAGAAATTGGCAGTTGCTGAAAATTCCTTTAAGGCGACAATTTTCTGAAGTTCTGATTTTCTTTTGAGAAAACGAAAGTTGAAATCTGGTTTTCCTTTTAGAAATAGAGCTTCTTTTCACTAAGTTCTGGATTTTAAAATCTTTTAAAGAAGAGAAAGGTGAGTAAAAAAATATAATAATTAGCGAGTAGATTACAACTAGCAAACTAAGGATCTACTATTAGCTAACTTTTCCTTTTAAAATTCTATATTATTTAAGGTTAGCCTAACAAGCAGGTATTCAAGCTTCCATACACTACCCTACGAGATCATTCCTCCAAACCTTAGAACAACAACTCACAAAAGAACATAGTAATATACTTATATTAGAAGAAGACTTTTGGAAGCTAAAATCGCGTATAAGTTGGCTTAAAGAAGGTGATGCCAATACTAAATTCTTTTATATGTCAGCTCTTCAGCGACGGAGGAGAAATAGGATAACAACCCTAAAAGATACGGTTAGTAATTGGTGTTTTAATCCTACTGATATTCATAATTCTATTCAAACATATTACCAACTTTTGTTCACCACAGACACACTCATTCTACGTACCTACACCAAGATTCAAACACACACACCCTAATTAATGATGATTATCAATACTTAGTGGAACCTTTTATATGGGAGAAATCGGGAGGCCCGATTTCATGATTATTGTGTCCCTCCCTTGGCCTCAAAAATGTTACGCCCCGCAATATTACGTCAATATTACGTCCCGCAGTATTACATTACTATGATATTACGCTTCGCAGTAATAAGTTACGACAGTGTTGCACCCTGCAGTATTTACATTAAATTTGTCGTAAGGTAATTAACATCAGTCCAAGGAAAAGATTATTTGGGGATTATAAGGATTATGCTATTTCACAAGTGATTAGTAAATTCATGAAGGTAAAAGGGAGAGCAAGTCTAAGAAAATGAATTTTGTCAAAGTTTGGTATTTTGGGATAAAATACGGCCCGAGCTAAAATACCCGACATTTATGGACTAGTGTCATACAATGTACTACATGGCTATGATAGTAAGGTATAAAAGGTATGTTAAAAGAGAGTAGTATTTAATTAGGTTGAGATAATTTTTTAAATTATGCGGGTAATAGATTAATTACCGGATAACGAAACATTACCCGGTTAACTAATAAGTGGATAAAAATTAGTATTCCACCTCACCCCACATGGCAAGAAGCTACAAAATTGGAATGACTAATATAATCACATTTTCCAGATGGCTAATGTAATAGACAAGATCATGACTTAAGTCTTGAATAAGACTTATCCATGATATTTTGAAGAAGTGCCTTGAAAAGGCTTCACGTTCCATAATCTGTCCTTGGCATTTAAAGCCAAGGACGTTGAAAGCATAAGTTTTCCATTTCAAACAACAATTTCCAATTTTTCCTTTAGTTGCATTTAGGATCTTTAGCTTCATTTGATTGATTTGGTTTTCAAGACCAAAAACGTTGGGCAGAGTCAACACTCTTAGCGAAAAAAAATCTCAATTGAAATTTCAAAAACAACAACAATTTACATTTGTATTGTTTATTGAACCAAAAACGTGAAACAAATAATAGAAAGAATATTTTTTTGCTTGGTTCATACACTGTAACGCCAAAAGCAGAAGCTTAGTTCCGTTCAAATTTTGCGATTCTAAAAGAGTACAGTGCAATCCTCGCCAAGAATATTATACGGATTTTTCCCTACTCCAGGTATGTTAAGGCTACCCCTTCATTCTTTTGGCATGATCCATACGATACGAACAAAACGCGCAAATGCAGAAATTCCATGAATGACTCTATTCATAGAAGTATTAGAGATATCTATGTTCTTGAATTTCCATGTGTCATAATATTTTATCATCTGTTCATGGGTCTCCGAAAAATGTGAAAGTTGAAAAAAATTGTTTACTTTATGATATTGCTCAAAGACAAAATGGTCTTATGAAATTCCGAAAGATTTTATTAATGTATTTTTCATGCATTCCATACATGTCCATTGACCCATGACCAGATAGCATTATATAAATGTATATATGTAAACATATGTATATGGGATATGGGAAAAGGTTACGGCATTATATACGCACCACCACATGATCAGCTGGTATACGATGATGAGTTTGCCCACAATGACCGATATGATATTATGGGATGCCCTCAGAGGCTGATGATGTTATAAAACATGTACTTATGCACGACATGACATTCATATGCATACACATGATGCTAAAAGTAATTTACGATTTACAAAGTTATTCAGACTTACATGTTGAGTCATGTACTCTATATGTCTTCCATGTCTCTTATGTATTTATCTATGTATCTTACATACTCGATACATTATTCGTACTGACGTCCCTTTTGCCTAGGGACACTGTGTTTCATGCCCGCAGGTCCCGATAGATAGGTCGAGAGCCCTCCAAGTAGGCTATCAGCTCAGCGGAAGATGTTGGTGCGCTCCATTTGCTTCGGAGTTGCTCGTTTGGTTAGTATGATTTAGACATGTATTGTTTGGTATGGCGGAACTCTGTCCCGACCTTTATGACATTTATGTATTCTTAGAGGCTTGTATACATATGTCGTGTATGTAAAAGATTATACGGCTTTGTCGGCCTATGTTCTGAGTTTATAAAGGATCATGTTGGCCTATTAGGATTGTATATCATGTGTATATAATGATGTAATAAGAAAGATACGTTACGTTGGTACTCGATTGAGTAAGGTACCGGGTGCCCATCGCGGCCCATCGATTTGGGTCGTGACAAAAAAGACCCCAAAGATCTGGGGACGCAGCTCGAGACTTCAACCTCGGAGGCTTTTTCACACTCGACCTCGATGCAGCATGAGTAGGTGGTTATCGAGTATAAACGGGAAGTTCCCTAGGCATGTGGCCCAAACTGGCGTCACCTACAAGAATAGTACCAGTCTGCACCAGATTGCTAGGTAGCTGTGCCAGCTACCTTACTTTTTAATAAATGCATTTGTACTATGTTGGGTTTCTCTCTCATATATAAAGGAGATCCTTGTCATTTTATAGGAATCTGATGCTCAATACTAATACACAAGAACATATTCTCTTGCTCTCATTGCTCACATTTATTGTTTTCTATTTATTGTTCATCCTTTATTGCTTATCATTGATCATAAACAGCCATCATCGCAGCTCTCATAATTGTTAGTCTTCCCTCGGTCGTTCTATGCCGGCCACCCAACCTGACTTCGAGGCCTTATATACATCAGCTCGAGGCCCAGATCTCCAGCCGTTTGGTATGACTATTATATCGTTTTCTAGCTATAATCTCGCTTTCTAATCTCTTACTTTAGTATCCACGGCCTAACAACTAGCATAAAAATAGATCACGTATTTTTAGAACTACAAAATCAAATTTAATTATTATTACCATTTTCACGGTAAATAGTTTGGCGCCCACTGTAGGGCTAAAAATAATAGTGATTATTTTCTTGCCGGTTTAACTACATAACGCAGGTTACCTTTTACACTTTTTCTTGTCCAAGATCTTTGATTTCAGGTCAAGATGCCTAAACCAGTAAATGTACCTGAAAATAATAGCCTCAAAGACTATGGAAAGGGCGGTATGGTTACTCCAGGTATGGGTGTGAAACCACAAAACCCTGAGATTGCACCAGAACCGATTCCCCAAGGTATGACCTCATGCGACGCCGAATACATTAACGCCGGTCCTTGCATTAACAAGAGCTCACGCTGAGGGGTTCAGCGGGAAACTTGAAAAAATCCAACCTAAGCAAAAAGAGAGATTCCTCAACATGTCGTTCATATGATCATCGGGGGACCAACATTCCCCAAGGACCCGTGACCAAACGGACGAAAATATTCGATGTAATAGAAGCGTCGATCCGAGATCGCATGACCGAAGGCACCCTTGCATTCAGCGAGGAGAATTTTGAGACCTTGACGCAACCACATAATGATGCACTAGTACTTTCATTTTTTTAAGTAACATTCGAATTAAAAGTGTGCTCGTGGATCCAAGTAGCTCGGCCAACGTAATCAGGTCAAAGGTAATAGAATAGCTTGGGTTGCTCGATCAGATAGTACCCGCCTCCCGGGTCCTCCATGGCTTCAACATGGCCGGCGAAGTAACGAAAAAAGAGATCGCCTTCCCGGTGGACATGTACGGTATAGTCCAGAACACCAAGTTCCACATCATCAGTAGTGACATGAGGTACAACGCATTGCTTGGCAGGCCGTGGATACACAGCATGAGGGCGGTACCTTCAACTCTACACCAGTTGATGAAGTTTCCAACAAAAGACGGTATAACAACCGTATATGGAGAACAACATGCAGCAAAAGAAATGTTCGCGGTTTACTGTGAGGCGTCAAATTCTATACATTCTACCTCGGATGAGTCGGGAAGCGTACATACCCCCGAGGGTGATGAAGAAGATTTCCTCACCCCTCAAACTTTCGTTTCCTCCGAAGAGTCGGATGCAACAAAATCGACAGTTGAAGAGCTGGAGCAAGCTGTTTTGATCGAGCATCTCCCAGATCGGAAGGTATACCTAGGAACGGGATTAACCCTCAAACTCAGGAAAAAACTCATTCAATTCCTTATTAATAACATTGACGGTTTTGCTTGGTCCCACTTAGATATGATAGAAATCCCACCGGAAATAACCACCCACCGACTAAGTGTCGACCCCAGGTTTAAACCAGTGAAGCAAAAAATAAGACCCCAATCCGAAGTAAAACACGCATTCATCAAGGACGAGGTACCGAAACTCCTTAAAATAGGGTCTATTAGAGAGGTAAAGTACCCCGACCTACTATTACAATGTAATGCCCTTCGGGCTAAAAAACGTAGAGGCTACGTACCAACGTCTAGTTAATAAAATGTTCGAGGATCAAATAGGCAAATCCATGGAAGTTTATATTGATTACATGCTAGTTAAGTCCCTGTGCGCAGAGGACCATTTGACTCATTTGCAGGAAACATTCGACATCCTCAGAAGTTACAACATGAAGCTTAATCCCGAGAAATGTGCCTTTGGATTGGGTTTGGGCAAATTCTTAGGCTTCATGGTGTCGAATAGGGGGGTCGAGGTCAACCCTGACAAAATCAAGGCCATCAAAGAAAGCACAATGCTAAATTATGTAAAGGTCGTGCAACGGCTGACAGGGCGGATAGCGGCTCTGGGCAGATTCATATCAAGATCATCAGACATGAGTCATCATTTCTTCTCTTTACTCAAAAATAAAAACAACTTCGAATGGACTTCAAAATGCCAACATGCCTTAGATTAATTGAAGCAATATCTGACTAGTCCGCCTTTGCTCCACACACCAAAGTGGATGAAATGTTGTATTTATACCTCGCCGTATCCAAGATAGCAGTAAGCGGTGTGCTAGTTCGAGAAGAGCAAGGTACTCAATTCCTTGTTTATTATGTAAGTAGGACCCTGGGGGATGCCGAAACCAGGTATCTGCACCTACAAAAATTAGCTCTTGCGTTAATAAGCACATCGCAAAAATTGAAGCCATATTTTCAATGCCACTGCATTTGCATTTTAACAATGTACCCTTTTCGAAGCATATTGCATAAGCCCAAACTATCGAGCTGATTGGCCAAATGGGCCATCGAACTCGGGGGGTATGATATCGAGCATCAACCCCGAACGGCCATCAAATCCCAAATTCCGGCGGACTTCGTGGCTGACTTCTCTCCCTCCCTCGTGCTCGAGGTAGAAAAGGAACTTTTACTAAAATCAGGCGCATCTTCTGGGGTATGGACCCTATTCACTAACGGCGCCACGAACGTGAGAGGATCCTGACTTGGTATAGCCCTAAAGCCGCCTACGGGTGGAATAATCAGGCAATCTATAAAAACTACAAGATTGACTAACAACGAAGCTGAGTATGAGGATATGATTGCAGGTCTGGAATTGGCCAAACGCCTAGGAGCTGAGATTGTTGAAGCAAAATGCGATTCACCCCTCGTAGTAAATCAGGTAAATGGGAGCTACGAGGTCCGAGAAGACAGGATGCAAAGATACTTGGACAAAATCCAAGTCATATTATTCCATTTCAAAGAATGGACCCTGGTCCACATACCTCGGGAGCAGAACACTGAGGTTGATGCCCACGCAAACCTAGAATCATCTGTTGAAGAAGATGGCCTACTCCCCGGGGCTGTTGTACAACTATCCAAATCAGTGGTTGAGGAAGGTCATGCCGAGATTAATTCTACTAGCCTAACATGGGATTGGAGAAAAAAATATATTGACTATTTGAAAGATGGGAAATTACCCACGGATCCAAAGGAATCGAGGGCCCTGCGAACCAAAGCAGCCATGTTCTCGCTCGACAAAAATAGGACTCTGTATAGAAGAACTTTAAATGTCCCCCTAGCAGTATGTCTGGGGCCGGGAGACACAGATTATGTACTCCGAGAAATTCATGAAGATACTTGCGAAAACCACTCCGACGCCAATTCCTTAGTCCGACAGGTGATCAAGTGTCACGCCCCAACCTCGGAAGGTGCGACCGGCGCTCAATCGAGTGAACCCAACTGAGCAAGCCTTACCATACACTTCCTACCCACCTCGATATGAATAAAGATACCATACTTTTGTTTATCCATTTAGACGGGGAAAGACAGCACATTCTACATTGATAGTTCATTTTAAACACCACATTAAACCGTAGATGAGTTAGTTTCCAAGATCCCCATAGAGTTACAATTTATAGGCAACATAAGTTTAGAATTAAAACATGGTTCGTAGGCCCATCGAACCCCCGTACATAACCCACACATATGTCTACGGAGCCTCTAGGATACAAAATATGAGTTTGACAATGCCGGCAACAAGGCCCTAACTATACCTCAGAAGTGAAAGTCCACAATACAAAGATATACAATTTAGCCCCTTCAAGGAGAAAGGGGCTCAACAAGATCTTGAGAAGAGGGATGCTTCGCTACACACGACCGGCAATATCCTCTATGGAGCCACCTACATTCATTTAAACAAATATAGCGCCCCCGGCAAAAGGGATTTTAGTACCATGAAATAGTACTAGTATGTATAACTAAACATCATCAAATTAGAAAGAACTTTGATACACAAATAAGGAAATCACAGGTATCACTCCAATTCTTTAAACGATCACAAGATTATCAACATGAAAGAACTACACAACCTTCACATCATGTTTCCATAGCCTTTAGTTGGGTATTTCATACAATTCCACATCGTTCACATTACCACTACTATCTTGAGCGGAGTCTGATCTCGACCCGATCGGCTAGGCCATCTCCCGAAGACGTTACCAATATTCTATTCACACTTTCCAGTTTCAATCATCAATGCATAACCGCCATGTGTATATGTCATGGCGTCCGATCACGGCCTGATCGGCTAGGCTGCCTTACCGAGGCGTTACCATTTTTCATTATTCATCTCACTCCAATCTTTGGTTACACATGTATTAGTTTACCGGCACTTGGGGCCACAATTTTCACATTCCACAATTCACGTTTCACATTGTTCCCATTTTCAACATTAGGTTTGTAATTCAAGAGAGTATGGCACACAAGAGCAAATAAGGTTGTAGGCGTAGATGAGACTTCATGTAAATGGCACAACAACGCACTTCAATTTCAATCTAAGGTCTAAGCATTTCGATACATGATTCATAGTCCTTGCACCTTTTCAAATCATCAAGAATAGCACGTTGATCAATTTGAGACACAATTTCCATGCATATAAGGTTGCAACACCAAGTCAAGTGAAATAGCAATCAATACAACAATTCAATTTAATCTTATTGTACTCACACAACCAACGATGAAGCTCAATTTATAAAATACGGGGTTTTAGCCATACATACCTCAATAAAGCTTTCCTTATTCCTTACAAAATTCCGAAACTTTTAGCACTTCGATCTATTGTGTAAGAATTACAAATTAAACCGAGAATTAGAGACGATATTGAGATTCTAGCTTGTTTTGAGCATATTATCAAACACTAAAGGTCTGAACCGCGGCTCGCAAGCTTGCCGCAAAGTATTTTTATGAATCCTACACATGCTCCTAACTTGGCACCACGGGATTCGGGATTCTGAGTAGGAAATTCACGGGGCCTTACATCCTCCCCCACTTAAGATCATTCATCCTCGAATGAGGATCAAGGTTCACTTATTAACAGTCTTAGTGCAATCTTCTGTTCTTTAGAACCCGAAACATGTTGCCAGTCCCCAAATTAACTCCCTATATTTCCGAAAATTTTGCCAAAGTTTCCTTTGTATTTAGACCTATCCATCTGTCAGAGAGCCACAGAAACATATCCTAACAGCGGGTACACACTCCATGGACATAAGACATGACATAACTCGTACAATACTAACCATGTCCACATTGTCAACATGTATATATATATAACCAAAACAGGACAGTTTTACATAGATCAAATCAGAAGATAAGAGTTCATAGGAGCTAAGTGCATAAAAGCTACTACATGATTATTTGAACAAATGTGGGTACTTCTTTTTCATCTCATCCTCGGCTTCCCAAGTGGCTTCCTCAACTTGCTAGTTTCACCATAACACTTTCACGGATGCAATTTCCTTATTCCTCAATTTTTGAACTTGCCTATCAAGAATGGCAACTGGAACTTCTTCATATGACAGCTCTTCATTAACCTCAATAGTCTCAACTGGCACAATAGAGGATAGATCTCCCACTACCTTTCTCAACATGGACACATGAAAGACCGGGTGTACCATTGACATCTCGGGTGGCCGCTCGAGCTTGTATGCCACCTGACCAATCCTCTGAATGATTCTGTATGGTCCGACATACCTCGGACTCAATTTTCCCTTCTTTCTGAACTGCATGATGCCCTTCATAGGGGAAACCTTCAAAAATACCCAATCATCTTTTTTGAACTCTAAATCTCTGCGATGCACATCCGAATAGGATTTTTGGCGACTCTGAGCAGTTTTCAATCTCTCCTTAATAATCTTGACTTTCTCCATGGCCTGATGCACGAGGTCCGGCCCTATCAATTCCGCTTCTCCAATCTCGAACCACCCAATGGGAGACCTACATCTCCTACCATATAGTTCTTCGAATGGTGCCATCTGGATACTAGCGTGGAAGTTATTATTGTAAGCAAATTCTATGAGTGGCAAATGGTCATCCCAACTACCCTTGAAATCAAGAGTACAAGCGTGCAACATGTCTTCAAGTGTCTAAATAGTCCACTCTGCTTGACCATAGGTTTATGGATGAAAAGTTGTGCTAAGATTTACTTACATACCCAAACCTTGCTGAAACTTCTTCCAAAAGCTGGTTGTGAACTGAGCCCCTCGATCTGAAATGATTGAGACTGGAGTGCCATGTAACCTGACTATTTCTTTGATATACAACTAAGCATACAGTTCCGCTGTGTTGGTAGATTTGACTGGTAGGAAGTGCACTGACTTTGTGAGTCGATAAACAATCACCCAAATTGAGTCGAACTTGCATGGAGTGCGTGGTAACCCTACCACAAAATCCATGTTGATCATCTCCCATTTCCACATTGGAATTTCTATGCTTTGAGCCAATCCACCGGGCCTCTGGTGTTCGGCCTTTACTTGCTGACAATTCGGACATTTTGCCACAAAGTCCGCCACATCTTTCTTCATGTTATTCCACTAATAAATTTCCTTGAGATCATGATACATTTTCATGGAACCTGGGTGCATGGAATACCTGGAAGTGTGAGCTTCTGCCATGATCCTTTCCTGAAGACCGTCGATATCAGGAACACATAGGCGATCTTGGTATCGTAGGGTACCTTCATTCATGCCAAAGGAAAAATCTTTGGTTTTGTGTTTGAGAATCCCCTCTTTCATTTGTGCTAACAACGGATCCACGAATTGCTTCTCTTTAAACTCTGCCACAAGCGATGATTCAGCCCTATTCTGCACAATTACCCCTCCTTCATTAGAGTCCTCAAGGCGAACTCCCAAACTAGCCAACTGGCGAACCTCCCTGGCCAACGGCCTCTGATGGTCCTCCAAATGAGCTAAACTTCCCATGGATTTTCGACTAAGAGCATCCGCTACAACATTAGACTTTCCCGGGTGATAGAGGATATCCATGTCATAAGTAACTCTAGTCATCTTCTCTGTCTCAGATTCAACTCCTTCTATTTGAAAATATATTGGAGGCTCTTGTGATCTATAAATACATCCACATGGACCCCATACAAATAATGTCGCAAACATCACTGTTGCCAGCTCTAAGTCATGGGTTGGATAGTTCTTTTCATGATTCTTGAGTTGCCTAGAAGCATAGGCTATAACCTTGTCGTGTTGCATTAACACACACCCAAGCCCGACTCTCGAAGCATCGCAATACACTACAAACCCCTCTATACCCTCTGGCTGGGCTTACACCGGTGCTATTGTCAATCTTGACTTCAATTCTTGGAAACTCTTTTCATAAGCATCGGACCACTGGAATTTAACTACTTTCTGCGTCAATTTAGTCAATGGAGAGGCAAGAGTATAAAACCCCTCGACAAACCTTATGTAGTACCCAACCAAGCCTAAGAAACTGTGAATCTCAGTTGGAGTGGTAGGTCTAGGGCAATTCTTCACTGCTGCAATCTTTTGAGGATCAACCATAATTCCTTCCCTGGAAATGACATGGCCCAAGAACGCGACAGATTCAAGCCAGAATTCACATTTCGAAAATTTTGCATACAATTGATGTTGCTGAAGAGTCTGCAAAACTGCCCTAAGATGGGCAGCATGGTCCTCCCGACTTCGGGAATACATAAGGATATCATCAATAAACACTATCACAAAGGAGTCTAGAAAGGGCTTGAAGACTCGATTCATAAGATCCATGAAAGTTGTCGGTGCATTTGTTAGCCCAAAAGACATTACCATAAATTTAAAGTGCCCATACCAAGTTCTGAAGGTTGTTTTTGGAATATCCTGCTCCCTTATCTTCAATTGATGGTACCCGGACCGCAAGTCAATCTTTGAGAAACATGTAGCACCTTGCAATTGATCAAATTAGTCATCTATCCTTGGCAGAGGATATTTGTTTTTGATTTTGACCTTGTAGAGTTGTCGGTAGTCAATACACATCCGCAGTGATCCATCTTTCTTTCTTACAAACAAGACCAGTGCGCCCCATGACGACACACTCGGCCGGATGAAACCCTTCTTTAGCAAATCCTTCAATTGTTCCTTTAGCTCTTTTAATTCTGCCAGTGCCATTTTGTAAGGTGGAATTGATATAGGTTGCGTGCCTGGTACCACATCGATCCCAAAATCAATCTCTCTGTCTGGTGGAATCCCAGGGAGTTCATCTGGAAAGACGTCCGAAAATTCATTCACAACTGGTACAGACTCAAGGCTAAGCGCCTCGGCATTGGTGTCTGTGACCCGAACTAGATGATAGATACACCTTTCTTGATCATCTTTGCTGCCTTAAGGTAGAAAATAAACCGACCTCTAGGCACTACATTATCTCCCTTCCATTCAATAACGGGCTCATTAGGAAATTCAAGCCTAATGGTTCTAGTCCGACAATCAAGTTTGGCAAAGCATGAATAAAGCCAATCCATTCCCATTATTACATCAAAGTCGACCATCCCTAACTCAATAAGATCGGCTGTAGTATCCCTACCCCGTACCGTAACAACACATCCCCTATAAACCTAAGCAGCTGTAATAGACTCACCAACTGGGGTAGACACCAAAAAGGGCTCATGAAGCTGATCAGGCTCTATTTCGAATCCCATAGCAACAAAAGGGGTAACATAGGACAAGGTGGAACCAGGGTCAATAAGTGCATACACATCATGAGATTGGACAGTCAGAATACTTGTAACAACATTTGGAGAAGCATCTGCAGTCTGGCGACCACTCATAGCATAAAACCGACTGGGTCCTCCTGAACTCTGCGCACCACCCCTAGCTTCACCATGCCCTGCGGTTGCTGGGGTACCTCGAGCTAGGGAGGGAGCTGAAGTTGCAGCAGCTACCTGGCTGGATGACTGAGTTGTGCCCCTACCCGCTCCCTGGTGGGATGCACGACAATGTCTCTGAATATGACCCCTCATTCCACATCCATAGCATATAGGTAACTCTAGATAGCAAGTCCCTGAGTGCATCTTCCTGCACCTGGGGCACGGGTACCTCTGCTGCTACTGGAACCTCTCTCCTAACCTACCCCGCTGATGGGATCCCCTGCTGCCCTGACTGGGCCTGAAACGACTCCACTACTGCTGGCTGGGCCCTTACGGCGGTGCACTGGCTGAAGACTGTGCAATAGACTGGGAAGGCCCTGATGATCCTCCCCTGAAAGCTGATCTTCCCCCACCTAGTGACTCTCCCATATTGCCCGTAGACCGGGCCTTGCTGCTACCCTCTCTCTCCATTCTGTTCTTTAATTTACGGTTCTCTGTGGCCTGAGCAAATACTACCATCTTCCCATAATTCATGTCGGAATTCAATGCAGCTGTAGAAGCCTCATTAATGGTCCAAGAATTAAGGCCCTGAACAAACCGGCGCACCCTAGCCTCCATTGTGGGAAACATATGAATGGCATATTTGGACAAGCGAGCAAACTCCATGTGGTACTCCCACACACTTCTATTACCTTGCCTCAAATTTTCAAACTCTGCCGCACGGGCTGCCCTTGTCTCAGTAGGCAGGAAATGGTCAATAAAGGAATCAACGAACTCGCTCCACCTCGCCGGAGGGCGTACCTCCTCTTAGGAATCCTCCCACAACTCAAACCATGAATAGGCCACCCCTTTCAAGTGGTAGGCAGCCAACTCTACTCCTTCTGTCTCAATTGCACACATAACCCTGTGGGTCTTGTGCATCTCATCAATAAAATCCTGAGGGTCTTCTTCTGGATTGGCACCTGTAAACACCGGAGGGTCTAACTGAAGAAATTTGTTCACTCTGAAACTAGTAGAATCCCCTTGCTGGCTGGATGAACTAGGCGCAACATTTGACCTCTGGGCTTGGGAGGCAACTAGCTGGGTCAACATCTGAATAGCTCCCCTAAGATCCCCATCCGAAATACCAGAACCGGAAGCTGGATCTGGAGGCGGGACATGAGTATCAATGGGAGGGATAGTGGTACCCTCCACGGGTGTGGGAACTGGGGTAGTCTGCTCTAGAGTAGAAGAATCAGGCAGAGCGATAGTAGGGTGGCTACCTTCATCCACAGTATCAAGCAGTGAATCATCAGCCACTCCTGAGGTGGCATTGGCTGCTTGGCCAATTCTCGCTTTCTTCTTAGGTGCCATTTACTGAAAGATAGAACATTGCACTAATTAGAGAGGACAGTTTCATCGCACGATCCAGAACATCAAAGAAGAGTGTTATTCCAAAATACCCAAGTAGCCTCTAGCTTATAGATGTGGTCGACTACACACCGATAAAAAGGACTCTACTAGACACGGCTCCGAGACATCCTAGGATACTTGAAAACCTTAGGCTCTGATACCAAGTTTGTCACGCCCCAACCTCGGGAGGCGCGACCGGCGCTCAATTGAGTGAACCCAACTGAGCAAGCCTTACCATACAATTCCTACCCACCTCGATATGAATAAAGATACCATACTTTTGTTTATCCATTTAGACGGGAAAAGACAGCACATTCTACATTGATAGTTCATTTTAAACACCACATTAAACCATAGATGAGTTAGTTTCCAAGATCCCCATAGAGTTACAATTTATAGGCAACATAAGTTTAGAATTACAACATGGTCCGTAGACCCATCCAACCCCCGTACATAACCCACACATATGTCTACGGAGCCTCTAGGATACAAAAGATGAGTTTGACAACGCCGGCAACAAGGCCCCGGCTATACCTCAGAAGTGAAAGTCCACAATACAAAGATATACAATATAGCCCCTTGAAGGAGAAAGGGGCTCACCAAGATCTTGAGAAGAGGGATGCTTCGCTACACACGACCGGCACTATCCACTATGGATCCACCTACATTCATTTAAAAAAATGTAGCGCCTCCGGCAAAAGGGACGTTAGTACCATGGAATAGTACTAGTATGTATAACTAAATACCATCAAATTAGAAAGAACTTTCAAACACAAATAAGGAAATCATAGGTATCACTCCAAAGCTTTAAACGATCACAACATTATCAACATGAAAGAATTACACAACCTTCACATCATGTTTCCATAGCCTTTAGTTGGGTATTTCATACAATTCCACATCGTTCACATTACCACTACTATCTTGAGCGGAGTCTGATCTCGACCCGATCGGCTAGGCCATCTCCCGAAGACGTTACCAATATTCTATTCACACTTTCCAGTTTCAATCATCAATGCATAACCGCCATGTGTATATGTCATGGCGTCCGATCACGGCCTGATCGGCTAGGCTGCCTTACCGAGGCATTACCATTTTCCATTATTCATCTCACTCCAATCTTTGGTTACACATGTATTAGTTTACCGGCACTTGGGGCCACAATTTTCACATTCCACAATTCACGTTTCACATTGTTCCCATTTTCAACATTAGGTTTGTAATTCAAGAGAGTATGGCACACAAGAGCAAATAAGGTTGTAGTCATAGATGAGACTTCATGTAAATGGCACAACAACGCACTTCAATTTCAATCTAATATCTAAGCATTTCAATACATGATTCATAGTCCTTGCACCTTTTCAAATCATCAAGAATAGGACGTTGATCAATTTGAGACACAGTTTCCACGCATATAAGGTTGCAACACCAAGTCAAGTGAAATAGCAATCAATACAACAATTCAATTTAATCTTACCGTACTCACACATCCAACGATGAAGCTCAATTTCTAAAAGACGGGTTTTAGTCATACATACCTCAATAAAGTTTTCCTTATTCCTTACAAAATTCCGGAACTTTTAGCACTTCGATCTATTGTGTAAGAATTACAAATTAAAACGAGAATTAGAGACGGGATTGAGATTCTAGCTTATTTTGGGCATACTATCAAACACTAAAGGTGAATTGTGATCTTAGGCCCTTTTGAGAGAAATTTCTATCATTTTATACCCCAATTGCTTTCTTTTTAGTTCACTACCTCCCAATATTCTATGGTGTGATATGAATGCAAGAAATTCATTCTTATACCCATGAATTACTTCACTAGTGATCCCTTATTGCTAAGCATAAGAATAAGAGCTGAGGTAATGAAGTCTTACCTCTTGGGATGAAGATTTAGGTGCCCTCACTTTATTATCTTCAAATATTTGGCAAGGTTTCATGGAGTAATTAGATGGGAAGCACTTCCCTCTCTAAGACCCTCTCTCTCTCTCTCTCTCTAAAAGCATCAGGAAATATCTCAAAATGAGCTATAACACCGAATATATCGATAAGGGGTCGGGTTTAAAATTTAAAAAATTGGAGCTCCGAGTCAGGTCTGCGATCGCAAAGTGGAAATGCGGCCCACAGAATGGACCGCAAAAGTGCTCCCAAAATCTGAACATTTTGTCTGGGTATGCGGCAGAAATATGGTCTGCTTACCCGTTCTGCGGTCGCATAATGCACTGCAGAACTGCTCCTTACAAAATCCCAAGGAAATTATGCGACGACTATGCTGTCTGCATATCGGTTATGCGATCGCATAATGGACCGCATATTTAACCTCAAATTGGACTAACACACTAACTCACTTTGTGGTGACTATGCCTCCTATGCGGTCCGCATACCTGATATGCGACCGCATTCTCGACCGCAAAATCGCACTTTTCTGGAAAACATTATTTCTTAAGTTTTAATGCACTGTTCAATCCAAAGGGGTCCGAACCGCGGCATCCTAACACATGCTCCTAACTTGGCACCACAAGATTCAGGGTTCTGATTATGAAATTCATGGGGCCTTACATCAAGGCAGACTACTACTAGGACAACATGGAAAAAGACACCAAGGAATTCGTCCGAAAGTGTGACAAATGCCAGAGATTTGCCCCTATGATTCACCAACCTGGCGAACAACAACATTCGGTCTTATCGCCGTGGCCGTTCATGAAATGGGGAATGGACATCGTCAGACCTTTACCAATGGCACTAGGAAAAGCAAAATTTATTTTATTTGTGACTGACTATTTCTCAAAATGGGTGGAAGCGCAGGCCTTCGAAAAGATAAGAGAAAAAGAAGTCATTGACTTCATCTGGGACCACATTATGTGCCGATTCGGGATTCCTTCCGAGATAACATGCGATAATGGGAGGCAGTTCATCGGAAGCAAAGTAACACAGTTCCTCGAGGATCACAAAATCAAGAAAATCCTGTCGACGCCTACCACCCATGCACGAACGGTCAGGCCGAGTCTACAAACAAAACCATCATCCAAAACTTAATAAAGAAGTTGGAAAGTGCTAAGGGAAAGTGGAGAGAAACATTGCCCGAAGTGCTATGGGCATACCGAACAACTCCAAAATCAAGCACATGGGAAACACCTTTCTCTCTAGTATATGGTACCGAGGTTTTGATGTCGGAGACCCAAGCATCAGATTCTGACACACCACCAAGAGCTCGAACAACGAGGCCATGACTACGGCCCTCAAACTATTGGATGAAAAGCGAGAAGCCTCACTGGTCCGAATGGCCACCCAAAAGCAAAGGATCGAAAGGTATTATAACAGGAGAACAAAGTTCCGACATCTCGGAGTCAGGGACTTGGTCCTAAGGAAAGTCACCCTCAACACCTGAAACCCTAATGAAGGAAAGCTAGGACAAAATTAGGAAGGACCGTACCGCGTCCTTGGAGTAATCGGCAAAAGGTCCTACAAGCTCGGTACCATGGAAGGCGAACAGCTTCCAAGCAATTGGAACATATCAATGCTGAAACGATACTACTGCTAAGGTGTCCGATGGAAGATTCCGAAACACCCTCGAGCTCGAGGACCTTGGGTTCTTAAAAGCATGCGTTGCACTCTTTTCCTTCGACCCGATTTTGTACCTAGAAGGGTTTTACTAGCAAGGTTTTTAACAAGGCAACATCTATATGTTACCTAAGGAAAACTCAACAAGTATTCAAGGCTTCTTTTGCAGTCAAACCTCGAATACTGGGGGCATTCCCCGAAAGGTCACCTCCTCGAAAAAGCCAAGAAGTTGTTGAACGGGGTCTCGATAGGAAAATAATGTACCGAGCCAAACGGTCGAACGAACCGTGTCTGCATAAGAATAATTGAGTCCCTAACAGCAAAAACATGTATACTTGTACCAAATAATCGAAGAATACTTTCCATCAAAGCATTTCGCGTTTCAAAGAACCTCGGTATTTTTGCAAAAATGGCCCCAAAGCCAAAAACGGCCCGAACACTTGGGGACTGGCGCTAACAACTCGAAGCCGTATGACCCCCGGTTCGGAGCTTCAAATTCGTAAGCCCTCAATGAGGCAGCATCACGATCACAAAATGGATCCAGAGCCAAAAACTCCCGAACACTCGAGGACTGGCATCAAAAACTCAAGGCCACATGACCTCCAGGCCGGAAACCCCAAAATCGTAAGCCCTTAATGAGGCAATACCAAGTTTACAAGTAATGGATCCCGAGCCAAGAAACCCTCGATGACTTGGGGACTGCCGCCACCCCCATCGACTTATCAAAACCCGAGGCCACAAGACCACATGCGGGCAGCCTCGGTCTCGTAAGATCTATATAAGGCAATAACAATATCTGTAAGACCTCAAGTAAGGCATAAACCATACTTGTACCAAGTGACAATATCTGTAAGACCTCAAGCAAGGCATGAACCACACTTGTACCAAGTGACAATATCTGTATGACCTCAAGCAAGGCATGAACCATACCTGTACCAAGTAGCCAAAGCTGTAAGACCTCAAAGGCATGTAGAACTTTTAAGACCTTACTAAAGGCATAATCCTGATCTTAAAGTTAAGGCTATATTCGAACTTGTAAGACCCCTAAAAAGGCATACCCTCGATACACCGAAACTACTTCACTCGGGGATTGAAAGGCTCCAGCCAAACACAAATGACTACGGTCACAAAGTTGTACCAGCCAAACTAATACGACTCGGGGACGCCAGATCGTTGCTATAAAATCACAAGCCTTCAATTACTTCGAAAATACTTCGAAAAGAACCGATTAAATAGTCTACCCTCGACATAGGCAAAAGAGCTTCAACCATGTTAGCTCCAAACTATAAGGCTTCGAGATACTCAGTCGCCGAGCCAAACCTCCTGAGGTGCTCGATCATCAGCATATAACGACTCACAATCAATGTTCTATCGAACCGTCGAAGAGCGAGGCAAACACAATTCCAAAAGGTCCTTAACGAGGGAAAAATAAAGCATATATAAGAGGTCGTACCGACCCAATGCGTAAGAGCCACTATCGCTAGCCCATACAAAAGGTCGTATCGACCCAATACATAAGAGCCACTGTCGCCAGCCCATACAAAAGGTTGTACTGACCAACACGTAAGAGCCACTGTCGCCAGCACATACAAAAAGTCGTATTGACCCAACGCGTAAGAGCCCAAGGGCTAGCCTTAAATTCAAAAAATTGAGGGTCGAACGAGCTCGAGTCGGTACTTGACTCGGAGACTGAACCCAAAATAGTTAACTAAATATGCCTAAGAGCAAAAGTGTAAGAGCCACTACCGCCAGCCCGTATGAAAGGTTGTACCGACCTAAAGCGTAAGAGCCCAAGGGCTAGCCTTAAATTCAAAAACTTGAGGGTCGAACGAGCTTGAGTCGGTACCCGACTCGGAGACTAAACCCAAAACAGTTAACTAAATATGCCTAAGAGCAAAAGTGTAAGAGCCATTGTCGCCAACCCGTATGAAAGTTCGTACCGACCTAAAGTGTAAGAGCCTAAGGGCCAGCTCTAAATTCAAAAACTTGAGGGTCAATGAGCTAGAGTAGAAACCCGAATCGGAGATAGAGCCCAAAACAGTCAACTGAAAAAGCCTAAGGACCCAACGCGTAAGAGCCACTGTCGCCAGCTCTAAAATCAAAGGTCGCACTGACCAAACGTATAAGAGCCAGGGCCGGCCTCTAGACCTAAGGGTCGGTAAACCCGGGTTGAGGTCCTAACGCAAGGGCTAGGCCTCGCACATTCGACCTTCGACCGTTACGAGTCGCTCAGCAATACCAAAAACTCGAGGGTTTAACCAAGGTCTAAGATCTCGGATCGATTATCAAAAAACATCACACATTATGCAAGCAAAGGAGAAAAGAAGTGATAAAGAACGGAAAGCCTTATATACATATTGCTCATAGAGGTACGTTTACAAGGCCTTTAAAAACCCTTACAAGGAAGGATCCGAACAGAACCCTAATCTGTCATCGAGCCTACATCTTTGATGGCCCCACCAGAGGTTGTGCCCCAACGGTTCCGGCTACATCCCCAGGACCTTCAATGGCCTCTTCCCCTCTCGGGATCCCACCTTCATTCTCATCATCTCTTGAGCCACTACCCAACGCACCGCTAGAAGCAACAGGGCAGCAGCTTTCTTCTCTAGGGTCTTCACCCTCTTGAGTTCGGCAGACAAATTGATACTCCCCGCGCGTATATCCTCGAGAGTCCGCCTATGAGATTCTAACCGAGCATGCTCCACGGCTCGAGTCAGCTTCAATTCGGCCTCCTCAGGCACTCCCCCGGCTTGAGCGTTTTACAACGGCATCCTCCTTGCGCAAAGATATGAGCTCCTCAGCTTAAGATTTGATCCCGGATAGTGCAGGAACTAACTCAGAATGGAGGCCTCTATACTTACCACTATCCGCCCTCGCATCATCAAGCCGGTGTCCGACTAAGGCCATATTTTCCTAGAGGGTATCCCTCTCAGAAGTTATCTCTCTCACGTGTTGTTAGAGTTCGAGAACTTCGGAGTCTCTGGCTCAGAGCTCCTCCCTCAGTAGGGCACGTTCCTTCTCAAACTGCACGAATCAGATCAAAGATGTCAAAATGATGGAATCTGGCAAACATTCAGATAATAGCAAACGAAAACTAGGTAACATGTTCAACAATATGAGTCTTCTCATGCTCGTGATCACCTCAGCCTGAAAACGGGTGAAGGTTTGATTATAAAGCGCCCTGGCCTGAAGCCATGAAAAAGACAAGTTAGAAAGACAAAGATCAGGACGACAGGCAGGATTTACAAAAAGCTACCTCCTCACAAAGCTTGTTCATCTCGCTAAAGACGAGTGAAGCATCAAGATCGGAAATTCCCTCAGGAATGGTTAAAGTCCTTTCAAATGCATCTTTGAGTCCGAGGGGCACCCCCACATCAGAAGGTTCTTCATTCTGGGCATCTTGCGTTGCCGTTGGAGGTAACGTCTTTCCCTGATGGGAATCACTCACGACAACAACACCCACCGGGTCAATTGGGGTCGTCTCTTATCCCTGCAGGGCTTTAGAACTAGTTTCCTCCGAATCGCCTATCGAATACATCTCAGCTCGAGGGATATTTTGGCCATCAGCCAGCTCGGGGACATCACCCAATACTTCCTCAGTGGCCCCTCCAGCCCGAAGTTGGACCACGATGACATCAAGCTCCGGCTTGGAAGCCACCGTCTCTATGGCGTGAGGATAGATTGGGTCCCACCCCCGGACGCTATCGAGAAATTATTTTCCCCCTCACCTTCATCTTGGGGACTTCCCACTGCTTCTAGAGTTAAGGCTGCTAGGTCGGACTTAGTTTCTTCTACCTTGGTCTTCTTGGATTTCGAAGGTTCATTCGACATTTCCCTTTGTCTTTTCTTCCCCTCGTCGGGTCTCGAGGTATCCTCTTTGCCAGGCGATGTTTCCTTCATCAAGGGTACCTCCTACAGACCTACACGAATGCAAGAGGTAAGCACAAGGAGTAAGGAAGATATTAGTAGCAATTCTGATTAAAAGGTGCGACTGCAGCAGGAGTAAAGGCTCACCATGATCCTTGGTTTCCCGTCGAACTTGGGACAGATCATGCCACACTCGCTCAGCATATGGGCAAATCGAGTCTAGCCGGCCGACCCAGCCCGAGAGGTCCGTAACTGCGCCGGGATAAACTACTATGGCTGCATCAGCAGAAGAAATTAGCATATGAAAAGGTGTACCTAAAAAGGAGTAAGGAGATGCTAGATAACGTGTCTACTTATGTTCCATGTTCCACCTTTCGGGGAACGACATCCTTTCCACTAGGATCAGGTCCGAAGTCCTAACTCGGACAAAATTGCTCATCCACCCTCAGTTTTCAACCTCGTCGATGCAAGCAAAAAGGGCCCTCGAAGCTCAGCAGTGGAGCTTAATCAGGCCCCCACGAAATAGACGGGGGTTGTACATCCTGATTAGGTGATCGAGAGTGAAGGGCATCTCCCTAATCATGTTCACATAATACCTGATCATGTAGACAATGCGCCAAAATGAAGGGTGAATTTGGTCGTGGGTCACTCGATACCGTTCGCAGAAGTCGAGAACCACGGGGTCTATCGGAGGCAAGGATGGCCCTACCGGCCCAAGGGTAAATGGGTAAGTATACACAGTGAGAAAATCGGCATTGTATGTCGTTATATCCTCCTTCCGAGAAGGGACCTCCACAAGCACCGCATCCCCCCAGCGGCAATCAGTCCTCGCCCTTTCGACGTCTGTTATTGAGCTAATATATTGAGACACGGGCTCACAACACCCCGGCTCTGAAGAAGGTATTTCGACATTGAAATCGGAAGCCGTTACAAAAGAACCTAGAATGCATTCCTCAACATGAGGAGGCACTGCTGCCTTGCCTTTAGATGAAAGCAAAGAGTAGGAGGTTACATTCCCTTGAGAAGAAGAGGCGGAAGTTTTTGCCATTCTTAAAAGATTTTAGAGGAGAAAAGGAAATTGCGTTTCAAAGAAAGAACAAAAGTGAATGTAGAAGGAACTTTTTTGAGGGCTTGGTGGTGCAGTGAACAATAAAAAACGAGAAGAGGTATTTATAGAGGCCCAACACGCATGTTGAAGGAAGCCAAAGAACAGCCAGTTGTTGTAATCAATACGAAGGCTTTTAAGGATTGTATGTACACGACCTTTTGGCACCTTATTTTATCATGTCAATCATTTGGCAAGATGTGACTGCCGTCGTTACGGAAGTACCAAAAGGGCAAAGATTCAAGGTGGTTTCTTATCATTTCATTCTAAGAAACGCGAGGACTATCTGTATACGGGTGAAATCAGGAGGCGCGATTTCACAATCATTGCGTCCCTCCCTTGGCCTCATAAAGGCCCTGAAGATCCGGGGACGCAGCTCGAGACTTCAACCTCGAAGGCTTTTTCACACTCGACCTCGACGCAACATGAGTTGGTGGTTATATAGGGTAAGCGGGAAGTTCCCTAGGCATGTGGTCCGAACTGGCATCACCTACAAGAATAGTATCAGTCTGCACCAGATTGCTAGGTAGTTGTGCCCGCTACCTTACTTTGTAATAAATGCATTTGTACTATGTTGGGGTTCTCCCTCATGTATAAAGGGGATCCTTGTCATTTTATAGGGATCTGATACTCAATACTAAATACACAAGAACATATTCTCTTGCTCTCATTGCTCCTATTTATTGCTTACATTTATTGTATTTTATTTATTGTTCATCTTTTATTGTTTATCATTGATCATAAAGAGCCACTATCGCAGCTCCCATAAATGTTAGTCTTCCCTCGGTCGCTCTAAGCCGGCCACCCAACTCGACCTCGAGGCCTTATATACATCAGCTCAAGGCCCAAATCTCTAGTCGTTTGGTCTGACTATTATACCATTTTCTAGCTATAATCTCGCTTTCTAATCTCTTACTTTAGCATCCACTGCCTAACAACTAGCATAAAAATAGATCACATATTTTTAGAATCACAAAATCAAATTTAATTGTTATTACCATTTTCATGGTAAACAAACCCATACATGACTACGAAATTATTAAATTACTTTTTTCTTTTAAATCGCTTAAAGCACCGGGGCCAGATGGACTGCATCCCTATATGCCAAAACTACTGGAATGAGGTAGGCCCTAAGATTGAAACCTTTTGTCGTTAAGTTTTTAGGAATATGCTCATCCCACCAGAGATTAACACAACTTATCTCTGCCTAATTCCCAAGGTGAAAAATACACACACTATTCATCAATATAGGCTCATCAGCCTTTGTAATAATATTTATAAAATCATCTCAAAAATCCTCGCTAGTAGGATTAAGCCAATCATCTCCAAGATCATAGGACCCACCAAAACAAGTTTCTAACAGGGTAAGAGAGCTTCTGATAATGCCATCATTGTTCAAGAAACTCTAACATACTTATAAAAAAAGAAGGGTAAAATTAGTAACATGCTTTTAAAATTAGATCTGGAAAAGCCTTTTGATCGGCTAGAATGGTG
Source organism: Nicotiana tabacum (assembly GCF_000715075.1). Taxonomy (NCBI): domain Eukaryota; kingdom Viridiplantae; phylum Streptophyta; class Magnoliopsida; order Solanales; family Solanaceae; genus Nicotiana; species Nicotiana tabacum. The sequence goes on from NC_134101.1 coordinate 110,099,960, forward strand.
GTTTGTCAGGAAAACCTTACTCTTCTTTAATTTTCCTATTCCTTTAATTAAACTAATTATGTCATGTATTACTACATCTTCAACCTCTATTTTAATCAACAGCACACTCACCCCTACTTCTGCCCATCTAGAGGAATTCGCCAAGGGGATCCTTTGTCACCCTATCTATTTATAATGTGTATGGAAATGCTTTCACTCAGTATATCTTTGTATGTGGATTACCTTCAGTGGCAACCAATCAAATTGTCCAAGTCAGGCCTACTTCTATCCCATCTATTCTTTGCAGATAACATCATCTTGTTAGCCAAAGTTAGTACAAAAAGTTTGTCATACCATTATAGATACCCTAAATCATTTTATTGAACACTCAGGACAAAAAATAAAATTCCAGAAACCAAAGATCTTTTTTTTCAAAAAACTGCTCCCAAGCAAACAAGAATTTTATTCTTGATTCCTTCCAAATGTCAGAAGGAAATACTTTTGGAAAATACCTGGGGTTTCCTATGTTCAATTCTCGTCCTAAAAAAAGTGACTTCCAATTCCTCCTAGATAACTTTAAACATAGGCTAGCCGGATGGAAAACTAATTTCATGACCATGGCAGGGCGCACTACTCTCATAAAATCCACTTTAAATGCTCTCCTGAATCACGTCATGCATTATATATCTATCCCACAATCCATTATTAATAAAATGGAACAATACTAATGCAATTTCCTATTGGGAACTACTACAACAAGGAAAAGGTTACATTTCCTCAAATGGGGAAAAATTACATCACCCGGAGAAATAAGAGGCTTAGGTATTCAGCAACTACACCCAAAGAATAATGCTTTACTTGCAAGCCTTTCATGGAGACATTTTCAATCACCTCAAAATCTTCGGGCTAAGACACTCATTAGTAAGTACTTAACCATTTCCTCCACATTAAATCACTCACCAATTTGGCGTAATAATCAAAGGCTGGCAACACTGTCAGCTTGGTCTACAATGGAAAATAGGGACGGGTACACACATTAGTTTCTGGTACGACCCATGGGTAATGCAGGCACACCCATTCGCTCTCTTATTCACGGGTCATTACCAAAACAACAACAAGAAGTCAAAATTGCACCCCTCCATAATTCACACATATGGGATTAGGCTAATATTCTATTTGATTTACCTTTATACATACAAAAAATTATTCAAACACCATACATCTCTTTATACCAGAAAGGAGAAGACCACACATTTTGGGCACTATAGACCACACATTTTGGGCACTAACACCTTCTGGACATTTTTCTGTCAATTCTATGCATAATGCACTAACATATAGTGCCCCCCAAACTCTTCTCATCCAAATTCTTTCAAATGGGTATGGTCCTTACCTATCCACCCTAAGGTCAAAAGTTTTATTTGGATCCTCAACCATAATAGATTACCCACGCGTCACTTTCTCCACTCTATTTATATTATAACAAATGCAACATGCCACTACTACCAAGAAGCAGGCGAGACTCTAGAACATATCTTTCTAACATGTGCCAATGCCAAAACATACTGAGCATCACTAGGACTTCAGAATCATGTAGCGGCCACCCACACATATGGACCACCCGCAACAATGGCTACATACTATAATCAATTTAAATACTTCAAGGTTACCTTATAGGATTAACCCCCCTACTTTTCTACCACTAAGCCTTTGTAACATATGGCTAACTCGTAATCGAAATCTTTACGAACAAGCCCATGCCACGGTTAGCACAACATAGACAATACAGCAGAGCATTGAGTTTTCTTACATGGCGACCTCCCATCATACAAGACCTATGAGAGTTAAGATTGCTCTTAAAAGGATTCCTCCTAACCAAATTATTACAAATTAAATACGGATGGAGCCCATTCCTCCGTATTAAATACAGATGGCATTAGTGGGGTAATTCGTAATTACCTCAGAGACTGGATTGTGGGTTTCTCAAGCAACATACCCCACTCAATTTCTATTGCAACAGAACTTGGGCATTGATCCAGGGGCTTAAACTAGCTTTTCAACTACCTCTAACACCCCTTCAAGTGGAAATAGATAACAAGGAGGTAATCACCCTGCTAGATTGTGACAATATTCTATACACTAACATGTTTCTTGATTGTAGGCACCTTCTCCGCCAACTACATAATCCAACAGTACAACATGCGTACAGAGAACAAAATAGGGTAGCGGATCAACTAGCAAAAGCAGGCAGCAAATTGGAACGTAATATCACTCTACAACTTTTTGAAGTCCCACCACTTTTTATGATCAGCATTTTGAAGGAGATAAGCAAGGTACAACTATTACAAGATCAATCCCACCTACAGCAAGACAGGCAGTAGAAGACCATGCAGAAGTACCAGTTTTGAGGAGTAACCTTGCATCGAATTCTAGAAACAATGTTGTACTGGAGTGACATCCCACCAACTTTGTGTTGTGATGATAGTTCCATTAGTAAAATCCTATATTGCCTAAGGCTTGCCTAAGTTCATATGATATTAAAGCATAAAGAAAAAAAAAGAGAGTATGTGTTCTAATATATGAGTATAATATACATGATGGATAAAACAATAATAAAGATATAACAAATACAACTAAAATTAAACTAGTTGAGGCAGTAAACTAAATTAACGATGTAGCAATAATGATAAAAGGAGTTGAGGGAAAGAGGACTGTACTCTGGATTGGGCCTCAATAAAATAAGCCCAGTAGTAAAGAAGAGCGAACACGGCTGAATTTGAACCCCTGGACGCGGTGCAATAGAGCTAGAATTGGGCCTGAGTTCATTAAGAACTCAGAGGCCCAAACAGATGTACATGTGAAAAATAAGAAGGTCATTAGATACATATCCAATACATTTAACATATTCCAACTACAAAACATTTTTATGCACACGAAAAATACTTAAGCAGTTAATTAAAAGAAAAACTAAAAAAATTAATGTGGTAGATGAAATTATATATTGATGTGGTGGATTTACTTAGCAAATAATTCACATTGAAAACCTTTCGTTGTCATTAAACACTAAATCCTTAAAGAACTGAATGTATCAATGAAATAAGAGCTAAGGAGGAAACCCCACTCAAGGTTGATGTTCTCTTTAGATCCTTCGACACTTCAAAGTTTCGAAGGGACTCAAGGACCAGGGCAATGCTTGTGCCGGAGAAGGCAGCCCAACCTAAAGTCAAACTCCGCTTCTAAATACCCTTAATCACTAACGATATATTTTCCTTATGGGTTTAAGTGCCAATGAGGTTCTTCTAATGCGAACAAAATACTAAAGTATTACCTAACATATATAATTTCCCCTCAATGAGAATAACACAGGACAGGTTATTATTATCATACTAACTAACGGACTTCATATCAATGGAACCTAAAGGGAAAGGGACCAAGTTCAGAATATATATAGATACAAGGAGGTTTCATAATCACACCATTTCATGAATGAATCACTAAGGCATAGGATAAACAAACATGTACTAACAATCATCACTTGGCAACATAAAGACATCAAGGCTGATTCAAACCAACAGTCATAGTCAGCACTTGTTACAGAGAGAGTAACAAGGTTATGGGACTGAACTCTCGTCATGAGTACCAAAACATGGCACCCCTAAGATATAAAAGTGTGTCACGACCCAAACCGATGGGCAGCGATGGGTGCTCGAGTCCTACCTGTCAAACACCCTTAAGCATGCGACTAAGATATAAACATGAATAACATCTGTTGAATTATGAGAATAAAATGCATGAGGAAAACCTGTCCAAAAGACATATTTACATATGCATGCTGAATACGTAGGGCAAGCCGATAAAGCTGCTATAGATAACTATATATCCAAAACTGGAAGCCGACAAGACCACATACTATCCAACTATACATTACTCTCTATATATCTCTAACAGAATATACAATTGTACAAGGACGGGACTGGGCTCCGTAATACCCACATATGTATACAAACATATCCTACAAAAATGCAAAGTAGCTCCGGATCAAATGGAGCACACCAACTCTCGCTGATCAAGGATCCTAAGAAGGGGGAAAGTCAGCTTGTTTACCTGCACCTGTGGGTATGAAACACAGGTACCGAAAAATAGGATTTCACTACGAATAATGTACTGAGTATGTAAGGCATAAAAATCAGTACATAAAAGACATAGATGAAACATGGAATAAAGAATTTTGCCTGAAAGTCTAAATAACTTTGTAAATCCTGAAACATTTATAATGTCATGCACATGCATATAAATGTCAAGTCATACATAGGTATATGTGTACATAACATCATAAAGCCTATTAGGGTATCCCATCATATCATCTCGGCCACCGTGGGCAAAATCATCAACATGTACCAGCTGATCAGGTGGCGGTGCATATATAACGTCGTAACCTTTTTCTATATCACATATACATATAAGTACATATATATATGCGTATATAATGCCATCTGTTCATGGATCAATGTACATGTATAAATAAATGAAATGCATAAAAATATGTTAATAAGATCGATATACCTTTCGGAGAAACTTTATCAACTACATATTTTTCTAAGTCCCATGAATAGAAGATATAATAATATGTCACATGGGGAAATCAAGAACATAGACACCCCTATTACTTCTATGAATAGAGTTACTAATGAAAGTTGTGCATTTGGTCGTTTCTCTTGTATCGTATAGATCATCCAAAAGGAAAGAAGGGATAGCCTTAACATATCTGAGTCGATCCTCTTTACAGTCCTTCTAACACATGCCAATTGCGATGAAACACGTAACAACGAGATCGAAATAGGGAACAATTCGTATGAAATGCTCGAAGCAGTAACGTTGCTATTGCAAAATCATCTTTGTTGAAACTTTCTTCTTACGATGTGAGTAATAACATTGCTATGCAAAATAATGTTTGATGTAACTCTTTTTTAAGAGAGGAGCAATAACGTTGCTATGCAAAGTAATCTTTGCTGAAACTCTTTCTTAAGAGATTAGCAATTGATTTTGAACTAGGAATGTTACCTTTAACTTTTAAGTGGACCCCACTTAGGATGACTAATCCTTTGCTAAAGGCTTCTAATTTGACCACCTAAATATAATAAATCTTATTCATTTCTTAGGGCTGCCACATTGGGGTTCCTTGGTCTTATCCAAGGTTGTTAATTAATTACCCACTAATTTTTAAATAACTTGATAATTTTACCATTAATCAATTATCCATATAATTAAGAATTATCTCAACTTACTTAAAATACTACTCATTTTTAACACGTTGTATGTATCCTACTATCATGGTCATGGGGTGCTTTATATGGCATTAGTCCATAAATATCGGGTATTATAATTCTGATCGTATTTTATCCTAAATCAACAACCTTCAATGAAACTCATTCTCTTTAATTCGTTTAACCTTTAACCTTTACGGCACTTACTTATCTCCTGTTATAAATAGCATGAATGCTTATATCCTCAAGATAATCTCATCCACGAGCATATGTTGATTAACTTACGACAAAACTTTAACGTATGAAAAGGTGAAATGTAACAAAGGGTCGTACTTCTAACATTATTAACAAGTCAATATTTTCAAATAATATCAACAAATGAACTTTACTAAGGTTTGAGAACCAAAGCATGGTATTGCAGAGTTAAAGTAGGGACACTAGTAACATTCAATCAACTATATATGGGCAGTATGAATGAAACATTGATATCACATAAGTTGAGGGACCTTGCACATTACAGAACACATTGCAGAACCATACCAACATGTTGATAAAGAGAAGTTATGGAAGATATTGTATCAAAACAAGTTCAAATTCAAATATAGATCTAGTTCAGCATATAAGTGTGAAGTGATCATATTTCAGTTCCTAAAACTATCAATTGGTTGTGGCAGTATGTCCAAACCCTATTTTTATGGAGGCTAAGCAGATGATAGATGCATGCAGACTTTACAAAAATTCAGTAGGGTTCAAAGAGATTAAGGACAGAGATGTATTGCACATATGTATGAAGATCTCAAACAGATTATGGAACAAACAAAACTTAGTTGTGCGGTAGTTATTAGTTGACCTTATCCAAACAAAGTCATGACTCACACTAAGAAGAGGAAAATAGTTTGATCTTACAGAATATACATGCAGTAAAGATTCATGAGAAGAAAACAGTTTGATGCAAATAAGATGGTTTTCCTATGCATATAACAATTGAGCATGATCATGGGAAAGTCATAGTGACATCTCAGATATCACTCTTAGAGTTAACAGGTATAGATACAGAGAAGAAAAGCATCTAGACACTCAGATTCTTTCAATTTAGTTAAGTGACATGGACCTATGGTATATCAGTTAAGATTACCAAATAATGAACCGGACCATAAACAGATAGGAATGTAGGGAAACGATATGCAGAGGTGGACATTATAATAGTATCATTGGTGAAAGGGAAATATGAACATGATTGGTTTATCAATGATAGTAATCAAACAGAATAAGGACCATAGTGATAACTCAGAGGCAGTTTAACAAACACAGGCAGACAAGTAAGTATTTAGACATTATAAGTTCAAGCTTAAGGTTAAGGAACAGGGAGACAAGTCTTGAACAAGTTCAAGTTTCAGTTTAGCAGTGACTCTCAAGTAGCAAACTAAGCTTTTAAAGCTCATAAAATTACTGAAATGCAATAAAATATGAATGAGCTCATTATGAGTCATTAAGAAGTATGAAATTCACATTGAATATAAATATATAAGAGTTTAGGCATGGAGACTGTAAGAAAAGCTCAGAATAAAGATCAATAATTATCATTCAACTAATCGATTATCACTTAAGGAATCATAATAGAATAGGCTACTCATAAAATATTATTATACTAACAAATCATAACTATCAAACATGTCCAACACATACAACATAATTATTATCTACAGAACTTAACATTGACATATCTAAATCATTTAGAGAGGCGAACAAAGAAAAGGGAAAAAAAGGTGATGACCTTTTTAAGAGCAACAGATCAAACGAATTCCCTTTGTTGCTCAAAGATCCCACAACTTTCAAACTCAAACCAGGAAAAGAAAACTCGCCAAAAGAGAGAAAACAGTAAGAGGCCTAATGTCAGGAACCCTAATTTTTTAGTGTTTTTTGACTGTTCGGTGTTTAGATTACTCTGGTTTGTGTGTTAGATTTGTGTGTTAGTAAGAACATTAAAGACCCCTTTTTGTAGTGGCATGAAATGCTCTAGGGCTTCACAAATTTAAAATCAGTAGTTGAGAGTGACGCATTGTAGATGATGATAGCTAATCAAGTGAAAAACATAAGACAGAGGGAGGGATCCAGTAATGATTTTACCTGTGTACTGGAGTAGAGTGAGTCGTCGAATGTTAAAGAATAAGAAACCATCGATCAAAATCCTAATACACAGAGGTCATTGCATTTGACCTCTGGGTGTCGAATATTGATGATGAAGCCAGCTAACACCTCTTGCTTGCTTCGATTAGAAAGAATGAAGGAAGAAACAAGCGAGTTTGAAGTTTCACCTTTGAGGTCTGATTTCTTCAACTAGGGTTTTGAAATTGAAAGGCGAAAATTGAAAGAACCATGGGACTGAAAGTGCAAGAACAAAAGGAACAACCATGCATGCCATGGATTTGAAAGGTTAGTAACTATTTGAAGTTTCATCTCTGAGATTAGGGTTCGAATTTTGGGAGATTTGATTCTGGTGATGAAATAGGCAAAACTTCAGCGGGAATCCTGGATATGGGAGAGAGATGAGATGATTTGAGTTCGATTTCACGATCTTGCACTAATTTGTGCAAGGTCTGTTGATTGATGGGGTTCAGGGCAAATGAGAGAAAGAGAGAAGAAGGGGAAAGAAGGGAGACTGGTGAGGTGAAAATGAATTAGGGTTTGGAGGTGAGACCAATTGGTCTCTGAGTTAAAATGAGAGGAAAAGATCTGGGCCATTGGATCATGCGATCAACGGCCCTGATAAATCGAGGCGTTACATATTTAAAAAATCAATTTTGGGAAAATATGGGGATCGCTAGATTTGTATGATCCAACAATTGAGATAATCTGATAGTGGATTGAGACTTAACGAAAAATAGGGAATAATTTATGACCGTTGATAATTTGAATCAACGGCTCAGATCGCTTGTGTTTGTTTTGTGAGTGGGATCAGCGGGTGAAGTGTCAGGTCATGATTGGTTGAGAGGTAATGGCAAGGATTGCCAAGCTGGAAGGGGATGAGGTGTTTGGACTGGTTTGTTCCGATTTGGGCCTTGTATTTGGGCCAAACTTAATTTAAAGAATAGTCACTTTATTTTTAATGAAGGAATTGCAATTGTATCCTTTTGTTTTTAATCCTTTTTTAAATTAATTTAAATAGACTTAACAATTTTTAATAAAATGTGGTGAAATTATAATTACTATATGTTATTAATTATTATAATTAATTATCTATAAATGACACATATTTTGAATTGTACTAATTTCAAAATATTAACAGAGTAACCTAATTCATTGGAAATTAAAGAGTAATTTATTCAAATTATAAAACATGTATAATGTATATAAAAAATTATTTTTATGATAGTAAATACATTTGTAATTTACACAATACTAGTTCTACGTGATTAATTTTGAAACTAATATTTAATTAATTATAAAAATAGATATTCATTAATAGAAAAAATAATTTTAAAGTATTTATTGTAAATTGTTAAGCGTGAATAAATTTATTTTAAAAAGGAGGGTCAAAAATGATCGTGAACAGAAGACAGATGAATAGAAATCTACCCATTTTTTGGATATAGATGATTATTTTGATGAGCAAATGGAAGTAATAAAGGTAAATGCCAAAGCAAGTAATCTTTTTTACAACGCTATAAGTGGAGAAGAATATGAAAAGATCTCAAGCTGTGATACAGCTAAGGAAATATGGGATAAGCTGGAAGTCACTTATGACGGGACAAACAAGGTCAAGGAAGCAATAATACATCTGCAGATCCATGACTACGAACTCTTTCAGATATATTTGCTTGGTTCACTAAAATCATTGGAGACTTGAAGGCCTTTGGAAGACCCTACTTAACTGGTGAACAGGTTCGAAAAATCCTAAGAAGTCTGTCAACTGCATGGCAAACAAAAATAGTCTTGAATCTCAAGATCTAGACAGATTATCCTATGATGAACTGCATGAAGATCTCATTACATTCGAGAAAACTTCTCTCAAAAAACAAGGACAGGAGGAAAAGAAGAAAATAGCGGCATTCAAAACCTCCATTAAAGGATCTGAAGATGATGATGACAATGAAGCAGAGGCTCTAGAAGAAGAAATTAATATGGTGTCCCAAACTATGAATGGATTGCTGAGAAGAAAAATGTCTTCCATAAGAACTAGACAATATAATGAGCAGGATAAGACGATGGAAAATGCTTTGAATATGAAAAATATGGTCATGTTCAAGTTAAATGTCCAGATCTCAATAGAAAAGCCTCCAAAGGATTTCACAAGAACAATTTATTTAGAAGTTGAAGTGATGAAGATAGTTCAAAACATAAAGAAATCGCTAATCTCTACTTCATGACTATACTGGAAAATGATATGACCAATTTTTCATGTTGCTGGACCAATGAAAATATATCAGACGATGACAACAAGGAAACAATATACAATTGCTTCATAACTTGTGGTGAATCTAGAGAGGTAAGGCCCTTCAAATGTGATAAATGCAATGAAGAATTAGATATTCTTGATCTCACCCTAAAAGAGTTTCAAAGAGTTCTAAATGAATTGAAGAGATGAAATAGGGAGAAGAAATACTGGAAACTTAAACATGAAGTTTGTGAACTCGAAAGATGACTTCTAAGAACAAGTTCATGAATTTCAATTACAAATCAATGGCATGCGCAAATCCACCAGCTACAGTTCTATTAAGTTAAACCGGTCGACTTATAAGTCAACAAAAAGAAAAAACCGATGGGCATTGAATCTACAAGCAATGACACCACTCATAGATCTAGTACAAATGAAAAATCCACTTCCTTATGTTGCTATTGTTGTAGAAATGGTCATAAGTGTTCATCTTGTAGACTTCGTCACTCAAATGTTACGGAGTGGATCCGGAAGCCCAAAATAGTTTGGATCGCACTAGAACTAACCAAAAAGAGCCCAAGCAAGCTTGTGTACCTAAAAGAAGACAATAATCTTATTTTGCAGGAACACCATAGGGAAAATCGAAAAGGAAAATAGTATCTCGATAGTGTGTGTTCAAGTCACATGACGAGCAACAAAATATTGCTCAAAGAAGCCACAAAAATAAATGGAGTAAATGCTAGATTTGATGATGATTAGAAAGGCAAAAATCATTGGCACCGGAACAGTGTCATTAAATAACCATTGTGATATCACGGAAGTTTATATTGTGGATGGACTCAACTACAACCTGCTAAGCATTAGTCAACTATGTGACTCTGGGTATGAAGTGAAATTCAAGAAAACAGGTTGCACCGTCGAAGATGGTTCAGGTAAAATCATTTTTCTTGGAAAAAGGTACGGCATCGTCTATATTCTTGACTACATTGAAAACTTAGACTATAACATTTGTATAGCATCCATTTCAGATGATCACTGGCTTTGGCTTAAGAAACTTGGTCACGTACGTATGCACCTAATCGAAAAGTTGTTTAGACATGACCAAGTCATTGGCCTCTCCAAACTCAATTTTTCTAGGAACCATGTGTGCGATGCATGTCAACTTGGTAAGCAAACCAGAACCTCCTTTAAGCCCAAGGATGTTGTCTCCACATCCAAGCCTTTATAGTTATCGCATATAAATTTGTTTGGCCCTACTAGAACTGATAGCATTAGAGGGAAAAAATATGCATTTTTTATTGTTGCTGATTATTCACGTTTTATATGGGTAATATTTCTGGCTCATAAAGATGAAGCTCTAAAGAATTTTGAGATCTATTGCAAAAACATTCAAAGAGAAAAAAGGTATCTCATTCCAACCATACGAAGCGATCATGGAGAAGAATTTGAAAGTAGATTATTTGAAGATTTTTGAAATGAACAAGGCTACACTCACAACTTCTCAGCCCCTAGATCACCTAAATAGAATGAAGTAGTTGAACGTAAAAATATAACCTTGCAAGACATAACCATAACAATGATACTGGAGCATTCTTTGCCAAGTCAGTTTTGGGCAGAGGTATTCAACATGGCATATCATTTCCTTAACATATGTCTCATTAGACCTATATTGAAGAAAACTCTGTATGAACCATGGAAAGGCAAAAGACCAAACATCATCTATGTTCATCCCTTTTGGGAGCAAATGCTTTATTCATAACAATGGTAAGGACAATCTTGGTATGTTCGATCCAAGAAGCGGTGAGGGTATATTTCTTTGCTATTCAAATAACAATAGATCATTTAGAATTTGTAACAAATGTACTCTATGTGTAGAAGAATCAATTCATGTTATCTTTGAAAATATTAACCCTGTGGTCGAGATAGGAATCATTGCAGGTGATAAAGATATTATTCAAGATTTACGAAAAGTCACTAAAGCTCATAAATCAAAGGGATCCATTTACAGCTACAATGAGACTTCAAAGTTAACGAATGAACTTGTCAGCCAACCTGTCGAAACTCAAAATTAGTCAACTACTCAACAAGCTGAAACAATCCCAAATAAATAGAGAAGTGAACCTAAATATCCACATAAGTTTATCATTGAAAATCAAAACAATGGAGTGAAAACTAGGGGAGCTCACAAGAAAAAGAAAAGGCAAACATTGCCCTCGTATCTCAACTAGAGCCAAAGAAAGTTGGCGTAGCTATGAAAGGCTCTAGATGGGTACACACTATGCAAGAAGAGCTTGATCAGTTTGATAAAAGTCAAGTGTGGAAATTGGTATTTAATCTAGCCAATGCTGCATCATTGGAACCAAATGGAATTTCAGAACAAATTGAATGAAGATAGAAAAGTGGTTAGAAACATAGCCAGATTAGTTGCACAACGCTACTCACAACAAGAAGGAGTCGACTATAATGAAACATTTGCCCCAGTATCTCGGTTAGAATTATTCATATATGAACAATTCTAAAGCACTTGGAACTCTTATGAGCCCATCAACCACTCTTGACAGAGATGAAGGAGGAAAACCATTGGATGAAACTAAGTATCGAGGAATGATTGGACCACTACTATACGTGACAGTTAGTCGACCGGATATCATGTTCAGTGTGTGCAAATGTGTTAGATTTCAGTCAGCTCCCAAGGAGTCCTATCTAGCTACAGTAAAGAATTTAATATGCTATTTCATTGGACTACTTCTTATGGACTATGATACCCTCACTCTAACAGTTTTAAACTTGAAGTATTTTCATATGCTAATCTTGTAGGTGATAAAGATGACAGGAAGCACCAATGGGACGTGTCAACTACTGGGATAATCGTTAACTGTTTGGAATAGCAAGAACCAGGAGTTTGTGGCTCTATCCAAAACCGAGGTAGAGTACATAGCCATTGGACAGTGTTGTGCGCAATTACTCTAGATGACTATTATTTATTTTTAAGCCTATTCAAATATTTTGTGACAATTTTAGTGCTATATGTCTTTCAAAAAATTATGTTCATCATTCTAGGGCTAAGCATATAGATATCAAGCATCATTTTATTAGAGTTCATGTGCTAAAAGGTGCTATAGAAATTTTGTTTGTTAGCACTAGCGATCAATTTGTGGACATTTTTACCAAACCCTTGCTTGAAGACATATTTTTTTCCTTATGAGACTATCTTGGTAATATTTCATTTAATTCCATAATTTGGGACCTATGTGTCAATTATTATTATTATTATTTGTCTGCCATAATTTCTTCTTATTCCCTTAAGTGTGCCAGTAACATTTATTACGCGCCTCCAGTTTTCCCCTCTTGGTACTCCCTCCCGATTATCTAGAAAGGAAATCAAATCATCACACCTCTTTGCTGACACCCCTTCCTTTTCTGCACTCAACCGCCATTTCAAACTCATTACCCCTTTCTACAAGTAACCTCTTCCAACCTCTCTCTCACTCGCTTTGGTCATTTCGACCTCAAACCTTTCTTCATTTCTTCAATGGCGAAAGTTCCTAGAAACCCTACTGCCTCCACTCCAAAGAGTACTCGCTCCAAAGCAAAATCTTGCTAAAGAGAAAGTGGTATTAGAGGATTGACTTGTTCTAGAAAGAAGTAAGTATCTTGGTTAACCTTGATTTGAGGGAATTAAATTGTGTTTGAGTCTATATACGATGTTCTATATGTGTTGGAGCGATGTATATGCATGGTTACGAGTGTATATGTGTTTTCCATGGTTAAAGCATGCGGGTAGAACTAGCCTTATTCGTGACATGTTTGCTTCATGTATTATTTCTCCTATACTTTAGATAGTTCATTAAGTTACTTGTTTATTCATATACATGCTAACAACAATAACATACCCAGTATATTTTCACATGTGGGGTATGAGGATGGTAGTGTGTACGCAGGCATTACCCCTACCTACTGAAGGTAGAAAGGTTGTTTCCAATAGACCCTCAACTTAGAAAGTTAGGGAGGAGGAGGAGAGGGAAAAGAATAAGAAGAAGTTAACGGAGAAAAACAAATAAAGAGAGGGGATAAGAGGGGGAAGAAAAGAATAAGTATTACTAAAATAGTAACCACATGAGAATACGATAACTGAAACAAACTATACAACATGATGTAATATAAATCTGAGAAATAGGAAAGTACATGCATGCTACTAGTACTACTTGGAAGAAAGGGGCAAACTCACAACCACCTACTACCCTTCTACCTTAATCCTTGACCTCCACACCCTCCTACGGTCATGTCCTCAGTGAACTAAAGTTGTGTCAAGTCCTGCCTAATCACCTCTTCTCGGTACATCTTAGGTCTGCATTGACCTTTTCTCAAACATGTCATGGTCAATTTCTCACACCTCCTAACAGGTGCATCAATGCTTCTCCTCTTAATGTGCCCTAACTATCTTAGCCTTGACTTCTGCATCTTGTCCTCCACGGTGACCAGTCCTACTATGTCCCGAATAACTTCATTCCTAATCGCATCCCTCCTTGTACACCCACACATCCATCTCAACATCCTTATTTCTGCTATTTTCATCTTCTGCACATGGGAGCTCTTCACTGGCCAACACTTTACCCCATACAGCAGGGTAGGTCGAACTACCACTCTGTAAAATTAACCCTTAAGTTTTGGCGGCATATTCTTATCACATAGATCACCAGATGCAAGCCTGCACTTCATCCATCCCTCTCCAATACGATGTGTAACATCCTCGTCAATCTCTGTTACCCTATATAATAAACCTAATATACTTGAAATTGCTTCTCTTGGGGATGACTTGAGTATCAAGCTTCACATCCACATCTGCGTCAAGGGACCCCTCACTGAATTTGCATTCCAAGTACTATGTTTTGGTCTTGCTCAATTTGAAACCTTTAAACTCTAAGGTCTATCTCAAAACCTCCAAAACTCGTGCTAACCAAGCCTCGCATTTCGTCTATAAACACCATATCATCTGCAAACAAGATGCACCATGGCAGCTCCACTTGGATGTGCCATGTCAGCTCGTCCATCGCCAGGGCAGAGAGGAATGGGCTAAGGGCTGATCCCTAGTGCAGCACCATCATAACTAAAAAGTATTCTGAGTCCCCTCCCACAGTCCTCACCTGAGTCTTAGCACCATCGCACACATCCTTAATCATCCTAGTATACATAACAGGGATGCCGCTAACTTCCAAGCACCTCCATATAACCTCCCTCGAGATTTTATCGTATGTTTTTTTAAGGTTAATGAACACCAAATGCAACTCCTTCTTACTCTCCCAATACTGCTCCACTAGTCCCCTCACTAAATGGATAGCTTCTGTCATCAAATGCCCCGATATGGATCCGAACTGGTTCTCAAAAATTGACACGCTCCTCCTCACCCTGGTTCCACTACCCTCTCCCAAACATACATAGTGTGGCTCAGCACCTTTATACCCATGTAGTTGTAGTAATTTTGGATATCGCCCATGTTCTTGTACAATGGGACCATCTTACTCCACCTACATTCTTCAGACATCCTCTTTGTCTTAAAAATAACATTAAACAACTTAGTCAGCCAATCCAATATATCTCGACTCACATTCTTCCAAAATTCCACCGAGATTTTGTCTGGTCCTGTCGCTCTGCCCTTGCTCATCTTACGCATCTCCCTCTCCACCTATTCTGCCTTAATACACCTACAACACCCAAAATCATGTTGACTCTCGAAGTACTCCAACAAGATGCTTCTGTTCCCCTCCTCATTCAACAATTTATGGAAATATGTCTGCCATCTTCATCTAATATGTGCCTCGTCCATCAATACTTTGACGTACTCATCTTTGATGAACTTCACTTGGTCCAAGTCTCAGGCCTCTCTCTCCCTCACATTTGCTAACCGGTATAACTTCTTATCCCCGCCCTTGCCCCCGAGTTCCTCGTACAGATGCCCAAATGATGTAATCGGCCACCGCAACTGCTAACTTCGCCTCTTTCTTTGTCTTCTTATAACATTCCTTATATGTCCTTTTCTCCTCCTTTTGTGTACTCTCCACAAGCTTCGAACAATCCATTTTGTTGGCTTTCACCTTACCTTGGACCTCTCCATTCCACCATTAGTCCCCTTTATGACCCCTAGAATAACCCTTAGTGGCCCCTAAAATATCTTTAGCAGCTTCCCTAATGCAATATGATGTTGTGGTCCATATCCCAGTCGTGTACCCTCTACTCCTCCATGCCCTTATAGCCAATAATATCTCCCCAAACTCCTGAGCTTTGTCCTTAGTCAAGTTACCCCACTTGATCCCAGGTTGCCTACACACCACCCTTTTCCTCCTACTCCTCTTGATCTCCAGGTCCATAACCAGAAGCCTATGTTGGGTCGTTAGGTTCTCACTCGGGATGACCTTACAATTAGTGCATAGAGATTTATCGCATTTCTGATAGAGGAGGTAATCTATCTAGGTCTTGTCCACCATACTTCTAAAGGTAACCAGGTGCTCTTCCCTCTTCGAGAAACTCGAGGTGGCTATCACCAAGTCAAAAGCATTAGCGAAATCCAACAGTGAGGTACATTCATCGTTTCTAACCCCAAAACCATACCCTCCATGCACACCATCATAGCCCCTAGCATTAGCCTCAATATGGCCATTGAAGTCCCCTCCAATGAAAAGCTTCTCAAAGTGCAGGATACTATGCACCACCTTTTCCAAATCCTCCCAGAATTGCCTCTTGACCTCGTGATCCAATCCTACCTGAGGGGCATACACGCTAACCACGTTTACAGTAAACCCTCCAACTACAAGCTTAATACTCATCAACCTATCATTACCCTCCTAACCTCTACCACCAACTCACTGAGTTCCCTGTCAACTAAAATACCTACCTTGTTCTTTCCCCAACTCGTCCTGAGCACCACAGTTTATACCCTTCTACATTATGTGTCTTAGTACCTACCCATCTAATCTCCCAGACATATGCTATTTTGAAATTCCTCTTCTAGAGAATCTTACCTGACTAGATAGACTTCCCCATCAATGTCCCTATGTTTCAGGACCCAACTCTCAGCCTGGAGGCAACCTTAACCCCCTTTCCCCTTGCTCCCCCCTCCCCCCCGAGGACATGACCTTGCTCTCACATCATTCACCACAACCACTATAGTCTAAGGGGTATTAATTAATCACCATTACTAAAAAGCAAAGAGCGACAACAAAGTAATATAAGGTAAGAGGCTGAAGGGAAAGCTTAAAAAATCAAATAGCGAGTACCGGAAAGCAAAAAAATGTTGTCTACCTAGAGCGGTAAATCCAACTACAACTATCACAATCAAATAATGCCGGTGCAGGCAAATAGAACACAAGAAATATATAACATATCTTGGAGAGCACAACAAGGAGCAGAATACACGCAACTAACAAGGAAGGACAGGTAGTGAACACGATACATACAAATAGGATACACATAGCTAATATCAAAGAACGAATATGAAATGTAATGTAAAAGAGCAGGAACGTTAGAACTTGCTTTTGAAGTCGAGAATTTAGTCGTCGGAGATGAAGCAGCTTGTCGAAAAACTGCCCGAGTTGCTAGATCGCATCGGAACTATAGATGTGATAACTAGTGTTTCCACCCATGCACCTGCCATGAAAAAGAACAAGATCAAAAGGAATAAAAGAGGGGTCAAAGGACCGGCTTTTACCTGTTGAGATGCGGCTAGCACAACATGGTGTGCGGTCGCATTGGCCCTGTTTGACTGAGCTTGGTCTTGGTATTGGTACTTGTGCAAGTTTCACTCCTTTTTGAGCTGGTTTTTTTGATACCTTGTCACCTTGTTGATCAAACCTGCAAATCAAGTACAACTTGTGAGCCTTTGGGACTATTTTGTACACATTTCTAATCAAAACTTAAGCAAGAAGGAGTGTAAAATGTATCATAATCCCTAGTTATCAACTTCCCCAAACTTAAGCTTTTGCTTATCCTCAAGCAAACAAAATAAGACCTACCCTTTAAGAGTCGATCCAATAAAATTCAGCCAACCTAAAGTGACCTCATCTAGCATCAATTGGGACTAACAATTGCCCTCAATTCAAATGAATCATTAATAACATTCACTCTTTTAAACACCACGGATTTAGTGCGACACAAGAGCATCAAGAGTTGACACAACACTTCAAAGAAATTCTTTCTATTACTTTGGTCATTGTGGAACCCAAACTCACACATGCTCAACTCTCCCTAAGCAAACCTCACCTTTAGGATAGTGGCACTCAAAGCGAGGTTAATGGAAATACACTCATCTCTCTCAAGGAAAAGTCACAAGTCCGGCTCTAAGTACCATATGTTTGCCCGTTATATAAGTCACCACTAATGAAAGTTTCATCCAACTCAAGATCATATAAGGCTTTTGTGGAGACATAGTGAAGGCTTTTTGTTCAGGGTAGAAAATGTTTGGTCTAAGTAGGTTTCATCTTCCCTTTAGCACTTCTTTTGCTTCATTAGGCACGCATTCACTTGACTTTTTAAGTCATTTCACTTCTTGCTAAGGGGTTAGAGAAACACAATGTCACTCTTTTTTGTTTATTTCAAATCTTTTGCTAAAGGGTTTAAGAATGTCATTTCATTCTTTGCTTTTATTGAATCCCTTTATTCATTTCTGCATTGAATATTCTTTTGTCTTTTTGCTATTCTTTCTTTTTCATTGTCTTTCCTTTTACTCATTTTGTACCTTTACACCACTTTGTTGCAATCCTCGTCTCTCCCCCCAAACTTATACTTTTGTCATGTGCTAAGAAAAGATCGGGTGCCAAGAGAGGGTATCTTAACGGGTAAAGGCTTGTATCGAAGTTCTTGAAGGAAAAAGGTCTAAGGCTCAAAAGGGTTGACTAGGGATTTTATCGTTGGTAGGCTATGGAAGTGTTTCAATATATCATTTGGATCAAAGAGAGCCTATAATCATGTCTCAAGTCAAATTCCACTTAGGATTTTGCCTAGACAAACATTCAGGGCAAGTTCTAGACCAATGACTCGGGACTTGGACTTGCAATGCAATTTCTCACCACACAAGCTATGGGATCACTAAAGACATAGAGTCAGGGGCCCACAATAACCTTAGATAAGATTTGAGCACACAATGGTCCCGAAGAACCACTTGATGATTATCGGCCAACACAAGAGTCTCAAGGTCACAACTTTCACCATCCTATACACAACGAGTTGTTTTTGACCATAAGATCAAAGGTAAATGTGTTAGGCCCAAGTGAAGCATTGCTTGAGGCACCCTTACTAACTAACTACTAAAATCAAAAAGAAAAAACAGACTCAAACCCTTAAGAAGGTTGTCATGCCATCCATCATCGGGAAGAGCCAGCTAGTTCATACAAATTCCACCTTTGGAAAGAACCGTGGCATTAAGAAAACCAAAGGCTTATTGCAAAAACTCAAAACAAGAAGCTACAAATATGAAATAAGAAGCTAAGAAAAGAGAAAAAAATGTGGAAAGTAGAATGAATATGTACAAGAGGGGATTTAATCGAATATACAATAGGGGAGATGAAAATATACAATGAAACGTAACTTTTATATACAGACCCAAGGTAAAAAGTACGAAAAATGTAACGAAATGCTGAAATTATATACATACCAAAGATAAAAAGGAAAGAAAGAAATCATAAAATCTATCATATATATACAGTCATCCAAATCCAAATAGGGTCTACCCCCTCAAATGAAAGCTAGCATTGTCCTCAATGCCAACTAAGCAAAATAAGTACAAAAATAGAGGAAAGAGGAAAAAGGAACTCCCTATGGGCCATCCGTCTGGATGGAGTCCTCTCTCTGGGCCCCTGGGTTCTCTCTATGCTCGGGAACCTAAGACTGGCTCCCTGTGATCTATGGCTCTACTGTTGGGACCTGGGTTGCATCCTGAGGCTGACTAGAGGAAGTCTTTGGTGGGTCTTCCAACTGAATGACTGCATCATCGGACTGGGGGACCACCCTCTTCCTCTTAGGAGGCCTCTCGGACTACTCTAGCTGGGGATGGGCTGCTGAGGATGGATCATGGAGTAGCAAATCCAAAGGCAGGTGATCCGCGTTTAATCTCTTAACCTCGACCTGTAACCCCTTCACTGACTCTTTGGAAGCCCAAGTCTTCCTCAACTTCTTTGCCTCCCTAGAAAGCTCCTTGAGAGCCTTTCCGTGTGAATCAACAGCGTCCGTGAGCAATTTTTGGTTCTCAAAGATCTTCTTCTGGTTGTCCAGAAGATCCTTGAGAGTGTTCTCAATGGACTGTGGAGCCTGTGGAGGAGGAGGTACTGACTGAGCTGCCATAGTTGTAGATAATACAGACAGCTTAGAAGTAGCTGTCTACATCCAGTTGTTGATGTTGGTGAGGGTCTGGCTCGAACGGTGGGCAGTCAATGGATAGGCAGTGGTGGAGGGTATCTCTGGATCTGCTAAAGTGGATGGGCCTGGGGCCATGTTTGCTGAAGTGGAGGGAGGCTGCAGAGTAGTCACTACCACTACTGGCTCTTCAGACTGGCCAGTTGAAGTAGTGGATTTTCCCTTGAAGTGCTTGCCCTTAGGGTTGTCATCACCCTGTAGGCTATACCACGAGAAAGGTGCCTTTGCCTTCACTTTCACGTCAAATCTGCGCTTCTCCACATTTTGGTCCTTCAGGTACATGGTTAGGAAGTTGGGGAATGGGCAAGACCTGTCACCCTCATTCACTACACATGTAATGACCCGGGACATCACATTCGCGACATTGATCGGGTACTCCACCATAATGGATGCCACTAAGATCGCCCGGTGAATTGGGAGTGAGTTGTCATAGGTGGTAGGATCTAGCCTGCTGCACACAAATGTCTCCCACCCCTTGCCATCGAAGTTCAATGTCCTCCTCAATATCTTCACCCCCGCAGTCAACCACTGGGGGTGGTACCTGGGATTTCCAAGTACTCCGCCAACCACGGACGAGCTTCTTCACCCAACTTTATTTTGTCCAAGTACAGGGACTCATCCTCCTCTGTGAAGCCCAAATAGTCATTGATGGTCTTGCCATCAAACTTCACTTTCAGATTCCGCACTTTGGTGACTGTGGTACCCTTTTTGATGTAGGCCACGTTGGTGTAGAATCCTTTCACTAGTGCTCATTGGCATCATCCGCCTGCCCTATGAAGTAGTCCCATCCAGCTCTTTCTCTGAATTGCCTCAGTACATTAGGATTGTGAGGAAAAAGATCCCGAGTGATAATTTTTCTCTCAAGTATTAACCTCTTTTCTAGCCACCACTATCTGAATTTGTGGTAGGCAATCTCACTGACGAACCGGTCCTCCCATGCCTCTAGGTTCCTACTCCGCTCGACCCCACCAACTTGAGGCTTACCCCCTTCTACTTCTTCCCCTTCTTCTGCTATTGCACCCTCTCTGGATAATGAAGTTGTAGGAGAGGTGGAGTGCTCATCCCCACTGCCTTCAGCTGAGCCCTTAGATGACTCAGAAGATATGACCGCACAAAATGCAGTGTGGCCACAAAGAGGCCATTGCGGACCGCACAAAATCCATTGCGGTCTGCACAGATGTAGGGTTCAGACTACCCACTTTATGAATCTATGCACCGCGGACCACACAAAATGGCAATGCGGTCCGCATTGAGGCACCGCAGATCACACAAAATCCAATGCGGTCGTGGTCCTCAAATGATCAGCTTTCAGGACTTTGTCATTGCGGTCAGCACAAAATACCATTGCAGACCGCACAGGGGCACCGCGAACCACAAAGATTCCACCGCGGTTCGCACTAAACGCCCAGCAACAATACCAACCTAGGGTTCATATTTTGATCAATTTTAGTCCAATTTTACACATATTGATGATTCCCTAAGTGTTGGTTCAATGTATTAACTACCTAGTCCTACATAAACAAAAATTGACTAACCTAAGCTACAAAATTGAAAGAAATACGGACAGGGAAAGAAGAAGAACTAAGGAAAATAAAAATTCACAGAAAATAAATAAATTAAACAACTAAGAAGAAGTTAATGTTACCAGAGATGAGATGAAATGCTGACTAATGAACTTGAGCAATTAATTTCATGCAGATTACAAGAGGAACGGTAACTTTTATGTTCTGAGAGTAAAGGGGTCGAAAAGTTTGAATGTAGGGCCTCAGGTCCTATTTATAGAAAAAGGTCATGGGGCCCAGCTTAACTACCCACCGTGGACCGCACAAAATGGCACCGCGGTCCGCGCTGCTCGAAACTAAAGGGCACTGACAAATTGTCCACTGCGGACCGCACAAAATGTAATGCGGCCGCAGTGGACCACCGCGGACCGCACAAAATGCAATGCGGCTGAGGTGGTAAACTTCAGAGAACCCCCACTTTTGTCAAATCATCAGTGCGGTCCGTATTAATTTCTTGCCTCGCACAAAGGTCTTTGCGGCCGCACAAAATGATTGCGGTCCGCATTGACAACTTCAGAGAGTGGTCAGTTTCCAAATTTTTCTTGCACTACATCAACACAATCCTACAGCATCTCACAACCAGTCAGTCCAACAATAAATCCTACACTACAATGAAAATCAAATAACAACACATGGGTTGCCTCCCAAGAAGCGCCTGATTTAACGTCACGGCATGATGCAGGTTACCATCAAATCATTTGAGGTGAAGAAGTGCCACCACGTGGCTATCATCAATCTTTCCCAAGTAATGCTTGACCCTGTGCCCATTCATTCTGAAAACTTCCCCATTTTTTTCTTCAAGTCAAGTGCACCAAACAGGGTCACAAACACCACTTCAAAAGGTCCACTCCATTTTTACTTAAGCTTTCCCGGAAACAGACGTAACCGAGAGTTGAACAAGAGAACCAAATCACCCACTTTGAACTCCTTGCCACGAGCAAATTTATCATGAAGGTATTTCATCTTGTCCTTGTACAAGGACGAACGGGAGTAGGCATGGAATCGGAATTCATAAAGTTCATTAAGCTACTCCACACAAAGATTTGTTGTCACATCCCATTCAAGATTTAACTTCCTCAAAGCCCACATGGCCTTGTGCTCTAACTCAGCTGGTAGATGGCAAGATTTTCCAAACACCAACCAATACGGAGACATATCAATCAGAGTCTTGTAAGCAATCTTATAAGCCCATAGAGCATCATCCAACTTCTTTGACCAATCGGTCCTATTTGCATTGACCATCTTTGACAATATACTCGTGATTTCCCTGTTTGAGACTTCAACTTGGCCACTCGCTTGAGGATGATAAGGAGTAGAAACTTTGTGGTTGACACCATACTTTGCAAGCAATATGTCAAAAGCTCTATTACAAAAATGAGATCCCCCATCACTTATGATTGCACGAGGAGTGCCAAACCTTGTAAAAATGCTCTTATTGAGAAATGCAACAACACTCCGGGCCTCATTGTTGGGTAAAGCCACGGCTTCAACCCACTTTGAAATATAGTCCACCGCCACAAGAATGTATGTATTCCAACACGAGCTAACAAACGGGCCTATAAAATTAATGCCCCATACATCAAAAATATCAACTTCAAGAATGGTATTGAGAGGTATCTCATCTTTTTTCGAAATTCCACCCGCTCTTTGGCATTCGTCACACCTCTTTACAAGTTCACTTGCATCTTTGTACAAAGTTGGCCAATAAAACCCACAGCTAAGAACTTTGGAAGCCGTCCTTTGCCCCTCCATGATGGCCACCATAGGGAGAGGAATGACAAGCCTCCAAGATACTCAATTGCTCTTCCTCCAGGACACACCTTCGGATCACACCATCCGTGCAAATCTTGAACAAGTACGGCTCATCCCAATAGATATCCAAACTATCCCATTTGAGCTTCTTCCTTTGGTTAGAAGAGAGCTCACACGGGATTATACCAGTCACAAGGAAATTAGCAACATCTGCAAACCATGACATACCATTCACCGACACCGAAAGGAGTTGTTCGTCGGGAAATGAGTCATTGATCTCTAGGTCATCACGAGGCCTCCCCATCTCCTCCAAGCAGGATAAGTGGTCTGCCACTTGGTTTTCACTACCCTTCCCATTCACAATCTCCAAATCAAACTCTTGAAGTAACCAGACCCATCACATCAGTCTAGCTTTGGAATCCTTCTTCGCCATCAAGTACCGGAGTGCGGCATAATCGGTATGGACTATGACCTTGGCACCCATAAGATACGGCCAAAATTTCTCCATTGCGAACACAATAGCCAAAAGTTCTTTCTCGGTCACCGTGAAGTTCACTTGAGCGGCATTCATTGTCTTGCTCGCATAGTACATCGGATGAAACATTTTGTTCACTCTTTGACCCAAAACCGCCCCAACCGCAACATCGCCCGCATTACATATGAGCTCAAAGGGAAAGCTCCAATTAGGTGCGGTAGTGATAAGAGTGGTGGTAAACTTATGCTTGAGAAGTTCAAAGGCTTGCATACATCTCTCATCGAACACAAACTTAGCATCCTTTTCCAATAGCTTGCATAAGGGGTTCACTACCTTCGAAAAGTCTTTGATAAATCTCCGGTAGAACCCCGCATGCCCAAGAAAACTTCTAAATCCCTTGACAGAGGTCGGGGGAGGGAGCCTTGAAATGACATCAATTTTTGCTTTGTCTACCTCAATACTATGCTTTGAAATTTTATGCCCAAGAATTATGCCCTCTTCCACCATGAAGTGTCATTTCTCCCAATTAAGAACAAGATTGGTTTCTTCACAACGGGCCAAAACTCTATCAAGATTTTTCAAACACTCATCAAATGAATCACCCACAACACAGAAGTTATCCATGAACACCTCCAAAATATCTTCCACCATATCGGTGAAAATGGCCATCATACACTGTCGAAATGTAGCCGGTGCATTACACAACCCAAAAGGCATTCGAGAAAAGGCAAAGGTGCCATATGGACAAATGAATATGCTATTCTCCAGATCTTCCAAAGCAATTAAGATTTGGTTGTACGCAGAATACCCATCCAAGAAATCGTAGAAGGCACGCCCAGCAAGTCAGTCTGACATCGGTAAAGAAAAGGCAACAGAAAGTGATCCTTGCGGTTCACTTTATTCAACTTACGGTAGTCCATGCATACCCTCCAACCGGTGACGGTTCTGGTAGGAATCAACTTATTTTGTGAATTTGCAACCACGGTCATGCCACCCTTTTTTGGTACACATTGCACCGGCGAAGTCCAAGAGCTATCAGAGACGGGGTACACAACCCCGGCATCCAACCACTTGATCACCTCCTTTTTCACAACTTCTTGCATTGCTTCGTTCAACCTCCTTTGATGTTCCAAGTAGGGCTTTGCATCATCTTCCAGAATAATCTTGTGCATACAGAATGCGGGGCTTATCCCCCGAATATCAGCTAAAGTCTATCCAATTGCCTTTTTTTGCTTTTGAAGCACCGCCATTGTGGCATCAACTTGCATGTTAGTAAGACAAGAGGAAAGAATAACTGGCAAAGTAGAACTAGGGCCTAAGAACTCATACCTGAGGTGTGGAGGCAACGGCTTCAACTCCAACACCGGAGGTTCCTCAATTGAAGGTTTTGTTGGTGGAGTCTTCCTATTCTCAAGGTCCAAAGATAGTTTTCTAGGCTCATAAGAGTAAGAGCCCATCCTATGTAAAGCATTCACACACTCCACTCGGCCCTCATCCTCATTGACATCAAGATTCAATAATACGGCCTCTAGAGGGTCCTCCACATTGATCATTGCACTGGTATCATCAACTATCACTACAGTGACAAGGTCCACAAAAGAGCACACCTTAGAACTGTTGGGCTGCTTCATTGACTTGCACACATGAAAGACCATTTTTTCATCACCCACCCAGAAGGTGAGTTCCCCTGCTTCCACATCAACTAAGGCCTTCCCAGTAGCAAGGAAAGGTCTCCCCAATATGATTGGAACTTCATAATCCACCTCACAATCCAAGATCACAAAGTCAGTTGGCAAGATAAATTTGTCCACCTAGACAAGGACATCATTAATAATACCAAATGGTCTCTTCATCGTTCTATCCGCCATTTGCAGTCTCATGGAAATCGGCCTCGGTTTACCAATACCCAAAGTCTTGAAAACTAAGTAGGGCATCAAGTTGATACTTGCCCCCAAATCATATAGAGCCTTAGCAAAGTCCGCACTCCCAATGGTGCAAGGAATGGTGAAAGCACCGGGATCTTCAAGCTTCGGAGCCATTGAATGCACTATTGCACTAACTTGGTGGGTCATCTTTATAGTTTTACAATCCATGGATCGTTTCTTTGTCACCAGGTCCTTCATGAATTTAGCATAGCCCGGTATTTGTTCAAGAGCCTCCACCAAAGGCACATTAATGGATAAGGACTTCATCATATCAATGAACTTTTTAAACTGATTCTCATTTTTCTACTTCGCAAGCCTTTGAGGATAAGGTGGAGGTGGTCTTGGCAAAGGAGCCTTAGCTTTAGGCATAACCGGCTCTGGCATGTCTATTACGTGTTCCCTAGACGGGTTCACGTCATTTTGAGTTTCCACCTCGGCATATTGAATATCAATCCTCACTTTTTCATTCACATTCTCAGCAATCACATTTTCAACCACCAAAGGAACTTCATCTTCTTGCAACTCAACTTCATCACTCAAAATTTGCTTTTGTTTGGAGGCATTCACATCACCGCCTCATCCACTCCTTGTAGTTACTGCCATAACATGATTGTTCCCAACCTTCGGGTTTACTACCTTATCACTTGGTAGAGCCCCCTTAGGGAAAGTATTCAAGGACTGTGAGATTTGGCCTAATTGCACCTCCAAATTTCTAATAGAAGTATTGTGGGAAGATAATTGGGCATCAGAATTCGCATTCTTCTTCATCATCTATTCGAACATTATTTCAATTCTTCCCATATCAGGGTTAGAAGAACTAGGACCTTGGGATGGAAATAGGGGCGGATTGTTTGGTTGTTGGTACACTGGGGGCCTTTGAAAGTCTTGCCCCCCCCCCCAGTTTCCTTGATTTTCATTGTTCTACCCACCTTGATTGTGTTACCACCCTAGTTGTTGTTGTTCCCATTTCAATTACCCTGATTGTTCTGATTATTGTTCTGATTGCTCCAATTGGAGTTTTGGTTGTTGTTCCCCCAATTACCATTGCCTTGTTATTGTTGATTGCCCCAATTGCCTTGGGGTCTCCATTGTTGTTGGTTGGAAGAATTGCCCCTTTGTCCTTGATAATTGTTCACGTCTTGTACCTCTTCATTTTGCCCATCATAGCTATCATCTTGGAATCCACCACAATCGTTGTCAAATTGCTCTGAATTCCCTTGGTTTTGTTGACCTCTTTGTCTTCTTTTGTTGACTAGCATATTGACACCCTCTATAGCATTTACTTGGTGAGGATTTTGAACTTGTTGCAACTGTTCCTTTGCTAGTTGGTTCATTGTAGTTGTCAACTCAGCTATAGCCTGCCCACGATCATGTAACTCCTTGTGCAAATGAGTGACCATGGGGTCACCCTGGGGCACATTGTCTCTATTTTGCCAAGCAGAAGAAGTGTCAGCCATCTCGTCAATAATGTCACAAGCCTCATCATAAGACAACTTTATGAAGTTGCCCCCAGCAAGTTGGTTCACTATGCACTGGTTTGTTGTGT
Source organism: Nicotiana tabacum (assembly GCF_000715075.1). Lineage (NCBI taxonomy): Eukaryota > Viridiplantae > Streptophyta > Magnoliopsida > Solanales > Solanaceae > Nicotiana > Nicotiana tabacum. The sequence continues at coordinate 110,127,239 of NC_134101.1, forward strand.
TAATGCCTCGGTAGAAAGTTTGTTGGATCATCGCCTCGGTCATATCATTGTTGGGGCATTCCTTTACCATTGTTCTATAGCGCTCCCAAATCTCATGTAAAGGCTCAGTGGGCTCCTGCTTGAAAGCTAAGATCTCATCTCTCAATATTGCCATATGCCCCGGTGAGAAAAATTTTGCAATAAACTTGTCCGCCAACTCATCCCAAGTAGTGATGGAATAGTTGGGAAGTCGCTCAAGCCAATCCAATACCTTCCCTCTAAGTGAAAATGGGAAGAGTCTCAACCGAAGTGCATCCTCTGACACAATTAGTTTGCTTGCTCCCCCAACAGGTATCCACGAACCCCTTAAGATGTTTGTAAGCATTTTGATTGGCAGCGCCCGTGAAATACCCACGCTGCTCCAGCAATGTCAGCATCACATTGGTAATTTGAAAATTGCACGCCCGAATTCGGGGCGGGACAATTGCACTTGCATAGCCTTGGTTTGGAAGCACTTGAGGAGCCACTCTTGGAGATGGCGGGGGAGGGTTTGGAATATTATCATTGGCCTGGCAGCCTCTCCTTTGTCCTTGAGGCACAATAGGGACCTCATCTTCAACATTGTCATCTACTTCCTCCCCGGTGGAAGATCTCCAAGAGATGCGTTGTTTAAATTTGCTGTTATTTAGTACCTGAAGTTGTGTCACACACAAATTAGTAACACAGAAGGAAAGAAGAACAATACACAAAACTATATAGATAGATAGACAAAACCGTTAGCTCCCCGGCAACGGCGCCAAAAAGTGATCGAGGCCAACCATGTACTACTATGAAGTAGCAAGAGAGGTCGAAGCAGCTTTTACCCGAGAAGGTCGGGATCGATTTCCATAGGGAGCTAGATATTGGAGTTGAGTTTCTATCTAAATGGGAATTGTGTAATTGTTCCTAATTGCACTTCCAAACATTGTTTGTTTTGGTTTTACTTCTAATTTTATATTACTACGATGTTGAATTAAGCTAAGTAAAGCTAAGATTAATCTATTGAGAGTTGATCAAATAGATAAAAGGCACTAGGGTAGTGACTTTCTCCCTAGGTGGTTAATTGACGGATTTTTGAGTCTAAGGCTAGATTGTCACATTTGGGGAGTATGATATAATCATTACACGATTTTACTCACTCTATACCTCTCGATAGTTCGTGTGATTTTGCCCGAATTGACTTTCCCAAGACCAATTGGGTATGCAAATTTGTGCAAGCAATTGAGGTTTAAGTTGGGTATTACTATCTCTAAGTTTAACCCTTTAATTGGGCTATCAATCTCTTGAATACACCCCAATTCCTTGTTGGACCAATTTCATGGACTTAGACTCTCTTTCTCAAGAAGAGCCAAAGTCTACTAGGCATAAACTAGTGTTTGCAACCACTAATTCAATATTAAAACTCTAAATTAGTCCGAACATCAAACACCCATAGACAATCAAGCATCAAAACACAAGATACATCAATTACCCACACTAGGGTTGAGCCACAACCCTAGCTGATGGGTCTAGCTACTCATAATTATAGAAGAAAATAAAGAAATAGATGAAGAAAAGCCCATAATAATTAATTACTAGATAAAACTTGAAGATTCAATGTTGAAACTAAGCTAAAATTACTCAAAATGGTAAAAGAGAGAAGTTCACGAGCGCAGCTCTGTCCCAAAATCTATCTCCTGACCTAAAAATGGGAAAAGAAACTATTTATACTAGGCTGAAAATTCTGGATAAAAATACCCCTGCGGGGCTAGTGTGGACCGCACAAAATCGAGTGTGGCCGCACTAAGGCTCTAGGCTTGACTAATCTGCTCTCTAAAGTTGGCCACCACGGACCGCACAAAATGCACTGCCGCCGCGGTGGCTTCTATTGCGGTCCGCAAAAAATGGACCGCGGACCGCATTGACCAGGTTCCCCAAAATTTCACCTCTCTGAACTTTGGCTCTACATACCACACGAAATCGAGTGTGGCCACATTGCCTGGCTGACTGAGAAGCATACTCTCTAATCTTCATCTTTGCGGACCGCACAAAATGGTGTGTGGCCGTATTGGCACTGTTTGACTCAGCTTGGTCTTGGTCTTGGTATTTGTGCAAGTTTCACTCCTTTTTGAGCTGGTTTTTTTTTGATACCTTGTCACCTTGTTGATCAAACCTGCAAATCAAGTACAACTTGTGAGCCTTTGGTACTATTTTGTACACATTTTTAATCAAAATTTAAGCAAGAAGGAGTTTAAAATGCATCATAATCCCTAGTGATCACAAGGAGAGAGAAAGAGAGGGGTAGAGAGTGAGAAGCGAGCAGAAGCAGTCGTCGATGACGGCTGCTCCTTCAACTGCCTAAGGTTCAAAGACGGGAGAGATAAGAGAATAAATAGTGGAGAATATAATAGAGAGGAAAATGATAAAGAGAGAGAGGGAGAGAGATAGGAGAGAGAAGAGAAATGGGGTTACATGTTGTTGTCATCGGAATTTCGGTCGTCGGCGGGACTGCTTTTTTGCCGACTACTGTGGGTTCCAAAATAAAGAGGTAGAGGAGATAGAGGAAGAAAGGGAGATAGAGGGAGGAGAGAATGGGTATGAAAGAGGTATTTACTTGTTGTTGCTATTGGAGACCCGCGATGATGGCCGTGAACGGCAGTGACCGTTGGGGAGGGTTGTTTGAAGAGAGAGAGTGTGGTGAGAAATTTTGGGGAAGGCCGTTCAAACGGCTACGTAATAACTAGTCCTTATTCATATACTTGCTAATAACTATATTTAAGCTTTGTTGAGATATTTGGACATTACAGTTATTGAAATGTTAGTTTATCTTTTGGTGCAAAGGTCATGATTATCTCTTACATTATGCGTTATGCTTAATCACTCTTGTTGATGTTATTTATGCTTCTCACCTTGCTTGGTATTAATTTATATATGCCTGTTGAGGGTGAATTATTATATATGACGTGTGTTTCCATCCTGTGAAGATGAGTGATTATGCACGATAGGTGTTTTCATGCTTTGAGATTGAGAGATATTGCACGATAGGTGTTTTCATGCTTTGAGATTGAGAGATATTGCACGATGGGTGTTTTCGTACTGTAAGGATGAGTGATATATGCACGACGGGTGTTTTCATGGTATTTTATATGATATATTTTACTCATTGGACTCGGCTATGTTGTTTCATGATTATCATTTTATTCTTTTGGATTTGAGTTGTGAAGACAGATTTGGTTGTGAGATTGGGAAGCATGATGGTTATTTCCTTTAGTTGCGTATTTTACTTTTCTCGTATTTGCTCTAAATATTTTTCCCATTATTTATCTTGTTATGTTATTGTTCATTCTATTGCTTATTAACTACATGGGTTTATAATGTAGGTATTTTGTCTTAGCCTCGTTACTACCTTGTCGAGGTTACGCTCGACACTTACTGAGTATCTTGGGTCAGTTGTACTCATACTATACTTCTGTACTTCTTGTGCAGATTCAAGGTTTGATGCTAGTAAAGTCCTGAGAGGTGTTAAGTTGTTTACTAGTCAAGAGACTCGAGGTAGTACTGCATACTTATTCGCATGCCTTGAAGTCTCATATCCATTATCTCTATTATTGTTTATTGTATTAGACCATATGATATTCTTTTCAGATATTGTATTTAGCATTCTAGAGCTTGTGTACTCAGTACACCAGTCTTGGGAGGTTGTTATATTATATGTGATAATTTTAGACTTATTTTGCCGTTATAGGAGATTTTACTCTTTATCTATGATAAAATGCTGCTAAATATTTACTATTGCTTTTTTATTTAATGTTATGTGTTGGCTTGCCTAGCAAGGGTTATGTGCCATCACGATCCTTTGATTAGGATTTTGGATCGTGACATAATTCTTAACAAGACTTAGGCTTGATCCCTTGTATGGTATAACGAAGTCCGCAACGCATTCCTTGGATACACATTTCTATTTCAGAAGTTTCACTAAGTTTTTCTTTACTTATGAGTCTTGCATTCCACCATCGATTGATGAAATCAATGACCCATTAGTCCTTCAACTGAAGTTTATTATGAGTTCAACCATATTCAAAGTGCACCTTATGTTATATAAGCGGTTGAGAAATTTATGTTCAAGTTGCTCCCAGCTATCAACTAAATCAGGCTCGACATTTCCTTTTTAGGAGCGGACGAAATAGTACTTGATAAGATAATCTCGATAAGTCCCAATAGAGTTGCATGTTTTAACGAAGTGTGACATGTGTTGTTTAGAATTACCTTTCAATCAAACTATTGAAACTTCAGAGGTTGATAGCCAGCCGGCATCTTCAAGCTATCAATTCTTGAAGTGTATGGTTTTGCATATGTAAAGGAAGACTTGGCAACAACTTCGTACTTATCTTTGATTATTCCCTTAATGAACTCCTCCAACCGATCAATAGCAACCAAGCATTCAGAGGATACTTGCTGATCCTTAGCAAGAGGCACTTGCCTTGTAGATGAGTCTCATTTATCTTGCACCTCAAGAAGCTTTCTAGGTGCATGACTTGTATCTCCCTCCATCATGGTTTCAACTCTATTTACTGTCTTGATAATCCAATTATCCCGATCTTGCACATTCTTCGTTAAGCCTTCAATTACTTTCGTCAATAATTACAAGTTGCTCTTCAATAGTTAAAGTGTTAGTTATTGCTGGTTGGATGACCGTCATGGATGATAGAGCAAAGCATGAATTTTTTCTTACCGTACAGTAAGTGAGCAACTCATGTGGAGTGATTGGGACAGATCTGGTGTTCAAGGCATCATCATCATCTTATGCGATCGTTTCCTTAGATCTTAGATGGGCTAAGTAGAGCTAACGTCTTTTCGACCATTTTAGTAATATTCTCTCCTTCTTCCAATTCATTTAAGAAGGATATTTCCCCTTTTAAAGTTTGTGAACCAAAGACAGGAAATGATGCGTACGGCACTAGAAATACTTGCTTTCCCAACAAGTTTGCTTTGTTCTAGAGATAAGTCCTAGACATAGTTGCCTCCATCATGCTTTCACGTCAGAGAAAAACTTGGAATCAATAGCCTTAGGAATAGAAAATTTGGAGATGACCTTCGTATGAGCCATTTCTTAAATTTTGAAGGTTACCGAGAAGAGATGAAAGGCAGAGATGGTGCCGCTGGACGTACCAAAAAATTTGTGTCTATTTCTCGTCCTTTTTATTCAAGTCAAGAAAAAGGTTAGAAGTTACAAAATATAATATGAAGAGTTTACTTGGATTGCAATCTCTAAAATGCTACTAAATCTACAAACGATATCCTCTGATTCTTCTACTCACAAACATCACTTCAAGAGCTCTTGGCTTGTTCTTGAAAAGACAAGATCCGTCACAAGAAGTTTGATGGCTGTTTACAAACCAAGATTTGAGATTTGGCTGCCACGAACCAAAGATTTGGGGACGCCCTCTTAGATTCTTGACTTGCAGTTTTGTTGTTGGATTGGATCACGAACGAAAACGCAATGTAGAGAAGCCTTTAAATGTTTGCTTCATAGCTTCTCCAGCTTTCCTCTAACTTGCTTGATGTATTACTCGTATCCCATTAACCTTATGGGAACTCTCTATTTATAATTGTAGAATAGAAGAGTTGTGATAAAGCCAAAATTATTTGCTTTAGTTTGATTCATCTATTTGAATTATGAAGCAATCTCATGTATTTACACTTGTCATGCTTGGATTGGCAAGTTACTTGACTTGGTATGCCACATCACTTATGATGGCAAGCTTCTATTGGTCATACCACATCTATCTATCTATACTATTATAAAAGTGGGAACCCCTAAATCAAAAAGTTGAATTACTTTAATATCCTTCTAAATAAATTAAAATTTTACATTTTAAATGAATTAAATAAAAAAAATTAAATTTGTATGAAGGGATGTAACCCTTCATATTAATTTCTAACTGACGGTTCCATTTTTTGCTTTTATTTTTTAATGAAATTTAATGCCTTTTCAAGGTAGAAAAGCATACTATTGGCTGGCTTTAAACTTAGTGAAACATTTTCCTATCACGCACAACTACGTTATGCTAGACATTTTCTGATCTTAATTTGAAAGCAGCATGACAGTCTTTGCAAACACGAAGATTCTTCATTATTTTGAATGTCTCTCCTGGTTACATCAAACCAAAAACAAGGGACGGGTTCTCATTATGGAGATATTTTTTTTACTCACCATTTTCACAAGCCTTGCAAACATCTCTTAATATATACTCCAACTTCTTCCTCCGAATACGGAAAAAAAAAAGGTAGCAATCATCTTCTTTTCTCACTTTTTCTCTTTTGTGTACTTGATTATTAGAGTTCACACTCTTCTTATAGTTCATTATAACTTTTTCTAAAAAAATATCGTAATAACATGTCATTGTATTCAGTGTCGCATATATGATGGTTTTTGTGTTAATTATATGTAACTGTGAGTCTTTGAGAGTGTAAAATATGGTACGTACATTGTCCATTTACACTGGTGAAAAGAAGAAGAATACGAGTCATTGTATTAATTATGATTAACTATGTTCCTGGAAAGAAGAATAAAATAAATATCTCTCTGAAATTTGGATTGAATTACCATGTGATAAGAAATATGTTGGTGATGTTTCAAATCGTCTATACAACTTTCTCATGAATCATGATGTGGTTTAAGAAACAAAATTAGTGATCGTAGAACAATTGGAATATAATGTTAAACAATTGTCTTCGTCTTCAGGCTAGAAATGACATTTGTCTAATTGGGGTTATACTTTTGTATGTGGTTAGTTGCAGGTTTTATACATAAAAGGGTAAAAGACTTTCATGATTTTCGTCATTATTTTGAACACTAATTAGGGTTGGATTTAAGATGATAATAGTTGCTAGAACGCCTTCCTATTACAATTTTTCTTTGTGCCATTTAATTCGGCTTGTTTACTTTCTTTGTAACGTACATATTGATTTTATTCCTTTTCGCTGGGTAAATAACCATTTGTGATAAAGTACATATCTTTCACCTTATCATTTCCTCTATATATACTCTTTTAAAACATATCACACCAATTCTATATTACTTAAAGAGCATGTGGATTTGATTTTTAAATTATGAGATGATATGAAATACTTTATTTACAAGGATCATATCTAGACGTGAAAATCATTTTACCGTTTTGAGATCATAAAAAATAATATTTATTTTAGTATCATTTTTACTCATTACAGTGTAATAACACTTTATAAAAATAGTGTCCTTTTAAAAGAAATATAGGGTATAGCATTTCAGTACTTTAACTTGACAATGAAATAGTGTAGTGAGTTAAGTTTGATCCATACACTTTATGAAAACGTCACTCAAATAAACAAAATATGAGGGTGTTTGACTTATGACTGAAAGTCAATATTTGAATTAGTAATATAAATGAAGAACTTGAGATATAAAATTTATTGAAATTAAATTTTGTATTTCTTCAACTCTGAGAAAATTCTTGGTGAACATGTAATTATTTTGTGTTATCTTTTCCATTTGTTGATAGTAGTAAGCAATAATATGAACGGCATGGCAGAAACTAAGAGGTTTCTATCTTCCACATTTGAAAGAATGGATGTTGGAAAAGTGAATACTATATTAGGTATCAAGATTAAAATAAATAGTGGGTTTCATGTATCCTTCAATCTTATTACATTGGAAAGTGCTAAATAATTTTAAACTTAAACATTAAAAAAGTCAGTACTCTGTTTGATCGATGTATCAAATTAATTGAAATGATGGAAGATTTGCGGCTTGATTAGATTTTGAATGCAAGCGCTATCGAAAACTCATCGAATTTTTTTATTATTAAGAAAACTAAAGATTTGAATCTGCAATACTCAAAATTTTCTATATGACTCGGTATACACGTGCAACGCACGTGTCGAGATACTAATAATTTGATATGTGGCATTAGCTTGGGCTTCAAGATTAACTAGTTGCCACTTGGTCCTTGAGCAAGTGAAATGACTCATATTCTGAAGTCCAACTAAATGGGCTAGCTTGGATAAAGTTAATTAAATGAATTTTTCCCTTCTATAGCAAAGGTTAACACCTTATTTATTTTAAATAAATATCATTTTAAAAAATTATATTCTATAGATACCTTTTAATGTTTATAGCAAAATATCTAATTTTGGTTACCTCCTACTCCTAAGCCACTAAATACGTTATTTAGTTACACTATTTTCTTTCTCTCTCTACTTTGATACATGTCATTCTCTTCCCCATTCTCTAAAAACATGATGCTCAATCTCAAAATTTATCACCCACATCACCTACCATTAGTCACAAACAGATTTAGAAGAGAAAATACAGCGACGGAGATATGTGTAGGAAGAAGAAAACGGCGTCGGAGATGGCCGCCGGCGGCCGATGAAAGTGGACTGAGCAAGTGAACAATGGGAGGCTTTGAGAAGTACCCTAAGGCAAGTCGTTATGGATTGTTAGATGGAATTTCGAATAAGGAATTTTTACATTCCTATGCAACATAGGAAACCTTATTACCCTCAACCTTTAAGGTTTGACTTAATTACATTTAGTATAACAAATTACCAATTCTATACCATAATTAATTAAGGGTATAATTAATTGTACGTTTTTTACTCCTTAATTAAAGGAATCTAAAAATTCTTCTTTGTTTATATGAGAACAGAATTTGAAGTGCTTAATCCAGGCATTCTTGGATGCAGATTCCTCCAATATTCATTCTTCGATGCAATAAGTTTCTCGTTGAAGTCTAATCTAAAATATTGCTTTTGGTTCTTCCATATATTCCAGATGGCGCTATTAGTTGTGATGGAAAATCAGTAGCAACTTTTGGTGAATAAATACTGTATTTCTTGGAAATGTTCGGTAATATTAACTGGAAATCTTACCTTAACATTTCCCAATTCAAACATCCATCAGAACCATTCCAGTTAGAGATAAGATGAAAACAGAATCAATTAGCAACAGAGAATATGCTAGATATATACTGAAAGAACATATCTTTCAGTATATTTTCTACAAAAATTCTACAAATACAACAAATCAGTTTAAGTATGTATAAAGCAGTATTATTTGTAAGGGTATCTACATAATTACTACATTTATACTAAATTGTAGACTGTTTTTTGCAGAAGATTTGCAGAAGTTTTAGTCGTTTTTGATTTGTGAAAACAGAAAACAAAGCATCTAAAATCAGAATACAAATAATCTACAATTTATCTACAAAATATCTACAAACTGGGTACATTGAATTTTAATATCCCAATTCCATTCAATTGTAGCTTAATTGGTATTTTCGACATAATTGCATTTTTTGCAGAAGTTTTAGTCGTTTTGGATTTGTGAAAACAGAAAACAAAGCATCTACAATTAGAATACAAATAATCTACAATTTATCTACAAAATATCTACAAACTGGGTACATTGAATTTTTATATCCCAATTCCCATTCAATTGTAGCATAATTGCGTTTTTTCAGAAGATTTGTAGAAGTTTTTATTTGTGAAAACAGAAAATAAAGCATCTACAATCAGAATACAAATAATCTACAATTTATCTACAATTTCTGCAATGTGTCTTCTTCTTCGAGTTTCAATCTGAAATTCAGTCAAAACCAAGTCTAATCTTAACCAAAACCCCTCAATATTGAGATATAAACTCCAAACCATATTCCCGATTATTTTCAACAACACACAATCCAAACAAATAATGATTTTTGAAAACCCAAATTTGAATTCAAAGCTTTCAAACTTTTTAATGGCTGTCAATGGTGGAATTGCTGCTCTCTTTTCATTTGCTTTGTATTACTGAAATTTGCGATTGAGAATAGAGAGAGATGTAGAGAGAATTTCTGGAAACAGAGTGTATCGCAAAAACAGAGTTTGGAAAATCTTGTTATGCGTTGTGGAAGATCAGAGTGAAGCCGACGATAATTATGGAATGTGCGTGATTTGCGTTGGGGAAGATCTGAAAAATATTTAATTCCCCTTTTTTAGCGCGCAAAATAAGGAATCATAAAGCTACAGTGATTCCTTATTTAATGCATTGTATATATTAGGTAGAAATACTATTAACATGAAGGGTAATAAGCAAACTATGAACATATTTGGTTATATAGTTTCATATATGGTATATATACGAAAACGCCTCTTCGAATAATTGTTTGCGTGAAAAGACTGCGAGTATATGGATGTTTGAGATTCGACCCAATTTTTGGGGCTTAATAATTGGCCAAATTTTAGGGTTTGTTCTTGAACAAAGATGACGGAGTTTGGGGCTGAGCAACTTGATTTTCTGTTCATATTTTTCATTGTAATTCAATGTATCTCGTTGTATTCCATGTATTTCATTGTATTCACTGTCTTTTTTTTTCATTGTATTTCAATGTATTCCGTTGTATTTTATGTATTTTATTGTATTCATTGTCTCGCCATATGTCATGAATGTATTCATATATTTTTTTTAATTAATATAATTTATATATTTAGTTGTATTATATAATTTCTCTGAAGATTGCTATGTTTTTGGGTATTTATCGGTTGAGAATCTTTTTTATAACTGAAAATACAAATTTTGTGTGTTGTAATTGAGTTTGTTGAGTTATATTAGGAGTCTATTATGTTAATTGATTCACTTTCCGTTTAAAAACAGTATAATCCCCTGTTTCACGCCGTAAATACAATCGAATACTGTTGAATACAATAATCTATCCAGCTGTAATCTCACGTTTCACGCCATGAATGCAGTCAAATACACTCGAGTACAACAACTGATTAGCTAAACTTTCTTGATTCACGCCTATATTTGCTATTGTATTCATGAGTACGGTAGCTTAAATACTTATAACAAAAAACATATCTACAATCCGTAATATAGCAAATGGTATCTATAGATAGCTAATTACCACTAAAAGATAGTGTTTTATGAAAATTTCTCTTAATTAAACTCATTTTGTACTTAAATAATTAACCTTGATTTGGGTTTAGTATTTCTTGAACTTAAGAACTTATTCAAATTTAACATGAACTTCAATCCATAAAGATTTGTATGTCTACAGTTTGACAACAAAATATTTGGATAAACGAACAACCTATTTGCGGCTTATACCAAGTTGACGCATAGACGGGCGAATCATCGAAACATATCTGCACACTAGCTAAAGATTTCCTCGGCTTATAGTTTGATGGAAAAATCAAATAAATGGACTTACATTATCTAATAATTTACATGTTAATATGGATTTCAGTTAGCATCTCTTTTACATCTATCAGAAAGATGGTTCCCCTCCAAGGATCTACTATTTCCTTCTGATGACCCAGAAAGGAAGGACAAAATTTCACACATGTACAATTCTCTGATAATAAATAATAGAAAAGGATAAAAATACTTACCCCCCTCCCTTCCTTCCACCATGTTTTATCTCACACTAAACAATCTAACCTGAAAATTTTTCCCCTCCATGATTGATCTCATTAAACATTGCAATCTGAAAGCCGTCCGAGCTTGTGATTCTCATAAGTGCGGGATCCAGATTATAATCCACGGAAATTTATCCACCATGGTGCATGGAAGAGGCAGATGAATTTAACTCCATAAAGCACCATTCCTAATGAATTCCAATTGGATATTTTATCCTGTACAAAAGTTCTGATGTTGAAATTCTTGTGAACCAGCACCTGCTTTCACATGATAAGCACAAAGAGCAATAATCAGGCAGAGTGTAAATAAATAGAGCAAGAACAAGATTAGAGTAATTAAAGATTTAAGAGGTATCAATCGTCTTTATTTCACTAGGCAAGAATGCATTTACCCACAGGAAGCAGAAGTGCTGGAAAAATGAACAAAAGGCTAAGAGAGTAAGCTGAGTCCACTAGCTTTATATTTCTGTGGGAGAAATTCACATAACTAAAGCAAACTCACACTGAGAAGTCAATGTTGTACAGAAGATAAGATTTAATACCTGAAGATGGCTTAGTAAACCAATCTGACACACCAACAATAAGGTCGAAGTGTATCCTTAGGATTCCATGTGCTGGCTAGTTCGGGACATATGACGCTTACCAAACTCACTGATGGACAAGAAGGCTTCAAATATCATCAGGAGATCTCTCATCCATGAAAAGAATGCCAATAAAATCAATGGAAACAAACTTCCATGGTTGTAATTTCAGAGGAACTTCATGAGATGACATAAGAGAAGCTCCTGAAGCATAAAACTGAGCCAGCCCAGTACAGCTACTTGGCATCCATGTTCCGGGGAGTATTATTCTTTGGTTAAACACCCATATAAATGCACACTTGCAACCATTTCATGATAATATCCTCCTTGGGCTTGCAAGTTGGCGTACTTTTCCTGCAGTTGGGCTCCATGATTATCACAAGCAGTGAGCACCAAGATTCTTCAAATGGCAATTTCATAAAGCAGAGCAAAGGATCATGTGGTAGGTCATTCATTAGACAGATGAAGTAAGCCCCGCATTTGAAGGTAAGGATTCTCCAGGAGTTTTTCATTGTTGCTCTGCAAAGAACACCATATCCCAAATGGGAATCTGTTATTACAGTTCTAACACCATTAACACTTCACGAGCACAGCTTTTGCAAATGAATGTTCCATACCAATTTTACAACTATCTACAGAAACTGATTAGCTGTACATGCAACCTACAATTAGCATTTACTTATACTTCTATATGACAGTCAACAGATTTAGCTGCAAATTGCTGCTGCCGCTGACATGGTAATATGAATCAGGACACATTAAGTCAGCAATTTTACTGACGAAGTCATGTTTCATATAGCAGATATAGGCGTCTCAGCCTTTCAGGGATACTGCATTTTAAAAAATGTCTTGAAAGCAACCAAACATCAGACCTACAGATACTAGCTACAAGAAACAATGAGGTCCAAGTGACATCAAGAACCAGCAATTCAAGACATTTGATGGAGTTGCCAGTAGATGCAACTAGTGAATGCAGCTTCCGCCAAAATCAATGATAGAACCAGAATATGCCATGATGAGGTCTGGAAACAAACTTTTGCAAGATACTGGTATTCATCATCAAGTGCACACATGGAGGGAGGACAAATACCACAAACACCAGTCCCATAAATTTTCTAACAAAGAAGGTAACAAAAAGGAGACTGCACCTGCTGAGCTCTAGAAACAAGGTTATGCAGCATGCGTTGGTAATTTTCTGGTTCCTCTGTCATCATCCTCTGCAAAATGCCAATTTCAGATTACTTCATATTGTAGAAGGACATATCATTGCCAAAGATCAGGAAAACAACAAGAAACTTGCCTTCAGAAGAAACATTGAAGAGTAATATGCCACTCTTGAGTCTGTATCATCCAATAACTCCCTGCGAAATACCCATATGTGCAAAATTGTTTATGAACCTAAATTAACTCAAATGTACTTATTTGGAGAAAAAACAAATGTAGAAATCACCTAAAGAATTCCTCCCCACCAACTTCTTTAAAAGCTGCAGGATCTGCTGTGCATTTACCAATTAAAAGTAGGAGAAGTGTGGCTCGTATGTCAGAGGTCGATCCAGGAACATTTCCTCTTCCTTTGCTTCCAACAGAAACACCTAATGCGATATTATCAGTCGCAGCACCAGCAAGTTGGATTAGCGGCCAATAAAATAAAGCAGCAGGAACACGTGCGACCAATTGCATAGGAACAATGGCCTGTCCATGGAGAAGCAGTGCCGCCATGGATGCAGTTTCTGGTTTTGGAGGATCCTTGTTTCTGAGTTTGTGGTTAGTATCTTCAATGTGTTCCTCCCAGCCAAAGTTCTCTTGCCGAGAGAAGCTTTCTCCTGGACCAAGCTTCTTATTCCAGCTAACATCTTTGATACAGGTCGTAGGATCATCCATAGATGTCACAGTTGAAGGGAGGACTTTTAGGCACAGTTGAGAAAAAAGAATTTCACACATCTGTTAAAAGGTCAGCAGAAATATTGGAGTGAGACACGGAAACTGACTATTAAAGACACAGGTAAGTAACAGCAAGAAGATACAACCACTTGTGGTGAAGTAAGTTAATTGGTAAGTAAATTGGCATTTCCTAAGATGATCACTCTATGGGCAATGCAACCCTAAACAATAGACAAAATAGGCTGGATCTTGCACTGATAATGATCATGACAATAAGTCCATAAGAGCAGAGTTATCCAAAATACTGTTGTGATTAAGGTTTGAAGTTCTCTTTTTAAGGGATGAGAGCCAAATATTTATCGTTCCTAAAAAGTATAATACTATTGCTCTCTTCAACAGAAACAAGCATTACAGAGATATGCACATAACAAGGCATAAAGGTGCAAGTGTCATCTAACTCTGTGTCCACGATTTCCATCCTCTTAAGAACACCATGTCTGAAGCGTTTCAAGATTGAATTACTTTATTATTATTATTATTATTATTATTATTATTATTATTATTATTATTATTTTACAGAGAATTGACAGAAGAAATCACCTTTAATATATTCATGCGGTCCGTTTCATTAATCTGGGCCATCAGGCACAAGGCGCTATTCATGATGTCAATGACTGCATTCGCTTTCTCGAGACGACTTTTATTATGCAGATCTCCAACCGTTTCACCACTAATTGCATGTTGGACTTCACTTTCATCTAATAAAAACTTGCAACGCATAAGAAGCCTCTCTAAAACATATAAAAAGCCCCATCGAATGAGGTTATTTTTCGATTTTAGTAGCCCACACATGAGCCATATAGATAATGGGACATCTAAATCTGGTGAATAGTCAATAACACTGGCTAGAGAAACTTTGTCCTGCAAGCTTCTGATGCTTGACCATATACTAACATCCCCTTCCTCGACAATTTCTGTGATGATCAAATCCCCCAGCCAAAGATAACCATTGTGACGACACAGAGTTCTTTCAGAATGAAGAAGAGAATGTAAGGTGGCCCAAGAGTGCTTTGCTTTCATGCCAAAACTGTTTCCATAAGCTCCATCAATCCTTTCCAGCAATTTGCATGATTTAGTTATCTGCTTCATATGAGCAAATTCCTTATCTAGATGAGTAAATGACTTTATAAGCATCTCAAAATTCTCGACAATTTTTCCCAAGAACTGCAAATGAAACAAAGGTCAGACAACAACAAGAAAGAAAAACTAATTCACTAAAAAAAGTCTCTGTGAATGGAAGGAGCATTATGTAGGCATATATGTAGGCATATAACAACATAAATAGAAGACAAAATAGTTATAACAGCCTTTAATTTCTTTGCAGAGTCGAGAAATCAAATTTATACACTCAAGTGAAAAGAAAATGACAGATTCAGAGATGCCCAACAATCCAAAAGGCTTTTCATTTGTGCGTTCAACTAGTTTATCAGCTCAGTTTAGCATGAACATTAAGAAGTCCAAACACAAAATGTGGAATGTTGTTATGGAGTTTTTGCTATAAAGTACCCAAATATCAGGCTAGATCTACCAACACTTGTCCGAAACTCCTAGGACAAAGTCCAAACACACCAGTTTTGCCACTTCTCTATCAGGCTAGATCTACCAACACTTGTCCGAAAATCCTAGGACAAAGTCTAAATCACACCAGTTTTGCCACATTTTTCAACTATTGGACCCAAGTAGGGTTGTGCATAATTTGGTAAATACCGAATTACCGTACCGAAACAGAAAATTTTGGTATTTGGTATTCAATATTATGGTATTCGGCACAGTATTTGGTTTAAGTTTTAAAAAAAAATTGGTATAAGGTATGATATTTGGTATTTCAAAATGAAATACCGAAATAACGATACCGTGCCGAAATATATATTATATTACACAATACACATATTATTAATTATAACATAAATATAAAAAATCTAAAATTTTACTTTTCTTTATTTTCTAAGTTCATCAATTAACTCTAAGCAAATAACAAGACATTTCTAATGATTAAATTTATTCCTTTATGTACAGTTTTCTCTCTCTTGGTTGATATTTGCTGGTTTTGAACAAAACTTTTGTCAACAAACATTTTTAGTTTTGTACTTTTGAGTACTTTAATTAAGAATATTACAGTCTATGACTCCATGCACTAGTTAGTATTCAAACCGAAGTTACCGAACCGAAAGGAGAAAAATCGAACCATACCGAATTTAATTAGGTATGATATTGGTATAGCATTTTATGAAATCGAATACCGAAAATACCAAGCCGAAATATCTAAATACCATACCGTACCGACCGACAAACGCCCCTAGACCCAAATCCTTAAAATTGGATACAAAGACACCAAAATATACCTAGTAGTCTTCAATTCAATGATCTCGGAGATATATATAATTTACCGTAGAAATATTCTATTTCACTCTCCCACATCCTTCTTTACGTGCCAGTATGTGACTAGCATAAATTTAAGATGCTAACTTGTCTTGCATAGTTTATAAGTAGTGGTGGAAGAAACAGGAAGAAACATAATTAAAATATAATGGTCCAAAAGTAATAAATCATGGGAACTGACTCACCTAAAAGCTTAAATTGTTGGAGATGGGACACTTTATTTATTTATATAAAGTCAGCACCATATCCGCCCCCTCTCTTCCTCCTTATTCCATATGGACCTCCACCTGATTCTCTCTTGAAACAAGCAAGTGAAAATATTTTATTGATGTAATTTGTGTGAATTGACTCATCTAAAAGCTTAACATTTATAGATGGGAGCTTTTCTATTTATTGATATCAAAGCAACAAAAAGTTAGTTTAATTGAGAATTTATTTTTAAGAAAACATTAGATGAATCGAGAAGAAATCAAAGAATGAAAGGTGATTAATCGAGTAAATTTTAATTTGAAAAGTTGTGGAAATTATGTAAAATAATATTATTAGTATAGTAGTATTAGACTAAGTTGCTCTGACACGACAGTTTAGGTGCCGCACCCGTGTCGACACAACACTAGTATGGGTGTGGGTATGGGATACCTACCGGATCTGGTCAAACAATTTTGGGTACTTTGATCACGACAATGGAAAAATTCAAGACGAGATACAATTTGATTCCTAAAATCAAAACCAAAACTAGGGTAAATTTGAAGAAAATAGCATACCTTGTCTAAAAATCAATCTTTTACTTATCTACAAGTTGAGAATAAAAAAGAAATTCACACTTTACAAGCTATACGTAAGTATACACACTTGGAAGTTCCAAAATGGACAAGCCAAATGAATTAAGACGGTATTACAGGTCCAAATCCAGTATAAGAAAGACATCATTCTAGTGAACTCCAAGAAGAAAATTAGAAAAAAGGAGTCATCCCCTACCAACAGTAACAGATGTGTTGTCTGCTTTACGAAGTTCAAAGCTGAGCAAGACGAAGACTTTTTTATGTTGTGTAAGGTTGGTGCTTTTACTTTGAATCAATTCTTAAATTGACCTTATCAAAATAAAAGTTTGAGATATTCCTTTGGTGTTTATATATTTAACTTTTCATGGAACAGATGGAAAATATGTTATTTGAATTATCTTTTTTTTTTGGTCGTCAAAAGAACTTATATTAATTTAAACAGTGACATTACAAGGAGCTAGCTGCACAGTATTACAAAATTGTAATCAAAATGTTGATCAACTGAGTGATCATATGCCAAAAAGAAAGGTGGGACTGTAGGACAAATCCGTCGTGCATGCAGACTTCACTAATCTTTGATAGGCAGTGCCTTGTTGATCAGCCAAGAATTGCGGTAACAAAAAATCTGGAGGCTGAGTGAAGATTGTTGTGCAGAGCATTTGTAATATTTGAATTATCTAAGTATGCTTTTGGAAAATTTTTTAGTCGAAATTAAAATAGAGTATTTGAATTGAACTTGAAAAAGGTTTGTGAAAATTTAAGTAGTGTTTGGAGATGGACTTTCACTTGAAAAATTATTTGTGAAATTGAAATTTTTCAAGTGGAAGCTGAAGGCTTGAAGCTTTGAAAATTTTTCCTTAATTTCACCTTCAAAATACTATTTTAATACTTTACTTGAAGTTCAAGTAATATTTCACTTAAACTTACGACCTCATAGCAAGGCTATTATTTGCAAATTATTGTTTCAGTATTCGAAATATTGAAATAACTATCTCATGGTAAGAAGGAACAAGCATTTCAATGGCATATTTTAAGATATATATGATACTACATATAAATACCAGTGCCCATGTTGCTAATTTTCGACCATTCCATGTCTTCTTTTGTTTGTTTTTTTTTATAATGGTAACATTAACATTCCATGTCTTCTTTCTGACTCCACGTTGTACATAAAGTAGTGACTGCCTCCGTGTGATGTAAAACAGTGACCAATCTTGAGGAAAAGGCAGCAAATAAAATAAAAATATCTTCAAGAACAGCTTCTAATCGCATCATGAGGTAAATTTGAATGGTGCATTCCAGGGAAAAATTTGCATATATCGTACTCCCTCCGTTCCAATTTACGTGAACAAGTTTGACTGGGCACGGAGTTTAAGGAAAAATAAAGACTTTTGAAATTTGTGGTCTTAACAAGTCAAAAGGGGGCCCAGGGTATTTGTGTGGTTATAAAAGTTTCTCATTAAGGGTAGAATTGTAAGTTTAAGCTAATTAGTTTCCAAATTTAGAACGGGGTCATTTTTTTGGAACGGCCCAAAAAGGAAATAGGTTCACATAAACTGGAACGGAGGGAGTATTAACTAATGGCTCTCTCTAATGGACTTGAAGGCGTTATTATAACGCTACTTATAGATTCTAACACCCGATCCTTCTCTATTACCTACACAATACAGATGCATACATCACTAAACTTCCACTTGACACTTATTCTATGATAAATGGGCTTGTCGCGCCCTGACATTCTTAGTAAAAACATTCAGACGGCATTTCAGCTAAACTCCCCAAAAACTAATAAAAAGATGCAAATGCCCAACATTTTGAAACATCACTAAGTTTTCTTTCTATAGATTGTATCACTAGGTGACTATATGGTAGACACCCAAATCACACAAACTCATGCAAAATAACATGTCCCTATGTTTAAGTTTTTGGCGAAACAACACCATCTGGAGGAAAACCTGAAGGGATACAGAGAAAAATATAAAATAGAAAATCTGGGCTTACTACGTGAATGTTATAGGCCATTATCATCTTGAATAATCACATCATTAGCCTAGTCTTAGATTAACTAAGATCATGAAATTTACACACAAATGGTAATAAATTTGAACAAGTAATGCCGACAAAAAAGTCAAGATGATTGAAAATAGGAGTAAAACAAACTTTTGGTTCCTTCCCGGGACTAAGAAAAGAGAATAAAAGCTCAATGCATATGGAATCTTTATCTGTAATATATAATCGCCCTGGCTTGGGGGGTACTGGATAAGTGGAAACAAGATTGGAGTGCACATAGAGAATTAATACAGGTAACGAACAAGATTACATTAGAGACCATTTTGATTGCAGGGTAGACAGGTGAATCTTCATCATACATACCTCGAAGAGGCTTAACAACGCCACAACCTCCTCCAAAAAACAAAAAGAAAGGCAACCATATAGAGAATTACTTTCACTGAGACGCAATTTCCCCTTTTATCTATATTTAGGCTATTAACTATGTGATTAATCACCAAGAAGCACAACCAAGCTACTTCTCATTAACACATCATATAATGAGAAGCATCAATCTTTTTACACTTCATCACAAAGAAGCATGGTTGGATAAGCTTTCTCAGATGTTTTTACCGCAAAAATGACACTATCATGTTTTGACGTCCAATGAGAATTAGCAAGAATGAAGTGAGCATTACCATAGCAAGTCGGTCAGAATTTGGATATTTGGACAATGCACTAGATATTGGGCGTTGCAGAAGCTCCAAGATGCCTTCCAATCCAAGCTTTACGGATATATGCAAAGCTTCAGGTGCATCTGCGAGCATAAGCAGCATAGCGACAGGTTGGACCTCATCATCACTGTAGTCTGAAGTTCCACTAGCTATGCATGACTCATTTATTTGATGCAAAGCATAATCAAAAAGCACCAGGTACAGATTCCTTCTTTCTTCCCTTGAGTTTGAAAGCACTAACTGCATTGGTCGAATAAACTTATCTTTAAGCAAAACCTATTTCTTTGTGCGACATACAAACAATCACAAGTGAGATTACTAAGCTGATACTGTAACTTTATCAGCAAAAACATCAACCATCCCCCACCCAAAATGAGGAACGAGAACAAATATAACATTCCCAACTGGAAAAGCAAATTACCATCCGACATAAGACTCCCTAATATTTGAATACATAAGACGCCCTCACATTAACATGATTTTCAATAACCCAGTTAAAGTATAACCAAACACCAACTCAGTAAACCAGAATATTTTTTGCTAACAGCTCATGAGACAACTGGAATCTTTTCACAAACTCTGCTGGGTAAAAATCATTATCCTGCTCCAACTTTGCCTAAAAAATTATTAATTAAACACCCTTTCCCCACTCAGCTTTAGATTATTCCATCTATCACAGACGAAATCTCTTCAGACATTCTGCACATCTTAAATAAATCTATCAACAACTTATAGCACATAACTGGTCAGATACAAAGAAAGCTTCTACAGATAGTCTGACCTATAACTCTGGCTTGTACCAGAAAGGCAGAAACAACATACACTTGAATTTATACAATAGACACAATATGCCAAGCAAAAGTTATTCACATATGATGGAGTCCCAGTACAACTTTATCTCCATATAATAGGTACAAAATGCCAAGCAAAAGTTATTCCCATATTATGGACTCTCAATACAACTTTACCTCCACTGTCCCTAGAAACGTAGGTAAATTATAACCATGGTTAGGAAAGTACCTCTACAAATATGAATTCAATTCCACCGATAAGATCAACCTGCTGAATAAGAAATACAGGGGTAGCTGAAAGAGCTTTATTAGATAACTCCGGAATTTCATAAAACATGTTTGTTAGCATTCCGATAAGCTTGCTGTGAACTATTTCAGCCCAAGAGTTTATCCTGCTAACAGATATAAGTACCTGAACAACCTGCACGAGTATTAAGAAAAAAGTTAGAACTCAAACATCAAGCACTTTTGAAGCTTAAATTCTTATCATAGAAACAGAAGTACAGGTGAGAAAGATTAGTATTAAATGCAACAACAACAACAACAACAACCACCTAGTAAAATCCCACAAGTGGGGATCTGGGGAGGGTAGAGTGCATCAGACCTTACCCCTACACCCGGAGGGGTAGAGGCTGTTTCCGAAAGACCCTCGGCTCAAGAAGAAGAAAAATAAACAATAGACGATAGACATTAGTATTAAATGCACAACCGTCATTTCATTGGTCATACGGATATTCATTTAGGGATCACCAATTATAACAGTGGGCGTTGACACTCATATTTACCATTATATGAAAGGGAAAACTAAGAGACTAATTGAAGCAAATAAGGCAGCACCTGAGGTCATTGAGGACAAAATACAATAAAATACTTAAGGTAAAAGCATCCAACTTATCCTGCATTTTCATGTGCTTATAATCTCTTTAGTTTACAGCTGAATAATATCTATATTTGTATAGATTCCTGTTAGAAAATAAATAACACAAGAGCGGATTGAGAGAAAACTCAGCTAGATTATTCCCTCAAGCCATTGGGGTTTAAATAGCAAAGTGTACATATTATAAGAAAAGATAGAGAATCAATTTACAATCAAGCTATATACAAGATCCTAGAATATTTTAGAATATCTACGAGATTCTAACACAAGCTGATGCATATAAACCATATGTACCAAGCTTGTTACAAATGCAGCCGACATGAGAACCAGTGCGTGATTTGGTGAAAATACCTACACGCTGATCATTTGACTTCACGAATTTTATAAATAATATTTCTCGAGAGTATCTTCTCTCCGATGAAGTGACAATCGATCTCAATGTGTTTAGTTCTCTCATTGAAACACTGGATTTGATGCAATATAAAGAGCAGCTTGGTTATCGTCTCACAATCTCCATTTGACTGAATTCTTTAAACTTCAATGCTTTGAACACAAGTTTAATCCAAATCAATTCGCAAGTTGCCACAGCCATTGCGCCATATTCAGCTTCAGCACTAGATCGAGCAACCACATTCTGTTTCTTTTCCAAAATACCAAATTACCTCGTACCAGAACGCAATATTCAGATGTAGACCGCCTATCGGAAGGTGATCCTGCCCAATCAGCGTCTTTGTATCCAACATCTGCTCATGACCTCGATCCTCAAAGCAGATTGTAAGTATCGAATAAAACGAACAACTGCATTGCAGTGACTATCACACAGAGGGTCCATAAACTGACTTACAACACTCACAGGAAAGGCAATGTCAGGTCGAGTCACGGTGACATAGTTCAACTTTTTTTTTTGATGAAGTAATTGGTTTCATTACTGGCATCAAGAAGATGCATAAATTACAAAAGAGTGTTGCAATTGTTAGCTCCTTACAAATGGTTATACTAGTACTAGGGAGCTAACAAAATTCAAAAACTATCAGGGGAGTCTATAGGGGATAGATACGCCCAGCTATCCAAATACATGAGGTATCTAGTCTTGAGTTTGTGGGGAGAAGTTGATACTCCACCTGTTGTTTCTCTCATTCCAAATGCTCCAAAAAATAGCTGCAGGTGTCATCTTCCATACTTTCCTGATGGTGCTATCAACTTTCCAGTAATTCCAAGACTCAAAAGCATCCCTGATATTATGTGGCATGACCCATCTAAGTCCAAAGAGTGATATAAACATACTCCATAAATCTGTTGCAACGTGGCATTGAAGAAAAAGATGGTTGTGAGTTTCTGCCTCCCTCTGGCACATGTAGCATCTATTCACAATCTGAAAATTCCTCTTGGCTAAGTTGTCTTGTGTCAGACGAGCCTCATAAAGTGCAGTCCAGTTGAAGCAGATGACTTTGGGTGGCAACTTGATTTTCCATATTAACTTCCAAGGCCAATGGTTAGTTATTACATTGTGAGTTTCTGCTAGCTTGTAGGCTGCTTTGACCGAGTACTTTCCTGCATCTGCACTACCCCATTTGAACTGGTCAGGTACTAGAGTGTTGCTTGAGAAATTGTTGAGTGAGGAAAGGAGTCTGAACAGATCCTCATATTCCCAATCTTGCAAGTTCCTTCTAAATGTTATGTTCCATGAGTTGCCTTCTCTGCACTGAGGAACTGTTGAGTCTGGATCACTAACCATTTGAAAGAGAGCAAGGTAGTCATTCCTTAGGGGTGTGTTGCCTAGCCATTTGTCCTTCCAGAATTTTATTTGCTATCCATCTCCAACTGCGAAGTGTTGGTTTTGTGAGAACTCCTCCCAGAGTTTGCAGATGCTCTTCCAAACTCCAACTCCATGTGGTGCTCTAGATAGCTTGGTGCACCAGTGGCTTTGGGATCCATGCTTGGCATTGACAACTTTCTTCCATAGGCTCTGCTCCTCCTGTGTATATCTCCAAAGCCATTTCATCAATAAGCATTTGTTGTGCAAAGCTAAGTCCCTGACCCCTAGTCCACCTTGGTGCTTTGGTAAGATAACTTTAGACCACTTTACCAGGTGAAACTTGACCATCTTTAGTCTCTTCCCATAGAAAGTTCCTTCTGATCTTGTCAAGCTGCTTCAGGACCTTACTAGGCATTGGAAAGAGTGACATCTGATAGGTTGGGATGCTGTCTAGGACACTACTGATTAGAGTTAGTCTTCCACCCATAGACAAATATTGCAGCTGCCAAGAAACAAGTTTCTTTTCAAATTTCTCAATGACCCCACTCCATATAGCTTCTGACCTGAACTTTGCCCCTAGTGGAAGTCCCAGGTAAAAAGTTGGTAAACATCCAGTATTGCAGCCTAAAATTCCAGCCAAGTCTTCTAAATTATGCACCTCATTAATAGGTAGATTACACTTTTGAGCATGTTAATGTGAAGACCGGAAATAGCTTCAAATATAAGAAGGGTTAGATTTAGATAGAGCACTAGACTTCTGTCTGCCCCACAGAAAATGAGAAATATTGATCGTGCTTCCTCGCCCAACATCAAAACCTTTCAACCATTGCAGCTGCTTAGCTTTATCCAACATCCTACTGAGTCCTTCCATTGCTAATATGAATAGGACTGGTGAGAGTAGGTCTCCCTGTCTCAATCCCCTCTGTGAAGAGAAAAAACCAACTGGGCTCCTGTTGATTAAAATGGAGTACTTCACAATGGAGATACTGAACTTGATCCATTTTAACCATCTTTCTCCAAATCCCATTTGACTGAGAATGGAAATGAGGTAGGACCAGTTAAGTTGATCAAAGGCTTTTTCTATGTCCAACTTACATAGAATCCCTGCATCCCCTTGCTTTAACTGCCAATCAAGGACCTCGTTTGCTATCAACGAAGCATCTGTAATCTGCCTTCCTTGGATGAATGCATTCTGTTGATTTGAGACCAATTTTCCCATTACTTTCTTCAACCTTTCAGCTAGGACTTTAGCTATGATCTTGTACACACTGCCAATTAGACTAATTGGTCTATAGTCCCTTAGCTCCATTGCCTCTTTCTTTTTAGGAATGAGCGCAATGAAGGATGCATTACATGACCTAACCATCCAACAATGCTGGTGATAGTAACTCATAGCTGAAAGTATGTCATGTTTAATGAACTCTCATGAGGGCTGGTAGAAAGCCATTGTGTACCCGTCAGGCCCTGGTGCTTTGTCAGGAGCACTAGAGTTAATAGCTGCAAGAACCTCCTCCTCATTGAAAGATGCCTCCAGCCCCTCCTTTTCTTCTTCTGTAATGGTTGCGATTTCTTCAAAATTACCAGATGGCCTCCAACTTTCCTGCTCAGTGTACAAGTTTTCAAAAAAAATCCAGCGTCTCCTGCTTTATCTACTCCTTATCTTCTATGATCTCATCCCCGACCATGAGTTTGTCTATGCAATTGCTTCTTCTATGAGAGTTGGCAATCTTCTGGAAGTACTTGGTGTTTCTGTCCCTTTCCTTAAGCCGAAGACACCTTGATTTCTGCCTCCATGAAATTTCTTCTGCTTTGGCTAACTCTTGTAGTTCTATTCTTATACTAACCAATTGGTTAGCCTCAGATAAAGTCAACTACCTGTCTTTTGCAGCCTGTTCTAGTGCCATGAGTTCCTTTAGTGCCCTGTTTTTCCTGGTTTCCACCTTCCCAAACTCTTCCCTGTTCCAGGTAGTGATATCCTTCTTTAGGCTTTTTAGCTTTTGCATAAGGATAAAGTCAGCACTACCAGTAAATGTGTAATTGTGCCACCAGCTCTTTAGTTTGCCTAGAAATCCTTCTAATTGAAGCCACATGTTTTCAAACTTAAAGAAGGAAGGAGTTGCATCCCAGTCACCACTCTCCAAAATAATTGGTCTATGATCTGAAATTACCTTAGGCAAGGCAATCTGTCTCACAACATTAAAAGAGTCATTCCAATCATTGGAGATAAGGAACCTGTCAATTCTCGAAGCCTGCAAACAATTGTCTCCTTTAGACCAGGTATATTGAGCCCCCTCTATAAAGGTAAATCAATAATATCTAGGTCTTGAATAACATCAGAGAACAACTTCATTGCCTTTGATCTTCTAGTACAATTCAGCCTCACTCTCAAACCTAACAACATTGAAGTCACCTCCCACTACCCAATGATCTTCCCAAAGTTCCCTTATTCCTGCAATCTCACTCCACATTACTTCTCTCTCTGGATTGTTGTGTGGTCCATAGATTCCTGTGAAGCACCATCTAAACACTTCTATGGTGCTTTCTAACATACAAGGGATGGAATAAGACCCCCGGTGTGCATCTAATTTGACCCACTTTCTTTTGTCCCAAATCACCACAATCCCTCCACTAGTACCACTAGCTTTTAACTCCACCCAATCAGCCCCTCTATTCCCCCATAATTGTTGAATCATTCTAGTAGAGCAATCTTCTACCTTAGTCTCCTGCAAACACAAAATATCCACCCTCCACTTCTGAATGAGAGATTTAATGGTGCTTCTTTTCCAATCCTCATTCAATCCCCGCACATTCCAACTCAAGATTTTTAGCTTCATCCAGAACATGAATGGTATTGCCTACCCCTTAACCTGTTGCCCTCTTCTGTCATAATTAATCCCACATGCTAATCTTTTCCTTTCCCCCTCTCCTCTATTCCTCCTCTCCTTACCTGCCTTTTGTTTTGATTCCTGTAGTTGGATTTGGACTTGTCTTCGCTGCTCCATCCTTAGAATTATGTTCAGAAGATCATGCTCAAACCCTGCCGCATTCACCCCAAAGGCCTTGCATGCCTTGACCATAGTGAGTTTGGTCCATTTTGAAGTCTCGATTAGGGATGGAGTATCAATTAGTTGTTCGCTAGGACCTCCCTCATACCATGTTAGTGGAAGGGCTTCACATACTGCCTGAGAAGAAAAGTTCGTGTCTGAGCTAGTTGCTGGAACCAAATCCATTGTTGGCGAGTGTATGCAAAGTGACCAGTGGACTCTCTCTTCTGGGATCCCTTCATCATCTGCGTCTGAAGGGGAGTTTTCTGAACTCTGGTTTGCCAAAGCCATAGGGCAAGATTGTGTCGTGCTCTGTTCCTTCGAGAATGAGGGTTCAGCTAGCTACCTATACCTTCTAGGATTGCTAAAGGGCTCCCCCTCGTTGTAGGAGTTTAATATTCGGCTCCATAGGAGTGTCAATGGGTCTACAACCTGCCATACTTGTCTCCTGAAGATTGTCTAAGGCTTACTTACGTTGTGAGATGACAACATCTTATTTGGACTGCGCGACCTTAATGCCTAGGAAATACTTCAATATGCCCAGGTCCTTCGTCTTGAAATGCTGAAGGAAATGTTGCTTCAATTTAATTATACCATCTTCATCATTGCCCGTGATAAATATATCATTAACATACACAACCAAGTAAATGCACAAATTATGAGCAATATGGCGATAGAATACAAAATGATCAGCCTCACTACGAGTCTTACCAAATTCGTGAATGAGTATGCTGAACTTACCAAACCATGTTCGGGAAGACTGTTTGAAACCATATAGGGACCAGCACAACTGGCACACAAGACAACTAGATTTTCTCTAAGCAACAAAATCAAGTGGTTGCTCATGAAGAAAACCATTCGTAAAGTCCAACTGACAAAGAGGCCAATGGCTAACAGCAGTCATGGACAGAAAACGACAGACATATGTTATTTTAGCTATGGAAGAGAAAGTATCATCATAATCAAGCCCAAATATTGAGTACAAACTTTGGCAACAAGGCAGACTTTAAGTCGATCAATTTGACCATCTGGACCAACTTTTACTGAATACACCCACCGACAAGATTCCCCGGAGATAGATGAACAAGCTCCTCAGTGGCAAGTACATGTAAAGCAGACATCTCTTCAGTCATAGCGTGTTGCCCTCCAAGATGAGATAACACTTCACCAGTGGACTTAGGGATAGAAATATAGCACACACAAAGGCATAATAGGGTAATGATAAACGATGATAACTCAAACCAATGTACTATGGGTTAGGATTAAGAGTAGATCCAATACCTTTCCGGAGAGGGATTGGTGGACTAGGAGACAATTTCGCAATAGGTGAAGGATCCGATAAAGGACATGATGGTGGACGCTGACTGTGATGATAAGTTAGGAATGGTAGAGTGGTAGAAGATGGAACTAGAGATATAGGTGGCAGAGCTGGAATTATAGGTGGTGGGGATGGAGCTGTAGGTGATGAAACCATAGCTATTGGTGGTGGAGGCAAGGAGGAAAGTGAAGGAGAGATAGTGACTGAATCTCCAAAACATGGAACTGGTAATACCTCAGAAATGAACACCTAAACTTGTGAAGTATGATTGGTTTTCAAAGAAGTGACATTAGGAGGCATAAGGCACCACTTGAAGGTCTGGTGAATAACATTGCTATCTTTTTTGCATCATCAGGAAACCTAGAAATACACATATAAGAGCACAGGGAGCTAACTTAACTTTTCGTGGAGTAAGGTTATGAACAAAGCACGTGCTCCCGACGACAAAAGGTGGAAGGGAGAACAAAGGTTAGTGGGAAAACAAGACAAAAAATAGAACTTGATTCTAAATAGCCGAGGATGGCATACAATTAATAAGATAACAAGCTGAGAGAACTGCATCCCCCAAAACGCAACCAATGATGAGATTGTATGAGTACGGTACATGCAGTCGCAATGAGATGCCTAGTATTCCTTTCATCTACCCCATTTTGTTGAGATGTGTAGGGATAAGATATTTGATGAATGATCCCATGAGAATTCATGAACTATTGGAATGGAGAAGACAAATACTCTGGGGCATTATCACTACAAAATATGCAGATAGAAACCCCAAACTAAATTATTTCAGTGTGGAATGTCGGAAAATAGAAAATAACTCAAATTGATTTTTCATCAAAAATATCCTAAGTGCACCTGGAATAATTATTAATAAAACTGACAGAGTTACAGATTATCAAGGTAGAACTGACCCGACTAGGACCCCAAACATCTGAATTTGGACTAAAGCGAAAAGTGACTCTGCCCAATTATCAAGACGTTGAGGGAAATGGAACGAGTATGCTTACCGAACTGACATGACTCACATTCTAGAGTGGACAAGCGAGAGAAACCGAGTACTATTTTCTGAAGTTCTGATAAAGTGGGATATCCCAACTGTTTATGCAATAAAGCTAATAAATCGGTAACATGACAAGCTATTAAAGGAGGACAAGATGTGAGTCCATGTGACTTGGCAAAAATAAGGTAACAAAATCCATTTGATTCACCCACCAATATAATCTTCCCCATACTACGTTCCTGTATATAAACAAAGTCATCAAGAAATAAAACAAAGCAGTTAAGTGATTTGGCTAAGCGACTAATTAGATATGAGATTAAAAGGATTACTGGGAACATAAAGAACTAAATTCAAAGGCGAGGAAGTGAACTTGCTTGACCTATTTCAATTGCAATGGTTTGAGACCCATTGACTATTATGACTATTGGAAGTGATTGAGAATAGAAAATAGTAGTGAAAATAGATTTATTACTAAAAATGTGACCAGATGCTCCCGAATCAATAACTCAACTACTGGGAGAAGAAGTTTGAGAGACACAAGTTACGCTATTACTTATCTGAACAACAGAAGCTATCTCAGACGATGTCTGCTTGTGTGCTTTATATCGAAGGAATTTGATGCAATCTGATAAAGAAATCATCCGACAATTCAAAGTGTTGGATCCTATTTTGGCGCAACCAAATTGCTCAAATCTAGGAAGCTGCCCAAATCAAAACAGAATCTGATAATTGTAGCCAAAAATCAAGGTCACAGTGGCTGAATTTGAACTTGCCGGAAAAAGTCACCTGAATATTTTGAAAGTGGCTGGAATTGCGAAAGATATGATGTTTGAGCTTAGAATGGCTAGGCAATCCCAAGGAGTAGGAACCAGCCTTGGGAAGTTGCCGAAAAACTGAGGATTTGCAGGAAAAAGTAATCTAAACTTTGCCGAAACCTTAGCCTATGATCAGAATGTTCTGAAAACTGGATGGGTGGCGTTGGAATAGTGAGTCGCACCCCAAGAAGTCAAGGTCGAAATCTGAAAATCGCAGGAAAATAGCTCACGTACTCGGCGCATGAGATAGATCTCACTGGAGCTTTTCTCCTTTGTACGGCGCATGGAAGCGCGTGAGAGCTCCTCTTCCGGCTGGGATGACTGGATTTTCTCGCCATAGGAAGCTTGATCTGGTAGTGGTGCTGGTTTATGCACAGCAACTACAGAAATAGAGATAAGTTGGAAGCTTGACCTGGTAGTGGTGCTGGTTTATGCACAGCAACTACAGAAATAGAGATAAGTTGGAACAGTACGTACAATTGCCGGAATATTGCACAGTGATTCCCTAGAAATCACTGATAAATGCACAGCGAGTTTTAACACAAGTTCTCTGATACCATGTTAGGAAATAAGACAAGGAAGAACTGATTGGGAGAAACTCAGCTTGATTATTCTCTCACGCCATTGGGGTTTAAATAGTAAGTGCACATATTCTAAGAAAGGAAAGAGAATCAATCACATTCAAAATACAATCAAGATATATTCTATTTACAAGATCCTAGAATATTCTAGAACATCTATGAGATTATAACAATTCCAAACTCATACTTTTGTTTATCTGATATTCCCTCTATTCCATTTTATGTGGTAATATGTCTAATTAATTTGTTACAAAAAGATTAGAAACAATTTGACTTTAACCTTTTCATTTTACCCGTAATGGCACGCTATTATAGCCACAAAAGTCTTATGACATATTTAAGACCAAAAGTTCCAAAAGGTTTTTTTCTTTCTTAAACTCCTTGCACAATCAAACTACACTAGGTAAATTGAAACTGAGGGAGTAATTATTTTCCTTATTTCTTTCAAACAAATCAACTTCATTTATCAATATCCTTTTTTTATAAACAACAAAAGCAGATATTGTGTTTGCCTCTCTACCATTGCAGCAGCAGCAACAACAACAACAACAACAAACCCAGTGTAATCCTACAAGTGGGGTACGGGAGGGTAGAGTGTACCACGACCTTACCCCGGCTAAAGAAAAGATGAAAAAGAAGCAATAGCAATAACAACAATCAGTAAACAACAACACGATAATAGATCAACCGAAGCGAAGGAAACAAGAATAGGAATAAGAATGAGAAACAGAAACCCCAAGTAGTAAAGGAAAACTAAGCGTAAGAAAATACAAGAGCAATATCAACAATACTGATATGTGAAAGAAATACGTTGCATTACCTACTATCCTTCTACCCTAATCCTCGGCCTCCACACCCTTCTATCAAGGGTCATGTCCTCAGTAAGCTGAAGTTGCACCCATGTCTTGCCTAATCACTTCCCCACAATACCTCCTTTGGTCTACCTCACCTCTCCTTATACCCTCTAAAAGTAACCTCTACATCTCCTCACCGGGGAAACTGTGTCCTTCCTCTTCACGTGCCCGAACCACCTTGAACTCACTTCCCGCATTTACCACTCTACCATTCTCTCCCTAAATACCAAAATTGGTTCACCAGCTAGGGTTCGAACTCATGGAATTTATTGATAAGTAATATATTCAACTGATAAATCATTTATCAGTCATATCAGAGTACCTACTTCCTTTCCCTATGTTTAGTTTTGTTCCGCCAATCAAGAAGTTAAATGCCCCACTATACACACCTTCCCTCCATTTTCTGGAATATTATGGAAGTCCACTCAAATCCTTTTTCTTTTATAATGGTATAATGTCTTACGTTAATGATCAGCACCAAGATGGTACTGAAAAGATTACACAAACCGGACTTGTCCAGATTACTAGACAAAAGACTCTAGTAAGTCCAGAAAATGAAACACATCAGTATTCTCCATGAAAAAACAATAACAAGCCAAGGTAAAGACTCACCAAGAAATGTCAACAATAACAAGCCAAGGTAAAGACTCACCCTTATGTCAAGACCTTTAAGTCTCCTCCTCCTTATTCTGCCTCTATCACAGACAAAATATAGTAAACAACTCAGAGCAGAAGCCCAGATGGATTCTTCCAATTCTTCTATCTGTTCATCACAGTGTAAATAGACTTAGAACGAGAATAGCAATTAGCACTTAAGTAGCATCATCGCACAATGCTATTAATTAAAGATATAAAGTTTGAGAACAAGTGAGAAGTAGGAGATGATGCTGGATCAAGGAACCATTGCTTTCAACCTAATAAATCTGAGCATGAGAAGCACAGTTCCATCTACTTACGAGGTACAGGTGTTTATGAGCCCATGATTCCATGTTCATTATATCAGACACATTTGAAAGGAATTTGCAACATACTATATAAACAAAAAGAAAGTACTCCAATATGGAGAAACTTTCTTATTCCAGTTTGCCTCAGTGACTTGTTACGGAAATGAATGGAACATAAGGCCTTTGAGGGGTTGAAACTTAAGTTACACAACTTGGAAGATTACTTTCTGTTAGTGCATTATTTTGGTGGCTGAAACATGCAATCCTGATGTTAGTGGATCTTGCCAATTTTTAGGATAACCAGAGAGGTTGTTCAGTACACCAGATGGGATAAGCTAGAATGGCAATCCCTTCAGATTTTCAGATTGGATGGTAGGGAGGTCATACCGACCAAATTGGATTGCAGTCCAGTGTTTGGCAAACAGGTATAACAGGTAACCGTAAAATCAACTATATCTTCTCATTTCCATGTAAACTCCGAGGTTTAGCTAGTTTGGAAAAACAGAGTAAACTCCCAATATGTCTCCAACTTATTCTTGAAGCAACCATTTTCTCCTCGCCTAGCATTTCGTTTATATTGCATCCTCAACTTATAAGATTTTGCCTTTAACTAGTCCTTCCAGCCATCGTTGGCCATATATATGGTGTTTCATCCATTTTGGGCTCCTACGCTAATACTAATTCTATAACTGCTATCTTGCACATGTGGGGATCCTGAGTGACTATGCATAGATCATCTCCTTTTGTGGTTCACTCTACTGACATCATTCCCACTTTTATTATCCCTTTCCAGTACAGTAATGAAACAAGAACCTGGACATATGAGTACCACCTGATGCTTCACAAAGCTAAACATCGAAAAAAAAATCTGTCCAAAAATGAAAAGGCAAAAAAAGAAAAAGGAACAATAGACAAGCAGAAAATGAAAAGAATAAAAATAGAAGAACAGACAAGCTATTCTTCATTGTTCAACCACAAAGCTGGTGGGCGCCCACTGAACCCCCTTCCCTCTGGGTCACAGCCCTTTCTTAGACATCCTGATCCCTCCTCTCTCTTGACTTCTTTCACTAATCTGCAAATCCGTGACCTCCCAGAGAGGCACTGGCTGTGATTCTTTTGAATAACAGATGATGAGGTAAATTTCTGTGAATCTCTTTTTCATTGTTGTTCCTTATTTACACTTGCTCTTCCTTTTATGTATTTTTCTTCAGAATTGATCTATAAACAATAATCTTTCAACAACTACCCTTGTTAGCATCACATGTCATTATGTCATGCTCGATCCCAGCTTCAATTTGTCCACCAGATGCCAGAAGGACATGGCAAACACCACTGATGAATTCAGGATGCAATGGCAACAAGGTCAGAGCCAAGGAAAAAATTGTACCTTCAGGAATAATTTGGCAACCAATTAAGCAATTCACAAAACCCAAACTAACTCAAAAATCAGGTGTAGGACTAAGCCAGTGAATCAGTACCCCAGCTCAGTATTAAGAACTTTCCAACTAAAGTACAACGGCCTACTCAATAACTGACCAGTTATTCCTCAACATTAAAGGTTAAATCTTGATTCAGCTTAATCAAAGAACTTCTAGCCTAAAACTTTAACCTTTGGAGTGGACGGCAATTCAGAGTTGTGAGCGCTCAAGCTATGTAACAATGCGTGCAAATCTCAATTATCAACATTATATACTAAATTCCTTTTTTTTAGAAGGTGAAATTTTATTAATATGCAGTATCAAGAGAATACTACAGCAAGAAAAAAAACACTAGACTTGGTACATCAGATCTCAATAAAATCTAACAAGTCTAGCACATCCTGAAAATTAAAAACACAATTTCCACTCCTCCAATAGTACAGATTTTGAATGCATCTAAATTTCAGAACTTGAAATTGCTCCTTTTTGCCACCAAAACATCTCCTATTTCTCTCCATCCAAATTGTCCATGCATAGCATAATGGGACATTTATAATAAATTATGATAAAATAGAAGAACAAAAAATAAGATTCCGGGAAATCAAATCTTACAAAAATCTCTCTTTCCACATTGAGGCGCTCGATATAGAGGCAACCAAAAGAAAATAACAGAAGAAAGGGACAAAATCAAATCTAAAACCAACAACTAGTAAAAGAAACGGTCGTTTCTTGTGCAACTCGGTCAAAATAAACATTAAAAATGATGACCGAGAAATTACAAACATACACACACACTCATGTACACACACGCACAGAGAGAGCTTTGACTGTTGGGCACAATTACCTGGACAAGATGAAGAAGGATCTCGTAGAGGATGCCTAAGATCCAACACTCAAACTTATCAATGGCTGAGGAATTTTTAACTTTCTTAAGATAATCTGATTTTTTATTTCCCTCCAGAGAAAGTTGAATTTCATTGTCCAAATAAGTTTCTTTACAATACTCTTCAATTGTCGAAGCATCATCTGTTGTTGGAGGCTCCAATAAATGAGCATGAACTCCAAGATTCAAAATTAAATCAAAGGCCCGAGTCTTTGATTCCAAACGAGAAGAAGTCATCATTTCCTACGGTCAATTTTCACAAAAGTTAGTATACTGCATATCATCTACACAATAGAGCGGCCATCTAGAACAAGGCAGCACCTCAAGCATGGACAGGGCAAGAGGAGCAGCAGTCTCAGAATCCAAAACATACCTACAAAACCACGATTAGAAAAGATTACCCTTGGGAAAAACTACCAAAATGGAACTAAAATCATTTGTCATGGAAATGTGAAGTTAATACACCACTAAACATAAAATGGTACTCTTAGACGTAACTCAGTACCACTGGTCTGCATGTCCCATAAGGTCCATATTAGGCCAATTAAGATCCATATTAGCTCTTCATAGAAAAGATCCATACCACGTCAAATAATTTCTACTTGTCAAGTGTAAGATAAGAAGAAAAAGAAAAGAGAGACATTTGCAGCACTTGCATTATCAAAAAGTTAATACTAAAATTAAACTACTGTTACAAGACAAGTAGGACTGCAAATTTGTCCTAGTCCAAAACCCATGAACATGAATGGCAAGGTATGGAATCATTGAATGCTGTTGGCTACTCAGTCAAGGATCAGATTTCAAAATCAAGAAGCTGGAAGAGTGCATTCAATGTTGATACTCATAACACATAAGCATTTATGATATTGAGCATGCAGTAAAAATTATGCCAATGCTGTACTTTGATGTTTGAGAAGAAAGTGACTTTCTACGACAGAACTGATTCTACTTTGCTGCCGATTTACACTACTAAAGGTAAATCAAATTACCTTTTAGGGGATAATATATAGAAATAAACAAGATTTAAGTTATGGTTGTCACAGTTTATTGTAAAAGTTCTAGATGCAGGGAAAGGAGCACATACATGTCAATTACAAGTTTGACAAGTACGCTGACAGCCACATCCATTGATGGCTTTCCACTGTTGTTACTTAGTTTAGATGAAACAGTCATCAGATAAGTATTTGGAGCAGAAGTCTCAGAGCAGGCTGCAGCAATAACCTCGTACACCTCCATGGGATTCAGTCGCAGAGGCTGTTGTTCACTGAAAACAGTAAAATATTAGGAGTCAAGAGTGACAGAAAGGGAGGAAATTAGGTAGTGGGAGATGGATGAATAACTAGAAGGAGAGCAACAATGAACATATTATTAAAGAAAGTAAACACAATGACCAAACATATTAAAGAAGACCTACAACAAACTGATAAACCATGTTCTTGAAGAGAGAACATTTCTTCAAGTAGAAACAACTTTCAGTATCATATCTATCATCTCTGAAAATAATTTCTACCTGCAGACACACTTTACCTCCTATTATTTAAGAATCTCAATGATTAAATCCCCTGGTTTAGAAATCTTCTACCCTTGTGAGGATTTCAACATCAGCAATTTTCCCATTATTTTAACTTTTCCAGGTGATAGAAAGAGCGGAAAACCCCAAAAAGTAACTACGGATACAATACAAGTACCCTCTGTTTTAGTTTGCTAATTCATAGTGTATTTTGACAAACGAGGACGAAGCACCGATGGCCATGTCAGGTCGATCGACACTGGTCTCGAGATAGACAAAGGATCAATTTAGCAAAGCTAAAGTTTGCACTTGTAAGACAAGGAAGAAGCAACGTGAAATTCGGCAAAATAATGGATATGAAGAGAAAAGACAGGAGGTCATCTATCTTTGTTAATTGCTCATCAGCAGCTGAATAAGGATGCCCACACTTAGACTACTGTACAAATCGTATCTGTAAAGCAGGTAAACAGAGAAGGTATTAGCTAGAAGTACTTTAAATTCATGGAGGGGGGGACAGACCAACTTCCCCAGGAGGAGGGAAATTTAAAAGATTCTAGTAAACCAGCCGTATAAACTAATATGACCCAAGATAGCCAACATGCGCTTTGGTCCAATTGGAGGCTACTTCCGTAATTGGGCAGATACATGTGCAATTTGGCCAACAGTTGAAGACTATATTGTATTTGGTGGCTATACTTGTAATACTTAGCTCCTTAGTTTAGTATAGGGGTATTTTGGTCAAGTTTGTGGTTAGCCAAATACCCACTCTAGTATAAATAGCCCTTAAGGCTTTCATTTTAGGTTAGACATTTGATGATTGATAAGTTCTCTTTTGAGATGCGTAATGGTTGATTCCCATTGTTGATGACTTGTTCAAGATGTGTGGAATCACACTTCCACCTGAAGGTATTCCTGTAGTTTAGGCTCACTTTGTTTTACAATTATTGGGTGATTGATTATATCAATTATTTTGTAACTACTACTTTGTGGGGTCTATTCTCAAATTCTATCATTTATCTTTAATTTATTGTATTCCCCATTTTAATTCGCACCATTTTGGTATCAGAGCTTCGATTAATGTTTGTTTCTACATACACTGTCTAGGATTTGACTTATCAAATCAAAAAAAAAAAAAAAAACCTAAAATTTCCACACAAAAAAATAGAAATCGATATATATGTTCTTTTGTTCTAAATCTAAACTGAATTTATCTATTTCTTCATATCTCCTTGTTGACCTTGGTCTTCTAAACTTGTGAAGCTCAGCTTTGTTTTACTGAAAGTTGAAGGGAATTCTGAGCTAAATGAATTAAAACCAGAAATTCATCTTTGATTTCTGGGATTGGTTGAGTTTGAATCGACTTGAGGGTGTTATTGCCTTGTGGACTGAAATTTGTGTTAGTTGAAAGTGTGCTTCAGTTCAAAAACTGATTTGCTGCTGAAAATCGCTTGAGTTCTGCTGAGTTAGCTGCTGTTTTGAGACCCCTTGTGATGAAATATTCAGTTGGTATTGGCATAGCACCATATTTCTATATTGCTGAATGGAAGAAAACTGTTTTGTCTTTAATATTTTTGCTGCTATAGTTATGCCATTTCAGTCCAGAATTCCTGCACAGTTTTATACCAGAATTTGCACCAGTTAGCTGCAAATTTCTGCAGAGAAGGAACGCAATTTGGGACAGTATTTGACAGCAAATTTCTGAATTGTACATCAGTTCTCTGTGCACTAAGAATTCGAAATTCTGAACAGTGAGCGGTTGAAGTTTGCCGCTGTTTGTGGTAAAGTTGAGGAGTAAATTGATAGCTGAATTCTCCTATTTTTTTGCTGTACTTCTTAACTGCTTGTACTTTTCTATGTGTTCTTTACTGGTTTGGTAGAACTGGTTCATAGCTATTGAGAGTTTTGAAGTTTGGTTAACATCTGTTGTTTGCTTCTGAGTTTTGAGGTAAGATTCTTGAGATTGGACTGGTCTTGAGGTGAATGGAAACTAAGTTTTACACCAGTTTGAGGAAGCTGCTGATTGCTACCAGTTTCTGTTCACTATTGAGATCCTTATAATTTGATTTTGATTGAAATCCTTATAATTTGAGGTTCTGCAGTTTCAGATAAGTTCCTGCACTGTTCACCAGAAATTTCAGGTTGTTTGACTGCAGTTTTGTGCCCAGTTTCTGTCAATTTCTGATCAGAATCTTGCCAGAAAGTTTCACAGCAGTCTTGCAACTAATTTGTTGAGTTTGGACCAAACTGAGTTGGAGAACAAGTGACAATATCCCTGGCAGTTTGAGTGACAGTCTGCACAGTTCAGTTGTATTGATTGGGGGCCCTGCATTGTTTGCCTTCTAGTGGGAACTGATTGAAGATTAGTAGTGAATTCCAATAGGAATTTCATTTGTGTAATACTGCAAAATCTCTTACAACTGTGAGCTGTTGCAGTCGTGAGAACTTCCCAGAATTTCCGGTTGCACGGATTAATTCTCCTTACTTCAGTTTCTGCCTTATCTCTTAACCTTGCTAGAATACAACTTGGTATTTGATCCATACTAGCGATAATCTAGTTTACTTTGAGTGCATATTGTATGTTGTGCTACTTCTTTTGTGCTTTTCTCTTTATTTTGGTTGTGAATTATTTGGCTTCTCTGTTTGCTTTGATTGTGCCTTTCTTTCATGTCAACATAACTTCCACTCAAGGTTTGAAGGTTGATGAAAAGCAAGACGCTTCTAGCTATGCCAAATTGAAACTTGAAGTCAAGAGTTTTTCCAATGACTCAATGGGAACTCTTGAGCCTATTGTACTCCTAATGAAATAAATGAGAGAGAAAAGATAGAGATGAGTAAGGGAAAGAAAAGTGGCAATCCTAGAGAGGAAAAAGGAAAGCATGATTTGCAAAATGAGAGTTGATTGTCACAAGGAGAAAAGGCAAAAATTGAAAAGAAAAATGAAAAGAGAGAGAGAAAACAAGATGAGAT
Organism: Nicotiana tabacum; assembly: GCF_000715075.1. Classification (NCBI taxonomy): domain Eukaryota; kingdom Viridiplantae; phylum Streptophyta; class Magnoliopsida; order Solanales; family Solanaceae; genus Nicotiana; species Nicotiana tabacum. Next base: position 110,165,842 of record NC_134101.1, read on the forward strand.
AAGAGAAAAACAAGTGTGTGAGTGAGAGTATATCTTAATAGCTCCTTCTTCCTTTAGTTGTTTAGATTCTTTTGTAGCTAATTGTGAAGATGAGCCAATTGAGGAGATAGCACGGGAAGAACTTCATGACTTGGGCAATGCAAAAGAAGTTGAAGTTTCTTCTTCAAATAAGCAAGTGAGCTTAAATTTGGAAGACCAAGGTAAAGAGGTTTCTATAGGTGCTTATTAAGGTAAAATGGCTAATCCTAACTCTCTAGTTACTTCAAATGACATTGTTAGTGACTTGATTGTGAGCGATAATTTAACTAGTGATATTCAAGATTCTTTACTTTGTGATGACATGCAAAAGGAAAGTTGTGACCATACACTAGTTGAATATGATTTTGGAGATAAAATTGTTAATTATTGTGAACTTGAAAAGCTTCAAATTACTATTGTGCCATTGGTTGGAAACCATGAATTTGAAGGTGTTTCCTTGAATGCTTGCCATGAAATTAAATTTATTTTTTCTTTAGCTACAAGAAACACTTTTGAGAGTGAAAATTTGATAGAGGATGAATGTCTCTTCATCTCTTGGCTAGTGAGTTTTGTTGTTGGGATTCTTCATCTTGTGAAGTTATGAATTTGTTGTGTAATCGAATTATTGAGGACATGTGTCTTTGTGAAAGTGAATTGATGAGCTTTATCGATCCATCTTTGGATAATTGTTCTAGTTTACAAGTAAGTTAACATCCTTGTGTGTTTGAGAGTGAAATTGAATCCTTCAAGTTTAATATGAATGATTCTCGCTTGTATCTTCTTGATGCATTTGTGAAAGATGAAGTTGAGAAAGGTGCTCTTTGTCTTAAAAATGAAAATCTTTCCACGTTTGATGCATGCGATCTCAATGAAAATGCTACTTTTTGAGCAATCTAACTCCTTTCTTTATTGTGAAGGGTATCAATGCAGAGCTTTCTTGTTCCTTTGAAGAGGAGAGTTGGCTAGGTATTTGGCTAACATCTAAGTTACTCGGACACGGATGCGGGTGTCAAACACGGGTGCATATTTAAAGGTCAGATCCTTCGAGATGTAAATTCTACGATTTGGGGATACGGATCCTAGTACAGATACGGATGTCCTCCTAGTACACGGATACGAGTGTCGGGATCCGGCTAAAAATAATTCAAAAAAAATAAAAATGTATCTAGATTATGAGAAATATTGTGGAACACTTACGGATAGCTTGTAAAGCGTGGATTTCTTTTTTATTCTCAAGTTGTAGATAAGTAAAGGATTGATTTCCTAGATAAGATATGTTATTTTCTTCAAATTTATCCTAGTATTGGTTCTAATTTCAGGAATCAAATTGTATCTCGTCTCGAATTTTTTCGTCCGTCGCGGTCAAAGTACCCAAAATTATTTGACCAGATCCGATACGGATTTCATACCACACCCATATTAGTGTCATGTCGACATGGGTGCGGCTCATAAACTACCGTGTCGGAGCAACTTAGGCTAACATGACCAAATTACTCCTATACTAACCTAAGGAGATAAGTATTATAAGTATAGCCACCAAACACAATGTAGTTTCAATTGTTGGCCAAATTGCAAATGTAGCCGCCCAATTACGAAAGTGGCCTCCAATTGGATCCAATGGCTTATTGGCTATCTTGGGTCGTATCATCTCCTTTATCTTTCATTTCTTGTATTCCGCACTTTAATTCATATCATAAACGAAATAGAATAAATTGGCCACCAAATTTGAAGAATCAATGGTTAGACATAAGAACTCAAGATCATCTACAATTTGAAAAGCGTAAAATTTCTTGATCTCGCATTGAAAAAGTTGCTTATAGAGATAACTAAGCACTTGAATTATTTTAAAGAAAATGCCACACTTTTTTAGTAAGTAACGCCTCAAGATATACCTGTAGTGTCGATACTGGAAAAGCGGCTTTGCACGGGGACGGAAAGTGCTCACCGGAGAATCCTCCCTGATTTATACATATATAAGGAAAGAAGAGTTAGTATTACAAAAATTAGAGCTTCAATGGTTTAGATTCATTATTTTGCATGACTTGAGATTATACTATTGCTCTTTTAGAGGTACATCGTTGAGATAAAGAAGGGTTTTCAACACTTCTGATAATACAGATTACGGAGTCCATTTTTCTATAACTTTAAGTAAAAGCTCCACATGCTTTTGTACCTATATACTATGCAAGATATAATAGCATGTAAAAATAAGCACCAATGCTGAAACAAATAAAAATCAACTTGTACATCAGCTTGCACAAAGCACATCTAGTGCGAAAGAAGACATCGAATTCACTGGACAAAATGAATCCCCTTTCACTTCCATTAAGAATTTGAGATTGTTTTTTATCATGTTACAAAGCATGCTCAAGCAACATTAAGATGCAAAAATTCAAAAAGATATAGAAGAGAAACAGTGCCAGTTAAATTTACCATAGTTGTTGAGGCCCTGGTTTAGAACGTTTTAGAGCTGTTATTGCTCTTAAGTGGGCACGAGCAGACGCAGAATTGGTCACAGTCGTGAGCAGTGAAGGCTGTAAAAGTTGATCTAGATAAGGCATCTCCGTACTGCCAAAGATTTTCCAAGGCTCACCCTTCATTTTAGCTTCCATGTCACCAACAAGAAGAGCTGCTGCACCTACTTCAAGGAAATTATGTGCACTGACATCTTTGGGATTCAAAAGATGGTCACTGAATGTTGAGGTTTCCATAATTAGTAAATGCCACGCTGAGTGAATAGAAATTGCAGACCGCTAGCAAACAAATTAACTACCTTATGGATAGAGATGGTGATGATTGTTGATCTCTGCACCAACGCCACTTGAAAACATCAAAAGCAGTGAATTCATGATCTTCCATTCTATTAATTTCTTCAGCAATTGGTGACTCTGAAGTTGAAACAGTAGACACATCTTTATTCTCCAATAATTCTTTACCATTTGCAGGGCTAAGTTGTGAGTTGAAGGATTTGCTCAATAAAGATGAAAGTGTGGGAAGTGCTTGTCTTGACGCAGATGGTGCTCCAGCAAAAGCCGCTGGTTGAAATGACCGTTTTGGGATATATTGCGCAACTAGAGAACGAACATAATTTAAGGACTTCACAAGTGCTCCTGATGCATAACTTGAAACAGGTAAAGGTGATACAGTAGTTGATGTTGTAGATGCACCACTTTGTTGACTTAAAGAACGTGACCATGGAGCCAATTTTCGGTTGGGACCCATATCACATTCAGAAATGATGCTTACACAAAATCGGTCGATCTGTACCAATGTTTCCTCGCTGGGTTTATATCTGTAACAAACATAAACCAGAGTTGTAATGGTGAGAGATTTATGGTTTTTCATGGTAAGAGAAGTAAATGACCATAGTATTCAGCTGAAATTAGGATATTATAAGCACGGTAAACATGAAATTTGAGAAGGTCACTTGAATTGGCCAAACTAATGTTTTGTGAGAGGGGAAAAGTCAGGATTGATTATGAGAGGAGACAATGTAACTACATCATCAGCGGGCTATAACTACTCTTCCTTGGATCTGATTCAGCCAATTTCCTATACTGTAATCGCTTTAATTATCAGTGGGCTATATTGTAATCAGTTCCATAGGTCGCTCATTGTTTATCAATTCAAGTTTAATTAAAGTGATTACAATATACGAAATTGGCTGAATCAGATCCAAGGAAGAGTAGTTATAGCCCGCTGATGATGTAATTACATTGTCTCCTCTCATATTTCGAATCAGAAATTTGTTGCAACCAAATTTACGCTTCACACTGATGAGTAAATGTAATGTAGGTTATAGTAAGTTTATCGCTCCAAGGACTGAAACTATAGCATGACTTTTATAATGAATTCGTTTGTCATAGTTAATTCTTATAACCAGCAATCATTTCTTCATGTTATCTTTCCACTCTGTCAAATTCCCACATAGATGAATGATCATCAAAATGATCTTTTTCAGAAACTTTACTTCCATTTATATTTCTGTAATTCAAAACCCTTTACAACTGGTTGACAACTGGAAGTTTGAAGCATCTATTTCCTGATTTATATGTCTAAACCAACAGGGAGTAAGGAGGTATGGGGTACTCGGGATGGAATATAACTTTCAAAAGGCTGCTACAGGATTGGAAATGCCCGGAATAACAGAATTCTACATTACCTCAAATCAATTGAGAGGATTACAAGAAGGAGAAGATACTCTTACATGGAGGAAACATAGCAGTGAGATTTACACAATTAGCACAGCATACAAGGACCGGAATCAGGAGTGATCTCAAATCAACTTATGGTCATGGAAACATATTTGGAAAGTGATACCCCCTCTGTTAGGAGGGCGTGGAGGTCGAGGATTAGTGTAGAAGGTTAGTGGGTAGTTTCTTAGTTTCTCACTGATAGTCTTAGAAGCACACATGTCCCTTTTTATTCTTAGATTTGTATTGCGTTATGTGGTTTTGTTCGCCTCAAGTATTGTATTCCATGTTGCTGTTATTTGGTACTACTTATCCTTCATCTCCCTCTTTTTCTTCTCTCTTCCTTTCTTGCTTTTTCTTCTTCCTCCTCTTCTTCCTCTTTTTCTTCTTCTTCTTCTCACCCTTTCCGAGCCGATGGTCTATTAGAAACAGCCTCTCTACCTGCATTAGGTAGGGGTAAGGTCTGCGTCCCTCCCCAGACTCCACGTGTTGGGAACATACTAGGTTTGTTGTTGTTGATACTCTCTCTATTCCAGTTTATGTGAACATATTTCCTTTTTGGTCCGTTCCAAAAAAAAAGACCCATTTCTAAATTTGGAAACAATTTAACTTAAACTACCAATTCTACCCACAACGAGAAACTTTTATAACCACACAAATACTCTGACATGTTTAACACCACAAGTTTCAAAAGAATTATAGTCATATAAATATTCTTACTTGTTTAGGACCACAAATTTCAAATGTTTTTTTTTTCCTTTAACTCTGTGCCTAGTCAAACAGGTTCACATAAATTGAAACGTAGGGAGTACCATACAAAGTGGCATGTCTCACTTGGCTAGTGGCTAATGAAGCAGTGCTCACTCGGAAAAATCTAAGGAGAAGGGGAATGCCAATTTGCTTGAGATGTTATGTGTGGACAAGATGAAGAGACAATAAGCCATCTGTTTCTACATTGTAGTGTGACTAGTCAGTTGTGGGAATTGTTTATCAATCTCAAGGGTATTAGATGGACAATGCCAGGAAGAACTTCTGAACTTTTGTCTAGTTGGAATACAGGGGAAAGCTCTACTTCTACAAAGAACAAATGGAAAATTGTCCCGACAGGTATTTGGTGGACTATTTGGGGAAAAAATAGGAATTCAAGGTGTTTTGAAGATACAAATAGCTCTACAGATTGTGAGAAGGCACGGAAGAAAATATGATATATTGATAGTGTGGTCAATACAATACAAGAGGTCCTTATTTATAGCTATACTATACAAGGACATACTACTCCTATTCCAATGTGGGACAAGACTACATTATGTACATATCTAACACTCCCCTCAAGCCGGTGCATACACATCATATGTACCGAGCTTGTTACACATGTAACTAATACGAGAACCAGTAAGAGACTTAGTGAAAATATGTGCTAGTTGATCATTTGACTTTACAAACTTTGTAACAACATCTCCTGAAAGTATTTTTTCTCTGACAAAGTGACAGTCGATCTCAATGTGTTTAGTCCTCTCATGGAACACCGGATTTGACGCAATATGAAGAGCAGCTTGATTATCACACACTAGTTCCATCCTGCTGATTTCTCCGAACTTTAACTCCTTGAGCAACTGCTTGACCCAAACTAACTCACACGTTGCCATGGCCCGATATTCCGCTTCGGCGCTAGATCGAGCAACTACATTTTGTTTCTTGCTCTTCCACGAGACCAAATTACCTCCTACTAGAACACAATATCCAGATGTAGATCGTCTATCAAAAGGTGATCCTGCCCAATCAGCATCTGTGTATCCAACAATCTGCTCGTGGCCTCGATTCTCGAATAGTAATTATTTGCCTGGAGCTGACTTTATATACCGAAGAATGCGAACAACTGCATCCCGGTGACTATCACATGGAGAATCCATAAACTGACTTACAACACTCACCGGAAAAGAAATGTGAGGTCTAGTCACTGTGAGGTAATTCAATTTGCCAACCAAGCTCCTATATCTCGTAGGGTCTCTAAGAGGCTCCCCTGTCCAGGCAGAAGCTTAGCATTCGGATCCATATGAGAGTCAATAGGTCTGCAACCCATCATTCCAGTCTCCTCAAGAATGTCTAAGGCATACTTCCGCTGTGAAATAACAATGCCTGAGCTAGACTGAGCGACCTCAATACCTAGAAAATACTTCAGTCTGCCCAGATCCTTAGTTTGGAAGTGCTGAAAGAGATGTTGCTTCAGATTAGTAATACCATCCTGATCGTTGCTAGTAATAACAATATCATCAACATAAACCACCAGATAAATACACAGATTCGGAGCAGAATGCTGATAAAACACAGAGTGATCAGCCTCACTACGAGTCATGGCGAACTCCTGAATAATTGTGCTGAACTTACCAAACCAGGCTCGAGGGGACTGTTTCAAACCATATAGTGACCTGCGCAATCTGCATACACAACCACTAAACTCCCCGTGAGCAACAAAACCAGGTGGTTGCTCCATATAAACTTCCTCGTCAAGATCACAGTGGAGAAAAGCATTCTTAATGTCTAACTGATAAAGAGGCCAATGACATACAGCAGTCATGGACAAAAAAAGACGAACAGATGCTACTTTAGTCACGGGAGAGAAAGTATCACTATAATCAAGCCCAAAAATCTGAGTATATCCTTTTGCAACAAGACGAGCCTTAAGCCGATCAACCTGGCCATTCGGGCCGACTTTGACTGCATAAACCCAATGACAACCAACGGTAGACTTACCTACAGGAAGAGGAACAACTTCCCAAGTGCCACTCGCATGTAAAGTAGACATCTCGTCAATCATAGCATGTCGGCATCCAGGATGAGATAGTGCCTCACCTGTAGACTTAGGAATAGAAACAGTGGACAAAGAAGATATAAAAGCATAATGAGGTGACGACAGACGATGATAACTTAGACCAACATAGTGGGGATTAGGATTAAGTGTGGACCGTACACCTTTGCGGAGTGCAATTGGTTGACTAAGAGGAAACAAGTCCGCAGTAGGTGCAGAATCTGATACAGGATGTGAATCACCTGGGCATGATGCTGGATGTGGACGGCGATGATAAGTCAAGAGTGGCGGAGCTACAGAAGGTTGAACTGGATTATGTGGAGGAATTGGACCTATAGGTGGTGGAACTGGAGCTATAGATGGTGGAACGGGAGCTATAGGTGGTGGAGCTGGAGATGTAGAGGAAGATGGATGGGAGATAGTGACTGAATCTCCAAAAGAAGAGACTAGTAGTACCTCAGAAATATCCAAGTGATTACCTGGACCTGTGAAGTATGATTGGGTTTCAAAGAAGGTAACATCGGCGGACATAAGGTACCGCTGGAGGTCAGGAGAATAGCATCGATACCCCTTTTGCATTCTCGAGAAACCAAGACATACGCACTTAAGAGCACAGGGAGCTAACTTATCTGTTCCTGGAGTAAGGTTATGGACAAAACAAGTGCTTCCAAAGACACGGGGTGGAAGAGAGAACAAAGGTAAGTGGGGAAATATAACAGAGAATAGAACTTGGTTCTGGATAGCTGAAGATGGCATACGATTAATAAGATAGCAAGATGTAAGAACTGCATCCCCCAAAAACGCAACGAAGCATGAGACTGTATGAGTAGAGTACGAGCAATTTCAATAAGATGTCTATTCTTTCTTTCAGTTACCCCATTTTGTTGAGATGTTTACGGGCAAGATGTTTGATGAATAATCCCATGAGATTTCATAAACTGCTGAAATGGGAAAGACAAATACTCTCGGGCATTATCACTACGAAATGTGCGAATAGGAACCCCAAATTGATTTTGAATTTCAGCGTGAAAGGTCTGGAAAATAGAAAACAACTCAGATCGATTTTTTATCAAAAATATCCAGGTGCACCTAGAATAGTCATCAATGAAACTAACAAAGTAGCGGAATCCTAAGGTAGAACTGACCCGACTAGGACCCCAAACATCTGAATGGACTAAAGTATAAGGTGACTCTGCTCGATTATCAATACGTCGAGGAAAATGAGAGCGAGTATACTTACCAAGCTGACAAGACTCACACTCTAGAGCTGACAAGTGAGATAAACCAGGTACCATTTTCTGAAGTTTTGACAAACTAGGATGTGCCAACCGTTTATGTAATAAATCTGGTGAGTTGTTGAAGGAAGACAAGATGTGAGTCTATGTGATTTAGCAAGGATAAGGTAATAAAGTCCATTTGATTCACGCTCGGTACCAATGATCCGCCCTGTACTGCGTTCCTGTATAAAAACATGGTCATCAAGAAATAAAACGGCACATTTAAGTGATTTGGCTAGACGACTAACAGCTATGAGATTAAAAAGACTATTAGGGACATAAAGAACTGAATCTAAAGGTAAGGAAGGAATTGGGCTTGCTTGACCTATTGCAGTTGTCATGGTTTGAGACCCATTAGCCATTGTGACTCTTGGAAGAGATTGAGAATACGAAATAGTAGTGAAAAGAGATTTGTTACCAGAAATATGATCTGATGCACCTGAATCAATGACCCAAGACTCAGAGGATGAAGATTGAGAGACACAAGTCACGTTATTACATGTTTGAACAACGGAAGCTATCTCTGAAAATGTCTGCTTACCTGCTTTGTAATGAAGAAACTCAAAATAATCCACTAAAGAAACCATCCGACTATTCGAAGTATCGGTTCCCATGTCGCTACAATTAATAGTAGTAGGGTTAACTTGAAATAGTGAAAATTAGTAACTCCTTTGGGAAAACTGAAGAAATCGCTGAGAAAACACTGTTTACAGCAGGAAAACAGAACACTGTTCTGCACCGGAAAACATTGTTCACTCCAGAAATACCGTAGCTTTCGGAATATTACTGTAGCAGCCGGAAAAAATTCAAAGTGGTCGGAATGAAATAAAAACAGCAAGGGTAAGATCAGAATTACCAGACGACCCAACTGTTCTGAAGAAACTTCTTCAAAAAATTGTCGGAAGTCCACTTCTGAAATCACTGTTCACGCCGGGAAAAAAAAGTGGTCGGAATTTGGTGTAACCTGGATGGGTAGGCTCGGAATTGCAAGGGGAACAATCTGTCCTGAAGAATCGTCGCCAAAAAATGGCCGCAAGGTGGCCCACGCGACGACAGAACTTCGCCGGAAAATTTTCTTCCGACCGCTACACTACCGCCGGAGATTTTCACTGGGGTTTGGTCGCCGGACAGTGACTACTCTTGTGGTAGTGTTGGATTTTGCACAACATTAACCGAGACAAAGCAGACGCAAAACAACTTTGAAAAGTCACCGGAAAAAAAGGGTTCCGGTGACTGATTTCACTTCCCCTAATTGTTGGAATTTATGCACAGCGATAAATCTCTCACAATAGCTCTGATACCCTGTGAGAAGGCACGGAAGAAAATATGATATATTGATATTGTGTGTTCAATACAATACAAGAGGTCCTTATTTATAGCTATACTATACAAGGACATACTACTCTTATTCCAATGTGGGACAAGACTACATTATGTACGTATCTAACAAAAATCAAGATGAATTATACAATAACATACCCAGTGAAATCCCACAAGTGGGTTTGGGGAGGTTAGTGCGTACGCAGACCTTAGTCCTACCTTGTGTAGGTAGAAAGGTTGTTTCCGATACACCCTCGACTCAAGGCAAGCATAGTCACAGCAGTTTAGAGAAAGAAATACAATCTTGAAGAAGTCAATGGAAAAGAAGTTGTAACAACAGCAAAGTAATTATAAAACCAAAAGGAAGCTTGTATGTTCTTCCCTACAAGAATTGAAACTAGAACTTGGTAATTTATGAAGAGTTTGTTTGTTTACAAAGTGCTCTCTTAACCTAAAATAATTTATTTGCTTTTTGTATGTTCTCTTTTGACCTGTAACAGTAGTTTTTTTTTAAAAGATTCTTTTGATACAAAAAACTTAATAGCTCAACTCCATTGGAATTACTTTTTAACAGTTTGTGAGTGAATGCTGGATCAACTTATTCATTCTACTAATACTGCAATAAATTCTAATAAAAAATTGTCTTTAAAGCAATATCATGTTCATGCAAATTGAGTATGATGAATTCAAAGGTGGGAACAGAAAGCTGTCACAAAATACTGATAAAAAAAAGAAAGCTGTTATAAAATGTATAATGATGACAATCTCAATAAGCTAAATGCCAGTGGTCCAGTGAGATATGAACCTTGGATTTTCAATGGGAAAGAAAGAAACATAAGTTACAGGACAAAACTACCTTAAGAGATACCGTTTCAACAGCGCCACACATTTTGCTACAACTGCTGGGCTGATTCAAAATTAAAAAGGGAAAAAAAGGACATAAGTTGGACAGAGTACAAAGTAATAGTAATAGGAAATGTGAACATCCAATAGGCAATAAAGCAGAAAAAATTATCAAGAGGGGAGAAATGTAGTTTCAGAAGTATAATGCCTACAGAACAGTTCAAAATTACAGAAGAAAATTGCTGCTACAATAAACTATTAATGATCTTTTTCTTCCGAGCTTCAGCTGTAACAAAATTTCTTCACACTAAAAGAGCAAAGGAGAGCATCAGCAAACTGCCATGATATTTAAGTTTAGCGTGAACTAGGATCCAGCAGATACTTTTTGCAGTAAGCTACAAATACTAATGATTCTCATGTATATACATACAGAAAGCAATAACATAAACAATACATTTCTTACTGATTGATTATTTTTCTTATTTTCCTTCTTCACAGAAAAATATCGTATAATTATGGGTATGTTATAAGCTTTTTACCTATATTTTAAGTTTATGGTAGTAATCTTTTTTGCAGAAAAAGGTTTTCCTTGTTCGCCTATGTAGAGCTTTTATCAAAAAAATTATCTTTCTTTACATCTAAGAGAAAAACATCTAGCAACTTCCATAGTGAATTACTTTATGACCAGAGATGTTGCACTTCTTACGAACTTTTTAGTTTGTGATTAAGCAAATAAATACGCAATGACTCCTTGATTGTGAAGTACTTTCACATAATAGATGTATCAAGAAGGTTAGATTTCACATACAAAAAGAGGAATAACATCCAATTATCCAATATCCTATCAAGCTATCTTGCAAGCACCAAATTTGAGTTAGTGGGCCTTACAGGTTTACATCAAGGTTTGGGATGGGAGATGCTTCCCATCAACTGGGCTGCTAACTTTCCTAACTAAAACATTTATGAATTACTGTGTTCTACCGTGTTAGGAAGAAAGTCTTGTTCCTTGACAAATACAAAAATATTCCTAGTACAGAAATCAAAGCACGTGCATACTTTACCCTGCATCTCATGAAGGGCATATTGGAAAAAATATAAAATTATACCAATATACAGAATTAACTACAGAAAAAAGAGACTAACAAAAAAAAATTATATTAACACAATATAGTCTCGAATGGAGAAATAACACTATAAAACTTAGCCTCCACTTCAATATACATTAAATACCTTTCGTCCACTATTTTTCCTTACTACTTTAGCTTTTAGATCCTATGCCGTACCATTTAAAATTTTATCACTTTTAATAATTATCTTTCCACGTCCGTAGGCTTCTAGATAGTTTTTTCCTAGGAAGTGGACTTTTTAAATAGTAGTCTTAAATATTTTTAGATAACATCAAATACCTCACCTTTTGAAGAGGCGATTTTCTTTAGTCCTTCAGAAGTTAGGAAGATAATGGTAATGAACCTGATCATATTCATACCAATTTGGGTATATTTGGTTGTATGCTTCAGGAGTATGATGTTCATCCGTGGTAACTCAAAATATTGACTTGGATTAAAAACCAAACACTAAAGGAAGTAGTTCTTATTATATTAGGTTAAATTCCTCTAAATTGATGGTGATCAACTTTCACAACTTGTTTGTGACCTCCATCTTTTAAAAACTAAAGACTGCTATGGAAAAAGAATTGGAAATTAGTATGACACCAAAAACATACTGTCTCAGTCAATACTATTGTGTTAACTAAGTTTCATAAGCCATGTAGGTTGTAAATCAGGCAGTAATAGAAAAGCGTAGTAATTTCAACGGTAATGAAACTGCTCATATTCCATACCGATTTGGGTATATTTGGTTGTATGTTCAGGTTTACGATGTTCATCCGTGGTAACTCAAAACTTGGATTAAAAATCAAACACTAAAGGAAGTAGTTATTAGATTAGGCCAAATACCTCTAAATTGATGGTGATCAACTTTGACAACTTGTTTGTGACCTTCATCTTTTAAAAACTAAAAACTTCTACGGAAAAAGAATTGGAAATTAGTATGACACCAAAAACATATTGTGCTAGATCAATGTTACTGTGTTTTAAGATTCATAAGCCATGTAGGTTGTAAATCAGGTAGTAATAGAAAATCGTAGTAATTTTGAACTAAACAATATAGTGCAATGATGCTTATCAAAAATGAACAAAATAAAATACAGGGTGACGCAGTTCGATTGAAGAATATCACCATTTCACACTCAGAATTAAGATACTATCAAAATCCAGTCCAGAAAGGGTAGATACTCCAAAATACTTTTTACTGGGATTGCTTTTCAAGGCTTTGGATCAAATTGCAAAAGCTACTAATGGAAATGCATTTAAATTCTTAACATAATATGCTTTTTAGGCGCGCCACGAGAGGGTAATGTTTCTCTTTTTCTTCCTGCAAGAGAGGACATCAGGCATGCATTTAGTGGTTTGTTAGTTTCCTGCTAACTAAAAATAGTAACGAACAATGATATTTAGGCGCACGCATCAACTTATGAGCTTGTGTTATTTCATTTTTTGTTTATGGGAATTTGCCTATAATATTGCATTAACTTAGCCTATAAAAAGTCCTACTTTTCCCTTACAAAAATTTGACATCATTGTCCCAAAGTGCCAATCAAAGTTGCATGGTACATGTTGCATTCCTTACATATTTCTCATGAGAAAGGATTTGTACTGATTTAACTTCATCTCAACAAGTGCTCATATACATTCTACCATACTAGAAGATAAGACATAAAAAGAAACACTCATCAGAAACCTCTTATAATCAGTTCTAAATCTACATGAAAAGAATAAGATAATCCTTGTCCCTTGATAACTTTATAATCAAAAGAATGGCAATTAGCTCAAATTTGAAATTCAGCACAGAAAAAATTCAGCATAGTTATGGCAGCATAAGACTGATACAGAAGTATACTCCTTTGAACTACATAGGCATGTTAGTGTACCATTGCATCTATCAACAAAATATTGTATACCTGCGTTCGCGCTCTGCTATTGTATGATCCAAAATAACAACATAAGCCAAGTCAGTGGTTGGATATGCTGCCAGATATTCCTGTAAAAAGATAAGCTCATATAATGAATGCAATTTCTCATCCGATTTTGTAATTTTAGAAACATCAAGTGCTGGTCCATAGGATTTCAATGAATCCATACTACATGATTACCATAATATAGAAGGACATATGCCAAACAGTGTGCATCTTTACCAATGCAATTATGCTAAAAGAGCTAGTACACCATAATCCAGTAACCACTTAAGTTTCACTTTAAATGACTCCTATTAAGAAGAAAAAAATCCCCTGCTAAGACAAGTTATTTACTTTTCTTGTTAAGATTTGGGGCAAGAAAAACAGCATATGTGATCATTCAACTATTATTCATTCCACCATTAATATTCATAACGTGATAGTTCACTTGTAAAAATGTAGCACTTACCTTTTAACTAGTTCGAGTCCCATTAATTCAGTTACTAAATAAAAGCACAACTATGGAAACATAAATAGCATGTCAGGAATTGGATGCGACAACATATAAGAAGGGATTATCCTCAAAATTCCGACACGAAAAAACTTTGACCATATAGGCTTATAGAATGCCCAAATATGATAGCTTCTAAGTTTTAGGGTAACTGCAAAGTCTTCAATTGAGTATGAAATAAAATAGATGCATTTCAACTTAGAAACTGTTTTGATATTTGCCGTCATGGCAAGAGTCTCTATATCAGTCTGAACACACAGATTGTATGTCATGATAAGATTATCTTCATGTATTTGTTAATCCAATAAGTTGGGAACGGTTCTTTTTGCTTACAGAATTATTAGTCAAATTGGCGAAATTAGTTAAAGCTTTTCAAAATAAAGCTAGCATCCAAACCTCACACTTGCTCCTTTGATCTTTTGCAGCTTATAAGTTTTGGTGTTTGTTTGTCTCCTTTTCCAATACCCAGAAAGACTGCAGCTGAATCCCCTATCTTAAGACATACTAACTAAATGACTATATTACACTTAACAACATCATAAATCCAAAAGTCCTAGACATTCCGCACCCAATTTCCTAGATTAAGACGCAACTACTCATTACATCAGCAAACGTAAAAGGGAAACTCGAGCTTTAAATAAAAATGCAGGTATAAAATATCAAAAAGTAGAAATCAAAACTAGTGTAGTAAACCCTAGATTCAATAGTGTAAAAAGAGGATCGAAAGTCTGACCCGAAGCGTTCGAGAAGCTTCGGAGGCAGTGGCGGAGGGGGTCCCATGGTGAGCAGGAGAAGAAGAAGAGAGACAATCAGCGACAGCTCTGCGAAGTGGCTCAGGTGGCTTCTTAAGCGAAGAAGATCTCAATCTAGAAGCTCCTCCGCCTCCCAAAGGCAACCTGGAGCTGGCTGGGCTCCGAGATGGACTGTAGATCGCCGACATCGATTGCTATGTGATGGAGATGTTTCGAGGTGGATGCTATAGATACACGGGATAAATGTCGTATTCAACTAAGCTAACTCTGAATTTGTCCTTGCTCCATTTGAAAAAGAGTTTGTAATCTGTGTCTGTGTGTGTCTGTGTGTGTGTGTGAGAGAGAGAGAGAGAGGGGGGGGGTGAGATGTGGAATGGGCAAAGTGCAAGAGTATTATTAGCTGTATGTCTTGCGGTATGAATGTAATTAGAGCGTAGTTTCATTATTAGCTGGCAGTCGCTAAGTTAAATGCGGGCACTTTCAACTTGCTGCCAGGGTTTTTCCCCCATAATTCCTCTTCCTCTTTTTGTATTTTCTTTTTCTTTCCTTTCTTTATTTTTTATTCTCGTCATGGATCACGGTTACATTTATTGTCAGTTTAAATGTAATGATCCAAATCTGGATTTAGGTCAAGTCACTGCTCAACCAAACTAACTCATACTAAAATCATAGAAATAGACAAGATGGGATCTATTTATACTATATTAAAAACACGAAGGTCATTAGCGAAATGTAGTTCGTCTTTTTTACCCTTTTAAAACAGAGTTCACACTAGACAAAATAGTCATATAATTATTTCGTTAATATCTGAATATTCATTAATTTATTTTCCTAATATATAGAAATAGTCATTTAATTTTTTCCTAATCATAAATTCTTTCCTTTTCGAATTGTATAGGCAAAACTTCTATAAAAGAGCTATTATTCCAAGTCTCGATTTCCATATTCTCTTTTTCTGAATACAAACAATTTATATTTATTCATGCTCGGATTTTTTGACTTTTTAATTATGATAATTACTTTTTGAGTTGTGTTTAACTCTCTGATATTTGACCAACTAAGAACATAAACTATGCTAGCATGCATACTACCTCTTGTTTTAGGAGTATTATTTGTTAGTTCTGATCCGATGACATTTTTTCTTTATTAATTAGTAGGAATAGTTGTTATCAACCATTGTTGCACGCAGATGTTGTGGTTGTTAATAAGCATGAATATCAGTTAAAAAGAATATGCATTTCATCGCGAAGAAAAAGGAAAACGAAAAGGCCATTATTACGTTTCTTATTATTTCTTGGTAGTTTGTTTATGTTGACCAACTTAAAATCTTCTTTTGCTTAAAGTCTTGCAATACTCTATTTAGACAGATTTATTGTAGACAACATAGTGTAATATATATAGAAACCGTGATATGATAATTAACTAGCCTTAGAATCTGCAATTGTAACCACGTTAGTAATTTTGTGAAGAAAAGATTTGATAATGTGCTAAAATCAAGCAATGACTAGCCCTGGCAAAATACACATAGATAGTACAAGTAAAAGTCATTTCTACATTATTATTGAATACACAGAGCTGCCATAATTTCTTTTTGACAATAATTCGGGTTTTATATAAAGATAGTTTTTATTTGCTCTTTATCTTAAAATCTTCTACACCAACTTCTCCATTATTTTCCCTTAACATATCTTTTTCAATTTCATGTTTTGGACTCGAAGGATTTCAAATGTGAGATAATTTGTCTGGGTGATTCAATAAAAATAATTAGTTAGAAATTTGATGTATGTCTTATTAGTTCCCTATTATTTTTTCTACGCTTAATAAGTAACAATACTAATTTTTTCCAGATTTTAAAAAATTTACCGACATTTAAGTTTTTTCCTAATATTAAGGAGTTTAAATCAATCAAGAATTTATGTATAGATACTTCTTCCTTATTTTATTTGTATTATGCATCTACACTATAATGCTTTTCTTATTGCATTCGTAAACTTAAGTCCTATTTCATATTTAACTCTTGTTTCATGAGTTGCAAAGCCTAAAAAAATGAGGAGAGAATAAATAGGAATGAATTTGATTTGAACCACTACTTATCAAATTAGGTAAAAATTCCTAATATGAACCATTACTATATATATAATCTATTGAGAATTTACCACTTCATTGATATAAGCCAATAAACACATAAAATTACACCAACTTAAATATATGAACTTACGCAAGTTACTTTACATATATAAGACGACTTGAAATGATAGAATAATCATTAAATTATACTTAATTCTTATATGATTAATAAAGAAACATAAATAAACATTGCAGTTATGTATGTAATAAAGGAGTCCTAAAATAAGAGCACACTCATGTACAAATTTAAAATAGGAAAATACCACCTATATATTGGAATACACCAAACAATTACTATATTAGTAAACTTATACTTTGTTTTAACTTTTCTTTTATGATAACTCAATCAAAATTTTCAGTTTAAAATTTATGTTATTCTTTTAAAATTTAATATTCATTAATACGAGGTTCACGGCAACGCGCGTACCCTAAAGACTAGTACTATATTAAAAGCACGAAACCCCTATCAAAATGTTATTCATCTTTTTTACTCTCATAAGTAAATTTTATGCCAGATAAAATTGTAATTACAAACACTAATAAACAAAATTTCAAAGAAAAATAAAAAAGTGCCGTTTTATTACCTTTTTTTTTTTGTTGAGTGCAACTTTTCTTTATTAAAGTTTAAGATTCTGCAACTAATTAGGATTCGTTATAGGTTTAGAATTTGTTGGCAATTAGATTTTATTGACGTGTCTTTTATTTATTTAGGTTTCGCTTCTTTTCTATGTTTAGATTTAAGATCCAGTAATTTTTTTTAGGGGGAGAGACCAGTTTTATAGGGTCATTGACGTTGTTGAAGAAGCCAACATGACACATTCTTTTCATAAACTCTTGAGCCAAGGTGTGTAAAGGTAAATTTACTTGTAATTTAAGGTAAATTTTCTAACTTTTAGTCTGTTTTTGGATTTATGTAATAATAGACCTCCGTATTGATAAACAATGTTTCATATAAATTGTCAATTCAAAAGTGATTATTCAGAAAATAGGTTTGGTATTTTAACTCATACCAATTAAAGCTCTTATTAATTCAAGATTACTTTTGCCTATATTTTATAAGTATACCTACTAATAGCTATGCCTGCTCAAGTTTTTCATATATATTAAGTAAGATAAAACAAATTCGTTTAACCCAATTCAAGTACAGTTAGTACAAAAAAGGTGATCGATATAAGAAAAATTGCTTTTTCCCTTTCGGTATTAGAACAATTTTAGAACATGGCACGATTGCAGATTTCCGAGGACATGACCTGTCACGACCCAATTCCCGAACCCGGTCGTGATGGCGCCTCTCGTGAAGACAAGACCAGCCATACCAAAACGGGACACCTCTTTAAGCAGTTAATTATCATAAACAGTAATAAACATAATATAATATCCATAGGTTGCGAAAACTTTAACGATAACAACAGTGGAAACCATCACGACACAACCCAAACCAGGGTGTCACAAGTCATGAGCTACTACATAATCTGCTATAGGTCTACAAAGTACGGAATCCGATACAAAAGTCTGAAGAAAACATAAATGATAGAGGATAGGAGAGACAAGGGGCTGCGGACGTCAACAGTTACCTCGTAACTCCAAATCACTGCCTAGCCTGGAAAGAATCAGCGCTCAGGTGCGGACTCTGCTATGCCTAAATCTGCACACACGGTGCAGGGAGTAATGTGAGTACTCCGACTCAGTGAGTAATAATTATAAATAATGGCTGAAAGTATGAAAACACGTAAAGGCACAAGGCAATTCCATATCAAGCAGTAAAATCACTTAAAGCAATAAATCAGTGAAAAAATCAAATGATATTCCTTTTTAAAACAAGTAAAACAGGTAATTTAACAGGTAAATAACAAGTAGAAATCCGCCCCTCGGGCACAGTATCAATCGCTCAGAACAGTATCAGCCCCTCGGGCTCAGTATCAATCACTCAGAACAGTATCAGCCCCTCGGGCTCACTCTCAGATCATAATAGGTACCCGCGCTCACTGTGGGTGTGCAGACTCCGGAGGGGCCCCTTACGGCCCAAGCGCTATATCAAGCCACCTCGTGGCATCATCACTTGGCATCATCACTCAGCATATCCTCACATCACTCAAGCCACCGCATGGCATAAATAGTATCTCAGGCCCTCGGCCTCATATCACTCAGCATATCCTCACATATGGCCCTCGGCCTCACTCAGTCCAGAAATCATCATAAGCCCCTTGGGCATTAGTAAAACAGTAGTTCTCAGCCCAAAACATGATGTAGAAATATCATTTAAGTTTCAAATCTGAGTAAAAGTGGCTGAGTTTGTAAAACAGTAGATATCAACAGGACTGAGTTCAAATAATAAGTCAAGCAGTGAGGAAACAGTGATAAAAATTCCCGAAGGGTTCAAATAGTTGGCACGAAGCCCAAATATGGCAATCAGCCCAAATCATGATGATAACAAATGAATTTCAGTCAAATACGCGGTAAAATCATCAATCGAGACGGACCAAGTCACAATCCCCAGTAGTAAAAGACCCCACGCTCATCATCCAATGCGTATCTTGCCTCAATATAGCACTACGATGTACAATATGGGGTTTCAAACCCTCAGGACATCATTTACAACCATTACTCACCTCGAACTGGCTAATTCTCTAGCTCGCGGCGCCTTTGCCCCTCGAATTGGCCTCCACGCACTCGAATCTATCTAAAATCAGAACGAATACGTCACAATATGCTAAGGGAACAAAGCCCAAGCGAAAACATTCGAAAATATCAAAAAACCCGAAATTAGCAAAACCCGAGCCCTGGGCCCACGTCTTGAAATCGGGTAAAATTTACGTTTTCAGAATCCTCATACCCTCACGAGTCTAACCATATCAAAATTATCCAATTCCGATATCATTTGGTCCTTCAAATCATCATTTTATATTTTTGAAAGGTTTCACAATTTTTTTCCCAAATTCCATCCCAAATCACGAATTAAATGATGAATTCAGTAATAAATTCATGTATTATAGCCAAATCTGAGTTAAAATCACTTACCCCGATGAATTTCTTGAAAAACCTTCGAAAAATCGCCAAAATCCGAGCTCTCTAGGTCAAAATATTAAATAAAACCCAAAACCTCGTATTTATAGGGTACCCCTCAGATTTCAGCCTCCGCGGGCCGCACAAAAATGACCGCAAGCCGCACAAGCCAGTGCGGTCTGCGCAAAAACAACCGCGGTCGCACAAGCCTTCCTCTGCAGTGACAGACTTTTGTATTTTGGTCATAACTTTCGCTACATATGTCCAAATTGTGATATCTTTACATTTATGGAAACTAGACATGAAGGGTTACAACTTTCGTTTTTGAATCACCTCAAAATTCCTTGTAGATCAAAAGATATGTGCTTCCGAAGTTGGACCAGTGGGAAGGTTCTTCACCGCGACCGCGACCCCTTTTGTGCAGTCCGCGCGACACCTACCGCGCCCACTTTTGTGTGGTCCGCACAGCATTCACCGCGGGCACACTCATTTTTTTGTGTGGACCGCGTGGGTGAGTTCCGGGGCCTGCAACCCTTCTGGACCTGCTACGGCTATGATTTTCGCACTAAAACATCCCGGAACCCCCGAAACTTCAAACTAATTGTACCAACACATCCCATGATATCGTTCAAACTTGTTCAACACTTTGGAATGCTTATAACAACATTAAATCACCAATTTAACATAGGATTCAAGCCTAAGAACTCCAAGAACTCTTAAATTATGTTTTCGATCAAAAGGTCTATCAAATCTCGTCCGAATGACCTGAAATTTTGCACACACATCCCAAATGACACAACGAAGCTACTGCAACTCTCGGAATTTCATTCCGACCCCTATATCAAAATCTCTCCTATCAACCAGAATTTGCCAAAATATCAATTTCGCCAATTTAAACCTAAATCTTCTCTACAACTCCAAAACCCATTCCGATCGCGCTCCTAATTCACAAATCACCTCCCGAAGCTAACCGAACCATCGGAACTCACTTCCGAGCCTTCTAACACATAAGTCAACATCCGGTTGACTTTTCCAACTTAAGCCTTCTTAAAAGAGACTAAGTGTCTCATTTCTTACCAAATCCTCTCCGAACTCGAACTAATCAACCCGATCACATAAAACACGAATAACGAAGCGTAAAGTAGTTGAAATGGGGAAAACGTTGCAGTAATTCATGAGACGACTGGTTGGGTCGTCACATGACTTGATAGGAAGGTCTAGAGGTCAAGCATTAAGGTTGTATGTTAGGGGGCAGTCGAGCTTTTTCTACTTCATACCAGGTGAGGCAGGTTTGATAGGGTTGATCTTAGATGGTTAGGGTTTAATGTTGAATCCACACTATCATTTCTATTTATCATAGCCCTGGGCCTAATTACTAGGTATTATTATTGTATGTCATCTATTTTATGATTTTTCTACTTTTATTACTATTTCTATGGTTTTTGCTGACGTTACTGATGAATTGTCTCTTCTTGTTTTACTTCCTTCTTCCTGAGTCGAGAGTCTATCGAAAACAGCCTCTCTGCCCTATGGGATAAGGGTAAGGTCTATAGGTGTTAAACGGGCCGGGTCAGCCCGGTTCCGGCCCGGCCTAGACCAGTTAAAACCGGAACCGACCTGGACCGATTAAAGGGGGCTAGGTTGGGCTGGGTTAGGGGGGACACGCGGGTTGCACCGTTCACATTTTAAATACTGGTTACCCTGACCGGTACAACCCGTTAGATGAACAGTGCCGTTAAATCGGTTAATCGGCCCGGCCCGGACCGACCCAGACCGGTTTAACGGTAAAAAAAAATTATTTTTTTTTTAAAATTTGGGCCCAGATCTGACCGTTAGCAATGGTCCATTTCAGAAAATGGTTGTTGCCCAACGGGTGAATTGCATAATTATCCCAATTTTGGATTTTTTAAAAAAATTACCCCCCCTTTCAAAAACTATAAATACCCCTCTTCTTCCTCATTTTTTCACTCATCTCTCAATTCTCAATCTCAATTCTCATATTCTCTCATTCTTCACTCTTCATTATTCACCTATTAAAGTGCAATCAACTATTTGGCTATTTTTTTAGAATTTAATTTATTATAGTATTTATTTTTTGAAGTTTGAACAATTGAACTTCAAAATTGGAACAATTGACGTTTCTTCGTGATAACATTGAAGTTGCGAAATCATCAAATGCTCAATTTATTGCCGAATTCGGTGCACTCCCTCCAACTCATTCTCTTATTTACTATTTTATTTGCGTATTTATTTATTTGGTTGTTAGTAGTTAAATTTTTACAATATGTTTAATGCTGCAAAAAGAGTTTATAACAAGGTTACTAATCGGGGAAATAAAAAAAGAGGCAGTACTTCAACTTCAGCATCTGGTAGTAATTTAAATACCTCTCAAAATATTCCTGAAACGTTACTTGATAATAATATAGATTATGAACAATTGCAGGAAGATTTGGGTATAGATGATAATGAATTAGAAATGGAAGATGAGATACCACTTACACCTAGTAGTGTTGGAGTTGCTGGCAGGGGTGGTGGTCGTAGTGCTAGTAGTAGATCACCTGTGGCCCGACTAGTAATCGTAGAAAATGAAGTAAGGTTGGAAATTTTTTGAGGAAATAGAAGGTACTGATAGAGTTAAATGCAAACTTTGTAATGATACTTTTAAACATAAGACTGGGAGACAATTAGGGGGGACTGGGACACTTAGTAAACATATGAGAATTGAGCATCCTATAGAATGGGGATCTGATAGAGATGGAAATCAATTAACTCTAAACCCTACTACTGGTGGTCTTGTGAAATATGATAAAATGAAGGATCGTGAGGAGTTAGAAAAAATGATTGTTTTGGGTTGTCTACCTTTTTCTTTTGCTTCTTCATCATATCTTATTATGTATATTCAAAGGATTTACAATCTTTTATTTAAAGGTATCCTTATAAGTACTTGTAGAGCTGATATCTTTAGAGTTCATGGACAATATCAAACATACATACGTTATTTGTTTAGCCACCTTCCTTGTAGAGTTTCTCTAACTTCTGATATTGGCCATGATGTTAATGGAAATGATTATTTGACAATTATATGTCATTCGATAGATGATACTACTTATATACAAAAACGCATTATCGCTTTTAGATATGATGAAGATCAGAGTCATACTGCTGTGTTTATAAGTAGTACTATTTGTGAAGTTGTTGAATTTTATAATCTCAAGCAAAAAGTATTGTGTATGTCTTTTGATAATGCTTCTAACAACCGCTATTTCAATATTAAAACTGCATTTGAAACCACCTCTTGATGAAATTTTTCATGTTAGGTGTGCATGTCATATTTATAATTTAATTGTTAAAAGTGGCCTTGATTTATTTTCAACTGAGATTACTCATGTTAGAAGAGCAGATGGTGTTATTCAAGGAAATAATAGACAATCTAGAATAAAGGAACTTAAGAATAAGTGTGTTCAGTATAACCTTAAACCCAGATTCATGCCAGACGAAATTATTACTAGATGGAATTATACATATATATTTTTAAAATGTTGCTACAAATATAGATTCCCAATAACTGAAGTTGCTAATGTGCATTGTACTGATCCAAACCGTATGTTAACAACTACTACTTGGGAGGTCATTAATGATATTGTTAAATTTTTACATAAATTTTATACAGCTACTGTTGAGTTTTCTGGAGCATATTACCCTACTGTTACTATGACTTTAGTACATATAGCTGAAATTTCTTTTCTACTCTTTGAATTTAAGAAGAAAGAAAAATATAGGGATGTTGTTGAAAAAATGCAAGCAAAATTCAAAAAATATTTCTTTCCAATTCCTCCGATTTACTTAATTGGTGCTGTTTTAAATCCTTCTATTAAGATGTCTGATTGTCACCAATTAATGAATGCTTTATATACTTATATGGAGATTGGACCAACTGAAACCCCAGATTTATATACTTGTATGAACAAGCTAAATGAATATTTACAACAATTATATAATTATTATGCAAATGTAATTGATGATGCTGCTCTTAATGTAGGCAATGTTAATCCAACTATGCATTGTACCACTTCTGCTACTGTGGATGATGAAGAAGGCCTTGATAGTTTTAATATTTTTTCTACATTTTCTAACACTCAAACCAGTAGCAGGAACATTGATGAACTTCAATTCTACTTGCAAAAGCAAAAAGAGCCTCGCACAAAGGAATTTTCACCGTTGGGATGGTGGCATGAGAATGGAAAGCAATTTCCTGTTCTTTTCGCTATGGCTCAGGACGTGCTGAATGTGCCAATTTCAACTGTTGCATCAGAAAGTGAATTTAGCCAAGCAAGACAACAACTTGGAGACACCCGTTACTCATTGGGAAGCAATGCTTTGGAAGTTTTAGTATGTTTCAGAGATTGGATTAGATCGGAACAAAGAAATCAAGGACGTGAAGATGTTGATAGCCCAGAAGACGAGGAACTTGGAGATATATTAACACATGGTAACCCATCCGAATTTAACACTCCAGAAGAAGGTCACTCAGTTCATATTGATTATGAAGAACTTACTAAGGCAATGACCTTTGATTTACTCTTTTTTGGTTAATTTACTTGTTGTTAAATGTAAACCTTTCAATTTGTAAGTTTGAATTTTGAAATAAATGTAGCACTTGCAATTTATAAGTGCAATTTTTTCCTATCTTCCTTGTATTCTTTATATTAATACAAAACTTACAATAATTATACAAAATACAAAAAAAAATTAAAAAAATACACTAAACCTGACCCAGCCCTCTCAACCCGTAACCCTTACGGTTCAATTTTTACCCGAATGAACCCGAACTCGTTAAACTCGGTAAGCCTCAACCCGTAACTGGCCCGGACCATAACCCGTACGGGTCCAAAAAATCCCAACCCAGCCCGGCCCGACCCACCCGTTTAACATTCTTAGTAATGTCTGCAGACTATCCTCCCCAGACCCCACTTTGCGGGATTTTAGTAGGTCGTTGTTATTGTTGTTGTGATTTACGAGTTACGTTCTATCATCAGCTAATTTTATGTTACCTCTATATAAAATACAGATAATATTTATATGAAATAGTTTCCCTTCTAAAATATAGACGATACGCATAAAAAATGTGCAAATACAAGATAGTAACCGATGCTACTCTGCTTTACCACCATTAACAATGAAGTTATTGAAATAAAAATCTTTTTATGTTCTCCAATCGTATTAGGTACTCTCTACTGATTCTATTAATTGAACCTGCACATCACCGGCTATGTTCTATTAAATTTTACTATATATCATCTGAAACATGTATTACATGACTCGATATCACGAAGCCTCTTAGCGAACCGTCGTTCATCTTTTTTACCCTTTAAATTAGTTTTCACATTGGACATAGCAATTGAATTATGTTTCTAATATTTATGACTTTGAAATCTATTAAATTTTTATTATTAAATCTTTCCTTATTTGATACATAAAAAATCTTAATATTTAGAATTTTAAAATTGATTGTTATTTGACCTTATATAAATCTTTTCCATATTTTAACTATGTAATAACTTTTCATGTCAACTTTTCTAATATTTAGTACTTTGATATCTAACTTTTGTTTTATAAATGTAGATTTATTAGCTTTGAAACTTATAAACAATGAAACTGTACCCAACATTAAGAAGAAAAATTCTTAGAATCCTAGGTAAATACAGAAAAGGTAAGAAATGTATATATTCCTAAAATTTAGACGTAAATAAAAAGGAAGTCAACTAATAATAGAATTCTAGATTCTAATGCAAAAAATACACTCTTCAATTGGAATTCTCTTGCTCACCACAATATTATTCACAATATATTCTTCCAACTCGATCGTGTTCCTTCTACAATAAAAAAATTAATGATCTGGAAGGGATATTACGTTTCACATATGTTACCCTTTTTAAATAACTCTTGCGGTAAATTGAGATGGGAAGAACAAGACAATTTTGGTTTCTGATTTGAGCATAGCCAACAACTGAAGAAGCTAGGTATTTTGACAAATATTTTGTGAATTCTTATGAGGTATATACATTCCTCCAATATTTTTGTTTGTTTCGTTGTTTATTCTATTGAGTCTCTTCCATTGCTTATTATATGCATATACATCATGATACATAATATATATGGTACTCTTCCAGGAATTGAGTAAATAAAATTTAAGAAATGCTTGATTTAGTGGTATTCAAATTTCAATAATAATGTTTACTTTACTAATACTTGAAATGCTTATGTGATACTCATTTGGAATATACATATTTTCGGAACTTCAATCTAATATAGAAAATAATTTTCTTTTTATGAATTACATTTTTTATTCTTTCATAATTTCGTATGAAATGCTAACCATTGACGGTTCCAACTGTAATTTTCTGTTTCTTTCAGAATATTTTAGAACAAAATATTTTTAGCAATATAACTTTTTGTGTACAAACTAATGCAAATATCTAAGTGATATGAAACACTTGCCATTTATACGTGGGGAAAAAAGTAAAAAGAAACCAAGGTTTTGATGGATAGAAAACCATATATACATGTATTTTGTGAAGTTAAAATATAAATATAACATAATGGAAAAATTGGTAAAAACTTTTTCATAAGAAAACAAACAAGCAAAAG
This sequence comes from Nicotiana tabacum, assembly GCF_000715075.1. Lineage (NCBI taxonomy): Eukaryota > Viridiplantae > Streptophyta > Magnoliopsida > Solanales > Solanaceae > Nicotiana > Nicotiana tabacum. The sequence goes on from NC_134101.1 coordinate 110,192,353, forward strand.
TATTTTAATAGAATATTTATGTAATTTTCTTAAAATTTTTTATTCATTGGGACGGTATACACACGCAACGCGCGTACCCAAAGGCTAGTACTACTAAATATGTCTTATATAGATAAAAAAAAAAATGTGAAAACGAAGCATAATATCAAAACATCTAATACAACCCAATGAAAAGCTTAGTTATGGAGTACTAGAATATGAGTACGAAGTACAAGACCCAACTCAAAAACTAAGGTCTAAACTAAACATAAAGATAGAACTAAAATTGCCTCGCGAAAAAGTAATAATGGCTAAGATAAGTTCAGCTGTTGGATCATCCTCAATAGAACCTGCACACATGCATTAATTGTGAGTTAAAAAGATCCGGCAAGATCATCCACTCGATCTCCGAACTTAACCCTCACACAAGTCTTTAAAAATTGCTTGATAATGCATACTTAAGTAATACAAAGCAATACAAGTATAAAATAGTATACGAGTAAAGCATGTGAGATACCATGAATACTAAACAAGGTAACATGAAAAATGCTACTACTTGAGAACTGTTAAAATTGCTATGGGTTATGAGTTTGCTCACTCAAATGTGAATCCGGCTTTGGAGCGTGGGTTGCCTGCTAAGGAACCATGTTAATTTGTATGGGTCCACCAAACTGTAGAGTATCTGGTCCTCTACAAGATTCTGCTGAGAATGCTAATAAAACAGTATGTAAATGAGGCAGGAGATTTTTACGTGGAAAAATCTCACACAAGGTAATCAAAAAATCACGACCTACACCTGTAGGCTTTTAACTTCACTAACTTGTAGTCTACCTATTACAAGCCACTTTACAATAATTCCTATTGCAAAGGATTTACTCAACTAACTTGTGGTACTCTTACCACAAGCCACTTTGCGACTTCCTAGTAACAAAGGCTTTTTCTAACTTGTGATGCTCTCACCACAAGCCACTTTGTAACTCTACAATTACAAAGACTTTTCTTTATGACTAAATCTAGTCACAACATAAACTCAAGGAGTTTACGGATTTTCAAAAGGATTCCTAATCAAACACTTCTAGGTAAGCAGTTTAGGAGATACAATAAGTACAACGACAAGGTTACAACTCAACTAGGACAACAACAGGCTATTTTTTTGGAACTGGTCCGTAGTTGCGTTCAACCTTATTCTTCAAGTTTGTGAGGATTAATTTCTTCTGTTTTTGCAAGATGCTTGAATGAGAAACAGAAACCTTCCAGTGATGTTTTGTATAAAGCTCATTGTAGGTACATCTTGATCACATCACTTGAAATGATGTGAGTACTTTGTCTGGTTAGAGAATGAGTGGGCGGACAGTGCAGTGTGGCAGAAACAGTGCCGTCAGTCACTTCATTTCCAGTTGTATCCAATTGAATCTGTATTGTTATGTGGAAACCACAAGAGTATCAGGTTCGTGTGTGGGTTCCTAGCTCCTGAAGCAATCGCAGTTCACCTTTAGCTGGAATCCGTTAAAGCTTGCAACAATCCAAGTAGGTCAGGTTCTCTATCTGGTTCTTAATAGTAAGTTTGTTAGATCATCAAAAATAAGGCAAAAGTATTTAAAGTCTATCAACTTCCCCCTTTTTGATGATGGCAAACTTAACATTTATAGGGTGGAATTTGAGCAGTAAGAACCAATTTCAAAGTATCAGGGAACTTAGGAGAACACATAGTTCCCCTTGAGACTATGCTTTATCGTAACAATAGTTTACATGGTCAGAGCATTAAGAACCAGTTCCCCCATGTGTTTCCCCCTGAGTCCTATTTCCCCCTTTTCGCATCATTAAAAAGAACAACAACATAAAGAAGTTCAGCTAAGCTAACTCATGTCATATATGTGCACACAATCATGATAGAGAATAGAACACCGAGAGAGAGTACTGACATAATAAAATGAGGATTTATATTAATAACGATTTAATATGCCTCTGTCTTTGAAAAAGGCGAGAGGTAACATTTGGACTTGCTAATGGGAGTAGTAGCGTTTCATCCCAACCATCAAAAAAAGAAAACAAAAAAGACATCTGCCAAACCATCAACAAAGAACCAAAAAAAAAAAAAGAAACATATCCAGAAAATTGGTCATTGAAGGGGTACTTAGGGGGCATTAGGAGTAAAAGGCTTGGTAGCTGCAGCAAGTGTCTATAGAACGAGGTCTATTCAGGAGTTTCCTGACTTTTGCTCATTGAGCAGTTCTGCCTTCAGGTTCTCAACTTGCGCCTTGAGATCAGCATTCTCTTGTGTCAAACGAGCCACTTCATCATTCGACATGGGAAACCCTCGGGCTTGATGACCTTCCAGGATAGCATTCCTGGCCTTTAACCGACGAATTTCCTCAGCTGCATTGTTTTTGATAAGCTGAGAAATGATTGATGTACTTCCTAGCCCTCCATACTTTTCCACACACTCGCACTCTTCCAAAGTTGTCTGTGAGAAGGTCTGCTTCGAGTCCCCACTTTACCTATTCCTAGTGGAACTTTAAAGAATTTGAACACTGGAGTAAGCAAGAATCCATAGGGAAGGCCATGATTATCGTCCTTGAAGGTGGCAATGTGTTCTATCATAATAGTAGGCAGACTCACAAGATTGAAACCGTCCAGTTGCTCCATTAGGAATAGGTCGGACTTAGAAGTCATTGACCTCCTTTGCGCTCTAGGCAACAGGACTTTGTTAACCAATTCAAACAACTGGTAAACAGGGAGTAGTGTTTTCTTATGGATTTGGTCCCCATTCTGATTAGCATTGTCTTTCACCACTGCATTTCTGAATATATACTGACAAATATCTCGTACACTCGACACCCCAACTGTAGGAACTTTTAAAATCTATCCAAGCAATTTTACATCAAAGACGAGTCCACCCCATTGACCAAAGCATAGACATGGTCAGTATCAACTGGAAAGAGGCTAGCAAAGAAACTTTGTACCTCCTCCTCATACACCTTAGGTGCATCAATGTGAAATAGATGCACCCATTGTTGAAACTCGACCATTTCCAGAATTTGGCGCATTTCGTCCATCTCAAAGATTGCTGGGTCAAACGTACGACCCAGCAGAACTTTTTGATGCCTCAGGCACTTAGAGCCAAGGCTGACTTCACTTCTCATTTTCTTCACAGAACTAGGTTCTTCAATAGATTCAGACTTGCGTTTCCCAAACTTCTCTCCACTGACTTTGCCTTTTCCCTTGGACTTGACTAGTACATCCTCATCATACATGGAAAACTCACTCACTGCCTCCTTCATCTTAGACTTAGATGTTGACCCTTTCTCCATTGAAATAGGCTTTGCCTTTTTCGAGGACCGCCTAACAAGTGAACCAGGTTCCTCTGGAGTTCCCTCTTCTACCTCGACTACAGGGATAGCCTCATCACTTATAGGTACACCATCCTTCACCAACTTTCTTCTTTTCTTCTTACTACTCTTCTTGCTCTTTTGAAGAGCAGAGTCGTAGGCCACTTTGACTTGAAGCCTGGTAGTAGGTCGTTTGATTTTAGTCTCAGGGATGTACACACCCCTTCGCTTACTTATGAATGCATCAAGAGCCACATTATCCAGGTCTTCTTCATTATTGGATTGCATTTCAGGTGCTTGAATTCCTAGGGCACAACATCGAATATAGGAACAATAGTGTCTTGGGGATGAGAGCCCTGACCTGGGTCCTTCGGTGAGGGATCAGGTTCCTTATGTGATGCCCCAGTAGTATCTGCTACTACATCCCCTTCAACAGCCACAATGGCTCCTTCTTCCTCCACACCGTGTGTCTCATTTTTCCGGGATGTAATTTCATGCAATACCCCATCAGTGGATACTACAAACACAGTTAAAACATCTTTTTCTTCTTCAACCGGTGCTTCCACAACCATGGAATCGGTGGCAATGATGGCAGAACCCTTTGTGAACTCAATATTTTGACCTTGTTCTCCACTTAAGTTTTGACTGGTGGGAACAAGAGACAATGGGGAGAACGAAATAGTAGTTTCAAGGGTTTCTGAGTTGGAAAGAGATTGGGAAATTGGGGAAGGTGTGACTGCATCAGCAGGAGTGATAGAGAGTGAGGAAGGCTTAGTCAAAATGAAAGCTTCCATATATGGGTCAGTGGTAGTTACAGCTGAGGTTGAGAGATCGGAAGTTTTCTCAGCCATTGAAAGAAGTAGTGTGACAATCCGTCCCTTTTGGATGATTCTAGTATAGGACTTATGGTTAAGAAGAGCAGAAGAGAGGGTTTCTAAAAGGAGAGGATAGTTATGAGGGGAGAGGAATAAGCACTGGTTCTGAAACAACGATTGGGCATGCAAAATTGCAATGTTTCAGAGGGAGAGGAACATTTTGAATTGAAGGACGTGACAGCAGGATCTGAAAAGTTGATGACATGGCAGCTGTATTTTGTACCCTTTTTAAGACGTATATTAAAAGGATGCACAGAACTACTAACCTTTAGTACATGAACCTGGTTCTTAATTTTTTTTTGTTTTGAAAAGAATCAATCCTCTTTTATCATTCATGCACTGCATCTATCGCCTCTATGCTCATCATGCGTGTTTACTTGCAATGATATTAAAGTGAGTTAGACATGGCCAAAAAACACTTTGAGCTAGTTATTTCTTAAGGATAAGAGTCAGCCAAAGAGGAAACAGGTTCTTAATTTGGCTTCAACAGTCTCAACTTTATTTCTTTCAAATTATTCCCTACTTAGTGCCTTGGTGAAAATGTCTGCAATTTGCTTCTGTGTTGCAGAAGTTCATACATATCAACCCTTCCTCCACATTTATCTCTCAGAAAATGATGCCTCACATCAATATGTTTTGTCCTTTTATGTTGAAATGGATTCTTGGCCATGTTGAGTGCACTGATGTTGTCACATAGAAGGGGCACACTCTCAGTGAGTACCCCAAAATCCTCCATTTGCTACTTGATCCATAGAAGTTGAGTACATCAAGATGTTGCAGCTACATATTCAGCTTCAGCTGTTGACAGAGCCACTGAATTCTGCTTCCTTGTTCCCCAAGAGATAATACATGAACCTAAGAAGTGAGCCATTTCAGAAGTGCTTTTTCTGTCCACCAAATAACCTACATAGTCTGCATCAGCATACCTAATCAGATTAAAATTATCACCTGATGGATACTACAACACCAGGTCCTGTGTTCCTTTGAGATATCTCAGTATTCTTTTGGCAGCTTTCAAGTGAGATTCCTTGGGATTTGATTGAAACCTCGCACATAGCCCCACGTTGAAAACAATGCAGCGAGATAGAGGAGAGACCTAATAATGCCTCTATACATTGTTTGATTCACAGGAGATCCAGTTTCATCCATGTCCAGTCGAGTGGTAGTTGCAATGAGAATGTCTATCACCTTTGATGCTTCTATGTCAAACCTCTTCAAGAGTTCCCTGATATATTTTTGCTGACAATTGGAAGTACCCTTTGGTGACTTTTACTTGAAGACCCAATAAGTTTAATTCTCCCATCATGCTCATTTCAAATTCACTTCCCATAAGTTTTGCAAATTCTTCACAAAGAGAGTCAGCTGTTGCTCCAAAAATGATATCATCAACATAAACCTAAACGATGAGCAGGTTTGTTTTTTGTTTCTTTAAGAAAAGAGTGTTGTCAATTTTCCCTCTTTTAAAACCATTTTTTCTAAGAGGAACTTTGACAGTCTTTCATACCAAGCTCGATGAGCCTGCTTTAGCCCATACAGAGCTTTGTCAAGTTTGAACACATATTCAGGGTGCTCATGACATTCAAACCCTGGGGGTTGCTTCACATAGACTTCTTGCTTAAGGAGTCCATTCAAAAATGCACTCTTGACATCCATTTGGAACAAGGTGAATTCCATATGAGATGCAAAAGCGATTAGAATTCTGATAGCTTCCATGCGAGCCACTGGAGCAAACGTTTCATCATAGTCAATTCCTTCCTCTTGATTGTAGCCTTGGACCACTAGCCTGGCCTTGTTCCTTGTGGTAACTCCATGTTCATCAAGCTTGTTTCTGAATACCCAACTGGTTCTGGTAATGGTTCGATCTGGGGGTCTAGGTACTAGGTGCCACACATTGTTTCTCTCAAACTGATGCAGCTCGTCTTGCATGGCTATAATCCAATCTGCATCTTTCAAGGCTTCCTTGGGAGAGAAAGGCTGAGAAGGCAAGTGAATTTCTGGCTCTTGACCTGTTTTGTACTCCGGAATCTACAGGGGTAATGATGTTATCTATAGGGTGAGAGGTTTGGTGTCTCCAATTAGACGCCTGAGGTTCATTCTGAGAGGAGGAAGGTATGTTTGGCTAATTTTCCTCTATCTTTCTCTTAGGTGCTAGTGGAGTTCCCTGAACTGCATCAACCACCCTTTCTTCAGTTTCAGTGGTTGTAATTGAAGTGCTTGGTTCTGTTGATGATGAGATAGTGTTGCGTTCATTTGGCTCCTTTACTTGACTCATCATATCTGCCTTTCCATTTGTCATGTTAATGACTTCATCAAGAAAGAGTAAGGGTTCTGCATCTTGATCTTCCTCGACACTCTTCTCAAATGATGGATAGGATTCATAAAAAATAACATGGACACTTTCCTCAACACATTGACTCCACTTGTTATATATCTTGTACCCCTTGCTTTGAGAGGAGTAACCAAGAAATATTCCTTCATCACTTTTGCATCGAATTTACCAAGCTGATCCTTTCCATTGTTGAGAACATAACATTTGCATCCAAATGTTCTTAGGTGAGTCAGCTTGGGTTTTCTTCCATTCAACAATTCATACGGGGTCTTGTTCAGAAGTGATCTGATCATGCACCTATTCACTAAGTAGCAGGCAGTGTTGACAGCTTCAACCCAGAAGTTCTTTGCAATTCCACTGTCAATCAACATTGTTCTTGCCATTTCTTCTAGAGTTCTATTCTTCCTTTCTACTACTCCATTTTGCTGGGGAGTTCTGGGAGCTGAGAAGTTGTGAGTGATGCCATTTGCATTACAGAATTCATCAAATTTGACATTGTCAAATTCTATCCCATGATCTGATCTAATGCATACAACTCTAGACTCCATCTTCACTTGGATTTTCTCACAAAGGCCACAAACACTTCAACAGTTTCATCTTTTGTTCTGAGAAATAGAGTCCATGTGAATCTGGAATAGTCCTCCATGATTACAAAAATGTATCTTTTTCCTCCTCTACTTTGTACCCTCATAGGTCCATACAGATCCATATGCAGAAGCTCAAGCGGCTTTGAGGTGCTCACATCTCTTTTAGACTTAAATGAGGACTTCACATGTTTTCCTCTAGCACATGTATCACAGACTTTCTGCATCTTGAATTGTGACAAAGGCAGACCATGGACCAGGTCCTTCAGAATTAGTTTGTTCATAAGGGAAAAGCTTGCATGGCCTAGTCTTCTGTCATAGTTCAACATCATCGTCAACAACTTTCAGACAACTCAGATCACCATTCTATAAAGATTTGAAGTCAGTAATATAGATGTTCTTGTATCTTTTGGCCACCAATACTATTTCACCGGTCATAGGGTCAGTGACTGTACATATTTTGGAATTCCACCTTGTTTCCTTTATCACAGATTTGAGAAACACTCAGGAGACTGTACTTAAACTTATTGACATAGTTTTCAATAGAATGAGCGAGTGACTTCCCAACTTTTCCAATTCCAAGAATGTACCCCTTTTTACCATTGCCAAAGGATACACTCCCTCCTTGCAGGGCTTTTAGTGAAAGAAAGTTTGTGGTGTTCCCAGTCATGTGTTTCGAACACCCACTATCCACGAACCATTATTGACCGCTTCCTTTCACTTTTCCTGCACAAGAGATTAGGAGTTAGTTTTAGGAACCCAAACAAGTTTGGGTCCCTTGTAGTAAGCAAGATGATGAATAAGAGCTCCATTAGTCCATGCAGGTAATGTGTATTTTTTGTGAGTAGAACCTGGTCCCTCTTTTTTGGTCACGATTTTAGCAGTCATTTTGACTTTCTGAACTGATTGATTCTTGGCCTAGACACCTTTCTTGAAGCGCCCAGTGTTCCCACATTGGGTATGGTGCCAGTTATCAGAGACAATGACATACTTATTGTGAGGGTTGTGAGGAGTTTTCTCCCTTTGGAACCCTGCTCCCTGCCTTTTTTCACAATCGTTAGTAAGCAAGGCAGTGGTAGCTTCTGAGGACCAGGTCCACTTTAGAGACTTTTCAAGATCATTCATTACTCTTTCTAGATTGGTTTGGAGAAGCTCGTTTCTCAATTTCAGCACAAATCCTAAATCTCATAGCTTTCACCTCATCTTCAAGCCTAATGTATTCCTCACTTGCTATCTCCTTTCCTCTTTCAGAACTTTCAGGTTTTGACTTAGTCCATGGTTTTACTATTGTTTCCCTTTGGTCTACAATTTCTGCCAACAGATTACTCTTTTCTTTTCTAAGGATTTCAATGGTTTTCTTATGGTCAGTAACTCCAACCACTAAATCTTCTCTAGTATGTTCAGATTCTTCTAATTCTAAGATCAAAGAATCCCTATCCTCCACAAGACTACAAAAGGTAGTGATTAAAACATCAGCTAAACACATGAGTTTTTTGGAGAATAGGATTTCAGATTTCTCTGAACATCCCTGAAGTTTACCTCTTTGTTGACATTGTCTTCATCGTCATCTGATTGAGCCATCAAAGCAAAAGTTGAGTCATATCCAATCTTCTTGCCTTCAACTGCCATCATGGAACTATCACCAGTATTAGGTTTATCTTCAGACTGTTTTACTTGTGTAGTTCCCTCATGAGTTGTTTGCAAAGCTTCCCATATTTCCTTTGTAGTGTCACAAGTAGATATTCTATTGTACTCTTCAGGTCCCATTCCACATACTAGAATTTTCTTGGCACGAAAATTCTTCTCCATAGCTTTCTTGTATGCTTCAGTGTCTTCTTTGCTGGTTTTTGCCATTGAAAATGGAAATTCTTCTAGTACCTTGATTGGAACATAAGGACCATCACAAATGATATCCCATAGCTCATATTCCTCATCCATGATGAAATCGCGCATTCTAGATTTCCACCACCAATAGCATTGTCCATTAAACTTGAGGGGTTGGTATATGGAATGACCTTCTTCAAAATTTGGTGGAGCCGCCATGCGGATCCTTCCTAGGTGTTAACTTGATAGGAGGAACCTGCTTTGATACCAATTGTTAATTTGTATGGGTCCACCAAACTGTAGAGTACCTGGTCCTCTACAAGATTCTGCTGAGAATGCTAATAAAATAGTATGTAAATGAGGCAGAGGATTTTTACGTGGAAAAATCTCACACAAGGGGATCAAAAAACCACGACCTATACCTGTAGGCTTTTAACTTCACTAACTTGTAATCTACCTATTACAAGCCACTTTACAATAATTCCTATTGCAAAGGATTTACTCAACTAACTTGTGGTACTCTTACCACAAGCCACTTTGCTACTTTCTAGTTACAAAGGCTTTTTCTAACTTGTGATGCTCTCACCACAAGCCACTTTGTAACTCTACAATTACAAAGACTTTTCTTTATGACTAAATCTAGTCACAGTATAAACTCAAGGAGTTTACGGATTTTCAAGAGGATTCCTAATCAAACACTTCTAGGTAAGCAGTTTAGGAGATACAATAAGTACAACGACAAGGTTACAACTCAACTAGGACAACAATAGGCTATCTTTTTGGAACTGGTCCGTAGTTGTGTTCAACCTTGTTCTTCAAGCTTGTGAGGATTAATTTCTTCTGTTTTTGCAAGATGCTTGAATGAGAAAAAGAAACCTTCCAGTGATGTTTTGTATAAAGCTCATTGTGGGTACATCTTGATCACATCACTTGAAATGATGTGAGTACTTTGTTTGGTTAGAGAATGAGTGGGCGGACAGTGCAGTGCGGCAGAAAATAGTGCCGTCAGTCACTTCATTTCCAGCTGTGTCCAATTAACTCTGTACTTCTGTAAGGAAACCATAAGAGTATCAGGTTCTTGTGTGGGTTCCTAGCTCCTGAAGCTTTTGCAGTTCACCTTTAGCTGGAATCCGTTAAAGCTTGCAGCAATCCAAGTAGGTCAGGTTCCCTATCTGGTTCTTAACAGTAAGTTTTTTAGATCATCAAAACATAAGGCAAGAGTATTTAAAGTCTATCAAACCACCTGCATCCATCAAAGATGCATCTCCCCCGGCAAAAGAGGCGTTAGTACATATAGAATAGTACTAGTACGAATGACTAAACACCCTCTCAATAGAACGAGTAATAATAAAAGAAAAAAAAATCATAGAATCAATGGGAGCCTCAAACAATACCAAAACATCAAGTTAGGAGCAAGACAAGTTTTCAAGTAAATTTTCATATTTTAGGTTGAGAGATCTTTAGCACCGATATACCACCGTGTCTTTAGCACGAAGTCCGATCACGGACCGATCGGCTAGGCCATCTACCCAAAGATATCCAATCATAATCACAATCACAATCACAATCTCAATCATTATCTCAATCACAATCTCATGCACAATCACCACCATGTGTGTGGCATGGCATCCGATCTTGCCCCGATCGGCTAGGCCGTCCCACCACAATGCCGTGTGGATTGACATCACCCTTCGCTAGCAAATCATCTTATCCAAATTAAGGGGAATAATCTCATCACATCAATCTCGGCCCAAATAAGGGGAATAATCACAATCCACTCATACACCGGCACGTGTAGTTTCAGGGTTAGGTTATTTCAACCTACCCTTCCTCGGTGACTAATGATACTCCCAAATGTTTATTATATAAAGGGCTTTCAACTCATTTCATAGTCTTTTACTCATCTTTTCATTTCATTGGCACCAGTGGCCACAAATGTAATATCATTCTTGGCACTTTGGTCGTATTTCGTATTTCATGTTCACCCTTTTCACTTTCAAGCACCATAACAGATTATTAACAACAAAGCATCACTAATCACGACTTTTAGTACACGAATGAGCAAATAAGAATCTTAGGCACATTGAGCTTTCTTACACATTTTGGCGTAAAAACTAGCGATTGAGACATGATTGAATTCATAATATTTTGACACAGGATCACATTTGAATACATTCTCGGAGGATAACACAATATGATAAGAGCATTCGGAATACATTTTGAACATGTATCTTTCGACATAGAGTTTATTCGCAATAGTCAAATTTATAATAAATAACTCAGTACATGAGAAGTAAGTAATTAACCCATCATACTTGAGACTTACGCGAATACCGTGGGATTCAATTCTAAGAGAGAAGTTTAGCCAATATACCTCGCTTTGAGATTCCTTAAATTAGTACAATGTCCCAGCACTTCTAGCAATATCAACCTATAGGAAGAAAACGAAAATCGGATAATAATTAGAAGGATCCTCATGGTATGGCTCTCTTGGGAATTTCGTCAAACATTTACTATGCAAAACAGACTACATAGCTCGACAATGGTAATCCCTTCCTCCCTCAACCAATTTCAACAAGATACTACCTAAAATAGTTCAAAAACCCACATACTATCACCTAGTGTCACATGTGCGGCTTATTTCCAACTCCACAACATACTTAAACCCATAACCTCTCGCACGAAAGTTTTAGGACAAAGTCTTACCTGGGTATATGATGGTCTGGTGAATGATTCCCTTGAATCTTCAAGGTTGGGGCAGGGATTGATGATCAATGCACTTGGGGATCCTTCCACTCTCTCTAAATTACTTCTCATGTGTTTTACCTTGGCAAAATAACCTAGGGGGTGTGCATTCGAATCGGTTTATCAATAAATCGAATCGATTATTTGTTATCGATTTATCGATTTCGATTTCGAAATTTTCCTTATCGAGTTATCGATTTCGATTTCGATTTTGTACTCTTCGGTTATCGGTTTATCGATAAACCGATAAGATCTACTAATTTTTTTTACCCTTATTCTATAATACCCTTTCCTTTACCCTAAGTCCCTAACCATATTATTTCATCTACCACATTTAAGGAATGATCATATTTAAAGCTCAAGGGAATGAAGTTCAAATTAATGGAAAATAGAATTAGCCGTGATGATGTATTTTTATTTTTTTATACCGTTGGAGTGTTGGTGGCATACATTTGATCCCTCACTTTAGTTTCATTGCATGTGCTTGTTGACACAAATTTTATGTTATAAACGGTGTTCATCTTATTTTAGCTTCTTTTTGTCCATATTAGTTAGGCGTGTTTATAGCGATATATTTTCCGTAGAATCCCGCAAATTTTCTTATTGGCGTAATCAATAACCGAATCAATAAGCCCCAAAAATCAATAAATCAAAATGGAAAAAATCAAAACCTTATTGAAACGATAACGACAAGCATGTGTACAAATCCATAATCGATAAGTAATTATCGGTAAGGGTCAAAATCGAGTCGATAAATCGAATGGACACCCCTAAAATAACCCCAAAATTGTTTTTATAAAAATTGGATCGGGTGAAAATTTTCAAACTTAAACTCTATGATGATGGGTCTACGGTCACAGACCGGATCGCAGAATAGGTATGGGGCCCGCAGAAAGAATCCCAAAAACTGGGCAGGGCTCGACTCTGCGATAGATCTGCGGTCCGCATATTAGTTTTGCAGTCACATAATAGACCACAGAACCTCCTTCCGTAGGTTTCTCATGCTGGTTCTACAGTGGATTGTACTGCCCTCGAAATGGTTATGCAGCCGCATAATGCTCCTTAAAGTTAGCTCAAGTCCTGCTTCACTCCGAATCTGATCTGCTGCCTATAAAGTTGTTCTGCGGTCGCATAACGGACCGCAGAAATGCCATGGTCTGCAAAATGATTCCTTCAAATCCTCGATGTACTTTATAACCCAAAAAGTCTATACCACGATGAGCTTTCTACAATCATCAAACACATAAGCCCACCTTGGCATCATAAAACCCCGGGTTTTAGGTAAAATTTTACGGGGCTTTACATTATCTGTCCTCGAATGTAAAACGTCGCGCAGTGATTGTTTTTCCTCTATAAAAGCTCCGACCCTTTTTCACTTCTTCTACTTTCCGATTCCAGAACTTATGCTCGAACTCTCTAATTGCTTTTAACTCCTCCAAATCTTCATATACTGTTCCTTAAACCTTCATATCTTCAATCCTCATACATCCTCTTTGGATCTTTAACCCAGACCTTCATTCGATCTTCAAATCTTCATATTTTTTCTTCAAACCTTCATATTTTTCCTTCAACCTTCATATTTCTCAAATTACAATGGAAAAAACTTTTAAGTCTGTCCCTCAATAAAATGCTCCTTCATCTTCCAACCCGACCGCAGATGCTGAGGTGGCCGTTCTGGAAGTGGCTCAGGAGCCCCCATTGAAGAGCTTTATACTAGAAGGCTACTTCATCGGGAATCATTTTAACGTCGAGAAGTTCTCCAGACAAAAGGACCTAGGCGAGGGAGCATGGAGGTACATCTTCTAAGGAAACACTAACCACGATCTAGGTGGACTGTAACTGGGAGGGCAAAGAGGTGGTCGTCCCCGGGCCTGATGATGACATCATTACTCATGTGGAGGGGTACTTGAGTGTTTACACCTACCCTTTCACGCTCACCCCGGTGGACCCCATTGTCCTTGATTTTTGCAAAATGTACAAGGTGTGCCTTCGAAATATCCATCCGTCCTCTTAGAGGATTGTAATCCTCTTATGACACTTTGTGAACAACACCAAAACCCCTTGGTTCACCCTTGACCATCTACTTCGCCTATATAATCCCCGAATCTTTTGAGGGGAGCTAATCAAGCTCGTTCGCCAAGCAAGCAAGGCTCCATTCTCGAGCATCGACGAGGATCGAGATCGAAGATGGTAGGAGAGGTTCATTCGGGTGAAAATTGAAGACCTCATCCCTTTCAAGTTCCTGTCATTCCCCAAGAAGTGGAATGCAACCCGTAAGTATTTTCCTTCTCGATTGTTTGTCGTTTCCCTTTATTTTTTCTCTCATTGCCCGTGTTTGTTATTGTGCAACTGTTGCCTAAGTTCCTAATACAGTTCCCCACTTCAAGGTGTGGATCGAGGGGATCTGCAAACAGATGCTATACTTTGAGCATGCATGGCGCAGGCTCTCGAAGGGAAAATGGGAGGCCCGTTCCCATGGTGAGGTTCTTTCCCGAATAATTAACTTCGTACTCTTAGCTTACACATTACTAAGTCTTTTTTTTTCTTACAGGTTTTTCTAAGACCATGGAACTCATGCCATTGGATGAAGACGAGGATTCATCCTCGGTTGTTGAACCCTCCGCTTTGGGACTGACCGGGGCTACCGCAAAGAGGAGAAAAAGAAGAAGAAAAGAAAGTTCTGGGTTCCTCGGATACCTAGGCGAAGAAGAAAAAGGTGACCATTCGGGTCCGAAAAATAAAAAAAGAGCACCAAGTCCAGGGTACCAGACTCTAATTCCTTCTACCAGCTCAGGGATTATCCTAAGGATGACGACCTTGAGTTCATTGTTCATGGGGCGACCTTCAATGAGAGGGAGCAAGCGGCGATCGGAAAAGTGACCACAAGGTCGATCCCTCTCTAGTTCGGGAACTAGAGTTAGAGATGGAGGTCGCGGCCTCCCGAGAAGCCGCTTATGTCTTGACAGAGATAGCTGATGTCTTTAACCACATGGAAAACCCCTCCTACACCGAGTCCATGCTTGAAGAGGCCCAAGCTGGCAAAGAGAAATCAAGTGAGATGGCACAGTGCCCAGATGATGCCCTCAACACGTTCTTTGATGGCATGGATATGGCCGTACTGGAGGAATTTTCCAGGCTTGGCCATTTGTATGTCTAAAAAAGGGATGTACAATCGGGAGTGAGCGAGCCAAGTTTGAGTCCATAATTGGTGAAGTAATTCCCCACTCCGAGTGTGGACCCCGAGCACAAGATAAGGTCGTTCTTACGAGTCGGATAATGCCCATGTCTTGTCCGCTCCGATGGGTGTAGCTAGCTACATTCGATGGATGGCAACCGAGAGGACCTGGCAAAGATGAATGAAGTAGGCACATCGAGGCTCTTCAATAAGGCACAATAGGCGATGAACCGTGTAAGGTGTTTACCCTCCATACTCTTTATGTAAATCATGATTAGTTTCTAACTTGTCCTAATAACTTCATTATTTTTCAGGCTTTTGTGCTTCATCATGAAAGCTTTCTTAAGTCCCTCTTGGAGATCAGCAAGCTCGAGTTCGAGCTCAAAGAGCAATTCCAGCAGAAGTACATGTACATAGCTATTAGTGAGCAGCAAGACGAGGCCCTCAAAGACCTCCCAATTCTACGAGTCGAGCTGGAAAAGGCTCAGAAGGAGGCTTTGTCCTTGAAAGGGGAGCACAATGACCTGGTCGAGAAGGTAAGGATATTTGAGGCTAAAAACAAGAAGCTAGTCGTGGTGACTAACAATACAACTTCGTAGGTCCAAGAGAAGATAGACCTAATCGACCAACTTCGGGCTGAGATGGATGAGGTCAAGGCCTCGACCGAGGTGTGAAGGGTAGGATGGACCTTCTGTCTTTGAAGAAAGAAGCTGCAAAAATGGAGTTGGCATTGGCTGAGTACCAACTCCGGGTGGCAAAGGATAAAGCCGATAATGGTCTCAGCTAAATGATGATCTCCGGGCACAACTAAGTTCGGATGTCACGAAATTGGATGCCCTCGGATAATAATATGATGCACTGAGGTCCAAGTTGGATGCAACCTCTTCTGACGTCGAGGAAATGTTGGCCCAGTATAAAGCTGATATGGTTGTGGACGAGGCCCGCTTAAAGACAAAAACCAAGTACATAAAGTGGCTATCCCGAAGAGAGACCCTTGAAGAGATCCATGCTCAAAGCTTTGACTTGTCGGCCAAGATTGAGGAATCCAAGAGACTTGAGGCCGAGGCAAAGGAACTCTACGATCCTAAGGGTCCCGAAGGCTCTTAGGATTCCAAGGGTTCCGACGGTTCCAACGACGAGTCGAGCCCCGGTGAAGACCCGCGTAAATGCCTTAGTTATTTTTTTAATTTCCCTTTGTGTATTTTTTTTGTTTATTTTGATGTCGTTTTATAGTTTCTTTGTAACTATTTTTGGAATATATAAATTTCCCTTTTGGAAATATCGTATCTTTACTTCTCAGCATCTATTTGCAATTTTTATTTATGTGTTGTTTTTAATGCCTTAGCATAGAATCAAATGTAGACTAGAGTGTCCATTCTTTCAGAGGCCTTTAAGATGCTTAAGTATCTTAGACGACTTCTTTGTTGAGGGTAACCTTTTAATAGATTTCGATTTTTCGTAAGCGTCTTACTTTCTGAGTACAGACTCTCTATGTCTCTAAGCCATTTTCAGGGTGGCCATAGCCTTTTGTATTCGGGTACTGCGTAATAGGCTTGGTGCCTCCGGGATTCGATAGCAGTCGTCCGAATTTTCATCGGACGACAGTCTGTGAGTGGGGGTAGCCCATGGGTTTGACAATCCCCGGTAGGGATAGCCCGTGGGATTTAGGATCCAAGATCTAAGAAACAAACTGCATATTAATAAAGTGTAAGGGAAGTAGAAATTTCTTTCATTGCTTAATATGCAAGGTACATGATCGAATGCATATAACTCTTGTGCTGCGGCTAGAGTGGACTATGTGGGCACGATTCGTATGACCGTTTGACCCTTATAATGAATCCTAACCACCAAGCCTTAGCTTTTGGCACATAAAATTTTCTTTCCCATTGTTAAACATCTTAATGTAGGGGTAATGTAGGAACTTATGAGGGCTCAGATACGGTTGATCTGATGCAAATGATCATTGATTTTAGTCTAAGCTCGGTCTTCAAATCTAAGGTAGCACATTTTGCAGTTGCCTCGCTAAAAACCTTGCCGAAAAACCCACTTTAGGACAACATCGGTTCAAGAGAAAAAGAGTGTAACTCGTGCTTTCAGACCTAATAGCAATATCTTCCCCTGGCCGAGTACCTGCATACGTTAGTCTGTAATGTAGCAAAATAATAAAGGAATTAAGTATGTACCTTAGTAGTATTACCATTTTAAGTGTTCCACCTTCCAGTTCTTTGGTAGTTGTACACCAAACAACTCGATACGGTCCTCCCTTTAATTCGGCCCAATTTCCATTTGTTTGGGTTCTTGGTATGTAGTGTTACCTTTCTCAATACCAAGTCCCCGACTTGAAAGTGTTAGAGGCTGGCTCTTTGTTTGTAATACCTTTTTGTTTGCTGCTTCTAAGCAGTCAATAGGACTAGGGCGGCCTCCCGCCTTTCATCTAATAGATAGGCTCGTGATCATGCCCTCGCTGTTTGACTCTTCGATTGTATACTGGAACTTGAGGCTCGATTCCCCCACCTTGACTGGTTTTAATGCTTCGGCTCTGTAGACTAAAGAAAACAGGGTGGCCCCGATGCTAGATTTCGAAGTCGTACGGTATGCCTACAAGACTTTGTGCGAGATTTCCTTCCACTTTCATTTCGAATAGGTCGACTTCTTTCTGAGGTTTTGGAGTGTAATTTTGTTCGTTGATTAAGCATGCCCATTCCGACTAGGGTAGTAAGGCGTTGATAGTATCTTCTTGATCTTGTGATCTTTGAAAAACTTACTTACCTTACTGCCGATGAATTGTTTCCTATTGTCGCAAACAATCTTGGCCGGTATCCCAAATCGACATATTATGTGATCCCAAATGAAGCCAATGACTTCTTTCTCTCGGACCTTCTCGAATGCCTGAGCTTCCATCCATTTGTAAAAATAGTCGGTCATGAACAATATGAATTAAGATAACCGGGTGTCCATAGCAGGGATTGATGATATCCATTACCCACTTCCTAAATGGCCACGGAGACTGGACGTAGTGGAGCATTTCTCCTGGTTGATGGATCATCAGAGCGTGTCTTTGGCACTCGTTGCATTTCCGTACGAAGTCTTTCACATCCTTCTCCATTTCGGTCCAATAGTAGCCTATTTTGATGAGCTTCCTAACCAACGATTCTGCCCCCGAATAGTTCCGTCAAGTGCCCTCATGAACTTTTCTCATGGCATATTCAGTCTCTCCCGGTTCTAAGCATCTAGCTAGTGAGCCAAAGAAAGTCCTCTTAAACAATGCCCCTTCGACCAAGCTAAATCTGACAGCTTTGGTGTGCATGGCTCTCGATTCTTTGGTGTAAAGGAAATTTTCCTGTCTTCAAGTAGTCTATGTATTTGTTTCTCCAATCCCAAGTTAAACTCATTGAGTTCACTTCGGCATGACCTTCTTCTATCATCGAATTCATTAGTTGCACCATTTCTCCCAAGTTGAATTCATCAGAATCGACCGATGACCCCAAGTTAGCCAGTGCATCGGTCTTATTGTTTTGATATCGGGGTACATGATGCGGGGTCCATTCCCTGAATTGGTGTAAGGTTACCTGCACTTTATCTAAATACCAACACATCCGTTCTACTTTTACTTCGAACGTTTCATTGGCTTGATTTTCCACGAGGAGGGAGTCACACTTGGCTTTGATCACTTCGGCCCTAAGGCTCTTAGCCAATTCTAGACTTGCAATCATAGCCTCATACTCAGCCTCATTATTAGTCAATTTCACAGTTCTAATAGATTGTTGATTATACTTCCTGTAGGAGGTTTTAATACGATATCGAGACTGGACCCTTTCGTGTTGGAGGCACCATCCATGAAGAGGATCTAGATTCCCAAAGTAGTTCTAGAGTTGAGCAGTAGTTCCCTTTCGACTTCGGGTATTAAGGCCGACATAAAATCGGCAACAAAGTCTGCCAAAATTTGATATTTTATGGGGGTTCGGCGTAGGTACTCGATCTCGTACCCGCTAATATCCATGGACCATTTGGCCAACCAGACCAAGAGCTCGGGTTATGGATGATATTCTTCGGTGGGTAGGAGGTTACGATTTATATAGGGTGGCATTGGAAGTACAACTTTAGCTTCCTGGAAGCAATTAGCAAAGCGAGCGCTAACTTTTATAGGTGAGGATACCTTGATTCAGCCTCGCTTAGAGTTCTACTGACATAGTAAATAGAGAATTGTGTACCTTCTTCCTCCAGTTTAAGACACCATTTACTGCCACCTCAGAAACTGCCAAGTAGAGGTACAAGTATTCGTCTGCCTTCGGAGTGTGCAACAGGGAAGAGGGGGGCTCGACAGGTATCATTTAAGTTCTTCCAAAGCTTGCTGGCATTCTGGGGTGCAGAAAAAGTTCTTCTTCTTCAATAGTGAGAAGAATCTATGACTCTTGTATGAGGATCTCGAAATGAACTAGCCCAATACGACAATGCGCCCGGTCAGTCTTTGAACTGCCTTGACGTTGTTCACCACGGTGATGTCCTCTATGGCCTTTATTTTGTTGGGGTTGATCTCTATCCCCAATTGGATACCATGAGCCCTAGGAATTTGCCCAATCTGACCCCTAATGCGCACTTCTACGAGTTTAGCTTCATGTTTTATTTCTTTAATATGTCAATAGTTTCCTGCAAATATTTCAGATTGTCCTCTGCTCACAAGGACTTGACCAGCATATCATCAATATAAACTTCCATTGATTTCCCTATTTGTTCCTCAAACATCCGGTTTACTAGGTGTTGATAGGTGGCACCGATGTTCTTTAATCCAAATGGCATCACGTTATAACAGTAGGTGCCAAATTTGGCAATGAAAGAAGTCTTTTCTTGATCGTCCAGGTCCATCCGAATTTGGTTGTACCTAGTGTAGGCATCGAGAAAGCTTAGTATCTTGTTCCCGATCGTCACGTCGATCATTCGATCGATATTAGGCAAAGCAAAGAATCCTTAAGGCATGCTTTGTTTAGGTCTTTGTAATCCACACACATTTTTAGTTTATTTCTCTTTCTAGGAACTACCACTATGTTAGCTAACTAGTCCGGATATTTAACTTCTCGGATGGATCCTATTTTTAGACTTTTGGATACCTCATCCTTGATGAACGCATGTTTGATCTCAAACTTTGGACTCCTCTTCTGCTTAACCGGATGGAACTTCGGGTCCAAACTCATCTTGTGAGTGGTTACTTCCTGTGGAAATCCTATCATGTCAAGATGGGACCAAGCAAAACAATCGACCTTAGCTTTAAGGAAATCAATAAGTTTTTCCTAAGCTCCAGGGTTAACTCCGCACCCAAGTATACCTTTCAATCCGGTAGGTGTTCAATTAATATGCCTTGGTCCAACTCTTCAACCATCAATTTGTTGGCGTCCTTGACATCAGGAGCTATCAATGATCTCGGGATGTGATAAGTAGGATTTTAAACATGTTTTATACCCATACTTGCATGCGCTTTGAGTGTAAATTGCTATAAAATAGTCCCAAAAAGCTTACAGATTGCGCTTGATTGCAGGTTTGAGCTATAAAGTGACAAATCGTCAAAGATCGGTTCAAATTGGAGTGAAACCTGCTCAAATGCCAAAGATCAGTAGAGTGAAGACATTCAGAACTTGGTGCGGACTGCACCATCTTGTCATGCGGCCGCACCATAGAAGTTCAGAGACTGTGAACTTACAAGCCATGCCCCATGCGGTCGCGTCTTAATTCATGCGGGCCGCGTCTCACTCATGCGGCCGCACAATTTTGCTATGCGATCGCGTCCAATAAGTTCAGAGAGTATTATATTCCAGAAGCAAACCACGCGGCCGCGTTCAACTTCATGCGGCCCGCGCTCCCCCCCCATGCGACCGCACTCTATGGTCACGCCGCCCGCATCAGTGAAGTTCAGAGAAGCTGCAAAACCTTTCATGTGGCCGCACAACAACTTTGTGCGGTCCGCGCCAGTTTTCATGCGGCCGCACCCCAACTTTGTGCGGTCCGCATCACCATTTTTAGAGAGCAAGATTTAGAGGTCAAGCAACCCAGTGCAACCGCGTGCCATCTTTGTGCGGTCCGCACTAACCCCGCAGGGGCATTTTTGTCCAGTTTTCCAGCCCACTATTAATAGAACATTTTACCATTTTTAGGTTAAGTTTTGTACAACTGACAGCTGCTGCACTCGTGAGACTTATGTTTTGGCCTATCTTGGGCATTTTTAGCTTAGTTTCATCATAGATTATTGTAGTTTAGCATTAGCAATTAATTAATATGGTTGTTTCATCTTCTATTTCTTCATTTTCTGCTTTAATTATGTCTAGCTAAACCCATTAGCTAGGGTTGTGGCTCAACCCTAGTGTGGGTAATTAATGGGTGTTGCTTCTTACTGATAGATTGATATTGGGTGTTTGTTATTTGGGTTAATTTTATGGTTTAATTAAGGATTGATGGTTGCAAACATTGATTCTAGCTTAGTGGGTCTTGACCTTTCTTGAGAAAGAGAGTCTATGACCCCAGAATTGACCCAACAAGGGATTGGGGTGGATCCATAAGAAATGGTAGTCCCAATTAACCGGTTAAACCTCGAGAGAGTAATCACCCTACTTGAACCCTAGTTGCTTGGTCTAATTGGCCTACCCAATTGATCTCGAGAGAGTCAATTGAGCAAAATCGCTCTCTCTACCGAGAGGTGTGAGAGTGAGTACAAATGTGCACGGCTATAACATTGATCCCAAATATGTCAATCTATTATTAGTAACCTCTACCCGTTAGTTAACCACCTAGGTGATGCCACGACCCTAGTGCCTTTATCTATATTAATCACAACTTAGAACATACCCTTTTAGCATAAATTAGCTTAAACTTGTAGTTGATAATAGTAGTGATTAAACAAAAACCCAAAAAATGGTAGAAGTACAATTAGGAGCAAACACGCATTCCTAGTCTAAACAAATACGCAACTCCATTCCAAGCTCCCTGTGGAAATTGACCCCGATACCACTATTCGGTTAAAAGTATTAGCGCCCGCTCCTCCTATTGTTGTATGAGGTTGAGTTTGCCGCGATCAACTTTTTGGCGCCGTTGCCGGGGAGCTTACGGTGTTGACTATTTGTGTAGCTAGAATTGTGTTTTGCTTCTGTTTCCTTCTTGTTTACTAATTTTGTTTGTGTCGATCAATCAGGTACAATGGCTCTTAATGCAAATGACCCTCTCGATAATGTGATAGCGGGGGAGGAGGTAGAGGATCTAGAACAAGATGAGGTCTTACCTCAACTTCCATGGAGAGGCCGACATGTCAATATAAATACAAATGAGAACAACAACATTCCAGACCCTCCTCAGGCACCGCCGAGAGTGGCTCCTAGAGTTTTACCAAATCAAGGATACGCTAGTGCTATTGTTCCTCCCCGAATCCGGGCGGGGAACTTTCAAATCACAAATGTTATGCTGACCTTGCTCGAGCAAAGAGGTTATTTCACGGGTGCCTTCGATCAAAATGCCTACAAGCACTTGAAGGGGTTCGTGGATATATGTTGGGGTAGCAAGCAGACAAACGTGTCCGAGGATGCGTTGAGATTGAGGCTTTTCCCGTTTTCTCTTCGGGGTAAAGCATTAGATTGGTTAGAAAGGCTCCCCAATCATTCTATTACAACATGGGATGAATTGGCGGACAAATATATTGCCAAGTTCTTCTCTCCAAGTCATATGGCAGCTCTTCGGGATGAAATTCTAGCTTTCAAGCAAGAGCCAACAGAACCTTTGCACGAGATATAGGAAAGATATAGAACAATGGTGAAAGAGTTCCTAATAACGATATGACCGATGCTATGATTCAACAAACCTTTTATCGGGGCATCAACACCACAAATTAATGCATCGTGAACCTATTGGCCGGAGGGAACTTTATGAAACTTTCTTACCAAGAGGCATGTGATGTACTTGATGAAATGGCCGACACCTCTTCGGCATGGCAAAGTCGAGCAAACGTGCCCCAAGGTGACCCTACGGTCATCCATTTGCACAAGGAGTTGCACGATCATGGCCAAGCTATCGCCGAGCTTACAACAACTATGAATCAATTGGCAAAGGCACAATTGCAACAATTCCAAAACCCGCGCCAAGTCAACGCAATGGAAGGTGTTTCTATGTTGAAAAAGAGGCAAAGAGGACAACAACCTCAAGCTAATTGTGAACAATATGACAACTGTCACACCTCCTTTTTGCGCCCCCGCCCGAAGGGTAAAATGCGCGAGGGAGTTTTTCCAATTTAAGTGACAATATTCGAAATGAGATTATTTATTCGATTCAGAGTCGCCACTTGGGAAAGGTTTGGCTTTTGGTGTCCCAAGTCACCGGTTTATCTTGAATCCCAAATCAAGGAAATTTTCGACTTTTCCAAATGAAGTCTGCGAACCAGAAATTCTAGGTAAGGAATTCTGTTGACCCGAGGGAAGGTGTTAGGCACCCTCGAAACCCGTGGTTCTAGCACGGTCGCTTAAATTGTTATAATGGCTAAATATCTGATTTAAATACATGTTCTGTCATCCGCTCTAGTTGTTCAACCGAGGTTTCAACTGGCACATATGCTTCATTCAGGGTCTTCAGTAAGATCTTTTGATGCTCGGCCGACCTCATCAACAATGATAGCATGGACACTTGCTCGGGGTACTTGCGCAGTTGATCTATCACTTCGTAATCCGGCATTTTCATTTGTTGGAAGAACACTTCCGCTTCTTCAACGCTCACAGGCTTCTTTGGTGGGAAACGCCTTTGTATGGCGTTGTTCAGCTCTTGGGTATTTGAATACCTTCCAATGAAAGTATTTTCTGGAAGTTCTCCCATGACCTCTTTACCTTTGTACATTACCAAAGTCTTCTGATAATTCCACGGTACATTACCAAAGTTTTCTGGAGAATACCTTTGTACATTTACCGGTATCACTTTCTTCTCCACCTTCTTTTTCAGGCTCGCTTTTTATAGCCTTGGCCTCCTCCCCCTTTTCTGGTTTTTGGTCTGTCTCAGGCCTTTTCCCCGTGTCGACAATGGCGATTATAGCTTTCAGAGTAGGGTCAAACTCTTTGTCTTCACAAATCATCCCGATCAGCGGCCCATTATTGTGAGCAGACAATGGATTGTTAGTCACATTTGGGATCTCCTCGTCCCTTAGCACTATTTTCCCTTGCTCTATCAAATTCTCAACCACTCTTTTCAACGACCAGCAGACATTTGTATCGTGTCCCTCGGCCCCTGAATGATAGGCGCATCTGACTCCAGCTTTGTAAGAAGGTGACGTCGGGTTTTGCCTCGTTTGAGGGATTGGTTGCAAGAAACCCAACTGGACTAGCTTCGGGAACAAAGTAGAATATGGTTCACTGATGGGCGTGAAAGTCCGCCTTCTAGGTGGTTCCTGAGGGCGGAAGTTATTCTGCGGAGGTTGTGGGTTATAGTGGTTGCGGTAAGGAGGCTGATTTCTGGGAGGTGGAGCTTGGCCTCGGTTGGCTTGTTGCGGTGGATGGGCATAAGGCTGGGCATTCATGACCATATAGGGTTGGTGAGCATATGCCAGATTTGAGTGGGGGTAGTAGTGTTGTGGGGTTCTTTCCGGAAAACGGGGCCTGGGATTACGATATTCCCTTGCTTCCGAGGCTGCTATGGTCGTTTCTTCCTTCTTCTTCCCTCTTGCCATTCCCCCGGACCCGCTTTGGACGGCTTGGGAGGTCGCCCTTATGGCTGCTTGACTCAGAATCCTACCTGTTTTCAGACCATTTTCCACCATCTCTCCAATCTTAATTGCTTCTGCAAACGGCTTTCCCATGGCTGACATCATGTTTTGAAAATAGTCAGACTCTTGAGCCTGGAGAAAAGTAGTGACCATTTCTACCTCATCCATGGGAGGCTTCACCCTCGACGCCTGCTCGCGCCACTTAATAGCATATTCTCTGAAGGTTTCTGAAGGTTTCTTCTTCAAATTCGACAGAGAATTTTGGTCTGGTGCAATGTCGATGTTATACTAGAATTGTTTCACAAAATCTCTGGCGAGATCATCCCATATATGCCATCGGGAAATTTCCTGGTCCATATACCATTCTGAGGCTATCCCTACTAGACTTTCCCCAAAATATGCCATTAGCAGTTCTTCTTTTCCGCCGGCTCCCCGCAATTGGTTGCAATATTTCTTAAGATGTGCAATGGGGTCACCGTGCCCATCGTATTTCTCAAATTTTGGGGTCTTGAAACCTACTGGCAGGTGCACGTGAGGGAACATGCATAGGTCGGCGTAAGAGACGCTCTTCTGTCCGCTCAATCTTTGCATATTCTTCAAACTTTGTTCAAGGCTTCTCATTCTCTTGGCAATCTCATTTTGTTCTGCAATTCTGGGGTTCTGATCCTGCCCGGGTACAAGCTCGCACTGAGGCGGTGGAGGATTAGTGCTGGTAGCGAACCTAGTTGGTTCCATTGAGAACGATGGTGCTTGGAATGTAAAAGAGGATGAGTCAAAGCTTGGCTTGTACGTAGCAGGCTGTGCCGTAATCGGGCAAGGCGGTGCAGTAAAGATGTTCATGCTTGCATCGGTGGCTGACATTCGGGGATGAGGCTCAGAAGGCGATCCAGCAGAGAAGGCTGAAGTGGCGGGGTACCCGAATGGGGTAGCAGGATAATTTATGGGGACATTAGAAGTCCCACTTGACCTGGAGAATAATTCAGGGAATCCGGGGACGACACTTGGCGGCTCTTTCCCATTATTCCAGTCGTCCAGCATTTCCAACATGCGGAGCCGTAAGATTCTATTTTCCTCCACAGTTGCGGATTCGGGCGTGAGGACGGCTGAGATCAAGCTCTCCTCGGAAACAGGGATTGTTTGCAACGGAATCTCGGAAGACATTTCCACACTTCCTTTTGACCTGGTGAAGTAAATGTGAGTACTGCTTCTGGTCCTAACAACAGGTAGTTGAACACTTCCCCTTGACCTCGTGAAGTATGAGTGTGAGGCCAGAATTTCACCAAACCAACCGTCTTTTCCAACAAAACCTGGAGGTACTCAACTAATAACAGATAGGCAATCTCACGTTGGGCATGATGCACCTATACAGTTAAGTGGATTCCTACATGTTTGCTACGAGAGCATGCGTCGTTCCGGCATTTTTCCTCTTATTATTTTCCCTTTTTTTTTCTTCTTCTTTTTCTTTCTTTTTTTGTTTTTCTTTTATGTTTTCATTTTGCAGTAAAAGAAATGTGACCGGATCCGATGAGGATTGCCTACGTATCACGATGCCTACGTGAATCAGATCATTACGTAGTTCAAAAAACACAAACGAGCGTAAAAGAAGCAACCTCTTTATTGTTGAAATGGTCTATTACAGACTACATTTTGCAAAAGAAAGAGCAAACTTTGAAAAATAAACCTAGACTCAAAATAGACTAAAAATCACCCTGATGGGAAAAACAGGCAGAAGATGCTAAGATACAGACTTGACTTATGAGTGCATTATGGTTTTGAAAATTGGTGTTCGCGGGGCATCGTTCGGCCTCGCCGCGGTCCTAGGCGTGAGATCCCTCTCAAGTTGCTCCAGCTCATGCATAGTCTGCTTGACATAACCCATCACTGCCGAGAGGACGATAACGCTGGTCATGTTCTCACATTGTAAACATCTTCTGGTGATGGCATGGGCAATGGCCTTGATCCTATCTCTGGTTTGCTTCTTCTCTACGAGTAGGCGTTTTATCTGATCGCTACATATCATGAATACCTGAGCATCCTGCATATGCTGATTTTTCAGTCGCCGTACTTCTAACTTCATCTGGGCTAATGAGTCATACCAGTATCTGCTCTCAATTTGGAAATTCTTGGCCTGATCAACTGCTTTGATCTCAAGTATAGCCATCTCTTTCTTCATTTTGGCAACAGTTTTCTCGTGGTCGCGTTTCGATTGGTTCAAATGTCGGCGATGCTTCTCTATTCTTATGCCCCACTGTGCCTTGAGCTTTGCCATAATCTTTCCCGATTCTTCTAAACCATCTCGCCACTCCGCGACTTCTCTTTTTAAACCCTTAATCAACTGCTGGTCTGATCGACTTCTGGGCTGTTCATCAAGAGACAATCTCAATTTTTGGATTTGGGCCTTAAGTTTTTCATTCTCTTGGACCAATTTATTCTTTTCGCTTCGATCCGCCGCGATTTATATGCTGTTATTGAACTTCAGACTGTCAATTTGTAGCTTCAAATCACCGATCTCTGCCCGATACCCCTTTTCTTTTGCTAACCAATTCCATTGCCCTTGGGATGATTCTACAAAATCTTTGAGATGCGGTCTCTTAGCTGGTCTTTCGCAAGACAGGCCGCCTCTGAATCAAGCGTGATACCCTGGGGAAACTTCCCCTTTTGCTATATCCATCACACAAGTGCTTGCCGTCAGATGTTGGCACTCACTCCAGATTTGGCGAACTTCTTCTTCGGGGAAATGACCATCTGGACTGATCTCAATCACTTGGGTACTCAAATCTTCATCTTTCGGCACCACTTGATACCTCCCAAGTTGCCTCAAAACCCGATATGGTGCGTAGGGTTGGATGCTTTTAAGTCCCATCAACAGAAAGTGGGGCCTGGTTGCTGGCATGTATATGATTTCCTCAACAGATGACCATCCGAGCGTCCATTGGATTTGGCTAGCAGTGAGAGTTCGGAAAAATGAGGTCCATGATGTGACACCCTCAGGTAGATTGAAACCTTTGACTCTAGTGTAGAATTCTCCAATGCAAGTCTTCTCAGGCGAACCGTAACCCAAGAGAGGAGAGCGGTGGCATAAGTGATCGGTCATCCATATTTGCAACAGTAGGTTACATCCTTCGAAAAAGTCGCCCCTGGATCGACAAGCAGTGAGAGCCCGGAAAATGTCAGCCATAATCATAGGTGCTAGAGTACTCTTATTTTGGGTGAGCAAAGTACTGACAACCCCAGTTATTTTTAGGTCGATGTTGCCGTCCTTCCTTGGGAACACTATAAGACCTAAGAAGGCCGTCATGAAAGCTAACTGCCTATGTTCGTCCCACTTTTGTCGGTTGCCTTTACTACACAGTTTGAAATCCGGCTTATTGAACCCGCCTTCATGACCGTATCTAGAATATATGAGATGGAGACTGCAGAAACCTTTGGCAAGATCCGGATGGTGAAATGTTCGGGGTATTTTCAGAAAATCCAAAAACCGGTGTACCGTGACGGCCCTAGGTGCAATCAAGTACTTGAACCTTAAAGGAGCTTCATTATCCCCAATGTATCCTGCTATTTCCTCCAATGTTGGGGTGAGTTCGAAGTCTGAGAAATGAAATACATTGTGCGCCGAATCCCAGTAAGTGACCAATGATCTGATAATATCGCCCCGAGGCTGAATGTCTAGTAAATCCGGGAGATTTTTCAGATATATCCTCACTTTGCCTTGCCCCTTCTTGCCTAAGTCGTTCCACCATAATCGCAACTCAAAAGGGATCTTGGTCATTATTGAAAATGGTTCGTTTTGTATCGTGCTCATCCTGCACATTTATTTAGGGCGATAAACTTTTATTAGACTCAAAGTTAAAATTATCTAGATATTTTTTAGAGACTTCTTTTTTTTTTGCAAAAACGGGAGGTTGGACCCGACGAGGGTTGCCTACGTATCTCACCCCATGCGAGAATCAAACCGGCGTAGTTCGGTCGGATCAAATAGGGGAAACAAAAATAAAATCCTCTAAAGAAAAGAAGAATAATTTTTTTTTGAAATTTTGTTATATGTTTCTTTTTTCATTTTATTATTTATTCTTGAAAAGAGACCAAGGAAATATTTACACATTTTAAACTTCCTTTTTTTTTTGAAATTTTGAAAATCTTTTAAAGAGGTGCTACAAATGAAACAAATAAAAAAAAATATTTTTTATTTATATTTTTTTTGATTTTGAAAGTGATTAAAAGGAATAGTCGAACTGAAAGGCAAGCTTTTTTTTTTCAGCTTTTTTTTTTTAGAAAATTCCGGTTAGGTCTGATATTACTCGGACATGGTTTTTTTTCAAAAGAATAAGTAATTATCTCCCTACTCTGCTATTTTTTTTTTGAAATTTTCGGAAACCGGTCAACATGCAGATCCGAAGCAAATAGATGCACACA
This sequence comes from Nicotiana tabacum, assembly GCF_000715075.1. NCBI lineage: Eukaryota > Viridiplantae > Streptophyta > Magnoliopsida > Solanales > Solanaceae > Nicotiana > Nicotiana tabacum. The sequence continues at coordinate 110,221,321 of NC_134101.1, forward strand.
ACAAACGGGATGCAGCAGGATAGTCTTTTCATTCCAGGTTGCCTGTCCTAGACGGACCCAACCCCTGTGTTGAGTCCCCTATGTCAAATGCAACATGATGCAGATAAGCGTTCCTACTAGGGATCCGGCAAAAGGTTACGTTATACTAGGTTTATAACCTGGGTAGATGTTCTAGACTGTGTACTCGAGCGGACAACTCGAGTCGAGGAGGGGCAACTTACCGGGAACCAAAAGGCCGTCCGGCTTCGTAACTTATCCGTCCTCTTTCTTATTTCAGGTATCGACACTAACATAATAGGGAGCCTCGACCAGCGAGCTTCTCCCCGGAGGTGAAGAGAGAAGGGTTTCGGCACAGTTTATATACAGTTCAGATAATATCAAAGCGGTAATAGACAACATTTAGCACGTTATGCAAAAACATGTAATAAAGATCAGATAATAAATCCAAATATAACAATTATTCTAAGCTCGAATTCTTGAACCCTGAACCAGTGGTTCTGGGTTAATCATCCCCAGCAGAGTCGCCAGAGCTGTCACACCTCCTTTTTGCGCGCCCGCCCGAAGTGTAAAATGCGCGAGGGAGTTTTTCCAATTTAAGTGACAATATTCGAAATGGGATTATTTATTCGATTCAGAGTCGCCACTTGGGAAAGGTTTGGCTTTTGGTGTCCCAAGTCACCGGTTTATCTTGAATCCCAAATCGAGGAAATTTTCGACTTTTCCAAATGAAGTCTGCGAACCAGAAATTCTAGGTAAGGAATTCTATGGACCCGAGGGAAGGTGTTAGGCACCCTCGAAACCCGTGGTTCTAGCACGGTCGCTTAAATTGTTATAATGGCTAAATATCTGATTTAAATACATGTTGTGACTTATGTGCTTTTATTAAGTTTAAACCGCTGTTATTATTATCATTTATTTTTATAGAATTGCAACGTCGTGAAAATGCATCTCGAACCACGTCACAATCAATACACCCGCGGTCGTCGACATATTTTGACTCCGTTGAGATTTGGATTTGGGTCACATCAATGTGCACCCGTGTTTAAGAAGGTTAAATTAAGCCGCGCCTAAAGAGTCTAATGCATTATTATTTTCGGAGAAGGCCATGAAATTCACTAAAACGGCCTATCCTGAATTCTAAAATGCTTATTATGGTTAGTTATTGAGGGCCCCACAATGTTGCATTTTTTATTTAGCGAGGCTCGTCTCTATTTTAGAAAGGATACCCTAAAGTGACTACATTTCTATTATGTTCAGTCTAAATAGAAGAAGAAAGATACATGTTAATTCAAGTATATGCTTTGGCCTAAACCGGATCCTTATCAATTTCTGATTAATTATTTATAAAATGGAGAGACGTCATACCTTGTGGAACCTGCTTTAATTAGACGAAGAAGTTACATGCGAGATTGACGAAATACAACACTTAATCCGAACAAACATCTTTAAGTCGGATTTGAATTAACTCGCTTAAGCAGGATTAATTGAATTCCTTATCAAAGGATGTTACTGATGATGTTCAAAACTAATCCTATAAACTGCCTAAAAGAAATCGAACTGGGTGATTCAAAACTATATCATATTTGGTTAGGTTTAAAAGCCACTCGCCCCTACTTATTCAAAGCATGCTGAAAGAGTGAATTTAATTTTAACAATCGTACTAGATAGTTTCACATTCCATTGATTATATTTACATCCTGTATGCTACTAAACGAATCAAATACCACAGTTTCAAATTAACATAAACTTTAATTAAGTACAAACTTACTAATGTATTCTCTATTAGCTATAAACTAAAATTTACACAACTTAACAAAATTTATGAAAAGGCAGTCAGTAAATAGCGGGTGATTATAACTCCTTCAAATCTTTCTATTCATGTTTTTCAATGTTACATTCAGCTACACCAATGTGAGACTTGAGATGTGTACCTGGAAATACTGAAAATGCAAAGGAGAAGAGGAAGAAGATAGGGAAATCAGCAGCAGCAAGAAACAGAATAGCAGCAGCAGCAACAAGCAAAGTAATTGGAATAGAACCAAGATCCCAGCTAGACCAAATTCCAGAGTAAACCAACAAACAATCAGCAGACTCAGTTGGACTTAGAAGAAATCAGTATTGGACAAATAGGTCAAGACCATTGAAATCAAGACAGCAAGAAGAATGCAATTTCTAGTTTTGTCTGTCTGTGTTATCAAACAGAGTTCTTTTCCAGTTTTCTGCTTTTCAGAACTTCAACTCTCAATCTCCAAACTAAGTTTTCTGTGTATTCTCTTTTTCTATCTCTGTGTGTGTGTATCTATGTCTATCTTAAGGTCTGTATGCCTGTCTATGTGTGTATGTGTATGTATTTTTTCTCTCTTATCGGATCTCTCTCCTGTCCCCCTAAAACTGATGGAAGTCCCTCTCTTTAATAAGCCTCGAATCACCCCTTTAACAGCCTGTTTTAGACAATCAGAACACCCTCCCATGTGCTACCCCTTTTCAGTTTCCACTCACTATTTAAATAAGAACACAACCCCATGATATTCCCTTGGCAGGCTTACCTTTTGAGTAATGCTTATTATTTCTGAAACTAAAGCAGAATATGGGCAGCAGAATGTATTCTGACAGCATATGCTGTCAAACTATTTTAATTCAGAAAGGGGGCCTTTATGCACATGTTGTGCACAAGTGAACATGCCATCAATTCAGTTTGCAATTACAGACCCCACCTTAGATTTCTGAAATCCAATTAATAACTATAAGTAACTAGACTCAGTTCCTAATTAGATTCAGGCAATGCTTAACAGCAGCAGGTCAATTTGTTATTGTTCAGACAGTTAAAACTAATTGACGACACATGTCGACTCGACTATATTAATCATAACATGTACAATCGTAGCCAAAAATTAGAAATCCAAGTGTATCACACAAGGGGTTCAGATTGCAGTGTTAATACAGAATGGCCCTGGGAACTAATTGAACGAACCAATTCAAATTCATTTGATTGTACAACTTACACATACACATTATCAGTAAATAGAAGAGGGACTTAATCAAACACGTAGGTTCAGGCAAAGTGGACAACACACAGTTGATAAAATTCAGGGACACAAATTAAACAAAACATGAACAGACCTTTAATCAGCACATGGACTAAAAATAAAGGAAAGAGGAAAACAAAAACTCACCATAAATCCCGAAAAATCAAAAGTCTTGGCTTGGATTCGAACAGGCCCTTCTTGGGGTCGAAAGGACTTTGAGAACACTTCGACTAAAATCCATTAGACCCTAAATACCTTGGCTCGAACGGATACGGACCAGTGACGAGGAACCCTAAGGTTCCAAAAATCAGATCTGGGATTCATGCTTCCCTGGTCAAATTCGGACCAAACCAAGCATGGTTTGGTCACGAGGGGGGTCTGGGGAGTGTCTGGTGTGAAACTGGGGTCAAACGGTGTAAGTCAGGTTCCGACTCGAATCTTCAAATGAAGATTCGAGAAGGTGGGAAGGGATTTGAGCTAAGTGGTTAAAAGATCCATGTTCAGGGTTGTGAGGGGGTTCTATGGTGTTCAGGCGGAGGTCACCGGCGTTCATGCCGCCGGGTTTCTGGTGAAGGGAGATGGGGGCGGCTCTAGGGTTTGGGGTTCTTGTGAAGATGATGAAAGCTGGGGTATTGGATAGGGGGGCAGGGTACGAGTGAGAGCTTATATATGTAGTGGATGAACGGATCCTGGCCGTCGGATGAGACACGATGAAGGGCCAGGATCCTTCAACTAATAGGAAACGATGTCGTTTCAAAACTAGAGGGGGTTGGGTCGGTCCGGGTGGAATGGGTCGGGTTCATCAGTGGGTTATGGGGAAGTGATCTTGGCCGTTGATCAATCTGAGATCAACGGCCCAGATCAGACTGGATTAAAACGGCGTCGTTTGGACGTTCTTTGAAGTAGGCTGGTCTGGACCGGGGCAAGCACAGGTTTTGGGTTGGGTTGTGGGGTTTGGGCCTCAGATTTTGCAATGGGAATTGGCCCAAACTTAATTAAAAACAAGTTTCAACCCCCCTTTTTTTATTTTCTAAATTTTTTTAAACACACAACCTAATTAAACTAAAAACTAAACAACATTAATCAACACTTAATGTATTTATTACACGCATACATAAAAAAATGTTAAAAGTAGGTAAAATTAAACAAGGCAAACAAATCAGGAAAAAAAATGCGTATTTTTATGATTTTCTATTTAACAAACCGGATTACGGTTCAAATTACGCATGACACCTACATTTTTTTGTATTTTGTTTTTGATAAAAAATAAAAATGGGCAGAAATCATAAATAATTAACAAAGTGCCATGTAAAATCCAAAAATTGTACAGCAGGGCAGTTTGTTATTATTTTATTTCTTTTGGAGCGATTGTCTCGTAAAACAAAAATCACGTGCTCACAGCTGCCCCTCTTTGTTCGGAAACACGAAGAGTTTTCGTGCAAAGATAAAGTGAGCGGATATGAGCGATTTTTGCCTATGGACTACTCCGTGTGAAGCATGTTTTTTTTTTGAAAGATTTGACCGAATCTTTGCTCCAAAGATTTCCTACATATCCTGGGCTAAACAGGAATCAGGTCAATGTAGTTCGGGAAGTTTCGGTAGCTGGGACTACCATGGGACTGCAATGCTTGCTGTTACTGTTGTTGTTGTTGTCACCTTTGCTTTACTGACAGCCTTATTACAACCAAAGGAAAATTGAAACTGAACTAAATACTTATATGCATGTCAACTGCTAGTTACAAGATCCCTATCTATGATTCTTTTGCGACTTGATCTTGAGTCTCAGCTGACTTTGCTTGTAGACTTCGATCCGAATCTTGATGCTCGCGAGTTGTAGGTGCTTGCTTATTCTCTGGGATGCTGAGTGAGGCGTGACTGGCAGAGTTATGAATCTTAATCAAATGTTGGAGTCGATTTGCCTTCCATTTACTCCGATATCTCGGGACATCTTCTTTTTGACTTTTTCTTCTTTGATTCTGAGTTGAGACTCAGTTCGTGGGCCGTTTCGATCCGTGTGGCTAGAGGTTAGACCTGCGGGAGAAAACAAACAAACGAACGAAATTTTCTGCCCCAGTTTCACTAGGAAAATTTCGTGAATTATTCGCCAGGAAGTTCATAAAATTGATGAAGGAAGATAAAAATGCTCAGTTAAGGGTTGGAGCCCTAATACCGACTAGCTGGGGAGAAGTTCAGTTTTAGAGTTGAAACTCTAATACTGACCAACTGGGGAGAAGTTCAGCTTAGGGTTTAAAACCCTAATGCTGATTGCAAGGAAAAGCTCAGTATAGGGTTTAAAACCCTAATGCTGGCTGAAAGGAAAAAGTTCAGTTTAGGGTTTAAAACCCTAATGCTGACTAAAAGGAAAAAGTTCAGTTTAGGGTTTAAAACCCTAATGCTGACTAAAAGGAAAAAGTTCAGTTTAGGGTTTAAAACCCTAATGCTGACTGAAGGAAAGAGTTTAGTTTAGGGTTTAAAAACCCTAATGCTGACTAAATGGGAAAAGTTCAGTTTAGGGTTTAAAACCCTAATGCTGACTAAAGGAAAAAAGTTCAGTTTAGGGTTTAAAACCCTAATGCTGACTGAAGGAAAGAGTTCAGTTTAGGGTTTAAAACCCTAATGCTGAGAGCTGTCACACCTCCTTTTTCCGCACCCGCGAGGGTGCGTGGGAGTTTTTCCAATTAAAGGACAATCGAGACGGGATTGGTTTATTTATTTCAGAGTCGCCACTTGGGAGATTTAGGGTGTCCCAAGTCACCAATTTTAATCCCGAATCGAGGAAAAGAATGACTCCATATTACAGTCTGCGTACCAGAAATCCGGATAAGGAATTCTGTTAACCCGGGAGAAGGTGTTAGGCATTCCCGAGTTCCGTGGTTCTAGCACGGTCGCTCAACTATTATATTCGGCTTGATTATCTGATTTTATACAAATATGAACTTATGTGCAAATTTTATATTTTAACCGCTTTATTATTATTGTTTTTAAAAGAAATATGAACATCGCTTAAAACACGTCTTTGGACTGCATTACATGAAATGCACCCACAATCCGGAACACGTTTTATTTGATGTTTTGGGATTTGGATTCGGGTCGCATGAAATGCACACCCAGGCTTAAGAAAGTAAAATATTAAACACGCGCCTAAAGAGACTATCGCGTTATTATTTTGGGGAAGACCGTGAAATTCGCTAAACGGTCCTTCCGAATTCTAATTAAACCATACATTTTGTGAGGGCCCCGCAATCTATACGTTTTATTTGGCGAGGCTCGTCTCATTTTTATTTTTAAAGGATAAACCTACAATGACTATATTTTCTATTAAGTTCGTCTCTAAAATAAAAGAAAATCTCTTAATTATTTACATGCTGAAAAACGTAACTTATTAGTTATTAGTTTACGGCTAATGCGAATGGAAAATTGCGATCGAGTTTGTACAAAGAAAAACTGCTTTCATTTTATATTCTGTTATTCAATAATACTAGAACATGAGATTGACCATAATATCAAAACAGATTAATTATTCTCCGTAATTTAAACTAACATTATTAGATGAAGAAAGTATACATATGCAACCTCATTATTCATTAATCATTCAACTACATCTTTATACGAAGAAAGAAAAATTATATTCAACCACAAATCTAAACAGGAGGAATTCAACAGGAACAAAGCCTGATTAATATTTCATTTTTTACTTCAAGCCGAGATTGTACAAATGTGTACCTGGAAACAGCAGTACAAGAACAAAAGAAGGAGAAGTCAGCAGCAGTAATAACACAGCAACAGCAGATTCAGCAACATCGCAAACCAGTACAGTAGGAATAGCAGAAAACCCAAGAGACTATAAACGACTCCAAGTATAGTGAAGAAGTAAAAGGTAGGAAGGTTCTGACTATTTCAGATCTTAAGCGAGGCAATGAAGCAGTAACTATTCTTTTTCAACTTCAAAACTCTCCAAAATGAATTCTGCCCCTGTATATTCAGTGTATCCAGAATGTATATCGGGTGTATACTTCTCACTCCGCCCCCTCTTTTTTTCTTCTCTCTATCTAGTTTTTCCTCTCTTTTTTTCCACCCTTCTTCCTAAATTTTCTCTTCTATTTATAGCAAAATTTTCGAAATTTTCAGATTTGTTTTTTATTATTTTATTATTTTTTTAATTAAAAGAAATCCCACTTACAAATTGCTTTTATTTTTTTAGAAAAAGAAATCCCACCTTTATTTACTTTTATTTTTAAAATTCCAACTTTAATTACTTTATCTTATTTAAAATCCCACTTTTTATTTTTTTAAAAGAGAATCTCACTTTATTTAACTTTTCTTTAAAAAATAAACCACTATCTTTTCTTTTTCTTTTAAAAATGCTACTTTCAATTACTTTAAATTTTTTAAATTTTCAGATATCTTTATATTTATTTTTTAATTCCAACCTTCTTTTACTTTTAAATTTTTTAAAACTTTTTACTTTTTTTTTTAAATTTTCTACATTCTTTTACATTTTTTTATTTTTTTATTTTTTATTTTTTTAAAATCATTTCCGAAATTACTATATATATATATATATATATATATATATATATATTTTTTAAAATAAAAATAATAAATAAAATAAAATATTTTCGGATTTTTTTATATATATAAAAAAACAAAAAATAAAACTATTAATAGTGATAATTCACTTTTTATTTTATTTTTTATTTTTTTTGGTTTTGTTTTGTGTTGGACAAAAATGAAGAAGGGGTGTTGGGTTAATGGACTGGGTCGACCCAGTTCGAAATGGACTGGGTCGTAGGGAAGATTGAGCCATTTTTTGGGCCTATAGCTTGAAATTGAAGAAGAGGCCCAATTCCGACTTTCTTTATATTTTCGCTCTCTTTTCTTCTTTTATTTTTCTAAAACTAAATTATAAAAATACTTAAACTATTATTAAGAACTAAATTAAGTTATAAAGGCGCAAATTAACTCCCAATAACAATTAACGCACAATTAAGTATTAATTAAGCATAAAATTGTATATTTGGACATTAAATGCTAAAAATGCAAACGATGCCTATTTTTGTAATTTTTAATTTTTGTAAAACAATTTTAATTACTAACAATTGTAGAATTAAATTCTACATGCAAAATGCGACATATTTTTGTATTTTTTATTAATTTAGCGAATAAACACGCACAGACAAATACAAATAATTCTTCAAAATATCACAAAATTGTACACCAAAGAAAAATCATTTTATTTTTGAATTTTTTGGGTGTAATTCTCATATAGGGCAAAAATCACGTGCTTACAGCTGCCCCTCTTTGCCCGGAGACACGAAGGGTTTTCGTGCAAAGATAAAGCGAGCGATTTTTGCCCATCCGAGTACTCCGTTGAAGCATTTTTTTGAAAAAGATTTGACCGAACCTTTGCTTCAAAGGTTTCCTACATATCCTGGGCTAAACAGGAATCAGGTCAATGTAGTTCGAGAAATTTTGGTAGCTGGGACTACCGTTGGACTGCAATGTTACTGTTGTTGCATGTTATTACTACTGCTTACCGATCTCCTTGTTACACCGTGCTTAAAAAAACAAGAAGCTAGGCTAGAGTACAATTTGTTTTTGTTGCCTTGCTTCCTTGTCTGCTTGCATTTCTTTCGGTGCTTTACTTCTTTTGACACATGTACTTGAGTTTGTACTGTGACCTCTTGTTGCAACCTTCTGTTTCCCGGTGCTGGGGAATTTTATTGTTTCCTGCTGGGGATTCCTATTGTAACCCTCTGTTTTATTGTCCTCTGACTTGATTTTGAAATGTATGCCTCTGTTATCTGGGCGGGCTCCCAATTTTAATACTTGAAAATTAAAGACTTGAAATGTATGCCTCTGTTATCTGGGCGGGCTCCCAAGTTCAATGCTTGAAAATTAAAGACTGAAATGTATGCCTCTGTTCTATGGGCGGGCTCCCAACTTCAACAACAACTTTAAAAATGAATGTCATTCCTCTCTTCAACCAATACATCGCCATTCTGTTCTTCAGAGGGGGCTCCTGATTTCAACAACTTTAAAAAATAAAATCCTATTCGAGGGCGGATGAACCCGAAATATCCTATTCGAGGGCGGATGAACCCAAAATATCCTATTCGAGGGCGGATGAACCCAAATATCCTATTCGAGGGCGGATGAACCCAAAATATCCTATTCGAGGGCGGATGAACCCAAAATATCCTATTCGAGGGCGGATGAACCCAAAATATCCTATTCGAGGGCGGATGAACCCAGAATATCCTATTCGAGGGCGGATGAACCCAGAATATCCTATTCGAGGGCGGATGAACCCAGAATATCCTATTCGAGGGCGGATGAACCCAGAATATCCTATTCGAGGGCGGATGAACCCAGAATATCCTATTCGAGGGCGGATGAACCCAGAATATCCTATTCGAGGGCGGATGAACCCAGAATATCCTATTCGAGGGCGGATGAACCCAGAATATCCTATTCGAGGGCGGATGAACCCAAAATATCCTATTCGAGGGCGGATGAACCCAAATATCCTATTCGAGGGCGGATGAACCCAATATATCCTATTCGAGGGCGGATGAACCCAAAATATCCTATTCGAGGGCGGATGAACCCAGAATATCCTATTCGAGGGCGGATGAACCCAGAATATCCTATTCGAGGGCGGATGAACCCAGAATATCCTATTCGAGGGCGGATGATCCCAAAATATCCTATTCGAGGGCGGATGAACCCAAATATCCTATTCGAGGGCGGATGAACCCAAAATATCCTATTCGAGGGCGGATGAACCCAAAATATCCTATTCGAGGGCGGATGAACCCAAAATATCCTATTCGAGGGCGGATGAACCCAAAATATCCTATTCGAGGGCGGATGAACCCAAAATATCCTGTTCGAGGGCGGATGAACCCAAAATATCCTTATTCGAGGGTGGATGAACCCAAAATATCCTATTCGAGGGCGGATGAACCCAAAATATCCTATTCGAGGGCGGATGAACCCAAAATATCCTATTCGAGGGCGGATGAACCCAAAATATCCTATTCGAGGGCGGATGAACCCAAAATATCCTATTCGAGGGCGGATGATCCCATTTTCAAAATCTTGGAATTGTCTTACCTCCGACTGTTTTTCTTCGAATCGTGTTGTCTTGCTATCTCTTAAAACTTGAATTGATTTCCTCGTTCTTCCGAGAAAATTTTCGACAATGGCAGAAAATCTTCTGCCCCAGTTTTGGTGCTTTTCCTTGTTCTCCAGGTGGACGCCTGACTTCTGATATTTCAACTGTTCTTCCTTGTTCTCTAGGTGGATGCCTGATTGCTGATACTTCAACTGTTCTTCCTTGTTCTCCAGGTGGACGCCTGACTGCTAATACTTCCATTTCTCTTCCTTGTTCTCCAGGTGGACGCCTGATTTCTTCTTCAATTTTTCATCCTCCGCTCTGCTTTGTTCTTGCTTGCTGGGGATAATACCACTGTGGGAGTCTCCTTTCTTCCCCTCCTTCAAATTCAATTTTTTTTTTCAGAATTTATTTTCTCTCAACACTGCTGGGGATAAAAGTGTTATCTTCTTGGGATAACGTTGTTGAGGATAATGCTGCTGGGGAATTTTATCCCTTTAAATTGATGCATCATTCTTCTGGAAGCTGCTGGGGATGATAATGGTTTTTGCTCTTATGAGCACAAATGTCATCCCTTTGTTCTGTCTGCTGGGGAACAACTTCTTTTATTAAAACTTGTTATGCTGGGGTTAAAACTGGTTCAAAGACCACTTCCCTTGAGACTGGTGCTATATTCATTTTACCCTGAATGGGTATCTGACTTCCAGAAAATTTTCCAAATGAAAGGAAAATTTTCTGCCCCAGTTTGACAGTCTCCCTTATGGCCTGCATTTCTGTCATCAATGCCACTTCCTTTACCTGTTTCAATTTAAACAAAATTTGTTAGTTTAAAACGCGGTGGTTGGTTGTGATACTCCCACTGGGATGGTTTTCCCTTTTCTCTTCCTTGCTCTGCGTTCCACAACTTGTTGGGGATGATATTATTTGCTGGGGATAATCCTTTTCTGCTGGGGATATCCCTCTTCTTTCGTGGCATGGCTCGGAAATTTGCATTTTCCCGACCTTTTAGTCTCGCATGAATTTCCCAAATCATGCTTATTGTTTTTCTTGTTTTGTCCATGGACTCTGGTCTTGAGGTTTAATAACCTTTGATTTCGGCAAGGATATCCCTCTTGACACTCGTCAATTCTTTTGCTGGAGATATCTTTCTTGACACTGGCCTCGCGCTTGTTCCTTCCTGACTATATCACTTGGATGTATTAGTCAGATCTTATCTTGGAAAGCTGATGGCCTATTTTGAAATCATTTCCCACTGGTTCTGACCAAACAGACTCTACTGGGGAATTTTTCTATGAAAGGAAAAGATAAAAGGGAACAGAATAAAAGACAACGGAAAAAGATGACTCTTTAACAAAAGAAACTATAAATAAAACCCTATCAAACGCAGACACCGACTCTAATGGTCATGACATGCCTATGTGGCCTATCCTTCGTCAATCATCTTTCAAGATCTTCAATTGGCAATTCCCCATCTGATTCTTAATCTTATTCGACTTGTAGTGCCCGAAGGGTTTTCACTATCAAGCCTATCTCATTTTGGGTTTTTCTCTCAACTTTCATCACCTTATGGTGCATGTGAAGGTTTTCACCGATAAGACTCTCTCATTTGTATCACTTTTCAGCTGGGGTTTTGGAGTGTTGCCGGTATGACTCTTTCTGTTGGAGATTAGAGTCCTTTCTGCTGTGGAACAAAATGTTATGCTCACCGGTGAGACTCTCATTTGTCTGACTTGAAATCTTTTGAAGACTGATCAGAAGGTCTTTCTTTGGACCGTAATATGGGTTTTGGATAGGGCTAGAAAAAAAAGGTATTAAAGGCTCAAAAATGCATTAATTTTTGGGTTATTAGTTACAACCTTCGGAATTAGATTTATTTACAACAAATGCAACATTTGCCCCAGTTTCTTGCTTGGGGATATTTTAATTGATTGGTTTTTTTTTTCATTTTTTTCAAAACTATGACCGAGCCGTGAAGCGCCTACGTATCCTCTTTGAGGAATCAGGTCAAACGTAGTTCCCAATTCCTCTTTTTTCATTTGACTTTCTTTTGTTTTTGTTTTTTTTCATTTTTCTTTTTCTTTTTTGATTTTTTTTTTTTTTTTGATTTTTCTTTACCTTCCAGGCTCGTATTTCCTAGTCGTTGCTATTGATTCCGAACGAGGGGTATGAAAGAAAATAAATAAGGCTCAAAAGGGGTAACGAAGGATAAAGTATTTAGGTAGCAGAATAAAATGCCTTCGTCATTCCAGTCTTCAAAACATGCCAAGTGCAAACAACACAATTGAACAATAGATTTATAGTCTCTTCCGATGGTGCTGGACTTGACAATTATATTCAACATCTGTTTGTTCATTTGTCACTTCTAAAGCACCGTTGGGCGACACTCTCATTCTCATTATTATGAACGACCCTCATGCCAATTTAGGCGAATCTTTCTTTAACGGTTTTCTTTGTGTTTAACTTGCCCCAGTTCCACATGACTCGGGCTCCAAATAATCTCAAACCGTTCTTATTTCCTTTAAATGCTTTGATCACCTTCCCAGGGTTTTATGATTAACTTTTAAGACTAGGCCCAAACTGTGTGCGCATGTCATGTCACTGGAATCGGCACTGAACAAAATGATAAAAGGACTAAACAAAAGATGACTGGAAACAATAAAAGACCGGCTTTTGTATTAGACTACCGGTGAAATGGTTTGAATAATAAAACAAACAAAACAACCAGAATAAAATCTTAACACAACCTTGACAAAACTTAAACAAATTGATATGACAAACTGGAAAGATAAGAAGGTTTGACACAAGACAATATTCGGATTACAATCCTAATAATCCGAACAACAGAAATGACAACAAAATAAGACACCACCCGCTTCTCTTTTGCTAACCAAGGAACGGAGCGACCTCCCACTTTATCAAAATTGGCATCTTTAGCCACTGAGCTTTGCATCAGTATTGTCTAGACCATTTCCAACTTCGATATCGTCAACCTTAGTCAACAAGTCCCAATAGGATTCGAGTGCTTCTGCTATCTGGCCTGATCCCCGCAAAGTGTGCTTCTGGGTCTTGTATTTCCGGCTTACCACAAACCAACCACCTTCTTTCTTTGCGATTCAAAACAGGTTAGAATGGACTCCGTCGGTCCCCATAATTAATAACATCTTTTTTTTCATTTTCTTTCTTTCTTTTTTTTTCGATTTTTTTTTTCATTTCATTTTTTCTTTTTTTTTCGATTTTTTTTTTCATTTTTTTTTGTGGTCGAATCTTATGGAGATTGCCTACGTATCATGACCCCGCATGAATCAGACCTTGCGTAGTTCGGACCAATAAAAGATAAGCAATACTAATCATTTTTTCAATTTTCATATTGAGTTTCAAAGGTTTAAAAATGACCTACAAACTTGAAAATCAAACGACCCACATATTATAATCAAAAGTTTTACAAACTCCAAAACAAACGGCAAGCTTCCTTTCTCCGTTTGACAAATGCAACCGAACGATTATTTTTGCAAATGTGGCCCTTCCGAATTTTGAGGCCGGAGAGGATTATTTTATGACACTTTACAAACTTGCTCATTCTTTTACGAAAATAGCCTTTCGACAACTGAAAGATACTCTAAGGCTATTTCGGCAAGAACGGTTTAAGACGCGGTCGAAGCTGGCTCGACTTATTTTGACCAAAAATCCAAACGGTATTCACCTGACCGCTGACTCTTTGTTTTGTTTTTTTCAAATTACAATAAAATCGTGTGTTGCAAACATGGCCCTTCAGCGCCTCGAGGACGAAGATTTTTAAGGCCGTGTGGGTCGACTGGACCAAAATCCTACCCATGACCCCAAAAATGGCTGTTTATGCGAAGTCAACCTTCCGGCGTCCCTTTCGAGAACATTCGGCTATTTTTGACAAAAACAGCACCACCCTGACTTATTTATGACTCTTTAAAATTTGTCATATATTTTTTTTGTTGCTATTTTTAGCAAAAAGGGGGGGTTGGACACCACCCGACTTATTTATGACAAAATTAAAATTTTGACACGTTTTTATTTATTTATTGGTTTTTGGCTATTTTAGCAAAAAAAGGGGGTTGGACCCGATGAGGGTTGCCTACGTATCTCACATCCAGTGAGAATCAAACCCGCGTAGTTCGGGCCTCGTGAATAAGTAAATGAACTAATATTTTTTTTATTGGAACTGTGAAAGAACTGCTCAAAGGAAGTATAAATATTTTTTTTTTGATTGATTTCTTTTTAAAAGAAAAACTCGTAAAAATTCCTTTTCTTTTGATTTGAACTTTGAAAATTTCAAAAGTAAAAGGAAGTTTTTTTTTCGAATTCCATTTGTCTTTTTTTTTATTCTAAAGAAAAAAAATATTTTTGGAATTTTACTTTTGATAAAAGAAATGCTTCTAAAAAATATTTTTGAATTTTGAATTTTCTTTTCAATTTTGAAAGAGGAATCAAAATATTTTCGGATTTTTTTTTCCTAAAAGAAAACATTTTTATTATTTTTGTTTTATCAACAATGGAAAATAAAGATATTTATATTATTTTTTGCAAGACATATTTTTTTGGAATTTTATTTTGAATTTTCTTGGCAAGACAAATACTCTTTGCAACAAATAAAGATATATATATCTTTTGGAAATAAAAAAAACTTTTCGGATTTATATATATATATATATATATTTGCGACAAATAATGAAAGACCTTTTTTTTATTTTTTTATTTTTTTTGCATTTTCATAAGCAAATAAAATAAAAAAAACCATTTTTAAAAATAAGACTCTTTTTTTTCATTTTCTATTTTTCTTTTGCTTTTAATAAAACAAACTAATAAAACATTTTTTTTTCATTTTCTCAAAATTTCGGCAGAGTTTTGACAGTTATTTGGGCATTGGTTTTTTTTTTCCAAAAATAAACAGTCAATTCCCTAACCGCTATTTTTTTTTTCAATTTTAAAATATTATTCATGATATTCAAAAGTCAGTCAACACACAAATCCGGATCAAATAAATGCGCAAGTAGCAGCAAGTAAGATGCATCAGGATGGTCATTTTTTTTGGTACACCTGTCCTAGACAGACCCAACCCCTGTGTTGAGTCTCCAAAGTCAAATGCACGTGATGCAAACAATCGCTCCTACTAGGGATCCGGCATGAAGCTGAGTTATTCTAAGTGAAAAAACCTGAGGCATATTGATCTAGCCCTGGCTTACCCAAACGGACAGTTTGAGCCGAAGCGGGGGCAACGTACCAGGAGCACGAAAGTCTACCCGGCCTAGTTACTTGTCCCAACTTCGTCTTATTTGGTATGACTTTAACAGAAAGGTGGGCCACGCGCACGTGTGCACCATAAATTTAGAAGACTCAGAAAGAAGGGGGTTTCGTAGCAGTTGTATATATTCATAATTCAAATAATATTAAAGCGGTAAAAGTGTCATTTAGCACATTGGGCATATATCATGTAAAAAAAAATCAGATAATAAATAAAGCCAACTATAACAATTATTTTAAGCTCGAATTCTTGAACCCTGAACCAGTGGTTCTGGGTTTCTTCCCCAGCAGAGTCGCCAGAGCTGTCACACCTCCTTTTTCCGCACCCGCGAGGGTGCGTGGGAGTTTTTCCAATTAAAGGACAATCGAGACGGGATTGGTTTATTTATTTCAGAGTCGCCACTTGGGAGATTTAGGGTGTCCCAAGTCACCAATTTTAATCCCGAATCGAGGAAAAGAATGACTCCATATTACAGTCTGCGTACCAGAAATCCGGATAAGGAATTCTGTTAACCCGGGAGAAGGTGTTAGGCATTCCCGAGTTCCGTGGTTCTAGCACGGTCGCTCAACTATTATATTCGGCTTGATTATCTGATTTTATACAAATATGAACTTATGTGCAAATTTTATATTTTAACCGCTTTATTATTATTGTTTTTAAAAGAAATATGAACATCGCTTAAAACACGTCTTTGGACTGCGTTACATGAAATGCACCCACAATCCGGAACACGTTTTATTTGATGTTTTGGGATTTGGATTCGGGTCGCATGAAATGCACACCCAGGCTTAAGAAAGTAAAATATTAAACACGCGCCTAAAGAGACTATCGCGTTATTATTTTGGGGAAGACCGTGAAATTCGCTAAACGGTCCTTCCGAATTCTAATTAAACCATACATTTTGTGAGGGCCCCGCAATCTATACGTTTTATTTGGCGAGGCTCGTCTCATTTTTATTTTTAAAGGATAAACCTACAATGACTATATTTTCTATTAAGTTCGTCTCTAAAATAAAAGAAAATCTCTTAATTATTTACATGCTGAAAAACGTAACTTATTAGTTATTAGTTTACGGCTAATGCGAATGGAAAATTGCGATCGAGTTTGTACAAAGAAAAACTGCTTTCATTTTATATTCTGTTATTCAATAATACTAGAACATGAGATTGACCATAATATCAAAACAGATTAATTATTCTCCGTAATTTAAACTAACATTATTAGATGAAGAAAGTATACATATGCAACCTCATTATTCATTAATCATTCAACTACATCTTTATACGAAGAAAGAAAAATTATATTCAACCACAAATCTAAACAGGAGGAATTCAACAGGAACAAAGCCTGATTAATATTTCATTTTTTACTTCAAGCCGAGATTGTACAAATGTGTACCTGGAAACAGCAGTACAAGAACAAAAGAAGGAGAAGTCAGCAGCAGTAATAACACAGCAACAGCAGATTCAGCAACATCGCAAACCAGTACAGTAGGAATAGCAGAAAACCCAAGAGACTATAAACGACTCCAAGTATAGTGAAGAAGTAAAAGGTAGGAAGGTTCTGACTATTTCAGATCTTAAGCGAGGCAATGAAGCAGTAACTATTCTTTTTCAACTTCAAAACTCTCCAAAATGAATTCTGCCCCTGTATATTCAGTGTATCCAGAATGTATATCGGGTGTATACTTCTCACTCCGCCCCCTCTTTTTTTCTTCTCTCTATCTAGTTTTTCCTCTCTTTTTTTCCACCCTTCTTCCTAAATTTTCTCTTCTATTTATAGCAAAATTTTCGAAATTTTCAGATTTGTTTTTTATTATTTTATTATTTTTTTAATTAAAAGAAATCCCACTTACAAATTGCTTTTATTTTTTTAGAAAAAGAAATCCCACCTTTATTTACTTTTATTTTTAAAATTCCAACTTTAATTACTTTATCTTATTTAAAATCCCACTTTTTATTTTTTTAAAAGAGAATCTCACTTTATTTAACTTTTCTTTAAAAAATAAACCACTATCTTTTCTTTTTCTTTTAAAAATGCTACTTTCAATTACTTTAAATTTTTTAAATTTTCAGATATCTTTATATTTATTTTTTAATTCCAACCTTCTTTTACTTTTAAATTTTTTAAAACTTTTTACTTTTTTTTTTAAATTTTCTACATTCTTTTACATTTTTTTATTTTTTTATTTTTTATTTTTTTAAAATCATTTCCGAAATTACTATATATATATATATATATATATTTTTTTTTTAAAATAAAAATAATAAATAAAATAAAATATTTTCGGATTTTTTTTATATATATAAAAAAACAAAAAATAAAACTATTAATAGTGATAATTCACTTTTTATTTTATTTTTTATTTTTTTTTGGTTTTGTTTTGTGTTGGACAAAAATGAAGAAGGGGTGTTGGGTTAATGGACTGGGTCGACCCAGTTCGAAATGGACTGGGTCGTAGGGAAGATTGAGCCATTTTTTGGGCCTATAGCTTGAAATTGAAGAAGAGGCCCAATTCCGACTTTCTTTATATTTTCGCTCTCTTTTCTTCTTTTATTTTTCTAAAACTAAATTATAAAAATACTTAAACTATTATTAAGAACTAAATTAAGTTATAAAGGCGCAAATTAACTCCCAATAACAATTAACGCACAATTAAGTATTAATTAAGCATAAAATTGTATATTTGGACATTAAATGCTAAAAATGCAAACGATGCCTATTTTTGTAATTTTTAATTTTTGTAAAACAATTTTAATTACTAACAATTGTAGAATTAAATTCTACATGCAAAATGCGACATATTTTTGTATTTTTTATTAATTTAGCGAATAAACACGCACAGACAAATACAAATAATTCTTCAAAATATCACAAAATTGTACACCAAAGAAAAATCATTTTATTTTTGAATTTTTTGGGTGTAATTCTCATATAGGGCAAAAATCACGTGCTTACACTGACTAAATGGGAAAAGTTCAGTTTAAGTTTTAAAACCCTAATGCTGACTAAAGGGAAAAAGTTCAGTTTAGGGTTTAAAACCCTAATGCTGACTGAAGGAAAGAGTTCAGTTTAGGGTTTAAAACCCTAATGCTGACTAAAAGTCAAATTCAGTTTAGGGTTTAAAACCCTAATGCTGATTGCCTGGAAAAGCTCAGTTTAGGGTTTAAAACCCTAATGCTGGCTGAATGGGAAAAAAGTTCAGTTTAGGGTTTAAAACCCTAATGCTGACTAAAGGAAAAATTCAGTTTAGGGTTTAAAACCCTAATGCTGATTGCGTGGAAAAGCTTAGTTTAGGGTTTAAAACCCTAATGTTGGCTGAATGGGAAAAAAGTTCACTTTAGGGTTTAAAACCCTAATGTTGCCTGAAGGAAAAATTCAGTTTAGGGTTTAAAACCCTAATGCTGATTAAAAGTCAAATACAGTTTAGGGTTTAAAACCCTAATGCTGATTGCCTGGAAAAGCTCAGTTTAGGGTTTAAAACCCTAATGCTGGCTGAATGGGAAAAAAGTTCAGTTTAGGGTTTAAAACCCTAATGCTGACTAAAGGAAAAATTCAGTTTAGGGTTTAAAACCCTAATGCTGATTGCATGGAAAAGCTCAGTTTAGGGTTTAAAACGCTAATGCTGGCTGAATGGGAAAAAAGTTCAGGTTAGGGTTTAAAACCCTAATGCTGCCTGAAGGAAAAATTCAGTTTAGGGTTTAAAACCCTAATGTTGATTGCATGGAAAAGCTCAGTTTAGGGTTTAAAACCCTAATGCTGGCTGAATGGAAAAAAGTTCAGTTTAGGGTTTAAAACCCTAATGCTGACTAAAGGAAAAATTCAGTTTAGGGTTTAAAACCCTAATGCTGATTGCATGGAAAAGCTCAGTTTGGGTTTAAAACCCTAATGTTGGCTGAATGGGAAAAAAGTTCAGTTTAGGGTTTAAAAACCCTAATGCTGACTAAAGGAAAAATTCAGTTTAGGGTTTAAAACCCTAATGCTGGCTGAATGGGAAAAAAGTTCAGTTTAGGGTTTAAAAACCCTAATGCTGACTAAAGGAAAAATTCAGTTTAGAGTTTAAAACCCTAATGCTGATTGCATGGAAAAGCTCAGTTTAGGGTTTAAAACCCTAATGCTGGCTGAATGGGAAAAAAGTTCAGTTTAGGGTTTAAAACCCTAATGCTGACTAAAGGAAAAATTCAGTTTAGGGTTTAAAACCCTAATGCTGATTGCATGGAAAAGCTCAGTTTAGGGTTTAAAACCCTAATGCTGGCTGAATGGAAAAAAGTTCAGTTTAGGGTTTAAAACCCTAATGCTGACTAAAGGAAAAATTCAGTTTAGGGTTTAAAACCCTAATATTGATTGCATGGAAAAGCTCAGTTTAGGGTTTAAAACCCTAATGATGGCTGAATGGAAAAAAGTTCAGTTTAGGGTTTAAAACCCTAATGCTGACTGGCCGGGGACAAAATTCGAGAACAACAACTGACCTCTCTTTTTTTGAATTTTCTTGTTTTAGTAGAAGATAAAAATAAGTTTCGTGGAAACTTACCTTTCGAGTGAATTCCTTATTGCCAAAATATTTCTTGTACCCTTGTACCTTCTTCTTTGGGCGACACCTGCTTCTTGCACGGTTGTCTTGGATTAAACCTGTTTCAACTTTTTAGACAAAGAACAATTGTTAGTTCGGAAATGACGGTCGGTTTGGTGACCTTGATCATTCCCGGTTGCTTTGTTGCGTCTTCATTCTGTTGCTAAGTCCCGCCATTGATTTGATTCATATGTCGAAACCCTTTAGACTGCTCAGGCTTGTATTTCCAGATTCTGTGATGATTTGCCTCGTAAGGCTCTTTTTTTTTTGTGTCCCGTTGTGCTTGGAGGTTCTCAACGGGGATTTTATTGGAGGTATTCTGTGGGGATTTGTACAAAAGGAAGCCCTGTGGGGGAATATTTACAAAGTGGATTCTTTGTGTGGATTTTTGTACAATGGGGCATGCTGGGGATTTGTTTCGAAGTGGGATTTCTAGGATCTGTTGGGGTAAGCTTGTTGGGGAATTTTTACAAAGGGACTTGCTGGGGATGTGCTGGGGAAATTCCAACGGGGATTTTTTTTTATATATATATATATATTGGGGAGACTCTGTGGGGGATTGTACAAGGGGAGACTCTGTGGGGATTCGTCCGAAGGCGGACTTGCTGGGGGAAATTTCTCTTTTTCCTCTTTACTTCGAACGCCATCAAACATCATGATTCATCAAGTTTGGACAGACGTACCAACGAAACGGGATGTTTTCCTTCATGAAACGGAATTCCGTGAAAACAGACCTGCCACCTGCCCTTTCCGGTGTATCCTGAACTTGGGGTTAAAACATAAAAGGGATTCGAAGAGAAACAAAGAAAGGAGAAAACAAATATCAGGAAGGGAGTGTCCTTTTTGGGACGAGAAAGACTTATCTGAGGAAGATAACGCTGGCTTTAAATGACATGACATGCTCTTTGGACTGGACGCCTGACCTTCCATGAACTTGCGTTTCCCTGAACCAGAACGGATCTGTGATTCCAAACCGGTGGAACTTTGCCGAAACCTCCTTGGGGTGGAGTCATTCTTTTCGGCCAACAGCGCCCTTTGCGGGTTTTCGCCGGCTGACCTCTCTCATTTCTCTTCCTGTCATCGCTTGATAGCACTCTTTGTGAGTTTTTACTAAACAAGCTCTCTCATTTTGGTTTCTCTACTCCCGTCGCCTCGTGGTGCCCGAAGGTTTTCAACGACGAGACTCTCTCATTTTATCTCTCTCAATTCAGAGTGTGCCGGTCTCCATTTGTGACGCTTATTGGTTTCCCACTATCTTTGGTAATTGATCTGAAGGCTTGTGCTTGGTAAAGAGAGGTAGAGGATACTAACTTCTAAACTGCTCGACGTGCCCCGGTTTCAATTTCAGGGTGAATGGGATTTTATTGTTGGCGTGACTGAACCTCAGGGAGAGGCTGCCTACGTATCCTTTCGGAATCAAGTCAAACGTAGTTCAGGCCTCAATCAATGTTTTTTTTTTGTAAGTGGCTCAAAGGTTTGTAGAGAGAATTGGGTAGTGTTTGGGGAGTAGTGGGGAATAAAACCTTCGTCATTTCAAATGTGTCAAGACTACCGGAGTATAATTCAGACGTAGTATCTCTTGACTGCATTCGCATTTACTGCTGTTTCGGGGTCATTTCCTTCGATATCACCTAAATACAATGCTCATCTCGGCAATATCTTCCTTATGATGTATGGGCCTTTCCAATTTGGAGCAAACTTCCCTTTTGCTTCCTCATGATGCGGCAGAATACGCCTCAGTACCAGCTGACCTACTTCGAAATTCCTGGGTCGGACTTTTTTGTTGTAAGCACGGGCCATCCTTCGTTGGTACAACTGTCCGTGACAAACCGCGGCCATTCGCTTTTCATCAATCAAAGTCAATTGCTCTAACCGAGTCTTGACCCACTCGCTGTCTTCGATTTCTGCTTCGACAATGGTTCGAAGCGAAGGAATTTCTACCTCTGCCGGTATTACAGCCTCGGTCCCATAAACCAAAAGATAAGAAGTCGCTCCTACTGACGTGCGTACCGTAGTACGATATCCCAACAACGCAAATGGTAACTGCTCGTGCCACTGTCGGGAACCTTGGATTGTTTTTCTCAAAATCTTCTTGATGTTCTTGTTCGCCGCTTCTACAGAACCATTGGCCTTTGGCCGATAAGGAGTAGAATTCCTATGCGTTATTTTGAATTGCTCGCATACATCTCCCATCAAGTGACTGTTCAAGTTTGCTGCGTTATCTGTAATGATAGTCGCAGGAATACCGAAACGACAGATAAGATTTGAGTGTACAAAATCCACTACAGCTTTTTTAGTGACCAACTTGAGAGTGACGACATCTACCCATTTTGTGAAGTAGTCTATGGCAACCAGTATAAATCTGTGTCCATTTGAAGCCTTCGGCTCGATTGGTCCAATGACGTCCATGCCCCAAGCGACAAATGGCCAAGGCGCAGACATGGGATGCAGTTCTGTGGGAGGTGCATGAATCAAATCACCGTGCACCTGACATTGATGACACTTCCGAACGAAGCTAAAGCAGTCTTTTTCCATGGTCATCCAGTAATAACCTGCTCGGAGGATTTTCTTTGCTAAAACATACTCGTTCATGTGAGGTCCGCACACACCTGCGTGTACTTCGTGCATGATCTTTCTCGCCTCCTCGGCGTCGACACATCTTAAGAGATTGAGGTCCGGGGTCCTCTTGTACAACAATTCACCGCTCAGAAAGAAACCATTTGCATGTCGCCTAATGGTTCTCTTTTGATCTCCAGTAGCGTGCTCGGGGTACTCTTGCGTCTTTAAGAACCTCTTGATGTCATGGTACCAAGGCTGCGTATTTGATCCCGCCTCGATTATATTGCAGTAACCGTGTCTTTCCTTGATTTGGATTTCCAAAGGGTCGACGTGGGCGTTGCCCGGGTAGGGTAGCATTGAAGCCAGAGTAGCAAGTGCGTCCGCCAGTTCATTGTGACACCTCGGGATATACCTGACCTCTATTGATGTAAAGCGCTTGCCGAGGTCCTCCACATGCTGTCGGTAAGGGATAAGTTTGACATCCCGAGTTTCCCATTCGCCTTGGACTTGCCGGATAATCAGGTCGGAATCTCCCATAATCAGTAAATCTTCGACATCCTGATCGATTGCCATATGCATGCCCATGATGCAGGCTTCATACTCAGCTGTATTGTTTGTGCAAAAGAAACGAAGTCTAGTTGTGGCGGGATAATGCTGACCAGAAGGCGAAATCAGAATTTCCCCAATCCCTACACCTTTGGCATTCACGGCTCCATCAAAGAACATCTTCCAAACATGAACGTCCTCCGAGACCACTTCTACGGTGTTTACTTCTTCATCTGGAAAGTAGGTACTCAATGGCTGGTATTCCTCATCGACCGGATTTTCGGCCAAGTGATCTGCTAACGCTTGGGCTTTCATTGCCGTGCGAGTGACATAGACTATGTCGAATTCAGTAAGCAAGATTTGCCACTTAGCCAGTCTCCCAGTAGGCATTGGTTTCTGAAATATATACTTCAAAGGATCCAACCTGCTTATGAGGAACGTAGTGTGGGCTTGGAGATAATGTCTCAGCTTTTGAGCAACCCACGTGAGAGCACAACATGTCTTTTCCAGCAGAGTGTATTTGGCCTCGTAGCCGGTGAATTTCTTGCTCAAGTAGTAGATTACTTGCTCCTTCTTTCCGGTTATGTCGTGTTGCCCGAGGACGCAACCGAAAGAGTTCTCCAAGACTGTCAGATACAAGAAAAGTGGTCTACCTGGTTCTGGGGTGACCAAAACTGGGGGATTCGAAAGGTATTCTTTGACTTTATCAAAGGCTTCTTGACACTCAGTTGTCCATTTGATCGCCGCATCTTTCCTTAACAGCTTGAATATGGGTTCACACGTGCTTGTCAGCTGGGCAATAAATCGACTGATGTAGTTCAATCTGCCCAACAAACTCATCACGTCTTTCTTTGTTCTCGGGGGAGGTAAATCTCTGATAGATTTTATCTTAGTTAGATCTAGTTCGATACCTCTCCTGCTTACGATGAAGCCCAAAAGTTTGCCTGACGGAACTCCGAAAGCACATTTGGCTGGGTTCAGCTTCAAGTCATACTTCCTTAATCTCTCGAAGAACTTCCTCAAATCTTGGATGTGATTATCCTGCGTCCTGGACTTGACTATCACGTCGTCCACGTACACCTCTATTTCCTGATGCATCATGTCATGAAAAATGGCAGTCATGGCCCTCATGTAAGTAGCCCCAGCATTCTTCAAACCAAATGGCATGACCCGATAACAGTAGGTGCCCCAAGGCGTGGTGAAGGCAGTTTTCTCGGCGTCCTCTTCATCCATCAATACCTGATGATACCCAGCGTAACAATCTACGAAAGACTGTATTTCGTGTTTGGCGCAATTATCAACGAGGATGTGGATGTTGGGCAGCGGGAAATTATCTTTAGGACTTGCTCTGTTCAGATCTCGGTAATCTACACATACCCGAGTTTTCCCGTCCTTTTTCGGTACTGGAACCACATTCGCCAACCATGTTGTATATTGGACTACCCGAATCACTCCCGTTTTCAGTTGTTTAGTGATCTCCTCTTTAATCTTGTCACTGACCTCAGTTTTGAACTTTCGTTGCTTTTGTTGAACTGGAGGACAATCAGGATGAATCGGCAATTTATGAACCACTAGATCAACACCTAGTCCCGGCATGTCATCATATGACCAAGCAAACACGTCTTTAAATTCAAAAAGAAGTTGAATTATCGCATCTCGCGTTTTCTTGTCCGTGTGAATGCTTATCTTGGTCTCCCGGATTTCTTCCGGGGTTCCTAAATTTACCGGTTCAGTGTCATTCAGATTTGGCTTAGGTTTATTCTCGAAATGTTCCAACTCTCGGTTTATTTCCCTAAAAGCCTCTTCTTCGTCATATTCTGGTTCTGAGTTCATTAATTCACAGTTAAATAGCTCGTTGTGATCTGGGCGTGAAGTCTGCAAACATGTCATATTTAAAGCCGCATTATTATAACTGAAAGGAAAGATAAAAGGAAAAATAACAAAAATCAGAACAAAAGAAAGAATGGGAAAGCAATGATTGATTTTTTTCTTTTTTTTTATTTTCTTTGGAAAATTGGAAGACAACAATGTTTACAACTTAGGAATTCAAAACAACAATTGAAAGGAAGAAAACGTTCAAGTTATGTCCTGGAGACAACTTGTGACACAGGAAAGGTGGCAGGACAGGTCTACCCGGACTTCCGTCTAGTCGGGAATGGCGTGGCCTCCCAGTTTCGAAGTTTGGCGTTCGGCCCCACGTACAGCATCTCAGCAGTGCTTGTGCCTTCATCTGTTTGAACCATGTGAGTCTCGTAGAGCATTCCTCTCATCGCCCCACATATCTCCTCGATTTCCTCAGCTATGAAGACCTCATCGTCTTCTTCTTCGGCGTACCTTGGCCTGATGAAAGTTGCATATAGATCCGGCAATGGTCGAGGTAACTTCTAACCCTCATTTTTCCTTTTCTTTGCCCACTCTTCGTCTGCTGGAGTAGGTTTGAAGCCTAGTCCAAAAGGTTTCTTGGTGACTGGCAAGGTAATGGGTTCTGTTATTCCTTGAAGGGTTCGTCCAAGCCCTTTCCCTGGCCTAAATCCGTGCCGGATCATCTCTTTGGCCACCATAACCGAGGCGTTGGACAAGAAAGGCTGGGGGAAGGGTATTCCCTCTTCGTGCTGCTCTGCCAGTACAATCTCGAAAGCTTGATAGACCGTATGTTCGCTCCCTTCTCTCGGTTCAAGATATGGGATGGATGGGTCCCGATAGATAGCATGCTCATCTTCTCCATGGACCACGATCTCTCGGTCTTCGTACTCAAACTTCACCATCTGGTGGAGAGTGGAAGGCACAGCTCCTGCCGCATGGATCCAAGGTCTGCCGAGGAGGAAATTGTAGGATGTATCCATGTCGAGCACCTGAAAGGTTACTTCAAATTCGACTGGCCCTATGACCAACAACAGGTCTATTTCCCCCATGGTATCTCTCTTGATGCCGTCGAAATCCCTTACGCAGACATTGTTGGGTCTGATTCTTCCGGTCCCAATTTCCATTCTTTGTAGCGTGGAGAGCGGGCAAATGTCAACACCTGATCCCCCATCCAACATTACCCGCTTGACATAGTAGTCCTCGCATTTAACTGTTAGATGCAAGGCTTTGTTGTGTGCCACTCCTTCCGGGGGTAAATCGTTCTTGCTGAAAGAGATTTGGTTTACGGCGAAGAATCTTTCTGTCATCCGCTCTAGTTGTTCAACCGAGGTTTCAACTGGCACATATGCTTCATTCAGGGTCTTCAGTAAGATCTTTTGATGCTCGGCCGACCTCATCAACAATGATAGCATGGACACTTGCTCGGGGTACTTGCGCAGTTGATCTATCACTTCGTAATCCGGCATTTTCATTTGTTGGAAGAACACTTCCGCTTCTTCAACGCTCACAGGCTTCTTTGGTGGGAAACGCCTTTGTATGGCGTTGTTCAGCTCTTGGGTATTTGAATACCTTCCAATGAAAGTATTTTCTGGAAGTTCTCCCATGACCTCTTTACCTTTGTACATTACCAAAGTCTTCTGATAATTCCACGGTACATTACCAAAGTTTTCTGGAGAATACCTTTGTACATTTACCGGTATCACTTTCTTCTCCACCTTCTTTTTCAGGCTCGCTTTTTATAGCCTTGGCCTCCTCCCCCTTTTCTGGTTTCTGGTCTGTCTCAGGCCTTTTCCCCGTGTCGACAATGGCGATTATAGCTTTCAGAGTAGGGTCAAACTCTTTGTCTTCACAAATCATCCCGATCAGCGGCCCATTATTGTGAGCAGGCAATGGATTGTTAGTCACATTTGGGATCTCCTCGTCCCTTAGCACTATTTTCCCTTGCTCTATCAAATTCTCAACCACTCTTTTCAACGACCAGCAGACATTTGTATCGTGTCCCTCGGCCCCTGAATGATAGGCGCATCTGACTCCAGCTTTGTAAGAAGGTGACGTCGGGTTTTGCCTCGTTTGAGGGATTGGTTGCAAGAAACCCAACTGGACTAGCTTCGGGAACAAAGTAGAATATGGTTCACTGATGGGCGTGAAAGTCCGCCTTCTAGGTGGTTCCTGAGGGCGGAAGTTATTCTGCGGAGGTTGTGGGTTATAGTGGTTGCGGTAAGGAGGCTGATTTCTGGGAGGTGGAGCTTGGCCTCGGTTGGCTTGTTGCGGTGGATGGGCATAAGGCTGGGCATTCATGACCATATAGGGTTGGTGAGCATATGACAGATTTGAGTGGGGGTAGTAGTGTTGTGGGGTTCTTTCCGGAAAACGGGGCCTGGGATTACGATATTCCCTTGCTTCCGAGGCTGCTATGGTCGTTTCTTCCTTCTTCTTCCCTCTTGCCATTCCCCCGGACCCGCTTTGGACGGCTTGGGAGGTCGCCCTTATGGCTGCTTGACTCAGAATCCTACCTGTTTTCAGACCATTTTCCACCATCTCTCCAATCTTAATTGCTTCTGCAAACGGCTTTCCCATGGCTGACATCATGTTTTGAAAATAGTCAGACTCTTGAGCCTGGAGAAAAGTAGTGACCATTTCTACCTCATCCATGGGAGGCTTCACCCTCGACGCCTGCTCGCGCCACTTAATAGCATATTCTCTGAAGGTTTCTGAAGGTTTCTTCTTCAAATTCGACAGAGAATTTTGGTCTGGTGCAATGTCGATGTTATACTGGAATTGTTTCACAAAATCTCTGGCGAGATCATCCCATATATGCCATCGGGAAATTTCCTGGTCCATATACCATTCTGAGGCTATCCCTACTAGACTTTCCCCAAAATATGCCATTAGCAGTTC
Organism: Nicotiana tabacum; assembly: GCF_000715075.1. NCBI lineage: Eukaryota > Viridiplantae > Streptophyta > Magnoliopsida > Solanales > Solanaceae > Nicotiana > Nicotiana tabacum. The sequence continues at coordinate 110,249,175 of NC_134101.1, forward strand.
TTCTTTTCCGCCGGCTCCCCGCAATTGGTTGCAATATTTCTTAAGATGTGCAATGGGGTCACCGTGCCCATCGTATTTCTCAAATTTTGGGGTCTTGAAACCTACTGGCAGGTGCACGTGAGGGAACATGCATAGGTCGGCGTAAGAGACGCTCTTCTGTCCGCTCAATCTTTGCATATTCTTCAAACTTTGTTCAAGGCTTCTCATTCTCTTGGCAATCTCATTTTGTTCTGCAATTCTGGGGTTCTGATCCTGCCCGGGTACAAGCTCGCACTGAGGCGGTGGAGGATTAGTGCTGGTAGCGAACCTAGTTGGTTCCATTGAGAACGATGGTGCTTGGAATGTAAAAGAGGATGAGTCAAAGCTTGGCTTGTACGTAGCAGGCTGTGCCGTAATCGGGCAAGGCGGTGCAGTAAAGATGTTCATGCTTGCATCGGTGGCTGACATTCGGGGATGAGGCTCAGAAGGCGATCCAGCAGAGAAGGCTGAAGTGGCGGGGTACCCGAATGGGGTAGCAGGATAATTTATGGGGACATTAGAAGTCCCACTTGACCTGGAGAATAATTCAGGGAATCCGGGGACGACACTTGGCGGCTCTTTCCCATTATTCCAGTCGTCCAGCATTTCCAACATGCGGAGCCGTAAGATTCTATTTTCCTCCACAGTTGCGGATTCGGGCGTGAGGACGGCTGAGATCAAGCTCTCCTCGGAAACAGGGATTGTTTGCAACGGAATCTCGGAAGACATTTCCACACTTTCTTTTGACCTGGTGAAGTAAATGTGAGTACTGCTTCTGGTCCTAACAACAGGTAGTTGAACACTTCCCCTTGACCTCGTGAAGTATGAGTGTGAGGCCAGAATTTCACCAAACCAACCGTCTTTTCCAACAAAACCTGGAGGTACTCAACTAATAACAGATAGGCAATCTCACGTTGGGCATGATGCACCTATACAGTTAAGTGGATTCCTACATGTTTGCTACGAGAGCATGCGTCGTTCCGGCATTTTTCCTCTTATTATTTTCCCTTTTTTTTCTTCTTCTTTTTCTTTCTTTTTTTTGTTTTTCTTTTATGTTTTCATTTTGCAGTAAAAGAAATGTGACCGGATCCGATGAGGATTGCCTACGTATCACGATGCCTACGTGAATCAGATCATTACGTAGTTCAAAAAACACAAACGAGCGTAAAAGAAGCAACCTCTTTATTGTTGAAATGGTCTATTACAGACTACATTTTGCAAAAGAAAGAGCAAACTTTGAAAAATAAACCTAGACTCAAAATAGACTAAAAATCACCCTGATGGGAAAAACAGGCAGAAGATGCTAAGATACAGACTTGACTTATGAGTGCATTATGGTTTTGAAAATTGGTGTTCGCGGGGCATCGTTCGGCCTCGCCGCGGTCCTAGGCGTGAGATCCCTCTCAAGTTGCTCCAGCTCATACATAGTCTGCTTGACATAACCCATCACTGCCGAGAGGACGATAACGCTGGTCATGTTCTCACATTGTAAACATCTTCTGGTGATGGCATGGGCAATGGCCTTGATCCTATCTCTGGTTTGCTTCTTCTCTACGAGTAGGCGTTTTATCTGATCGCTACATATCATGAATACCTGAGCATCCTGCATATGCTGATTTTTCAGTCGCCGTACTTCTAACTTCATCTGGGCTAATGAGTCATACCAGTATCTGCTCTCAATTTGGAAATTCTTGGCCTGATCAACTGCTTTGATCTCAAGTATAGCCATCTCTTTCTTCATTTTGGCAACAGTTTTCTCGTGGTCGCGTTTCGATTGGTTCAAATGTCGGCGATGCTTCTCTATTCTTATGCCCCACTGTGCCTTGAGCTTTGCCATAATCTTTCCCGATTCTTCTAAACCATCTCGCCACTCCGCGACTTCTCTTTTTAAACCCTTAATCAACTGCTGGTCTGATCGACTTCTGGGCTGTTCATCAAGAGACAATCTCAATTTTTGGATTTGGGCCTTAAGTTTTTCATTCTCTTGGACCAATTTATTCTTTTCGCTTCGATCCGCCGCGATTTATATGCTGTTATTGAACTTCAGACTGTCAATTTGTAGCTTCAAATCACCGATCTCTGCCCGATACCCCTTTTCTTTTGCTAACCAATTCCATTGCCCTTGGGATGATTCTACAAAATCTTTGAGATGCGGTCTCTTAGCTGGTCTTTCGCAAGACAGGCCGCCTCTGAATCAAGCGTGATACCCTGGGGAAACTTCCCCTTTTGCTATATCCATCACACAAGTGCTTGCCGTCAGATGTTGGCACTCACTCCAGATTTGGCGAACTTCTTCTTCGGGGAAATGACCATCTGGACTGATCTCAATCACTTGGGTACTCAAATCTTCATCTTTCGGCACCACTTGATACCTCCCAAGTTGCCTCAAAACCCGATATGGTGCGTAGGGTTGGATGCTTTTAAGTCCCATCAACAGAAAGTGGGGCCTGGTTGCTGGCATGTATATGATTTCCTCAACAGACGACCATCCGAGCGTCCATTGGATTTGGCTAGCAGTGAGAGTTCGGAAAAATGAGGTCCATGATGTGACGCCCTCAGGTAGATTGAAACCTTTGACTCTAGTGTAGAATTCTCCAATGCAAGTCTTCTCAGGCGAACCGTAACCCAAGAGAGGAGAGCGGTGGCATAAGTGATCGGTCATCCATATTTGCAACAGTAGGTTACATCCTTCGAAAAAGTCGCCCCTGGATCGACAAGCAGTGAGAGCCCGGAAAATGTCAGCCATAATCATAGGTGCTAGAGTACTCTTATTTTGGGTGAGCAAAGTACTGACAACCCCAGTTATTTTTAGGTCGATGTTGCCGTCCTTCCTTGGGAACACTATAAGACCTAAGAAGGCCGTCATGAAAGCTAACTGCCTATGTTCGTCCCACTTTTGTCGGTTGCCTTTACTACACAGTTTGAAATCCGGCTTATTGAACCCGCCTTCATGACCGTATCTAGAATATATGAGATGGAGACTGCAGAAACCTTTGGCAAGATCCGGATGGTGAAATGTTCGGGGTATTTTCAGAAAATCCAAAAACCGGTGTACCGTGACGGCCCTAGGTGCAATCAAGTACTTGAACCTTAAAGGAGCTTCATTATCCCCAATGTATCCTGCTATTTCCTCCAATGTTGGGGTGAGTTCGAAGTCTGAGAAATGAAATACATTGTGCGCCGAATCCCAGTAAGTGACCAATGATCTGATAATATCGCCCCGAGGCTGAATGTCTAGTAAATCCGGGAGATTTTTCAGATATTTCCTCACTTTGCCTTGCCCCTCCTTGCCTAAGTCGTTCCACCATAATCGCAACTCAAAAGGGATCTTGGTCATTATTGAAAATGGTTCGTTTTGTATCGTGCTCATCCTGCACATTTATTTAGGGCGATAAACTTTTATTAGACTCAAAGTTAAAATTATCTAGATATTTTTTAGAGACTTCTTTTTTTTTTGCAAAAACGGGAGGTTGGACCCGACGAGGGTTGCCTACGTATCTCACCCCATGCGAGAATCAAACCGGCGTAGTTCGGTCGGATCAAATAGGGGAAACAAAAATAAAATCCTCTAAAGAAAAGAAGAATAATTTTTTTTTGAAATTTTGTTATATGTTTCTTTTTTCATTTTATTATTTATTCTTGAAAAGAGACCAAGGAAATATTTACACATTTTAAACTTCCTTTTTTTTTTGAAATTTTGAAAATCTTTTAAAGAGGTGCTACAAATGAAACAAATAAAAAAAAATATTTTTTATTTATATTTTTTTTGATTTTGAAAGTGATTAAAAGGAATAGTCGAACTGAAAGGCAAGCTTTTTTTTTTCAGCTTTTTTTTTTTAGAAAATTCCGGTTAGGTCTGATATTACTCGGACATGGTTTTTTTTCAAAAGAATAAGTAATTATCTCCCTACTCTGCTATTTTTTTTTTGAAATTTTCGGAAACCGGTCAACATGCAGATCCGAAGCAAATAGATGCACACAACAAACGGGATGCAGCAGGATAGTCTTTTCATTCCAGGTTGCCTGTCCTAGACGGACCCAACCCCTGTGTTGAGTCCCCTATGTCAAATGCAACATGATGCAGATAAGCGTTCCTACTAGGGATCCGGCAAAAGGTTACGTTATACTAGGTTTATAACCTGGGTAGATGTTCTAGACTGTGTACTCGAGCGGACAACTCGAGTCGAGGAGGGGCAACTTACCGGGAACCAAAAGGCCGTCCGGCTTCGTAACTTATCCGTCCTCTTTCTTATTTCAGGTATCGACACTAACAGAATAGGGAGCCTCGACCAGCGAGCTTCTCCCCGGAGGTGAAGAGAGAAGGGTTTCGGCACAGTTTATATACAGTTCAGATAATATCAAAGCGGTAATAGACAACATTTAGCACGTTATGCAAAAACATGTAATAAAGATCAGATAATAAATCCAAATATAACAATTATTCTAAGCTCGAATTCTTGAACCCTGAACCAGTGGTTCTGGGTTAATCATCCCCAGCAGAGTCGCCAGAGCTGTCACACCTCCTTTTTGCGCGCCCGCCCGAAGTGTAAAATGCGCGAGGGAGTTTTTCCAATTTAAGTGACAATATTCGAAATGGGATTATTTATTCGATTCAGAGTCGCCACTTGGGAAAGGTTTGGCTTTTGGTGTCCCAAGTCACCGGTTTATCTTGAATCCCAAATCGAGGAAATTTTCGACTTTTCCAAATGAAGTCTGCGAACCAGAAATTCTAGGTAAGGAATTCTATGGACCCGAGGGAAGGTGTTAGGCACCCTCGAAACCCGTGGTTCTAGCACGGTCGCTTAAATTGTTATAATGGCTAAATATCTGATTTAAATACATGTTGTGACTTATGTGCTTTTATTAAGTTTAAACCGCTGTTATTATTATCATTTATTTTTATAGAATTGCAACGTCGTGAAAATGCATCTCGAACCACGTCACAATCAATACACCCGCGGTCGTCGACATATTTTGACTCCGTTGAGATTTGGATTTGGGTCACATCAATGTGCACCCGTGTTTAAGAAGGTTAAATTAAGCCGCGCCTAAAGAGTCTAATGCATTATTATTTTCGGAGAAGGCCATGAAATTCACTAAAACGGCCTATCCTGAATTCTAAAATGCTTATTATGGTTAGTTATTGAGGGCCCCACAATGTTGCATTTTTTATTTAGCGAGGCTCGTCTCTATTTTAGAAAGGATACCCTAAAGTGACTACATTTCTATTATGTTCAGTCTAAATAGAAGAAGAAAGATACATGTTAATTCAAGTATATGCTTTGGCCTAAACCGGATCCTTATCAATTTCTGATTAATTATTTATAAAATGGAGAGACGTCATACCTTGTGGAACCTGCTTTAATTAGACGAAGAAGTTACATGCGAGATTGACGAAATACAACACTTAATCCGAACAAACATCTTTAAGTCGGATTTGAATTAACTCGCTTAAGCAGGATTAATTGAATTCCTTATCAAAGGATGTTACTGATGATGTTCAAAACTAATCCTATAAACTGCCTAAAAGAAATCGAACTGGGTGATTCAAAACTATATCATATTTGGTTAGGTTTAAAAGCCACTCGCCCCTACTTATTCAAAGCATGCTGAAAGAGTGAATTTAATTTTAACAATCGTACTAGATAGTTTCACATTCCATTGATTATATTTACATCCTGTATGCTACTAAACGAATCAAATACCACAGTTTCAAATTAACATAAACTTTAATTAAGTACAAACTTACTAATGTATTCTCTATTAGCTATAAACTAAAATTTACACAACTTAACAAAATTTATGAAAAGGCAGTCAGTAAATAGCGGGTGATTATAACTCCTTCAAATCTTTCTATTCATGTTTTTCAATGTTACATTCAGCTACACCAATGTGAGACTTGAGATGTGTACCTGGAAATACTGAAAATGCAAAGGAGAAGAGGAAGAAGATAGGGAAATCAGCAGCAGCAAGAAACAGAATAGCAGCAGCAGCAACAAGCAAAGTAATTGGAATAGAACCAAGATCCCAGCTAGACCAAATTCCAGAGTAAACCAACAAACAATCAGCAGACTCAGTTGGACTTAGAAGAAATCAGTATTGGACAAACAGGTCAAGACCATTGAAATCAAGACAGCAAGAAGAATGCAATTTCTAGTTTTGTCTGTCTGTGTTATCAAACAGAGTTCTTTTCCAGTTTTCTGCTTTTCAGAACTTCAACTCTCAATCTCCAAACTAAGTTTTCTGTGTATTCTCTTTTTCTATCTCTGTGTGTGTGTATCTATGTCTATCTTAAGGTCTGTATGCCTGTCTATGTATGTATGTGTATGTATTTTTTCTCTTTTATCGGATCTCTCTCCTGTCCCCCTAAAACTGATGGAAGTCCCTCTCTTTTATAAGCCTCGAATCATCCCTTTAACAGCCTGTTTTAGACAATCAGAACACCCTCCCATGTGCTACCCCTTTTCAGTTTCCACTCACTATTTAAATAAGAACACAACCCCATGATATTCCCTTGGCAGGCTTACCTTTTGAGTAATGCTTATTATTTCTGAAACTAAAACAGAATATGGGCAGCAGAATGTATTCTGACAGCATATGCTGTCAAACTATTTTAATTCAGAAAGGGGGCCTTTATGCACATGTTGTGCACAAATGCACATGCCATCAATTCAGTTTGCAATTACAGACCCCACCTTAGATTTCTAAAATCCAATTAATAACTATAAGTAACTAGACTCAGTTCCTAATTAGATTCAGGCAATGCTTAACAGCAACAGGTCAATTTGTTATTGTTCAGATAGTTAAAACTAATTGACGACACATGTCGACTCGACTATATTAATCATAACATGTACAATCGTAGCCAAAAATCAGAAATCCAAGAGTATCACACAAGGGGTTCAGATTGCAGTGTTAATACAGAATGGCCCTGGGAACTAATTGAACGAACCAATTCAAATTCATTTGATTGTACAACTTACACATACACATTATCAGTAAATAGAAGAGGGACTTAATCAAACACGTAGGTTCAGGCAAAGTGGACAACACACAGTTGATAAAATTCAGGGACACAAATTAAACAAAACATGAACAGACCTTTAATCAGCACATGGACTAAAAATAAAGGAAAGAGGAAAACAAAAACTCACCATAAATCCCGAAAAATCAAAAGTCTTGGCTTGGATTCGAACAGGCCCTTCTTGGGGTCGAAAGGACTTTAATCGAAGTCTTCTCAGTGAGAACACTTCGACTAAAATCCATTAGACCCTAAATACCTTGGCTCGAACGGATACGGACCAGTGACGAGGAACCCTAAGGTTCCAAAAATCAGATATGGGATTCATGCTTCCCTGGTCAGATTCGGACCAAACCAAGCATGGTTTGGTCACGAGGGGGTCTGGGGAGTGTCTGGTGTGAAACTGGGGTCAAACGGTGTAAGTCAGGTTCCGACTCGAATCTTCAAATGAAGATTCGAGAAGGTGGGAAGGGATTCGAGCTAAGTGGTTAAAAGATCCATGTTCAGGGTTGTGAGGGGGTTCTATGGTGTTCAGGCGGAGGTCACCGGCGTTCATGTCGCCGGGTTTCTAGTGAAGGGAGATGGGGGCGGCTCTAGGGTTCCGGGGTTCTTGTGAAGATGATGAAAGCTGGGGTATTGGATAGGGGGCAGGGTACGAGTGGGAGCTTATATATGGAGTGGATGAACGGATCCTGGCCGTCGGATGAGACACGATGAAGGGCCAGGATCCTTCAACTAATAGGAAACGGTGTCGTTTCAAAACTAGAGGGGTTGGGTCGGTCCGGGTGGAATGGGTCGGGTTCATCAGTGGGTTATGGGGAAGTGATCTTGGCCGTTGATCAATCTGAGATCAACGGCCCAGATCAGACTGGATTAAAACGGCGTCGTTTGGACGTTCTTTGAAGTAGGCTGGTCTGGACCGGGGCAAGCACAAGTTTTGGGTTGGGTTGTGGGGTTTGGGCCTCAGATTTTGCAATGGGAATTGGCCCAAACTTAATTAAAAACAAGTTTCAACCCCCCTTTTTTTATTTTCTAAATTTTTTTAAACACACAACCTAATTAAACTAAAAACTAAACAACATTAATCAACACTTAATGTATTTATTACACGCATACATAAAAAAATGTTAAAAGTAGGTAAAATTAAACAAGGTAAACAAATCAGGAAAAAAAATGCGTATTTTTATGATTTTCTATTTAACAAACCGGATTACGGTTCAAATTACGCATGACACCTACATTTTTTTGTATTTTGTTTTTGATAAAAAATAAAAATGGGCAAAAATCATAAATAATTAACAAAGTGCCATGTAAAATCCAAAAATTGTACAGCAGGGCCGTTTGTTATTATTTTACTTCTTTTGGAGCGATTGTCTCGTAAAACAAAAATCACGTGCTCACAACAACAACAATGATGGTAGTGGTTATTCAAATGAGTGCTATGATGATCAAAATGAAGAGGTCCAATATGTCAACAACTATTAAGGGAATAGAGGTAACTCTTCAAACCAACAATGGCGTCCTCAAGGTAATTGGGGCAATCAACAACAAGGCGGAGGTAATTGGAATAACAACAACCAAAACAACAATTGGGGTTAATCAAGGCAACCAAGGAAATTGGCATGGTAATAACAATAATTGGGGCAACAACAACAATCAAGGAGGGTGGAACAATGACGGGAACCAAGGCAACCGGGGGCAAGGTTTTCAAAGGCCCCCATGTACCAACAACCGAACAATCCACCCCCCTTTCCTTCTCAAGGTCCGAGTTTGTCCGGAAGCGAGATGGGGAGAATTGAAAGCATGTTCGAGCAAATGATGAAAAAGAACCAAGATTCCGAGGCCCAATTAGCTTCGCATAACACATCTATCCGGAACTTGGAAGTGTAATTAGTGTTACAACCCATATCCACATGTGTTAGTTCATGCCATATATTAGTTAACATAAATCCAAGAAGGAATTATCTTTTAGATGATAAGAAGTCAATCCTATTGGTCTTAAGTGATACAAGAGTGTATAAGGGTGATTAACCAGTATTAGAAGTTAAACGAATCAAGGATGTTGTAACTCGTATTTTCAGGTAATCTAGTGGTGCTTAATACACTCAAGAGGTCATTTATTAAGGTATTTTAATCATATAATATCTGTATCATAAGTCTTGAAGTCAAACGAGTTATGAAACAAAAGTCGACAAAAGTTGTCGCAACTTAGGTTCATAATTTTACTTAAACATTGGGTCAAATGTTTCTAATCTTTTCTCATAATTTACAAGGAATTACGGGGTGATCTACCAACCAAATTAAAGATCTAGGAGTCTAGTTTCCAACGCATTAAACCGTTCATCGATACGATCTCGGAGTAGAGAGATATTCGCGTTTTCGCGAGACTGCGCCAAGCACCTCTCTATGGGGCCCACTAAGTCGGTTTAAGATATTTGGACCTATATAGGATGACTCCAACCCATTTTAAGTCATTTCTTTTCACTATTTTCAGACCTTAGAACCCTAGGAACATCCTCTCAAGGTTCTCTCAAGATTCAAGACCCAAAAAAGGGCAAACAACACAAATCAAGTGTCGGGAATTCCGTGGCGCTAGTAAGTCTCTTGTTCTTCTTGTTGTTGCTCATTTTTGTGTCGTTCCAGCTCGTGTGGGAGGTTGTTTTAAAGGGTTTATGTTCTGTAAATACTCCCTCATGTTCTTAATATCAATCCTAGGTGATTTCAAGCCTTCTAAAGTGATTCTAGTGCCGAAAAACACTAATTGATCGCTAGTTTCACTTTTTTGTTGTTGTGGCAGCATTGGAGGGATATTTCATGGAAATTTAAGGTCAAATTGGAGTTGTTATTTCTGTATAAAGGTAAGGAACCTCTTACTCTATATGTATTTAAGATTATCCAAGTTGCAGCTAAGCCATTGAAGCTAGAACTTGTGAAATATATATCGAAAGGCTTGGAAGTAATGTTATTGTTTTGTGGACTATTTTGCGTTGTTGTTGGGCTGCGTATTTTACTACTATCTTGTGGAGTTTTGGAGGAGTACGGGTGTGGAGAAACACCATATATATGTAGGGTTATGGGCTGATAGTTATTCGTAACATTTCCAGGTTGTTTGACACGACTACGGTAGTCGTCGTATGTATGGAGTGATTAGGCTGTGTGTGGACTATTTTGGGAGGCTCAATATGTTTATTATTGATGTTGTTTGGGCTGTTTGGTGATTGTTTTGAATGGTGTGAGGTCATATATATAGGGGAGGTGCTGTCCGTTTCATCGTAAAATAGGTTGTGGTCGATACATAATAGTTATGACGCTTAAATGATAACGATAGTATCGTTTCTCTTATTGTAGACTAAGGAGTTTTGACAATTGCATAGCTTGAGATTGGGGCAGTATATACAAGGTATGTGAGGCTATCCCTTTCCTTCTTTTGCACGACTCCGATTGCACATAATGTAATGAACGATCTTCCAAGATACTCTACTCTTAGAAGCTAGCAGTACTTACATTGTTTTCCCTCTTATGGAATGATTGATGTTAATGTTGCTTCTCTTAGTCTTATGTTATCAATGTTGTTGGTACTACCTGATTCTTATAAGGTTCATAGTGAAGAGTTAGTCCTAATAACGTGTACAGAGGATACCGACCTTACGTCACTCCGAAAGGTTTAGAATGTGATTCCATGAGTCGAGCATGCATTATATATATGTATCTATTTTACTCTACCGAGCCACGCTATAGTTGGCCGGGTACGGCACCTATTGTGCAACCACTGATCAGTTGGGTTTTACCGAGCTCCACGTGGCCGGGTACGATTCTACCGAGCCTATTATGGCCGGGTACGATATGATGATGATGATGCCCACAGAGGCGAATGCTTTAAAGGTTTATGTATTTATACATATGTATCATGCATTTCATGTAAGTAGCCCTCAGAGGTACTAAGATGTTACAGGTTGTATATTCTCTATCCTTGCTTACATTACTGATCGTATTTATGGTTCCTTGCCTTACATACTCAGTACTTTATTCGTACTGACGTCCTTTTATTTGTGGACGCTGCATGTCGTGCTGCAGGTCCTGATAGACAGGCAGATGCAGCTCCCCCACCACAGTAGACTGTCCAGTTCAGCGGTGATTGGCGAGATCCCTTCTCCGGACTTGCCTTGGTCTTGGTATGCAATTTTTGTTATAGACATTATGGGTATGTCGGGGCCCTGTTCCGGCTATGTTGCAACACTTATGTTCTTTTAGAGGCTCATAGACAGGTGTCGGCTCATGTATAGTTTGGTATGCCTTGTCGGCTAGTTTTTGTTGTATAGTCTTTCATAGTAGCGTGGTAGCTCATACCTTATATGTAGTTTCTTGATTGTCTGGTCATCCCCTGCTATGTATGTTCATGCCGTCATATTTTATTGCTGGTTGTCCATGATCTAGGTCTACCATTTATATTGATCTCTTTAGCCTTAAAAGATAATAATGAAAGTTAGATGAAATGTACGTTGGTGCTCGGCAAGTGTGGTCGGGTGCTAGTCATGACCCTTCAGTTTGGGTCGTGACAATTAGGCCAAATCTCTCAGTCTTTAAATACTTGCCCAAAGGGTGCTCTACCAAGTGATATGGTAGTAAACCCCAAAGGTGGGCACAATAATCATGTGATGGCAGTGACAACGCGAAGTGGAAGAGGCGGTGATGTGCATGCCTCAGAGGAAACCAAGTTACGGTGGATGAAGATGAGTTATGAGATAATGAAATACCTTTGGTGGTTGAAGATGTAGTTGAACCAAGTGTGAGAGATGATGTGCGGATTGATATTCATGAGGTTGAGAAAGAAACACAAGAGGCCGTGAACCCGTCTAGGGAACACGTGATTGATATGCCCGAGCCGGTGATGCCCAAAGCTCGATCACCCTTACCTCGACCTCCTCCGCCCTATCCTCAACGGTTGGCCAAGCAAAAGGGTGACAACCAATTTAAGAAATTCATTGAGATGATGAAGAGTTTGACTATCAACGTGCCTTCGGTGGAGGCACTCGAGCAAATGCCGGGATACGCAAAGTTCATGAAAGATTTGGTTACAAAAAAGAGATCAATGGAGTGTGAGACAATCAAGATGACCCATCAAGTGAGCACAATTGTACATTCTATGGCTTCGAAACTTGAGGACCCCGGTGCATTCACTATCCCATATACTATTGGAAGTGCCGACTTTGCAAAAGCCCTTTGTGACTTGGGGGCAAGTATCAATTTAATGCCATATTCGGTCTTCAAGACCTTGGGAATCAGACAACCTCGTCCAACTTCTATGAGGCTTCAAATGGCGGACTGGTCAATGAAGCGACCTTTGGGGATTATTGATGACGTCCTTGTTCGTGTTGATAAGTTCATGTTGCCGGTCGATTTCGTTATCTTGGATTGTGAGGTGGATTTTGAGGTTCCAATTATCCTTGGAAGACCTTTCCTAGCTACTGGGAAGGCTTTGGTAGATGTCGAGGCGGGAGAGTTGACCTTCCGTGTTGGTGATGAAAAGGTGGTGTTCCATGTATGCAAATTTATGAGGCAACCGAATAGCACCGAGGTGTGCTCGTTTGTTGACATTGTCACGACGGTGATAGTGGATGACACAAGTGCAATGGTGAATGTTGAAGACCCACTTGAAGCCGTTCTCTTGAACATGGATATTGATGATGATGCTGGGAGAGTTGAATGTGTAAACGCTTTTCATGGTATGGGCTCGTATTCTTATGAGCCTAGGAAGTTATCTTTGGATCTTGAGAATCGCAAAACTCCCCCAACCAAGCCATCTATTGAGGAGCCGCCGGTGTTGGAGTTGAAACCACTTCCTCCTCACCTCAGGTATGAATAATTGGGCCCTAATTTCACTTTGCATGTTATTCTTTCGTCTTGTTTGACTAACGTGCAGGTTGACGCCACTTTGGCGGTTCTACAAAAGCACAAGAGGGCAATTGGATGGACATTGGCGGATATACGGGGCATAATCCCCGCCTTTTGCATGCATAAGATCATATTGGATGAGGATGCGGGGCCCTCACTTGAACACCAAAGGAGACTCAACGAAGCTATGCAAGAAGTGGTCAAAAAGGAAGTTATCAAGTGGCTTGACGCCGGTGTGGTGTATTCTATTTTTCTGATAGCTCATGGACTTCTCTGGTGCAATGCGTACCGAAGAAGGGTGGGATGATTGTGGTAACCAATGCCAACAATGAGTTGATTCCTACTCGGACGGTGACAGGATGGAGAGTTTGTATGGACTATAGAAAGCTTAACCAGGTGACTCGAAAGGATCATTTCCCGTTACCGTTCCTCGACCAAATGCTTGATCGTCTTGTGGGTCGGTCATTCTATTGCTTTTTAGATGGGTATTCGGGGTACAATAAAATTCTCATTGCCCCAGAAGATCAAGAAAAGACGACCTTTACATGTCCCTACGGCACATTCGCATTTTCGAGGATGCCGTTTGGATTGTGTAATGCCCCAGCGACCTTTCAACGATGTATGATGACAATTTTCATCGACATTGTGGAAGATATATTGGAGGTATTTATGGATGATTTTAGCGTGGTGGGAAACTCCTTTGAGGAATGTTTGACAAATTTGGACCGAGTGTTGGCCCGATGTGAAGATACAAACCTAGTCCTCAATTGGGAAAAATGCCATTTTATGGTAGAAGAGGGTATTGTGTTGGGTCATAAGATTTCGAAGAAAGGTATTGAAGTTGACAAAGCCAATATTGAAGTCATTTCAAGGTTACCTCCCCTTACTTCTGTCAAAGGGGTGAGGAGCTTTTTGGGGCACGCGGGTTTCTACCGAAGGTTCATCAAAGATTTCTCTAAGGTAGTTAATCCGTTGTGCAAGTTGTTAGAGAAGGAGGCCAAGTTTGTTTTTGATGAGAAGTGCATGGAGGCTTTCGAGCTGCTAAAACACAAGTTGACAACAACCCCTATCATTATCGCACCCAATTGAGGCTTGCCATTTGAGATCATGCGTGACGCTAGTGATGTTGCGGTAGGGGCGGTCTTGGGCCAAAGAATCAACAAGATGTTCCATTCGGTGTACTACTCAAGCAAGACGATGAATGAAGCTCAAAGAAACTATACAGTCACCGAGAAGGAATTGCTAGCTATTGTGTTTGCCATGGAAAAGTTCCGACCGTACCTTATGGGGGCCAAAGTAATTATCCATACCGATCATGCCGCCCTTAGGTATTTGATGACCAAGAAAGATTCAAAAGCAAGGTTGATGAGATGGGTGCTTCTTCTTCAAGAGTTTGATCTCCAAATTGTGGACAGTAAAGGAAGTGAAAATCAAGTGGCGGACCACTTGTCCCGCTTGGAAGAAGAGGGGAGGCCTTCTGACGACCTTGAAATCAATGATGCATTCCCGGATGAACAACTCCTTGCGGTATCTATGCATGATATGCCATGGTTTGCTGATATGGAAAATTATCTTGTGACCGGTATAATCCCGTATGATCTCTCTTCTAACCAAAGGAAGAAGCTCAAGCGGGATAGTTTGGATTATTATTGGGATGAGCCATATTTGTTCAAGATTTGCACCGATGGTGTGATCACCGGTGTGTCACGGAAGAAGAACAATTGAGTATTTTGGAGGCTTGTCATTCCTCTCTCTATGGTGGCCATCATGGCGGGGTAAGGACGGCTTCTAAGGTGCTTAGTTGCGGTTTCTATTGGCCCTCCTTGTTTAAAGATGCCGGTGATTTTGTCAAGAGATGTGATGAATGCCAACGAACCGGTGGGATTTCTAAAAAGGATGATATGCCTCTCAACACAATTCTAGAGGTAGATATTTTTGATGTGTGGGGTATCAACTTTATGGGGCCGTTCGTAAGTTCTTGTGGGAACACCTATATCTTGGTAGCGGTTGATTATGTGTTGAAATGGGTCGAAACCATCGCTTTGCCCTACAACGAAGCTCGAAGTGTGGTGGCATTCTTGAAAAAGAGTATCTTCACAAGGTTTGGCACTCCACGTGCTATCATTAATGGTGGTGGCTCTCATTTTGCAACTGGGATTTTGATTCATTGCTTGCCAAGTATGGTGTAAATCACAAGGTGACTACTCCTTATCATCCTCAAGCGAGTGGCCAAGTTGAGGTTTCCAACCGAGAGATCAAGAATATACTGTCCAAAATTGTCAATGCCAATAGGACCGATTGGTCGAAGAAACTAGATGATGCTCTTTGGGCCTATCGGACAGCTTACAAGACCCCGATTGGTATGTCTCCGTACCGGTTGGTGTTTGGGAAAGCTTGTCATCTTCCGGTGGAATTGGAGCATAAGGCTATGTTGGCCTTGAGAAAATTAAACTTAGAATGGGATGTCGCTGCGAATCTTTGGGTTGAGCAACTCAATGAGCTAGACGAGTTTAGATTTCATGCCTACTCCAGCTCGTCCTTGTACAAGGACAAGATGAAGTATCTTCACGATAAGTATGCCCGAGGGAAGAAATTCAAAGTTGGTGACATGGTTCTTCTTTTCAACTCCCGGTTGCGGTTATTTCCGGGAAAGCTTAAGTCTAAGTGGAGTGGTCCATTTGAAGTTATCGGTGTAACTCTATTTGGTGCTATTGATCTCAAAAACAAAAATGGTGAAGTTTTCCGGGTCAACGGGCATCGTGTCAAGCATTACTTGGGAAAGTTTGATGACAGTATCGTGGTGGCACTCATTCATTTGAAGTGACTTTGATGGTAACATGCGTCGTGCCACGATGTTAAATCAGGCGCTTCTTGGGAGGCAACCCATGTCGTTTTCTTTCTTTTTGATTTCTGTGGTAGATTAGGATTTTTGAGCTAATGGTTTGTGAGATGTTGCAGGAATTGCGATTGAACCAGTGCAAAAACAACTGTGTAAAACAACAGTCTCTGAACAGTGACCGACGCGGCCGCAATCCCACTTTACGCGGTCCGCACCGGCCAAAGAAATTATTGCCAAGTCTCTGAACTGTGTTCACGCGGTCGTGTCCCACTTTGTGCGGCCCGCGTAGTACTCATGCGGCCGCATCCTATTTTATGCGGTCCGCGTGCTTTCGCTGCAGCTTCAGGTAAAAAGGTTAAACCCCAGTGCGGCCTGCGGTCGTGTTCACGCGGCCGCACTGGACGGTAAGTGATGGGCGCCCCCTTGTTTCCTATAAATAGACCATTAGGGTCTTCAGTAGAACTTTTCGCAAAAATTCACTCCTGAGCCCTAAAAGTTACTGTTCATCTTCAGAGATCCTTCTTAGTGTTAATATCAACGGAATTTCGTCGCTTTCCTAGTAACGTATCTCTCACATTACTCTTTACTTAGCATTAATTTAAACTTTATACATGATCCCCTAGTCATAACTTCTTCAATTTTTCTTTTTGATTTTCATTTTTTCATGATTAGAATAGTTCTATAGTGTTCTTGTTGCTCTTTGAAATGATGGGCATGTGATAAATGAGTAGGGACAAAGTAGGATGCTAAAACATGAAAGATTTGAGCCCAGTAATTAAAGCCCTAGTTGCCCCTGTATTTTCAGCTCATGCGGCCGCGCACCCTGTTTATGCGGTCTGCGCCATACCCCACGCGGCCACATCAGTCTATTACGCAGTCCGCGTAAACATTAAGCCCAAAGGTTGATTCTCTCAGCGCGGCCGCATGCCGAGTTTGTGCGGTCCGCGCCATGCTCCATGCGGCCGCATGCCATGTTTGCGCGGTCCGCATGGGTGAGGTTCAGAGGGCACCACTTTTCTGCATGACCAGTTTGTGCGGACCGCGTTGGCTCCCATGCGACCGCGCACCCTATTCATACGGTCCGCATGATCCCTAATCAGAGAGATGTTGAATTCCAAAGTTGGTCAGTGCGGTCCGCATGCCTAGTTTGTGCGGTCCGCACTGCTGTTAGCTATTCTCTATCTGTGTTTCTGTTCTGTACTTAAACTCTGCAGCTACCTGAACTAACAATGTTAGAATTATTTGTGTGCAGAAAATGGTTAAACAACGAGGTCGTGGAGCTAAACAGCCCGGACGAGGAGGTGACCCCTCCCGGGGAGGTAAAGCTAAATTGAAGAAACTCACTCCCCAATCAAAGCTAAAAACAAGAAAGCAGGTGGTGAGTGCTGAAGAGCAGTCGGGGAGTGAGTACCTCCCCTCCCAGGATTTCTCAATGGGTTCGTGGAAAGCCCCCGTAGGCCCTGCTAAAGCTCCAATTGTTATACAACCTAAGTCGTCTGAGGGCTCAGAAGCAGGCAGTACCAAATACTCCACCTCCCCCACAGCTTCAGAATCCGGGGAAAGTGCAGAAGATAAAAACAAGAATGATGAGGAGGTCCCGGATAGTGGGGTACCTAGAGTTGGGGGAATTGAAAGAAGTAGAAACCCAGCTGTATGGCAGGACAGATTTGTCAGCGAGGTAGCCTTTCATAAATTTCGGAAAGTGTGGCCAAAGAAGAAGCTGATTCCAGAAAGAAGAATAGTCACCCGGGATTTGTTACCCTACCTTCCCAGAGTCTATGATCAATTTCTTACTAGAGTGGGGTGGGATTTCTTTAAAGATGTGCTGACCGATGCAAATGAACATATGGTGAAGGAATTCTACTGCAATGTAGCCCACACCAAAGAAGGGTCAAATGCAACCAAAGTGCGGGATAAGACGATAGTGTTTTCGGCAGAGGCGTTGAACGAATATTTGGGTTTCAACGAGGAGGATGACGCTTTGTACAGAGAGAAATTAGCGTTGAAAGAGGAAGCTCGTCCTTGGGTGGCACAGTTCTTAGCTCAGCCGGGTACCATTCCGGAATGGATTCAGGTGGGGAAGAAAATACTGAGAAAGGACCTTAATTTTGAGGCGAGAGGATGGTTAACTTTTGTATGCAACAGGTTGGACCCTTCGTCCCATGTCTAAACCATTCCAATCGCCCGAGCGGTTCTCATTGCGTCCATCATGGTAGGTTTCCCCATCAATGTGGGGAATGTTATGTACAATGTGATCACATCCATTGGCATTGATACGGATAGAAACTACCCCTACCCGAACACCCTCACAATGTACTTTGAAGATGCAAAGGTAAAAAAATACCCTTCGATATTGAAGTCCGGCCGGTGTCCCTATTCTCATGGTTTAATATTCAGGGGCCGGACAACCCGAAGGGGGATAAGAAGGGAAAAACATCCACCTCTGCCCCGACTGGCCAGTCTGAGGAGCCAGTTGCGGTAGGAGCCTCTGTTTAGCCACCCGCTCCCGTTGCCACTACTGTTCCGGACATCCCATCCTCCTCTACGAGTCTCAGTTCTTCAACTGGCCCAGTGGTTCCCACCTCCAAATCCAGCCCCCTCACGGCCCAACAATTAGCAAAGACATTGGCCAGTTTGAACAACTGGATGTCAGTCTCGACATCCAAGTTGTCCACTTTGGCTACCACAGTTGCGGCCTAGTCTGTTCCAGCCACAATTGTGATTCCTCAGTCCATTGAGGAGACATTGCAGACACTCCTGGCCAACCAGGAGAAGATTTTGGATACTCAGACTGCCTTGACAAAGGCAGTTGATGCACAGGGCAAAGCTCTAAAGGAGGTTGATCGAGAACATAAAAAAATGAGAAAATCCCGGTCATCCAAGGATGAGGTGAAAGAGCTCCGAGCTGAGGTTGACAAGCTAAAGGCGGACCAGCTACCATTAGACTTGTTCTTTGATGAGGCAACACCTTCACCATCAGTAGTTGTACCGGAGCCACAGCAGGAGGAGAAGCCTAGGCACCCAAGGAAGAAGAGGAAGCTTCCTAGCACTGAGGGTGTTGTGATAGAGGTAACACAGGTTCAGAAGGATACTTCCTGTGCTCCACCAGATGTTCAGCCGGTCCATGACCCGGCCCCTTTCCCAGCAGCAGAGCAGCAGCAGGCCGGAAACTAGTCTGAGGTTCCCGCTAGTACAGAGGACCAGGGGACCACTGATCAGCCCATGACGACAGATCAGGCTTGAGGAGCCACTCTATATCCTTTCTCTATTTATATGCTTATTTTTGTAGTTGGCATTGGGGACAATGCCAACTTTTATTCGTGGGGGTGCGCCCTACTATTTTGTATTTTGATGGTTGATACATTTGGGATGATTGTACATATTTATTTGATTCTTAGCTTATGTTGCTAGTTGATAGTTGGTCTGTATATGACTTTTCATTCTAGTTACTTTTCTACTTTATGTACATATTCATTCCCCTGTTGTATATTTTACTCCCCTATTGTACATATTCATTCGTTTTTTTTTATTTTCGTTAAATTTTTTCGTTTGTAGCTTCATAGTAAGATCGTAGCCTTTTTGTTTTGTTTTGGCATTTGCAATAAGCCCTTGGTTTTCTTAATGCCATGGTTCTTTCCAAGGGTAGAGTGTTGTGCGAACCGGGTGGCTCTTCCCAATGATAGATGGCGTGACAACCTTCTTAAGGGTTTGAGTCCGTTTTTGATTTTTCGTTTTTTTGATTTTCAAGTTTTGTAGTCAAGGATACTCAGGCAAAGCTTCACTTGGGCCTAACACATTTGCCTTTGATCCCATGGTCAAAGATATAATGTTGTGCTTAGGATGGTGAAAGTCGTGGCCTTGAGACTCTTGTGTTGACCAAACAGTCATCATGTGGTCGTATTGAACCATTGTGCGCTTGAATCGTAACTAAGATCGTTGTGGGCCCTCGACTCGACATCTTTAGCAATTCTTGAGTGTGTGTGGTGAGAATTCGAATTGCGAGTCCAGGTCCCGAGTCGATGGTCTAGAACTTGCCCCGAATGTTTGTTGAGGCGAAATCCTAGGTGAAATTTGGCTTGAGAAGTGATTGTAGACTCTCCTTAATCCAAAATGCTAAGATTGAAAAATTCCATGACCTACCAATGAAATGATCCCTAGTTAACCCTTTTGAGCCTTGAACTTTCTTCTTTCAAGAACCAAATCTACAAGCCTATACCCGTTCTTAATGATACTCTCTCGTGGCACCCAAATCTTCCCTTGAGTAGATGGCAAACGTCTAAGTTTGGGGGGAGGGGGGACAAGAAAGAAAACAATGTGGTAAAAAGGTACAAAAGCAAAAAAAAAAAAGATAAGACAAAAAGAAAGACCCAATTGAATAAGGTCAAAAAGGGGATTCAAAGAAAACAAAAGTGAAAAAGGGTGTGGAAAAAGTAAAAAATGAGAAATGTGTTGAATTGCATGAAAAAGGGTGACAATGTGTCTCTCTAACCCCTTGAAAAAGAAGTGAATACTCAAATGAGTCAAGAAAGTGTGCCGAAATGAATCAAAAGAAGTGCTTAAGGGAAGATTGAACCCACTTGAACAAAACTATGTCCTACCCTTACCCAAAAGCCTTCACAATGACTCCATAAAAGCCCTACATGATTTTGAGTTGAAGGGAACCTACATTAGTGGATACTTACATAAGGGGCAAGCATATGGTACTTAGAGCCGGACTGTGGCCACTTACTTGAGAGAGATGAGTGGAAATCCATCAACCTCGATTTGTATGATAATACTCAAAAAGGTGAGGTTAGCTTAGGAGAGTTGAGGGTGTTTGAGTTTGGGTTCTACAACGGACAAGGTAATTGAGAAAAGTTCTTTGATGAAATGTGTCAACTCTTGAAGCTCTTGTGTCACACTTGATCCACAAGCTTTCAAAGTTTAAATGTGTTAATGATGCATTCGCATTGAGGGTAATTGTTAGTCCCAATTGACGCTTGTTGAGGTTACTTTAGGATAAGCTGAAATTGCTTGGATGTTGCCTTTGAGGGGTGGGTTTTGTTTTGTTCGCTTGAGGACAAGCAAAGGTTTAAGTTTGGGGGAGTTGATAAGTAGGATTTTCAACATGTTTTATACCCATACTTGCCTGCGCTTTGAGTGTAAATTGCTACAAAATAGTCCCAAAAAGCTTACAGATTGCGCTTGATTGCAGGTTTGAGCTATAAAGTGACAAATCGTCAAAGATCGGCTCAAATTGGAGTGAAACCTACTCAAGTGCCAAAGATCAGTAGAGTAAAGACATTCAGAACTTGGTGCGGACCGCACCATCATGTCATGCGGCCGCACCATAGAAGTTCAGAGACTGTGAACTTACAAGCCATGCCCCAATGCGGCCGCGTCCCAAATCATGCGGCTCGTGTCTCACTCATGCGGCCGCACAATTTTGCTATGCGGTCGCGTCCAATAAGTTCAGAGAGTATTATATTCCAGAAGCAAACCACGCGGCCGCGTTCAACTTCATGCGGCCCGCGCTCCCCCCCCATGCGACCGCACTCTATGGTCATGCGGCCCGCATCAGTGAAGTTCAGAGAAGCTGCAAAACCTTTCATGCGGCCGCACAACAACTTTGTGCGGTCCGCGCCAGTTTTCATGCGGCCGCACCCCAACTTTGTGCGGTCCGCATCACCATTTTCAGAGAGCAAGATTCAGAGGTCAAGCAACCCAGTGCAACCACGTGCCATCTTTGTGCGGTCCGCACTAACCCCGCAAGGGCATTTTTGTCCAGTTTTCCAGCCCACTATAAATAGAACACTTTACCATTTTTAGGTTAAGTTTTGTACAATTGACAGCTGCTGCACTCGTGAGACTTATGTTTTGGCCTATCTTGGGCATTTTTAGCTTAGTTTCATCATAGATTATTGTAGTTTAGCATTAGCAATTAATTAATATGGTTGTTTCATCTTCTATTTCTTCATTTTCTGCTTTAATTATGTCTAGCTAAACCCATTAGCTAGGGTTGTGGCTCAACCCTAGTGTGGGTAATTAATGGGTGTTGCTTCTTACTGATAGATTGATATTGGGTGTTTGTTATTTGGGTTAATTTTATGGTTTAATTAAGGATTGATGGTTGCAAACATTGATTCTAGCTTAGTGGGTCTTGACCTTTCTTGAGAAAGAGAGTCTATGACCCCAGAATTGACCCAACAAGGGATTGGGGTGGATCCATGAGAAATGGTAGTCCCAATTAACGGGTTAAACCTCGAGAGAGTAATCACCCTACTTGAACCCTAGTTTCTTGGTCTAATTGGCCTACCAAATTGATCTCGAGAGAGTCAATTGGGCAAAATCGCTCTCTCTACCAAGAGGTGTGAGAGTGAGTACAAATGTGCATGGTTATAACATTGATCCCAAATATGTCAATCTATTATTAGTAACCTCTACCCGTTAGTTAACCACTAAGGTGATGCCACGACCCTAGTGCTTTTCTCTATATTAATCACAACTTAGAACATACCCTTTTAGCATAAATTAGCTTAAACTTGTAGTTGATAATAGTAGTGATTAAACAAAAACCCAAAAAATGGTAGAAGTACAATTAGGAGCAAACACGCATTCCTAGTCTAAACAAATACGCAACTCCATTCCAAGCTCCCTGTGGAAATTGACCCCGATACCACTATTCGGGTAAAAGTATTAGCGCCCGCTCCTCCTACCGTTGTGTAAGGTTGAGTTCGCCGCGATCAACTTTTTGGCGCCGTTGCCTGGGAGCTTACGGTGTTGACTATTTGTGTAGCTAGAATTGTGTTTCAATGATTACTATTTAATTTCTTCCTTTTCGGTTGGTTCCGCTTTCCTTGATGCCAAAACTGGCGGCACCAGGATTACCTCATCAACAGCGAACATCTCCTTCATGCCGGATGTTCTCAATAGACCGTTTTGACTCTCCTAGTGTGGGAAATTTCAATGCCTGGTGCAAGGTCGAGGGCACTACCCTCATGTTGTGAACCCATTGCCTTTCGATTAGAGAATTGTACCTCATGTCCCCCTCGATCACGTAGAACTTTGTTTCTTGGACTGTCCTGGCAGTTTTCACTAACAAGGTTATTTCTCCTTTAGTGGTCTCACACGCCATATTAAATCCGTTCAATACCTTATCGTATGACACCTGCTAGTGCCATACAATACAGAGGAATAGAAATGGGCTGAGTGCCCAGCACCAAGTCAATACCAAAATCAATGTCCCTGTAGGGTGGCATGCCTGACAGTTCTGTAGGAAACACATCCGGAAAGTCTCGCACTGCTGGAATAGACTCAATGGTAAGAGTATCAGCACCAATATCCCTCACAAAGGCTAAATATACCGGACACCCCTTTCCAACCATCCGTTGGGCCTTCAAATATAAAATCACTCTACTGGGAACATAGTCTAGAGAACCTCTCCACTCAATCCTAGGCAATCCCGGCATTGCCAATGTCACGGTCTTTGTGTGACAATCCAGAATAGCATGACATGGTGACAACCAATCCATGCCTATAATCACGTCCAAATCAATCATACTAAGCAGTAAAAGATCAACTCTTGTCTCCAATCCCCCAATAGTCACCACACACAGCCAATACACATAGTCTACAATAATAGAAGCACCCACCGACTTAGATACATGAACATGTGTTACTAAGGAATCACGAGGCATATCCAAATAATGAGAAAAATATGGTGATATATATGAGTAAGTAGAATCAGAGTCAAATAATATGAAAGCATCTCTGTGGCTCGCTGACAATACTTTTGATCACTACGTCTGAAGCAACAGCTTCTGGCCTAGCGGGAAAAGTATAACATCGAACTTGACCACCACCTGATCAACCTCCCCTATAGGGCAACCTCAAACTGCCTGAGTCCCACCCCAAACTGGCTGAGCAAGTGGTGAAGTAACTGGTGCGGAACTCATAGCCCGACCCCTCTACTAAATTTGACCTCCTATAAGACATAGACAATACCTCCTCATATGTTCCAACTCTCCACACTCGAAGCAACCTTATTCTGACAATGGCGACGGGGACTGAATCAGAACCCGAGAACCAGAATAACCACTCGAAGAACCTGGTACAAATGAACTTTGAACTGATGGAGCACAAGATGAACTCTAAGCTGGGAGGGCACTGAAAGGTGACTAACCTAGTTAAGCACTGTAAGAACCATGGCTAGCTGATGCACCACGATAAACTGGACGAGCCATCTGAGCGGGCCTATAAGGAGGACCCCTATTATGATGGGACTGCCCTCTAGATGAGTCATTGCTGAAACCACCTGAACTAAGAGGCCTCTTACCCTCCCTCTCCTCACTCGTAATGAACCAACCCTAGGCGTCTATAAATATTAACCACCTCGTCAAGCCTCACACCTGATGCAATCTCCTGAGTCATGATGAAACATAGTCCATAGTTGAGGCCATAAATGAACCTCCTAATCCTCTCCCTCTCAGTGGGGACCAACCATACCGCGTGACGAGCCAACTTTGAAAATCTCATCTTATAATGAGTCACTAACATACCCTCCTGACATAGCTGCTCAAACTACCTATGCAACTCCTCTCTGCGAGTCTATGGAATAAACGTCTGTAAGAAGAGAACTGAGAAACCATGCCATGCAAGTGATGCAGCGCCGACTGGCCTGCTTAACTCCTAGGCCTCCCACCATCTGTAGGTTGCCCCTGTCAGCTGAAAAGTAGTAAATGAGACTCTACTAGTCTCCAAAATACTCTTCGTGTGAAGGATCCACTGGCACCTATCTATAAAATCCTAAACATCTTCTGACTCGGCCCCACTGAACTCTGAGGCTTGAGCCTCTCAAATCGCTCTAGTCTCATTTTCTCCTCATCACTCATAGGTGGGATAACTTGGGCCTAAGCAACTTCAACCGACTAGGCTGGTAGTATCCCCGGTATTGATGACCAATTTTTACCCTCCATTATTAAATTAATTTCTTTATACTTAATAATTTACTATGACTTTTTGAAAGTAGTTTCTATCAATAAATACTTATTTTACAGGATTAACTGGGTATTTGTAGTTTTGAAGTTAATAACTTAGTATCCGTATTATGTAATTACAAATGTACTTATCATTTTGGATTATTAAAAAACAATACATCATATAGGTTTCATAGTTAATTTAACAAATTATTTCTCAACTTTAGTTAAATAGGTCGCTATGTTAATAATTCAAAGTTAATGTCATAATTTAGAAGATAAAGTATTTTATAATTAATTAGTATCAGATTTGATAATTATAATTTTACTACATTTTATTGTATATTAATTAAGTTTAATTAAATCCATTTTAAAGGGGGTTAAAACTAAAAGGCTACAATTGCACAATTGCAATTCCTAATTAAAATACGCATGGCTATTTCCTAAATTAATTCCAACCCAAAGATAAGCTCAATCCGGAAAAATACCCAGTCCAAACACCCCATCTCTTTCCATCTTGGCAATCCAGGTCACTCTCCCTAAACCAATCGCAACCCGCCGTCACTCGCCTCTCTCACTCACAAAGAAAGCACAATGAATCTGGACTGTTGATCCATCAGATCAACGGCCCACGTTTTATCTTAATTTTTTATCTAATTTTAGTACTCCACCAGACTTAATCTCAGCCGTCCAAATTCAAGAATCCAACTATCGTGACTTTTTGACATTTTATTCTTTAATGCCCCAATTATCAGGCCCGTTGATCAATAGATCCAACGGCCCAGATCCCATCTCTCACTCTTAAACCTAAAGACCAGACTCAATACCCCAAAACCCTAAATTATTTCTCCAAACACTCAGCCACCCCCCTTTCCTTTCCTTTTCTTCTTTCATCTCTCTCAAACCCACAGGCCCATCAATCACCCAAACCTTGCACTAATTAGTGCAAGGTAAAGAATTCATCAAAGAATCATGCTTTTTATCTTCCCAGCCATGAATCCCGCCGATACCTTCCCCGTTTCATCGCTTCATTTCAAAATGCCTCAAATTCAAACCCTAACCTTCAAAGTCGAAACCTCAACTCACTATCGATCTTTTCAGATCCATGACATGCATGGACATCCATTTTGTCTCTATATTAAGAAACT
Source organism: Nicotiana tabacum (assembly GCF_000715075.1). NCBI lineage: Eukaryota > Viridiplantae > Streptophyta > Magnoliopsida > Solanales > Solanaceae > Nicotiana > Nicotiana tabacum. Next base: position 110,275,047 of record NC_134101.1, read on the forward strand.
CATCACTCTCTTTCCATGACCAAAGTATGAAATCTCAAATAATCTGAGATTTTTTGTGTTCTTTCAAATCAAGGCGTATGGGAGCCTCCTTTGAGCCTCATTATGACTATTCGAGGTCCATAAGTCAAATGCAATGACCTCTGAATATTGGGGTTTTATCTGATGGGTTTCACCTTCAACAGTTGACCCTTTCCTTTGAGGTAAAAAATCTCTCATCAATTTCACCTCTGTCTCTCTGATTTTCACTTGCTTATGCTTGCATCATCTAGTAGTTATCATTTTCTACTATTGAATTGTAGTTCTACTGAAACCCTAAGCCATTAATGGAACTTTTAAAGGGGCTTTCAATGCTCTCACTAACAAGACCTAAGATACAACAAGAATGACCTAACATCCTGAGCCTGCGAAGCTAAACTCACGAAATTACTTAGAAAATCTCGCTTTTAGTTTTGAGTAGTAAATTGAGCTAGGGCTCTAATTAGTTTCTGGTTTCTCTCTAATTTTGAGTATTGCACTGATTGGGTATGTTCTTGATCCTGTGCGGCTAACAATAACCTTTTGTTTGGTTTGCTGCTCAAGAGGAGGTCACTATACCTTCATCATCTCTCTCTTAATTGCTTAATTTGAAAATCATGAATGTGCTATTGTTTTCCTGATTTACTACTTAGTTTATAATGATTATTCAGCCTTTAGTTGTTTATTTTGGTTCACCATGACTTGTTAATGATAATATGTTGTGTTTATCTAATGTAATTAGGTAGTTGTGTGACTTTAATGACCTCAATTTCTATATTGAACAGCTTATGTGTTTGAGTTGCTTAACCTGCCTTGATGATTTCTCACGTCTGCCTAAGATTTCAGACCTAACTCTAATGTTTTGTTATAATCTTCATGCTCATCATGCTGTATTTTGAGCTCTGTTCCACTTAATGGTATATTATAAGTCTCTATGTTATATTTCCTGAATTCTGCCACTCTGTATTTGGGTTATGCTATAGTCATCATGTTTAACACGCAGCACCCTTCTAAGTTTTGCTATCCTACCTAAGCTTTTTTGTTCATTATGCCATATTCTTTTAGTTCTATTATGCTATACTTAGGGTTGTTATTGCAGTCTTCATATTTATCAAGCCATGTTCTTTTGGGTTCTGTCATGCTAAACTTGGGATGTTGTTAGACAACTTTAGCTAGAGTATATATGAAAACACATAGGGTAACCCTGCCTCACTTGGTTAAGGTTCATGACCTAAGTGTTCAATTTTTTTTTATAAATGCCTATTAGTTCTTAAGTATCCTTTAAATCCTAATCATGAATGCTTTACACCCATGTCTAACTGTTAACTTGTAAATAATCCTACTAGGATGAATCTTCCTTTGAATATCAGTAGTATTTCTTATGATCAACCTATCTCCCGTGATTCAAACCATAGTTGTGCCTGTTGTGGTTGAATGTGGACTAATTTTGTAATCTAAACATGACTCCATCATGATTATCTATTCAACTCAGTCCGTGTAGCTGATTTATGTCTATTCAAGTGTGATGTCTCCCCTATCCCTAACTCCTCAAGAATCAACTCACGAAGCCCATCCACATTAGGCATACAAATATGAACCTGCATCCTCAAAACCTCATCATCTCCAATAGTAACCTACTTGGCACCACTGTGCTGCACTGTGTCCCTAAGGACAAGCAAATGTGGATCATCATACTGCCGCTCTCTGATGCGCTCATACAAGGAAGACCGAGCGACTGTACAAGCTAGAACACGACTGGGCTCTAAAACGTCTAACCTTATAAACTAATTGGCCAAACCTGAACATCTGATGCAAGCGGTCTCTCACCGACTGGAATATACGCTAGGTTGCCCATACTCACTACCTTCCTACTCAAGGCACCGACCACCACATTGGCCTTCCCAGAGTGATATAAAATGGTGATATCATAGTCTTTCAACAGTCCAATCACCTCATATACCTCAAATTAAGATCCTTTTGCTTGAACAAATACTGTAGACTCTAATGATCAGTAAATACCTCACACGACATGCCATAAAGATAGTGCCTCCAAGTCTTCAGTGCATGAACAATGGTTGCTAACTATAAGTCATGAACAATGTAATTCTTCTCATGAACCTTCAAATGCCGCTAATGATATCGCTCAAACTCACACCACAAGTATAGGTTGTGAGGTGGTTGAAGCAATAATAAAAATCCAACGCAAGTCGGGGTTGAATCCACAGGGAGTTAGAATTGGGATTAGGTATATATTTAGTGTAATTGTATGATGTACCTCAAATTTCACTTCCACATTCTTGTTTGTTGTTTCTACTTCTACTTTAAGCTATTTATTGCAATTATAAAACTAGAAAACAATATTTTTGGTTTTGGTTGTTTTTCAAATGATAAAAGATCTAGGTCGTGACTTCCCCCTAGGTGGTTACCTAATGGGTTGTAAACTCCAAGACAAGTTTGATTGGTCGGGGTTGTATTATAGCAATTACATGCAATTACCCACTCTATAACTCTCGTTAGTTTGAATGATTTTTCCCAATTTGGCTTTCTCAAGTCCAAATGGATAGTGCACAAAACAAGTGATATATGCTCAAGTCGGGTCTTACTATCTCTAGATTTGATCCTTTAATTAGGGCTATCAATTTCTTGAGTTCACCCCAGTTTCTTGTTAGCAAAGTTTTCCTAGACTTAGTCTCTCTTTCTCAAGTAGAGACTAAGTCAATTAGGAATGAATCAATGTTTGCAACCATTAATTCTTGAATTCAAGCAAGACCTAGGATAAATATCACTAACCCAATCACAAACAAGCCCTAAATCAAACACCCATTAAGTACCCACACTAGGGTTGGGTCACAACCCTAGCTAGAAATTTAGCTACTCATGAAAAATGAAGAAATTACAGAAGAAATTAATATAGAATGCATAATAATTGATTAGGGAAAGAAAATATAATATTTAGAAGCTAATCTAGTACAATATTACTCAAAACAATAAAGAAAAATGGCTCAGGTGATCTACACTGATACCACTTACCCTAAAAATGACAAAAAGATCCATTTATACTAAGTTGAAAATAACTGACAAAATTGCCCATGCGGAGGTTGTGCGGCCGCACAATTATGTGTGCGGTCCGCACAATGAGACCTGGCTTGACAGGTTCCAGTTCTGCGGCCGCACAATTCTGAATTGCATCCGCACTCCTTCAACTTCTGTGGACCGTACATTTCTGAGTGCGGCCGCACTCTTGATTATGCAACCGCACAAAAATGGTGCGGTCCGCATTTCTTCTTGAACTTGAAATCCCATCTCTCTCATCTTTGTCTTCTGCGGCCACACCAGAAATATGAGGTCCGTACTTTTCATGTTATTTCTTGTCAGAGGTCTTCTTCATGATCTGTGGACGCACTCAATATTGTGCGGTCCGCACAATGCCCTTTTTTGCCTTGTTTCTGGCCTTATCCGAAATTACTCCTTCTTGAGTTGATTTTCATCTCTTTAGCTCATGTTCTAACACTCCTACAAGCAAGCACGTTTCATTAGTTTTCGGGAATATCTTTAAGCAATTTTGAGCTAAAACGAAAGTAAAAGAGTGCAAATAAATAGTCAAAATCCGTACTTATCAACTCCTCCAAACTTAAGCTTTTGCTTGTCCTCAAGCAAATAAGGCAATTCTTACCTCTACACAAAACAAGAAATATTTCAACTAGACTAAAGTGAATCAAACACACATCAATTGGGACCAACAATTACCCACAACACATATGAATTATCAACAATGCAATAATTTGACTTTTTGAGTACAATAGTTCTAATGTGACACTTGAGCCTCAAGAGTTGACTTTATTCATCAAGGATACTTGCTCCTGTACGTAGGTCATTGTGGATCTTAAACTCCTCCTCCTCTACTCTCCGTTATCATAACTCACTTAGGAATGTGACACTCAATTCAAGAATTGTGAAAAGTTCGCTCATCTCTCTCAAAAGAATGTCATAAGTATGACTTTAAGTACCATATGCTTGCCCCTTATGTAAATCACCACTAATGCAAGCTCACATAACTTGAAATCATTTAGGGCTTTTTCGAGTAATGAAGGCTTTTTGGATCAAGGTAGGATTTGATGGAATATAATGGGTCCATCTCTCCTAAAGCACTCCATTTTCTCTTTTTGGCTCATCCTTTGTCGACTCTTTGAGTCAATTTATTTTTCCTTGGGGGAGCTAGAGAGATGTAATGTCACTCCTACTTGGTCATGACATTCATTTTTCTCCTTTTCTATTTACTCCATGCCTTTCATCCTTGTTTTTCTTTGAATCCCTTCAACTTTTACTTTAATCACTTTCTTTTTGGCATTTTTCTTTTTGTTCTTTCTTTCTTTTCTTTGCCTTACCTTTTCTTCATTTCTTTCTCTTCTTTGTACCTTTATATCATTTTCAAACTCCTCATCTCTCCCCCAAACTTATATTTTTTCCAATTGTTTCCCAAGAATGCTAAGGAAAGATCGGGTGCCAAGAGAGAGTCATTACAAAACAGATAAAGGCTTGTAACGTGGTTATTGAAAGAAAAAGGGCTTAGGCTCAAATGGGTTGAATAAGTATATCACATTTGGTAGGCTGTGGAAGATTTCAAATTTCAAATTGGATCAAGGAAAGCCTACAATCATTTCTCAAGCCAAGCTACACTTAGAATTTCGCCTAGAAAAATATTCGGGGCAAGTTCTAGACTATTAGCACTGGTACTTGGACTTGCAATTCAATACCTCACCTTTCACACTGCTGGATTGCTAAAGAGAACGGAGTCTAGGGCCCACAACAACCCTAGTTAAGATTGAGAATCGCAAATGGCTCGACTGAACCACTCGATGATTGTTTAAGTTAACACAAGAGTCAAACGGTCACAATTAGAGCTATTTTCTACCAATAACTTATTTTTAAACATAAAGTCGTAGGTAAATGTGTTGGTACCAAGTGAAGCATGCTTGAGACCCTTTTATTCAATACTACTATATTTTCCTAAACATAAAAGAAAACGGACTCAATCCTTTAAGAAGGTTGTCACGCCATCTATCGTTGGAAAGAGCCACCTGGTTCACACCAAACCCACATTTGGAAAGAACCATGGCATTAAGAAAATCAAAGGCTTATTGTTCACTCAAACGAAAAAGAAGCTAACAAGTCAAAAAGAAGCTACTAAAGCAAATAAGAAATTATACTACTAAGAAAAACAAACTAAAGAAGCTATGAAGTAAACTACAGAAAGTAAGACAAATGAATATACAAACCAGAAGAAAATGAATATATACATAAGGGAAATGCATACATACATCAAATGGGAGGGAAGAATATATACATAACAAACAGAAATAAAGATAAAATAATAGTATATGAGTTATTACAAGCCAAATGTCAATGTCAATCAATCAAAATAGACCACCATCCCCAATAAAAATAAGCATTGTCCCCAATGCTTAACAAAAAATAAGAACAAGGAAGTGTAGAGAGTTAAGATAACTCCTTATGTTGTCTCAGTCTGCATGGCATCCTCAGCACCTTCGTCTTCTCTAGTTGTATCTCATCATCACCTAGCTGAGGGAAAACAGGGTTGCTGAGTATCTAGATCATCTCCTCAGCAGTGTGGGAAGCCGCAACCTGCTCCTCAGACTGGCCAGCTGCTACCTCCATAAGCAAGTCCAATGGTAGATCTCCGACAGATGTAATCATGGCAATCTCTTTTCTCAACCTCTCCACTGACTTCTTCGACGCCTAAAACTTCTGCATCTTCTTCATTTGCTTTTCCAACTCCTGAATAACCTCCCAATGTGCCACTAGAGTCTCCATAATGGTCTTCTGGTTGTCCAGAATCTTCTTTAATATTTCCTCCACTGATGGAGGTACCTGTGGTGCTACGGTGCTAGAGGACTGTTCTGCAACAACACTGGATATGTCAGATAGCTTTGAAGTAGCTGCCTGCATCCAATTGTTGAGACTTGCCAATATTTGGGAGACTTGCAGCGCAGTCTGTGGATAAGTGGATGAAGCTGGCACTGAAAATGAAGCTGATGGTCTAGCAGAAGTAGGGGTGGCATGTCCATTGTCCCGGTAGAAGGACCAGCTACTGTGGAAGGCCGGCATCTGCGGAAGGCTCAACAGTTGAATCACTAACTACTACTGTTGGCTCCTCAAACTGGCCAGCGGAGGTAGTTGCCTTACCCTTGAACTTTGGGTTGTCAGAACCCTGTAGGTGGTACCATGAGAAAGGATTCTTTGCCTTTACTTTAGTATCATACTGCCTTGGCTCCAAATTTTGATCATTGAAGTACTCTGTAAGGAAGTTTGGGTAAGGGTAGGATCTCTCATCCTTCTGGACAACTAAAGTGATGTTGGTTGACATTATAGCGCCCACATTGATTGGGTACCCATCCATAATCGAAGCCACCAGGACTGCTCGGGGAAGAGGGAGGTTGTTCTCATTTAAGCACTGGTCAATACAGCTGCACACGAAGGTCTGCCACCCTTTAGCTTCAAAGTTTAGGGTGGCCCAAACTATGGGAACCCCTGTTGTGAGCCATAGAGGTGTTGATCCTCGAATAGCCAAACTCTCAGCTAGCCACGGGCAAACTGCATTACCCATAGCCAGCTTTTCCAAGTATTGCACTGCCTCCACTTCTTCAAATCCCACATATGAGTTCAAAGCACAAGAGTCAAATCGGATTTTCAGATTTCGCACCTTTGTTATCTTGGTACCCTTCTTGATGTAAGCCACATTGGCATAAAATTCCTTAACCAAGTGGTCGTTTGCATTGATGACACTTTGGGTGAACTATTTCCAACCCTTTTGCTCTCGGAACTGTCTAAGGACATTGGGATTGTGAATGTCCAAATCCTTCATCAAGAACTGTCGCTCAAGTGTGAGCGATCTCTGGGGCCACCACTCTCTAAATCTATTGAAGGCAGTCAAGCTGACGAATCTGTCTTCCCACATCTCTCTTCTCCTCGATCTCTCAAGACCCCCCAGTTGAGTGTCACCTCCTCTCCCATCATCCAGGACATCATCTTCATCATCTTCATTGATTGGTGCAGCCGGGCCATGTGAGGAGGAGGGCTTCGAATCTTGGCTACCCTCTTTCGAACCTTCAGAATAACTGGCAGTGGAAGATGACTCATCCACCAAGTGGAATTTACCCGGGACTTGTTGAGATTAGGTCTCAGGCATTGCTTGCTCAGGGTTTCCCTCAAAAGCTTCCCTAGACGGGAGATACTCACTGGACTCGGAGGGTTCAGGAACTTTGTTGGCGGTAGCTTTCTTGCTTATGGCTCTTTAGATTGCTAGTGGTAGGTTACTTTTGCCTCGATCTCAGCCTCGGGAGGGTTCTGCCTCCCTTTTGATGTATCTCCGGTACCACGTGATCTAAACATTATCTACAATTCATAACAATAAGAATCAATTAGAGTTCAGGTTCATAGGACACAGATACATGCATGACAGTTGCAAGCCAGTTATGGAAAAATAGTCTCAGAAGAGGTAGTGCAGTTGCAGACTGCCAAGTGCGGACCACACAATTTCACAGTGCGGCCGCACAACCAAAAGTGCAGACCGCATAATTTTGAGTGTGACCGCACAACCCCAGGTTCAGACTACTGGGTCTCTGATAATTTAATAGTGTGGACCGCACAATTTTCATTGCGGACCGCATAATTTCATTGCGCACCACATATTTTTGAGTGCGGTACGCATGATTCAAGCATACAGATGCCCTAACTTAGAGAACTACGGACCTCACAAAAATGTGTGCAGTCGCACAATTTGAAAATAATCGGCACTGCCTTACATTTCATGCAATTTTGTTCACAAATTAGACATGGTTTGAGAAATTAAACATGATTAGCTACTTACCCAGGCCCCAATTAACATTTAAGATGCTACACACAAGCAAGAATGACTAACTATTGACATTTTTATGCATGAAATTAACCCTAGATAAAAGAACAAAATTAAGAAAAGATGAAAAATCTAAAGATGAAATTAACATACCAGTAATGAAGGATGCATGTAAGAATCTACACAGATAAAATGCTTGAAGTTTGAGAAGTAATGGTGTATGCATTGTGTTTACTTAAGGATTAAGAGTTCAGAGAGTGTAATGTGTGAAAATCCCTATTTATAGGTTGACCCGTCGGGCGTAGAACTTACTTGAGTGCAGCCGCACAATTTTTAGTGCGGTCTGCACTCTTTACCTATACTTTTGAAGAGGTGTTGCGGTCCGCACAAAAGGAGTGTGGCCGCAGAGTTTGTGCAGACCGCTCAATTTTTTGTGCGGCTACAATTTTCTAATAAAATTTGACAGGCCAAACTTCAGAGAGCATGCACTTTTGGTCTTCCAGCTGTGCGACCGCACATGAAATTGTGCGGCCACAGAGTGATTGTACGGTCCGCACTTTTGTGACACTTGGCCAATTTTTCTTGCATGGTCCCTGTAATGCACACCCATTCCTGCATACACTTCAAAACTAGTTAGCACAAAATAAAGCCTATCTAATCTAAAGAAGAAAACTAAGAAAAAGAAAAAGACACATGGGTTGTCTCCCAAGAAGCGCCTGATTTAACGTCGCGGCACAACGCAGATTACCAATCATTTGAAATGAAGAACTGCCACAACGTGGCCATCATCAACCTTGCCAAGATAATATTTAACCCGGTGTGCATTGACTCTAAACATCTCATCATTCTTATTTTTCAAATCTAGAGCACCAAAGGGAGTTAAATTCTCCACTTCAAATGGGCCACTCCATTTTGATTTCAACTTGCCCAGAAACATCCGTAACCGGGAATTGAACAATCGCACAAGATCACCTTCTTTAAACTCCTTGTTGTGGATGTACTTGTCATGGAGTTACTTCATCTTCTCTTTTTAAAGGAATGAGCTTGTGTAGGCATGATACCGAAATTCATCAAGCTCATTCAATTGTGACACCTTTAGGTTTGCGGCGACATTCCACTCAACGTTCAACTTCTTCAATGCCCACATGGCCTTATGCTCAAGTTCCACTCAAAGATGACACGCCTTCCCAAATACCAATCGATATGGAGACATCCCAATCGATGTTTTGTAGGCCGTCTTATAAGCCCAAAGAGCATCATCAAGTTTTCTTGACCAATCCGTCCGGTTGGCATTCACAGTTTTTGACAAAATACTCTTGATCTCCCGGTTGGAGACTTCAACTTGATCGCTTGCTTGACGATTGTAGGGAGCCGAGACTTTGTGAGTGACACCCTACTTGGTGAGAAAGGCATCAAAATCCCGGTTGCAAAAATGCGAACCCCCACCACTAATAATGGCCCTTGGGGTACCAAACCTTGTGAAGATGTTCTTTTTCAAGAATGCCACCATACTTCGAGCTTCGTTGTTGGGTAAAGCCACGGCTTCAACCCATTTTGACACATAGTCCACAACTACCAAAATGTAAGTGTTCCCACAAGATCTCACGAACAGTCCCATGAAATCAATACCCCAAACATCAAAGATATCAATTTCCAAGATGGTGGTGAGGGGCATCTTATTCTTCTTAGAAATCCTACCGGCCCTTTGACATTCATCACAATGCTTGACTAGATCCCTAGCATCCTTGTAGAGTGTATGCCAATAGAATCCACAACTCAACACTTTTTTAGTCGTTCTAGCTCCACGATGGTGACCACCATACGGTGGAGAGTGACAAGCCTCAAGAATTCCCATTTGTTCTTCCTCCGATACACATCGTCGGATCACACCATCGGTACATATCCAGAAAAGATATAGCTCATACCAATAATAGTCAAGGCAATCCCGTTTGAGCTTCTTCCTTTGGTTTGAAGAAAACTCACTTGGTATAATGCCGCTCACAAGATAATTGGCTAAATCGGCAAACCATGGTATCTCGTTCATTGAAATGGCTAGTAATTGCTCATCGGGGAAGGAATCATTGATCTCAAGGCCATCATGTGGACTCCCCTCCTCCTCCAATCGGGACAAGTGGTCCGCCACTTGAATTTCACTACCTTGAAGTCTTGAATCTCTAGATCGAACTCTTGCAATAGAAGCACCCACCATGTCAACCTTGCCTCAGAATCTTTCTTGCTCATCAAATATTGAAGCGCCGCATGGTCGGTGTGAATAATCACCTTTGTACCCATCAAATACGGGCAGAACTTCTCCATAGCAAAAATAATAACAAGTAGCTCTTTTTTGGTCACTATGTAGTTGACTTGGGCATCATTCATGGTCTTGTTAGCATAGTAGACTGGATAAAAGATTTTGTTGATTCTTTGCCCCAACACCGCTCCAACCGCCTCATCACTAGCGTCACACATGAGCTCAAAAGGCTAGCTCCAATCCGATGCGGTAATAATGAGAGTAGTAATCAACTTGAACTTAAGCAATTCGGATGCCTTCATACAATCTTCATTGAAATGGAACTTGGCATCCTTCTCCAAAAGTTTGCACAATGGGTTTAGCACCTTGGAAAAGTTCTTGATGCATCGACGATAGAAACCTGCATGACCCAAGAAGCTCCTCACTCCCTTCACAGATATAGGGGAGGAAGTTTGGAGAACACCTCAATTTTGGCCTTGCCGACCTCAATACCATGCTTTGAAATTTTGTGGCCGAGGACAATGCCTTCCTCGACCATGAAGTGACACATCTCCCAATTCAACATCAAATTTGTCTCCTCACATCTAGCCAAGACCCTATCCAAATTGTTAAAGCAATCTTCAAAAGAATTCCCAACCACGGAAAAATCATCATGAATACCTCAAGAATATGTTCCACCATGTCGGTGAAAATAGCCATCATACACCGTTGAAAAGTTGCTGGTGCATTACACAAACCAAATAACATTCGCGAGAATGCGAAAGTACCATAGAGACAAGTGAATGTGGTCTTTTCTTGATCCTTTGGAGCGATGAGAATTTGATTGTAGCCGGAATACCCATCAAAGAAGCAATAAAAAGCACGTCGGCCAACCTATCAAGCATTTGATCAAGGAATGGAAGCGGAAAATAATATTTCCGAGTGACTTTGTTGAGCTTCCTATAATCCATGCACACTCTCCACCCGATGATAGTTCTTGTGTGGATCAATTCATTCTTGTCATTTGTTGCCACAATCATTCCTCCTTTCTTTGGGACACATTGCACCGGAGAGGTCCATGAGCTATCGAAAATGGGGTAAACAACTCCGACATCCAACCACTTGATTATCTCCTTCTTCACCACCTCTTGCATTGCTTCATTTAGCCTCCTTTGATGTTTAACAGAGGGTTTGGCACCCTCCTCCAAAATAATCTTGTGCATGCAAAAGGCGGGGCTTATGCCCCGGATATCCGCCAATGTCCATCCAATTGCTCTTTTCCTCCTTTGTAGCACCTCCAATGTGGACTCTACATGCATGTTAGTTAAGCACGAAGAAAGGATAATTGGTAAAGTGGAAGAAGGCCCAAGGAATTCATATATAAGATGCGGAGGCAATGGCTTTAACTCCAAAGTGGGAGGTATGAGCACGTGATTTTTGCCCTACATGAAAATAACTCCTAAAAATAAACCAAAAATAATTTTTATTGATTTTAGGAATTTTTCTTTATTTTGCATTTCATGCATTTTTAATATTTTTAAATCATAGAAAAAGTCCTAAAAATTGTCATTTTTACATTTTAACTTTTAGTCTCTTAAATTTGCATTTTCCTTTAGTTTTAAGTTAATTAGTTGTTTTAATATTAAAAATAAATAAATAAATTTAATTTCTACAAAAATAGCTTAATTTAGGTTTTTGTTTTATTAATTAAAGTAAAGAAAGAATAAAAAATAGAAGAAAAATAGAAAAAATGTTTGGCCTTGTTTATTCAAAATTGGGCCAATCCTTAAATTGACCCCAATTAATTAACCCAAAATCTGTCCAACCCAAGCCCAATCTCCCTACCCAAATACCCATTAACCTATACCCTAATCCCTCACATAAAAGGGGACCCTTAGACAAGAGAAGGAAGGCAGCTTCCCCTGGCTACTTTCTTATTCTTCATTCTCCTCAAAGCAACAATCAGATCCGCGGCACAAGAACAAACCCCCATCCCCATCGTTTTCTCATCTCCTTGACACCACCGTTGCTTCTTCCTCAAAAAATGGTGGAAACCTAGAGAAGAAGGCTTCAGCTGTATAACACCAAGAGACCTCACCCCTTAGAGCATAGCGTCACTTCTCATCTTCTTCTTTTTGACATAAACATATACACGCACAAAAAATGTACAAGAATGAGAGGAAAGGAACGAGAAAATAGGGGAAGGGAAAAACAAGGCTCTCATCACTCACTTCGATTTTTTAGAAGAAAACATCAGCCATTTCTAGTCTTCATTTCTTAAATAGTTGAGGTTGTCTTCGAGTCCTCCGGCATCGATTTCGATCTATGTTCACATCAAACAATTGTTGCTGTAAAAGTTTTGTTAAAGGATCATTCTGACGAGGGAAGCTATTAAGTTTGAAGTCTGTTGCTGTTTGCTAGAATTTCTTGCTGAGCTTCGTCCTTACTGTTCCTCGAGCCTTGATGTGGCTCGATTCAGTTATTTCCTTCGCTTAGCAGGTAAACACAAACGCTCTGTAATTGTTCGACCTTAAAATGATAATAAAAATTCAGTCCTTCATAAACTCCGGATGATCTTAGGTTATGAGGTGTTTTCTGTTAATACTTTATGGGAATAATGGGTATAAGTTAGTCAAATTCTTGAAGCATGAGAGCAACTACATGGAATTGGTTTAATAAATTTGAATTTGATTCCTTGTTTTAATTTTGAATCTACATTACTTATATATGCCGATTTGTTGTGTGGGTTTGAAATATGGGCATCTTTAGATTTTAAGTTATTGTTCTGCATATTGGCTTAGGAAGTGGTTTAAACTTCATGATTTGGATTCATCTTCACAGTTTGGTAGTTAAAATGTAAAGATAAGTTGTAGTAACTAAAATATACATGGTTGGAATGGTACATGGCTCTTGAACGGTGTTATATGCAATTGAACTGTTATGGAAGTAATTGAAATGGGTCACGGGAATTTTGGGTTGAATCAGTGGTACCATTAGTAAATGAAGTGGACTAGAAATCACCGTACATAGATTCTTTGTATTTGTGACTCCTTACTGTATTTTGAAAAGTGTTAATGTGATTTGTGCAAATTTTGTATGATTTGTGCTTTTTGAATTCTTGTATAAAGTACACTGCCAAGAACGTTTGGATGGATAACTTTAGACCTTTTGAAAGTTCTATGTGTTTAGGTGGTAAATGTGATGAAAAGAGGCTTAATTAAGTAAAGTGGCAAGTTCTGGTTTGAGTTAATTTTCATATTTACCAATTCAAACTTGTTGGAATAAGATTTCAGTCATGGTTTATGTCATTCTATTCTTTCAGACGTGTCTTCATATGTGAATGGCCTTTGGATTGTTTAACGATCAGTTAATTTGGCAATTGCGACAAGCAAAGAGGATAGAGCCTTTCATGTGTAATATCAAAGTAGTTTAGAAAATAATTCTTAAGTGCGTAGTTGCTTTAGTCGCGCTATTGAAAAATTACCTTCCTAAACTCGGGTGCGCATTTATGTGATCCAAATCCAAATCTCAATAATGTTAGATAAAATATGTCGAGAGTCGCGGGTGCATTTATGTGACGTGGTTCAAGACGTATTTTAAATGACGTTGCAATTTTTTCTTAAAACTAATTAAAAGCGGTTATAAAGTTTAAAATTACACAATAGGCTAAAACATGTATTAAAATTAAATAATAGGCCGATTATAACAGTTGAGCGACCGTGCTAGAACCACGGAATATGATAATGCCTAACACCTTCTCCCGGGTTAACAGAATTCCTTATCCGGATTTCTGTGTTCGCGGACTGTAATGCAAAATCAATCTTGTCCTCGATTTGGGATTTGAACTGGTGACTTGGGACACCATAAAATTATCCCAAGTGGCGACTCTGAATTTTAATTGGAATAAATCCCGTTTTGATTGTTACTTTAATTGGAAAAAACTCCCTTATACACCCTTCTCGGGGGTTGTAGTAAAAAAGGAGGTGTGACAGGAGGCTCCTTGATTGAGAGCTTTGTTGAAGGAGTTTTCCGGTTTTCAAGATCCAAATATAGCTTGTGGGGCTCATAAGTGTACGAACCCATGCCTTGCAATGCTTTCACACACTCCACATAACCTTGTTTCTCCTCATCATCGTCAAGATTGAGAAAAACGGCTTCCAAATTATCCTCAACATTCATTGTGCCACTAGCATCATCAATAATCACATCCATCACCAAATCCATGAACGAACAAACTTCATTGCTATTCGGTTGCCTCATAGATTTGCACACATGGAAGACCACCTTTTCATTACCCACTCGGATAGTGAGCTCACCGGCTTCCACATCAACAAGAACCTTCCCTGTAGCAAGAAAAGGTCTACCCAAAAATGATAGGCACCTCATAGTCCACTTCACAATCAAGAATCACAAAGTCTGCTAGGAGGATGAACTTGTCAGCTCAAACCAACACATCATCAATAATGCCCAAAGGTCTCTTCATTGTACGATCCACCATTTGCAACCTCATAGATGTGGGTCTTGGTTGCCCAATCCCCAAAGTTTTGAACACCGAATAGGGTATCAAGTTGATACTCTCCCCAAGATCACATAATGCTTTGGCAAAGTTGGCACTCCCAGTAGTGTAAGGGATTGTGAAAGCGCCCTGATCTTCCAACTTAGGAGCCATTGAGTGGACAATTTCACTCACTTGATGTGTCATCTTAATTATTTCACAATTCATCGAACTCTTTTTGTTTACCAAGTCCTTCATGAATTTTGCATTCTCGGCATTTGTTCCAAGGCCTCAACCAACGGCACATTAATAGACACTCTTCATCATATCAATAAACATTTTGAATTGGTTCTCACTATTTTGCTTTGCAAGCCTTTGAGAGTATGGAAGAGGAGGCCTTGGCATTGGTGCCTTAGCTTTCGGCACTACCGGATCCGACATGTCAATCACGTGTTCCCTATATGGGTTTACTTCTTGCGTCTCCTCCACATTTTCATCAATATCAATTCTCACTTCTTCATCAACTTGAACCACATTGCTTGGAATTTCATCTTCTTAAACCACAACATCTTCATCCACAATTCTTCTTTGATTTGAGGTGGTTGCATCTCCACCTTTTCCAATTCTTGTATTCATGGCCATAGCATATCCCGTATTATTCCCACCCTTCAGGTTCACTACCGTATCACTAGGTAGTGCCCCCATAGGACGAGTGTTGAAAGCTTGCGAGATTTGGCCTAATTGAACTTCCAAATTGTGAATAGAAGTGTTGCGAGAGGCTAGTTGAGCATCAGAGTCAGCAATCTTCTCCATCATCTATTTAAACATGTTCTCAATTCAACCTATCTCATTGTTAGAAGAGCTCAGACCTTGAGAAGGATATGGAGGTGGATTTCTTGGTTGTTGGAACATCGGGGGCCTTTGAAAACTCGACCCCCGGTTGTTGTTGTTGTTCCACCTTCCTTGGCTATTGCCTCCCCAATTGCTTTGATTGTTGCCACCCCAATTGCCTTGATGGTTACCTCCCCAATTGCCTTGGTTACCTTGATTATTCCAATTGCCTTGATTATTGTACCACCACTCCAATTGCCTTGGTGGCCTTGGTTGTTCCAATTTCCTTGATTTCCTTGCGGCCACCATTGTTGTTGATTTTGTCCTTGAGTGTTGTTTCTTTGGCCTTGATAATTATTGACATATTGAACTTCTTTTTCTTGTTCATTGAATGAATCACCTTGATCATAACCACTATCAACTTGCATGAATTGTTCCGGACGACTGTGCATTCGTTGACCTTGTTGCCGTCTCTTGTTTATTATCATATTCAACCTTTCATCACATTCACTTGTTTCAGCCCTTGAGCTTGTTAAAGCTGAGTTTTGGCCAATTAGTTCATTGTAGTTGTCAACTCGGCAATAGCTTGCCCATGATCATGTAGTTCCTAGTGTAGGTGAATGACATTTGGGTCACCTTGAGGAACATTGGCTCTACTTTGCCATGCCGATGAGGTATCCACCATCTCATCAAGATTTTCAAAAGCTTTGGCATAAGGCGTGTTCATGAAGTTCCTACCGGCAAGTTGATTTACGACACATTGATTTGTTGTGTTGACCCCCCTGTAGAAGGTTTGTTGAATCATGGCCTCAGTCATATCATTATTCGGTCACTCTTTAACCATGGTACGATATCTTTCCCAAATCTCGTGCAATGGCTCATTGGGTTCTTGCTTGAACGTGAGAATCTCATCCCGAAGTGTCGCCATATGTCCCCGAGAGAAGAATTTGGCAATGATTTTTTTCGCCAACTCATCCCATGTATGGATGGAATGATTGCCCAATCTCTCTAACCAATCCAATTCCTTTCCCTTTAGAGAAAATAGAAATAGCCTCAATCGCAGTGCGTCCTCAGAGACATTGGTTTGCTTGCTCCCCCAACAAGTATCGACGAACCCTTTGAGATGCTTGTAAGCATTTTGACTTGGATCCCCGGTGAAGAATCCGCATTGCTCAAGTAGTGTAAGCATCACATTTGTGATTCGGAAGTTGCCCGCCCTAATGCGGGGCGGGAATATAGCACTTGCATAACCCCTGTTCGGCAATAAAACAAGCTCTAAATCAAATTCCCATTCGGTACCCACACAAGGGTTAGGCCACACCCTAGCTAGAAATTTAGTAACTGAAGAAATACAAGAAGAAATTAAGATAGAATGCATAATAATTGATTAGGGAAAGAAAATCTAATGTTTAGAAGCTAATGTAGTACAATATTACTCAAAACAGTAAAGAAAAATGGCTCAGGTGCTCTCCCAAAACAAAACTTGCCCAAACAATGGCAAAAAGATCTATTTATACTAAGCTAAAAATATCTGACAAAAATACCCCTGCGGAGGTTGTGTGACCGCACAATTATGTTTGCGGTCCGCACAATGGGACTTGGCTTGACAGGTTCTAGTTCTGCGGCCACATAATTCTGGATTGCGGCCACACTCATTCAACTTCTGTGGACCACACATTTATGAGTGCGGCTGCACTCTTGATTATGCGGCCACATAAAAATGGTGTTGTTCGCATATCTTCTTGAACTTGAAATCCCATCTCTCTAATCTTTGTCTTCTGCGGCCGCACCAGAATTGTGCGGTCCGCACTTTGCATGTCATTTCTTGTTAGAGGTCTTCTTCATTATCTACGACCACACTCAATATTGTGCGGTCCACACAATGCCCTTTTTGCCTTATTTCTGTCCTTATCCAAAATTACTCCTTCTTGAGTTGATTTTTATCTCTTTAGCTTATGTTCTAATACTCCTGCAAGCAAGCACATTTCAATAGTATTCGGGAATGCCTTTAAGCAATTTTGAGCTAAAACGAAAGTCAAAGAGTGTAAATAAGTAGTTAAATCCCTACTTATCAACTATGCATATGCGATCACCCTGCCATCCTGCATCAATACTACACCGAGCCCAATACGAGATGCATCACAATACACCGTGTAAGATCCTAAAATTATGGCCAACACCAACACTGGTGTCGTGGTCAAAGCAATCTTATGCTTTTGAAAGCTCAACTCGCACTTGTCCGACCATCTAAACGGGCACCCTTCTGGGTCAATCTGGTCAATGGGGCTGCTATATGTGAAAACTCGTCCACGAACTGACGGTAATAACCCACCAAACCTAGGAAAATTCAGATTTTTGTAGCTGAAGTAGGTCTAGGCCAGTTTTGAACTGCCTCAATCTTCTTAAGATCCACCTTTATGCCCTCTGCCGATAATACGTACCCCAAAAAGGCGACTGAGTCTAACAAAAACTCATACTTTGAAAATTTGGCATACAAGTGGCTATCTCTCAGAGTTTGAAGTACAATCTGAAGATGTTGGTCGTGCTCCTTTGGACTGCGGGAATAGATCAAGATATCATTAGTGAATACAATCACAAAGGAATCCAAGTAGGGCTTGAACACCCGGTTCATCATATCCATAAATGTTTTTAGGGCATTTGTCAATCCAAATGACATCACTAGAAACTCATAATGCCCATACCGAGTCCGAAAAATTGTATTAGGGACATCAGATGCCCTAATCATCAACTGATGGTAGCCAGACCTCAAATCAATCTTCATTTTTATTTGAGGTACGCAGTTCACCTTGCACTTCTGAAGGGCAGTACATTGTGAGTTAGGCACGCAAGTTGAGTTGAGCATAATGTTTCATCCCAGGCGGACGAACAATTTGAGCGCACTATTCATATATTGGAGGATATGCTTCGCGCTTGTGTTATAGACTTCAGGGGTTCTTGGGATTAGTTCTTTCCACTTGCGGAGATTGCCTACAACAACAACTACATGTCAAGCATTCAGATGGCTCTCTATGAAATATTATACGAGAGGCGGTGTCGTTCCCCAATTGGATGGTTTGAGCCGGGGGAGACTCGATTGTTGGGTATAGATTTGGTACAGGATGCCTTGGATAAGGTCAAGATTATTCAGGATCAACTTTGCACAACTCTGTCTAGGCAGAAGAGTTATGCCAACCATCGAGTTCATAATGTTGCATTAATGGTTGGAGATAGGGTATTTCTTTGGGTTTCACCCATGAAGCGTGTGATGAGGTTCGTAAAGAAGGGCAAGTTGAACCCTAGGTATATCGGAACCTTTGAAATTCTTGAGAGAGTGGGTGAGGTGGCCTACAAGTTGGCATTGCCAACTAGTTTATAAGCAGTCAATCCGGTGTTCCATGTGTCTATGCTCCAGAAGTATTACGATGATCCGTCCCATGTGTTAGATTTCAGCTCAGTCCAACTGGACATGGATTTGACTTATGAGGAGAAGCCGGTGGCTATTCTAGCCCGGCAGGTGCGGTAGTTGAGGTCCAAAAGTTACCCTTCAGTTCAAGTGTAGTGGAGAGGTCAGCCGGTCAAGGCAGCCACTTGGGAGTACGAGTCATACATACGGAGTAGATATCCAAGCCTTTTCACCGGTCCAGGTACTTTTCTATATCCGTTCGAGGACGAACGTTTGTTTTAGAAGTGGAGAATGTGATGACCCGAAATGTCATCTAGAGATTTAACCCTTAATTTTGTGTTTCAAAACCTCAAATAGCCCTCTTTATCCTTCCTCGATTTGCGGGCATAGTTCGTATCTTTTTACGGAAGGCTTTATTGTGAAAAATTGATTAAAACGTGAATTTGTGCCTTAAAAATTTATTTGAGTTGACTTGTTCAACATTTTGAGCAAACATACCTAGATCCGTATTTTATCGATCCTAGCGGGTCCATATTATGATTTGGGACTTGAGCATATGCCCGGAATCAAATTCGAAGGTCCCTAGCTTGAGTTATCGCAACTTGTTAAAAATTTGAAATTAAAGGTTTAAAGAATTTATAAATTTGACCGAAGTTTGACTTTGTTTATACGGGGTCTAAATTCTGGTTGCGAAACTTTGTCTAGGTTCATTACTATATTTACAACTTGTTTGCAAAATTTGGTGCAAAACGGAGTTAGTTTGACGTGATTCGGACGTCCGGTTGTTAAAATGAAAGTTCTTAAGTTTGTTTGAAAGTTTCATTCAATTTGGTGTCCGATTTGTAGTTTTAGATGTTATTTTGGTATTTTGATCGCCTGAGCGAGTTGGTATGATATTTTTGGGCTTGTGTGAATGTTTGGTATGGAGCCTCGAGGGCTCAGGTGAGTTTCGAATAGGCTTCAAAGTGGTTTGGACTTAAGAAAATGGCTGGTGAGGATCTGGTTCTGGTGTAGCCTCTAATCTCGCATTTGCGAGGTCAATGCTCACATTTGCAAACTATTAAGACTCCTTTCAGGTTTGTATTTGCGAACCCATTCCTCATATTTGCGTAGAATGGCTGGGTAACAAGGGATCGCATTTGCGATCGATAGGTCGCATTTGCGGAGGGCCAGAATTTGCGTTTGCGAACAAATCATCGTATGCGATGATAGCAGAGATGGAGTTTCTTCGCAATTGCAAAGTATGTATGGCATTTGCGGTGTTCGCAATTGCAACATCTGCGCCTGGTCAAAAGCTGAGTGAGACGGGATTTTTTCCCAATCTTTCAAATTCTCAACCCTAAACACCTTAGAGGTGATTTTCCCAAGAGTTATTCTTCCTAATTTCTTTGGTAAGTGACCTTAATATATTTTCTTCCAATTACCCATTACATTCATCATTAAATTTAGGATTTCCATGATAGAAATTATGGATTTGGGTAGAATTATGGATTTTTTAAAATTGAAATTTAGACCTCGCATTGAGGTCAGATTTCGAAACTAATCACATAACTAGGCTCGGGAATGAATGGGTAATCATGTTTTGGTCCTAATTTCCGATTTTGACCAAGTGGGCTGGGGGTTTACTTTGTTGGCTTTTTCAATAATGACCTAAATTGAATTTTTTCATTCGTGAGTAGTTTCTAAAACTTGTTTTGAATCGTTTGGTCAATAATGTGTTAGATTCGGTTGTACTCATACTACACTCTGCACTTCTTGTGCAGATTTTGGAGTCGGTCCCAATGATGGTCATTAGCATGCTCGAGTTGGCTATCAATGTGGAGACTTGAGGTACGGTTGCTCGGTGTTCGCAACCCTAAAGTCCCCTTCCACTTTATCTTAACTGTGTATTTTTCTTTCAGACAGATTTACTTTTATTCAGATCTTTATCTGTAGTATTCTAGTAGCTCGTGCACTTGCGACACCAGATTCAGGCTGTATTATAGATTTCTGTTGTTATGTTTTCCCCTCTTTACTTCATAGTTATTTCAGCTATTGCGGTTTCTTCATTATTATTTAATTTGAACTATTAAAAATAGACAAATACTCTAACGTTGGCTTGCCTAACAAGTGAAATGTTAGGCGCCATCACGGTCCCGAATGTAAAAATTCTGGGTCGTGACAATTCATGAAACAGATAAACCTGCCTTTACATTGTACTTTTTTGAGAATGATATATTGTTTGTACATTACTGTAAATTGTGATTATTTGTATATAAGAGTCCACATCGGATACATCTAATCTGCGTCCTGTTACCTTGAACGTCGTCCCAATGAAAGGTTTGCACAAACTTTGTATTACAATAATGTCCACCATACGTATGCCTTGGTGTTTCCTTTTTCTTAATGATACTTCTTTCATATTCAGTTCATATGCGGGCCAGAAAGGTGTGTCTGGCCATTAAAGAGCAACGAAGTGAGTATGTTGCTCTAAAAAAAGGTTCCGAACTACCAATACTGTCGTGCAAAGAAGTTCGAATATGAACCTCCATGATTTAGCTGTAATAGTGGTTTAATAAGGTTGACATCTCATAAAATGCCAACTAAATTATCAGAGTTATAATTTGGAAATACTGAAGAATCTGAATACTTTCGAACTTATATTAGAACATACAACAATATGTTTGCATTTACTCCACTTGATGTCAGGAATGATAAAGATCTAGCGATAAGAAATTGCGGTATCTGCACATTTAGAGTCCAGGGACAGATGTATCATTTTATAGATGATTTAGTTCCTTCCAATGAAAAACCTAGGAATTTACAGTTGTACTTCTACGATCATGATAATGAATTAGCAAATAGGATGGCTTGTTCAACAAGAATTAATGAATCAACAATAAAAAAAGTTGATGGACATATTGAAGGTAAATCTATACACTATTTTCCTAAAATCTCTCTTAAATGTTCCCCAATTATCTGATTTCTATATTGCTCTTAAATGTAACTCAACCTTAGATCAACGAACATATAACTTACCCAGTGCATCAGAGATTCGGTGTTATGGCTATAAGAAAATCCTAGAGACACATCTGCACCACTGTCACGATCCGGACTTCCCACCCTCGGGAGTCGTGATGGCGTCTACTCGTGAAAGCTAGGCAAACCAACCATTTAGATTCTACATATTAACAATCGACCCAAACATGTGTAAGCAGTAATTAAAGCTAAATAAAGAAAAGCGCGGAAGAGTTATAACAAAAATCCAAATACTCCAATACATGTCTATCCATGAATCTGGTGTCACAATCTCACAAATATCTATGAATTTCTACAAATACTGGTCTGAAAAGAAAAGTACAACTTTTCTCGGAATAAAAGAGACAGTGGAAAGCTAAAACAAGGAAGGGGGAATTTAGGCTCTGCGAATGCCAGCAGATCTACCTTGGTCTCCCTGGACTGAAGGCAGCTACCTCAGCTACTCACCGGGTCCGGTACCGAAATCTATGCAAAAGAGTGCAGAGTGTAGTATCATTACAACATATCTATCAATAAAAATAATGAAACAGTAACACGTGCACGACATCACCCTTCGTGCTTTTACTCTCGTCCTCACCATATGATACGGCATGACATCACCCCCCATGCGTTACCTTACATAAACATGGCACGACATCACCCTTCGTGCATTGTTCCTTACAATATCGGCACAATATCACCCTTCATGCATTAACCCTCAAATCATGGAACGACATCATCCTTCATGCATTAACACTCATAATATCGGCACGACATCATCCTTTGTGCATTACACTCACTCACAATATCATGCACGACATCACCCTTCATGATTTACACTCTTCTTCGCCCAAACAATGGAACAATATGTCCCGGCAAGGGAATCAACAATATCAACAATAACATCCCGGCAAGGGATTCAGCTATAACCAATCTCGTTTTCAACAATTACTTTACATAATGAAACTCAATTTGAGCCAATACTCAACAATAATCAATTACCAAGAACTTTCATAAGCTTTGTTCAACATTTATAATCATCAATTTGAGCATGATCGATACATAATAGAGTCACAACAATCATGATATAAGACTCATGGACATGCTTGACACCAACGTATAGATACTCGTCACCACACCTATACGTCGTACTCAATACTAACACATAGCAAATAAGACCACAACTCCTATTCTCTCAAGCTAAGGTTAGGCCAAACACTTACCTCGAATCCGCGGACAAGATTAAACCTCAACTACCGCTTTACCTCTCGGTTCCACTTCCAATTCGCTTGTATCTAGCCACAATTTACTTAATAACGTTAATAGATGCTAAATAAACCAATTATAATGCATGAAAACAGATTTCCCATTATTTTCCCCAAAAAGTCAAAAATCGACCCCGAGCCTGCTGGGTCAAAACCCGAAGTTCGAACCAAAATTCTATCACCCATTCAATCACGAACTCAAATATGTAATTAGTTTTGAAATAAGACCTCAAATTGAGGTCCATATCCCCAAAATTTGAAAACCCTAACTTCTACCCAAAACCCCCGAATTTCCATGAAAAACCCTAGATTTTGAAGTACAATCTTGTAAAATGATATTATAGATTGAAGAAAATAAGTTAGAAATCGTTTACCTATGATTTGGGGAAGAACTCTCTTCAAGAAAATCGCCTATGGGAGTTTAGAGTTTGAAAAGTTGTAAAAATGAAGAGGAATCCCATCAAAATCCCACTTAACAGGTCGCAGATGTCGCAATTGCGACAGTCAAATTCGAAACAGGCTTCACATTTGCGAACCTGTTGCATTGTCTGCTCCCCTCGCAATTGCGATAACTGGCCCTCCATGATGACTTCACAATTGCGAAGGAGGGGATCACAAATGCGATCAAGGCAGGCCTGGGTTTTATTCACAAATACAATCAAACCCTCGCAATTGCCAAGCCTGTTGGGCTCGCAATTGCGAAGCCTGACCTCGCAATTGCAAGATCAGAGCCTGCAACATCACTGAACCTGCAACAACAATTTTTCTAACTCCAAATTCATTCAGTGCCCTATCCAAAACTCACTCGAGCCCTCGAGGCTCCAAATCAAACATGCATGCAAGTCTAAAAATATCATACGGACTTGCTCGTGCAATCAAATCATCAAAATAACATCAACAACTACGAATTCAACCTCAAATTCATGAAATTCCTTAAGAACATTAAAATTTCTATTTTCTCAACTAAAGGCCCGATTTATAACAAATCAGCTTTGATTCTTACCAAATTTCACAGATTCAACGTAATTATTCTTTTAAACCTATATCAGGCTCCGGAACCAAAATACGGGCCTGATACCATCAAGAACACTCATCATTTCATTTCAAAAAGCCTTTATATTTCCAGTAAACACTTTTCTTTAAAAATTCTTTTCTCGGGCTAGGGACCTCGGAATTCGATTCCGGGCATACGCTCAAGTCCCATATTTTACTACGGACCCTACGGGACTGTCAAGTCACGGTTCCGAGTCTGTTTACCAAGAATGTTGACCAAAGTCAACTTTAATAAATTTCAAAGGCCAATATCATCATTTTTCTTAAATTTCACATAAAAGCTTTCCGGAAACACGTCCGAACTATTCACGCAAATCGAGGTAAGACAAAAAGAGGTTTTCAAGGCCTAGGGATGCAAATTTGACTTCTAAAACAAAAGATGACCTTTAGGATCAGCACATTTTCCACCTCCAAAACAATCATTCATCCTCGAATGGACATAGAAAAGTACCTAAGTCGGTAAAAAGATGAGGATATCGGCTCCGCATATCGGACTCGGTCTCTCAGGTCGCTGCCTCAACAGGCTAACCTCTCAATTGCACACGAACTGAAGGGAAATTCTTCGATCTCAACTGACGAACTTGCCGGTCTAGAATAGCTACCGGCTCCTCCTTATAGGTCAAGTCCTTGTCCAACTTGACAGTGCTGAAGTCTAACACGTGGGATGGATCGCCGTGATACTTCCAAAGCATGGACACATGAAACACTGGGTGCACAACTGATAAACTCGGCGGCAACGCAAGTCTTTAAGCCACCTCTCCCACTCGATCAAGAATCTCAAAAGGACTGATGAACCTAGGGCTTAGCTTACCCTTCTTCCCAAATCTCATCACGCCCTTCATGGGTGACACTCGAAGCAATAGTCGCTCTCTGACCATGAATGCCACATCGCGAACCTTACGGTCGGCATAACTCTTTTGCCTGGACTGAGTTGTATGAAGCCTATCCTAAATGATCTTAACCTTATCCAAGGCATCCTGTACTAGATCTGTACCCAACAACCGAGCCTCTCCCGGCTCGAACCATCCAATCGGCGACCGACACCGCCTACCATATAATGCCTCATAGGGAGCCATCTGGATGCTCGACTGGTAACTGTTGTTGTAGGCAAACTCTGCTAATGGCAAGAACTGATCCCACGAACCTCCAAAGTCAATAACACATACTCGGAGCATATCCTCCAAAATCTGAATAGTACGCTTGGACTGTTCGTCCGTCTGAGGATGAAATGTTGTGTTTAACTCGACCCGAGTACCCAACTCACGCTGAACTGCCCTCCAAAAATGCGAGATAAACTGTGTACCTCGATCAGAAATGATAGACAGGGGCACACCATGAAGACGAACAATCTCCACAGATATAAATCTCTACAAACCGCTCAGACGAATAGGAAATTGCCACAGGAATAAAGTGCGCTAACTTAGTCAGCCTATCCACAATAACCCATACTGCATCGAACTTCCTCTGAGTTCGTGGGAGTCCAACAACGAAGTCCATAGTGATACGCTCCCACTTCCACTCAGGAATCTCAATCTTCTAGAATAAACCACCAGGTCTCTAATGCTCGTACTTTACATGCTGACAATTCAAACACTGAGCTACATACGCAACAATATCCTTCTTCATTCTCCTCTACCAATAATGCTACCGCAAGTCCTGATACATCTTAGTGATGCCCAGATGAATGGAATACGGGGAACTATGGGTCTCTTCTAGTATCAACTCACGATGTCTATCCATATTAGGCACACAAATACGACCATGCATCCTCAAAACTTCATCATCTCCAATTGTAACCTGCTTGGCACCCCCGTGTTGCACCGTGTCCTTAAGGACAAACAAATGAGGATCATCATACTGCCGATCTCGGATACGCTCAAATAATGAAGAACGAGTGACTGTGCAACCTAGCACACGGCTGGGCTCAGAAACATCCAACCTCACGAACTGATTGGCTAAAGCCTGAACATCCAAAGCAAGAGGTCTATCACCGACCGGAATATATGTAAGGCTGCCTATACTGGCTGACTTCCTAGTCAAAGCATTGGCCACCACATTGGCCTTCCCGGGATGATACAAGTTGGTGATATCATAGTCTTTCAATAGCTCTAACCACCTTCTCTGCCTCAAATTTAGCTCCTTTTGCTTGAACAAGTATTGCAAACTCTTGTGATCCGTGAACACCTCATACGACACGCCATATAAATAATGCCTCCAAATTTTCAGCGCGTGAACAATGGCTGCTAGCTCCAAATCATGAACTGGATCATTCTTCTCATGGGTCTTTAACTGCTTCGAAGCATATGCAATAACCTTACCATTCTACATCAGTACTGCACCAAGTCCAATACGAGATACATCACAATACACTGTATATGGCCCTGAATCTGTAGGAAATACCAACAGTAGCGCCGTAGTCAAAGCTGTCTTGAGCTTCTGAAAGCTCGCCTCACACTCGTCCGACCACCTGAAGTGGACACCCTTATGGGTCAACCTGGTCATCGGGGTTGCAATAGATGAAAATCCCTCCACAAACCGACGGTAATAGTCTGCCAAACCCAAGAAACTCTGGATCTCTGTAGCTGATGCGGGTCTAGGCTAGTCCTTGACTGCCTCAATCTTCTTAGGGTCCACCTGAATACCCTCTGCTGATACAACATGACCCAAGAATGCAACTGAACTCAACCAAAACTCACATTTCGAAAACTTAGCATATAACTGACTGTCATCAGAGTCTGGAGAACAACTCGAAGATGCTGCTCATGTTCCTCCCGACTGCGGGAATAGATCAAAATATCATCAATGAAGATAATCACGACGGAATCCAAATAAGGCTTGAACACTCAGTTTATCAAATTTATGAAAGTTGTTGGGGCATTTGTCAACCCAAATGACATCATTAAGAACTCATAATGCTCGTACCGAGTGCGAAAAGCTGTCTTAGGGACATCAGATGCCCTAATTGTCAACTGATAGTAGCCAGATCTTAAATCAATCTTTGAAAACACTTTGGCACCCTGAAGCTGATCAAACAAATCATCAATCATCAGCAATGGATACTTATTCTTGATTGTGACCTTGTTCAGCTACCGATAATCTATGCATATCCTCATCGATCTGTCCTTCTTCTTAACAAAAAACACTGACGCACCCCAAGGAGAGACACTAGGTCTAATAAAGCCTTTATCGAGCAAGTCTTATAACTGTTCTTTCAATTCTTTCAACTCTAGCGGGGCCATACGATATGGTGGGATAGAAATGGGCTGAGTGCTCAGAGCCAAATAAATGCAAAAGTCAATATCCCTGTCGGGTGGCATCCCCGACGGGTTTGAAGGAAACATCTCTGGAAACTCACGAACAACGGGCACATAATCCATAGAAGGAACCTCAGCACTAGAATCGCGAACATACGCCAAATAGGCCAGGCATCCCTTATCAACTATATGCCGATCCTTCATATATGAGATAACCCTGCTTGTAGAATGACCAGGAGTCCCTCTCTACTCCAAACAAGGCAACTCCGGCAATGATAAGGTCATGATCTTGGTGAGACAGTCCAATACAGCATGATAAGTAGATCACCAGTCCATCCCTAAAATGACAACGGAGTCTACCGTATCGAGAAGTAGAAGATCTACACGGGTCTCAAGACCCCCAATAATAACCACACACGAGCGATAGACTCGATCTATAACAATAGAATCACCCACTGGTGTAGACACATATACAGGTGCACTCAAAGAATCACGAGGCACAACTAGATAATGGGCAAAATAAGATGATATTAGGAATATTTAGATCCCGGATTAAATAGAATTGAAGCATATTTACTACAAACTAAAACCGTGCCTGTGATAACTGCATCAAAGGCCTCAGCCTCAGGTCTGGCTGGAATAGCATAACATCGAGGCTGGGCCCCACCACTCTGAACTACATCCCAAGAATGGCCTCCTGC
Source organism: Nicotiana tabacum (assembly GCF_000715075.1). Taxonomy (NCBI): domain Eukaryota; kingdom Viridiplantae; phylum Streptophyta; class Magnoliopsida; order Solanales; family Solanaceae; genus Nicotiana; species Nicotiana tabacum. Next base: position 110,303,164 of record NC_134101.1, read on the forward strand.
TGGCTGGCCTCCACCTCTAGCTACCTAACCTCCACCTCTAACGGCCTGACCTCCAACTCTAACACCTTGACCCCTATCTCTGGCTGGCTGAACGGGCGATGGAACACTCGGTGCCTGAACCATGGCACGGGAACCCTGATGCTTCTTGGTGCTCGGTGCTCGAGGGCAAAATATAGCAATATGTCTCGTGTCACCACAAGTATAACAAGCTCTTGGCTACTGGGACTGCTGACCCTGACGGCCTGAGTGACCACCTTGAAAACTCTGGAGCAGAGGTGCACTAATAGGAGTTGGTGGTACACTGTAGTGCAACTGATCAGAATACTGCATACGAGAACCACAGCTACTTGGAGCACCGTGAGAAGCCTGAAGTGCTGAATGAAATGGTTTGGGAGAATGGCCCCTACCAAAAGAATCCCTGCCTCCAGATGAAGCACCACTGAACCTGCCAGAATGACGAGGCCTCTTGTCAGACCCCTGACCTCTCCCCTGCAATAGAACTATCTCAACTCTCCTGGCCACATTGGATGCATCCTGGAAAAAAATCTCGCTCCCTGTCTCCTTAGCCATCTACAATCGAATTGGCTGGGAGAGTCCCTCAATGAACCTCCTCACCTTGTCTCTTTCGGTGGGAAGTATGATAAGAGCATGACGGGCCAAGGCAGTGAATCTGGTCTCGTACTGAGTGACGGTCATAGAACCCTGCTGGAGACATTCAAACTACCTTCGATAGCTATCTCTCTAAGTTATAGGTAGAAACTTCTCCAGAAATAGATGAGAACTGATCCAAAGTCAAAGACGGTGACCCAGCTGGTCTAGCCAAACAATAATCCCTCCACCAAGTTTTGGCGGAACATGATAGACGAAAAGCAGCAAAGTCGACCCCATTGGTCTCCACTATCCCCATGTTCTATAGAACCTCATGACAGCTGTCCAAATAGTCATGGGGATCCTCTGAAGATGTACCACTATAAGTAGTAGTGAAGATCTTGGTGAACCCGTCTAACCTACACAAAGCATCAACAGATATAGCTGCTCCATCACCGGTCTGAGCTACCACACCTGGCTGAACTACTCCAACTGACTGAGCTACTGGAGTCTATAACTAAGGAACCACCTAATCCGGAGTGCAAGTAGTGGGAGTTTGTGCTCATCCCCCCAGCCTGAGAGACGGCTGGTGCTACAGAAAGTAAGCCTACTTGGGCGACACTCTCCATAAGGCCCACTAGACGGACCAGAGCATCCTGGAGTACCAGAGTAACGATGAACCACTCTGGGACCTAAGCTGGTCCTGCTGGAACGGTCTGGGCTGGAGCTTTCTTTTTAAACTCTACTTGAGGCTCCGCCACTGGTGCTGCTACTCTGGGCTGAGCCCTGCCCCTACCTCGGCCTCTAGCATAGTGTCGTCCTCTACCCCGCGTAGGAGCTTCCACTAGGGGCTCGGGCTGCTGGTCAGCTGATGAAGCGGTACGTGTCCTCACCATCTGCGAAAGAACAGAGTGGAAGTTCAATTAGCATTGAGAAGTCAAATCACACGGCAGAGAAGAATAAATGTGAAGTTATTCCTAAACTCTGTAGCCTCTAGGGGATAAGCACAGACATCTCCATACCGATCCCTCAGACTCTACCTAGCTTGTTCGTGAATCGTGAGACCTAAGCAACCTAGAGCTCTTAAACCAACTTGTCATGATCTGGACTTCCCACCTTCGGGAGTCATGATGGCGTCTACTCATGAAAGCTAGGCAAGCCAACCAGTTAGATTCTACACATTAACAATCGACCCAAACAAGTGTAAACAGTAATTAAAGCTAAATAAAGAAAAGCGCAGAAGAGTTATTAACAAAAATCCAAATACTCCAATACATGTATACCCATGAATCTGGTGTCACAATCTCACGAACATCTACGAATTTCTACAAATACTGGTCTGAAAAAAAAAGTACAATTGTTCTCGGAATAAAAGAGACAACGGAAAGCTAAAATAGGGAAGGGGACTTTAGGCTCTGCAAACGCCAGGAGATCTACCTTGGTTTCCCTAAACTGAAGGTAGCTACATCAGCTGCTCACCGGGTCCAGTATCGAAATCTGCACAAAAGAGAACATAGTGTAGTATCAGTACAACCGACACCATGTACTGGTAAATGTCGAGCCTAACCTCGGCGAAGTAGTGACAAGGCTAGGACACGACAACCACATATACCTGTGCAGTTAAATCACATACGAATAGAATCATAATAACAAAAATCAACAGAATAAGATGGGAAGGGGACATGCTGTGGGGAATGTCAGATCTTAACAGTACCCAATAAAGAAGTGTCAATAAAGAAGCATAATGAACAACATATCTATCAATAAAAATAATGAAACGGTAACACGTGCACGACATCACCCTTTGTGCTTTTACTCTCGTCCTCACCATAGGATACGGTACGACATCACCCTTCATACGTTACCTTACATAATCATGGCACGGTATCAACCTTCATGCATTATTCCTCAAAATATCGACACGGTATCACCCTTCGTGCATTAACCCTCAAATCATGGCACGATATCATCCTTCGTACATTAATACTCATAATATCAGCACGGCATCACCCTTCGTGCATTACACTCACTCACAATATCATGCATGACATCACCCTTCGTGCTTTACACTCTTCCTCGCCCAAACAATGGAACAATATGTCCCGGCAAGGGAATCAACAATATCAATAATAACATCCCGACAAGGGATTCAACAATATCAACAATAACATGCCCGCAAGGGATTTAGCTATAATCAATCTCGTTTTCAATAATTACTTTACATAATGAAACTCAACTTGAGCCAATACTCAACAATAATCAATTACCAAGAACTTTCATAAGCTTTGTTCCACATTTATAATCATCAATTTGACCATGATCGATGCATAATAGAGTCACAACAATCATGATATAAGACTCACGGGCATGCTTGACACCAACGTATAGATACTCATCACCACACCTATACGTCGTACTCGATACTAACACATCGCAAATAAGACCACAACTCATATTCTCTCAAGCTAAGGTTAGGCCAAACACTTACCTCGAATCCTCGGACAAGATTAAGCCTCAACTATCGATTTACCTCTCGGTTCTACTTCCAATTTGCTTGTATCTAGCCACAGTTTACTTAATAACGTTAATAAATGCTAAATAAACCAATTCTAATGCATGAAAATAGATTTTCCATTATTTTCCCCAAAAAGTCAAAAATTGACCTCGGGCCCGCTTGGTCAAAACCCGAAGTTCGAACCAAAACCCGATCACCCATTCACTCACGAACTCAAATATGTAATTAATTTTGAAATCGAACCTCAAATTGAGGTCCAAATCCCCAAAATTTAAAACCCTTAACTTCTACCCAAAACCCCCCAATTTCCCATGAAAAACCCTAGATTTTGAAGTGAAATCATGTAAAAAAATGTTATACATTGAAGAAAATAAGTTAAAAACGTTTACCTATGATTTGGAGAAGAACTCTCTTCAAGAAAATCGCCTATGGGAGTTTAGGGTTTGAAAAGTTGTAAAAATGAAGAGGAATCCCGTCAAAATCCCACTTAAAAGGTCGCAGATGTCGCAATTTCGAAGCTCGCAAATGTGAAACAACCTTTGTATTTGCGAACCTGTTGCATTGTCTGCTCCCCTCGCAATTGCGAACAATTAGTCGCAATTGCAATTAGTCAACTTTAATCAATTTCAAAGGCCAATATCATCATTTTTTTAAATTTCACATAAAAGCTTTTCGAAAACGTGTCCGAACTGCGCACACAAATCGAGGTGAGACAAAAGGAGGTTTTCAAGGCCTCGGGGCGTAGATTTAACTTCTAAAATAAAATATGACCTTTAGGGTCATCACAACCACATATTCGAATTTATACCCACAATAATAGAGTTCAGTTAGTACAGTATTATTGTGGATGTTACGATCAGTTGTATTATCCGTTATTATTTCCCTTCGATGAAAATGAATGCCATTATAGAATCAAAAAATTTATTCAGACAAATAAGGTGATGAAACATAGAGCTTACTATGAACATGAACAGTTGCCCAGTATATCAAACATGTGTTCAGTTGATGGATTTCTTGATATGGAAGATGAATCACTACAAAAGGAAAACAAAAAAGAGATACATTGTCATGTCGAGAGTATTATTGTTAAATTTCAAATAAGAGATAATGAAACAAATGAAATGCTACATCGTGGAAGAATATTCCAACAATTTATAGTAGATGTATATATAAATCTTGAAACGCAAAGATTAGACTTCTTCTCATTTTATCCAAATTTATTTAGAATTGAAATCTTGCAAGGACTCCTTGATATTGTAAAATGTGGTGAAAGGAAGAAAATGTTCCTCCCTGTTACATGGGGACAAAGGGACATGGGCAAATGATTCATCAATGCTATCGCATTGGTACAATATTTTGGAAAACCTGATTTCTTTATAACAATGACATGCAATCCTTCTTGGCTAGAAATAAAAGAACATTTGTCATTGGCTGATGAGGTACGGAACATACCTGATTTAGTTAGTAGAGTTTTCAGAGCAAAGGTAGAAGAGTTAAAGACAAATATATTAAAAACACAAATTTTTGGAAGAGTTACAGGATTTATGTATACTATAGAATTCCAAAAATGTGGTCTTCCACATATTCATTTCCTTATTATACTTGCTGATGAACAGAAATTATTGATTCCAGAATCTTATGATAAATTTGTTTGTACAGAATTGCTTGATTCAAAAATATATCGCGGTCTATATTCACTATGTTATTAAATATATGATGCATGGTCCTTGTGAAAAGTTAAATCCTACAAATATTTGCATGAAAAATAATAACTGCAAACTCAAGTATCCAAAAGATTTTGTTGAACAAACATCAAAAGGGAAGAATTCATATCCAATATACAGAAGAAGAAGAAGAAGAACCAGGGAAACTGTAGAAATAAGAGGTCGGTTTCTAGATAATTCTTGGGTAGTTTCATATAATCCATTTTTTCTATGCATGTATAATTGTCATATGAATGTTAAAAAAATTTGATATCAAGGTATTGAAATATATTTGCAAAGAACACGATAAAATTACATTTCAAATACATGATAGTGATACAGATATAGACATAGATAAAATAAAAGAATATCAATCTGCTAAAAAGGAATGACAATCTCTGTGATCTCTTCCTTTATTTCCTCTGATTTTGCAATATTCCATATCTTGTTGTAATCCCTAATTTTCTGTAATCTTCTTATTCTTTTGATTTATTTTCCTTTGTATTATTGAGCAGTCCTGCTCCTCCTTATATATATAAAGATGATCATGGTGAATACACTACAACAGCCTTTGCAAATCCTTAAGTCTCTTTACGGCATTAGAGCTTTTCTCATACTCTAACAAGTTTTCGATCCTATCATCTTTCTTCCCTGTTAGTCCACCATGTCCAGTAACTCGAACTCTGGTGACATTATTGTTGCGCAAACTCCAGCCAATCCAACCACCAATAACCAAAACTAAGGCACCTACCCCTTGTTGACCGCTCAAACAGTCATGAATTCGTTAAGTCAAGGAAATTAAACCAATTTGTTTCCATCAACCAACCCACTTAGTTGCCTATACGGCTTACTGGTTGCACCAACGATATTACTTTGAAAACTCAATTCGATGCTCTTTGCCTTAACTACGATATGCCCTCATATATTGATGGTACCCTTCCATGTCCACCTTCAACTGATCCAACTTATCAAACATGGAGGCGACAAGACAACCTTCTTCGTCATGTTATTATATCATCTGTTGGTCCTACCATAGCCCCTATAATTGCATCTGTACCTTTAGCACATGTCACTTGGACCAAATTAGCACAGCAATACGCCAACAAAAGTCAGACATGATTTACCGTCTCCGTGACACTCTTAGTCTCCTTGTAAAAGGCACCAAACCCATTTATCAGTATCTCAATGATATTCAAGCTGTCTCAGAAGAACTCGACATTGCTGGCTCTCCTATCAGAAATGATGAACTTGTCATCAAAGTTCTAAACGGTATTGGACCATAATATGATGCTATTAGCTCTGCTATCTGTGCTAGTGAAAACCCCATCACCTATGAGGAGCTTTTTGAGAAACTCACCAGTCGATAACTATTCCATCTTCACACACCAAAGCCTAATATTCAACCCCTTACTACTCAGTTCAATCAGCTTCAACACAAATCAACAATCAGCAACACCAGAATAACTACCGGTACAACCAATTTGATGGTAATTGGTCCCGCCCTCAAAACAACCCAATTCAGGCAGAAACAACAACACTCACTGAAACTCTAACAACAATTGGCGCTCTCAGAACTCCAACAATCAAACCAGTGTTTAGTGTCAACTATGTGACAAGTACGACCATATTGCTCGTTTTTGCCCCTCTCGGAGTCAAAACATGAATGAGCCATAGGCTAATTTCTCATCTTCTACATCCATCAATGCAAGTTGGGTCATGGATACTGGTGCCTCGCATCACATTACTGTCGATACTCAGAATCTGTAGGCTTACTCTGAATACACGCACAGATGACGTCATAGTTGGTGATGGCATTGGTATTAAAATAACCCACACAGGCCATACTACTCTCCTTACTCCATCTCATACCTTTGTACTAAAATATGTTTTATGCGCTCCATCTATTCATTGCAATCTCATTTCTATTCCTCAATTTTGTGAGCAAAATAAAACATTTGTTGAACTTTTCCCTACTTTCTTTGTTGTGAAGGATCTGAGAACCAGAGCACCTCTAGCTCAAGGGCCGAATAGGATGCGTATTTATGAGTGCACTGGCTCTTCTCAGACTCCAGCTACCTACTTCATCAATGCTGCAAATCGCCCATCTCATACACTTTGGCATCGTCGTCTTGATCATCCACATCTTAAAGTTCTTAATTCTACTGTTTCCAGATATAAGTTACCAGTTTCTCCCTCCCCTCAAAATAGTTGTGATTCTTGTCTTTGCAATAAAAGTCATCGTTTACCATTTTCAACATCCACCTTAATTAGTTCTCATCCATTATAACTTTTATATATTGATGTTTGGGGACCCTCCACAGTTCCTTCTCATAATGGTGCCCGCTTTTATGTCATTTTTGTTGATAATTTTACAAAGTATATATGGATTTTTCCACTCAAGCATAAATCCGATGTCACTGCTATATTTGTTAATTTTAAACTTTTGGTTGAAAAGTATCTTAACTCCACAATTCTCACTATATATTTAGATGTGGGTGGTGAGTATGAAGGTTTAACCAAGACATTAGTTAACACGAGCATTTAACATTTGCTTGCGCCCCCTTATACACCCCAAAGAGTTAGTACTGCTGAACGTCTGTCATCGACATATAATGGAGACCGCCTTAACCCTACCGAATCAAGCCTCCATGCCTCTTCCATGCTGGTCTTATGCTTGTCAAACTGTTTTTTTACCTAATTAAATGTATGCCCACACCTATTCTTCAAGGCAAGCCTCCATTTGAAGCCTTATTTCATGGTAATTCCAATTATTCCTCTCTTTGAATCTTTGGTTGCTTATGCTATCCGTGGTTAAAACCCTATAATAACCACAAATTGAAACCCAAGTCTCGCCCTTATGTCTTTCTTGGTTACTCTGTCACCCATCATTGTTACCAATGCCATGATCCATCTACTTCCAAAATATTTCTCTCTCGTCATGTCATATTCCTCGAAAACAGTTTTCCTTTTTGCTTCCATTCACCATGTGCTATCTCATGTTACACCACAAGAAATACATTCCTGGATTGATAACTCAACCATCAATCACCCTAAACTATCTTCGTCCTTAGCTCTTCATGTGCCTCTAACAGATGTTCCATCGGTGCCTATGCCAGCTTGTGTTTTACAGACAGAAAATATGCCACCATTATCCCAGTCATCCCCATTGGAACCAACTCCACATTTCTACATCTTCTTCTAATAACCACAACGAAGAGACAGGTCCCTCGTCCTCCGCGACCATTCCTGCCTTGAGTGACGTTGCTCCTACCTCTCCTTTGCAATAGGTAAGTTCTACTCCCTCTCAACAACCAGCTCGTGTTGTTATTCGTTCTCAGCATAATATTTTCAAACCCAAAAAGCCTACAAATTACTCTGTTTTAGTAGTTTCTATAGACACATCGGTGATTTCCCAAACTTATAAACAAGCAGTTCAACATGCTACTTGGTGTAGTGCGATGTGTGAAGAGATTGTTGCTCTTGTTAAAAATAAAACATGGACTTTAGTTCCAAAATCTCAAGCACAGAATGTAATTGGTTGCAAGTGGGTTTTCCAAATTAAACATAAACAAGATGTTACCATAGACAGATACACAGGAATATTGGTTGCCAAGGGTTTTCATCAACGTCCAGGTGTTGACTTTACTTCTACTTTCAGCCCGGTAGTCAAGCCAACTACCATTCATCTACTGTTGACGTTGTTGTCCACTTCAAATGGCCTCTCTATCAGCTCGATATGAACAATGCTTTCTTTCAGAGAGCTTTAGTCGAAGAGGTTTAAATGGATCGACCGCATGGGTTCATTAACAAGAGTTGTTTTGATTATGTGTGCAAACTTTATAAAGCAATTTATCAACTTCGTCAAGCTCCTCATGCATGGTATATAGAATTCAAGAACTTTATTACTTCTATTGGGTTTGTATGCTCACAATCAGATCCTTCTGTTATGTTTGTTCTTATATATGTGGATGATATCATACTCAGAGGATCTTCACAATCCAAGATTTTTCATGTTAATGATGCACTGGCTCATCATTTTTCTCTCAAGGACTTATCTCCTCTAACATGTTTTTTTGGCATTGAAGTTTGTCGCTAATCCATAAGTCTCTATATCTCTCAAAAAAATATATAACTGATATTCTCCAGCGTTTTAACATGATGGAAGCCAAAGGAGTCCGTACACCCCTTGATTCCTTGACCATTTTGAAATTAGATGATGGATTGTCGCCTACAGATTGTAAAATGTACCACAAACTCATTGGTTCTCTTCAATATCTATCGATCACTAGGCTCGACATTGCCTTGTCTTATTAACTTCTTATCTCAAATCAAGCCATCCCATCAACATTGGCAAGCTGCAATAAGAGTTCTGCATTATCTAAAATCTATCAATCACCTTTTCTTACTCATTCATCCAGTTGTACCATTGAGTTTGATCACTTATTCTGATTCTGATTGGGGGTGGGAATCCTGATAATCGATGTTCTACAGGTGCTTATGTTGCCTTGCTTAGTGGTTCTCCTATCAGCTGGACGTCTAAGAAGGAACGCACAGTGGCACGCTCTTCAACTGAAGCCGAGTACAAAACCATTGCCAATGATGTTGCTGAAATCATCTGGATTGTCAATCTTCTCAAAGAACTTCGCTTCTCCATCTTGAACATTCCAACCATCTATTGTGACAACCTCGGCGCCACTTTCCTCTGCCAAAACCCACCATTCCACACACATATGAAGCATTTTTCTTTGGATTATCAATTCGTTTAGGAGCGAGTTCAAACTAAGTTCCCTCACTATCTGTCATGTTCCATCTGCTTTGCAGCTAGCTGACTCTCTTAGGAAGATAGTGCATGCTGCCACTTTCCTTTCTCATCGATCCAAGATAGGTGTTATTGTCACAATCCAAATCTTCCTCCATGAATCGTCATGATGGTACCTAGCCTCTACGACTAGGTAAGCCTAGCATTTTGCGAAAAATGAAATGAAAAACATAAAAGTCAACATCTAACACTAACAGATAATTGAAATAAACATTGAGATACCGCTCGGCATATACAATAATCAACTCTCGAAATATACACAACCTTCTCAAGACCTGGAACACCGTAAGTCACAAGCTTCCAAGGATTTCTAACTATTCTATACAGCAGTGTCTAAAGAAATAAGGGAAGAATCGACATAAGGGGATAGAGGGGGACTCCAAAGTCGGCGGACGCGGCAGATGTACCTTGAAGTCTCCTGAACAGCAGCAACCGTGCAACTAAACTCGAGGTTGGTAGGAGGTACCTGGATCTGCACATAAAAAATATGTGCAGAAGAGGCATGAGTACACCGCAACAGTAACCAGTAAGTACCATGCCTAAACTCGATCGAGTAGTGACGAGGTCAGGTCAGGGCCCTACTAGTATATATATATAAGACGACACAAAAATATCATAGTAAAACAAAGACTGAAATTTAATCAGAAGAAAATCATAGAAAGGATAACAGTACAATACACAAAATAGCAATGGTGGATCTCCCGATATAATATCTCGTAGTCTCAAATGGAAATGTGTAGAGGGATGTCCCGGAATACCGTTCCGTAGTCCCAAAGTAAATATGCAGGGGGATCTCCCAGAATACCATTCCGTAGTCCCAAAGTAAACATGCAGAGGGATCTCTCGGAATACCGTCCCGTAGTCCCAAAGTAAATATGCAGCTCACACAATGAAAATAACAGTTATAGCAGAGATCCTACAGTTTAGAATAGGTACAAGTCAAGAGAAAAGCAAGAAAATTCACTAAGCAAGCTGCACAGAGTTCAGATAAAAATTTAAGACACGTAGACATGTTATTCTAAGCTAAACATGATAGTTACACATGCCGATAGAACTCAAATAAGAAGAAACAGGTTATTACTCAGTAAAAATCGGATTTTACAACAAATATCTCATTTGCGCGCTCGTCACCTCACGTACACGGCGCTCACATATCAAACAATACAAAATCCTAAGGGGAGTTCTCCTACACAAGGTTAGGCAAGCCACTTACCTTGAACCAAGCTCAAATCAATCCGTAACAATGCTTTTACCACAAATATCCAACTCCAAATGGCCAAATCTAGCCAAAATCAATTACATATCATAAATATAACTACAAGAAACTAATCTAGCTAATGAAATCAAAGCTAAAGAAAGAAATTGGAAAATTGCGCTAAAAAGTATCCCTGGGCCCACGTCTTGAAATCAAGTACCAGCCACAAAATATGAACAACCATTCACTCACGAGTTCACTCGTACCAAAATGATCAAAAACCCAATCAAGTCTCAAAAACTTAGTTGAACAACTTAGACCGTTCTTCCCCAAAATTTTTCACCCAAATTCCTTGATTTAATGAAGAAATCAACTATAGATTAATGGAATACAACCAAAAATGAGTTAGGAATAATTAACCCAAAGTTCTCTCTAAAAAATCCTTGAACTATCGCCTTAATCTGAGCTCTCAAAGTCCCAAAATTGAAAATGGGATAAAACCCTCGAAATCCTCTTTTTCTGCCCAGCGATCACCCACCTGCGGACTTCCAGTCACACCTGCGATGTTGCACCTGCAGAATTCCTATCGCAGGAGTGAAAATGACTTAAGAGTCCTAGGACCGCTTTTGCGGTAAGGTGGTCGCACCTGCGGGAAATTGTTCGCTCCTGCGACCTTCCTCCGCTCCTGCGGGGTCCTTGAGCACATCTGCGGGCATCACAGATTTTCCTCGTATCTACGACCCCCGACCACTCCTTCCAAATCCTCTTCTGCTCTTGATCTTCCGTACGTGCGATCTCGCACCAGGGGTCTCCTTACCGCAAGTGCGAAAACACCAGCAACCAGAAAATTTCAGCAATTGCTTAAGTCCAAATTGCAATTCGTTAAGCATCTAAAACACACTCGAGGCCCACAGGTGTCACACCTCCTTTTTCCAACCCCGCGAGGGTACAAGGGAGTTTTTCCAATTAAAGGACAATCGAAACGGGATTTATTTATTTATTTCAGAGTCGCCACTTGGGAGATTTAGGGTGTCCCAAGTCACCAATTTTAATCCCGAATCGAGGAAAAGAATGACTCCATATTACAGTCTGCGTACCAGAAATCCGGATAAGGAATTCTGTTAACCCGGGAGAAGGTGTTAGGCATTCCCGAGTTCCGTGGTTCTAGCACGGTCGCTCAATTGTCATATTTAACTTATTTATCTGATTTTAATACAATTGTGAACTGATGTGCCAATCTTAACTTTTTACCACTTTATTATTATAATTATTATTTTTTTTAAAAAAAAAAAATTAAAAATTGTGAACATCGTTTAAAACATGTCTTTGGATTACGTCACATGAAATGCACCCGCAATCCGGAACATATTTTGTTCAATGTTTTAGGATTTAGATTTGGGTCGCATGAAATGCGCATCCGAGTTTAAGAAGGTAAAATTAATTAAATCGCGCCTAAAGAGTCTAGCGCGTCATTATCTTTGGGGAAGGAAGTGAAATTCACTAAACAATCCATCCCAAATTCTAAGTAATTTTTTTTAAAAAAATAATTAAATAAATAAATGAGATTAGAGAATTATGTAAATTTGTATTATTTACATCTATTTATTTTTAGCGAAATCCTTCCTTATTTTAAGAAAATCCTTTAATGACTACCTTTTTATTATTACTAAGTTTGTCTATAAATAAAAAATCAATATCTACATTCTTGAAAATAACATATTAAATAGAAGAGAAAAACAAATATTAACAGAAAGTAATAAAAATTATAATCATAAATACAACATGGAATTATCGAAAAATAAAATAAATAAAATAAAAAAACTAATTATCCCATAGTTTGATTAAAATTTAAATTGTTAGTAAGACTTAAGCTTATTGAAACTAATTATTTATAAATACTGAAAATTGAAAGAAAGAATAAAAAAACTTGATTACTAAACCATATTTCTAAAAAATTAAACAATTTAACCTTAACTAACTTTGTTTTAATTCACATCATGTCCTAATACTTGTTCGCAAACTAATTCATGTTTTAACTGAAATTGACTACATGATTCCGATTAACTTATCGTTGACGAAAAACCTTATGAATAAGGAACTTAGTTAACTTTTGCCAAACTGATTCAATAACGCCATTTTTTACGTTATTTCTTCTATATTTTTTTTATTAAACAGTTTAATTAATAATCAGGCTTAAATATATTTCCTAATAATCTGGTTAAGGCGTTATTTAATATGTCGCTATAATATGCCTAGTTATGCCAAATGACTGTGATTTACAGAATAATAATACATGAATAACCTAAATACAATACAAAGACTAAATTAAAAATTTAACACTCCATTCTTCATTTCAGCTTACAAAATGCCAAAATTACAGTTGTGTACCTGATATTGTCAATATAAGAAGAAGAAAGTCAGCAACGTAATACGTAACACAGCAACAGCAACAATAACCAGCAATAACCAGTCAACGAAAATCCCAGTGACAACTTTGAAAAATTCAAAATAAAATCCAGGAATGCCAAAAATAACGGACAGAAACCAAGGGAGATTTTCAGATTTTTGAAAGGCTAGTTAATCTTCAACCCTTAATTTCTACACCTGTATACCAGAATATTTATCAGGTGTGTACTACTTTCTCTTCTAATTTTCAACTTTTTTTTATTTTTTCTTTGTATGTTTTTCTTTTCTTGAGAGTTTCAATGTTTTTTTCGGAATAAATGTTCAGCTCTTTTTTTTTTAATCTCTTTTTTTTCTGTCTGTGTCCTTTTCTATCTGATTTCAAGACCTCTATATATATAATCCCCACCCTTTAATCAATTAAAATCAATCCCTTTCTCTACCAAACCCATTATCTTCTCACTCATCCCCATTACATTAAATAAATATATCACACCACCCCATTTCATTTTGTCCCCCATACTTCTTTTAAAATAATGCAAGATTCCCCTTTAAATTAAATCTTGTCCCCCCTTTATATTAAATAATAATATCACAACCCACCCCATTTCATTTTGTCCCCCATGCTTCAAATAAACAATTACAAATTGTACAATTCCTAAACTACCCCTTCCGACCTTACTGAAATTACCAAACTACCCCTAAACGTATTACAAATTTACCAAACTACCCATCAGCTATAACACATCAATTAATCAAACTTAACCAAAATATAGACAATATGATCAATTTTTAACAATGTTCAAACAACAATATCAACACGGATGAACATCATAACAACAATATCACATGAACATGATTTTAACAACATTTCAACAACAAATCACATGAACACAAATTGAACAACCAAGAACAACTAAAATTTGATTGAACAATATTTTAGCAACAAACAATCCTATTTTCGGATTCAACACTAACAACAAACAAAGTATGAAGATTTCTAAACTCAATCATATTGAACTTAAAATCAACTCTAACAACATTACAACAAACAATTCTTATATTAAACTTTAAACAAGATTATGAGAACAATTCAAGAAATAATCATAAATGGTAAACAAGAAATCAAACTATACAAAATTTGGATTCAAGATCATCCAAACAAAGTATGAACATGAATTAAATCTATATTAAACAACAAGCATGACGGATTCAAACGATTAAATCAATATATTTCCTTCAACACAACTAAAATTTTTTAGACAAATAACAAGATTTGTTGTTAGAAACTATTATGAACTTAAACTTGAACTTAACAATATTAACAATTTCTAAAAATACATAAACACATGAAACAAATTGAAGAAATAATCAATTAAATTTCAATTTGAATCTAACAAACATCAAACTAACAAATATTTATTCTAACAATAAAACAAACATGAAATAAACATGAAAAAAACCACTAATTAACTTTTCATTTGAAATCTGAAAATTAATTCAATCAAAACATATGAACAAACTTGAAAATTATTTCAACGAAGAACAAACCAAACAAGAATTTAATCATTTATCGATTTTTGATCCGAAAAATACCAAACAAAATATGGACGATAAATGAGATTAAAAAAAAAAACCAACTAACCGGAAATGAAACGACGAACAACGACCAACCAACGACGAACTCGAACAGTGATCGACGACATCGACCAAAACTCAATCAAGTATGCGGACTCGACTGGACTGAAGCAGCTGCAATGGGATTTGTTTGGATGACGAAGAAGAAAGCCGAAGAAGCTGGCCACGGCGAGCTGTAGCATCGCGGAGCAGCAGTGACAGCTGCCATGGCGTCGTCTGCGGGAAGAAGAAGCAGTGTGAAGTAGAAACGTGCAGCCATGGTGATGAGGCAGAAGCGGTCGCGGGCATGGCGAGTTTTCCGGCGACTTAGGGTGAGCTAGGACGAAGAAGAAACTGGCAGCAGCCATGGCGACGTGAAGCTGGCAGCAGTGACGCAACCATGGTAGTAACAACAGTGGAGAAGAAGAATAAGAAGCGGTCGACGTAGTAGGGGAAGCCATGAGCTTTGAGCTTGCCATGGATGACGAAGCTCGATGGAGGAAGGCAACTATGGAGTTGTTGGTGTGTGTGTGTGTGAGTGTGATGGGGTGGTCGTGGTGGAGGGTGGTCGACGTCGGTGAGGGAAGCCATTGATGGCTTGTGAGGGGAGCTTGAGGAAGAAGAAGGAGAAATGGGGGGGCGGATGCTTAGGCATTTTTAGGGTTTTTTCTTTCTTTTTTTTTTGTTTTATTTTGTTTGTAAAATAATAGGGGTGTTGGGTTATGGACTGGGTCGACCCAGTTCGAAATGGACTGGGTCGTAGGGAAGGTTGGGCCATTTTTTGGGCCTGTGGCTTGAAATTGAAGAAGATGCCCAATTCCGACTTTCTTTATATTTTTGCTTTCTTTTCTTCTTTTATTTCTCTAAAACTAAATTATAAAAATACTTAAACTATTATTAAGAATTAAATTAAGTTATAAAAGCATAAATTAACTCCCAATAACAATTAATGCACAATTAAGTATTAATTAAGCATAAAATTGTATATTTGGACATTAAATGCTAAAAATGCAAACGATGCTTATTTTTGTAATTTTTTAATTTTTGTAAAACAAATTTAATTACTAACAATTATAGAATTAAATCCTACATGCAAAATGCGACATATTTTTGTATTTTTTATTAATTTAGCAAATAAACACGCACAGACAACTACAAATAATTATTTAAAATATCACAAAATTGCACACCAAAGAAAAATCATTTTATTTTTTTGAATTTTTGGGAGTAATTCTCATATAGGTCAAAAATCACGTGCTTACAGCTGCCCCTCTTTGCCCGGAGACACGAAGGGTTTTCGTGCAAAGATAAAGCGAGCGATTTTTTGCCCATCCGAGTACTCTGTTGAAGCATTTTTTGAAAAAGATTTGACCGAACCTTTGCTTCAAAGGTTTCCTACATATCCTGGGCTAAACAGGAATCAAGTCAATGTAGTTCGGGAAGTTTTGGTAGCTGGGACTACCATGAGACTGCAATGTTATTGCTGTTGCATGCTACTTTTACTGTTTGCTGACCTCCTTATTACACCATGCTTAAAAAATAAGAAGCTAGACTAAGCTAGAAATTACAGAATCTTATCTGTTTTCCCCCTTGCTCCGGTTGCCTTGCTTTTTGTCGGTTTGTGTTTCCTCTGGTGCCTTTTTACCAAGACTTCTGGCCCTTGGCTTTTTTTTTTTTTTTTTAATACCAGTTTTCGTCATTTTGTTCGGTCCGCTGGGGACATGGCTTTCTTCATTAAGCTTTTTGGCGGTTCCTCTGGGGACACGATTATCTTCATCAGATTCATCAAGACGCGTCTTTTCTTTCTTTTGACTCATGCGCTTGAATTTGCGCTGGGACTTCTTGTTGCCACCTTCTGGCTTCTGGTGTTGGGATTTTATTGTTTCCTGCTGGGGATTCTTGTTGTAACCTTTGCCTTCCGGTGGGGTTACTGACTTCAAAATCTGCAGTATAAGACTGAAAAGTATTTCTCTCGTTATACAGGTGGGCGCCTGGACATGAAATGAAAATGTATACCCGCATTATACTGGTGGGCGACCTGGAAATGAAAAACTGAAATGTATGCCCGCATTATACTGGTGGGCGACCTAGAACAGAAATGAAAAGACAGAAATGTATTCCCGCATTATACTGGTGGGCGACCTAGAACATGAAATGAAAACATAAATGCATACCCGCATTATACTGGTGGGCGACCTAGAACATGAAATGAAAAGAGAAATTCATACCCGCATTATACTGGTAGGCGACCTAGAACTTAAAAGTATTCCCGCATTATACTGGTGGGCGACCTAAAATATGGAATGAACAGACAAAATGTATTCCCTCATTATACTGGTGGGCGACCTAGAACATGAAATGAAAACATAAATGCATACCCGCATTATACTGGTGGGCGACCTAGAACTGAAATGTATTCCCGCATTATACTGGTGGGCGACCTAGAACTTAAATGTATTCCCGCATTTTACTGGTGGGCGACCTAGAACTTAAATGTATTCCCGCATTATACTGGTGGGCGACCTAGAACTTAAAAGTATTCCCGCATTTTACTGGTGGGCGACCTAGAACTTAAATGTATTCCCGCATTATACTGGTGGGCGACCTAGAACTTAAATGTATTCCCGCATTATACTGGTGGGCGACCTAGAACTTAAATGTATTCCCGCATTATACTGGTGGGCGACCTAGAACTGAAATGTATTCCCGCATTTTACTGGTGGGCGACCTAGAACTTAAATGTATTCCCGCATTATACTGGTGGGCGACCTAGAACTGAAATGTATTCCCGCATTTTACTGGTGGGCGACCTAGAACTTAAAAGTATTCCCGCATTATACTGGTGGGCGACCTAGAACTGAAAAGTATTCCCGCATTTTACTGGTGGGCGACCTAGAACTTAAAAGTATTCCCGCATTATACTGGTGGGCGACCTAGAACTTAAATGTATTCCCGCATTATACTGGTGGGCGCCTAATTGGTAAAGAATAATTTGAATTTGTTTCCTCGATTCTCCGAGAAAATTTCCACTTGTGGCAGAAAATTTTCTGCCCCAATTCTGGCGATCTTTCTTATGGCGTATCTTTAGGCCATCATCAACACTTTATTTTCCTGTTCAAAATCAAAGAAAATTTAGTTAGTTTTTTTTTTTTTGAAATATGGCGAGTGGTCATGTCACTCCTGATGGGGATGATTGTTCCCTTTCCCTTATTCCTGTTCGGCGTTCTCAAAACTTGTTGGGGATGATGTTATCTGCTGGGGATAACATTCTGCTGGGGATGGTTTTTCCATTTATCCCTTCACCATTTTGTATCTCAAAAATTTCTGGAGGTTATTTTGCCGAAGATGGATTTTCCTTTCTTCCCTTCCCATTTTGTGTTGTCCGACCACCTCGGAGCTTGGTCGATATTCGGTCGGAGTCCTCTGGGGATCGTCTTGGAACTTGGCCCACAATTTCCTCAACATGTTTTTTTTTCCGGCTCTTCCCCGTACTTTCCTTGCCATTTTAGGACAATATTATTCGGCCTGGCAATCAACGTCTTTTGTCTTATTGCCTTGTCTCTGGATTGCCCTTTTCACATTTTATGTTGTACCATTTTGGCAACTGGTAGTAAGCTATGAAAGACCTTCCTTAAAACATAAATTTCTAGAAAAATTCTTTTAAACAAAGAAATGAAAAGATAGAAAAATGAGAAAATCTTTCTGAACAAATGATGGAAAAAAATGAACTTATCTGGGTGATACAACCAATTCCAATGATCATGTTGTGCATTCCGGATTAATCAACCCAGTCTATTTGTGTCGATCAAACTTTCTGATGTCTTCACTTGCTGGGGATAAATAGGTGCCCAATTCTTCGCAAAATACGGATCTTTTCCGTCAATCTATCTTGTCGCCTTATAGTGCCCTTCGCGGGGTTTTCACTAACAAGGCTCTCTCATTTCTCACAACTCCCGTCGCCTTATGGTGCCTGTGAAGGTTTTCACCGATAAGACTCTCTCATTTTGTATTTCTCAGCTTACGTCGCCTTATGGCGCCTGTGAAGGTTTTCGCCGATAAGACTCTCTCATCTTATTTTCTCAGCTTGGGATTGGAGTGTTGTCGATAAGATTTTTCTCTGCCGGGAATTCTTTTGGCTATCAATTCTTTCAATTCATGATCCTCATTCAGTCAGGGACCGACGTTTTATTCTTGGTTTTCATTTGCCTATCTTAACACCTCTCGGATACTGATCGGGAGGTCTTTTTTTTGGATATCAATATAGGTTTTAGAAGAAAAGGATATAAAATTCAAAATAACTTTGATGGGTAAAGTATTACAACTCTTGGAATCAAACTTTTTTTTTTTCAAAATTTAGAAACATAATTTCTGCCCCAGTTTTCTTACTTGGGGATTTTTCTTTTGATTTTTTTTTTGTTACCTTATGACCGAGTCGTGAGGCGCCTACGTATCCTCTTTGAGGAATCAGGTCGAACGTAGTTCACTGGCTCCTTTGTTTTCTTGCGACCTTCAAAAAGTTTTTTTTTTCATACATTTTTTCATTAATGATTCCAAGAGATGGGTATAAAAAGATAAGTATGGCTCAAAGGGGTAAAGCAAAGGTTAAAAGTGTTTGGATAGAAGAAAGAATTGCCTCCGTCATTTCATTATCCGATAAGCACTAAGTACAAACAAACAAATAAACAACAAAAGAAATTACATATAATATCTTTTGACTGCATCAGAATTGATAGTCATGTCGACGCATCTTCCTTCAACATCTGTCAGACGCAAAGCGCCGTTGGATAATACTCTGGTCACAATATACGGCCCTTGCCAATTCGGGGCGAACTTGCCTTTTGCCTCAATCTGATGTGGGAGGATCCGTTTCAATACTTGTTGCCCTACTTCAAATTTCCTGGGGCGCACCTTCTTATTGTATGCTCTTGCCATTCTCTTCTGATATAACTGGCCATGACATACTGCTGCCAATTTTTTTTCATCCATTAAACTCAGCTGCTCTAGTCGGGCTTTGACCCATTCATCATCGTCAATCCCGGCCTCAGCAATAATTCGGAGGGAAGGAATTTCAACTTCTGCTGGTATTACTACTTCGGTTCCGTATACCAACAAATAAGGAGTCGCACCTATTGAAGTACGAACAGTAGTGCGGTATCCTAACAATGCAAATGGTAGCTTTTCATGCCATTGTCTGGATCCTTCAATCATTTTCCTCAATATCTTCTTTATATTTTTGTTGGCTGCCTCAACTGCTCCATTCGCCTTGGGCCGATACGGGGTGGAATTACGGTGTGTAATCTTAAACTGTTCACATACTTCTCTCATCAAGTTGCTGTTAAGATTAGCACCATTGTCCGTGATTATTATTTTTGGGATCCCAAATCTACAAATGATATGGGAATGGACGAAATCCACCACTGCCTTCTTGGTTACAGACTTGAAAGTTTTGGCTTCAACCCACTTAGTGAAATAATCGATGG
Organism: Nicotiana tabacum; assembly: GCF_000715075.1. Lineage (NCBI taxonomy): Eukaryota > Viridiplantae > Streptophyta > Magnoliopsida > Solanales > Solanaceae > Nicotiana > Nicotiana tabacum. The sequence goes on from NC_134101.1 coordinate 110,323,484, forward strand.
CTACCAGAATGAACCTGTGACCGTTCGAAGCTGCCGGCTCGATAGGCCCAATGACATCCATGCCCCATGCCACAAATGGCCATGGTGCGGACATTGTGTGCAATTCCGTTGGTGGAGAATGAATCAGATCTCCGTGTATCTGACACTGATGGCATTTTCGTACGAAACTGATACAATCATGCTCCATAGTGAGCCAATAATATCCCGCTCGCAGAATCTTCTTTGCCAACACATATCCGCTTATATGGGGCCCACAGACTCCAGCATGTACCTCTGTCATCACTATCGTGGCTTGACCTGCATCAATACATCTCAGCAATCCCAGATCTGGGGTTCTTTTGTACAACATTCCTCCACTGAGGAAAAATCCATTTGCCAGTCGTCGAATGGCTCTCTTTTGATCTCCTGTTGCCTGCTCCGGGTATATTCCCATCCTGAGGTATTCCTTGATATCATAAAACCATGGCTCGCCATCCATTTCTTCTTCTATTATGTTGCAGTAGGCATGCTGATTACGAACCTGAATATACAATGGGTCAACATGGATTTTGTCTGGATGGTGCAACATCGATGCTAAAGTGGCCAAAGCATCGACAACCTCATTGTGAACTCTCGGGATGTGTCTGAACTCCACTGATCGAAATCGCTTGCTCAGATCGTGCAAACATTGTCGATATGGTATAAGCTTCAAATCCCGTGTTTCCCATTCACCCTGGATCTGATGTACTAGGAGGTCCGAGTCTCCCAAGACCAAGACGTCCTGAACATCCATGTCTGCAGCCAATCGTAGGCCCAAAATACATGCCTCATATTCAGCCATGTTGTTGGTACAATAGAAACGTAGCTGAGCTGTAACAGGATAGTGATGTCCTGTTTCTGAAATAAGTACTGCTCCTACTCCAACTCCTTTTGCATTAGCAGCCCCGTCAAAGAAAAGCTTCCACCCTGGTTCCTCATTCAGTTCTAACTCCTCTATATGTATCACTTCTTCATCAGGAAAATACGTCCTCAAAGGCTCGTATTCTTCATCAATAGGATTCTCAGCCAAGTGATCGGCCAATGCTTGAGCTTTCATGGCCGTCCTCGTCACATAGACAATGTCGAACTCTGTGAGTAATATCTGCCATTTTGCCAATCTTCCTGTGGGCATAGGCTTCTGGAAAATATACTTTAATGGATCCAGACGTGAAATAAGGTAAGTAGTATGTGACGACAGATAATGCTTAAACTTCTGTGCTACCCAAGTTAGAGCACAACATGTCTTCTCAAGTTGAGTGTACTTATTCTCATAGACTGTAAACTTCTTGCTGAGATAATAGATGGCTTGCTCTTTTCTTCCTGTGATGTCGTGTTGACCCAACACGCAACCAAACGAATGATCCAGGACCGTTAGATAAAGGATTAATGGCCTCCCCGACTCAGGTGGAACCAATACAGGTGGATTGGATAAATAACCTTTGATCTGGTCAAATGCCTCCTGACATTCTGCCGTCCATTCTATCGCGGCATCTTTCCTCAGCAATCGAAAGATGGGTTCACAAGTTGTTGTGAGCTGAGCGATGAATCTGCTGATATAGTTCAACCTTCCCAACAGACTCATTACTTCTGTTTTGTTCCTCGGTGGCGGCAATTCCTGGATGGATTTGATCTTTGACGGATCCAACTCAATGCCTCGCCGACTGATGATAAATCCTAACAGCTTTCCAGATGGAACACCAAATGCACATTTGGCTGGGTTGAGCTTAATGTCGTACCTTCGAAGTCTTTGGAAAAACTTCCTAAGGTCTGCTACGTGGTCTTCCTGACGCTTGGATTTGATGATCACATCATCTACGTACACTTCGATCTCTTTGTGTATCATATCATGGAACACAGTAGTCATTGCTCTCATGTACGTTGCCCCAGCGTTCTTCAAACCGAATGGCATTACCCGATAACAATAAGTCCCCCATGGCGTAATGAAAGCTGTTTTCTCTGCATCTTCTTCATCCATCAAAATCTGATGATACCCAGCGTAGCAATCCACAAAGGAGCCGATTTCTCGCCCGGCGCAATTGTCGATCAAGATATGGATATTGGGCAATGGAAAGTTATCCTTTGGGCTTGCCCTGTTCAGATTACGGTAGTCGACGCATACCCTGATCTTCCCATCTTTCTTTGGTACTGGCACCACATTAGCCAACCAATCAGGATATCGAGAGACCCGAATAACCTTTGCTTGCAGCTGCTTGGTTACTTCTTCTTTAATCTTCACACTCATATCTGTCTTGAACTTCCTCAGTTTCTGCTTGACGGGAAGGCATGCCGGGTCAATGGGCAATTTGTGAACCACTAGCTTGGTGCTTAAACCCGGCATGTCGTCATACGACCATGCAAAAACATCTTTAAACTCAATGAGTGCTTTGATTAATTCTTCCCTGATGCTAGGCTCAATGTGGATGCTGATTTTGGTTTCTCGGACATTATCCGCATCCCCTAGATTTACAGCCTCGGTGTCATTCAGATTAGGCTTGGGTTTCTCTTCAAATTGGCATAGTTCTCGGTTTATTTCTTCGAAGGCTTTATCCTCATCATATTCAGACTCATCGTCATAATCGATCTCTTGTATCATTAAATCAGAGTCAGATTGATTTATTAGACTAGGTCGAAGATCCGTCGTGCATGCCATGTCATTAGAACCAGTAAAAAGAGAACTGTTCAGAAAGAGAAAAGAATAAAACAAAATTAAAATGAGACAAGAAAAGAATTTTATTAAAATGCGGGATAACAGGGTTCACACTTTTACAAGATAAAAATAAGATTTGGATTACACCCTGAATAATCCGAAAAATAAGAAAGCAAAAATCAAAGCCTACTACCAGGACTCTCCCCGAGTAGGAAGAGGAGTAACCGTCCAATTGTTGGTTTTGGCCTCAGGCCCCATAAACTGTATGTTTGTTCCGCTGGAACCCTCTCCAACTTCTACCATATTGACATCAGTGAACAATCTTTCGAAGCTCTGATTCAGATCCCCGTCAATCCCAATCAATGGCCCGAGAACTTTCGGGACCGGTGACCCCTTGGCGCTTGCTCTAACAAAAGATCTTGAGAGACGTGGCACAGGTTTGGGAAGAAACCAAACTTTCTTCTTCATTTTCCGCGCTCGTTTTACATCTGCCGCAGTCGGTTTGAACCCCAACCCAAAGGTCTCCAAATTCTTGGGCAAGGAAACAGGTTGAACAATTCCCTGAAGTTCAGCTCCCAAGCCTTTTCCTGGCATAAACCCATTACCCAGCATTTCTGAGACCATCATAACCGTTGTGGAAGCTATCCTAGGTTGCTGAATGATTTCACCCTCGGGGATCTTGTTTGCCGACACTGCATCAAAAATCTGGTAGACCCAGGGACCTTTGTCATCATTGGTCTCTATGAAGGGTACAATGGCGCCTCCTACGGTGCACGCAGTGTCCTCGCCGTGCAACACGACCTCTTGTCTATCCCACTCGAACTTGACCATCTGATGCAAGGTGGATGGCACTGCTTTGGCTGCATGGATCCACGGTCGTCCCAACAGAAGATTATAAGATACCGTAGCATCTAATACCTGGAATTCCATGGTAAACTGGACTGGACCGATGGTCAACTCAAGTACAATATCCCCCACGGTGGCTGTTCCATTTCCGTCAAATCCTCGGACGCAAATGCTATTCTTGTGGATTCTTCCGTGGTCGATCTTCAATTGGTTCAGGGTGGATAATGGACAAATATTGGCACTTGAGCCGTTATCCACCAATGCCCGAGTAACTGCCGAATCTTCACATTTGACAGTTAGGTAGAGAGCTTTATTATGCTCCGTGCCCTCCACTGGCAGATCATCATCTGAAAATGTTACCCTGTTCACCTCGAAAATTTTGTTGGCAATCGTTTCCAGGTGATTTACAGAAATCTCATTGGGCACATGAGCTTCATTCAGTATCTTCATCAGGGCCCGACGATGTTCATCCGAATGGATTAATAATGATAGCAGTGAGATCTGGGCCGGTGTTTTCTTCAACTGTTCGACCACGGAGTAATCCTGCACTTTCATTTTCTTTAAGAAATCCTCAGCTTCTTCTTCTGACACAGGTTTCTTTGTTGCAGCTGGATTGGGTCTTCTCAACTCCGCCGGAGCAAAACACCGTCCTGATCGAGTCAGTCCCTGCGCCTCACAACTATTCTCCTCCACTTGTTGTCCCTTGTACATCACCACTGCCTTCTCATACTTCCAAGGCACAGCCTTGCTATCCATCACTGGTGTTTGGACTACTGGTTTTATGATGACCGGTTCCCTGCAGACCCCCTTCACAACAACCACGGGTGTAGATGATGCTCCCGTTATTACCAACTTGGCTTGTTCTGGTTTCCTTGTAGCGGCAGATGGATTCTTCCCCAATATCACCACTGGCTTGACATCTTCCCCCTTCAACTGTACCCCTGCTTCCTCATTGATCGATTTTTCTTTCGGAGTGGCACGGATCATCATTACTGTCTGTGAGGGTTTCTTCGGCTCCCCTACTTCGTGCACAAGCTCGATCATGTGGGCTTCAGGGTGCTTTGGCAATGGGTTCTGGTTAATGTTGGGTGCCTCCGGTGCCTGTACCTCGATCTTGTTGGTATCAATAAGATCTTGTATTGCATGTTTCAGCCTCCAACATTTCTCGGTATCATGTCCGGGAGCTCCCGAACAATATTCACATCTTACCGAGTGATCCATATTTTGGGGTAAGGGATTTGGTAATCTAGGCTCAACAGGATTTAATAAACCCAACTGCCTCAATTTGTGGAACAAGGCAATATAAGTTTCCCCCAACTCAGTAAAAGTTCTTTGCCTCTGCAATCTTTCATTTCTGGCGGCCGGATTTCCCCTGAAACCCATCCCTGGAGGGTTCCTGTAGGCTCTTGGTGGTGGATAGGTGTTTTGTGGTGGTGGGTATGTGTTATGTGGAAGTGGGTATGTATTGTGGGGAACCGGCGCGCGCCATTGTGGGCGAACCGGAGGTTGGGTGTATGTCTGGGCTTGATGGACGGTGAAATGTTGTTCTTGTGGTTGGTAGTAGGGTTGTGGAGGGTAATTTGGAATGTGTGGGTAGTTTAGACGATGGGGTCTGGGTTGGTAATGAGGGGAAGGACCTCTAGATCTGGACCAATTGTCGGCCTCTAATGTCGTGACCTCCTCTCTCCTTTTCTTCCCTAGCGCACCTCCCGTGCCGCTCTGAATGGCCTGAGTTGTTGCCTTAATTGCCGAATAACTCAGGATCTTATTGGACTTAAGTCCCTCTTCTATCATACCTCCCATTTTCACAACTTCATTAAATGATTTGCCAACTGACGTCACCAAGTGACCAAAGTAAGTTGGCTCGAGAGTTTGTAAGAAGTAATCCACCATTTCTCCTTCTCTCATTGGGGGATCAACTCTGGCTGCCTGTTCTCTCCATCGGAACCCAAATTCCCGGAAGCTCTCTCCGGGTTTCTTCTCAAGCTTTAGCAATGTGAGACGGTCTGGGACTATCTCAAGGTTGTATTGGAAATGTCCTGCGAAAGCCTGTGCCAAGTCATCCCAGGTGTACCACCTGCTCGGATCTTGTCTTGTATACCACTCTAATGCCGACCCGCTCAAACTCTGGCCAAAGTAAGCTATTAATAGCTCATCTTTGCCCCCTGCTCCCCTCATTTTGCTACAAAAACCCCGTAGATGTGCCATAGGATCACCATGCCCTTCGTATAAATCGAACTTGGGCATCTTGAACCCTGCTGGTAATTGAACGTCAGGGAAAGGGCATAGATCCTTGTAAGCCACGCTGACCTGGTTACCTAACCCGTGTATGTTCCTGAAGGATTGCTCCAGGCTTTTAAATTTCCGCATCACCTCGTCCTGCTCTGGGCTCTTAGCCGGCTTTTCAATCTCCGCCGGGACCTCAAAGTGGGGATTATAGGTATGTGGCTTGGGTGCTTTGAATGTGAGTTCAGGGGGGTAATATTGTGTATCGTGAGCCTGAAACAGTGGCTCACTAGATGATCTGTGCAATGGGGCTGGGGGAGGTGCCACAAAGACGGGAACATTTGGTGGAGGAAGGTTTTGAGTGGGTGGTGGAGCTTGGGAATCATAAGCCTCTCTTCCTTGATAATAGTGATGGCTTGGGAAACTTGTTGAAGGACCGGGAGAGGGGTATTCCGGCGTGTGTGTTGGTTGGAGGGTAGGAGTAACGGGTAGTTCTTGCCCCTTCTGGGCTCTAGCTAAGGCTATCTGCATTTCATTCATTTCTAGCCTCATTTTTTCCATTTTCTCCAGGGCTTCCTTCAGCATCTGATTGGCCGTTTTTTCTGACTCAACGCTGTTGTCTGACCCAGTCATGCTTTCTGGTATAGGACCTTTTGATCTTGTTTGATAATGGTACGGTGCCAGTACGCTCTAACAACTAACTGATATTGATTGGAAAAACAACAAACTTGTCAGTGTTAGAGTCTTAACAGATATTGTAATTGCACGTTAGGGGGATGCAATGCTCCTAGGCAGTTAATCATTTCTAACATGCTTTTGCTCTGACCGCATGCATCATCCCGGCTTATTTTTGGCTCTGACAAATATATATTCTTCTTTTTTTTTCTTTTTTTTTTTAATTACGGTCGAATCCTATAGAGATTGCCTACGTATCGTGACCCCGCACGAATCAGACCAAGCGTAGTTCGTGCCATAAGACCAAATATTTTTTTTATTACTCAAAATAATGCTATTACAAGCCATCACAAAAAAAACAAAAAATACAGACTTTATATATATATATTTTTTTTTGAGAATGTTTGAAGAAAAAAAAATATATATATTTTGAGAATGTTTGAAGAAAAAAAAACATATGGGTAGACAACAGACTCGAAAAACAAACAAGTGCAAGATTGAACTAGGGATACATTAAAGCTTTGAATTTTGGTGCCCGCGAGGCATCATTCGGCCTTTCCGCGGGCTTGGGAGCCAGGCTTCTTTGTAAGCTTTTTAGTTCCTCCATAATCTGATGGACATAACCCATGATTGAGGCAAAAATGATATCACGAGGCATCTCTTCACATGTTAGGCACTTCGTGGTGATATAGCGCCCTATATCATTGATCCTACCCCTGATTCTATCCCTCTCTATGCACAGCTGTTCTATCCGTTGATTCTTTAGTCCCAATATTCAAGTATTGTCAATGAGCTGCTCTTGGAACCTCTCCATTTGTTCTTCCATCCGGGCTATCGACTCATAGCAGCGTTCTCTATCTGTTCTAGCATCCTGGGCTTGTTTGAGGACCCGATTATTGAGAATGGAGTTTATCTCTCTCAATGTCGCAACACTCATTTCGTAGTCCCTTTTTACTTGCCATAGGTGCTCTCTCCGTGATGTTGTAACTGTGGCCCATCTGACCCGCATTCTTGTTATACAAGCCTGGGATCTCTCCAAGTCTTCTCGGCTTTGGCTGACTTGATTTCTCAATTCCGCTATCAACCTTTCATCAGAGCGACGTTTCTGTCGGTCGCTATCACTCTTACTGACTTGGCGAATTCGGGCTTTCAGTGCCTGGTTTTCTTTGGCTAATTTGTTCTTCTCACCCTACTCTGAGGCTATTTGAACGTTGTTTTCAAACATAAGCCTTTCAATTTGTTGCTTCAGCTTCCCGATTTCAACCCGGTAGCCTTCCTCTCTCACTAACCAGCCCCACTGTTCCTGCGAATCATCCGTAAATTGTTGGACGTGAGCTCTTTTGGCAGGCCTCTGACGAATCTGGAACCTTTTCCCGAACCAAACATCGTATTTTGGGTCTACCTCACCCTTAGCCAGCTCTCGAACCATAGTCTTGGGTTCAAGGAATCTACATTCGTGCCACAACTTTCTAATTTTTCCTTCGGGGAACACGACTCCTGGACTCAACTCAATGGCGTGCTTGCTTAGATCCTCATCGGTGGGAATTACCTGAAATCTTCCTAGTTGGCGCAGTACCCGATGAGGAGCATATGGCTGGATGCTACGAAGTCCCATCAAAAGAACATGACATTCCTTGGCCGCCATGTATATTACCTCAGTATCATTCAACCACCCAAATGCCCATTCAACTTGGTCGGCTGTTGTTGACCTCAATCGTGCAAGCCATGCTTCGATGCCTTCAGGAAATATGACGCCTGTCATTCGTTTCTCAAAGCCGCTAATGCAGTTTCTCTCAGTCAACCCGTGGTTCATGTATCCCACTCGGTGATGGAGGTGTTCTTGCATCCACGGCTGGAGTAACAGATTGCATCCCTGAAAGAACTTGCCTCCTTCTCGGCATATAGTTAAAGCTCGGTAGATTTCGGACAAAATCAAAGGAACCACAGTACTGTCGGTTCTTTTGATTGCAACATCGGTCATCCCTACAAGGCCTATCTCTATTTTTTTATCTTTGCGGGGACAGACCACAACTCCCAGAAATGCTGTGATAAATGCCAAAGTACGTCTTGCTTCCCACTTGATTCTGTTCCCAGTGTGAATTAATCCGAGGTTTGGTTTTTCCAAACCCTGAGGAATTCCGTACCGTTGATACAAGAATTGGAGAGTACAACATCCCTTCGACAAATCATCATTCTGCATCTTCCGACTAATGCTCAGCAAATCCAAGAACGCGTGCGGAGATACTGGTCTTGGTGAAAGTAAATACTGCCCTCTTAGTTTCCCATTCAACCCCGCATATCCGGCGACTTCCTCTAGTGTAGGTGAAAGTTCAAAGTCAGCAAAACGAAACACGTTGCGTGTTGGGTCCCAGAACGGTATTAGAGCCTCGATGATATCTGTCCTTGGCTTGATATTCAACAGATCGACAAAACCTCCCAAAACTCTTTCCACTATCTTTATACTATCCTTTCCCATATCATTCCACCACATGTGGAGTTGCGAAGGGACCTCGCTACACACTGAGAATGGTTCATTTTGACTTGTGCTCATCCTGCACATTTATTATAGTGATTAAAGAAGGAAAAACTTTTATTTGACTTAAAAACTATCTATATTCTAAAGAAATATTTTTTGGATTTTAATTTTTTTTTTTTTTTGAAAAAAACTTTTAAGGAGAAAGGAAATATTTTTGAACTAATATTCTGAATGAAAGAAATACTTACAGAAAAAATATTTTTGAATTTTATTTTGAATATCTTTTAAACAAATAATTGGGATTTTGAGATTAAAAGGAAATATTTTTTTTTTAAAAAAAATTGAGGTCTAAAAGAAAAACTTTCTAAAGAAGTGAGTAATGTTAAATATTTTTGGATTTTTTTTTGAATACGGTGAGCCGAAACCAAAGAGGTTTGCCTCTGATCTCACATCCGGTGAGAATCAGACCCGCGTAGTTCAGGCTATAAACTAACTAATTTTTGAAAACAAACAAATTTTTTCCTTTTTCTTTTATAGCAAAAAAAACTATTTTCCTTTTTCATTTTTTTTTTTGAAAATAAAGCAAATTAAAATAAAAGACTTATTCCTACACACTTTCTGCTTTCTAAGCAAACAAACAATTAAAAGTAAAAATATATATGTTTTTTTTAAAAAAAAATTCGGCAGCATTTCGACAGTACTTGGACACTGATTTTTCTAAATTAATCATCTAACTTTCCACTTGCTATTTTTATTTTATTTTATTCTTTACACTCCCGAGACTCAGAAGCCGGTCAACATGCAAGACCGAGCAAATAAATGCACATAAAACAAATAAGATGCATCAGGATGGTCATTTTCATTTTTGGTGCACCTGTCCTAGACAGACCCAACCCCTGTGTTGAGCCTCCAAAGTCAGATGCACGTGATGCAAACAAACGTTCCTACTAGGGATCCAGCATGTGGCTTTGTTATACTAGGTTCAGAACCTGGGTGTTTGTTCTAGACCTGGCTTACCCGAGCGGACAGCTCGAGCCGAGGGGGGGTAGCGTACCGGGAATACAGAAGCTTCACCGGCTTAGCAACTTGTCCGAACCTCGTTCTAAATTGGGATTTTACACTATACAGAAAAGAAGTCGTACGAAGTACACCCTTCTTCATGATTTAGAAGACTCAGAGAGGAGATGGGTTTCGGCACAGTTTATACACAGTTCACGTAATATCAAAGCGGTAAAAGCAGCATTTAGCACATTAGGCTCAAACATGTAAAAATCAGATAAAACCAAATATGACAATTTATATGAGCTCGAATTTCTAACCCTGAACCACTGGTTCTGGGTATAATCCCCAGCAGAGTCGCCAGAGCTGTCACACCTCCTTTTTCCAACCCCGCGAGGGTACAAGGGAGTTTTTCCAATTAAAGGACAATCGAAACGGGATTTATTTATTTATTTCAGAGTCGCCACTTGGGAGATTTAGGGTGTCCCAAGTCACCAATTTTAATCCCGAATCGAGGAAAAGAATGACTCCATATTACAGTCTGCGTACCAGAAATCCGGATAAGGAATTCTGTTAACCCGGGAGAAGGTGTTAGGCATTCCCGAGTTCCGTGGTTCTAGCACGGTCGCTCAATTGTCATATTTAACTTATTTATCTGATTTTAATACAATTGTGAACTGATGTGCCAATCTTAACTTTTTACCACTTTATTATTATAATTATTATTTTTTTAAAAAAAAAAATTAAAAATTGTGAACATCGTTTAAAACATGTCTTTGGATTACGTCACATGAAATGCACCCGCAATCCGGAACATATTTTATTCAATGTTTTAGGATTTAGATTTGGGTCGCATGAAATGCGCATCCGAGTTTAAGAAGGTAAAATTAATTAAATCGCGCCTAAAGAGTCTAGCGCGTCATTATCTTTGGGGAAGGAAGTGAAATTCACTAAACAATCCATCCCAAATTCTAAGTAATTTTTTTAAAAAATAATTAAATAAATAAATGAGATTAGAGAATTATGTAAATTTGTATTATTTACATCTATTTATTTTTAGCGAAATCCTTCCTTATTTTAAGAAAATCCTTTAATGACTACCTTTTTATTATTACTAAGTTTGTCTATAAATAAAAAATCAATATCTACATTCTTGAAAATAACATATTAAATAGAAGAGAAAAACAAATATTAACAGAAAGTAATAAAAATTATAATCATAAATACAACATGGAATTATCGAAAAATAAAATAAATAAAATAAAAAAACTAATTATCCCATAGTTTGATTAAAATTTAAATTGTTAGTAAGACTTAAGCTTATTGAAACTAATTATTTATAAATACTGAAAATTGAAAGAAAGAATAAAAAAACTTGATTACTAAACCATATTTCTAAAAAATTAAACAATTTAACCTTAACTAACTTTGTTTTAATTCACATCATGTCCTAATACTTGTTCGCAAACTAATTCATGTTTTAACTGAAATTGACTACATGATTCCGATTAACTTATCGTTGACGAAAAGCCTTATGAATAAGGAACTTAGTTAACTTTTGCCAAACTGATTCAATAAAGCCATTTTTTACGTTATTTCTTCTATATTTTTTTTTATTAAACAGTTTAATTAATAATCAGGCTTAAATATATTTCCTAATAATCTGGTTAAGGCGTTATTTAATATGTCGCTATAATATGCCTAGTTATGCCAAATGACTGTGATTTACAGAATAATAATACATGAATAACCTAAATACAATACAAAGACTAAATTAAAAATTTAACACTCCATTCTTCATTTCAGCTTACAAAATGCCAAAATTACAGTTGTGTACCTGATATTGTCAATATAAGAAGAAGAAAGTCAGCAACGTAATACGTAACACAGCAACAGCAACAATAACCAGCAATAACCAGTCAACGAAAATCCCAGTGACAACTTTGAAAAATTCAAAATAAAATCCAGGAATGCCAAAAATAACGGACAGAAACCAAGGGAGATTTTCAGATTTTTGAAAGGCTAGTTAATCTTCAACCCTTAATTTCTACACCTGTATACCAGAATATTTATCAGGTGTGTACTACTTTCTCTTCTAATTTTCAACTTTTTTTTTTATTCTTTCTTTGTATGTTTTTCTTTTCTTGAGAGTTCCAATATTTTTTTTCGGAATAAATGTTCAACTCTTTTTTTTTAATCTCTTTTTTTTCTGTCTGTGTCCTTTTCTATCTGATTTCAAGACCTCTATATATATAATCCCTACCCTTTAATCAATTAAAATCAATCCTTTTCTCTACCAAACCCATTATCTTCCCACTCATCCCCATTACATTAAATAAATATATCACACCACCCCATTTCATTTTGTCCCCCATGCTTCTTTTAAAATAATGCAAGATTCCCCTTTAAATTAAATCTTGTCCCCCCTTTATATTAAATAATAATATCACAACCCACCCCATTTCATTTTGTCCCCCATGCTTCAAATAAACAATTACAAATTGTACAATTCCTAAACTACCCCTTCCGACCTTACTGAAATTACCAAACTACCCCTAAACGTATTACAAATTTACCAAACTACCCATCAGCTATAACACATCAATTAATCAAACTTAACCAAAATATAGACAATATGATCAATTTTTAACAATGTTCAAACAACAATATCAACACGGATGAACATCATAACAACAATATCACATGAACATGATTTTAACAACATTTCAACAACAAATCACATGAACACAAATTGAACAACCAAGAACAACTAAAATTTAATTGAACAATATTTTAGCAACAAACAATCCTATTTTCGGATTCAACACCAACAACAAACAAAGTATGAAGATTTCTAAACTCAATCATATTGAACTTAAAATCAACTCTAACAACATTACAACAAACAATTCTTATATTAAACTTTAAACAAGATTATGAGAACAATTCAAGAAATAATCATAAATGGTAAACAAGAAATCAAACTATACAAAATTTGGATTCAAGATCATCCAAACAAAGTATGAACATGAATTAAATCTATATTAAACAACAAGCATGACGGATTCAAACGATTAAATCAATATATTTCCTTCAACACAACTAAAATTTTTTAGACAAATAACAAGATTTGTTGTTAGAAACTATTATGAACTTAAACTTGAACTTAACAATATTAACAATTTCTAAAAATACATAAACACATGAAACAAATTGAAGAAATAATCAATTAAATTTCAATTTGAATCTAACAAACATCAAACTAACAAATATTTATTCTAACAATAAAACAAACATGAAATAAACATGAAAAAAACCACTAATTAACTTTTCATTTGAAATCTGAAAATTAATTCAATCAAAACATATGAACAAACTTGAAAATTATTTCAACGAAGAACAAACCAAACAAGAATTTAATCATTTATCAATTTTTGATCCGAAAAATACCAAACAAAATATGGACGATAAATGAGATTCAAAAAAAACCAACTAACCGGAAATGAAACGACGAACAACGACCAACCAACGACGAACTCGAACAGTGATCGACGACATCGACCAAAACTCAATCAAGTATGCGGACTCGACTGGACTGAAGCAGCTGCAATGGGATTTGTTTGGATGACGAAGAAGAAAGCCGAAGAAGCTGGCCACGGCGAGCTGTAGCATCGCGGAGCAGCAGTGACAGCTGCCATGGCGTCGTCTGCGGGAAGAAGAAGCAGTGTGAAGTAGAAACGTGCAGCCATGGTGATGAGGCAGAAGCGGTCGCGGGCATGGCGAGTTTTCCGGCGACTTAGGGTGAGCTAGGACGAAGAAGAAACTGGCAGCAGCCATGGCGACGTGAAGCTGGCAGCAGTGACGCAACCATGGTAGTAACAACAGTGGAGAAGAAGAATAAGAAGCGGTCGACGTAGTAGGGGAAGCCATGGATGAGCTTTGAGCTTGCCATGGATGACGAAGCTCGATGGAGGAAGGCAACTATGGAGTTGTTGGTGTGTGTGTGTGTGAGTGTGATGGGGTGGTCGTGGTGGAGGGTGGTCGACGTCGGTGAGGGAAGCCATTGATGGCTTGGGAGGGGAGCTTGAGGAAGAAGAAGGAGAAATGGGGGGGGGGGGGGATGCTTAGGCATTTTTAGGGTTTTTTCTTTCTTTTTTTTTTGTTTTATTTTGTTTGTAAAATAATAGGGGTGTTGGGTTATGGACTGGGTCGACCCAGTTCGAAATGGACTGGGTCGTAGGGAAGGTTGGGCCATTTTTTGGGCCTGTGGCTTGAAATTGAAGAAGATGCCCAATTCCGACTTTCTTTATATTTTCGCTTTTTTTCTTCTTTTATTTCTCTAAAACTAAATTATAAAAATACTTAAACTATTATTAAGAATTAAATTAAGTTATAAAAGCACAAATTAACTCCCAATAACAATTAACGCACAATTAAGTATTAATTAAGCATAAAATTGTATATTTGGACATTAAATGCTAAAAATGCAAACGATGCTTATTTTTGTAATTTTTTAATTTTTGTAAAACAAATTTAATTACTAACAACTATAGAATTAAATCCTACATGCAAAATGCGACATATTTTTGTATTTTTTATTAATTTAGCAAATAAACACGCACAGACAACTACAAATAATTATTTAAAATATCACAAAATTGCACACCAAAGAAAAATCATTTTATTTTTTTGAATTTTTGGGAGTAATTCTCATATAGGTCAAAAATCACGTGCTTACAACAGGATCTCAACTAAATATACCAACAAGTCCAAAAACACCATACAAACTTAGTCGAGCCCTCAAATCCCATCAAACAACGCTAAAATTATGAATCACCCTCCAATTCAAACTTAAAGAACTTGAAACTTTAAATTTCTACAACCAATGCCGAAACCTATCAAAACATGTCTGATTGACCCCAAATTTTGCACACAAGTCATATTCAACATTACAAACCTACTTCAACTTCTGCAATTGGATTCCGACACTGATATCAAAACGTCCACTACAGGTCAAAATCTCCAAAAATTTGGCTTTCGCCATTTCAAACCTAAATAAGCTACAGACCTCTAAAACACAATCTGTATACGCCCTTAAGTCCAAAATCACCCGGCGGAGCTAATGGAACTGACGAAACTCCATTTTGGAATCATCTTCACATAGTTACGACTACGGTCAAAATCCTAAGACTTAGGCCTCTGTTTAGGGACTAAGTGTCCTAAAACACTCCAAAAACCAAAACGAAACCTCCCGGCAAGTCACATAAGCAGAAAAAGATATGGGAAAACAGTAAATAGGGAATCGGAACTATAACTCTCAAAATGACCGGCCGGATCGTTACAGTTATTGAACCACAACCTATTTTGCAGGGGCATAAAAAGGAATGACAATCTCTTCCTTTATTTCCTCTTATTTTGCAATCTTTCATATCTTGTTGTAATCCCTAATTTTATGTAATCTTCTTATTATTTTGATTAACTTTCCTTTGTATTATTGAGGAGTCCTCCTCCTCCTTATGTATTTAAAGATGGTCATAGTAAATACATTATAATTGTTACATCTTGCGTTTTGGTACGTTAAAATTTCGTTTTCAGTTAACCGACATAGACTCGGGGATGAGATCATCTTGACGTTAACGTACTTACGCTATTTATAACAAGCGATAAATAAGTGTTACGAAGGGTAAAGGGGTACACGGATTAAAGAAAAACGAGTTTCGCTGAAAGTGGCCAATTTGGAATAAAATACGGGTCGAGTGATATTACCCGATAATTATGAACTAGTATCATGCAAGGTACCATATAACCACGATAGTATAATGTATAAAGTATATTAAAAAAATAAGTAGAATTTTAAGTAATTTATGGAAATTTTTAAATTATGCGGGTAATTGATTAATTACCGGGTAATATGATATTACCCAGTTAACTAATAAGTGAATAAAAATTATAAATTATACCACCCTCCCACGTGGCAAGAAGCCACCAAGTCAAGAAGTGACTAAGAAGTCACTTATGCCTAGGTGGCAAACTAGGCATAACTAACAATGGATAACTATCTAGGATTGTCTGTTACAAAATCCAATATGAATCAAAATGATCCAGAAAGGTTATTCTTTCCAAAACTTCAAAAGAAATAGAAACGTTAATCCTTCAAATTCTTAAGAAACCAGAAAATGTTTTCCTCTCAATTTCAAAGAAACCAAAATTGTATATATATATATATATATATATATATATATATATATATATATATATATATATATATATATATATAGGTATGACGTGGCTCAGACCTCGTCTTTGTACAGTTATATTTCTATTAGAGATCTGTAGACAGTATGTCTAGTTGGGTTGTATGTGGCCTTGTCGGCTTTCAGTTTTGGATGTATAGTTGTCTATAGCAGCCTTGCCGGCTCGCCCACTGTATTCTGCCTGTATACGTACATATGCCTTGAAGGCAGGTTTCCTTTATATATGTTATTTTCATAATTCAACAGATGTTATTCAGATTCATATCTTAGATGCATGCTTAGGGGTGTTTGACAGGTAGGACTCAGGCACCCGTTGCAGCCCATCGGTTTGGGTTGTGACAAAAGTGGTATCAAAACAGTTCTGTCCTAGGGTTGTCTACAGACCGTGTCTAATAGAGTCTTATTTATGGGTGTGTCATGCACCACACCTATAGACATGAGGCTACAGTACATATAGGATGCTATCCTCTCTTTTTATCTCAGATCGTGCGATACAAGAATTCTTGTACCTAACAATATGCTATATTTTCAGCAATTCCTCTAAAGAGTACGACCGCCCAAAAGGGAAAGTCCGTGGCCGGTGAGACTACTATTCGAGCGCCACGAGTTACCAGGGCTCGAGGAGAGTCTCATGGTGAGGTTCCATCTCAGACTTCACATACCCCGCCCTTTCCAGAAGAGCTCCGAGGGGCACCAGCTCCAGCGCCCACCCCTGTACATTCAGCACCTCAACCAGATGTGTCGAGTCAGGAGATGAGAGATGCTATTCAGTTATTGACCCGATTAGTAACCGCATTGGCTCGGCGTCAGGAAGTAGGTATTGGTCATGAAAATAGGTATGTTAGTGCAAGGGTTCATGACTTCATTAATTTAGACCCTTCGGTATTCACTGGGGTAGATTCAAATGAGGACCCTCCTATATTTACTGATAGAGTGCAGAGGATGTTACGGGTAATGAATGCCACTGCGACTGAGTCAGTTGAGCTAGCTTCCTATAGACTCCGAGATGTTGCAGTTAAATGGTATGAGTCTTAGGAATTGTCCAGAGGTGAGGATGCCTCTCCAGCAGTATGGCAGGAGTTTACAGAAGCTTTTCTTCGTTATTATCTGCCACCAAAGCTTAGGCAAGCCAGAGTTGATAGGTTCTTGACCCTTCGATAGGGTAACATGAGTGTTTGGGAGTACAATATTCAGTTTGATTCGTTGGCTAGGTATGCTCCCACTATTGTATCTAAGATGGAGGATCGGGTTCACCGGTTCGTGATAGGATTAGAGCCTCACTTGCTTAACAATTGTATGTTGGTCTCGCTTCAGCCAGACATGGATATTTCTCGTATTCAGGAATACGCTCAGGGTGTAGAGGAGTGTAAATAGAAACAGAGGGCAGATCGTGAGCATAATAGGGCCTAGAATAAGAGAGCAAGGTCTTTGGGTCCTTCTGGTGAGTTTTGAGGTGGTCAAAGTCAGCAGTACTCGAGGTACCCAGCCCAGCCATCGGCTAGCGCACCCCTTCAGTTTGGCGGTAAAAGATTTGATCGTTCTACATATTCAGGGTCTGGTCAAAATTTCAGGGCCTCAGGTTCTCAGTATAGGGGTGAGTCAAATCAGATGAGGCCGCCCATGCCACGATGTACTCAATATGGTAAGCAGCATACCGGATAGTGTCATATGGGATTAGGTATTTGTTATAGTTGTGGTTATCCAGGCCACGTTATGAGGGGTTGTCCGATGAGAGGTGATGCAAGCATAGCTCAGCCAGCAGGATTTGTAGCTGGTTCATTGTACGCCCCTCCTGGGCAAGGTCCCCAAGCACTACTAAGTCGTGGTAGAGGCAGAGGCAGAGCATCTAGCTCGAGCAGCCCTCAGAACCGCATTTATGCGTTGGCAGGATGACATGACCAAGAGTCATTGCCTGATGTTGTTACAGGTATATTATCAGTCTCCTCCTATGATGTATGTGCATTGATTGACCCAGGTTCCACCTTATCATACGTTACTCTGTTGGTTGCTAGTAAGTTTTAAATAAAACCTGAATTGGTTAGACCTTTTGAGATGTCTACACCTGTTGGGGACTCGGTGATAGCTAAGCAAGTATATAGGGGTTGTATAATAATAGTGCATGGTCAACCTACCGTAGCAGACTTAATCGAGTTAGATATGGTAGAATTTGATGTTATAATGGGTATGGATTTGTTGGCTTCTTGTCATGCCAACACTGATTGTAGATCAAAGATAGTCCGATTTCAATTTCCAGGGGAGCCTGTTTTGGAGTGGAAAGGTAGCACGACATCGCCGAGAGGTAGATTTATTTCCTATCTCAAGGCAAGGAAGATGATTGGAAAGGCTATATTTATCACTTAGTTCGGGTTCAGTATGTGGAAGTGGAGTCACCAACCATTCAGTCCATCCACGTGGTGAATGAGTTTCCTGATGTTTTCCCCGATGAGCTTCAGGGTCTCCTGCCAGAGCAAGAAATTGAGTTTTCTATTGACCTACTACCAGATACTCATCGAACATCTATTCCTCCCTATAGAATGGCCCCCACAGAGCTGAAAGAGTTAAAACAACAATTAAAGGACTTGAGCACCTGTTTTGTTTGTGAGAAAGAAAGATGGTTCCTTACAAATGTGTATTGATTATAGGCAACTGAATAAGGTGACGATCAAGAATAAGTACCCGCTCCCGAGAATTGATGATTTATTTGATCAGTTACAAGGTGCCAAGTGTTTTTCAAAGATAGACTTGAGGTCCAGGTACCATCAGGTAAGGGTTAAGGATGAAGATATTCCGAAGACAACATTCAGGACTAGATATGGGCACTTTGAGTTTTGGGTTATGTCGTTCAGTCTGACCAATGCCCCAAAAGTATTCATGGATTTAATGAACCGTGTGTTCAGGCCTTTTTAGATCTGTTCGTAAAATGTATTTATTGACGATATATTGGTATATTCTCGTTCAGAGGCTGAGCATGCAAATCATCTGCATACTGTGCTCAGAGTTCTACAAGAAGGGAAGTTGTATGTAAAATTTTCTAAATGTGAATTCTGGTTAAACTCTGTAGCTTTCCTTGGACATGTTATTTCAGGTGAAGGTATCTGGGTGGATACACAAAAGATTGAGGCAGTAAAGACTTCTCCTAGACCCACAACACCGACGGAGGTTCGTAGCTTTCTTGGTTTGGCAGGTTATTACAGGAGATTTGTAGAGGGACCTTTCAGCACCTTTGACAAAGTTGACTCAAAAGGGAGCAAGGTTTTAATGGATTGATGCTTGCGAACGAAGTTTCCAGGCATTAAAGAACAAATTAACTTCAGCACCGATTCTAACGCTCCCAGAAGGGACCGATGGTTATGTGATCTATTGTGACGCTTCAGGCGTTGGATTGGGTTGTGTGCTGATTCAACATGGTAAGGTTGTGGCTTATGCTTCTAGAGAACTAAGAGAGCAAGAGAAGAACTACCTGACCCATGATTTAGAGTTCGCCGTGGTGATTCATGCACTAAAGATGTGGAGGCACTACTTGTATAGCATTCATGTTGATATCTATACGGATCATAAGAGCCTCCAGTACATCTTCAAGCAAAAGGAATTGAATCTACATCAAAGGAGATGGTTGGAGCTACTTAAAGACTATGACGTTGATATTTTATACCATCTGGGGAAGGCAAATGTAGTAGCCAACGCCCTCAGCCGTAGATCTATTGGTATCCTGTCGTATTTGCAGCCAGAAAAGAAGGGAATAACACATGAGGTTCATCAGTTAGCTAGTCTTGGAGTTCGGTTACTTGACTCAGGTGACATTGGAATTACTCTTCAGGATACAGCAACATCCTCTTTAGTAACTAAAGTGAAAGAATGCTAATACAAGGATACTGTGTTAGTTCATTATAGAGATACCACCCTTCAGAAGGAGAAGACGTCGTTTGAAATTATAGAAGATGGGGTCCTCAAATATCGAGGATGATTATGTGTGCCTAATGTTGCAGGGCTGCATCGGCAGATTATGGGAGAAACTCACTATTCTCGTTATTCTATCCATCCAGGAGCAACAAAGATGTATCATGATATTAGGAAAGTGTATTGGTGGGACGGAATGAAAAAGGATATAGCAGAATTTGTTGCCTAGTGTCCTAACTGTCAGCAAGTTAAGATTGAGCATCAAAAACCCGGTGGATTATTGCAGGCTATGGAGATTCCGACTTGGAAATAGGAAGTAATCAATATGGATTTTATCGTAGGCTTACCTCGTACCCAAGGTAAGTTCGATTCGATATGGGAGATTATTGATAGACTTACAAAGTCAGCCCATTTTTTGCCTGTTACAACTACATATTCCTCAAAGGATTATGCAAGGCTTTATATTAAGGAAATAGTACGACTGCATGGTGTCCCTATATCTATTATCTCGGATAGACGAGCTCAATTTACAGCTAACTTCTGGAGGTCCTTCCAAAAGGGATTGGGGACTCAAGTAAGTCTTAGTACAACATTTCATCCCCAGACAAACGGACAGGTTGAGCGTACTATTCCAACACTGGAGGATATGTTACGAGCTTGTGTAATAGACTTTAAAGGTAGCTGGGATGATCATTTGCCGCTAATTGAGTACGCATATAATAATAGTTACCATTCTAGTATTCAGATAACTCCATACGAAGCTCTTTACGGATGGAAACGTAGATTGCCTATAGGGTGGTTCGATGTTAGAGAATCTGGATTACATGGGCCAGACCTGGTTCAGCAAGCCATAGAAAAAGTAAAGTTGATTCAAGATTGACTATTGACAGCTCAAAGTCGTCAGAAGTCATATTCTGACGTGTGGCATCGAGATTTAGAGTTCGAGGTTGATGACTGGGTATTCTTACAAGTGTCACCTATGAAGGGTGTGATGAGGTTTGGCAAGAAAGGCAAACTTAGCCCACGGTATATTCGGCCTTATAGGATCATTCGGAGAGTAGGCCGAGTAGCTTATGAGTTAGAATTTCCCTCGGAATTGGAGTCTGTCCATTCGGTTTTTCACGTATCTATGTTACGAAAGTGCATTGGCGATCCTACCCGAGTGGTGCATATGAATGATGTACAGATTACAAAAGACTTATCGTATGAAGAAGTTCCGGTTGCCATCCTAGACCGACAAATCCGCAAGCTGCGGAATAAAGAGGTAGCCTCCGTGAAAGTACTTTGGAGAAACAACAATGTGGAAGAAATGACTTGGTAGGCCGAGGAAAACATGAAGTCTAGATATCCCTACCTATTTCCTCCTCCATTGAAGGGTCCGACTGAGACGTCATAATCATAAGGTATGTGTATAAATTCTTGTGTTAGTTATTGTCTTTGGTCATGTGAGGCCATTGTCGTAATTGATAATTGTGGTCCGGTGTGGTGTTGGATTATTAAGCTTATACAGGGAGAGTTGGTATTAGTGTTGTTACAAAGGCGACCCTGCTAAAGTTATATGGATCACGGGGAGTTGAACATTCGAGGACGAATGTTTCTAAGGGGGGAAGGATGTTACATCTCGCATTTTCGTACGTTAAAATTTCGTTGTTAGTTAACCGACATAGACTCGAGAATGAGATAATCTTGATGTTAACGTACTTATGCTATTTATAACAAACGATAAATAAGTGTCACGAAGGGTAAATGGGTACACGGATTACAGAAAACGAGTTTCGTTGAAAGTGGCCAATTTGGAATAAAATACGGGTTGAGCGATAATACCCAATAATTATGAACTAGTACCATGCAAGGTACCATATGACCATGATAGTATAATGTATAAAGTATATATAAAGTATATTAAAAATAAGTAGAATTTTAAGTAATTTATGGTAATTTTTAATTATGCGGGTAATTGATTAATTACCGGGTAACATAACATTACCCAGTTAACTAATAAGTGGATAAAAATTATAAATTATACCACCCTCCTATGTGGCAAGAAGCCACCAAGTCAAGAAGTGACTAAGAACTCACTTATGCCTAGGTGGCAAACTAGGCATAACTAACAATGGATAACTATTTAGGATTGTCTGTTACAAAATCCAATATGAATCAAAATGATCCAGAAAGGTTATTCTTTCCAAAACTTCAAAAGAAACAGAAATGTTAATCCTTCAAATTCTTAAGAAACCATAAAACGTTTTCTTCTCAATTTCAAGGAAACCAAAATTGTTATTTCGTTCCAAAATTTCTAGGAACCAGAAACAATTTTCGTCCATGAATTTTTAAGGAGCAGAGGCAAATTTCGTTCAGTCAACGAAGGTTTCCCAACGAAATATTATATGGAGTTTTTCCTACTCCAGGTATGTTAAGGCCATCCCTTCTTTCTTTTGGCATGGTCTGAATTATACTAAAGAAACGAGCAAACACACAGTTTCCATAATTTACTCAATTCATAGAGATACTAGGGGTGTCTATATTCTTGATTCCCCATGAAAAATATTATTATATTCTGTTCATGGGTCTCAGAATAATACACAGTTAAAAAGGTTTATCCGGAAGGAATATTGAGATTATTACGTATTTTGCATGCATTTCACTCTTTTATACATGTGCATTGACCCATGACCAGATGACATTATATATGCGTATATATGTAAATATATGTATATGGGATATGGGAAAAGGTTACGACGTTATATACGTACCACCACCTGATCAACTGGTATATGTTGATGATGTTGCCCACAGTGGCCAAGATGATATGATGGAATGCCCTCAATGGCTTGATGATATTATGTACACCCATACCTATGCATGACATGACATTTATACGCACGTGCATGGCATTATAAAAGTTTCAGAATTTATAAAGTTATACAGATTTAAAGATGTATTTCCTTATTCCATGTTTCATCTATGTCTTTTACGTACTAATTTTCATGCCTTACATACTCAGTACATTTTTTATACTAACGCCCTATTTTATGGGGCTTGCGTTTCATGCCCGCAGGTGCAGGTAGGCAAGCTGACGATCCCCCTTCTTAGGATTCTTGATCAGCGAGAGTTAGCGTGCTCCACTTGATCCGGAGCTGCTTTTGTTTTGGTACGATATGCTTATATATATGGGTATGACGTGGCTCAATCCCGTCTTTGTACAGTTATATTTCTATTAGAGTTCTGTAGACAGTATGTCTAGTTGGGTTTTATGTGGCCTTGTCGGCTTTCAGTTTTGGATATATAGTTGTCTATAGCAGCCTTGCCGGCTCGCCAACTGTATTCTGCATGTATACGTACATATGCCTTGTTGGCAGGTTTCCTTCATATATGTTATTTTCGTAATTCAGCAGATGTTATTCAGATTCATATCTTAGACGCATGCTTATGGGTGTTTGACAGGTAGGACTCAGGCACCCGTCGCAGCCCATCGGTTTGGGTCGTGACAATAACAGCCATTGTAAATCCTTCAGTCTCTTTATCTTCTAGATGGGTTTCAACTCCAGAAGTTGCATGGCGATTATTTGGTTTCCTAATAAGTGAAATTACTCTAAGTGTTTTTCACCTTCAGTTATATTTGGAAGGACAATAATTTGTCTCTTTTAAAAGTATTGACAATGTTGATAGAATACAGAGTAATCAAGTGATTCGAAAAACAATATTAATTGAATTATTTGTATGAACAAAACATATAAAGATGTTATGCAGCTGTTACTATTATATAATGAATTTTCTGAGTAATTTATAAGGTCTCCTAAGGAAAAAACGTGGACACGTCAAAAATAATGTACTGTAATTGGACTTGTTATAACATATCATCCAACAGAAGCAAAAAAATATTATCTTAGATTATTGTTGATGAATGTTTGAGGACCAAAATCATATCAGGACTTATGTAAAGTTGACGACAAATGTTGTAGTACATTTAGAGAGACTGTAGAAAAAAGAGGATTGTTACATTGTGATAACAACTTGGTTGAATGTAAATTTGAAGCTACAAGTTATCAAATGGCATATAGTTTAAAGAGTTCGTTTGCAACATTATTGGTGTACTGTAATCCCACTAATCTAGCAGACTTTGGACACAATTTGAAGATTCAATGTCGGAAGATTTTAAGATTCTACCTAACATGAATGCTAAAGATATTCGTTTTATGGCTTTAAATCATATCAATGATATTTTTCATTTGATGGGACGTGACATTAATGAATATAATATTATTCCTGAGAAAATTAAACCTTCAATTGTTGTTAGAGAAACCAATGACTGTCAGTCGGAAAGAAACATCACTGTTAGAGAAGAAAATTTACTTATATAGAGAAAATTAAATACCGAACAACAAAAAGCGTATGACACGATTCTTAATAGGATATTTTCTAATAAATCAGAAAGCTTTTTTGTTGTTGGATCTGAAGGAACTGGAAAGACTTTTTTATACAGTGCTTTATTAATTGTTGTACGATCAAAAGTTTGTGTTGCTTTAGCAACAACAAGTTTAGGTGTTGCAGCTTCGATCCTCCCAGGAGGGCGAACTGCTCACTCTCGTTTTAAATTTTACTCACTTGCAGCTTTAATACGTGATACAAAACTGATTGTCTGAGATGAAGTATCTATGAAAAAAGAGAAAGTGATAGAAACTTTTGATATTCTCTTGAAGGATCTAATAGATACAAATGCTCTATTTGGAGGGAAAATGGTCATTTTTGGTGATAATTTTAGACAAGCTCTCTCGGTTGTTAGGAGTGTCACGACCCTAAAACTGACCCGGTCGTGATGGCGCCTATCATGAAACTAGGCCAGCCAACACAAATCCCAAATCAACCAGTATTTCATAAATATCATTCCTTTAAGCTATTAATTAACAAAGTCTCATAACATAAGTCTAAATAACCAGTGCGGAAAAATAACACAAGCCAGACATCGGGGTGTCACAAGTCATGAGCAACTACAGGGGTTGTCTAAGTATAACAAGGCTATCATAGTTCGGGAATAAAGATACTAAGAACAGTCTGAGTAAGGTAGGAAGGAGAAGTGCAAGGCTGTGAATGCTAAGAAGCTACCTTGCCGACTCCGAAGACCTGCTGGAAGAACGATCAGCGCTCGCTATCGAGACCCGCAACTCCTGGATCTGCACACAAGGTGCAGGGAGTAATGTGAGTATGCCAACTCAGTAAGTAATAAAAGTAAATGAAAGCTGAGCAGTAAGAAAAATAGATAAGTCCACATCATAGCACTACATCAAAATAGTATGTTTCCAAAACAGTACATAATTCAATTATCTCGTGAAAACTCAATTTTAGTCAAACCTTTAAAAAACAACCTTCAATAGTTTTCAAACAAGTGGTGGAACAGTGAGTAAAGATGATGAAAACATAAACAGCCCCTCGGGCAAGACATGTATCATAAACCGCCCCTCGGGCATATCATCAGTCAGAACCAGCCTCTCGGGCTACCTCACAATCACTCATAATCGGCCCCTCGGTTAACAACATGAATCAAGATTAGCCCCTCGGGCAACATCACATCACTCACACTTGGTACCCGCGCTCAATGGAAGTGTACAGACTCCGGAGGGACTCCTACAGCCCAAGCGCTATCACAAGCCATCTCGTGGCATAATAAATCAGGCTATCGGCCTCTCATATATCACAAAATAGTACAACTTGCTACGACGCGCAGCCCGATCCCATAATATCCTCACAACATAGGCCCTTGGCCTCACTGAGTAGGAAGTCTCTCAAGTCAATCGGGCCAACAGTAAAACAGGGTGCTCAGCCCAAAAATATCATTTATAGTATTAAAATGGAGTAATTAAGGCTGAGTTATGAAATCAGTAAAACACAGCATGACTGAGTAGAGATATGTCACGACCCAAATCCCGGTCGTGATGGCGCCCAACACACTACTAGGCAAGCCCGACTATTAGTCACACTTAACCCAATTTGTCAAAAATAGCGGATGAAAATATCAATTAATTCACGATCAAGTACTGAAGAGTTTAACAAAATACACGACATGATTTCACTAGGACCCGGTGTCACGAATATGAGCCTCTAGAATACAAAATATCACCATAATACATAGTGTATCCAAAGTCTGATAATACAGAAATAAAAAGGATAGGATAGGAGGGAAGAAATCAATGCTGCGAATACTGTGCAGCTACCTTGATACTCCCGAAATGCTGGAATCCGTTGATCAACTGGATCTACTGTGCCTGAGACTGCCCTGGATCTGCACACAAGGTGCAGAGAGTAAAGTGATTACTCCAACTCAGTGAGTAATAAAAGTAACTACAGTCCGAAGATAAAAAAATCCAGTAAATACACAAAGTAAGCTAAAATCCAAATATATAGCAACATATGGAACTGAACAGCTAAACAACAGTATAAAGGCAAATACATGGATGCAATGCAATGCATATGACGGTGCATTCCAGTACCCACTGCAGCGTGCAGCCCGAGCCATCCATATTTATTTATCGTCGATGGCGCTTACTGGGGGTGTGTACAGACTTCGGAGGGGCTCCTACAGCCCAAGCGCAATATATTAGTCAGTCATTGTTACCTGACCGGTCAACCATTGTTACCTGACCAATTTATATCACACAGTGCCATTGTTACCACTATTCCAAGTATATATTACAGTGACATTGTTACCACTATTTCAAGTCACTTTATAATCCGTCCAGAAAATAATATAGTAAGCCCCTTGGGCATTTACAAAGTAGAAGTTCCCAGCCCGAAATACATTTAAAATGTCATTTAAGTTTTCAACACTTAGAATTATGGCTGAGTTTGCAAGGCAGCATTTAAAACCTTGGACTGAAATTAAATGATATGCAAATCATGCTAAACAGTAATGTAAATCCTCGAAGGATTTTTTTCAAGTCGGCACAAGGCCCCAAACTTGGCATCAAGCCCAGTAATATCAATAAAGTGTGTGTATCAATCACCAGTATAGTATAAACATCACACAGGATGGACCAAGTCACAATCTCCAATAGTATCCGACCCCGCACTCACCATGGAGTGCGTGTCACGCCTCAATATAGCATTACGATGTGAAAGTCCGGGGTTTCAAACCCTCAGAATAGCATTTACATCAATTACTCACCTCTGACCGGCCGTAGACTAGTCCGCAATGCCCTTTCCTCTTGAATCGACCTCTTCGCGCGTCGAATCTAGTCAAAACCACAACGAATACATTACAATAGGCTAAGGGAATATAACCCAATCGAAAAGACTCGAAAAATGTCGAAAATCCCGAAATTAGCAAAACCCGAGCCCCGGGCCCATGTCTCGAAATTCAGAAATTTTTATATCAATATGACCCTTATCTCGCCACGAGTCTATACATACCAAATTCACAAAAATCAGAGTTCATTTGACCCCTCAAATCACTATTTAATTCTCTTAAGTTTCAAGCCCTAAACCACCATTTTTGTCCATAATTTACTTGAGTTTTCAGCTCTAATCCATGTATTTAACTTGAAAATAAGTAGAAACAACTCACCTTTGATGCTTGATGAAATCCCCCTTGAAATTCTCTCCAAAATAATCCAAGTCAAATGAAAGAAATGAAAGAAATAAGTCAAATCCGTGTTTAAAAGAATCTGCCCGTGCTTCGTCGAGTTGTACCTTGCACTTGTGCTATACAAGTTGTACATCCTATTAAAAATTTTCCTTGTCGGATACCTTCTGTTTAAACACCCATAACGTCTTGTATAAGTATCCAAATGACAAACGGATTGAAGATTTAGAAACTAGACTCAAAGATCTTTAATTTGATAGGTTGTACACCATATAACTCTTTATATATCCCGAGATATGAGCTTCTAAAGTAGGCTCCCCGAATCAGAAAATTCTGGAGAACGAGCTCCACCAGTCATATTCAATCGACTGTAACATTCTCTACATATGTCGAAATTACGATTTCTTTAGCTTTCTGGAAATTAGACATAAACGGATACAACTTTCGTTTTTAAACCATCTCAAAAATCTTTGTAGATCAAAAGATATAGGCCTCTGAAGTACGCTCCACGATTGCAGTCCAAAGACCTGCAGAAAATTGCAGCAGAAATTTCTGCAGCTTTTTCTTTTCTTTTTGGTCCGAATTTCATTCCGTTAACCTTCCGAAATCCACCCGAGGCCCTCGGGACTTTAACAAATTATATCAACATGCCCCACAATATCATTCAAACTTGTCCCAACCTTCGAAACACCCAAACTAACATCAAAACATCAAATCATCATCGGATTCAAGCCTATGAATCTCACGAACTTCTAAATTCCATTTTTGATCAAAAACCCAACCAAACCACGTCCGAATGACTTCAAATTTTGCACACAAGTCACATTCAACATTACAGACTTGCCCCAACTTTCGGATTCGCATTCCGACTTCGATATCAAAATCTCCCCTTCCGGTCGAATTTTTCTCAAAAACCTTCAAATTTCTATACTTAGACAAATGACTTCAAAATGAACTCCGGACATCCGAATTTACTTCCGATCGCGCTACCAATCCTTAAATCATCCCCCGAAACTAACCGAATCATCGGAAATAAATTCCGAGACCTCTAACTCACAAGTCAACTTCCGGTTGACTTTTCCAAACTAATTCTTCATTAAAGAGATTATTTGTCCCAATTTCTACCAAACTCGATCCGAATTGACTCAAATTCACCAAGTACACATATTGAAGCATGAATAAGCATATAACGGGGAATACGGGACGGAATTACAGGACACGACGGGTCGGGTCGTCACATTCTCCCCAACTAAAACAAACGCTCGTCCTCGAGCGAGTTAAGAAACATACCTGGAGTTTCAAATAGGTGTGGGTATCTGCTCCGCATCTCTTAGTCGGTCTCCCAAGTAGCCTCCTCCACGGGCCGATCTCTCCACTGTACTTTCATCGATGCTATATCTTTCGACCTCAATTTTCGAACCTGTCGACCCAAAATAGCCACTGGCTCCACATCATAAGTTAAATCTTCCTCTAGCTGTACTGTACTGAAATCCAAAATATGAGATGGGTCCCCAACATACTTTCGGAGCATAGAAATATGGAATACCGGGTGAACACCCGACAAACTAGGTGGCAAGGCAAGCATATAGGCCACCTCTCCAACCTTCCTAAGTATTTCAAAAGGTCCAATAAATTGCGGACTTAGCTTTCCTTTCTTTCCAAATCTCATAACACCCTTCATGGGTGAAACCTACAGCAAAACCTTCTCACCCGCCATGAATGACACATCCCGGACCTTCCGGTCCGCATAACTCTTCTGACGCGACTGAGCTATGCGAAGTCTTTCCTGAATCACCTTCACCTTTTCTAAGGCATCCTGGACCAAATCCGTCCCCAACAACCTAGCCTCGCCGGGCATGAACCAACCAACTGGAGATCTACACCGCCTCCCATATAGGGCCTCATACGGTGCCATCTGAATACTGGACTGATAGCTGTTGTTGTAGGCAAACTCTGCAAGTGGTAAAAATTCAACCCAAGAACCTCCAAAATCAATCACACAAGCACGCAACATATCCTCCAATATCTGAATAGTACGCTCGGACTGTCCGTCCGTCTGAGGATGAAATGCTGAACTCAGCTCCACCTAGGTACCCAACTCGTGATGAAAAGTCCTCCAAAACTGAGAAGTGAATTGAGTACCTCTATCCGAAACGATGGAAATTGGAACACCATGCAACCGCACAATCTCCCGAATAAAGATTCTCGCCAGCCGCTCCGAGGAATATGTAGTACATACTAGAATGAAATGCGCTGACTTAGTCAGTCGATCCACAACGACCCAAATCGAATCGAACTTCTTCAAAGTCCGAGGAAGACCAGTCACGAAGTCCATAGTAACTCTCTCCCATTTCCACTCAGGAATAACCATCTGCTGTAGCAAACCGCCCGGTCTCTGATGCTCATATTTCACCTGCTGATAGTTGAGACACCGAGACACATATCCCGCAATGTCTTTCTTCATTCTCCTCCACCAGCAATGCTGTCTCAAGTCCTGATACATCTTCGCGGCACCCGGATGGATGGAATACCGCGAACTGTGGGCCTCCTCAAGAATCAAATCTCTAAACCCATCAATATCGGGCACACAAATACGGCCATGCATCCTCAATACACCATCATCACCTATAGCCACATCTCTGGCATCACCTCGCTGAACCCGATCTCTAAGGTCAAGCAAATGTGGATCATCATACTGGTGCTCTCTGATGCGATCATATAAGGAAGATCGAGAAATCACACTCGCCAACACTCGGCTAGGCTCAGAAATATCTAGCCGCACCATCTGATTGGCCAAAGCCTGAACATCAACTGCAAGAGGTCTCTCCCCAACTAGAATGTAAGCCAAACTCCCCATACTGATTGCCTTTCGGCTCAAAGCATCAGCCACTACATTGGCCTTACCCGAATGATACAGAATAGTAATATCATAGTCTTTAAGCAACTCAAGCCATCTCCACTGCCTCAAATTAAGATCTTTTTGCTTAAATAAATGCTGAAGACTGCGATGATCAGTGAATAGCTCACAAGATACGCCGTACAAATAGTGCCTCCAAATCTTCAAGGCATGAACTATAGCAGCCAACTCTAAATCATGAATAGGATAGTTCTTCTCATGGGACTTCAACTGACGAGAAGCATAAGCGATAACTCTACCCTTCTGCATTAGCACACAACCAATCCCAACTCTGGAAACATCGCAATATACCGTGTATGAACCTGCAGCTGATGGTAACACCAACACTGGAGTTGTGGTCAAAAGTGACTTGAGCTTCTGAAAGCTCTCCTCGCACTCGTCTGACCATACAAATGAAGCACCTTTCTGAGTCAACTTGGTCAAGGGCGATGCGATGGATGAAAATCCCTAAACAAACCGGCGATAATAGCCTGCTAGCCCAAGAAAACTCCGGATCTCTGTGGCTGAGGACGGTCTAGATCAACTCTGCACTGCCTCTATCTTCCTTGGATCAACCTGAATACCCTCGCTGGACACTATGTGTCCCAAGAATGCCACAGAACTTAGCCAAAACTCACACTTGGAGAATTTAGCATAAAGTTTCTCCTCCCTCAATCTCTGCAACACTACACGCAAATGCCAGGCATGCTCCTCCTGGCTATGCGAGTATACCAGAATATCATCAATGAATACAATGACAAAAGAATCCAGATACGGCCGAAATACACTGTTCATTAGATGCATGAACGTTGCTGGGGCATTGGTCAGCCCAAAAGACATGACCAAAAACTCATAGTGGCCATATCTAGTTCTGAAGGCAGTCTTAGGAATATCTGAATCCCTGATCTTCAACTGGTGATAACCCGAACGAAGGTCGATCTTAGAAAACACCCTCGCTCCCTGAAGCTGATCAAATAAGTCATTAATGCGAGGCAAAGGATACTTGTTTTTCACTGTTACCTTGTTCAACTGCCTATAATCAATGCACATTCTCATTGTGCCATCTTTCTTTTTCACAAATAACACATGTGCACCCCACAAGGACACACTAGGCCGAATAAACCCCTTTTCTAGAAGTTCCTAAACCTGCTCTTTCAATTCTTTTAGCTCCGCTGGTGCCATGCGGTATGGCGGAATAGAAATGGGCTTAGTGCCCAGCACCAGGTCAATACCAAAATCAATATCCCGGTCCGGCGGCATGCCCGGCAGGTCTGCAGGAAATACATCAGGAAAGTCCCTCACAACTGGGACAGAATCAATATTGGAAGTCTCAGCTCCCACATCACGCACGAAGGCCAAATATGATAAACAGCGTTTCCCAACCATACATTGGGCTTTCAAGAAAGAAATTACTCTGCTAGGAACATAATCAGTCATACCACGCCACTCGATCCTCGGAACACCCAGAATAGCCAAAGTAACTGTCTTAGCATGACAGTCCAGAATAGCATGGCACGTAGATAGCCAGTCCATGCCCAGAATAATATCAAAATCTACCATTCTCAACAGCAATAGATCAACTCGGGTCTCCAGACCCCCAATAGTCACAATACACGACCGATACACATGATCCACAATAACAATATCGCCCACCGGGGTAGACACATGAACAGGTAAAGCAAGAGACTCCCGGGGCATACTCAAATGACGAGCAAAATATGAAGACACATAAGAATAGGTGGATCCGGGATCAAATAAGATAGAGGCATCTGTGTGGCAGACTGAGATAATACCTGTGATAACAGCATCTGACGCAAGAGCATCTGTCCTGTCTAGGATAGCATAAAACCGAGCCTGACCACTGCTCGATCAACCTCCCCCTATGGGGCGACCTCTAGCTTCCTGACCCTCACCCCTAGCTGACTGGGTGGGTGCTGAAGTAAATGGTGCAGAAGATGAGGACTGGCCCCTCTGCTGAGACTGACTGCCACGAAGCCGAGGACAATGCCTCTTCATGTGACCAAACTCTCCACACTCGTAACAACTACCCGACGCTGGATAAGGGAACTGATGGGAACCCCTCGCACCAAAGTGACTAGCTGATGCACTCGGCGCCGAAGAACCCTGGACTGAAGGAGCATGTGATGAACTCTGTGCTGGAAGGGCACCCAAAGAAGACTGACCCTGCTGAAATCCCTGATGACCACGGCCTGAAGATGCCCCTCGATACTCGGAACGAGCCGACTGATGAGGCCTATAAGAACGACCCCTGCTCTGCTAAAACTGGCTCCTAGACGGAGCATCAATAAAACTACCTGATCCACGAGGCCTCTTGGCCTCCCGCTCCTCTCTCTCCTAATGACGATCTGCCTCATATCTCGGGCAATATCGACTGCATCCTCAAAAGTATGGCTCAGAATCCTCTCTCTAGCCATCAGGATACGGATGGGATAAATGAGCCCATCCACGAACCTCCTAATCCTTTCTCGATCAGTCGGGACCATCCATGGAGCATAACGAGCTAACTCTGAAAACCTTACCTCGTACTGAGATACGGTCATATCTCCCTGACGAAGATACTCAAACTGCCTGCGCCGCTCCTTTCTCTGAGATCGCGGTACCCACTTCTCCAAAAAGAGAGTGGAGAACTCCTTCCATGACAAGGGCGCTGAACCTACCGGCCTACGCCGCTCATATGCCTCCCACCAAGTGAAGGCTGCACCTGAGAACTGAAAAGTAGTAAAGGATACACCGCTAGTCTCCAAGATCCCTGCTGTCCGCAGCATGCGTCTACACTTGTCAAGAAAACTTTGGGCATCCTCGCCCTGAGCACCACTAAAAGGAGGAGGTGCAAGTCTGCTGAATCTCTCAAAACGACGCTGCTCATCGTCTGGCATAGCTGGGACCACAATGTTCTGAACTGGTGCAACTGGCTGAGCTGGAACAGCTTCCGGTGTCTGCAATCCCTGCACAACCTGCTCAACTGTGCGATTAACATGAGTCTGGGTGCCTTCCCTGGCCTGTGAAGTAGCTGTGGCTATAGTGGCTGAGACCGCCTGAGCTAGGCCAGTGCAAACTGTCAAAATCTGAGCCAAGGTCTCCTGAAGACCCGGAATCACAATAGGCATAACTGGTTCCTGAACTGGTACAACTGCTGGAGCCTGATTTGGAACTGGGGCAGCTGGTGGATTAACAGGTGCTGCCCGCGCTACTCTACCTCTGCCACGCCCACGACCTCTGGTGGCATCAGTGGGTGGCACTGGTGGTCGTCCACCTCATCCAGTAGCACGAGTCCTCGCCATCTGCGATAGAATAGAATGATAGAAATTTTTAGTGTTCGGATCAACAAAGTTGCACGACAAGAATTTCAAGAATATGATGTTTTCCTAAAGGTTCTGCAGCCTCTCAAGGATAAATACAGATGTCTCCGTACCGATCCGTGAGACTCTACTAAACTGGCTCATGACTCGTGAGACCAAGTAACCTATTCCTTAATTACCCACTGTCACGACCCAAATCCCGGTCATGATGGCGCCCAACACACTACTAGGGTAGCCCGACTATTAGTCACACTTAACCCAATTTGTCAAAAATAGCGGATGGAAATATCAATTAATTCACGATCAAGTACTGAAGAGTTTAACAAAATACACGACATGATCTCACTAGGACCCGGTGTCACGAATATGAGCCTCTAGAATAAATAAAAATCACCCTAATACATAGTGTATCCAAAGTCTGATAATGCAGAAATAAAAAGGATAGGATAGGAGGGAAGAAATCAATGCTGCGAACGCTGTGCAGCTACCTTGATACTCCCGAAATGCTGGAATCCGTTGATCAACTGGATCTATTGTGCCTGAGACTGCCCTGGATCTGCACACAAGGTGCAGGGAGTAAAGTGAGTACTCCGACCCAGTGAGTAATAAAAGTAACTACAGTCCAAAGATAAGAAAATCCAGTAAATACACAAAGTAAGCTAAAATCCAAATATACAACAACATATGGAACTGAACAGCTAAACAACAGTATAAAGGCAAATACATGAATGCAATGCAATGCATATGACGGTGCATTCCAGTACCCACTGCGGCGTGCAGCCCGAGCCATCCATATTTATTTATCGTCGACGGCGCTCACTGGGGGGTGTGTACAGACTCCGGAGGGGCTCCTACAGCCCAAGCGCAATATCTTGGTGAGTCATTGTTACCTGACCGATCAACCATTATTACCTGACCAATTTATATCACACGGTGCCATTGTTACCACTGTTCCAAGTATATATTACAGTGTCATTGTTACCACTGTTTCAAGTCACTTTATAATCCGTCCAGAAAATAATATAGTAAGCCCCTTGGGCATTTACAAAGTAGAAGTTCCCAGCCCAAAATACATTTAAAATGTCATTTAAGTTTTCAACACTTAGAATTATGGCTGAGTTTGCAAGGCAGCATTTAAAACCTTGGACTGAAATTAAATGATATGCAAATCATGCTAAACAGTAATGTAAATCCTCGAAGGATTTTTTTCAAGTCGGCACAAGGCCCCAAACTTGGCATCAAGCCCAGTAATATCAATAAAGTGTGTGTATCAATCACCAGTATAGTATAAATATCACACGGGATGGACCAAGTCACAATCCCCAATAGTATCCGACCCCACACTCACCATGGAGTGCGTGTCACGCCTCAATATAGCGTTACGATGTGAAAGTCCGGGGTTTCAAACCCTCAGAATAGCATTTATATCTATTACTCACCTCTAACCGGTCGTAGACTAATTCGCAATGCCCTTTCCTCTTGAATCGACCTCTTCGCGCATCGAATCTAGTCAAAACCACAACGAATACATTACAATAGGCTAAGGGAATATAACCCAATCGAAAAGACTCGAAAAATGTCGAAAATTCCGAAATTAGCAAAACCCGAGCCCCGAGCCCCGGGCCCACGTCTCGAAATTCAGAAATTTTTACATCAATACGACCCTTATCTCGCCACGAGTCTATACATACCAAATTCACAAAAATTGGAGTTCATTTGACCCCTCAAATCACCATTTAATTCTCTTAAGTTTCAAGCCCTAAACTACCATTTTTGTCCATAATCTACTTGAGTTTTCAGCTCTAATCCATGTATTTAACTTGAAAATAAGTAGAAACAACTCACCTTTGATGCTTGATGAAATCCCCCTTGAAATTCTCTCCAAAATAATCCAAGCCAAATGAAAGAAATGAAAGAAATAAGCCAAATCCGTGTTTAAAAGAATCTGCCCGTGCTTCGTCGAGTTGTACCTTGCACTTGTGCTATACAAGTTGTACATCCTATTAAAAATTTTCCTTGTCGGACACCTTCTGTTTAAACACCCATAACGTCTTGTATAAGTATCCAAATGACAAACGGTTTGAAGATTTAGAAACTAGACTCGAAGATCTTTAATTTGATAGGTTGTACACCATATAACTCTTTATAAATCCCTAGATATGAGTTTCTAAATTAGGCTCCCCGAATCAGAAAATTCTGGAGAACGAGCTCCACCAGTCATATTCAATCGAACGTAACATTCTCTACAGATGTCCAAATTACGATTTCTTTAGCTTTCTGGAAACTAGACATAATCGGCTACAACTTTCATTTTTAAACCATCTTAAAAATCCTTGTAGATCAAAAGATATAGGCCTCTGAAGTACGCTCCACGATTGCAGTCCAAAGACCTTCTGCAGAAAATTGCAGCAGAATTTCTGCAGCTTTTTCTTTTCTTTTTGGTCCGAATTTCATTCCGTTAACCTTCCGAAATCCACCCGAGGCCCTCAGGACCTTAACCAATTATATCAACATGTCCCACAATATCATTCAAACTTGTCCCAACCTTCGAAACACCCAAAATAACATCAAAACATCAAATCATCATCGGATTCAAGTCTATGACTCTCACGAACTTCCAAATTCCATTTTTGATCAAAAACCCAACCAAACCACGTCCGAATGACCTCAAATTTTGCAGACAAGTCCAAAATGACATAACGAAGCTACAACAACTCTCGGAATTCTATTCCGACCCTCGGATCAAAATCTCACCTATCAACCGGAATTCGCCAAAATACTAACTTTGCCAATTCAAGCTTAATTCTACACCGGTCATCACAAAAATATTCCGGACACACTCCTAAGTTTCAAATCACCTAACGAAGCTATCCGAACCATAAAATTCGCATTTCGAGCTCTCTAACACATAAGTCAATATTCGGTTGACTTTTCCAACTTAAGCTTCCTTAAAAGAGACTAAGTGTCTCAAACCTTACCAAAATCATTCCGGAATGACTTCAAATTTTGTACACAAGTCACATTCGACATTACGGACTTGACCCAACTTTCGGATTCGCATTCCGACTCCGATATCAAAATTTCCCCTTCTGGTCGAATTTTTCTCAAAAACCTTCAAATTTCTATACTTAGCCAAATGACTTCAAAATGACCTCCGGACATCCGAATTCACTTCCGATCGCGCTAACAATCCTTAAATCATCCCCCGAAACTAACCGAATCATCGGAAATAAATTCTGAGACCTCTAACTCACAAGTCAACTTCCGGTTGACTTTTCCAAACTAATTCTTCATTAAAGAGACTATTTGTCCCAATTTCTACCAAACTCGATCCGAATTGACTCAAATTCACCAAGTACACATATTGAAGCATGAATAAACATATAACGGGGAATACGAGACGGAATTACAGGAGACGACGGGTCGGGTCGTCACAATATATTAAATAAAAACAGTAAGGAATGGTAGTAAAAAGCCCCTAAGGGTCCAAACAGTTGGCACGAGGCCCAAATATGACATTCAGCCCAAAGCACAATAGTATCAAATAGTTTTCAGTGAAATATGCGACTTAATAGTCGTACAGGACGGACCAAGTCACAATCCCCAACGGTGCACGCCCCCACGCTCGTCATCTAGCAGGTGCATCACCTCAAAGTACTGAAACGATGCGAAATCCAGGGTCTCACACCCTCGTGACAATATTTACAGTCATTACTTATCTCAAACCGGACCGACCTCTAACCCGCAATGCCTCTCGACTCGGCCTCCAAATTCTCCAAATCTAACCAAAATTAGTATCATATCATTAATACACGCTAAAGGAACA
Organism: Nicotiana tabacum; assembly: GCF_000715075.1. NCBI lineage: Eukaryota > Viridiplantae > Streptophyta > Magnoliopsida > Solanales > Solanaceae > Nicotiana > Nicotiana tabacum. Next base: position 110,361,140 of record NC_134101.1, read on the forward strand.
AGCCCAAGCAAAAATAATCAAATTAACTCAAAATCCCGAAATTGGCCAAACCCGACCTCCGGGCCCACATCTCGGAACAAGATAAAAATCACATCACTAGAATTCTTATCCTCCCACGAGTCTATACATACCTATAACATCAAAATCGGACCTCAAATGGACCCTCAAATCCCCACTCAAAGCTCTACAAAAACTCAATCCCTTACCTTCAATTTCACTCAAAATTCCCCACTAATTTCATGATTAAGTAATGGATAATTCATCGCAAACACCAAATACAAAGCCCAAGCAACTTACCTCACTGAAATCCTTCAATTCCTCCTTGAATTCCCGGCTTGGAGCTCCAAAATCGCACAAAAATGATGAAAAATGACTGAAAATCACGAAGTGAGGCTTTTATAGTTCCTGCCCAGGGATTCCACACCTGCGGTCCCATAAGCGCACCTGCGATTCCGCTTCTGCGGATTTCACTTAAGGCACCAACTTCCGCACCTGCGCTCCAGGACTCGCACCTGCGGGCTCGCAGGTACGGTTAATCCTTCCGCTCCTGTGACAATATCCACTTCTGCGGTTCCCCTCCGTGCCTTCGATCAATGTACCTGCGGTCCCCACTCCGCAGGTGCGGAAACAATAGAAGCAGCAAAATCTGCAACTCCAACTCAAATCTAAACCTTCCATCAACCACCCAAATCCATCTCGAGGCCCTCGGGGCCTCAACCAAACATGCCAACAAGTCACATATCACCATTCAAACTTGTTTCAACCCTCGGAACACTCAAAACAACATCAAAATATCAAATCACCCTCGAATTCAAGTCTAAGGATTCCAATACTTCCGAATTCCACAAACGATGTAAAGACCTATCAAACCTCATCCGAATGACCTAAAATTTTGCATACACATTACAAATGATACAATGGATCCACTCCAATTTTAAAAATTCCAATCCGACCCCGATATCAAGATTTTCATTGCCGACCGAAAAATGCCGAATTTCCAATTTCGCCAATTCAAGCCTAAATCTACCACGGATCTCCAAAATACATTCTGATCATGCTCCTAAATCCCAAATCACCTAACAAAGCTATCCGAATCATAAAAATCCAATTTCGAGATCATTTTCCCACAAGTCAATTTCTGGTTGACTTTACCAACTAAATAACCAACTTAAGAGTCTAAGTGTCTCATTCCACTCTAAGATCACTCCGAACACAATACAACCAATATGATATGATAAAATACAGCTGAACAACATACAAGGAAGCAGAAGTGGGGGAAACGGGGCGGTAACTCATGAAACGACCAGTCGGGTCGTTACAAGGAGTGAAGAAAAAGATTTTACTCAAGAAAGCTTATTATATCTGAACTTTGGAATCAACTCGAAAAACTACGATTATAAAAGAATATTCGTGCAAAGACAGATCCTACCTTTTGTGAGTATTTGATGAGAATTGAAAATGGACTAGAAAAAACAAATAGCCATGACAAAATTGAAATCCCTGATTGTTTGTTATCCCTTTCATTTCTGAAAATCAATCATTAGATCTCTTGTTCAGAGTTACTTATCCAGATCTACACACATGTTTTTCTAATGCATTTTCTATAACTTCGCGTGTAATTCTGACAACCAAAAATGACTTTATTGATAAAATAAATGATTTGCTTATAGCTTAATTTCCCGGTGATCCTAAAACATATGTTGTATTTGATGAGACTATTGAAGCAAATGATAAAAGTTAATATGAAGAATTTTTTTGCATACTTTACATCCTGCTGGTTTACCTCCCCATAAATTGGCCTTGAAAAAGAACTGTCATGTTATGTAGTTACAAAATTTAGATTTATGTGAATGTTTATGCAACGGTACACGACTTATATCTTGTGATCTTCGAAAACATATTATAGGTGCTAAAATTACCACCGAGGACTTTAAGGATATGCATGTATTTATTCCCAGAATACCACTATTATCATTAACAAATGAAAAATTGCTTATTCCTTTCAAAAGAACACAATTTCCTTTGAGATTATGTTTTGCTATGACAATAAATAAAGCTCAAGATCAACCGTTGAACTTCGTGGGAGTTTATTTACACGAACCTATTGTTTTACATGGTCAGCTCTATGTAGCACTATCAAGAGAAAAAACCTTCCAATTGTGTAAAACTATTAATTCGACCACCTACAACAGATAGCGATGATGATCATTCAACTTACAATATAGTGTATAATGAAATTATTCAAAAAGCTTTTGCATAAATAGTTCCATACGATGGCTCCAACTTCTGTTGTTGTAATGGGCTCACATAATTCATGGCAAGTTGGTTTAAGATTTGGCATAGTCCTAGGAATTACTCTGATGTTGCTGCAGAGGTAATTTTTATCATTACCTGTATGCTTATTATTCATTTAATAATTGTTGTTGAAACAAATTTTCTGCACTTTTACTATGCAATAACCAACGGTTAGCTTTTGTGCTTACAAATCCTTGCTAAACATTTATCGTTCTAAAAAAATGAAAAAGTTTTATGATGGGCAATATATAGATCAATGTTGTATCTATTTGATTAACTATTTCTGTGGTCTGTATTATGTGTTCCATCTCTGTCTCATTTTGCCCATCTATCGTGCTTTCTTTTTCTTACTTCAATATTATTTGATATTCCAGATGCATTTTCTTGCATTAATAGTATTACGTTCTTTCATGCCAATACATAGAACGTTATAAGTACTGCATGATGAAAAAAATAAAGCTCTCTAACAAAAAATAAAAAAACAGAGTTATAGCTCATGTATTCTCATCATTTTGATACTTGCTTGGTGATGTGTTTGAAAATTTTGGTGGTTGCTTTAAAATTTCCTTTTTCTATCATATTAATTCTCTCTTAACTATTGTAAAATACTTTGTATACTGATTTTTATATGAAAAATCAAAAAGAATTTGAGTTATACTGTAATACAACCAATTGCAAGCCCGGACAAAGGAGGTGGGTTTACTGTCCCTTAAAAGTAAGATCACAGTAGGATCACCAACTGTTTTGTGTTTACTTCATAATTCGATTCTACTTATCAGAAATTATTTTTCTCTGTTATGATAGACCTGCCTCACTCAGTCACCAGGTGATTTGTCTCCTTAAATAGTAGTCAGAATGCTATTAATGAAATCCTAAAAGTTAAGCTTTTATTGCTAACTATGTCACACACCAAGCAAATTTATATGGAGTTTTGATGATGAATGTAAATTGGGTGTTTGCTTTTGTGATAATCTTAGAATTTTCAAGCGTCAGAAGAGTAAAGTTCCTATTTTTTCTCACTATTTTTTATATTGTTTTTGTGTGCGTATGTTTGATTTTAATATGTGTGGACATTTGATGTAATGTATTTGGGTGTTTGATTTTGTAATAATCTTCGCATTTTCAAGCTTCACCAAAGTAAAGTTTCTATTTTTTTTATAACTATTTAGATTTTTGTGTGTGTATGTGTGTGTTGTTTTAATATGACTGAAGTTTCTTTGTAGTAATAAGTGATTTTGTATGTTTGAATTTGTGATAACCTTGGGATTCTCGGGCTTCAACAAAGTAAAGTTTCTATTTTGCTCACTCTATTTGATGTTTTTGTTGGTGTGGAAGTTTTCTGTGGTGAATGTGATTTGGGTGTTTGAATTTGTGATGGTGTTAGAATTTTCAGTCTTCAGCAAAGAAATTTAAGGAATCAGATACAAAGAAGATATTGAGGAGGAAAGTTGGGAAGCAATATTAGCTTAGGAAGAAGAATGCCAAGAGGAGAAATAGACTCTCGAAAATAGTTTGACCTCTCCGAGAACTCATAAATTCTATTGTGAATGCTCACTTGAACTAAGCGATTATCAAACATTGTATATTTTGGAAGAAGATTCCATATTTATATTGTATCGCTAAGATAACAAGAAGAGATGATTAAGCATGTGAAACAGTCCAGCGAAAAATCTCAAAAAGATTTGTGTGTAAATAATTGTTTTACGTTTCAAACGAGGAAAATTAAAGAACTTATTCATATAATTTTTGGTTAAGTGTTGCTTAATATTGTGTCAAGCAAATACTTATGCAAAACACGCTATAACAAATGTTGTTATTTTACAAACTTTTCCAATATAAAATGGACATTGTAGTGAAGAGAGAATATACTTCATTTATCTTCGTTGGCCAATTCTTGTACCTGGTTCATTCGGATAGAAGGAAATATGGTCAACAGCTATATCTCCATATTTTTATAGTACTCGATTCCTCTCCAACCTTCTATGTTCAATTTATGTGCATTTGTTGTATAATTGTAAGGTGAGATTTGATTTTCTAAATTTTCAGGATCACTGCAAGGTAGAAATTATTTAAATTGGATAAATTATTGTACACCCAGTTAACTTGCCTGACCAAAAACCATTTGAATATGATATTTCCAAAGTTGGGCTAGCCTTGAGTTTAACAGATACATAATTTAACTCTAATTTAACTCTAATTTAACTCGGCCTCTTCCTTTTTGGATTTGCCTCATGGGTCTTTTGTGTCGAAACAATTATTCTCTATGTAAAATTATATACAATTTGATCTTCATTGGCCTTGCTACGCAAATAATCTCTCTTAATTTTTTGCTGTAAAAATCTTATGGGTTATAGTTTACACCATATGTCAAATTAGCTATTCAAGATCATTATTTACCTTCTTCTTAATTGGAGAAAAAAATTAAAATCGCATGTCTTCATTCTTTGTAATTTGCTGTCAAATATGTAACCTGTATGTGTTATCATTTGTTTCCTTCTAAATATTTGCAGAAAATAATATATGGTAAGGATTGCACCTATTTAAATTTTGCCATGTATTCGGTGTTCCTGTGTGCTATCTTTTGTCTCTATTTCTGCCTAATGAAAAAGAATGATTATTGTATTGTAGGCTGAGAAGATGATTGGAGTTCTGACACTTTTAAAAATTAAATTTCTTAATCAACGACCCTCGCCAAAAAAAACATCCTGAAATAATGATAGAAGCTCATAGTAAGAATGTCAAACACGTGAAATGTATCACGATATGGCCATGGCTGAAAAGAATGCACTTTTGTTGCAATGCCGCCTAAAAAAAAGGAGGCAACCACTTGCAAGTACAAATTCTTTCAATATCGTTGAACTCAAGAAACAAAGTAAGAGATATGTTGTCACGGCTCGAAATCCATCCTAAGAAGTTGTGATGGCAGCTAGTTTCTAAGATTAGGTAAGCCTATCACATATTGAGTTAACAACAAATTTAAACCAATTAACTATTAAATATGAACCAGTACCTTCTATGTATAGCCAATAACCATCTACAGATGTACAATATCCCAAAATCGGTAGTACAAGTCATAAGCCTTTCTTGAGTAACAAAGATTATCAAATACATCACTGTTTGGTATAAAAATAAACAATACAAAGTAAAACTTCAAAAGGTGACTCTGAGGCCTATGAACGTAATGACAGATATACCTTAAAGTGTCCACTGCAATACTTGATCAGTGACCTAATGACTAGCATGCTCCGATATACCTGGATCTACACAAAAATGTGCAGCAAATGTGGTATGAGTACACCATAGTGGTACCCAGTAAGTATAAAAACTAACATAGGTGGAGTAGTGACGAGGAACAATCAAGACACCTACTAGACATAATAACATGTACAAGTATGAATATAAAACTAACAGCGAACAATATCAATAAAAAGCTAAACACGGTAAGAATAATAATACAATATTTGCAAATGCAAACTAGAAGCAACAATTAGCAACAAGGAGCAAACAGGTATTATCGTCGTAAAGTAAGCAGAATATAGTTAAAATCCAGTGAAAATAAGTAACAATCCAATAATCAATCGTTCTCACACAAGATTTATACAAGAATTACCCAGAGGTACCCACCTTATAATCATAAATCACAGGTCCCAGTTCACGAACCCTAATCACTTGGCATCTTGTGCCCATGTTACCAATCATAACCGCACAGACATCTCACATACTGCACTGACAACTTATGCGCTAGTACCATTAATACTTCATACCTGCACGTACAACTCACGTGCTTATAGTACAATATCTCATATTGCACAGACAACTCATGTTCCATTAGTGCAACTCACACACAACAGGCGGGTATACAAGAATACATGTAAATGATCAACAAACATCAACGTTCATATTCTTGGACTGATATAAGTGACATATTGTTACACCCCACAATATTATGATGATGTTACGTCCTGCAGTATTACATTACGGTGATGTTATGCTTCGCAGTATTAAGTTATGATGATGTTGCACCCGGTAGTATTGTACGTTGAATTTGTCATAAGGTAATTGATATCAGTCCAAGTAAAAGATTATTTGGAGATTATAAGGAATATGCTATTTCACAGGTGATGAGTAAATTCGTGAAGGTGAAAGGGGAAGCAAGTCAAAGAAAATGAATTTTCGTCAAAGTTTGGCATTTTGGGGTAAAATACGACTCGAGCCAAAATACCCGGTATTTATGGACTAACGCCATATAAGGTACTACATGACCATAAGGTGTACAATGTATGTTAAAAAGAAAGTAGTATTTTAAGTAATTTGAGATAATTCTTGATTAAGTGGATAAGAATAATTTTTGGGTTGCCACATGGCATTAAGCCAAGCCAAGTGGTATAAATATGAGTGATGAGTCAAAATGCTTAAGTTGGGGAATGTGAATTAAAGAGGAGGATCAGCCATGTTACCAAATACATGTCCCTAGTAATATCTTTACAAATGAAAGAAGTAGTGATAACCTAGTGCTACTTCATTTGTGAAGCAAACTAACAGACATAGCCTTATTTACCATCTCACATTCGGTCATTATTTCATATTGCTTTAGTTTGTTTCACCAATCTATGCTTTAGCTTTAAAGCTAAACATTTCAATTCTAATCGAGGAATTCTCAACAAATGAATTCGTTTGAATTTCACAACGCTACATCAGTGTGAGACGCAATTCGGAGGGAGCATGATACAATCTTTCTCAGGAATATTATACGGATTTTTTCCTACTTCGATCCGCCATTATGTGTTCTTCGCAAAAGACGTATGTTAGAGAAATTGTCAAGAGAATCGGTCCAGGTATGTTAAGGCTATCCCTTCTTTCTTTTGGCATGATCCATACGATACGAACGAAACGTGCAAATGCACAAATTCCATGAATGACTCTATTCATAGAAGTATTAAAGATATCTATATTCTTGAATTTCTGCGTGTCATAATATTTATCATATGTTCATGGGTCTCAGAAAAATACGAAAGTTGAAAAGAGTTTACTTTATGATATTGCTTAAAGGCAAAATGGTCTTATGAAGCTTCGAAAGATTTTATTAACGTACTTTTCATGCATTGCATTCATGTGCATTGACCCATGACCAGATGGCGTTATATACGCGTATATATGTAAATATATGTATATGAAATATGGGAAAAGGTTATGGTGTTATATACGCACCACCACCTGATCAACTGGTATATGATGATGATATTGCCCACAATGGCTGAAATATTGATTCAAACGACGTTATATACGCGTATATATGTATGTATATGTATATGGGATATGGGAAGAGGTTATGACGTTATATACGCACCACCACCTGATCAGCTGGTATATGTTGATGATTTTACTCACAGTGGCCGATATGATATGATGGGATGCCCTCAGAAGAGGCTGATGATGTTATGAGACATGTACCTATGCACGACATGACATTCATACGCATATGCATGACGCTAAAAGTATTTCATGATTTACAGAGCTATTCAAACTTACAGGTTGAGTCAAGTCCTCTATATTTCTTCCATGTCTGTTATGTACTTATTTATGTGCCTTACATACTCGGTACATTTTTCGTACTGACGTCCCTTTTGCCTGGAGACGCTGCGTTTCATGTTCACAGGTCCCGATAGACAGGTCGAGATCCCTCCAAGTAGGCTATCAACTCAGCGAAAGATATTGGTGCGCTCCATTTGCTTCGGAGTTGCTTGTTTGGCTGGTATGATTTAGACGTGTATTGTTTGGTATGGCAAGACTCTGTCCCGACCTTTATGACATTTATGTACTCTTAAAGGCTTGTAGACATATGTCGTGTACGTGAAAGATTGTACGGCCTTGTCGGCCTATGTCTTAAGTTATAAATAATTATGTTGGCCTATAAGGCCCGTATGTCACGTGTATATGATAATGTAATAAGAAAGATACGTTATGTTGGTACTCGGTTGAGTAAGGTACCGGGTGCCCATCGCGGCCCATCGGTTTGGGTCGTGACACTATTATTGCCAATGCTTGTGCAAGTGTACTAACATAGCTCGAGTCAACAAGTAAGATCAGAGACGCCGAATGGCACATTGGAAACAACACAACAAAACCCGTAATTTGTATGACTCACACAAGATAGTCACCACCACACAAATATCATCAATGACAATTCCCCCAGGCTATCACAAATCATTCTCGACATAGTCCCCCTTGTTTCGCTATGTGTGCGACAATAAAAAAAAATATCGGCCTTGTCTCGCAACACGCGTATAACAATTATGTCACCTTGTCTTGCCACATGCATAAACCCAATATATATAGTCCGCCTTGTCACGCTGCTTATGCAAATATTAATAGTAACAATAACATGGACAAATCATATGCAAATCTACACCCTGACAATTCTCTCAACAATCCCACATATGCAAAAACCTAACAACATGATATAACAATCTACACCACATGTGCCCATATACCCCCAATGTTTCTAAAACAACATTTCCAATACTACAACCATACATAGTCCACGGCTCAACAATACCAAGTGCAACAAGAACAACAATAACATGAGCTACGACAAGTAAATCAATACAAGAATGACAACAATATAATGAAACGGAAGAATAAGCTCTACAATGAAGAAGACAACAAGTAATAATGCCTTCAAGTAAGAGTAGTTCGACAATAAGAGAGATAACATGTAACATCGACTTCAATTAAGAATAATTCAACTTTGAAAGAGGTAACACGACAACAAATTAGCGACAATTACAATTAAAGCATGTATGAGTATATTTGCAATAAAAAATAGAACACGAACCAACAACTTCAAATAAGACATAAGAGTGAATTTAACAATGGACAACATAACATGATAGAGCAACTTCAATTTAGTGTTCATAAGAACCCTAAGAGTATAAACCGGTCAAATTACCATATATAAAGCCGTGTACACACTCGTCACCTCGAGTACACATCTTTCACGTAGTTCAAATAGTGCAAACAATCCAATCCCTATGGGGTAGTTCCTCCACACAAAGTAGGCATGATACTTACCTCAAAAACCCCCATCAATACTCAAACTAGCTTTATCTTTACAGTTCACCTCCGCTCAGCTCAAATCAAACCAAAATGGACTTAATAACACCAAATAATGCAAGAGAAATCAATTCCAATAAATAAATATATGATCTTTGCACAATTCCTCAAAAGTCAACCCATGCCTGCCCGGTCGAAATCCGGGTACAAGGGTAGATTCCGACTACCCATAACCCCATGAGTATATATATGTGTTTTATTTTAAAATCCAAGTCCAAATCGACTCTCAAAACTCAAATTCTCATTTTTCAAAACTTAGCCAAAATTTCTCAAAATTCCACTTTGATTCTCACAAATTTGATGTTAATTCTCATATATAATTATGTAAAATAGTTGAAACTTGATCAAAAATACTTACCCAATAATTGTAGATGAAAATCCCTCTTCAAAATTGCCTCCAAGGTTCAAAGATATGAAAATGAGACTAAAATCTCATCCCTCGGCTTTTATGTCCAGTCGCAGGTGTCACAAATACGTCATGGGTTTACAAATGTGAACCCCACAAATGCGAATAATGACTTGCAAAAGAAAAACCCTCACAGTCTTGTTGATGTCGCAAATGTGACTATAAGGCCCCGAAAATTTCGCCAAGTAATTTAGGATTTCGTGGTGCCAAGTAGGCTAATTATAATATTTTATGTGCTATTAACATGATGGGCATTAATTGGATTTGGTAAATAAGTGTATAAGTCTTATAATGTGTAATGTGGGGTCTAATGGGAAGCCTAAGTCTAAGTCAAATTGGAAAATTTCATACTAGGCTAAAATCCAAATGAGTTCGCACAAGTCCACACTTTGGACGAGCATATCTAAATATATATATATATAAGGTTTTATGTGGGGAAAAACCTATCAAATGAAAGGTCTTCGAGTCTAGTTTCTAACTCTTTAAACCGTTCGTCATTTGGACATTCCTACACAAAGTTATGATCAAATTACCAAAGGATGGATTTGCGGCCAATTTTGCGATCGCAAAACGACTATGCGGACCGCATGTGCGTCGCATAATGAAGCAGTGTCGCGCAAAAAGTTATGCTGTCGCATGTTGATTATGTTGTAGCATAATTGATTATGCTATCGCATAATGATTATGCTGCAAGAATGCTGCCCACATTTTGATTATGCTATAGCATAATTACACCACATATTTGACTTCGGGGGTCATTTTTGGAAATTTTCATATCCGAATCCACTTTGATAAATAAGCTTTGGGGCTTCATTTGGGACCATTTTACACTAAATCTAGAGATAGGTGAGAGCATTTTAGAGAGAGAAAGAGGGAACCTAGCCTCCTAATCATCAATCTTGCACAAACCCTCAAGAATCAAGCATGCTAATCGCTAGCTCACTATCTTCCGGGTAAGTCCTACTTCTAATATTTCATATATAAGATTATGAGTTCAAAAATATATTGTGGGGTTAAAAATAGGCCATGCATGTGACACTAAGCTATAGTATGTGGGATTAATGAACTATTTTGGGTAGTTCTTGATAAAATTGGATGAGGGAAGAAAGAATTTCCATTGTAGAACCTTGTAGTCTATTTCACATGATTGGGTGTTTGATGAAATTCCTAAGAGAGTTATACCATGGGAAATCCTTCCAAATTATTAATTGATTTTGTTTTCTCCTTATAAATTGTTATTGCTAGAGGTGTTGGTAGATTGTAGAAACTTAAGAAAAGCTTAAACAAGGTATGTATGGTTAAAACCCCCTCTTCTTAGAAATTGAGCTCCTATGGTGTCCCCGCATATATTGTAAGTCCGAAATTTAATTTATGTAGTATTTGTTATAGCAAAGGATTTTGGTGTTGTAAGAATATATGTGAAAGGTGTGTCTCAATGTGTTCAATGTGCTATTCTTGGTAAATTGGGGATATGTGAAGAATGTGAACTGTATGCTAAATTGCCTAGATTTTAAGTCAAGTTTAAATTGTGATTATTATGCCGAATCATGAGAATTCCTCTCTATGCTTACAACTTGAATTGCTCTTGTATGTGCCCATTATCTTAAATTGCAAGCTTGATGTTTAAAGTGAAAGTGATGTGGAATGTGAGTGATGAAATGTGGCCCAATGTCAAGTATGATGTGATAATTGTGGCACTAAGTGCCTATGAATTGATATATGTGAAATAAAGATTGAAATGAGATGATTAATGAGAAAGTAACAATGCCTTGGTAAGGCGTCCTAGCCGATCGGGCCGTGATCGGACATCATGCCACACACATGGTGGTATTGTGCTTATATTGAATTCCGGAAAGTGAGAATGAGATTGTGATTGAGGTACATGTCTCAAATAAGGCAACCTAGCCGATCGGGTCGTGATCGAACTCCGCTCAAAAAAGCGGTGGTATTGTGAATGATGATGAACAGTATTAAATTCCCCAAACTAAAGCTATGGAAATTATGTGAAAGCTATGTGATTCCTTTTATTTGATGATGTGGTGATTGTTTAAAGCTTTTGTTGAATCCTTATGATTTCTTTGTTCTTGTATGGTTGTTCTTTCTAATGAAATGGTGTTTAGTTATACATTCTAGTGCTATTCGATGGCACTAACGTCCCTTTTACCGGGGGCGCTAAGTCTTTAAATGGATGTAAGTGGTTCCATAGCAGGCAGTGGTGGTCGCAGCTAGTGATGCATCTTCCTTTCAGCTGACATGGTAAGCCCCACTTCATTTCGGGGTCCTGTATCAATTGTTTATCATGTACTTTGTATTTTGAGGTATAGCTGGAGCCTTGTTGTTGGCATTTCCATATTACTCTTCAGTTGTATTTAGAGGCTCTGTAGACAGGTTGTGGGTGGTGTTTGATAATGGGGAATTGAGTTAGAAATCTTGATATTTGGCAAAGATTTATAAAACTTGTAATATTTTGATAATTATGAATTAAGCTGCTAACGGAAATAAAATGAAAGTTGTTAATGAAATACTTACAAAGTATGATTAATGGAGTTCATCTCATACTTAATCATGAATTAGTTTGGATAGAATGAAACCTAACAGGCTTGCTCAGTCGGGTTTACTCGGTTGAGCGCTGGTCACGCTCCTCGGTTTTTGGGATGTGACAGCGACGATTTGATTGAAAATGTGAACAATGGACATATCGCAAATGCGGCTCAGTCTAGCCTAATCCCCCATCGCAAAAGCGAACTTTTTGTTCGCAAATACGAACCAAACAGAGTCTGGCCTTTATCGCAAATGCGATCTGTTTGATCTAGAAAAGAGTACATGTAATGGTCAATAACGTCAGGATCCATCTTCTTAAATCGATATGGGTGATTCATCTACGTGTATGCTTGTGCAAGAGTCCTACCATAATTCAAGACAACAATAAGAGTAGAGACAAAGAATGACACATAAGAAACAATCACCATGAAATGTACATTGTAAATAAGTGTGATGATCTTAGGTCATCACTTGATTTGCGAATAAATTCTATGTTCTGAGGCCTTAGAAGCCTCCTTTTTCCTTACCTTGATTTGCGTGTGCGGTCCGGGCGTATATCCGGAATGCTTTTATGTGGAAATGTGATGAAAATATTAATTTGGCCTTTAAAATTGAATTTAAGTTGACTTCGGTCAATATTTTGGGTAAACCGACCCAAACCTGTGATTTGATGGTCTCGGAGGGTCCGTAGGAAAATATGGGACTTGGGCGTATGCCCGAAATCGAATTCCAAGGTCCTAAGCTCGAGAAATGAATTTTTGAAAGAAATTGTTTTGCTAAAAATATAAGAATTTTTGAAAATTTGATTATATTTGAAATTTATGGTATCGGGCCCGTATTTTGGTTCCGGAGCCTGGTACAAGTTCAATATGACATTTAAGATGTGTCTGTGAAATTTGGTAGGAAACAGAAGTCGTTTGATGTGATTTGGACTCGTAGTTGTGAAATTTGATACTTTGAAAGTTTTGAGATTCTTCTTAGATTTCTTTGCTAAATTCGTTGTTTAAGATGTTATTTTGGCGATTTGATTCCACGAATAAGTTCATATGATGTTTTTGAGTTAGTATCATGTTTAGTTTGGAGCCCCGAGGGTTCGGGTGAGTTTCGGAAGGTTTTTAAACTTAGAAAAGTTGCAGGTTTTCAGTTTTTGGTGTTCTGGAGTTTTGTTCTTCACGTTCGCGGAAGGACTCTCGCGAACGTGAAGGGTAAGTTAGGCTGAAGGAATTTTCCTTCTATGCGAATGCGAGAAATAGGTCACGAACGCGAAGCTTTGGGGGTGCTTCCCTTCGCGAACGCGGACCTGCTATCGCGAACGCGAAGGCCTTTGGGCCTGGGCAGGGGGAGAGGGATTTTACTCTGCACGAACGCGGCCACCTGACCGCAAACGCGAAGGCTCGAGGAGCTGAAACTCTACGAACGGGAACCCTTGAACGCAAACGTGATGGCCATCTGGGCCTGACCCATCGCGAACGCGATGAAGGCCTACCCAGTTATTTTAAAACAGAACCAGAACCGGGCAGAACCTATTTTACTCCATATTTTCGAACTCCCAAGGCCTAGAGGCGATTTTCTTCCCACAAATTCATCCCCAAAGTGTTGGTAATCAATTCTAAACTTTACTCTTTCAATTACCCATGTTTTTCATCACTTTCTAATCAAAAATCAAGAGTTTTCATGGTAGAATTTAGGAATTTGGGTAGAGTTAGGGCTTTTTGAATGTGACGACCCGGCCAGTCGTCTCATGAGTTACCGCTCTGTTTCCCCCATTTCTGCTTTATTATGCTTCGATATTCGTGTTTTATATGATCGAGTTGAGTAGGTTGCGTTCGGAGTGGATTTGGTAAGAAATGAGACACTTAGTCTCTTTTGAGAAGGTTTAAGTTGGAAAAGTCAACCGGATGTTGACTTGTGTGTTAGAGAGCTTAGATGTGAGTTCTGATGGTTCGGTTAGCTTCGCGAGGTGATTTATGACTTAGGAGTGTGATCGGAATTGGTTTTGGAGGTCCGATGTAGAATTAGGCTTGAATTGGCGAAGTTAGTATTTTGGGGATTTTCGGTTGGTAGGTGAGATTTTGATCCGAGGGTCGGAATGAAATTCCGAGAGTAGTTGTAGCTTCGATACGCCATTTGTGATGTGTGTGCAAAATTTTAGGTCATTCAGACGTGGTTTGGTTGTGTTTTTTATCGAAAGCGTATTTCGGATGTTTTTAGAAAACTTAGTCTTGAATTCAATGTGAATTGATGGATTTGGCGTTGTTTGAGGTGTTTTGATGATTGGAGCAAGTTTGAATGAGGTTTTAGGATGTGTTGGTGCTTTTGGTTGAGGTCCCTGGGTCCTCGGGTGGTCAATCGGACCACTTTTGAGTTTCAAAAGTTGCAGAAAAATTGATCGCAGTAGTTGCAGCAATTTATCTCTTCGCGTTCGCATAAGAGTCCTCGCGTTCATGAAGAGTAAGCGGAGGAAGGAGTGAAATTGACCTTCGCGTTCGCGAGGCAGGCCACGCATTCGCGAAGGGGAGTGAGCTTGGTGCATCGCGTTCGCGAGGGGTACTGTCGCGTTCGCATAGAAGGATTCGAGTCAGGGGATTAGAAGTGAAATTGTGCTTCGTGTCCGCAGGTGTGATGTCGCGTTCGCGAAGGGTCGCCTAGGCAAAGCATCGCGTTCGCGAGTCCTATGTCGCGATCGTGTAGAAGGAAAACCTGGTCAAGATAAGTTGTGCATCGCGAACGCGAGAGTTTGACCACGTTCGCGAAGAAGGAAAGTTTATTTCATCCGTGATTTTGAGTCATTTTTCCACCATAGTTGATCATTTTGAGAGCTCTTTGAGGGAGATTGAATAGGGATTCAAGGAGAAGTGATTGGAGGTAAGATTTATGAACCTAAAACGTGATTTTACTATGAAATTAACCTAGAAATTCATGGAACTTAAGCTAAAAATGGAAGAACTAGGGCTTGGGATTTTGAACTTTTGAATTGGGATTTGAAGGACCATTTGAGGTCGGATTTGAGAACTTTTGATATGTATAAACTCGTGGAAGGATAAGGAACCCGTTGATGTAAAAATTTCTAAGTTTCGAGAAGTGGGCCCGGGGCTCGGCTTTTGCTAATTTCAGGATTTTTGATATTTTTCGATTGTTTTCGCTTGGGCTTTGTTCCCTTAGCATATTGTGACGTATTCGTTCTGCTTTTGGATAGATTCGACGCACGTGGAGGCCGATTCGAGGGGCAAAGGCGTCGCGAGCTAGAGTTATAGCCAGTTCGAGGTGAGTAATGATTGTAAATAATGTCCTGAGGGTTTGAAACCCCGGATTGCACATCGTAGTGCTATATTGAGGTGAGACACGCGCTGGATGATGAGCGTGGGGTCTTTTACTACTGGGGATTGAGACTGGGTCCGTCCCGACTGATGATTTTATCGCGTATTTGACTGAAACTTATTTGTTATCATCATGATTTGGGCTAATTACCATATTTGGGCTTTATGCCAACTATTTGAACTCTTTGGGGATTTTGACTGATTTTCCTCACTATACTTGTTAAAAATCATATCCTCGGTCATGTTTCTATCGGTTTTAAACGATTCGAGCCAGTTTTTATCATACTATTCCTAAATGAGAGGAATTTGTGGGTTGAGATCCCTATCTTTTATTATTGTGCCCGAGAGGCTGTGAGGTAAATGACTGAGAGAGGTTGAGAACCCAATGGTGAGGATATTATATATGTTATGGATCGGGATGCACGCTGCAGCAATACTTATATGGATCGGGTTGCACGCCGCAACAATATAGCGTTTGGGTTGTAGGAGCCCCTCCAAAGTCTGCACACCCCCAGTGAGCACAGTCGACTATAATATGGATCGGGTTGCACGCTGCAGCGATGTACGGATCGGGTTGCATGCTGCAACGGTTATTCTGATTTATGTTATTATGAGAGATATATGGGTCGAGAGCTGAGAATGAGCACTAAGTGATGAGAATGAGCCCGAGGAGCTGATATTGTTCTGAGTGATTGACACTGTGCCCGAGGGGTGGATTTCTACTTGTTATTTACCTGCTAAATTACCCGTTTTACCTGATTTAAAGAGATTTCACTTGGCTTCTTCACTGATTTACCGCTTTAAGTGATTTTTACTGCTTGATGTAGAATTGTTTTGTGCCTTTACGTGTTTTCTTGATTTCAGCCATTATTTATGATTATTACTCACTGAGTTGAAGTACTCACATTACTCCCTGCACCATGTGTGCAGATCAGGCATCGCAGAGTCCGCTCCTGAGTGCTGATCCTCCCAGTCCAGGCAGTGTTTTCGGAGACTACGAGGTAGCTATTGGCGTCTGCAGCCCCCGTGCCTCCCTTATCTTACTATTTTCATGTCCTTGAACTTTTATATCGGATTTCGTATCTAGTAGACTAGTATCCGAATTTATTAGTTGCTCATGACTTGTGACACCCCGGTTTGGGCTATGTCGGGATGGTTTCTACTGTTGCTATCGTTATTTCCGCAAATTATGGTTATTATATCATGTTTTAGAACTATTTATGGTATTTAACTGTTTAAATGAGGTGTTCTGTTTTGGTCTGGCTAGCCTTGTCTTCACGAGAGGCGCCATCACGACCGGGTTCGGGGTTAGGGTCGTGACAAGTTGGTATCAGAGCCTAGGTTACATAGGTCTCACGAGTCATGAGTGGGTTTAGTAGAGTCTGGCGGATCGGTACGGAGACGTCTGTATTTATCCTCGAGAGTTTGCAGACCTTTTTAGGAAAAACTTCATATTATTGAAATTCTTGTCGTGCGACCTTGTTGATCCGAGAACTAAACTTCTGTTATTCTATTCTCACAGATGGTGAGGACGCGAGCTACTGGACGAGGTAGATGACCACCAGTGCCACCCACTGAGGCCACCAGAGGTCGTGGACGCGGTCGTGGTCGTGGTAGAGGCAGAGCAGCAAGGGCAGCAACTGTTGATCCACCAGTTGCCCCAGCTCCGGATTAGGCTCCAGCAGCACCAGTTCAGGCACCAGCTGTGCCCATCGTGATCTCGGGTCTACATGAGGCCTTGTCACAGATCTTGATAGTTTGCACTGGCTTGGCTCTGGCAGTTTCAGCCACCACAGCAGCAGCAGCTACTTCACATGACGGGAGAGGCAATCAGACCCCCGCTGCTCGCACACCTGAGCAGGTAGTGCAGGAACTACAGACACCGGGGGAACCTCCAGCCCAGTCGGTTGCACCAGCTCAGGAGTTTGTTGTGCTGGTTGTTGACGCCCCCTTTTTCTCTAACCGTAGGTGGGGTCAGAAATCGGGTATACGACATTGGGAGGACAACTCTATTCCCTTTCGAGAATTGGGTTTAGAAGTTGAAGAGTCACCACCTAATGATTATAGTGCATTAGGACACTTTTTAGAAGAGTTTGAGATGAAGAGACCAGAGATTAGGGTAAGGGATAGAAATTATCCCGAGGGGAAGGTGTTAGGCACCCCTCAGGATCCACAAGTGTGGTTCCCGGCCATGCTACAATTGTGACTTTACAAGTAAACAATCAAGGCTCAAATAAGGACTTGCATACAACATTTCAATTAGGTTGAAACTTATGAAAGTAAGTAGAAAGAGAGAAAGGATTTGAAAAGTTTAAACAACTCTAAAGGAAGCGAATAAAGAAAAGGGGGTCCTAGGTTTGTGATTAATATGGATCATTTCAATGCAATATCCAGCAATCACTCCTCAGAAGAGGGGTCGCACGTGATATTAGCGCACCGGTCATCATATCCATATTCTACCCTTCCCACCCCGTTAAGGTATTAAAACGCGGAATGGTATCGTTACTTATTGCATGCTATTACCTGTCTCAATCCTATCAATCTTGGAGGCATTGAGACCACTAATCCGGAAGGGGAGGGAGTTGGGCTTTTATGGTTTTAAAAGGATAAAATTCTAGGGCGACAAACAAAACACATAAAGCAGATATGGGAAAATACATAACAGTTGAAAGGCTCAAATAAACCTCCTCAAGTCAGAAAAGCATAGAGTTTAACATGTCTTACATGTAATGATTAGGTCTGAATTAAACTTAAAAAAATGTGTGAGGCAGACTGATTTATTACATACTTCAGATAAGAAATCCGAATCAGACCTGCCTGCTGGTTGGAATTGTCAAAGACTGATGCACTTATGGCTTTTACCCTAAAGCTTGCCTAGGTGAAACCTATAGGCGTGATATCTAATAATGCAAAGTATACAGATTTTAAGGAAATGCTTTGCTGATTTTAGAAAAAGGGATCTGCAGATTTTAAGATGGGTTTTAGATTCGAAACGAGGCTGATTCAATTAACTGATCCTAAAGGCTTGGTTTCTAAGTGTCATTGATCTTAAACAGTTGCAAGAATCCTATAGACATGATATCTAGGCGTTACTGATTTTAAACGTTTATAGAAGTGCAGAAGTCCTATAGGCCTGGTGTCTAAAATACTGATTGTTATTTAAACCTATATACATGTTTGCCTAATGATAGATGCATATGCAGAATACAGAAAGTCTTATAGGCATGATGTCTATATGAGAATGCAGAAAATCTTATGGACATGGTATCTATGTGAGAATGCAGAGTTTCAATGATTTATAAAATGTAGAACTTTAAAACATAGTAATTCCTATAGGCATGATCTCTAGATGAGATGCAGAATTTTATAAATGATAACCCCTATAGGCATGATATCTACCCCTTGCATACATAATTCCCCACCCTTTTCCACTAGCCGACAACAAATGTTTATTACAAGATTATTACAAACCAGAATTGATACCAGTAAAAGAGCAAGAGCAGGATGCAAAGACAAAGTAGTAGTAGTATATTAGCCTTGACTTTCACCCAACTAATAATAAGCAGGAGCAGAGAACAACAATAGAGAAGAGAGCAAAAGGGAATGCAGGTTTTGAAAGTAGTAGTAGTGTGTAAGAGTATGCAATTCGAAGTGTGTTGTAAAAAGTATTGAATTATCCCTTTTATAGTGCAGAGAAGCAAGTAAGAAAGGTAAGAAAATAGTTTACAATCAATCACATAGAATTTCCCTTCAGCTAAGGGATTTGATTTCAAACAGGTAGAAGGTAATTAAGGAAAGAATTTGATCATAATCTTTTCCAAAGTAGTAAAAGAAGGGAAAATACATAGGAACTATTTAAGGAAAGAGTTTGATAGCAACACGGTTTGTGCAAATAAGGAAAGGAAATCAATCAACAGTCAGTAGAATCAGAATTTGAGTTTTGGTATGAATGAACCCAACAAGAAAAGGTGAAGAAAGGTTTAATCAAAGAAAATCAGTAACAATCATTCAAACCCCATTAGAGGATTTCAGAATCAATCAATTAGTAGTTGGCAAAACCCCTTTTGAAGAAAGAATTCCTCATATATAAAGCACACAAACATGTCAAACAAGAAAGAACTGACATGCTAATTAGAAAGAATCTAGTATAGAAAAGTTCAGAGTTATAAACAAAGAGGCTCAAATTCAGTACATAGACTCAAACTTAGTTTGAAAGAATCCAGGGTTCCATAATAGAACCCTAGTCCGAGCACGAGATTAAATTCGCAAAAAAAACCCTAAATCCTAGGGTTTTCGACTCGAATCAGATGTAGAGACGAGAAGACAAATAACTGAAACAGGCTTAGAGGTCTTTTTCGGAGTCTCATGAGAAAACAAACAGGTAAAATAGCAGGTTCAAAACAAACATAGTGAAAAAGATGATTTGAAGCATAAAGAACATATTTTAAGAAAAGCTTGGAACTTAAACAAGTTCAGAAGACAAAGAGGTAGTGTAAACTTAAGGAAACAGTAGATGAAACATGTTTAGAAAGAACAAAGTCCAGAAGAAGGAAAATAAGAACTAAGAGCTTAGTAGAAAATACAGTAAAGGAACACAAGGGTAAATGAACACATAAAATAAACGTGTGAAAGCATGATATAGAAACCAGTAGAAGAAAGAACGGAGCACAATAGAAGAACATGCAAAGTAAGGCAAACATAAAGATACGGGAGAAGAACATGCTAGGTAGAAAAGAGAACATACAAACATACCATAGATAGATTCACACCAAAAAAAGAGTCAGAAAACATTTTAAGATTTTTTCAGAAACCCTAAATCGAAGAGAAACAAATTTTGAAAGAAAAGATTGGGGAAAATGTTTCAAAACTCCAGTAGAACATAGATGTAGCATAGATATAAGAAAACAAACAGGGAAAGAACCTCGAATAGCTTAGGGTTTCGGAGAAACCCTATAAATGAGAAAGGCTTGGAAGAAAGTTCGATCTAAGTCGGATGAGGTCAGAAACAGGCTCAGAAGAACAAGAGCCACCGGAGCAAGGTCGGAGATGGCCAAAATCTTTGAATCGGTGAAGGTCTGAGTGAAGACCTTCGAGGTCTGGCCTCGATCCTTCAAGCATCAGGCATGCAAGCACCGGAGGAGGTGAGTATAGGTCGTCCATGGCCTGAGAGGCCATGGATTCCGGTGAGTCGGAGGTTGAAGATGGGATGAGAGAGGCTAGAGTTTCAGAAACCTTCGAGAGAGTTTGAGAGATAGAGATATGAGGAGTCTCTAAAGAATGAGATGGGGGGAAGGGGGTAGGTGAGGGTTTAATTATGGAAAGGGGGATCTGGGCCGTTGATTTTATTTGATCAATGGCTCAGATTAATTCAGAATTGGGCCGGGTTAATTTAAGGATTGGGCTGGGGCGAATTTGGTTGGGTCTTGGGTTAATTGGGTTGGGGTTAAATTGAGGCTAAAATTGAAATCCGAATGGGCTATAATTGCAATGAAATGAGGCTAAATGTTAAATAGCCAGTTTTCCCTTTTTATTTTATATAAAATAGTTAAAACAATTTTAAAAGCAAATTAAAAGTATTGACCCAATTAATAATATACAAATATCAATTTAAAAATATTGGAACCAATTTTACAATTATAAAATGCTATTAATCTTAAAGTAGGCTATAATTGCAGTTATATGCAATTTAGCTTCTAAAATACCAAATAAATTTGTAAAAATATACAAAAATTATCTTAACTATATTTTGGTATAAATATGGGAATAAAATAAATTATTCACCAAAACTGATGATTTTGGAAATAATTATGGATTTTGCACTGCTAAAATAGACAATAAATTGATTTCAAAAATCTTAAAAATTAGGGAAAAATACCAAAACTCTTGGGGAATGCTTATATGTGCATGTACATGCTATTTTGAAAGTATTTTGTATAAAAATACATAGGGAAAAATTAGGTATCAACAGCTGCCCCTCTTTACCCGGGAAGGATGAAAGAGTTGTCGGGTAAAGATAAGATGGCCAATTTTGACCGGAAGTGGCGATTTGAAAGGAGTTTTGACCGAGCTCTAGTTTCTGCGCTGCCTACATATCCCTGGTCTCACAGGAATCAGGCCATAAGTAGTTCAGGATCCATTCACGGAATATGCCGATGGAGATTTTCGAAAGGAACGGACGTGATGTTTATGTTGCGAAAGGTGGTTGAAATCTAATAAACTGCGGGAACCGAAGCGGGATTGCTCCTGCTAAGACGGGTGTTGATAGTTGGTGTACCTGCAAGTGAGCAATACAAACATATATCGTGCATAAACTTAAACGTGATGCAAGTTCCCGTTGGACCATGATGTTGTCTTCGGACGGGTAGGATGATGTCCTCGGACCATGATGTCCTGGGCCATGAAGCATATGATAAAGGATTCGCAGGCTATGAAATGACGTTCTCGGGCTATGAGAATGATGCCTCTGAACTATGATGCCTTTGAATAATGATATGCAAAAGATAAAATGGGGTCCTCAGGCCATGGCATGGCGTTCTCGGGCTATGCAAATGGTGCCTCCGAACAATGACGCCTTTGGACAATTTGGCAATCTTTCAGCCCATGAAATGCAGAAGGTGGCAATCTTTCAGCCCATGAAATGTAGGATTCGGCGATATTTCAGCCGATGCAAGACGTAAATAAAAGGTGGCAATATTTCAGCCATGCGAGAAAGATAAGGTGGCGATCTTTCAGCCGATGCAGGATAGAGATAGAGCTTAGTCTTAGAAGGCAGAAAGGTAGCCTTATGCAAAATGCAGAAAAATGCAGGATGGAGACAATGCTTAGTCTCGGAAGGCAGAAAGGTAGCCTTATGCAAAATGCAGAAAAATGCAGGATGGAGACAATGCTTAGTCTCGGAAGGCAGAAAGGTAGCCTTATGCAAAATGCAAATGGAGACAGAGCTTAGTCTCGAAAGGCAGAAAGGTAGCCTTATGCGATGCAGATGGAGGTAGAGCTTAACCTCGGAAGGCAGAAAGGTAGCCTTATGCAATGCAGAGAAATGCAGATGGAGGTAGAGCTTAACCTCGGAAGGCAGAAAGGTAGCCTTATGCGATGCAGATGGAGGTAGAGCTTAACCTCGGAAGGCAGAAAGGTAGCCTTATGCAGTGCAAGAATGTAAAAGGACGATTAGTAGTAAGATCTCTTAGCTAATTACGACAATATGACTGCTGGGGAAATTGTATACGGATAGCAATTGCGGATAAGTGATGATTCTGAGAAGTTGTATTCTTGAGAGTGCATAAATATACCTAATGATATTGCGAATTGAGTGCTTGTATCCCAAGAAAAATCGTGAGTTTTGTAAGGGGAAAGGTTAGTTCGTCTTCCCCGGGCTCTTGATGTTGTGTGTTATTGGGGTAGCATCGCTAAACAACAACAATTCGGATAATAGTTATGCATGCTTTAGTAAATATAGCGTAAGTATATGATCGAAAATAGCTTTCTTTAGATGAACCAATGACTGCGACGTGGTTCAAGACATTGCAACCTCTTTTTCTCCGGAATTTTGAGGGTCCTCCTCAAAATTCTGCCCCAGTTTGTTGAGCGGACATTTCTGACGGTTGTGCTGAATGACTAAAAAAACATCTTTGGAGTTTTGAGGGTCCTCCTCAAAATTCTGCCCCAGTTTACTGGGCTAGCGCTTTTGGCGATGCATGAACTAAAATTAACTTCGGATTTTTGAGGGTCCTCCTCAAAATTCTGCCCCAGTTCCAATAGCGGGGAAAATGGAATTTTTATTAAATTATGACCGAACCCATAGGGCTGCCTACGTATCCCTCTTAAACGGGAATCAGGTCAGGCATAGTTCAAATTACATCATTAAGGGAATCATAAGCGGTTACACATAATATCGTTTCACTGCATCTGAATTGATTGACTTCGGCCAGACTTCTCCATCCATCTCTACAAGAATAAGGGCTCCTCCAGTTAGAATCCGGTGAACCATGTACGGACCTTGCCAATTGGGAGAGAACTTCCCCTTGGCTTCATCTTGATGTGGGAATATTTTCTTCAACACCAGCTACCCCGGCATAAACTTCCTTGGCTTAACCCTTTTGTTGAAGGCTCTGGACATTCTGTTCTGATACAACTGACCGTGGCAAACCGCATTCATTCTTTTCCCATCTATAAGGGATAACTGCTCGTAGCGACCTTTTACCCATTCTGCATCATCCAACTTTACTTCTTGTATGATCCTTAAGGAGGGAATTTCTACCTCGGCGGGGATGATCGCCTCTGTACCATAAACCAGCATGTAGGGAGTTGCTCTGGTCGATGTGCGGTATCCCAATAAGGCGAATGATAACTTCTCATGCCATTGTTTGTGCCTTTCGACCATCTTCCTTAGTAACTTCTTGATATTCTTGTTGGCTGCTTCCACAGCTCCGTTCATCTGAGGCCTGTAGGCTGTAGAGTTCTTGTGTTTGATATTGAAAGTTTCACACATTGCTTTCATCATGTCGCTGTTGAGATTGGAACCATTATCGATGATGATTGACTTCGGAACTCCGAACCGACAAACAATGCAGTTGCGGACGAAACCCGCCATAACCTTCTTAGTGACCACCTTGTATGATGTTGCTTCAACCCATTTGGTAAAATAATCGATTGCCACTAAGATGAACCTGTGCCCATTTGATGCGGTAGGCTCGATAGGTCCGATAACATCCATTCCCCAAGCGGCGAATGGCCATGGTGACTTGTTGCAGTAAGCTCGTTTGGAGGTGACTTTATCATATCTGCGTGTATCTAACAGCGATGGCATTTGCGAACATACTGGATACAGTCTGTTTACATAGTTATACAAAAATACCCTGCTCGGAGTATCTTCTTTGCTAAGACAAAACCGTTCATGTGCGGCCCGCAGGTCCCTGCATGCACTTCGTCCAATAGCCTGGATGCTTCTTTTGCTTCGACACACCTTAGTAAACCCAAATTGGGAGTCCTCCTGTACAGGATTCCTCCACTGTGAAAAAAGTTGTTGGATAGCCTACGAAGTGTACGCTTCTGAGTAGTGTTGGCAAGTCCTGGATATTCCCATGTTGTCAAGTACTCCTTGATGTCATGGAACCATGGTTTTCCATCCGCTTCATCCTCAATGTGGGCACAATAAACTGGCTGATCATGAATCTTTACTAGGATGGGGTCAATGAAATTTGTATCTGGATGTTGGATCATGGACGATAAAGTAGCTAATGCATCAGCAAACTCGTTCTGGACTCTAGGGACGTGCTGAAATTCTGTCTTTGTGAACCTTTTCCTCAACTCCTGTATATGATGCAAGTAGGTAAGTATCCTAGAGTTCTTGGTTGCCCACTCTCCTCGAACCTGATGTATGAGCAAGTCAGAATCCCCAATCACTAGCAACTCCTGAACGTTCATGTCAATGGCCATTTTGAGCCCCAAGATGCAGGCTTCATATTTGGCCATTTTGAGCTTGGCGGATACCGGGTAGTGCTGGCTAGTTTCTGATACTAGGACTGCTCCTATGCCAACTCCTTTGAAATTTGCAGCTCCGTCGAAAAACAACCTCCAACCATCATAGGATTCTGTAATATCTTCTCCTATGAAAGATACCTCTTCATCGGGAAAATACGTTTTAAGGGTCTCGTATTCTCCGTCCACGGGATTCTCGGCGAGATGGTCTGCCAAGGCGTGCCCTTTTTATTGCTTTCTAGGTCACGTAAACAATGTCGAATTCACTTAGCAGGATCTGCCACTTGGCGAGCTTGCCAGTGGTCATGGGCTTCTGGAAGATATACTTCAGAGGGTCCATTCTGGATATGAGATAAGTAGTGTAAGCACATAAGTAATGCCTTAACTTCTGCGCGACCCAAGTCAGAGCACAACAAGTGCGATCTAAAAGAGAATACCGGGCCTCGTACGATGTGAACTTCTTACTGAGATAGTAGATGGCTTGCTACTTTCTCCCTGTTTCATCATGTTGTCCTAGAACACAACCGAATGCTCTATCCGATACCGCAAGGTAAAGCAATAGGGGTCTTCCTGGCTCAGGCGAAACCAAGACCGACGGTGTTGACAGGTATTCCTTAATTCTGTCAAAAGCTTTCTGACAATCATTAGTCCATTTGGTAGCAGCATCCTTCTTCAACATTTTGAAGATAGGCTCACAAATGACCGTGGATTGAGCTATGAACCGGCTGATATAGTTGAGTCTTCCCAGGAAACTCATCACGTCCTTCTTGTTCTTTGGCGGCAATTCTTGGATAGCTTTGACCTTTGATGGATCCAATTCTATTCCTCGACGACTCATGATGAAACCCAATAATTTTCCAGCAGGGACCCCGAATGCACACTTGGCGGGATTCAGTTTCAGATTGTACCTCCTCAGTCTGTTGAAGAACTTTCTTAGGTCTTCCATGTGATCCCTGGCTTTCTTGGATTTGATGATGACATAATCCACATATACCTCGATCTCCTTGTGTATCATGTCATGAAAGATGGTAGTCATGGCTCTCATGTAGGTGGCACCAGCGTTCTTCAAACCGAACGGCATCATTTTGTAACAGTACATTCCCCATGGCGTGATGAAAGCCGTTTTCTCTGCATCTTCCTCATCCATCCATATCTGATGATACCCAGCGAAACAATCAACAAAAGACTGCAACTCATGCTTGGCGCAGTTGTCGATAAGAATGTGTATGTTAGGCAAGGGAAAGTCGTCTTTGGGACTGGCCCGATTGAGATCCCGGTAGTCAACACAAACTCTAACTTTCCCATCTTTTTTGGCACTGGCACGATGTTGGCTAACCATGTCGGATACTCTACTACCCTGAGAACCTTGGCTTTCACTTGCTTGATAACCTCTTCTTTGATTTTCAAACTCATGTCGGGTTTGAATTTCCTGAGCTTCTGCTTTACCGGTGGGCATGTTGGATCTGTTGGCAGTTTGTGAGCTACAATGGAGGTGTTGAGACCAGTCATATCATCATATGACCAGGCGAATATGTCTTCATATTCCTTCAGGAACTCCGTGTACTCTTTCTTTTCTGATGGTGACAGGTGAACACTGATGCGTGTTTCTTTGACATTCCCTGTATCTCCCAGATTAATGACCTCAGTTTCGTCCAAGTTAGACTTAGGCCTATTTTCAAAATTCTCAACTCCTCTGACGACATCTTCTGGTATATCATCCTCTTTTGAGTCCGTATCCGTTTGTTGTGTCGTCTCGTTGCAAGTCACAATCATTGGTTCATCGTCAAGGCAAGTAATAGTAATGCTGTGTAAAATAAAGTGAATGATAGAAAAATAATAAGAGCGAGATATATAATAAACTGAAATGCTTCGATTAAATTCGTAATTGTTTTGAGTATCAGAGCTCTTTTCAGAGTTAAAGACAATGCGGAAATAAAATCAGCTAGTAAAAAGTAAAGTGTGATGCATGGTGCTTTTGTTTAGCTTTTCTACCCCGAAGCTTTACGGGCCCTGGTGGTTCTGATTGACCAATAGTTGAGGCGCTCTCCTCGGTTCACAACTTGTATAGAAGGTCCTTCCTCCCCTTCCTCCTCGAAAATAACACAGTAGTCCATATCATCATCCTCCAAGAGCAGATTCTTCACGGCTGCCAATGCTTCATCTTCCTCCGACCCTATATAATATCTGTCGGCTGGAAAGTCTGCTCTAGGTGAGGTATCGGATGCTCCAGTGGGTAGTAGGGACCGCGCCATGGTGGCAACCAGTGATTGAACTCCTCCCAAGTGTACTCATACCCCAAACCAAATATAGTGTCATGTTTCTTCAGCTTGACGGGTTTGGCGATTCCCTGGAGGTTTTTGCCGAGTCCCTTTCCAGGTTCGTATCCACACCAATTCAGGATACTTTCAATCTTGTTATCCCACCATTTATCTTTGTCTACAGTGTTGACTCTTTCAATGTGGTGGTATGTTTCTCCGCCTATTCTCCTTCTGCCTCCAATCATCGGGATGGTTTGGCGACTATATATGGGGTTGCTACCATCGCCATGAATGATCACCTCTTGGTGATTCCATTCGAACTTCCCTACCTGATGTAGGGTCGATGCTACAGCTCCAGCGGCATGGATCCATGGTTGTCCCAACAGTAAATTGTAGGATGCTGGGACATCTATCACTTGAAAGTCAACGTCGAACCAGGTTGGCCCCATTTGCAAGCATAGGCTGATCTCTCTGATAGTAGACCTTTGGGACCCATCAAAGGCTTTGACATTGATGGCCCCCTATTTGATCTCGTTCAGGCTCTTTCCCAATGTTCTGAGAGTTACCAACGGACAGATGTTGAGGCTAGAGCCTCCATCGATCAAGACTTTAGTGACGAAGTAATCCTCGCATTGCACGGTGATGTATAGGGCCATGTTGTGACTCAGTCCTTCAGGCGGCAGTTCATCTTCGTGGAAGGTGATTTTGTGGCTTTCTAGTATCTGTCCTACATATTTGCCATTTCGCCCCCAGTTATGTTGTTGGGCACATAAGCTTCGCTCAATATCTTCATCAAGGCATTTTTGTGTGCGTCAGAGCTCTGTAGAAGAGCTAGGATGGAGATCTGTGCTGGTGTTTTGTTCAACTGCTCAACGACTGAATACTCTTTAGCTTGTATTTTCCTCCAAAGATCGCCGGGACCAGTTTCAGTAGTCTGTCCCGAGGCTTGCTTACTGGACTCAGCTAGGTGCTCTGGAGTGTAAACCCTGCCTGTTCTGGTCATACCCTACGCAACAATTGCTTCTCCCGTCTTGGTATTTCCTTTCCTCCTTGCTTCAGCTGTGTAATCCCATGGTATGGCATTTGAGTGGAATGGTGTTATGTCTGACATTGCTACAGGAATGGGTACCCTCGGTGGTAACACAACAACTTCAAAGAGTACAGGTGACTTTGGAGACCCAAACTCAACCTCAATTGGCCCGGCCACCTTCGCAAAAGAAGGTGCTTCAAATTCGAGAGGTATAGACATATTGACTTCCTCGCCCCTGGAGGGCTGGTTCTGTACAACAATCGGGTTAAGTGTGACTGCCGGTTTCTTTGGCTCATCATCCTTAGCAATCAATCCTATCGATCCCTTGGGGTCCTAGTCATCTTCGATCTCGATCATGTGAATGTCCCCACCTCTGTGATCAAGCAAAGGGTTGTTGCGGACATTGGGAGTAGGCTCCTTTGCTACGATAACCTTATTGTCGATCAGAGTTTGAAT
Organism: Nicotiana tabacum; assembly: GCF_000715075.1. Lineage (NCBI taxonomy): Eukaryota > Viridiplantae > Streptophyta > Magnoliopsida > Solanales > Solanaceae > Nicotiana > Nicotiana tabacum. The sequence continues at coordinate 110,390,033 of NC_134101.1, forward strand.
CTTGTCCTTCAACGAGCGGCACTCATCAATGGTATGTCCCTTCATGCCGGAGTGGTATGCACAGGTCTTATTGGGGTTGACCCAATGGGAAGGATTTTCTGGAGTTTTGACAGGGATAGGGGAGACGTAACCAGCAGCTTTAAGTTTCTCATACAGCTGGTCAATTGGCTCAGCGATGGCTGTATATTGTCTGGGAGGTCTGCAGTCAAAATTTGGTCTGGGTCTAGAGAAATTTTGGCGAGTGGGAGGTAATTGGTAGTGAGGGGGTTGGGCATTATAAGCTTGGTAAACAGGTGCAGGTTGAGAGCATCTGGGTGAAGTGGGTTGATATGCGGGAGGTGGAGATGATTGGTAAACGGGTGGTGGATTTTGGTAAGAGGGTGCGGGTGCTTGGTAATTCGGGATAGGCTGATATGTAAGTGGAGGTGACGGGTAAGTGTGGTATTTTAGTGGTGATTTGGCTCCCCTGTGCGACCATCACGGCATTGACATCCTTCTTCTTGGACGTGCCACCAGACTGTAAAGCCTTGTTGGTGGCCTGCAATGCTTCAAGATTAGTAACCATACCATTCTTAATGCCTTCCTCAATTCTTTCTCCCAGCTTGATGATATCGGAGAATTTCTGGCCCTCGATCAGCATCAACCTCTCATAATATTGTGGGTCCTGAGCCCGGACGAAGAATCTGTTCATTTGTTCCTCTTCTAGGGACGGCCTGACCTTAGCAGCCTCTGATCTCCAACGAGTAGCATACTCGTGAATGTCTCAGTAGGCTTCTTCTTCAGATTCTGGATATAGAATACATCCGGTGCATTCTCTGTATTGAATCCGAACCTATCCATGAAATCCGGTGCCATACCTACCCAGCTTGTCCATTTCTTGGGGTCCTGACTGATGTACCAGGATAAAGCATCCCCCTTCAGGCTTCTCATGAAGAGTTTCATACGGATTTTCTCATTCCTTCCAACTCCGACCAGCTTATCACAATATGTCCTCAAATGGACTCTAGGATCTCTCGTGCCATCGGACATTTTGAACTTGGGAGGTTTGTATCCCTTCGGAAGTTCAACATCTGGCTGAATGCAAAGGTCCTCATAATTCAGCCCCTCTATGCCTTTGTTTCCTTCCATGCCTTGGACTCGGCTGGTCAATTTCTTGAGTTCTGTTGCCAAGTTTCTGATAAGAGAGCCCTTGTCATCAGACTCAAGTGCACTTGAGATTGGTTGAGTGTAGTGGGGTATGGTATTTACGTAGATGGGAGTGTTGTGGGGGTGGTCGTTTGTGGTGTTCAGTGGTTCAGGAATGGGTAGTGGAGTGTGGCATGTGTTGCAATGTTGAATATGAGTGGGTTGCATCTGTGGTTGTGGGGTGTTCTGTGGAGGTGCGGGATTTTGAGCATTTGAAAAGTTGACATCAGGAGCGGTGAGAGTGAATGATAAATTTGCCAAGTTCCGAACTTGATCCAGTTCTTCTTGGAACTTCAACAATTTCTGCTCAAGTTGGGCAGCAGTTCCCTTAGCAACCGGGGTACCCTGAGGAATCTCAATTCTTTCAATTTCCTTTCTAGCGCTTGAATCTCCCATTCTACCTTTGTCCTTGTTCCGGATAGGACTCGGAGGAGGAGGAGGAGGAGGAGGGCCCTTGGATCTCGTACTGTATGATGATGGTGCCAGAATGCACGAACTAACCTTTGGGGAGGGGAATAAAAATAAAGAAAAACAAAAAAGGTAACAAGTTAGTGCGGGTTATGAGAAGAAAATGTTGCAATATTTAAACACATCGTGCAAGAATATAAATCGCGTCCTAATTTGGGTGCCTCGTTGTGCCTGAGGTAGGCCTAGCGACAAATTAACTTGGAGAACTTATAATGCTAAATGCCTCATTTTATTGATAAAAATAAGACAAATCCAAAACGACGCTAAATAACAAAAAATAAAATCCCACTAGTGGTCATCGGCCTTATTACATCATTGAAAGCAAAATAAAAAACTCCTAACTACTTGGTCCCAGAAGGACCTTCCAGATTTTGCATCTTTATCCCCCTCAAACAGCTTCACCAGCTCGCACAGTCCTAGCAGCAGATAAGCTTGGGCCAAATGTCTGTTTGCATTCCCTTCAGCGTTCCGACAATCTTCAATCCTCTTGAGGAACTTTCCTTCTAGCTCCACTAGACCCCACTCCAAATACCCTAGTCGTTTGTTGGCGCTGACAGCCATATCCTTCCATTCCTCGATCAACTTTTGATGGGCTTCTTGTATTTTCCGATGCTCACTTTCACACTCTCGAATTCTCTTGCGCAATTGATTGTACTTAACCCGTGCTTCAGCTTTCTCGTCGATGATTCTGTGTTCGTGAATGAACCCGGGCTGACCCATACCATTGTGATTATCTTCCAACCAACCCGAATAGTGCGGCATGCAACCAGCGTGATACCTGTCTGGCTCAGTAGATTCTTTCCCCAAAACGAGCTTGCAATGCCACATGTGTTGAGCTTGGCATTTGTGAGGGCTATCATCGTCCTATAAATCAGCCCTAAAGTGACTCATTTTGTCGACCCTTGGTATGATTTGCTTCCTTCCAGCCTGTCTCATGGCTCGGAGGGGAACGTAGGGATAAGTTCCTCTTAGACCAATGAGTATGAGAAATAGTGCATCTCGGGATCGAACATTGAATTCTTCCGTAGGGAACCATTCGACCATCCACTATACCTGGTCTTCTTTTAGATTCTCAAATAGCTCCACCCATCTTCCAGCGTCTTCTGGCTGAGCGAACATGTTAGGCATATAATTCATACGCCTTGGCTGGTGGAAGGCAATGTGATCATCCCAGTCTCTGCGTAAGATCTCTTGTCGGTATTCTCCTTTTTGGAGGTGCTCCATAAGCCAGAGCTGAAGTAATAAATTGCATCCCTCAAAATGACTGGCTTTTCGCTGACAGTTGTCCAGAGCCCGGTATATCTCAGCAACAATCATGGGCACTATACTGAAAGGTTGTCCGCCAATTCCTTCCATCAGAGTCTTGGTTACCATGGCCAGTCTGGTGTGGATCCTAGCCTTCTTCATAGGGAACACTATCATCCCCAGGAAACAAAACATGAATACAAAGACCCTTCTGTGAATATGCCCCAGTGAGGTGAGGGCAAATTCATCTGAGTAGGTGCGGTATGACTTGCTATGGTTGTACCTCTCGTACAGATAGTCGAATGGGATGTAGGAGTCTTTCAAACAGGTCAATTCTGGGTTCTTCTTCAGTCCCATCATCTTAAGGAAACCCCTACCCATGCGATTTTCTGGCACAAGCAAACCCGGAGTCTCCCAAGGAATACCAGCTAAGCCTCTTATTTCTTCGAGCAAAGGAGTCATTTCAAGGTCCCCGAAGCGGAACACGGACCTGTCACTATCCCAGAACAAAGTTACAGCCTCTATGATTTTGTTGTCATGCTGGATTTCTAGAAGAGAAGGCAGATTCCCTAAGTATTTGCGGACGAGTGTCTGATCACTGGAGTGGAGATCTTCCCACCAATTCAGCAGCCTTGGATGAATGTTGGTTACCATGCCAAATCTGGGGACTTCGTTCCTCATTTTCTGCAAAACAGAGTGTTAGACCCTTACCCCGCCAGAATCGACTATTTAAACCAATAATTAGCATAAAAAGCATTTAGTTCTCCAAATAAATGCACAGAACATGTAGGTGTCCGTTTGGGTTTCAGGGAGACCCAATGGACTTTGGACAAGGCTATCTTAATGAGTCATTATGTGGACAACATAACTGACTCGGATAGGTTTGACCATGATGCATGCATAGTTAGAGTAAGGTTTCTATTGGGGTATTAGACAGGTACCCTTGAGCGGACAACTCAAAAGGGAAAGGCACGGAACCGTCGACTGCACCGCTGATCGACTGGTGTTACCGCAAATATGCCTTTGCCGAATTTAAAGAGTGATAATATTTGAAGAGAGCAATCACTCATTATAAGCGTTGCTATGGTATTTGTTTGGCACGAGTGGAATATGATGTTGAAGATGCTGTTTACAAGAATGAAACAAATTAACATGTATTTTCACGTTCATTACAATAATTGCAGTAATTACAACAGTATTGAAATAAAGCAGTAAAGGAAAGTAGCTAAAGGAAAGAAAAGACATGAAGAGCCAAGTCAGTTTCGTAGCGAATAAAAGACAGTAAATAAAGCAATTAATGAGATAGTAAAGTCACAAGCAACATTCAATGGTAAAAGCCTAAAGAATCCCCAGCATAGTCGACATGCTATCGACGCCCCCTTTTTCTCTAAACGTGGGTGGGGTCAGAAATCGGGTATACGACATTGGGAGGACAACTCTATTCCCTTTCGAGAATTGGGTTTAGAAGTTGAAGAGTCGCCACCTAATGATTATAGTGCATTAGGACACTTTTTAGAAGAGTTTGAGATGAAGAGACCACAGATTAGGGTAAGGGCCAGAAATTATCCCGGGGGGAAGGTGTTAGGCACCCCTCAGGATCCACAAGTGTGGTTCCCGGCCATGCTACAATTGTGACTTTACAAGTAAACAATCAAGGCTCAAATAAGGACTTGCATACAACATTTCAATTAGGTTGAAACTTATGAAAGTAAGTAGAAAGAGAGAAAGGATTTGAAAAGTTTAAACAACTCTAAAGGAAGCGAATAAAGAAAAGGGGGTCCTAGGTTTGTGATTAATATGGATCATTTCAATGCAATATCCAGCAATCACTCCTCAGAAGAGGGGTCGCACGTGATATTAGCGCACCGGTCATCATATCCATATTCTACCCTTCCCACCCCGTTAAGGTATTAAAGCGCGGAATGGTATCGTTACTTATTGCATGCTATTACCCGTCCCAATCCTATCAATCTCGGAGGCATTGAGACTACTAATCCTGAAGGGGAGGGAGTTGGGGCTTTTATGGTTTTAAAAGGATAAAATTCTAGGGCGACAAACAAAACACATAAAGCAGATATGGGAAAACACATAACAGTTGAAAGGCTCAAATAAACCTCCTCAAGTCAGAAAAGCATAGAGTTTAGCATGTCTTACATGTACTGATTAGGTCTGAATTAAACTTAAAAAAATGTGTGAGGCAGACTGATTTATTACATACTTCAGATAAGAAATCCGAATCAGACCTGCCTGCTGGTTGGAATTGTCAAAGACTGATGCACTTATGGCTTTTACCCTAAAGCTTGCCTAGGTGAAACCTATAGGCATGATATCTAATAATGCAAAGTATATTGATTTTAAGGAAAAGCTTTGCTGATTTTAGAAAAAGGGATCTGCAGATTTTAAGACGGGTTTTAGATTCGAAACGAGGCTGATTCAATTAACTGATCCTATAGGCATGGTTTCTAAGTGTCATTGATCTTAAACGGTTGCAAGAATCCTATAGACATGATATCTAGGTGTTACTGATTTTAAACGTTTATAGAAGTGCAGAAGTCCTATAGGCCTGGTGTCTAAAATACTGATTGTTATTTAAACCTATATACACGTTTGCCTAATGATAGATGCATATGCAGAATACAGAAAGTCCTATAGGCATGGTGTCTATATGAGAATGCAGAAAATCTTATGGACATGGTATCTATGTGAGAATGCAGAGTTTCAATGATTTATAAAATGTAGAACTTTAAAACATAGTAATTCCTATAGGCATGATCTCTAGATGAGATGCAGAATTTTATAAATGATAACCCCTATAGGCATGATATCTACCCCTTGCATACATAATTCCCCACCCTTTTCCACTAGCCGACAACAAATGTTTATTACAAGATTATTACAAACCAGAATTGATAAAAGAAAAATAAAAGAAAAATTACATTAGAAAACTAAAAGTCCCAACCAAGGAGAGCCTGATTCGTACTTCTGTCTGAAGCATGAAGTAAACCAACTCCAAAGATCAAGTTCCAAAGTCTTTCTCTTATTTGGGATGTGTCAAAGTTCCCAAAAGTCTCAAAGGGGCTCCGGGCAATGCTTACACCCCAAATATATTTCAGAATCAAGGACATAGTGCAGTGTGGAAGGACCATCCCTCAAATGTCCAAGTTCAAAGGGAACTCAAGGTCCCAAAGCAAGGCTCATAGGAGGGGGGCAGAACTTAAAATCTAAGAGTAGGTGCAAGTGCAGGGGAAGGGGAGTGATAAGCTGGTGGTCATGCCAAGAAACTTGAAGTACTGGCATACCCCTGACCAACTTGTCATTTTAAGTTGAGGAGTTAGGGCTTATTGAAAGCCAGGTTCAGGCCTGGGCAGCCATTTAAGAGGCTACCAGATCATGAGCCTTAACTCAGCATACATAGGGGGTAAGGGTAGGGGATTCATAACAGAAACAATAGACAAAGGAAAAGTGGGCAAAGGACATGATCAGCAATAAAACATACTGACACCCTTTACTTGGGGTTAAAATTCCGTTCATAGACAACAACTCATGTTGCCATGCCCTGAATCCCCATTTACAAACACATAGAGGGTAAAGGTATAGGGATCAAGCATTCGCAAGAAAGTAAAGCAAACAGCAGCATATGAACATGTCAAACTTTGCAGGTAATAGGCATAGATGTAAAGGTTCTAAGTAAACACATTAGGATGATCGCTAGGGACTCAATCAAGACATACCAGTAAAAGAGCAAGAGCATGATGCAAAGACAAAGTAGTAGTAGTATATTAGCCTTGACTTTCACCCAGCTAATAATAAGCAGGAGCAGAGAACAGCAGTAGAGAAGAGAGCAAGAGGGAATACAGGTTTTGAAAGTAGTAGTAGTGTGTAAGAGTATGCAATTCAAAGTGTGTTGTAAAAAGTATTGAATTGTCCCTTTTATAGTACAGAGAAGCAAGTAAGAAAGGTAAGAAAATAGTTTACAATCAATCACATAGAATTTCCCTTCAGCTAAGGGATTTGATTTCAAACGGGTAGAAGGTAATTAAGGAAAGAATTTGATCAGAATCTTTTCCAAAGTAGTACAAGAAGGGAAAATACATAGGAACTATTTAATGAAAGAGTTTGATAGCAACACGGTTTGTGCAAATAAGGAAAGGCAATCAATCAACATTCAGTAGAATTAGAATTTGAGTTTTGGTATAAATGAACCCAACCAGAAAAGGTGAAGAAAGGTTTAATCAAAGAAAATCAGTAACAATCAATCAAACCCCATTAGAGGATTTCAGAACCAATCAATCAGTAGTTGGCAAAACCCCTTTTGAAGAAAGAATTCCTCATATATAAAGCACACAAACATGCCAAACAAGAAAGAACTGGCATGCTAATTAGAAAGAATCTAGTATAGTAAAGTTTAGAGTTATAAACAAAGAGGCTCAAATTCAGTACATAGACTCAAACTTAGTTTGAGAGAATCCAGGGTTCCATAATAGAACCTTAGTCCGAGCACGAGATTAAATTCGCCAAAAACCCCTAAATCCTAGGGTTTTCGACTCGAATCAGATGTAGAGACGAGAAGACAAATAACTGAAACAGGCTCAGAGGTCTTTTTCAGAGACTCATGAGAAAACAAACAGGTAAAATAGCAGGTTCGAAACAAACATAGTGAAAAAGCTGATTTGAAGCATAAAGAACATATTTTAAGAAAAGCTTGGAACTTAAACAAGTTCAGAAGACAAAGAGGTAGTGTAAACTTAAGGAAACAGTAGATGAAACATGTTTAGAAAGAACAAAGTCCAGAAGAAGGCAAATAAGAACTAAGAGCTTAGTAGAAAATATAGTAAAGGAACACAGGGGTAAATGAACACATAAGATAAACGTGTGAAAGCATGATATAGAAACCAATAGAAGAAAGAACGGAGCACAATAGAAGAACATGCAAAATAATGCAAACATAAAGATACGAGAGAAGAACATGCTAGGTAGAAAAGAGAACATACAAACATAACATAGATAGATTCACACAAACAAAAAAAAAGAAGAAGAAGAGTCAGAAAACATTTTAAGATTTTTTCAGAAACCCTAAATCGAAGAGAAACAAATTTTGAAAGAAAAGATTGGGGAAAACGTTTCAAAACTCCAGTAGAACATAGATGTAGCATAGATATAAGAAAACAAATAAGGAAAGAACCTCGAATAGCTTAGGGTTTTGGAGAAACCCTAGAAATGAGAAAGGCTTGTAAGAAAGTCCGATCTAAGTCGGATGAGGTCAGAAACAGGCTCAAAAGAACAAGAGCCACCGGAGCAAGGTCGGAGATGGCCGGAATCTTTGAATTGGTGAAGGTCTGAGTGAAGACCTTTGAGGTCTAGCCTCGATCCTTCGAGCATCAGGCATGCAAGAGCCGGAGGAGGTGAGTATAGGTCGTCCATGGCCTGAGAGGCCATGGATTCCAGTGAGTCGGAGGTTGAAGATGGGATGAGTGAGGCTAGAGTTTCAGGAACCTTCGAGAGAGTTTGAGAGATAGAGAGATGAGGAGTCTCGAAAGAATGAGACGGGGGGAAGGGGGTAGGTGAGGGTTTAATTATGGAAAGGGGGATTTGGGCCGTTGATTTTATTTGATCAATGGCTCAGATTAATTCGGAACTGGGCTGGGTTAATTTAAGGATTGGGCTGGGGCGGATTTGGTTAGGTCTTGGGTTAATTGGGTTGGGGTTAAATTGAGGCTAATATTGAAATCCAAATGGGCTATAATTGCAATGAAATGAGGCTAAATGTTAAATAGCCAGTTTTCCCTTTTTATTTTATATAAAATAATTAAAACAATTTTAAAAGAAAATTAAAAGTACTGACCCAATTAATAATATATAAATATCAATTTAAAAATATTGGAACCAATTTACAATTATAAAATGCTATTAATCTTAAAGTAGGCTATAATTGCAATTATATGCAATTTAGCTTCTAAAATACTAAATAAATTTGTAAAAATATACAAAAATTATCTTAACTATATTTTGGTATAAATATGGGAATAAAATAAATTATTCACCAAAACTGATAATTTTGGGAATAATTATGGATTTTGCACTGCTAAAATAGACAATAAATTGATTTCAAAAATCTTAAAAATTAGGGAAAAAATACCAAAACTCTTGGGGAATGTTTATATGTGCATGTAAATGCTATTTTAAAAGTATTTTGTATAAAAATACATAGGGAAAAATTGGGTATCAACACTGGTTATGCCGGATGATGAGCAGCGTCGTCTTGAGAGGTTTGGTAGACTCCAGCCTCCGTCATTCAATGGTACTGAGGGCGAGGATGCCCAGGGTTTTCTAGATAAGTGTCAGCGGATGCTCCGTACAGTAGGGATTCTTGAGTGTAGTGGTGTGGCATTTACCACCTTTCAGTTTACTGGGGCTGCCTTCACTTTGTGGGAGGCGTATGAGAGGTGTAGGCTTGTGGGAGCAGCGCCCCTCACTTGGCAGCAGTTCTCCACTCTCTTCTTGGAGAAGTATGTATCGCGGTCTCGCAGAGAGGAGCTGCATAGACAGTTTGAGTGGTTGAGATATGGGGATATGATTGTGTCACAGTATGAGTCGAGATTTTCTTTGTTAGCTCGTCATGCCGTTTGGATGGTTCCGACGGATTGTGAGAGGATCAGGAGATTTGTTGATGGCCTTAACTATCATCTCCGTATTCTTATGACCCGAGAGAGGGTGTTGGGTGTTACGTTCGAGGAGGTGGTTGATATCGCTCGCAAGATTGAGACGGTTCGCCGTCAGGATCGAGAGGAGAGGGAGGCCAAGAGGCCTCGAGGATCAGGTAGTTATAGTGGTGCTCCTTCGAGGGGCCAGTTCCAGCATGGTAGAGGTCATTCTTTCAGGCCCGCTCAGTCGGCCCGTCTAAAGTATCGCGGGGCATCTTCGGGTCATGGTCATCATAAATCTCAACGGGCCAGTTATCACTCAGTGCCCTACCAGCCCAAAGCTCGTCACGTGCCCCATAAGTCCAGGGTTCTTCCATGCCAGGTCCTTCTACTGGTCATTCCGGTGCCAGGGGTTCCCTTTAGTCCCCATCTCCAGCACTAGGTAGTTGTTATGAGTGCGGAGAGTTTGGACATATGAGAAGGCAGTGCCCTCGACTTCATGATGGTAAGCTTCAGCAAAGGGGTCAGCCCTCGACTTCTGCTCCAGTTACTTCACCACTCGCCCAACCAGCTAGGGGTGGGGGTCAGGCAGCCAGAGGTCACCCCAGAGGGGAAGGTCATTCAGGCGGTGGCCAGGCTCGTCTTTATGCTATTCCAGGCAGGACAGATGTTATTGCTTCAGATGTTGTCATTACAGGTATTGTTTCAGTCTGCCACAGAGATGCCTCTGTATTATTTGATCCCGGTTCCATCTTTTCCTATGTGTCATCATACTTTGATCGTTATTTGGGTACGCCCTATAAGTTTCTTGCTTTACCTATTCATGTATCTACCCCGGGGGGTGATACTGTTGTTGTAGACCGTGTGTACCGGTCATGTGTGGTGACTATTGGGGGTCTGGAGACCCGAGTAGATCTATTGCTATTGAGCATGGTGGATTTTGATGTCATTTTGGGCATGGATTGGCTATCTCCATGTCGTGTTATTCTAGACTGTCATGCTAAGACAGTCACTTTGGCTATGCCGGGTTTACCGCGGATCGAGTGGCATGGTGTGACTGATTATGTTCCTAGTAGAGTGATATCTTTCTTGAAGGCCCAACGTATGGTTGGGATGGGATGCCTTTCATATTTAGCGTTTGTGAGGGATGTGGGAGCTGAGAGTCCTAGCATTGATTCTGTTCCAGTTGTGAGGGACTTTCCCGATATGTTTCCTGCAAACCTGTCGAGCATGCCATCGGACAGGGATATTGATTTTGGTATTGACCTGGTGCCGGACACTCAGCCTATTTCTATTCCGCCGTATCGTATGGCACCAGCGGAGTTGAAAGAATTGAAGAAGCGGCTTTAGGAACTCCTAGATAAGGGGTTCATTCGGCCTAGTGTGTCACCTTGGGGTGCGCCAGTCCTGTTTGTGAAAAAGAAGGATGGCACCATGAGAATGTGCATTGATTATAGGCAATTGAACAAGGTAACAATAAAGAACAAGTATCCCTTGCCTCGCATTGATGATTTATTTGACCAGCTTCAGGGAGTGAGAGTGTTCTCCAAGATTGATCTCCGTTCGGGCTATCACCAGTTGAAGATCAGGGATTCAGATATTCTTAAGATTTTTTTCAGGACCAGATATAGTCATTATGAGTTTCTTGTCATGTCTATCGCGCTGACCAATGCCCCAGCAGTGTTCATGTATTTGATGAACAGTGTATTTCGGCCTTATCTAGATTCGTTCGTTATAGTATTCATTGATGACATTCTGGTGTACTCTCGTAGTCAAGAGGATCACGTGGAGCATTTGAGGGTTATGTTGCAGAGACTGGGGAGGAGAAGCTTTATGCAAAGTTCTCCAAGTGTGAATTTTGGCTTAGTTCAGTGGCTTTCTTGGGACACGTGGTGTCCAGCGAGGGTATTCAGATTGATCCAAAGAGGATAGAGGCGGTTCAAAGTTGGCCCAGACCATCCTCATCCACAAAGATTCGTAGCTTTCTTGGGTTGGCAGGCTATTATCGCCGGTTTTTTCAGGGATTCTCATCTATCGCATCGCCCTTGACCAAGTTGACTCAGAAGGGTGTTTCATTTGTATGGTCGGACGAGTGTGAAGAGAGCATTCAGAAGCTCAAGACAGCTTTGACCACAGCTCCAGTATTGGTTTTGCCATCAGCCTCAGGTTCATATACTGTATATTGTGATGCTTCGAGAGTTGGGATTGGTTGTGTATTAATGTAGGAGGGTAGAGATATTTCTTATGCTTCTCGTCAGTTGAAGCCCCATGAGAAGAACTACCTCGTTCATGATTTGGAGTTGGCTGCCATAGTTCATGCATTGAAGTTTTGGAGGCATTATATGTATGGCATATCTTGTGAGGTATTCACCGATCATCGCAGTCTTCATCATTTGTTCAAGGAAAAGGATCTTAATTTGAGGCAGCGGAGATTGTTGGAGTTGCTTAAAGATTATGATATCACTATACTGTACTATCCGGGGAAGGCCAACGTGGTGGATGATGCTTTGAGCCAAAAGGCAGTGAGTATAGGGAGTTTGGCATACATTTTAGTTGGGGAGAGACCTCTTGCAGTTGATGTTCAGGCCTTGGCCAATCGGTTTGTGAGATTAGATGTTTCGGAGCCCAGTCGGGTATTGGCTTGTGTGGTTTCTCGGTCTTCCTTATATGATCGCATCATAGGGCGCCAGTATGATGATCCACATTTGCTTGTCCTTAAGGACAAAGTTTAGCATGATGATGCTAGATATGTGACCATTGGTGATGATGGGGTGTTGAGGATGCAGGGCCGGATTTGTGTGCCCAATGTGGATGGGCTTCGGGAGTTGATTCTGGAGGAGGCCTATAGCTCGCAGTATTCTATTCATCCGGGTGTCGCGAAGATGTACCAGGATTTGAGGCAGCACTATTGGTGGAGAAGAATGAAGAAAGATATTGTGGGATTTGTAGCTCGGTGTCTCAATTGTCAGCAGGTGAAATATGAGCATCAGAGACCGGGTGGCTTGCTTCAGCAGATGGTTATTCCGGAGTGGAAGTGGGAGAGGATTACTATAGACTTTGTTGTTGGACTCCCACAGACTTTGAAGAAGTTTGATGCTATTTGGGTGATTGTGGATCGGCTAACCAAGTATGTGCACTTCATTCCGGTATGTACTACCTATTCCTCAGAGCGGTTGGCAGGGATTTATATCTGGGAGATTGTTCGGTTGCACGGTGTTCCAGTTTCCATCATCTCAGATAGAGGTACTCAGTTTACTTCGCAGTTTTGGAGAGCCGTATAGAGAGAGTTGGGTACTTAGGTGGAGTTGAGCACAACATTTCATCCTCAGACGGACGGGCAGTCCGAAAGTACTATTCAGATATTGGAGGACATGTTGTTTGCTTGTGTTATTAATTTCGGAGGTTCATGGGATGAGTTTATACCACTTGCATAGTTTGCCTACAACAACAGCTACCAGTCGAGTATTCAGATGGCTCCATATGACGCTTTGTATGGGAGGCAGTGTAGATCTCTAGTTGGTTGGTTCGAGCCCGGTGAGGCTAGGCTATTGGGGACAGATTTGGTTTAGGATGCCTTCAAGAAGGTGAAAGTGATTCAGGAGAGGCTTCGTATGGCGCAGTCGTGACAGAAGAGTTATGCGGACCGGAAGGTTCGAGATGTGTCCTACATGGTTGGCGAGAAGGTTCTGCTGAAGGTTTTACCCATGAAGGGTGTTATGAGATTTGGGAAGAAGGGAAAGTTGAGTCCGCGATTCATTGGGCCTTTTGAGGTGCTTCGGAGGATTGGAGAGGTCGCTTATAAGCTTGCTTTGCCACCCAGCTTGTCTAGCGTGCATCCGGTATTTCATGTTTCTACGCTCCGGAAGTATATTGGAGATCTGTCTCATGTTTTGGACATCAGCACGGTTCAGATGGAGGATGATTTGACCTATGATGTGGAACCGGTAGCTATTTTGGGTCGTCAGGTTCGGAAGTTAAGGTCAAAGGATATAGCTTCGGTGAAAGTGCAGTGGAGAGGTCGGCCCGTAGAGGAGGCTACCTGGGAGACCGAGCGGGAGATGCAAAGTAGATATCCTCACCTATTTGAGGCTTCAGGTATGTTTCTTGACTCGTTCGAGGACGAATGTTTGTTTAAGTTGGGGAGGATGTGACGACCCGGCCAGTCGTCTTATGAGTTACTGCTCCATTTCCCCCATTTCTGCTTTATTATGCTTCGTTATCCGTATTTTATTTGATCGAGTTGAGTAGGTTGCGTTAGAAGTGGATTTGGTAAGAAATGAAATACTTAGTCTCTTTTGAGAAGGTTCAAATTGGAAAAATCAACTAGATGTTGACTTGTGTGTTAGAGAGATCGGATGTGAGTTCCGATGGTTCGGTTAGCTTTGGGAGGTGATTTATGACTTAGGAGTGTGAACGAAATTGGTTTTGGAGGTCCGGTGTAGAATTAGGCTTGAATTGGCGAAGTTAGTATTTTGGCGATTTCCGATTGGTAGGTGAGATTTTGATCCGAGGGTCGGAATGAAATTCCGAGAGTTGTTGTAGCTTCGTTACGTCATTTGTGATGTGTTTGCAAAATTTTAGGTCATTCGGACGTGGTTTGGTTGCGTTTTTGATCGAAAGCGTATTTCGGAAGTTTTTAGAAAACTTAGGCTTGAATTCAATGTGAATTGATGGATTTGGCATTGTTTGAGGTGTTTTGATGATTGGAGCAAGTTTTAATGAGGTTTTACGATGTGTTTGTGCTTTTAGTTGAGGTCCCGGGGGCCTCAGGTGAGTTTCGGGTGGTCAATCGGACCACTTTTGAGTTTCGAAAGTTGCAGAAAAATTGATCTCAACAGTTGCAGCAATTTATCTCTTCGCATTCGCATAAGAGTCCTCGCGTTCGCGAAGAGTAAGCGGAGGAAGGTGTGAAATTGGCCTTCGCATTTGCGAGGCAGGCCACGCATTCAAGAAGGGGAGTGAGCTTGGTGCATCGCGTTCGCGAGGGGTACTATCGCATTCGCATAGAAGGATTCGAGTCAGGGGATTAGAAGTGAAATTGTGCTTCGCGTCCGCAGGTGTGACGTCGCGTTCGCGAAGAGTCGCCTAGGCAAAGCATCGCGTTCGCGAGTCCTATGTCGCAATCGCGTAGAAGGAAAATCTGGTCAAGATAAGTTGTGCATCGCGAACGCGAGAGTTTGACCGTGTTCGCGAAGAAGGAAAGTCAGAACTAGGCAAAAAGTTTATAAGTTATTTCATCTGCGATTTTGAGTCATTTTTCCACCATAGTTGATCATTTTGAGAGCTCTTTGAGGGAGATTGAAGAGGGATTCAAGGAGAAGTGATTGGAGGTATGATTTATGAACCTAAAACGTGATTCTACTATGAAATTAACCTAGAAATTCATGGAACTTAAGCTAAAAATGGAAGAACTAGGGCTTGGGATTTTGAACTTTTGAATTGGGATTTGAAGGACCATTTAAGGTCGGATTTGAGAACTTTTGATACGTATAAACTCGTGGAAGGATAAGGAACCCGTTGATGTAAAAATTTCTAAGTTTCGAGAAGTGGGCCCGGGGCTCGGCTTTTGCTAATTTCGGGATTTTTGTTATTTTTCGATTGTTTTCGCTTGGGCTTTGTTCCCTTAGCATATTGTGATGTATTCGTTCTGCTTTTAGATAGATTCGACGCACGTGGAGGCCGATTCGAGGGGCAAAGGCATCGCGAGCTAGAGTTATAGCCGGTTCGAGGTGAGTAATGATTGTAAATGATGTCCTGAGGGTTTGAAACCCCGGATTGCACATCGTAGTGCTATATTGAGGTGAGACACGTGCTGGATGATGAGCGTGGGGTCTTTTACTAGTGGGGATTGAGACTGGGTCCGTCCCGACTGATGATTTTACCGCGTATTTGACTGAAACTTATTTGTTATCATCATGATTTGGGCTAATTACCATATTTGGGCTTCGTGCCAACTATTTGAACCCTTCGGGAATTTTGACTGATTTTCCTCACTATACTTGTTAAAAATCATATCCTCGGTCATGTTTCTATCGGTTTTAAACAATTCGAGCCGGTTTTTATCATACTATTCCTAAATGAGAGGAATTTGTGGGCTTAGATCCCTATCTTCTATTATTGTGCCCGAGAGGCTGTGAGGTAAATGACTGAGAGGGGTTGAGAACCCAATGGTGAGGATATTATATATGTTATGGATCGGGCTGCACGCCGCAGCAATATAGCGCTTGGGTTGTATGAGCCCCTCTAGAGTCTGCACACCCCCAGTGAGCGCAGTCGACTATCTATATGGATCGGGCTGCACGCCGCAGCGATGTACGGATCGGGCTGCACGCCGTAGCGGTTATTCTGATTTCTGTTATTATGAGAGATATGTGGGTCGAGAGCTGAGAATGAGCACTAAGTGATGAGTGTGAGCCCGAGGAGCTGATACTGTTCTGAGTGATTGACACTGTGCCCGAGGGGTGGATTTCTACTTGTTATTTACCTGCTAAATTACCCGTTTTACCTGATTTAAAGAGATTTCACTTGGCTTCTTCACTGATTTACTGCTTTAAGTGATTTTTACTGCTTGATATAGAATTGCTTTGTGCCTTTACGTGTTTTCTTGCTTTCATCCATTATTTATGATTATTACTCACTGAGTCGGAGTACTCACATTACTCCCTGCACGGTGTGTGTAGATTCAGGCATCGCAGAGTCCGCTCCTGAGTGCTGATCCTCCCAGTCCAAGCAGTGTTTTCGGAAACTACGAGGTAGTTGTTGGCGTCCGCAGCCCCCGTGCCTCCCTTATCTTACTATTTTCATGTCCTTGAACTTTTATATCGGATTTCGTATCTGGTAGACTGGTATCCGGATTTATTAGTTGCTCATGACTTGTGACACCCCGGTTTGGGCTATGTCGGGATGGTTTCTACTGTTGTTATCGTTATTTCCGCAAATTATGGTTATTATATCATGCTTTAGAACTATTTATGGTATTTAACTATTTAAATGAGGTGTTTTGTTTTGGTCTGGCTGGCCTTGTCTTCACGAGAGGCGCCATCATGACAGGGTTCGGGGTTAGGGTCGTGACATTGAATAATTGGGATTTAGACCTCGTTTTGGGGTCGGATTTCGAAACTAACTGCATATACGGGCTCGTTAGTGAATAGGTGATTGAGTTTTGGTCCGAACCTCGAGTTTTGACCAAGCGGGACCAGGGTCGATTTTTGACTTTTTGGGGAAAATGATAAAAAACCTATAATTAAGCATTGAGTATGAATTCTTTAGAATTTATTGATGTTGTTAAATCAATTTGGACTAGATATGAGTTATTTGGAGGCGAATTATAAAGGAAAAGCGGTGTTTGAGGCTTGAGTTGGCCCTGGAAGTTTGAGGTAAGTGTTTGGTCTAACCTTAGGAGCTGTGTCTTATTTGTTATGTGCTAATTGTGGAGTACGACGTATAGGCATGGTGACGAGTATCTATATGTCGGTGTCAAGCATGCCCATGAGTCTTGTATAGTAATTGTTGTGACTCTGTTGTGGTTTATTGTGCTTCATATGAGGATTATCATTATTGTTCCCTTGCCGGGATGTTAGCCGGGATGTTATTGTGATATTATTGTTCCCTTGCCTAGATGTTATTGTTATATAATTGTTCCCTTGTGGGGATGTTATTGTCATATTATTGTTTCCTTGCCGGGATGTTGTTGTTATATTATTATTCCCCTTGCCGGGATGTTGTTGTTAAATTATTGTTCCCTTGCCGGGATTCTTTTATGAATGGTGTTGATAAATGAAAAGGGAGCGGATTGCATGCCTGCAACGGTACTATATAAAATGGGAGCGAGTTGTACGCTTGCAACGGGACTATATGAAATGGGAGCGGGTTGCACGCCTGCAACGGTACTATATGAAATGGGAGCGGGTTGCACGCCTGCAACGATATTATATGAAATGGGATCGGGTTGCACGCCTGCAACGGTATTACATGTGTACTTGTTTCTTATTTCCTTATCTTTTGCCGGTATTTGATTTCTGGCGTTCCTTACATTTCTCTACTGTTATTCTGTTGTTACCTGTTACTCCCCGCAACATGTTTCCCCAACACAACTTTAGTTGTAATTATCTGCTTTAATTTCTGTTGTATATGATTTAACTGCACATGTTTATTTGGTACAATGGTCCTAGCCTCGTCACTACTTCACCGAGGTTAGGCTAGGCACTTACCAGCATATGGGGTTGGTTGTGCTGATACTACACTCTGCACTGTGTGCAGATACTGATACCAGAGCGTTTGGACCACAGTGAGGGTGATGTCTTCAGTCCATTCGGGCGACCCGAGGTAGTCCTGTAAACGTCCGCAAGCCTTGGCGTCTCCTCCTATCTTTTCTCTTTCTGTTTTTACTTATTCAGAGACAGACATGTATTTCCATTTAGACCTTATTTATAGTATTCTTAGATAGTCCGTGACTTGTGACACCAAATTCTGGGTAGTGTTGTACTTCAGATTATGTAGTAGTGTTTGGTTGAATTATTAGGTTTCCGTCTTCTGCATTTCTGGTTATATAATTTATTCTGCTGTTTAATCACTTAATACTTTGAATTGTTGATCATGTTTAATTACAAGGGTAATGAATTTATAATACTCGGCTTGCCTAGCTTTTACAAGTAGTCGCCATCACGATTCCCGAGGGTGGAAAAACCGAGTCATGACAATAAGACAACAATGAAGTGGATGCAACGACAAGCACAACAAGATTGGCTACATAAAACTAAGCAACTATTGCAACACGGAGGAAGACAATTAAAAGTATTATAATGAAAACGACAACCAAAGACAAGTACAAATGAATAGGGAAATGACAACAAGAGCCCTACCAAAGTATCGCATCATAGTCACAAATCATTAAATGAATCATAACTTTTCCTCATACCACTGCGGGAGACTTTATATTTAGTTTTTGAATATAATTTTCCCGAAATAGCATCCCGCATTTTAGCACACCTTATCACACTGCATGGCTTCTAGTAGTTCCTTTACTAGCCACACGTATCAAGCCCACCTTATCTCATCGCATGCGTTTCAACACTCAGACCTTATACCACCGCATGTGTATTAATAATATCAATAGCACAGCATAAACCTTGTGCAACACAATAACAACCGCACAATAGAAACCTCATGCAAACACAATAACAACTGCAGTGCAGAAACCTAGTGCAAACACAATAACAACAACACGGCAGAAACCTCATGCAAACACAATAACAAATCCTCTAAATAATAACACGAGTGCCAAAATATAACAACTCAATAAAATGATTTTTACAATATGTGTCCATATACCACAACATTTCCTCAAACAGTTTCCATATCACAACCACCCATAGCACTCGGATCAACAACACTGAATAAAATAGTAACAACGACAATTACATGAGGATACGACAATTAAATCAACTCAGGAACTTCAGAACACAAAGAAACAGTAGAACGAGCTCACAAAGGAAGTCACAATAGGGAATAATGGTCTCAACAAGTATAGGTCAACAAGGAATAGATAATGTATAGCAATAATTCCACAAAAATACAATTCGATGATAAGAAGGATAACATGAATCAATGATTCCAAATAAGGATAAGTCAACAATGATAAGGGATAATGAAACTTCATTTACGGTCAAGCAATTACGGAAGAGATACAACAAATTCAATTAAGGATAGGCAATTACAGAAAGATAATAATAACTTCAATTAAGGGTAAAACATTACAGAAAATATAGTAATAACATCAATTAAGGACAATCAATTGTGGAAAAGATAATATGGCAGTAAAAGAGGCAACAACTTCAGTTAAGGCTTATAAGAGTTTAATCGGCAAAAAGGGTTGATCATGAAGCAATTAATTCCAAATAAGACACGTAAGGGTGAATTTAGCAAATAGGAAATTTAACATGACAAAACAACTTCATATCTAATGAACATGAGAACCTAAGATCCCTAAACGATCAAATTTTCACAAATAAGTCCAAGCGTGTACTTGTCACCTCGCGTACACGGCCTTCACATGACAAAAGTAGCACCAAAGACTCAAATCCTAAGGGGTAGTTTCCCCCAACACAAATTTAGGCAATATACTAACCTCAAAGAAGCTAGATCATTACTTTAAAATGACCTTCTCGAGTGAAACAACCTCCGGACGGCTCAAATCTAGCCAAAATAACTTTAAATTATAAAAAAACTCATAGAAAATAATTCCGGATAATAAAGCTTCAATCTTTAACAAGAACCAAAAAGTTCAACCCGAAATTCAACCCTTGGGCTCGCACCTCGGAACCCGATAAAATTTATAAAATTTGAACATACATCCCGATACGAGTTCATCCATACCAAAACTATCAATTTCCGACATCAATTCATCCCTCAAATCATCATTTTACATTTTGAATTTTTTTTACAAATTTTTCCCAAAGTTCCAACTTAATTCACTAATTAAATGATGAAAATAGGAATGGATTCATGAAAATATAATAAGATTCGGGTAGAGACCACTTACCCAATGATTGCTTGAAAACCCTACGAAAAATCTCCCAAAATCGAGGTCTACAACTTTAAAAGTGATAAAATCCTTAAACCCTTCGAAATATATGATTCTGCCCAGGGATCCCACTTTTGCGGTCAGCAGGTCGCTTCTGCAGAAATGCCTTGCCTTAGCCAAATCGCTTATGCGACAGCTTATGCGCTTTTGCGGGCGTGCTTCTACGCATAACATCCCGCACTTACAAATACGCAGGTGCACCCAAAACATCCGCTCCGCGATCTTCCCATTCCAGCCTTGTTCTGCATCTGTTCCCCTTCTCCTCCGTACCTGCGCCCAGGGTTCGTAGGTGAGGCCACACCAGACCCCTGCCTAAACCAGCTTCCCTCAATATGATCCAAATGATCCAAAACTCCTCCGAAACACACTCGGGGCCCTCAGGACTTTGTCCGAACATACCAACAAGTTCTATAACACAACGCAGACCTACTTGAGGCCTTAAATCACATCAAACAACATTGAAACTATGAATCGCACCTCGAATCGAACTTATGGAATTCCAAATCTTCCAACTTCTAAACTTCATGCCGAAACATACCAAATCGACCCGAAATAACGTCAAATTTTGCATGCAAGTCTCAAATGACATAACGGAGCTAATCCAACTCTCGAAATCGCAATTCGAGCTCGATATCAACATAGTCAACTCCCGGTCAAACCTCTTAACCTTCCAAAACTTTAACTTTCCTATTTTCGCCAAAATGCTTCAAGTTACCCTACGAACCTCCAACTCCAAATCCAGACGCACGCTCAAGTCCAAAATCACCATACGAAGCTATTGGAATCATTAAAACGCCATTTCGGAGTCGTCTACACAAAAGTCAAATTCAGGTCAACTCTTATCGCTTAAGCTTCTAAAACAAGAATCATTCTTCCAAATCAACCCTGAATCATTCGAAACTGAACGCGGTCACACCCGCAAGTCATAACATATAATACGAAGTTGCTCGAGACCTTAAGCCATCGAACGAGATATAAATTCTCAAAATGACCGGTCGAGTCGTTACATCCTCCCCCTCTTAAACAAATGTTCATCCTCGAACGTGCCAAGAATCATCTTAAAGTCATCAAATCACTGAATGTACTCACCCTACATACACCCGCGGGTGATCCCACGTCACCCCAATCCACATAAGCCCGACAACGCCATCTCAACTGAAATTTATCCCTTCCACCAATACCAATAAGCCTTAGGACCGAATTTCTCATCATTTGACCATCTCCAAATGACCCAATTCCTACATCCACAACCGAAATCAGTCTCAGCCAGCTGCAACCACTTATGCCTACACCCACAAGGTACAACCACACAACGTAACTATTGATACCCAATTTTTTCCTATATATTTTTATATGTATAAATACCTTTGAAATAGCATATATATTCATATATAAGCATGAACAAAGTTTTTATAATTTTTTCCATAATTTTAAGGATTTAACCCTGGGTTCTGAGTTTGTATTTGATGATTTGTTCGTTTAATTTATATGTTTGCTTGTTTCTCATGAATCCTTGAGTTTTCTGTGATTTTACCCTACTATGCTCACTAGAGTTTCTAATTTTTTTTGTTTCTTCTGCCTATACGATGTCTATTCTGTTAAACACCTCTAATCAGTACTATGTTCCATGCGAATCCCTGATTTTGTGTGATTTTTACCCTACTGTGCTATTAAGGTTTTTGATTTTTGCCTCTTCTTGCCTATTGTATGTTTATTCCGTTTGTTCATAGAAATTTATGGTAATTCCTCCCTAAATCAGTACTATTGTCCATCAGAATCCTTGATTCCCTGTGATTGATATCCTTCTAATCTCTTATAATATTCTCTACTGATTTTCAGCCTTTAAGTTATTTTCCTTGCCTTATTTTATGGTCGACTATGTTGTCAACCGACTCTTATATGTTATTTTCTTAATTGGGATATTATGTACTTAGCCTTAATTACATGTTCTATACTTGCACTATGCTGAAACTATTTCCTTGTGTGTTATATGTCAGTCTTATGTGATCTCTTTCCTTATTTGACTTTACCGTTTGAAATTAACTCCCTTAATTAAGGGAGTATTTCTACTAATTTTATACTAATTGATACCTAGTTCCATAATTACTGCTTGATTTTGATTCTACCTTATTATTCTACCTAGTTTCAAACTATATATATGCTCTCTCATTAACACACAAAAAGACGAAATCTTGGTTCAAAACTATCTCCCATACTTAAAAATTTTTGCTCTCTCTCTCTCTTGTACTACTTGCTACTGCTTTAAGTTAGTTGGTTGCAAGCCAAGGCTAACCATTTGTGTTCTTGTTCTTTCATTGTGCTCACTATCCTCTTTACTGGTTAGTCCTAGTTTTAATTCAAAGTTCCAACAACAATATGATTCTCTTATTGTTTCAGTTCATCTTATTTCTAGTTTGCTTCTATTTATGGTTTTGTTGTGAAACTTGAGTTGAGGGTTACATTATTAGCATGTTATCATGTCTTCCCCTCCCTTGAGATCAGTATATTCTCCTATTTCCCCATTTCTGAGCATGTCTACACCAATCATCTCTTACTTGTTATATGTTTACCACCATGAATTCCCCAAATCCCTATCCCCCTGCATGTGAGTCTGTTCTTTATGTCTGATTTTGTGACTATGTCTAGTTAGCTGCTTCTGGGCATGACTATACTAATTCCCAGGTCTTTGCTTAATTATGTGTCCTATGTATTCCCAAATCCCTTTTACCCCTATTTGGGACTACCAAACTTGCCTTACCTGCCTTTAGTGACTCCTGGCTGTGTATGAACTTATCCTAAGGTTTTTGGACTTTGTTAACTACTCCAATCTCTTTTTTCAAATAGTCTCTGCTGCTTTACTAAATTACTTTCAAAAAAGACTTTTGTTTAATACAGTTTTTTACTAAAACCTTCTAACTTGTGTAAATCACTTTTCACTCTACTCTTAGTCAATAAGTTCTGCCCCCTCCAATATGTGTACTGCCTTGGGATCCTCTTGAGAACCCTTTGAACTCTGACATACTGAGGCTGGCTCTTCCATACTGCACTTGTTCAATTCTTGGTTACCAAGTCTAGGTATAAGCACTGTCCGGGATCCTTGAGATCCTTAGGGAACTTTGATGCACCTAGACTATGTCATTATCTATGGAATTGAGGCATATGAGGTCATTGGAGGCTTGGGGAATCTGGGCCTAATTGAAGGCCCCCTATAAAATAGCTTCTTGATTTTTATTTACTTGTGTAATTCATTCATTGATCTGTACTAACTTGTAAATAGATATTGGGGTATTTAGTGAAAAGGGTGGGTAAATACATGCTTTATGGGGGTAATACGGGTAGAAATTATGCTCCTAGCATCTTACTTTTAAATCTGTTTGCTCTACTAAGTAGAAATCATGTTTATAAGGTTCTACATCTTGTCACGTCTAGAAACCATGCCTATAGGATTCAGATAATTTCGTAATAAGAATCATGCTTTCAGTGTCTTAAAAAATTAGATTAACTTATAGATGCCATGCCTATAGGACTTAATTCGGATTCTGGTGCAACGAGTGTTATGTATGTTTCCCTGCCTGTAAATCGTTAAAATCAGTATTACACTTAGATATCATGCCTATAGGGAATCATATTCGAAATTCTGCTTTTCAATATAATTTAGTCTAAATAAGTCAACTTGATCACGCCTAGTTCATTTCTGAATTGGTTTTATTAAGTATTAAGTATTTCCTGAAACAAGTTCTTTCAAACTACCTCAATCTCATTAGATATCATGCCTATAGGTATTAAAGAATTCCATTTCAAAACCCGCTTTGTTTCTGTATTAATATAGACATCAGTACTCCACATATAGGCAAGCCCTTAGGGTGTTTTCAAAACTGCATCTCTGAAACTGTCTCTATTGCTTAATGTTTTCTGATCCTAATAAGCTTTAAAACTCCATAGGCAATTGCTAGGTTATAACTTCTGAGTCTAAAAGAGGTTATTTGTCTTCTGCATATTTACCTAGATATCCTGCTTTAGGACATTGTCTAATAAAAGACCTTAACTGTGCTTGAGTCGTGCTGCTTATGTATTTGTTTGAGGAGGAAACTCTGAGCCTCTAATTGCTCCCTTTATGTGTTGAAAGTCCTAAGTGTTTTTGATTGTCGCCTTAGAATTTTCGCCTTTTAAAACCTTACAGGTACATCTAGAACCAACTATAGATAGAGGTCCTAACTCCCTCCAGGACCATTAAGAAGGGACGGGTAGCAGCACGCAATGGAAATCGTTGACCAAACACTCGCTTTGCATGACCAATAAGGGGATGGGAAGGGTAGATATGGGATATGATGACTACATGCTAATATCACGTGTAGCCCCTCATTGAGGAGTGTTTACCGGACATTGTGTGGGGTGATCCTATAGGATAACCAACCTAGGACCCCTCCTTTACCAAAATTCCTTTTTTTTTATTTTATTTAAAAACCTTTGTTTTACAATTTGTCTAAATCTTATTACTTGAGTTATCTAACGTACTTTACTTGCAACCTATTTGATTCAACTGTTTACTTGTAATGAACTAATTTGTGAATATAAGTTCGGCCAGGACCCACAGTTGTGGACCAAGAGGGGTGCCTAACACCTTCCCCTCGAGGTTACTCCGAGCCCTTACCCTGATCTCTGGTAATGCAAACCAACCCAAGAGTTAATCGCTCTAGGTGCCCTAACGCACCATAATCCGTTAGGTGGCGACTCTTCTAATGCCCAATTCCCAAAAGAAAATGAGTCATTACACCTCGTGAATGTCGAAACCCGGACTTCCCCGCCAAAAGAGGAAAAAAGGGGGCGCGACAGTAACACATCACACATATGCCCATAACCACATATCCGATCACTATAATTGTCCATAATCAAATCCAGCACGAGCAATTAACCACATATCCGATAGAACCTAGTTTCAAACCTACATGACACTGACGACAATCCAAGAAACATGAAGACCTCATAAATATTCAACCAAACTAACAAGTCACATCTAACGCTACCTAGGCACACACCTAACAAGCTAAAACCCAATAAGTATAGCACGAATATAACTTAATATACAAGGAAACACATGAAGGCACTACCAAACAAGCTCGACAGACACAACTCCCTATTAGTACCATATTACGAACCACTTTTGCAAGGGAGAATCAAAACATATGAACTAATGGCAAGGAACTCATCCTAATATAACTCCACTGTGGCACGCAACCCGGTTCAACACGTCAAATCACATGAAATCGCGAGGGTCTCACCCTCAACTTTGAATCACCAGTAGAATACACATCATACCGACCGAGACTTTCCACTAATTCAATTCCGCCAACAAAATTACAGCACATACCGAACTCTCACACCGGTAGAGCATCTCTAATTGTAACGTATTACCTAGAAATCACATCAACTACCGAAATAAGTAATAGAAAGTCACTTCTAGTTTCATAGCTCTCAATAATGAATAAAAACAAAATGATAGACACGGCTACCACTCAAAATCTCTCAATATGGGTAAACATATAAGCAGAGTACAAATCATGAAATTCACCCATATTTGAAGCAACCTAGAAGGACTTACCTCGGTAAGCATATTTGAAACAAATACGAATGATGCTCCTCTATAACAAATATAAACCAGACCTGTGCGACATCGCCTGGTGCAGCGACCTCAACCCCTACTGTAGAAAGCGCATCAATGGGTAGGTCCTCCCCCTCTTGGGCATCCTCTACTCGCCTCACCTGCACCCCAAGCTGGCGGTGTTGGGATATCAGCAACTGAAGCAGAACTCATAGCCTGATTACCCTGCTATGACACATCTGTCCGGAGTCTGGGACAATCTCTCACCATGTGACTGGTATCTCCACACTCAAGCAACCTCTCCGCCGATGTGGCTATGGAAGCTGTCCGGTATAGGTACCGTGAGACCCATGGGTTCCTAAAACACTATGCAAAGCCTGAAGTGCAAATTGTACTAGCTGACCCACAAAACCTCCACCATGTCGTACCTTGTCTCCAAAATAGGGACCAGTAGATCTCCCTATTCTACAAGGCTTCTCAGCCTCCCTTCCCTCTCTCTCTTGACCCCACATGCCTTCTAGTCAACGGGCGATCTCTACCACCTACTGAAATGGAACATCCGACTCCAACTCCCGAATCATGCTGAAACGGATATCATGATTGAGCCCCTTACTGAACCCGCAGACTCGCTCTCTAACTTTAGAAACCAATATAGTTGCATGTTTGGACAATTCATTAAATATAACGGCATACTCTAACACTAACATAGTACCCCTGGCGCAGCTGCTCAAACTTCATGCGCCATGTATCCCGAAAGGTCTAGAGAACAAACTCTCTCAAGAACATCCCTGAAAACTGGACCTATGAAAGTGAAGTTGCATCGGCTGAACTACCCAACTCATACGCTCACCACCATTGATATTCCGCTCCCTTAAGCTGGAACGTAGTAAAAACACCCTACTCATCTCCACAATACCCATAGTGTGGAGATTATGGTAGCACTCCCTTAGGAACACATGCGCATCCTCTGAAGCCAAACCATTGAAAGTAGGAGGGTAATAGTTCTTGAACCTCGCAAGTCTAAGTTGTTCTTCCTCATACGCAGTTGCCCTAACCATGCGCTGAACTGGAACAACAGGTTGTGTCGGCATAACACCTGAAACCTGACCAATATGGAATCGTTGCGAGGAGTCTGAGCTCCTCCTCCCATCTGTGAAGTAGCTGGTACACCCAAAATTAACCTCGCTTGAGCCAATGTACCAAACATGCTCAGGAATTGTGCAAAAGTCTCTTGAAGTCCTAGGGTAACAACAGGCACCTCCGGTACCTGTCCCCCAATCGGAGCTACCGACGACTCCTCCACTGCTGCTATGATAGGTGCTCTAGCTATAATACGTGCTCTTTTTGGCCTCTACCTTTGCCTCTACCCCGGTCCATAGCAACACCGGATCTAGGGGTAGCGACGTCAGTAACTGTAGCTCGTGTCCTCACCATTTAGGAGAGAATAGAATGATAAAGGTTCAAACACCGATATCAATAAACTCGCACGATAGGAATGAAGGAAGTGAAACTATCCTAATAGTTTTTAGCCTCTTGAAGATAAGTATAGATGTCTCTGTACCGATCTGCACGACTCTACTAAACTCGCATGTGACTCCTAGCACATATGAAACTAGAGCTCTGATATCAACTTGTCACCACGCCAATTTGCCTTTGTAGGATGTCATGACGATATCTAGTCTCTAAGACTAGGTAAGCCTAATACTTACTGAATTAATAGAATAATTTAACCAACGAATGATAAATATGAATTAGAGATCATTATACACAACTTACAATTCCCAAAACTGGTAATACAAGTCATAAGCTCTACTAAGTTTGCTAAAAAATCTCTAAATATAAATGTTCGGAATAGAAATTAAACGGTACAAGTACAATATCAGAAGGTGACTCCAAGGCCCGCGAAAACGCGGCGACAGGTTTACCTTGAGACTCCACAATAATGCTCGACCAGCTAGATTATAATTAACAATAACCATGGCACCTGGATCTGCATAAAAATATTCAGAAGAGTAGTATGAGTACACCACCACGATACCCAGTAAGTATCAAGACTAACCTCGATAGAGTAGTGACGAGGGACAGTCAAGACACCTACCAGACTAAGAAACCTAAACAAGTGTGAAAGTGAACTAAAAGAGAAACAATATTAATACCAAGCTAAGTATGATAAGGAATACAAACAATAATTGCAACGATACACTAGTAACAATAATATTTAACAGGAAGCAGTCAGGTAATAATGATGTAGAGTAAGTTTAACACAGTCTATATCCGGTGAAACCAAATAAAGGAAAACCAGCAACAAATCAATAAGAACAACCACTTTCACACTAGATCTCAAGCATTTCCATGAGGTACCGAACCTCATAATCACAGCTTACGGATTTCAATTCATAAACCCTAATTATTTGGCATCTTGTGCCCACATTACAATTCATAACCACACGGACGACTCATGTGCCAAGAGAACAACTTTCACACAGAAGGCAAGTAGATAAGAGTACATGTAATGGTCAATAACGTCAGGATTCATCTTCTTAAACCGATATGGGTGATTCATCTACGTGTATGCTTGTGCAAGTGTCCTACCCCAATTTAAGTCAACAAATAAGAGTAGAGTCAATGAATGGCACATAAGAAACGATCACCACGAAATGTACAGTGTAAATAAGACAACAATGAAGCGGACGCAATAACAAGCACAATAAGACCGACTACATAGAACTAAGCAAATATTGCAACACAGAGGACGGCAATTAAAAGTATGCTAAAGAAAACAACAATCAAAGACAAGTACAAATGAATGGGGAATTGATAACAAGAGCCCTACCAAGGTACCGCCTCATAGTCTCAAATCATAAAATAAATCATAACTTTTCCTTATATCACCACGGGAGCCTTTATATTTAATTTTTGAAAATTATTTTTCTCGAAATAGCATCCCGTATTTTACCCCACCTTATCACCCCGCATGGCTTCTAGTAGTTCACCTACTAGCCATGCATATCACGCCCACCTTATCTTACCGCATGTGTTTCAATACCCAGACCTTATACAACCGCACGTGTATCAATAATATCAACAGCACGGCAGAAACCTCGTGCAACACATTACCAACCGCACGACAAAAACCTCATGCAAATATAATAACAATCGCACAACAGAAACTCATGCAAACATAATAACAAATCCTCTCAACAATAACACGTGTGCCCAAACATAACAACTCAATAAAATAACTTTCACAATATGTGCCCATAGACCACAACATTTCCTCAAACAGTTTCTATATCACAACCACCCATAACACTCGGCTCACCAACACTGAATACAACAACAACAACAACGACAATAATATGAGGATACAACAAGTAAATCAACTAAGGAACTTCAGAGCACAAAGAAATGGTATAACGATCTCATAACGGAAGTCACAACAAGGAATAATGGTCTCAACAAGTATAGCTCAACAAGGAAGAGATAATGTGTAGCAATAATTTCACAAAAATATAATTTAATGATAAGAGAGATAACATGAATCAATTATTTCAAAAAAGGATAAGTCAACAATGATAAGGGAAAATAAAACTTAATTTAAGGTCGAGCAATTACAAAAGAGATACAACAAATTCAATTAAGGATAGGCAATTATGGAAAGATAATAATAACTTTAATTAAGGATAGCCAATTACAAAAAGATAATAACAACTTCAATTACGGATAAGCAATTAGGGAAAAGATAGCATGGTAGTAAAAGAGGCAACAACATCAGTTAAGGCCCATAAGAGTTTAATCAGCAACAAGGGTTGATCATGAAGCAATTAATTCCAAAGAAGACACGTAAAGGTGAATTTAGTAAATGGGAGATTTAACATGACAAAACAACTTCATATCTAATGAACATGAGAACCTAAGAGCCAAATGATCAAGTTTCCACAAATAAGTCCGAGCACGTACTCGTCACCTCGCGTACACGTCCTTCACATGATACAATTAGCACCAAAGACTAAATCCTAGGGGGTCATTTCCCCCACACAAAGCTAGGCAAGATACTTACCTCAAAGAAGCTAGACCGTTAACTCTAAAATAACCTTCTCGAGTGAAACAACCTCCGGACGTCTCAAATCTAGCCAAAATAACTTCAAATTATAAATAAAACTCGTAGTAAATAATTTGGGGTAATAAAGCTTCGGCCTTGAATAAGAACTAAAAAGGTCAACCCAAAAGTCTACTCTTGGGCCCGAGCCTCGGAACCCGATAAAATTTACAAAACTCGAACACCCATCCCGATACGAGTTCAACCATACCAAAATTATCAATTTTCGACATCAATTCGTCCCTCAAATCATTATTTTACATTTTGAAAGATTTTTACAAATTTTCCCTAAAGTTCCAACTTAATTCACTAATTAAATGATAAAAATGGCAATGGATTCATAAAAATATAATAAGATTAGATTAGAGAACACTTACCCCAATGAGCTGCTTGAAAACCCTACCAAAAATATCCCAATATCGAGGTCTACAACTCTAAAAATGATAAAATCCTCAAACCCTTGGAAATATATGATTCTGTTCAGGGATCCCGCTTTTGCGGCCAGCAGGTCGCTTCTGCGACGTCCGCTTCTGCGTAAATTTATCCGCTTCTTCGGGAATGCCTTGCCTCGACCAAAGTTGCTTCTACAACAACATATACGCTTCTACGTGTGTGCTTCTGCGCTCAACATCACGCACCTGCAAATACGCAAGTGCGCCCAAAACATCCGCTTCTCCGATCTTTTCCTTCCAGCCTTGTTCCGCATCTATGACCCCTCTTCTTCGCACCTGCAATCAACGCACCTGCGCCCAGGGTCCGCAGGTGTGGCCACACCAGACCCCTGTCCAAATCAGCTTCTCACAATATGATCCAAATGATCCAAAACTCGTTTGAAATACACCCCGGGTCCCCAGCACTCTGTCCAAAAATTTAAAAATTAGATTGATTTTCTATTTGCTTTAGAAATTAGTCAAATTGACCTTAAAATAAGTTTGATAAACAAATATTTAAAATTTATAAATTTATAAGCTGATCCATATCAATTTCTTAGTCTCATTTTACATGTAATAGTTAGAGTGTAATACAATTTTCTTCATTATAGTTCAGTGTTAAACTTATCTGAAAAATAATTAGTAGTAAATTATCCAAGTATTTTTAAGTTAATAAAAATTATTAAGTCTTTATTGAATCTAAGCAATTGTACAATAATGTATTTAATCATAAAGAGGAGGTTTATTATTGCATAATGATTTGACAAAATTAAAAGAATTAAATGGCAGTGTTCTCCTATTATTTTTATCAGCGAGCAAGTTAATTATAAATTTAATATGATTAAATAGAATACATTTTTTTTGCTTGAAAATTTTTTATGCCACTTGTAGTTATTTAACAAAAAACTTGATGAAATTTTTTCAAAATAATTTATAAGGTTTTCCAAAAAAAAATAGTCATATAATTTACATATAGTGGTAATTCACTTTATACTAATTATAGAAGAAAAAGCTAAAAGATTAACATAAGTTTATGCAATTAGTAAACAGTGACAGTTGCAATGATATTACTTGTTGGAAAATGCAGAGGTGAAACTATTTGGGTGGGGATGGGACATGAGACCTATATGGGAAAGTACAAATTAGGGCAGAATAAGAACTGTGTAGTGACAATGACATAAGCAAAGGACAATTTAATTAAAATATTCAAAAATTTATACAACAACTATAGTAATATTCCTTTTTAGCCTATCATAACGTTCTATTTTTTTTAATGACCAATTTAACCTTTAAATCCCAAGCAAACATGTCATCTCTTATTAGACAGTTTAAACCAAAAAAAATGTCTGTTATTAGATAGTAGAATTAGATAGGAGATTATTAGACAAGAGAATTTGATAATCTAACATATGGAACTACCTTGAGAATTTTTGGAAGGAAGCAAAGGATGATAAAGGGGTGTTTCATAATATGGAATGCTAGGGGGGTCAATAATGCCGAGTACCGTAGGTAGTGTTCATCGATGGTGAATCTCCATAACCCTGCCATACTAGTCTTGCTTGAGACTAGAATGGAAAACCACAAACACCTCACTGTTGAGCTCAAGTTTGATGCCCAATTCCAATCCCCTACTGTTGGACAATCTAGTGGGATTGTCCTCATATGGAAGGATGATCTGGTTAAGCTCAAGGAAGTAGCCACTACTCCATATGGGGTGCATGTAATGGCTAAGGTCTCCTCCTCCACTAAATGGCTTTTTTCTGCTATATATGTAATTGTATTAATAGTAGAAATAAGCTATGGAACATACTAGAGGATCTGGCTTCTGCCTACGGGGGTAGTTGGCTAGTTGGGGGGGGGGGGGGGGGCTTCAATGAACTTCTTAAAGCCAGGGATAAGGTTGGGGGTAATACCTTGAACACTAATAGAAGCAATAGATAATAGGGATGCTCGAACAGTTGCAAATTAGTTAACTTAGGTTTTAAGGGCTCAAAATATACTTGGTCTAATAAAAGATACTCCAATAAGCAAGACCTAATCCTAGAAAGACTTGATAGGTGCTTTGCTACTGATGACTGGATAAAGGAGTTTCCTGAATCAACTGTTACCTATCTTCCTAGGACCCATTCTGACCACTGTCCTTTTCTTTTAAGTCTAATTCATCAAATTCTGACCAAGGAAAACAAGTTTTTCAAGTTTGAAGCTATGTGGAGAAACCATCCAGACTTCCTTCCTCTTGTGGAAGATAACTTCTCAGCTAATACTGATATCCTAAAAGCTACTTCTATTTTTACCTATGGGGTGACTGATTGGAATATGCATGTGTTTGGCAATATTTTCTATGGGAAAAGGCATATCCTTGCTAGACTTTATGTCATCCATAAGTCCAACGCATACCCCTTTAGTACCTTCCGTCAGGAACTTGAAGCAAAGCTACAACAAGATTTCTCTATCATCCTTAAGAGTGAAGAAGGTTTCTGGAAACCTAAATCTAGAATTAGTTGGTTAAGTGAGGGAGATGCTAACACTAAATTATTTCATATATCCACACTTAACAGAAGAAGGATAAATAGGATTATGTCTTCAAAAGATGAGGTGGGCACTAACATTTAGGATCCAAATGACATTAAAGACACAATCCTTAACTACCTCACCACTATCTATACCACTGAACACCACAATTCAATGTTAAACAAGAGCCACATTACTGATAATGCCAATGTCCTATCTACCAGGGAGCAGAGTACCATTGACTCCACCCTTAGGCTCTCTGAGATCAAGTGTGCATTATTCTCCTGGGCCTGATGGCCTCCACCTTTTTTTCTACCAGAAGTACTGGCACATAGTTTATGGGAAGGTAATCCAATTCTGCCACACTGTTTTTTCCACTTGTATCATCCCTCATGAAATAAACAAAACCAACCTCTGTCTCATCCCAAAAATGTCAGAATGCCACAATGCTGAAAAACTACAGGCCAATTGGTCTGTGCAACATAATGTACAAACTGATCACCAAGATTATTGTCAACAGAATCAAACATTTGCTTCAAAACATCATTGGCGCTACTCAAGCTAGTTTTTTAGCCAATAGAAGAGCTGCTGGTAATGCCATTGTGGTCCAAGAATACATTACCCACTTCCAAAACATAAAAGGTAAGAATGCCAATATGATCTTAAAAGTAGACTTAAAGAAGACTTTTGATAGGTAGGAATGGTCTTTCATCAGAGAATCCCTTCTCTTCTTCAACTTCCCCTCTAAGCTAACAACCCTAATCATGTCCTGGCTTACAACAAGCTCCATCTCCATCCTTGTCAATAGTACCTAGACTACCTACTTCAAACCCAATAGAGACATTAGGTAGGAAGATCCCATGTCACCCTACGTGTTCATCATATGCATGGAAAGGCTTTCCAAAAATATTGACAATCTTGTAACTGACAAGGACTGGTTCCCTATCAATATCAACAGGGGAGGACCTAGAATCTCTCACCTGTTATTTGCTGATGACCTCACTATGTTTGCCAGAGCCAATAGAAGAAACTATGAGACAATCTTCTTCATATTGGGCAATTTTAATACTGTATCTGGGCAGAAAGTCAATCTACAGAAATCTAAAGTGTTTTTTCTTCAAACTGCCAAAAGCAGTGTGCCACAACATGCAATGACATTTTAGGCATAAAAAATGCTAGAGACTTTGGGAAATACTTGGGTTTTCCATCTTCAAAAGAAGGCCTACAAAAAGTGACTTGCAATTCATCACATATGACCTCAACAGTAGAATGGTAGGGTGAAAAACAAAGTTCCTGAACATGGCCGGTCGAACAAATCTAGCAAAATCTTGCCATAGTAGCATTCTAAACTATGTAATGCAATATATCTAGTTACCCTCCCAAATTACCAACCAAATTGACAAAAAAACAAAATAATTTCATTTGGGTTACAATTCCGACTAAAAAGAAGCTTCACATGGTTAAACGGGCCACTATCACCAAACCTAAGAAATCGAAAGAACATAATATGCCACACCAATCGTGCCTAGAGACTCAACAATAATATCCATCTGGGCTAGGGTACT
This sequence comes from Nicotiana tabacum, assembly GCF_000715075.1. Lineage (NCBI taxonomy): Eukaryota > Viridiplantae > Streptophyta > Magnoliopsida > Solanales > Solanaceae > Nicotiana > Nicotiana tabacum. Next base: position 110,424,359 of record NC_134101.1, read on the forward strand.
CATGGAAAAGCACTACAATGGAAGAGGGAACAAGGTTAAGCCTAAGACTAGGACTTGGAAAAATGTTCAGGAGGGATGGAAGATATGCACCAATTGCACTAGATGGGTGGTCCACAAAGGGGGTAGGGTTAGATTCCTTACTAATACTTGGCTCCCCAATATGCAGCCAATGGATAAAATCCTAAATGATCCATGGTACCAAAATGACATGACCACACGGATAAATAAAGTGTACTCCAATGGGGCTTGGGACTTCAACAACATCTCTTAACAATTCCCTATGACATCAACATGGTAATCACTTTCATTCCCATCTATACCTCGATCGAGGATAAGCTAATATGGAACCTCAACCCCAATAACCTGCTTAGTACCAAATCAGTCTACTACTTTCTTGATGCACAATGACAGTTCTAATGAAGACCAATTCAGCTAGATTTGGAAGCTAAAGACCCCCAATAAGATTAAGTTCTTCATATGACCCATCCAGTAAAACAGGTTGCCTACAGGGAATCATTTACACCACATTGGGCTGAGAATTAATCCTAACCGATACTTCTATGATCATGCCATAGAAGACATAAACCACATTTTCTTTGAATGTGCTAATGTCAAAGGGTTCTGGCAGCAATTACTGAACCAGTGCAATCATAAGCCTTAACTTAGAGTCAATCCATTTTCAATGACAAACTAGGAAGACACATGGAATAGTCTCCAAAATTTGGAATACAATGCTTGTATCAAATGGAAACAACTGCTGCCCTTCTGCCTCTGGGCCATCTGGTTCACTAGGAACTCTAATGTCTTTGATAAGAAAAGAAATCAGATTAATGTGCACCAAACAATTGCAAAGGCTGTGGAATACCACCATGTGACAACCACATTCAGGCATGTTAAAACAACAAAAGCCTTATACCTAAAGTGGCAACTACCAGATATAGGCTTCTATAAGTTGAACACTGATAGGGTTGCTTCCCTTATCACAATGAAATGGGGTATTGGGGGGGGGGTAATCAGAAACAGTAGGGGGCATTGGATTTTATACTTCATGAGGGGGATCCCAATTACTGATAGTCTTACGGAAGAGATCCAAACGCTGTGGGTGGGGCTAAAAATAGTTAGAGATCAAGGCTTGTCGCCCATTGTGATTGAGACTAACTCTGAAGTGGTGCTAGAAATGTTAAAGCATGCTAACTTAATTCACAAACCCATAATTTCTGAATGCAAGTTTCTGATGGAGCAGTTGGGAAACCAGTTATAGGGCATAGCTACAGGGAGCAGAACCAAGTGGCGGACCTCTCGCAAAGGAAGTAGCTAGGAAGGAAGTTTTAACAAGACTTATATATATATACTTATATATATAATCCTAAAAAAAAGGGGGCGTCAAACTTTTGCTATTGGTCCCTGTAATTAGCTTTACTTGTCTTCGGGTAGCCCTACCTTGTGAGATATCGCAGGTTTTGTAAAGCAGAATTAAACCCTGAAGAAACCCTCGTCTCCGACTATCGTTTCTACCATTGACAAACTCATTTACACTTGAGATGATTAAAGGAGGCAAAGCAACCGTGCTAACATTTGCTGAAAAAAGCAAGGTTAGTGACCCCTTATTCATTTACAAATTTCCTTCAATTATAAGTACTATTCTTGAGATATATCCTATGCGCGCTTTCTCAGAATATATTGGAGTCAAATTGGCAAGGTTACCTTAATACCGTGAAGGCTGATGCTAAAGGAAGGTATGTGCTTTTATTTTATGACGAGAGATGATGATGATATTATTATTATTATTAACTGAAATTGACTCCTTTCCTTCTGTTTGTCGTGTGTTTATTACGTTCTTTGTTCAGCAAAGGGGAAGTATACTCTTCAAAAGTCCGGTATTTGGTCAAGAGAGGCAAGCCCTACGTCTGGGTAGCCGAAAATGATATGCACAATGTGGTATATAGATGCTCCTTTAACATTTTATAATTTTAATGTTTTGGCATTATGTATTCTTTCTTTTCAACCCACAGCCAACTTATGCTTGCAGTTGAAAATATTGCAGTCACCTCATCTTGCTCTTTCTTCTGTAGCATAGACTTCAAAATCTTCCAACCTAATTAAAATTTGTGTTGAATCCAAATATGATCTTTCTGGCTCTGGATTCTAGCCAACTATTGTTTAACTAAAAAACAATGTTTCTTATGGACATGAAACTAGCCATCTAAATAGTGGAGCAGAAGTATTCATCTCCGTAGATGCTCAGTGCTTTATTTTTCTGTGCTGTGTGAAACTTCTGCTACTGCTGATTTTTACCTTGAAAGATCCAGAAAGTATTACTAGAGTAACTACTCTCTGATTGTTCATCTAACTTGAATACGAATCAGTGTCACATTTAAGCACTTTGATATTGGATTTTTGTAGTAATTCTAATCTGCATCTACCAAGTAACATTGTTATTTCTATGAATTACTTTGTCTTACATGTGCTACCGGGTAATATGTGATAGAAGGATGCCTACCGAGGTGAAAAGTAAGTTCTATAGAAAAGCTATAAGACCGGCTATGTTTTTTTTTTTTAATTTTCTTTATGAAGTAAATTAGAAGTCCGGCTATGTTATATGGTAGTGAATGTTGGGCTGCTAAAGTTCAACTCTACAAGATGAGTTTTGCAGAAATGCGAATGCTAAGATGGATGTTCGGTTATATAAGATTAAAAATGACCATATTCGCCATAAGGTGCAAGTAACACACATTGAGGATATGAGAGAAGGTCGCTTGAGATGGTTTAATCATGTCCTGTGTCGACCTACAAATGCACTGGTCTGTAGGTGTGAAACTATGGTAGTGGAAGGTGGTAAAAGAGGACGGGATACACCTTAGATCATATGGAAGGAAGTTGTCTTGAAAGACCTACAAATTCTTGGAATTATTGCAAACTTGGCCAAAGATAGGGCGCACGGGAAGAGGAAATCCATATAGGTGATACCTACTAGTTGAGACAAGTTTAGACTTGGTAAAAAATTTCTATTATTATTACTATAATGTATTTGAGCTACATGAGGAACGAGGATTCATATCGCTAACCCCGACTTGTTTGGGATTGAGGCGTAATTGTTGTACTTTGTCTTACATCGAATTGCTTACTTGGAAGCTGACAGTGTAAAGTTGTTATCCTCTTGAGGGTATTGTAGATTTTTGTTTGGACAAGATAGTGGATGGCATCATGTTATTATTACATCAGGTGTGTTTTATGGTGTTCATAGTAACAAAAATGACAGCAGGAAGCTTGTATACGAACAAGATGGACCCTACGCATTCATGATCACCCTGCTGCTGAGACATTTTGAAATTGTGCGCCCCCCCATCCCCCCCCCCCCCCCCACAAACCAAAACCCAAAAAGAAAATTTTTATGCTTGTGACTTGAGCCTTTATTTTTTTTTTTGAATCAAGAATGAGCCTTCTTCATCTATTCTCACCTCCTGCCTCCTTCCAATTGCCTTGTTGTTTCTCCTTCAAAGAGAGGTTGAGTGAATGACGGTATTATATATATTCTTTGCCCAAATACTTTCTGCTAGCAGCATGATTCATGTGTTGATACCCCAGAAAGCTCTTTGTTTTCTTGACTTGCATGCATAGTTTGGTCAGTTTAGATCTTATTTGTTATTTATTTTTGCTTGCTGGGGGCAAATTTATCTGACTATTATTTTTGGTTTATCTTGTTTCTCCATCTAAGAAGAAGTTTTAAAATATATAAGCAAGATGGCATGCTCAGATACGCGTATGATATGATTAGTAATTTGTCAAAAACAAACAACTTTCAAGGGGACGTATAAAAGGAGTAACCGAAACTTAGATTAGATGGAAATTTGAAAACATGAAAAAAAAGGAAGATAAATATGTGAAGGTGTAATTATTACAAAGCTACCTACCATTGTCGCCCCTTTAGAGGAAGTAACTCATGATTCATAATATGGGTAAAATACATTTTGTAGGAGATTGATTTGCATAAAACTACAACTCTTTGTAAAGTTGTTATTCTTTAGAAAATGCCCATCGAGTACTGGAAAGAGTAGATGATGACTTATGAATTAAATAGAAAAATAAGATCCAATCTTGAGCATTCGTAACATTGATCATCGATGACACCAAAAATCACATCCGTTAGATAGTTCCTTTGCCACATTTTAGTTGCTTCAAATACCAATTATTCTATAAATTAGAGAAAACATCAATTTAAATAGTAAAGACATATCACACATGTAAATCAAAAGGCTAAAGAAAACTTGAATGAGCATTCCTCCTTGCATTATGTGGACAGGAAAGAAATCGAAGATGCTTTGATAAAAGTGAGGAAGATCTCTCGCTCGTAAAAAAAGATGTATTCAGAATTTGAAAATATGGTGTAATGCTGCTTTTGGTTGACTCTGATGGAATACTACACTTTTAGATACGCTTCAGGTTTGAGGGAGCTGCATATTGGTACCTTTTGTAATGATGCAGTTTCATCTCGGTACTGCCTGACATTTTTTTTAGTAGATTATCTTTTACTACAACAACAACAACAAAAAATCTAGTGAGTTCCCACAAGGTGGGGTCTTGGGAGGGTAGTGTGTACATAGACCTTTTCCCTACCATGGGAGGACAGAGAGACTATTTCTGATAGACCCTCGGCTAAAAAGGCAACAAGTGGTAATAACAAGATATTTAAAAAATCGAAGCGAAATATTATAATGAAACAATAGATAGTACCAGCAATCCAAGTATAGAGGGATACCATGCTAACACTAATGCTAACGATCGGAGAAAGAAAAAGAAAAATGTTCGGTTGCCTACTAACCTTCCACCCTAATTCTCGACCTCCACACCCTCCTATCAAGGGTCATGTCCTCGGTATGGCTGTCCAACGGGACTGGACGGGACGACATTTAAGCGGGACGATGGCGGGACGGGACAAACGGGATGAAACGGTCGGCCCATCCCGTCCCGCTAACAAACGAGATGGGACGGGACGGGTTCGCGGGCCTTAAGTGCATTTTTTTAAAAAATGTCTAGTTTTTTGACAATGACCAAGTTTTTAAAGTTTGCAACGACTATTTTTTTTAAGTTTTTGACCGTTGGTAACAGCTATTTTTGCAATTGGAGCCGTTTCTCAACGACTAGAATTCAAAAAAGAAATAAAAAAATTGGCGGGACAGGCGGGACGGGACGAAATGGAACGAGACAAACGGGACAAAATGGCCGTTCCATCCCGAGTCCTGTTTAACATTGGCCCATCCCGTTTAACATGAAGTGGGCCGGGCTGGGACCGCGACGAGACGGGATGGCCCATCCCGTTGGACAACCATAGTCCTCGGTAAGCTCCAGGTGCGCCATGTCCTGCCTAATCACCTTCTTTAGCCTACCTTTACACGGGACAAAATGGTCGTCCCATCCCGTGTCCCGTTCAACATTGGCCCATCCCGTTTAACATGAAGTGGGCTGGGACGAGAGGCGGGACGGGACGGCCCGTCCCGTTGGACAGCCATAGTCCTCGGTAAGCTCCAGCTGCGCCATATCCTGCCTATTCACCTTCTTTAGCCTACCTTTACCCCTCGTCATACCCACCAAGGTCAACCTCTAACACCTCCTAACTGAGGCATCTGTGCTTCTCCTCTTCACATGCCCGATCTATCTCAGCCTCACCTCCCGCATCTTATCCTCCACGGGGGCCATTCTCACATTTTCTCGAACAACTTCATTCTTAATCTTATCTAATTTGGTATGCTCACATATCCATCTCAACATACTTATTTCAGCTTCTGAACATGAGAGTTTTTGATTGGCCAAAAAAATAAGATGACGATGGCTGAAAAAGGGCAGCACGGTGCACAAGGCATCTCGCGTTCATGCATGGTCCGGGGAAAGGCCACATCCAAAGGGGTGTGATGTAGACATCCTAATCTAATGCAAGCATTAGTGCCTGCTTCCACGGCTCGAACCCGTGACCTATAGGTCACACGATAGCTGATGAATGAAATAAGAACATCAGGCAAACTCTCGAGAGTTTCACCATTTATTATAAGATGCTGAACAAATCTTCTAATTAGTTCCTTTACCACAATAAATCTACTTCAAGTACCAATTATCCTGTATAAGATTATTAAAACTGAAGACTATAACATTGAGAAATCTTTATGCTAAAAAGGAGGAATATGAGAAGGGAAAGGAAGACTGTACATGTTTTTGCATCCATGGCCTATTGAATGAAATATGAAATAAGAGTAGGTGAGACTTTCTGAAGCGTGATGGTTAGAAATCTGGATCAATATGGACTTCCATATGGATTTCAAAGCTCATTGCAAATCCATTTTGAGTAGGATTATGTTTTCTCTTAATTACAAATTCAGGCTTGTGATTCGCAAGTAAGATTCTACAAGTGGGGTGAAGTTTGGGTTATCACATTTAGAACAGATCAAAACTGAGGAGATGGTGTGAGTTATTTTAGGGTGTTGATGCTTAACTTTTTTTGTGTCGATAAAGATTTTCACTGGTCTGAGAAGCAAAGCACCTGGAGAATTAAGTAAGAGGGTGTTTGGATGGGCTTATTTTAAGTGCTTATTGGCTTTTAAGCACTTTTTTAGTTTGTGTGGTATTTGACAATGATAAAAAGTGCTTAAGAGCACTTACTTTTAGGCATAAAAAGTACAAAAATAAGCCAAAAGCCAAAAGTTGGGTATTACCAACTTATGGCTTTTAGCTTAAAAGCTACTTTTTATAGGCCAATCCAAACACCCTCTAAGCCTCCTTCTTAAGGACCTTCCTGTAAACAGGGAAATTTGTTTTTGGGGAATGTTAAATAAGACGGAAAAAACACTGAAAAAGAAGATTGGAATTACTTTATGTAGAAATAACTAAGCCTCTGTTGAATAATCTGAATTACCTTATACGATGGCTCTCTGTGTCATTTCCTTTTTTCTTGATTTCTACATGCTTGGGAAGTCAGATTTATTTTATTGTCTTTACTTTACTTTTAGAGCTTAAGCCCCTAATTTCTAGTCAAAGACGATTCTTATTCTCTCAAAACCTTTCTCTTGAAGCTATAGCTATCAGAGACGATATACGATGGCAGATTTATTTTATTGTCTTTACTTTACTTTTAGAGCTTAAGCCCCTAATTTCTAGTCAATGACGATTCTTATTCTCTTGAAACCTTTCTCTTGAAGCTATAGCTATCAGAGACGATATACGATGGAGTGATTATGACGGTATATTAGTTGGAGACAGTATCACAAGGATATAATTAGATCTGTCTTGAACAGATATTGCTATAGGACTTCATAACTTTTTCATAAACTTCTTTTATGAAATTTCTTAGTTTTTATTTTAATTCAAGAATTCCTGGTTTGGGTTTTAGAGCTCTACGTTAGTTTCTGAAACTGTAAGGGAAAATAAAATTCTTTGGCTATTGAGCAATACCAATTTTATTTCTGATGCAGACTTCATTGTTAGATTGTTCATTTGGAAGATAGAGCATACCTGACATGCAGTTTCTCCTTTCTGTGTAGAACACAATGATAGATGAGCGTGGATCTTTTGCTGTGACGAGTCCCATGCCAGGTCCACTGGCAAATCTACTCAAGTCCATCAAGAAAGTGGGTATAGAACCATTCATTTGCCTACTTCTTGTTCTCCTCCTGATACTTTAAACTTTAGCATTCAAAATATTTTTCTAATATGGCTATCAGTCACTGAAGTGGATTATTATGTTGTATATCACTTTCTTGTTTCCATTTGGTTCTTTTACTGGAGTAACCTTCTTCTCACAGAGTGCATCCTTTTTTTTGGTGAATATTTAGCTTTTATGTATAAACTGACAAAGCCTATCATGCAGCTACCAGCTCGGGTTGCTCTGATGGGTGAAGTTCTGCCTCTTAAAGATGAAAAGGTGTTGCTTTATACAGTCCTACCCTTTACCAATTAGTGACACTTTATTTAGTCTCTATTATTGCTCGATTGAATATTCAACTCATTTGTGCTGTCTTTTGCTTTTCTGAGAAACTCTGAGTCAACTTATGTATGTTCTGCTAAATAGCAGTTTCCTTTGGTGATATCAGGATCCCAACTATTCATAGCAGTGAAACTATGCGTGAGAGGCCTTTTTTCCGGGTGGGGGGGGGTGACAAGCGTTTCCCAAATGCGATTTTGGAAAAGCGTGAGAGGGATGTAGTTCGATGCTGCATGGACATGAAATATCCATCCCTTTTGGTATTCACCCAGGAAAGTATAATCATCCCTCTGTATGAGTGTAGTAGATATAAAAAATATGAAATAATGAGATGTACCAAATACTAGAAAGTTGGATTATAACATAAAATAGTACAAATTAAGGAGAAAAAGATTCATGAGTAAATGAGTGATTATAATTTTTTTTTTTGATCAGTAAATGATGTGTATATAATTATCAGCATCAAGTGAGTGGTGAAGAATATATACAGTATAGCAACACTACAGGTTTCATAATGTGCTAAAAAAATCTAACATGACTTCTACATCGTTAAATGAAGTCATTGTGCACCAAAAAGAGAGTAAAGAAATACATCTGGATTTGACTATTAAAACAGATTCTTTCTTGTTCTAAAAAATCCTAGAGTTCCTTTCTTCCAGATTATCCACCAGATAGCTGCGGAGATGATAAGTTTTAAAGAGAGATGGAGACTTTCTCGTTTGGCTGAGTAGGTTCAAATTCTGAAATGGAGGTTGTTTACATAGGCATGTAACTTTCACTGCGTTTCAATAAGTCAACCAATTACAAACACTACAATTGCATAGAATGGTATCATTATCAACTCTTTCAACATTATATCATGCAAGAATTAAGTCTTTATCCTTATGGGCCGTTTGGTAGGGTGTATAAGTATAGTATTGAATATGGTATATTAGTAATGTTGGGATTAGTAATACTGAGATCAGTTATGCTGAGATTATTTCTTATTGATTGATTGATTTGGTATATTAAAAATAACATGCATTGCATAATTTTGAATTTTTTTGTTTGTTTACAAAAATACCCTTCACATTCTTTAAAAAGGATTTGGAGAAGGTTTTGAACGGGAAATTCTCTCTTTATACATACTTATCTATGTATTAAAAACAATGGTATTGCTAATGCTATGGTTTGCTATGTATAAGAATAGCACTGAATAGAGTGTATAACTAATAAAACAAGGGATTAATAATACCAAAGCTACTACATGTATTGTTTTCCTTAATATATCCTACCAAACGACCCCTTAAGGTTAATGCTTGCTATTATCATCTCTAGAAAAGGCAATAATCACAAATTCAGAATTAAAACCATGGTATTTTACAAGGCACCGTTATCAAAAGCATTTTTCTACTAAGTTATCAGAATTGAGAGACTAATTAAAAGTGAACATTCCACCAATATATTCCCAGGGAAATCAAATTTACCGTATATACACATTTAGAAAGCACCAGGCGACAAACTATATCCTGCAAGTCAGCAACAAATTCAGCCTTGTCAGCATGACAAAGATCCTAAAGTTGCTTCTTCCTTCTCTCGTATTCTTCTGCTCTCTGGCATCCGCCCAGGGGCATCTTCCGTTGCAGTGGCGACATGATTTTTCAAGATCTTTGATACTCCAAAAAGTAGCAATAATTTATCGTTGCAGTGGCGCATTCCTTCGTATATGAAACCGCGGGTTTAATTAGGGTTGTTGTGTAGCGTTTTGCTTTTATTATTTGTACGTAGTAAAAATGGTATATTTGTAATGTAACTTTCTGGGCTTCCCATTCTTAATACATATATATAGTACACTTCATTGTTTGAGAATGGTAAAAAGGAAACAGCACAAAGTTTGTGCTGCTAGAAGTGACAAAATACATCCAAAAACAGTAAAGAATCCCCTACTACAAAAACTTACAAGTATTCTATGATATCAAATATGGAGTCACTAACATTTACAGGGCATTCTTTACACCTATATATATAGTACACTTCATTTATAGTACACTTCATTTAACAAATTTATAAGTGGAAAGATGTATCTGTTTCTATATGGTCTACAGTTCAATCCACTGTTAGCCAGAAACATTTCTCAAGTTGGGCCGGAAGTGGAGGACAACCAACAGGATAGTTTTGAATTTCAGCTGATAACTATCATTTGGGATTTTTTTTTCAGTAACTATCATTTGAGATTTACCTTGCTCTTTGACAGTTAAATGCCTATTAATACCAATACTTTTGCCGTGGTTCTTCAGCTTGTTTGGATAGACGAAACAAGATAGGTTAAAATTGGACCATCCCATAATGAGGAGGAAGACTAAGGAAAATCAAAATGAAAGTTATGAAGCAGCTCTAACTTTTGCTTACTCCAATTACAGTGATGGCAGCCTAAATTTTCATGTTATTTATAGTTCAGTAATTTAGGTTTACTTTTTGGCTAAGTTGCTCGGACATGGGTGCGGGTGTCCGACATAGGTGCGGATCTAGAGGTCGGATCCTTTGAGATGTAAATTCAAAATTCGGGGATATGGATCCTAGTACGGATACGGGTGCGGAGATCCGGCTAAAAATAATTCAAAAAAATAAAAATATAAAATATCTTTAAATTATGAGAAATTTTGTGGAATACTTACGTATAGTTTGTAAAGTGTGAATTTTTTTTTATTCTCATGTTGTAGATAAATAAAAGATTGATTTCCTAGAGAAGGTATGCTATTTTCTTCAAATTTACCCTAGTTTTGGTTCTAATTTCCGGAATCAAATTGTAATTCGTCTCGAATTTTTCCGTCCGTCATGGTCAAAGTACCCAAAAATTATTTGACCAAATCCGGTACGGATCCCATACCCACCCTCATACTAGTATCGTGTTGGCACGGGTGCGGCACCTAAACTGCCGTGTCGGAGCAGCTTAGCTTTTTGGCTCTATTAAAGATTAAGATGTTGGGCATTGACTAATGAAGGAGGAGGCTTAGCAAATTACAAAAGAATCTGCAAATCATTGCTAACTTTTGCTGACACTCTGCACACGTTGATGAGATTGCAAGTTATTTTATGGCTTCTCATAGTTATATTTCTGCTTTTCATAAAACTGTTGGGTTAGACCATTTTGTGTAGTATAGGCTAACTGAGGAGCTGAGTTGATATAGTGGTAGCTCGGTAACCATTACCTGTTATACAGCTAAATTGACTAGCTAAAAGAGACCCCTTACTGGAATGAAATTTATTTCTTTTCACTAAACAACTTCATGCGGAACAGTAAGAAGTGATTTCCCTGACTGTTTCTTCTTTCTCTCCATTGAAAGGCTAAATTTGCTAGAGAGAGCCTTAAGGAAGTCATATCATCTGAAAGGAGCATGATAGAGAAATTCTCTTACACCGTTTTGGGTATATTGAGTTCATCTTCCCTTGGTGTTACATGCCGAGGTGACAATCTCCAGGAATTATTTGATGCGGACAAAGGATATGTTGTGTTCAAGTTCAATCCAAGGTGAAAAGATTTAATTAAGCTAGATTATCATGTAATCTTTTTATTTTTATTTTTTTTTATAGATAAGGATTATTATGTAGTCTTCTAAAGTGTGATCTTTGATTCCTCCTAACCTTCTGGCCCTCTGCAATATTAAACTGAGTCAAACATGGAAATGACTTTAAGCTGTTGAGATGACTACTTATTCAACTAGAAAACAAAAGAAGCTTGAGATGAGATCCTTACGTTTGCACTTCTTTATTAAATGTACTATTAGCATGGCTGGCTCTGGAACCTAGTTTGATTGCTAATCGTTGTGATTGATGATTGATGTTCTTATCCTCCTAGGTAATACCTAGTGAACTTTTTGATGAAACATATATTAAAAATTTGCCACCTTTTAGATAAATGGGATTGGATCTCCAGAAATACTTGGCTGTAGCTTCTCTTTAATGTACGCCCTGGTTGTGCATAGGGGTGGCAAAATGGTTAAAAAAAAAAGTTAACCATCCATATTATCCACTAAAAAATGGGTTGGATAATGAACTTTTTAAAAATGGGTCAAATATGGATAAGAACCATATTATCCATTTAGAAAATTGGTAACCAATGAGTAACCAATGGATAACCAATGGGTCTAACTTTTACATTTTAAAGCCTCAAATTGGGGGTTACTCAAGTTAGGGAGACTAAGAATTCTCCCAAAAGTGATCATATGCAAAAATTCATGGATAATATAGTTACCCATATTATTCTCTGGTTAACCCGTTTTTTTTATCCGTATTAAATATGAGTCGGGTCGAATAATTGATCCGTTTTTTCACTACCCGTTTTCGACCCGAACCATATCCGATCCGGCCTGCCCGTTTGCCACTCCTAGTTGTGCATGTGATGCAATTTTACTGTGCTTGAAAATTATGGAGTTAGTTAACTTGCATATTATAATGGTTGATAAAAATACTAATGTACTTTTCTGACTTTGATGTTTCAGCTTATTGTTTATTCTTGAATTGCTTATTTGCTTTAAACTCTTGAAAACCTCCGAGTACATTATTGTGTACAAGTGTGCAAACAATTTTGGGAACTTTCTTCTATGGTAAACCTCACCCACCAAATTAACCGCCCCCCTTTCTCCCCAACAAAAAAAAAAACTTTTGGAACATTGCAATATGAAAAATGTATAACATAAATTGGATGGATGGAATAATTAAATAAATCTGAGAACTGACTAGAAATATGTCTTGACATATGGAAAATTATCTACTCCACAGCTCATGCATGTATATTGATAGTACTGGAGGGACTCATGAAGTAGGTCTTGAGGAGGTCCAAGCAACAAAGCCTGATCCTTTATGTAAGAGTCTTAGAACTCAACGGTTGATGTTTGCTGCGTATCTTATCTTTTTGAGGACCAATGCATTCTCATTAGCATTATGCTCTAAGTGTATGTTTTCCATTTGTAGCATCATATACTATGAGCCTAATTGATGGAATTAATCAAAGTGAGGCGAGGCGTAGAGCTCTAATTCTCTTCTGCATCACACACTTGAGTAAGAATGCAAAGGTGATCTTCTGGTAGTCCCTGAAAGCTTTGGTTAAAATGTATTTGTTCTCTGAGTTCTCTTGCTAATAATCTAGTAGGCGATTTACTTCTACTTTCGTTTGGAAGTTCGAAGATAAATTCTAGCAGTGTATTTAGGGCCAATAAACCTTTGTGTGTCAATTGATTAAACTCGAAACATTGTTTGTGCATAACCGGGCAAATGTTTACACATGAATTAATCAAAGTGAGGCGAGGCGTAGAGCTCTAATTCTCTTCTGCATCACACACTTGAGTAAGAATGCAAAGGTGATCTTCTGGTAGTCCCTGAAAGCTTTGGTTAAAATGTATTTGTTCTCTGAGTTCTCTTGCTAATAATCTAGTAGGCGATTTACTTCTACTTTCGTTTGGAAGTTCGAAGATAAATTCTAGCAGTGTATTTAGGGCCAATAAACCTTTGTGTGTCAATTGATTAAACTCGAAACATTGTTTGTGCATAACCGGGCAAATGTTTACACATGTTCACGGCCATTTTTTTTCCAGCTTTCATGACTGGGAGATCCTTTGATATTATGTCTGACTTATAATTGTTGTAGCATATCATGATGTGTTCCTGCTTGTTACTGTTCGTGACACCCTTAAGCCATAATTCCATGCTGAACATCAACAGATGTTGTCCTTGGCCTGCTAATTTGCATTGTCATTCAGTCAATATATAAATTACTACTGGCTGATGCGCAGAAGAGAAACTGATATCTGGTTTTATGTGAAGGATGCCTATCTGCTTTCTATAGATCAGAAAGGATTTGATGTGCTAGGAAAAGTTTTAGGTCCAGTGAGGAGCGATGGTTCTCGTGAATATCAGTGGAGGGAGTTCAGAATTCCATTGAGAGAAGAGGCACACAGTGTTGAAATATTCTGCCGTCAGCTTGTTGAAATGGAGGAGAAAGCGCTCAAGAGCTTCTCTAACTTTACTGGCCTATAAATAAGGGTAGAATCAGCTTGTATCGGCATCACCTGACTGGTGTGAAGAAAAAGCAAGCAGTAATGATAGGCAAGCCCCAGAGGGAACAACTGCAACCTGGGTTACTTTTGACAGAGAAGGGGGAACTGCGATGGAGGGCCCTAGCAAGGAACAGAAAGATGCATTGCATTTTATTGCAGAAGAGTGAGCTCTTGTGAGTTGGGCTGTGTGCATGTCCGTTCTTTTAACCTAAGCTTCTGAAATTTTGTAATCATAAAATATAACCTTAGCTAAGACATTACACCCAAGTTTGAGGAACGTGATTCATTTCGTTGTGATGTAGACTGCAAAAAGCTCATCGTTGGTACGAGTTTGCATAGCCTTACGTATACGCAAAGAAACGTGTTTCATTAGATGAAGTCATACAGCATTTATTTAAGGAAACGAGTCAAAACTGCCCCTCAACTATGGAAAATAGAGCAAATTTGTCGTTATTTAAATTTAGTCTCAGACATGCTCTTATCATTAGTAACTTGGTTTAGATTTGCCATAGGAAATAGCGCAAAATTGCCCTCAATTTGACTTTAGTTTCAAATATGCCCTTATTATGAGTAGAGATTTATATTTGCACCTCAAAAATAACGGAATTATTTTTTTATCGATCCTTCTATTTTAGGGTCAAATATCTATTTGGTTACTAATTCTAAAACAAGAGGAAGAAGAAGAGAATAAAATGAGAGAAAAAGAACATGTAGAATTTGTTTAAATAAAAGACTTATAAAATATTTTATTTTGCTCAAAGGATATCTAATCATATCTCTCAGTATTTGTCTTTGTGACCATCACTACTTTTTGGTTTACGCAATTGCAATTATATGCATAAATTTCAAAGTAATAAAATTAATATTTTACAGATTTTGTTCTTTCCGGCATAACAAGGATGGCAGTTTCCTTGGCAATATCAAAACTTGTTGCTAAATGTATATAATAACTCCATGTAATTTACTTTTAATTTTTCACTAATTTTAGCTAGCGTTTGGACATAGATTTTATTGAAACTTGTAAATTATTTTTTTTAAAGTTATGTTGAAAAATAATTTTTTGAAGTTGAAGTTGTATTTGGACATGCATTTTAGTTGAAAAAATGTTGAAGTGTTGTGAGTGGAAGAAAAACTTTTACCCAATTTTTCTTCAGTTTTTGTTTTAAAAAACTAATCAAATTCCATGAAGAAACAATGTTTTTTTAAAAAAAAAAAAAAAGTAGCCAAAATCTATGTCCAAACGAGAGCTAAGAATTTCAATTTCTATTTGGGTTCATGAAGATTTATTTTTTTCCCATGAAAAATATTTGATTTTCTAAAATTTGTGTTCTGTTTAATTGTTGTTAAATTTAAGGAGCGTAAAGATTTTTAAATAGGGGAAATACATGAAGATGATGAACGATTAGATATATTTCAGATCTTCTAACCATTTTTGTCTGTGTAATTTTCTTGTTAAATTTTTTTACAAGAAATTTTTAATAATTATTGTCTTGCAATGTGGCACTCCTTCGTAATAATAAAATATATTTAAATGGATAAAAGTAAGAAGTTAAAAGTCTGTTACTTTTGAGGGGTAAATATGAGCTAGTTCACTTATGATAAGGACATATTTGGAACCAAAGATAAGCGAAGGATAAATTTGCTGTATTTCCCATAGATAGGAGACAAATGTGAACCAATCCACTAATGTAAGGGCATGTGCGAGATCAAATTCAAAATAAGGATAACTTTGCTTTATTTTCCATAATGGAGGGGCATTTTTGGTCCTTTTTCCTTTATTTAATGGAATATTATTATTATTATTATTATTATTGTTATTGTTATTATTATTATTATTATTATTATTATTATTATTACTTTCTCATTTACTATTATTATTATTATTATTATTATTATTATTATTATTATTATTATTATTATTATTATTATTATTATTATTATTATTATTATTATTATGTGCTTTGCCTAGATTTGGTTGAGGGAATTTTCTTACTAATTGATATTGTTTGCAACATGCGAGGGTGATGCATATATGAGGTGACGAACGTATACACATGTGCTATGGATGTTCATGCTCGGGTAGATTATATCTTATCATATGCCTTGTTTGGTTGTGTGTTTTACTTGATTATATATTTTTTTTAATTAATCGACTACGTGAGCAAAATAAACCATGCTAAAGAAATGTTGAGGCTATCGGTGCCTTATGTTGAACATGAAGAGTAAATCTTGAGATTTGTGCTAAGCTTGCCTCGGTGGTAGATATACATATGTTATGAACACACATTCGTACTTGTTCTTATATTGTGCCTTGGTTGGGACGTGTGCACTCTGTGATACATATGCGATCCTTTATATGACTACTTGAACTTGATTGTTATATCTGATTTTGTCGTAGTCATATTTTATGTGTTGAACCCCATTCACATTGTTGTTGATTATGTTCTTGTGCACTTTATAGATGAGTTATGAGGGTATGCTTCTTGATTATGAATTGTTATTTTGTATTGTTGTGATTGTGGCGCATGTGGACACGTTGGGCAGAGTGATATGGGTGGCGACTGTGATTTTCTCAAGGCGGAGCGATACGGTTGGATATTGTAATTTTGTCAGGCGGGGTGATACAGGTGGATATTGCAATTTTGTCAGGCGGAGCGATTTGGGTAGATATTTTGATTTTGTGAGAGTGGAGCGATACGGGTGGCTATTGCGATTTTTGTTAGGCGAAGTGATACCAGTGGATGTTGTGATTTTGTCGGGGCAAAACGATACGATTGGATATTATGATTTGTGTCAGGCAGAATGATATGGGTGGATATTGTGATTTTTTTCAGGACAGAGTGATAAGGGTAGATATTATTATTTGACAAAAATGAGGGCAGGTGCCATATGTTAGTGTTTCTATTTGATGACTTATTGTCAAAACTGAGTGTTGTCTTGATTTTTCAAGTGAATTTCTTATGATTTGTCATGCATTTTACACGCTTTTACATTGCACCTAACATATTAATCTATGCCTCTGTTGTTATTTGACAATTTTATTGCCAGGATGGAATTACCTATGGTGAGCTGACATTTCATATTTTGTTGAGTTATTGGTAGCATAACAGATTGATGTAGAAAGGAATTTGTCATCATGTATTAATACATTTGATTCTCGAAAGGTTCTCTTGAATGTGTTCTTTGGTAATTGATACGGAATCAAATCATGTTGGGCACTTCTACTTTTGATATTCCTTATTCTGTAACTCTCTATTTGGAATATTTTCTCCGTGTTATACATATTATCGAGCTGCATAAATTCTGCAACTGAGTGTCTTTTGACTTACAAAAATCCTGTCACTACTTCTCTAAGGTTAATCAAGATACTTACTGAGTACATGAGATCGGTTGTACTCATACTATACTTCTACATCTTGTGTGCAAATTCTAAAGCTTGCATTGGAGATGTACCAGCATATTGGATTCAACTACCTTTTTGTTCATGGTAGCGTAGATTTCTTTTATGTTTATGTAACTTTCAGACAAATATTATATTTATTCCTTCCATCGGCTTTGTAAATCTAAATAATAGTGGCTCAAGACTTGTACTATTATTCATTGGGATAGATGTATCAAATTTCGTTGTAGTTTTTATTAAGTATATATTGTTGAATTTTTTTCCAGTTTCGTAGGAACTTATACCGTTTGGCTTATCTAGCAGGTTGGGTTATATTCTTGAGGCTTAAAGGCTGGATATTCTCTAAGGCAGACTATTCCTTGATTGAAGATTGTGAAGATGTGTGAAGAGTTATTCAGCTGATGGTATGTGTTACAGATAGGTTATTGTGGACTTTTGAATGGTTATTTACCCGCTTTGGGACTATCGGGAATGGTTTGGGGCTCATTGGCAGGCCTAATAAGAATGTGCATTCTACACCAAATCAGGTTTGTTTACTCAGAACATCAATTGATAGGGGTTGCCATTGGTTAGAGTCGATCTTATTCATATCCTGGCGTGTCTCTTGTATTGCTCTTTTATGCTACAATGGGTTGTGAGACTACTTGACTATCTATACACATGATTTGATTCTGTTTAGGCCTTTGTGGTGAGATTCGAGCGGGGTGGTTCCTGGTGTGTTGAAATATTTATTTCGGCATGGTTATGGTTTCTTATCTATTGTATATTGTGCTATACGTTTCTTTATGGTTATGTCATGCACTTTGCGTGTTTTCTACTGATACACATGTGGTTGTTGTTGTGAGCATTATGGCTCGTTGGGTATTCCATGTGGATCGCTATATGGTAGGACTGGGCTACGTGCCATAACGGAGTTATGATTGAACAGGATTCTTCATTCTTATTTCGTGTGCTTTGCCTCTCTCTTGTGAGATGGGTTCATAGCATTGTGTTTTGTGGTGGTAATTGTTGAACTTGTTGGGTGGTTCTCTTATTTAGCTTTCCTTCCATCTTTGGTTATACTCGAGTTGTTGCTTGTTAAGTGCAGGGATTGCATCGTATGTGACTAGGTGGCATTTGGTGTGGCTTGTCAGTCGAATAGCTTGTACTGGGTGAGATGAGATCATTGGACCTAGAATTAGTGCGATTGGACTTGGATGAGATACATTTGGATAAAAATATCATTATTCAACTTAGAGTTTGGCAATGGTCCTTATCAGCCGTAAGGACAACACGACTTATTGATTTTATGGATGGCTATGAATTTTTCCATGTTTCTTTCATTATTAGTGGTGTTTTGAAGGTTTGGAATAAGGTTTTATTTGATATGTGGTAATTTACCGGTACCAGAT
Organism: Nicotiana tabacum; assembly: GCF_000715075.1. Lineage (NCBI taxonomy): Eukaryota > Viridiplantae > Streptophyta > Magnoliopsida > Solanales > Solanaceae > Nicotiana > Nicotiana tabacum. The sequence goes on from NC_134101.1 coordinate 110,443,148, forward strand.
TTGATAATGAGTGGCTATTATGGCCGGGAGTTATTGTTATGAGTATGTGAGTTATGCGGTACATCGTGTGATTGTATCTTGGAATATGGTTAGGGACTCGATGCGACTTGTTTATATATATATATATATATATACACACACACACACACACACACACACATAAAATTTTAGATGTTGGAGATTGAGTTCTATGGTTTATGGACTAAGGTAGAAGAAAAAAATATTCAATTAGGTTATATTGATGGGCTTTAACAAATTGAGATGACGGGGGATCGCCCATAGGTAGATGTATATTGATTTTATGCGGTGGTTTAATGGCGTTGGAATGACTCTTGCACGTTCGAGGATGAATGTATGTTTCAGTGGGGGAGAATGTAATGACTCGATTAGTCGTTTTGAGTATTGCCACCCCGTTTAGTGGTTTGAGGTCTTGAGTATCTTCATATGATGCAGTATGAATTGCGTGAATGATTAGTTTCGACGTTCGAGAGGTTCAAGAATGATTTTGAAGAGAAATTTTCATTTATTTAGAGGCTTAAAGTTGAAGAGTTGACCAAGGTTTTACTTTTTGTAAACGGTGTCAGATTTGTATTTTGATGATCCCAATAGGTTCATATGGTGATTTTGGACTTGGGCGTATGTCCAAATTTGGATTTGGGGGTTCCTAGGTTGATTTGGCTCTTTTTGGCGAAAGTAGAAAATTTAAATGTTTAGAAAGTTTATAAGTATGACAATGAGTTGACTTTGATTATATCGGTTTCGGATTGGTATTTTGGAAGTTGGAATAGGTTCGCTTCATCATTTGGAACTTGTGTGAAAGTTTGGGTTCATTCCGGATTGGTTAGGCTTGAATTGGATGCTTGGATTGAAGTTTGAAGTTTATGAACTTAAGCGATTGATCTTGATCGACGATTTGTGGGTTTGATATTACTTTGTGTTATTTGAGACCTCGAGTAGGTCCGTGTTGTATTTTGGAACTTGTTGGTATGATTGGATGGGGTCCCAAGGGGCTTAGGTGAGTTTTAGATCATTTTGAAGTTTGAAGGCAGTTTTGGTATGATGTTTTGCACCTACGAGGTTTGGTCCCCGAGTGCGAGTCCATAGAAGCGGTTGTGAGTTTGCAAAACCAAGATTTGCTGAGGCTAGGATTTTTCCGCAGATGCGAAGAGGTAACGCATCTATGAGTTCGTAAAAGCAGACAGATGAAGGCACATGCGAGGTTTTGTTTCGGAGAAGCGGGATTTGGGGACTTAAGTGATTTCCGCACCTGCAAGGGTTTTTTCGCAGATGGGGAATCACATAAGTGACTGATGGATCGCATAAGCGAAGTTAGATGGGCAGAAGCTTATATTCGAAAAGTTTGGACTTTTTATCACATTTTGAGATTTAGAGCTCGGATTTAGGTGGCTTTTGAGATGATTTCACTACTTGGATTGGGTAAGTGTTCTTGATTCGTATTTGATTATTATTCGTGATTTCATCCTTGATTTTAGCTTTTGATTGGTGAATATATGAGAGAAAATTTGAGGGTTTTTTTTTTGCAAAACTTTTCTAAAATGTAAAATGGAGATTTGAACACTGATTTGGATTTGGTTTTGGATGAAACTTATGTATATGGACTCGTATTCGAATGGGTGATCAGAATTTATGACTTTTGTCAGGTTCCACGCTTGAGTTGACTTTTTTAGTTGACTTTGAGTATTTGATTAAATATTTGAACTTTATAGTTTTAGTTTCATTCCTATTGCATTATTTAATGTTATTGAGTTATTTTGCTAGATCCGAGCCATTCAGAGGTTGATTCGCGCGAAAAGGCATTTTTAGAGTATTGATTTGTCTTGTTTGAGGTAAGTGCATTCCTATCTTTGGTTGAGAGAATTTTGTTACTATTTGATATTGTTTGCAACATGTGAGGATGGCGTATATATGAGGTAAAGAGCATATATATATATATATATATGTGTGTGTGTGTGCTATGGGTGTTCATACTCGGGGTAGATTCTAGTTTACCCTAGCCCCTATTTGGTTGTGTGTTTTACTCGATTCTATGTATTATTTAATTAATCGACTATGTGAGCACAACAAACCATGCTAGAGAAATGTTGAGGATATTGGTACCTTATGTTAAACATGATGAGCAATCTTGAGATTTATGATAAGCTTGCCTCGGAGGTAGATACACATATGTTATGAACATACATTCATACTTGTTCTTGTGTTGTACCTTGGTTGGGACGTTTGCACTCTATGACACATATGTGATCCTTTATATGACTACTTGAGGTTGGTTTCTATATCTAATTTTGCCGTAGTCTTGTTTTATATGTTGAACCACATCCTCACTATGCACTTTATTGATGAGTTATGAGGGTATGCTTCTTGATGATGATTTATTATTTGCGTTATTGTGATTGTGTCACATGTAAATATATTGGGGGAAGTGGCACAGGTGGCTATTGTGATTTTTTAGGGCGGAGCGATTCAGTTGGATATTGTGATCTTGTCTGGGCGGAATGATACAAGTGGATATTATAATTTTGTTAGGACAGAGCAATACAAGTGACTATTATGTTTTTTTCAGGGCGGAACGATACAGGTGACTATTGTGATTTTGTCTGGGCAGAGTGATACAGTTGGATATTGTTATTTGTGTAAGGGCAGAGCGATACACTTAGATATTGTGATTTGTGTCAGGGCGGAGTGATACGGGTGGAGTGATAATGGTGGATATTGTTATTGTGACAAAAATATGGGCACGAAGTACCATATATTTGTGTTTCTATATTATGACTTGTTGTCAAAATTGGGTGTCACCTTGATTTTGAAAGTGAATTTCTTATGATTTGTCGTGCATTTTACATGCTTTTACGTTGCACCTAACACGTTAATCTATGCTTTTGTTGTTATTTAACGATTTGATTGCCATGATGGAATTACCTGTATTGAGTTGACATCTCGTGTTTTGTTGAGCTGTTGGTAGCGTAATGGATTAATGTAAAAAGGAAGTTGTCATCATGTATTGATACATATAATTCTCGAAAGGATCTCTTGAATGTTTTATTTGATAATTGATACGGAATCGGATACATGTTGGTTACCTTTACTGTTGCTATTCTTTATTCCATAATTGTCTATCTAGAATATTTTCTCTTTGTTATACATATTATTGTGCTACACAGGTTTTGCAAGTGAGTATCTTTTGACTTAAAAAAACCTCGTCACTTCTTCTTCTGAGGTTAATCAAGATACTTATTGAGTACATGGGGTTAGTTGTACTCATACTACACTTTTTCACATTGCGTGCAGATTCTGGAGTTGAATAGTTGTGAAGACGGAGCTTTGCATTGGAGACATACCAGTATGCCGGATTCATGCTACCTTTTTATCTATGGTACCGTAGGATTTCATTTATGTTTATGTAACTTTCAAACAGATATTGTATTTGTTTCTTTCACCGGATTTGTAAATCTAAATCATAGTGGCTCATGACTTGTACTACCAGTCCTTGGGATAGTTGTATTGAACTTCATTGCAGTATTTATTAAATATACATTTTTCTCAGGAACTTATACTGTTTGTCTTACCTAGCAGGTTGGGTTAGGTGTCGTCACTACTTGGTTGGGTTTTGGATCGTGACACAAAGTTTATTATCAAAGTTATGGTTGTCATTGCAGTCACATGGAGGAATGTGTTACAGTTCAAAAGTACCTGAGTTTACTCTTGTTGTAATAGCATAAAAGAAATATAATATCAGAGAGGATCATGAAAAAACTGAGTTAGTATATTTAATAGTTGAAGACAAATGATAAAGATGGGTGAGAATTACTTCTAATGTTTTTTTTTTATCGTGAATGTTCTTTTGATGGATGGCAGAAGCAGCCTGGCCGAATATTATCCAAGGGTAAGTGTTGTTTCAACTTATATGAATGGAGTATCATATATTTTATGGTTTTTCATATGACACTATCTTGAGTGCATGATAGTTTTTGTAACATTCTTTTTGCAGTGAAGTGCTCACAATTACTTTATATTTTTGCATAATAATGTAAATAATCTAATTCAAGTTGTTGGATTCTTATAACATCTCAAGTGAAAAAATCTATATTTTGTAATTTACATATTTTTTTTGTATTCGTTAAGTTTTCTCATGGGGACATGAAAATGTTAATTATTCTTAGCTTTTTAAGTTTCTTTCGAACTACATTCTCTAGGCACTTTCATTTTGGAGCTCCAGAGAAGAAAATTTTTAATGATAAGAAATGTAAGATTATAAAAATTATAGATCCTCATAGAAGACATGTCTGAAAATAGTTACCCTCAAAGAATAAATATTTAAATTTCAAGATATTGATAATAGTGTTTGGTAGATTTTTTTTCCCTTTTGCATAGTCTATTTGTCAAATATTTTGTCTATTTGAGCTAATCATTCCTTTATTCTTATCGATATTTCAATGCAGATATTTTTAGTTTCAGAGTTCGAATATAATAACATGACTTTCATATAATGAAGCTCACTATGAGACTTAACAGTTGAATTGATGGTAATTTTATTTATCAAGTCTATGACAAAATAATTTATTTATTTGATCGATGAGGTTGTGGTTTACTCGCTACGCAATCTAGCTATTGATTTTATATAGTGATGAATTCGAGAATTGCACTGAGAAGAAAATAGAGAGTAGCTCTGAAATCGAAACAGAAGCAAAACATGCGTTTTTTGTTTCTTTCCCTTAAATATTTGAACACTTCTATAAAATGGAAATAATTCATGCATAATCATAGATTTGTTTTGAAATACAACTTAAAATCTAGAATCAAAACCATGAAATGATATTAGGCACATATTCTCAATATGAATAATTTAACTGCATCAGTTTAATCGAAAAAATCTCTTAATATATGTATGAAAGTAAGCCTTCAAAAATTATTTAAAAATTTTAATTTTAAATACATGAATAAATGCAGGAACTTGTTTTAGAAATACAACATACTTTTAAAAATGTTTGGGATACTGATACTCCTTTTGCCAATATACTAGAATTACCAAAACTAGAAAGTAGGACGTTGAGAAGTAGTAGAAGGCTCATACAACTTTCAGGAACTCAGTGGATTTCGACAAAGCAAATGCTGAGTAGGTGCATAGCTCAAGCATAGCATAAATGGCAAAATGCTGAGGAAGAAAATTAGAGGGGAGATGAAGAGAGATTTTACTAATACTCAATCCATGTATAGTAATACATGTACGATGTATTTTTAATAATTGGACAAAAAATATCTGGAGAATTGATACAATTCATTTTCAACTACCTAACTTTTAACTCAAAATTGGAGATGTTGATGTGACCAACTAACTTCCTGAAATTTTGCTCTTCCACTGTCATGATTCTCGATTTTAGCTTTTGCAGGTGTATTATGTGATTTTTCTGCATTATGAGAAAAATACTTTACTATTTCTCATTGTTGATTTTAGCTTTTGCAGGAAGACCACAAGAGAATAATAAATTCACTGATTCTCATTGTTGTTATTATTTATGTTACCATTTTGAGAATTAATTTCTTGCGAAATGCTAAGAATTATCAGTAGCAGTAAAATTTATTTCTCAGCCGCCTCTAGAGTTATCTATGTCTATGTAATGTAAATGTGTTAAGGAAAAGATGTCAAGGTTCATCCATATATTGATGTGTTTTATTTCGTCTTAGGCTTTTTTGCAGTGATTACAACTACCAGTTAATCATTTCACTAATATTTAATCTATTACGCGTGTGGATTCTAATAAAATATCATGACATTTCTTGTTTCTTTATGTTGTCTCTGATCAATCATGCTCTTTTTGTCATTTAATTTTAGGAGTTGGATTTCGAGGCTTAAATAAGTTTGTGAGGAGGATCCGTCAAAAATGTCAAATGCTGACCGATCATGACAAAGAAAACTATGACTAATACCATTATTTCAACAACAACAACAACAACAACAACCCAGTATAATCCCACTTAGTGGGGTCTGGGGAGGGTAGTGTGTACACAGACCTTACCCCTACCCTGGGGTAGAGAGGCTGTTTCCAAATAGACCCCCGACATCCTTCCCTCCAAGAACTTCCCACCTTGCTCTTGGGGAGACTCGAACTCACAACCTCTTGATTGGAAGTGGAGGTTGCTTACCATCAGAGCAACCCCTCTTAACTAATACCACTATTTCATTTTCTCAATATCGACAGTAAAATGATGAAAAATCTCAAGAACTATGTAGCATTGTGGGTGTAATGAACCGGCCGGTCATTTCATAAGTTATCGCTCTGTTTCCCCCATTTCTACTTCTTATTACCTTGTTCAGCTGTATTTTGTGTTACCGGGTTGGTTGGTTCGAGTTCGTAGAGGTTTTGGTAAAGTTTGGGACACTTAGTCTCTTTTGAGGAAGCTTAAGTTGGAAAAGTCAACCGAATGTTGACTTATATGCTAAAAGGCTCGGATGTGAGTTCCAATGGTTTGGATAGCTTCGGGAGGTGATTTGGGACTTAGGAGCGTGATCAGAATGTGTTTTAGAGGTCCGGAGTAGATTTAGGCTTGAATTGGCTAAATTGAAATTTTGGCGTTTTCCGATTGATAGGTGAGATTTTGATATAGGGGTCGGAATGGAATTCCAGAAGTTGCAGTAGGTCCGTTGTATTATTTGGGATGTTTGTGCAAAATTTCATGTCATTCGGACGCGGTTTGTTAGACTTTTTGATCGAAAGCGGAATTAAGAAGATTTTGGAATTCTTAGGCTTGAATCCGATGCAAATTTGGTGTTTTGATGTTGTTTTGTGTGTTCCGAAGGTTGGAACAAGTTTGAATGATATTATGGGATATGTTAGCATGTTTGGTTGAGGTCCCGAGGGCCTCGGGTAAGTTTCGGATGGTCAAACGGACTATTTCTTGTTGTGGGAAGTTGCAAAAAAATCAGTTGAAGTGTTGGAGACAGCAGTGCTTCGCGTTCGCGAGTGGACCCTCGCGTACGTGAAGGGTTAGCAGGTGAGGCTGAAGATTTAGCCTTCACGTTCGCGAGAGAGGTTCCGCGTTCGCGAAGGGCTGGGGTCGTTGAGCTACGCGTTCGCGAGAAGGGAGCCGCATTCGCGAAGGGTTGGAGTCAGGAGCATCGCATTCGCGAGAGAGCAGACACGTTCGCGAAGAAGGAAAATGTGGTCAACGTCAGGTTGTGCTTCGCAAACGCGAGGCTTTGACCGCGTTCGCGAAGAAGGTTTTGAATGCCTGGGCAAATGTTTAAATAGCCATTGTCCGCGATTTTGGGGCTAACTTTCACCATTTTTGGACGATTTTGAAGCTTTTTGAAGAGGATTGAAGAGGGATTCAAGGGGGAACACTTGGAGGTAAGATTTATGAACTTAATACTCAATCCTAATGTGAATCTACCTAATTAATCATGGAATTTAAGCCTAATATTTAAGAATTAGGGCTTGTAATTGGAGACCTAAAATTAGGGATTTGAGGAATCATTTGAGGTTGGATTTGGGTGATTTTGATATGAATGAACTCAGGGGGTGATAAGGAGTCTATTGATGTAATTTTTATCGGAATCTGAGACGTGGGCCCGGGGGTCAGGTTTGACCAATTTCGGGATTTATGTTATAATTTGATTTCATTCGAGTGGACTTTGTTTCCTTATCATTTGATGGTTTTGCACTGATTTTGGTTAGATTTGGAGCATCCGGAGGTCGATTCGATAGGCAAAGGCATTGCGGGCTAGAGATTTGGATCGGATAGAGGTGAGTAATGATTGTAAATGTTGTCCCGAGGGTATGAAACCCCGGATTTTACATCGTTGTGCTATATTATTGAGGTGACGCACACGCTAGATGACGAGCGTGGGGTCGTGCACCGTTGGGGATTGTGACTTAGTCCATCCCGAATGATTGTTTTACCGCGTATTTGACTGAAAACTGTTTGCTATCATCATGTTTTGGGCTGAATGCCATATTTGGGCCTCGTGCCAACTATTTGGACCCTTAGAAGATTTTTACTGCTAATTCCTCACTGTTTTGATTTTAATATCTGTACTCAGTCATGCTATATTATACCGTTTTCAAAACTCAACCATGTTTACTCTGTTTTAACACATTAGATCATATTTTAAATGATATTTTGGGCTGAGCATCATGTTTTAGTGTTGCCCGAGTGGCTTATGAGATTCTAACTGAGTAAGGCCGAGGGCCCGTGTTGTGAGGATACTTTTGGGTCGGGCTGCACGCCGCAGCAGTGATACACTGATTTATGATTATGAGGCCGAAGGCCTGAGATTGTACGTCACAAGGTGGCTTGATAGGAGGCCGAAAGCCTATGGACTATGCCACGAGATGGCTTGATATTGTGCTTGGGCCGTAAGGGGCCCCTCCCGGAGTCTGTACACCCCCAATGAGCGCGGGTACCCATTGTGATATGAGATATAAAACGAGGGGCTGGCGTTGTTCCATGTTGTTGTTCGATAGGCTGATTCTGTTGGTATTGTGCCCGAGGGGCGGTTTTTATGTGGTTATCTCTTCTAGCTGCCTGCCATTTACTTGTTTAACTGTTAAAAAGGTATTTTAAAGAAGCTTATTCTGAATTAAGGCGACTTTATATGTTTTCATTGTTTTTCTTGCATTTTACTGGTTTTTACTCTGCCTCTGTATAGCATGTTGTTGTGTTTTTACGTGATTTCTTCTCGCTCAGTCTTCATTTATTGTTATTACTCACTGAGTTGGAGTACTCACTTTACTCCCTGCACCCTGTGTGCAGATTCAGACGCTTCAGGTCCTGCTAGCGAGGGTTGATAGCTTCCAGGAGATTCTCGGAGTCCACTAGGTAGCTGCTCGGCGTTCGCAGCCCAGTGTCTCTCCCTCTTATCATTATTTCTTTCCCCTTGTCCTAGTTATGTAATAAATTGTGTAGACTCTTTCAGACTTGTAGTTTTATGATAGATGCTCATGAATGGTAACACCCCGATGTGGGGCTGTGTTGGTTTTATTTCCGCAAATTGAATTGTTTCACTGCTTATTTTGGGATTATTATCATGTTAAAAACTTAAATTGTGTATTTTAATTGTTAAAATGAATTGGATGTTGTGTCGGCTGGCCTTGTCTTCATGAGAGATGTCATCACGACCGAATCCGGATTTAGGATCGTGACAGTGGGAGTCCAATCGGTTTGATGATTGTTATAGATACCTCTATTTAGATTTGGGGAGCCTTGAAATTTTTTCCAGTCCTTGAACAGTTGGGCTTTAAGATAATCTCCTATTTTTCTTTGTACTTAAATTAGAATGAAGAGAACCTGGATGATTCAAGGCTACCTTGATAAGCGTTTCAACGGTCATGCATTATATCCCTTCAATATGCTACGACACAAATACGCTAAAAATAAATTAGACACCGATCAATTTTATAAGTATAACCATGAATTCCTAAATAATAAACTGTATTTTCACAACTGTCAAGAGAGATTATTTTTATAATAAATTTTAGTTCGGAGCAAAGCGGATTTATCAAGGTTACTATTCAATGTTCTAGTTTATGCAAGAACTTACTTTTTTGGTTATTTCTAATTTTTAAAATTTAGAAAAATATCATCTCATAAATTAGCGAGGTCTTTCTGCACGAATTAGTTTACTAATTGCAGCAACAAGTCAGCTTTTGACTAAGGAATAGTCTGTTTGGCCCAGTTTTTTGTTTGGGTCAAAAATAGTAAAAATGGCGTGTAGTAGCCACTAATTAAGGGTGTCTTTAATTTTTATCCACTAATTATAATGCTCAGCAAAAATAGCCATCACTAATAGAAAAAAGATAATTTTACCCTTTCTTCCTCTCTTTCGCGTTGCATTTTCATCTGGAATACCCAAGGTGATTTCATGGTCGGCCTCCTCCATGCTTGGTCAACAACATCAATCCCTCAATCCCTTATCTGTGCACATCAATCCCTCAATCCCTTGTCTCTCTCTCTCTCTAAAAGAAAATGTCGGAACCCCTCTTCATTTCACACACTGTTGTTGCTTCTCTCAAGCACAAACTTCAACTTTCAAAACCCAGAAACTTTAGAATAAACCCATGGATGAATTGCAGTTCAGTTCGACTCACAACTACTGCCACTGCCACTAAGTGTAGTGGAAAAGTGAATAGATGGTCCTTTTATGGCATGAATGCTCTTGTAACTGGTGGCACTCGAGGCATTTGGGTACTTTTTCATTTGCTAGTTCATGATTTATGTTCTGTTTCAAGATATTTATAGTGTTCAGTCCATCTACAATTAAAAGCAACTATTATGCATATTGTTTCCATCCTACAAGTCAAGAAAATGGGAAACAAAGGACATACGTTAAAAAATAATCCTTGTAGAATTAAGAACAGGTGTACTGTAAGTGCAAGACCAAGATAAGGACTGTCTGTCCTTAACATTTAAACATGGAATTAAAAGTTAAGGACTTTCAGTCCTTAACTTTTGAACAAGAAATTAAAACTTAAGGACTGTCTGTCCTTAACTTTTGAACCAAAAATTAAAACTTAAGGACTGCATGTCCTTAACTTTTGAACCAGAAATTAAAAGCTAAGGACTGTCTGTCCTTTAACATTTAAACATATAATTAAAGTTAAGGACTGCCAGTCCTTAACATTTAAATATGGAATTAAAAGTTAAGGACTGTCAGTCCTTAACTTCTGAACCAGAAATTAAAAGCTAAGGACTGCCTGTCTTTTAACATTTAAACATGTAATTAAAGTTAAGGACTGTCAGTCCTTAACATTTAAACATGGAATTAAAAGTTAAGGACTGTCAGTCCTTAACTTTTGTACAAGAAATTAAAAGCCAAGGACTGTCTGTCCTTTAACATTTAAACATGAAATTAATAGTTAAGGACTGCTAGTCCTTAACATTTAAACATGTATTTAAAAGTTAAGGACTGTCAGTCCTTAATCCTTGTAGAATTAAGAACAGGTGTACTGTAAGTGCAAGACCAAGATAAGGATTGTCTGTCCTTAACATTTAAACATGGAATTAAAAGTTAAGGACTTTCAGTCCTTAACTTTTGAACAAGAAATTAAAACTTAAGGACTGTCTGTCCTTAACTTTTGAACCAAAAATTAAAACTTAAGGACTGCATGTCCTTAACTTTTGAACCAGAAATTAAAAGATAAGGACTGCCTGTCCTTTAACATTTAAATATATAATTAAAGTTAAGGACTGTCAGTCCTTAACATTTAAACATGGAATTAAAAGTTAAGGACTGCTAGTCCTTAACTTTTGAACAAGAAATTAAAAGCTAAGGACTGTCTGTCCTTTAACATTTAAACATGAAATTAATAGTTAAGGACTGCTAGTCCTTAACATTTAAACATGTATTTAAAAGTTAAGGACTGTCAGTCCTTAACATTTGAACCAGAAATTAAAACATACAATTTGAAACTCAAGCTACAGGACTTTGTATACAGAAGAACAACAATAAAGTGAAGGACATTTTGTCCTTAAGTTTTTTTATTCAATTTGCAAAATGAGGCCAGTAGAATCAAAGTTAAGGACATAGTGTTCTTTTTTTTTTTTTTGAATTCAATTTCTAAAATGAAGACACTATGTCCGGAATACAGAATTATCATAGGAGACGATGTCTATAACTTTATCAATCCTCAGTTGATCGCCGCTGTGGTAACTGCTGCTGCTGCTCGTTTCTTCTCTTTGTGTAACTGCTGCTTGTGTTGATAGCGTAGGTATAAGTTATACCAGAAGGGTATTTTCGTCCAGTCAGGTATAAGTTTTTTAAAGGAATGGCTAAAGTCTAAATACATTGAAAACAGTGACTTTAAAATAAAAGCCACTGTTTTTAGTGGCTATTTGTGCCGTTCGCCCACGAATTGGGTCCAGTTCTGTGGCCCAATTTACCCTAGCCCAGTGCATGTCTGCTGACCCGCCTAGCCTCAGCCCCTCAAACGACGCCGTTGTGTGAGCAAACGACGTCATTCCTTTCCCCCATCTACTAAAACGCCCCTCTATTCCCATACACATCAGAAACAGAGACCATCACCCAAGAAAAAACCCCAAGAGACCTAATGAGAAGACCCCTTCCCCTTAACCTAAAATCAGCGCCGTTTCCCCTCTTCTTCTTCCTCACTTTCTCAGCTTCAACACACTAGAGACCCTAAATCCCCTCTCCATGAAAACCTAGCAGCTTTTCCCCTTTTCCTCCAAGTCAAACCCCTACAAAACACATACACAAGCACATGAAATAGCTGGGTGAAGAGAATTCCAGTTTGAAAAATTCAGATTCAGATTTGAGATACAAAATTCAAAAACAAAGGGGAATTAGATGGCTGATGCGAAATCTCTTCTTCAACTTTTATTTTCTTGGCTTTTTCCAAGTGTTTTCGTTGTTCGATTAAGTTGGTTGCCGTTGTTCAGTACCAGATTTTGCTTTGCTGAGCTGCTGCTGATTTCTGACTCATTAATTTAGCCTCTATTTGATTTTATCTTCCTCAAACTTAATTCTAGAGAAATTAGGTATGTCTCTTCTCATATCTGTATTTTCAGTTTTAGTTTAATATGAAATCACAATTATTTTAGCTCTATACCACTTGCTTGTTTGGATTCGCAACGCTGAATTAGTTCTGGCATGGATGAAATGTCGTTTATGATTTGTTATAGTTAGATTGTTCTTATGAATGTATTTTAAATCGCAAGATCTGGATTTCGTTTTTGCCTAGCTTATATATACATAAGAAAGTGTATCACTAGTTTCTTATTCTATTTTTAAATTTCATGGATTAGGAGCATGATTTAGATACCAATTTTTTTCGTGTGTTGTAAAAATGGTAAATCTGCTATGGTCTCCTTATGTATTGTTTTTTTCATTTAATTTGGAATATTCTATAGTTGCTTCTTTCTGCGCTCCACACGCCTGTGTATAATTGTTGGTCAAATGTCATTATCCCCTCGATCGAAGGTGGCTGTTTTATCAAATGCCTATTTTTTTTACTGTTCTTCTTCCAAAAATCAGTAGTCTCTACTTTAACTCAAGGTTGGCTTTAATAGAAAAGGCATCAGATTGTTAACATAAAAATGATTTCACTTTTGAGGATCTCTACAAAAAATGGCATATAGTTACTTGTTAATTAACAAGGATCCTATCAGAAACAAGGAAAGAGATCAGTTCTTTGTTAAATCTTAGAACAGGACTAAGGCTATCAATGATGAATAATCCTTAAAGTCATGAATATTTAGTTATCGATCTCGTTGGCAGCTTATAAAGTTACCATTTGTTTCTTCCATGAATGACTTCTATGACTATTAGGCCATCTTTGATCTCAAATCTTAGGAAAATAATTAATTCAAGAACATCGTAGCTTGCTTTAGGCACGATTAAATAAATCATTGTGACTATGGGTACAGTTCCCGTTGCATGGTCACGATACATAATCCTCAATTCAGGTGCACATTTTATGTGACCCGACCATAACTTCAAACAATAATAAAATGAACATGTTGCAAATCGTGGGTGCATTTCATGTAGCGTGGTTTGCAATGTGTTCCAAAACAAACAAGTGTAAGGCAATCGTAACTTATTTTAGAAATAATTCCATAAATAAATAAAAAGCGGTTAAAAATGCACAATATGTTTAAAATATGTAATAAATCAAATAATTAGGCCAATTATTAATAGTTGAGAAACCGTGCTAAAACCACGGAACCTGGAAATGCCTAACACCTTCTCCCAGTTTGGTAGAATTCCTTGCTTGGTCTTCTGTGTTCGCAGACCAAAAATACAGTCAATTTACTTGATTTGGGATTTAAAATTAAATCGGTGACTTGGGACACCATAACTTATTCTAAGTGACGACTCTAAAAATAAATAAATAATTCCATTTCGATTAGTGTCACTTTAATTGGAAAAACTCCCTATCCCCTTCGGAAAAATGAGGTGTGACAATTTCCTCATTCTCTTTCGTAGATAAAAACCCTTTTAACGAAATGGCAAAGACTTCCAATACCGTTCCCTAGAAAGAAGCTCCTTCTTCTTCGCGGCCGACCACTGAGGTCGAGGAGGTCGCCTCTGATGTGGTTGTCCTCGAGAGGTCTATTGCTGAAATGGCTACCGATGAACCGCCCGCCGAACCCCCTTGAAGATGTTCATTCCGGAGGTTGTTCGGTCAATGACGAGTTCAAGGTTGAGAAGCCTTCTTCGAGAGATTTGTTGTTGTATGATCCTTTGCCGATGATCTCGATAATTTGATATGGACTTTCCCAGTTCGGCTCCCGCTTCCCTTTGTTCGGGTTCTGGGTGCTTAGTGTCACTTTTCTTAACACCAAGTCCCCTATATTGAAGTGTCGGAGGTTGGCTCTCCGATTGTAATACCTCACAATTCGTTGTTTTTGGTCGGCCGACCGAACAAGGGCGGCCTCGCGCCTCTCGTCTAACAGTTCCAGGTTCGTACTCATGGCCTCATCATTTGACTCTTCGATTGCATATCAGAACCTGAGACTCGGTTCTCCTACTTCGATCGATATTAGAGCTTCAGCACCGTAGACCAACGAGAACGGGGTTGCCCTGGTATTGGATTTTTAGGTCGTACGATATGCCTATAGGACTTCGGAAAAAATTTCCTTCCATTTTCTTTGGTGTCGGTCAACCTCTTTTTGAGGTTTTGGAGTATGGTTTTGTTTGTGGACTCCGCTTGCCCGTTCCCACTAGGGTGATAGGGTGTTAATAGGATCCTTTTGATCTTATGGTCCTAAAAAAACTTTCTTACTTTGCTGCTGATGAACTACTTCCCACTATCGCACATGATCTCGGCCGGCATTCCGAACCAGCATATTTTGTGGTCCCAAATGAAATGAATAACTTCCTTCTCCCTTACTTTCTCAAATGCCTGGTCTTCGACACATTTAGAAAAATAGTCAGTCATAAATAATATAAATTGAGCCTTACTGGATGCCCATGACAAAGTGACAACGATGTCCATTCCCCATTTCATGAATGGCCAGGGTGACAAGACCGAATGCAACAACTCCCCGGGCTAATGAATCATTAGAGAATTCCTCTGACATCCATCGCATTTTCGCACGAACTCCTTCGCGTCTTTTTCCATGTCGATCCAGTAGTAACCGGCTCTAATTACCTTCCAAACCAACGATTCAGCGCTCGAATGATTTCCGCAGGTGCCTTCGTGGACTTCCCTCAAAACATACTTGGTATCTCTCGTTCCTAGGCATATGGCGAGTGGGCCATCGAATGTTCTCCTGAATAGGGTACCGTCTTCGAACAAGCTGAACCGGGCTGCCTTTGTATGCAGGGCTCTCGATTCTTTTGGATCCGAGGGCAGTTTTCCTGTCTTCAAATAATCTATATATTTGTTTCTCCAGTCCCAGGTTAATCTTATCGAGTTTACCTCGGCGTGGCCTTAGTCCACTACCGATTTCATGAGTTGTACGACCGTTATCGAGTTAAACTCATTGTCGTTGACCAACGATCCTACATTAGCAAGTGCATTGGCCTTCCTGTTTTGATCCCGAGGTACATGTTGCAAAGTCTATTCCTTGAATCGATGTAACGTCACCTGTAGCTTATACAGGTACCTTCACATCTATTCTTCTTTGACTTCGAACGTTCTATTTAACTAGTTCACCACAAGGAGGGAATCACACTTAGCTTCGATCACCTCAGCCCCCACGATTTTAGCCAGTTCAAGACTTGCAATCATGGCCTCATACTCGGCCTCGTTGTCAGTCAATTTCACAGTTCTAGTTGATTGTCTAACTACATTGCCCTTCGATGGCTTCAATCCAATGCCAAGCCCGGGCCCTTTTGCGTTCGAGACACCATCTGTAAAGAGGGTTCGAATTCCAGAGGAGGTCCCCAAGTTCAACAACAACTCCTTCTCGACCTCAGGAATTAGGGTCGGGGTGAAGTCAGCCACAAAGTCCGCTAAAATTTGAGATTTGATGGTGGTTCAGGGTCGATATTCGATATCTTACTCGCTGATTTCCACGTCCCATCTGGCCTATCATCCCGAGAGTTCGAGCTTATGCATTATGTTCCTCAACGGGTAAGTGGTCACGACACATATAGGATGGCATTGAAAATAAGGTTTTAATTTCCTAGAGGCGCTTAGCAAAGTGAGCGCCAATTTTTCCAAGTGAGGATACCTAGTTTCGGCCTCGCCTAGGGTCCTACTCTAACATATTAGATAGGAAAGTGTGTACCTTCCTCTTCCCGTACTAGGACTCCACTTACCGCTATCTCGGATACCGCCAGGTAGAGGTACAACTGTTAATCTGCATTCAGAGTATGAAGCAAAGGTGGGATCAAAAGGTACCACTTGAGTTCTTCCAAGGCTTGTTGACACTCCGGGGTCCATGAGAAATTCTTCTTCTTCAAGAACGAGAAGTACCAATGGTTCTTGTCGGGGGACCTTGAAATGAATCGGCCTAGCGCGGCTATGCGCTCGGTTAACCTTTGTACAAGTTTGACATTGTCCACAACGGTAATGTCATCTATGGCCTTGATTTTATCGGGGTTGATCTCGATTCCTCGTATAGACATCATGAACCCGAGAAATTTCACAGACACGACAGTGGGCGCCAAACTGTTTACCCTCAAGAGTGAAAAACAATTAAATTTGTAAGTGATTTTAAGGATACACGGATTAATTTAATACAAGGATAAATTACATTAGACTAAACAAATAAGATATGGTAAATTCAAACCATGTAAGGAGGGTGTTTCTAGCCTTATTGAAACATTCACCCTCGATCCGGGCTCACAGTAGACAATATTGATGAATGAAAGAAAGAGCTTACAATAACAGTGAAAATAGTAGTATATTGCTTTGGAATGTGTGTTACAATGTGTTTAATGAATTATGAGACCCCCTTTATATAGTAGGGGAATCCTACTCTAAATACAACTCTATAAAAGGTAAAAAATCTTCTGTTTAACTGATTATCAGTTCTATATCGATACGTGTCGAGATCCACGCCATGATATCCTACCAGTCGCGGATATTACGGCCTTCTGTTGGTTGTGCTTGATTGCCCGACAATGTTCTCCGAAGTCTTTTAGGATTTAGATCGATCTCGAATCATGACCCCGATATTCTCGAGGACAGACAACGTGCCCTCGGACTCTGACTCGATGAGACCTTTGCTTCGATTCCGATCCTTCACAATCATATCTCGAGCTCGTTTTATCCTATCAGAGATCGGGATGTACCATGGATTTGGTTTTACCCGTATACCATCTTTAATTTTGAATGTTATTAATAGGTTTTGTAATACTATTAGTAATAACGAAAATAGTTAACCCATTATCAAATATTAAAGCTACACGTAGAAATCATTAAAGTAAGGAATCGTTTCATTTATTGTATAAACAAAAATTATTCAAACATAAAATTCTGTTCGAGTACCATATTATTTGGTTGGTTGTATAAGCAAGAATAATCATGACAAATTTAATACGATGCGTAGTTGGCCTTATAAAGTTCTACATAAACTTAATATGGATACTAGGAATCAAAAACAAAAAATATATTAAACCTATCAATCACCGCGTAGCAATTAATGAAATATTATTATTCACCTCTAATAATTTCGAAATTAAAAAGTAAAAAGTGTACTTAACATTTTTCTTGGTTTTTCTATCTAGGTTTTTCTCATTGCACGATTAGCATGACTGCTAACCTACTCCTTGCCAGAAATAGGGAGGGCAATAGGACGACCATCCAAAAACGCGTAGATAACACAAGCTGATGAAATTAAACTCATGGAGGAACAAAGGTCACGCATTTTGCATGCAGCAACACCAAAAACACTATCGATTGGAGGGATAATGTTAGACCAAAAAGTGTTAAAACTCTTTATTAAACTAATTAATGAAAAAATGAAGGATAAATCATAACCAAGGATAATTACATCTAGATCAAAGCATGCTAAATACGAGAACAAGATATAATCAAGCTTAAATTTTTTTTTTTAGGTTATAAAAGATATCAAACATAAACGACAAGCTTACATTCTTGATGCATTGGTCCGTAATGTAAGAACGAAGAAGAAAAAGAAGGAATGTCATTAATAACTAAGGGATCTATCTTTATTGATTCAGCAATGACGATTACAAGGATTTGCAACCAAGATCTAGACTTTCACTTTGTTGTTGTCAGAGGTCCTTTTCTATTCTTCTGTCTCTCTTCCTTGAAGGAGAGAGTCCCCCTCTCTTTTCTGGTTACCCTTCCCCTATTTATATAGTAATTATTCCCTTTTATCCGGTGGTCTTTAGCCAAAAGGCCATAGTCTATTCATTGTGCATTGGGTCGTTCCCCTTAAATGTCACGACATATGCCTCTCTGTACATGCTTTCAGATAGTTCGATCCCGGCTGCGGCCGAGATACTCGTTGTTATGTCGTCTTATGAATACGACCATGGCTCAGTCGACCACTCGCTATTTCTTTTAATGTTGATCCATGCGTGGCCAGATTTCGACCCATACAGTTAGTCCCTCCGCCTATTGAGGTTGCTTCTTGGCGAGCTCAATGGGCGGATTCTATTGATTTGAGAAGGAGAGATATGAACGCTTTGTGCGAGAGACGAGCACCTCATGGCGAGGAAGCGACGTGACGTTTCGAGAATTGCGTCAGACCGTTGCGTTAGTTCAGAATGTCATTAATGTTTCTCAAGTGTCATTTGGTGCACGTTTTGTATGCTTTGCGTCGTTTCCCGTGCCCTTTTAGTTTTCTAAACTGGCGTCGCTTGGTTTCCCTGCTCAGGAATTTATATCCTTATAAATAGGGGAAATCCCTCATTTGAATGTTACGCTTCTTTATCGTTCTAGAGAGAACTTTGCAACTCTTCTACTCCAGTTTCTTAAATTTCTGTTTTTGTTAGGATTTGCTGTGACCACTACCTTTTTCCCTTATCATTCTCATTTCTTTTTGTCAAAGAGAAAATGGCTAGTGCTTTTTCTAATTCCGATAGAGCTGTTGGTGGTTCGGTGCCGAAAAGTGATGCACCCATAATCAAAGAGGGGGTGGAGATGTTGGAGGATATAGGCTTTTCGGTGGTGGATGAGGTGGTCCCCCGCCCGCGGAAGGCGAGAAATGACTTTAATAGCCCTGCTGGAGACGAACCGGAGCCCCGTTCCTTCTACGATGGACGCTGCAGCGCTCACAGCGTTTAAAGCCAAATGAGGGATCCCTGATCATAATGAAATGGTGCCGGCGGGTCGGTACATAGTGCATTTACACTGCCCGAGCTACTATGCATTTTATGTGTATCCCTTTGTCATCAGGTACACGCTTCTCCTTCCTTCCTTGGTAGTGGATTTCTACCGCTTCTATGAGGTGTGCCCGGATCAACTCACGCGTACAAGCTTTTCCTTCTGCTCATCAAGTATGCAGATCTGGCGGGCGGAGGAAGCTCTTTAGGATACATGCATCGCCTCTTCGCCCCCCATTTTCTTTAGGTTACAATATTCACATGCGCCACCGAGGAACCAAGAATTTGGTGGTGAAAATGGACAACAAAGAAAATCACTGCTTTTAAAAGAACTTCTTCTACATCCGAACAGAGCACGTTGTGTTGAACCCGGCAGGTTTTCTGAGACGTGGAATTTCGTCCGTAGGTTTTCTTTTCTTTTACTTTTTGCATTTTCTCTTAAGATGGTTGTCGGTCGTCTCCCTTTAGTGACCTTGTTGAGGGTTTATTTATGTTCTTGTAGCCGAGAGAGTACCTCCTCCGCCAGTTGCTGACATTCGCGAGTGGGTGAGCGCGATTCTTCCCCATACGGTGGGGATTCGTGAATGGGCGCCTTTCCATGAGAAGCTCGGGTGCAAGCCTCTTGTTGGTGAGTTGTGGTACTTTACTTTGTTCTTTGCTCCGCATTTTCTTTTACCTTATCCTTAATTAAATCTCTTCTTATTGGTAGGTCGAATAGGAGTGAAAAGGACGAAGGCTCCTGCGCTCGCTTTTCGCCAGCCGGCTTCCTCTGCCCGATCCATTCAAAGGGCACATGCGGATGAGAGCACCCAACATGTTGTTGCACGGAAGACCATGTCGGCGATCGGGCCTATTCGTTTGGAGGTTGTTCCCCGGTCAGATACTCTGATTCTCGCTGTCCGTTCCACGGGTGAGCCTTCTCGCAATAATAGCGAAGAGGCACTATCAAAGAGGCAGAGGTTGTCAGAGGGGGCGTCTTTGGTTGAGACGTCCTCGAGGGGCGACTCTACTTTGGCGGTACCTGGAGCTGGCAGTGACATTGGCCGGGTTGCGGAGGTGACCACCATGGCGGGGGGATAGAATTCGAGGGCTGCCGTGATTGTTCCAAGTGGCCATCATCATCTCAACAAAACCGCGCCCTCTCCTCGGCTAATGAGAGGGGGAAGGGCGTGGTTGTGGATGATTACGAGTCGGATTCTGACATCGACCCTGAGGATATGAGGATGTTCGAGGAAGGCTTTACCAGGGTCAATGTAAGGGCGGAAGGTCCTTCTCATGTGCTCGAGATTCCATCTGATTTTAACCTTTTGGAGGACACGTTGGAGTTGGTACCTCAATTCGACCTTTTATGTTCCGCTGCCAAAAATGAGTCTCTTCGGGAGATCAATGACTCTGCTTTGTCTGGCCTCGAGGGTGAGTTTCTTTTTGCCATTTTCTTTATTTTGTGCTATTTTGCCTTCGCTGATGCCTCCCCTCTTTTTCTTCCCCCCTTGTTTGCAGACTTACATGTTGAAGATTGGGAGTGCTCGTAAGGCTGAGACTTGGGCCGAGGGCTTTTTGAAAATTGCCGCGAAGTATTGCCGGTACCGTGACAAGTGACGTGAGATGCATGCGCAGCTTAGGACGGGCGGTAACACTCAGTCTGTTAGGGAAGAGTTGGAGAAAAGGGACGAGGAACTGATGCGGTCTATCCGCAAATACAACGAGCTCGAGGAGTTACTCCATGCCAAAGATGAAGAGCTTGAAGTGGGCAAAGGGGTTGCGGCAGAGTGTGAAGATCTTCAGGCAAAGGTGTTGTTTTTGCAAGCCGAGCTTGAACAAAACGCCACCAGGGTCGCCGATTTGAGTGCAGAATGGACGGAGAACATGGTCGAGCTAGAAAAGAAGGTGGCCAAGTTGGAGAGAGCCGAGGGGCTCGGGTGTCGGCTATAGCGAGGGCAGCGGCGCTAGAAGACACTATCCGCATCCTCAGGTTTGAGCAGGAATTTGATAGGGCAACGACCACATTGAGGGAGGCGCGGCTCGAGGAGCGTATTGGTGAAATTGATTGAGAAGCTTTGAGCCTGGGAGACCGGGTCATGGTTCTTGAGGCCGAGAAGGCGCAACTGTTGGCCCAGGCTATCCCTCAAGAATCTTCCTCTACTACTGTTCCCCACCGTTTGTATGAGCTATGGGTTCATGCTGAGGCCTAACGAGATATATATAAGGGCTTGTGCGAGGCGGGAGTGTTCCTGAAGCCCCTTTCGAAGATGCTCGGGCGAAGGCGCGCAAGGTTCGTCTTGCCTGCGGCTACGACCCTGCGACATCGGAGGCCGGTGAGGATGCTGAGATCAAAGATGAACTTCCTTCTGATGATGATGTCGAGGGTGGTGGAGATGATGCCGAGTGAAAAAAATTCTTGCAGCTTTTGTACTTAGTTTTTTTTGTTGTTGTTTGTTTTCATCTTTTTCTTGGGGGGACGCTCTCGGCCTTTTGTAAGGTGCAACTGTTACGTATGTACATTTTATGAATAAAATAGTCACTTTGCCTGGGGTTATGTATCTTTTGACTTTCTTTCTCCCTTCTCCCCCCTCTCTTTCTTGAAAAAGGCTCTTCGGACTTCCTCGCAATGCGTCCCTGATTTTTACTTGGGGGTTGGAATGAGGTCGAGCTTACAACGATTCGAGCGAGATCGAATGTGAAGTATTTCAAGCGAGTTCGAATATAAATTAATTCGAGCAAGGTCAAATGTAAAGTAATTCGAGCGAGCTCAAATGTGAAGTAATTCGAGCGAGGTCTAATATAAACTAATTCAAGCAAGGTCGAATGTAAAGTAATTCGAGCAAGGTTGAATGTGAAGTAATTCGAGCGATGTCAAATGTAAAGTATAAAATGACTTGGTGGGGTTGTGTGAAGATGTCGTTTCGTTTATTTCATTCGGTGGAGAGTATTACATGTTTCTGCTTGTTTCATTCATACATTGGAGAAGTTCTAGTCTACCTAGTCCCTTCATCGTTTGGCCTGGAAAAATAGTCGATAGGCGGGGCGATGAGTTTCACTCGAATTTAGTTCGCTTGATCCGAGAGAGATCGAATCTTGTTTTGTGAGTTCGAACGAAGTCGCTTTTGATTAGCAAATTCGAGTGAGGTTGACTTTTGATTTGCCATTTTCAGTTTTGACTTATATATTCAAGAGTTTTAATTCGAGTGAGGTCGAACTGTAACTCATTTGGCGATGGCTGATGGCCGTGAGGGTGTTAATTCAAGAGAGGTCAAAATGTAACCCATTTGGCGACAGCCGATGGCCGTAAGGGTGTTAATTCGAGCAAGGTTGAATTGTAACCCATTTGGCGATGGTCGATGGCCGTAAAGGTGTTAATTCGAGTGAGGTCGAAATGTAACCCATTTTCCGACGGTCGATGGCCGTAAGGGTTAATTCGAGCGAGGTCGAAAGTAACCCATTTGGCGACGGCCGATGGTCGTAAGGGTGTTAATTCGAGCAAGGTCAAATTTTAACCCATTTGGCGATGGACTATGGCTGTGAGGGTGTTAATTCGAGCGAGGTCAAAATGTAAACCATTTGGTGATGGCCGATGGCCGTAAGGGTGTTAATTCGAGCGAGGTTAAATTGTAACCTATTTGGCGATGGCCGATGGCCGTAAGGGTGTTAATTCGAGCGAGGTCGAAATTTAACCCATTTGGCGACGGGCGATGGCCGTAAGGGTGTTAATTCGAGCGAGGTCGAAATGTAACCCATTTGGCGAAGGCCGATGGCTGTAAGGGTATTAAATCGAGCGAGGTTGAATTGTATCCCATTTGGCGATGGCCGATGGCTGTAAGGGTATTAATTCGAGCGAGGTCAAAATGTAACACATATGGCGACGGCCGATGGCCGTAAGAGTGTTAATTCGAGCGAAGTCGAATTGTAACCCATTTGGCGATGGTGCAGGTTTGCGTGTTTGCATTATTTTTATTGGAGAACATCACTCACTATTGCATTGTTTATGCTCTTGGTTTGTTTACGTTTGCTTTTATTGGAGAATACGTGCGTTGGGGTGAGTCCTGGTTTGTTTACTTTTGCTTTCATGGAGAATACTGTGCATCGGGATGAGTCTCGGTTTGTTTAATTTTGCTTTCATCGGAGAATACTGTACATCGGGATGAGTCCTGGTTTGTTTAATTTTGCTTTCATCAGAGAAATTGCACGTCGTTGCATTGTGTATATGTCGAGTCCCAGTTTACCTAGTCTTTTCTTTGCTCGACCTGGAGAGGTCGTGATCGGGACGAGCGACAAACTTATTGCTTGGACTTCTGGGTACCCTGGGACTAAATGAAGTTCAGATGTGATTTGCAATATTTAGTTGGCTGAATTGGCGTAAGATTGTTATGGCGGATAGACATGCAAGTTTTTCAAGTTCAAGTTCTGCTTGTGTTTGAGGGACGGTACGTTCCACGGGTTCACCGCTTAGTCCCAGCTCATGGAGATTTTCTTAATAATACCCGCTTGTTTTTCCGCCATTTATATGTTATTTGCAGTACGGTATGGTGTAGAGGGTTTTTCTTGGTGCGTTTGGTGGCGTTCGTTCCTTATTGGCGTACCTGCAAGAATGCTTGTATTCCTTGCCCGTTCCAAAAAGAGAAAAATGAGAAGTTAGATCCAAACAAAATTGCCTATTACCTTAACCTGGTAAGTCGGCGAGGTGGGAGGGGCACTGTAAGGTGACCCGTTCTATCCCATACTCGAATGACGGTTTCAGATTTGGTTGCCGTGTTTGGCTTTGACGTTAGTCACATCTAGGCTTCTCGTGGGTTGAACCTACTTTGCTCGTGGGGATCTCGAAACCGAGTCACAATCCGATCCCGTCCGATATGTGCAAACAATAAGAGAAACATGTCATATCTGTTCATAAATTACATAGTGCGTATGGGTACGAAAATAAGGCAGGACACACCCGTTATTTCAAAAATTACACAGTGGGCTATCGTCCCTTCCCTAGAGGTGTGAATACATGTCGGTATTTAAAGTAAATACGACAAGTAGGATTGTGGGCGTGCTAAGTAGTGGTCGTAATCCCACTTTGGATACTCACACGACGTGCTGAACCCATCGCTATAGATGAGGCATCGGTTTTGCTTAGACATCAGACCTAATTTCGATTTCATGTAGAGATCTAACCCAGATTGGTTTGGTTATCTCAAAAGATTATCCATCACTTTTTTGAGTTGGTGTTTACTGAGATGGTGAGGCTATGATAGCCAGGAAGTGATACTTTGGCTTGTTTTAGATCTAGAGGAAACTAAAATTTTGGCTAAGAAATTCCCACAGACGGCGCCAAATTGTTTGACCAAAAAGTGTTAAGCTCTTTGTTAAACTAATTAATGAAAAAATGAAGGATAAATCTTAGCCAAGGATAATTAACTCTAGATCAAAGCATGCTAAATACGAGAACGGAATATAATCAAGCTTAAAATTGTTTTTGAGGTTATAAAAGATATCAAACATAAACGACAAGCTTACATTCTTGATGCATTGTTCCGTAATGTAAGAACAAAGAAGAAAAAGAAGGAATGCCATTGATAGCTAAGGGATCTATCTTTATTGATTCAGCAATGACGATTACAAGGATTTGCAATCAAGATCTAGACTTTCACTTTGTTGTTGTCAGATGTCCTCTTCCATTCTTCTGTCTCTCTTCCTTGAAGGAGAGAGTCCCCCTCTCTTTTCTGGTTACCCTTCCCCTATTTATATAGTAATTATTCCCTTTTATCCAATGGTCCTTAACCAGAGGGCAATAGTCTGTTCATTATGCATTGGGTCGTTCCCCTTAAATGTCACGACATATGCCTTGTTGTACAAGCTTTCAGATAGTTCGATCCTGACCGCAGCTGAGATACTCGTTGTTATGTTGTCTTACGAATACGACCATGGCTCAGTCGACCCCTCGCCATTCCTTTTAATGATGATCCACGCGTGGTCAGATTTCGACCCATACAAATAACAGCTAGCCTTTCGACTGCGGCTGATTCGAGTGGAGAAAGGACACTAATCTCAAAATGCAGGCAGTGCAAAGGAAATATTGAATGCGAGCCTTGAGGTCTGGCCGACTCTTCCTGCTCGAAATGAGGGGACCGGAACCCCAACAAGTGTTTGGGTAACTTTGGATGTCATGAAGAATGATGTGACGCATAAAACAAATAGTGAAGGCCCAAAGCAAAACGAGTAGCTAAACCCCTATGGTGGCAGTGCAGAATGCTACGAGCCAGTCAACTCAGGCGCAGTTAACATAAGATGACAAAATAAATAGAATAATAGTGTTAACTGGGGGTACACGGTAGAAATTGCAAATGAAATAGGGGAACTCCGGGGACAAGGCATGTGCAAATTTATTTGAGGGGAATAAAATGGCAGCTAGAGGCATGAGTCTTACTTTCATTTCTCATGCAATTGTTAAAGGTGAGAAGATAGTGGAGTTGTTTCAGAAAGATGTCGCGAGTGAGATCGAGAAGTGGAAATTTGCAATCGTCTCACATGTGTTAGGTGGCTCAGTACTATTGGGGCTATGAAGAGATTTGCAACATCACATGCCATTTTGCATTTAGGTTGTGTTTGGTACGATGGAAAATATTTTTCAATTTCTCATGTTTGGTTGACTTAAATATTTTAGAAAATATTTTTTCATGAACTCATTTAACTTTTTCCAATTTTTCCGTGTTTGGTTGGCTCAAATATTTTGGAAAATATTTTCTTCATGAACTCATTTTCCTCCAGAAGAAAATATTTTTCCTACCAACAGAATGGAAAACATTTTTCAAAATTCTTTTTCAACCTTCCCCACTCTTCCCTATCCACACCACCCACCTCCACTTAACCCACCCCAACCCTACCCCACCTACCCCCACCCTCGCTCCCCACCCCTACCCTAAATAAAAATGTTATTAATAATGCTTTATTTTTATGTTATAGATAGATTTTTTTTTATTTCAACAAATGAGTATTTTCTTTTCATGATATAAAAAAGTATTTTTTTCATTTTAACCAAATAAATTACTCTACTTTCTTTTCATGATGTAGAAAATGTATTTTCTTTCATTTCAACAAAAAAAGTATTTTCTTTTCATGATGAGAAAAAGTTTTTTATTTTCATTTCAACAAAATGAGTATTTACTTTTCATGATGTAGAAAATGTATTTTCGTTTATTTCAATAAAATGATTACTTTTATTTTCATGTTGTAGAAAGATTACTTTCTTTTTCAACCAAAAATAGAGTATTTTTTTTATAGTTATGGAGTATTTGTGTGAAATTTTAGAAGAATAACTAAATTGTTGAAGAAAATAGAGTCCTGAAAACGTTGGGTATTGGAGGGGGTTGGGGAGTGCAAGGGGAAACATAGAGACTTGGGGAAAGGGGGTAAGGAGAATAGCATAAAAAAATATTTTCCTAAGAAAATATTTTCTACTCTCTGACCAAACACTAGAAAATATTTTTCGTAAAAAGTTTCCACTTACCACCAAACAAGGGAAAATAAGTGATAAAACTACTCATTTTAAATGAAAATATTTTCCATGACAAACATTTTACTTCGTACCACACACACCTAAACCTAAGATATTTTTTTTATAATGCCGGTTATATTGTGATTAATTTCATTTGTGAAAAAAATAAAGATCTGGTGATATGTTTAGGGCCTCATATGCTGAATTATCGAAATGTTATATTAAGCCATAGACACCAGAATTTAATTTTAATGATGAAGACCTGAAGACAATTCCTCTTTGGATAAAGTTACCTAATCTTCCTCTGATTTGTTGCAATGCTAATGCTTTAAGCAAAATAGGAAGTGGATTGAGACAACCCTTACGCATATGATTTTACTACTGATGCTAATAGATTTCATTTGCTAGAATCCTTGTAGAGGTTGATGTTACTAGGAAACTACCAAATAGAATCAAATTGAAGGATCCATAAGGGAAGATGTTTGATCGAGAAATATAGTATGATTGGAAGCCAACTTATTCTCATTAACTCATGCCCATAAGGTGTTTGAATAAATATTTATAAATAATAGTGTGAATTCAATTGAAGCGAGTGAGCTTACATTATCCATGGTTATTTGAGTTAAGCATTACACCTTACCACTTTATTTACCCTAAAAATGGATAACAATTGAATTTATACGTGGTTTTAAGGACACATAATTTTACTTGGCACAAACTGAGAAAAATACGTAAATTGATATTGACTGTAAATAGAAATAAAAGCAAACCAAAGGAAACATACACTAGAAAAAAAACTGAAATTAGCTACGAACGTCGTTCCTAATCTGTCACTAAAACGCTTGTAGCTAAGAGAATTTCTTGATAATTTGTTGCTAATCCGTCGCTAAATGGGATTAGCGACAGATTTTTCTATTTAGCTACAGAATGTGTTCGTCGCTAAAACTTGATTTTTTTAGTAATGGTATAGCTTAGGCCCTCGAGCTAGGTCGCCCTTGAACCAAACGAGTATCCCACAAAGGAATAGCTTTGGCCCTCGAGATAGGTCTCCCTTGAACCAAACGAGTATTCTACTGAAAAATATGAACAAAGTAAACAGAGTATTGAGAGCTTAAGAGAAAGGTAGAATATTACTTTGTATTGCGTAAAAATGTTATCCCTTTTACAAATGATCAACTCCCCTTTATATAGTAGGGGAGTCCTACCTTTGATACAATTCTAAATACAGTAAGAAATCTCATGATTAGCTAATTAACAACCTCTTCTTGATACGTGCCGAGATTTTCTCTGTGATCCTCGTCCGATCGCGAATATTTCGACATTCCGTTATTTGGCTCGGTAAGCTTCCCTTTATCTTGCTCGATCTCCATCTTGCCTGGTACCGATCTTGGCTGACCTCGATCTCGATCGATCTCTGGGTCACAAGCTCGGCAATCTATCTTTACACCACGGTCTGATATAACATGGGGTCGAACCTTAGCCTGCCACGTTCTAGGGCAAGCCCGATTTTGACCGTATATGAACTATTCCAATCCCATCTCGATGGGTCATGACGTAAGTGACGAACTCGACCATGATGTCAGTGACAAGTGGATACCAAAACGTCCTATTAGTTCGGGTATCGAGGCATTAAATGTCTGTCAGTTGTTGTCAGCCACTACCGGTTCTGAAGCGTCTCTAGCTACCTATAAAAATCCTAACCTTTCCTCATTCAAACTTTTACACTAAAGTCCTCCCTACATTTGCTTTTTCATCAACAAATCTCTCTGCTTTACATTCTTCACACCCAAATTCCCTGAACCTTAATCAAACCGCGTATCATCCCAATCCTCTTTTCTCTTGTTCAACAATGGCTAAAACTTCCAAAACCGTGCCGTGAAAGGAGGTCGCTTCTTCATCACGACCCACCAACGATGAGGCTATAGAGGAACCCCACCTTGAGGAATTCGTTCCGCTGGGGTGCCCAACCAACACTGACTTTAAGTTTGATAAGACTCCCGCGGTGCTGGGCCGATGTAAACCAGTCTCGAGGTATATATGCACCATTACCAAAGACATCCTCAAAAGGGTAAAAGAAAAATGTAACTGGGTCAACAAGGATGTAGTAGTTCCTACTCCTGAGGAATTGATCACCACTCACGTGGAGGGGTATCTAAGTTTTTACACTTACTCCTTCACGATTGTTCCCTTAGACCCCATCATCGTCGCCTTTTGCAAGAGGTACGATGTCACCCTCGACCAAATCCACCCTTCATTCTGGAGAATAGTCATTCTCCTCCGTGTTTTCACAAGAAAAATCGAGGGATGTCCCTTCACCCTCGATCACCTCGTGCGCCTTTACAGTCCCCGACTCTATCTATGGGGGCTTATTATGTTTGTCCGTCGGGCCAATAGAACCCCGTTATCTAGCATAGACGAGTCTCAAGATTGAGGCTGGATGTGCCGATTTGTCCGAATTAAGACTTCAGACCTGATCCCTGTTGAAGATATGTCATTCTCTGAAAAGTGGAACATGAAACGTAAGTACACTTCACCTTGAATGTTCAATTTGCTGTTTTACTTCGTATTTCCTTTGCTCATATATGTTTTGATGTTGCAGTTGTGGCCCTAATACGGAAACCAATTTCAGAACTTAGGCAATGGGTCGAAAGCCTAGTGTCACAAAGACCCTACTCCGAACGTTCCTGGAAGAAGTTGTCGAAGGTCCAATGGGAGGTACGCAATCATGTTAAGCTTCTTTATTTAAAATGTTATCATTCGGGCCACTTTCTCGAGCTTACTCATCCTTTTTCCTTTGTAGGCCTCGGGAAAGATGTGGAATTGAGGCCCCCAACTAAAGAAGAAACCCTTTCCCAACCACCTGCTCCGAAGCAGGCCAAAGAGAAAAAAAGAAAATGGGCTCCGAGTTCTCCAAACTCGAAAAAGCAAAAACAAAAGAAAAGGCAAACCCATAAACCCAAGGGGAGCGTTATCACTCTATCTTTGGACTTAGTCCGTCTGCTAAGGGACGAGTCTAAAGATGAAGAAGAAGAGGACTCAAATTTGGTAGCCCGTGTGCAGGCTGGTGCTTCGATACAAAAGCCCCCGTATCGGAGGAGGTTAATGAAGGAACTTCGGCCGAGGTTCCGGAACCAAAAAGAGTTGAAGCCACTTTGTCTTAGGCTGAGATGGTCAAGAGAGAGATCGGTGGCGATGCTTTCGGAATGGGGAAAGATATTCTGAGGGATGAGCTTTGTGTAATCGATATTTCTGGGTCCCCTCAGTTTGCGAACGCCACGATCCATGAGGCTAATATGTTGGAAGGTCACCCTTGTTAGGGTCCTCAAGGAACGGTCGATATCCATGGCTTCTTAGATGGGATTGAGTATGCTTCTTTGGGAGATGTCACTGGGTTTGGTGACTTATCGGTGCCAAAGAAAACATCATTCCCGAGTGCTACCGGGTCTTCGTCGAACCCAAAATTGGTAGACCAATTCTCGGCCCTAAGTGTTAACCCCGACCTTAGGCGAAATATAATATTTTCTGTACTGGGAGATGCCCGGGTCTTCTCTCTCATGTTGGGATTGCTAGCTATCTGAGGTGCTTAGTGACCGAAGAAGACCAATCTGTGAAGAAAGTTGTGGGAGTCGTTTGCTTGTTCAACAAGGCCTAACACGCTCTGAATCAGGTAACTCCGAAGAGCTGGTGTCGGCCGAGTCTTAGCTTCGGGCTGCAAGGGAGAAAACCTCGACACATGTCATGAAAATCAAGGAGCTTCAGTCCTAACTGGATTCGGCCGTCTCTGATAAGGCGAACTTGGCCAACGAACTCGAGGTGGCCAAATCTGAGGTGGCCATGGCCAACGGTAAAGCTGATGTTAAAGTGGCCATATTTAAGGTTGATGTCGAGGCCATCCAGGCGAAGGCCAGAAGTATAGTGGATCATTCGAAATGGCAAGCTCGAAGGGAAGCCCTCGAGGAGGTTCAGGCTCAAGGTTTTGATGTTGTGGCCAAACTCGAGACTGCCAAAGTAGAGGAGACCAGAGCCTAGAAGCTGGCCTTTCCTGAGGAAGACTCCGAGAACCTAAGCGAATCTGAAGATGGGGAAGATCCGGAGAATGGAGATGCTGCCTGCGACAAAGACCAGGCAACTTAGGCCTTTCGGTTTTTTGTTTTTCTTCTGTATCTTTTTGAGGCCATTTCGGCCGTTGTAGATTTTGTATTAGGCCAATTTGACCTTTGTTAAAAACTATTGTATATAAATATAAGGCTTTTATTTCCCTTTTGGCTCTCAAATTTATTTCCTTTGCTTTATCATTTATATTCACAAAGGTTGGAATGCCTTAGCATGAAATAATAAGGTTGTGTTCGAGGGTTTGAACAAACCTTGCCTTTATTGCCTTTCTGGGTTAAGGCGTTATCGGGGTTAGATATTTCCAAAGTTTCTCTCGAAAGTATCTTAAGTTTGAGATTTTGCCGAGGGTAGCCTTTAGAACCGGTTGTGAAAGAATTTTATTTTTTTCTTTTTCGAAGGCTTATTTTTTTTTACGGATTTCAAACGTCGTCAAATTGTGTTAAATTGGCCGTAGCCTTTTAGTTCGGGCGTAGCCCAGTGAGCTTGCTTTTCTGAGTTATCCAGGCTTGCCTTATATAATAGTCCTCGAGTGGGTATGGTCGTGGCCTTTAAAATTTGGGGGCTGCCTAAGAGGTGTTATGCCCTCGGCGTTTAATAGTTCGATCTGTTCTAGTTTATTTTTTGGGCGGCAGTCCCCGAGTATAGGAGTGATCATCCGAATTCTAGTTATAATCAGCTCTTAGCCTCATTTCCATAATAGATCGAAAGTATGGAATTGTAGAGTAGAAATTTGTTTTCTAAGACATGAGATAATTGCAAGGAAAATACTTCTCTTTATTCTTGTGAATAATGATTACACATGGGTACATGTTTTTTGCCAGGGCTTGAGCAACCTATGTGGGCATAGTTCATTTGACAGTTTGGCCCTTACAAATCTCACCTATCGAGACCCCGCTATTATGAAGAAATTTCCTCGCAACAAAGTTAACATCCAAGGGCAATGCCCCCTAGTATTCGAGGTTGATTATAGAGGGACCTCAGATACTATTAGCATTGTCTTTGACACCGATTCGTGATTGGCCTTCGATTCTAAGTTAGCACAATCCAATGTTGCATCGTTAAAAACCTTGCCAAAAACCCAATTGGGACAAAAACGGTTCAAGTGAAAAAGAGTGCAATGCGTGCTTTCAGACCTAAAGGCTTCGTGTCGCTCCTTGTCGATACCCTGCAAATGTTTGTCAAAATATAGAAAGAATTGAAATGGGGTCATACCATAGAAGTAATATCGTTTATTCCAATTGTTTGGTAGTTGTTCTCTGTCCATCATTCTGAGCTTATAAGACCCTTTCCCCATGATTTTGAGAATCCGGTATGGCCCCTCCCAGTTCGGACCCAATTTTCTTTCGTTAGGATTTCGGGTATTTAGTGTGACCTTCCTTAGCACTAAGTCCCTAATATTAAAATATCGAAGGTTGGCTATTCCGTTGTAATACCTTTTGATCCGTTGCTTTTGGGCGGAAAATCGAACAAGGGCAGATTCGCGTCATTCATCCAATAGTTCCAGGCTCGTATTCATGGCTTTGTCATTCAATTCCTTCATTGCATATCATAATCTAATACTTGGCTCCCCGACCTCGACCAGTCGGCGCCGTAAACTAGTGAGAACGGGGTGTCCCCAGTTTTGGACTTCAAAGTTGTACGATATGCCCAAAGAACTTTGGACAGGATCTCTCTCCATTTCCCCGTGGCATCGGTCAACCTTTCTTGTGGGTTAGGATTATGGTTTTGTTGGTCGATTCGGCTTGTCCATTTCCACTAGGGTGATAAGGTGTTGATAAGATTCTTTTGATCTTCTGGTCTTCGAGAAATTTTGTCACTTTACTGCCGATAAACCGTTTTCCGTTATCGCATGCAATTTCGGATGGTATCTCGAATTGACATATAATGTGGTCCAAATGAAGTCCATGTCTTCCTTCTCCTTAATCTTTTGGTATGCATGTGCTTCAACCTACTTAGAGAAATTGTCAGTCATAAACAAAACAAATTGAGCCTTACCTGGTGCTAATGGAAGAGGGCCGACAATATCTATCCCCCATTTCTTGAACAGCTACGATGATAAAATCGAATACAACAGCTCTCCAGGTTGATGAATCATCGAAGCATGTCTTTGGCCCTCATCATATTTTTGCACGAATTCATGTGCATATTTTTCCATATCGACCCAGTAATAGCCTTTCATGTATCTTGGGTCCTTTAAGCTCAAGGAGGCCATCAATTAGTCAGTTCCAGCCTCCTTGATAAAATGCTGGGAAGGATGAATAGTTTGACATTTAAGTTCTAATAATATGTAGGGAGACTGTAATTAATTAGGAGTGTATCGATTGCTATCAAATCCTTTGTCATAGATTTTCTCTAAATAAATTCATCCAAAAACTGAAACTATCTGCAAGAGATTCCTCTAGACATGTGACATTACAGCAAGAAGAAGGCTCTGGTTGCATGGGAAAAGCTAGGTTGGCCAAAATCAGCAAACGATCTCAATGTAACTAACATATACACATGGAGCAAAGCTATAATTCTAAAAAAAACCTCCAGAACTGGTGCACATTTATTATGTAAAAGAAATATAAGCCTCGAACATGACTACTAAGTAAGCCTCATTGTTAGTTCAGAAACTTTTACATACCACAAAATATTTGATCGAGGTTGGCTTGATGCCACGTCCCAAATCTACGGAGGCGTGGCTGGCACCCAGTGTCGTACTGGCCCGAGCAAACCACTTTGTAACTCATGATTATTCGACCAAAACTAGAACATACATAGGTTGTTATCACGCCCCCCCTTTTTTCCCTTTTGACGGGAAAGTCCGGGTTCCGACGTTCATGGGGGTAATAACTCATTTCCTTTTGGAATTTGGGTATTTGAAGAGTCTTCACCTAACGGATTATGGTGCGTTAGGGCACCTAGAGTGATTAACTCATGGACTAGTTTGCATTACCAGATATTTAGGGTAAGGGCTCGAAATAACCTTGAGGAGAAGGTGTTAGGCACCCCTCACGGTCCACAACGGTGGGTTCCGACCGAACTTATACTTATGTGAATTAGTCCTTCAAATAAATAACACATACTTGCAAATAAAGGCATGTTTTGGGCATTGTTAAACACATGTATGATTTAAGTAATGAAACAAAGGGAAAAGACTTGAACAAGTGGCACATATATAAAGGAAAGTAAAATTTATATAACCACGGGAATTGGAAAGAGGGATCCTAGGTTGGTTAGCCTATAGGATCATACCCACACAATGCCCGGTAAATGCTCCTCAGCGAGGGGCTACACGTGACAATAGCGCGCAGTCATCATATTCCTTACTACCTGATTCCCTCCCCTTGGTTATAGCTTAAAGTGTTCTAGCAACCTCGAAAGATACCATATACGTGCACTACCATCCCTTCCTTGCGGCTCTGGAAGTTTTTAGGACCTCTAACTTTAAGTGGTTCTAGACCATCCTAAGGTTTTAAAGGATAAAAGTCTAGGTATCAATCAAAAACAATTAGGATTGCATTTAAAGGGGAACAATTAAAGGCTCACATTTTACCTCCACAAGCAGAACAAATAAGTGCACGTCTCAAACAACAACTTCAAGTATTTAAGAGAAAATCCTAGAACATGATATCTAGGTGAGCAAAGATTACACGGTACTGAATTAGGACCAAAGTGTCCAAAGACATATTTATCTTGCCTACTGGTTTTATACCTGTTGAATGTGAGCAGTCTCAAATAACAAAGCACAGTTTTATAGTTGCAGGATTTTAATCGCCCTATAGGCTTACCTAAGCATATAACAGTGACGCCCTAAAGGCATGATATCTATATTGATTAGGAATGCAGTAAAACAGTAAAATGATTTTTAAACAACAACTTGAGATCCTATAGGCATGCTTTCTAGCGGTATTAATTTTAAGGCAGTGTTTGAAAACTTATTAAAGAAATGTACAGATTAATTAACTAAGCCAATTCAGAATATATAAATACGAATTTGAACTGACTTTCTAACTAAACTGTTTTAAGTCCTATAGGCATGATTTCTAGTTAAGCAAGGTAAAACAAACATCATTCATTTAACCAAAGTAAAACCCCTATAGGCATGATTTCTATAGAGCTGATTTTTAACCCTGATTTCTAATCCTATAGACATGATTTCTATAGAGCTGATTTTAGATCCTATAGGCATGGTTTCTAATTGTGTGGAAGTAAAGCAAACATAACAAATACATTTGAATCAACATGGACCCTATAGGCATGATATCTACCCAATTTCACCCGCAATATATAACTACCCGCCCTTTTTCACTAATCACCCCACAGTTTATTTACAATAATTATTACAGACCAATTAAATGAAAAAATTACATTAATAGAACAAAAATTAATCTATAAGGAGCCTGAAGCAGGCCCAAAATAGTCATGGTGTACCAAGCCTTTACTGATCTCAAACACCCAAAGTGCCATAGCCCAATTCATGTCTAGGTGTGTCAGAGTTCCCTAAGGACCCCAAGGGTCCCGGGTAGTGCTCACACCCAAACTTTTCCTCAAACAAAGATTGATTATGTGCAGTGTAGAAGTGTCAGCCCTGATATGCCAGAGTTTAGAGAGATCTCAAGGGTCTCCAAGCAGTACACATATCAGAGGGGCAGAACTTAGCAATCTAAGAGTAAGGTGAGAGTGCATAATGACTTGAGAGAGTTTGGTAAATGACATAAAGAAGGTCTTAGGAATGAAAAGAGTTTTCTGAAAACCTGTACTGGTTTGAATGGATAACAGTTTGAGAAAACAGGAAGAACATCTTGGGATCAGAGAACAAGTCACAGAACACACAGTTTCATAACAGACTTCACACAAGGGAAAGGGGTAGAGGGACACCTAGAATGCACCTTAGTGATGGCAAACAAATACATAGATTCCTCAAGAAGGCAAATTAGTTACAAAGATATGTTGAGAACACACAGGTCTTAGACACAAACATGATCTCATTGGTGAAGTAGAGAAAGTTAGCCTTAGACATGCTGGGTGAGACAGTAAACACACAATGCAGTTTAGACATACTAGTGAACAAGTTATCAGAATCTAGACATGATGGGTGAGACAGTAAACACATAATGTAGCTTAGACATACTAGTGAACAAGTTATCTAAAGCAGTATTGGCATGCTAAACAATATACCAGTTATAGCTTTTAACAGAACAGATTTAAACATGTTGTGTGATACAGTAATCTAGGCATGCTGACTACACATTGACTAGAGTAGCAAATAGAACTGGAAATCACAACTAATGAACTGCAGCAACCAAGAAACACATCGTTTTGGAATGTGAATTGAATCAGGAAATACCAGTTAAGGAGAAAATACAAAGTATAGAGCAAAGATGGTGCAAGTAAACAGCATTGGCTTACATCCGTCTGGATTAGTAAGAATTACGAGTAGCATAAGAGAATAGAGATCTTTTGAGGGTGTGAGAGTGTAGATAAACTATTGTTCGTCTAGAAGTGAGGAGTAAGGAGATCATATATAGTAGTTAAGAACAAGGAAAATAAGGTAAGAGGAATCAACCCTTCAGCAATTAAGGAAGCCACATAATCAATTATACATCAGTTAGTTCCCTTAATTAAGGGTAATCAACCAACGGGAAAGGCAGAACAAATTTAAGGAAAGAAAATCAAATGAGTAATTAAGGGTAAATAAATAGAATTTTAATTAAGGAAATGATTAGTAAAGAATCAGTAAATATCACAATTAATCAAACAAGGTAAGAAAGCGGCTCAGGATTGCAAATAAGGAAATAGTCAGGAATAGGTCACTGATAAATCAAGAATCCAAGTCAATCATTGATTTAAGGAGAAAAGTATAGGTTTACCATGAATAGGTAAAGAAATAAACATAGACAATAGAGTCAGTAGAAGAGTCGAACCAAGAACATCAGTAGAGGCACATTAGGATCAAAAGACATCGAATTAGGCTAAGAAGAATCACAGAAATCAAAGCATAGGACAAAATCAGTACCCAAGTAATCTAGACAAACTCAAAATACAAATAATAATGTCGAAAAATTAGGGTTTTAACATAAACAAATTAGGGTTAAAGCAATCTTCATGAAATCTGTCAAAACACACAAGAAACAGAAGATTAAACACTCAAAAATCATTAAACCTTTTTGAGAAAGAAAATTTCGGGAAACCCTAGTCATATAAGTCAAAAACTTGAAGTATTATAGTGCTTAAAATCAGTCAGTAGTAGAGGAATAAGAGAAACTTACAGAAAAACCATAGGAACTCGAAAA
The DNA here is from genome assembly GCF_000715075.1 of Nicotiana tabacum. Taxonomy (NCBI): domain Eukaryota; kingdom Viridiplantae; phylum Streptophyta; class Magnoliopsida; order Solanales; family Solanaceae; genus Nicotiana; species Nicotiana tabacum. The sequence goes on from NC_134101.1 coordinate 110,480,232, forward strand.
TATTTTCAAGTATGCAGAGATTCAAACAGTAGATAGCAAAGAAACCAACATATAGTGTTAAAATTGGTTGACAGTAAAGAAACAAGATATCTTTAAAGCAAAGTCATGGACAAACTCAGAACCCTTCCTAAACTACAAATATCGGACGGATTCTTGTCCAAAGATTAGGGTTTTGAGGAGAAAAGGGAGGGGTAAAGAAAACCTGGTTTGAACAAGAGATTTGAACCATAGGATTTCAGTAGGAATCACTCGCAAACCATGGGTGAACCCTTGAAGAGATTTGAACGAGATCTGGACCAGATATCTTCGATTTCTGCCCACAAAACCACATAATCAAACAACTAAGGGGATATGAGACAAGTAGAGGCTTCGTACAGCCATAGGATGCCATAGATCGAACAAGGATTAAAAGATTAGGGCTTGATTTTGGGTGACGACGATTGGAGATTAGGGTTAGGTTTCAGAGAGAACCAGAGAGGAGGGGATTCAAAGGCGGCCGTATGTGAGAAATTACTAGGGTTTGGGGGTTGTTTGGTTTAATTTTGGAAAAGGGGACCCTGGACCGTTGATCAAAATAATCAACGACCAGGATTTGGCCGGGTATCGGGTTGGGGCAGATGGGGTATTGGGCCTCGGCTAGTTAATAGGGAATTTGGGGCTAGTTAATAGGCTAGATTTTAAAATTGGGCTGGGTATTTGGACCAGAATTGAATAAAAATAGGGCCAGATTTTAAATAGTCAATTTTAATAACTAAATAATTTATAAAAATAATAAATGAGTACCAAAAATATCTTTGTACACTAAAATGATTTAAAAATAGTTATTTAATATATTAAAAATATAAAAGACCATTTTATGCATAAATAATGTAATTATACGTTAACATAGGCTATTATTGTAAAGATGTGCAATTTAACCTAAAAATGTAAATGCAATTATAAAAAAAATGCACCAAAATATTTAAACAATTATGATGGCATAAATAATAAATTTAAATAACTAAATCATCACAAAAATAATTTGAAGGATAATTATTGGATATTTTATAAATAAAAAAGGAGAAATAAATTGATTTGGAGTTTTTAAAATTATAGAAAAATTATAAAAATGTTTATGCATGCTTATAACTGCATAAGTGCTATTTGAAAGCATACATATGTATTTAAAATATATGAGAAAAAATTGGGTATCAACAGCTACCCTTCTTTACCTCGGAAGGATAAAAGAGTTTTCGGGTAAAGAAATGATGACCAATTTTGACCGGACGGAATGTTTTGAAAGACAGAGGCCGGACTCTGGTTTTGAGTTACCTACATGTTCTTGGTCTTACAGGAATCAAGCCATGTGTAGTTCTGGATTCATTGGTGGAATATACCGATGAATTCATTGCAAGAACGGACATGAGATGCAAGAGCGGCTATGGTGAGCGGTTAAAGTTTGAGACAGTTGAAGGAACTGGAGCGAGGTCGCTCTTTCTAGGATAGCGGTTGCTTGATGGTCACCTGCAGATGAAAAGATGCTGCCGACATGTATTTGCGTGAAAATTTAAACATGATGCAGATTCTCTTTGGACCATGAAGGTTGTCTTTGGACGGTTAAAGATGATGTCCTAGTCCATGAAGCGTATGATAAGGGATTTGCGAGCCATGAAATGATTTTCTCGGGCTATGAAGATGGTGCTTCTGAACCATGACGCCTTAGAATAATGATATGCAAATTTGAGGGATCCTCAGGCCATGGCATGATGTCTTCCGGCTATGAGGATGATGTCTTTTAAACTATGACACCTTTTGATAGGTTGGCAATATTTCAGCCCATGAGGTGCAATAATATGATGCTACCAAGACAATGCTTAGTATTGTGAAATGAAGGGCAAATGTTAGCCTGACTGAAAAGCAAATAAGTAGTACTAGAAATAGAGCAATATATATGGAAACAGGGAAAGTGCCTGGTCCCATGCGAATGTGGAGGCAAGGACTAGCCTCATGCAGATATGGAGGCAGGGATTAACCGCATACAGATATGGAGGCAAGGATCAGCCTCATGCAAGTATGGAGGCAGGGATTAGCCTCATGCAGATATGGAGGTAGGGATTAGCCTCATGCAGGTATGGAGGCAAGGATTAGCCTCATGCAATTATGGAGGCAGGGATTAGCCTCATGCAGGTATGGAGGCAGGGATTACCCTCATGCAAATATGGAGGCAAGGATTACCCTCATGCAATTATGGAGGCAGGGATTAGCCTTGTGTAGATAGGGGAGGTAGGGATTAACCTCATGCAAGTATGGAGGCAAGGATAAGCCTCATGCAGATATGGAGGCAAGGATTAGCCTCATGCAGATATGGAGGCAAGGATTCGCCTCATGAAATTATGGAGGCAGGGATTAGCTTTGTGCAGATAGGGGAGGCAGGGATTAGCCTCATACAATTATGGAGGAAAGGATTAGCCTCATGCAAATATGGAGGCAAGGATTAGCCTCATGCAAGTATGGATGCAAGGATTAGCTTCATGCAATTATGGAGGCATGGATTAGCCTTGTGCAGATATGGGAGGCAGGGATTAGCCTCATGCAAGTATGGAGGTAAAGATTGGCCTCATGCAGATATGGAGGCAAGGATTAGACTCATGCAAGTATGGAGGCAAGGATTAGCCTCATGCAATTGTGGAGGCAGGGATTAGCCTCATGTAATTATGGAGGCAAGGATTAGCCTCATGCGAGTATGGAGGCAAGGATTAGCCTCATGCAAGTATGCGGGACAAGACTTGGTCCTATGCAAAGAGCGAGTAGCAAATAAAAGTAGTGTATGTCTTAGCTGGAAATATATTCGATGTCTGAGGGCCTTATTGATAGTGATATTGTTACGTGTATATATTTGTGGATGCTATTGCTGCGTCAGATGTGCCTGCATTCAAAGAAAAATTGTAAGTTTTGTGAGGGGGAGGTTGGTTCGTGCTTCTGTACGCTGGTCTTGCTTTGCTTCGTTCTAGAGGCATTTTCGAGTTTCCTTGGATAACCTGGCTGTTAAGGAAATAGAGTTTTCGAAAATATGCAATTATTAGTAAAAAAATAGAGCCATTTTAGAAACACATTGATATATCAAGTGATTTTTTAGATGAACTGGTGACTGTAATACATTTCAAAGACATTGCAGCTCTCTTATGTTAGAATTTTGAGGATTCTCCTCAAAATTCTGCCCCAGTTTGGTAGATGATCCGTCGACCGTTTGCGGGTAATGAGCCTTGTTGAACCTTTTTCGAAATTTTGAGAATCTTTCTCAAAATTCTGCCCCAGTTTCTTAACCGATTTCTGACCGTCTGACATATGTTGGTGTAGGCTGGATTTGCTCCGGAATTTTGAGGGTCCTCCTCAAAATTCCGCCCCAGTTTCTAATCTTTGGAGGTAATGAAATTTTTTTTATTATATGACCGAACCTATAAGGCTGCCTACGTATCCCCTCTTAAACAGGAATCAAGTCAAGTGTAGTTCAATTACATCAGATGAGGAAATGTAAATAATCTAAGCATAGTATCTCTTGACTGCATCTGAATTGATTAGTTTTGGCCAGATTTCTCCATCCATCTCTGCAAGTATGAGTGCTCTTCTTGTCAGTACCCTGTGAACCATGTACGGACCTTGCCAGTTGGGAGAGAATTTCCCTTTGGCTTCATCTTGATCTGGGAAGATCTTCTTCAATACCAATTGTCCTGGTGCGAACTGTCTTGGTTTGACCCTTTTGTTGAAAGCTCTAGACATTCTATTCTTATTAAGCTGACCATGACATATTGCATTCATCCTTTTTCCCTCTATGAGGGCCAATTGTTCATAGCGGCTCCTTATCCATTCTGTATCGCTGAGTTCAGCTTCCTGTATGATTCTTAAAGAAGGAATCTCTACCTCGGCTGGAATGACAGCCTCGGTACCAGAAACCAACATGTAGGGAGTTGCCCCGGTTGATGTGCGAACTGTAGTGCGGTATCCCAAAAAAGCAAAAGGTAGCTTCTCGTGCCATTGTTTGTGATTTTCTACCATCTTCCTTAGTATCTTCTTGATACTTTTATTGGCGACTTCTACGGCTCCGTTCATCTGAGGTCGGTAAGCTGTGGAATTTTTGTGCTTGATTTTAAAAGTTTCACACATAGCTTTCATCAGATCACTGTTGAAATTGGCGGCGTTATCCGTAACAATGGACTCGGGAACTCCGAATCAGCAAATAATACGATCTTTGACAAAATCTGCGACGAGTTTCTTGGTTACAGCTTTGTTAGATGCAGCCTCTACCCATTTTGTAAAGTAATCAATGGCCACTAGAATAAACCTGTGCCCATTTGAAGCAGTGGGGTCGATCGGACCGATGGCATCTATTTCCCAGGAGGCGAAAGGCTAAGGTAAGCTTGTTGCATTGAGCTCATTTGGCGACACTTTTATCATATCGGCGTGTACATGGCATTGGAAGCATTTGCGGATATACTGGATGCAATCTGTCTCCTTGGTCATCCAAAAGTAACCGGCCCTAAGTATCTTCTTAGCGAAGACAAGACCATTCATATGCGTGCGGCATGAATATCCTCAAGCAGTTTAGAAGCTTCCTTTGTGTCGACACATCTTAGTAATCCCAAATCAGGAGTTCTTCTATAAAGATTTCCTCTACTGTGGAAGAAGTGATTGGACAGTCTTTGGAGTGTGCATTTCTGAGTGTGATTTGCATGCTCCGGATATTCTCCCTTTGCCAAATACTCCTGATGTCATGGAACCAAGGCTTTCCATCTGTTTCTTCTTCAACATGAGCACAATATGCCGGCTGATTATGGATCCTCACCGGAATGGGATCAATATAATTCTTATATGGATGCTGTATCATAGATGACAAGGTGGCCAATGCATCAGCAAACTCATTCTGAATTCTAGGCACATTTTGGAATTCTATCTTTGTAAACCTCTTTCTAAATTCTTGCACATGGTGCAGATATGGAAATATCTTAGAAATCTTAGTGGCCCACTCTCCTTATACCTGGTGCACAAGCAAATCTGAATCACCGATTACCAGCAGCTCCTGAATGTTCATGTCGATTTCCATATTGAGCCCTAGTATGCAGGCTTCATATTCTGCCATGTTGTTGGTGCAGGGAAATTTGAGTTTAGCAGATACCGGATAATGTTGACCCATTTCTGATACCAAAACTGCTCCAATGCCCACTCCTTTGAAATTTGCGGCTCCATCAAAGAACATCCTCCAACCGTCGTATGATTCGGTAATGTCTTCTCCTACGAATGACACTTCTTCATCAGGAAAATACATTTTCAAGGGTTGATATTCTCCTCCCACCAGATTTTTAGCAAGATGGTCTGCCAATGCCTGTCCTTTGACCGCATTTTAAGTTACATAGACGATATTGAACTCACTCAACAGTATCTGCCACTTGGCTAACTTTCCAGTCGGCATGGGTTTCTAAAATATGTACTTCGAAGGGTCCATCCTAGATATGAGGTAGGTGGTGTAGGCATAGAAATAATGCCTCAATTTCTAAGCTGTCCAGGTCAAAGCACTACAAGTGCATTCCAGCAGAGAGTATCGTGCTTCGTAAGGCGTGAACTTCTTACTCAAGTAATATATGGCTTGCTCCTTTCTCCCTGTATCGTCATGTTGTCCCAGAACACATCCGAAGGCCCTATCCAACACAGATAGATAGAGTAGCAAAGGTCGCCTCGGCTCTAGCGAGACCAAAACTGGTGGGGTGGATAAGTACTCTTTGATTTTATCGAAGGCTCTCTGACAATCCTCTGTCCAGCTTGTTTTGGCATCTTTCCTCAGCATCTTGAAAATGAGTTCACATATAACTGTGGACTGTGCTATGAATCAACTGATATAGTTGAGACGTCCTAGGAAGCTCATCATGTCCTTTTTGCTCCTAGGTGGTGGTAACTCCTGAATAGCCTTGACTTTAGACGGATCCAGCTCGATCCCTCGACGACTGACAATGAATCCCAGTAACTTTCCTGCGGGAACCCCGAATGCACACTTTGCGGGGTTCAGTTTCAAGTTGTATATCTTTAGCTTGTCAAAGAACTTCCTCAAGTTTGCTATGTGATCTGCGGCCCTCTTGGATTTGATAATGATGTCGTCTACATACACCTCTATCTCCTTGTGTATCATATCATGGAAGATAGTTGTCATGGCTCTCATGTAAGTAGCCCCAGCATTCTTTAGACCAAATGGCATCATCTTGTAGCAGTATACTCCCCAAGGTGTGATAAAGGTTTTTTACTCCGCGTCTTCTTCATCCATCCAGATCTGGTGATAACCCGCGAAGCAATCTACAAAGGATTGGAATTCATGCTTGGTGCAGTTGTCGATAAAAATGTGTATGTTTGGCAGTGGAAAGTCGTCCTTGGGACTTGCTCTATTTAAACCCCGATAGTTAACACATACCTTGACTTTTCCATCCTTCTTCGGAACTGGCACAATGTTAGATAACCAGGTTGGTTACTCGACCACCCCGAGAACTTTGGCTTTGATCTGCTTGGTAACTTCCTCCTTGATTTTCAGGCTCATGTCTGGTTTGAACTTTCTAAAGTTTCTGCTTAACTGGTGGACACATGGGATTAGTAGGCAACTTGTGAGCCACTATGGATGTGCTCAAACAGGTCATGTCATCATATGACCATGCGAAAATGTCCTCATACTCTTTTAGGAAACAGATGTACTCTTCCTTCTCTGTTGGTGACAAATGAATACTGATGCGAGTCTTCTTGACGGTCTCGGCGTCCCCCAAATTTACTACTTCGATTTCGTCCGGGTTAGACTTAGGCTTATTCTCAAAGTTTTCAACTTCCCTGACAACTTCCTCAAGTATCTCATCTTCTTCATCTGAATCACTATTCTCATGTTGCGTTGCCTCATTACATGTCACAATTACCGGTTCATCAGGAAAAGTAATAATAACGATGTAGAAAGAAAAAGTGTAGAAATAATAATGAATAATAAAGAGCAAATGCATTTGATTAAAATTAAACAACATCCAGATAAGTGCGGCTCGATTAATCGAGCATTTATTTTGAAATAAGTAAGTCTTTAAAATAAAATTACTGAAAATTTTAAATGCCTAGAATGGCTATAGAAATAAAATATGCCAAGCTACCCAGGGACTCGGCGGGCCCGAGATGGTGTAGCGGTCCAGTTTTTGAGAAAAACTCCCTTCTTCACAGTCTAGTGAGGCCTTCTTCCTCCTCCTCCTCCTCCTTAATTATGTCATTGCAGTCCATATCTTCCTCTTCCAAGAACAATTCTTCAGCCCAACTAATGCTTCCTCTTCTGCAGTTCCCCATATTGTATCAGCTTGGTGAAAAGCTTGATCTAAATGTGGCACTGGTTGCTCGAGAGGGTAATACGGTCCGCGCTATGGAGGCGACCAATCATTGTATTCTTGCCATGTGTACTGATATCCGATCCCAAAGGTGGTACCATGACCCTTCAACCGTAATGGTTTAGTGATACCTTGGAGGTTCTTCCCTAGCCCTTTGCCGGGCTCATTCCCAAACCATGCCAATATGCTTTCTATTTTGCTACTCCACCATTTGTCCTTCTCAACGGCGTTGACACGCTCAATGTGATAATAGGTTTCCCATCCTAGCCTTATTCTATGTCCAATAGCCAGGATGGTTTAACTAGTGTAAATGGGGTTAATCCCATCTCCGTGAATGATCACCTCCTAACGATTCCATTCGAACTTCACGGCTTGATGTAGTGTGGAAGGCATGGCTCCAGCACCATGGATCTATGGTTGGCCCAATTGAAGATTATATGAGGCTGGTATGTCGAGCACCAGAAACTCGACGTCGAACCAAGTTGGCCCCATCTGCAAGAAAAGGTTGGTTTCCCCGATTGTGGCCCTTTGAGACCCATCGAAAGCTTTCACGTTCATGCTTCCTACCTGTATTTCATGAAAACCTTTGTCCAACCTTTTCAGAGTGTCTAACAGACAAATATTGAGGCTTGAACCTCCGTCAACCAAAACCCTGGCAATGAATTTATCTTCAAATTGTACTGTAATATGCAATGCTCGGTTGTGATTCAACCAATCAGGTGGTAGCTCATCTTCGTGGAAGATGATCGGAAATGGGTTGTGGTGTGTTTTGGGGAGTATGGTAAGTTGTAGTTGGTGGATACTGAATTGGTTGATGATGATGTTGTGGCGGAGTTGGTATTGGTAAGGGATTGAGATTTTGGTGTGGGGTTGCGTATTGATGTGGTGTAGGAGGGTTTTGCGGATGTTGGTTTGGTGTGTTTTGGGGAGGTGCTAGGTTCTTTGTGTTTTGTTGGTTGATGTCGGGCACATTCAGGGTGAGTGACAAGTTTACCAAATTGCGGACCTGCTCAAGCTCTCCCTGTAGCTCCAATATCTTTTGTTCTAACCTCAAGACTAGATCATTTGGTGCCGGAGTACTCCGAACATCTGAAGCTTTTGCGTTCTTAGCATTACCCTTTCGAATACCACTTAAATAGTCCATTTTTGCTTTTCTTTTGCCTTTTGTGTTGCTTGGATGAGGAGGAGGTGGAGGGCCTCTAGATCTGGTGTGATATGCTGACGATGCTAGTATGAGCGAACCAACCTTAGGAGATGGGAATAAAGAATAAAGAAAAAACAAAAAGGTAGACAAGTTAGTAAGGATTCTGAAATGTTTGCAGTATTTAAACACATATTGCGGGAATATAAATTCGTGTCCTAATTTGGGAGCCTCGTTGTGCCCGAGGTAGGCCTAGAGACAAGTAGATTTGGAGAACTTTTGACACCAGTAAATACTTCATTTCATAATGTAAAAATAGATGAATCCCAAAATGACACTAAGACTAGAAAAGTAAGTCACTATTGGCATTTAGCCTTATTACATTTAGGTAAGCAAATAAATCTAGCCTACTTGGTCCCAGAAGGACCTTCCATAGATTCGATCTTCTTGACTCCATCATACAGGTTCCCCAGCTCGCGCAGACCCAACACCAGGTAGGCTCTGGCCAGATGTCCTCCTTCACTTCCTTCAGCATTCTGGCAATCCTCAATCCTCTTTATGACTTTACCCTCCAACTCCACTAATCCTCGCTCCAGATATTCCAACTTTCTGTTGGAAGTGATAGCAATCTCTTTCCATTCATCGATCAATCTCATATTTTTATCGTATATTTCTCGGTGCTTATTCTCGGAGTCATGGACCCTCCTGCGCTGCCTGTTGTACTTGACTTGAGCTTTAGCTTCTTCGTCTATGATCCTATTCCCTCGACCAGCCCCTGGAATCACCATCCCCTTCAGATTGTCCTCTAACCATGCTGGGTAGAGAGGTTCACACCCCGCATGATACTTGTTTGTCTCAATGATGTTCTTTTCCACAATGATCTTGCAGTGCCACATGTGCTGAGCTTGGCACTTGTAAAGGACATCATCATCCTGAAAGTCTGCTCTGAAGTGGCTCATTTTGGCGATCCTGGGTACAACTTGTTTCCTACCTGCTTGCCTCATGACTCAGATAGGGACATAAGGGTATATCCCTCTCAACCCAATTAGCACCAAATGTGGAGCGTCCCTGGATCTGATGATGAATTCGTCTGTTGGGAACCATTCAAACAACCATTGCATCTATTCCTTGGTCAAATTGTCGAAGAGCTCTACCTATTCTTTGGCGCTTTCCGGCTGAGCAAACCTATCTGGAATGTAAGCCATCCCCTTGGGGTGATGGAAGGCAATATGGTCGTTCCAAGCCCTTCGCGGAAATTCTTGGCGATAGTGACCTTTTTGAAGATGTTCTAATAACCACAACTGCAGTAACAGGTTACAACCCTCGAAATGCTTGACTAGAAAAGTAAGTCACTATAGTGTATGTTTGTCCATTGATCCCTTCCATCAAAGTCTTGGCAACCATGGCCAACCTAGTGTGGATTCTTTCCCTTTTCATCGGGAATACTATCAAGCCCAAGAAGCATACGATGAACATGAACACTCTGCGGTGGATGTGTCCTAGAGAAGTGATATAGAGCTTGTCGTGGAAGGTACGATAGGACTTGATATGGCCATATCTCTCGTACAGGTATTCAAAGGGTATATAGGACTTCTCCAGTCATCCCAAGTCAGCATTTTTCTTCAACCCCATCATCTTTAGGAACCCCTTACCAGTACGGTTGTCCGGTACCAACCAATTTCCCGCAAGTCAATCCCGCAAGTCCCCCAATTTCCTCTAGGAGCGGAGTCATTTCTATGTCGCCGAAACGGAACACAGACCTTTCACTGTCCCAGAAAAAAGTGGCAACCTCGATCAACCTGTTGTTTGGCTGAATGTCTAAAAGGGAAGGCAAGTTGCTCAAGTACTTTCTTACATGTTTCTTGGTACTTGAGGAAAGATCCTCCTACCAATCTAGCAGCAATGGTGGAATGTTACTAACCATACCAAATCTAGGGACCTCGTGCCTCATTTTCTGCAAAACAAAAAAGGTTAGGCCCTTCTCTCCCACCAGACTCGACTATTTATACATCTATGATTAGCATATTGGCATTTAGTTCTCCAAATTAATGTACAGAACATGGTTGTGTCTGTTGGGATTATGGAAACCCCGGTGGACTTTTGGATAAGGCTCATCTTAAAGGATCATTATGTGGACAACATATTAATAAGACTAGGTTTGACCATGATGCTTGAACAATTTCAATCAGAGTAAGTTTACTATGAGGGTCTATACTGGCACCCTCAAGCGGACAACTTGAAGGGAAAAGGCACGGAACCGTCAACTGCACCGCTGATCGACTAGTTTTACCGCAAATAAGCCTTTCCGAATTTAAGGGTAATAAATAGGAAGAGTGTAACCACTCATCAAGCGTTGCTATAAGATATAATATGCACGAGTGGAGTATGATGTGGAGCATGATAGCCTGTAGTCAAGTATTTGCACGTAGGAAAAAAAATACAGTATTAAAATAATTAAAAGACACTTACAAAAAAAAGAACAAGGAGACAAGTCAGTTTCAGGAGTAAGAAATCAAAAATGCTTGAAAATAGACAGTTAAATTTAAATAAGGGGAAAGGGCACGTGGGATAGAGCGTGCTTGGACTAATTCACAAAAGATAAGTTCGTTATAGTAAGAGCCTAAAAAATATTCCCAGCAGAGTCGCCATGCTGTCACGCCCCCTTTTCCCCCTTTTGACGGGGAAAGGGGTAGAGGGACACCTAGAATGCACCTTAGTGATGGCAAACAAATACATAGATTCCTCAAGAAGGCAAATTAGTTACAAAGATATGTTGAGAACACACAGGTCTTAGACACAAACAGGATCTCATTGGTGAAGTGGAGCAAGTTAGCCTTAGATGTACAAACTAGACAAACACTTCATGAAGTATTCAAAGTTTTAGAAATACTAATCATATACAAAACAAGCAGAATCTAGACATTATGGGTGAGACAGTAAACACATAATGCATCTTAGACATACTAGTGAACAAGTTATCTAAAGCAGTATTGGCATGCTAAACAATATACCAGTTATAGCTTTTAACAGAACAAATTTAAACATCTTGTGTGATACAGTAATCTAGGCATGCTGACTACACATTGACTAGAGTAGCAAATAGAACTGGAAATTACAACTAATGAACTGCAACAACCAAGAAACACTTCGTTTTGGAATGTGAATTGAATCAGGAAATACCAGTTAAGGAGAAAATACAGAGTATAGAGCAAAGATGGTGCAAGTAAACATCCTTGGCTTACAGCCGGCTGGATTAGTAAGAATTACGAGTAGCATAAGAGAATAGAGAGCTTTTGAGGGTGTGAGAGTGTAGATAAACTATTGTTAGTCTAGAAGTGAGGAGTAAGGAGAGCATATATAGTAGTTAAGAACAAGGAAAATAAGGTAAGGGGAATCAACCCTACAGCAATAAAGTAAGCCACAAAATCAATTATACATCTGGTTACCCTTCCCCTATTTATATAGTAATTATTCCCTTTTATCCGGTAGTCCTTAGCCAAAAGGCCATAGTCTATTCATTGTGCATTGGGTCGTTCCCCTTAAATGTCACGACATATGCCTCTCTGTACATGCTTTCAGATAGTTCGATCCCGGCTGCAGCCGAGATACTCGTTGTTATGTCGTCTTATGAATACGACCATGGCTCAATCGACCACTCGCTATTCCTTTTAATGTTGATCCATGCATGGCCAAATTTCGACCCATACAGTTAGTCCCTCCGCCTATTGAGGTCGCTTCTTGGCGAGCTCAATGGGCGGATTCTGTTGATTTGAGAAGGAGAGATATGAACGCTTTGTGCGAGAGACGAGCACCTCATGGCGAGGAAGCGACGTGACGTTTCGAGAATTGCGTCAGACCATTGCGTTAGTTCAGAATGTCATTAATGTTTCTCAAGTGTCATTATTGTGCACGTTTTGTATGCTTTGCGTCGTTTCCCGTGCCCTTTTAGTTTTCTAAACTGGCGTCGCTTGGTTTCCCTGCTCAGGGAATTTATATCCTTATAAATAGGGGAAATACCTCATTTGAATGTTACGCTTCTTTATCGTTCCAGAGAGAACTTTGCAACTCTTCTACTCCAATTTCTTAAATTTCTGTTTTTGTTAGGATTTGCTGTGACCACCACCTTTTTCCCTTATCATTCTCATTTCTTTTTGTCAAAGAGAAAATGGCTAGTGCTTTTTCTAATTCCGATAGAGCTGTTGGTGGTTCGGTGCCGAAAAGTGATGCACCCATAATCAAAGAGGGGGTGGAGATGTTGGAGGATATAGGCTTTTCGGTGGTGGATGAGGTGGTCCCCCGCCCGCGGAAGGCGAGAAATGACTTTAATAGCCCTGCTGGAGACGAACCGGAGCCCCGTTCCTTCTAGGATGGACACTGCAGCGCTCACAACGTTTAAAGCCAAATGAGGGATCCCTGATCATAATGAAATGGTGCCGGCGGGTCGGTACATAGTGCATTTACACCGCCCGGGCTACTATGCATTTTATGTGTATCCCTTTGTCATCGGGTACACGCTTCTCCTTCCTTCCTTGGTAGTGGATTTCTACCGCTTCTATGAGGTGTGCCCGGATTAACTCGCGCGTACAAGCTTTTCCTTCTGCTCATCAAGTATGCGGATCTGGCCGGCGGAGGAATCTCTTTAGGATACATGCATCGCCTCTTCGCCCCTTATTTTCTTTAGGTTACAATATTCACATGCGCCACCGAGGAACCAAGAGTTTGGTGGTAAAAATGGACGACAAAGAAAATCACTGCTTTTAAAAGAGCTTCTTCTACATCCGAATAGAGCACGTTGTGTTGAACCCGACAGGTTTTCTGAGACGTGGAATTTCGTCCGTAGGTTTTCTTTTCTTTTACTTTTTGCATTTTCTCTTAAGATGGTTGTCGGTCGTCTCCCTTTAGTGACCTTGTTGAGGGTTTATTTATGTTCTTGTAGCCGAGAGAGTACCTCCTCCGCCAGTTGCTGACATTCGCGAGTGGGTGAGCGCGATTCTTCCCCATACGGTGGGGATTCGTGAATGGGCGCCTTTCCATAAGAAGCTCGGGTGCAAGCCTCTTGTTGGTGAGTTGGTGAGTTGTGGTACTTTACTTTGTTCTTTGCTCCGCATTTTCTTTTACCTTATCTTTAATTAAATCTCTTCTTATTGGTAGGTCGAAGAGGAGTGAAAAGGACTAAGGCTCCTGCGCTCGCTTTTCGCCAGCCGGCTTCCTCTGCCCGACCCATTCAAAGGGCACATGCGGATGAGAGCACCCAACATGTGGTTGCACGGAAGACCATGTCGGCGATCGGGCCTATTCGTTTGGAGGTTGTTCCCCGGTCAGATACTCTGATTCTCGCTGTCTGTTCCACGGGTGAGCCTTCTCACAACAATAGCGAAGAGGCACTATCAAAGAGGCAGATGTTGTCAGAGGGGGCGTCTTTGGTTGAGACGTCCTCGAGGGGCGACTCTACTTTGGCGGTACCTGGAGCTGGCAGTGACATTGGCTGGGTTGCGGAGGTGACCACCATGGCGGGGGGATAGAATTTGAGGGCTGCCATGATTGTTCCAAGTGGCCATAAGGGTTAATTCGAGCGAGGTCGAAAGTAACCCATTTGGCGATGTCCGATGTTCGTAAGGGTGTTAATTCGAGCAAGGTCAAATTTTAACCCATTTGGCGATGGACTATGGCTGTGAGGGTGTTAATTCGAGCGAGGTTCAAAATGTAAACCATTTGGTGATGGCCGATGGCCGTAAGGGTGTTAATTCGAGCGAGGTTAAATTGTAACCTATTTGGCGATGGCCGATGGCCGTAAGGGTGTTAATTCGAGCGAGGTCGAAATTTAACCCATTTGGCGACAGGCGATGGCCGTAAGGGTGTTAATTCGAGCGAGGTCGAAATGTAACCCATTTGGCGAAGGCCGATGGCCGTAAGGGTATTAAATTGAGCGAGGTCAAATTGTAACCCATTTGGCGATGGCCGATGGCTGTAAGGGTATTAATTCGAGCGAGGTCAAAATGTAACACATATGGCGACGGCCGATGGCCGTAAGGGTGTTAATTCGAGCGAAGTCAAATTGTAACCCATTTGGCGATGGTGCAGGTTTGCGTGTTTGCATTATTTTTATTGGAGAACATCACTCACTATTGCATTGTTTATGCTCTTGGTTTGTTTACGTTTGCTTTTATTGGAGAATACGTGCGTTGGGGTGAGTCCTGGTTTGTTTACTTTTGCTTTCATGGAGAATACTGTGCATCGGGATGAGTCTCGGTTTGTTTAATTTTGCTTTCATCGGAGAATACTGTACATCGGGATGAGTCCTGGTTTGTTTAATTTTTCTTTCATCAGAGAAATTGCACGTCGTTGCATTGTGTATATGTCGAGTCCCAGTTTACCTAGTCTTTTCTTTGCTCGACCTGGAGAGGTCGTGATCGGGACGAGCGACAAACTTATTGCTTGGACTTCTGGGTACCCTGGGACTAAATGAAGTTCAGATGTGATTTGCAATATTTAGTTGGCTGAATTGGCGTAAGATTGTTATGGCGGATAGACATGCAAGTTTTTCAAGTTCAAGTTCTGCTTGTGTCTGAGGGACGGTACGTTCCACGGGTTCACCGCTTAGTCCCAGCTCATGGAGATTTTCTTAATAATACCCGCTTGTTTTTCCGCCATTTATATGTTATTTGCAGTACAATATGATGTAGAGGGTTTTTCTTGGTGCATTTGGTGGCGTTCGTTCCTTATTGGCGTACCTGCGAGAATGCTTGTATTCCTTTGCCCGTTCCAAAAAGAGAAAAATGACAAGTTAGATCCAAACAAAATTGCTTGTTACCTTAACCTGGTAAGTCGGCGAGGTGGGAGGGGAGCTGTAAGGTGACCCGTTCTATCCCATACTCGAATGACGGTTTTAGATTTGGTTGCCGTGTTTGGCTTTGACGTTAGTCGCATCTAGGCTTCTCGTGGGTTGAACCTACTTTGCTCGTGGGGATCTCGAAATCGAGTCACAATCCGATCCCGTCCGATATGTGCAAACAATAAGAGAAACATGTCATATCTGTTCATAAATTACATAGTGCGTATGGGTACGAAAATAAGGCAGGACACACCCGTTATTTCAAAAATTACACAGTGGGCTATCGTCCCTTCCCTAGAAGTGTGAATACATGTCGGTATTTAAAGTAAATACGACAAGTAGGATTGTGGGCGTGCTAAGTAGTGGTCGTAATCCCACTTTGGGTACTCACACGACGTGCTGAACCCATCGCTATAGATGAGGCATGGGTTTTGCTTAGACATCGGACCTAATTTCGATTTCATGTAGAGATCTGACCCAGATTGGTTTGGTTATCTCAAAAGATTATCCATCACTTTTTCGAGTTGGTGTTTACTGAGATGGTGAGGCTATGATAGCCAGGAAGTGAAACTTTGGCTTGTTTTAGATCTAGAGGAAACTAAAATTTTGGCTAAGATATTCCCACAGACGGCGCCAAATTGTTTGACCAAAAAGTGTTAAGCTCTTTGTTAAACTAATTAATGAAAAAATGAAGGATAAATCTTAGCCAAGGATAATTAACTCTAGATCAAAGCATGCTAAATACGAGAACGGAATATAATCAAGCTTAAAATTGTTTTTGAGGTTATAAAAGATATCAAACATAAACGACAAGCTTACATTCTTGATGCATTGTTCCGTAATGTAAGAACAAAGAAGAAAAAGAAGGAATGTCATTGATAGCTAAGGGATCTATCTTTATTGATTCAGTAATGACGATTACAAGGATTTGCAATCAAGATCTAGACTTTCACTTTGTTGTTGTCAGATGTCCTCTTCCATTCTTCTGTCTCTCTTCCTTGAAGGAGAGAGTCCCCCTCTCTTTTTTGGTTACCCTTCCCCTATTTATATAGTAATTATTCCCTTTTATCCAATGGTCCTTAACCAGAGGGCAATAGTCTGTTCATTATGCGTTGGGTCGTTCCCCTTAAATGTCACGACATATGCCTTGTTGTACAAGCTTTCAGATAGTTCGATTCTGACCACAGCTGAGATACTCGTTGTTATGTTGTCTTACGAATATGACCATGGCTCAGTCGACCCCTCGCCATTCCTTTTAATGATGATCCACGCGTGGTCAGATTTCGACCCATACAAATAACAGCTAGCCTTTCGACTGCAGCTGATTCGAGTGGAGAAAAGACACTAATCTCAAAATACAGGCAGTGCAAAGGAAATATTGAATGCGAGCCTTGAGGTCTGGCCGGCTCTTCCTGCTCGAAATGAGGGGACCGGAACCCCAACAAGTGTTTGGGTAACTTTGGATGTCATGAAGAATGATGTGACACATAAAACAAATAGTGAAGGCCCAAAGCACAACGAGTAGCTAAACCCCTATGGTGGCAGTGCAGAATGCTACGAGCCAGTCAACTCAGGCGCAGTTAACATAAGATGACAAAATAAATAGAATAATAGTGTTAACTGGGGGTACACGGTAGAAATTGCAAATGAAATAGGGGAACCCCGGGGACAAGGCATGGGCAAATTTATTTGAGGGGAATAAAATGGCAGCTAGAGGCATGAGTCTTACTTTCATTTCTCATGCAATTGTTAAAGGTGAGAAGATAGTGGAGTTGTTTTAGAAAGATGTCGCGAGTGAGATCGAGAAGTGGAAATTTGCAATCGTCTCACATGTGTTAGGTGGCTCAGTACTATTGGGGCTATGAAGAGATTTGCAACATCACATGCCATTTTGCATTTAGGTTGTGTTTGGTACGATGGAAAATATTTTTCAATTTCTCATGTTTGGTTGACTTAAATATTTTAGAAAATATTTTTTCATGAACTCATTTTCCTCCAATTGGAGGAAAACGTTTTCCAATTTTTCCATGTTTGGTTGGCTTAAATATTTTGGAAAATATTTTCTTCATGAACTCATTTTCCTCTAGAAGAAAATGTTTTTCCTACCAACAGAATGGAAAATATTTTTCAAAATTCTTTTTCAACCTTCCCCACTCTTCCCTATCCACACCACCCACCTCCACTTAACCCACCCCAACCCTACCCCACCTACCCCCACCCTCGCTCCCCACCCCTACACTAAATAAAAATGTTATTAATAATGCTTTATTTTTATGTTATAGATAAATTTTTTTTATTTCAACAAATGAGTATTTTCTTTTCATGATATAAAAAAGTATTTTTTTCATTTTAACCAAATAAATTACTCTACTTTCTTTTCATGATGTAGAAAATGTATTTTCTTTCATTTCAACAAAAAAAGTATTTTCTTTTCATGATGAGAAAAAGTTTTTTATTTTCATTTCAACAAAATGAGTATTTACTTTTCATGATGTAGAAAATGTATTTTCGTTTATTTCAATAAAATGATTACTTTTATTTTCATGTTGTAGAAAGATTACTTTCTTTTTCAACCAAAAATAGAGTATTTTTTTTATAGTTATGGAGTATTTGTGTGAAATTTTAGAAGAATAACTAAATTGTTGAAGAAAATAGAGTCCTAAAAACGTTGGGTATTGGAGGGGGTGGGGGAGTGCAAGGGGAAACATAGGGACTTGGGGAAAGGGGGTAAGGAGAATAGCATAAAAAAATATTTTCCTAAGAAAATATTTTCTACTCTCTGACCAAACACTAGAAAATATTTTTTGTAAAAAGTTTCCACTTACCACCAAACAAGGGAAAATAAGTGATAAAACTACTCATTTTAAATGAAAATATTTTCCATGAAAAACATTTTCCTTCGTACCACACACACCTAAACCTAAGATATTTTTTTTTATAATGCCGGTTATATTGTGATTAATTTCATTTGTGAAAAAAATAAAGATCTGGTGATATATTTAGGGTCTCATATGCTGAATTATCGAAATGTTATATTAAGCCATAGACACCAAAATTTAATTTTAATGATGAAGACCTGAAGACAATTTCTCTTTGGATAAAGTTACCTAATCTTCCTCTGATTTGTTGCAATGCTAATGCTTTAAGCAAAATAGGAAGTGGATTGAGACAACCCTTACGCATATGATTTTACTACTGATGCTAATAGATTTCATTTGCTAGAATCCTTGTAGAGGTTGATGTTACTAGGAAACTACCAAATAGAATCAAATTGAAGGATCCATAAGGGAAGATGTTTGATCGAGAAATATAGTATGATTGGAAGCCAACTTATTCTCATTAACTCATGCCCATAAGGTGTTTGATTAAATATTTATAAATAATAGTGTGAATTCAATTGAAGCGAGTGAGCTTACATTATCCATGGTTATTTGAGTTAATCATTACATCTTACCACTTTATTTACCCTAAAAATGGATAACAATTGAATTTATACGTGATTTTAAGGACACATAATTTTACTTGGCACAAACTGAGAAAAATACGTAAATTGATATTGACTGTAAATAGAAATAAAAGCAAACCAAAGGAAACATACACTAGAAAAAAAACTGAAATTAGCTACGAACGTCGTTCCTAATCTGTCGCTAAAACGCTTGTAGCTAAGAGAATTTCTTGATAATTTGTTGCTAATCCGTCGCTAACTGGGATTAGCGACGGATTTTTCTATTTAGCTACAAAATGTGTTCGTCGTTAAAACTTGATTTTTTTAGTAATGGTATAGCTTAGGCCCTCGAGCTAGGTCGCCCTTGAACCAAACGAGTATCCCACAAAGGAAATGTATAGCTTTGTCCCTCGAGCTAGGTCTCCCTTGAACCAAACGAGTATTCTACTGAAAAATATGAACAAAGTAAACAGAGTATTGAGAGCTTAAGAGAAAGGTAGAATATTACTTTGTATTGCGTAAAAATGTTATCCCTTTTACAAATGATCAGCTCCCCTTTATATAGTAGGGGAGTCCTACCTTTGATACAATTCTAAATACAGTAAGAAATCTCATGATTAGCTAATTAACGGCCTCTTCTTGATACGTGCCGAGATTTTCCCTGTGATCCTCGTCCGATCGCGAATATTGCGACATTCCGTTATTTGGCTCGGTAAGCTTCCGTTTATCTTGCTCGATCTCCATCTTGCTTGGTACCGATCTTGGCTGACCTCGATCTCGATCGATCTCTGGGTCACAAGCTCGGCAATCTATCTTTACACCACGGTCTGATATAACATGGGGTCGAACCTTAGCCTGCCACGTTCTAGGGCAAGCTCGATTTTGACCGTATATGAACTATTCCAATCCCATCTCGATGGGTCATGACGTAAGTGACGAACTCGACCATGATGTCAGCGACAAGTGGATACCGAAACGTCCTATTAGTTCGGGTATCGAGGCATTAAATGTCTGTCAGTTGTTGTCAGCCACTACCGGTTCTGAAGCGTCTCTAGCTACCTATAAAAATCCTAACCTTTCCTCATTCAAACTTTTACACTAAAGTCCTCCCTACATTTGCTTTTTCATCAACAAATCTCTCTGCTTTACATTCTTCACACCCAAATTCCCTGAACCTTAATCAAACCGCGTATCATCCCAATCCTCTTTTCTCTTGTTCAACAATGGCTAAAACTTCCAAAACCGTGCCGTGAAAGGGGGCCGCTTCTTCATCACGACCCACCAACGATGATGCTATAACGGAACCCCACCTTGAGGAATTTGTTCCGCTGGGGTGCCCAACCAACACTGACTTTAAGTTTGATAAGACTCCCGCGGTGCTGGGCCGATGTAAACCAGTCTCGAGGTATATATGCACCATTACCAAAGACATCCTCAAAAGGGTAAAAGAAAAATGTAACTGGGTCAACAAGGATGTAGTAATTCCTACTCCTGAGGAATTGATCACCACTCACGTGGAGGGGTATTTAAGTTTTTACACTTACTCCTTCACGATTGTTCCCTTAGACCCCATCATCGTCGCCTTTTGCAAGAGGTACGATGTCACCCTCGACCAAATCCACCCTTCATTCTGGAGAATAGTCATTCTCCTCCGTTTTTTCACAAGAAAAATCGAGGGATGTCCCTTCACCCTCGATCACCTCGTGCGCCTTTACAGTCCCCGACTCTATCTATGGGGGCTGATTAAGCTTGTCCGTCGGGCCAATAGAACCCCGTTATCTAGCATAGACGAGTCTCAAGATTGAGGCTGGATGTGCCGATTTGTCCGAATTAAGACTTCAGACCTGATCCCTGTTGAAGATATGTCATTCTCTGAAAAGTGGAACATGAAACGTAAGTACACTTCACCTTGAATGTTCAATTTGCTGTTTTACTTCGTATTTCATTTGCTCATATATGTTTTGATGTTGCAGTTGTGGCCCTAATACGGAAACCAATTTCGGAACTTAGGCAATGGGTCGAAAGCCTAGTGTCACAAAGACCCTACTCCGAACGTTCCTAGAAGAAGTTGTCGAAGGTCCAATGGGAGGTACGCAATCATGTTAAGTTTCTTTATTTAAAATGTTATCATTCGGGCCACTTTCTCGAGCTTACTCATCCTTTTTCCTTTGTAGGCCTCGGGAAAGATGTGGAATTGAGGCCCCCAACTAAAAAAGAAACCCTTTCCCAACCACTTGCTCCGAAGCAGGCCAAAGAGAAAAAAAGAAAATGGGCTCCGAGTTCTCCAAACTCGAAAAAGCAAAAACAAAAGAAAAGGCAAACCCATAAACCCAAGGGGAGCGTTATCACTCTATCTTTGGACTTAGTCCGTCTGCTAAGGGACGAGTCTGAAGATGAAGAAGAAGAGGACTCAAATTTGGTAGCCCGTGTGCAGGCTGATGCTTCGATACAAAAGCCCCCGTATCGGAGGAGGTTAATGAAGGAGCTTCGGCCGAGGTTCCGGAACCAAAAAGAGTTGAGGCCACTTTGTCTTAGGCTGAGATGGTTGAGAGAGAGATCGGTGGCGATGCTTTCGGAATGGCGAAAGATATTCCGAGGGATGAGCTTTGTGTAATCGATATTTTTGGGTCCCCTTAGTTTGCGAACGCCACGATCCATGAGGCTAATATGTTGGAAGGTCACCCTTGTTAGGGTCCTCAAGGAACGGTCGATATCCATGGCTTCTTAGATGGGATTGAGTATGCTTCTTTGGGAGATGTCATTGGGTTTGGTGACTTATCGGTGCCAAAGAAAACATCATTCCTGAGTGCTACCGGGCCTTCGTCGAACCCAAAATTGGTAGACCAATTCTCGGCCCTAAGTGTTAACCCCGACCGTAGGCAAAATATAATATTTTCTGTACTGGGAGATGCCCGGGTCTTCTCTCTCATGTGGGGATTGCTAGCTATCTGAGGTGCTTAGTGACCGAAGAAGACCAATCTGTGAAGAAAGTTGTGGGAGTCTTTTGCTTGTTCAACAAGGCCTAACACGCTCTGAATCAGGTAACTTCGAAGAGCTGGTGTCGGCCGAGTCTTAGCTTCGGGCTGCAAGGGAGAAAACCTCGACACATGTCATGAAAATCGAGGAGCTTCAGTCCTAACTGGATTCGGCCGTCTCTGATAAGGTGAACTTGGCCAACGAACTCGAGGTGGCCAAATCTGAGGTGGCCATGGCCAACGGTAAAGCTGATGTTAAAGTGGCCATATTTAAGGTTGATGTCGAGGCCATCCAGGCGAAGGCCAGAAGTATAGTGGATCATTCGAAATGTCAAGCTCGAAGGGAAGCCCTCGAGGAGGTTCAGGCTCAAGGTTTTGATGTTGTGGCCAAACTCGAGACTGCCAAAGTAGAGGATACCAGAGCCTAGAAGCTGGCCTTTCCTGAGGAAGACTCCGAGAACCTAAGCGAATCTGAAGATGGGGAAGATCCGGAGAATGGAGATGCTGCCTGCGACAAAGACCAGGCAACTTAGGCCTTTCGGTTTTTTGTTTTTCTTCTGTATCTTTTTGAGGCCATTTCGGCCGTTGTAGATTTTGTATTAGGCCAATTTGACCTTTGTTAAAAACTATTGTATATAAATATAAGGCTTTTATTTCCCTTTTGGCTCTCAAATTTATTTCCTTTGCTTTATCATTTATATTCACAAAGGTTGGAATGCCTTAGCATGAAATAATAAGGTTGTGTTCGAGGGTTTGAACAAACCTTGCCTTTATTGCCTTTCTGGGTTAAGGCGTCATCGGGGTTAGATATTTCCAAATTTTCTCTCGAAAGTATCTTAAGTTTGAGATTTTGCCGAGAGTAGCCTTTAGAACCGGTTGTGAAAGAATTTTATTTTTTTCTTTTTCGAAGGATTATTTTTGTTACGGATTTCAGACGTCGTCAAATTGTGTTAAATTGGCCGTAGCCTTTTAGTTCGGGCGTAGCCCAGTGAGCTTGCTTTTCTGAGTTATCCAGGCTTGCCTTATATAATAGTCCTCGAGTGGGTATGGCCGTGGCCTTTAAAATTTGGGGGCTGCCTAAGAGGTGTTATGCCCTCGGCGTTTAATAGTTCGATCTGTTCTAGTTTATTTTTTGGGCAGCAGTCCCCGAGTATAGGAGTGATCATCCGAATTCTGGTTATAATCAGCTCTTAGGCTCATTTCCATAATAGATCGAAAGTATGGAATTGTAGAGTAGAAATTTGTTTTCTAAGACATGAGATAATTGCAAGAAAAATACTTCTCTTTATTCTTGTGAATAATGATAACACATGGGTACATGTTTTTTGCCAGGGCTTGAGCAACCTATGTGGGCATAGTTCATTTGACAGTTTGGCCCTTACAAATCTCACCTATCGAGACCCCGCTATTCTGAAGAAATTTCCTCGCAACAAAGTTAACATCCAAGGGCAATGCCCCCTAGTATTCGAGGTTGATTGTAGAGAGACCTCAGATACTATTAGCGTTTTCTTTGACACCGATTCGTGATTGGCCTTCGATTCTAAGTTAGCACAATCCAATGTTGCATCGTTAAAAACCTTGCCAAAAACCCAATTGGGACAAAAACAGTTCAAGTGAAAAAGAGTGCAATGCGTGCTTTCAGACCTAAAGGCTTCGTGTCGCTCCTTGTCGATACCCTACAAATGTTAGTCAAAAAATAGAAAGAATTGAAATGGGGTCATACCTTAGAAGTAATATCGTTTAAGATGAGTTACGTTCCAATTGTTTGGTAGTTGTTCTCTGTCCATCATTCTGAGCTTATAGGACCCTTTCCCCATGATTTTGAGAATCTGGTATGGCCCCTCCCAGTTCGGACCCAATTTTCTTTCGTTAGGATTTCGGGTATTTAGTGTGACCTTCCTTAGCACTAAGTCCCTGATATTAAAATATTGAAGGTTGGCTATTCCATTGTAATACCTTTTGATCCGTTGCTTTTGGGCGGAAAATCGAACAAGGGCAGATTCGCGTCATTCATCCAATAGTTCCAGGCTCGTATTCATGGCTTTGTCATTCAATTCCTTCATTGCATATCATAATCTGATACTTGGCTCCCCGACCTCGACTAGTCGGCGCCGTAAACTAGTGAGAACGGGGTGGCCCCAGTTTTGGACTTCAAAGTTGTACGATATGCCCTAAGAACTTTGGACATGATCTCTCTCCATTTCCCCTTGGCATCGGTCAACCTTTTCTTGTGGGTTAGGATTATGGTTTTGTTGGTTGATTCGGCTTGTCCATTTCCACTAGGGTGATAAGGTGTTGATAAGATTCTTTTGATCTTCTGGTCTTCGAGAAATTTTGTCACTTTGCTGCCGATAAACTATTTTCCGTTGTCGCATGCAATTTCGGATGGTATCTCGAATTGACATATAATGTGGTCCAAATGAAGTCAATGTCTTCCTTCTCCTTAATCTTTTGGTATGCATGTGCTTCAACCTACTTAGAGAAATTGTCAGTCATAAACAAAACAAATTGAGCCTTACCTGGTGCTAATGGAAGAGGGCCGACAATATCCATCCCCCATTTCATGAACAGCTACGATGATAAAATCGAATACAATAGCTCTCTAGGTTGATGAATCATCGAAGCATGTCTTTGGCCCTCATCATATTTTTGCACGAATTCATGTGCATATTTTTCCATATCAACCCAGTAATAGCCATTCATGTATCCTGGGTCCTTTAAGCTCAAGGAGGCCATCAATTAGTTAGTTCCAGCCTCCTTGATAAAATGCTGGGAAGGATGAATAGTTTGACATTTAAGTTCCAATAATATGTAGGGAGGCTGTAATTAATTAGGAGTGTATCGATTGCTATCAAATCCTTTGTCACAGATTTTCTCTAAATAAATTCATCCAAAAATTGAAACTATCTGCAAGAGATTCCTCTAGACATGTCACATTACAGCAAGAAGAAGGCTCTGGTTGCATGGGAAAAGCTAGGTTGGCCAAAATCAGCAAACGATCTCAATGTAACTAACATATACACATGGAGCAAAGCTATAATTCTAAAAAAAACCTCCAGAACTGGTGCACATTTATTATGTAAAAGAAATATAAGCCTCGAACATGACTACTAAGTAAGCCTCATTGTTAGTTCAGAAACTTTTACATACCACAAAATATTTGATCGAGGTTGGCTTGATGCCACGTCCCAAATCTACGGAGGCGTGGCTGGCACCCAGTGTCGTACTGGCCCGAGCAAACCACTTTGTAACTCATGATTATTCGACCAAAACTAGAACATACATAGGTTGTTATCACGCCCCCACTTTTTCCCCTTTAGACGGGAAAGTCCGGGTTCCGACGTTCATGGGGGTAATAACTCATTTCCTTTTGGAATTTGGGTATTTGAAGAGTCTTCACCTAACGGATTATGGTGCGTTAGGGAACCTAGAGTGATTAACTCATGGACTAGTTTGCATTACCAGATATTTAGGGTAAGGGCTCGAAATAACCTTGAGGAGAAGGTGTTAGGCACCCCTCACGGTCCACAACGGTGGGTTCCGACCGAACTTATACTTATGTGAATTAGTCCTTCAAATAAATAACACATACTTGCAAATAAAGGCATGTTTTGGGCATTTTTAAGCACATGTAAGGTTTAAGTAATGAAACAAAAGGAAAAGACTTGAACAAGTGGCACATATATAAAGGAAAGTAAAATTTATATAACCACGGGAATTGGAAAGAGGGATCCTAGGTTGGTTAGCCTATAGGATCATACCCACACAATGCCTGGTAAATGCTCCTCAGCGAGGGGCTACACGTGACATTAGCGCGCAGTCATCATATTCCTTACTACCTGATTCCCTCCCCTTGATTATAGCTTAAAGTGTTCTAGCAACCTCAAAAGATACCATATGCGTGCACTACCGTCCCTTCCTTGCGACTCTGGAAGTTTTTAGGACCTCTAACTTTAGGTGGTTCTAGACCATCCTAAGGTTTTAAAGGATAAAAGTCTAGGCGTCAATCAAAAACAATTAGGATTGCATTTAAAGGGGAACAATTAAAGGCTCACATTTTACCTCCACAAGCAGAACAAATAAGTACACGTCTCAAACAACAACTTCAAGTATTTAAGAGAAAATCCTAGAACATGATATCTAGGTGAGCAGAGATTACACGGTACTGAATTAGGACCAAAGTGTCCAAAGACATATTTATCTTGCCTACTGGTTTTATACCTGTTGAATGTGAGCAGTCTCAAATAACAAAGCACAGTTTTATAGTTGCAGGATTTTAATCGCCCTATAGGCTTACATAAGCATATAACAGTGACGCCCTAAAGGCATGATATCTATATTGATTAGGAATGCAGTAAAACAGTAAAATGATTTTTAAACAACAACTTGAGATCCTATAGGCATGCTTTCTAGCGGTATTAATTTTAAGGCAGTGTTTGAAAACTTATTAAAGAAATGTACAGATTAATTAACTAAGCCAATTCAGAATATATAAATACGAATTTGAACTGACTTTCTAACTAAACTGTTTTAAGTCCTATAGGCATGATTTCTAGTTAAGCAAGGTAAAACAAACATCATTCATTTAACCAAAGTAAAACCCATATAGGCATGATTTCTATAGAGCTGATTTTTAACCCTGATTTCTAATCCTATATACATGATTTCTATAGAGCTGATTTTAGATCCTATAGGCATGGTTTCTAATTGTGTGGAAGTAAAGCAAACATAACAAATACATTTGAATCAACATGGACCCTATAGGCATGGTATCTACCCAATTTCACCTGCAATATATAACTACCCTCCCTTTTTCACTAATCACCCCACAGTTTATTTACAATAATTATTACAGACCAATTAAATGAAAAAATTACATTAATAGAACAGAAATTAATCTATAAGGAGCCTGAAGCAGGCCCAAAATAGTCATGGTGTACCAAGCCTTTACTGATCTCAAACACCCAAAGTGCCATAGCCCAATTCATGTCTAGGTGTGTCAGAGTTCCCTAAGGACCCCAAGGGTCCCGGGTAGTGCTCACACCCAAACTTTTCCTCAAACAAAGATTGATTATGTGCAGTGTAGAAGTGTCAGCCCTGATATGCCAGAGTTTAGAGAGATCTCAAGGGTCTCAAAGCAGTACACATATCAGAGGGGCAGAACTTAGCAATCTAAGAGTAAGGTGAGAGTGCATAATGACTTGAGAGAGTTTGGTAAATGACATAAAGAAGGTCTTAGGAATGAAAAGAGTTTTCTGAAAACCTGTACTGGTTTGAATGGATAACAGTTTGAGAAAACAGGAAGAACATCTTGGGATCAGAGAACAAGTCACAGAACACACAGTTTCATAACAGACTTCACACAAGGGAAAGGGGTAGAGGGACACCTAGAATGCACCTTAGTGATGGCAAACAAATACATAGATTCCTCAAGAAGGCAAATTAGTTACAAAGATATGTTGAGAACACACAGGTCTTAGACACAAACAGGATCTCATTGGTGAAGTGGAGCAAGTTAGCCTTAGATGTACAAACTAGACAAACACTTCATGAAGCATTCAAAGTTTTAGAAATACTAATCATATACAAAACAAGCAGAATCTAGACATGATGGGTGAGACAGTAAACACATAATGTAGCTTAGACATACTAGTGAACAAGTTATCTAAAGCAGTATTGGCATGCTAAACAATATACCAGTTATAGCTTTTAACAGAACAGATTTAAACATGTTGTGTGATACAGTAATCTAGGCATGCTGACTACACATTGACTAGAGTAGCAAATAGAACTGGAAATCACAACTAATGAACTGCAGCAACCAAGAAACACATCGTTTTGGAATGTGAATTGAATCAGGAAATACCAGTTAAGGAGAAAATACAAAGTATAGAGCAAAGATGGTGCAAGTAAACAGCCTTGGCTTACAGCCGGCTGGATTAGTAAGAATTACGAGTAGCATAAGAGAATAGAGATCTTTTGAGGGTGTGAGAGTGTAGATAAACTATTGTTCATCTAGAAGTGAGGAGTAAGGAGATCATATATAGTAGTTAAGAACAAGGAAAATAAGGTAAGGGGAATCAACCCTTCAGCAATTAAGGAAGCCACATAATCAATTATACATCAGTTAGTTCCCTTAATTAAGGGTAATCAACCAACGGGAAAGGCAGAACACATTTAAGGAAAGAAAATCAAATGAGTAATTAAGGGTAAATAAATAGAATTTTAATTAAGGAAATGATTAGTAAAGAATCAGTAAATATCACAATTAATCAAACAAGATAAGAAAGCGGCTCAGGATTGCAAATAAGGAAATAGTCAGGAATAGGTCACTGATAAATCAAGAATCCAAGTTAATCACTAATTTAAGGAGAAAAGTATAGGTTTACCATGAATAGGTAAAAAAATAAACATAGACAATAGAGTCAGTAGAAGAGTCGAACCAAGAACATCAGTAGAGGCACATTAGGATCAAAAGACATCGAATTAGGCTAAGAAGAATCACAGAAATCAAAGCATAGGACAAAATCAGTACCCAAGTAATCTAGACAAACTCAAAATCCAAATAATAATGTCGAAAAATTAGGGTTTTAAAATAAACAAATTAGGGTTAAAGCAATCTTCATGAAATCTGTCAAAACACACAAGAAACAGAAGATTAAACACTCAAAAATCATTAAACCTTTTTGAGAAAGAAAATTTCGGGAAACCCTAGTCATATAAGTCAAAAACTTGAAGTATTATAGTGCTTAAAATCAGTCAGTAGTAGAGGAATAAGAGAAACTTACAGAAAAACCATAGGAATTCGAAAATATTTTCAAGTATGCAGAGATTCAAACAGTAGATAGCAAAGAAACCAACATATAGTGTTAAAATTGGTTGACAGTAAAGAAACAAGATATCTTTAAAGCAAAGTCATGGACAAACTCAGAACCCTTCCTAAACTACAAATATCGGACGGATTCTTGTCCAAAGATTAGGGTTTTGAGGAGAAAAGGGAGGGGTAAAGAAAACCTGGTTTGAACAAGAGATTTGAACCATAGGATTTTAGTAGGAATCACTCGCAAACCATGGGTGAACCCTTGAAGAGATTTGAACGAGATCTGGACCAGATATCTTCGATTTCTATCCACAAAACCACATAATCAAACAACTAAGGGGATATGAGACAAGTAGAGGCTTCGTACAGCCATAGGATGCCATAGATCGAACAGGGATTAAAAGATTAGGGCTTGATTTTGGGTGACGACGATTGTAGATTAGGGTTAGGTTTCAGAGAGAACCAGAGAGGAGGGGATTCAAAGGCGGCCGTATGTGAGAAATTACTAGGGTTTGGGGGTTGTTTGGTTTAATTTTGGAAAAGGGGACCCTGGACCGTTGATCAAAATAATCAACGACCAGGATTTGGCCGGGTATCGGGTTGGGGCAGATGGGGTATTGGGCCTCGGCTAGTTAATAGGGAATTTGGGGCTAGTTAATAGGCTAGATTTTAAAATTGGGCTGGGTATTTGGACCAGAATTGAATAAAAATAGGGCCAGATTTTAAATAGTCAATTTTAATAACTAAATAATTTATAAAAATAATAAATAAGTACCAAAAATATCTTTGTACACTAAAATGATTTAAAAATAGTTATTTAATATATTAAAAATATAAAAGACCATTTTATGCATAAATAATGTAATTATACGTTAACATAGGCTATTATTGTAAAGATGTGCAATTTAACCTAAAAATGTAAATGCAATTATAAAAAAAATGCACCAAAATATTTAAACAATTATGATGGCATAAATAATAAATTTAAATAACTAAATCATCACAAAAATAATTTGAAGGATAATTATTGGATATTTTATAAATAAAAAAGGAGAAATAAATTGATTTGGAGTTTTTAAAATTATAGAAAAATTATAAAAATGTTTATGCATGCTTATAACTGCATAAGTGCTATTTGAAAGCATACATATGTATTTAAAATATATGAGAAAAAATTGGGTATCAACAGCTACCCTTCTTTACCTCGGAAGGATAAAAGAGTTTTCGGGTAAAGAAATGATGACCAATTTTGACCGGACGGAATGTTTTGAAAGACAGAGGCCGGACTCTGGTTTTGAGTTACCTACATGTTCTTGGTCTTACAGGAATCAAGCCATGTGTAGTTCTGGATTCATTGGTGGAACATACCGATGAATTCATTGCAAGAACGGACATGAGATGCAAGAGCGGCTATGGTGAGCGGTTAAAGTTTGAGACAGTTGAAGGAACTGGAGCGAGGTCGCTCTTTCTAGGATAGCGGTTGCTTGATGGTCACCTGCAGATGAAAAGATGCTGCCGACATGTATTTGCGTGAAAATTTAAACATGATGCAGATTCTCTTTGGACCATGAAGGTTGTCTTTGGACGGTTAAAGATGATGTCCTAGGCCATGAAGCGTATGATAAGGGATTTGCGAGCCATGAAATGATTTTCTCGGGCTATGAAGATGGTGCTTCTGAACCATGACGCCTTAGAATAATGATATGCAAATTTGAGGGATCCTCAGGCCATGGCATGATGTCTTCCGGCTATGAGGATGATGTCTTTTAAACTATGACACCTTTTGATAGGTTGGCAATATTTCAGCCCATGAGGTGCAATAATATGATGCTACCAAGACAATGCTTAGTATTGTGAAATGAAGGGCAAAGGTTAGCCTGACTGAAAAGCAAATAAGTAGTACTAGAAATAGAGCAATATATATGGAAACAGGGAAAGTGCCTGGTCCCATGCGAATGTGGAGGCAAGGACTAGCCTCATGCAGATATGGAGGCAGGGATTAACCGCATACAGATATGGAGGCAAGGATCAGCCTCATGCAAGTATGGAGGCAGGGATTAGCCTCATGCAGATATGGAGGTAGGGATTAGCCTCATGCAGGTATGGAGGAAAGGATTAGCCTCATGCAATTATGGAGGCAGGGATTAGCCTCATGCAGGTATGGAGGCAGGGATTACCCTCATGCAAATATGGAGGCAAGGATTACCCTCATGCAATTATGGAGGCAGGGATTAGCCTTGTGTAGATAGGGGAGGTAGGGATTAACCTCATGCAAGTATGGAGGCAAGGATAAGCCTCATGCAGATATGGAGGCAAGGATTAGCCTCATGCAGATATGGAGGCAAGGATTCGCCTCATGAAATTATGGAGGCAGGGATTAACTTTGTGCAGATAGGGGAGGCAGGGATTAGCCTCATACAATTATGTTGGAAAGGATTAGCCTCATGCAAATATGGAGGCAAGGATTAGCCTCATGCAAGTATGGAGGCAAGGATTAGCTTCATGCAATTATGGAGGCATGGATTAGCCTTGTGCAGATATGGGAGGCAGGGATTAGCCTCATGCAAGTATGGAGGTAAGGATTGGCCTCATGCAGATATGGAGGCAAGGATTAGACTCATGCAAGTATGGAGGCAAGGATTAGCCTCATGCAATTGTGGAGACAGGGATTAGCCTCATGCAATTATGGAGGCAAGGATTAGCCTCATGCGAGTATGGAGGCAAGGATTAGCCTCATGCAAGTATGCGGGACAAGGCTTGGTCCTATGCAAAGAGCGAGTAGCAAATAAAAGTAGTGTATGTCTTAGCTGGAGATATATTCGATGTCTGAGGGCCTTATTGATAGTGATATTGTTACGTGTATATATTTGTGGACGCTATTGCTGCGTCAGATGTGCCTGCATTCAAAGAAAAATTGTAAGTTTTGTGAGGGGGAGGTTGGTTCGTGCTTCTGTCCGCTGGTCTTGCTTTGCTTCATTCTAGAGGCATTTTCGAGTTTCCTTGGATAACCTGGCTGTTAAGGAAATAGAGTTTTCGAAAATATGCAATTATTAGTAAAACAAATAGAGCCATTTTAGAAACACATTGATATATCAAGTGATTTTTTAGATGAACTGGTGACTGTAATACATTTCAAAGACATTGCAGCTCTCTTATGTTAGAATTTTGAGGATTCTCCTCAAAATTCTGCCCCAGTTTGGTAGATGATCCGTCGACCGTTTGCGGGTAATGAGCCTTGTCGAACCTTTTTCGAAATTTTGAGAATCTTTCTCAAAATTCTGCCCCAGTTTCTTAACCAATTTCTGACCGTCTGACATATGTTGGTGTAGGCTGGATTTGCTCCGGAATTTTGAGGGTCCTCCTCAAAATTCCGCCCCAGTTTCTAATCTTTGGAGGTAATGAAATTTTTTTTATTATATGACCGAACCTATAAGGCTGCCTACGTATCCCCTCTTAAACAGGAATCAAGTCAAGTGTAGTTCAATTACATCAGATGAGGAAATGTAAATAATCTAAGCATAGTATCTCTTGACTGCATCTGAATTGATTAGTTTTGGCCAGATTTCTCCATCCATCTCTGCAAGTATGAGTGCTCTTCTTGTCAGTACCCTGTGAACCATGTACGGACCTTGCCAGTTGGGAGAGAATTTCCCTTTGGCTTCATCTTGATCTGGGAAGATCTTCTTCAATACCAATTGTCCTGGTGTGAACTGTCTTGGTTTGACCCTTTTGTTGAAAGCTCTATACATTCTATTCTTATTAAGCTGACCATGACATATTGCATTCATCATTTTTCCCTCTATGAGGGCCAATTGTTCATAGCGGCCCCTTATCAATTCTGTATCGCTGAGTTCAGCTTCCTGTATGATTCTTAAAGAAGGAATCTCTACCTCGGTTGGAATGACAGCCTCAGTACCAGAAACCAACATGTAGGGAGTTGCCCCGGTTGATGTGCGAACTGTAGTGCGGTATCCCAAAAAAGCAAAAGGTAGCTTCTCGTGCCATTGTTTGTGATTTTCTACCATCTTCCTTAGTATCTTCTTGATACTTTTATTGGCGGCTTCTACGGCTCCGTTCATCTGAGGTCGGTAAGCTGTGGAATTTTTGTGCTTGATTTTAAAAGTTTCACACATAGCTTTCATCAGATCACTGTTGAAATTGGCGGCGTTATCAGTAACAATGGACTCGGGAACTCCGAATCAGCAAATAATACGATCTTTGACAAAATCTGCGACGAGTTTCTTGGTTACAGCTTTGTAAGATGCAGCCTCTACCCATTTTGTAAAGTAATCAATGGCCACTAGAATAAACCTGTGCCCATTTGAAGCAGTGGGGTCGATCGGACCGATGGCATCTATTTCCCAGGAGGCGAAAGGCTAAGGTAAGCTTGTTGCATTGAGCTCATTCGGCGACACTTTTATCATATCGGCGTGTACATGGCATTGGAAGCATTTGCGGATATACTGGATGCAATCTGTCTCCTTGGTCATCCAAAAGTAACCGGCCCTAAGTATCTTCTTAGCGAAGACAAGACCATTCATATGCGTGCCGCATGAATATCCTCAAGCAGTTTAGAAGCTTCCTTTGTGTCGACACATCTTAGTAATCCCAAATCAGGAGTTCTTCTATAAAGATTTCCTCTACTGTGGAAGAAGTGATTGGACAGTCTCTGGAGTGTGCATTTCTGAGTGTGATTTGCATGCTCCGGATATTCTCCCTTTGCCAAATACTCCCTGATGTCATGGAACCAAGGCTTTCCATCTGTTTCTTCTTCAACATGAGCACAATATGCCGGCTGATTATGGATCCTCACCGGAATGGGATCAATATAATTCTTATATGGATGCTGTATCATAGATGACAAGGTGGCCAATGCATCAGCAAACTCATTCTGAATTCTAGGAACATTTTGGAATTCTATCTTTGTAAACCTCTTTCTAAATTCTTGCACATGGTGCAGATATGGAAATATCTTAGAAATCTTAGTGGCCCACTCTCCTTATACCTGGTGCACAAGCAAATCTGAATCACCGATTACCAGCAGCTCCTGAATGTTCATGTCGATTTCCATATTGAGCCCTAGTATGCAGGCTTCATATTCTGCCATGTTGTTGGTGCAGGAAAATTTGAGTTTAGCAGATACCGGATAATGTTGACCCATTTCTGATACCAAAAATGCTCCAATGCCCACTCCTTTGAAATTTTCGGCTCCATCAAAAAACATCCTCCAACTGTCGTATGCTTCGGTAATGTCTTCTCCTACGAATGACAATTCTTCATCAGAAAAATACATTTTCAAGGGTTGGTATTCTCCTCCCACCAGATTTTCAGCAAGATGGTCTGCCAATGCCTGTCCTTTGACCGCATTTT
Source organism: Nicotiana tabacum (assembly GCF_000715075.1). NCBI lineage: Eukaryota > Viridiplantae > Streptophyta > Magnoliopsida > Solanales > Solanaceae > Nicotiana > Nicotiana tabacum. The sequence goes on from NC_134101.1 coordinate 110,514,179, forward strand.
GAGTTACATAGACGATATTGAACTCACTCAACAGTATCTGCCACTTGGCTAACTTTCCTGTCGGCATAGGTTTCTAAAATATGTACTTCGAAGGGTCCATCCTAGATATGAGGTAGGTGGTGTAGGCACAGAAATAATGCCTCAATTTCTAAGCTGTCGAGGTCAAAGCACTACAAGTGCATTCCAGTAGAGAGTATCGTGCTTCGTAAGGCGTGAACTTCTTACTCAAGTAATATATGGCTTGCTCCTTTCTCCCTGTCTCGTCATGTTGTCCTAGAACACATCCGAAGGCCCCATCCAACACAGATACATAGAGTAGCAAAGGTCGCCTCGGCTCTAGCGAGACCAAAACTGGTGGGGTGGATAAGTACTCTTTGATTTTATCGAAGGCTCTCTGACAATCCTCTGTCCAACTTGTTTTGGCATCTTTCCTCAGCATCTTGAAGATGAGTTCATATATAACTGTGGACTGTGCTATGAATCGACTGATATAGTTGAGACGTCCTAGGAAGCTCATCATGTCCTTTTTGCTCCTAGGTGGTGGTAACTCCTGAATAGCCTTGACTTTAGACGGATCCAGCTTGATCCCTCGACGACTGACAATGAATCCCAGTAACTTTCCTGCGGGAACCCCGAATGCACACTTTGCGGGGTTCAGTTTCAAGTTGTATCTCTTTAGCCTGTCAAAGAACTTCCTCAAGTTTGCTATGTGATCTGCGGCCCTCTTGGATTTGATAATGATGCCGTCTACATAAACCTCTATCTCCTTGTGTATCATATCATGGAAGATAGTTGTCATGGCTCTCATGTAAGTAGCCCCAGCATTCTTTAAACCAAATGGCATTATCTTGTAGCAGTATACTCCCCAAGGTGTGATAAAAGTTTTTTACTCCGCGTCTTCTTTATCCATCCAGATCTGGTGATAACCCGCGAAGCAATCTACAAAGGATTGGAGTTCATGCTTGGTGCAGTTGTCGATAAAAATGTGTATGTTTGGCAGTGGAAAGTCGTCCTTGGGACTTGCTCTATTTAAACCCCGATAGTTAACACATACCTTGACTTTCCCATCCTTCTTCGGAACTGGCACAATGTTAGCTAACCAGGTTGGTTACTCGACCACCCCGAGAACTTTGGCTTTGATCTGCTTGGTAACTTCCTCCTTGATTTTCAGGCTCATGTCTGGTTTGAACTTTCTAAAGTTTCTGCTTAACTGGTGGACACATGGGATTAGTAGGCAACTTGTGAGCCACTATGGATGTGCTCAAACAGGTCATGTCATCATATGACCATGCGAAAATGTCCTCATACTCTTTTAGGAAACAGATGTACTCTTCCTTCTCTGTTGGTGACAAATGAATACTGATGCGAGTCTTCTTGACGGTCTCGGCGTCCCCCAAATTTACTACTTCGATTTCGTCCGGGTTAGACTTAGGCTTATTCTCAAAGTTTTCAACTTCCCTGACAACTTCCTCAAGTATCTCATCTTCTTCATCTGAATCACTATTCTCATGTTGCATTGCCTCATTACATGTCACTTTTACCGGTTCATCAGGAAAAGTAATAATAACGATGTAGAAAGAAAAAGTGTAGAAAATAATAATGAATAATAAAGAGCAAATGCATTTGATTAAAATTAAACAACATCCAGATAAGTGCGGCTCGATTAATCGAGCATTTATTTTGAAATAAGTAAGTCTTTAAAATAAAATTACTGAAAATTTTAAATGCCTAGAATGGCTATAGAAATAAAATATGCCAAGCTACCCAGGGACTCGGCGGGCCCGGGATGGTGTAGCGGTCCAGTTTTTGAGAACAACTCCCTTCTTCACAGTCTAATGAGGCCTTCTTCCTTCTCCTCCTCCTCAATTATGGCATTGCAGTCCATATCTTCCTCTTCCAAGAACAATTCTTCAGCCCAACTAATGCTTCCTCTTCTGCAGTTCCCCATATTGTATCAGCTTGGTGAAAAGCTTGATCTAGATGTGGCACTAGTTGCTCGAGAGGGTAATACGGTCCGCGCTATGGAGGCGACCAATCATTGTATTCTTGCCATGTGTACTGATATCCGAGCCCAAAGGTGGTACCATGACCCTTCAGCCGTATTGGTTTAGTGATACCTTGGAGGTTCTTCCCTAGCCCTTTGTCGGGCTCATACCCAAACCATGCAAATATGCTTTCTATTTTGCTACTCCACCATTTGTCCTTCTCAACGGCGTTGACACGCTCGATGTGATGATAGGTTTCCCATCCTAGCCTTATTTTATGTCCAATAGCCAGGATGGTTTAACTAGTGTAAATGGGGTTAATCCCATCTCCGTGAATGATCACCTCCTAACGATTCCATTTGAACTTCACGGCTTGATGTAGTGTGGAAGGCATGGCTCCAGCACCATGGATCTACGGTCGGCCCAACTGATGATTATATGAGGCTGGTATGTCGAGCACCAGAAACTCGACGTCGAACCAAGTTGGCCCCATCTGCAAGAAAAGGTTGATTTCCCCAATTGTGGCCCTTTGAGACCCATCGAAAGCTTTCACGTTCATGCTTCCTACCTGTATTTCATGAAAACCTTTGTCCAACCTTTTCAGAGTGTCTAACAGACAAATATTGAGGCTTGAACCTCCGTCAACCAAAACCCTGGCAATGAATTTATCTTCAAATTGTACTGTAATATGCAATGCTCGGTTGTGATTCAACCAATCATGTGGTAGCTCATCTTCGTGGAAGAGGATCGGAAATGGGTTGTGGTGTGTTTTGGGGAGTATGGTAAGTTGTAGTTGGTGGATACTGAATTGGTTGATGATGATGTTGTGGCGGAGTTGGTATTTGTAAGGGATTGAGATTTTGGTGTGGGGTTGCGTATTGATGTGGTGTAGGAGGGTTTTGCGTTGGTTTGGTGTGTTTTGGGGAGGTTCTAGGTTCTTTGTGTTTTGTTGGTTGATGTCGGGCACATTCAGGGTGAGTGACAAGTTTACCAAATTGCGGACCTGCTCAAGCTCTCCCTGTAGCTCCAATATCTTTTGTTCTAACCTCAAGACTAGATCATTTGGTGCCGGAGTACTCCGAACATCTGAAGCTTCTGCGTTCTTAGCATTACCCTTTCGAATACCACTTAAATAGTCCATTTTTGCTTTTCTTTTGCCTTTTGTATTGCTTGGATGAGGAGGAGGTGGAGGGCCTCTAGATCTGGTGTGATATGATGACGATGCTAGTATGAGGGAACCAACCTTAGGAGATGGGAATAAAGAATAAACAAAAAGGTAGACAAGTTAGTAAGGATTCTGAAATGTTTGCAGTATTTAAACACATATTGCGGGAATGTAAATTCGTGTCCTAATTTGGGAGCCTCGTTGTGCCCGAGGTAGGCCTAGAGACAAGTAGATTTGGAGAACTTTAGACACCAGTAAATACTTCATTTCATAATGTAAAAATAGATGAATCCCAAAACGACACTAAGACTAGAAAAGTAAGTCACTATTGACATTTAGCCTTATTACATTTAGGTAAGCAAATAAATCTAGCCTACTTGGTCCCAGAAGGACCTTCCATAGATTCGATCTTCTTGACTCCATCATACAGGTTCCCCAGCTCGCGCAGACCCAACACCAGGTAGGCTCTGGCCAGATGTCCTCCTTCACTTCCTTCAGCATTCTGGCAATCCTCAATCCTCTTTATGACTTTACCCTCCAACTCCACTAATCCTCGCTCCATATATTCCAACTTTCTGTTGGAAGTGATAGCAATCTCTTTCCATTCATCGATCAATCTCATATTTTTCTCGTATATTTCCCGGTGCTTATTCTCAGAGTCATGGACCCTCCTGCGCAGCCTGTTGTACTTGACTTGAGCTTTAGCTTCTTCGTCTATGATCTTATTCCCTCGATCGGCCCCTGGAATCACCATCCCCTTCAGATTGTCCTCTAACCATGCAGGGTAGAGAGGTTCACACCCCGCATGATACTTGTCTGGCTCAATGGTGTTCTTTTCCACAATGATCTTGCAGTGCCACATGTGCTGAGCTTGGCACTTGTAAGGGACATCATCATCCTGAAAGTCTGCTCTGAAGTGGCTCATTTTGGCGATCCTGGGTACAACTTGTTTCCTACCTGCTTGCCTCATGACTCGGATAGGGACATAAGGTTATATCCCTCTCAACCCAATTAGCTCCAAATGTGGAGCGTCCCTGGATCTGATGATGAATTTGTCTGTTGAGAACCATTCAAACAACCATTGCATCTATTCCTCGGTCAAATTGTCGAAGAGCTCTACCTATTCTTTGGCGCTTTCCGGCTGAGCAAACCTATCTGGAATGTAAGCCATCCCCTTGGGATGATGGAAGGCAATATGGTCGTTCCAAGCCCTTCGCAGAAATTCTTGGCGTTAGTGACCTTTTTGAAGATGTTCTAATAACCACAACTGCAGTAACAGGTTACAACCCTCGAAATGCTTGACTAGAAGTAAGTCACTATAGTGTATGTTTGTCCATTGATCCCTTCCATCAAAGTCTTGGCAACCATGGCCAACCTAGTGTGGATTCTTTCCCTTTTCATCGGGAATACTATCAAGCCCAAGAAGCATACGATGAACATGAACACTCTGCGGTGGATGTGTCCTAGAGAAGTGATATAGAGCTTGTCGTGGAAGGTACGATAGGACTTGATATGGCCATATCTCTCGTACAGGTATTCAAATGGTATATAGGACTTCTCCAGTTATCCCAAGTCAGCATTTTTCTTCAACCCCATCATCTTTAGGAACCCCTTACCTATACGGTTGTCCGGTACCAACCAATTTCCCGCAAGTCCCCCAATTTCCTCTAGGAGCGGAGTCATTTCTATGTCGCCGAAACGGAACACAGACCTTTCACTGTCCCAGAACAAAGTGGCAACCTCGATCAACCTGTTGTTTGGCTAAATGTCTAAAAGGGAAGGCAAGTTGCTCAAGTACTTTCTTACATGTTTCTTGTTACTTGAGGAAAGATCCTCCCACCAATCTAGCAGCAATGGTGGAATGTTACTAACCATACCAAATCTAGGGACCTCGTGCCTCATTTTCTGCAAAACAAAAAAGGTTAGGCCCTTCTCTCCCACCAGACTCGACTATTTATACATCCATGATTAACATATTGGCATTTAGTTCTCCAAATTAATGCACAGAACGTGGTTGTGTCTGTTGGGATTATGGAAACCCCGGTGGAATTTTGGATAAGGCTCGTCTTAAAGGATCATTATGTGGACAACATATTAATACGACTAGGTTTGACCATGATGCTTGTACAATTTCAATCAGAGTAAGTTTACTATGGGGGTCTAGACTGGCACCCTCAAGCGGACAACTTGAAGGGAAAAGGCACGGAACCGTCGACTGCACCGCTGATCGACTAGTTTTACCGCAAATAAGCCTTTCCGAATTTAAGGGTAATAAATAGGAAGAGCGTAACCACTCATCAAGCGTTGCTATAAGATTTAATATGCACGAGTGGAGTATGATGTGGAGCATGATAGCCTGTAGTCAAGTATTTGCACGTAGGAAAAAAAATACAGTATTAAAATAATTAAAAGACACTTACAAAAAAAAGAACAAGGAGACAAGTCAGTTTCAGGAGTAAGAAATCAAAAATGCTTGAAAATAGACAGTTAAATTTAAATAAGGGGAAAGGGCACGTGGGATAGAGCGTGCTTGGACTAATTCACAAAAGATAAGTTCGTTATAGTAAGAGCCTAAAAAATATTCCCAGTAGAGTCGTCATGCTGTCACGCCCCCCTTTTCTCTCTTTTGACGGGGAAAGGGGTAGAGGGACACCTAGAATGCACCTTAGTGATGGCAAACAAATACATAGATTCCTCAAGAAGGCAAATTAGTTACAAAGATATGTTGAGAACACACAAGTCTTAGACACAAACAGGATCTCATTGGTGAAGTGGAGCAAGTTAGCCTTAGATGTACAAACTAGACAAACACTTCATGAAGCATTCAAAGTTTTAGAAATACTAATCATATACAAAACAAGCAGAATCTAGATATTATGGGTGAGACAGTAAACACATAATGCAGCTTAGACATACTAGTGAACAAGTTATCTAAAGCAGTATTGGCATGCTAAACAATATACCAGTCAAAGCTTTTAACAGAACAAATTTAAACATCTTGTGTGATACAGTAATCTAGGCATGCTGACTACACATTGACTAGAGTAGCAAATAGAACTGGAAATTACAACTAATGAACTGCAACAACCAAGAAACACTTCGTTTTGGAATGTGAATTGAATCAGGAAATACCAGTTAAGGAGAAAATACAGAGTATAGAGCAAAGATGGTGCAAGTAAACATCCTGGGCTTACAGCCGGCTGGATTAGTAAGAATTACGAGTAGCATAAGAGAATAGAGAGCTTTTGAGGGTGTGAGAGTGTAGATAAACTATTGTTCGTCTAGAAGTGAGGAGTAAGGAGAGCATATATAGTAGTTAAGAACAAGGAAAATAAGGTAAGGGGAATCAACCCTACAGCAATAAAGTAAGCCACAAAATCAATTATACATCGGTTAGTATAATTTTCCCTTAATCAAGGGTAATCAACCAACAGGAAAGGCAGAACACATTTAAGGAAATAAAATCAAATGAGTAATTAGGGGTAAATAGACAGAATTTTAATTAAGGAAATGATTAGTAAAGAATCAGCAAATATCACAATTTATCAAACAAGGTTAGAAATCAGCTCAAGATTGCAAATAAGGAAATAGTCAGGAATAGGTCTTAACAAAACAAACTGATAAATCAAGAATCCAAGTTAATCACTGATTTAAGGAGAAAAGTATAGGTTTACCATGAATAGGTAAAAAATGAACATAAACAATAGAGTTAGTAGAAGAGTCGAACCAAGAACATCAGTAAAGGCACATTAGGATCAAAAGATACCGAATTAGGCTAAGAAGAATCACAGAAATCAAAGCATAGGACAAAATCAGTAGCCAAGTAATCTAGACAAACTCAAAATCCAAATAATAATGTCGAAAAATTAGGGGTTTTAGCATAAACAAATTAGGGTTAAAGAAATCTTCATGAAATCGGTCAAAACACACAAGAAACAGAAGATTAAACACTCAAAAATCATTAAACCTTTTTGAGAAAGAAAATTTCGAGAAACCCTAGTCATAGAAGTCAAAAACTTTAAGTATTATAGTGCTTAAAATCAGTCAGTAGTAGAGGAATAAGAGAAACTTACAGGAAAACCACAGGAACTCGAAAATATTTTCAAGTATGCAGAGATTCAAACAGTAGATAACAAAGATACCAAGATATAGTGTTAAAATCGGTTGACAGTAAAGAAACAAGATATCTTTAAAGCAAAATCATGGACAAACTCAGAACCCTTCCAAATCTACAAAGATCAGATGGATTCATGTCCAAAGATTGGGGTTTTGAGAAGAAAAGGGAGGGGTAAATAAAACCTGGTTTGAACCAGAGATTTGAACCATGGGATTTCAGTTGGAATCACTCGCAAACCATGGACGAACCTTTGAAGAGCTTTGAACGAGATCTGGACCAGATCTCTTCGAGTTCCTTCCACAAAACCACATAATCGAACAACCAAGGGGATATGAGACAAGTAGAGGCTTCGTACAGCCACAGGATGCCATAGATCGGACAGGGATTAAAGGATTACGGTTTGATTTTGGGTGACCGCGATTGGAGATTAGGGCTAGGTTTTAGAGAGAACCAGAGATGAGGGGATTCAAGGGTGGCCATATGGGAGAAATGACAAGGGTTTGGGGGTCGTTTGGTTTAATTTTGGAAATGGAGACCCTGGATAGTTGGTCAAAATGATCAACGGCCAGGATTTGACCGGTATCGGGTTGGGGCAAGTGGGGTATTGGGCCTAGGCTAGTTTATAAGGAATTTGGGGCTAGTTAATAGGCTAGATTTTAAAATTGGGCTGCGTATTAGGATCAGAATTGAATAAAAATAGGGCCAAATTTTAAATAGCCAATTTTAATAACTAAATAATTAATAAAAATAATAAATGAGTACCAAAAAATATCTTTGTACACTAAAATGATTTAAAAATAGTTATTTAATATTTTAAAAATATGAAAGACCATTTTATGCATAAATAATGTAATTATACATTAACATGGGCTATTATTGCAAAGATGTGCAATTTAGCATAAAAACATAAATGCAATTATAAAAAATGCACCAAAATGTTTATACAATTATGAATGAATAAATAATGAATTTAAATGACTAAATCATCACAAAAGTAATTTGAAGGATAATTATTGGATATTTTATAAATAAAAGAGGAGAAATAAATTGATTTGGAGATTTTAAAATTATAGAAAAATTATAAAAATTCTTATGCATGCTTATAACTGCACAAGTGTTATTTCAAAGTATACATATGTATTAAAAAATATATGAGGAAAATTTGGTATCAACAGTTGTGTTGGCTAAACTCCTTCATTTTGTAACTATCATGGGCTAACATGGCCACAACTCATAACGTATAACTATAAGTGGGCAAACACTATATCAACGCACCGTCGAACTTAAAACATGAATATACATGGGCCGTCAAGGCCTCTGACATACTGTACATAATGAACTTGTGTCAATAAAGCCTCTAAGAGTATTCGACATCAAATGGGATAGGGCCTGGCCTACAAAAAAGTTTGTAGGAAAACTCTGACACGATGACTTATAGACTCGGTTGTACTTCGAATAAAGTGGAGTCTTACCTATCCTTCGCTGAAATCTAACCTCGTCTACGATGAGGGCTTGTCAAACTGATTACCTATGCCAAAATCCACAACAAAAAGGACGTCAGACGAATAATTTACCGAGTATGTAAGGCAAAACTAAAACATAATAATAAGTCAACATTAATTAAAGAGATATAAGAATCAACCTGAATCTCCGAGGTGCCACCGTATATGCATACTAATTACACTTATATATATAATGCTTCACTTTGGGACTTTTATCCATATCGTATTATTGTTGCCCAACTGATCAGTGGTAACTACCCGACCGGCCGTAGCACGATGGTAAATGCATGGTTGTCCGACCGGCCTTAGCATGATGGTAAATAAATACGCATGTCTGTCCAACCAGTCATAACATCATGGTAAATGCATGACTATCCAACCGGCCATAGCACTGTGGTAAATAAAGATGTATGACTGCCCAACCGGTTGTAGCACGATGGTAAATACATGACTGCCAAACTGGCCGTAGAACGATGGTAAATAAAGATGCATGACTGATAATCGGCCTTAGCAAGATGGTAAATGCATGACTTCCCAACCGGCTGTAGAACAGTGGTAAACAAAGATGTATGACTACCCAACCATTCGTAGCACGCTAGTAAATGCATGACTACCCAACCGACTATAGCACGGTGGTAAATAAAGATGCACGACTGCCTAATCGGTCGTAGCTAGGTGGTAAATGAAGATGCATATAACACTACATTATGAACATTAACATCTTTATTGTATGCCTCAATAGGGACTTAGGAACATACTTAGACATGCTTGGATATCATTTTACAGGAATGAATAACGTAGACATCCTTAACTACTAAGAGTAGAAGCACTTATGGAATAACATTACTTTTACCTTTCGTTACCTAGATCATGCCAAAAGAGGGAAAGATTAGCCTTAACATACCTGATTTTAACCCACTTGTTCAAGAGCTCAACTCGTATCTGCTTCACGATCTATATGATAACAAGAGTAATACTATTGTCAACCATACGAACAATTCTCTTAATCGCATAACGGAAGATAACCTATCCTACAATGAAATGGAAAGTATTTCCCCTATTGTTAACATTCCCTCAAGCTACCATAGGAAAGGTAATACAACAACACAACTAGAAATTCCTATAACAAGTCTTACAATCCAAACAACAATACAACGAGCGAAAAGCTCGGCTACGATTATCGACCGTACTTTTCCAATCTTTTAATACCTTCAAAACACATATCAATGACTACACCAACTGTATATTCAAGTTACTCCAACAATTTCTAGCCACAATAAAACTTAGAAAATTACCGAATAGACGGTATTACAACAACAACGTCAAAATATGATTTTCCGCTGTTAATTCCATAATTCTCATCCCACAATTTAGCCATGAATTAGACGAATTTAAATATACCAAGGAGAAGGAAATTCTTATCTTGTTTGATAATAAATACTCTTATTCCACCTTACTTCACATTGAAAAATGCCAGAATTAACCAACACGCCAAATGGAACAACGAGATCGAGGTGGTGCGCAAAACCCGTATATTGTCTTTGAGAAAGATTACACTTTGCTTTCATGAAATTTTGAGCTCATGTTGCTGAAAATCATCTCAAATTAACGTTACTTGCTGCTACACTATATTGAACCTAACTGTTCTTCAATTTCATTCTCAAATCAAGTGAAACAAGAAACATAATTGTAATCTTTTTCCATTTATACATGTCCTCCTTAGCTTATCTCTTGAGACATTGAGTTTAATAGTGCCACCACCACTTATGGGTGTGGATTAGTCACTTATGTTGCTGCCACAATGTGACATGTGGAATGTTATCCACTGCACCATTTATTCCGTAATTCAGTTTAATTGTCTTCCATTATAATTTTCCATTTAACCAATTATACACATAGTTAATTCCTTGATCTCAATTCATTGAAATACTAATATACTTCATATACCTTGCTATCATGGTCATGTGGAATAGTACCAGTCTATAAATACGAGATATTATAGCTTGGACTATTTTTTCATCCCAAAATATCAAACTTCGACGAAACTCATTTTCTTTGATTTGTTTTACCCTCTAACCTTCGTGACTTTACCTATCACTTGTTATAAATGACATAAATAGTTAAAACCTCAAAAATTATCTTATCCTTAAACTTATGTCAATTATCTTACAACAAATCCAACGTACAAAAGTACGGGATGTAATATCCTCCCCCCTTTAGAAATATTCATCCTTAAGTGTTAACTCTTAGAGAATTACAAATTTCTTTTTGCGAGAGTCTCCTCTGTATACTAAACTAAAACCCAACCTCTATCTGAAGTCTGGACTATTCATAACCTCCTGCACTTGATTATTTTGTATCTCCTTCACATTTACCTTACTTATCTTTCAATTCATATCATATCTTCTGTCATTTTCATAACCTCCCTTCCACATAGGTAGCTGTGATACTTGCACTTTTGGTGAATAAAAAATCCGGCAGAAGCTTCATACTGACTTCTTACGACTCAACTCTATGGCACGATGTGGAAACAAAAGAAAAGTAACATTTCCTAAAAGTCCTATACCCTCTCAATTATAAGTGTGGTGCACAACACACCCATAAGTGAGACTTTACTAGGCACGTTTTATAGATCCCCAGGACACGACCTGCTCTGATACCTCTTTGTCATGTCCTAAATATGGGGAGGCTTGGCTGGCACCTGGTGCCGTACTAGCCCGAGCGAACCACTCTATAACTCATGATCGTTCGACCAAAACTAGAACACACATAGGCCGAGTTGGCTATACTCATTATTTTTACAACTATCAAGGGCTAACATGGCCTCAACTCATAATGTATAACTGTAAGTGGGCAAATATTGAATCAGCGCACCATCATACTTAAAACATGAATACACATGGGCCTTCAAGGCCTCTGACATACTGTACATAATGAACTTGTGTTACAATGCTTCTAAGATTATTCGACATCAAAGGGGACAGGGCCCTGGCCAACCCATAAGTCTGTAGAGAAACTCTAACACAATGACTTATAGACTCAGTTGCGCTCCGAATGAAGTGGAGTCTTACAGATCCTTCACTGAATGCTAACCTCGTTTACTGTGAGGGCTTGTCAAACTAATTACCTATACTTATAGGCATGAATGCCTATTGGTATAAATAAATATAGTGGTAAATAAAGATGCATTACTACCCAACCGACCGTAGCACGGTGGTAAATAAAGATGCATGACTGCCCAATCGGCCGTAGCTTGGTGGTAAATGAAGATGAATATAATACTACATTATGAACATTAACATCTTTATTGTATGCCTCAATAGGGACTTAGGAACATTCTTAGAAATGCTTGGATATCATTTTACAGGAATGAATAACGTAGAATTTCTTAACTACTAAGAGTAGAAGCACTTATGGAATAACATTACGTTTACATTTTGTTACCTAGATCATGCCAAAAGAAGGAAAGATTAGCCTTAACATACATGGTCTTAACCCACTCATTCAAGAGCTCAACTCGTATCTGCTTCACAATCTATATGATAACAAGAGTAATACTATTGTCAACCATACAAACAATTCTCTCAATCGCATAATGGAAGATAACCTATCCTAAAATGAAATGGACAATATTTCCCCTATTGTTAACATTCCCTCAAGCTACCATAGGAAAGGTAATACAACAACACAACTAGAAATTCCTATAACAAGTTATACAACCCAAACGACGACATAACGAGCGGAAAGCTCGGCTACGATTATCGACCGTACTTCTCCAATCTTTTTTTCCCTTCAAAACACATATCAATGACTACACCAACTGTATACTCAAGTTACTCCAACAATTTCCAGCCACAATAAACTTAGAAAATTACCGAATAGATGATACGACAACAACAACATCAAAATATACTTTTTTGCTATTAATTCCATAATTCTCATCCCACAATTTAGCCATGACCTAGACGAATTTAAATATACCAAGGAGAAGAAAATTCTTACCTTGTTTGATAATAAATACTCTTATTCCACCTTACTTCACATCGAAAAATGCCAGAATTAACCAACGCGCCAAATGAACAACGAGATCGAGGTGGTGAGCAAAACCCGTATATTGTCTTTGAGAAAGAATACACTTTGCTTTCATGAATTTTTGAGCTCATGTTGCTGAAAATCATCTCAAATTAACGTTCCTTGCTGCCACACTATGTTGAACCTAATATTCTTCAATTTCATTCTCAAATCAAGTGAAACAACAGACATAATTGTAACCTTTTTCCATTTACACATGTCCTCTTTAGTTTCTCTCTTGAGACATTGAGTTTAATAGTGCCACCACCACTTATGGGTGTAGATTAGTCACTAATGTTGCTGCCACCATGTGACATGTGGAATGTTATCCACTACACCATTTATTCAATAATTCAATTTAATTTGTCTTGCACTATAATTTCCTATTTAGCCAATTATAGACATAGTTAATTCCTTGATATCAATTCACTTAAATACTAATATACTTTATATACCTTAATATCATGGTCATGTGGTACAACACCAGTCTATAAATACGGAGTATTATAACTTGAACCATTTTTTGATCCCAAAATATCAAACTTCGACGAAACTCTTTTTTTTCGTTTACTCTCTAACCTTCGTGACTTTACTTATCACTTGTTATAAATAGCATAAATGCTTATAACCTCAAAAATATTTTTTTGTCTTTGAACTTATGTCAATTATCTTACAACAAATCTAACATACAAAAGTACATGAATGTAACACCTGAGGAAAGAAGAGGTAATGAAGTCAGGAAGCTACTCTATATGGGCTATGTATAGTTAGCTATGAGGAGGATTTTCAAAAGCAGATTTGAGGAGAATTATGTGTAAAAACCAAGGGAATCCTAAAAGGTTATTCCAGCACTCCAGAGTAGGATGTACACTAGGGATAGATTAATCAAATGGGGTGTCTCTGCCAGCACAATTTGTCCACTTTGTGAACTGGAAATCAACGACCACCAACACCTCTTTCTTACCTGCAGATTCTCTCAACTGTGTAGTGAAAGCATTTTTCATGGCGAGGTATGACTAGGCCAGTGCAGTAATGGAAAAAAAAGGTTGATTGGGCCATTTAGCATGTAGATGAAAAGAACCCTATAGCAGATATTTATAGAACAATTTTAGTATGAATTATCTATCATATTTGGACAGAGTGAAATTGTCGAGTGTTTCAACAAGATAAGAGGAGATATGAAGATATTACAAGGCTAATCGTTAAAGAAATCCATTATAGAGGGATCTGAGGCCATGAATGTTTAGGCAAATACAGCGTTTGAATTTCTACCCTTAGAACTATTTTAGTTTAGTTAGTTGTAAATTATAAGAAGATAATTAGCAGGTCGATGAAGTTGTTAATGAGATGAAATTGGGGCCATCTCTCTAATTTCAAGGTTATTAGTTATTCTTGTACATATTATCCTTGATAATGAAATTCTTTAATTACCAAAATGTTATGAGTATAGATTAGTTGAATTAGCTGAGTCATTACTAGCGTTAGTTAAGTTTTTATTATATTTATTTGAGTCCTTTAGTTTATACTTTACGTTCAATGAAGTCCATAATTCTGTTAGTGGAATCGGACAGGTGTCAAGCTATTAGGAAGAGCCCAGAATCCAATGTTGGATTCTCTGCTATTTAGGTTGTCATTGTTCTGAGAGAAAGGTATCCGATAAATAATCAAAAAAATTCTTCTTCCTTATCTTCATCTTCTCTCTTTCTCTATTCTCTATTCTCACTAGTAACAAGAGAATCCTCTTGTTACAATGGTATCAGAGCCGCCTGGATTCAACCTTCAGCTACCATGATCCCTAATCCAGATATTCAAACTTTATAAACACAGATGAGAGAGATGTGTGCAGCTTTCCTCGTTTATGGAACATGCAAGCCAAAGGTTCGAATCTATAGAAACCAGCCAGAATCACTTTCAAACTCAACTAGATGATCTTAAGGACACAAATCGAAAGCTCGATTCATTATCTCGAGAATGGGTTTTGTTGTAATAAGCTGACTCTACGCTGGTGACGCCATCTCCAGCGACCAAAAGCGCAGATCAACAGCTCACACCGATGACTTCAGACTTTACTCAACCCGTCACGATGGTCACTACTCACTTGGTTCAAGCAATAACAGAAATTGGAGAAGTTTCAGGTATTGAGAATCCTTTGCCCTTAAATCATACTCTTTTCGCCTTTTCGACTTACCCTATTAGCCGTGGTTTCACCTTCCCTCCAACCCCAGTTTTTAATAACCCACCTAATTTCCAAAACCCTGTTTATCATTCTAGTCCCCTTGTTGCCAACCCCTGTTAACCCTGTTGAGCCTAAAGTAAACTAGAAAACCTTGAAACCAAAACTCAATTTTCCTGATTTGATGGAACTAATCCTCGAGGATGGCTACGAAGGCATGAGAAATTCTTTGAGTTGTACGGCATTTTGAAGCAAGAGAAACTAAGCTATGCTTCAATGCATGTGAGGGATAAGGTGGATGTATGGTTTGATGGATATTTGGTAAACCGCAGTGGAAGGATGACTTGGCAAAGGTTTTGTACTGAGGTTGCAGGAGATTTGGTAACATTATACCTCAAGATATTGTAGATGAGTTTAACAAAATTATGCAGATTGGGAGTGTAGACCATTCAGGAAAGGTTTGAAGAGCTGATAAGCTATATGACTATTATAAACCCCCTTTTAAATGAAACTCACTTTGTTTTCAGTTTCATTAGTGGTCTTAAACCTGAGCTTAAACCATTAGTCAAGCTGGCCAATCCTATGACTATTATGGATGCTTATGAGATTGCAAAGCTATATGAGGAATCATTTTCAGCTCTCACTGCACTTATCCCAACCAGAAATAACCAAAACCTTCCCTACCCCAGACCATTAGCCATTACTTATCCAAGAGCACCACAAACTTCAAGACCAGAACAACTCCCGGCACCCAACCAATCTCTGAGAATCATTTATCCCAATCAGAGAGCTGTCAATAGAGCTCCCCTCAAACCACACTTTTGAGGCACTCAGAGCTCAGGGTCTTTGTTATAAGTTTCTCAAGAAGTATGAGCCTGGACACCAATACAAGGCTAAAACTCTACATGCCATAGAAAGGATCACAGCTGAAGGGGAACCAAAGATAGAG
This sequence comes from Nicotiana tabacum, assembly GCF_000715075.1. Lineage (NCBI taxonomy): Eukaryota > Viridiplantae > Streptophyta > Magnoliopsida > Solanales > Solanaceae > Nicotiana > Nicotiana tabacum. The sequence continues at coordinate 110,530,141 of NC_134101.1, forward strand.
GAATTTGTGGATGTTCTTGGGACTTTGGAGGAACAAGTGGAGGAGCAAGTTGAGGTCTCCCTCAATGTGGTGATGGGGTTAAGTTCTGTTGAAGGAGCCATCTCAACTATCAAAATATTGGGATATGCAAAAAAGATCCCGTTGACCATATTGATAGACAGTGGCTCTACACACTCTTTTATTGATCCACGTATAGTGAAATTGTTAAAATTACCTATGAAACCTATGACCATTCTATTAGGAGTGGTAGTGGCCAATGGTCAAGTTATGATATGTGATTAAGAAAGCCCTCTATTCAATTGGAAAATGCATAATGAACTTTTTGCTTTTAAAATCAGGCTACTCGAGGTTGGGGGATGTGACATGGTTTTGGGGATGGACTGGATTTATGCAATAGCCCCAGTGGTCTTGCATACTAGACCTTGCAGCCTAAGCTTCATGAAGGAGGGCAAGATGGTGACTCTAGTTGGAGTTAATGCTAAACCTGAGGTGATCCCGGTGGATACTGAAGCTTTAAGAAGGATGTTGCATTGTGGTGTTGATATTCAATTTTTTCCTATAATATTTTTGAAATGCATATATACCTTTAAAACCATGCATTAGTATCAATGGGTATTTTCCCATAATTTTTATACCCTTAAAATAATTTATTTTAATATTTTCTTCATATAAATAATTGCAAAATTGCGTCACAAATGAATTTAGAACATGTCTTGATTTAATATTACTATTATAGATCCTATTGAGTCCAAATTATTTCATAAATAGCCAAATTGGTATCTTTTGGCTATAATTGCAATAACTTTGCAATTATAGCCCATGCATATATTTTTGTATTATTTTACCAGAAATTATTCATTTGCATTTTTAAATATTAAATAACTTTTTAAAAATATTTCTATGCATGAAATTCATCTTTTTATAATTAGTAATTAATTTACAAATTATTTTTTAATCAATTGTTTGGGGTATTTAATAAATAGCCTCTTTTATTTCAATTTTGTCCTAAAATTAACAGCCCAATACCCCTTCAATACCAGCCCAATTTGCACCTACCCGACCCAATACCTGGGAAAATCCTGACCGTTGATCATTGTGTCCAACGGTCCAGATTCCCCTTACCTAAAATAAACCAGCCTATACCCCCCAAACCCTAATCATTCTAACACCCCTCCCCGCCGTCATTTGTTCCTTTCCTCTCTCGAATGCTCTCAAAACCTAACCCTACTCATCCTCATCGTCGTTCATCTACTGCTGTTCATGGTGGTTTCTCACCACCATCAGACCTCTAATGGCCTCTCCTATGTTGGTATTGCCATTTCTAAGGTCCTCGAGGGACCAGGGTCAGTCCACTTGCACCTATGGCCCTTTCTCGCCTGTTTCAGGCTATTCCAGTTCGATTTTGACTAAGATCTTCCTATGTCGCCTTAGACTTATGGATTTCTAAGCCTACTTCTTCATCTTTGTGTTGTTCTTCTCGAAACCCTAATTTTGTCCTTTGAACTTCTCAGATCTGTGCAAGATCTGAGATGGATTGAACCTATTTCACATGAATTCTACATGAACCTTCTGATTTTCGAATGATTTTCCATTTTTCTAAACTAGGGTTTCCCGAAAATTTCTTTCTCTAAAACGTTTGATAAATTTGAGTGTTTAATCTTCTAGTTCTTATGTGTTCTAACCGATTTCGTGAAGGTTTGCTTTAACCCTAAGTAGTTTATGCTAAAAACCCCAAATTTTTTGACATTTTGTTTGGTTTCTGAGTTACTTGTGTACTGACTTTGTCCTATGCTTTGGTTCTTGGAATTTTTCTTTAGCTTAATTCAATGTCTTGTGATTCTACCCTAGTTCATCTCTATTAGGGATTCTGATTCGATTTCTTGGCTAATTTCTGTATGTTTATGAAATTATTATAGCCATTTTATCTATTTGTGGAAAACCTACATTTTCCTCCTTTAAATTAATATTGTTTGAATTTCTGATTGGCTCTGGTAAAAATTATGTGTTGATTCTTAATTATTCCTTTATTCACGACCTTAATTGATTTCCTTGCCTTATTTGAATCAACGATGTTACTTGCTGATTCTTACTAATTGTTTCCTTAATTGAACTCCTTTTCACTCACCCCTAATTACCTACTTTGTACCTAAGTCTTACTTGATTTCTTTCCTTAAATATCTGTCCTGCTCCTTACCGTTGATTTATTATCCCTTGATTAAGGGAAAGACTTTACTGATTTCACATGTGTGACTGATTCTGTAAATTTTCCTAATTGCTACATACTTGATTCTTTACCTTATTTTGTTTAACTCTTGATTACTATATACGCCCTTACCTATTCTCACTTCTAGATACGAACAGTAGTTCATAAACTATCATTTTTACACTCTAAAAGGCTCTTTCTGCTCTCTTTGCTACTTGTGATCTCTGTTATTCTAGCCGGCTGCAAGCCAAGGATGGAAATTGCACAATACCTGTCTCACATCTTGTGTTTTCTTTCTTTAACTAGGTATGCTTCTGATTAATTTTAAGAATCTAAACCTATGTATTTATTTACTGCCTTAGTTCATCTGACCTGAGTCCATTCCTGCTTCTGTTTACTACTTACCTAGCATGCCAAATACTGCCTTATTCAAATATGTGATTAGCATGTTTCCACTTTACTTGCTTGTTTGCTATCTTGTTTAACATGTCTTACATATGTAACTAGCCTATTTGACTGACTAATGTTCATCTAGCATGCCTAAACTTTGCTTTTGTGTAATTTGCATGCCTGCACTTGTTAATACTTGCCTAGCATGTCCATTTAAGCCCTTGCCTGTTCTGCCTTACTCTTGCTAAGTTAGCTAATCTCCCTAAAGTGACTCTAGCTGTGTTGTTTATATGTCCTCAACATGTTCCTGCTGTGATCTTTGCTTCTTGACTTGCATTCACGACCTTAATGGTCATGGATCACATATCTATTGTGATTATGCCAAAATATTATGGCAATGGATTATTACAGGGCAAAAATAATAGAAGCAACATATATTGCTTATAACGACTTTGACCATGACCGTAATGGTATAATTTTCTCATTGAAAGAGATATTCACCACATGGATGTTGATGAATATGTGGTAGTACAAAATTAATTGAGAGCTCTGGAAGAGCCAATTATACTATTTTGGAGAAACACAATTGATTACCAATAATGTATTGTGTTGTAGTAAGTCTCAAAGAAACTTATTCAGTTTCCAAAGTATACACGAAAGCGGTTGATTATATTGAGACTATAAATAAAGGAAAGATTTAATATCTTCTATTATTACAACTTGTAGCGGGGGTAATATGTATGTGAAAAGTTACCCGCTTTATTCTCCATTTTGTACTACACAAATAAAAGAATATCACAATAAAGTGGATGTTTATTGATATAAGAACTCATATCATAATAAACTTGGAGTTCATTGATAATTGCACACATCATGGTGTAAACCTAAAGTTTATCAATATTGATAATTTATTCAGTTGGAATAATTGGTTTAGCCATTTTAATCTAAGTATGATATGCAAAAATAAAAGAGAATTCACATGGGTAAATATTAAAGAACTAGAAAGTTCTTTATGAATTCTTTTACATTGCTTGTTCTTATTAATTAATTGTCCAACTAAAATTGGAATTGAATCCCATAAATATTGGAAATATCAAAGATGAATATGGGCCCATTCACCTGCCATGTATACCACATAAGATGCATCTATGAGATGATTACATGTGCAATTATTATTAACTCCCAACATGGTGTTTTGCGAGGTAACTTGCTCAATAATTTAATTTCAAGCATAATTTCCAGATTTTCTATTCAAGATAGTTTATCTTGATAAGTTGGTTTACATCACAGTTGGTTTAGCAAAATAATTTATTGAGTGCCTCCACTTAATAGCTAAACTATTGCTTATGAGAACAAAGTTATCTATATCAGTTTGAATGGGTTTCTCGAGCATGTTGTTCAAGGTACTCGTTAACCATTCTTCTAGTAGCCTCTTGATAGCCGGTGGCGCTTCTCCTGCTGCAGATGTTAAGGTTTCCCTCTCGCGCAAGATCGTTAGATCCCCGTGCGGAGGAGGTGAGATCTACCCCTCGGGTGTAACACTTGGCGTTGCATTCACATTGTCTTCTCCACTGGCTTCGTTGAGGGAATTTAGGAGGTTGTTTGTGACACCTACTACTGCCTTTAGCCTCGCTTCTCCCTTTCCCGCCATCGTTGGCTTTTATGAAGCTGGAAAAAAGTGATTATTACTTTCAAGAATCTAGATGAAAACTACGATTTCAGCTTTAGAAATCCCCACAGACGGCGCCAAATTGTTTGACTCAGAAGATATTAAAATCTTTTTGAACAAATCAATCAAAGAAGAAAGGGTAAATCTTAGCTGAGAATAGTAATCTCTAGAAAGGGTGATAGATAAAGAGAGGATAGGTCACGAGGTTTCTTTTTATTCATAAATAGTAATGTCTCCAGAGTTCGGAATGCCTGTTACAAGATTATTATCCTCTTTTTATACTAAGAGAGAAACTCTTCTAAATTATAAAAGATAAATACAAGGAATATTCGAAGGAATATTCCCAATGTTCCCTAATGGTCATACATTATTATAGAGGTCGTCCAGTCTCTGGTTTGTCTCAGGGTCGTCTCCCTCAGGACGTCAATTGAAGGAGGCTCCATCAATCATCGTACTCGTCGTCGGTCGTGGTCGGTCAAATTTGGACCCATACAGTTAGTCCCTCCGCTTGTCGGGGTCGCAACTGGGTGCATCCTCGATGAGTGGACACCACGCATTCCAATGGAAAAATTTGAGTCGTTGAGACGTTACGGAGTGGCCAGTGGGGGAAGGTCAGCATGCTTAGCAAGGCACCAGGTAATATGTTTTACCAGAAAATGATGTCATCTTCACGTGCGTCACCATCACGCATGTTTTCGAGGCAGGAGTTGGTGGCTTGATGCTTCGATTTTAGCACTATTTTGTGACTCTCTGCTTCGATTTTGGCGCCACCCAACCCCATAAATAGGTGAAGGGTTTGTTTTTTCGAAAGGTTTTGGCCATTCCACTCTTGATAACCTCCTTCATTCTTCCGAGCTTGCCCTTATACCTTTCTGCTTCTTCTTATGTTCTTCATTCGAAGCTTCTTCCTCCTTCTTCCGTTTGTATTGATACCTCTTTGAATGATATTATGCCAAGGTCCCGTAATTATCGTGAAGAGATTTCTGAGGCCACCCCATTGTCCACGGTGCCCCCTTCTGGCGGTGAAGATACGGTGGTGGAAGAGGGTGACAGCCTTCCTACGATGGAGGAGCTACTGCAGAGGCATCCCTTATCTCGTAGTGACTTCCTCAAAGATCCCCCTCCTACTCCGGACCCTGTATTCTCTAATACGGAGCAAGTTCATATTGATGATCTTCGTGTAAAGTATGGCATTCCCGCTCATGTAGATATGGTTCTGGCGGGGAGAGATTTTATAGATGTCCACAGACCTGGGTATTGTGCTTTCTATGAGTACCCTTTCATGATTGGCTATACTCTTCCTCTCTTCCCCTTAGCGGAAGAGTTCTGCAGGTTCAACCAAGTTTGTCCGGCACAACTTTCGCCATATACGCTCAAGATACTTCTACTGCTGACCAAGTATGCAGAGTGTAACGTTTCTATCCACCACCTTTTGCACATGTTCACGCCTAGCTTCCATAGGGGTACCATGGTGCATTTGAGGCTCCGTGGTACGAAAGGGCTGGTGGTCGGGACAGATGACCGGGCAAGTCGCAAGTTCTGGCATAAGTACTTCTTTGTCAAAATCGAACATGTCATTTCTGACTCCGCCAGGTTCCCGAAGCGATGGAATGAGACCCGTAAGTGTCATCACTTGTTTTACTCTTCCTTCATCTGTATTCGTTATAAAGTTCATCCGCTTCCTGTTTGCAGCTATTGGATGTCCACCTCGCCCGATTGTAGATATCAGGGATTGGGTAGCCTGTCTGTTGCCTCATGCAGCAGAAACCCAAGATTGTCCTGCCTTCGTGAAGCGTTGCGACCCTAAAGTCCCCTCTGGTAAATGTTTTCCTTACCACTTCGTTGGCCGTATGACCTTGTTTATTAATACGATCCTTCGTGATGACAGGTCGAGGAGCTTCCAGGTGACCCTAAAGTCCCCTCTGGTAAATGTTTTCCTTACCACTAGTCCCTGCGTTTCGATAGGCTGTTGCTGCCGCGGATACGCAGTTTATTTTGAGTGAGTCTGTTTGAGGGGGTCATCCTCAACCTATTCAATTAGAATGTCCCTCTCGAATCATGGTCGTGAGGGAGGAGGCTTCTTTAGTACCGGCCTCATACCCTTTAAACGAATCCTTTAACGGGGACGAGCCGTTATCGAGAAAAAGGAGGAGGATGGAGCTTGGGAAGGGCATGGCCATGGAAACTGATAGAGGCAGGGCATCGCAGACAGCGCTCGTGCCTGTATTTATGGCTGACGCCATTTTATCGGGGAGATCTCCCCAAGTGGAAGGAGTTTACCCAGGAGCCGGCTCAGTACGTTCTACTGAGGGTGGTGCATCGTCCAACATCGGAGGCCGTCGTGTTGAGGGTGACGGCTCAGGTTTAGTTGTCGCCCAGAGGATGTCAATGAGTTTGTAGGCCGCCATACTCATGTAGAGGTCAGAACGGAAGGGTCTAATCGTCACATAGTCGTCCCGAGGGACTATAACTTGCTGCTGAACTATGAGCAAGTGGCATCTGCTCTAGCTCCTCTATGTGCTGCCTCTGAAAATTAGGTGCTTAGGGCGATGAGCGATGTGGAGTTGTCTCAGAAGGTCACCGGTATGGCCTTGCAGGTAGGTGACTTTCCTTCCCTTGTCGTCGTTGGGTATTTGTGGTGATCGTCGTTTTGCATTTTGTTTCTAACTTTTCCCTTTTTTTGCCAGACCCTCATCATGGAGATTGAGCGAGAGCGTAGGAAGAGGAGAAGGACAGACCTTTATGAGAAGATATCGTCCAAATATCATTAGTATCGTGCTAAGCATCGCGCGATGGCCGACATTTATCACCAAGACCCTAAGTTTCAGTTGTTTCGTGAAGGGCTCAAACAGAGGGAGGACCAACTAGAGCGTAAGATCGAAGAGTTGAGGGAGCGGGATAAGGAGCTCATGAAGACTGTCGCCCGTAATAGTGAACTCGAGGCTTCCCTTAAGGTGAAGGATGACGAGCTTGAGTTTAGCATGGGGTGATGGACGAAAATGCCGACTTGCAGGCAAAGGTGGCCAGCTTAACTATTGAGTTGAGTGCGAAGGCGGTGGAGGTAGAGGAGCTTAAGGGCGAACTGAGTGTCGGTACTAATAAGTGGGCGGCAGCTATTTCTGGAACTGCATCTTTGGAGAATGCCCTCCGCGTTTGCAGGTTGAAGCTGGCTGAAGAGAAGGAGGCCTCTAGTTGTAAGGTTGTGGGGTCGAAGGGCGTATCAAAGAACTGGAGGTGGAGCTATCTGCGTTAAACGGACAAGTAGCCTTACTGAGGGCAGAGGATGAAAATCAACGTTCTCAGCCTTCTACGTCTCGTGCCTCAGCCAATCCGGTCGTGCCTTGTCATTTATATGATTTGTGGGTCCATGCTGAGGCTCGGCTTGACGTGTACAAGGCTTTTCACATCGAGGGGAGGGCAACTGAGGTGGAGCTTCAGGCCATGCACACCGAAGCTCGTGTAGCTCGTGAGGTATGCGGGTACAACCCCCTTACACCTGACGGGGATGACATCAACTCTGATGACGCGAACCATCTTTCTTTGAACTCGTGGTACGAAGATGCTTACCCCACCGGGGGTGATGTGTAGTCTTTGTTTGTACTTGCTTTTGTTTTGGGGTTTTTGCAGGGGGCGTACTTGAGCCCATTTGTAAAGACAAGTGTAAACATTTTGATGCAATGTAAAATATATTTTGTCGATTCACTCTTCTTTGTAACGTTTATGATATCCAGGTACATGTCGAGCTTATTAAATCGATTTTGATTTTGGGCGAAGATTCCTTTTTTCTCTTCTTTTTTTTTATTGATGGCCTTGGCCATTGGGATGTTGCTTCGGACTGATGTCAAAGTAGTATCCCGTCCTAGTTCGAACGAGGTCAAACTCATGTTTTTTTCGATGGCGTTGGCCATTGGGATGTTGCTTCGAACTGTCGTCGAAGTAGGATCCCGTCGTAGCTCGAACGAGGTCGAACTCATGTTTTAATCGATGGCCTTAGCCATTTGGATGTTGCTTCGAACTGTTGTCGAAGTAGGATCCTATCGTAGTTCGAACGAGGTCGAACTCCTATTTTTGTCGATGGCCTTGGCCATTGGGATGTTGCTTCGAACTGTCATCGAAGTAGTATCCCATCGTAGTTCGAACAAGGTCAAACTCATATTTTTATCGATGGCCTTGGCCATTGGGATGTTGCTTCGAACTGTCGTCGAAGTAGGATTCGTAGTTCGAACGACGTCGAACTCATATTTTTGTTGATGGCCTTAGCCATTGGGATGTTGCTTCGTACTGTCATCAAAGTAGGATCCCATCGTAGTTCGAACGAGGTCGAACTCATATTTTTGTCGATGGCCTTGGCCATTTCTTGTTGAATATTTGATCGTATTCCCGTAGGAAGATATGTCGACTTTATTCATGCAATGGAGGTTTGATTATATACTTCTAAGGATCACATGACTCTGTACATACAATGGAGATTTGATTATATTCTTGCGAGAATCACATGACTCTGTACATCAATGGAGACGATTATCTATATCCAGTACCTTCAATACTTCACTCCGGAGACCATGTCGATGGGTCGGGGTAATGAATAGCACGTCGAACCTCGAGGCGTCTTCCTTGCCGCCTCATTAAAAACCTCCCCGGGAAAACCCGATTGGGACAAAACCCGGGTGAGGGAAAAAGAGTACGACTTAGGCGAAGCCTTCTTTTAGAAGTGAAAGTATTTGAGATGGGCGACATTTCAGTTGTTTTGGGTTAGTTTTCCCTCCATTGTTTCTAACTGGAATGCTCCTTTGTTTGCTGCGGCTGTAATTTTGTATGGTCCGTCCCAGTTTGTTCCCAGTTTTCCCTCATTAGGGTCTTTGGCTGCTTGTGTTTTAGCTTTGAGGATGTAATCTCCGACTTTGAGCGGTCGCACCTTGGCCCACTTGTTGTAGTATCTTTCCACTTGTTGCTTCTGGGCTACCATTCTTATGTGGGCCATGTCTCTCAGTTCTTCGACTTTATCTAGATTTTGTAGCCTACTTTCGTCGTTGCTTGGTCCGCTCTCATTGGAGTATCTCAAACTAGGCTCTCCGACCTCGACGGGTATCACTACGTCAGTCTCTTAGACCAGTGAATATGATATCTCACCTGTGCTGGTTTTTGGCGTAGTGCGGTATGCCCATAATATTTTCGGTAGTAGTTCAAGCCATAGCCCTTTAGCATCCTCAAGCTTCTTTTTCAATATATTCAGTATTACTTTATTGGAGGATTCGGCTTGACCATTGCCGGCAGGGTGATATGGCATGGAGAATATTCGTTTGATATGACATTTTTCGAAAAACTCAGTCGTTCTTTTTCCGACGAACTGAGGTCCGTTGTCGCAGTTGATTTCTTTGGGGATGCCAAAGTAGCATATTATGTTTTTCCATATGAACGCGATGACCTCTTGCTTACATATCTGAGTGAATGCTCCTGCTTCCACCCATTTAGAAAAGTAATTAGTTAGAACCAAAAGGAAACGTACCTTACCTCGTCATGCTGGGGGGCCGATTGTATCTATTCCTCACTTTATGAACGCCCATGGTGAAGTGACGGAATGAAGGAGTTCCCCTGCTTGATGTATTATAGGGGCGTACTTCTGACACTATTCACATCTCCTGACATAGTCCGCGACTTCTTTTTTTATAGTGGGCCAGTAGTATCTAGCACGAATAAGGCATCGGACGGGGTGCGGTTTCCCGTGTAGACGCCGCAATGCCCTTCGTGTACTTCTTCCAGAACTCGCCTTGTTTGATTTGGCCCAAGACATTTGGCTAGGGGGCGCCGAACGTTCATTTGTAGAGATCACCATTTACGAGGTTGTATCTGGCTGCCTGTACCCGAAGCTTTTTGGCTTCTTTTTTATCTTGCGGGAGCGTTCCATCCTGCAAATATGCTACGAGGTGGTTACCCCAGTCCCAAGTTAGGTTTACAGAATGTACATCAACATGGTCTATTGCGGAGTGGAGGAAGGTGACCGCGTTTTCCCTGTTGATGTTTTTGGTGGCCGCAGCTAGTTTGACAAGGCCGTCTACTTCGATATTCCGTGCCCTAGGTATCTGGTCGAGGTGTCATTCATCCAATTTCGGCAGTAGTTTGTGAATTTTCAACTGGTACTTCTGTAATCTCTTCTTTGACTTGGAAAGTCCCAGTGGCTTGGTTCATCACGAGTTGGGAGTCGCAATGGAGGACGAGCCGTCGGGCGCCATATTTGAGGGCTAATTTCAAATCTGCAATCACGGCTTTATACTCAACCTCGTTGTTAGTCATCTCGGGGTATCGTATGGACTGGCGAATTACTTCGCCTGTAGGGACTTCAAGGATGAGTTCCAGTCCCGATCCCGAGGCGTTAGAGGCGTCATCGGTGTAGAGGACCCCAGAGGTCGGTATGCGTGGAAGCATGGAGCGTTTCCTGTTCTACTTCAGGCAGTATTTCTGCGCTAAAATCAACGACAAAATTGGCGAGCACCTGCGACTTAATGGCAGTTCATGGTTGGTATGTTATGTCATGCTCGCTTAATTCTATGGCCCATTTGGCCAGTCTACCTGATAGTTCAGGTTTGTGTAGGATCCCTCTTAGGGGGAAGGTTGTCACCACCTTTATAGGGTGACATTGAAAATATGGTCTAAGCTTTCGTGAAGCTACGACTAATGCCAAAGCTAGCTTTTCAAGGTGAGGGTACCTTGTTTCGGCATCGATTAAGGTTTTGTTAATATAGTAAATCGGAGATTGCGTACCTTCATTTTCACGGACCAAGACTGTGCTTACCGCAACCTCGGACACTTCTAGATACATAAGTAGACATTCTCCCAGGTCCACTTTGACGAGTAGTGGTGGCGAAGACAGATACGTTTTCGGTTTTCTTAGGGCGTCGACGCATTCTTCATTCCATTGCAGTCCGTGGTCTTTCCTTAGCACATTGAAGAATTTGTGACATCTATCCGAGGACCATGAAATGAACCTCGACAAGGCGGCTACTCGTCCTGTCAATTTCTGCACTTGCTTTTTGCTGGTTAGTATCTCCGGTATTGCGTCGATGGCCCTGATCTGATCTGGATTGACCTCGATACCCCTTTGTGACACTAGGAAACCAAGGAACTTTCCCGAAGTTATGCCGAAGGCATATTTTTTGGGATTCAGTTTCATTCTGTATTGCCTTAATATCTCGAAGGCCTCCTTCAGATGGCCGATGTGGTCCTCTTTCTTTGTTGACTTTGCTAGCATGTCGTTGATATAAACCTCCATGGTCTTGCCGAGCTGTTCTTTGAACATCTTGGTGACTAGTCTTTGATATGTGGACCCTGCGTTCTTGAGTCCGAATGGCATTACCTTATAGTAGTATATCCCTCGGTGAGTGATGAAAGTTGTCTTTTCTTAATCTTCTTCAGCCATTAGAATTTGGTTATAACCAGAGTAGGAGTCCAAGAAGCTCAACAGTTCGTGCCCCGTTGTCGCATCGATGAGCTGGTCGATGTGGGGCAACGAAAAGGAGTCATTCGGGCATGCTTTGTTCAGATCAGTGAAGTCAACACACATCTGCCATTTCTCGTTCTTCTTTTTGACCATGACCACATTGGCGACCCATTGGGGGTATTTTGACTCTCTGATGGAACCATTAGTGAGTAATTTATCAACCTCCTCGTTGTCCGCCTCATTGATGGTGGCATTGAACTTTCTCCTCATTTGTCGTATCGGCGGATGAAGTGGATCGATATTCAGCCTGTGTGTGGCGATCTCCCTTGGGATTTCTGGCATATCTGAGTGGGAAAAGGCAAACAAATCGGCGTTGTTAGTTAAAAACTCACGATATTTACCTGGTTCCGAGAGGTTGTGTCCAACATAAGCCCTTTTTATGCTGTCGACATCGTCCAATTGGACGGGATCGAGATCTTCTATGGTTGCCTTTCAAGCTTCTATGATGTCCAGGTCTTTGATGGCTTCTATTTGTACGTCGGGTTTGGTTCCCGACATGGCTGATTGTTATGCCTCCGCACTTGCCCCTTTTAGTTGTTTTGTGTGTGTGCAATCTTGGGCAATCCATTAGCATTCTTGGGCGGTGCGTGGCTTACCTCGAATGCTGAATATCCCTTATGGGGTAGGAAATTTGATTACTTGATAGAAACTTGACGGGACAGCTTGCATGGCGTGTATCCATTGACGTCCTATGATAGCGTTGTGGGTTTTTTCCTGATTCATGATGTGGAATGTCATTTCCAGGATGACCCCTCCTGCCAGGACGGGTAGAACTATTTCTCTAGATGTTCGCTCCAATGCATTATTAAAACTCGTTAGTGTTATGCAACACGGTATTATTTTATCCTCGAGTATCATCTGCACGAGAACTCGTGGGTGAATAATACACACGCCGCTTCCGTCATCCACCATTATTATTTTCACATCGGTATCCGCAATGCGTAAAGTTATAACCAAAGCATCATAGTGAGGGAAAGACAAACCGTCGGTATCCGACTTATCGAAGATGATACTATCTTCGAGGTCATCATATCGTTCATGGGCAACTATCCGTTTGAGTTTATGTGTAGTGGTGAATTTCACATGGTTAATTACCGTATCATCGCCGCCGCCAATGATCATTTGTATGGTACGAGGCTGTGATGGTGGCTTTGGAGGTCCTTGAGGTTGGTCGCGTCCATGAGAGAAGTTGGCCCGTCCTTTATTGCTCAGCAGTTCTTTCAGGTATCCCTGGTTTAACATCCTTACTACTTCTTGTCGCAGACATATGCAGTCTTCAGTCTTGTGTCCTCTCTTCTGGTGGAATTCACATAGGACGTTCGACCTCCTAGTGCTCGGATTCGATTTCATCTTTTGCGGCCACTGCACCTTCGTGCCAAGCTTTTCCAGTGCGTAAACTATCTCTGAAGGGGAAACACAAAAGTTATGAGTAGATAGAAATGGAGGCATACCTCTTTCGTTGCGGAGGGGTGCGGTGTGTCGGGGCGCGACATCCGCATGTCGTGGAGGAAGCGGATTGGGTGTTCAGATATAAGGCTGATGCCTTTCTCGATTGAAATATGGCAGTTGATCCCTTCACCGTCGTTGTGTCGATCTCTCCTCGTCTCGGTCTGGATCGATGTTAATCGCTGAAGCAGGCTGTTTAGGTTATCCTTGTCTGCCCTCACTTCGGCGCAATAGGCGTTGTGGATTTCGTCCCACGTGGTAGGGGGTACTTCATGAGTCTATGTAGTAGTTTTTTGGTCGCATTTGACCCGTTTCTGTTTAACCTATTTTGAAAGGCTTCTACCACCATCCCTTTTGACACGTTCGGTAGGCTCATCCTTACTCTGTTGAATCGGGCCAAGAAATCCCGAAGTCCCTCGCCCATCATTTGCCTGACGGCAAAGATATCATTAACCCTAGCCTCGGCCTTTTTCGCTCCCACGTAAGCGGTGGCGAACTTATCTGCCATCTCTTCGAACATCGATATTAATCATGCTGGTAGTTAGAAATACCATGTCAACGCTCCCCCCGTCAGAGTTTTGCCGAACTTTTTCAACAGCACAGATGGTACTTGTTCTTTTGATAGGTCATTACCTTTTACTGCGGTAACGTAATGGATTAAGTGATCCTCCAGGTCCGTGGTCCATCGTATATTTTCAAATATGACAGCATTTTGAAGGTATTTGGAATAGAATGGAGAGCCGCCCCTTCGCTGTATGGTTTGTTCGACGAATCAGCCCATATCGCGTTTTGCTAACAATTTCGGAGCGCCTGGTATTTTATCAACTCTCTCCTAATGTTCCTTCATCTGGTCGCGGATTGTTTTGTTCTCATTTTTCATCTCTTCCATTTTCTTTAAGATGGCCGTGAGTGCATCGTTTCCTGTATCGGCAATAGTACAGGTGTTACCTGTTCGTGTAGCGTTTGGCTCATAGGCAGCAACTGCGGTTTCTGTGGGTAGCACGTCTTGGATACCTCTCTGAATGGGTTTCTCGAGCATGTTGTTCAAGGTACTCGTTAACCATTCTTCTAGTAGCCTCTTGATAGCCGGTGGCGCTTCTCCTGCTGCAGATGTTAAGGTTTCCCTCTCGCGCAAGATCGTTAGATCCCCGTGCGGAGGAGGTGAGATCTACCCCTCGGGTGTAACACTTGGCGTTGCATTCACATTGTCTTCTCCACTGGCTTCGTTGAGGGAATTTAGGAGGTTGTTTGTGACACCTACTACTGCCTTTAGCCTCGCTTCTCCCTTTCCCGCCATCGTTGGCTTTTATGAAGCTGGAAAAAAGTGATTATTACTTTCAAGAATCTAGATGAAAACTACGATTTCAGCTTTAGAAATCCCCACAGACGGCGCCAAATTGTTTGACTCAGAAGATATTAAAATCTTTTTGAACAAATCAATCAAAGAAGAAAGGGTAAATCTTAGCTGAGAATAGTAATCTCTAGAAAGGGTGATAGATAAAGAGAGGATAGGTCACGAGGTTTCTTTTTATTCATAAATAGTAATGTCTCCAGAGTTCGGAATGCCTGTTACAAGATTATTATCCTCTTTTTATACTAAGAGAGAAACTCTTCTAAATTATAAAAGATAAATACAAGGAATATTCGAAGGAATATTCCCAATGTTCCCTAATGGTCATACATTATTATAGAGGTCGTCCAGTCTCTGGTTTGTCTCAGGGTCGTCTCCCTCAGGACGTCAATTTAAGGAGGCTCCGTCAATCGTCGTACTCGTCGTCGATCGTGGTCGGTTAAATTTGGACCCATACAGTAAGATGTATAAAAATTTGAATGAAGACCACGATCTATAAGTAGCTTCTTTTTTTTTCTTTTTTTTTTTTTTGGGGTGATAGACTTGAGTTGGGAAAAGGAAAGGAAACGATTTGGTACGAATAAAAATATTTCATCATTAAAATGCAAGGTAGCAACTCTATCGTCGAAGTAACACTTAATTCCCTAATAAAAGAACTGATCAGAAATATGACAGTTGGAGTTTATTTATCGTGAAGTATATTGATTGATCTTACTCTTAATGATAGAAATAATCGTAATTACCAAAAACAGCATTGGAGATTTAATGGATGATCATCTAGTGAAGCTGGCTTTGGCTTTCAGGGGGGAGGCAAAGGGACCGCAGGGTCCTAACTCCTCACTCGCAAAGGGACCCAACACTACACCACACCAAACTATTAGTAGTTGTTATTCTTTATCTCGAAAATACGAGTAATAATTAAATTTGATTTGTGATTTAAAGATATGTGATTTAGTTCAATACCAATTAGTAATCAAGAAATATGAAGTAAGAATGAAAAAAGATAAGTGAATCAAACCAATAATATTTGACAGTGGTGACCTCGAGATAGGCTAAGAGCAGTAAGGTAAGAAAAATAAAGTAAGAACAATAGAGCTAAAGGACAATGCTGATGAATAATAGGCGAAAAGATAGAGAGTATAGTCTTTGCTCAGTAAAAAGATGATCCTACAAATGATTGGAGTCCCATTTATATAATGGGAAACCCTCAATAAGGAATATTTCCATTTAGGGGGGAAATATTCTTCTCCAATTTTTATTATAGTAAACAATTTCTTTTTTCTTTTTTTCACGGGGAAAGACAATGTACTATTTAGTCAATCTTCAAAACAGTCGAGGTGCCTACATTTCAAATTTAAAGTTTCACGAGTTCGAATTCAAGTAACCATATTAGTTAAAATTTTAATTATTTTTTTACTAAACAACAAACATATCAATCAACTACACTTCGATTGAAAACTTAATTAACATCAGTTAATTATGTCTGTATACGGCCGAAATCGAGTTCGTCCATTGTATGACCAATCGAAGCTGAAACGTGACAGGTCAGGGATTCGAGCCCGGATTTTATCGAACCAAGGCGCGAAATTAAATCGTTGAGCTCGTGACTCCAGGACCGAACAAGATCGAGAAAATTTTGTCGAGCCAAATAACGGAAGGCCAAAATATCCGGGATCGGTTGGAGATCACGTCGGAATTCTCAGCACGTATCAAAAAGAGTCCGATTAATTAGCAAATCATGAGATTGATTATCTTTTATATAGAACTGTATCAAGAGTAGGACTCACTACTAAAAAATTTCTATTTTCCGACTGCCAAAACAGTCGAATTACAGTCAAAAAATGCTAATATCCGACTACATTCAGACCAAAAAATCGTAGTCGTAAAATAGCTGGTCTGAAACAGTTTGCGACTACAGCGGTTGCAAAGTCAAAATAAAAAAAATGACTAATAAATGTCGCCAACTGTCCAACTGGCGCGGTCGCAATTGATTTAAATTAAATTTTAATTTTATATTACTTTTCCCACTACTTTGGTCGCAAATGGTATATATAATTATAATTTCCTTTATTCTTTCTCACCTGAGTGGTCGCAATAATATAAAGTATTTTTATTTTATTTGAGTTCTCCCACTACCGTGGTAGCAAAATTAATTTAATATTATTTATTTATTTATATTTTCCACTATTGCGATCGATCGCAAACCTTATTTAATATTATTTTTTATTTAATTTTTTCACTACAGCAGTCGCAGATGTCCTGAATATGGAAACTTTTGAAGCACTTTGCAACTACCCTGGTCGAAAATCAATCGAAAATTGGGAATATTTTGACAAATTTCAAATGTTTTAAAGCACCACCACCTGCCAATTCAAATATACATCAACTAAACAATTAATCCACCATTCCAACCAATTAATCCACTATTTCAACTAATCAAATCCATAAAATGGAAACAATTATAGAAAACATAAATATTTGTAACTAAAATATCCAAACACAAGTTAAACATTCAAGCACCATTCAATCTAGTCTAAAACATTACAATCATAGTCAAGTGTAAACATTACCAAGTCTAAACATCCAACCAAAACAAATAATAATGTCTCAAATATCACAACCACAACAAACTAGAACTCAGTATCCTTGTCATCCTCTCCATGAAATTGACGCATGCTCATAAGTTTCTCCACTAGATTCTGCAATTTATTAAAATTTGCGCAATCTTCTTTCCTTTCCTCCTTCAGCTCTTCAACTTCTTTCCGTAATTCTTCCACCTATTCGTGATTCTGCGAATATCATGCATCACTAGACAATAATGTCATAGAATGACCTATTGAATATTGCGATCCAAGACCGTAGGTTCTACCTTTCTTTGCGCCACCAACCAACTGCGTCCATATTGAAGATACATCATTGAGTGATACTTGAGTCGAGCTACTATCCTCGGAATCGGGTTGACTTTAACGTCATTCCTCAAAACATTTTGGATAGGCTTCCTGAAATTTAAATGTTAAGCATTAAATCATGTTATACTAGCAGTATGAATCACCAATAAATAAATTATGAGAGCTTAATATAATGTTCTATGCAGATGTAAATGAAAAATTAAATGCAACTGATAATCTATAGCAGGGGAAATGTCACGACCCAAATTTCCCTCCGGAGGATATCGTGACGGCACCTAGTCTCTAAGACTAGGTAAGCCTATCAACATGCGGGATAAATAAAATAAAAATAAAAACTCTTAAAACTCAACAACTTAGTGCATATAGAAATTCCCAAAACTCGATGAAATACAAGTCACAAGCTCTTGGAAGAAATTCTAAATAGCTCTATACATCAGAGTCTAACGAGGATAAAGAAACAATATAGTAAAGATAGAGGGGGACTCTGAGGTTTGCGGACGCTGGCATATATACCTTGAAGTCTCCGCGTACAACTAGCTTACTGATCCTGGTCTGGTAGGAAGTGTCTGGATCTGTACAAAAAAGATGTGCAAAAGCGTAGTATGAGTACACCACAATAGTACCTAGTAAGTTCCAAACATAACCTCGGTAGAGTAGTGACGAGGTTAGGTCAGGGACCTACTGAAAATAGTAAGAACAGGGCAAAAGTTTAATAATATAATAACACTAATGACAATGGGAATGAAACATGTAAGGAATATTGTAATGACCGGTCGAGTCGTTACAATAACAACTCGCATCACACGTGTCCATATACCACCACATTTGCATAACAATAATTTCAATACCACAATCACGCGTATCCCAAGGTTCAATAACACTGAGTACAACGACAACAATAACATGAGAGTACGACAAGTAAATTAACACGAGAATTAAAACAACACAATAAAACAGAAGAATAAGCTCAATAATACAAGAGATAACATGTAATAATGACTTCAAATAAGAATAACTCAACAATGAAAGAGGTAACATGACAATAAAAGTGACAACAACTTCAATTAAAACATATAAGAGTATATTTGATAATAAAAGATAGAACATGTACTAACGACTTCAATTAAAGCATGTAAGACTAAATTTAACAATGGAGGATATAACATGATAGGGCAACTTCAATTAAATGTATATAAAAAGCCAAGGGGTCTAAACCGATCAAGTGAGCAGACTGAGAATTTGACATTCTTAGGTTAACCTGAAATCAAACATCAAAGAACCAAGTGTAAAATAGGGTGTATTATGGAGATTCGTATTAAATCACCACTATTATCCTTTTTCCCACAGTGGAGCCCAACCTGTTTACCCTTAAAATATGAGTAACAATTAAATTTGTACGTGATTTGAAGGACACGCGATTTAATTTAACATGAATGATCTAAGAACAATAAATAATTAAATTAAAGAGAGATAAAATGATCAAACCAAACGCAATGTAAGAATCAAGCATGGCTTTAAGTTGAACATTAAAAACTGGCTCCGATCGGGCCCTCGATATGGGCTCAGTTGCAACTAAAGAAATGAGTAACAGAAGAACGCTTTTAACAATAGCCAGAAGAGAAATAAATTTTATTATTTTGATATGCGTGCGAACAGTGGTTTAAAATGAAAAAGTTCTCCCCTTTGTATAATAGGAGAATTTCAATTCCAGTACAAGTCTAAATAAGATAAAAATCTTCTCTTTTGGTGAAATGTCGATCTACAGTCGATATGTGACGGGATTTACGCCATAATATCCGGTTGAGGGTGAATATTACGGCTCCAAAACGAGGGACCCTTCGACTTTGCTCGAGGTTGCATCAGATCATGCTTCCCGTTTCTTTACTGGAAAATCGAGGGTAACATTATTCCTGATTTTACCCGTACCCAAAATGACAGTTTAAAAAAAAAGGTATTAACTTTTAGTTATATTAATGCTACTCTTGCAATTATTGTAGCTCTCCTTTTATTAAACTAGTGTTAAACTGCTTATTTAGTCACATAGACAAACTACTACTCAATTAACTACTTCCTTCGATTTAATTTATACATCTTATTATTTTTTAAAGCTATTTCAAAAGGAATACTATCACCTTTTATATTTAATTAATTTTTATTCTAGCATTTCATTTTATTTGTACCGACGTTCCTTAATAATGGCATATATGTTCAAAATAACAAGATTCAAAATATATTACTAATATATTTAACTTAAAATTATAAGATTCAAAAATCTTCTATATATTGGTAAACGTCATGCTCAATTAAATTGAATGGAAAAATATAAAGTTATTCAGAGACAATTATTTCCGGATTAGCTGTGTGAAAAGAAAAAATTAAAATTAAAAAAAAAAAAAAAAGGACCCCCAATCCCCATACATGTCTTGGTGCTTCTTTTTAAAGAGGTCCAATGCGTTCCTTGCCGTGATTCCCCTTAATTAGCCCATCACCCTTCACCTTCCCCTCCCTCCACTCCTCCGAATTATCATCTCTCCTATTTGATCAATCAGAAGAACTCTGAAGAAATAATCTCCCTCCTCCTTTATCCTCAGGTAATAATCAGTGCTTCATACTTCTTTTACATATCGTTAAAATGCATTTAACAATTGATCTCTTGCTTTATCATATCATTTTTTTGTGTTAATCCTAATTATTGGTGTTTAATTTACCTGCTAATTTCGAATCCGACTCAGAATTTTGTTGATTCATTCTTATTATCTTCAGAATCTTTTTTTTTTTATTAAATATGAATTGGTTTGAGTGCCTTCCTTTCTTATCTGTCTATTCATGTGACTGAATCTACAGGTCATCGTCTTCTTCGTCAGAGTGATTCGATCTGATTCGGTTCTAAATTTGATTCCATTTTTAACTACTGAATCTGATGGAATCAATGGTTATAGAGATGTCTTCAGCGCCGATCTCGAATACTATAGCGTCCTCTGACAGAGTTATATTGAGGAGGAAAAAGAATAAGAAAAGCTTGAAAAATAAAACTCAAAACAACACGAATGCCAATAACAGCGAGAATCCGACTGAATGGAAAACACAAGCTCAACAGCAAGTTTACTCTTCAAAGCTACTGAAAGCACTCCGTGAAGTGCGAATCAGTTCACCGCCGGCGACAACGACTCGTTCGATGCCGGCGCCAAAAGGCGGCCGAGCCGTACGGGAAGTGGCTGACAGAGTCCTTGCGGTTACTGCTAAAGGACGAACAAGGTGGAGCCGAGCTATACTTACAAACCGGCTCAAGCTCAAGTTCATGAAGAAGCACTCGAAGCGGCAGAAATTAATGGCGGCAGGTTCTTGTACCAGTAGCCGGTTACCTAAGAAGCCGAGAGTGGGGATATTGAAGCTGAAAACGAAGAATTTGCCGGCTTTCCAGAAGAAAGCTCGAGTATTGGGACGGCTTGTACCTGGTTGCAGGAAACAACCGGTGCCGGTGATTCTAGAAGAAGCCAGTGATTACATAGCAGCTCTTGAGATGCAAGTTCGAGCCATGAGTGCTCTAGCTAACCTCCTTTCTGGCTCTTCTTCTACTGCTCCTCCTCCTCTAGATCATCTCAGCTCCAACCGGCCTCCTCCTAGTTGAAATTTTTAATCTTTTTTTTTTTTTTTTGCTTTCTAATTAGTTTCTTCTCTCTTACTATGAATATTATTCCTCTGTTACATATATTTCTTCTACCTTTCAACTTTCAAGTTATGGGAAAACATTAATTGGATTATCAGTTTTATGACGACTAATAATTTTGTTTAGTTTTTGACAATGTAGTCTATCTTAGTTGGTTTTGGAATTTAGAGTTAGCTGATTGATTTTAATTAGAAGGTTAAGCCCCCAGTGGCAAAGCTAGAAGGAAGGAATGAGTTCAATTGAATCTGTTTGGTTGAAAATTATACTACGCAAATAAGGTTAAAATAAATTTTATATATATATAAGCAATTTATACAAGAAAAAAATCTGATAAATGGTGATTAAAAAATTAATTTCAATTCTGATAAAAGCAATTAATTTCTTTGACATAAGAAAAAATTCTAGTAGAGTCAAAAGGGATTAAAAATTATTTTAAGTTACAGAGGTTCAAATTTCAATTCTCAAGTGTGGTTTTCCCATAACCTAGCTCGCCCCCTAGGTCGTCATGTATATATATATGTATAGCTAAATTTGTTGATGCATAATTACTGATAAATGGTAATTATATATCCACTATAAGTATTGGAAGCATTGTTGTGTAATACAGTATAATCTACTAGAAGTGCAATGCAATATATAGCTTTTTGGTGTTATTCAATGCAAACATCTATGGTTGGATTCTGATTTTTTTTGGGTGTCAATATTAAAGCTAGAGTTCTTTTTGGTTTTTAATCAAATTTAAGCTAATCGGAGAGTGAGATAGTGCTATCTATGCGTATGAAGACGACACATCCATGACTCAGGTAGTAACTGAATTGTCATTTTCGGTGACGATGACAAGCCAAGAAGATAAAATTTGTATTTTGTACCATAGATTAGGCACTCTCAATGTAGTAAGTAGTTAGTACGTACATGCTGGGGGCGTAAAGTTGCAAACTAAGACAAATGAATTTATGAGCAGCAGCAGCAGCACTTCATGTGACTTCTTGTCCTTGTGCACTCAACTTTAGTAAATGGGGCCTTCGCACATTACACACATGTGACTTTCTGACCTAATATCCGGAGCTTTTCTTATTTATATCTACCAAGACAAAATGTATTTTGATTGTGCAATTTATAATTTAATTTGACCTGGAGAAATCTCGGAAGTTCGCTCCATTTCACTAAATAAAAACTTCATTTGAATGAATGATGAAACTTGTCTTTCTTGTCATATAAGTATGTTTTATGTAGAATAGCCAGGAAACCGATATTTCTTCATTACTTTTGTGTTTTGATAGGATGTGTAAATGTGGTTTTCAGTTGGTAAAGTTTCTTGTCCATTACTGAATTTCACTGAGGGACGGGTGCATTTGGATGGAGTCATTTCAAATTTCAAGGGTCATTTGAATTGTACTGGTGACACATATATAGTTGAAATGATATTGTGAGATGAGTTTGAATTTCAACTAAATTTCTTTCAGTTATTATAAGAAAATAGGTGTAGAGGATTTGCATTTACGAGTTTAAAATTTATAGGACCAAATCCTTCCATTCAAGTGGGGACCCCTATAGTTACTTCAAGGGTAATAATTTCGAGTTGAACAAATAGTATTGAGGCATGTAAAATAGGATAGGGTTAAGGAAGTACTATTTGCTTATTTACTTTAAGAGGATCCCAGTGGAACACCCACAAGTCGAAAGTATCACCCACAAATGTACAGCACTACAAAAAGTGATGTGAACTTTTCCTATGTGTTAGATGTTACCTGTCCCTCGCCTGCTCTTCAATGGTTTTAATCACAAAGGAGTAATTTAGAGCCCATTTGGCCATGAATTTTTTTTTTCAATTTTTTTTATTTTTATTTCGAAATCAATGTTTAGACATAAAATTTTTAGTTTTCACTTTAAGATGAATTTTGAAATTTTTCGAAAATTTTAAAAACCCCAAAAAATTATTTTTCAAAATTTTTACTCAGATCAATCACAAAAATTCAAAAACAACCCAAAATTATTCATGTCCTAACACAACTCTAATTTTCAAATATAATTTTCACTTGAATTTTTTTCATTTTTTTTCAAAATTTTACAATTCTTATGTCCAAACGCCTACTTAGTGGCATGGGTTGATTGAATTTTGTGATACTTGAGTAAAATTGAGTAATTTTTTAGCTTAAAAAAATAGTTTAATGTCTTTCTCTAATATTTTGATAAATTTGAATGACTTGTTATTGTGCAATGCAAAAATTGAGTGACCATCATTCAAATTTAACCCTAGTTAACTTTTGCGGTATAGAGAAGTAGTTGAGTGAGAGATGGACATATATAAGAGAACAGAGAGTGCACGTAAAATAACAATAAAGTCAGGAAGTGACACAATGAAGAGCAGGATCAGTACGCATTCAGCTGTTTTCATGCAGAAGAAGTCATAACACAGACAAGTTTTATTTTGTGTCTCATACAACTTACGCTAGTTGTATGAGGTTCCTTTTTATCTCTCAAATTTGTGGATCCCAATCTTATACTTTTGGGTCCACAAAAATTTGAGTCCACAAAGCTATGAGACAAAAAGGTTACCTCATACAACTAGTGTCAGTTGTATGAGATACAAAATAAAATTTTCCCATAACACACATAATACAGATTCCCATGTGCCTCTCTCCCTTTTGATCACTATCTTTTCCGACTATTTATGCTTTTCTATCTCGGACGATATTTCATGATCCAAAATTTTCTAAAACGAATACAACGGTGAATAGAATATAATGAAGAGATATAATTTATATAACTAGCTAGCTCTAACTACATCTGAATTAAGTTGTTAAATGTCGATCAAATATTAGCCTTCCCATCGGGGCGGATTTAGGGGGCGGAATGTTGTTCACCCGAACCCCTTTCGCTGAAAAATTACACTATGTATATAAGGCATAATCTATTTTTTATCTATATATATATATATATATTATGTTTTGAATCTCCTTAATATAGTTTAAAAGCATAAATTAGTGGTCAAGGAGTTCAAAACTTTTGTGAGGTCATTAGTTCTATTCCCACTAATTACAATTTTTTAACTTTTTTCATTTTTGAACCCCTTAGGGTTAATCCTGCCTCTGCCACTCTTCCCGTTTAGTTAAACATCCTTAGCTAATTTATCAATCCCCATGTCATAGCAAACTAAAATCTTTTATTCCTACATACAAACAAACAAGGAAATGAAGAAAGAAAGATCCTTCAAATGATACGTAGAACTAACACTTATTGGTTGGCAATTGGGGCTGATGTAATGACTGACGAAGCTAAAAGGCAGGGAAAAAAGAGGACAGTTATTGCAAATGTCAACATCTGGGGTTTGTTGATATTCGAATTTAAACTGACTAACCACTAACAGTTTTTAAATTTTCCACTCTCCTTCAATTTGCTGTCATCATATCATGTAACGAATATAGCAGGTGCACCACTAAAGGAAAGAGAAAGAGGAAAGTTATTTAAGTGAGAATTAATCACTGTTCCTTTAAATAAAAAAAATAGCATTTAACCAACTGCACCATTTCGTCTTTTTAGAGCATGAGTACCAACAGATAATATTAAATCAATTCTAACAAATATGTACATAAAATACTTAGTTTGACAAAGAGCTCATGGGTTCACGTGCCCCTTAAAATAAACTATAAATCCGCCCCTACTACTGCAGGGATGGCAAGCTGTCTGTGCGGTGCAAAGTTTATCTTAACCTGCAACATTTCAAACCCGGCCCACTCCATTTCGCATGACATTTTGACTCGCTTTCACCTGCCCCGCACCCACACCCTCATCCAACCTTCCCTCCTCCCCGGGGCTTATAATTAAGTGTTTTTTTGTCTCATTTTGTTAGTTCTATTTCTTTTTTATCTTTTAGCTGAATTTTTCATTTTGTTAAGAATTTAAAGTTGGGCTGGAATTTTTCATGTGATTTTTTTAATTTCACAGTGGTTGACACAATATATAAATCTGTTAAACTAACACAATCTAACTTCGTTTGGTTTATTTCACAAAATTAAAACAGAAGTTGCAACAGTTGACAAAAATTAGTTTAAGTTAATGTCTACAATTAACATAAATCTAAGGAAAAATAGTAACTATGCAATATGCTATTCCAAAATAAATTTATTTCTTCAAACAATGGATGCCTGTACTTGCAGTATGACTTCGGAATTTTTTTTTTTTTTGTTCTGTTGAAGATTTGTAAGCCATAAGGTTAGGGGTGTCGATGAATATTTAAAAATTGACTAAATCAACCGAACTGTAATTTACCGAACCGACTTTTAGATTTATTTTAAAAAAACGGTAAGTTTTTATATAAATCTACAACCGTACAGATAATTAGGGTATTACCGAACCGTACCGAATAAGTTTACATGTGAAAAATATATTTATATATTAAGTTTAAAAATAATAAAGCATTAAATTTTTCCTTGGCCTTGGAATTATGAGAATGGTTACAAGCCAACAACTAATTAAAATCAAAATCCTAATTCCCAAACCTATTATGCTACCTCTACTGAAACTAAATTATTTCCAGCATATTCACTAGCAAGACATAAAGTATTCTAGCAATTATGAGTAACAAACTATAATGTATTATAATATATTGAATATGTTTCGTATGATTTTGATTTATATTTTTGAATATTTAATCTTCTATAGACTTTATTCTTGAGTCCCAACTTGGTTAATATCTTTCTACTCGTATGATTTATCATTTCTTTGTCTTTGTTTAATTTTTTTTATGCAGATGTAGAATAGTTGATGGATCTATACTTTGATCATCTTTCATGTTTTCTTAATTCATCACCATTTAAATAGTAAAACTATCCAGAGAGTTTTTCTAAGTTCTATAAAAGTATGTACGTTATTGCATTCTACTTTTACTGGTGAGTTTTACATGAATTTAAAAAAATACTGAAAATTAACCGAATCGTAACGTTACCGAAGAGAAACCGACATAATTGGGATGATTTCGAAAAGTCTAATTTTGGTTATATATAATAGAATAACAGAAAAAATAGTATGGTACAAATTTTATAAAATAACCGACCGAACCGCACCATTGACATCTCTGCCATAGGTAATAGTATCATCAATATATAAAAAAAAGGATAGAATTGGGTGCAGGCATAAATTTGTATAATGCAGGGATTCTGATGAAGATATATAAAAGAAAATAAAAGGAGAAAACAATTAATGGAAGAAGTGTGAGGATATTTTCAGGAAAGGCTGGTTCAAAACCTGAAACTGCACCCACACCCGCAGAGTATTAAATATTTCTATTCTACAAGCATATGTCTAAACCCGCACCACCGCACACTATCTAAACTCGCCCCATTGTCATCCCTAACTACTAAAACAATTACGTATTTCTACTTCTTAAAGGTGAGAATTGAGAAAGAAATTATAAAAGGCCAGGTTGAAACGAGCAGTCAAATAGGACCATAGTCAATGACCTTCAAGAGGAGGAGATGAAAAAATATTTGTACTATATATGCTAATATATCTGCTTATGACTATGTAGATCTTTTGACCATATAAAGATTTTGTAGTCTATTAATTATATTTTACCTTAGTGACGGATGTAACATAAACTCGACAAGTTCAACTAAATTTAATTTTTTTCGACATGAAATATAAAATAAATAGATATATATAAGAAATTACCAAAATTTTTAAAATATTAAGTTTGAACCCATTATTTCAAATATTTAATATATTTGGCCTATAAAATTCAAATTCTAGATCCCCTGGTTTTATCCAAGCACACTACTAGAAATCCGGAAAAAACGATCAAAATTTAGCGACCAAAATTGGTGTGTGGGAAAAAGCGACCAAAGTTGGTCGCTAAACTAGCGAAAATAATAAAATAAATAAAAGAAACAAAATAGCGACCAAGGTTGGTCGCTACTTGGTTGCTATATTAGTCAAAATGTTGACTGGACTGGTCAGACTTTCTTGGTCAAACATTTACTGAGATTAGTGACCAATGTTGGTCGCTAAAGTGGGACCCACCTACAAAATTTTAATAATTATATTATTATTTTAAAAAAATTATAAAATATAAATATATATAATATAAAAATGGCGACCAACGTTGGTCGCTACTTAAAGGGTAGGCAGATACCGACCAACTTTGGTCGCTTAAATGGGGCCCAGTTATACAATTTTAATAATTATATTATTAATTTAAATATTATATGAAATATAATTAAATCTGATTTAAATATAGCGACCAACTTTGGTCGCTAAACTAAATTCTTGAATAAATAGCGACCAAAGTTGGTCTCTATTCAGGTCAACAATGGTCAAAATTAAAAATCACTTTTGTATTTACTATCTAAATAATATAAATATAAGTCGTTAATACTTTTGTAATACAAGGGATGAATAGTACTACGAATCGTGCGTCTCTCTCTCTCTCTCTCTCTCTCTCTCTCTCTCTCAATATATATATATATATATATATATATATATATATATATACTTACGCTATACTATGCACTAAGTATAAGTGTATTAGGTAATACTGTATCGAATATAGCTTATATATATATAATATATATATACTTACGCTATACTATGCACTGCGTATAAGTGTATTAGGTAATACTGTATCGAATATAGTATATATATATATATATATATATATATATATATATATATACTTACGCTATACTATGCACTAAGTATAAGTGTATTAGGTAATACTGTATCGAATATAGCTTATATATATATATATATATATATATATATATATACTTACGCTATACTATGCACTAAGTATAAGTGTATTAGGTAGTATTATATCGAATATAGCTTATATATATATATATAATATATATACTTACGCTATACTATGCACTGAGTATAAGTGTATTAGGTCATACTGTATAGAATATATATATATATATATTATATACTTACGCTATACTATGCACTAAGTATAAGTGTATTAGGTAATAATGTATCGAATATAGCTTTTATATATATATATATATATATATATATATATATATATATATAATATATACTTACGTTATACTATGCACTAAGTATAAGTGTATTAGGTAGTATTATATCGAATATAGCTTATATATATATATATAATATATATATATACTATGCACTAAGTATAAGTGTGTGTATATATATATATATAATATATATATATACTATGCACTAAGTATAAGTGTATTAGGTAGTATTATATCGAATATATATATATATATATAGCTTAAATTGAATTAAAATCCTAAATTTATACTACATATGTACATAATTTTAAATTGTATTATATATATATATATATATATAGCTTAAATTGAATTAAAATCCTAAATTTATACTACATATGTACATAATTTTAAATTGTATTATATATATATATATATATATAGCTTAAATTGAATTAAAATCCTAAATTTATACTACATATATATATAATTTTAAATTGAATTAAGAGTAATATAATTTTTTTAGAAAAAGCGACCAACTTTGGTCGATATTTCTAAAAATTCAAAACTGATTTACCTACCAAAATAGCAACCAACTGTGGTCGCTATTTTTAATTCCAGAGTGTCAAAACCGGGATCCCCTCCCATTCTTTCTAAAAATTTCCCAAAATCTCTCTTTTCTCTCTCACACTCAAACCCCCCCCCCCCTTTCCAACTCCCAGCACCAGAGGCCCCACCCACGCCACCAACGACCACCGCCCAGCTGCCGCCTCCCCGTCGCCGTCGCCTCTGCCGCTGCTGCGTTTCTGTCCTTCTCCACCTCCTAAAAATTCTAGGTTATAATTACAATTTATATCTTTTGTGTAAGCTTATAATGTTTTGTTTATTAGCTATGAATTAGTTTCAAATGACTAGTGTTTCAATTGATTATTTAACATTGTATTTTATAGAAACCTAGGGTTTAGGTTGTATTTATCATTATTTAACATTTTATAAAAATCTAGGGTTTATAGAAATCTATGATATAAATTGAAACTTTTAGGATATGAGTTGAATTTTTAGGATATGAATTGAAACTTTTAGGATATGAATTGAATTTTTAGGATATAAATAGAAATTTTAGGATATGACTTGAACTTTTGTGGATATGAATTGAACCTTTAGGATATAAATTGAACTTTTAGTTTATGTTTAAACTCGTAGGATAAGAATTGATGAACTTTTAGTTTTTAGGTTTTGTTCTTGTGAATTGAACTTGTACGATATAAATTGAAGCTTTTATGTATGACTTGAACTGTTTACGATATGAGTTGAAACTTTTAGGATATGAGTTGAACTTTTAGGAAATAAATTGAACTTTTAGGATATGTATTGAACCTTTAGGATATGACTTGAAGTTTTAGTTTATGTTTAAACTCGTAAGATATGAATATAACTTTTAGTTTTTAGGTTTTGTTCTTGTGAATTGAACTTGTAGGATATAAATTGAAGCTTTTATGTATGACTTGAACTTAAGATATGAATTGAAACTTTTAGGATATGAGTTGAACTTTTAGGAAATAAATTGAACCTTTAGCATATGTATTGAACCTTTAGGATATGACTTGAACTTTTAGTTTATGTTTAAACTCGTAGGATATGAATATAACTTTTAGTTTTTAGATTTTGTTCTTGTGAATAGAACTTGTAGGATATAAATTGAAACTTTTAGGATATGAGTTGAATTTTTAGGATATAAATAGAAATTTTAGGATATGACTTGAACTTTTGTGGATATGAATTGAACCTTTAGGATATAAATTGAACTTTTAGTTTATGTTTAAACTCGTAGTATAAGAATTGATGAACTTTTAGTTTTTAGGTTTTGTTCTTGTGAATTGAACTTGTACGATATAAATTGAAATTTTACGATATGACTTGAACTTTTTACGATATGAGTTGAACCTTTAGGATATGACTTGAACTTTTGTGGATATGAATTGAAGGTTTAGGATATGAATTGAACTTTTAATTTATGTTTTGGAATTTTAGATTGCCGAAGGATTATTAGAAGAGGTTGATGACGTTATTAGACATGCAATAGAACTTCCACCAAGAATAACTAAGACACAGTACCTGGCAAAGTGCGCCTTTAATTGTTCTTCTCATTAGCGACAATGATGATGAGAAGGCAATGACATGTGTTTCAAATAGTGATGGTGTAGGTAGGAATTTAGTATTTTCTAAGTAGATAAAAGAAGAGCTTATAGAGTAATTTTGTACTTCATTTTCCATGAGGAAAAGAAGTTTAATTGAGAGTGACAAGGTTGATGAAGACGGAATGTGTTCCGTTGGTCATGGCAGTTCCCATAGAATGGGGATCATAAGACTCTATGATGACAGAGATTATAGGAAGTTTTGTTCTAAATTTTCTTTCAAGTCTGATCCGTACAAGCTTAATGTGATATTGGTGATATTTCTTCGGATTCAGACAATGATTTGACCGACAAAAGTATGGAAATGCTCTTAAAAAGAATTAAAGGTAAAATCTTTTCAGCATCCTTCTCTACCAAGAAAAATATTTTACCTTTAATTCTTTTTAAGAGCATTTCCATACTTTTGTCGGTCAAATCATTGTCTGAATCCAAAGAAATATCACCAATATTATATTAAGCTTGTACGGATCAGACTTGGAAGAAAGTTTAGAACAAAACTTCCTATAATCTTTGTCATCATAGAGTCTTATGATCCCCGCTTTATGGGAACTACCATGACCAACGGAAAACATTCCTTCTTTATCAACGTTGTCACTATCAATCAAACTTCTTTTCCTCTTGGAAAGTGAAGTAGAGAATTCCTCTATAACCTCTTTTATCTACTTAGGAAATGTTAAATCTTACCTATACCATCACTATTTTGAAACACATGTCGTTGCCTTCTCATTATCATTGTAGCTATAGAGATCAACAATTGATCAAAGACACACCCTATCAGGTACTGTATCCAAGTTATTCTCTGTATCCAAGTTCATCCCGAGTAATAGTACCACGAGGATAATCACCAAAGCCACCAGACAGTTTTATGATGCCAATGAAGCAAAATGAGCTATTCAATGAAATTCGTATTGTAAAAAAGAAGAAAGAGACTGATTCAGAAAGGAGGGTCGAGCCTCGACTATATACATGTAAGTTTTTTACTTTTCATTAAGTATTTTGATTTACTTTTATATAAATTTTGAAATACTAATTCAATATATATAATTTTTCATATAGGTTCGCTTCACATGCAGCTGACGTGGGGGAATTCATACGCAGTCAACCACCTAATGAATCGGGCGAGGCAATCCAACTTTCGGACGAGGATGCTGAAAGAACACTCCTTGAGTACTTTATATACTTTGAACTAGACAAAAAAATTTAGTTCTATTGTGTTAGTTCTTATTAGTTCGAATGGGCTTGTAATAAGCGTTAACTTAGTTTTGTTAGCTTAATGTGTTAGTTCTATTGATTGTTGCTTTTAATTGTTGTTGTTGTTGTTGCTGGCATAAAATGCCTGTTTAGGATGTTTGGTAAGCTGACAGATGGTGTGGCTGCCAAAACAGGCAGTTTCTGCCAAAAATATACCAAGAAAAGCGACCAACTTTGGTCTCTATTTGGTCGCATTTCACTATAAAAAAAATAATTTTCTGGGCAATAACGACCAACCTTGGTCGCTACCTGCCCAGATTTCTATTAAAAAAATACAATTTCTGAAAATATAGCGACCAATGTTGGTTGCTTATCTTTAAAAAAAAATTAAATTCTTGAATCTAGCGACCAACTTTGGTCTCTAATCCAAATATTATATTTTAAAATCTGGACAATAGAGACCAAAGTTGGTCGCTTTCTAATGATTAATGATAAATTAAAAACAACGTATTTCATATGTAGAGACCAACTTTGATCGCCAAAATTTATATTATTAAATTAATATAGCGACCAAAGTTGGTCACTAAAGTCAAAATCAGAATATTTGGTCCTTTTACCTTAGAGACCAAAGTTGGTCGCTAATTAGCGACCAACTTTGGTCCCTAAAATAAAGGGACCAGCAATATTGCGACCAGGCATATTTAGTCGGTTTTTGGTCGCTTTTAGGCCTATAAGCGACCAACTTTGGTCGCTTTTTGTGGTCGCTTTTTACCGAATTTCTAGTAGTGGCAGTTGTGGATGCACTGTGGTCATGTTTGTGCAACACCAATAAGATCAGAAAATTATAAGCTGGCCAAGAATAAAACTAGAAAGTTTACCTACAACATATTGATTCTGTCTCATGCATTTTGGGAAAATATTCTGATTTTACTAGTAAACACACACACATAGCCATTTTACATGAATTGACAATGGTCCTGTAATGGTTGACTTGATAGGCAGTGGCGGATACAGGATTTTGAGTTCATGGATGCTTAACTTTTTTTGACGTAAAATTACTACTAATACATCGTATAAGTATGCAACTATTTAAATATGGAGATAAAAAAATTAATAAGAAAACTATAGTACCTATATGAACGACGCCCCAAATATGTGATGAGTAATACAATTTACGGTTCTGGAGGAATCCTTGGTTTTTTAAAGCTCATATTCTTTTCTTTCTTTGCTATGGTGAATTAGATAAAGTAACAAAAGAAAGTTAAAAAAAAAAGGTAAAACAAAGTTAGAACCAAAAGAATAAAAGTAGTAGTATTTAATAAACAAAAGTCGTCAGAGAAAACTTAAAGAGCAAAATAGAGACCTGATAATTGGAGCAAAAGAAAGTTAGTGCTTGATAAATGGAGGAAAAAGTCTAGCTAGGAGCATGAGATTCGATCTCTCGACCATAGGCTTTTAGAGCTCTTCAACACCCATCATAATCAAAGCACCCACCAAGTCTTTTGTTATCTGGGTGCTTGCTATTTTATTATATCCCTTTTATTAAATTCTCTATATAATTATACGTGTTTGGGGTCGAGGTTAATGGGTGCTCGAACACCCAATTTTTTATATGTAGATCCGCCCCTGTTGATAGGAAATAAATAAACTAGTAGTGTTATTTAGTAACAATAACAAGCATTAATCTTGAGTTGGAGAATGTCAAATGGGCACATAAAAACCACTAGGGACTTGTATTTCGTTGAGCCTAATTTGAAGTAAAATTCAATTTGTCTTTTTTCTCTTATACTAGTTTGATCTTTTCAAGTGTAAGTTTGCCACATTTAACATGGTGGCGTTTGAAAAACATTCCTTTCAGTCATGTGTAGAATATGCTATTTACTTACGCAATGAATTCGGAGTTGAGTTCATAATTGGTGAAATTGTACTAGGGAAGGTTTTCTATTATGATATTATTAAACTATTCATTTTGATTTTTTGTTCTTTCTAAACTACTATCTGACAGAATAACAACATAGCAAACTTGATGAAGAAGCATTATACGATATTTATTAAACTATTAATTATACATTAACAACAATACTAGTGTTTAGTAGTTATCATGACAACATTGTATTGTGGCAAATTTTGTTTAGGCCACAAGCTTTCATCATTTGAATTAACTCCTCCACCAAATTTATGTTCCTCCAACTAAAACAAAAAGGGTTCAGAAACCCAACATTAAGAACCACACTGTACACTTTTCTTGGAAAATCGATGTAAATTGAAGTTATCCGAGATGAAAGCTAAGAGATTATATTACAAGAGTGATTATTCTCGTGTAAAAAGATAAAACCAGCAACATACTTCCTCAATTTCAATTTATGTGAACCTATTTTTTTTAATCCGTGCCAAAAAAAAAAAAAAAATCCCTTTCCCTATTTTGAAATAATTTACCTTTATACAATGATTTATACCACATAAAATATATATACCTCATTTTACACTACAAATTCAAAAGTCTTTTCTCTTTCTTTAAACTCTGTGCTCAATCAAATAAATTTACACAAATTGAAATGGATAGAGTATTCATCTGTACTTGAGGTTGAAGGGGATAAAACTTCATTAACACAAAAGATAAAAAAGAAAATAGACATTACTAGTTGAGCAACATAAGATTAAAGATGATGTCTAATTCAACCCCATTACCAAAGTGAAAAGCCACAAAGTTGATCAATCATAAAGCGAAGTAGCAAGGGCACATGGGTAGACGTGGCCTATGGCCCTTAGGTTAGGCCCCATCTATATTGTATATAATACTATAGTATTTAAACTCCAAAAGAAAAAGGTATACATATATATAAAGCTTAGTGTCAAATTAAAATAGGTTTGACAGCTCCATCAAAAGTGATTACATTTCTAATATAGCATAAATTAGACGAAATGTGTCACGAATTTGGAGTATTGTGGGTTCCCACCATAGCATCAAATCACATAGTGGCCACCATTGGTGTGCCTACCCATCATCAACCTATTCATATGTTTTTAGGGTAAACATCAACCTACTCATAATTTCATATACTTATTTTCACACCCAACCTATTCCACCCCCCCTCCCCCCCGGGCCTCCACCTTAACCTATTAGTTGTGTTTGGTTCGTGAACAAAATTATATTAGTACTGTAATCTAGAAATTCTAATCAACCTTATTCCAGAGTGTTGGGCTAAAACGAACCAAAGATACTCTTAATATGGTGTGATATTGTCTTCTTTGGATCAAACCTGCATGATTTTCCCAAAAAGGTCTCACACTATTAAGAGATCCTTACACCTTATATGTAAGCTCCTAGTCTTTTTAGCTACCAATGTGAGACTTTGTTCGCACACCCAATAATCTCTCCCTCGAACTAAGTTCCACGTGGGTCACTACCACGATTCACGGGTTTCCCCCTTAACTAAGTTCCATGTAGCCCATTGTCAACGATTCACGGGTCAAATTTCCCAGATTCATTGTGTGCCACCCACATTGTTAGAGTATTATGGCAACCGAAGCCCTCAACTAGCTTGTTCTTATGTGCGCGCCGCCCGCACCATCATTTTACCATCTTTATACTCGTCTTGCCGAACCTGGGCTCTGATATCAGTTATGTGCTAAAAACGGCCCAAATATACTCTTAACATGGTGTAATATTGTCTGCTTTGGATTAAAGCCCGCACGGTCACGATTTTCCCTAAAAGGCCTCACACCATTAAGAGATCCATACACCTTATATGTAGGCTCCTAATCTTTTCAGCTACCAATATGGGACTTTGTTCACACACCCAACACCAAGATTATACACCTTATATATAATCTTAAATTATTTTTTCACATTGAAAATAGTATAAATTTATACAAAGACTCCAAATATAAAATTAAACCGGTCTTACTAATACCAAAAATAAAAAATAACTAAAAAATTGTACTGAGATTATTTTTGTAATCTCAACGACCAAACAGGCCTAATAAGTTACTGATAATATATGAGTAACTCCCTCCAATTAAATTTGACATATATATATATTTTTCTGAAAGAATAGATGACATAGTTTGATTATTTTTCATTAACGATAAGGCGATACCATGAAAGAGTACATGATAATATAGCTGAAGAATCAAGGTAATCATGCGTGTATCATGAACAAAGTATCCAATTTACGAGTCTAAGCAACGCAAAAAGAAGACATATAAATGATGTTGTCCCGAATAACTTGAACATCAACCCTACAAATACAATATTCTTCAACCAGCCTCCCTCTTTCCTTCTTTCCCTTTCTCCATTTTATTCTTTACCATATTCAAAGTGGGAAGAGTACAGAAAATTTGGATTACAGGAACAACACAACAAGTAGCACAAATCCACATTGTACGCTTAGTTGCATACTTAATTCGAACAAAACAGAAGATCTTCTCTTCTCTTTATTCTGGTTTTCGCTTGCTTTGGGATTCACCTTCATGTTAGATAACTAATTTTAATGTACGGGCATCGCGTGTTCCTCATCTCAATGAGTATTTTTTTTGTAAGAAAATTACATATGTTTTTTAAAATTGTGTTTGAGTTATAAAATATAATGTAAGCTTCTGAAATTAAAGAACATTGATCCTATATAGCTAACTCAATAAAAGAAAACTTTGTTCATAGAAGTCCTCAATCATTATTCAATATATTCACCTTAAACTATGTTCTAATTTTATGTTTATCAGTTCAATTTAACAAGTTATCGTGCTTTCTTTTTAGTTTCGGTAAAAATGTATAGCCCTTGAAGATTTAAGATTATTCTGATTTTTTTTTTTGAAAAGCTATTCTCAAGTTTATTCTAGAAAACACAAACAGGGTATAGACTTTTATTACGATTCTTTAAAAATTTGTCAAATAAATAAGTTAAAAAATTAAATCTTATGTCTTTTTAATTTATCTTCCTTCAATGTTTTCAATGTTATCCATGTAGTGATATTTTATTTATTGATATAACTAAAAAAAATTATGTTTTACAACACTTTGCCAAAACGTATGTGGGTAAAGAAAACATTACTAAAATATAAAAAAATTAATAGGTCGAATAAATTACTATAAAAAATTATTGAATCCACCGAGTGTATGTATACATATTAATTTAGGTATTTTTATAGATAATTCATTTGAAAGTCCTAATATGTAAATTTCGTACATAGTTCAAATTAGAAAAATTTAATAAGTAAAATTTTAATTAATTTTAGAGGCTTAAATATTAGTAAAACATTTATATTATATTTTATTTTACATAAAATTTATTTTTAAAGGATAAAAATTCTATAAACATTTCGTGTAGAGATTTTATGCTTTTACAAATAGATGTAGTCTTATACAGCTTAGTATGATTAAATATGATATCAAATAATTATTTTGGGCGTCTAATTGAACATGAATACATTATTTTATATGATTAAAATAAGAACTTGTGAAATACATATTTAATTATTCTGTGTCAAAATAATTTTAATTTAGATATTATTGTATTAAATAATTTTAATTTGATATGTAATTTTATGTCCCCATATTTTACTTTTTAATTATAAATCAATTAAAGACACCGTATAAGATCATTCTCATCTTAATTTTATAAGTATTGCACGAAGGATTTATTTTCAATTACTACAATTTATAAAAGGTGAAATAGTTTTTAATTTTAAATTCCTAAATATTAGGACTTCTTACCTAATTTAAGAAGGAAAGATTCAATATGATTTTAATTAATTTAAAGTTATAAATATTAGAAAAGAAACTTAAATTATAATTTAGAAAGAATAATCTAATAGACACTTGTACTTATATCGTTCTGACATCCCGATCCCTCTATTTTGTGATGTTTCATCTAAGCACTTGTATTTGTCCTAATATAGTATTTTAAAATACATCCTTTCAA
This sequence comes from Nicotiana tabacum, assembly GCF_000715075.1. Classification (NCBI taxonomy): domain Eukaryota; kingdom Viridiplantae; phylum Streptophyta; class Magnoliopsida; order Solanales; family Solanaceae; genus Nicotiana; species Nicotiana tabacum. Next base: position 110,567,537 of record NC_134101.1, read on the forward strand.
TGACTATGGTATGTGTTTCTCAGTTGCTTGACGTGAACGACACATCAGGTCCACATCACTTGCCATGTTAGTTTTTATCTATGTCAATTAAAAGCCCCATTTGTAAATATAAAATTAAAACCCCATGTTTCATGTTCTCTTCCCCATTTTTGGGTTCATTAAACCATGCTTCAGTCAACCAGAAATAATGGCTCATCTGCACATTTTCTCCAAATCCAAACTGATAGAATTTACGAGGTTTTTAATTGATATTCATACTCAAATTCATAGTCACTCCACTGCTTTCACCAGTCTTACCAATTTTAGACCTATTGGTGACCATCGCGACACCACTCCTTCCACCGGCGACAAGAAAATAGTTGTTTCCCGTAAAAATGGTAATAACAATTAAATTTATTGATGGAACTTTAAAAATACGTGATCTATTTTTATGCTAGTTGTTAAGCAATTGATGCTAGGTATGTGAAGTTTAAAGACGAAATGCGAACTAAAGTAGAGTTATAACCAAACTGAGGGGTTGGCTATTCGGGCCTCGGATTGACCGATGAGGGGCCTCGAGGTCGATGCCTGGGCTCGGGCTCAACTATCGGGGATAATCGGGAAGGGGCTAACAGTTAGGATATGATTAAGAGGGGCTCTTTATGGCCAATGACAAACAATAAATGAAGAACAAGTATGAAGGCGATAAATATGAGCAATAATATCGAGGGAGTGTATGAGAAAGCAAAGAGAGTGTTCTTCTATATTTCTTGTGGAGTGGATGGAACAACAGAGTTTACATAGGAGGGGAAATCCTAACATAGTACAAGATACATTAATGATAAAGAAAGCGGGATAGGACAGCTGACTAGCTTCATGATGCAGACGCATACCAACTTTTAGACTAGCCTAATAGACTTAACCGGCCCCGGCTGCATTCTTCAGAAACTCCCCATGCCCGTTGGGGTCTCGGCCAACATTATCCCCAGGCCAGGTGTCGATAGACCTCGAGGGGTCGTACTCGGTCCGTGGTCTCGAGCCTCCGAGGTGACCTCCCGAAATGCCTTATTAACGAGAAATTGGTTTCCCCGATTTCACTGTATACAGATAGTCCCCGCATTTTTTATAGAGAAGCAATAAGAAATGATTTTGACATTCTACTCTTCGGGCTTCCCATAATGACGTCGTGCCGACGACGCAAGGCTCCATGATTACCGAAATTTTTCGTCGTTTCGCTTTTCCAGGACCATTCAACGCGTTGCGGTTTCTCATTCTTCAGAGACATAATGTCGCCGTTGATTCAACTCCTATGGACGCATTGAATGCGCCTGTCGTTACGTTTTTTGAGAGCGATAATAGTGTCGTCGGTTACGTTGCCCCTTTTTCTATAAATGGGGGCTTCCTAGGAACAGTCTTTTATCTAAGTATCTTTCGATACCTATCCATTCCTCCTTTCTTGCTATCTTTACTCTTTGTCGTTCACCATGTTTGAGGCCCATGGCCTCAAGATTTTATGGCGATATCAGGCATGCTACGGGCTATCTCCCGGACCTTCTCTGGTCAAGCGAGATTACGCTGTTTTTATGTTGTTGTCTCTTTTGGCTCGGGACAATGAAGCAGAGGGCCAATTTCCTCCGACCCGAGGAAATATTTGGATTATACACCGCTGCTCGAGAGGGGGTTCGGATTATACACTGCTGCTCACCCTCCTGCCCCGGCTTGGCGTATTACACCCCTTTTGGATTCCTTGGGGTGTGGTGGCGCTGTCTATTAACTTTTGCCTCCCATGATGGGGCAACGTCTCAAGAAGTAGCTTTACAGTAATAGCTTGGCAAAATCCATACCAGCCAGATTTTTCACCCAGCCATTTCTTCATTCCTTCTTGCCTTTTTCGCGTCACTTTGCTCTTCTCCATCGCTTTCCCCTTCGTCGTCTCTTCTTTTGAAGATGCCATTATGGGGAATCGAGATAAGACTCCCGATGGGATTGTGCTTGGAAGATCTTGTCTTTGAGGACGCGTGCTTGAGGAGATGATATCGAAAATGTTGCTATTGAGGACGCACCTTTGAGAATAGGCTAGGTTCTTAGGCTTTTATTGTGTGTACACCCTTCTGCTTCTTTGTTCCCGTGTAAGGACCCCTCGTGGGCTTTTGTAATCATATGTAAGGGCCCCTAGTGGGCTTTTGTAATAGAATATTTCATGAATACGAAGACTTTTTCCCCGATTTATCTTCGATGCCCGCTACATTCTTTTATGTTTGTGGAGACTCCGAATGCATGACTCTGTCTGTTGTTGCTAATACCAAACCCAGATGCGAGTATTCCTTCCGGCCTTTGGTTGATAAAAATGGCTTTGCGCGGAATCCTTTGCGATCCCTTAGATTGATCCTGAATAGGGTCGATAGACTCGGGTCGTCGGGACCTTGACTTCGAGTACAATGAGAATAATGTTTCGGGCCTTGGAATCATGACTTACTAGTTAAACTCTGTGGTAACCTTTGAGAAGAAATTTGCTCGGGGCCCGTGGACGGTGGCTGCCTTTGATCTCTTGAGGGCAGTCCCCGAGCGGAGATTCATTCAAATTTGGACCACCCGAAAATGCGCTCTAAGCTTAGTGTGAATATCCTTATGGCGTTGTAGATAGATTTTGTAAGAGGGTTTGTCCGATCTTGGAAGGTACCCGGGGCCAAGCCCATACGGGTAGAGTTCAAATGCTTAATTCCTTGGAGCCTGATTTCCTTTTGATGAAAAATCCCCGAGGTCGAGTATCACCTCGGGTCTCGTCATGATGCTATTGGCTTCCTGGAGCCTAAACTTCCCTTTGATGGAGATCCTCGAGGTCGGGTACCACCTCGGTGTTGGCGAAGGCATCATCGGCTTCCTGAAGCCCAGCCTTGTCTTGATGGAGGTCCTCGAGGTCGGGTACCACCTTGGGACTAGTGATGGTGCTATTGGCTTCTTGGAGCCTAACCTTGTTCTGATAGAGGTCCTCAAGGTCAGATACCACCTCAGGACTGGAGAGGGTGTTATCAGTTAGTGTTCTTAACCGGCTTTGAGGCAGGTGAATCGTCGCCATTTTTTCCATATATAAATAGGGTTGTTTCTGCCTTTTCGGGGGTTACCCCATTTTAAGCAGTTGTCCTTCTCTTTCTGCGCCAGCCTTTTGACACTCTAGCACTAATGCGTCTGCAAATATTCCAGCTTTTTAGTTTTCTAATTTTGTGACAGCCATGACGGCTACGTCGGGGTCTGTCCGACAGGGAGGGGAGAGCTCCGCCTCCGGTCCTCAAGACCATCAAGGTCTGCTGACTTTGCGGTGTCGATCGACCATGCCCTTCGTTGTTGATGACGAGGAAAATGGAGATCAGGTATGGATAAGTCGCTTCGTCTGAGTACGGACCACTGACATTATACCCGAGGAGCTCATGCCATTCACTGAGGAATGGAGCTATGCTCGTAAGTGATGCATCTCGTGCTTTATCAGTTTTGTCTATGGCGAAAGCTGGTTTGGTAATCGCGTCTTCCTCTCTTCCTCTGCAGCGGTTTCATAACTGGGTCCGAGAATTGGCGACCCACTCGACCTGTGAGGAACGTAAATGGAGAGCTTTGTCTCGGGGTAGATGGGAAGCAAAATAACATGGTGAGTGTTGTGCTATTCCTTCCTTACTATCACCTTCCTTTTTAATTGATAGTATTTCGGGAGATACTAGAAACCCAGGGTTGCATACACCGAGTGACCGTGCTTCAACCAGAGCAGTCTCTTTCAGGGCTGAAGGGACTGGATTGGCAGGCGTGCATTCGGCCTTCGAGGAAGCCCAACGGCTTCACTTTGCGGTGAGTTTCGGCACAGGTTTTTCGAGCTTTGAGCCTTCCTTTCTTTACTGAGTTTTCTTTTGCAGGCATCCGACAAGCTCGAGTTTGGGTTGCTTCGCTATGAAGCCGGGCTATGGAAAGCTCTGGATGAGGAGAGATCCTTGATGCTCCTTTGTGATGAAAAATAGGTCGAGTTGGTGCATTTTGCAGTGTGAGGTAAGCCGGAACTTAAACTACGAAAACCACCTGAATGAGCAGGTAGTTTTCTATCCCGGATGACTGTCCTGGAACGCCTTCGAGATGAAGTTGGCCGGGCCGGGTGTGAGCGTGATGAGTTGAAAGCTCGGGCGGAGGCTCAGGCTTTAGGGGGAAGGATGCTCTAGCCAAAGCTCCTGCTTTTGAAGCTCAACTTCTCCTAGCTCGCGACAATGCTTTGGTTCAGACAGAAATGATTGTAGGGTTCGAGTCCAAGCTTTCAAAAGTCAGGGTTGAGGTCGTTGATGCTCGGACCGAAGCAACACTGAGCCGGACTAAGGCTGATCAGGAGATGGTGATTTATTTGAAGGATGTTACCGATGCCCAAACCGAGTTGAAGAGGATCCTTGATTGTGAAGAGAGGATCAAAGAATATGCTCGTTGTAGATCCCGAAGAAAGGTTCTCGAGGAGATTGGTTCCAGGGGTTTGTTCTCCCGGAAAAGTTGGTGCAAGCGAGGGCGGATGAGCATGGTGCTCGGTCACTCATGTCTGACACCAAGGAGAGTGAAGATGAGGCTGATAGGCCGTAGCCCTCAGGGGCGGGACATAGACTTTGCCATTTTGTATGTGATGTCCTCAGAGCGTCTTTGTAGATGGAGGGTGCACTTTTTCACGTATGCAAATAAAAGAAAACTTGCGGCTTTATCTCTTCTGTACCCCTTTTGTTTCGCTTCTGACCAGGTGGACTTGTTTCAGAGTTGGTGAGAATCCTTAGATTCGTGATATGGCCCTGGGGCTTATTAGGCAGGCCTGGAGGCTCTTATGCTCTCGGTCTATGCGCCCTTTAGTGTAAGCTAGCATTAGAGCTCTTATGCTTTTGCTCAACTATTTTGGGTTTAGTCTCCGAGTCGGGCTTCGACTCGAGCTCATTCGACTCTCAAGCTTTTGTGTTTGCATGGGAATGGCGACAACGGCTCTTACACCTTGGGTCGAAGCGACATTTTATATGCACGGCCCTGAGGCTCATTAAGCTGGCGATAATGGCTCTTATGCTTTGCCCTTAGGCATGTATAGTTAACTATTTTGGGTTCGGTCTCCGAATCGGGTTATGACTCGAGATCATTTTTACCCTCAAGCTTTGAAATTTTAAGCTGGCGACAGTGGCTCTTACGCTTTTGGTCGATGCGACCTTTTAGTATGTGTGGACCTAAGGCTCGTTAGGCTGGTGACAATGGATCTTATGCTTTGCCCTTAGGCATATATAGGATTTATTTTCCTCTCGTTAAGGACTTTTGAAATGATTTTGCCTGAGCCGTCGTCGGTTTGGGAAGAACTTTGATTTCAAGTCGTTTGCGGTGATGTTCGAGCACCTCAGAAGGTTTGGCTCGTAGGCTGAGTAGCTCGAATCCTTGTGATTTCGAGCTGACATGGTTGAAGCTCTTTTTCCTATCAAGGGTAGCCTGTTTAACCAGTTCTTTTCGAAGTAGATTCGAAGTAATGGCCTATGATTTTGTAGCGATGGTCGGGCGTCCCCGAGTTGTATTAATTCGGCTGATACAGCTGTATGACCGTAGTCATTTGTGTTTGGCCAGAGCTATTCTTGGTCCCGAGTGTAGTAGTTTAGGCGTCTATATTGAGGGTATGCCGTTTTAGGGATCTTGCAAATTCGATATATAGCCTAAACTTCGGGATCGAGTTTATGCCTGTAGTAAGGTCTTACAAAATTTTCATGCCTTTTGAGGTCTTATAGTTTTGTAGATACTTGGTACAAGTATGATTTATGCCTTGCTTGAGGCCTTACAATTTTTTTCATGTCGTTGAGGTCTTACAAGATTTTCATGATGTTGAGGTCTTACAACTTTTTCATGTCGTTGAGTTCTTATAGTTTTTTCATGCCGTTGAGGTCTTATAGGTTTTTCATGCCGTTAGGTCTTACAATTTTTTCATATCGTTGAGGTCTTACAGTTTTTTCATGTCGTTGAGGTCTTATAGATATAGTTGCTGCCTTATGTAGGTCTAACTAGACCGAGTCTGCCCGTTCGGGGTCTTATGGCCTCGTATTTTGATAAGTCAATGGAGGTGGCATTTTGACGACAGTCCCCAAGTCATTGAGAGTTTCTTGACTCGGGAGCCATTTTTTGCAAACTTTGCATTGCCTCATCGAGGGCTTACGATTTTTGAGATCCCGACCCTGAGGTCGTGCGCTACGCCAGTCCCCGAGTACTCGAGGTGCTTTTGGCATTGGAGATGTTTAGCGATTTCCGTGTTGCCTTATCTGAGGGCTTATGATGGAGTCCCATTGTGAGGTTGAGACAAGGTCTCAGTGTCCTCTTCGTTGAATGTGATGGCGTCCTTGAAAATATATCCCCGGGTCCACTTTTCTCTGGTAATGTATATTTTTGTCCTTCTCATTACGGGTTCCTGCGGGGCATCGACACCTCCCATGATCATGTGGATGACATGTTGTGGCTAATTTGCCTCGTTCTTCTTCGTCGCCTCTCTTTCCCGGAACTAATTTTTGGCTCGATTGCTAAGGAATTCCTGGAGATGCCCTTTGTTAAGTAGTCGGGCTACCTCTTCTCGGAGTTGGTGGCAATCCTCGGTCCTGTGGCCGTGCGTGTTGTGAGACTCGCACACTAAGTTGTGATTCCTTTGTGAGGGATCCGATTGTATAGGCCTGGGCCATTTGGCGTATCTGATTTTACTGATGGCGAACACGATGTCCGATACATCGACATTGAAGTTGTATTCCGACAAGTGAGGTGCACCTGTTGGCCCTGCGTTCCTATCAAATCTGGCTCTGTTGATGAATCCTCGAGGATCCTGTCCTCGATCTATTCTCCGATCATTGTGAGGCAGGTTGCGCCTCGGGGCGTTCCTTCTATCTTCGATGCACGGCTGATATCTTTCTTTGTTTGGTTTTGGTTCTTTTGCCAGAAGCCTGCTTGGGTATACTGAGCCCGAGGGGGCTACCCCTCTGTTTGTTTCTGAGCATGTCTATACCAATCATCTCTCACTTGTTATGTGTTTACCACCATGACTCCCCAAATCCCTATCTCTCATGTATATGAGTTTGTTCTTTTGTCTGGTTTTGTGACTATGTCTGATGAGCTACTTTTGAGCGTGTCTATACTAGTTCCTGGATTTTTGCTTAATTGTGTGTTCTATGTATCCCAAACCCCTTGACCCCTGTTTGTGACTACTGAATTTACTTTGGTTCTATGACTACTGGCTATGTATGAACCTATCTCAAGGTGTTGTGTTTAGACTTTGTTAACTACTCCAATCTCTTTTCCAAACAGTCTTTGTGTTTTGCTAAATTACTTTCAAATAGACTTCCTTATAGTTTTTCACTAAAATCACTTTCACTCTACTCTTACTCAATAAGTTCTGCCCCCTCCAGTATGTGTACTGCCTTGGAATCCTCTTGAGAACCCTCTAAACTCTGGCATACTGAGGTTGGCCTTTCCACACTGCACTTGTTCAATTTTTGGTTACTAAGTCTAGGTGTAAGCACTGCCCGGGATCCTTGAGATCCTTAGGGAACTTTGATGCACCTAGACTCTGACATTGTCTATGGAATTGAGGCATTTGAGGCCATTGGAGGCTTTGGAAAATCTGGGCCTAATCGAAGGCTCCCTATAAAATAGCTTCTTTATGTAATTCATTCATTGGTTTGTAATAACTTGTAAAAAATATTGGAGTATTTAGTGAAAGGGATAGGTAGGTACATGTTTTATGGGGGTAATACAGGTAGAAATCATGCTCATAGGACTCTACTTTAAATCTGTTTTCCCTACCAAATAGAAATCATGCTCATAGGACTTTACCTTTAAATTTGTTTGCCCTACCAAATAGAAATCATGCTTATAGGACTTTACTTTTAAATCTGTTTGCTCTACCAAATAGAAATCATGCTCATAGGACTTCAGGTTTAAATTTGATTGCCGTACCAAGTAGAAATCATGTTTACAAAGCTTTACATCTTGTCATGTTTAAAAATCATGCCTATAGGTTTCAAATAATTCTGTAATAGAAACCATGCTTTCAATGTCTTAAAATCAGGTTAACGAAGTTAGATATCATGCCTATAGAGAACCATATTCGAAATTCTGCTTGTCAATCCAAACTAGTCTAAATGATTCAACTTAGTCCACGTTTAGTCATTTCTGAATCGGTTTAATTAAGTATTTCATATTTCCTAAAACAAGTTCTTTAAAACTGTCTCAACCTATCATTAGATATCATGCCTATAAGTATCACAAAAATCCGTTTCAAACCTGCTTTGTTTCGTTATACAAATGTGCTAATCAGTGCCCCGCGTATAGGCAAGTCCTTATAACATTTTCAAACCTGCAACTCTAAAACTGTTTCTATTGCTTAATGCATTTCTGGTCAGAACAGGCTTTTAAAATCGATAGGCAACTGCTAGGGTTATCACTTATGAGTCTAAAAAAGAAATTGTTTGTCTTCTACATATTCACCTAGACATCCTGCTTTAAGATACTGCCTAATAAAAGCCCTTGATTGTGCTTGAGTCGTGTTGTTTGTGTGCTTGTTTGAGGAGAAAACTTTGAGCCTCTATTTTCTCCCTTTTATGTGCTGAAAGTCCTAAATATTTTGCTTGTCGCCTTAGAATTTTCACCTTTAAAAACCTTAGGGGTACGTCTAGAACCACCTATAGGTAGAGGTCCTAACTCCCTCCTAGACCATTAAGAAGAGACGGGTAGCAGCACGCAATAGAAATCATTGACCAAACACTCGCTTTGCGTGACCACTAAGAGGATGGGAAGGGTAGATATAGGATATGATGACTATGCGCTAATGTCACGTGTAGCCCCTCATTGAGGAGTGTTTACCGGACATTGTGTGGGGTGATCCTATAGGATAACTAACCTAGGACCCCTCCTTTATCAAAATTCCCTTTTTATTTAAACCTTGGTTTTACAACTTGTCCAAATCTTTATCTTATTACTTGATCCAACGTACTTTACTTGCAACCTATTTGATTTAATGGTTTACTTGTAATGGACTAATTTGTGAATATAAGTTCGGCCGGGACCTACAGTTGTGGACCAAGAGGGGTGCCTAACACCTTCCCCTCGAGGTTACTTTGATCCCTTACCCTAATCTCTGGTAATGAGACCAACCCAAGAGTTAATCGCTCTAGGTGCCCTAACGCACCATAATCCGTTAGGTGGTGACTCTTCAAATACCCAATTCCCAAAAGGAAACGAGTTATTACCCTTATAAATGTCGAAACCCGGACTTCCCCGTCAAAAGGGGAAAAAGAGGGCGCGACACACGTTACTGCCTACACTTGCGCGATAAAGGGCAACGATATAAAGAACGATGAGATCGATTACGTATTGCTGAGGAATTTTGGGGAAACACTTTCGAAGGGGGCTATGATGTGGTATCACAACTTGGTTCCAAACTCCATAGATTCATTCACCATGTTAGCAGACTCCTTTGTAAAGGCACATGCCGGTGCCACAAAAGTAGCGATGAGGAAGTCCGATGTTTTCAAAATTAAGCAAAGGGAGAACGAGATATTGTGGGAAGTCGTGTCTCGCTTTCAAATAGAACAAATGGAGCTACCGCCAGTCTCCGATGACTGGGAAGTGCAGGCTTTCACTCGAGGTCTAAATGAATGAAGCTCGGTGACTTCAAAACAACTAAAATAGAATTTGATAGAGTATCCAACTGTGACCTGGTCGGATGTCCACAACCGATACCAGTCAAAAATTAGGGCCGAGGATGATCATCTTACGAGAGGGGAGTACATATTAATGTAAACATCAACTACAAGTTTCACAGCAAAACCAAAGATAGAAGCAAACTAGAAACAGAATGAACTGAAACAATAAGAGAATCATATTTTTTGTTGGAACTTTGAATTGAAACTAGAACATACCAGTAAAGAGGACAATAAGCAATGTGAAAGTACAGGAGAACACAATGGTTAGCCTTGGCTTGCAGCCGGCTAACTTAGAGCAGTAGCAAGTAGCAGAAAAGAGAGCAGAAAGTTTAAGTGTAAGAGATAGTTTTTGAACCAAGAGTATTCGTGTGTTGTGTTAATGAAAGACTAAGGTATTTATAGTCCGAGAGCAGGTAGCAAATAAGGTAAAAAATCAAAGTCCATTAGTAATTAAGGAACTCAGAATCAGTCAGTCAGGATATCAAGGCAAGTACTCCCCTTAAGTCAAGGGAATTAACTCAAACGGTAAGATAAGTGATAAATAAGGAAGGAAATTAGTATACAACTAATAAAGAAAGATTCAAATTCAGTAAGTATAGGGTAGACAATTAGGGCCAAGTTCACAAAGCTCTTATTAAGGAAATAATTCAGTAAGAATAAAGTACCGTGGCAAATAAGGTAGGAGAATCAGTTAATTCAAATAGACGAGGTAGAAATTTAGGGTTTAAAAGAAGACCTTTCAATCAAACCATAAAATAAGAAAATCAGAATCAATCAAGAGGAAGCTATGATTCTATACTCAACATATAAATAGAGTAAGAATGAACATGCATAGCAAATAGGCAAGGTCAACAATATCGACAAAAAGAGGCAAGTCTTGAACAATAAAGATGAATATAGTCACATAGTGGTGGTATAAGTTAGACTAAGAAATCAGTAAAACATATTCGAAGCAAGGTAACCACAGAAACTTAACAAGAATCGAGTAGTCATGCTGACACACAGAACCAAACAAAGAAAATCTAGAAAAATTAGGGCTTTTAATATAGACGAGTTGAAAAGGCAGTAACGACATAGAATCAGTCAAGATATGCGAAGGATAGAAGTTTGAACATGCAAATCGATTTAAACAAGTGTAGAAGAAGTTCCGAAAAACCCTAACTTTAGAAAAAAAGTGAAAACAACTTGAAATCGATGATTTTTGCAAAAGAAGTTCAAGAACAGTGTAAAACATAAAAGGAATAGACCTGAATCATTAAAAAATAGCACAGATCTAGGAGGTGTAAACAAAATTAGGGTTTCAAAAGAAACCCAAATAGAAACGGAAGAACCTGTTTAGAACTTCAAGGATCGTAACAAATACAATGTGATTTTGCTCGAAATCACACCGGAGTAGCCATGAACAGCCGAAATAGCAAACCCTAGATACAAGTCGGCGTGGCCCAGGGCTCTTGAAGGCCTCAGAGAAGATGACCAAGGCAATGGAGGGGCCATTTGAAGCTTGGGGTTGAAGGGTGGTCACAAGAGAAGACCGGAGAAGGGAGGCAGTTGAAAATGGGGTTAGGGTTAGGTTGAGAGAAGAGAGGAGACGAGAGGATACAGAGGCGACACCTTTTTGGAAATGAGGTATGGTTAGGGGGTCTTAGGAATTAAAAAAGGAAAGGAATCATATGGGCCATTGATCTGGGAGATCAACAGCCAGGATTTGATTTATGTTGGATCGAGTAGATGGGTTCCGGGTTTGGGTAAGTGTATATAGGGTTTGGGTCAGATAATTTAGTAGGAAATTGGGCTGGGGTTGGTTTCAATTTAGGCTATAATTGAAATGCAAATCTGGCTATAATTTAAATAGCCAATTTTCCCTATTTAATTTATAATAAGTAATAAACAATTTCTGGAAAATAAACTTATGTACAAAAATAATTTAAAATATATATTTATCATTTTAAAAATATAGGGACCAATTTTACACATATAAAATGTAATTATACATTAAATGGGCTAATATTGCAATTATATGCAATTTAGCCTAAAAAAATACCAAATGCAATTATAAAAATGCATAAAAAATATATTAACCATATTTTGGCATAAATATTTGAACTAAATGACTAATCCATCATAACAATAATTTGGAAAATAATTATTGGGAACTTTATGAATAAAAGGGGAGAAAATAAATCAATTAAAATCCCTAAAATTATGGAAAAAATTGTAAAAACCTTGTGCATGCTTATATATGCATGTATATGCTATTATGAAGGAATTTATGCATATTTAAAATATTATAGGGAAAAATTGGGTATCAACAACGTCTTCATTGGGGTTTGAGGTCCCGTTGTACTTTGGGAGTTCTGGTATTCTGAACTTCTTTGGAATGGGTTTCGGGGCCGCTTCTTCGGGGAATGGACTTTGTATGAACTTCTTCGAATCCACACCTTTCAAGACCGGGGGTGCGCCCGGGATCTGGTCGACCTTGGAGTTGTATGTCTCGACCTTCTTATCGTTGGTTGCTATCATTTTCTCGCCCGATTCGATCCTTTTGGTAAGGTCTTCGAGCATTTTACGATGGCAGGGTTGGCTATCAATCCGTTATTGCTCGATCTCTCAGGTACTTATTCGGGGGGCTATTCCCGGTGTTACCGTGTTGGGAGTCTTCGGGTGGCTTTGTAGTTGAGCGATAGCCAGCTGTTGTGCCTGCAACATTTCAAAAATAACATGAAGACTAACTTCCCGTTCTTCCCGATCTGGGGTTTTTTGGGCTTCCTATTGGTCACCATATTGTATGCTCTTGTCGGTGTGTGAGGTTTCGTCGACCTGCTGTGCGTTTTGCGAACCTGCGTCCGCTAGAATCGGTCCAGGTGCGTTATCGAGGTTCTGTGGTGGCGCGCTAATAATTGGAATATCCACACCATTTTCTTCGTGGTTTTCAAGGTTGTCGTTCTCAACTTTGTTCACTGAGCCATACATTTTGACCTGAAATCGAAGATCTTGAACAAGAAAAAGTGTGAAATATAACTTGCATTGTGTAACGAAACCAACAAGAAAATAATCACTATTATTTTTAGCCCCACGGTGGGCGCCAATAACAAACGATAAATGAAGAACAAGTATGAAGGCAATGAATATGAGCAATAATAACGAGGGAGTGTATGAGAAAGCAAAGAGAGTGTTCTTCTATATTTCTTGTGGATCGGATGGAACAACAGAGTTTACAAAGTGCCAATGATCCCCTTTATATAGGAGGAAAAATTCCAATATAGTACAAAATACATTAATGATAAAGAAAGCGGGATGAGACAGCTGACTAACTTCATGATGCAGGCGTAGACCAGCTTTTAGACTAGCCTGATAGACTTAACCGGCCCGGCTACATTATTCGGAAACTCCCCATGCCCATTGGGGTCTCGACCAACATTATCCCCAGGCCGGGTGTTGATAGATCTCGAGGGGGGGATACTCGGCCCGTGGTCTCGAGCCTTCAAGGTGACCTCCCGAAATGCCTTATTAATGAGAAATTGGTTCCCCCGATTTCATCGTATATAATAGTAGGTGGAGAATATAACTTTCAAGCCCAAAATTTTTAAATTCTTCACTCGCCAGAAAATATACCCAACAAGCTTAGGGTTTGAGAAGAATTAAAACTTAAACAAGATTAATTTTTTTATTTTATTTTAATACATTATTATTTTAGGAGAATAATAGTGGAAGAAAAAGTTACGAATTGATTAAAGAAGGGATGCACAAAGGAGAAAATCTTATGGAAGAAAGGAATAAAGAAAGATTTAGAGAAAGGGGAGGGGGAGGGGGGATCTGATGAAGAAAAGATAAATGGAGGGGGAGAACTAGAGGAGGCGAGTTTTGTTATATTTTCCTTTTTATTGTCATTTATTTTTTGGTTTTGTCTTTTTCGTATTTACATTGAACTAAAGTCACCAATTCACATACTATATGTGCGTATAAATCACGCACTTTGTCCACCTCAGTCATATAAATACCACATAAGCTCAGTCAATGGTTAGAGGCGTTTAAAATACTATACTTTGACAAGTACAAATGCTTAGATGAAACTTCGCAAAATAGAGGGGCCGAGATGTCAAAATGGTACAAGTACAAGTGTCTACCAGGCTATTCTACCTATAATTTAATGTAAAAATTATTTTTAAAGAGTAAAAAAAGCAAACGATACTTTGCTAAGAAATTGCATGCTTTAAAATAATATAAAGTAAAAAAAAAAGAATTTTGGTTGTGCAAAAAATATGTATATGTAACGACCCGGCTGGTCGTTTTGAGCATCTGTATTTTGTTCAGTGGTTTGAGGTTTTGAGTAGCTTCATATGAGGTATTATGACTTGTGTGTATGGTCAATTTTGATTTTTGAGTGGTTTGAGATTGATTTGGAAGAATGATTCTCAATTTAGAAGCTTTAAGTTGGAAGAGTTGACCTAGTTTGACTTTTGTAAATTTGACTTCGGATCGGAGTTTTATGGTTCTGTTAAGTTTGGATGATAATTTTGAACTTGGGCGTATGCCCAGATTTGCATTTGGATATTTCTAGAAGGTTTTGTTTTTAATTGGCAAAAGTTGGCAATTTGAAGGTTTGGAAAGTTTATAGGTTTGATCGAGAGTTGACTTTGATGTTATCAGGTTCGGATTGTTTCGAGAGTTGGAATAGGTTCATTATGTCATTTGGGCTTGTGTGCAAAGTTTGAGGTGATTCTGAGTTGTTTGGATGTATTCAACGTGAGTTCGAAATTTGAAAATTTGAAATAGTTTATTAAACTTGAATTGAGGCGCGATTCGTTGTTTTGATGTTATTTTGTGGTATATGAAGCCTCAAATAGATCTGTCTTATATTTGGGACTTAATGGTATGTTTATACGGGATCCCGAGGGGCTCAGGGTGAGTTTCAAACCATGTTGGATGTTGATAGCATTGTTGGTTTTCTGCTGGTTTCTGATGCCTCAGGTGTTCTTCGCAATCACGAAGATATTGTTTTGATCACGTTGTGTATGTTGAAGCTGGGTGTTTTCACTCTATGTATTTGCGACAGAAGGGCCGCGTTTGCGGAGGTTCAGTGGTTAGAACATTGTGTTTGCGGTGCTGGGACGCGTTCGCGATGGTTGGACGATTCGTACTTTGCAATTGCGTCTGGATGCTGAGATCGCATTGCTATGTAGGCTTGGCAAGCGTTATTCAGCACATTCGTGAGGGCAGTGCCGCGACCGCGAAGGCTTATTTTCAAGGCGGTTCTGTTTTCTTCTACGCGATCACGAAGGCTTATCAGCGATCACGATGTGTATAAGTGGGTAGAATGATTTAAGTACTATATTACGATGGTTTTGGTTATTGTATCACATTTTGAGATTGGGAGCTCGGGTTTGGGAGATTCTTGAGGCAGTTTTCATGATTTGGATTTGGGTAAGTATTTTTGACTCGTATTTGATTATTTTGCATGATTCCATATTTGATTTTGACATTTGAGTGATGAATCCAAAAGAAAAACTGAGGTTTTTTTTTTTCAAAAACTTTTTTAAAGTGAATAATTGAGTTTTGTTCGAAGTCGTATGGTTGGACTCGTATCCGAATGGGTTGTCAAAATTTATGAGTTTTGTTGGGTTTTGAAGTGCGGGTCCGGGTTGACTTTGAGCATTTGATTAAAGATTCGACTCTATCGTTTGAGTTTGTTTCATATGGCATTATTCGTTGTTTGTGAGTTGCTTTTGGTTAGTTTCGAGACGTTCGGAAGCGATTCGTGCGGGATGGCACTTCTAGAGTATTGATTTGGCTTGCTTGAGGTAAGTATCTTACCTAAACTTGGTTGATGCACTAGTTACTTGAGATATTTGTGATAGCTACGTGCTATGGTTGACGCACATATGCCAACATGCAAGATATTAAAATACAATAAGTTTTACCCTTAAAAGGTAGTAACTATGATTTTTCGTCGAGATAGTTCTTACTAAAATTAAAATATTTAAATTAAATTTGGGTTGTGCTGTAATAAGAAAGATCTTGCTATGACCATACATATTCTCTCAACGCTCTCTTTTTTTTTTCGTCAGTTAACTATTTTGATTCGTTTAGTGTGGGCTAAGACGAAGGGTTTCGCCAATCAAAACCGGGCAAACAAGGTCGAAACTGTAATTTGACGACACATACAAGTTCGTGTCGTCATTTGTGACCCATAGGAACTGGAATCGTGACCAAGGTAGTGGTAGTTAGTTGACGATGAGTACGAACGATACGTACCTTCCTTTTTGTGGAAGTTCAAATGTAATATTTTATAGATTAATATTTATGTAATTTTCTGTATATTATGTTCATTTAGATAGGGTAAACGCGCAACGCGCATAGCCAGAGTCTAGTTTTATTTTAGATGATCTAATAGCATAAAAGGATTTGTGCTACTGATATATAGAATTTCGTAAAATTGCATGATTTTTTAGATCAAGATTGCGGACGCATGAAGGGGAATTATGAATCGCACATGAAATATGTAGGTAACCTTTTTTACAACGTGGGCTGCCATTTTTTTCCTTTTCCTTTTTCATCACTTTAATATATATTTTTTGCCATAAGTAATTCAAAATGGTGTGGACCATGTGGAAACAGCAGTGATCTGATAAAAAAAAGTGTAGCTTAATGTAAAGTTTCCGTGGCCACATGGAGGGGTCATGCCTTTTGTCCATTCCAAACCTCGAAAGGAAACCAAATTAATAAAAGAAAACAAGCATGAAATTATTAAAAAGAAAAATATAGAAAATAGTGGTTGATTAACTATATTTTTCTCCTCATCGTTTTCTCAATTTCTATTTGTTGGTAGCTTCTTGGTTATTTCTTTATGATGCCATTCATAAAATTAGCTCATCTCCAACTCAAAGCAATTATACAAAATTTCTGCTTCTGTTTTTTCCCACCAATCAAGTTATTGGTAATCTAATATTGAAATAAATTCTTGAACAATACTTAAATGTTTGCTGTGAGTTCAAAATATCATAAGTTCAATAATATGGTTATAATCCACACTCTAGCTAGAGATATTTATATTTTGATATCGTGATGCTTGTTTCTTTTAGTATTATTTATTGCTTACATGTATCAATTAAATACATTCGTATTTTTCTCTATTTTTTAAATGATGTAAAGGAAAATACGACTACAAGAAGTAAAAAGGTTTTGGCGCTATCGATAGTACTTACTCCGTATCATATTATGTGTCATGTTTCTCTTTTACACGTCTCTTAAAATATATTAATTAGGAAAGAGATTGGAATACTCTATCCAGATTTATGTATTAAGATATAATATCTTTAAATTAAATATGTATTCTATTTATGTGTTATCTCCATCTTCACGAATAATTATTAAGAGTAAAAAAGGAAAAAAATAATTAATTATGTCACCTCTAAAACAATAAAGAATTTGAGACAACTATTTCTAGTAACCACAATTATTAAATTATACTAAAACTGAGAGTGAACCCCTCCTATTAACGTCCAGTTGTAAGAAATAATAAACTGATTAATCCCACTTTTCCCCCACTTCTTTAGGGGGCCTAGGGATTGCAAAAGAACAACTAAAAAGGAAAAAGTTAAGCTAATTATAAACTAATTAATCCAATAGGTGAAGCTCCTCCATTGTTTTACATAGAGAGCCAATAATGAATATCTGTTTTTTACTTGAAACATGAATGCCGCCCTTGTCTTGTCTTCCCCAAATAAAGAGCCTAGACCTAAATATTAGCATCTTTTGAATTACCAATGATTTCTCGAGAACATCACTAGCTGCAAAATTCTATTCCCAGACTGGCGTTTGTTTAAAAAATAGGTGAACTTTTATTTTTTTAAATTTATTTCCAATTCTTATAAAAGTTGAAGAAAATTTTCCAGAAATTTTTAAACCAAAACGTCATTAGAAAAAAGATTTTCAATTTTTACAAACCTGAAAAAACTATTCCAGCTGGTGTATTTTAAGTTTTTGCTGAAGCTAAAAACTCTTCTCTAAATTTTAATTGGCTGAACAAAATTCAGAAAATGTGAAATAGTTTTTCAAATGCTTTTCTCAAAACATTTAAAAGTTAAACAAATTGGACAACTTAGAAGTTGTTGCTATGTAACTCCAATGCTAATGAGTTTTTTCACAATATTTACAAACCACCATGAGAAGGATAAGCGATCATTAATTGATTTTAAGTGATCCCTTAATCTAACATTAAGTGATTTTACGATGAGCAGACCATTAGAATATTTCACTAATATCATATTGATCACACCTAACTCTAGTTTTAAGAAAGATAAGCGATTGTTGTAAATATAATCCGGCTAGAGGCCGAAGTCTGTCACGATCCAAACCCCGCCATAGGCCGTGATGACGCCCAACGCTACCATTAGGTAAGCCAATAACTTAACAACACGCCAATCGATAGTCCATAACACATTTTGTAACAAATGATGAAAGAAATAAGTAAAATTTCTCTGTTTTAATAGTAAAGTGCTGATATAATATTAAATGTTCAAATGTGGTCGAAATATAAATTTGAATATCAACACAGAAATACAACCAAGAATGAGAATCTAAATCCCCAAAATCCGGTGTCACAAGTGTATGAACATCTACTAGAAAGTCCAATACTAATATAACATCTATCTGGAATATAAGCTGGACAGGATATAGTAAATGAATAAGACGGGGACTTCGTGTGCTGCGAATCGTAACATGGAATGCAGCTCACCATAAAGTCTCCTCAACAATTGCACCTATGCAACAAGATGACCACCAAATGAATCCGTCTCAATACCTGCACAATTAGTACAGAAATGGAGTATGAGTACGTAAATCAACGCTTACCTAGTAAGTATCTAGCCAAACCTCGAAGAAGTAGTGACATGGGATCAACATCGACACTTACTAGTGGTCCAATAATCAAAATTACAATAAAAGTTGACATGTATGAGTCATAGCAAATAAAAGCAAGCATAACATGATCCTCAACAAAAGAGTAAATACAAAGTCGTCAAATATCGGGTTTTACCTCGAGTGGAATACATAATGGTCAACATCAGATAAAATATCACATCTCAAGTCAGAAGGACTCATAAGTAAGCTGACTCCTTATCAACTATTACGCACGATTCTGCCGAGGCGAACTGCCCGATCCCATAAGAGTAGTGGTACGAATCCTGCCGTGGCGTACAGCCCGATCCCATAAGAGTGAAGGTACAATATCCTGTCGTGGCGTACGACCTGATCCCTTAAGAGTGGTGGTACAGTATCTTGCCGTGGCGTACGACCCGATCCCATAAGAATATATTACATGATACTATCGAGGCGAACGACCCGATCACAAATGAATATATTACATAATACTGCCAAGGCAAACAGCCCGATCTCATAAGAATATGAAAACTGTGATGGGTCACTGGCCCAACTCACTAATATAAGTGTGAGTTATGAAATTCAAGAAAACTTTCGGACAAATACACACAATACGGAAAAAATCTGTAAAAATGAAGTATAATTTTTACTACTAATTAAATAGTAGTTAAGTATCTAAAGTAGCAAGTCAGATATTCTACGAAAGTCTAGTCTCAGACTAAAATATAAATTAAGGCATTTAAACAGGCATGGATAACTCAAGTATTACAGTTAAAACATGGTGTGAGTCTAAGTCTACCCGGACATGATCAAGAATTTAGTACACGTATGGGCACTCATCATCTCATACGTGCATAGCTCCCATAACACGTAGCACACAACAAATATAACACTACGAGAAATTCCCTCTTACAAGGTAGATATGTGACTTATCTCGCACCGAAATCCGACAACCGACTCCAATGCCTCTCTACCACCTCAAACCAATGCCAAACGATCCGAACCTAGCCAAAAGAACGTGCAAATCAATTAAAATATACTCTGAGACTTATAATTTAACAATTAAAAATAATTCCCAACTCCACACAAAAAAGTCAACAAAGGCAACCCGTCCCACGCATCCGGATTCTAAAAATTCTCGAAGATAAATATTACCCATAGCACCACAAACTCAAATATGTAATTTATTTTTAATTTCATGTCTAATTTCATGGTCAAACCCCAAAAATATCATTTCTAGGTTTTCTTTCAAAATCCTCTAATTTCTACTAATTTTCATGTTAAAATCCATACATGTTCATAAAACATAATAAAAGGTGGGTTAGAACACTTACCCTTATTAGGTGGATGAAATGACTCTCTAAAATCAGCCCAAAATTGGCTCCATAAGAGAAAATTAGATAAAAATGAGCAAATTCCCGATTTACTAACTTATATTCTGCCCAGGCCTTGTTCTACGCGATTGTAGAAGCAACCTCGCGATTGCGAAGGCCAAACCAACCTCACCCAGAAATCCTCCTTTATGAACGCGAGGTCCTCTCGCGATCGTAACGCTCATCAAGCCATGCCTACGCGATCGCGAGCCCAACTCCGCGAATGCGACGAGATAAACAATACTCCAAACCAGGCTAGTCCCATAATACACCACGTTCGCGATCCTCACCACGCGAACGCGAAGCACACCCAGATCAAGCACAGAAGAACAAATTCTTCATAACTCCATACAACACTTTGTGATCGCGAGTCCTTCTCCATGATCACGATGCACACCCCTGACACAAGAAATCAGCAATCACAAAACAAAGTAAAATGGTCCGAAACCATCCCGAAACACACCCGGGGCCTCCGGGACCCCGTCCAATCGTACCGACAAGTCTCCATAACTTATCCAAATGCTCGAAATGCCACGAATAACATCAAAATAATGAATCGACGATTAGAATCCTTCTTTTAACTTTCAAACTTCGTTGAATATGTCCGAATCATACTTAGACATTCCGAATTACAACCAAACTTTATTTATAATTTTCAACCAACTAAATGAACCTATCCAAGATCCCGGATAACTCAATTAGGAAGTCTCGTTAGTATTCGGAAGAAGCTAATAGAAAATTATTACTCGAGGCTAATTAACATAAACTCACTCATATTTGTAAAATCGTGAAATACATTGGATCGTTACTTGAGTGTAATTCCCATTGCATCCATGCTTGTAGCCATTGATCATTTTACTTTCTTTTTAGGTTAGTTTACATTTTCGCAATTAGTTATAAATATTTTCTCAAAACCATTCTTAGTGTTTGACATTGCATAACAAGTGATAATTCTCTTACACTCCTAATCGCCTACATATTGTTCTCTATGGGATTTGACCCTGACTCATAGTTGGGTATATTATTATGCATACGACCGTGTCCATTTACTTTTTAGTAGTAGATTTGGACGTCATCAAAATTGGCGTTGTTGCTGGGGAACAATTTGGCGTATTTAGGTTGTTTGAGAAATAAGTGTACGTACTTTGGTCCAAACTTATGAATATTTGTGTAATTATTTTCTTATATTTGTTGATTTTATTGATTGTTTCTTATTTATTTTCTTAGTTTTTACAAATAGCATCGTATAATGAAAATTGGTCGGATGGTAGTTGTTCATACTTTGATGACCCGTCTCCTTATTGTGGATGACAACACTCGTGACAAAATTGTTTAAATTCTCCTGGAAGCGGATTGTGCGCACAATCTCAAATCTATGAGTGGAATATTTGTGATAATTGTGGTGGTCAAAATGGCTACTAGGATAATTGTACTTATTTGTCCTTCCCTTCCCCGAACCCCTCCTATGATGATTCTACTTTTTGGATGACAAGTATATGGATATGGAAGTGGGAGAAATTGAGCATGATCAAGATGCAGAGTTCAAGCTCATGATGGAATTCCTACTTGAAGGAGGAAATAAAGAGCAAAATGCCTTAGAGGAGCTTTTGGGAAATAGTCTCCAAAATGATTTGGCGCTTGAAAGGTTGAACTTACAAATGGGAGAAATGCTTGAACCTTTAGAGGTACAAAGAGACTCGGAAGTGAATCATAGCCAAAAATCTTCCTTAGAGGCTGAAGTCGAAAAACCTTCCTTGGCACTTGATCAAAACCAAGAAGAACTCTCAAATGTTGAAAATGAGAGGATGATGCTCATGTTGGAGGCCATTCTTGAAAATAAGGAGAAGCACAACTTGGCACTCGAGGACTTAAAACAAGTTTTAACTCATAATGATGAGAATATCCGCACTTTGGAAGATCAAATGAAAATATTGGTTGAGGCTCACTATACCCACTAACTTGAGAGTGTGGAAAGAGGTCAAGAGGAGTCCAACTTTGAGGAAGAAAGTGAGATTTATTTTGAGGAATCAATAATTGAACAATCGCCAATCGACTTCATACTTGTGGGTGATGCCAAGAAAAAATGGGGTTAAAGTCAACTAAAAAATTTGAAGTTGTGGTTGAGACTGAGTCTAGTCCGGGGGGAAAAAGAGAATGTCAAAATCCGAGAAGAATTGCAATTTGAAGGCTTGAGGTCAAATTTAAAGCATTTTTCAACTTTGGAATTGCATGGTCATATGGTAATTGAGCCGTGCGAATCCATATGGAAGTGCAAAGAAGAAAAACAAGGTCCATACATCTTACAATTGGAAAGTACAAGAATGCAAAATGACATTCCTCACATTAAAGCCAAGAAATACAAAATAAGCAAATGGCGTTTGGCTTGATCATCTACTCACTACCCCCATCGCTTGTGGTCACAAATTTGATTTCAAGTTAGGTGACCAATTTATATCTTCCAAGTGGAGAGAAAAGTGGTAAAGTTGATTCGCATCGTGCCACGACGTTAAATACGGTGCTTGGTGGGAGTCAACCCATCATTTTCAAATGTTGTTGTTAGATTTTTATTTTTGTAGATTGCTTGTCTTTATTGAACATTTTGATGTGTGCGTGTCTTAGAGTGTAGGAAATAATGAAGAAAAAGTAGCAAAGCTTGCTTTTCTGTGGCAAAAAAAATGCGACCGCATAGTGGTTATGCGAACCACATACTGGTCGCAGAATGAGTCCGAAGTTCTGAAGCTATGGTTTCTCCAAAATGCGGTGGAATGCCAATTCTGCAGAACGCATAATGGTTATGCGATCGCACATTGGCCAAGCACACACCCATTCAAGTACAAATTAACAACCACTCCCATTATTACCGCACCCAATTGGAGCTTACCTTTTGAGCTCATATGTGATGCAAGTGATGTTGCGGTAGGAGCGGTCTTGGGTCAAATAGTAAACAAGATGTTTTACCCAGTGTATTATGCAAGCAAGACAATGAATGATGATCAAGTAAATTACACGGTGACGGAAAAAGAGTTGCAAGCAATTGTGTTTGCAATGGAGAAGTTTAGGGCTTATCTCATGGGTGCCAAGGTGATAGTTCATGCTGACCATGAAGCACTCCACTACTTGATGACAAAAAAGGATTCTAAGGCTCGGTTGATGAGATGAGTTCTATTGCTTCAAGAGTTTGACCTTGAGATTGTTGATCGAAAAGGGTGAGAAAACCAAGTGGCGGACCACTTGTCCAGCTTGGAGGAAGAGGGGAGGCCCCGTGATGGCCTCAAAATTAATGATTCATTCCCTGATGAGCAACTCCTCTCTGTATATGTGAATAGCATGCCCTGGTTCACAGATGTTGTCAACTTTCTTGTAACCGGCATTGTTCCGTGTGAGCTCTCTTCTAACTAAAGGAAGAAGCTTAAACGAAATATCTTGGACTACTACTGGGATAAGACTTATTTGTTGAAAATTTGTAATGATGGTGTGATCCGGAGATATGTTCCGGAAGAGGAGCAAATGAGTATTCTGGATGCTTGTCATTCCTCTCCCTACATTGGTCATCATGGTAGGGCGATGACAACTTCAAAGGTGCTTAGGTGTGGTTTTTATTGGCCTACATTGTACAAGGATGCGAGTGAGCTTGTGAAGAGATGTGATGAGTGTCAGAGAGCAGGTGGAACTTCAAAGAAGGATGAAATGCCTCTCACCACTATTCTTGACATATTTGACGTGTGGGGCATTGACTTCATGGGACCCTTTGTGAGTTCTTGTGGCAACACATACATTTTGGTAGCCATTGATTATGTTTCCAAATGGGTTAAGGCCGTGGCTTTACCCAACAACGAGGCCCAGAGTGTGGTGACTTTTCTCAAGAAGAATATCTTTACTCGGTTTGGTACTCCTAGAGCAATCATCAGTGAGGGGGTTCTCATTTCTACAATAAGGCATTTGACACATTGCTTGCAAAGTATGGTGTCAATCACAAGGTTTCAACCCCATACCATCCTCAGGCTAGTGGGAAAGTTGAGGTCTCCAATAGGGAGATTAAGAGAATATTATCAAAGACTATCAATGCAAATATGACTGACTGGTCAAAGAAACTGGATGATGCTTTGTGGGCTTACAAGACTCCGATTGGTATGCCTCCATACCGGCTGGTGTTTGGGAAAGCTTTCCATCTACCGGTTCAGTTATAGTACAAGGCCATGTGGGCTTTGAAAAAGTTAAATCTTGAATGGGATGTTGCAGCAAATCTCCGGGTAGAGCACATCAATGAGCTTGATGAGTTTCGGTTTTATGCCTATTCTAGCTCGTCCTTATATAAGGACAAGATGAAGTACTTACATGACAAATATTCTCGTAGCAAGGAATCAAGGAAGGTGACTTAGTTCTCCTATTCAACTCCCGGTTATGACTATTTCCGGGAAAGCTCAAGTCAAAATGGAGTGGACCTTTTGAGGTGGTTCTTGTAACTCCGTTTGGTGCTCTTGATTTGAAAAACAAAAATTGTGAAATCTTCAGAGTTAATGGGCACAGAGTGAAGCACTATCTTGGAAAGTTTGATGACAGCCATGTGATGGCAATGATCCATCTCAAATGATTGACGATAATATGCATCGTGCCGCGACGTTAAATCAGGCGCTTCTTGGGAGGCAACCCATGTGTTTTTCTTCTTTTTGATTGTCTTCTTAGTGTAGGATTTGTTTTTGGACTAACTGGCTGTGAGATGTGTGTAGAAATATTTGATGCACTGCAGGACTACGCTGGAAAACTTTTGGCACAGTCTGAAGTTGGACCGCTGACAACTCTCCATTTTCCGCGGTCAGCAGTGGCCATATCATGGAGGCGTAATTTGGTGGCGGACACGGGATGAAAAGTCCAGAATGAGACTTCTTTGAAGTTTCATCCGCGACCGCGGTGCATTTTTTGCGGTCAAACGGTGCCTTTCTATGGCCGCGTGCCATTTTCTGCTCTCAGCGGCAGCTTCAATCAACTAGCCTTTCTGTTCGTCAAAAGCGCGGACCGCGGTGATATTTTGTGGCCGTGCTAGGTGAGTTCTGTGGGTCCCAGGGTGTTTTCTATAAATAGGAGGTCATGAGACCTTTTACCCTTTTCGATCTCTTCACTCTCAAGCTAAAATTTTACTATTCATCTAAGCCCTAATATGCACAATCACAAAATTAAAGTCCATTTTAATCTCTCATTACACAACTGGTAATTTCACTCCTTCAGTATTCTTTAATTTGTACTTGTTTTTCTTTTATTTGTTAGTTTTTACTTCTTCTTCTTCTTCGTTTCTTTTAATTTTGACCTAGGGTTCATTAGTGTTAATTAAATTAGGCTTAAATAGTTAGGGTTGATTAATTAATAGCTAGTTGGGGTTAAGAGCATAGATGATATCCACTAACGGCAAGAATAATAGAAACGCTAGGAATTGCTCAGTTCGTTTTTGAATTCAGTGGTCGCGGTGGTATTTCCGCGATCAGCGTTCATGTGCAATATGATTTTGGGAAGTTTTTTATTACCGTAGTCAACGGTGGAAAATTTCACTAACAGCGGCCCACTTTACGCGGCCACACTATATTTTTTGCGGTCAGTGATTAAAATGTTCAGAGAAGTGCACAAAATGGGACCGCGACCGCAATTATTTTTCCTCTCTCAGCGGTTCAACTCTCGCGGGCGCGTCCAAGATTCCGCGGCCAGCGGCTCTGTAGAACCAGAGGATGGGTAGTCTGATCCCCATGCCTCTGCAGCGACACCCCTTTTTCCGCTCTCAACGGTACTCATTCCGTAGCCGTACCTTTTTATCCGCTGTCAGCGGTTCTGAAAGTTTTTACACCACTGTCAGTTGTTCATCTGCTATTCTTTACTACTTCTTCTAACATCAATACTAACGAGCTTTCACTAACTATGCATGTAGATGATGGTTAAAACAAAAGGTGGCAATGACAAATAAAAAGGGAAAGCGGAGTCCTCCCGTGGTGGGGGACGAGGACAAATCAAGTTACCCCTAGCAGTCCGACAATCAATTGGGAAGATGTGGAAAAGTATCAGAGCTGCAGACAGAGCTGCATCCCACTCCGAAGGGAGTGAGTATGTTCTCTCCCGGGAGGCCTCAAAGAGTGACTCTATGCCCACACATGTACCAGACTTCCCGGGGAGATTTAGATTGACAGACGTGCCTGTACCCCCAGCCTCTCCTACTACTTATGTTTTTTCTGAGTCTTCTGATGGCTCAGTGGAGAGTAGTGAGTCCTCAACATCAGCATCTCCTACAACTTCTTCACCTGGACAGGACCCCATAGATATAGATGCTAAGACACCAGATGGCGGGAGGGGGGGTACCTAGACAAGAGGCTTGGAGAGGACAAGAAACCCGGAGGTGTGGCAGCAGAGATTTGTCAGTGAGCAGGCATATCACAAATTCAGGGAGTGGTGGCATCAAAGGTCACTCATACATGAGCGTCAGTTTATAAAGCGGGATCTTTTGCCCCACAACCCCAATGTGAAGCAGCACTTTAATGAAAGAGTGGGGTGGGAATACTTCACAAGCAGGGTACCGGATGCTAATGAGCACCTAGTCAAGGAATTTTATGCCAATGTCGCCCACATCAAAAAGGGCACATTTATGACTAAGGTGCGGAACCTGAAGATCAAGTTTGATGGAAAGACTCTGAACGACTACAGGTTTCAATGATGAAGATGAGTCGCTATACTTAGAGAAGGTGGCAGTGGATGAGGCGGCCTGCCCGTGGTTGGTATCCCTACTTGATCTCCCGGATACTACTCCAGCTTGGTTGGCAGTGGGGGTCCCTATTTACAGGAACACCCTGAACTTCGATACAGAAGGTTGGGAGACTTTTGTGTGCAGCAGATTAGACCCCACTACTCACGACGGTGACATGCCGATTTCCCGGGTGATTATAATGGCGGCTATCATGGCAGGGTTTCCGATCAATGTCGGGAATATCATGTTTAGGGTGATCACCAGAGTGGTCAATGAGGGTGATAGATCCTACCCCTTTCCAAACATCCTCACCATGTACTTGGAAGATCAGGAGGTTGAAAAAAAGAATTTCGATACCAAGGTGAAACCCAAGAAACCCTTCTCATGGTACAACCTTCAGGGTCCAAGCAACCCAAAATCTAAGGGAAAATCTACTACTTCTACTGGCCAGTCTGAAGAGACAATAGTAGTGGTCATTGATCATGAGCCTCCCACTGCCATACCACAGCCTTCTACCGATCCTTCTACTTCCAGGCCTTCCTCAGTGCCCTCCTCATCAGCATACCCTTTGACTGCACATAGGCTGAACCAGACTCTCTCCAGCATAAACAACTGGATGTAGGCAGCAACATCAAAGTTGTCTATGCTATCCAGCTCAGTGGAAGCCCAGTCAGTTGCCGCACAGCCCCAGGTGCCAGCTTTAGTAGAGGATCTCTCAAGGAGCTTCTGGAAAACCAGAAAAAGCTCCTGGGCAACCAGAAGATCATCATGGATGCTCTTGCAATTCAAGGAAAATCAATTAAGGAGCTGAGCAAGCAGACAAAGAAGCTGAAAAAGACTCGGGCCTCAAAGGAGTTCGTGAAGTTGTTGAGAGGAGAGGTGGAGAAGATGAAGTCAACTGGCGACCTACCATTGGAGCTATTATTACAGTACCAGATTTTAGCAACTCAGATAGAGCAGATACCGGAGCAGGAGGCTAATGGCGAGCCTAGGAGGAGACGAGTGATTCCTCAGGCTGATGACTTGGAGATTCAGCTGGAGGACCCTGAGGGAGGTGCTTCAGGCCAGCCATAGGACCCCGAGGAAGGTGATCCAGGGACCCAGCCACAGGACCCCATGCAGATAGAGGACTATAAGGAGTTTTCTTTACTCTCTAACCCCTTCCTTGATCTTAGTTTTTGCTATTAGCATTGAGGGCACTGCTAGTTCTTATTTAGAGGGGGTGGTCCTACTTTGATTTGTGATACTGGGATGTAAATATGACACTTATTTTTCAATTATTGTTATTTTTCACTTTTGGTATGTATATAACTTTACCATTTATTTTACTTTTCGTTATTTTTCAATCTCGGTTTGTATATAAAGTTTTTTTCTCATGTATATATTCATTTCCCGTCATATATATTTGTCTAAACCCTCTATTGTACATCTTCAGTTTACTTTTCGTATTTTACTTCATAACTTATTTTGCAATTTTCCTTAATAGCATAGCTTCTTATTTCATTTAGTAGTCTCTTTTTCAGTTCGTAGCTTCTTATTTTTATAAGTTTTCGTAATCAATAAGCCTTTGGTTTTCTTAATGCCATGGTTCTTTTCAAAGGTGGAGTTTGTGTGAACCAGGTGGCTCTTCCCGATGATGGATGGCATGACAACCTTCTTAAGGGTCTGAGTCTGTTTTTTTTTCCGTTTTTGTGTAAATAGTAGCTAGTAAACAATAGTGCCTCAGGCAAAGCTTCACTTGGGCCTAACACATTTACCTTTGACCTTATGGTTAAAAATAAATTGGTGTGTATAGGATGGTGATAGTTGTGACCTTGAGACTCTTGTGTTGACTAAACAATCCTCGAGTGGTTTTTCGGAACCATTTGTGTTGCTCAAATCTTAGCTAAGGTTATTGTGGGCCCTCGACTCTGTCTCTGTAGCAATCCTATAGTGTGTGTGGTGAGGTTTTAATTTGCAAGTCCAAGTCCCGTTCCAATAAGTTTAGAACTTTCCCTGAATGTTTGTCTAGCGAAATCCTAAGTGTAGCTCGACTTGAGAAGTGATTATAGGCTCTCCTTAATCCAAATTGAGACTTGAAAATATCCATAGCCCCCCCAAGAATGATATCCTTAGTCAACCACGTTGAGCCATAGCACTTATTCTTTCAATAACCATGATACAAGCCTTTATCCATTCTAAAATGATCCTCTCTTGGCACCCGATCTTTCCTTAGCACAAGGCAAAAACATAAGTTTGGGGGGGGGGGGAGACGAGGAATGCAAAAGTGATAAAAGGTACAAAATGAAGAAAAGGAAAGGCAAAAATAAAAAAAAAAAGAAAATCCAAAAAGTCAAAAAGAAAGTAAACAATGTGGAAGAAATGAAGGGATTTAATAAAATCAAAGATGAAAGTCTTGGAAAGATTAGAAAAGAGAAAAAGGATTGAAATGAACAAGAAAGAGTGGCAGTGTGTCTCTCTATCCCCTAAGGAAGAAGTAAATGACTCAAAGAGTCAAGAAAATGTGAGCCAAAATGAAGAAAATGAAGTGTTTAAGGAAAGATGAAACATTCATAGACCAATATTTCCTACCTTGAACCAAAAGCCTTCATTACATTCCCGCAAAAGCCTTATATGATCTTGAGTTGAGTGAGCTTACATTAGTGGTGACTCACATAAGGGCAAGCTTATGGTCCTTAGAACCGGACTTGTGACCTTACTTTGAGAGAGATGAGTGTGTTTTCCACAATCCTCGTTCTGAGTGCTACAATCTAAAAGTGAGGTTTGCATATGAAGTGTCGAGGAGTATGAGTTTGGGTTCCATAACGACCAAAGTAGTAGAAAGAGTTTTCTTGATGAGTTGAGTCAAATCTTGATGCTTTTGTGTCGCACTAAAGCCAGGGTGCTAAAAAGGTTGTGTATTGTTAATAATGCATTTGAGTTGAGGGTAATTGTTAGTCCCAATTAATTCTTGATGAGGGTACTTTAGGACAACTGAAATTTTCCTTTCTTTTATCTTGAGGAGGTGAGAATTACTTTGTTTGCTTGAGGAAAAGCAAAAGCTTAAGTTTGGGGGAGTTGATAACTAGGGATTCTAGCCTATTTTATGCTCCTTTTTGCTTAAGTTTTGGATTAAAGGTATGTACAAATATTCCCAAAAGATAACTTATTGTGCTTGTATGCAGTGTTTGGTAAAAAAGGGACAAGGAAGTCATAATCAGCTCAAAAAGGAGTGAAACCTGCACAATTTCAAAATTGAAATCAAAGGGCGCTGATAGCGAGAAATAGCAGTTGACGCGGAGGGCCTACCGCTGAGGCGATCCTGATGCCGCTCTCAGTGGATTGAGGAACTAGAGAAGTGTTCTTGAAGCTTAACAAGTTACTGCTGCCCACGGTGAAATTACACGGTAGCGGTGTCAACTGACGCGACTACGATCCAATTCTCACCCTCAGAGGAAGTGAGAATCAAAGAACTAAGTTTGGAGCTCAAAATTGAAGACCGCGGTCCGCGCACATATTTTGCACCCGCGGTTGGAGGAGCGCTGAGGCAGTAGATTTTTCCACTGCTAGAGAACACAAGTTCAGAACCATCTAAAAAGAGAAGAATCATGGTCCGCGCTTGCTTTTGCGAGGCCGCGGTAGTCATAGCGCCGAGGCGAGTTATTTTCCGCTGTTAGCGGAATCTTCATAGGGGCAATTTTGTCCGAAAAATTTAACTGTGCATAAATAGTTCCTTTTCAGATTTATAGGGCATCTGTTGTTTGGTAGAGTACGTGAACAACCGTTTTTAGCCTTTTTGAGTAATTTTGGAACATCTTTAGCAATTAATCTTAGATTTTAGTCTTGTAACTACTTTTTATGGCTTAAATTTCATCTCCATCTTTGATTTCTTCTTTGATTATGAGTAGCTAAACCCATTAGCTGGGGTTATGACCCAACCCTAGTGTGAGTATTTAATGGGTCTTCAATTTTAGGGCTTAAATGTTTATGGGTTAATGATATTTAGCTTGATTTATGCTTTAATTGTTGAATTAGTGGTTGCAAACACTGATTTGTGCCTTTTTGACTTAGGCTCTTCTTGAGAAAGAAAGACTAAGTCTAGGAAATTTAGGCTAACAAGGAATTGGGGTGCATTCAAGAGATTGCTAGCCCCAATTAAAGGGTTAAACCTAGAGATAGTAATACCCAACTTGAACCAATTTTGCTTGCATTGTGTAAACAACCAATTGGGCTTGAGAAAGCCAATTAGGGAAAAGTCACTCAAACTACCGAGAGGTATAGAGTTAATAACTATGTGCAATGATTATATAATGATCCCAATTACAACAAGTTTGCCCAAAGTTTTAGACCCCGTTAGATACCCACCTAGGTATAAGTCACTTCCCTAGTCCCTTTTTACCCATTGAGAAAACCTTACAAAAATATCATACTTAGCTTATTTTCATTCTTCATTGATGTTAAAAGTAGAATAGTTTCAAACAACGCATGATTGGAAGTGCAATTAAGAATATCACACATAGCTAGTTAGATAGAAACCCAATTCCAAACCAATATTAGCTCTCCATGGATACGATCCCGACCTTTTGGGTAAAAGCTGCATCGACCACTCTTGTTATTCTATAGTGGTATAGAGTTGGAGCCGATTACTAACAATGTCTGAAATCCAAATACAACTAAAGTAAAGAGAGGGAAGAAGAAAACAAGGTTGCGAACGCCGGGCAGCTACCTCGCTATCTCCAATAATCAGCTCGAGGACTATCAGCACCCTCCGCGACCAACAACTCCTATATCTGCACACAAGGCATAGGGAGTAACGTGAGTACACCAACTCAGTAAGTAACAATAATCAATAAGGAACTGAAGATAGTGACGAGCTACAAAATTTTAGTTCATTTTCAGTAGTTTCAGAAAGGAAAATAGTCATGCTTTCCCAATATGATAAATCAAGAAAAAAATCAGTTTGTTTAAGTCAAGTTCAAGTAGAACCAGATAAGAATATCTTTCAATAGTTTTCAAAACATGGATATAAGGCAACTGGTTGCATCAATAATGAAATCATATACTGCCTCTCAGGCAATCATCTCTCAGTCCTCCCAATCACTCCAACCTCACAATCAATAATTCCTCCCAGTCACTCATTTCTCACAATCACTCAGCACTCGGCACTTGCACTCAGAAGGTACCTGCGCTCACTGGGTGTATGTACAGACTCCGGAGGGGCTCCTTAATCTCAAGCGCTATATCAAGACAATCATGGCATAAATCAATAAAATATTTTGCGGCGTGTAGCCCGATCCCATAAATATCCTAATAATCAAGCCCTTGGCCTCACTCAGTCATTAATCTCTCTAGTCTCTCGAGCTCTAAGAAATCAGGAAAAATCAGCCCAAACAGCAATAACATGAAGTATCAGATAGAATAACAGAGATTGAGACGTGATATACGAGTAAAACTTGTCACCGAGTACAAATAGAATATAGCAGGCAATTCAGCAAGTAACGTGACCTCTATGGGACCCAACAGTACCAACACATAGCCTAGACATGGTTTCTAACATGATTTACAATCAATTTCCATAACACATAGAGAACATATAGCTAACAACATGTTGTTCAACTTTACAGTTTTCACGGGACGGACCAAGTCCCAAACCCCTGGGTGCACGCCTACACGCATGTCACCTAGCATGTGCGTCATCTCCAAAATAATGACATAACATCAGATCTGGCGTTTCATACCCTCAAGACCAGATTTATAACTGTTACTTACCTCAATCCGAGCAAAATCCTACTCCGCAATGCTTTTGCCTCTCGAATTGGCCTCTAAATGTCCCAAATCTAGCCATAATCAATACAATACCATTAATATGTGCTAAAGGAATCAATTCCACAAGAAAACTACTATATTATACTCCAAAATCTGAAATTGACTTAAACCCGGTCCCCAGGCCCACGTATCGAAATCCAACAAAAGTCACAAATCCCGAAAGCCTATTTACTCACGAGTCTAACCATACTAAATTTATCAAAATCCGACATTATTTGACCCTCCAAATCCCCAAAACTCACTCTCCAATTTTCAAGCCCTAACCTCCCAAATTTCACCTCAAAAACTCACCAACTAGGGGTAAAATCGGTGGGGAAACACCAGTATTGAACATAAATAAGCATAAGGAACTCACCTCAGTGATTGCTATGAAATACTTCTCAAAAACACCCGAAATCTGAGCTCAAAGATGTGAAAATGGGGAAAAATCCCGAAGTGTTCTATTTATACCTTCTGCCCAGCAAAACCACACCTGCGGTCGCTTTTGCGCTTCTACGACACCGCATTTGCGAACCAAGCTCCGCTTCTATAGAGAATCACTTAAATCCATCCCCCGCTCCTGCAATCAAGAACCGCATTTGCGCTCACACAGGTGCGGAATTAACATCGCACCTACGGGCCAACACACGCACCTGCGGCCACACACCACTTCTATGACTACCGCAGGTGTGGCAAACCCCCTCGCACCCGCAAACTCTGCCATTCCTTCTTCCTTTCGCTTCGGCAGCCATATCGCCACTTCTGTGGGATTGCACCTGCGATGAGACATCCGCAGGTGATTTATGACAGCTGAGTTCAACTTCAGCAGCCTTCAAAATTCCAAACTTGTTCCGTTAATCACCCGAAATCAACCCGAGGCCCTCGAGACCTCAACCAATCATACCAACATATCCCAAAACATATAATGAACTTAGTAAAATCATCAAATCACCTCGAACAACATCAAAAGTACGAATTACACACGGATTCAAGCCTAATGAACTTCGAAACTTCCAAATTCTACAAACGACGTCAAAACCTATCAAACCACATCCGATTGACCTCAAATTTTGCACCCAAGTCATAAATGATACCACAGACCTAGTCCAACTTTCGGAAATCAAATCCGACCCTGATATTAAAATTTCCACTGCCGTCCAAAATTGCCAAAATTTCAACTTTCACCAATTCAAGCCTAATTCTACTATGGACCTCCAAATCACATCCCGGACGCGCTCCTAAGTCTAAAATCACCTAATGGAGCTAACAGAACCGTCAAAATTCAAATTTGAGGTTGTTTACACATAAGTCAACATACGGTCAACTCTTCCAACTTAAGCTTTCAAATAAGAGACTAAGTGTCTCAATTCACTCCAAAACCTCTTCGAACCCAAACCAAATAACCTGTTAAGTCATAATACAACTATAAAACACAAGAGAAGCAAAAAATTAGGGAAACTAGGCTATATCTCTCGAAACGACCGGCCAGGTCATTACATCCTCCCCCTCTTAAACAAACGTTCATCCTCGAATGGGTCTAAACATACCCGGAGCCATAAATAGGTATGGATATCTGCTTTGCATCTCTTGCTCGATCTCCTAAGTAGCCTCCTCCACGGGTCGACCTCTTCATTGCACTTTCACTGAAGCTATATCTTTTGACCTCAACTTGCGAACTTGCCGCTCCAAAATAGCCACCGGCTCCACATCATAAGCCAAATCACTATTGTTGCGCCCCCCTTTTCCTTCACGGAAGTTCGGGTTTCGACGTTCATGGGGGAACAACTCGTTTCCTTTTGAGAATTGGGTATTTGAAGAGTCTCCACCTAACGATCATGGTGCGTTAGGGCACCTAGAGCGATTAACTCATGTAACTAATTTACATTATCATAGATTAGGGTAAGGGTTTGAAATAACCTTGAGGGGAAGGTGTTAGGCACCCCTCGCGGTCCATAATGGTGGGTCCCAGCCAAACTTAAACTATGTGAATTAGTCATTTTAACAAGTAAACAGTTTTAACACATATTTGCAAATAAAGGTAGTTCCACAGTCTAAATACATATATGATCAATAAAATTTAGATAATGAAAGTAAGAGAGGTTTGGACAACTTACACATGTATATGTAAAGAAAAGGAAGTTTCGAGAATTTAAATACATGTGGGAATTGGGAAAGGGAAGTCCTAAGTTGATTAGCCTATAGGATCAATCTGTGCCATGCCCGATAATCCTCCTCAACTAGAGGGCTACACGTGATATTAGCGTGCAGGTCATCATATCCTTTACTACCTATTACCCTCC
Organism: Nicotiana tabacum; assembly: GCF_000715075.1. NCBI lineage: Eukaryota > Viridiplantae > Streptophyta > Magnoliopsida > Solanales > Solanaceae > Nicotiana > Nicotiana tabacum. Next base: position 110,602,278 of record NC_134101.1, read on the forward strand.
CCTTAGTGGTTATATAAGTGAGTTAAATTAACGACCTCTAAGTGTGTTGTTACCCGTCCCTTCCTATGGCCCTGGAGGAGTTTAGGACCTCTAAATCTGGGCATTTCTAGACAGCCTAAGGTGTTTAAAAGGGAAAATCTAGGTGACAAGCAAAGAACATATATGACAATCAAATAGGGAAAAACAGTTAAGGCTCATGTTTAACTCCACATTTACATAAGCAAATAAACAGCATGTCTCAAACAACTGATTTTGAATAAGTTCAGAAAGACTAGGAACATAATACCTAGATGAACATCACAAAATAGAACATGCACCGTTTGTTTTAATGGAAGTGGAAGAATCCTAACTAGTTTGCCTACTGGTTTTATAGCCTGTTAAGCCTGGATAATTTTACACACAAATAGAACTGGTTTCACAATTATTTAACATCCTAAGGCTTGCCTAAGTGTGTATATACAGTCTCGATTCTGGGAAACAATTTGAAGTTCTTTTATTATATAGGCATGCTTATCTACAGATTATAACAAGTGACTTATCAATTGCGTTTAGAGGCATGATACCTATGCGTGAGTCTGTTTTAAACCCTTTCATGGACAACTATTGATTTAATAGATGTGGTTAAAACAGATGCAAACAGAGTTCCTAAGAGCATGGTATCTAATGCATGACAATTTTTATTAAGATTATTTAATAGCAGGGTACCGATGTGACAGTACTTGCGAAGAACCAGGAATTAAACGTGCAACATGCTGAAACAGTAAGCGTGAAGGCCCTAAAGACAGGATATCTAATGCACAAGTTAAACACGGTTCTAATGAACACATCAATCCTAGAAACAAAGATTCTAATGCAGATTCCTAGAATATAAAGCCTATAGCATGCTTTCTACCCAGTTTTACCCATAACATCACACAACTACCCTCCCTTTTATTAGTTACCCAAGTATCTGTTTACAAATAATTATTACAGACCAAAATTGCATAAATTACACAAAGGAAACGTAGAGTAATACTATAGGGAGCCTGAAGTAGGCCCAAAAATAAACCTGGGAATACCAGGCCTTCAATGTAGTCTAAAATGCTCAGAAGTTCCCTAAGGACCTCAAGGATCCCGAGCAGTGCTCACACCAAGACTTTTCTTAAGTAAAGACTGATTATGTGCAGTCTAGAAGATCTGGTCCTAATATACCAGAGTTCAGAGAGATCTCAAGAATCTTTAGGCAGTACACATACCAGAGGGGCAGAACTTAATAGCCTAAGAGTAAGTGGGAGTTCTTGAAAAGACTTAGTGAAAACTATGTGGAGATAACTTCTTGGGAGTAAAAGATCTTCTGGAATAGACCAGTTTTAAGAAAAATGCTAGGAATGAAACCAGTTTTAGAAGAACACATTTTTGAAAACAGTTCAGAGGAGAGCAAATTCAGTAGACAGTCAATAGATCATAGACGGTTCAGTTCCACAGACACTTTAGCAAACATGTTTGCACATAGGGGTGAAAAGGGATTGGGAACACATAGAGATCTTATTGCAGGTGCATGAATGGGGTGCAGGGAGACAGGTAGGCAGTAATATACATAGAACACTTATAGCCTTAACAAATTAACTAGGATAGCATGCAACTACACATGGAACAAAGATGTAGATGATAGAATCAGGCACACAAGCAGGATTAACCATATGCATAAGTAACCAACTTGATCACACAGCTAAGCATAAGTCAAACAGGCTATTCAAGCATCAAATAAGCACGTGAAGTGTAAACATATTAGTTGCGCATAAAGCAGGGCAGAATTTTAGGCATGCTTGAACAAAGAAGCAAATAAGAAAGTAGGTCAAATTCATAACCAATGAACTAATGCAGGGATGAAACACATAGAGTTTGGGTGTCAAATGTAACTAGAGACATACCAGTTGAGGGAAAAGAGTGCAGAATATAGAGCAAGTAGCCTCACTGTCTAGCCTTGGCTAGACCCACAATAACACAAGTAACAAAGAAGGAGAATAGTTTGAGTGTGTGTGTGTATTGTGAATTGATGTCTGTTGAGATCCAAAACAATGGGGGGTTTTATAGTATGCATAGAGTAGGACACATAAGGTAATGAGCCAATCATATGCACATAAGGTATAGAAATCAATTAACAATCAGTCATGACTCAATTAAGGGGCCAAAATCACATGAATGATACTTAATTTAAGGAAGTCTCACACGGAATCCCTCAGTAAATCAGAGCAAGGTTAATAAGGTAAGAAATAATCAAACAATCGATCAAGTGAAGTCAGTCATGAACAAATTATCCATAAAATTAGACTAGTATTACTTAATTTAAGGAAAATTATATATGGAATCAATCAGTAATTAAGGGCTAGGTTGAATAAGGCAAGAACTAACTCCGAAATCAATTATATGTTGGTTCTGAAAATCAAAGCATAAAATTAGGCTAGCAGCGCCAATTAATAATTACACATAAGATAAGAAAGGTAAAATCTAATAAGAAAACACTGGCATTAAGGAAAGCCCAATTTCAAGCCCTAATTTAAGTAAGTAAAATTAATTAACAATTAGTCGACAGAGTTTAAGGCAGACGGGCAGAAGTAGCAAAATAATTGGTTAAAAAATCAGAACTATAAGAGATTAGGTAGAAATACAGAAGCATATAGTAAACAAAAATGAATAAGGAAACCCTAGTAGATACTTAGAGACGAAAACGTTTAAACGTTAAATATTTGTAGAAAAACCTGTTGAAATCAAGACCCTAATCTTAGGGTAAACCAAAATTAGTTAGGAATAATAATAGGGAAAGATCAGAAGACATCGAGGTGGAAGTACTGGAAAAAAAATTTAAAGAAGAAATACCAAAATAAACATGAAACCGTTTCAAATCTGAGAAGATCTAAACAGATTCAACCAAAAATTAGCCAGTTCATAAAATAAACAGATGTTGAACCAAATCTGGTTTAAACTAGAGATTTGAAACCCTAAAATACGAAGGTATTCGTACTCACAAGTATTGTAATGAATATAGATGGAAATAATCAAGACATGAAAGATCTTGAACCAGGTCTGGCTCGATCTTGGCCAGATTTGCTTTGCCATGTTAGGAAGCAACTTAAATAGGGCCGTAAATGAGTAACCAACGGTGAAGAGAGACCGACAATCTAAGGGAATCCATAGCTGATTCCATTTTAGGTCAGAATCGGAGGAGATAACAGGTGACAACATTAGGGTTAAAGAGGGGTGAGAGATGAGAGCATATGAGGGCGGTGGGTCTAGAAGAAAATGGGTAGGATTACGGATTTTGTTATATTAAAAGGGGTCGGTTGATTTAGGGCCGTTGATCTTCTGAGATCTACGACCAGGGTTAAATGTTAGGTAGGGCGGGTTTAAATTAAAGGGGTATTTGGGTCTGGGTTTGGGTTGGACAGGTATGGGTAATTGGACTAGGCTAGGTTTGGAATTGGGTATTTTCTAGGGCTAGATTTTAAATACCCAATTAATTTAGTAAAATAATTTTATAAAATAATTTATAAATGATAAAAATGTTATTTGTGCATGAAAATATTTTAAAATACTTACTTAATATTGTAAAAATATGAAAAGTCATTTTCTGTATGGATAATATAATTGTGCATATATATGGGCTATTGTTGTAAAAATATGCAATTCTAGCTGAAAAATGCAAATGTGATAGCGGTTGCTTACTTGTAGTTCTAGATTCATCGGCGGAATATACCGATGAAGTCATTACAAGAACACACACGATATTTCGAGATGGATGAAAGAGTGATTATGGTGAATGGTCAAGTTTGAGATAGTTGAAGGAACTGGAGCGAGGTTGCTCCTGCTGGGATAACGGTTGCTTACTTGTCACCTGCAAGTAAAGAGATGCTACAAACATGCATTTGTGCAAAAATTTAAACATGATACAGATTCCCTTTGGACCATGAAAGTTGTCTTCAGACGGTTACGGATGACGTCCACAGACCATAATGTCCTGGGCCATGAATTGTTCAGTGAGGGATTCGCAGGCCATGAAATGATGTTCTCGGGCCATGAAGATAGTGCCTCCAAACCATGACGTCTTTGAATAATGATATGAAGATTTGAGAGATCCTCAGGCCATGGCATGGTGTCTTTTGGCTATGAGGATGATACCTTTAGACTATGATGCCTTTGGACAGATTGGCGATATTTTAGCCCATGAGATGCAATAATATGATGTTAACAAGACAAGGCTTAGTCTTGTAAAATGGAGGGCAGAGCTTAGACCGACAGAAAAGCAAATAGATATTATCGGAATAGAGCAACATTTATGCAAGGAGGGACAATGCTTAGTCCCATGCAAATAGAAGGCAATGCTATGGATGTATGCAGAGAAATTAGAGGGTCAAATTTCTTGCTATTAAGTCACTTCAGAAGAACACCTCGAGGCCTCAAGGACGCGAAGCTGTGACTGAGTTCCCTTCCTCAAAGCTCGTCGAGGCCCGACCTAAAGAGAATATTGATCGAGGCTAGAGTAAAATAGGGGATTCCCAAGGCACGCGACTAAGTCTGATAAAGTCGGCATGTCCGGAGCCTGTATCAAGGTGTCGCATCTAGCCGTCCCATCTCCATACCTTTACAATTAATGCATCTTGTACTATGTTTAATATTCCATCCTATATAAAGGGGATCCTTACCACTTTGTAAAGGGCTGCTGTTACTCCAACTATTCTACACAAGATAAATAACAACTATCTCTCTCTCTCTCTTTTCTCTCTAACTTACTCGCTCGAGATTATCACTTCCATTTATTGCTTTCATTCTTGTTCTTCATTCATCGCTCTCCATAGGCCATAAAGAGCCTCTAACAATTATATTCTAACTGTTAGCCCTTCCCTGGTTATCCCCTATAGCTCGAGCCCGAGCCTAGGCATCGACCTCGAGGCCTCTCATCGGCCAGTCCGAGGCCCGAACAGCTAACCCTCCGGTTCGCTCACAATCTCATTTTAGCTCGCGTTTTATCTTTTATCTCCACACATCTAGCATCAACTGCTTAAACAACTAGCATAAAAATAGATCACGTATTTTTAGAGTCCCATCAACAAATTTAATTATTATTACCAATTTTCACAGTAAATAGTTTGGCGCCCACCGTGGGGCTAAAAATAATAGTGATTATTTTCTTGCTAGTTTCGTTACACAATGCAAGTTATCTTTCACGCTTTTTCTTGTCCAAGATCTTCGATTTCAGGACAAAATGTCTGGCTCAGTAAATAGAGTTGAGAACGACAACCTTGAAAACCACGGAGAATATGGTGTGTCCGTTCCAATTATTGGTGCGCCATCACAGAACCCCGACAACGCACCTAGATAGATTCCAGTGGACTCAGGTTCGCAAGACGCACAACAGGTCGACAAAACCTCGCACATCGACAGGAGTGTGCAACATGGCAACCAACAGGAAGCCCAAAAGACCCCAGCTCGGGAAGAACAAAAAGTTAGTCTTCATGTTATTTTTGAAATGTTGCAGGCACAACAGTTGGCTATCTCTCAGCTGCAAAGTCACCCAAAGACTCCCAGCACAATAGCACCGGAAACTATTCTCCCGGCCGAATAGGTACCGAAGAGATCGAGCAACAACGTATCGGTAGCCGATCCTGCCATCATAAAAATGCTGGAGGACCTCGCCAAAAGGATTGATTCGGGTGAAAAAATGATAGCAGCTAACGACAAGAAGGTCAAAACCTATAACTTCAGAGTCGACCAAATCCCGGGCACACCCCCGGTCCTGAAGGGTGTAGATTCGAAAAAGTTCGTACAACGGTCGTTCCCAGAGGAAGCGGCTCCGAAACCCACTTCAAAGAAGTTCAGAATGCCAGAAATCCAGAAATACAATGAGACATCAGATCCTAACGAACGTGTCACTGCTTACACATGTGCAGTAAAGTGCAACAACATAAAAGACGACAAGATTGAGTCCGTCTTACTGAAGAAGTTCGAAGAAGCGCTCTTGAAGAGGACCATGATGCGGTATCATGACCTAGATCCCAACTTCATAGATTCATTTGCCATGCTAGCAGACTCCTTCGTAAAGGCACATGCCGGTGCCATCAAAGTAGCAACAAGGAAGTCTGACGTATTCAAGGTGGAGCAGAGGGAGAATGAAATGCTGTGAGAATTCGTATCTCGCTTCCAAACGGAACGAATGGAACTACCTCCCTTCTCCAACAATTGGGCGGTGCAGGACTTCACTCTAGGCCTAAATGAACGAGGCTCAGTAGCCTCAGGGTAGCTGAAAGAGAATCTGATCGAGTATCCCGCCGTAACCTAGTCGAACGTCCGCAACCGGTACTAGTCAAAAGATCAGGGTCGAGGATGACCAGCTGGGAGCACCCTCAGGCTTAGTGTATCCGAGTAGACTCCTGATGAAGGAGTCAGTGAGAGGTATTAGCCGTACCCTGATGACAGGAGGAACGCCTCGATATGCAACCCACCTCGCAACGACCGATTGGTGAACCGAGGAAAGAATCCTCGGGGACTCGTCAATAGAGGTGGATTTGATGGGGACACGGGGCCAACAAGGGAACCTCGCCTATCAAAATACAACTTCAACGTCGATGAAACGGACATCATATTCACCTTCAATAAAACCAAGGAAACCGAATGGCCCAGGCCTATTCAGACGGGTCTATCCTAGAGGAACCACAACTCAGTATGTGCACTTCATAATACGCATGGCCATAAGACTAAAGATTGCCACCAGCTCCGAAAGGAAATAGCCAGGCTACTCAATAAAAGTCACCGCCGCGAATTCTTTAGTAATCAGGCTAAAATCCAGTTCTGAGAAAGAGAGGCGGCCAAGAAGAACGAAGCAAATGAATCACGACATGTTATCCATATGACATTGGAAGGGCGTCAACACTCCCCAGGAACCCGTGACGAGAAAGACGAAATATCCACGACCAGAGAAAGATGAACCCGAGGATATGTACCCGAAGATGCCTTACATTCAGTGAGGAAGACTCCGAAACCTCGGCCCAACCTCATAACAACACACTGGTCGAGAGTAATAGAGTAGCTCAGACTGCTAGACCAAATTGTGCCCACCTCTCAAATCCTTAACGGATTCAGCACGACGATCGAAACAACGAAAGAAGAGACCACTCTCCCAGTCGGCGAGGCCGGCGCGGCCTAAAATGCCAAAATTCCATGTCATTAAAGGAGACATGAAATACTACGCCTTATCCGGACGACCAAAGATACACTACATAAGAATGTCACCATCCACCCTCCACCAAATGATGAAATTTTCGACGGAGGATGGGGTTAAAACCATCTACGGGGAACAACGCGCGACAAGGGAAGCGTTCACGTTACGTAACGTAGCACTGACACCAATATCTTCACTCTCGAAAGAGTCAAAGGATAATCAAACTACATGTTCGGCTTAACCTGATTAAACACAGTGGAGGACCGTACCGAGTCCTCGCTCCAAACAATAGGGACACACCAGACTTTGGAATATCACCGGCGCATCCCACGATAAGGTAAGACCACCTCCCTCTTTCATTATTTTGCACTAATCCATATGCAGGCGCCCGGTCATGGCGGTCGAAAGTGCTAACCCAACCCGAAGATCTCAAGGCCTTAATGGCATCCGTTGCACTCTTTCCTTCAGCCGAGCTTTTGTCCCGAAGAGGGTTTGATAGGCAAGGTTTTTTAACGAGGCAACATACACGTGCTACCTAAGGAGGATCCAACAAGCTTACAAGGCTTCTTTTGCAATCGACCCAGGACACTGGAGGGCATCCCCTTGAGAGGTCATCCACTCAGAAGAACCAGGGAACGACAAACAAGGTTTCAATAGGAAATGGAGTACCAGGCCAAACGGTCAAATGGACCGTGTTTGCATAAGCCGGGCTCACGACAACAAAACAACATGTACTTGTGCCAAACAATCCAAGAATATCTTTCGCCAAAGCATCTCGTACTCCAAAAAAAATTCAGCATTCTCACAGCAAGGATCCCTCCATCGAGAACGCCCCAAAATATTCGGAGACTAGCGTCAATAACTCGGCGCCCGCATGGCCTCAGGGTCGGAAATCCAAACTCGTAAGCCCTCAGTGAGGCAGCACGGAAATCGCGAAACATCTCCAAAAAGGAAAATTGTCCTGAACACTCGGAGACTGGCATTGCAAACTCAGAAAGTGCATGACCCCAGGGTCGGAATATCCAAAGTCATAAGCCCTCAATGAGGCAATTCCGAGCTCACGAGTAACGGCCCTCGAGCCTAAGCAAACTCGATGACTCAGAGACTGTTGCCAATCGCCATGCATTTAAAAAAACCCGAGGCCGTAAGACCCCGAGTGGGCAGACTCGGTCTAGTAAGACCTATTTAAGGCAGCAACGAAAACTGTAAGACCTCAAGAAAGGCATGAATCATACTTGTACCAAGTATCAACTAAACTGTAACACCTCAAGCAAGGCATGAATCATACTTGTACCAAGTATCAACTAAACTGTAAGACCTCAAGCAAGGCATGAATCATAGGTGTACCTAGTGTCAACAAAACTGTAAGACCTCAAAAGGCATGAAAATTTTGTAAGACTTTACTATAGGCATAAACTCAATCCCGAAGTTTAGGTTAAACGTCGCATTTGTAAGACTCCTGAAATGGCATACCCTTGATGTAAACGCCTAAACACTACACTCAGGAACAAAAATGGCACTGGCCAAACACAAATGACCACGGTTATATGGCTGTACTTGCCAAATTAACGCGACTCGAGGACGCCGGACCGTCGCTAAAAAGTCATAGGCCATTGCTTCGAATCTTCTTCGAAAAGAACCGGTTAAATAGGCTACCCTCGACAGGCAAAAGAGCTTCGACCATGTCAACTCCAAATCACAAGGCTTCGAGCTACTTAGCCTATGAGCTAAACCTTCCGAGGTGATCGAACATTGCCACAAATGACTTGAAATCGAGGTTCTTCCTGAACCGATGGCGGGTCAGGCAAAATCCTTTCAAAAAGTCCTTAATGAGAGGAAAACAAAGCCTTCCTATGCGTAAGGGTAAAGCGTAGGAGCCATTGTCGCTAGCTTAACGAGCCTCAGGGCCACACACTAAAAGGTTGCAATGACCAAAAGAGTAAGAGCCACTATCGCCAGCTTAAAATTTGAAAGCTTGAGGGTCAAAGTGAGCTCGAATCGTAACCCGATTCGGAGACCGAACCCAAAATAGTTAACTATACATGCCTAAGGGCAAAACGTAAGAGCTATCCTTGCCAGCTTCATGAGCCTCAGGGCCACACACATAAAAAGGTCGCTTCGACTGCAAGGCATAAGAGCCGTTGTTGCCAGCCCACGCAAATACAGAACTTGAGGGTCAATTGTGCTCGAGTCGAAATCCGATTCGAAGAGTGAACCCAAAATAGTTAAAGTACAAATGCCCAAGGGCAAGGCGTTAGAGCCATTGTCGCCCGCCAATGCAGACACAAAAGCTTGAGGGTCGAATGAGCTCGAGTCAAAGCCCGACTCGGAAACTAAGCCCAAAACAGTTGAGCAAAAGCATAAGATCTCTAACGCCAGCTTACACTAGAGGCTGCATCAACCGAACACGTAAGGGCTCCCGGGCCTGCCTAATGAGCCCCGGAGCCATGTCGCGAATCTAAGGATTCTCACCAACTCCGAAACCAGTCCACCTGGTCATAAGCGAAGTGGGAAGGGGTACATAAGAATTAAAGCTTCAAGTTTTCTTTTATTTACATACATGAAAAAGTGCATTCTCCGTCTACAAATGCGCTCTGAAAATATCACATACAAGATGGCAAAGTCTACGCCCTGCCCCTAATGGATACAACCTACCAGCCTCATCTTCACTTTCCTCAGTGTTGAACAGAACTGACCGAGCATCATGCTCGTCTGCCCTCGCTCGCGCCAGCTCCTCCGGGAGAACAAAACCCCTGGCACCGATCTCCTCGAGAACCCTTCTTCGGGATCTGCAACGAGCATGTTCTTTGATCCTCTCTTCACGATCGAGGAACCTCTTTAACTCGGCTTGGGCATCGGAAACATCCTTCAAATAGATCGCCATCTTCTGATCCGCCTTAGTCCGGCTCAGTGCTGCTTCAGCCCGAGCATTAACGATCTTATCCTTGACCTTCCAAAGTTCTGATTCGAGCTTCGTGATCATATCCGCTTGAACTGAAGTGATTTCATGAGCTAAGCGGAGTTAGACCTCGAAGGCAGGAACCCTAGCCAAGAAACCTTTCTCCTTTGAAGCCTGAGCCTGCACCTGAGCTCTTAGCTCGCCACAGTCATTCCTGACTCGGTTGGCTTCACCCCTAAGGCGCTCCAGAGCCTCTATCTTTTTCTGCAGCTGAGATAGAAAAAGAGTTAACCTGAGAAGTTAAAAGGTGAAACGCATACCTGTCCAGGATGGGAAATTACCTGCTCCATCAAATAACTCTCGTAATTCGAGCTCTGGTACGCCTCATATCGCCAGTGTCTCAACTCAACTTCCTTCTCCTCGCAAAGGAGCCCAATGGACTTACCCTCATTCAGATCTTTCTAGAGCCTATCCCGTGATGGAGCAGCTCATACCTAAGCGTGTCAAAGGCATGCAAAGGAAAAACTTGATAAGGAAGGAAAGACACGAGATTCGGAAGGCCTGCGCCAAAACTCACCGCAAAGTGAAGTCGAAAGACTTCCTCGAAGGCCGAGCATACCTCTGTCAATCTAGTCCCCTCGGCCCTGGAAGAATCAATCCCTACCAAAGCACGATGACTCGGAGGAACCACCTCTATAGAATCAGAAACATCGGGCACAGAAGGCTCGGATGATGTCTTCTCCTCAAAAACTCGGCACTGTTTTGCCATGCTGTAAGCGCCATTGCACTGCGAATGCATATCCCATTTATTATTGTTGTCGTTATGGTCGGAATCTGGAAACCCCTCCCGCTCTCTATAGGAGCACAACCTCACCCCTAGAGACCCTTCGATACCTACGACGGCAAAGCTAATGCATGAAAAGGGGGAAATATCCTCCTAAATGTACGGGAGACAAGGAAAAAGCAGTATACACACATACCGTGGTATTTTGCTTCCCATCTGCCCAGGGCCACAGCTAGCCACCTACGTTCATCACAGGTCGAATGGGTCTCCAGCTTCAGATCCAACCAGGCAGATCAGGAACTTCGCCCGGCGCGTATGAAATTGCTGCAGAGAAGGGAGAAACACGATTAACAAACAAGTTTCCACCATGAGCAAATATAAGAAAGCATGAGACACTCCACTCATATATATAATTCCATTCCTCGTGGAATGACATAAGTTCCACGGGGATAACGTTAGCCGTTTGGACCCGGATGAATCGACTAATCCACTCTCAATCTCCATCTTCCTCATCATTAATAACAAAGGACGTGGACGAATGACACCTCAAGTGTTACAACCCATATCCACATGTATTAGTTCATGCCATATATTAGTTAACATAAATCCAAGAAGGAATTATCTTTTAGATGATAAGAAGTCAATCCTATTGGTCTTAAGTGATACAAGAGTGTATAAGGGTGATTAACCAGTATTAGAAGTTAAACGAATCAAGGATGTTGTAACTCGTATTTTCAGGTAATCTAGCGGTGCTTAATACACTCAAGAGGTCATTTATTAAGGTATTTTAATCATATAATATCTGTATCATAAGTCTTGAAGTCAAACGAGTTATGAAACAAAAGTCGACAAAAGTTGTCGCAACTTAGGTTCATAATTTTACTTAAACATTGGGTCAAATGTTTCTAATCTTTTCTCATAATTTACAAGGAATTACGGGGTGATCTACCAACAAAATTAAAGATATAGGAGTCTAATTTCCAACGCATTAAACCGTTCATCGATACAATCTCGGAGTAGAGTGATATTCGCGTTTTCGCGAGACTGCGCCAAGCACCTCTCTATGGGCCCCACTAAGTCGGTTTAAGATATTTGGACCTATATAGGATGACTCCAACCCGTTTTAAGTCATTTCTTTTCACTATTTTCAGACCTTAGAACCCTAGGAACATCCTCTCAAGGTTCTCTCAAGATTCAAGACCCAAAAAGGGCAAACAACACAAATCAAGTGTCGGGAATTCCGTGGCGCTAGTAAGTCTCTTGTTCTTCTTGTTGTTGCTCATTTTTGTGTCGTTCCAGCTCGTGTGGGAGGTTGTTTTAAAGGGTTTATGTTCTGTAAATACTCCCTCATGTTCTTAATATCAATCCTAGGTGATTTCAAGCCTTCTAAAGTGATTCTAGTGCCGAAAAACACTAATTGATCGCTAGTTTCGTTTTTTTGTTGTTGTGGCAGCATTGGAGGGATATTTCATGGAAATTTAAGGTCAAATTGGAGTTGTTATTTCTGTATAAAGGTAAGGAACCTCTTACTCTATATGTATTTAAGATTATCCAAGTTGCAGCTAAGCCATTGAAGCTAGAACTTGTGAAATATATATCGAAAGGCTTGGAAGTAATGTTATTGTTTTGTGGACTGTTTTGCGTGGTTGTTGGGCTGCGTATTTTACTACTATCTTGTGGATTTTTGGAGGAGGAAGGGTGTGGAGAAACACCATATATATGTAGGGTTATGGGCTGATAGTTATTCGTAACATTTCCAGGTTGTTTGACACGACTACGGTGGTCGTCGTATGTATGGAGTGATTAGGCTGTGTGTGGACTATTTTGGGAGGCTCAATATGTTTATTATTGATGTTGTTTGGGATGTTTGGTGATTATTTTGAATGGTGTGAGGTCATATATATAGGGGAGGTGCTGTCCGTTTCATCGTAAAATAGGTTGTGGTCGATACATAATAGTTATGACGCTTAAATGATAACGATAGTATCGTTTCTCTTATTGTAGACTAAGGAGTTTTGACAATTGAATAGCTTGAGATTGGGGCAGTATATACAAGGTATGTGAGGCTATCCCTTTCCTTCTTTTGCACGACTCCGATTGCACATAATGTAATGAACGATCTTCCAAGATACTCTACTCTTAGAAGCTAGCAGTACTTACATTGTTTTCCCTCTTATGGAACGATTGATGTTAATGTTGCTTCTCTTAGTCTTATGTTATCAATGTTGTTGGTACTTCCTGATTCTTATAAGGTTCATAGTGAAGAGTTAGTCCTAATAACGTGTACAGAGGATACCGACCTTACGTCACTCCGAAAGGTTTAGAATGTGATTCCATGAGTCGAGCATGCATTATATATATGTATCTATTTTACTCTACCGAGCCACGCTATAGTTGGCCGGGTACGACACCTATTGTGCAACCACTGATCAGTTGGGTTTTACCGAGCTCCACGTGGCCGGGTACGATTATACCGAGCCTATTATGGCCGGGTACGATATGATGATGATGATGCCCACAGAGGAGAATGCTTTAAAGTTTTATGTATTTATACATATGTATCATGCATTTCATGTAAGTAGCCCTCAGAGGTACTAAGATGTTACAGGTTGTATATTCTCTATCCTTTCTTACATTACTGATCGTATTTATGGTTCCTTGCCTTACATACTCAGTACTCTATTCGTACTGACATCCTTTTATTTGTGGACGCTGCATGTCGTGCTGCAGGTCCTGATAGACAGGCAGGTGCAGCTCCCCCACCACAGTAGACTATCCAGTTCAGCGGTGATTGGCGAGATCCCTTCTCCGGACTTGCCTTGGTCTTGGTATGCAATTTTTGTTATAGACATTATGGGTATGTCGGGGCCCTGTTCCGGCTATGTTGTAACACTTATGTTCTTTTAGAGGCTCATAGACAGGTGTCGGCTCATGTATAGTTTGGTATGCCTTGTCGGCTAGTTTTTGTTGTATAGTCTTTCATAGTAGCGTGGTAGCTCATACCTTATATGTAGTTTCTTGATTGTCTGGTCATCCCCTGCTATGTATGTTCATGCCGTCATATTTTATTGCTGGTTGTCCATGATCTAGGTCTACCATTTATATTGATCTCGTCAGCCTTAAAAGATAATAATGAAGGTTAGATGAAATGTACATTGGTACTCGGCAAGTGTGGTCAGGTGCTAGTCATGGCCCTTCAGTTTGGGTCGTGACAAACTTGGTATCAGAGCAAGTCTGTCCTAGGGGTTGTCTATGAGCCGTGTCTAGTAGAGTCTTGATTATGGATGTGTAGCGCGCCACATTTATAATCAGGAGGCTACATGACATCTAGGGTTGTTACCTTCTTCCTGAATCTAGATCGTGCGTAGAGTTGAGTCGTAAGTGTTTGTTTCTAATATTCACCTTGTTTTTTTTCAGTGATGCCTTCGACTAGGAAGCAAACGATTAGTAGACGGCTTGATACAGCAGCGGGAGAGGGTACCAGTCAGGTGCCCCAAGTCAGAGCAGGACAAAGTGAGGCTCAAAGTGAGATGCCCTCTCATACCTCATCTACTCCATCTCCTCCAGAGGATATTAGAAGGCACCCAGCGCCTCCAGTTCCTCCGTCTGGCACTCCAGACCAGGATATGCAGAGTGCTTTGCAGTTATTGACTAGCTTAGTAGCTGCTCAGGCTCAGAGGCAGAATACAGGTGCTGCTGAGAAACCAGTTAGTACAAAAGTTCGTGATTTTATTAATTTAGACCCTCCAGTGTTTACCGGATCAGACCCCAAGGAGGACCCACAGACTTTTATTGACCAGGTTCATCGTACACTTCGGGTTATGCATGTTAGTGATACAGAGGCAGTAGAGTTGGCTTCTTATCGGCTATGGGATTTAGCGGTTCTCTGGTATGATAGTTGGGAGAGATCCAGGGGTCCGAACCCTCCTCCAGCTGTGTGGAAGGAATTTTCTGAGGCCTTTCTTCGTCACTACTTGCCAGTTGAGATACGACGAGCTAGAGCTGATAAGTTCTTGAACCTTAGACAAGGTAATATGAGTGTGCGAGAGTACAGTATGCAGTTTGATTCTTTGACAAGGTATGCTCCCCATATGGTGGCCGAGATGAGTGATAGGGTGCATATGTTCGTGAATGGGTTGGGACCACATCTAATAAATGAGTGTACGACAGCCTCCTTGGTGGAGGGCATGGATATTTCCCGTATTCAAGCTTATGCCCAGACCCTAGAGGATCGTAAGCGCCAGCAGAGGGCAGTTAGGGAGCAGGATAGAGGCCAGCATAAGAGGGCGAGATTTGCAGGGTATTCTGATGACTTCAGAGGCCGCATCAGGCCACAGTTTTCGAGGAGTTCGGCGCCACCTGTAGCTAGTGCTCCTCCACAGTTTCAGAGGCCTCGATATAATCGATCCTATTCTGGTCCAGGTCAGAGTTCGCGGGCATCTGGCTCGCAACATCACAGGGATACTAGTCAGATGAGACCCCCAACACCACATTGTGATCAGTGCGGCAAGGCCCACTTTGGACTGTGTCGTCGAGGTTCTGATGCATGCTATTCGTGCGGGCAGCCTGGCCATATGATGCGGGATTGTCCTAATAGAGGAGGTGATGGTATGGCTCAGCCGACTGGATTTGTGTCTGGTTCTTCCTCATCAGTTCGACCTCCAGCACGGGGTTTTCAGCAGTCGACAGGTCGTGGTAGGGGTAGAGGTGCAGTGCCGAGTTCGAGTGGTGCTCAAAATCGAACCTATGCTCTAGTAGGTCGACAGGATCTCGAGTCGTCTCCAGATGTTGTTACATGTATTATATCTGTGTTTTCTTATGATGTATATGCGCTGATTGATCCGGGATCTACATTATCATATGTTACACCCTTTGTGGCTAATAAGTTTGGCATTGAACCTGAATTGATAAGTAAACCCCTCGCGGTATCTACTCCGATAGGAGATTCTGTGATTGCTAGAAGGGTATATAGAGGTTACACTATGATGATTTGTAGTCGTCAAACCTCGGCAAATTTATTTGAGTTAGAAATGGTTAATTCTGATGTGATAATGGGAATGGACTGGTTGGCCTCATGCTATGCAAATGTTGACTGTCGTACGAAGATGGTTAGGTTCCAATTTCCGGGTGAACCCGTCATTGAATGGAAAGGGAACATTGCTACACCGAAAGGTAGGTTTATTTCCTATCTTAAGGCAAGGAAAATAATCTCAAAAGGTTACATTTATCATCTCGTTCGCGTTAGGGATGCAGAGGCGAAACCGCCTACTTTACAATCAATCCCTGTGGTTAACGAATTCCCAGATGTTTTCCCAGATGAACTCCCGGGCCTTCCTCCTAAAAGGGAGATTGAGTTTAGCATTGATGTGTTGCCTGACACTCAACCAATCTTTATTCCTCCATACAGAATGGCCCTGGCAGAGTTGCAAGAGTTGAAGGTGCAGTTGAAGGACTTGCTGGATAAGGGCTTTATTAGGCCTAGGACTTCACCTTGGGGTGCACCAGTCCTATTCGTGCGGAAGAAAGACGGGTCGTTACGGATGTGTATCGACTATCGACAGTTGAATAAGTCTACTATAAAGAACAAGTATCCACTTCCAAGAATTGATGACCTGTTTGACCAACTCCAGGGTGCCAAGTATTTCTCTAAGATTGATTTACGTTCAGGGTATCATCAGGTGAGGGTTAGGGAGAAAGATATTCCAAAGACAGCCTTCCGGACAAGATATGGGCACTTTGAGTTCTTGGTGATGTCGTTCGGGCTAACAAATGCCCCAGCAGCTTTTATGGATCTCATGAATACTATATTCAGGCCCTATCTTGATGTGTTCGTGATTGTATTCATTGATGACATTCTAGTGTATTCTCGTTCGGAGGCGGAACATGCGGGCCACTTGCGGATAGTATTACAGACGCTTCAGGATCGTAAGTTATATGCTAAGCTCTCCAAATGTGAATTCTGGCTGAACTCAGTAGCATTCCTTGGCCATGTGATATCTGATGAGGGTATTAGTGTCGACACTCAGAAGATCGATGCAGTAAAGAATTGGCCGAGACCTACAACACCATTAGAAGTCCGCAGCTTCCTAGGGCTAGCAGGATATTATAGGCGGTTTGTAGAAGGATTTTCCTCTATATCATCACCATTGACTAAGTTAACACAAAAAGCTACCAAATTCCAGTGGTCTGACACTTGTGAACGTAGTTTTCAGGAGCTGAAGAATCGATTGACATCTGCACCAGTGCTCACTCTTCTTGAAGGAACAGAAGGTTATGTGGTATATTGTGATGCCTCAGGTATAGGTTTGGGGTGCGTATTGATGCAGCGTGGGAATGTGATTGCTTATGAATCAAGACAATTGAAGAAGCATGAAAAGAATTATCCAACCCATGATTTGGAATTGGCTGCAGTAATATATGCTTTGAAGATATGGCGGCACTACTTATACGGCATCCATGTTGACATCTACACAGATCACAAGAGTTTACAATACATCTTCAAGCAGAAAGAGTTGAATTTGAGGCAGCGTAGGTGGCTTGAATTATTGAAAGACTACGACATCGAGATATTGTATTATCCTGATAAAGCCAATGTTGTGGCAGATGCTCTCAGCCGTAAATCAATGGGAAGCTTAGTACATATTGAGGCAGGTAGATGGGGGTTGATTAAAGAGCTTCATCAGCTAGCCAATATGAGAATCAGATTGTTAGACTCTGATGATGGAGGTGTTACTGTACAGAATACATCAGAATCATCTTTGGTAGCAGAGGTAAAAACACGACAATATGAAGATCCTATCTTAGTACGATTAAGAGAAAGCATTCAACAGTGTAAAAGTATGGCTTTTGGGATCGGAAAAGATGGGGCACTGAGATACCAGAGCCGATTGTGTGTGCCTAATGTGGCAGGGTTGCGAGAGAAGATTATGAATGAGATTCATCAATCCCGATATTCCATCCATCCCGGCTCGACAAAGATGTATCATGATGTCAAGGAGCAATATTGGTGGGATAATATGAAGAAGTCTATTGCAGAATTTGTAGCCCAGTATCCCAATTGTCAACAAGTAAAGATAGAACATCAGAAACCCGGTGGATTGCTTCAAAATATAGAGATTCCGACCTGGAAGTGGGAGGTGATTAATATGGACTTCATTATTGGATTACCTCGCTCTTATCATAAGTTTGACTCCATCTGGGTGATAATTGATCGACTTACAAAATGTGCCCATTTTCTGCCAGTGAAGACAACTTACACGACTGAAGATTATGCAAAGTTGTATATCAAGGAGATTGTTAGGCTTCATGGTGTGCCCATATCTATTATATCAGACCGAGGAGCTCAATTTACGGCTAACTTTTGGAGGTCTTTCCAGAAGGGTTTAGGCACACAAGTAAATGTCAGCACTGCATTTCATCCGCAGACTGACGGACAGGATGAACGTACCATTCAGACACTGGAAGATATGCTACGAGCATGTGTTCTAGATTTTAAGGGGAATTGGGATAATCATCTTCCACTCATAGAATTCGCCTATAACAATAGCTACCATTCCAGTATTAAAATGGCCCCATACGAGGCACTATACGGGAGGAGATGTAGATCACCAGTTGGATGGTTCGAAGTCGGTGAAACAGAATTATATGGCCAGATTTGATTCACCAAGCTATTGAGAAGGTAAAAGTGATACATGAGCGATTGAGGACGGCACAAAGCAGGCAAAAATCTTATTCTGATGTCCGATGTCGTGATCTAGAGTTTGAGGTTGGTGATTGGGTTTTCCTGAGGATCTCACCAATGAAGGGTATTATGCGTTTTGGGAAGAAAGGTAAGCTGAGTCCAAGGTATATCGGGCCGTATAAAATTCTTCGACGGATTGGACAAGTTGCTTATGAGTTAGAATTGCCATCCGAATTGGAATTTGTCCACCCGGTATTCCATGTATCTATGTTGAGAAAATGTATTGGAGACCCTTCTCGAGTCGTCCTTATCAAAGATGTACAAGTTACAGAGGACCTATCATATGAAGAAGTGCCAGTGGCGATATTAGATCGGCAAGTCCGCAAGCTGAGAACAAAAGATGTAGCTTCCGTCAAAGTATTATGGAGGAACAAAAATATGGAAGAAATGACATGGGAAGCAGAAGAGGAGATGAAGTCTAAATACCCTTACTTATTCCAGAATGAAGATAACAAGGATGCTGGTGGAAGACAGGATACATTGGAAGGTGAAACGGCTCTATGAGGTAAGCAATAATTTGAGAATACTCCTCCTTAATACAAAATAGTGATATGTAGATAATGTAAATACGCATAATGCTTTGTGTAGCCTTGTGAAGCCATATGTTGGGCTTAATTACATGCAAGTTTTGCTAGTGACCATTTTATAGGGGAAAATTGATCGGAAATTTCCATTGGAATCCACGATGATTTAAACTCCCCATAAACCCTTACATTCGAGGACGAATGTTCCTAAGGGGGGGAGGGTGTTACAACCCATATCCACATGTGTTAGTTCATGCCATATATTAGTTAACATAAATCCAAGAAGGAATTATCTTTTAGATGATAAGAAGTCAATCCTATTGGTCTTAAGTGATACAAGAGTGTATAAGGGTGATTAACCAGTATTAGAAGTTAAACGAATCAAGGATGTTGTAACTCGTATTTTCAGGTAATCTAGCGGTGCTTAATACACTCAAGAGGTCATTTATTAAGGTATTTTAATCATATAATATCCGTATCATAAGTATTGAAGTCAAACGAGTTATGAAACAAAAGTCGACAAAAGTTGTCGCAACTTAGGTTCATAATTTTACTTAAACATTAGGTCAAATGTTTCTAATATTTTCTCATAATTTACAAGGAATTACGGGGTTATCTACAAACCAAATTAAAGATATAGGAGTCTAGTTTCCAACTCATTAAACCGTTCATCGATACGATCTTGGAGTAGAGAGATATTCACGTTTTCGCGAGACTGCGCCAAGCACCTCTCTATGGGGCCCACTAAGTCGGTTTAAGATATTTGGACCTATATAGGATGACTCCAACCCGTTTTAAGTCAATTATTTTCACTATTTTCAGACCTTAGAACCCTAGGAACATCCTCTCAAGGTTCTCTCAAGATTCAAGACCCAAAAAAAGGGCAAACAACACAAATCAAATGTCGGGAATTCCGTGGCGCTAGTAAGTCTCTTGTTCTTCTTGTTGTTGCTCATTTTTGTGTCATTCCAGCTCGTGTGGGAGGTTGTTTTAAAGGGTTTATGTTCTATAAATACTCCCTGATGTTTTTAATATCAATCCTAGGTGATTTCAAGCCTTCTAAAGTGATTCTAGTGCCGAAAAACACTAATTGATCGCTAGTTTCGTTTTTTTGTTGTTGTGGCAGCATTGGAGGGATATTTCATGGAAATTTAAGGTCAAATTGGAGTTTTTATTTCTGTATAAAGTTAAGAAACCTCTTACTCTATATGTATTTAAGATTATCCAAGTTGCAGCTAAGCCATTGAAGCTAGAACTTGTGAAATATATATCGAAAGGCTTGGAAGTAATGTTATTGTTTTGTGGACTGTTTTGCGTGGTTGTTGGGCTGCGTATTTTACTACTATCTTGTGGAGTTTTGGAGGAGGAAGGGTGTGGAGAAACACCATATATATGTAGGGTTATTGGCTGATAATTATTCGTAACATTTCTAGGTTGTTTGATACGACTACGGTGGTCGTCGTATGTATGGAGTGATTAGGCTGTGTGTGGACTATTTTGGGAGGCTCAATATGTTTATTATTGATGTTGTTTGGGCTGTTTGGTGATTATTTTGAATGGTGTGAGGTCATATATATAGGGGAGGTGCTGTCCGTTTCATCGTAAAATAGGTTGTGGTCGATACATAATAGTTATGACGCTTAAATGATAACGATAGTATTGTTTCTCTTATTGTAGACTAAGGAGTTTTGACAATTGCATAGCTTGAGATTGGGGCAGTATATACAAGGTATGTGAGGCTATCCCTTTCCTTCTTTTGCACGACTCCGATTGCACATAATGTAATGAACGATCTTCCAAGATACTCTACTCTTAGAAGCTAGCAGTACTTACATTGTTTTCCCTCTTATGGAACGATTGATGTTAATGTTGCTTCTCTTAGTCTTATGTTATCAATGTTGTTGGTACTTCCTGATTCTTATAAGGTTCATAGTGAAGAGTTAGTCCTAATAACGTGTACAGAGGATACCGACCTTACGTCACTCCGAAAGGTTTAGAATGTGATTCCATGAGTCGAGCATGCATTATATATATGTATCTATTTTACTCTACCGAGCCACGCTATAGTTGGCCGGGTACGGCACCTATTGTGCAACCACTGATCAGTTGGGTTTTACCGAGCTCCACGTGGCCGGGTACGATTCTACCGAGCCTATTATGGCCGGGTACGATATGATGATGATGATGCCCACAGAGGCGAATGCTTTAAAGTTTTATGTATTTATACATATGTATCATGCATTTCATGTAAGTAGCCCTCAGAGGTACTAAGATGTTACAGGTTGTATATTCTCTATCCTTGCTTACATTACTGATCGTATTTATGGTTCCTTGCCTTACATACTCAGTACTCTATTTGTACTGACATCCTTTTATTTGTGGACGCTGCATGTCGTGCTGCAGGTCCTGATAGACAGGCAGGTGCAGCTCCCCCACCACAGTAGACTGTCTAGTTCAGCGGTGATTGGCGAGATCCCTTCTCCGGACTTGCCTTGGTCTTGGTATGCAATTTTTGTTATAGACATTATGGGTATGTCGGGGCCCTGTTCCGGCTATGTTGCAACACTTATGTTCTTTTAGAGGCTCATAGATAGGTGTCGGCTCATGTATAGTTTGGTATGCCTTGTCGGCTAGTTTTTGTTGTATAGTCTTTCATAGTAGCGTGGTAGCTCATACCTTATATGTAGTTTCTTGATTGTCTGGTCATCCCCTGCTATGTATGTTCATGCCGTCATATTTTATTGCTGGTTGTCCATGATCTAGGTCTACCATTTATATTGATCTCGTCAGCCTTAAAAGATAATAATGAAGGTTAGATGAAATGTATGTTGGTGCTCGGCAAGTGTGGTCGGGTGCTAGTCATGGCCCTTCAATTTGGGTCGTGACATCAAGGTTAGCAAACCTCGATGATGAAAGGGCCGGTACAGCTTGACAAGATGATTAAGCATGAATTCAAGCCCTGCCTTCTCCGCAAAGAACCTCATGATCAGCACTACTCACCAAAACGACGGATGTATCTGCGCCAAAGTAACCCAATACTTTAAATAGAAATTGAGCACGACCCTATTAAGGGGGCCTAGTGCGAAAGGGTACATGTACACGTTCAAGAACCCATCGACAATGTCCGTGATACCCTTATCCAAGGGAAGCACCTACAACACTACCCCCTTTCCCCAGCCGCAGTCTCTCCTCACTAGCTCAAGGTACTCATTTCTTATCGAAGACATAGTCTTCAAAGTGACTCCCGTGGATCCTGATCACAAGGAGTGGAACTCTCCCCTCTCTGCCAGGCGGACCCTGAAGTAACAGTCATGGCTATGGTAGAACTAGCAAGCTGAAGCGGGAACCTACACAAACGCCTTGGTGCTAAGGAAACAGAACGATGGCAATCTAAAATATTGGGATCTCCCGAGAAATGGGAGCATCCCCATATATATGTGGGGGAACAACAATGGTCCACCTACCCAAGCTAGGCCCCGGGAGGCCAAAGGCTTCGATACAAGTTCCGAGGTGGTACCCGACCTCGAGGATTCCTCTCAGGAAGAAAATTAAGCACTTTGAGCTCCGTACATGAGGGCTCAACCTCAGGACATCACCTAAATATGGGTAACCCCTCATCAAGGACCTACCTACAATGCCTTAAAAGGTTATCTACATCAAGTTCAAAGTAGATCTCCAGGAGCTTGAACCTGACCCTCGCTCGGAGACCACTCTAAAAAATTTCAAGGTTCGATGCGCTATCTTTATGTGACTCGAGGGTCCCGATGACCCGAGTCTATCGGACCATTTGAGGTTTGGTTCGAGGAACAATGGTAGGCTTAGAAAAGAGCCATTTCTATTAGCCAAAGACCGGAAAGAATGCTTGCACCCGAGTTAGATATTGACGATCGTCAGCAAAGGCATACATTCAGAATCCCCGCAAGTGCACACGAATATACAATAATATGGCAAGTATCAAAGGCAGAAGTCAAGAAAATAGTTTCATATTCATATTCGTAAACATTTGCTTACAACGGCCCTTGAGGGGTCCTTACATATGATTACAGAATCCCACAAGAGGTCCTTACGCAGAAATAAAGAAGAAAAGGGGTGCACACCCATGGTAAAAGCCAGGAGCCTAGTCTACTCTCGGAGGTCCACCTTCTGCAAAATGCCTCCGGACATCCTCTCTTCGGGCATGCATCCTCAAAGACAATATCCTCCGTAGTGCTGTCTCCTCAGAAGCCTTATCCGGCCTTCCACACTGATGTCCCCAAAGGATAAGTCGAGAAGAAGGGAGGGATGAAAAAATGCCATTTCCCGCCAAAGGACAAGGACCCTCACTGGCCAAGAGAACCCTGGAGAGACAACAGACCCTGGCGAACGTCGTCCTCATTTGCACGGATACTTTGAATCCGCTTCTTGGGACATTGAGCAGTGCAAACTACCTGCCTAGGGTGAAGCACCACGCTGAGCCAGGGTACGAAGGTGAGAAGCGGTGTATAATTTAAGCCCCCCCATGAGCAGCGGTGTACAGTCCGAATAATTTTCTAAAAATGGGGAAAGTCGATCCCCCATATAGCATCATCCCGAGCCAATAACGATAGCAGTAGCATGCGTAACAGAAACAACATCAACAACAAGACGGCATGATCCCTCTTAACAAAGGGAAGCCTAGGTAAAGGGCTACCACATGGCCGGTGGGAACGCTACCAAACAACCTTAAGGCCATGAACTCCAAACATGATGATCAACAGTAGAGAAAGATGGCGAGAAGAAAGGGATGAATGAATAGAAGAAGGCACTTAGATAGAAAAATAACGTCAAAATGCCCCCATTTATAGGAGATAATGACACGGTCATCAAAGCCTTTGGAAAACTGACCGACAGGTGCAATTACTGCATTCTTGAAGAACTGAATCGACGGCGATACTGTCACTTTGAAGAGCGGGAATCGACAGCGCATTGAATGGCGTCAAAAAGACAAGTCCATAGGATGTCCGCTGTCGCACCCCCTTTTTTCTCACAAAAATCGGGTTTGTGACATTTGGGAGACAACTTATTCTATTTTGGGGAATTGGGTTTGAATTGAAGAGTCGCCACTTAATGATTTAAGTGCACTAGGACAATAAGAAAGGTTTGGTTTGAACAACCAGAGAATGAGTAAGGGCTTGAAATTATCTCAAGGGGAAGGTGTTAGGCATCCCTCAAGATCCACTAGTGTGGTTCTCGGCCAAGCTATTGTTGTGACTGAAGTGCAAATAACATATAGGCAAATAAAGGCTTCAAATAAGAGGGGATTTTCATGTAATGGTTATAAATAAACAAAAGTAAGAAAAAGGAACTAAAAGAGTTGATTTTCTTAAAATAAATGGTTAAAAAAAAAAGATTTAAAAGAAACAAAGAAAACAAAAGGAAGGGGGGGGGGGGGGGGGCTCCTAGGTTTATTAATAATATGGATCACCCCACACAACATTCGGTAATCGCTCCTCAGTGAGAGGCTACACGTGATGTTATTGCATGGTCATCATATCTATGTCTACCCTTTCCCACCCCGTTAAGGTATTAAAGCGCGGAATGGTCTCGCTTACTTATTGCATGCTATTAACCGCCCCAATCCTATCAGCTCTAGAGGCACTTGGGACTACTAATCCTAGAGGGAGGAGGTATTGGACTTATTTGTGGTTTCAAAAAGGTAAAATACTAAGGCGACAAACAAAACACATATAACAAGTTTGGGGAAGCATATAAACAAATAAAAGGGCTCAAACAGACCTCCTTAAATTAAATAAAAGCATATAGTTTAGCATGTCTTACACGTACTGATTAGGGTCTGATTAAACTTAAAAGTTTGGGCAGACTGATTTATTGCATATTTCAGATAAGAAGCCCGAATCAGGCCTGCCTACTGGTTGTAGTTAATAAATTCTGATTTAGTTTATAAACTGTCCTATGTCTTGCCTAAGTGTTAGATGAAAACCTACAGGCATGATATCTACTGATTTCAGAAAAGATGAAGTATACTGATTTTAGAAAAAAGGTTGTCAGTTATTTAGGAAAGACGAGTTTTGAAAAACGATCATAAATTCCGCAGATGTTAGGCAATGATTTTAGATTTGTAAGCGAGTGAAATATTTCAGACTTGGTTGATAGTTCCTATAGGCATGCTTTCTAGGCGTTGTTGACTTTAAACACTTTTACAGATATAGCAAGAGTGCAGAAATCCTATAGGCATGGCATCTAAATGCTGTACTTCGTTTAAGCCTATGAACATGATATCTAAATACAATTAGTTATTTAATCCCTATAAATAGGTTTTCCTAGTGATAGATGCATATGCAGGATTCAGATTTCCAGTTAACTATGAGCATGGTATCTATATGAGAGATGCAGAAATTTAACTATAGGCAGGATATCCATATAAATGCAGAATTTCAGAAACCTATAGGCAAGATATCTATATGGGTGCAGAATTCCGTTGAATAAGAAGTTTGTTACACCCCAAGTTTTCATACGTGAGAGTACGTCGTAAGTCATTGATGTAAGCTCGGAAATGAGATTATATTTGGAAGAAAATAAAGTAAGTTAATCATGTTACCTTGGAGGTTATAAATATTTAATATCATGAATAACGAGTACCAAGAGGGTTGGAAATCTTAGAAGCTAAACCAATTGAAGAAAATAAGTTTCGTCAAAAGTCGATAAGTTTGGAATGTTATAACATGTACTTTGGGGTGAGACTAGGGTTCTTAACATGATAAGGAGGTTATTCTATGAGTTATTTTAGTCGTATGATATTCACTTTCTACATTTTGAAGGCAAGCAAGTTGTGGAACAAGAGTTGGCAAAGGTCATCACAAGTTACATTCATAAATTTGCTGAAATTTAGGTCAAATGTATATGAGAATTTCTCCAAATATACTTGGAATCATGGGGTGTTCTACCTACCAAATTGAAGATCAACGAGTCTAGTTTCTAACGCATTAAACCGTTCATCAATACGACATTGGAGTACAGAGATATTCGTATTTTTGCGAGACCGCGCAAGCAGCTCACAATGGGACCCACTTAGGTGGTGGTTGACCTACTTCAATTTATAAACGATTTGGACGCCTATTTTTGCTCATTTTTCAACTAAAATTCGTCACCAAACTTCTCCTAACCCCCCTAAACATATACCACAAGGGTTTGAAGTGATTCCAAAGTGATTACACCATATTTCAACATCAAAACTTAGTTCTAGTGAAGAACAACACCTCTTTGAGGTTGTGTTGTCATTGAGGATTGTTGTGGGCTGTATTTGGATGAAATTCCAAGTTGTTGCTACTGTCTAAGGTGAGTATAACAGCCTACTAATTGTGCTTAAGCTTTCTTGTATGTTGGTTAAGTTGTTAGGATGATAAACTACAAGATAATACTTGGATTAGCTTAAGTCACTTATATGGTGTTGTATTGCTATTAAGGGTTGTTGTAAACTGAATATAACTTGGATTTTGACTTGAAGTTACTGTAGGAGGTATTTATATTGTGTTCTTGCTTGTGCCTAAGGTTATCTTGATATTTATTAAGTTAAATGGATGGGCTAGACATGAACTAGTGAATAAAGTTGCTAATTGAGGATAGTTGAAGTTGTGGATTATTTTCGTTGTTATAAATATATGGTTTAAGGCTGGAATAATTGATTAATGACTTCATTATCATGTTAATGATACTTTTATGTTGAAGTAAGAAGTCTATAAGGATTGATAAGGGGTATACGGATTCCAATCGGAGCTTGCCGCTCGTCGTAATGTAGTTGTGACTTGTTGTTGTTATATGGTGTCTTGATATTGATAATTATGTATTGATGGATTGCTCTGGTCATTGTTGTTTGTATATGGTATTGGAGGAGGCCCTTGTTACAAGGGAGATGCTGCCAAAATTTACGTAAACGAGCTACTAGCTTAAGTCATAGACTTAGCCTTTGCTCAACACTGATTTTGAATCTCCTTATACTATGATAGATTGAGTTGACTTGTTTGAAGAGTTGCTTGGAAGTGATTAAGGACTCAACGGGTTTAAGGTATGTTAAGGCACTTTCTTCTTTCTTTTGGCATGATCTAAAGTGAAATAAATACGCTACTTCATAACGGATCTACTCCTAGCAACTAAGGTTGTCCATGTTGTTCTTTCCTTATAAAATTATTCTAAGCAAGTGTGTATGATCCTTGAATCCTACTAAGGTTCATATTGAGGGTATGGATGTCCATAGTGCTCTTAAGTCACTCCAAAAGGTTTAGAAGGTGATTCCATGAGTCTAGCATGCATTATATATAGTATCTATTTTACTCTACCGAGCCGCTCTATAGTCGGCCGGGTACGACACCTATTGTGCAACCACTGATCAGTTGGGTTTACCGAGCTCCACGTGGCCGGGTACGATTCTACCGAACCTTATGATGGTCGGGTACGCTTTTACCGAGTCCTCTTTGAGGCCGGGTACGATATGATGATGATGATGCCCACAAAGGCGAATGTTTTAAAAAGTTTATGTATATATATGTATTATGCATTTCATATCATAGCCCCTAGAGGCACTCAGATGTTACAGGTTGTATCTCCTCTATCTCTCTCTTTACATTACTGTTCTTATGTATGCTTCCTGCCTAACATACTCGGTACTTTATTCGTACTGACGTCCCTTTTGTCTGGGGACGCTGCATTTCATGCCCGCAAGTCCCGATTGATAGGTTGACAGTCCTCCTAGTAGGCTATCAGCTCAGCGAAGGTGTTGGTGCACTCCACTTGCTCCGGAGTTGCTTATTTGGTCAGTATGCTTTGGATATGTATTGATTGGTATGGCGGGACCCTGTCCCGACCTTTATGATTTGATGTACTCTTAGAGGCTTGTAGACAGATGTCAGGTGTATGGATAATTGTATGGCCTTGTCGGCCTATGTTTCGAGTTTACTAATGGTCATGTCGGCCTTATAGGCCCGTATGTCACATATATTAGTTTGTATATCATGTTGGGTCTTCATATGTTGAGTATTCCCTTATGTTTTATTCTTGTTATCTCATGACGGGTTTTCTGGCTCATTTACTCATGATAACATGATAAGAAAGATATGTTACGTTGGTACTCGGTTGAGTAAGGCACCGGGTGCCCGTCGCGGCCCTTTGATTTGGGTCGTGACAGAAGTGGTATCAGAGCAGTTCTGTTCTAGGGAGTCTACAAGCCGTGTATAGTAGAGTCTTGTTTATGGGTGTGTTGTGCACCACACTTATAAGCAGGAGGCTACAGGGCATTTAGGCCTGTCACTCTTTCTTCTTACTCTAGATCGTGCAGTAGAGCTCAGTTGTAAGAATTCAAACTCCTAAATTCGACTTTAGTCGTAATACAATGATACCTATATCCATAACGACAGTTGGTAAGAGATTGCATGTGGATGTGGAAGAGTTGAGTCAGAGTAACTCGATTTCACATCATGCTTATGATGAGTAAATGTGAGGTCTTCAACAAATCATGTGTGTACTAAGATGTGTATGCTTCTTAATAAGGAGCCTTAAGGCAAGGATATCTATTCACGAATATGGTGAAAATCTATGAGGGATTTAGAAGCTAGATACAAGTTTCAACAAGTAAAAGAAGTAAGGTGAAGAGGGGTACGAGGCACCCAGATAATGAAGATTATCAATATTTTCAAATCAGGCAGAGAAATATAAGCATTTTGGTACCTTCATCAATGATAGAGGTAAGTACAATTGGCCACACCCATCTCAGTTATGTTCTATGGGAGCTAACGGATAATATTTAAGAGAAAGATGGGATATCAGGATCCAGTTGGAGTTATAGTAACCCAAAAATTGTGGATAGGTTGTTATCATTAACTAACTTTTCCGAAAGATGGTGCAAATTTGGTAATAGATCTCCTTCTAAGACACCCAGATGGTGAACTCTAGAGTAGTACAATCAGATACGAATACTGGAATATTTAGAAATTTTAGAAGATAGGCAGTGGGATCCTAGAAGGGACAAATATTTACCTTAGTATGACTCTAGCCCCGAGTAAAAAAAAAAGAATGTCAGGCATTCCCAAGAGCCAATGAGATGAAGCTAGGGGAGCTTATAGGGAAAGAACTTTTTGTTGAAGTTTTCAGAATAAAGTGATAGACAAAAAAAATATTATCCGGAGAATAAGAAGAAAATAAATGAAGCATCATAAGTAAGATGTGATATAGGGGTTATAACAGTAAATCAAAATATGACACGATGACAGAGTCTATAGTCAAGTGAAGGAAAATACAATAGGTGACAAGCCTTAAGGCAATAAAAGAGTATAAGCCATAAAGTCATATCCTTATTTCGAGAAATGAGTTGGTGACTTCAAGGTGATTACCAGGAGGAAAGGTTAGACCCCAGAGTAATAAAAATCAGTATGGGCTGGTGAACAAGATAAAACCGAACATGAATTAGGTACTAGAGGATTTGATAATGGTCGACATCGTGAGAATTTTAAAGATCGTGCTCCAACAATAATAGAATAGACAACAGACGAATAACCTTTAAAGGCCATTTAGGAAGTCGCTTACGTAAGGCAAGCACTCTGAGCAGAGTTAATCTTAAGGGACTAAGTGTGCCAGTTACCGTAGGTGTCATCTTCGTGCGTAAGAAATTTAGTTATCCCTGGTACAGAAGGTTACCATAAGGTGATTAAGGTTCATTGATAATGTGAAAAGACGCCGAATATGAAAAGGTAAAATAACTATAGGTAGATCGTCGTAGTACTAAATATTAGTACTCCCCTAAATGGGGGAATATGGTGTGATATGATATTAAGTCGGAGTTAAGCAGTTCAGTTAACTATGAAATGGTAAAGAAAGAATGTGGTAAAAAGGAGAAAGGGATGATGATGCATTTATTCAGTTCCTGCAGATATGTTGCAACTCCAGAACCTTATACAAGCACGACACCGGAGAGAGGCAGTAAAAGTTTATGGCCAAGATGTTATTGATAAATAAGTGTGAATGGACACTTGATACATCAGGAGCTAGTGCGAGAGATAAGTTAAGACAAAGGATATTTCCCAAGAGGGATTATGCAGAATATATATATATATATATATATATATATATATATATATATATATATATATATATATATATATATATATATATATATATGAGAATGGACCAACGAGTAATTAGTAGTTGATTTAGGAAGATCCCAGTTATGGCTAGACAAGAGGTCACAGATAAATCAATAGATCATGCAAGATAAATGTAGTGAATCGCAGCATAGTGAATTCAATCTCGCAGATACGAGATAAAAATCATTTGAAAAATTTTAGATAGGAGTTGAGGCAGTTAAAGGTACCATTTTTAAACTTTATAAAAATAAGAGAGAGTGCCACTAAGGAGACAATAAAAATTTGAGCTTAGAAGTAACCCTACGAGCACAAAGGCATAAATTTATGTAACTAAGGATTATTATAGGTGAGTAAGAATAACGAAAATTACCTTCGGGTGTACGATATATCAAGTTCGCAAATTTACAAGAGCCAGAAGGTCTCCCTAAGTACTACAATGAAAGACTAGCTGAGGAAATAAGGAAGAAGGTTTCCACCTAAGCATAGTGAGCTAAAGAGTAAATGATCCTATAACAACAGTCTCACTACAATATTGTATACACTCCATAAGAAAGTGGCACCTATCATGGCTAATGAATGGTAAGAAAAAGCCATCAAAAGTGATGTTTGAGATCATATGAGGTACAGGAAATTATAGTATTCGTGGGCAAAATGACAAGCCAAGTATTCATGCAACAAGTGATAGAACGACCAACAAAAGTAATTGCTTACATTTAAGGACAACTGAGAAGGCACGAAAGGAAATTTATGGTGCTAG
The DNA here is from genome assembly GCF_000715075.1 of Nicotiana tabacum. NCBI lineage: Eukaryota > Viridiplantae > Streptophyta > Magnoliopsida > Solanales > Solanaceae > Nicotiana > Nicotiana tabacum. The sequence goes on from NC_134101.1 coordinate 110,633,283, forward strand.
CAAGTTAAAGGAAGGTTGCGAGTAGTATAAATAGATCGGTGTAGGTCCTAAGGTAAAGTATTGTAGAGAAACAAGGTTTTAGGTTGATAGGAGTAAGGATAGGAAAAGGTGAGTGAGAAGTTGACGAGAATATGTATGTCCTCGGGATTAAACCCATCAAAACAAGGGAGCTGATGATTTCCATATGTAATAAAAAGCTCGGTACAGCCTGAATAAACACAGAGGAGTCTGAGACTAGGTGCATTTAGAAGAGATGGAATGCTGCCCTGGCAGTAGAATAAGGGTCTAATTGTGATAGATAAGAGGATGATACTTAGGCCTTTGATTGAGTAATGATTTAACGAGAAAGGGATTTCATTAATTGCACGGGATTAGAATACCCCCATAAGATGAATCGCGTTGGGATGCAATGAAATACGGTTATTGAAATATAGTATTATCCCTAGGTGGATCAGGAAAATCACTTCATATGTTCCCCGATAAGATGTGAGCCCTAGTGACAGTGTATTACGTAAGAGGTTGCAAGTTATCAGTGATAGATTATAGATCAACATTAAGGTGAATAAACAATAGATGGGTACAAGTTCCAAAGTACGAGATGAGATTTGTTTGTTATTCTTAGATGAATAATAATGAGGAAGCACTAAAAGACTTAGATTTATACATATAGGATAAGCAATGAGAGAGTAACCTGGAGTTGGGTAGCAAACCTCGGTAATAATAAACCGAAGTAAGTTTTATGGTACAGTATAACCAACCTAGATGTAGTAAATCCATAAGGATAGATATACAAGGCTATGAAACAAGAGATAGAAATAGTCTTAAGTTCGATAAAGTACCAAGCGAAAGACATCAGTACACGTATAGATGCCTAGAGGACAGCTTGTCATAATTCTGTATATGTTCATAAAGTGAGGCTTAGAGATTGGCTAAAAGATGGAGGAAAAAGAGAAGACGAGTCGCTAGGCGCTCATACAAGGACACAGTCGTACATACTGCATGACATAAGGTATCAAATGTTACGATGTTGGAAGAATTCCAACCACATGTCATGGTGTGACAAAGAGGCCTAAAAGGGGGGAATGCCCAAGCGTTTGGATTTATTCACAAAACAGTTGCTTAGATGAAAAGATGAGCGTTAAAGTATTCGTAAGAGCCATAGTTTATGAAACTGATAAGCGCATCAGTCAACATTCGAGGACGAATGTTCCAAATGGGGGGAATGATGTTACACCCCAAGTTTTCATACGTGAGAGTACGTCGTAAGTCATTGATGTAAGCTCGGAAATGAGATTATATTTGGAAGAAAATAAAGTAAGTTAATCATGTTACCTTGGAGGTTACAAATATTTAAGATCATGAATAACGAGTACCAAGAGGGTTGGAAATCTTAGAAGCTAAACCAATTGAAGAAAATAAGTTTCGTCAAAAGTCGATAAGTTTGGAATGTTATAACATGTACTTTGGGGTGAGACTAGGGTTCTTAACATGATAAGGAGGTTATTCTATGAGTTATTTTAGTCGTATGATATTCACTTTCTACATTTTGAAGGCAAGCAAGTTGTGGAACAAGAGTTGGCAAAGGTCATCACAAGTTACATTCATAAATTTGCTGAAATTTAGGTCAAATGTATATGAGAATTTCTCCAAATATACTTGGAATCATGGGGTGTTCTACCTACCAAATTGAAGATCAACGAGTCTAGTTTCTAACGCATTAAACCGTTCCGTCAATACGACATAGGAGTAGAGAGATATTCGTGTTTTTGCGAGACCGCGCAAGCAGCTCCCAATGGGATCCACTTAGGCGGTGGTTGACCTACTTCAATTTATAAACGATTTGGACGCCTATTTTTGCTCATTTTTCAACTAACATTCGTCTCCAAACTTCTCCTAACCCTCATAAACATATACCACAAGGGTTTGAAGTGATTCCAAAGTGATTACACCATATTTCAACATCAAAACTTAGTTCTAGTGAAGAACAACACCTCTTTGAGGTTGTGTTGTCATTGAGGATTGTTGTGGGCTGTATTTGGATGAAATTCCAAGTTGTTGCTACTGTCTAAGGTGAGTATAACATCCTACTAATTGTGCTTAAGCTTACTTGTATGTTGGTTAAGTTGTTAGGATGATAAACTACAAGATAATACTTGGATTAGCTTAAGTCACTTCTATGGTGTTGTATTGCTATTAAGGGTTGTTGTAAACTGAATATAACTTGGATTTTGACTTGAAGTTACTGTAGGAGGTATTTATATTGTGTTCTTGCTTGTGCCTAAGGTTATCTTGATGTTTATTAAGTTAAATGGATGGGCTAGACATGAACTAGTGAATAAAGTTGCTAATTGAGGATAGTTGAAGTTGTGGATTATTTTCGTTGTTATAAATATATGGTTTAAGGCGGGAATCATTGATTAATGACCTCATTATCATGTTAATGATACTTTTATGTTGAAGTAAGAAGTCTATAAGGATTGATAAGGGGTATACGGATTCCAATCGGAGCTTGCCGCTCGTCGTAATGTAGTTGTGACTTGTTGTTGTTATATGGTGTCTTGATATTGATAATTATGTATTGATGGATTGCTCTGGTCATTGTTGTTTGTATATGGTATTGGAGGAGTCCCTTGTTACAAGGGAGATGCTTCCAAAATTTACGTAAACGAGCTACTAGCTTAAGTCATAGACTTAGCCTTTGCTCAGCACTGATTTTGAATCTCCTTATACTATGATAGATTGAGTTGACTTGTTTGAAGAGTTTCTTGGAAGTGATTAAGGACTCAAAGGGTTTAAGGTATATTAAGGCACTTTCTTCTTTCTTTTGGCATGATCTAAAGTGAAATGAATACGCTACTTCATAACGGATCTACTTCTAGCAACTAAGGTTGTCCATGTTGTTATTTCCTTATAAAATTATTCTAAGCAAGTGTGTATGATCCTTGAATCCTACTAAGGTTCATATTGAGGGTATGGATGTCCATAGTGCTCTTAAGTCACTCCAAAAGGTTTAGAAGGTGATTCCATGAGTCTAGCATGCATTATATATAGTATCTATTTTACTCTACCGAGCCGCTCTATAGTCGGCCGGGTACGACACCTATTGTGCAACCACTGATCAGTTGGGTTTACCGAGCTCCACGTGGCCGGGTACGATTCTACCGAACCTTATGATGGTCGGGTATGCTTTTACCGAGTCCTTTTTGAGGCCGGGTATGATATGATGATGATGATGCCCACAAAGGCGAATGTTTTAAAAAGTTTATGTATATATATGTATTATGCATTTCATATCATAGCCCCTAGAGGCACTCAGATGTTACAGGTTGTATCTCCTCTATCTCTCTCTTTACATTACTGTTCTTATGTATGCTTCCTGCCTAACATACTCGGTACTTTATTCGTACTGACGTCCCTTTTGTCTGGGGACGCTGCATCTCATGCTCGCAGGTCCCGATTGATAGGTTGACAGTCCTCCTAGTAGGCTATCAGCTCATCGAAGGTGTTGGTGCAATCCACTTGCTCCGGAGTTGCCTATTTGGTCAGTATGCTTTGGATATGTATTGATTGGTATGGCGGGACCCTGTCCCGACCTTTATGATTTGATGTACTCTTAGAGGCTTGTAGAGAGATGTCAGGTGTATGGATAATTGTATGGCCTTGTCGGCCTATGTTTCGAGTTTACTAATAGTCATGTCGGCCTTATAGGCCCGTATGTCACATATATTAGTTTGTATATCATGTTGGGTCTTCATATGTTGAGTATTCCCTTATGTTTTATTCTTGTTATCTCATGACGGGTTTTCTGGCTCATTTACTCATGATAACATGATAAGAAAGATATGTTACGTTGGTACTCGGTTGAGTAAGGCACCGGGTGCCCGTCGCGGCCCTTCGGTTTGGGTCGTGATAGTATCTACATATGAAAGTGCAGAATTCCTATAGGCAGGATATCTATGTGATATGTAGAAATTAGAAATTCCCTATGAGTAGGACATCTACCCCTTTTACATACATAGTTATTCCCCATTTTTTCACTAGCCATCCCCAATAGTTTATTACAAAGTTATTACAGTTTAGAAAAAATAAAGTAAAGAATATACATCAGAAGTTGAAATTACAACCTAGGAGAGCCTGGTTCAGACTTCCTGTCTGAAGTATGAAGTAAACCAACTCCAAAGATCATGCTTCAAAGCCTTTCTCTCACTCGGGTATGTCAAAGTTCCCTATGAGTCTCATATGAACTCTGGGCAGTGCTTACACCCAAATGTATCGCCACATTAAGCCAAAGTGTAGTGTAGAAGGGCCAGCCCTCAGGTCTCTAAGTTTAGAGGGAACTCGAGGTCCCAAGGTAAGGCTCATAAGAGGGGGGCAGAATTTAGGAACTATGAGGGAGTGTAAGTGCAGAATTCTGAAAGGGGGAAAGGGAAAGGGAAACAACACACATAGGGATATAGGTAATGGGGAGTTGCAAGAGGTAAAAGCAGGCTAGTGGGCATAACCCAACAATGGGAGATATTGGCACACCCAAAAGCCTAATAGAACACATTGTTTAGAGGTTAGGATCCCCTATGGGATCAAGTTCAATCCATAGACAATAACTTATATATTTCCATGTTTTAAACTGTAACTCAAAGCACATAAAGGGAAATAGGGAATAGGGATTCATAGCAGAAACAAGCAAAATGGAATCAACATGCTAGTTTAAGTATTTAACTCTACAGAAGTATTAAAGTAGACATAGATGCAGAAAGCTGTAAGTAAACACATTGTGGGGATGCTGAAATTTGAAATTAGGACATAGTAGTTTCAAAAAAACAAGTAGAGAAAAATGCAGTAGTCTGGTAAAAACCTCAGTGCAAATTTGAAGACAGAATACTATGAGTGTGAGTTCAGAAGAGATTGTGAAATTTTGAAGCCTGAAGTGTGTGTTTGTGAAAAGGGTCGTGCCTTTTATAGTGTAGAAAGCAGGCAGAAATAAGGTAAGAAAATATTTTGAAAACTGATTGTCAATCAATTACACAAGGCTTCCCTTGATTAAGGGATTCAGATTCAAAACAAGTAAAACCATTTAAGGAAAGGAATTGAATAAACACTTTGTGTAAAGCATGCAATTGAGGGCAAATACATAAAGGTTATTGAAGGACAGGGTTTTGTCAATACACGGTTTGTGAAAATAAGGTAAGGGAGTCAATTAATGGCCAGTAAATCACAAGGTCTGAGATTCAGTATGAATGAACCAAGTTAGAAAAGATGAAGAAGGGTTTTACTTAAGTCGAGTAACAGAGGAAATCAGTAAAAGATGGAAAGAAATCAATCAAGCTATATTCAAAAAGAAGTTTGCACTAATTGCAAATTTGAAAACCATTTAGAGGAAAATTCATCATATATAAGGAGCATGTGAGCATGAAAGAAAGCTGTCATGTAAATCAGTAGAAAAAATCCAGTGTAGAAGAGTTTAGCAAAAAGTTTAGCTTTGTATGAAAACAAAGATGTCCAAACTCAGTTCAGAGACTCAAAGTTAGTCTGAAAGAGTTAAGGGTTCTAAAATAAAACCTTAGTTCAATCAAACCTCGGCAGAACCCCAAATTCTAAGGTTTCAACCTTGAATCAAGTATAGAGATGAGGAGGCAATTAGTTGAAACAAGCTCAGAGGTTTCAGAGTTGAAACCTCTTGCATGCTTCTTTCATCAAAAGAAACTCATGAGAAAAACATGATAGCAAAGTAACATGCGGAACATAGTAGAATCACTCAAAAGAAAAACACTGATAGGAATAGTAAAAGAAACATGGTTAAGAGATTTTTCAGAAGAAACTTAAACATGGCTTAAAAGAAGAAAAATAAGGAAACTTAAGAACTTAGCAGGAAACTACAGTAGGTGAAACATGCTGGAACATAGTAGAAGACAAAAAATATAAGAACACAGTAGAAAAGCATATGAGAGCATAGTATGGAAAACATGGTAGAAGAACATACAAGCATGGAGTATATAAAACTCAGTAAAAGAAAATACAAGAACGGAGTGTAAAAGCTCAGTAAAAGAACATACAAGAACGGAGTGTAAAAACTCAGTAAAAGAACATACAAGAACGGGGTGTAAAAACTCAGTAGAAGAACATACAAGGTAGAAGGAAAATATAGAACAAAGTAGAGGCAAATACACACAAAAGAAAAGGAAAAGAAAGTCAGAGAAACACTTAAGCATTTTCAGAAAATCCTAGATCGGAAACGAAGCGGTTTTGAAAGTAATTTTTGAAAGAAAAGTTAGGGAAATCGTTTGAAAACTCAAGGAGAGCACAGATACACAATGGATCTAAGGAAATCAGAGAAAATCTCAAAGGGTTAGGGTTTCAAAAAAACCCTAGAAGTGAGATAGGCTTTGAAAGGTCACCGATCTGAGTCGGAGCGGTCGGAATCAGGCTCAAACCACCATGGTATGCCAGAGTAAAGCCGAAGATGGCCGTGGAACCTTGAATCGATAGAGGTCTCGGTGCAAACCTTCGAGGCCAGGCCTCAAATCTTCAGGTATCAGGCGCGTGGGAGCAAGAGTAGGTGAGTATAAGACTCCCAAAGCCTGAGAAGCCATGAATTCTGGTGGGTTTCAAGGTGGAGGTAGTGGTAAGAGGTGGTTAGGGTTTTGGAATGTTCGAGAGAGTGTGAGAGTTTAGAGGCGGCTGGTTAGGTGAAATGTTTTAGGGTTAAGGGGTGTTGGTGGATTAAAAAAGGAAAGAAGGGATTATGGCCGTTGATTAAAATGATCAACGGCCTAGATCAAAAGGGGAGCCGGGTAGGTTGAATTAAATGGGTTAGGGGTCGGGTAATTTAGAAATAGGGCCGGGTAATTTGAAATTACAATTGGGTTCAATTGGGGGGTTGATTTGGGCTAAAATTTAAATAGGCAGGGCTATTATTTAAATAGCCACTTTTTCCCTTTTTATTTTATAAAAAATAGTAAAATGATTTCTGGAAATAAATTAAAGGTACTAAATAGATTAATAATATGTAAATATTAATTATAAATACTGGAGGCAATTGTATAATTATGAAAAAAGTTAAATCTTAAAATAGGCTAATATCGCAATTATACGCAATTTAGCTTTAAAAATACTAAACAAATTTGTAAAAATATGCAAAAAATATACCAGCTATATTTTTATATAAATATGTGAATCCAATAAGTAAATCACCCAAAATGATAATTTTGGGGGTAATTATTGGGTTTGTTTTGATAAAATATGGCAATAAATAGATTTAAAAATCTATAAAAATTAAGAGAAAAATAGTAAAACCTTGGGACATACTTATATATGCATATACGTACTATTTTGAAAGTATTTTGTATATGAAAAATATATAGGAAAAAATTGGGTATCACCAGCTGCCCCTCTTTACCCGGAAAGGATGATAGAGTTGTGAGGTAAAGATATGATGGCCAATTTTGACCAAACAAAATGGTTTGAAAAGGTTGACCGTGCCCTAGTTCCTGAGCTGCCTACGTATCTCTGGTCTTACAGGAATCAGGCCATATGTAGTTCAGGATTCGTCGGCGGAGTATGCCGATGGAGGTTTTCCAAGAACGGACGCAATATTTGGGTTAGGATGGATGGTTAAAGTCTAATAGGGCTGCGGGAACTGGAGAGGGATTGCTACTGCTGAGACGGCCATTGCTCGTCGGTTTACCTGCAAACGAACCATATGTTGTGCGGAAATTTAAACATGATGCAAGTTCCCGTCGGACCATGAAATGTTGTCTTTGGACGGTTAGGATGACGTCCCCAGACCATGACGTCCTGGGCCATGAAGCGTATAATAAGGATTCGCAGGACATGAAATGGTGCTCTCGAGCTATGAGAATGATGCCTTCGAACTATGACGCCTTTGAATAATGATATGCAAAAGATAAAAGGGGTCCTCAGGCCATGGCATGGCGTTCTCGGACTATGAAAATGGTGCCTCCAAATAATGTCGCCTTCGGATGATTTGGCGATCTTTTAGCCTATGAGATACAGTAGGTGGCGATCTTTCAGCCAATGCAAGATGTAAATAAAGTGACGATCTTTCAGCCGATGCAACGTATAAATGCAGTGGCGATCTTTTAGCCGATGCAAGATGTAAATGAAGTGGCGATCTTTCAGCCGATGCAAGATGTAAATGAAGTAGCGATCTTTCAGCCATGCAAGATGGAGGTAGATCTTAACCTCGAAAGGCAGAATGGTAGCCTTATTCAATATAAGAATGTAGATGGAGGTAGAGCTTAACCTCGGAAGGTAGAATGGTAGTCTTATGCAATGCAGAGAAATGCAGATGGAGGTAGAGCTTAACCTTAGAAGGCAAAATGGTAGCCTTATGCAATGCAAAGAATGCAAATGGAGACAGAGCTTAGTCTTAGAAGGCAGAATGGTAGCCTTATGCAATGCAGAGAATGCAGATGGAGACAGAGCTTAGTCTTAGAAGGCAGAATAGTAGCCTTATGCAATGTAGAAAATGCAGATGGAGACAGAGCTTAGTCTCGGAAGGCAGAATGGTAGCCTTATGCAATGCAGAGAAATGCAGATGGAGGTAGAGCTTAACCTCGGAAGGCAAAATGGTAGCCTTATGCAATGCAGAGAATGCAGTTGGAGACAGATCTTAGTCTCAGAATGCAGAATGGTAGCCTTATGCAATGTAGAGAATGCAGATGGAGGTAGAGCTTAACCTCGAAAGGTAGAATGGTAGCCTTATGCAGGAAGTAAAAATGGCAAATGGCAATAGAGTTTTCTTAGCTGATAGCGGATTGCGGTATCGTGATTGCTGGGGATATTGTGCCTGCTGGAGACACTGTTGTGTGGATAGCAGTTATTTGATGATTTTGCAACTCAAGTGCCTGCATCCAAAGAAAAATCGTGAGTTTGTATAGGGGTAAAGGTTAGTTCGTATAGGGTTAAAGGTTAGTTCGTATCCCCGCGGGCTTTACTTGACCTACTCGGCTTTGATCCGGCGATACCGTATATATCACTGGGGTAGCGTTGCTAAACAAGGCAATTTTAGTAATAAATATGCATGATTTAGTAAAAGCATAACATAAGTACATAATTAAGAATAGTTCTCTTTAGATGAACCGACGACTGCGACGTGGTTCAAGACATTGCAACTTCTCTTGCTCCGGAATTTTGAGGGTCCTCCTCAAAATTCTGCCCCAGTTTACTGGGTTGTTGCTTCTGACGGCTGTTAATGATAAATGGCTGGAATTTTGAGGGTCCTCCTCAAAATTCTGCCCCAGTTTACTGGAGGGGGAAATGGAAATTTTATTGAATTGTGACCGAACCCATAGGGCTGCCTACGTATCCCCTCTTAAACAGGAATTAGGTCAGGTGTAGTTCAAATTACATCATATAAGGAAAGCATAAAGATTATACATAGTATCGCTTGACTGCGTTTGAATTGATCGGCTTTGGCCAAACTTCTCCGTCCATTTCTGCAGGTAAAAGGGCTCCTCCTGTTAGAACCCGGTGAACCATATACGAACCCTGCTAGTTGGGAGAGAATTTCCCTTTGGCTTCATCTTGATGTGGAAAGATTTTCCTTAACACCAGCTTCCCCGGTGTGAATTGTCTCGGCTTGACTCTTTTGTTAAAGGCTCTGGACATCCTATTCTGATAAAGTTGACCATGACAAACTGCATTCATTCTCTTTCCATCTATAAGAGCTAGCTACTCGTAATGATTTTTCACCCATTCTGCATCATCTAGCTTTGCTTCCTGTATGATTCTTAATGAGGGAATCTCCACATCGGCGGGAATGACTGCCTCTGTATTGTAGATCAGCATATAAGGGGTTGCTCCTGTCGATGTGCGGACTATGGTGCGGTATCCCAATAAAGCAAACTATAGCTTCTCGTGCCACTGCTTATGCTTCTCTATCAGTTTTCTTAGTATCTTCTTGATATTCTTGTTGGCGGCCTCTGCGACTCTGTTCATCTGAGGTCTGTAAGCTGTAGAATTCTTGTGTTTGATCTTGAAGGTTTCACACATGGATTTCATCAAATCACTATTGAGGTTGGAGCCATTATCAGTAATGATTGACTCTAGAATTCCGAACCAACACATGATATGGTCGCGGACGAAATCTGCCACGACTTTCTTAGTCACTACCCTGTAAGATGCAGCTTCAACCCATTTGGTGAAATAATAAATTGCTACTAGGATAAATATGTGTCCGTTTGATGCGGTCGGTTTGATTGGTCCGATAACATCCATTCCCCAGGCGGTGAACGGCCATGGCGAGCCTGTTACATTAAGCTCATTTGGAGGTACCTTTATCATGTCTGCATGTATCTGGCAGCGGTGGCACTTTCGAACATACTAGATGCAGTCTGTTTTCATAGTTATCCAAAAGTAACCAGCTCGGAGTATTTTCTTTGCTAAAACAAAGCCATTCATATGTGGACCACATGTCCCTGCATGAATTTCCTCTAATAGCCTGGATGCTTACTTTGTGTCGACACACCTTAATAATCCCAAATCAGGAGTCCTAATGTACAGGATTCCTCCACTGTGAAAGAAATTGTTGGATAACCTCCGAAGCGTGCGCTTCTAAATAGTGTTTGCGAGATCTGGGTATCCTCCTTTTGCCAAGTATTCTTTGATATCATGAAACCAAGGCATTCCGTCTGCTTCTTCTTCGACATGAGCACAGTAAGCGGGATGATCATAGATCTTTACCGGAATGGGATCAATGAAATTCTTATCTGGATGTTGTATCATGGATGATAGGGTAGTCAGTGCATCGGCGGATTCATTCTAGACCCTAGGAACATGCTGGAATTCTGTCTTTGTGAACCTCTTTCTCAACTCCTGTACATGATACAGATAAGGGAGTATCTTGGAGTTCTTGGTCGCCCATTCTTCTCGGACCTGATGTATAAGCAAGTCTGAATCCCCAATTACTAGCAACTCTTGGATGTTCATGTCAATGGCCATCTTGAGCCCTAAGATGCAGGCTTCGTACTCGGCCATGTTGTTGGTGCACGGGAACCTAAGCTTGGCGGATACCGGGTAGTGCTGGCCGGTTTCTGATACTAGGACTGCTCCTATGCCAACTCCTTTGAAATTTGCTACTCCATCGAAAAACATTCTCCAACCGTCATAGGATTCTGCAATGTCTTCTCCTATGAATGATATCTCTTCATCAGGAAAATATATTTTCAAGGGTTCGTATTCTACGTCCACGGGATTTTCAGCAAGGTAGTCTGCTTGTGCCTGTCCTTTGATTGCTTTCTGAGTCACGTAGACAATGTAAAATTCACTCAATAGGATTTTCCACTTGGCCAGCTTTCTAGTAGGCATGGGTTTCTGAAAGATGTACTTCAAGGGATCCATTCTTGATATGAGATATGTAGTATAGACACAGAAGTAGTGCCTATATTTCTGAGCTACCCAAGTCAAAGCACAACAGGTGCGCTCTAATAGAGAATACCGAACCTCGTACAGGGTGAACTTCTTACTGAGGTAATAGATGGCCTGCTCCTTCCTCCTTGTTTCATCATGCTGCCCCAGAACACAACCGAACGCTCCATCTAATACTGCAAAATAGAGTAATAGAGGTCTACCTGGCTCAGGCGGAACTAAGACTGGTGGTGTTGATAGGTACTCCTTGATTATATCGAAAGTTTTTTGGCAATCATCAGTCCATGTGGTAGCGGCGTCCTTCTTTAACATCTTAAAGATCGGCTCACAGATGATCGTAGATTGTGCTATGAACCGACTGATGTAGTTAAGTCTTCCCAGGAAGCTCATTACGTCCTTCTTGTTCTTTGGCGGTGGCAGTTCTTGAATAACTTTGACCTTAAATGGATCCAGTTCTATCCCTCGGCGACTCACAATGAACCCAAGTAGTTTTTCGGCAGGAACCCCAAATGCACATTTCGCATGATTCAGTTTCAGGTTGTATCTTCTCAGTCTGTTGAAGAACTTCCTCAAATCTTCCATGTGGTCAGTGGCTTTCTTGGACTTTATGATGACATAATCTACATACACCTCAATCTCCTTGTGTATCATATCATGGAAGATAGTAGTCATGGTCCTCATGTAGGTGGCCCCTGCATTATTTAATCCGAATGGCATCATCTTGTAGCAGTACATCCCCCACGGCATAATGAAAGCTGTTTTCTCAACATCTTCTTTGCCCGTCCAGATATGATGATATCCAGCAAAGCAATCTACAAATGATTGCAACTCATGCTTGGCGCAATTGTCGATCAGGATGTGTATGTTCGGCAAGGGGAAGTCATCCTTTGGACTGGCCTGATTGAAATCCCGGTAGTCGACATAAAATCTTACCTTCCCATCCTTATTCGGCACCGACACAATATTAGCTAACCATGTCGGATATTCTACTACCATGAGGACCTTAGTTTTGACCTGCTTAGTGACTTCTTTCTTGATTTTCAGACTCATGTCGGGTTTAAACTTTTTGAGCTTCTATTTTACCCGTGGATATGTCGGATTAGTTGGCAGTTTGTGGGCTACAATAGATGTGCTCAAACCAGTCATTTCATCATATGACCAGGCGAATATGTCCTCATATTCCTTCAGAAATTCTGTGTATTCTTCCTTTTCTGACGGTGACAAATGAACGCTGATCCGAGTTTCTTTGATATTTTCTGCATCTCCAAGTTAACAATCTCGGTCTCGTCCAGGTTGGACTTAGGTCTGTTCTCAAAATTTTCAACCTCTTTAACAATCTCTTCTGGTATATCATCTTCCTCTGAATCTATGCCCGTTTGTTGCGTTGTCTCGTTGCATGTCACATCCATTGGTTCATCAAGATAGGTAATAGTAATGCTGTATAAGTAAAGTAATGAGAGAAAATAGTAAGAGTAAGATTTGTAAGGAAACCAAAATGCTTTGATAAATTTCATAACTGTTTTTGAACATTGGAAGACCTTATTGCGAAAATTCAAAAATGCAAAAGGAAAATCAATTAGTAAAAATAAAAGATAGTGCATGATGCTTTGTTCAGCCTTGCTACCCCGAGGCTTTCCGAGCTCTGGTGGTTCTGATGGTCCAATTGTTGAGGCATGCTCCTCGGCTTACGGTCTGTATGGAAGGGCCTTCCTCCCCCTCCTCCTCGAAAATGACACAACAATCCATGTCATCTTCTTCTAGGAACAAATTTGTCACTACTGCCAGTGCTTCCTCTTCTTCCGACCCATAGATAACATCGGCTGGCTGGAAAGTCTGCTCCAAATGTGGTATTGGCTACTCCAGCAGGTAGTATGGGACGTGCCATGGTGGCGACCATTTGTTGAATTCCTCCCAAGTATACTCGTATCCCAGAACGAAAGTGGTGCCATGTTTCTTCAGTTTGATCGGCTTGACGATTCCTTGGAGGTTCTTGCCAAGTCCCTTGCCAGGCTCATATCCGCTCCAGTTCAATATGCTTTCAATTTTGTTGTCCCACCATTTGTCTTTGTTAATGGCATTGACTCGCTCGATATGGTGATATGTTTCCCTGCCTATCGTTCTCCTTCCTCCAATCATTGGGATGGTTTGGCGACTGTATATGGGATTGCTTTTGTCATCGTGAATGATCACCTCTTGGCGGTTACACTCAAATTTCACCGCCTAATGTAGTGTTTATGCTACGGCCCCAGCGGCATGAATCCACGGTCGTCCTAACAGCAAGTTGTAAGATGCCAGCACGTCTATAACCTGAAAATCATTGTCGAACCAAGTAGGTCCCATTTGCAAACACATGCGGATTTCCCCAATGGTGGATCTTTGGGAACCGTCGAAAGCTTTGACATTGATGGCCCCGTCCTTGATCTCATGTAGCCCCTTTCCCAATATTTTGAGTGGTACCAACGGACAAATATTGAGGCTGGACCCTCTATCAATCAGGACCCTAGTGATAAAATAATCTTCGCATTGCACGGTGATGTGCAACGCTTTATTGTGATTCAACTCTTCTGGTGGCAGCTCATCTTCATGAAAAGTGATCTTGTGACTTTCCAATACCTGCCCTACCATGTTTGCCATTTCTCCTCTGGTGATGTTGCTTGGTACATATGCCTCACTCAGCACTTTCAACAAGGCATTCTTATATACGTCGGAACTTTGCAGCAAAGCTAGGATAGAAATCTGTGCCGGTGCTTTGTTCAGTTGATCAATGACTGAGTATTCCATGGCTTGTATCTTTCTCCAGAGATCATCGGGCTCAGTTTTAGTGATGTTCGGGCGATCAGAGGCCTGCTTACTCGACTCAGCTAAATGCTCTGGAGTATAAACCCTGCCAGTTCTTGTCATACCCTGTGCTGCAACTGTTTCCCCGAATTTAGCTTTCCCTTTTCTTTTCACCTCGGTTGTGTAATCCCAAGGTATGGCATTTGTATGGAACAGTGTTACGGCTGACATTGTTACTAGGATGGGTACCTTTACTACGAACGGAGCATGTATTTTGGAGGGTAAAATCGTAACTTCAAACGGTGCGTGTGCATTTGCTGGAGACCCAAACTCGACTTCAATTGGTGTTGGCGTCTTTGTAGGGGGCGGTGCTTTAAATTCAAGTGGTACAGGTATGTTTACCTTGGCATCCCCAGAAGGCTGAGTCTGAACTACGATCGGATTGAGGGTGATTATCGGCTTCTTTGGTTCGTCACCTTCTGTGATTAAACCGATCGATCCTTTGGGATCCCAATCATCCTCTATTTCAATCATGTGAACACCTCTACCCTTACGGTCCAGCAGAGGGTTGTTGCGGACATTCGGAGTAGGCTCCTTTGCTACAATGATCTTGTTATCGATCAGAGTCTGGATCTTATCTTTCAGAGAGCGGCATTCATCAATGGTATGTCCATTCATGCCAGAATGGTATGCACATGATTTGTTTGGATTGACCCACTGAGAAGAGTTTTCAGGGGTTATAGCAAGGATAAGGGTGACATAACCAACAGCTTTGAGCATTTCGTACAACTGGTCAATCGGTTCAGCAATGTCGTTATACTGTTTGGGGGGTCTGTAGTCGAAATTTGGTAGAGGTCTAGGAAGGTTTTGACATGTGGGAGGTAATTGATAGTGGGATGGCTGAGCATTGTAGGCTTGGTAGACATGTGCGGGTTGGGAATATCTGGGTGAAGTAGGTTGATATGTAGGAGGTGGGGGTGATTGGTAAGTAGGTGATGGAGCTTGGTAAGAGTGTGAGGGTGCTTGGTAATTCTGGGTAGGCTGATATGTGAGTGGAGGTATCGGATAGGCTTGGTATTTGATAGGGGATTTGGCTCTTTGTGCAACCATTACGGCACCTACTTCCCTTTTCTTGGATGTACCACCAGACTGTAAATCCTTATTGGTAGCTTGCAAAGCTTCAAAGTTCGTAACCATACCACTTATGCCTTCCTTGATCCTTTCCCCTAGCTTGATGATGTCGGAAAATTTCTAGCTCTCAATCAACATTAGCCTTTCATAGTATTGCGGGTCTTGAGCCCAGACGAAAAACTTGTTCATTTGTTCTTCTTCTATAGCAGGTCTGACCTTAGCGGCTTCTAATCTCCAGCGAGTGGCATACTCGCGGAATGTTTCCATGGGCTTCTTCTTTATGTTCTGGATGTAGAACACATCTAGTGCATTTTCTGTGTTGAACCTGAACCGGTCCATAAAGTTGGATGCCATACTCACCCAGTTCGACCATTTCTTCGGGTCTTGGCTAATGTACCAAGACAGAGCATCTCCCTTTAGACTCCTCATAAAAAGCTTCATGCGAATCCTTTTGTCTTTCCCTACTCCGACCAGCTTGTCGTAGTACGTTCTCAAGTGGACTCTCGGATCCCCTGTACCATCAAACATCTCGAATTTAGGAGGTTTGTACCCCTCGGGCAGTTTGACATCCAGTTGTATGCAAAGATCTTCGTAGTTCAACCCTTCAATCCCTTTACTTCCTTCGACACCCTAAATTCGACTAGTCAATCTCTTGAGTTCCGCAGCCAGGTTCCTGATGAGTGAGTCTTTATCATCAGACTCGGGTGTGCTTGAGATAGGTTGGGTGGAGTGCGGCATGGTTTCCACATAGATTGGGGTGTTATTGTGGAAATGGTCATTTGTAGAATTCAGAGGTTCTGGGATGAGCAATGGAGTATTGTTGGATGTGTGGCATGTATTGCAGTGGTGGTGAGGGGCGGGATGGTTTTGTGGTTTTGGGATGTTTTGTGGAGGCGTGGGGTTCTGAGTGTTTGGAAAATTGATATCTGGAGTGGTGAGGGAAAATAACAAGTTTGCCAGATTCCGAACTTGATCAAGTTCCTCCTGAAATTTCACCAGTTTCTGCTCGAGTTGGGACACACTTTCTTTGGAGACCTGAGCACCATGAGTGACCTCTACCCCTTCAGTTGAGTTTTCATTTCTGGCGTTGTTCAAATCTTCCATCTTTCCTTTGTTCCTGCTTCTGATAGGACTAGAAGGAGGAGTGGGTGGAGGGACCTTTGATCTTGTGGAATATGATGACGATGCCAGAGTGCACGAACTAACCTTTGGGGAGGGGAGTAAATAAACAAAAATTAAAAACAAAAAGGTAACAAGTCAGTGGGGATTATTAGAAAGTGTTGTGATATTTAAACACATAGTGCAAGAATGTAAATCACATCCTAATTTGGGAGCCTCGTTGTGCCCGAGGTAGGCCTAGCGACAAATTGATTTGGAGAACTTAGAATGCTAAATGCCTCATTTTATTGATAAAAAGTAGACGAATCCCAAAACGACACTAAATAACAAGGAATAAAATGTCACTAGTGGCCATTGGCCTTATTACATTTCATAAAGTAAAAGAAAACTCCTATCTATTTGGTCCCAAAAGGACCTTCGCCAGACTCGTCATCTTTGGCTCCATCGAACAGCTTCACCAGCTCACGAAGTCCCAGCAGCAGGTAGGCTCTGGCCAGGTGTCCACCCTCGTTTCCTTTAGCATTCTGGCAGTCCTCGATCCTCTTGAGAAACTTCCTTTCTAGCTCCACTAAACCTCGTTCCAGGTATCCTAATCACTTGTTGGCACTGATAACCATGTCTTTCCACTCTTCAATCATTTTTTGGTGGGCTTCTTGAATATCACGATGCTCGCTTTCACATTCCTGAATCCTCTTGCACAGTTGGTTGCATTTGACCTGTGCTTCAACCCTTTCATGATGATTCTGTGACCTCGAACAAACCCGGGTTGGCCTAGACCATTGTGATTATCCTCCAGCCATCCTGAATAGTATGGGGTGCAGCCAGCATGGTATATGTCTGGTTCGATAGTATCCCTTCCCATGATAATCTTGCAATGCCATATATGCTGAGCTTGGCAGTTATAAGGACTATTATCAGCTTGGAAGTCAGCCCGAAAGTGACTCATCTTGTCGACCCTTGGTATAACCTGCTTCCTACCAGCCTGTCTCATAACTCGGAGAGGGACACAAGGGCAGGTTCCTCTCAAACAGATCAGTATCAGAAATGGTGCGTCACTGGATCGGGCAATGAACTCTTCAGTAGGGAACCACTCAAACATCCATTGTATTTGATCCTCAGTTAGATTTTCAAATAGCTCCACGCACTCCTTGGCATCTTCTGGATGAGCAAACGTGTTGGGCATGTATTTCATTCACCTTGGTTGATGGAAGGCTATATGATCATCCCTGTCTCTATGCTGAATCTCTTTTCGATATTCACCCCTTTGAAGATGCTCCATGAGCCAGAGCTAGAGTAGCAAGTTGCAGCCCTCAAAGTGTGGGGCTCCTTGTTTACACTTTTCCAAGGCTCGGTATATCTCTGCGATGATCATGAGCACTATGCTAAATGGTTGTCCACCAATTCCCTCCATCAAAGTTTTGGTGGCCATGGCTAGACTGGTATGGATCCTTGCTTTCTTTATTGGAAACACTATCATCCCTAAGAAGCAGAACATGAAGACAAAGACCCTTAAGTGAATATGCCCCAACGATGTAAGGGCGAACACATCTGGATAAGTACAATAGGATTTGCTCTGACCGTACCTCTCGTACAAATAATCAAAGGGAATGTAGGACTCCTTCAAACATGTCAAGTCTGGATTCTTCTTTAGGCCCATCATTTTGAGAAAACCTCTACCCTTGCGATTTTCCAGCATTAACAAACCCGAGGTCTCCCATGGTATACCAGCCAATCCTCCTATTTCCTCTAGCAGGGGTGTCATCTCAATCTCTCCGAAGCAAAACACAGACCTATCACAATCCCAGAACAGAGTAGTAGCTTCTATGATTTTGTTGTTGGGTTGGACCTCCAAGAGGGAAGGTAGATTTCCTAGGTATTTCCGGACAAGAGTCTGATCACTAGAATGAAGATCTTCCCACCAGCTTAGCAACCTTGGATGGATGTTTGTGACCATGCCGAACCTGGGGACTTTGTGCCTCATGCTTCTGCAAGACAAAAGGGTTAGGCCCTTACCCCCACCAGACTTGACTATTAAATACCAACAATTGGCATAAAAGCATTTAGTTCTCCAAATAAATGCACAAAATGTGATAGTGTCCATTTGGGTTTAGGGAAACCCAGTGGACTTTGGACAAGGCTATCTTAAAGAGTCATTATGCGGACAACATAACTGACTCGGCTAGGTTTGACCATGATGCATGCACAGTTTAAACAGAGTAAGGTTTATATGGGGTTTTAGACTGGTACCTTTGAGCAAACACCTCAAGAGGGAAATGCACGGAACCGTTGACTACACCGTTGATCAACTGGTTTCACCGCAAATACGCCTTTGCCGTATTTAAAGGGTGATAATATTGGAAGAGCACAACCACTCATTATAAGCGTTGCTATGGTATTTGTTTGGCACGGGTGGAATATGATGTTGGAAACATGCATATGCAATAAATAAAACAAGTTATCACGTATTTGCACGTTCATAAAGTAATAATTTTAAATAGTAATAAAGGAGTGCAGTAAAGGAAAGCAGTGAAAGAAACAAGGGAAAGAAACAAGAGACAAGTTAGTTTTTTTTTGGCAGTAAAAGAGGGAACTAAATCCTTAAAGGTATTAAACAAATAAGGCACATAAGAAATATAAAGTCACAGTAATAGCCTGAAATGGTAGAAGCCTAAAAGATATCCCCAGCAGAGTCGCCACGCTGTCCGCCCCTTTTTTTCTTGCAAAAATCGGGTTTGTGACATTTGGGAGACAACTCGTTCCCTTTTGGGGAATTGGGTTTGAATTGAAGAGTCTCCACCTAATGATTTAAGTGCACTAGGACACTAAGAAAGGTTTGGCTTGAACAACAAGAGATTGGGTAAGGGCTTGAAATTATCTCAAGGGGAAGGTGTTAGGCACCCCTTAAGATCCACTAGTGTGGTTCTCGACCAAGCTATTGTTGTGACTTAAGTGAAAATAACACATAGGCAAATAAAGGCTTCAAATAAGAGGGGATTTTCACGTAATTGTTACAAATAAATAAACAAAAGTAAGAAAAAGGAACTAAAAGAGTTGATTTTCTTAAAAGAAATGGTTAAAAAAAGATTTAAAAGAAACAAAAAAAAACCAAGGGAAGGGGGGTCCTAGGTTTATTAATAATATGGATCACCCCACACAACATCCGATAATCACTCCTCAGTGAGGGGCTACACGTGATGTTATCGCGTGGTCATCATGTCCATGTCTACCCTTTCCCACCCCGTTAAGGTATTAAAGCGCGAAATGGTCTCGCTTACTTATTGTATGCTATTACCCGCCCCAATCCTATCAGCTCCGAAGGTACTTGGGACTACTAATCTTAGAGGGAGGAGGTATTGGGCTTATTTGTGGTTTCAAAAAGGTAAAATACTAAGGCGATAAACAAAACACATATAACTAGTTTGGGAAAGCATATAAACAAATAAAAAGGCTCAAATAGACCTCCTTAAATCAAAGAAAAGCATATAGTTTAGCATGTCTTACACGTACTGATTAGGGTCTGATTAAACTTAAAAGTTGGGGCAGACTGATTTATTGCATATTTCAGATAGGAAGCTCAAATCAGGCCTGCCTGCTGGTTGTAGTTAATAAAATCGAATTCAGTTTATAAACTGTCCTATGTCTTGCCTAAGTGTTAGACGAAATCCTACAGACATGATATCTACTGATTTCAGAAAAGATGAAGTATACTGATTTTTAAAAAAAGGTTGTCAGTTATTCAGGAAAGACGAGTTTTGACAAAAGATCATAAATTCCGCAGACGTTAGACAATGATTTTAGATTTGTAAGCGAGTGAAACGTTTCAGACTTGGTTTATAGTTCCTATAGACATGCTTTCTAGGCGTTGCTGACTTTAAACACTTTTACAAATATAGTAAGAGTGCAGAATCCTATAGGCATGACATCTAAATGCTGTACTTCGTTTAAACCTATGAACATGATATCTAAATGCAATTAGTTATTTAAGCCCTATAAACAGGTTTGCCTAGTGACAGATGCATATGCATGATTCGGATTTCCAGTTAACTATGAGCATGGTATCTATATGAGAGATGCATAAATTTAACTATAGGCAGGATTTCCATATGAATGCAGAATTTTAAAAACCTATAGGCAGGATATCTTTATGGGTGCAGAGTTCCTTATAGGCATAATATCTACATATGAAAGTGCAGAATTCCTATAGGCAGAATATCTATGTGATATGCAGAAATCAGAAATTCCCTATAAGCAGGATATTTGCCCCTTTTACATACATAGTTATTCCCCCCTTTTTCACTAGCCATCCCAATAGTTTATTACAAAGTTATTACAGTTTAGAAAAAATAAAGTAATGAAAATACATCAGAAGTTAAAAATTACAACAAAGGAGAGCCTGATTCAGACTTCCTGTCTGAAGTATGAAGTAAACCAACTTCAAAGATCATGCTTCAAAGCCTTTCTCCCACTCGGGTGTGTCAGAGTTTCCTAAGAGTCTTATATGAACTCCGGGCAGTGCTTACACCCAAATGTATCACCACATTAAGCCAAAGTGCAGTGTGGAAGGGCCAACCCTCAGGTGTCCAAGTTCAGAGGGAACTCGAGGTCCCAAGGCAAGGCTCACAAGAGGGGGGGGGCAGAACTTAGGAACTAAGAGGGAGTGTAAGTGCAGAATTTTGAAAGGGGGAAAGGGAAAGGGAAACGGCACACATAGGGATATAGGGAATGGGGAGTTGCAAGAGGTAAAAGAAGGCTAGTGTGCATAACCCAGCAATGGGAGATGCTGGCACACCCATAAGCCTACTGGAACACATTGTTTAGATGTTAGGATCCCCTAAGAGATCACGTTCAATCCATAGACAATAACTTATATAATGCCATGTTTTAAACTGTAACTCAAAGCACATAAAGGGAAATAGGGAGTAGGGATTCATAGTAGAAACAAGCAAAAGGGAATCAACATGCTAGTTTAAGTATTTAACTCTGTAGAAGTAGTAAAGTAGACATATATGCAGAAAGCTGTAAGTAAACACATTGTGGGGATGCTGAAATTTGAAATTAGGACATAGTAGTTTCAAAAAAATAAGTAGAGAAAAATGCAGTAGTCTGGTAAAAACCTCAGTGCAAATTTGAAGACAGAATACTATGAGTGTGAGTTCAGAAGAGATTGTGAAATTTTGAAGCCTGAAGTGTGTGTTTATGAAAAAGGTCGTGCCTTTTATAGTGTAGAAAGCAGGCAGAAATAAGGTAAGAAAATATTTTGAAAACTGATTGTCAATCAATTACACAAGGCTTCCCTTGATTAAAGGATTCAGATTCAAAACGAGTAAAACCATTAAAGAAAGGAATTGAATAAACACTTTGTGTAAAGCATGCAATTGAGGGCAAATACATAAAGGTTATTGAAGGACAGGGTTTTATCAGTGCACGATTTGTGCAAATAAGGTAAGGGAGTCAATTAACGGCCAGTAAATCACAAGGTCTAAGGTTTAGTATGAATGAACCAAGTTAGAAAAGATGAAGAAGGGTTTTACTTAAGTAGAGTAACAGATGAAATCAGTAAAAGATGGAAAGAAATCAATCAAGCTATATTCAAAAAGAAGTTTGCACTAATTGCAAATTTGAAAACCATTTAGAGGAAAATTCATCATATATAAGGAGCATGTGAGCATGAAAGAAAACTATCGTGTAAATCAGCAGAAAAAATCCAGTGTAGAAGCGTTTAGCAAAAAGTTCAGCATTGTATGAAAACAAAGATGTCCAAACTCAGTTCAGAGACTCAAAGTTTGTATGAAAGAGTTAAGGGTTCTAATATAAAACCCTAGTTCAATCAAACCTCGGCAGAACTCCAAATTCTATGGTTTCCACCTTGAATGAAGTATAGAGATTAGAAGGTAAGTAGTTGAAACAGGCTAAGAAGTTTCAGAGATGAAACCTCTTGCATGCTTCTTTCATCAACAGAAACTCATGAGAAAAATATGATAGCAAAATAACATTCGGAACACAGTAGAAGCACTCAAAAGAAAAACACTGATAGGAACAGTAAAAGAAACATGCTTAAGAGATTTTTCAAAAGAAACTTAAACAGGGCTTAATAGAAGGAAAATAAGGAAACTTAAGAACTTAGCAGGAAAATACAGTAGGAGAAACATGCTGGAACATAGTAGAAGACAAAAAATATAAGAACACAGTAGAAAAGCATATGAGAGCATAGTATGGAAAACATGGTGGAAGAACATACAAGCATGAAGTATATAAAACTCAGTAAAAGAACATACAACAACGGGGTGTAAAAACTCAGTAGAAGAACATACAAGGTAGAAGGAAAACATAGAACAAAGTAGAGGCAAATACACACAAAAGAAAAGGAAAAGAAAGTCAGAGAAACACTTAAGCATTTTCAGAAAACCCTAGATAACGAAGAGGTTTTGAAAGTAATTTTTGAAAGAAAAGTTAGGGAAATCGTTTGAAAACTTAAGGAGAGCACAGATACACAACGGATCTAAAGAAATCGGAGAAAACCTCGAAGGGTTAGGGTTTCGAAAGAACCCTAGAAGTGAGATAGGCTTTGAAAGGTCACCGATCTGAGTCAGAGCAGTCGGAATCAGGCTCAAACCACCAGGGTACGCCGGAGTAAAGCCAGAGATGACCGTGGAACCTTGAATCGACAGAGGTCTGGGTACAAACCTTCTAGGTTAGGCCTCGAATCTTCAGGTATCAGGCGCGTGAGAGCAAGAGAAGGTGAGTATAAGACTCCCATAGCCTGAGAAACCATGAATTCAGGTGGGTTTCAAGGTGGAGGTGGTGGTAAGAGGCGGTTAGGGTTCGGGAATGTTCGAGAGAGTTTGATTATTCAGAGGCAGCTGGTTAGGTGAAATGTTTTAGGGTTAAGGGGTGTTGGTGGATTAAAAAAGGAAAGGATGGATTGTGGCCGTTGATCAAAATGATCAACGGCCTGGATCAAAAGGGGAGCCGGGTGGGTTGAATTAAACGGGTCAGGGGTCGGGTAATTTAGAAATTGGGCCTGGTAATTTGAAATTGCAATTGGGTTCAATTGGGGGTTTGATTTGGGCTAAAATTTAAATAGGCAGGGCTAGTATTTAAATAACCACTTTTTCTTGTTTATTTTATAAAAAATAGTAAAATGATTTCTGGAAACAAATTAAAGGTACTAAATCGATTAATAATATGTAAATATTAAATTAAAAATACTGGAGTCAATTTTATAATTATGAAAATAATTAAATCTTAAAATAGGCTAATATCGCAATTATACGCAATTTAGCTTTAAAAATACTAAACAAATTTGTAAAAATATGCAAAATTTATGCCAGATATATTTTAATATAAAGATGATAATCCTATAAGTGAATCACCCAAAATGATAATTTTGGAGATAATTATTGGGTTTTTCTTGATAAAATAGGGCAATAAATAGATTTAAAAATCTATAAAAATTAAGAGAAAAAATAGTAAAACCTTGGGACGTACTTATGTATGCATATACATACTATTTTGAAAGTATTTTGCATATGAAAAATATATAGGGAAAAATTGGGTATCAACATCCGCTTATCGTGAAAATTCACGCCATAGATTGCATCATTGGCATGACGTCGTCACAGGAAGCCCGAGGAGTCGGGTATCAGAATTGTTTCCCATCACTTCTTTCTAGGAAACGCGGAGACTATTTGTATGCGACGAAATTAGAGGGTCCAATTTCTTGCTATTAAGTCACTTCAATAGAACACCTCGAGGCCTCGAGGACGCGAAGCTGTGACCGAGTTCCCTCCCTCGAAGCTCGTCGAGGCCCGACCTAAGGAGAATATTGATAGAGGCCAGAGTAAAATAGGGGATTACCAAGGCACGCGGCTAAGTCTGATAAAGCTGACCTGTCTGAAGCGTGTATCAAGGTGTCGCATCTAGCCGTCCCATCTCCATACCTTTACAATTAATGCATCTTGTACTATGTTTGATCTCCCCTCCTATATAAAGGGGATCCTTACCACTTTGTAAAGGGCGGCTGTTGCTTCAACTATTCTACACAAGATAAATAACAACTATCTCTCTCTCTTTTCTCTCTAACTTACTCGCTCGAGATTATCACTTTCATTTATTTCTTTCATACTTGTTCTTCTTTTATCGCTCTCCATAGGCCATAAAGAGCCTCTAAAAATTATATTCTAACTGTTAGCCCTTCCCCGGTTATCCCCGATAGCTCGAGCTTGAGCCTAGGCATCAACCTCGAGGCCCCTCATCGGCCAGTCCGAGGCCCGAAAAGCTAACCCCTGGTTCGCTCACAATCTCATTTTAGCTCGCGTTTTATCTTTTATCTCCACACATCTAGCATCAGCTGCTTAAACAACTAGCATAAAATAGATCACGTATTTTTAGAGTCCCATCAACAAATTTAATTGTTATTACCAATTTTCATGGTAAACAATGGAGGCAGAGGTTAGCCTAATGCAACATGCGGGATAGGGGTTAGTCCCATGCAAATAGAAGGCAGTGCTTAGCCTTATGCAAATATGGAGGCAGGGCTTAGCCTCATGCAAGATGCGGGACAGGGCTTAATCCCATGCAAATAGAAGGCAGTGCTTAGCCTTATGCATATATGGAGGCAGGGCTTAGCCTTATGCAAGATGGAGACAGAGTTTAGTCTCATGCAGGATGCCGGACAGGACTTAGTCCCATGCAGAGAGAAGGCAATGTTTAGCCTTATGCAAAACGGAGGCAGGGCTTAGCCTCATGCCAGATGCGGGACAGGGCTTAGTCCCATGGAGGCAGTGCTTAGCCTTATGCAAATATGGAGGCAGGGCTTAACCTCATGCAGGGTGCGTGACAAGGCTTAATCCCATGCAGATGGAAGGCAGTGCTTAGCCTTATGCAAATATGGAGGCAGGGCTTAGCCTCATGCAAGGTGCAGGACATGGCTTAGTTCAGTGCAGATGGAAGGCAGTGCTTAGCCTTATGCAAATATGGAGGCAGGGCTTAACCTAATGCAAGGTGCGGTATAGGGCTTAGTCCCATGCAGATGGAAGGCAGTGCTTAGCCTTATGCAAATATGGAGGCAGGGCTTAGCCTCATGCAAGGTGCGGGACAGGGCTTAGTCCTATGCAAATGGAATAGAAAATAAGGGTAGAATATTTCTTAGCTAGGGATATATTCGGTGTTCAGTGGCCCGATCGATAGTGATTTTACTGCATGTATATATTTGCGGATTCTACTGTTACGTCAGATGTGCCTGCGCTCAAAGAAAAATTGTAATTTTTGTAAGGGGAGGTTGGTTCGTGCCTTCGTCTGCTGGCTTTGTGCCTTGTTTGAGTTTCCCTGGGTAACACCTGGTTGTTACGGAAATAGAGTTTTTGAAAATGTGCGATTATTGATAAAAATAGAGTTATTTTAGAAACATATTGAAATATCAAGTTATTTTAGATGAACTAGTGATTGTAACACATTTCAGAGACATTGCAGCTTTCTCGTGTTAGAATTTTGAGGGTCCTCCTCAAAATTCTGCCCTAGTTTGGTAGATGATTCTTCGACCGTTTGCGAATAACGAGACTTGTTGAACCTCCTTTGGAATTTTGAGAATTTTTCTCAAAATTCTGCCCCAATTTATTAACCGATTTCTGAATGTCTAGCATATGTTAGCGCCGACTGCACTTGCTCCGGAATTTTGAGGGTTCTCCTCAAAATTCTGCTCTAGTTTCTAATATTGGGGGAAAATAAAAATTTTATTATGATATGGCCGAACCCACAGGGTTGCCTATGTATCCCTCTTAAATGGGAATCAGGTCAAGCATAGTTTAATTATGTCAGATGAAGAAATGTAAGTAGTCTAAACATAATATCTCTTGATTGTGGCTGAATTGATTGGTTTTGGCCAGACTCCTCCGTCCATTTCTGCAAGTATGAGTGCTCCTCCTGTTAGCACCCTATGAACCATATAAGGACCTTGCCAGTTGGGAGAGAATTTCCCTTTGGCTTCATCTTGATGTAGGAAGATCTTCTTCAGTACCAACTGTCCCGGTGCAAATTACCTTGGTTTGACTCTTTTGTTGAAAGCTTTGGACATTCTATTATAATAAAGCCGACTGTGACATACTGCGTTCATTCTTTTTCCATCTATAAGGGTCAATTGTACATAGCGGCTCCTTATCCATTCTGCATCGCTGAGTTCAACTTCATGTATGATCCTTAAAGAGGGAATCTCTACCTCGACTGGGATGACAGCTTCGGTACCATAAACCAGCATGTAACGAGTTGCCCCGGTTGATGTACGAACTGTAATGCGGTATCCCAACAAAGCAAATGGTAGTTTTTCGTGCCATTGTTTGTGGTTTTCTACCATCTTCCTTAGTATCTTCTTGATATTTTTGTTGGCGGCTTCTATGGCTCCATTCATCTGAGGTCTATAGGCTATGAAATTCTTGTGCTTGATTTTCAAAGTCTCACACATGGTTTTCATCAGATCACCGTTGAGATTAGCAGCATTATCAGTAACAATGGACTCAGGGACTCCAAATTGGCAAACAATACGATCTTTGACAAAGTCTGCGACGACTTTATTTGTTACAACTTTGTAATATGTAGCCATTACCCATTTTGTAAAGTAATCTATGGCTACTAGAATAAACATGTGCCCGTTTGAAGCAGAAGGCTCGATAGGACCGATGATATCCATTCCCCATGTGGCAAATGGCCAAGGAGATCTTGTTGCATTGAGCTTATTCGGTGGTACCCTTATCATATCGGCATGCACTTGACATTGGTAGCATTTGCGAACAAACTTGACGTAATCTGTCTCCACAGTCATCCAAAAGTAACCGGCCCTAAGTATCTTCTTGGCCAAGGCAAAACCATTCATATGCGGGCTGCAGGTCCCAACATGTATTTCCTCAAGTAGCTTAGAAGCCTCTTTTGCATCGACACATCTTAGCAATCCCAAATCAGAAGTTCTTCTGTACAAGTTTCCCCCGCTGTGGAAAAAGTGGTTGGATAATCTCCGAAGTGTGCCATTTCGAGTATGGTTCTCATGCTCTGGATACTCTCTTTGTGCCAAATACTCTTTGATATCATGAAACCAACGCTTCCCGTATATTTTTTCTTCAACGTGGGCACAATACGCCGGTTGATTATGAATTCTCACTGGGATGAGATCAATGAAATTCTTGTCCGGGTGCTGTATCATAGATGACAATGTGGCCAATGCATCAACAAACTCATTTTGAATTCAAGGAACATGCTGAAACTCTATTTTCGTGAACCTCTTTCTCAATTCCTGTACATGGTGCAGATATGGCAATATCTTGGAATTCTTGGTGGCCCACTCTCCTTGTACCTGGTGCACAAGCAAATCTGAATCACCGATTACCAGCAGTTCCTGAATATTCATGTCGATTGCCATGTTGAGTCCTAATATGCAAGCTTCATACTTCGCCATGTTGTTGGTGCAAGGAAATCTGAGTTTAACAGATACCAGATGATGTTGACTTGTTTCTGATACCAAACCTGCTCCAATGCCCACTTCTTTGAAATTTTTAGCTCCATCAAAGAACATCCTCCAACTGTCATATACTTCAGTAATGTCTTCTCCTACGAATGACACTTCTTCATCAGGAAAATACGTTTTTAAGGGTTCGTATTCACCTCCCACTAGATTTTCAGCAAGGTGGTCTGCCAATGCTTGTCCTTTGACCGCCTTTTGTGTTACATAGAAGATATCGAACTCACTTAACAGTATCTGCCACTTGGCTAACTTCCCAGTCGGCATGGGTTTCTAAAATATGTACTTCAAAGGGTCCATCCTGGATATGAGGTATGTGGTATAGGCACAGAAGTAATGCCTCAATTTCTGGGCTGTCTAGTTCAAAGCGCAATAGATGCATTCCAGCAGAGAGTATCATGCTTCATAAGGTGTGAATTTCTTACTTAGGTAGTATATGGCCTGCTCTTTTCTCCCTGTCTCGTCATGTTGTCCCAGAACACATCCGAAGGCTCCATTCAACACATATAGATAGAGTAGCAAAGGCCGTCCTGTCTCTGGCGAGACCAAGACTGGTGGTGTAGACAGGTACTCCTTGATTTTGTCGAAAGCTTTTTGAAAATCCTTAGTCTAGCTTGTTTTGGCATCTTTCCTCAGCATCTTGAAGATGGGTTCACATATGACTGTGCACTGTGCTATGAAGCGACTGATATAGTTGAGACATCTTAGGAAGCTCATCAGTCCTTTTTGCTCCTAGGCGGCGGTAACTCCTGAATAAGCCTTAACTTTAGATGGGTCTAGCTCGATCCCTCGGCGACTGACAATGAATCATAGTAACTTTCCCACGGGAAACCCGAACGCATATTTTGGGGGGTTCAGTTTCAAGTTGTACATTCTTAACCTGTCAAAGAACTTTCTCAAGTCCGCTATGTGATCCGCGACCCTCTTAGATTTGATAATGACGTCGTCCACATACACATCTATTTCTTTGCGTATCATATCATAGAAGATGGTTGGCATGGCCGTCGTGTAAGTAGCCCCAGCATTTTTAGACCAAATGGCATCATTTTGTAACAATATGCCCCTATGGTGTAATAAAAGCTATTTTCTCAGCGTCTTCTTCATCCATCCAGATCTGGTGATAACCCGCGGAGCAATCTATGAAGGATTGGAGTTCATGCTTGGCACAATTGTCTATCAAGATGTGTATATTTGGTAGTGGAAAGTCGTCATTGGGACTTGCTCTGTTTATGTCTCGATAGTCAACACATACTTTGACTTTCCCATCTTTCTTCGGAACTGGCACAATGTTGGCTAATCTGGTTGGGTACCCAACCACCCTGACGACTTTGGCTTTGATATGCTTAGTAACTTCCTCCTTGATTTTCAAGCTCATATCTGGTTTGAATTTTCTGAGTTTCTGCTTCACCGGTGGACACATGGGATTGTTAGGCAACTTATGAGCTACTATGGACGTGCTCAAACCGGTCATGTCATCATATGACCATGCGAAAATATCCTCATACTCCGAATGTACTCCTCTTTCTCTGTCGGTGATAAGTAAATGCTGATGCGCATCTCTTTGACGGTCTCAGTGTCCCCCTAATTTACTGTTTCGGTTTTGTCCAGATTGGACTTAGGCTTATTCTCAAAGTTTTCAACCTCCTTGACAACTTCCTCAAGTATCTCATCTTCTTCATCCGAATCACTATCCTCATATTATGTTTCCTCATTACATGTCACAGTCACCGGTTCATCAGAAAAAGTAATAATAACATTGTAGAAAGAAAAATGTGGAAGATAATAATGAATAATAACGAGCAATGCATTTGATTAAGACTTAAAACATCCAAACATGTACGGCTCAATGAATTGAGCATTTATTTTGAAACAAGTGAGTCTTTAAAACAAAATTATTGAAAATCTTAGATGCCTAGAATGACTATAGAAATAAAATCTTCCAAGCTACCCAGGGACTCGGCGGGCCTGGGATGGTATGGCGGTCTAGTTCCTGAGAACAGCTCCCTTCTCCACAGTATGAATAGTGAGTCCTTCTTCCTCCTCCTCCTCCTCAATTATTGCACTGCAATTCATGTCTTCTTCCTCCAAGACCAGATTCCTCAGCCCGACCAATGCTTCTTCTTCTGTAGTTCCCTATATTGTGTCAGCTTGGTGAAAAGTTTGACCCAGATATGGTAATGGTTTCTTGAGATGGTAATAAGGTCCATGCCATGGAGGCGACCAATCATCATACTGCTGCCATGTATACTGGTATCTGAGCCTGAATGTAGTGCCATGATGTTTTAGCTCTATAGCTTTGGTAATACCCTGGAGATTCTTCCCAAGCCATTTGCCGAGTTCATAC
Source organism: Nicotiana tabacum (assembly GCF_000715075.1). Classification (NCBI taxonomy): domain Eukaryota; kingdom Viridiplantae; phylum Streptophyta; class Magnoliopsida; order Solanales; family Solanaceae; genus Nicotiana; species Nicotiana tabacum. Next base: position 110,663,543 of record NC_134101.1, read on the forward strand.
CCAGACCATGCTAGTATGCTTTCTATTTTGCTACTCCATCATTTGCTTTTCTCAATGGCATTGACACATTTGATGTGATGATAGGTTTCCCCTCCTAACCTTCTTCTATTCCCGACAACCGGGATAGTTTGACTAGTATAAATGGGGTTACTCCCATCTCCATGAATGATCACCCCCTGATGGTTCCATTCGAATTTCATGGCTTTATGTAGTGTGGAAGCCACAACCCCACCGGCATGTATCCATGGTCGGCCCAACAGAATATTGTACAAGGCTGATATGTCAAGCACCTGGAATTCAACGTCAAACCAAGTTGGCTCCATCTGCAGGCAAAGATTTATCTCCCCAATTGTGGCCCTTTAAGACCCATCGAAGGTTTTCACGTTCATGATTCCTGCCCGTATTTCATGAAAACCTTTGACAAATCTTTTCAAAGTATCCAACGGACAAATGTTGAGTCTTGAACCCTCATCAATGAAGACCCTGGCAATGAATTTGTCTTTAAATTGCTCATCCTCGTGGAAGATTATTTTATGACTTTTCAGCACCTGCCCTACCATATTGGCCATCTCTCTACAGGTGATATTGTTAGGTACATAAGCTTCATTCAACACCTTCATCAAAGCATTCTTGTACGCCTCTAAATTTTGCAACAGTGATAGGATGGATATCTGGACTGGGGTTTTGATCAAATGATCAATGACGGAATCTTCCCTTGCTTGTACTTTCCTCTAAAGGTCATCTGGCCCTATTTTAATGACAGGTTGCTTGGTAGTGGCATCCTTACTTGGTCCTCCCAACTGTTCAGGTGTATAGATTCTTCTGGTCCTAGTCATTCCTAGTGCAGCAACAGATTCCTTCATCTTTGCCTTTCCTTTTCACCTAGCTTCAGCGACGTAATCCCAATGTATTGCTTTTGAATTGAAAGGAGGTGTGGTTGATACTGTCACTGTGAAAAGTGTGGCCACTTCCACTTCAAATGGAATAGGGGTGCCGCATGTGGAACTACCTCTACCTCAAATGGAACTGATGCAGCTACCTCAACCTCAATTGGTGACTGAGTCTGTACTATAGTAGGAGTAAGTGTGATTGTAGGTTTAAAGTCACTGCTTTCTCAAATAAGCCCGATTGACCCCTCAGGATCCCATTCTTCATCCATCTCTTTCATATGTATCACACCACCCCTATCAGGGAGGGTTTTTTACGGACATTGGATGCAGCTTCTTTTGCCTGTATGACTTTGTTGTCAATCACCGTCTGGATTTTGTCTTTCAATATTCGCACTCGTCAATGGTGTGCCACTTCATACCAGAATAGTATGCACAGGTTTTGTTTGAGTTGACCCATTGGGACGGGTTTTCCACAGCCATAGCGGGAATGGGAGTGATGTAACCAGCGACATTCAACCTTTCATATAGCTGGTCGACGGGTTCAACAATAGCGGTGTATTGTCTGGGTGGTTTGCGGTCAAAATTGGGTCGTGGTCTTGGATAATTTTGGCGAGTTAGAGGTGACTGGAAATGAGATAGTTGGGAATTATAGGTATGATAGACGGTGGCCGGTTGGGAATATTTGGGAGATGAGGGTTTATATGTAGGTGGAAGTGCTTGATATATGGGTAGAACTATTTGATATGTGGGTGGAGGTGTTTGATATGTAAGTGGAGATTTCGGGCCTTGAGCCACCATTACTGTCCCAACGTCTTTCTTCTTTGATATGCTGCCTGATTGTAATGCCTTGTTTGTGGCCTATAATGCCTCAAAGTTTGTTACCACCCCGATCTTGATGCCTTCTTCGATTCTTTCCCCAAGTTTGATGATATCAGAGAATTTATGGTTTTCAATAACCATCAACCTTTCATAGTATTACGGATCTTGTGCTTTGATGAAAAACTTGTTCATTTGTTCCTTGTCCAAAGATGGCCTGACTTTGGCTGCTTCTGACCTCCAACGAGTAGCATACTCGTGGAATGTCTCGGTGGGCTTCTTCTTTGAGGTTCTGAATGTAGAAAATATCTGGTGCATTTTCTGTGTTGAACCTGAATCGGTCCATGAAATCAGACGCCATACTCACCCAGTTGGACCATTTCTTAGGATCCTGGCTGATGTACTAGGACAAAGCATCTCCCGTAAGACTCCTCATAAAAAGCTTCATCTGAATCTTTTCATCCTTTCCGACCCCGATAAGTTTGTCATAATAGGTCCTTAGATGAACCCTGGGATCACCTGTACTGTCAAATATCTCAAACTTGGGAGGTTTTTACCCCTCTAGCGGTTCTACATCTGGATGTATGCATAGGTCTTCATAGTTCAAACATTCTATCCCTTTGCCTCCTTCGACACCCTGAAATCGACTTGTCAACTTCTTGAGCTCCTCAACTATGTTTTTGATGAATAGGTCATTCTCAGCGGATTTTGGTATATAGGAAGTTGGTTCGATAGAGTGTGGTATGGTTTCCACGTATATATGGTTATTTTGGTGAGTGCTAGGAGCCTGGGTGTAGTGGTGGTCATTGGTTGAGTTTTGAGGATCAGGAATGGGTTGTGGTGTATTCTGGGGAGTGTGATAAGTGGTGGTTGGTAGGTACTAGATTGTTTGATGGTGGTGTTATGGTAGAGTTGGTATTGTTAAGGGATTGATATTTTGAGGTGGGGTTGCATATTGATGCAGTGCAGGAGGGTTTTGTGGATGTTTGTTTAGTGTGTTTTGGGGAGGCGCTAGTTTTTTGGTGTTTTTTTGGGTGACATCGGGGCCATTCAAGGTGAGGGATAGGTTTTCCAAGTTGCGGACCTGCTCAAGCTCTCCCTGTAACTCTAGTATATTTTGTTCCAACTTCAAAACTAAATCATTTGGTGCCGGAGTACTCCGACCGTTTGAAGTTTCTGCATTTTCCACATTCTCCTTTCGAATACCACTTAGGTCATCCATTTTAGCTTTCCCTTTGCTCTTTGTATTACATAGAGGAGGAGGAGGTGGAGGGCCTAAAGATCTGGTGTGATACGCTGATGATGATAGTATGTGCGAACCAACCTTAGGGGGTGGGAATAAAGAATAAAGAAAAACAAAAGGTAAAAAAGTCAGTAAGTGTTCTGAAATGTTTGCAGTATTTAAACACATATTGCGGGAATGTAAATTCGCGTCCTAATTTGGGAACCTCGTTATGCCCAAGGTAGGCCTAACGACAAATAAATTTGTAGAAATTTAGTGCCAATAATTTCCTCATTTCATTAATGTAAAAGTAAACAACCCAAAATGAAACTAAATAAGATAATGTTGCTAATGACACTTGGCCTTATTACATTTAAAAGGAAAGCAAGTAAATCTAATCTACTTGGTCCTAGAAGGACCCTCTCCAGACCGGATGCTGTTGTCGATAAAATCTCCTAGCTCGAGTAGGTTCAGTAGTAGGAATGCCCTTGCCAGATGCCCTTCTTCATTTCCTTCAGCGTTCTGGCAGTCGGTGACCCTCTTCCTTATCTTCCCTTCCAATTCCATTAAAATGTATTCCAGATGTTCCAGCCTCTCGATAGATTTAACAGCTCTTTCTTTCCACTCATTAATCATTTCCATGTCGGCCTTATGCTGCACCATATGCTCAACTTCAGACTCTCGAACTCTTTTGTGCAGCTTGTTGTACTTCACCTCTGCTTCGGCAAACTCATTTATGACCCTATTTCCTGGACCAACCCTTGGCTCAAAGACTCCTGATAGATTATCATCCAACCATGAGGGTAAAAGTATGAATGGCCCTATTGATATCAGTCTGGCTCGATGGTATCCTTCTCCACAATAATCTTCAAAGTCCACATATATTGTGCTTCATTATTATATGGGATGGCATCACCCTGGAAATCAGCTATGAAGTGACTCATCTTAGCAACCCGTGGTATGACTTGTCTCCTGCCTACTTGTCTCATAACTCTACGGGGAGCATAAAGGTATATCCCTCTTAACCCGATCAACACCAAATGTGGGACATCTCTAGATCTTATGATGAACTCGTCGGTGGGGAACCACTCGAACATCCACTAAACCTAGTCCTTAGTCAACTTGTTGAAAAACTGCACCCATCCTACAACATCCTTAGGTTGATCGAACATGTCTGGGATGCAAGTCATCCTTTTAGGGTGATGGAAGGCTATGTGGTCATTCCACGACCTTCATGGAAACTCTTGGCGGTATTGACCCATTTGGAGATATTCTAACAGCTAGACTTGTAATAGCAAATTGCAACCCTCAAAAAATTTAAACCCCTTCTAACTGCGTTCCAAGGCCCGGTACATATCTGCAATAATCATAGGGACAATAGTATATGGCTGCCCCTCGATCCCGTCCATCAGAGTTTTGGCCACCATGGCCAGCCTAGTATAGATTATATCCCATTGTATTGGGAATACCAGCATGCCCAAGAAGCACACAATGAACATGAAGACCCTACGATGAACCCAACCCAAAGAGGTGATTGAGAACTCATCATCAAAAATACGATAAGAGCTACTGTGACTGTATCTTTCATAAAGGAAATCAAAAGGTATGTAGGAGTTTTTCAGGCACTCCAAATCATCATTTATCTTCAGCCCCATCATCTTAAGGAAACCCTCTGGTGGTGCTTTCAGGTGCCAACAGACCAGGGCTATCCCATGGCAACCCAGCAAATCCTCCTATTTCTTCTAGGAGGGGAGTCATTTCTTTATCCCTGAAGCGGAACATAGCCCTTTCCTTATCCCAAAACAAAGTGGCGGCCTCGATCAACATTTTGTTTGGTTGGAGATCAAATAGTGACGACAAATTCCCTAAGACTCTTTTTACATGATTTTGGTCGCTTGAGGGAAGGTCCCTCCACCAATCTATCAAAAGTGGAGGTATGCTACCGACCATACCGAATCTGGGGACTTCGTGCCTCATTTTCTGCAAAACAAGAGATAGTTAGGCTCTTTCCCCCTCTAGGTTCGTCTATTTATACAGTAATGATTAGCATATTGGCACTTATTTCTCCAAATTAATACACACAATCGTGGTTACGTCTGTTGGAATTGTGGAAAACCCGATGGAATTTGGACGAGGCTTGTCTTAAAGAGTTATTATGCGGACAACATATTAACCCGACTAGGTTTGACCATGATGCATGCACAAATAATTAGAGTAGGGCTGCTATAGAGGTCTAAACTGGGACCCTCAAGCGGACAACTTGAGGGGGAAAGGCACGGAACCGTCGAACGCACCGTTGATCGACTAGTTTTACCACAAATACGCCTTTCCAAATTTAAAAGGTGATATATATAGAAGAACACAAACACTCATCAAGCGTTGCTATAGGATTGATTACGCAAGAGTGGAATATGATGTTGAGCTTGATTTATGCAACAATAAATAACATGTTGTCAAGTATTTGCACATAAAAAAATGATAAATGCAGTATTTAAATAATTGAAAGACAATTACAGAAAAAAAAAACAAAGAGACATGTCAGTTTTAGAAAAATAAAGGAAATCATAAATAAGCAGTTAAATCCAGATAAAGGGGAAAGGGTACACATGATAAAGTATGCTTAGACTAATTCACAAAATAAGTTCATTATGGTAAAAGCCTAAAATATCCCCAGCAGAGTCGCCATGTTGCCGCGCCCCCATTTTCCTTCGCGGAAGTTCGGGTTTCGACATTCATGGGGGAACAACTTGTTTCCTTTTGGGAATTGGGTATTTGAAGAGTCGCCACCTAACGAATTATAGTGCGTTAGGGCACCTAGAGCGATTAACTCATGTAACTAGTTTACATTACCAGAGATTAGGGTAAGGGTTCGAAATAACCTTGAGGGGAAGGTGTTAGGCACCCATCGCGGTCCACAATGGTGGGTCCCGACCGAACTTAAAGTATGTGAATTAGTCATTTTAACAAGTAAACAGTTTTAATACATATTTGCAAATAAAGGTAGTTTCACAGTCTAAATACATATATGATCAAGAAAATTCAGATAATGAAAGTAAGAGAGGTTTGGACAGCTTACACATGTATATGTAAAGAAAAGGAAGTTTAGAGAATTTAAACACATGTGGGAATTGAGAAAGGGAAGTTCTAAGTTTATTAGCATACAAGATCAATTTGTGAAATGCCCGGTAATCCTCCTCAACTAGAGGGGCTACACGTAACATTAGCACGCAGGTCATCATATACTTTACTACCCATTACCCTCCCCTTAGTGGTTATATAAGCGAGTTTAATTAACAACCTCTAAGCATGTTGTTACCCATCCCTTCCTGTGGTCCTGGAGGAGTTTAGGACCTCTAAATTTGGGAAGTTCTAGACAGCCTAAGGTGTTTAAAAGGGAAAATCTAGGCGACAAGTAAAGAACATATAGGAAAATCAAATAGGGAAAAACAGTTAAGGCTCATGTTTACCTCCACATTTACATAAGCAAATAAACAACACGTCTTAAACAACTGATTTTGAACAAGTTCAAAAAGCCTAGGAACATGATACCTAGATGAACATCACAAAACAGAACATGCAGTGTTTGTTTTTGAAGGGAAGTGGTAGAATCCTAACCAGTTTACCTACTGGTTTTATAGCCTGTTAAGCCTGGATAATTTCACACATAAGCAGAACTAGTTTCATAATTATTTAACGTTCTAAGACTTGCCTAAGTGTGTATATGCAGTCACGATTCTAGGAAATAGTTTGAAGTTCTTATATCCTATAGGCATGCTTATCTACAGATTATAACAGGTGACTTATCAATTACGTTTAGAGGCATAATACCTATGTGTGAGTCTGTTTTAAACCCTTTCATGGATAATTGAAATAGACGTGGTTCAAACAGATGCAAATAGAGTTCCTAAGAGCATGGTATGTAATGCATGACAATTTTTATTAAGATTATTTAATAGCAGGGTACCTATGTGACAGTACTTGCGAAGAACCAGGAATTAAACGTGCAACATGCTGAAATAGTAAGTGTGAAGGCCCTAAAGACAGGATATCTAATGCACAAGTTCAACACGGTTCCAATGAACACATCAATTCTAGAAACATCGATTCTAATGCAGATTCGCAGAATATAAAGCTTATAGCATGCTTTCTACCTAGTTTTACCCACAACATTACACAACTACCCTCCCTTTTATTAGTTACCCAAGTATCTATTTACAAATAATTATTACAGACCAGAATTGCATAAATTACACAAAGGAAATGTGAGCCTGAAGCAGGCCCAAAAATAAACTTTTGAATAACAGGCCTTCAATGTAGTCTCAAATGCTCAGAAGTTCCCTGGCCAACAATTGTCTAGGTGTGTCAGAGTTCCCTAAGGACCTCAAGGATCCCGGGCAGTGCTCACACCAAGACTTTTCTCAAGTAAAGACTGATTATGTATAGTGTGGAAGAGCCGGCCCTGCTATGCCAGAGTATAGAGAGATCTCAAGGATCCTTAGGCAGTACACATACCAGAGGGGCAGAACTTAATAACCTAAGAGTAAGTGAGAGTGCTTGAAAAAGACTTAGTGAAAACAATGTGGAGATAACTTCTTGGGAGTAAAAGATCTTCTAGAATAGACCAATTTTAAGAAAAATGCTAGGAATGAAACCAGTTTTAGAAGAACACATTTTTTAAAACAGTTCAGAGGAGAGCAAATTCTGTAGACAGTCAAATAGATCATAGAAGGTTCAGTTCCACGGACACTTTAGCAAACATGTTTGCACATAGGGGTGAAAAGGGATTGGGAACACATAGAGATCTTATTGCAGGTGCATGAATGGGGTGCAGGGAGACAGGTAGGCAGTAATATACATAGAACACTTATAGCCTTAACAAATTAACCAGGATAGCAGACAACTATACATGGAGCAAAGATGTGGAGGATAGAATCAAGCACACAAGCAGGATTAAAAGTAGGCATAAGAAACCAACATGATCACACAGCTAAGCATAAGTCAAACAGGCTATTCAAGCATCAGATAAGCACGTGAAGTGTAAACATATTAGTTGTACATAGAGCATGGTAGAATTTTAGCCATGCTTGAACAAAGAAGCAAATTAGAGAGTAGATCAAATTCATAACCAATGAACTAATGCAGGGATGAAACACATAGAGTTTGGGTGTCAAATGTAACTAGAGACATACCAGTTAAGGGAAAAGAGTGCAAAATATAGAGCAAGTAGCCTTACTATCTAGCCTTGGCTAGACCCATAATAGCACAAGTAACACAAATAGCAAAGAAAGAGAATAGTTTGAGTGTGTGTGAGTATTGTGAACTGATGTCTGTCGAGAACCAGAACAATGAGGGTTTTATAGTATGCAATAGAGTATGACACATAAGGTAATGAGCCAATCATATGCACATAAGGTATGGAAACCAATTAACAATCAGTCATGACTCAATTAAGGGGCCAAAATCACATGAATGATACTTAATTTAAGGAAATCTCACACGGAATCCCTCAGTAAATCAAAGCAAGGTTAATAAGGTAAGAAATAATCAAACAATCGATCAAGTGAAGTTAGTCATGAACAAATTATCCATAAAATCAGACTAGTATTACTTAATTTAAGGAAAATTGTATATGGAATCACTCAGTAATTAATGGCTAGGTTTAATAAGGAAAGAACTAATTTCGAAATTAGTTAGAAGTTGGTTCTGAAAATCAAAGCATAAAATTAGGCTAGCAGCACTAATTAATAATTACACATAAGGTAAGAAAGGTAAAATCTAATAAGGAAATACCGGTATTAAGGAAAGCCCAATTTCAAACCGTAATTTAGGCAAGTAAAATTAATTAACAATTAGTCGACGGAGTTTAAGCCAAACGGGCAGAAGTAGCAAAATAATCGGTTAAACAATCAGAACTATAAGAGATTAGGCAAAAATACAGAAGCATATAGTAAACAAAAATGAATAAGGAAACCCTAATAGATACTCAGAGATGAATACACTTAATAGTTAAATATTTGTAGAAAACCCGTTAAAATCAAGACCCTAATCTTAGGGTAAACCAAAATTAGTTAGGAATAATAATAGGTAAAGATCAGAAGACGTCGAGGTGGAAGTACTGGAAAAAAAATTTAAAGAAGAAATACCAAAATAAACATGAAACCGTTTCAAATATGAAAAGATCTAAACAGATTCAACCAAAAATTAGCCAGATTCATAAAATAAACAGAAATTGAACCAAATCTAGTTTAAACCGGAGATTTGTAACACTAAATACGAAGGTATTCATACTCACAAGTATTGGAATGAATATAGATGGAAATAGTCAAGACATGAAAGATCTTGAACCAGGTCTGGCTCGATCTTGGCCAGATTTCCTTTGCCATGTTAGGAAGCAACTTAAATAGGATCGTTGACGAGTAACCAATGGTGAAGAGAGACCGACAATGTAAGGGAATCCATAGCTGATTCCATTTTAGGTTTGAATCGGAGGCAATAACAGGTGACAGCGTTAGGGTTAGAGAGGGGTGAGAGATGAGAGCATATGAGGGCGGCGGGTCTAGAAGAAAATGGGTAGTGTTAGGGATTTATTTATATTAAAAGGGGTCGGTTAATTTAGGGTTGTTGATCTTCTGAGATCAACGGCCAGGGTTAAATGTTAGGTGGGGCGGGTTTAAATTAAACGAGTATTTGGGTCTGAGTTTGGGTTGGACGGGTATTGGTAATTGGACTAGGCTAGGTTTGTAATTGGGTATTTTCTATGGCTAGATTTTAAATACCCAATTAATTTAGTAAAATAATTTTATAAAATAATTAATAAACGATAAAAATGTCATTTGTGCATGAAAATGTTTTAAAATACTTACTTAATATTGTAAAAATATGAAAACTCATTTTCTTTATGGATAATATAATTGTGCATATACATAGGCCATTGCTGTAAAAATATGCAATTCTAGACTAAAAATGCAAATGTTATTGTAAAAAATGCAATTAAAATATTTATGCATTATATGGGTATAAATGATGAATTTAGATGATTAAATCTTCATAAAAGTAATATGAGGAATGATTATTGAATATTTGTATAAATAAAAATACAGAAGTAAATTGTTTTAAGCCCTTTAAAATTATAAAAACAGTTATGCATGTTTGTAAATGCGTACACAGTATTTTGAAAGTATGTGTGCATATTTAAATATATATGAAGGAAAAATTGGGTATCAATAACACCCTTCATGGGTGAAACCTTCAGCAAAACATTCTCCCCAACCATGTAAGACACATCACAGACCTTTCTTCAGCATAACTCTTTTGTCTTGACTGCACCATGCGAAGCCGTTCTTGAATCAATTCACCTTGTCCAATGCATCCTGAACCAAGTTTGTACCCAAAAGCCTAGCCTTACCTGACTCAAACCAACCCACTGGAGATCTACACCGCCTCCCATATAAAGCCTCATATGGAGCCATCTGAATACTTGATTGATAACTGTTGTTGTAAGTAAACTCCGCGAGCGGCAGAAACTGGTCCCATGAACCACCAAAATCATTGACACACGCACATAACATGTTCTCCAATATCTGAATAGTGTGCTCGGACTATCCGTCTATATGAGGTTGAAATGTTGTGTTCAACTCAACCTGAGTGCCCAACTCTCACTACACAGCTCTCCAAAACTGCGATGTAAACTGTGTGTCTCTGTCTGAAATGATAGAAATTGGCACCCCATGAAGGCGAACAATCTATCCGATGTAAATCTCAGCCAACCACTCTGAAGAATAGGTAGTGCTTAGAGGAATGAAGTGCGCGGACTTGGTCAGCCGATCAATAATCACCCAAATAGTATCGAACTTCCTCGAAGTTCGTGGAAGCCCAACTACGAAGTCCATGGTTGTCCGCTCCCACTTTCACTCTGGAATCTCTATCTGCTGAAGTAAGCCACCCGGTCTCTGATGCTCATATTTCACCCACTAACAGTTGAGACACCGAGCTACAAACCCAACTATATCTTTCTTCATTCTCCTCCACCAATAGTGTTGTCTCAAATCCTGGTACATCTCCGCAGCACCCGGATGGATGGAATACCGCGAGCTATGGGCCTCCTCAAGGATCAACAACACCACATCGTCTCTGGCCTTGCACTCTCAATACTCCATCGTCTCCAATAGTCACATCTCTAGCATCATCATGCTGAACCTTGTCCTTGAGGAAAAACAAATGAGGATCATCATACTGCCTCTCTCTAATACGATCAAACAAGGAAGACGGAGAAACCACACAAGCTAGGACCCAACTAGGCACTGAAATATCCAATCTCACAAGCTGGCTGGCCAAAGCCTGAACATCAACTACAGGAGGTCTCTCCCCAACAGGAATAAATACAAGACTGCCCATACTCACCACCTTCCTACTCAAGGCATCGGCCACTAAATTGGCCTTTCCTAGATGATACAAAATAGTAATATCATAGTCCTTTAGTAGCTCCAACCATCTCCGCTGCCTCAAATTGACATCCTTCTGTTTGAACAAGTGCTAGAGGCTATGATGATCAGTAAACACCTCGCAAGACATACCATAGAGATAGTGCCTCCAAATCTTCAACGCATGAACTATGGCAGCCAACTCCAAATCATGAACATGGTAGTTCTTCTCATGGGACTTTAACTGGCGCGAAGCATAAGCAATAACTCTACCCTCTTCATCAAAACACACCTAATGTCGATCCAAGAAGCATCACAATATATGGTATAAGAACTAGAGGCTGATGGTAGAACTAGAACTGGAGCTGTGGTAAGGGTAAAAAGTTGTGCTCAACTCAACCTAAGTACCCAACTCTCGCTGCATAAACCTCCAAAACTACGAAGTAAAGTGAGTGCCCCTATTGAAATGATGGAAACTGGGACACCATGCAAATGAACAATCTCCCGGATATAGATCTTTGCCAACCGCTCTGAAGAATAGGTAACACACACAGGAATGAAGCGCGGACTTGGTCAGCCGATGCACAATCACCCAAATAGCATCGAACTTCTTCAAAGTCCGTGGAAGTCCAACTACAAAGTCCATAGTGATCCTCTCCCACTTCCACTTTGGAATATCCATCCGCTGAAGCAAGCCACCCGGTCTCTGATGCTCATATTTCACCTGCTAACAGTTGAGACACCGAGCCACAAATCCCACAATGTCCTTCTTTATTCTCCTCCACCAATAATCCTGCATCAAATCCTGATACATCTTCGCGGCACCCGAATAAATGGAATACCGCGAGCTATGGACCTCCTCCAGAATCAACTCCCGAAGCCTATCCACATTGGGCACACAAATCCAGCCCTGCATCCTCAACACCACATCATTACCAATGGTCACGTTTCTGACATCATTATGCTAAAACTCTGTCCTTAAGAACAAGCAAATGCAGATCATCATACTGGCGCTCTCTGATGTGCTCATATAGGGAAGACCGAGAAATCACACAAGCCAATACCCGACTGGGATTCGAAATATCTAACCTCACGAATCGATTGGCCAAGGCCTGAACATCAACTACAAAAGGTCTCTCCCCAACTAGAATATATGCCAAAGTTCCCATACTCACCGCCTTTCGGATCAAAGCATCGGCCACCACATTGGCCTTTCCCGGATGGCACAATATAGTGATGTCATAATCCTTTAGCAACTCCAACCACTTCTGATGCCTTAAATTAAGATCCTTCTGCTTGAACAAGTGCCGGAGGCTACGATGATCAGTTAACACCTCACAAGACACCCCAAGTAATGCCTCCAAATCTTCAATGCATAAACTATGGCAGCCAACTCCACATCATGAACGGGGTAGTTCTTCTCGTAGGGCTTCAACTGACGAAAAGCATAAGCAATAACTCTACCCTCCTACATAAAAACACACCCAATACCAACTCTCAAAGCATCATAATACACGGTATATAAACCTGAAACTGATGGCAAAACTAACACTGAAGCTTCGGTCAAGGCTGTCTTGAGCTTCTGAAAGCTCTCCTAACATTCTTCCGACCACACAAATGAAGCACCCTTCTGAGTCAAATTGGTCAAAGGCGATGCGATAGACGAGAATTCCTAAACAAACCGGCGATAATAGCCTGCCAAACCAAGAAAGATGCGAATCTTTGTGGCTGAGGACGGTTTGGGCCAACTCTGAACCGCCTCTATCTTCTTCGAATCAACCTGAATACCCTCGCTGGACACCATGTGCCCTAAGAAAGCCACAGAACTGATCCAAAACTCACACTTGGAGAATTTTACATAAAGCTTCTCCTCCGTCAATATCTGCAACACAACTCTCAAATGCTCCGCGTGCTAAGGTATGCAAGTAAGACAATTAAGGCAAGTAGCAATTAATCACGGAGTCATGGAAGGAAAGAATAATTTAATACCAGAATTATTAATGACAAGTGGTAAATTACGGCATGGATACTTGTTCTTGATAGTGACTTTATTCAACTGCTGATAATCTATGCACATCCTCATCGATCCATCCTTCTTCTTTACAAATAACACAGGCGCACCCCCAATGCGAAACACTAGGTCTAATAAAGCCCTTATCAAGAAAATCTTGCAACTTCTCCTTTAACTCTTTTAACTCTAAAAGTGTCATACGATATGGCGGAATAAAAATGGGCTGAGTGCCCAGAGCCAAATCGATACATAAGTTAATATCTCTGTCGAGTGGCATCCCCGGTAGGTCTGTAGAAAATACCTCTGGAAACTCTCGAGCAACTGGTACCGAATCCATGGAAGGAACCTCTACACTAGAGTCGTAGACATAAACCAAATAAGCTAGTCACCTCTTCTCAACCATGCATCGTGCCTTTATATACGAGATAACCCTACTAGTAGAATGACCAGGAGTCCCCCCACTCTAATTGAGGCAAGCCTGGCAAAGCTTAGGTCATTGTCTTTGCGTGGCAATTCAATATAGCATGATAAGGTGACAGCCAATCCATCCCCAAAATGACATCAAAATCGACCATATCGAGAAGTAGGAGATCTACATTAGTCTCAAGACCCCCAATAATAACCACACACAAACAATAGACATGATCTACAATAATATAATCCCCAATAGGCATGGACACATATACAGGAGCATTTAAGGAATCATGGGGCACGACCAAATATGAAGCAAAGTAAGATGCCACATAGAAGTAAGTAGACCCTGGATCAAATAGAACTGAAGCATCTTTACTGTAAACTGAAATAGTACCTATGATAATAGCATCGGATGACTCAGCCTCAGGCCTGACTGGAAAATCATAACATCGGGGTTGGGCCCCACCACTCTAAACCATATCTCTAGGACGACCTCCACCTCTAATGGCCTGACCTCCACCTCTAGCGGCCTGACCTCCACCTCTAGTGGCCTGACCTCTACCTCTGGCTCCCTGGCCCCTGCCTCTAGCTGGATGAGAGGGCGGTGGTACACCCGGTGTCAGAATCATGGAATAGAACTCTGCTACTATGGCAGAATGCCCAATAATCTCGGATAGGTCCTCCTAATATGCCCATAGCCACCACACTCAAAACATACATCCTGATAATGTAGCTGTAGAAACTGTGTATGACCCGGACGGGCTGGCTGACCAAGGTAATAACGGTTAATAAGAGTTGTACTAATATTAGCTGGTTGTGCAATGTAGGCTAGATGATCCGAATAATGCATATGATGACTACAACCACCTGAAGCACCTTAGGATGCCTAGAGTGCTGAATGAAATGGTCTGGGAGGATGGCCTCTACAAAAAGCACCTTGACCTCCAGGGTCCCACTAAATCCATTGGAGTGATGCGGCCTCTTGTCAAACCCCTTACCACTCCCCTACGCTAAAACCATCTTAGCTCGCTTGGCAACATTGGCTGCATCCTGGATAGAAATCTCACTCCTAGTCTCTTTTTCCATCTTCAATCTGATAGGCTAAGCAAGTCCCTCAATAAACCTCCCCACCCTCTCTCTCGGTAGGAAGTAGGAGAGTACCATGACGGGCCAAGTCCACAAATCAAGTCTTGCACTAAGTGACAGTCATAGAGCTCTACTGCAGACGCTCGAACTGCCATTGATAGTCCTCTCTCTAAGTGATAAAAAGGAATTTCTCAAGAAATAACTAAGAGAACTGGTCCCAAGTAAGACCCGCTGACTCAGCTGGTCTGGCCGACATATAATCCCTCCACTATTTCTTGACGGATCCTAATAGACAAAAATGCAGCAAAGTTAATCCCATTGGTATCCACTATCCCATGTTCCGTAACACCTCGTGATAGCTATCCAGATAGTCTTGGGGATCCTCTGAAGATGCACCACTATAGTGAACCAAAAAAAGCATGGTAAACCTATCCAATCTCCACAAAGCCTCAGAAGACATAGCCGATCCATCACCGGTCTGTGATGCAACACCCGGCGGAACTACCCACTAGGGGCTCTGGATGCTGCTTAGTTGAAAAGGCGGAACAAGAGTAGAGAGTTCAATTAGTGTTGAAAGAACAAAATCGCACGACAGAGAAGAATAGAAGTGAAATTATTCCTAAACTCTATAGCCTCTGGGGGATAAGCACAGACGTCTCCGTACTGATCCCTCAGACTCTACTAAGCATGTTCATGAATTGTGAGACCTAGGCAACCTAGTTCTCTGATACCAACTTGTCACGACCCGGAATCCCAATCATCGGGACCGTGATGGCGCCTAACATCACACTTGCTAGGCAAGCCAACGTTAGAAGTTTAACTAGCCAAATCCTTTACGTTTCTATGATTAACAATAAACAAACTAAAACCAGTAAAAAAACAAATGCGGAAGTAAGTAAAAAGCCTCTTTATTTATATACCATTACCAATACTACTACTATTACTACCTAGAATCTCGTGTCATAATCCACGAACACACTAAGATTTACTACAAACATCTATTCGAAAGAAGATACAATTGTTTATGAAGAGAAATAAAAATAGTAAATGTAGGAGCATAGAAGGGGATGACAGGGCCTGCGGACGCCAACAGGACTACCTTGGGTCTCCTAGTTGTAAAATCTGCAGCCAACCTCTCGATAAGCCACTACCTGCTCCAAAATCTGCATAGAAAGTGCAAAGTACAGTATCAGTACAACCGACCCCATGTACTGGTAAGTATCGAGCCTAACCTCAACGAGGTAGTGACGAGGCTAAAGCATAGCATTTACAATATAACCTACATACACTGTATAATAAAATCAAAAAGAAGCATAAGATAAAATAAAGCAGTAACTTGCAAGGAATGAATACAGTTGTCGAAACATATCATCAGTGCTCAGCTATAACCAATCCTTCAGTACAGTTTAAGACTACTGTTCAGCTAACACCGTCAAAGGAAAGCATAAGCATAAATATTGTTGTGGCGTGCAACCCGATCCCACCATATCATAATAATCACAATCACAGTTCACCCTTATTTCACTATAATCCACCCTTATTACACATGTTGCGGCGTGTAACCCGATCCTACCGTATCACACTAATAACAATCATAGTTCACCCTTATCTCACCACAATCCACCCTTATTACACATGTTGCAGCGCGCAACCCGGTCCCACCATATCAATATCATTTACTCAGCATGTACAAAAATTACACAATTCAAATCACATAGCTCTTCACAAGGCTCAACTTTAAACCAATACATTTAGAAATAGTATACACTACGAGACTTTACACAAGTAATACTACTGAGCGAGGCCAATCCATAATATGCCTTGAAAGTACCAATAACCAGCTCAAACAATAATCGGAGACAACGAAGCTACGAAAACTAACACTTCCAATAAAAGATATAATGTCTAACAAGTAGCAATTAGGAATGGATTACAAGTAAAGCATGTAGCAGTTAAGGCAGAAAAAGACAATATAAGAAGAACGGGAAGAAAACAGACAAAACAGATAAATTGGCAGTGCATAGGTACTCTTTACCTCACCTATACACCGCACGCATGGATTTCATGTAGCAAATAAGTCAAGGGTTCCTAATCCCTCGAGTCAAAGTTAGACACAATACTTACCTCGCTCTACGGGCCACTCAATGCTTAATTACCGCTTTTCCTCTAGTATCCACCTTTAAACCACTCGTATCTATCCATAATTAACTCAATAACATCAATTATTACTAAAGGAACCAACTACAAAGCATAAATTTAGATTTCTCAAACTTTCCCCCAAAAAGTCAAAAACAGACCCTGGGCCCGCTTGGTCAAAACTCGAGGTCAGACCAAAATCCATTCACCCCCGAACCCGAATATGTAATTAGTTTTGAAATCCGACCCCAATTTGAGGTCTAATCCTAATTTCCCAAAAAGCCCTAATTCTACCCAAACCCCCAATTTCTACCATGGAAATCCTAGATTTTAGGTTAGAAAATCATGAAATGTGATAGGAAATTGAAAAAAGTGGGCTAGGATCACTTACTAAGGTTTTTGGGAAAGAATTGGTCTTGGGAGAGTCGCCTCTAGGGTTATAGGATTTGAAAAATGTGGAGAATGGGAGAAAATCCCCCCTAACTTAAGTTTTGATCAGTTGCAGGTGTCGCATTTGCGACCTGGGGTTCACAAATGCGAAGAACCTATTGCAAAGGTGACGGTTTCACATTCCTATCTTCATCGCATTTGCCACAAATAGTTCAAAAATGCGAACTCTGATCCTTCCGCAAATGCGACCAATTGATCGCATTTGCGATCACTGTTGCCAGCTCCTTACTTTGCAATTGCGAAGATTTGTTCATAAATGCGAACACTGGCTCCGCGCAAATGCGACTTCCTGATCGCAAATGCGAACTAGTGCTGGCCTAGGTACACTTTGTAAATGCGAAGAATTTGCTCGAAATTGCGATCGTGCCAGTATGGGGAATGTTCGCAAATACGAACACTGATCTTGCAAATGCGAGATCAGACACCAGTCATAGAAATTGTAGAACCAGCAATGCTTTAAGTCAAATTTTCACTCCGTGGCCAATCCGAAACTCAACCGAGCCCTCAGGGCTCCAAACCAAATATGAACACAAGTCTTAAAACATCATACGAACTTGCTCGCACGATCAAATCGCCAAAAATAACACCTAGAACTACGAATTCAACACCAAATCAAATGAAATTCTCAATAACACTTTAAGATTTCTATTTTCTCAACCGGACGTCTGAATCACGTCAAATCAATTCTGTTTCTCACCAAATTTTACAAATAAGTCTTAATAATGAACCTATACAGAGCTCCAAAACAAAAATACGGATCGGATACCAATAAGATCAAACATTAACCAAATTCTTAAAATCATAAAATTTTCAGACTTTAAATTTTCCTCAAAAATTCATTTCTCAAGCTAGGGACTTTGGAATTAAATTCCGGCATACGCCCAGGTGCCTTATTTTGGTACGGACCCACAGAGACTATCAAAATACGAGTCCGAGTCCGTTTACTCAAAACGTTGACCGAAGTCAACTAAACCAACTTTTAATGGCAAAAATTATTATTTTCATCAACTTTCAACATAAAAGATTTGCAGAAACACACCCGAACTGGGTACACAAATTGAGGAGGGTAAAAATGATATTTTAGAGGCCTCAAAACACAGAATCGAGTTCTAAAATATAAGATAACCTTTCGGGTCACCACATGTTGGGTCCTTTAGTGGCCGTTTCTTGCTGTTATCTCACTATTTTCATTAATATTTGGTATTCAGTCATGTTCATGCATTTGTATATCATATCTTCATCTCGGTTATCTATTGATTGATCATATCATTTTTCCAGGTTTGTTTCAAGACACTGTGAGCTCGTGGGTGAGACTGGAGAGATTGATGATTGAGTGAGGCTGAGAGCTCGATTATGAGTTACAGTTATGGGATCGGGTTGCATGCCGAAGCGGTTATATTGATGATTATGATAGCGCTTGTAATGTAGGAGCCCTTCCGGAGTCTGTAACACACCTCCAGTGAGCGCAGATGATATTATTGAGGGATGGATTTCCATGGACATGGATTTGTTCGAAGTACTTGATACCTGGAGATGGATTTCTCAATAGGGCTGGATTTCCCTTTTTCCTCGGCACTGGGTGACTTATAGTCAGTGTTATATATGTTCCGGGATGGATTTCTCTGGGTCGAATGGCCATATACAGTACTGAGTGGTTGAGCACTTGAGAGTGGGAGCACATGGTGTATTTCATACAGTCTGTGCATTTGCATGTAGAGATAGCTGAGTTATATACCTCACACTGTTCAGATATGGATTTACTTTATTGCTTTGAGATATCTATTTAATTTGAAAGCATGCATATGTTTCTGCACATTTATTTCTGCTATATTTGTTGCGGTTGAGTTCGTCACTACCTTTCAGTCCAAAGTTTAGACTTGTTACTTACTGAGTTGGTGTACTTACGTTACTCCATGCACCTCTTGTGTAGATCCAGGCGACTATCTTCACGGCGGTGATTGTTGATTAAGACCCCAGAGTTTGGAGACTATCAAGGTAGTTGCACTGCATTTGCGAGACTTGACTCTCCTTCTTTATCATTTGATGTATTTCCAGTTGTTTTATTTAGACCTTGTAGTGGATTGTATTCCGAATAAACGCTCATGTACTCAGTGACACCCCAGTTTTGGGCTGGATCGTATCACACTTTGGGATTTATTATGTTTTCAAAAGAGTTTCTTTAATGTTAACTGCTTCCGTTATTATTTTTAAAGTTATTTTTACTGTGTTGGGTTGTTGAGTTGAGGTTGTCCTAGTTCCATGATAGGCGCTATCATGACGGTTGGTTTTGGGTCATGACATATACTCTGCACTTTATGTCGAGATCCAAGTACTTCGAGGCATGGCGATTATTAGAGGTTCGCATCGGTTTCAGTTTGTGGAGACTCTGAGGTAGCTAATATGCCATTCCCAGACCTTGAAGTTCCTTTTGGTTTATTTTGTTGTTGATGTTCTATTATTCAGATAGTTTCGTATTGATTATTGACTCTGTATTTTTAGGTTCAGTATGCTCATGTACTCATTGACAGCAGATCATTAGGATGGTTGTAGTTGTTTTATTGTTGTTTTTCTCAAATATTGTATGATATTGCCGTTATTGAGATTAAGCTTCTGTTAATTAAGTTAGTGTTATTATGAAATAGTTGGCTTGACTAACAAGCAGTATTAGGCGCCGTCACGGCTCCGGTGGTAATTGGAGTCGTGACAATTATCTAAATTATACCCATAACCCCAATTTCTTGTCTCTGAAATCCTAAATTTTGATAGTGCAAAATCATCAAAAAGTAATGGAAATTGAATGAAACAAGTTATAGTTATTATCCTATGAAGTTGGGAAAAATTGTTCTCCAAAAAACGCTTTTATGGAGTGATGTGATTCTTTGAGTTAACAAAGAACCAACCGACCAGGATCAAGATCTTGAAATAAAAACGTGGTTTGTGGGTCGATTTCAAGAAATAACGTATCTCAAGTTTTAGGACTCGGAATCTGATGATTCAAAAACGAGGTGAAAGATGACGATCTGAACTGTAAGAAAGATCATATACTGGTTCAAAACAAGTAAATATTGATGTTTCACCAATTCAATGAAAGTTATGATTTTATGATATCAAAAGAAAGAATTTAGATCATGAAACGCATTCTTGAAAGATCAAGAACTAAACAAGTTCCTAAAGTCACCACTTGGAATCAATTAACATGATAAAGAAACACCACACGCAATTGAAAATAAGATAAAGACTATCACCACCTTGCTTGGAACCAAAAATAAGGATAAAGAAGACAAAATAGAGAAAAATACTCTATTGTAAAACTAGGGCAAGCTAACTAACGACCATTGAGTACATCTTCTTTAATTCCAGTAGAGATTAGACGACTTAATTGTGCTAGGACGAGAAGTAACGCTAGTTTAGATTGGACCTGTTCTTTTTTATATTCTTGGGGAAGGTTTTATTGAATCTCAATTTGAACTTAGACTGTAATACTTATCTTAGTAATATTTTGGACTTAGATTCAATTAAAAGTCATGTTAGGGATAGTTAGCGATTGAAAAGAAACTGAAAGTTAAGGTTTCTCTGCTGGAATACTAAATGAAAAATTTGGCATTAAACACTTCTTGTGCTAAGAAACTAAGCTCAAAGTAACAATATAAAACAAGAAAATAGACAAGAAATGTAGAGAGGAAAGAGATGAGAGATTCTTATTCATTCCATGTATTCAAGTGTGTACAATGTAGTGCCAAAACCCACTATTTATAGAATTACATAGAGGTATACAAAAAAATGCTATAAATATGGCATTAAACATTTGAGATCATGGAGGAAGATTATGGAGAGGTTATGGAGGTATGGGAGTTACAACTATAATGGTGAGAAGTAGTGGATTATCTACATAATGGAGAAGGGTAGTGGGAATTATATTTGATTAGTCGACATCCATATAATATGTATTTCATACCACTCCCCCTTGGATGTCCACATATAATGTGCCTCGTTAAACCTTACTAGGAAAAAACCCTATGAGAAAAAATCCTAGTGAAGGAAAAAGAGTGCACATATCATGTAATATGCATTGCTTGCTGCCTCATTAAAAACCTTGCCAGGAAAATCCAGTGGGATAAAATCGTAACAAAAGAAAAAAGAGTATAACGTGTATTTGCCTCCCCCTAATGAAAATATTAATTTATTTCTCCGAGATGACATGTTCCGATCCTGTACACCAACTTCTCAAATGTTGAGGTTGTTCTTGCTTCATTAAACGGGACCACCAAATTACCAAGCGAACAATTTATTGAACATCTATTTCACCGTTCAGTGAAGATTGCGTCTGATAAAGAACTTTGATGAAATATATGCTTTATTCTGTCTCCTTCAATATATCCTTCTTTCAATTGAGATAAGCAAACATCATCGCCTTTACTATTATTGAAATCTTCTCTTCAAAGAAAAGTCACACATCTATTGTGTATTGAGTCACTTGTTTTATTAGTTGCTAGTATATTGATATGACTTGAATAAGTATCAACAATTGACTTCCTTGTGAAATAATATGGCAATACCCTTACATACAAATAGATTGTTTGAAGAACGAACTTCAGGAAATGCCTGCATTTGCATAACCAACAAAACCTTGACAATATTTGTTAGAATAAATAAATCTATATCAAGAATTTCTTTTGCAATATAATACTAATCGTATTCCAATATCTCCACCACATAGTAGTAAATATATATGTCACTACTTCACCGAGGTTAATCAAGATACTTACTGAGTACATGGGGTTGGTTGTGCTCATACTACACTTCTACACTATGCATGCAGATCTTTGAGCTTAGTAGCCATGGAAGACGAAGCCTAGCCTTGAAGACCATATATTGTATTTATTCTTCATATCGGTTTTGTAAATCTAAATCATTGTGGCTCATGACTTGTACTACCAATCCTTGGGTAGTTGCATTGAATTCGATTATAGTATCTATTATATATATTGTTGATTTCTCAATTTAGTTGTAATTTATTTTCTTTGTCTTACCTAGCGGGCTGGGGTAGGTGTCATCACAGCATAGTGGGATTTTGGGCCATGACATGTTAGATGATGAACTACTATCAGGGCGGAGCTAGAGATCGAGGCGCAGTGTCATGACCCAAAATCCGGCAAGCTGTGATGGCACCTAACCTAACCCACTAGGTAAGCCAATTACCAACTATCCAATTTCAATGAAATTGAATAAGACAATTAATTAAAAGAAAATGTCTGAATCTTATACATTTCCAAAGGACTGGTAATACAAATCATAAGCGTCTAAGATTTAGAATTTACAAAGATGGTATAAAATAAAGTACATCATCTGTTTGTAATATACATGAACAGATCTTTCATAAGTTTAGATGGTCAAACGAGTGTGATGCGAGCATTTAGAAGCTCAAGACAACTTTGGCTACGATGCTGGTGTTGGTATTGCCAAAAGGTTCAGGGCCTTATACAGTATATTGTGACGCATCTCGTATTGGAATTGGTGTGGTATTGATGCAGGGTGGCAAGGTTATTGCATATGCTTCACAGCAGCTAAAGGTTTACGAGAAGAATTATCATGTTCATGACTTGGAGCTAGAAACCATTGTTCACACACTGAAGATTTGAAAGTACTCTCTATACGACATGTTGTGTGAGGTGTTCATGGATCATAAGAGTTTGCAGTATTTGTTCAAGCAAAAGGATCTCAATTTGAGGCAGAGGAGGTGGTTGGAGCTATTGAAATACTATGATATCACCATCTTGTATCATCCTAGGAAGGCCAATATGGTGGCCCATGCTTTGAGTAGGAAGTCAGCTAGTATAGGCACCCTTGCATACATTCCAGTCGGTGAAAGACCGCTTGCATTAGATGTTTAGCCCTTAGCCAATCAGTTCATGAGGTTGGATGTTTCTGAGCCTAGTCGTGTTTTAGCCTACACAGTCGCTCGGTCTTCTTTGTTTGAGCTCATCAGGGAGCAACAGTATGATGACCCTCATTTGCTTGTCCTTAGGGACACAGTGTGGTATGGTGATGCCAAGTAGGTTACGGTTGGATATGATGGAGTTTTGAGGATGCAAGATCGTGTTTGTGTGCCTAATGTGGATGAGCTTTGTGAGTTGATTCTAGAGATGGTTCATAGTTCCTGATATTCTATTCACCCGGGCACCACCAAGATGTATCAAGACTTGCGGCAGTATTATTGGTGGCTGAGAATGAAGAAGGATATTGTTGCATACGTAGCTTGGTATCTAAATTGTCAGCAAGTAAAGTACGAGCATCAGAGACCTGGTGGTTTCCTTCAGAAGATAGAGATTCCTGAGTGGAAGTAGCAGTGTATCACTATGGATTTCGTTGTTGGACTCCCACGGACTCAGAGGAAGTTCGATGCAGTTTGGGTTATTGTGGATAGACAGACCAAGTCAATACATTTTATTCCTGTGGCAATTACCTATTGTTCATAGCAGTTGATAGAGATTTATATCTGTGAGATCGTTCATCTTCAAGGGGTGCCCGTGTCTATCATTTTTGATCGAGGTATGCAATTTTCCTCGCACTTCTGGAGGGTAGTACAACGTGAATTGGGTACGTGGGTTGAGTTGAGCACAAAATTTCATCCTCAGACAGACGGATAGTCCGAGCGCACTATTCAGGTCTTGGAGGATATGCTCTGTGCATGTGTTATAGACTTTGGAGGATCGTGGGATCAGTTCTTGCCGCTAGCGGAGTTTGCCTACAATAACAACTATCAGTCGAGCATCCAGATAGTTCCTTGTGAGGCATTATATGGTAGACAATGTCGGTCGCTGGTGGGATTGTTTGAGCCGGGGTAGGCTCGATTATTGGGTACAGATTTAGTATAGGATTCCTTGGATAAGGTTAAGATCATTCAAGATAGACTTCGCTCAGCTCAATCCTGGCAGAAGAGTTGTGCCGATCGTAAGGTCCGTGAGGTTGCATTCATGGTCAGAAAGAGAGTGTTACTATGTGTGTCACCTATGAAGGGTGTAATGAGGTTTGGAAAAAAGGGCAAGTTGAGCCCTAGATACATCGAGCCTTTTGGGATTCTTGATCGAGTGGGAGAGGTGGCTTACAGACTTGCGTTGCCACCAGGTTTATCAGCAGTACATCCAGTGTTTCATGTGTCCATGCTTCGAAAATATCACGACAATCCATCCCACGTGTTAGACATCAGCACTATCCAGTTGGACAAGGATTTGACCAACGAGGAGGAGCCGGTAGCTATTCTAGATCGGCAGGTTCGTCAGTTGAGATCAAAGAATTATCCTTCAGTTCGGGTGCAGTGGAGAGGTTAGCTTATTACGGCAGCTACCTGGGAGTTCGTGTCTGATATGCAGAGCAGATATCCCCACCTTTTCACCAGCTCAAGTACTTTTCTATGTTCGTTTGAGGATGAACGATTGTTTTAGAGGTGGAGAATGTGATGACCCAAAAGGTCATCTTATGTTTTAGAACTCGATTTTGTGTTTTGAGGCCTTTAAAATCTCATTTTTACCCTCCTCAATTTGCCTGCACAGTCCGGACGTGTTTCCGGAAAGCTTTTATGTTGAAAGTTGATGAAAATAATATTTTTTTCCTTTAAAAGTTGGTTTAGCTGACTTTAGTCAACGTTTTGAGTAAACAGACTTAGATTCGTATTTTGACAGTCCCGGTAGGTCCGTATCGAAATATGGAACCTAGGCGTATGCCCGAAATCGAATTTGTAGGTCTCTAGCTCGAGAAATGAATTATTGAGGAAAATTGTAAGTCTGAAAATTTAATGGTCTTAAGAATTTGGTTATTGTTTGATCATGTTAGTATCAGGTCCGTATTTTGGTTTCAGAGCCCGGCACAGTTTCATTATGTTATTTAAGACTTGTCTGTGAAATTTGGTGAGAAACGAAGTTGATTTGACGTGATTCGGACGTCTGGTTGAGAAAATAGAAATTTTAAAGTGTTATTGAGAATTTCATTTTTTTTGGTGCTAAATTCGTAGTTCTAGGTGTTATTTTGGTGATTTAATTGCGCGAGCAAGTTTGTATGATGTTTTAAGACTTGTGTGCGTGTTTGGTTTGGAGTCCGGAGGGCTTGGGTGAGTTTTGGATAGGTCACTGAGTGAAAATTTGACTTAGAGCATTGCTGGTTCTGCAATTTCTGTGACTGGTGTCTGATCTCGCATTTGCGAGATCAGTGTTCGCATTTGCGAACATTCCCCCATGTTGGCAGGCTCGCAATTGTAAGCAAATTCTCACATTTGCGAAGTGTACCTAGGCCAGCACTAATCGCATTTGCGATCAGGAGGTCGTATTTGCGGGGAACTAGTGTTCGCATTTGCGAACAAATCTTCGCAATTGCGAAGTGAGGAGTTGGGCAACAGTGATCGCAAATGCGATCAATTGGTCTTATTTTCGGAAGGATCAGAGTTTGCATTTGCGAACTATTTGTTGCAAACGCGATAAATACAACAATGTGAGACCTTCACATTTGCGATTGGTTCTTCGCATTTGCGGGGCTCGCATTTGCAAACCCCAGGTCGCAAATGCGACACCTGCAACTGATCAAAACTTAAGTTAGACGGGATTTTCTCCTATTCTCCATATTTTTCAAATCCTTGAACCCTAGAGGCGATTCTCCCAAGCCCCATTCTTCCCCAAAACCTTGGTAAGTGATCTTATCCCACTTTCATTCAATTTCCCATCACATTTCATAAATTTCCAACCTAAAATTTCCATGGTAGAAATTGGGGGTTTGGGTAGAATTAAGAATTTTTGGGAAATTGGTATTTAGACCTCAAATTGGGGTCGGATTTCAAAACTAATTACATATTCAGGCTCGGCGGTGAATGGATTTTGGTCCGAACCTTGAGTTTTGACCAAGCGAGCCCGAGGTTGGTTTTTAACTTTTTGGGGGAAAGTTTGAGAAATCTAAATTTGTGCATTGTAGTTGGTTTCTTTAGCAATAATTGATATTATTGAGTTAATTGTGGCTAGATACGAGTGGTTTGGAAGTGTATACTAGAGGAAAAATGGTAATTGAGCATTGAGTGACCCGCGGAGCGAGGTAAATATTGTGTATCAAGGGATTAGGAACCCTTGACTTATTTGCTACATGAAATCCATGCGTGTGGTGTATAGGTGAGGTAAAGAGTACCTATGCACTGCCAATTTATCTGTTTTGCCTGTTTTCTTCCTGTTCTTCTTATATTGTCTTTTCCTGCCTTAACAGCTACATGCTTTACTTGTAATTCCATTCCTAATTGCTACTTGTTAGACATTATATCTTTTGCTGGAAGTATTAGTTCTTTCGTAGCTTCGTTGTTTCCGATTATTGTTTGAGCTGGTTATTGGTACTATCAAGGCATATTATGGATTGGTCTCGCTGAGTAGTATTACTTGTGTAAAGTCTCGTAGTGTATAATCTTTCTAAATGCTTTGGTTTGAAGTTCAGCCTTGTGAAGAGCTATGTGATTTGAATTGTGTCATTTCTGTACATGCTGAGTAAATGATATTGATATGGTGGGATTCGGGTTGTGCGCCGCAACAGGTGTAATAAGGGTGGATTATGGTGAGATAAGGGTGAACTGTGATTGTGATTATTGTGATACGGTGGGATCAGGTTGCATGCTACAATAGGTGTAATAGGGTTGGATTACGGTGAAATAAGGGTGAACTGTGATTGTGATTGTGATTATTGTGATATGGTGGGATCGGGTTGCACACTGCAACAATCTTTATGCTTATGTTTTCCTTTGACTGTGTTAGTTGAACGTTAGTCTTAAACTGTACTTAAGGATTGGTTATAGCTGAGCACCAATGATATGTTACGAGAACTGTATTCATTCCTTGCAAGTTTCTACTTTATTTTATCTTGTCCTTCTTTCTGCTTTTATTATACACTGTATGCAGGTTATATTGTACATGCCCCGCCATAGCCTCGTCACTACCTCGTCAAGGTTAGGCTCGACACTTACCAGTACATAGGGTCGGTTGTACTAATACTGCATTCTGCACTTTTTGTGCAAATTTTGGAGCAGGTAGTGGCTGATCGAGAGGTTGGTTATAGGTTTTACAACTAGGAGACCCAATGTAGTCCTACTGGCGTCCACAGGCCCTGGCTCCCCCTCTATGCTCCTACATTTACTGATTTTATTTCCCTTCATAAACATTTGTATTCTCTTTCAAACAGATGTTTGTAGTAAATCTTAGTGCGTTCGTGGATTGTGACATCAGATTCTAGGTAGTAATAGTAGTAGTATTGGTAATGGTATATAAACAAAGATGCTATTTACTTACTTCCGCATTTGTTTTTTACTGGTTTTAGTTTGTTAATTTTTAATCACTGAAATATAAAGGATTTGGCTAGTTAAACCTCTAACGTTGGCTTGCCTAGCAAGTGTGATGTTAGACGCTATCACGGTCCCAATGGTGGGGATTTCGGGTCGTGACACAATAATATCGGCATAAAGTCTACACATGATAACTAGCATGATTTACAGCTGAATTACTTTATCACATGATGAAAACATGGATATCAACATGATAGAGTCAATAGACTATGCCACAAAATCACCTAGGTCACAAATCACATGGTGCACGCCCGTCACATGGCATGTGCGTCACCTCAATACCTATCATATAACACATAGTTTGGGTTTTGAACCCTTAGAACCAAGTTTGAAAGCGTTACTTACCTCGAACCGAGCAAAGTCCTACTCCATAATGCCCTTGCCTCTCAAATCGGCCTCCAAACGTCCCGAATCTAACCACAAGTAATACAATACAATCAATATAGGCTAAAGGGATCAATTCCACAAGAAAACTACTAGAATAGAGCCAAAATCCGAAATCGACTAAACCCTGGCCCCCAGGCCACGTCTGGAAATCCGACAAAAGTTACAAAATCCGAAATCCCATTCACTCACGAGTCTAACCATAAAAAAATTATCAAAATCCGACCTCATTTGGTCACCCAAATCCACTCTCCAATTCTCAATCCCTAATCTCCCTAATTTCACCTCAACACCACACAATCTAGGTGGAAAAATCAATAGGGAAACTAGATTTAAGATCAAAATCAAGCATCTGCGAAGCCCGAGTCCGAAATGTTAAAAATGGTGAAAAGTCTCGAAGTCCCATTTGTATATGCTCTGCCAGGTTTTTCGCACCTACAGCTTATTTTCTGCATCTGCAGACCAAGCTCCGCTTTTGTAGAGAATCACTTAAACTGTGCCTCAATTTATGCGCTCAAGAGATCGTATCTGCGCTCATCGCAGGTGCGGAAGTCATATCGCACCTGTAGTCCAAGCTCGCACCTGCGCCCTGAAGTCCGCTTCTGCAACCATAGCAGGTGCAGGTATTCCATCACACCTGCGTTCTCTGCCCAGATCTTCCTTAGTCGCATCTACGACCATTTTGTCGCTTCTGCGGGCTCGCACCTGCGGTTCCCACTCTGCAGGTGCGGTTACACCAGTAGCAACAGTACTTCAGCTACATTTCCTCAACTCAAATAAAGTTGTCAACCATCCAAGTCATCCCGAGGCCCTCGGGACCACAACCTAACATACAGCATGTCCTATAACATTATACGAACTTAGTCGAACCCTTGAATCACTCAAAACAACATCAAAACCCCAAATTACACCTAGATTGAAGCCTAAAGAACTTCTAAGCATCCGAATTCCACAAACGATGCCGAAACCTACCAAACCATGTCCGAATGACCTCAAATTTTACACACAAGTCAGAAATAACACCAAGAACCTACTCCAAATTCTGGAAACCCAATCCGACCTCAATATAAAAATTTCCACTATCTTCCAAAATCGCCAAAATTCTATTTTCCGCCAATTCAAGCCTAATTCTACTATGAACTTCCAAATCGCATTCCAGATGTGCTCCTAAGTCCAAAATCACCTACCGGAGCTAGCGGAATAATTAAAATTCAAATCTGTAGTCATTTACAAATAAGTCAACATCCGGTCAACTTTCCATCTTAAGCTTTCAATTAAGAGACTATGTGTCTCAATTCATTCTGAAACCACTTCGGACCTAAACCAATTTACCCGGTATATCACAATATAGCTGAAGAACACAAAAAAGCAGGAAATGGGGGAACGGGGGTATAACTCTCGAAATGACCGGTCGGGTCGTTACATCCTCCCCTCTTAAGCAAATATTCATCCTTGAACGAGTCTAGAAACATAGCTGGAGCCTCAAATATGTGTGGGTATATGCTCTGCATCTCCCACCCTATCTCCCAAATAGCCTCCTCCACGGGCTGACCTCTTCAATGCACTCTCACTGAAGCTACATCCTTTGACCTCAACTTTCGAACCTGACGCCCCAAAATAGCCACTGGCTCCATGCCATAAGTCAAATCACCATCCAACTTAACCGCACTAAAATCTAGAAGATAAGATGGATCTCCAATATACTTTTGAAGCATTGAAACATGAAATACTTGATGCACACTCGATAAGCTAGGTGGAAAAGCAAGCTCATAGGCCACCTCCCCAATTCTTCGAAGCACCTCAAACGGCCTGTTAAATCGAGGGCTCAACTTGCCCTTCTTTCCAAATCTCATAAAGCCCTTCATGGGTGAAACCTTCAGCAAGTCCTTCTCCCCGACTATGTAAGACACATCACGAACCTTTCTGTCAGCATAACTCTTCTGTCTCGACTGTGCCATGCAAAGCCGCTCCTAAATTAATTTCACCTTGTCCAATGCATCCTGGACCAAGTCTGTACCCAAAAGCCTAGCCTCACCTAAATCAAACCAACCAACTGGAGATCTAAACCACCTCTCACATAAAGCCTCATACAGAGCAATCTAAATACTCAACTGATAACTGCTATTGTAAGCAAAATCCGTGAGTGGTAGAAACTGGTCCCATGAACCCCCAAAATCAATGACACAAGCGCATATCATGTCCTCTAATATCTGAATAGTGCGCTCGAACTGTCCGTCCATCTGAGGGTGAAATTCTATGCTCAAGTCAATTAGAGTGCCCTATTCTTGCTGCACGACCCTCAAAAACTACAATGTAAACTGTGTGCCTCTGTCTGAAATGATGGAAACTGGTATGCCATGAAGGCGAACAATCTCTCTAATGTAAATCTCAGCCAACCGCTCTAAGGAATAGGTAGTACTCACAGGAATAAAGTGCACGGACTTGGTCAGCCGATCCACAATCATCGAAATAGCATCGAACTTCCTCGAAGTCTGTGGGAGCCCAACTACAAATCCATGTTGATTCGCTCCCACTTCGACTCTGGAATCTCTATCTTCTGAAGGAAGCCACCCGATCTCTGATGCTCATATTTCACCTTCTGACAGTTGCGCTACAAACCCAACTATATCTTTCTTTATCCTCCTCCACTAATAGTGCTATCTCAAATCCTAATACATCTTCGCGGCACCCAGAAGGATGGAATACCAATAACTGTGGGCCTTCTCAAGAATTGACTCCCGTAGCCTATCCACATTGGGCACACATATCCGGCCCTGCATCCTCAATAACCCATCATCACCAATAGTCACATCTCTGGCATCGCCATGCGGAACCCTATCCTTGAGGACAAGCAAATCAGGATCATCATACTAGCGCTCTTTGATGCGATCAAATAAAAAAGATCGACAAACCACACAAGCTAAGACCTGGCTGGGCTCCGAAATATCCAATCTCACGAACTGGTTGGTCAAAGCCTGATCATCAACTATAAGGGGTCTCTCACTAATAGGAAGGTATGCGAGACTACCCATACTCACTATCTTTCTACTCAAGGCATCGGCCAATAGTGCCTCCAAATATTCAACGCGTGAACTATGGCAGCCAACTCCAAATCATGAACAAGGTAGTTCTTCTCATGGGGCTTCAACTGACGCGAGGCATAAGCAATCACTCTAACCTCTTGCATCAAAACACACCCAATGTCGATCCGAGAAGCATCACAATATACAGTATAAGAACTAAAAGCTGATGGAAGAACTAACACTAGAGTTGTGGTCAAGGCAGTCTTAAGCTTCTGAAAACTCGCCTCACACTCATCCGAACACCTGAGAGGACCACCCTTCTGGGTTAATTTGGTCAAGGGCAATGCAATAGACGAGAAACCCTGAATGAATCGACGGTAATAACCAGCCAGACCAAGAAATCTCCGAATCTCTGTGCTGAGGATGGTCTGGGCCAACTCTAAACCGCCTCTATCTTCTTCGGATCAACCGGAATACCCTCACTATACACCACGTGTCCCAAGAACGCTACTAAAATGAGCCAAAACTTGCACTTTGGGAACTTGGCATAAAACTTCTCCTCCCTCATATGCTGCAATACAACCCTTAAATGCTCGGCGTGCTCCTCCTAGATACGAGAGCACACCAGGATATCATCAATGAATATAATAACGAACGAGTCGAGATAAGGCCGAAACACATTGTTCATCAAATGTATGAATGATGTTAGGGCATTGGTCAGCCCAAATGGCATCACAAGGAACTCATAAAGACCATATCGGGTCCTGAAAGCTATCTTAAGAATGTCCGAGTCCCTAATCTTCAACTGGTGATACCCTCACCTCAAATCAATCTTGGAGAACACCCTTGCTCCCTGAAGCTGGTCAAATAGATCATTAATACGAAGCAAAGGATACTTGTTTTTGATTGTGACTTTGTTCAATTGCTTGTAATCAATGCACATTCTCATAGTGCCATCCTTCTTCTTCACGAATACATCTAGTGCACCCCAAGGTGACATACTAGGCCGAATAAACCCCTTATCAAGGAGTTCTAAACCTGCCCATTCAATTCCTTTAACTCCGCCGGTGCCATATGATATGGTGGAATATAAATGGGATGAGTTCCTGACACCAAATCGATGCCGAAGTCAATATCCCTATACGGTCGCATACCCGACAGGTCTGCTGGAAACATATCCGAAAAATCTCGCACCACCCGAACTGAATCAATAGTAAGAGTCTCTGCACTGACATCCCTCACAAAGGCCAAATAAGAAAGACAACCCTTCCCAACCATCCACTGGGTTTTCAAGAATGAAATCACTTTACTAGGAACATAATCAAATGAACCACACCACTCAATCCATGACAACCCATGCATAGCCAATGTCACCATCTTAGCGTGACAGTCCAGAATAGCATGACACAGAGACAACCAATCCATGCCCAATATCACATCAAAGTCAACCATACTAAGTAACAACAGATCAACTCTGGTCTCAAAACCCCTAATAGTCACTACACACGACCGGTATACACGGTCCACAATAATAGTATCGCCCACCGGAGTAGATACACGAACAGATAAAACAAGAGAGTAACAGGGTGTATCCAAATAATGAGCAAAATATGATGACACATATGAATAAGTGGAACCAGGGTCAAATAGTACCGAGGCATCTCGATGGCAAACTGAAACAATACCTGTAATCACATCATCTGAAGCAATGGCATCTGGTCTGGCAAGGAGTGCATAGAAATGGGCCTGACCGCCACCTAATCGGCCTCCCCCTCTAGGGCGACCCCTAGCTGACTGACCTTCACCCCGAGTTGGTGAGGCGGGTGGTGAATTAACTGGTGCTGAAGTCAAAGACTGACTCCACTACTGAGATGAGCCTCCCATAAGGCGGGTACAGTACCTCTTGATATGACCCAAATCTCCACACTTAAAGAAATCTCTACCGGCCACTGGTAGTGGGGACTGAAGGGAGCCCCGAGCACTGGGATACCCGCTAGAAGGTCCCGACATAGATGAAACCTGAGCTGATTGTGCATGAGACGAACTCTGAGCTGGAAGGGAACTAAGAGATGAGTGGCCCTGCTGAGAACTATGAGAACCATAGCCAAATGATGCACCACAGCGCACTGGGCGGGCCGTCTGAGCATGCCTGTAAGGACGACCTCTGCCGTGGTGAAACTAACCCCTAGAAGGAACACCATCAAAGCTACCTGAACCACGAAACTTCTTGGCCTCCCTCTCAACCCGCTCATGGTTACAAACCAGCTCTATCTCCCAAGCAATGTCAACAACCTTATCAAAAGTAGCACCAGACACCCTTTCTCTAGTCATAAGCACCTACAACTAAAATGTGAGGCCATCGATGAACCTCCTGATCCTCTCCCTATCTGTGGGAACCAATCAAACAACATGATGAGCTAACTCAGAAAATCTCATCTCGTATTGCATCACAGTCATGTCATCCTGACGCAACCTCTCGAACTGGTTGCACAATTCCTCTCTGCGATATTGTGGAACATACTTCTCCAGGAAGAGAACGAAGAACT
Organism: Nicotiana tabacum; assembly: GCF_000715075.1. NCBI lineage: Eukaryota > Viridiplantae > Streptophyta > Magnoliopsida > Solanales > Solanaceae > Nicotiana > Nicotiana tabacum. Next base: position 110,697,298 of record NC_134101.1, read on the forward strand.
GTTTCCATGTAAATGGCACTGTACCAGCCGGCCTATGCCTCTCATAAGCCTCCCACCAAGTGAAGGCAGCTTCAGTGAACTAAAAAGCAGTGAACGAGACCCCACTAGTCTCCAGAATACCTGTTGTATGGATAATCCTCTGACACTTATCCAAGAAACCCTGGGCATCCTCGCCCTCTATACCGCTAAAAGTCGGAGGCTGGAGCCTCCCAAACCTCTCCAATATATGCTGCTCATCATCACGCATGGCAGGAAATACATAATTCTGAGCAGCTACAACCGATTGGGCTTGTGGTGCCCTTTGTGTTTGGAGTCCCTATACCACCTGCTCTAGTGTACAGGCGACGAAAGTCTAAGTACCTTCCCCAGCCTAGGAAGTGGATGCTGCGATAGAAACAGAGACCGCTTGAGCAAGACTGGTGCACGCAGTCAGAATTTGAGCTAAGGCCTCTTGAAGGCCTGGGATAACGATGGGCACAACTGGTGCCTGTGCTGGTCCTGCTGGTGCATCCACAATTGGGGCCTGATCCTGAACTAGGGAAACTGGTGGTTTTGCAGGTGCTACACTAGCTGCTGTGCAGGCTACACCTCTACCCCTACCATGGCCTCTACCGTAACCTCGGCCTCTCGCGGCCTCGACTGGTGGCACTGGTAGCTGTCCGTCCTGCCCAATAGCACGTGTCCTCACCATCTATGAGAGAATAGAATAAAAGAGGTTTAGTTACCAGTATCATCAGAATCGAACGATAAAAATTCAAGAATGTGAGGTTTCCTAAGAATTCTGCAGCCTCTCGAAGATAAGTACAAATGTCTCCACACCGATCCGCAAGACTCTACTAAATCCGCTCATGACTCGTGAGGCCTACGTAACCTAGGATCTAATACCAACTTGTCACGACCCAAAACCAACCTTCGTGATGGAGCCTATCATAGAACTAGGCCAGCCTCAACTCAACAACCCAACATAGTAAAAATAACTTTAAATATAATGACGGAAGCAGTTAACATTAAAGAAACCCTTTTGAAAATATAATAAATCCCAAAGTGTGATACAATCCAGCCCAAAACTGGGGTGTCACTGAGTACGTGAGCGTCTATTCGGAATACAATCCACTAGAAGGTCTAAAGAAAATAACTGAAAATACATCAAATGATAAAGAAGAAGAGTCAAGGCTCGCGAATGTAGTGCAGCTACCTTGACAGTCTCCAAACTCTGGGGTCTCAATCAGCAACCGCCACCATAAATAGAGTCTCCTTGATCTGAACACGAGGTGCATGGAGTAACGTGAGTACACTAACTGAGTAAGTAACAAGTCCAAACTTTGTACTGAAAGGTAGTGACGAACTCAACCGCAACAGATATAGCAGAAATAAATGTGCAGAAATGTAGGCATGCTTTCAAGTTAAATAGACAGCTCAAAGTAATAAAGTAAATATAGATCTGAACAGTGTAAGGTATATATCTCAGCTATCTCTACATGCCAATGGACAGACTGTATGAAATGCACCATGTGCTCCCACTCTCAAGTTCTCAACACTCGATACTGTATATGGCCATCTGGCCTAGGGAAATCTATCCCAGAACATATATACCACTGACTATAAGTCACCCAGTACTGAGGAAAAAGGGCAATCCAACCCTGTGGAGAAATCCATCTCCAATTATCAAGTACTTCGGAAAAATCCATGTCTAGGGAAATCCATCCCTCAATAATATCATATGCGCTCACTCGGGGTGTGTTATAGACTCCAGAGGGGCCCTTACAGCCCAAGCGCTATCATAATCATCAATATAACTGCTACAGCGTGCAGTCGATCCCATAATTGTCACTTATAATCAGGCTCTCGGCCTCACTCAGTCATTAATCTCTCCAGTCTCACCCATGGGATCATAATGTCATGAAACAAAGCCGGAACAATGATATAATGAATCAATAAATGACCGAGACGAAGATATGATATAAAAATGCATGAACATGACTAAGTACGGAATATTAATGAAAATAGTGAGATAACAGCAGGAAACGACCACTAAGGTTTCCAAAAATACCGGCATAAAACCTAAACATGATAACTAGCTTGATTTACAACTCAATTACTTTATCACATGATGAAAACATGGATATCAACAGGATAGAGTCACTAGACGGTGCCATGGAATCACTCATGTCACAATTCCCATGGTGCACGCCCTCACGCCAGTCACTTGGCATGTGCATCACCTAAATACCAATCACATAACATATAGTTGGGGTTTCTAACCCTCAGAAGCAAGTTTTAAAGCGTTACTTACCTCGAACCGAGCAAAATCCTACTCCGCAATGCCCTTGCCTCTCAAATCGGCCTACAAACGTTCTGAATCTAGCCAGAAGTAATACAATACAATCAATATAGGCTAAAGGGATCAATTCCAAAATCTACTCAAACCCGGTCCCTGGGCCCACGTCTCGAAATCTGACAAAAGTCACAAAACCCAAAATTCCATTCACTCACGAGCCTAACCATGCCAAATTTATCAAAATCTGAACCCATTTAGTCACCCAAATCCCCAAAATCCACTCTCCAATTCTCAAGCCCTAATCTCCCATTTTTCACCTCAACACCACACAATCTAGGTGGAAAAATCAATGGGGAAACTAGATTTATGATCAAAATCAAGCACAAGAAGCTTACCTTAGAATTCCGCTCGATAATCCTCTTCAAAATCGCCTAAGCCCGAGCCCAAAATGTTAAAAAATCTCGAAGTCCCATTTTTATATGCTCTGCCCAGGTTTTTCGGATTTGCGGCTCATTTTCCGCATCTGTGGAGCCACATCTGCAGACCAAGCTCCACTTTTTCGGAGATTCAATTAAATAGTGCCTCCGCTTATACGATCGTAGCATCTACACTCATCGCAGGTGCGGGAATTCCATCGCACCTGCGTCCTCTGCCCAGATCTTCCTTAGTCGCATTCTCGACCCTTTCGTCACTTCTGCGGGCTCTCACCTGTGGTTACCACTGTACAGGTGTGGTTACACTAGTAGCAGCAGTATTTCAACTGCATTTCATCAACTCAAATCAAGACGTCAACCATTCGAAATCACCCCAAGGCCCTCGGGACCACAACTAAGCATACCAATAGGTCCTATAACATCATACAAATTTAGTCGAACCTTCGAATCACTCAAAACAACATCAAAACATCAGATTACACCCGGATTCAAGCCTAAAGAACTTCTAAACTCCCGAATTCCACAAATGATGCCGAAACTTACCAAACCACGTCCGAATAACCTCAAATTTTGCACAAAAGTAAGAAATGACACCACGAACCTACTCCAACTTCCAGAAATCCAATTCAACCCCGATATCAAAATTTCTACTACCGGCCAAAATCGTCGAAATTCTAACTTCCGCCAATTCAAGCCTAATTCTACTACGGACCTCCAAATCACATTCTGGACGTGCTCCTAAGTCCAAAATCACCTAATAGGAGCTAACAGAATCATCAAATTCAAATCCAAGGTCGTTTACACATAAGTCAACATCCGATCAACTTTTCCAACTTAAGCTTTGAATTAAGAGACTATGTGTCTCAATTCACTCCGAAACCACTCCGGACCCAAACCAACTAACCTGGTATATCATAATATATCTGAAGAACACAAAAAAAGCAGGAAATGGGGGAACAAGACTTATAACTCTCGAAATGACCGGCCGGGTCATTACAGTATAATATGAGTACAATCGACTCCATGTACTTAATAAATAACAAACCTAACCTTGTGCTGAAAGCAGTGACGAACTCAGAAAAAAGTCAATGTTCAACACCAACAATCAATAACAATTCATGGTATAATGAAGACAATAAAAGTAAATAACTCAAAAGATGTCACGTTCAGCCCGTTCACACTTACGGAAAATTAGATACACTTTCCAAATATAACAATCAAAGCCTAATATTTATCCAAAATCACAAAAACATGAGTTGGACAAGGAAACTGAAATTTTCAAACTTTCAACAACAGATAAGATATTTCATTTACCAACTAGAATGAGAAAAATACATCTCTATGCCTACATGTCAAGTCAATAATATCACCACGAAGTCCTCAAGTACACTCACTCTCAGCACACTCACAGTGCTTGGCACAAGTGCCCCTCACCATCACACACACCACAACACTCAACTATGTATGGGTGCCTGGCACAAATACCCCTCACCAAAGCACATATATAATTTTGTACATGTAGTCACTACGATATCAAACTTCGGAGGGGCATATCCTTGCCCAAGCGCTAGTCATCAATCAATGTAATCATTGCAGAGTGCGGCATGATCTAAATATCACTCCGCAGCGGCATGCAACTCGATCCAATATAAATTTACAATACGGCTCTATGGCCCACATAAGTCATCAACTGTGCAAGTCTCAACGGCTCACATCTCATAGAAATCAGCCTGAACAGTATCACATATAGAAGACAACAACAACATGTGATATGACATACAAATAATGTACAGAGACTCAGATATATCATGTGGATGAAGAGTTATGACCAATAATATGGCTACAATAAAGGCAAACAATTCAAAACAACAAGAATACCCCTATCATGTTTCAAACAAATAAGTATATAGACTAGACATGATTTTTAACATGAATCACAACTCAAATTATCATTGAAGTAGAGAGCACACGGATATATCAAGGCATGAAAGCAAACTAGTCTCATAGTAACCTAAAGTCCTCCCGGATCATGAATACCCCGATGTACGCACACACGCCCATAACCCCCAAAACATCTCAAGTATCATAGTCTGCAGGGAATAATTACCTCAAATCAAGTTTAGATATGAAACATACCTTAAAATGCATAAATTAATACTCCAAAAATCCCTTTCCACGCGAATTGATCTCCGAACGACTCAAATCCCTTCAATTATGGTGAAATCCTCTCCAAAATTGATATCTAGCCAAGCTCTACAACTCCAAATAATAAAAAATGACCAAACCCCTTGAAATATAAAGTCTGCCTAGTGATTTCCGCATATGCAAATACTCTTCTACGGTCAAAGTCCCGCATCTAGAGTCCTCACTAAAGTCCCAATCTCCTGTTTCTGCAGTCTGCCCCATGCACCTGCACTCCCACTTCTACGGTCTCACATCGCAGCTGCGGTCTCGCTTTTGCGCCAAGTCTTCCGCATCTGTGGACACATTTCCTTCATCCCACTCTCGCATCTGTGCATTCAGGGCCACATCTGCGACCAGTCTACCGCAGGTGCAAAAGCATCAGACACAGAAAAACTCCAGCATTGCCAACACAATAAAAAATGATCCGAAATCAATTAGAAACACACATGGGCCCCCCTTCCAACTACATCGACCAATCTTGAAACATAGCACGTACCTACTATAGGCCTCAAATCACACCAAACAACATCAAAAATACGAATCACACCTCAATTCAAGTCTAATAAACTAATGAAGTTTCAACTTCCAAAATTCATGTCGAACCATATCAAATTAACTCGGACTGACCTCAAATTTTTCATACAAGTACAAAATGACACAATGGACCTATATTGACTCCCAAAACCATAATCCAAACCTTATATCAACAAAGTCATCTCTCGGTCAAACCTATCAACCTTCCAACCCTTCAACTTTCTAATTTCGCTAAAAAGCACCAAATCGACCAATGAACCTCTCAATCAAAATCCAGGCATACGCCTAAGTCGAAAATCACCATACAAACCTATTAGAACCATCAAACCACCATTTCCGAATCATCTACCCAGAAGTCAAACTCCGATCAACTCTTACAACTTAAGCATCCAACCTAGAAACTAGGTGTCCTAATTCAATCCAAAACTCCCCCGAACGCAAACCAATCGACCGCTCAAGTCACGTAATCACAAATGCACATGTGTAAAGCATCAAAAGGGGGAAACTGAGCTAAAATACATGAAACGACAGGTCTGGTCGTTACATTCTCTCCCTCTTAAAAAAGTTCGTCCTCGAACGAATCTGGATTCATACCTAGGGTCTAAAAAATGTGAGGATATCTGCTCCGTATATCCTGCTCGGCCTCCCAAGTAGCTTGGTCAATTGGCTGACCTTTTCAAAGAACCTTCACCGATGATATATTCTTCAACCTTAACTTTTGAACCTACCGTTCCAAAATGGTCACCAGCTCCACATCATAAATCAAATCCCTGTCCAACTGCACCATGCTAAAGTCACGTGTGATAGATCCCCAACAACACTTCTGGAGCATGGAAACATGGAATATTGGGTGAACTCCCGATAAAATGGATGGCAAGGAAAAACGTTAGGCCACCTATCCAACTCTCTCTAACACCTCAAAAGGACTAATATACCTAGGGCTCAACTTGCCCTTCTTCCTGAAACTCATCACACCCATCATGGGTGAAAATATGAGTAGAATCTTCGAACCCACCATATAAGCTACATCACGAGCCTGGACTGCGTTGTACAAAGCTGCTTCTAAATCAACTTCACTCTCTCCAAAGCATCATGGACCAAATCAGTTCCCAACAACCTAGCCTTCCCAGACTCAAACTAACTAACCAGAGAATGACATTGCCTCTTATATAAAGCCTTAACCGCAGCCATCTGAATACTCAACTGATAGTTGTTGTTAGTAGGCGAACTCTGCTAACGGTATAAACTAATCCCATAATCCCCCGAAATCAATGACACAGGTTCGTAACATGTCCTCCAATATCTGAATAGTACACTCAAACTGTTCGTCTGTCTAGAGATGAAACACCATGCATAGCTCGACCTGTGTGCCCAAATCTTGCTGTATTGCTATCTAAAAATGAGTGTCAATTGCATGACTCGATCAGAGATAATAGACACGGGCACACCATGAAACGAACAATCTCCAAAAGATAAATCCGCGTCAGCTACTCTAAAGAGGAGGTAGTCATAACTGGATTGAAGTGTGTAGACTTGGTCAGTCTGTCCACAATAACCCACAATGCATCAAATCTCCTCAAGGTCTATGAAAGCCTAACTATAAAATCCATGGTGATACGCTCCCATGTCCACTATGGAATATCTAACTTTTGAAGCAAAGCACCCATTATTTAATGCTTATACTTCACTTATTGACAATTCAAATATCGAGCAACATACTCAACAATATCCTTCTTCATCCTCCGCAACTAATAGTGTTGCCTCAAGTCCTGGTACATATTCGCGACATCCGGATGAATTGACTACCGCGAACTATGGGCCTCCTCAAGTATCAATTCATGCAACCTATCCACATTAGTCACACAAATCCGGCCCTAAAGCCTTAATACCCCATCATCTCTAATAGTAACCTCCTTGGAATCATCGTGTTGCACTGTGTCCTTTAGGAATAAAAGTGGAGATCATCATACTGATGCGCCTTGATGTGCTCCAATAAAGACGACAGTGATAGAACACAAGCAAGAACCCGACTAGGCTCTGAAATATCCAACCTCACGTATCCGTAGGCCTAAGTATGAACATAAAAAGCTAAAGATCGCTCCCCAACTAGAATAAAATCAAGACTCACCATGCTCTTGGACTTCCATGTCAAAGCATCAGCCACCACATTGGACTTCCCCGGATGATAAAGAATGATATTATCATAGTCCTTTAGTAGTTCAAACCATCTGCGTTGTCTCAAGTTCATATCTTTTTTCTTAAATATAGGCTGGAGACTCATGTGATCCGCTAACACCTCATAAGACATGCCATAAAGATAGTGCCGCCAGACCCTAAGAATGTGAACAATGGTTGCCGACTCCACATCATATACTAGGTAGTTCTTCTCGTGGGGCCTCAATTAACGTGAAGCATAAGCAATCACTCTCCCCTCCTACATCAACACGCACCCAATGCCAATATGTGAAGCATCATAATAGACGGTGTAAGAACCTGATCCCAAAGGCAAAACCAAAATTGGGGCTTTATACATGGTAGTCTTGAGCTTCTAAAATCTCTCCTCACACTCATCAGAACACTTGAATGGGGTAGACATCTGCATCAATCTAGTCAATATGGCTGATGTAGATGAAAATCCCTCCACAAAATGATTATAATATCGACCCAACCCAAGGAAACTCTCGATCTCAATAGAAGTAGACGGTCTAGGCCAACTATGAACTACCTCAATCCTCTCCAGATCCTAATTAATCCCATTATTAGATACTACATGACCCAAGAACGCCACCAAGTCTAACCAAAACTCGCACTTGGAGAATTTAGCCTATAGCTTCTTCTCCCTTAAAGTCTGGAGTATGATCCTCAAATACTGCTCATAATCTTCTCAGATACAAGAATATACCATTATATCATCAATAAAAACTATGACAAAGGAATCCAGGTAGGGCTAAAATACATTGTTCATCAAGTGCATAAAAGTTGTTGAGGCATTGGTAAGCCCAAAAGACATCACCAAAAACTCACAGTGACTATAGTGGGTCCTGAAAGCCATCTTCAGAATATCTGAAGCCTAGATCTTCAATTGATAGTACTCCAATCTCAAATCAATCTTCGATAATAACCTATCACCCTTAAGGTGATCAAATAAGTCATCAATACGCGGTACTGGTACTTGTTCTTGATAGTAACCTTGTTCAACTACCTGTAATCAAGGCACATCCTCACATAACTATCTTTCTTCTTTACAAATAGCACTGGTTCACCCCAAGGTGACACATTAGGCCTAATAAAACCCTTATCACGCAATTCTTGTAACTGTTCCTTAAATTCCTTCAACTCACTTTTGCCATGCGATATGTTGGAATAGATATGGGCTGGGTGCCCGACATCAAATCAATAACAAAATCAATATCCTTGTCGGGTGACATGCCCGACAGGTCTACCAAAAACACATCTGGGAACTCCCTTACTATCGGCACTAACTCAATGGTAGGAGTATCAGCACTAATATTTCTCACGTAGGCAAAATATACCAAACACCTTTTCTAAACCATCCGTTAAGCCTTCAGAAAAGACACCACTTTACTAGGAACATGACCTAAGGAACCTCTCCACTCTATCCTAGCCTTAGTGTTGCCAACGTCATGGTCTTAGCATGACAATGAAGAGTAGAGTGATATGGTGATAACATATCTATGCACAAAATAATATTAAAATCCACATGGTTAGCATTAATAGATCAAATCTAGTCTCATAACCCCCAATGGTCACCACACAATACCAATATACATGGTCCACCACAATTGAATTACATGCCAGTGTAGATACATGAACATGCATATCTAATGAATCATGGGGCATATCCAAATAATGAGAAAATTATGATGACACATATGAATAAGTGGAACCAGGGTCAAATAACATTGAAGCATCTCTACGGCACACGGAAACAATACCTGTGATTACGGCGTCAAAAGCAACTACCTCTGACCTGGCGAGAATTGCATAGCAATAGGCCTGTCCACCATCTAACAAACCTCTCCCTCTTCGACGACCTCATCTCATACAACCCCCGCCTCGAGTTGGCTAAGCGAGTGGTGCAAGAGTCATAGTTTGACCTCTCAACTACATAGAACCTATGAAATAATGGGGGAAATACCTCCTCACATGTCCTAACTCCCCACACTCATAACAACCTTGACATGGGAATAATTGTGGGGCCTAAATCGGACCTGGTGGACTAGAATAACACTGGAAGAGCCCGATACTAACGAATACTAAACTGATGGAGTATGATACGAGCTCTAAGCTGGGAGTGCACTAAATGAAAACTATACTAAAGCTTCTCCGCTTGGAGGTGGCATATGATAAACTAGCCTAATAGACGAGCCCCTCACAGACCGACCTCAGTCTTCAGATAAGGCCCCATTGAATCTTCCATAACGACGAGGCCTCTTGTCAAGTCCTTCTCCCTATTTTGACTCTGATGCGTTCAATCTTCCCGATGATCTTCACAATCGAGTAAAATAAATATCATCTTTAGTCTCCCTGATCATCTGTTGCCTAATACCATAAATAATACCATCTAAAAACCTTTGCATTGTCTCTCTCTTAGTAGGGATCAGAATAGATCTATAACATGATAAATCCAGAAATCTAGTCTCATAGTAAGTGATGGTCATGCTACCCTACGGAAGGCGCTCAACCTGACTGCAGAAGTCCTCTTTCAATGTGAATGGTGTGAGCTTCTCTAAGAACAACTATGAAAACTTGGCCCAAGTAAGAGAAGGTCAACCTGTTGGTCTGCCCCGAACATACTCATGACACCCTCTCTTGGTAGAGAAATGCATCCGAAACACTATGAAGTCATCGCTGTTGGACTCCACTATATCCACATTATGCAATATCTCATGGAAACGGTCCAAGAAATCCTGGGAGTCCTTAGAAGGTGTACCACCAAAGTGGGTGAGAAACAACTTGGTAAACTTGTCCAATCTCTCCAGTCTCTCGATTGACATCATGTCTTTCTCTCCGGGTTGTGTAAGAGCAACAGGCTGAATTGCCCCAATAGGTAGAATTTCTAGGGTTTGATACCCGTGATCCATCTACTCTAGAGTGTGAGTATCGGGAGTCTAAGCTCCTCTCCTGGCCTAAGAAATAGTTGGTACAACTGGAAATATACCAGCTTGGGCCACACTTTCCATAAGGCCAACCAAGCGGACTAGGGAATCCTGAAGTACTGGGGTAGCAATAAACCCCTCTAGGACCTGGGCCAGTCCTACTGGATCGGTCGGAACATGGATCTACTCCCCCTACTCTATTTGAGGCTCAATAACATGTACCACTACATGTGCTCTAAGCTAAACTCTGCCTCTATATTTCGCTCTATCTCAGCCTTGGACTATACCCCTAGTAGTGGTTGCGGTCTGGGGTCTAACTCATAATCAGTTGAACATGTCCTCACCATCCGTGAGAGAATAGAAGAGTAAAGGTTCAGAGTTTGGAATCAACAAATCTGGATAACAAGATTGCAAGGAAGTGAAGTTTCCTAATAGTTTGGTAGCGTCTCAAAGATAAGTACAAACGTCTCCATAGTGATCCGCAAGACTCTACTAAACTTGCTCATGACTCGTGAGACCTAGGAAACTAGTGATCTGTTACCAACTTGTCACGACCGCAAACCACCACCAGAGCCATGATGACGCCTAACATTACTTTCTATGCAAGGCAACCATTTCACTATTAGAATAACTAAATTGACATTAGCTTAGTAATCTCAACAACAGAAATATCACAAAATATCTAAGAAACACAATAATAACACAACTACAACCATCCCAATGAACAGGTGTCAATGAGTCATGAGCACTACCGAACGTCAAAAATAAAGAGTCAATACTCAATACAAAAAAGTCTGAATGATAGAACAGTGGTAACAAAATAAACCAAAAGAGAACTTCAAGGTCTGGGAACGACATATTAGCTACCTCGTAGTCTCCACAAATTGAAACCGATGTGAACCTCTAACAATCACCATGCCTCAAAGTACCTGGATCTGCGTATAAAGTTCAGACTATAGTATGAGAACAACCAACCCCATGTACTCATAAGTAACAAATCTAATATAATGCTGAAAGTAGTGACGAGCTCAGAAGAAAGTCAGTGTCCAACACCAATAAACAAATAACAATTCATAACATAATGAAGATGGTAAAAGTAAATAACTTAAAAGATATCACGTTCAGCTCGTTCATAATTACGAAAAATTAGACATGCTTTCCAAGTATAACAGTCAAAGCCCAATCTTTGTTTGAAATCACTAAACCATGAGTTTGACAAGTAAACTTCAATTTTTCAAACTTTCAACAACAAATAAGACATTTTATTTGCCAGCTGGCATGGCGAAAATACATCTCTATGCTTACATGTCAAATACACATATCAAGTGAATAACATCATAGTGGAATCAACAATTACACTCACTCTCAGCACACTCACAGTGCTTGGCACAAGTTCCCCTCACCATCATACACCACATCACACTCAGAATTGTAGGGGGCACAAATGCCCCTCACCAAAGCACATATATAACTCTATGCTAGCGCTCACTGTGATATCAGACTCCGGAGGGGCGGATCATTGCCCAAAAGCTACTCAATCAATATAACAACTGCTGCGTACAACCCGATCCAAACATCACTTTGTTGCAGCATGCAAGCTGATCTAATAAAAATTCACAATACGACTCTATGGACTACATCAATCATCAACCACTCAAGTCTCAATAGCTCACATCTGATAGAACTCAGGCCAAACAATATCATATATAGAAGTCAACAACAGCGTGTGATTTGACATATAAATAATGTAGAGAGATTGAGCTACATTTTGTGAATGTAGATTTAAGACTAAAGATATTGCTACAATTAAGGCAAACAGCTCAAAAACAAAAAGAATAGCCCTATCATGTCTTAAATAAATAAGTACATAGCTTAGACATGATTTCTACATGAATTACCGCTCAAATTATAATTCAAGTAGAGAGAACACTAATATAAGAAGGTACAAAAGCTAACTAGTCTACTAGCACCCTAAAGTCCTCCCAGATCATAAATACCCAATGGTACGCATATACGTCCGTCGCCTAGTACGTGTGTCACTCCCAAAACATCTCAAGTATCATAGTCCACAGGGAATAATTATCCTCAAACCAATTTTAGATATATTAGTTACCTCAAAACGCATGAATTAATACTCCAAAAATCCCATTCCCACGTGAATCGACCTCCGAAAGACTCAAATCCCTTCAACTGTGGAGAAATCCTCTAGAAAAATGGCATCTAGCCGAGCTCCACAACTTCAAATAATAAAATATAACCAAAACTTTTGAAATATAAATTCTGCCCAGTGATTTCCATATTTGCGGACAATCCACCGCATTTGCAGCTCCGCTTCTGCGGTCAAAAGTCTCATCTACGGTCTTCACTTAAGTCCCGACTCCTACTTCTATGGTCTTCCCCCACGCACCTGCGCACCCACTTCTGCGGTCTTCCATTGCAGGTGCGGTCTTGTTTCTTCTCCAAGCCTTTCGCATCTGCGAACACATCTTCTCTAACCCACTCTCGCATTTGCTCCTTCAGGGCCGCATCTACGACCGCACTTTTGCAGGTACAAAAGCGTCAGACTCATCAAAACATCAGCATTGCCAACACAATAAAAATTGATCCGAAATCAATCTAAAAATCGCCCGGGTCCCCGTCAAGCAACACCAACAAATCCTAAAAAACATAATATGAACTGGTTCAAGGCCTTAAATCACACCAAACAACATCAAAACTACTAATCGCACCTCAATTCAAGCCTAATAAACTAATGAAGTTTCAACTTCCAAAACTCATGACAAAACAAATTAAATCAACTCGGAATAACCTAAATTGTTGGATAGAAGTACAAAATGACATAACAGACCTATACCAACTCCCAAAACCACAATACGAACCTGATATCAACAAAGTCAACTCTCGGTCGAACCTATCAACCTTCCAAACCTTTAAATTTTTAATTGTTTTCCAAAAGTCACCAAATCAATCTACGAATCTCCAAATTCAAATTCGGGTATAGGCCTAAGTCCAAAATCACAATACGAACCAATGAAAACCATGAAAGTACCATTTTGGGATTGTCGACCAAAAAGTGAAACTCCAGTTTACTCTTACAACTTAAGCATCCAACCTTGAGAATAAGTGTCCTTATTCAATCCAAAACTCCCCCGAACTAAACCAACCGATTTTGCAAGTCACGTAATCACAAATGCACATGTGTAAAACATCTAATAGGAGAAATGAGCCTAAATTGATGAATGACCAGCCGGGTCATTATAGGAATTTGTAAAATTGAGCTTTAGACCTCAAATTGTGATCGGAGTTCAAAATAAATTACATATTCGGACTCAGGGGTGAATGCGTAATCAGAATTTTGTTTACATTTTGAATTTTGACCATGTGGGCCCGGATTGACTTTTTGTTGATTTTTTCGATTATGTTAAAGATTGAACCTTTATTGCATGGGTGTAATTTCTAATGCTTGTTTTGACTTGTTTGAATAATTGATCAAATTTGGGTGGTTTGAAGGCTTATTTCAAAGAGAAAGTCGTGTTGGATTGTTGATTGTGTTTCAAAAAAAGGTAAGTATTGTGGTTAATCTTTATTTGAAGTAATTAGAATTTGATTGGTCTATTTTCTATATGACTTACGTGTGGGGATGACGTATATGCAAGATGACGAGTTTATATGTGTTGTCATGGATTCAAGCATGCGTGGTGTACTACTTAATTTCAAGTGTTTAGTTATACCATGTCTTTATTTATTCTATGTTTTTACTTGTTACGTGCTTTATTTGCTACATGTACTTACTTGTTAAATAGATGCCTTCACTTATTACATATCTCTATTTGCTGCATGCTTCCATTTATGCAAGCCTTTATTTATTGCATGCCTTTACATGTTATTTGCTCTTACATGTTATTAGATAGATGCTTTTACAAGTCTCATGCATTTACTTACCTATTTGCCTTTACTTGCTCCCTATTTTACTCTAATATATTATATTGGATTTTCTTAGAGAATTTAGGGATTCTAGTTCTCTTTTTATATTACATTGTGAGATTCACAGTAGTTGGTAGTATTATTATATATATGGATTGGGTTGCACGCTGCAATAGTACTATATATATGTGGATCGGGTTTTCACCGCAATAATATATATATTCGTTATGTTGTTTCACCTTTTTATTAATTTAAATATCTCTTTTATTGTTTAACAGTTTTAGTTATTGTGCTAATGTTGGCTTGCCTAGCAAGTTGATGTTAGGCACCATCACGATCCCACCATTGAGATTTTGGGTCCTGACATAGCTAGTATCAAGTATCAAACCGACAAATTAAGAAACAAGTACACAGTGCAAACAACATAATCTTAGAATATTTGGGTACTAGAAATTAAATGTAGTAACTATTGCAAGGGACTTGTAAGTGATTGACACCAATCATGCATTTAGGTATTCCTGCCTCAAGCTTTACATTACTCAGCCTTTGGAGATCAAGTGAAATTCTTTGAAGAATACTAGTGACCATGTTAGTTGTAAGGTGATAAGATTACTTTGTATTTTAAAAGGAATCAACCTACCATAAGGGTCCCTAATAATCCCATTTAATTGAGAAATCGACTATCTAACCAACTCACTTTATAAATTGTAACCACTACTCCCAGCCTGATGGGGATCTTATAATCTTTCAATTCAGATTCACACTTATCTCTATCTTGAGATCATTTACCAATTAACTAATCTTACTTTATCACTTACTAATTAATTGCCTTTCTTTCTTACTAATCAGATTGATCATGCTATTAGACCGACAACTTCATCGGATCAAGGATTCTTTCATGACACCAATTTTCCTCAAGGTTGTGATGGTACCTAACCCCAAATCACTATGTGAACCAATAAGCATAACCAACAAATCGGAATACCATAGGCATGTAACTAGTCTAAACATGAATAATACCATAACATAAGTCTAAATCTGAAAATATACAATTGCAAAATAGCCAAATACAACCCCCAAAAAGTGGTAGTACAAATAACGAGTGAGTAAAGATGAAAAATTATAATATATGAGGTAAAATTAGTTGATAACAGGTGGTTAAATAGTAATATGACACGTGAAATCGAAGATAGGCAAAAGATGAGTCGTGAAACAACTAATACCGGATGCAACGTGTGTGGCCGATGCCAGACGGATTCCGAAGGCAACATAGTTGGTGATAGAAGTTCAAGGGTTCGATATCGGATAGCATTCAATGTGCATCCATTATAGAGAATATTTGCTAACAATCAATGAGCAGTTGTTACGGAGAATATTTACATTCTAAGCATGCCACTATGCTATCATCAATGACACCTTTATTCTCATTTAAGAGGAGCTTGATCCTAGGATCTTGTTTTCCAAGGTAGAGCTATAAATAGCAAGGTTATTATCCATTGTAGGGACATGAAATATTTTGCACACAAAAGCTATACTTTACTATTTTGCTCTCAAACTAACAATTTTGCCATTACTTTCACTTCTGCTCTCGGAAAGGTCGATTTCAGAACCAGGTTTGTTTTCTTCTTTAATTTCAGTTGTTAAATCTTATTTTTGTTCTATTTCTTTATTATTTTTGGATCAAATTAATTTTTTTGTCTATAAACTATGTTATATATTTAACTGAACCATTTTACAAGTAAATAGTTTGGCGCCCACTATGGAGCATAGATAGCTGCATAATCGCTTTGGTCCATTCGTTTATTACTAAAAAGTTTTGGTTGTTTCCTTAGTAAAAACTAGATATGGCAGCCAATGATTCCGACAACACACAATCTTGAAGAATGCATTGAAAGGGAAAAATTATCCTAGTGTGATGGCTCGATCAGCGAGACCCGCAGCGAAGGGGACGAGATGACCCCAGTTCATAAAGGTCAATATCCTCGGCATGTGCAAGACATCTCCTGATGATGCAGAGGCGGAGCATGTCGTAGAAATGGTCAAACTCCTGAGGGAAAAATAGAGAGTAATCATAGATCACCTCTCGAGGCAAGATCGGGCGATGACGGAGTTAAAACAAGCACTGTAAGGCGCCTCCAATAATGCAAACGGGAAGGGCCCAATTCCTACATGTGTTCCCACAAATCAAATGGCTCAATGAATCGATAACAACACGCCCCAAAGGGGCAAAGTTGGTTTTGATGAAGCCGGAGGGACCGGTAGCGGATCTAGGAACAATAACGAGATTGATCCTTTTAAATTGAGCTCATGATATTCATGAGAGAAATGAATGAATGAATGGATTAGAACGCGAAGGAGATTCAAGCTCGGATGAATTAGATTCTGGTCACGCCACTAGTTCTAAAAGGGCCAAATTTAGAAAAGTACACGCAACTGCCGTTTAAGCCAAGCACAACATCAGAGCTAATTTTGAATAGATTCAAGATACCGAACATACCAAAATACTATGGGTCTTCGAATCCACAGGAGCACATCAAAACCTACACCACGATAGTGAAATGAAATGATTTGGCTCAACATGAAATTAAGTCGATTCTGTTGAAGTTTGGTAAAACCCTCATGAAGGGGGCCCTGACATGATACTCCCTCTTACACGAGCATTGAATATGTTCTTTTGAAAAGCTTGTAGATTCATTTATTAAGGCTCATGCTGGAGAAAGAAAGGTTCAAGTCAGAAAGGCAGACATATTCAGATTTTCGCAGGGTGAATCAGAGCTGCTTTAAGAATTTGTTATCCGGTTCTAGAAAGAAAAGGATGCTACCGTTCCATGCGAGTAGAGAAATTCTCTCACTCGCAAAGATTCATGCGAGTCAATAAGACACAGAACTACCATTCATCAAATATTTTACAAAGTCCAAAGTAAGAGACTCGGTCCAAAAATTTATTCTAGTGTCAATATTAGGCATAAATTTAAATAGTTAAATAAAAAATATTAATTCAAATAGTACATTTAACGCATGATGTTGATCTAAGTCTACCTGGACATAAACATGAATCTAGCTACGTATGGACTCTCGTCACCTCATGTGTACGTAGAGCCAACAACAAGTAGCACACAACAATTAAACACATACGAGGATATTCTCTCTTACAAGATTAGGCAAGAGACTTACCTCGCTTTCAAACTCACTACTCGGCTGTCAAACCTCACTAGTCATCTCATATCGATGTCGAGCAATCCGAAATTAGTTAAAGGTCATACAAACCAATCAATATATGCTCAAAAAGTTCATAATTTAACTATTAGAGTAACTTTCCAACCCAACTCGAAAAGTCAACAAAAGTCAACCCCGGGTCCATGTGCTCGATTTCCGAATATTTCAAAGATAAATGTTACCCATGGAATTACAAAGACAAATATATAAGTTGTACTCAATTCGATAATCAATTTCATGGTCAAATAGTTTTTTACTAAACCCTAGGTTCTTCAACAAATATCCAAAAATTTCACTATTTCTAGGTTAAATTCTACCTATAATCCATATATTTAACTCATACTTAGTAGAAATAACTTACCTTGTAAGGCTGGATGCAAACCCCCTTTAAAAGATCTCCAAAAACCGTCCAACCCAAGTGTAAAGTGAGAGAAATAATCCTAAATCCCAAAAATAAAACAAATTCTGCCCACGCCTTTCCTTTACGCGATTGCAAAAGCCTTTTCTCAATCATGAAGGCCAAATCCCAGCTGCCCAAAAAATCCTCTTGTATTTGCGACACCCAAAAAATCTTCTTGTATTTGGCCTTCAAGATCGCAGTCCCTAAGCCGTGTTCGCGAAGGCTTAATACCTTCCAGGACTATCAGCCCCCTTCCTTCTTCGCATTTGCCCTTGGACCTCCACGTTCACATAAAAGAGCCAAGCCCTCAATCGCGTTTGCGGAGCATTCTTTGTGTTCGCGAAGAAAAATCAGCTGCTCCCTCAAAAAGTCTTATTCGCGATCGGGGGACATCCATTGCTATCGCAAAGCTCACCAACACTAGCAAAATCTGCCAACTTCAAAAATGCTCCTGGTGATTTAAAACTCACCCGAGCTACCTAGGACACCATCGAAATGTATCAACAAGTTCATAAACATACTACGGACCTACTCGAAGTCTCGAAATACGTAAAATAACATCAAAACTAAGAACCACACCTCAAAACTAAATTAATCAACTTTTGAACTTCAACGTCTTCCAACTAACTTGGAATGCGACGAATCATACTTAGAAACTCGGAATGATGCCAAATTTATGCACTAGTCACAAATCACTATACGAACCTATTCCAAGGGTTATAATCCCAAACGAACATCGATAACACTAAAGTCTACTTCAAATAAAACTTAGAGAACTCTAAAACCTTCAAGACACCAACTTTTAACAACAAGCACTGAAATTCTTCCGGTCCACTCGAAACTCGATCCGAACATACGCCCAGGTCCAAAATTATCATACAAACTTATTATAACCTTCAAATTTCGATTCCAATGTCGTTTGCTCAAAGTGTTTTGTCATGTCAAAACTTGGCCACCTTAGGCCACTATTATAGAACTAAGTGTTTGGAATTCAACCTGAACCCTACCAGTAGCAAACCAACTGTCCTTGCAAGTCATAAAAAAGAAAAAATCACATAAGGGAAGTCTTAAATATGGAACGAGATCTAGAAAGAAAAATGATCGGTCAGTTCGTTACATTCTCTACGTCTTAAATAAACTTTCGTCCTCGAATAGGTTTATAATCATACCTGAAGTGCCAAATAAGTGTGGACATATGCTCCATATGACCTCTTCGGTTTCCCAAGTCGCCTCCTCAACTAGTTGACCCCTCCACTGGACCTTCACTGCTGAAATCTTCTTATACCTCAACTTGCGAACCTGCCTGTCAATAATGGCAACTGGCTCCTCCTTATGACCCAAGCTCTAATCTAGCTGAATTGTATTGTAATCTAACACATGGATCTATCGACATGGTAGCACTGTAGCTCAGAAGGTGGAATACCGGATTAATTCTCAATAGATTAGGAGGCAAAGCAAGCCTGTATGCAACCTCTCTAACTACATCTAACACCTTGAATGGATCGACAAACCTCGGACATAGCTTGCCCTTCATTCTGAACCTTATGATATCCATCATCGACGAGACTTTCAAGAAAACCTTCTCACTTACCATAAATGATAAATCATGCGATTTCTGATCCTTGTAACTCTTTTTCCTGGATTGTGCTGTGGGAAGTTGCTCCTATATCAACTTTACCTTATCCAAGGCACCCCTTACAAATTAGTACCCTATAATCTAGCCTCACCTTGCTTAAACCGATGGGTTTGGCAATGCCGCAAATGGAGCCACCTCCATGCTGTAATGATAACTGTTACTATAAGCAAACTCGGTCGAAGATAATAACCGATCCCACTACCCTCCGAAGTCGATCACACATGCTCTAATCATATCTTCCAAAATTTGAAAAGGCTATGCTGAGCTCTACCCGAGTACCCAACTCAATCTGTACAGCTCTCCAGAAATGCGAAGTAAACTGAGTGCAATGATAGAAATAGGAATGCCATGCAACCAAACAATCTCATGAATATAAATCTGTGCAAATCTCTCTAAAATGTATGTAGTTAGCACCCAAATAAAGTGTGTCGACTTGGTCAATCTGTCGATAATGAACCAAATAGAATCAAGTTTCTCAACATCCATGGAAAACCAACCACAAAATCCATAGTAATGTTCTCCCACTTCCACTCTGATATAACCATCTATTGAAGTAAGCCACCTGGCCTTTAGTGCTCATACTTAACTTGCTGGCAATTCAGACATCTCGCCACATATCATCTATGTCCTTCTTCATCCGCCGCTACCAGTAATGCTACCTCATGTCACAATACATCTTCGTGGGACCTGGATGAATAGTATAACACGAACTGTGTGCCTCCTCTAAAATCATCTCCCTCAGGCCACCAACGTTAGTAACACACAAGCGACCTTGGAGTCGCAGAACACCATCATATTCGATAGTAACCTCCTTGGCATCATCTCGTAGCACTATTTCTCTAAGGACTAACAAGTGAATCATCATACAAACGAGCCTTGATCTACTAGAATAAAGATTACTGAGCCACAACACATGCAAGAACCCGATTGGGCTATGAAATATCCAACCTCACTAGTCGGTTAGCTAAGGACTGAATGTCCAAAGCCAATGGCCTCTCCTTTGCTGAAATGAATGTCAAACTACCCATACTCTCGGCCTTTCTGCTCAAGGCATCTGCGACCATATTCTCCTTGCTCGGATGATAAAGGATAGTATTATTATAATCCTTCAGTAACTCAAGCCACTTGTGCTGCCTCATTTTAAGATCCTTTTGCTTAAACAAATGCTACAAACTACGATGATTAATGTAGAACCCTTATGACACTCCATAAAGATTGTGCCTCCAGGTCATAAGAGCTTAAATTATCGCAGCCAACTCCGAATCGTGCACATGATAGTTCTTCTCATGGGGCTTCAACTGATGTGGACCATATGCAATACCCCGCCTAGTATTCAACTTAAAGTATGTATATTTATATGCATATTGCCTCATTACTCATGTTTCGTAGATTTCAGATGTGTAGTGTGATAATTTGTGCTAATTTATGGTATTTTTATGTGTAGGAGACATCCGGAGGCAAAGTGGGGAGAAAGTGCCGGATTTGAAGAAACAAGGGAACAAAAAAAAAATGGGGTCAGTGTAGTGCCTCACTCTACCCGTGGCACAGTTTACAGATCCACAAAATTCCAGACACTAGCTTTGGGTGCTGGTGACGGGAAATTGTCCTACTTCACTCGAAACAAGGTTATTTCGACCCAAGATGCCCCCAACTCGTATAAAATCAAGGCTAAACCTATTTTGGAGTAGGGACGCCACTTTGAGAGGAAAACACAAGAACATGACACTTGGGAGCATGGAATTCATTGATTCTTCCATCCTTCACCAAGTATTCATAGCTTTTATGTTGAAAAATAATATTTTGATTATTGTCATGAACATGAGTCGCTAAGAACCTCATTATTCTAGGTTTATGGGTCGTTATTGACTGCTGCAATTTGATGGTCAATTGTGTTGGTTGATACTATCATATTGATTTGTTTATGCAATCTTGCACTTAATTATTCTATTACGTAGCTAACAATAGAGTATTATCTACAAATTTATAGTTGAAGTTGAAAGTGGGAACTATAGATTGCATATAAGATTGAGTAGAGCAATTTCTTTGAATACGAGCATCGGAGAATAGATTCATGATTAGGATAGACATATTCTAGTTGCCTTACTTGATAATTTTTGCAGGAAATATATATGCGTTCTTGTCAATTTTGATTCTATGGACATATAGTCTTAGATTGGCTGGCGAGCCAAGCGGCAAAAGAACTTTGTGACCTTAATAAACCCTGTCAATCAACAGATTAGATAAGTCAAGTGATTATATCAACCAAAAAAATGCAATAGCAGAGATGTAAATCCCATAACTGTCACGACCCAAACTGGAGGGCCATGACTGACACCCGGGCCATACCTGTCGAGCACCAACGTACATTTTATCTAACCTTTCTTATTATCCATAAGGGCCAACGAGATCAACATGAATGGTAGACATTAATCATGAACAACCAACAATGACCGATAATGGCATGAACATACATAACATGGGACAACAAAACTGTCATGAAACTATATATAAGGTACGAGCTCCTAAGCTGCGATGAGAGACTATACAACAAAAATCAACCGACAAGGTAATCCAAACTATACATTGGTCGACACATGTCTATGAGGCTCTAAAGGAACATAAGGGCTCCAACATAACTGAACCAGGGCCCCGACATACCCATAATGTCTATAAAAAAAGTACATACCAAGACCACAGCAAGTCTAGAGAAGGGATCTCGCCAATAACCACTGACTGGGAAGCCTACTATGGTAGGGGAGCTTCGCCTACCTATCTATCACGACTTGCAGAACGACATACAGTGTCCATAAATAAAAGGGATGTCAGTACGAATAAAGTATTGAGTATGTAAGGCAAGAAAACATAAATAAGAATAGTAATGTAAACAGGGATAGAGAATATACAACCTGTAATATCTGGGTACCTCTGAGGGCTACTGAAATGAACTGCATGATACATATATATATATATACACACACACACATAAATTTTTAAAACATATGCCTCTATGGGCATCATCATCATCATATTGTACCCGGCCTCAAAGAGGACTCGGTAAAAACGTACTCGACCATCATAAGGCTCGGTAGAATCGTACCCGGCCATGTGATGCTCGGTAAAACCCAACTGATCAGTAGTTGCACAATAGGTGTCGTACCCAGCCGCCTATAGTGCGTCTCGTTAGAGTAAAATAGGTACATATATATAATGCATGCTGGACTCATGGGAATCACATTCTGAATCATTCGTAGTGACATAAGGTTGGTAACATCCGTACATGGTATTAGGACTAATTCTTCAATATGGATGTTATAAGAATCACGAAGTACCAACAACATTCACAACATAAGAATGAGAGAAGCAACATCAACATCAATTGTTCCATAAGAAGAGAAATAATGTAGGTACTGCTAGATTTTAAGAGTGGAGTATCTTTGGAAAATCGTTCATTACATTATGTACAATCGGAGTCGTGCAAAAGAAGGAAATGGATAGCCTCACATACCTTGTATATACTGTCTAACCTCAAGCTATGCAAATGTCATGACTCCTAAGTCTACAACAAGAGAAAGGACACTATTGTTATCGTTTAACCGTCGTAATTATTATATATCAACCGCAACCTATTTTACGATGAAACGGACAACACCTCCCTTATCTATATGACTTTCCACAAGTTAAAGCAATCACCAAACAACAAAAATAACATGAATAATAATCATATTAAGCCTCAAAAAATAGTCCACCAACAAATGACATTACTAATAAGCCTTTCGATAGATATCCCACAAGTTCTAGCTTCAAACGACTTAGCCGTAACTTGGATAATCTTAAATACATGTAGGGTAAGAGGTTCTTTACTTTAAAAAATAATAACAAATCCAATTTGACCTTAATTGACCACGAAATATCCTTCCAATGCTACCACAAGAACAAGGATGCGAAACTAGCAATCAATTAGGGTTTTTTGGCACTAGAATCACTTTAGAAGACATGAAATCACCTAGGGTTGATATGAAAAACTTGAGGGAGTATTTTAAAGAACATAAACTACTTAAAAAAACCTCCCACATGAGTTGGAACAACACAAAAATCAGTAACAAAAACAACAAAAACAACAACAACAACAACAACAACAACAAGAAACTTACTAGAGCCACGGGATTCCCGACACTTGATTTGTGTTGTTTCCCCTTTGTTTGGATCATGGATCATGAGAGAACCTTGAGAGATTATTTTAGAGTTCTAGGGTCTGCAAATAATTAAAAAGAATTACTTAAAATGGGGTTAAAGTGTTTGATATATATCCATATATCTCAACCGCCTATGTGGGCCCCAAAGAGAGATGCTTGGCGTAGTCTCGCAAAAATGTGAATATCTCTCTACTCCAATATCGTATTGACAAACAGTTTAATGTTTTGGAAATTAAATCATAGATATTCAATTTGGTGGGTAGATCACCCCGTAATTCTAAGTAAATTGGGAGAAAAGCTTAGTAACATTTGACCTAAATTTTAAGTAAAATTATAAACGTAAGTTGCGATAACTTTTGTCAACTTTTGTTTCATAAATTATTTGACATAAAGACTTATGATACGGATATAATGTGATTCAAATACCTTAAAACAACAACTCTTGAGCATATTAAGCACCTCTAGTTTTACCCGAATATATAGGTTATCACATCCTTGATTTATTTAACTTCTAATACTTGTTAATCACTCTTATACACCCTTGTATCATTTAAGACCATTAGGATTAACTTTTTATCATCTCAAATATAATCTCTTCTCGAATTTATGTCGACTAATTTATGGCATGATCTAACGTACGCGAATATGGGTTGTAACACCCTCCCCCCCTATAAATATTCGTCCTTGAATGTAAAGGTTTATGGGGAATCTAACTCATCATGGATTCGGACTGAGTTTCCCTTATAAAATGGGCACTAGCCAAACTTGCAAGCACTTAAACCCAATTTATGGCCTCGCAAGGCTATATAAAGCATTATGGATAGGTACATTATCTGCATATCACCATTTTGTATTAAGGAAGAGTATTTTCAAGCTATTGCTTACCTTATAGAGCCGTTTCAGCTTCCATTGTGTCTTGCATTCCCCCGACATCCTCGTTATCTTTAATCTGGAATAGGTAAGGGCATTTAGACTTTATCTCCTCTTCTACTTCCCATGTCATTTCTTCTTTATTCTTGTTCCTCCATAATACTTTGACGGAAGCTACATCCTTTATTCTCAGCTTGCGGACTTGTCGATCTAATATAGCCACTGGAACTTCTTCATATGATAGATCCTCCATAACTCGTAAATCTTTCATAGGGACGACCCGAGGGTCTCCAATACATTTCCTCAACATAGATATATGGAATACCGTGTGGACAAATTCCAATTCAGATGGCAATTCTAACTCATAAGCAACTTGTCCGATTCGTCGAAGAATTTTTTACGGCCCGATATACCGCGGACTCAGCTTACCTTTCTACCCATAACGTATAACACCCTTCATCAGTGAGATCCTTAGGAAAATCCAATCACCAACCTCAAACTCCAGATCATGACGTCGGACATCAGAATAATACTTTTGCTTACTTTGTGCCATCCTCAGTCGCTCTTGTATCACTTTCACCTTCTCATTGGCTTGGTGAATCAAATCTAGCCCATATAATTCTATCTCACCCGACTTCGAATCATCCAACTGGTGATCTGTATATTCTCCCATATAGTGCCTCATACGGAGCCATTTTAATATTGTAATGGTAGCTATTATTGTAGTCAAATTCTATGAGTGGACTATGGTCATCCCAATTCCCCTTGAAATCTAGAACACATGCTCGTAGAATGTCTTCAAGTGTCTGAATGGTACGCTCATCATGTACGTCAGTCTGCAGATGGAATGCAGTGTTGAGATTCACTTGTATGCCTAAACCCTTCTGAAAAGACCTCCAAAATTTAGTCGTAAATTGAGCTCCTCGGTCTGATATAACAAATACCGGCACACCATGGAACCTAACAATCTCCTTAATATACAACTTCACATAATCTTCTACCGTGTAAGTTGTCTTAACTGGCAGAAAATGGGCAGATTTTGTAAGAAGATCAACTATCACCCAGATGGAGTCAAACTTATGTTAAGAGCGAGGTAATCCAATAATGAAGTGCATATTAATCACCTCCCATTTCCAGGTCAGAATCTCTATATTCTGAATCAATCCACTAGGATTCTGATGCTCGATCTTTACTTGCTGTCAATTAGGACACTGGGCTACAAATTCTGCAATAGACTTCTTCATGTTACCCCACCAATACTGCTCCTTAACATCATGATACATCTTTGTCGAGCCAGGATGGATGCAATATCGGGACCGATGAATCTCAATCATAATCTTCTATCGCAACCCTGCCACATCAGGCACACATAATCGACCCTGGTATCTCAGTGCCCTATCTCCTCCGATCTTGAAAGTTGTAAGTTTACACTGCTAAATGAACTCTCTTAATCGTACTAAGGTAGGATCTTCATATTACCATGCTTTTACCTCAGCTACCAAAGATGATTCTGATGTATTTTGTATAGTAACACCTCCATCACCAGAGTCTAACAATCTGATTCTCATATTGGCCAGCTGATGAAGCTCTTTAGTCAACCCATGTCTACTTTCCTCAATATGTATTAAGCTTCCCATTGACTTACGCCTGAGAGCGTCTGCCACCACATTAGCTTTACCGAGATAGTACAAAATTTCGACATCGTAGTCTTTCAGTAATTCAAGCCACCTACGCTGCCTCAA
Organism: Nicotiana tabacum; assembly: GCF_000715075.1. Lineage (NCBI taxonomy): Eukaryota > Viridiplantae > Streptophyta > Magnoliopsida > Solanales > Solanaceae > Nicotiana > Nicotiana tabacum. The sequence continues at coordinate 110,723,829 of NC_134101.1, forward strand.
ATTCAACTCCTTCTTCTTTAAGTTGTATAGTAAACTCTTGTGATCTGTGTAGATGTAAACATGGACGTCATATAAGTAGTGTCGCCATATCTTCAAAGCATATATTACTGCAGCCAATTCCAAATCATGATTCGGGTAATTCTTTTCATGTTTCTTCAATTATCTCGATGCATAATCAATCACCTTCCCACGTTGCATCAATACGCACCCCAAATCTATGCCTGAGGAATCACAATATACCACATAACCTTCTGTTACTTCTGGGAGAGTGAGCACTGGCACGGATGTCAATCGATTCTTTAGCTCCTAAAAACTACGTTCACAAGCGTCAGACAACTGGAACTTGGTAGATTTGTGTGTTAACTTAGTCAATGGTGCTGATATAGAGGAAAACCCTTCTACAAATCGCATATAATATCCTTCTAGCCCCAGGAAGCTGCGGACTTCTGACGGTGTTGTAGGTCTCGACCAATTTTTCACTACATCGATCTTCTGATTCTGGATACTAATACCCTCGTCAGATATCACATGGCCAAGGAATGCTACTGTGTTCAGCCAAAATTCACATTTGGAGAGCTTAGCATATAACTCACAATCCTAAAGGGTTTGTAATACTACCTGCAAGTGGCCCACATGGTTCGCCTCCGAACGAGAATACACCAGAATGTTATTAATGAATATGATCATGAACACATCAAGATATGTCCAGAATACACTATTCATAAGATCCATAAAAGCAATTAAGGCATTAGTTAGCCTGAACGACATCACCAAGAACTCAAAGTGCCCATATCTTGTTCGGAAGGCCGTCTTTGGAATATCCTTCTCCTTAACCCTTACCTGATGATACCCTGAACGTAAGCCAATCTTGGAGAAATACTTAAGTCAAACAGGTCATCAATCCTTGAAAAAGGATACTTGTTCTTTATAGTAAACTTATTCAACTATCGATAATTGATACACATCCTTAACGACCCGTCTTTCTTCCGCACGAACAAGACTGGCGCACCCCAAGGTGAAGTGCTAGGCCTAATAAAGCCTTTATCCAGCAAGTTCTTTAACTGCGCCTTCAATTCTCACAACTCTGTCAGATCCATCCTGTATGGAGGGATAGAGATCGGTTGAGTGTCAGGAAACATATCAATGCTCAACTCAATATCCCTTTCAAGAGGAAGGCCTGGGAGTTTATCTGGGAAAACATCTGGAAATTCATTGACCACGGGGATTTATTGTAGAGTAGCTGGCTTCGCCTCCGCATCCCTTAAGCGAATAAGATGATAAATGTGACCTTTTGAGGTCATATTCCTTGCCTTAAATAGGAAATAAACCTACCTTTCAGCGTAGCAATGTTCCCCTTCCATTCAATAATGAGTTCACCAGGAAACTGAAACCTAACCATCTTCATATGACACTCAACATTTGCATAGCATGGGGCCAACCAGTCCATTCCCATTATCACATCAAAATCAACCATTTCTAACTCAAATGAAATCATCGAGGTTTGATGACTACAAATCATCACTATGCAACCTCTATATACCCTTCTATCAATCATAGAATCTCCTATCGGAGTATGTAATGCTAGTGGTTTACTTATCAATTCAGGTTCAACGCTAAACTTATTATCCACAAAGGGTGTAACATATGATAAATATAGATCCCGAATCAATTAACGCATATACATCATAAGAATACATAGACAATATACCTGTAACAATATTCAGAAATGAGTCAAGATCCTGTCGACCTACTAGAGCATATGTTCGATTTTGAGTACCATTTGAACTCGACACTGCACCTCTACCTCTATCATGACATGTCGATTGCTGAAAACCCCGTTTTGGAGGTCGAAATGATGAGGATAAAGCAGACATAGATCCAGTTGGCTGAGCCATACCACCACCTTTTCTGTTAGGACAATCCCGCATCATATGGTCAGGCTGTCCGCAAGAATAACACACATCAGAACCTCGATGGCATAGTCCAAAGTGGGCCTTGTCGCACTGATCACAACGAGGTGTTGGGGGTCTTGTCTGAATAGTATCCCTATGATATTGCGAGCCTGATGCTCGTGAACTCTAACCTGGACTAGAATAGGAAAATCGATCATATTGAGGCTTCTGAAATTATGGAGGAGCACTAGCTACAGGTGGCACCGAACTACTCGAAGATTATGGCTTGATACTACCTCTAAAGTCATCAGAATACCCTGCAAATCTCTCCCTCTTATGCTGGCCCCTATCCTGCTCCCTATCTGCCCTTTGTTTTCTCTTACAATCCTCTAGTGTATGGGTATAAGCCTGAATACCGGAAATATCCTTGCCCTCCACCAAGGAGGCTATCGTGCACTCATTTATCATATGTGGTCCCAACCGTTCATGAACAGGTGCACCCTATTGCTAATTTCGTCCACTAAATGGGAAGCATACCTTGGTAAAGAATCAAACCGCATACTATACTCTTGCACGCTTATATTACCTTGTTGAAGGTTCAAGAACTTATCAGCTCTAGCTCATCATATCTCAATTGGCAAGTAGTGACGAAGAAAAGCCTCAGAAAATTCCATCCACACAGCTGGAGGAGCGTTTGAAAGCCTACCGATCTCTCGCAACTATAATACCAGAAAACTGCTAAATCCCATAACCGATAAGAATCCAACTCAACTTCCTCAGTATCACTAGTGTGCATAACCCGCAGTGTATGATGAGTCTGATCAATAAAAGTCTTCGGGTCTACCTTGGGGTCTGATCTGGTAAACACTGGAGGGTCAAGATTAATTAAATCACGAACTCTCGCACTAGTCGGTTTATCAGCAACACCGGTATTCTGCCTCTGAGCCTGAGTAGCTACCAATCTAGTTAACAACTACATCGCACTGCGCATATCATGGTTTGTAGTTTCATGTGGAGGAACTAGAGGTGTTGGGTCCCTCCTAATATCCTCTGGAGGAGATGTAGAAGATGAGGTATGAGATGACATCTCACTCTTAGCCTCACTTTGGACTGCTTTGGCTAGAGGCACCTGACTGGTACCCTCTTCTGCAGCTGTATCAAGCCTCTACTAATCTCTAGCTTCATAGTAGGAAGCATTGTGATAACCAGGGATTATGATGCATTTTATACTCCTTCTTGCTTAAGTTTTGATTAGAAATGTGTACAAAATAGTCCCAAAGGCTTACAAGTTGTGCTTGATTGCAGGTTTAATCAACACGGTGACAAGGTATCAAAAACCACCTCAAAAAGGAGAGAATCTTGCACAAGTACCAAGACCAAGACCAAGCTCAGTCAAACAGGGCCAGTGCGGTCATACATCATTTTGTGCGATCCACAAAGATGAAGATCAAAGAGTATGCTTCTCAGTCAGCCAAGCAATGCGGCCACAAAGGATTTTATGCGGACTGCATTGATTTCATTGCAACTGCACTCGATTTCGTGCGGTCCGCAAAGCCAAAGTTCAGAGAGGTGACGATTGGAGGATTATGCCCAATGCAGTCCGCGGTCCATTTTATGCGGACTGCAAAAGGAGCCACCGCAGTTGCGGTGCATTTTGTGTGGTTTGCGGTGGCCAACTTCAGAGAGCAGAATAGTCAAGCCAAGAGCCTTAGTGCGGCCACACTCGATTTTGTGCGGTCCGCACTAGACCCGCAGGGGTATTTTTGTCCAGAATTTTTAACCTAGTATAAATAGTTTCTTTTCCCATTTTTAGGTCATCAGATAGATTTTGGGATAGATCTGCGCTCGTGAACTCCTCTCTTTTACCATTTTGAGTAATTTTAGCTTAGTTCCAACATTGAATCTTCAACTTTTATCTAGTAATTAATTATTATGTGTTTTTCTTCATCTATTTCTTTGTTTTCTTCTATAATTATGAGTAGCTAGACCCGTTAGCTAGGGTTGTGGCTCAACCCTAGTGTGGGTAATTGATGGGTCTTGTGTTTTGATGCTTGATTGTCTATGGGTGTTTGATATTTGGACTAATTTAGGGTTTTAATGTTGAATTAGTGGTTGCAAACACTAGTTTATGCCTAGTAGACTTTGGCTCTTCTTGATAAAGAGAGCCTAAGTCCATGAAGTTGGTCCAACAAGGAATTGGGGCGTACTCAAGAGATTGAGAGCCCCAATTAAAGGGTTAAACCTAGAGATAGTAATACCCGACTTGAATCTCAATTGCTTGCACAAATTTGCATACCCACTTGGTCTTGAGAAAGTTAATTCGGGCAAAATCACTCAAACTACCGAGAGGTATAGAGTGAGGAGAATCATGCAATAGTTATATCATACTCCCCAAATGTGACAATCTAGCCTTAGACTCAAGACTCCGTCAGTTAACCACCTAGGAGAAAGTCACTACCCTAGTGCCTTTTATCTATTTGAACAACTCTCAATAGTTTAATCTTAGCTTTACTTAGCCTAATTTAACATTGTAGTAGTATAAAATTAGAAGTAAAATCAAAACCAACATTGTTTAGAAGTGCAATTAGGAACAACTACACAACTCCCATTTAGATAGAAACTCAACTCCAATATCTATCTCCCTATGGAAATTGATCCCGACCTTCTCGGGTAAAAGATGTTTCGACCTCTCTTTCTACTTTGTAGTAGTACAGGGTTAGCCTTGATCACTTTTTGGCGCCGTTGCCGGGGAGCAAACGGTTTTGGCTATCTATCTAAAGAGTTTTGTGTATTTCTCTTCTTTCCTTCCGTGTTACTAATTTATGTGTGTCACAACTTCATGTACAAAATGGCAGCAAACGTAAACAACGCACCTCTTGGAGATCTTTCACCGGGGGAGGAGGTAGATGACAATGTTGATGGTGAAGTCCCTATTGTGCCTCAAGGACAAAGGAGAGGCCGCCAGGCCAATGATAATATTCCAGACCCTCCCCTACCACCTCCAAGAGTGGTGCCTCGAGTGCTTCCAAATGAAGGCTATGCAAGTGCAATTGTCCCGCCCCGGATTCGGGCGGGCAATTTTCAAATTACCAATGTGATGCTGACATTGCTGGATCGGCGTGGGTATTTCATAGGCGTTACCAATCAAAATGCTTACAAACATCTCAAGGGGTTCGTGAATACCTGTTGGGGGAGCAAGAAAACTAATGTGTCCGAGGATGCACTTCGGTTGAGACTCTTCCCATTCTCACTTAGAGGGAAGGCATTGGATTGGCCTGAACGACTTCCCAACCATTCCATCACTACTTAGGACGAGTTGACAAGTTCATTGCAAAAAATATCTCACTGGGGCATATGGCAGCATTTAGAGATAAGATCTTGCCTTTCAAGCAGGAGCCCACTGAACCATTACAACAGATTTGGGAGCGCTATAGTACAATGGTAAAGGAATGCCCCAACAATGATATGACTGAGGTGATGATCCAACAGACATTTTACTAGGGCATTAACACAACAAACCAATTCATAGTGAACCAACTTACTGGGGCCAACTTCATGAAGCTGACTTATGATGAGGCTTGTGACATTCTTGACGATATGGCTGACACTTCTTCTGTTTGGCAAAGCAGAGCCAATGTGCCCCAGGGTGACCCCACGGTTACTTATTTGCACAAGGAGTTATATGATCATGGGCAGGCTAGAGCTGAGTTGACAACTACAATGAACCAACTAGCAAAGGCACAGTTGCAACAAGTTCAAAATCCTTGCCAAGTGAATGCCATGGAGGGTGTCAACATGCTAGTCAACAAAAGAAGACAAAGAGGTCAACAGAACCAAGGGAATTCGGAGCAATTTGACAATGATTGTGGTGGATTCCAAGATGATAGTTATGATGGGCAGAATGAAGAGGTGCAATACATAAACAATTATCAAGGCCAAAGGGGCAATTCTTCCAACCAACAATAATGGAGACCCCAAGGCAATTGGGGCAATCAACAACAACAAGGCAATGGTAATTAGGGGAACAACAACCAAAACTCCAACTGGGCCAATCAGAACAATCAGGGTAATTAGAATGGGAACAACAACAACTAGGGTGGTAACAACAATCAAGGTTGCTGGAACAATGGAAATCAAGGAAAACGGGGGCAAGGCTTTCAAAGGCCCCCAATATACCAACAACCGAACAATCCTCCCCCATGTCCATCCCAAGGTCCTAGTTCTTCTAACTCTGATATAGGGAGAATTGAAATTATGTTCAAACATATGATGAAGAAGAATGCATATTCTGATGCTCAGTTGTCTTCCCACAATACCTCAATTAGAAATTTGGAGGTTCAGTTAGGCCAAATCTCACAGTCATTGAATACTCGCCCTAAGGGGGCTCTACCAAGTGATACGGTAGTAAACCTAAAGGGTGGGAACAATCATGTCATGGAGGTAACTACAAGGAGTGGACGAGGCGGTTATGTGAATGCCTCCAAACAAAAGCATATTTTGAGTGATGAAGTTGAGTTTCAAGAAGATGAAATTCCTTTGGTGGTTGAAAATGTGATTGATTAGAATGTGAATGAAGAAGTGAGGATTGATATTCAAGATGTCGAGGTGGAAACTCAAAATGACGTGAACCCGTCTAGGGAACACGTAATAGACATGCCGGAGCCGGTTGTACCTAAAGCCAAGGCTCCTTTGCCAAGGCCACCTCAAGCAGAAAAATGAGAATCGGTTTAAAAAGTTCATTGATATGATGAAGAGCTTATCCATTATTGTGCCTTTGGTGGAGGCTCTTGAACAAATTCCGGGCTCTGCTAAATTCATGAAGGACTTGGTGACAAAGAAACGATCCATGGATTGTGAAACTATAAAGATGACCCACCAAGTTAGTGTAATAGTGCATTCAATGGCCCCGAAACTTGAAGATCCCAGTGCTTTCACCATTCCTTGCACCATTGGGAGTGCAGACTTTGCTAAGGCTCTATGTGATTTCGGGGAAAGTATCAACTTGATGCCCTACTCAGTTTTCAAGACTTTTGGTATTGGGCAACCGAGGTCGACTTCCATGAGATTGCAAATGGCGGATAGAATGATGAAGAGACCATTGGGTATTATTTTTGATGTGCTTGTCTGTGTGGACAAATTTATCTTGCCAGCTGATTTTGTGATATTGTATTGTAAGGTGGATTATGAAGTTTCAATCATATTGGGGAGACCTTTCCTTACTACTGGGAAGGCCTTAGTTGATGTAGAAGCAGGGGAACTCACCTTCGGGGTGGGTGATGAAAAAGTGGTCTTTCATGTTTGCAAGTCAATGAAGCATCCCAATAGTTCCGAGGTGTGCTCTTTTATTGACCTTGTCACAGCAGTGATAGTTGATGATACCAGTGCAATGATCAATGTGGAGGACCCTCTAGAGGCCATATTTGTTGAATCTTTATGTCAATAATGATGAGGGCTGAGTGGAGTGTGTGAATGCTTTACATGGGATGGGCTCTTGCTCTTATGAGCCTAGAAAACTATCTTTGGACCTTGAGAATATGAAGACTCCACCAACAAAACCTTCAATTGAGGAACCTCCGGTGTTGGAGTTGAAACCGTTGCCTCCACCCCTCAGGTATGAGTTCTTAGGCCCTAGTTCTACTTTGCCAGTTATTCTTTCCTCTTGTCTTACTAACATGCAGGTTGATGCCACATTGGCGGTGCTTCAAAAGCAGAAAAAGGCAATTGGATGGACTTTAGCTGATATTCGGGGGATAAGCCCCACATTCTGTATGCACGGGATTATTCTGGAAGATGATGCAAAGCCCTCCTTGGAACATCAAAGGAGGTTGAACGAGGCAATGCAAGAAGTTGTGAAAAATCAAGTGGTTGGATGTCGGGGTTGTGTACCCCATCTCTGATAGCTTGTGGACTTCACCGGTGCAATGTGTACCAAAGAAGGTGGCATGACAGTTGTTGCAAATTCACAAAATGAGTTGATTCCTACCAGAACCGTCACCGGTTGGAGGGCATGTATGGACTACCGCAAGTTGAATAAGGTGACCCGCAAGGATCACTTTCCATTGCCTTTTCTTGATCAGATGTTGGACCGACTTGCTGGGCGTGCCTTCTACTGTTTCTTGGATGGATATTATGAGTGCAACCAAATCTTGATTGCTCCGGAAGATCAGGAGAATATCACATTCACTTGTCCATATGGCACCTTTGCCTTTTCTCGGATGCCTTTTGGGTTGTGTAATGCATCGGCTACATTTCAGCGGTGTATGATGGTCATTTTCACCGCTATGGTGGAAGATATTCTAGAGGTGTTCATGGATAACTTCGGTGTTGTGGGTGATTCATTTGATGAGTATTTGAAAAATCTTGATAGAGTTTTGGCCCGTTGTGAAGAAACCAATCTTGTTCTTAATTGGGAGAAATATCACTTCATGCACTACCAGAAATTATGCCTATGGCAACGATATTTTAGCAACGGTTATATAACCGTTGCCATAGACCTCTTATTGCAACGGTTTTGACCGTTGCCTTAGCATTTCCGTCCTTTTGGGGCACTTCTATTACTAAACCGTTACATCAGCTTAATAACTGTTGCCATAGATGTCTTTATTGCAACGATTGTCATAACCGTTGCAATAGCCTCAAATTATTGTTGTGATAGCCTCAAAATAATTGTTGTCATAGCTCAAAAAACCGTTGCTATAAGCTCCACGACTGTTGCCAAAGATGATATTGGAACATTTTTGAATCGTTCCAATAAACAAGCTAACCGTTGCAATATCATCATCAATAGCAACGGTCTCAGAACCGTTGCAACAAATTGGCTACTGCAACAGTTGCAAAACCATTGCAATAGACCTATTGGCACACGATCTGATGTAACGGTCCATGAACCGTTGCAATAGGTCTATTACAACGGTTTCGGTACCTACTGCAACATTTTGTGAACCGTTGCCATAAGCCAATTTTTTAGTAGTAATGGTGGAAGAGGGTATAGTTCTCGGGCATAAAATTTCAAAGCATGGTATTGAGGTAGACAAAGCAAAAATTGATGTGATTTCAAGGCTTCCTCCCCCGACCTCTGTCAAGGTTGTTAGAAGTTTTCTTGGGCATGCGGGGTTCTACTGGAGATTTATCAAAGACTTTTCAAAGGTGGTGAACCCCTTATGCAAGCTATTGGAAAAGGATGCCAAGTTTGTGTTCGATGAGAGTGTATGCAAGCCTTTGAACTTCTCAAACACAAGTTGACCACCACTCCTATCATCACCGCACCTAATTGGAGTTTTCTCTTTGAGCTCATGTGTGATACGAGCGATGTTGGGTCAAAGAGTGAACAAAATGTTTCATCTGGTGTACTATGCGATAAAGACAATGAATGATGCTTAAGTGAACTACACGATGACCAAGAAAGAACTTTTGGCTATTGTGTTTGCAATGGAGAAATTTCAGTCGTATCTTATGGGTGCCAAGGTCATAGTCCATACCGATCGTGCCGCACTCCGGTACTTGATGACAAAGAAGGATCCCAAAGCTAGACTGATGCGATGGGTCTTGTTACTTCAAGAGTTTTATTTGGAGATTATGGACCGGAAGGGTAGTGAAAACCAAGTGGCGGACCACTTGTCCCACTTGGAGGAGGAGGGGAGGCCTCGTGATGGCCTAGAGATCAATGATTCATTTCCCGACGAACAACTCCTTTCGGTGTCGGTGAATGGTATGCCATGTTTTGCGGACGTTGCTAATTTCCTTGTGACTGGTATAATCTTGTGTGAGCTCTCTTCTAACCAAAGGAAGAATCTCAAATGGGATAGTTTGGATTTCTATTGGGATGAGTCGTACTTGTTCAATATTTACACAGATGGTGTGATCCGAAGGTGTGTCCCAGAGGAAGATCAATTGAGCATATTGGAGGCTTGTCATTTCTCTCCCTATGGTGGTCATTATGGCGGGGCGAGGACGGCTTCCAATGTTCTTAATTGTGGGTTTTATTGGCTAACTTTGTACAAAGATACAAGTGAACTTGTGAAGAGGTGTGACGAATGTCAAAGAGCGGGTGGAATTTCGAAGAAAGATGAGATGCCTCTCAATACCATTCTCGAGGTTGATATTTTTGATGTATGGGGCATTGATTTTATGGTCCTGTTTGTTAGCTCATGTGGGAACACATACATTCTTGTGGTGGTTGACTATGTTTCAAAGTGGGTTGAAGCCGTGGCTTTACACAACAATGAGGCCCAGAGTGTTGTTGCATTTCTCAAGAAGAGCATTTTTACAAGGTTTGGCACTCCTCATGCAATCATAAGTGACGGGGGGTCTCATTTTTGTAATAGAGCTTTTGACACTTTGCTTGCAAAGTATGGTGTCAACCACAAAGTTTCTACTCCTTATTATCCTCAAGCGAGTGGCCAAGTGAAGTCTCAAACAGGGAAATAAAGAGTATATCATCAAAGACGGTCAATGCAAATAGGACTGATTGGTCAAAGAAGTTGGATGATGCTCTATGGGCTTATAGGACTTGCTTACAAGACTCCGATTGGTATCTCTCCGTATTGTTTGGTGTTTGGAAAAGCTTGCCATCTACCGGTTGAGTTAGAGCACAAGGCCATGTGGGCTTTGAGAAAGTTAAATCTTGAATGGGATGTGGCAGCAAATCTTCGAGTGGAGCAGCTTAATAAACTTGATGAATTCCGATTCCATGCCTACTCCAGTTCATCCTTGTACAAGGACAAGACGAAATACCTTCATGATAAATATGCTCGTGGCAAGGAGTTCAAAGTGGGTGATTTGGTTCTCTTGTTCAACTCTCGGTTATGTCTGTTTTCGAGAAAGCTTAAGTCAAAATGGAGTGGACCTTTTAAAGTGGTGTTTGTGACCCTGTTTGATGCACTTGACTTGAAGAACAAAAATGGAGAAGTATTCAGAGTGAATGGGCACAGGGTCAAGCATTACTTGGGAAAAATTGATAACAGCCACGTGGTGGCACTTCTTCACCTCAAATTATTTGATGGTAACCTGCGTTATGCCGCGACGTTAAATCAGTTCTTCTTGGGAGGCAACCCATGTGTTTTTCTTTGATTTTCATTGTAGTGTAGGATTTATTTTTGGACTGACTGGTTGTGAGATGCTGTAGGATTGTGTTGATGCAGTGCAGGAAAAAGTTGGAAAATGACCACTCTCTGAAGTTGTCAATTCGGACCGCACTCATTTTGTGCGGCTGCAAAGACCTTTGTGCGGGGGCAAGAAATCAATGCGGACTGGACTGATGATTTGACAAAATTGGGTTCTCTAAAGTTTACCACCGCGGCCGCATTGCATTTTGTGCGGTCTGTAATGGTCAATTTGTCTGTGCCTCATGATTCTGAGTACCGCAGACCATGGTACTATTTTGTGCAGTCCACGATGGGTAGGTAAGCTAGGCCCCATGACTTTTTTCTATAAATAGGACCTGAGGCCCTCCTTTTTGAACTTTTCACTCTTAGAACATAAAAATTCACTATTCATATCTCTAATCTGCATGATTTTCACTACTCAAGTTCATTACTCAGCATTTCATCTCATCTCTGGTAACATTAACTTCTTCTTCGTTGTTTAATTTATTTATTTTCGTTGAATTTTTTTTATTTTCCTTAGTTCTTCTTCTTTCCTTGTCCGTATTTCTTTCAATTTTGTACCTTAGGTTAGTTAATATTTGTTTTAAGTAAGACTAGGTAGTTAAAACACTGAACCAACACTTAGGGACTCATCAATAGGCAAACAATTGGACAAAAATTGATCAAAACATGAACCCTAGGTTGGTATTGCTGCTGGGCATCAAATGCAGACTGCGGTGCCCTTGTGCGGTCCACAATGGTATTTTGTGCGGACCGCAATAACAAAGTCCTGAAAGCTAAACATTTGAGGACCGCGGCCGCATTGGATTTTGTGCGGTCTGTGGTGCCTCAATGCAAACCATATTGGCATTTTGTGCGGTCCGCGGTGCATAGATTCAGAGAGTGGGTAGTCTGAACCCCACCTCTATGCGGACCGCAATGGATTTTGTGCGGTCTACAATGGCCTCTTTGTGGTCGTACTGTATTTTGTGCTGTCCGCACTCTGCATTAAAACTGTCTGCAACTTTCTTTTTCTGCAACTTTGAAATTCAGTGTTCCTATTGATACTAACAAAGCATGAATGAATGTTGTTTGCAGACAATAGTGAGATCAAGAGGAAAAAGTGGTAAACAAATAGGAAGAGGAGAGTCCTCCCGGGGTGGGAAGCAAGCAATGATAATATTAACCCCACAAGCCCAACAAAACATAAAGAACACAAGGAAGATCATAAAAGCTGCAGACAGGGCTATTGACCAATCGGGGAGTGAGTATGAGCCCTCCCGGGAGGCATCTTCAGATTCTGTGCCAGAGTTTATTCTAGACTGGCCGGAGAGGAACCGATTGAGAGATACACCTCCAGCATCCCCCTCTGCCCAAGCCTCAGTTCATATATCTTTTGAGTTGTTTAAAGGCTCATTTGAAGGCAGTGGGGATGAGTACTCCACCTCTCCTACAGCTTCATTATCCGGAGAGGGTGCAGTAGCAGAAGAAGGGGAAGAAGCAGAAGGGGGTGAGCCTCAAGTTGGTGGGTAGAGCGGACTAGGAACCCGAAGGTATGGGAGGATCGGTTCGTTAGTGAGATTGCCTACCACAAATTCAGAGAGTGGTAGCCAGAAAAGAGGTTAATACTTGAGAGAAAAATTATCACCCGGGATCTTTTGCCTCACAATCCCAATGTGCTGAGGCAATTTAGAGAAAGAGCTGGATGGGACTACTTCATAGGGCAGTTGGATGACACCAATGAGCACTTGGTTAAAGAATTCTACACCAACGTGGCCCACATCAAAAAGGGTACCACGGTCACCAAAGTACGGAATCTAAAAGTGAAGTTTGATGGCAAGACCATCAATGACTATTTAGGCTTCACGGAGGAGGATGAGTCCCTGTACTTGGACAAAATGAAGTTGGGTGAAGAAGCTCGTCCGTGGTTGGCAGAGTACTTGGCAATCCCAGGTACCACCCCCAAGTGGTTGACTGCGGGGGTGAAGATATTGAGGAGGACATTGAACTTCGAGGCGAAGGGGTGGGAGACATTTGTGTGCAGCAGGCTAGATCTTACCATCCATGACAACTCACTCCCAATTCACCGGGCGATCTTAGTAGCATCCATCATGGCGGGGTACCCGATCAATTTCGGGAATGTGATATCCCGGGTCATTACATAAGTAGTGAATGAGGGTGACAGATTTTATCTCTTCCCCAACTTCCTGACCATGTACCTGAAGGACCAAAATATGGAGAAGCACAGATTTGACGTGAAAGTGAAGGCAAAGACACCTTTCTCATGGTATAGCCTACAGGGTGATGACAACCCTAAGGGCAAGCGAGTATCCAAGGGAAAATCCACTACTTCAACTGGCCAGTCTGAAGAGCCAGTAGTGGTAGTGACTACTCTGCAGTCTCCCTCCACTTTAGCAGACATGGCCCCAGGTCCATCCACTTCCACAGATCTAGAGATATCCTCCACCACTGCCTATCCATTGACTGCCCACCGTCTGAGTCAGGCCCTCACCAGCATCAACAACTGGATGCAGACAACTACTTCTAAGATGTCTGTATCATCTACTACTGTGGCAGCTCAATCAGCACCTCCTCCTCCACAGGTCCCACAGTCCATTGAGGACACTCTCAAAGATCTTCTGGACAACCAGAAGAAGATCCTAGAGACTCAGAAATTGCTTATGGACGTTGTCGATTCTCATGGAAAGGCTCTCAAGGAGCTTGCTGGGGAGGCCAAGAAGATGAGGAAGACTAGGGCATCCGAAGAGTCGATGAAGGAGTTACGGGTCGAGGTTGAGAGATTGATGGCAGATCACCTACCTTTAGATTTGCTATTACATGACCCAACATCAGCATCCCAGTCCTAGCCAGAGCATGAGTCTCAGAGGCCTCCCAAGAGGAAAAGGGTGATCCACCAGTCTGATGAACAGTGATCCAATTGGCGGACCCAACGGAGACTTTATCCAGTCAGCCTCAAGATACAGGCTAGGAGCCAGTCCACACCCAGGTCCCAATAGCAGAGCCACAGATTACAGGGAGCCGGTCTTAGGTTCCCAAGCATAGACAGGACCTAGGGACCCAAACAGAGGACTCATGCAGACGAACGGCCCATAGGGAGTTCCTTTTTCCTCTTTCATCTATTTTTGTGCTTATTTTGCTTAGTTGGAATTGAAGACAATGCCAGCTTTTATTTGAGGGGGTAGGCCCTATTTGGATTTGGATGACTGTATATATATGACAGATTTTATGATTTCCTTCTTTCTTTTTTATCTTTGGTATGTATATAATTTCAACATTTCATTATATTTTTTTGTACTTTTTACCTTGGGTCTGTATATAAAAGTTACGTTTCATTGTATATATTCATCTCTCCTATTGTATATTTGGTTAAATCCCCTCTTGTACATATTCATTCTACTTTTCGCATTTTTTTCTTTTTTTAGCTTCTTATTTTATACTTGTAGCTTCTTGTTTTGAGTTTTTGCAATAAGCCTTTGGTTTTCTTAATGACATGGTTCTTTCTAAAGGTGGAATTTGTGTGAATCGGGTGGCTCTTCCCGGTTATGGATGGCATGACAACCTTCTTAAGGGTTTGAGTCTGTTTTTCTTTTTGCTTTTAGTAGTTAGTTGGTAAGGGTGCCCCAAGCAAAGCTTCACTTTGGCCTAACACATTTGCCTTTGATCTTATGGTCAAAAACAAATCGTTGTGTATAGGATAGTGAAAGTTGTGACCTTGAGACTCTTGTGTTGGCCGATAATCATCAAGTGGTTTTTCGGGACCATTGTGTGCTCAAATCTTATCTAAAGTTATTGTGGGCCCCCGACTCTATGTCTTTAAGCAATCTCATAGCTTGCTTGGTGAGAATTTGAAATTGCAAGTCCAAGTCCCGAGCCATTGGTCTAGAACTTGCCCTGAATGTTTGTCTAGGTGAAATCCTAAGTGTAATTTGACTTGAGACATGATTATAGGCTCTCCTGGATCCAAATGACATCTTTAACACTTCCATAACCCACCAATGATAAATCCCTAGTCAAACCTTTTGAACCTTAGACCTTTTTCGTTCAAGAACCACGATACAAACCTTTACCTGTTCTAAAAGATACCCTCTCTTGGCACCCGATCTTTCCTTAGCACATGGAAAAAGTATAAGTTTGGTGGGAGAGATGAGGATTGCAACAAAGTGGTAAAAAGGTACAAAATGAAGAAAAAGAAAGGCAATGAAAAATAAAGAAAAGCAAAAAAAGACAAAAAGAATGTTCAATGTAGAAATGAATAAAGGGATTCAATAAAAGCGAAGAATGAAAGGTGTGGAAAGTTGAGAAAGGAGAAAAGATTTGAAATGAACAAAAAAGAGTGATAGTGTGTCTCTCTAACCCCTTAGAAAAAAGTGAAATGACTTAAAAAGTCAAGTGAATGCGTGCCAAAATGAAGAAAAAGAAGTGCTAAAGGGAAGATGGAACCTACTTAGACCAAACATTTCCTATCCTGAACCAAAAGCCTTCACTATGTCTCCACTAAAGCCCTATATGATCTTGAGTTGAATGAAACTTTCATTAGTGGTAACTTACATAAGGGGCAAGCATATGGTACTTAGAGCCGGACTTGTGACTTTTCCTTGAGAGAGATGAGTGTATTTCCATTAACCTCGTTCCGAGTGCCCCTATCCTAAAGGTGAGGTTTGCTTAGGGAGAGTTGAGGATGTGTGAGTTTGGGTTCCACTACGACCAACGTAATAGAAATAGTCTCTTTGATGTGTTGAGTCAACTCTTGATGCTCTTGTGTCGCACTAAATCCATGGTGTTTAAAAGAGTGAATATTGTTAATGATTCATTTGAACTGAGGGCAATTGTTAGTCCCAATTGATGCTAGATGAGGTCACTTTAGGTAGTCTAAATTTTCATGGATTGACTCTTAAAGGGTGGGTCTTATTTTGTTTGCTTGAGGACAAGCAAAAGCTTAAGTTTGGGGGAGTTGATAACCAGGGATTATGATGCATTTTACACTCCTTCTTGCTTAAGTTTTGATTAGAAATGTGTACAAAATAGTTCCAAAGGCTCACAAATTGTGCTTGATTGCAGGTTTGATCAACAAGGTGACAAGGTGTCAAAAACCATCTCAAAAAGGAGTGAATCTTGCACAAGTACCAAGACCAAGACCAAGCTCAGTCAAACAGGGCACGTACGGCCGCACACCATTTTGTGCGGTCCTCAAAGATAAAGATTAGAGAGTATGCTTCTCAGTCAGCCAGGCAATGCGGCCGCAAAGGACTTTGTGCGGACCGCATTGATTTTATTGCGGTCGCACTCGTTTTCGTGCGGTCTGCAGAGCCAAAGTTCAGAGAGGTGACGATTGGAGGATTATGCCCAATGCGGTCCGCAATCCATTTTATGCGGACCGCAAAAGGAGCTACCGCGGCCGCGGTGCATTTTGTGCGGTCCACGGTGGCCAACTTCAGAGAGCAAAATAGTCAAGCGAAGAGCCTTAGTGCGGCCATACTCGATTATGTGCGGTCCGCACTAGACCTGTCGGGGTATTTTTGTCTAGAATTTTTAGCCTAGTATAAATAGTTTTGTTTCCCATTTTTAGGTCATCAGATAGATTTTGGGACAGAGCTGCGCTCGTGAACTCCTCTCTTTTACCATTTTGAGTAATTCTAGCTTAGTTTCAACATTGAATCTTCAAGTTTTATCTAGTAATTAATTATTATGGGCTTTTCTTAATCTATTTATTTGTTTTCTTCTATAATTATGAGTAGCTAGACCCATTAGCTAGGGTTGTGGCTCAACCCTAGTGTGGGTAATTGATGGGCCTTGTGTTTTGATGCTTGATTGTCTATGGGTGTTTGATATTTGGACTAATTTAGGGTTTTAATGTTGAATAAGTGGTTGCAAACACTAGTTTATGCCTAGTAGACTTTGGCTCTTCTTGAGAAAGAGAGCCTAAGTCCATGAAATTGGTCCAACAAGGAATTGGGGCGTACTCAAGAGATTGATAGCCCCAATTAAAGGGTTAAACCTAGAGATAGTAATACCTGACTTGAATCTCAATTGCTTGCACAAATTCGCATACCCAATTAGTCTTGAGAAAGTCAATTCGGGCAAAATCACTTGAACTACCGAGAGGTATAGAGTGAGTAGAATCGTGCAATGGTTATATCATACTCCCCAAATGTGACAATCTAGCCTTAGACTCAAGAATCCGTCAATTAACCACCTAGGAGAAAGTCACTACCCTAGTGCCTTTTATCTATTTGAACAACTCTCAATAGTTTAATCTTAGCTTTACTTAGCCTAATTTAGCATTGTAGTAGTATAAAATTAGAAGTAAAATCAAAACCAACAATGTTTAGAAGTGCAATTAGGAACAACTACACAACTCCCACTTAGATAGAAACTCAACTCTAATATCTAGCTCCCTGTGGAAATAGATCTCGACTTTCTCGGGTAAAAGCAACTTTGATCTCTCTTGCTACTTTGTAGTAGTACAGGGTTGGCCTCAATCACATTGCTGAAAGAAAACAAGGTGAATATTAGAGATGAACACATACGACTCAACTCTACGCATGATCTAGATTCAGGAAGAAGGTAACAACCCTAGATGTCATATAGCCTCTTGATTATAAATGTGGCACGCTACACATCCATAATAATGAATCTACTAGACACGGCTCATAGAAAACCCCTAGGACAGACTTGCTCTAATGCCAAGTTTGTCACGACCCAAGCTGGAGGGCTATGACAGCACCCGGCTATAACTGCCGAGCACTAATGTACATTTTATCTAACATTTCTTATTATTCGTAAGGGCTAAGGAGATCAACATCAATGGTAGACATGAATCATAAACAACCAACAATGACCGATAATGGCATGAACATACATAATATGGGACGACAAGACTTTCATGAAACTATATATAAGGTACGAGCCGCCAAGCTGCCATGAGAGGCTATACAACAAAAATTAGCCGACAAGGCAATCCAAACTATACATGGGTCGACACCAATCTATGACCCTCTAAAGGAACATAAGTGTTGTAACATAGCCAGAACAGGGCCCCGACATACCCATAATGTCTATAATAAAAGTGCATATCAAGACCATGGCAAGTCTGGAGAAGGGATCTCGCCAATAACCGCTGACTAGGCAGCCTACTGTAGTAGGGGAGCTTCGCCTTCCAGTCTATCAGGACCTGCAGCACGACATGCAACATCCACAAATAGAAAGGATGTCAGTACGAATAAAGTACTGAGTATATAAGGCAGGAAAGCATAAATAAGAACAGTAATGTAAACATGGATAGAGAATATACAACCTGTAGCATCTGGGTACCTCTGAGGGCTACTAACATGAAAGGCATGATACAAATATATATACACATAAACTTTTAAAACATATTCCTTTGTGGGCATCATCATCGTCATCATATTGTACCCGGCCGTAATAGACTTGGTAAAAACGTACCTGGCTATCATAAGGCTTGGTAGAATTGTACCTAACCGTATGGAGCACGGTAACACCCAACTGATCAATGGTTGTACAATAGGATCCATACCCGGCCGACTATATCGTGGTTCGGTAGTGTAAACTTGGTACATATATATAATGCATGCTAGACTCACGGGAATCACATTCTGAATCATTCGTAGTGACGTAAGGTCGGTAACCTCCGTACATGATATTAGGACTAACTCTTCAACATGGATCTTATAAGAATCAGGAAGTACCAACAACATTCACAACATAATAATAAGAGAACCAACATCAATTGTTCCATACGAAGAGAAATAATGTAGGTACTGCTAGCTTCTAAGATTGGAGTATATTTGGAAGCTATGTAAAATTAGAGTCGTGCAAAAGAAGGAAAGGGATAGCCTCACATACCTTGTATATACTTCCTAACCTCAAGCTATGGAAATGTCCTGACTCCTTAGTCTTCAAGATGAGAAAGAACATTATCGTTATCGTTTAAGCGCCGTAACTATTATATATCGACCGCAACCTATTTTACGATAAAACGGACAACACCTCTCCTATATATATAAATTCCCACAAGTTAAAGCAATCACCAAACAACCCAAACAACATCAATAATAAGCATATTAATCCTCCCAAAAAAGGCCACCAACTGATGACATTACTAACAAGCCTTTCAATAGATATCCAACAAGTTCTAGCTTCAACGACTTAGCCGCAACTTGGATTATCTTAAAACAATGTAGGGTAAGAGGTTCCTTACCTTTAAACAAAAATAATAACTACAATTTAACCTTAATTGACCACAAATATCATTCCAATGTTGCCACAAGAACAAGAAAGCGAAACTAGCAATCAATTAGATTTTTTCGGCACTAGAATCACTTTAGAAGACTTGAAATAACCTATGATTGATATTAAAAACTTGAGGGAGTATTTTACAGAACATAAACTACTTCAAACAACCTCCCACATGAGCTAGAACAACACAAAAATTAGCAACAACAAGAAGAACAAGAAACTTACTAGCGTCACAGGATTTCCGACACTTGATTTGTGTTGTTTGCCCTTTGTTTGGGTCTTAGATCATGAGAGAATCTTGAGAGAGTGTTTTTAGGGTTATAGGATTTGAAAATACTCAAAAATAATGACTTAAAACGGAGTTAAGGCCTTTGATATATATCCATATATCTCAATCGCCTATGTGGGCCCCATAGAGAGCTGCTTGGCGCAGTCTCACGAAAACGTGAATATCTCTCTACTCCAATGTTGTATTGACGAAAGGTTTGATGCATTGGAAACAAGAATCATATATATTCAATTTTGTGGATATATCACCCCTTAATTCCAAGTAAATTGGGAGAAAATATTAGTAGTAACATTTGACCTAAATTTTAAGTAAAATTATATACGTAATTGCAACAACTTTTGGCGACTTTTATTTCATAACGCATTTGACACCAAGACTTATGATACGGATATTATATAATTCAAATTCCTTAAAACAGAACCTCTTAAGCATATTAAGCACCTCTAGTTTTACCCGAAAATACGGGTTACAATATCCTTGATTCGTTTAACTTCTAATACTTGTTAACCACTCTTATATACCCTTGTATTATTTAAGACCAATAGGATTAACTTCTTATCATCTCAAATATAATCTCTTCTCGAATTTACGTCGACCAACTTTCAGATTGATCTAATGCACGCGAATATGGGTTGTAACAATAACCCTAGAATATCCACATCTCACTGAATTCTTTGTAAGTGTTTGTTTGCTCTACTTGCGATCTTATTTTCTCGTTTGATTATTAGTTCATAGTAATTATGTTACAAAAATCACAATCATTTTCTTCACAGTCAGTTGAGTAATAAATTTATATATAATTTATATTGGATAATAGTTAATCATATATCCTCGTGGGGATGATACTTTCTCATCACTCTATTACTTGTCGATCGTGTATACTTGAGCGTGTGTTTAGCCGCAGGCGTCGTTGCCAAGGATTTAGAAATTAGCTAATTGTCTGAATAAGTTTTGTTGTTTCTTACTCTACAGGTGTTCATATTGAATGCTAAAAAAAGTAACAATTTGAACGATCTACCTGAAAGAATCCTCCACAGGTTAAGGAGAGAGGCGGAAGCAAGAGCTAGAACTGCAGAGCTGAGCGTTGTAGTCCAACCACAGCCAATCGAAATGGCAGAGAATAAAACTTTTATTCTATTAATTTATTGCATTATTTTTTTAATCAAAGCATGCTTTTATGGGATACACTAAATTGAGTAATTGCAATATTAAATTAGAGATAATGACACACTTTAAAGAATGAAATTCACCTAGCACTCAGAGGGCAATTCAATTTTTTTAATAAAAAACCTGTCAATGACACTTAAGAAGATAAGAATCAAAACTAATTATGGGTAAATCCTAATATTATAATAATGAGTATTATTTGACAGTTGATTATGAACTTCAATAAGTTTTCAATCATCTATAGTATAACCCGAAAATCAAAAATACTTTATTCATAAAGTTATTAACTCGTTGTCCAGTAATTTTAAACTACTGAAAGCCTACCGATTCACAATGTTAAAAATTTTGATCAGTAATAACCTATTATAACATGTTATTTTCTTAATTAATCAGATACATTATATGTTAACTTAAAGTTATCTACAAATTGTCAATGTCATAGATTAAAACCTAGTGAATTGAACGTTTGAATTTTTTGGCTCAACCTTCATAATACAAGTAAAGCTTTAGGATGATGGTGGTAGAATTCTCTTTGTTACTCAATAAAGGTCACAACGCCACACTTTTTCTTTGTGGGGCATTCTTCTTTTGATCTCATCCTTATTGCTTTGATTTTTTCCTTTTTCTTTTGAATACCAAAAGTAAATAAATATTTGAGTATTATGAAAACATGGAAAGAAACTGAGAATTTTGAAAATGAACGTTAGTGTAAACATGTTACAAATTTTCGGAATCCATTTGAAGAAAATTTAAGGAGTTATGAGTGTTAGAAGAGAAACAACTTTAAATAAGGAAAAACAATTCAGAAAAATTCATTGAAGAAAAGAAATAGAGACAAAAAGAATTAAGAATATATAGAAAAATATATTTATAAAAATAATAAATCTATATATAACAGGAAATGAAAAGCACATTAGAATCTCACTTCGACATAGGAGAAAATCATGACTCAAAGTTATTGCAATTGTAAAGTATAAAAATATATACAACAAAAAACAGATATCAAAATCTCTATGTATTATTTGAAGAAAATCACTACTTCAACTTATACAACATAAACCTAAAGATGACAAAATTAAAGACCATTAATGAGAATTGTAAATAGGCTTTAATTCGATCTTCGCATTTTACTGTAATCTAACATATAGGACCTATCGGCATGGTACCACTGTAGCATAGCCAAGTGGAATACCGGATGAACTCTCAATAGATTAGGAGGAAAAACAAGCATGTATGCAACCTCTCCAACTACCTCCAACACCTTGAATGGATCGATGAACCTCGGACTTAGCTTGCCCTTCATTCTGAACCTCATGGTACCTTTCATCGGCGAGACATTCAAGAGAACCTTCTCCCTCTCCATAAATGATAAATCATGCGATTTTTTATCCTTGTGACTCTTCTGCCTGGACTGTGCAGTGAGAAGTTGCTCCTATATCAAGTTTACCTTATCCAAGGCATCCCTTACCAAATCAATACCATATAATCTAGTCTCTTCTGTCTTAAACCAACTGATGGGTTTGGCAATGCCTCAAATGGAGCCACCTCGATGTTGTAATGATAAATGTGTTAATAAGCGAACTCGGCCGATTTTGGTATTGACCTGGTGTCAGGTACTCAGCTCATTTCTGTTCCATCATACCATATGGCACCTGTGGAGTGGAAGGAGTTAAAGGAGCAGCTTCAGAAGTTTCTTGATAAGGGTTTCATCCGGCCGAGTGTCTCGCCGTGGGGAGCTCCAATTTTATTCGTGAAGAAGAAAGATGGCTCCATGTAGATGTGTATTGATTATAGGTAACTGAACAAAGTCACAGCCAAAAACAAGTACTCAATACTATGCATTGATGACTTATATGACCAGCTTCAGGGAGCTAGAGTGTTCTCAAAGCTTGATTTGAGGCCAGGGTATCATCAGCTGATGATTCAGGACTCCGATATTCCAAAGACTGTGTTTAGGACTCGGTAAGGTCACTGCGACTTTCTAGTAATGTCATTTAGGTTGACCAACGCCCCAATAACATTTGTAGATTTGATTAACAGTGTATTCCAGTCATATCTTGATTCTTTTATCATTGTATTCATTGACGACATCTTAGTATATTGTCGCAACCGGGAGGATCATGAACATCATTTGAGGATTGTGCTCCAGACATTGAGGGAGAAGAATTTATATGCAAAATTCTCTAAGCATTTTGGCTTGATTCGATGGTATTTTTGGGTCATGTGGTGTCGAGTGAGGGGGATTAAGGTATATTCGAAGAAGATTGAAGCAATTCAGCGTTGGCCCAAACTATCTTCAGCTACCAAGATCTGGAGTTTTCTTAGTTTGGCTGGGTATTATCGCAATTTTGTAGAGGGTTTCTCGTCCATTGTTGTACTTTTGACTAGGTTGACCTAGATGGGTGCTCTATTCAAGTGGTCCGGCAAGTGTGAAGAGAGCTTTTAGAAGCTCAAGACTGTCTCGGCCACAGCTCTAGTTCTGGTTTTGCCTTTAGCGTCGGGTTCTCATATAGTTTATTATGACGCTTCGCCAATTGACATTGGATGTGTATTGATGCAGGACAATAGGGTAATTGCATATGCATTGTGCCAGTTGAAGCCCCATGAGAAGAATACCCCGTGCATGATCTAGAGTTGGCAACTATTGTTCATGCATTGAAGATTACGAGACAATATCTCTATGGTGCATTTTGCGAGGTATTCACAGATCATCAGAGTCTACAACACTTATTTAAGCAAAAGGATCTGAACTTTAGGTAGCAGAGGTGGTTAGAGCTATTGAAAGAATATGATATCACTATTCTCTATCATTTCGAAAAGGCCAATGTGGTGGCCGATGCCTTGAATAGGAAGGCGAAGAGTATAAGTAGCCTTGCATATATTCTAGTTGGTGAGAGATTGTTAGTATTGGATGTTCAGGCACTGGCCAATCAGTTTGTGAGATTGGATGTTTCGGACGGGTTCTAGCTTACGTGGTTTCTTGGTCTTCTTTGTATGAGCACATCAGAGTGCGTCAGTATGATGACCCCAATTTTTTTATCCTTAAGGACACAGTGCAGCACTGCGATGCTAAGGAGATTTCTACTGGAGATTACAGGGTGTTGCAGATGCAGGGCCGAATATATGTGCCCAATGTAGATGGGATGCATGAGTTAATTCTTGAGGAGGCCCACAATTCATGATATTTTATTCATCCAGGTGGCGCCAAGATGTATCAGGATTTGAGGTGGCACTATTGGTGGAGGAGAATAAAGAAAGATATAGTGGAGTATATTGCTCGGTGCTGGAATTGTTAACAGGTGAAGTACGAGCATCAGAGGTCGGGCGGTTTCTTTAGAGAATTGAGATTCCTGAGTGGTAATGGGAGCGTGTTACCATGGATTTCGTTGTTGGGTTCCCACAGACTTTGAAGAAATTTGACGCTGTGTGGGTTATTATGGATGGGCTGACCAAGTTGGCACATTTCATTCCAATGGTGACCGTCTAATCTTCAGAGTAGCTAGATTAGATCTATATTCGAGAGATTGTTCATCTTCATGGTATGCCAGTGTCCATTATCTCTAATCGAGGAATGTAGTTCAAATCGCATTTCTAGAGAGCCATGCTGTATGAGTTAGGCACAAAGGTTGATTTGAGTACAACATTTCACCCCTAGACGGATGGACAGTACGAGCGCAGCATTTATATCTTGAAAGATACGCTACATGCTTATATTATGGTTTTTGGAGGTTCTTGGGATCCGTTCCTACTGCTTGCGGATTTATCCTACAATAGTAGTTATCAATCGAGCATTCAGATGGCTCCTTATGAGGACTCATATGGGACGCGGTGCAGTTCCCCAGTAGGTTGGTTTGAGCCAGGAGAGGCTAGGATTTTTGGCACCGATTTAGGTCGGGATGCCTTGGAGAAAGTCAAGTTAATCTAGGATATAATTCATATAGCACAGTCTAGACAAGAGTTATGCTAATAGAAGGGCTCATGATGCAGCATTCATGGTGGGAGAGAGGGTTTTGCTTCAGGTTTCACCCATGAATTGTGTGATAAGGTTCGGGAAGAAGGGCAAGTTAAGCCCTAGGTATATTGGTCCTTCTAAGATCCTTGAGAAAGTTGGTGAGGTGGCCTACAAACTTGCACTGCCACCCAGCTTATCGGCAGTTTACCTGGTGTTCCATGCTTCCATGATCCGAAAGAATTATGGTAATCCATCACATATATTAGATTTCAGCTCAGTTCAATTGGACAAAGATTTGAGTTATGACGAGGAGCTGGTGGCTATCTTAGATAGGTAAGTCCAGAAGTTGAGGTCAAAGTATATTGCTTCAGTGAAGGTTCAATGGAGGGGTCATCTGGTCGAGGAGGAGATCTGGGAGATCAAGCACAACATGCAGAGTCGTTATCCTCACCTTTCTGTTACTTAAGATATGTCTCTATGCACGTTCGAGGACAAACATTTAACATAAGCGGGGGGAATGTAATGACCCGACCAGTTATTTTGTGTATATGCACCTTGTTTTCCCTTTTTATGCTTCACACATATATATTTGTGGTGTTATTACTTGCGGGGTTGATTAGTTTCATTCCGGAAAGGTCTTAGGTTGATTTGAACCCTCTAGTTCTTGGTTTTGAAGCCTAAGTTGAAAATATTGACCAACGTTTGACTTTTGTAAAAATACCGCGGAATGGTATTTTGATGGCTATGATAGGTTCGTATCATGATTTTGGTCTTCGGCGTATGCCTAGAATCAAAATTGGACGTCCCTAGATTGATTTGACTAGTTTTGCCGAAAGTTGGCAATTTGAGGTTCAGAACATTTCCCAATTTTGATCGTAGGTTGACCTTTTGGCTAACGGGTTTGAAATTTGATTTTGGGACTTGAAATATGTCCATTTTTCTATTTGGAACTTGTCTGCAAAATTTGGTGTCATTTGGAGTTAATTTTTTAGGATTCGAACACTTGGTTGTAATTCTTGAGGTTATTGAACGTTTCTTTAAAATTCATATGTTTTGATGTTTGATTCGTAGTTGTATATGTTATTTTTGTATTTTTATCGTGTGATCGAGTTCGTATGATATTTTTAGACTTGTGTGAATGTTTGGTTTGGAGCTCCGAGGGCTCGGGTGAGTTTCGAAGTGTTTCAGAAAGGTTTGGACTCAAATCTAGGTTGTTGGTGTGCTGGTACTGCAATTGTCGTAATTGCGAGCACGAGCTTCGTAATTGAGAACATCACAAGGAGGGGCTCAGATATCGCAATTGTGATACCTGGTTCACAATTGCGAAGACAAGGCTTAGGTGGGTTAGTTTGCATTTGCAGTAAATAGGTCGCATTTGAGAGGAGGACAGACTTCGCAATTACGAAGCCTGTTTCGCAATTGCGACATCTTCTAGGCTTGTCAGTAGCCGCAATTGCAAACCAGATGTCATAATTGCGATATCTGCCATTGAACAAAATGTTGGGAAGTCGAGATTTCATCTAATTTTCTCTCATTTTATAACCCTAGACTCGGTAGGAGACGACTTGGAGAGAAGATTTTCATCTACAACCATTGGGTAAGTGATTCTAATCAATTCCAACTATATATCATGATTATATACTAGATTTAACATCAAATTTGTGAGAATGAAAGAGGAAATTTGGAAAAATTTGTCAAAGTTTTGAAAAATAAAAATTTGGGTTTTGAGAGTTGATATGGACTCGAATTTGAAATAAAAACACATATATAGACTCGTGGGGTTATGGGTATTCGGAATCTACCCTTGGACCCAGGTTTTGACCGGTCGGGCCCGAGATTGATTTTTAAAAAATTATGTAAAGATCACAGTTTTAACTATTGTAATCATTTTCTTTTGCATTATTTGATGTTATTAAGTCATTTTGGTTAGATTTGAGTCGTGTGGAGGCGAATTTTAAGGAACAAAAACTATTTTCGAGGGTTGATTTGGCCTAGTTGATGTAAGTATCTTGCCTAACTTTGTGTGGGGGAATTATCCCTTAGGATTTTGGTTGATTGCATTACTTGTATTATGTGGAAGACGTGTGCACAAAGTGACGAGTGCGTACACGGGCTATATATGGTATTTTTGGCTGGTTTAGACTTTTAGACTTCTTCCATATATTTAATTGAATTTGTCTTAACATGTTATATCTTTCCATATTTAATTTACTCTCACATGCTTTATTTGATGTTGCTAGCACTTGTTCTATCTTTTATTGTTAAGTTTTCTTTTACATGTGTTTAGTTAAAATTGTTACCTATCTTGTTGTCTTGTTACCCCTTTTATTGTTGAATTAGACTTATTTGAAGTTGTCAATTCGTGAAAATATCTTCTTGTTGGGTTATTGATGTTGAAATTATGGAAGTTATTATCACATTGAGGTTGAAGTTGTTGATTGTTGAGATATCTTTCCTCATCGAGTATTTCTCAATCATTTTCTTATCATTGAGATTCTTGTTCACATTGTGGTTGAGCCGTGGGCTATATGTTGTGATAGCATTGGTATTGTTGATTTTGGCAAGTTGTGGCATATGGACACTTGCGAGTTGTTATTGTGTTATGATATTGATGCGCATGCGACGGTATAAGGATATGGGTTGATATGCATGCGATGACGTAAGGTGGGATTATATGTGTGTTGCTAGTAAGGGAATTACTTGATGCCACACGGTGGCATAAGGGGGATAGAGTGTGTGTAGCTATTTGGAAAAAAATATTTGCAAAAATATCTAAATATATGTCTCATGCGGTAGTATAAGAAAAGATCGTGATTTTAGATTATGAAATGTGGATATGAGGCGTGGTACCTCGGTTGTGATTCTTGTTATACATTCTTATTAAAGAGGCTTGTTGGTTGAACAATCTTGGTTATTTTCCTCATTTGCCTTACTTGTGTTTGTCCGTATTTAATTAGTTGTTGTTCTTATCATGTGTTCATTCCTTGTTGCCTTTACTGCCTTAAATTCTGTTATTAGCCTATATTATTGTGATGTTTGTTATCATTCATTTCCTTGTTCTCTGATATTATTCTATATTATACTTTGTTCTCTTTTTCTTATCTTGGCAGGTGTATTGACCTGGCCTCGTCACTATTCTACCGAGGTTAGGCTTGATACTTAGTAAGTACCGTTGTGGTGTACTCATACTACGGTTCTACATATTTTTGTACAGATCTAGGTACTTTAGCTCAAGATAGGTATCAGTGATTTGCCCATACATTTCAGAGACTTCAAGGCATACCTATTTGGCGCTCACAGGCCTCGGAGTCACCTTCTGTCCTTACTTTTACTACTGTTTACCCTCTATTCAGACAATGTTGTATTAGAAAATTTTAGTATATTCTATAGAGCTTATGACCTAATTCCATCGGTTTTCGGGATTTGTTTACTGATGTTCCAGTTTGGAGTTATTATGAGCTTTATCGGTTTAATTTCGTTGTCTTGGTTTGTTATTTTTGTATAAACTAGCAATGAATGTTAGGCTTACCTAGTCTTAGAGACTAGGTACCATCACAACATTCTACGGTGGGAAAATGGGGTGACATTAACTTACCAATATGTTCTTCTAAATAATCTAATTACCCTATCTATAAAAACTGGAAAAAAAAAATAAAGCATGTTAACTGCAAAAGGTTCATACCCTTTCACTAAAGACCACAACTATTTCATTCATAAAGTTTCATTAAAAGTTCCTATTTTTAGTTTCTAAATGGTGTTGCCTATTCACATGGTAAGAGAAAAATTGTTGGTTAGATTTTTAAAATGAGAATAAAGCCTTAATTATTGTTGCTTATCTTTTCACTCAGTATTTATTTTGGATGGAATCGTTGAAAACAGAACATGTGTGAACATATTTATCTCATTATTTTTTCTTACTCATTCTGGTATTCTTTTGGTCAGACAGTACTTTATCTAATGTGTTTCAGTTACACCATTCATTTATTTTGAAAGGTAAAAATAATTAACATATTGCCCTAAGAAACAAAAAAGATGTATGTCTAGGAGATATCTGTCCACATGATTGTCAATTCATATGTAACACCCTGTAAAAATTCGGCTTAGGTATGAATGAGTTAAAGAAGTAGTAAGGATATATTTTGATCATGTGAAGTCCCATCGGGATAATTATGGGTGAAAATAGTTATTTCAAAATCAAGATGGAAAGTGAGGTGCATAAGATTTGACAAAATCTACTAAGTTTGCAGAAGGTTCATATTTCAACAGGTTTTAGTAAAAATGTGTTAGGAATTTGGGTAACCTCAAAGCATAAAAATTGTAGGCCTTTTAAATAGCTTTCCAACAATATATTGTGGCGTCCAAACGGAGCTCTTTGCAAAACGTTATTCCCGATTTACAGATAGGTGTGCAACCATCGTGGTCCTGCCGCGTTTTACCGCGGCCGCGGTGGCGAGGCAGTGTCTCAGCAATTTACCGCGGTCGGGACCGTGGTCACGCCAACCGGGACGTGGTGGACGACTTGGGAGGTCATTTTTTAGCCTTATTTCGTCCCCTACAGCCCCAAAACATAAATATTTGTCCTAAAAAGGAAAACTCTCAAAAACCTAACTCCGTAAAGGTCCCTCCACCACCCAAGGTAAGTTCTAATGGTGATTCTATGTTTATTTCAATTCCCCAACATCTTATTAACATGGGTAAACCCTCCGTATCATTAGATATTCGATTGAGATATCATTGTTGAGAGAAGAAACCCTAGAACTCGAATTCAAGGAGATTGAACGCCAAAAAGGTAATATCTTCACCCTCTAATTGATTCTATCATTGAATTAATAATTATAGACTCTAGTTCATGAGACATGAGTTGATGGGTTTGATAGAAAAGCATGAACGATGATAGGTTTGGGTTGTTGATTGGTTATTATTGGTTATGGGTGTTGATTACGTTATGGGTGATAAAGAATGATGTTGATTATAACCATTTGAGACTTTAGAATTTATCTAGAAGCAAGAGAATGGGTTATTTGGTGTACAGACACCATTAATAAGGGCTATGAAGCTTTATGCCACCAAGTGTTTGATAAAATGCTTAAGTGACCAAAACATGAGTATTATTGCTAATATGGAATCCCTTTGACTTGTATTTATATAGATTGAAGTTGAAAGGGTTGGCGAATGTTGTATTACGCTCAAGAACAGGAAGTCAAGGTATGTGAGGCTAACTCTCTATGTTTGGGAATGTTAATAATTCTCCCTACATTACGTTTCTTTTATGACGTATCAATTGCCTCAGAAATATAGTTAAGCCTAGTTTCTTGAATAGTTGTAGAACTTCTATTCTCTAGCTTCATAACTCGTTCATGACTTTCATTCTAAACGTTGTGAGCTCAGTTCGCATTCAATATAGACTTGGGCTTGATGTCCCTAAGTCTCAGTATAGCTTACTCAGTATGCCATAAACAGTTGAAGTTTCAGTGTTTATAACAAGTTCAAGAATACATGTCTCACTCTAGTCCTATTCAGTATTCCAGTATTATGTAACTCAGTATGATTTAGTATTCCAGTATTATGTAACTCAGTATGATTCAGTATTCCAGTATAATGTAACTCAGTGTGACCCAGTATTCCAGTATCATATAACTCAGCGTGATTCAGTATTTCACTATTATGTATTGTAGTATGATTCTTAGTTCCTGATTTTAAATCCCTGAATGTTGAACACCTATATTTGGGCCTGAGGCCGCAGCTAATGCTTTATGCATATTTGGGCCTGAGGCCGCAGTTTATGCTTTATGCATTTTGGACCTGAGGTCGCAGTTATGTATACGTATACTTGGGCCCGAGGCCGCAGTTTGTGCACATATATATATATATTGGCCTGAGGCCGTAGTTTAATATTCAGATAAATAGGTTGTTCATCATTCAGAAGAGGGAGTATTCATATCCTTACTTCCTTTCAGTTCAATTATTAGTTACCGTTCGTTATCAGCTATCATATCAGTTACTAGTTATCAGTTCAGTTATCAGTTATCATTTCAGTTTCAGTTTGAATAGTTATCATTTCAGTTATCAATTATAAATTCTTAGTTATCAGCTTAGTTTCAGTTTCAGCATTTATAATTCTTTCTTTCAGTTGCTTTACATACCAGTACAATTCAAATGTACTGACGTCCCTTTTGCCCGAGGCCTGCATCTCACAATGCAGGCAATGAATTACAGGTTGATGATTCCAAGTGCTAGGATTCCCGTACTAGCTATTTGGTGATCCCAGTTCTTTCGGGGCATTATCATTACCTTACAGTCTTCAGTATTTGTTTTAGACAGTCAGTGTTTTCAGTACTTCATTAGAGGCTTCATAGACTAGAGTAACAGCTAGACAGAGTCTCAGACTTTTTATATTAAGCTATGTTGGCTACAAATATGTTTCAGAATTGTAGTAGTATTTCCGCACTTTGATTTATATCATCCAGACTTTCAGTATATCAGCATGTGTTAGTTTATATTGCATATTTAGTATGTTATGATACCACATGTTGATTCAGCCAACCAGTTGGTTTGCTCGGTCATATGTAGTCAGGCACCGAGTATCGTGTTACGTCCAGGCCCAGGTTTGGGGCGTAAAAAAGCTTAGTATTAGAGCACCAGGTTCAAGGATCCTAGGGAGTCTATGAAGCCGTGTCCAGTGGAGTTTCCTTTATATGTGTGTGTCGGCCACTCATATAAACGGTTAACTACAAAGACATCCAGGATTGTCTCATTTCTTTCTACTCTAGATCTGCCATGAATCTTAGAGCAATAGGTAACCTTTTCTTCCTATCGAATTCCAAATGTATTAGATGCCCAAGCGACGTGCAGGAGAAACCTAAAGTCTTAGAGAGGATAATTGCCCATTGAGGTATAATTATGGAGTACAGGTTGGTAAATACGAGACTTTAGAGGATGTAACAAGTGGGATGCAATGGATAGTGTTACAGATTAGAGCATAACCTTATCAGAAAGTACAAAAGCAGTTATCATGTCTTATGGTTATCAGTTTACCTCAGTTACCAGTTATACAGTCTTTCAGTTAGCAAGTTTATGGTTATTCGATATGCCAGTATTCAGTTATATGTTTACTAGATATCCAATTTTCAGTGTATCAAAATTCTGGTGATGGGTGAGTAATATAGTGATGCCTATGGGTTCTCAAAGAAAATGTAAGTAAGAGTGGTTATAGCTAAATCTTCGAATATTTTAGGTCCGGATTAAGACCCAAGAATCGTCGGATGGTGCAGTAAGTGATTTATCAGATGATGGTATACTCTGAAGGATAAGTTTGTGTATGGTAATCGTATGTGTTTTACCTCAGAGAAGTATTTCTTTTAATTTTGGAATGGAGCCACAAGTTGGATGATGATAGTTGATATGTCAGACCATAGCATTGGTCATTATAGTTTTGGACAGAAAAGAGCCTAAGGGCAAAATACCTAGGAGTCAGAAACATTTGTTATTACCAAAGATGTGATTTCGTACAATTCATGCAAATGACTAGAAGATATGATGTATGAAATGAGAACCAAGAGCAGCCAATAGTGAATTTCAGGGAATGATTTTAAGTTGTTCATATTTATTCAAATCAGAACTAGAAAGTACTATGTTAGTGAATTTATGTACGAAGTGGCTATTATTGTGGGATAAAAGATATGACAGTTCCCCTTGATGTGAATATGTGTTTAGGTTGGAGGTTTATAATCTGATTTGATTTTGAAGTGTATAGAAAGTTTGGGGTTAGATATTCCAATTTTGTTTAAGACAGATGAACTTTCCCTAAGTGCGATCCATGTGCATAGTTCAAACAAAATGATAGTGCACGGCAAAAGAATATGGTCAGATGATGAGGGAAGTTAGGAGTAACCTTATTCTTCATTTTAGTTATATAAAGCAGGGGAAGAAAATATGATGCTAGCAGGTGGTTAGAAAAAGGATATTAAGTAAGTGTTGAGTAGATACAACAAATTAGCAATTTCACCAGAGCTAGTAGAGGTACAATTTGATTCACTTAGCCAGGTTATCTCTAGTGATGGATGGCAGTTTGAAATACCGAACGCATGTATTAGAACCCAAAGAGTTTAAGGTAAACTCGAAGTACAGTGGCAGTGGGAAAAAAAATCAGCTAGGTAGTGAGAGAGAAAACTATAGAAGAATAGCCTTTGGGAATTTTCGTAATATGATTTCTCTAGGATTGACAGTGTGAGTAGAGTTAAATCATTAAGATTGTGTATGATAGTTCTGAATACATTAACTTTCTGTTAAGTGAATAATTTCGTTTTCCTAGTAAGAAAGATTTCTCAAAAGTAAGTTGGAAGATGAGTCGTCATTGACGTAGAGTGCAAAGAATTGCAGAAAATAAGGAAAGTTATTTGGATTTCAACAAAAAGGAAAAGGATCCACAAGTATAAGATCTTTGGTCTAGGGGGTGATGTGAAAACCATCAGTAAGTCCAGATGGAGATTTGAAACTCGAATAGTTAGCATGGGATATGAAAAGAAAATCAGTTCGGTAATGAGGGAAAATTGTATAATTACCACATGGATTATATCTAGCATGTGTAAGAAAAACAAAGTGAGTAGAATGATCACCGAGCTTAGTTATTGATGATAAAGTGATCACAGAAAAGCTATAAAATCATGCCCAGTTATGTATCACAAGGTAGTGCCATCACATGAGACTTCGGAGTATAGACTTAGCTCACACCAATTCTATAAGTGTTTTTAGGAAGTGCTTAAGAAGATAATCAAGTGTGGGAAGTATAACTCATGATCAAGGTAGATAAGAGAACTCTGGTGAAAGAAGTTCACCGCTTAGCCTAGCTAGGAGTTCAATTTGTGTACTCCAAAGATAGTAGAGTTGTTGTCTAGAATATGACTTGTCCCCCCCCCCCCTTAGTAGGCGAAGTGAAGGAGAAATAGTTGATAATCCCTACTTGTTGTAGCTGAAAGAGGGGATTCACAGTCATAAAATGATAGCTTTGGAATAAGGGGGAGATGATAGTGCTTTGAGGTACCACGATAGATTATGTGTTCCAGACATAGATGGACTTAAAGATGGAAGATCATGCTAGAAGCCCAGAATTTCAGGTATTCTATTTACTCAGGTACCACAAATATGTATTATGGTCTTAAGGAGATTTATTGGTGGAACGACATGAAAACGGACATTGCAGACTTTATGGACAAGTATCCGAATTATCAGTAAGTGAAAGTCGAGCAGCAGAAAACCAAGTGTTTTATCACAGAATACACATATTTTGAGTGGAGATGCTAAATATGGGCCTTATAATAGGATTATCTTGATCATTTTGAAAGCATGATTTGTATGGTCGAAGGTGTAGATCACCAATTGGTTGGTCGAGAGTTGGTGAAATGGAGTTGAAGGGGCCAAATTTGGTCTATAAAACTATAGAGAAAGTTAAGTTGATTCAAGAGCATTTGAAGATAAGTCAGAGCCGCCAAAAGTCCTATTCGAATGTGCGGCATAGAGACCTAGAGTTTCAAGTTGATGATTGGTTGTTTCTGAAAGTTTTGCCTGTGAAAGGCGTTATGAGATTTGAAAAGAAGGGGAAGCATAGTCCCTGCTATGTTGGGTCGTATAGAATCTTGTGAAGGATCAGTCAATTAGCTTATGAGTTGGAGTTACCACCAGAGTTAGCGGTGGTATAACCAGTATTTCACGTACCATGTTATAACATTCAAGTTTCCAGCACTCAAATACTCATGTCAATTCAGTACTCAAATACTCATGTCAGTTCAGTACTCAGATACTCATGCCGGTTCAGTACTCAGATACTCATGCCAGTTCAGTACTCAGATACTCATTTCAGTTCAATACTCAGATATTCAAGTTAGTTCAATAATCAGCTACTCATGTCAATCCAATACTTAGATATTCATGCCAGCTTAGTACTCAGATATTGATGTTATTTCAATACTCAAATATTCGTGCAAGTTTAATATTCATATATCCATGTTAGTTCAGTATTCACGTATCCATGGCAGACCAATATCCAGTTAATGTAGTAGTCACTCAGTTCAGTATCTCAACAGTTCAGTAATCATAAATTCATTCAATTTAGTATGCAAGTCTTAATGAAAGTTCATGTTTCTACCAGACCCGTTTAAGGTCCAAAGTTAGCAAAAGTTGCAGCTAGGACCTTCATTCGAGGACGAATGATTCCAAGAGGGAGATAATGTAACACCCCGTAAAAATTTGGCTTAGGTATGAATGAGTTAAAGGAGTAGTAAGGATATATTTTAATCATGTGAAGTCCCATCGGGATGATTATGGGTGAAAATAGTTATTTCAAAATCAAGATGGAAAGTGAGGTGCATAAGATTTGACAAAATCGACTAAGTTTGCAGAAGGTTCGTATTCCAACAAGTTTTAGGGAAAATGTGTTAGGAATTTAGTAAAACTCAAAGCCTGAATGTTGTAGGCCTTTGAAATAGCTTTCCAACGATATATTGTGGAGTCCAAACGGAGCTCTGTGAAAGTTATGCCCGTTTTACAAAGAGGTGTGCAACCACCGCGGTCCTGCCGCATTTTACCGCGGTCACGGTGGCGAGGCAGTGTCTCAGTGATTTACCGCGGTCGGAACCACGGTCACGCAAACCGGGACGTGGTGGATGACTTGCGAGGTCATTTTTTTAGCCTTATTTCGTCCCCTACAGCCCCAAAACATAAAAACTTGTCCTAGAAAGAAAAACTCTCAAAAACCTAACTCTTTAAAGGTCTCTCCACCACCCAAGGTAAGTTCTAATGGTGATTCTATGTTTATTTCAATTCCCCAACATCTTATTAACATGGATAAACCCTCCATATCATTAGATATTCGATTGGGACATCATTGTTGAGAGAAGAAACCCTAGAACTCGAATTCAAGGAGATTGAACGTCAAAAAGGTAATATCTTCACCCTCTAATTGATTCTATCATTGAATTAATGATTATAGACTCTAGTTCATGAGATATGAGTTGATGGATTTGATAGAAAAGCATAAACGGTGATAGGTTTGGGTTGTTGATTGGTTATTATTGGTTATGGGTGTTGATTGCGTTATAGGTGATAAAGAATGATGTTGATTATAACTATTTGAGACTTTAGAATTTATCTAGAAGCAAGAGAATGGGTTATTGGGTGTAGAGACACTATTAACAAGGGCTATAAAGTTTTATGCCACCAAGTGTTTGATAAAATACCTGAGTGACCAAAACATGAGTATTATTGCTAATATGGAATCTTTTTGACTTGTATTTATATAGATTGAAGTTGAAAGGGTTGGCGAATGTTGTATTATGCTCAAGAACAGGAAGTTAAAGTATGTGAGGCTAACTCTCTATGTTTGAGAATGTTAATGATTCTCCCTACATTGCGTTTCTTTTACGATGTATCAACTGCCTCAGAAATATAGTTAAGCCTAGTTCCTTGAATAGTTGTAGAACTTCTATTCTCTAGCTTTGTAACTCGTTCATAACTTTCATTCTGAACGTTGTGAGCTCAGTTCGCATTCAATATAGACTTGGGCTTGATGTCCCTAAGTCTCAGTATAGCTTACTCAGCATGTCATAAACAATTGAAGTTTCAGTGTTCATAACCAGTTCAAGAAGACATGTCTCACTCTAGTCCTATTCAATATTCCAGTATTACGTAACTCAGTATGATTCAGTATTCCAGTATTATGTAACTCAGTATGATTCAGTATTCTAGTATAATGTAACTCAGTGTGACCCAGTATTCCAGTATCATATAACTCAGCGTGATTCAGTATTTCACTATTATGTATTGCAGTATGATTCTCAGTTCCTGATTAAATCCCTGAATGTTGAACACCTATATTTGGGCCTGAGGCCGCAGCTAATGCTTTATGCATCTTTGGGCCTGAGGCCGCAGTTTATGTTTTATGCATTTTGGACTTGAGGTCGCAGTTATGTATATGTATACTTGGGCCCGAGGCCGCAGTTTGTGCACACACACACACACACACACATATATATATATATATTGGGCCTGAGGCCGCAGTTTAATATTCAGATAAATAGGTTGTTCATCATTCAGAAGAGGGAGTATTCATATCTTTACTTCCTTTCAGTTCAATTATTAGTTACCGTTCAGTTATCAGCTATCTTCACATTTGATTTGTATACATTTTCTATCATTTTTCCTTAATTTCACTTCGCATCTTTTATAAACAAATCTTCGAGCATATAACATAAAAGGAAAAGGAACTATAGTAAATTTTAATTTAGATAGGAAAGTTCTACTCATGAATTTGGCTGTTAGAAAGTCCATTTAGAGGATGATAATATGTTGAGTAGAAAGTAGAGACTGGGAGGAAGAAAAAGAAAATAAGAGGAATTAAAAGGGATAAAGTACTGAGCATGGAAAAGAGGTTTGGAAAGTTGTCGAAGAAGTATGTGTTGCAGAAAATCGTAAAAATTTTCTATTCAACTCTCATTTCCTTGTTTGTAATACACAACATTGGCATTTACGTTTTGTTCTAAGGGAATTTAAGAAAAGAATTATTTACAAAATTATTTGAACAAAAGTTTATATATAATTAAAAAAAAATTAGTCAAACTACGATATTTTTATGCTAAATATAAATATGTAGAAAGAATTATTACAGAATAATTAAAATAAAAAATATAAACATAACATTGTATACCTCAAGAAAAGTTAGTATTAATAAGTCAAACATGGAGGAAGGTTCTGAAATTATCCCAATATTGTTAATTTTTTATTAGAAGCCGATAATCACGAGGAGATTAAGAATTTTAGCAAGACAACAACGGAGGTGGGCTTCAGATAGGTAAGTATTTTTTTGAAGTTTAACTTATGCATTCATGCTTTTTTTTTTTTTTTTGGTCTTAAAAGATTACTTCATTATTACTATTAAAGAGTTACAAAGGACAATGTGCATTCATGCTTTATGAATTTTTTGACATAATTATGATTTTCCTCATTCTTTACATTACCAAGAAATATTTCATTACTACTGATTCGATTTTTTGGTACACTTGATCACTATACATCACTTAATAATGTGACTGTCACCATGTACTCTAGATGTAAAGGATATAGTTTCATGGCATTGATCAAGAAATTTTATGCATCTTCGTAAGTTCAAACAATATCTACTTAATTTGACCTCGATAATAGACATTACACAACAATTTATGTTGATCACTCATAAAAAAAAATTATAAATTTTTTATATAATATACTACAATTATTATTTAATAATATTAATATTACTTACAAAATTGTGTACTCATCAGCAAAACTAGTACCCTTAAATATACTCGGCTTTAATTCTAAGAATAAAACTCGACTTAAATAAACCTCATTCGAACATCATTTCTCACTTAACGAAAACAAACAATATAAAAAAATAATAACAAAATGCTGGCGGAACAACTCTTTTTCTTCTTTGTTTTCAAATAGAATTCTCGGAATAGCCAATAGCATATGAAGCAGCACAGTAAAACAAATCATTGAAAAATACAAAGTAAACCAAAACTTGTTCACCTAATCTGACATTTATCATCGTCATCAAAGCAACAAATCAAAGAGACAAAATTTGGAGAAAACCTTCAAAGGTGACACCACCACCATTTTCATCACCACGGCCCAATTTAATCATGGCCTTAATATCATCATCATCCACTTGAAGCCCAGCCCAATTCAGATAACTCTTAAGATCCTCAACCCCAACTTTGCCATCACCATCTTTGTCCATCACCTTGAAAACATCCTCCATTACATTATTATTATTATTATTCACCCCTAACGTTCCATTTCTTCTGCTTTTAGAACTGTCTAGAACCTTCTCGAATTCCTCGAATTCCACGTACCCGTCTTTGTTCAAATCGGCCACCGTCATCATCGTACCAATCACGTCGTCGTCGGGCTCGCCGGCGGCGCCGAAGAATCCTCCGTAAGATGTTCGGAGATCGTCGCTGCTTATCTTTCCATCGCGGTCAACATCTAAAACGTCGAATGCGGACCGGAGATTCGGCTTTCCGGTGGCTTCAGAATGCAAAACACTTCCCGTCGGACACATTTCCGATGGTTTTTGCCGTTAATTGATGAATTAAATAGGACCTGTTCGTTGATTGGGAAAATACAGGAAACGAAAAGTCTGTAGAGAATATAGGAGGAAAATGAGCGGCGAATTTAAAGGAGGTCCTTAAAAGCTTGGGAGACAAGTATTTTGAATTTGGACTTGGATTATTAAGAATTATTTTATAATTATTGGGGGCATCGTAATATTTGAGACTTTTATGCGAACGAGTCGGTCTTACACGAGTATGATGTGCGTATGCCGTATGGGATGACATCACAATAGCAAGAATATACTCATGTTTCTTGCGAGATGGAAATTTTAGTTTGAAAATTAATGGTTGGTACATTTCCACATAGTACTAAGCTAGCCTTGGACCCATTATTTCCGGGAGAAATTCAAAAATAGCCAGATTTATAAGTGGTCATTCAAAAATAGCTCAATTTTAAAAGTAATTAAAATTTAGCCACATTTTATTTAAAGATAAATTTGAACGAAAACATAGTTCAAAATCCAAAAAAATATTTCAGTCTAATATACTGGAGTTCCAGTATATATCGGCCCAGCATAATATACTGGAGTTTGGAGCACCGGTACTCCAGTCTCCAGTATATTATACTGGAGCCAGCAAAGTATACCGGTCCAGCATAATATGCTGGAAGTTCATACACAGGTACACCGAACTCCAGTATATTATATCGGACCGGTCTTTGTTGCAGTAAAATAGTGGTTATTTTTTATTGACTTGGTAAACGCTGGCTATTTTGAATGACCAGTCCGAAAACTAGCTAAACCGTGCTATTTTTACATTTATTTGCTTCCTCGCTTTTCTCTCTTAACAAATTTTAAATAAATAAATCGTTTATTCAAAAACTCGCTTCTTATTACTCTTTCCAATAAATAAACTTCAATAGCCAAGTAATTATAATTCAAATTGTAGTGCTTCACCTTTTAAACTTCATTTGCTTTTAACCTGTTTTTAGTTGTGTTTACCTTGAAAATGGTAATATAATTAGATTTGATTTTGTGGTTCTAAAAATATGTGATCTATTTTAATGCTAGTTGTAAGGCAATAGATGCTAAGTATGAGCTAAGAAAATAGAGTATGAGTAAGAGGCAATATGATTATTCAAACTGGACGGCCGCGAACCGGGGCCTCGAGCTGGCCTATTCTGGCCTCGAGGTCAAGCTAGAGTGCTTGACTGGGGCTGACCGATGAAGGTCTAACAGTTTCAAGGGCCTCAATAATGGCTCTTTATGATCAATGATGAGTAATAAATGAAGAACAATCAATGAAGCACAATAAATGTAAGCAATAAATCAAAGGAAAAACAATGGAGAATGTTTTAGTTAGAGAGCAGAGAATGTTCTTGGTCTTGTATTGAATATCATGTGTGCAAGAAATAACAAGGGTCCCCTTTATATAAGAGGATGAATCTCAACATGGTACATGTATAATTATTACAAAGGAAAGTAGCTGGTACAATTACTTAAAGGTCCGGTACGAACTTGTACTATTCTTGCAGGCGTTGTCAGCTTTGATTACGTACCTTGAAAATTTCCCACTTGTCCATGACAGCAACAATTTGTGCTGCCCCGAGATCGAGCATAGGGAACCCTCGGGGTCAAAGCTTGAGTTGTACCTCGAGCCTTCTGGGATGTTGAACGTCATGTCGATCATAAAATCGAACTCTCCGATTTTAGCCGTGTACAGATAGTCCTCGCGTTTCTTAGAGTGAGCATAATAAGAAACGGTCTTGAATTCTTGCCTCTTCGATACATCCATCATGATGTCAGTTGCGCTATATCAAGCGATTGACGTGACAAAAGGGTGTCTAAAGGTCGCACCCATACAGCCTTCGAAGAGCCTTTGAATTTATTACAGCGGTTGGCTACCGTTTGGCCGGCTACAACGTACATGATTGGCTTTTATAAATACTTCTTCCTTCGCCCCTTATTTTCCACTGCATCCTTAAGCCCTTAAAAGAGCTCTTCTTACTTCTCTCTTATGTTCTTTCTCTGATTACAATCTCTTCTCCCCTCTGAAACCTTTTTAAGAAGAATGGCGAAGACTTCCATCCCTGTCCCTGAGGAAGATAAGCCTCCCTCTTTTTCACTCTCTTCTAAGGGTAAGGCAACAATACCCCCTCTTATTGAGGAATACATCCCAGGACCCAGTGAAATGACCTCCGATTTCAAGATCGATAAGCCTTCTTCGAAGCCGGGACGATATGAACCCGTGTCCCGATACATTAGTTTAGTAGCAGACGCCGAGAAGGTGAAGACTGACTGCCGCTGGAGGGACACGGTGCTGGTAGAGATCCATTCTCAAGGAGAAGACATAACGACATACAAGGCCGGCTTCCTTAGTATGTATACCTATCCATTTACTCTTGGCGCGGTCGAGCCATCCTCACCTTTAATAGATCTCGTGATCCTCGACTTTTGCGAATGATACCGAGTGACTCTCAGCTAAATTCACCCGTTGTTTTGGCGTATTATTTACATGATCAGGTATTTTGCGAACATGATTAAGGGGATGCCCTTCACCCTCGACTACTTGATCAGAATGTACTATCCCCGACTCCTTCGAGAGGGCCTAATTAAGCTCCAAAGTCAGGCCTCGAAAGCCTTTTTTGCTTGTACTGACGAGGTTAGAGACGGAGAGTGGATGAGCCATTTTGTCCGAGCTATGACCTCGGACCTGATCCTAGTGGAGAAGATGTCGTTCCTTGAA
This sequence comes from Nicotiana tabacum, assembly GCF_000715075.1. Lineage (NCBI taxonomy): Eukaryota > Viridiplantae > Streptophyta > Magnoliopsida > Solanales > Solanaceae > Nicotiana > Nicotiana tabacum. The sequence continues at coordinate 110,765,321 of NC_134101.1, forward strand.
AGATGGAACACGAAACGTAAGTAGATACGCTGATTAAGTATTCTCTTTTCCTTTGGGATCAATTTCCCCGTTAACTGACTTCCTCCGCTCATGCAGTTGACGCGGTGTACCCTGGCACAGTTAGAGATCTCTCTGGCTGGGTTGGCCGGCTAGATTCGGCTTGCCCATATGTTGATCGCGTGTGGTGCAACCTGTCTAGAGCTCGATGAGAGGCCAAGGATCATGGTGAGCCCTCACTTCTGCTGCAATCAAATCTCTCAGAAGAAACAACACTGATTGTGTCTTTATTCCCTACGTTTATATTTTGTATTTGTGCAGGTTTGGGAGAGGCTTCCTTGATGAGAGAAGCACCGCCTGGGGAAGCGGATACCCCAAAACCCGACAAAGAGAAGAGAAAACGAAGTGAAACATCGACTGGGCCTTCGAAATCTAAGAAGGCTAAAGTGGAAAATCTAAGGCTGATTTAGCAGCCTTAACTCCAGAAATATTAGGGAGTCCCCAAGCTGAAGGCGAGGAGAAAAATGTTTCCTCGGCAGTACCCGAGAGAGGAGAAAACCTGATTGTCCCTCATATTGCTGAGCCGGTGGCTTCTAAATTGGAACTTGATACTGTTGTTGTCCTACCTCGGGCTGAAGAGGCCTTCAAGGATGTATTGGGTAATGTCCCTGGGCCGGTTGACTGCCAAAATATTCCTTGAGTTAAGGTACATTTGGTAGGCGGTCTGGAGGAACCTGGTTCTGAAGCTCTTCAGAGATAAGAGACAGCCCCGATTGATCTAGTCGAGGTTATTAAAGTGAGTGATTCCCCTCCGGGATCGACTTTACCTCCTAGGGAGATATAGGATGCTCAAAATAAAGAACCTTCCGATATGGGTGCACCCATCGGAGATAAAGATGCATTTGAAAGGTCTTTAGTTGTGCCTAAGAAAAACTCTAAGCTCGACGCCTCATTTATTTTCAGTGAGATGGATAGGATCTGTGAGCAGGTAACTTTTTTGCAATGTCTACTCGACGTCCTAATCTTCGTCTTTCTAACTTTGTTTCTTTCACGGTTCCAGGCCAAGGGGCTTTATAATCAGACCTTTGCTAGGTTTCAAGCCGAGTTGACTCGCTATGAGGGTGAGCGCAGGAAACTCACCTCGAAAGCTGATGAGCTTAGAGCTCTTTTTACCAAGAAGGAGGAGGAACTCCGTGGCCTTCGAGATTGTTTGGGAGCGGCGTCTCGAGAGAGGACTCATCTCACTGAGCAGGTTATGTAGTTTCTGTTTTGTTTTGTCTACATGCTTACCTGACTTTAGTGTTTTAGTACCTTTGGGCTGATATGTGTAGCTTGAGAAGAGGATGTTCTAATGAGGGAGGAGCTCTGAGCTAGAGACTCTGAAATTCTCGAACTCAGACGACACGTGAGTGAGATAGCCTCTGAGAGAGATACCCTTTAGGGGAAAGTGGTCTCACTCGGACATCAACTTTATGACTCAAGGGCGGAGAGCAATAAGTATAAAGAACTTCATACTGAGTTAGTTGTTGCGCTATCTGGGATCAAGGCTAAAACTGAGGCGCCCGTATCCTTACACAAAGAGGATGTTGTTGATGCAAATGCTCAAGCCAGGAAGGTGTCCGAGGGGGCCGAGCTGCAATTGACCCGAGCCGTGGAACATGCCCGGTTAGAATCTCGGAGGTAGCCTTCTAATCCCCGAGTGAGGTAGCCTCAGCGTCTATATCGAGGGTATGCCTTTTTAGGGGTCTTATAAGTTCGAATATATAGCCTTGGCTTTAAGATAGGGATTTATGCCTTTTGTAGGTCTTATAAATTTGAACGTGCCTTACTTTAGGTCTTACAGATAGGTTACTTGGCACAAGTATAATTCATGCCTTGCTTTGAGGTCTTGCAGATTTGGTATAACCTTACTGAGGCCCTTTGAGCTCGAAGTTGCCTCATGGATGTCTTATGAGCTCAAGGTTGCCTCATGGAGGTCTTATGAGCTTGAGGTTGCCTCATGGAGGTCTTATACCTTCTAGTTTTGCCATATAGAGGGCTTTCGGGCTCGAGGTTGCCCACTTGGGGTCTTATGGCCTCGAGTTTTTGGTAGCTCATTGGGGTGACAGTCGGCGACAGTCCCCGAGACATTAAAAGTTTTTGGATTTGGAGCCATTCTTTGTAAACTTAAGTTTGCCTCATTGAGGGCTTACGAGCTCGAATTTTTCGGCCCAAAGGTTTTATAGCTTTGAGATTTTGGTGTTAGTTCCCGAGTGTTCGGAAAATTTCTAGCCCTGGAGCCATTTCTTATGAGAATAGCAAACTTCTTTGAAGCGCAAAGTGTTCTGATGGTAAAAAATCGAAAAATATTCCTTGATTACTTGGTACAAGTATACATAGTTTTCTCCGTTTGAGGGTTTGATTGTTCTATGAGGACACGGTTCTGTGAGCACGTGATTTTTGCCTCATACGAATTACTCCAAAATAATTCCCAAAATTAGGTCTTGTCTTTAATTATGTGTTATTTTAGGAATTATTATGTGATTTTCCTGATTGTTTGCATATATTTGTGGGCATGTTTAATTTTATTAATGCATTAAAAATACAAAAATATAGCATTGACATTTAAGATTTGATTTTTACATTTCTTGGAATTAATTAATAATTAGGTGTTTTACAAAAATAAAAATTCAAAAAATAATAACATATTTTTGTAATTTTAGTCAAATTGTGTGATTTTCTTTTAATTTGGCATTTAATTATTTGTGATAATTATTAGTTAGAGTTAATTAGTATTTTTTAAGTTAATTTCGGGTTTTATAATTTAATTAGGATTTTAGTTTTAAATTTTTGAAAGAAAAAGAAGAAAGAAAAGAAAAAAGAGTTAATAAAATAGATGAGATCAAATATGGGCCAAAAGATCCCCAAGCCCAAAAAATTACCCAGACAGACCTGATCCTCAGTCCAGCCCAACCCATTCCCTACCCGGTCCACCCCTACCAGAACCAAATGACGTCGTTTGGACACGTTTTGATCAGGGCCGTCAATTTCATTTGATCAAACGGCTCAAAGTTTTACCCATTACCCAACCCCGACCCATTTCATTTAAGACTGATCCGGTCTTTAAATCACTCAAACGACGTCGTTCCAATTAATCAGATGATCCAAGCCGTTGATCTCGTTTGATCGAACGACCTGGATCCAATGTCACCCCAGTATATATTTGTCCAAACAGACCCCACCCCATCATAACCCCCCCCCCAGCTCATCGCTCATCTTCCTTACCCAAACCCTAGAGACCAGCCGCCACCATTCCCCACCGCCTTCCGGTGGCGGCGCCGGCTCCAATCACTCCCAAATTTACACCCCAAAACCACCTCGAGCCCCTCTTTCCAAATCCATGACTCATTTCCCTCGAATTACCCTAGTACTTCTCAAATCTTCAATCAAAGCTGTCCGGTCCCAAAATCTCCGAGCCCTAGCCTACCCAATCGACCCCAAATTAACACCACACAACCCCCATGACTCCCTCATACCAAATCCATCAATGGTTTCCTTCGAATCTGACCGGAACTCGTCGAATTTTAAATCTAAGATTCGAACCTAAAAGTTCAAAATCAGTTTCCGTTGAGCCTGATGACATGCATCGATCCAATCCTCTAGTTTTTGTGATTAGAAGGTCGACTCACTACAAAACTAATGATGTTCATTTGTTCTTGATAAAGAACAAATGATTAGCATCAGTTTGGGGTGAGTCACAGTATCAAAGCCAAACCCAAGTTCGATCCTGTCCGGTGAGTTCTTTCTTAGTCTTCGTTTATTTACATTAGTGTTATTATGATGTTCGTCTTCCTCATCTCTTTTTCTTTTCTAGTCAATTTCAAATTCGATCAGCACTCTGGTAAATTATTCTGTTCACTGTTTGTTTCTTTAGGATTGGTTTCGTTAATTTGTTTCGTATAGTTGGGATATCAGTAGACCTTGAAATCATATTTCGCTTAGTCACTTAGTTAGAATAGTTAGGATTAGTTCAATAACTTTGGTATTAACCTCTTGTCTAATTATGTCAATGAGAACCGATTAATAAAAATAATTCAAGTGTTTACCTACTTAAGAAGTTTCTAATAGATAGTAGGGTTAGGATTGCACTAATGGATTAAATAATTGAGTAGGATAATTGAGTGGACAATGGAGTGGAGGATTAAAGAAATAAAAATTTGAATTGGTAGTGGAAAATACACTAATTGAATGCCCATTTAAGGGGATTGATAGAGGGATTCTAAGAAAAAAGAGAGCTTAAGAATACATAGGGATAGAGTACAAAGATAGATAAAGGAGATCTCAGAGACTTTAAGAGATAGAAAAATCCAGAAAACCAAAAACGGCTGAAGTTCTGAAACTGCACTGATTTCCAGCACTTTTGCTTGATAAAAATTGATCAAATTCTGTATTAAGTGGGTCTTTTTGATCTTTTTAATGAGCTAAAATCTCTAAAATCTTACATTCTGCACTTGAGTTGAGAAATGGTCTGAATTTGGGGGTTCTGAAAGCTCTGTTCTAAATTCTGCTGTTTGGTTACTGTTTGATTGGTTCTGGGCACTATTTCATAGCTGTGACTGCTGCTGCTTGGCTACTGATCTCACATTTCTTACTTCCTCTCAATTTTCAGGTATGCTTCACCATTTGAGTAGCATATGAGATGTAAAGGGAAGCTATGTAGTTGATTTAGATAGTGAATAAATGACCTCTGTTTTGAATGATTTGTTCATGTGTTTTCTTGTCTAAATTAGTTTGATTACCTGGACATTATTGTATTCAGTCATGACTTATGCTGTATATTTTAGGAAGATGCTTGAACTTTGGTTTTTGTTATTTTAATTCTAGATTAGATGAACTCCTTCTCAAATACTTGTGTGTTGGGACTGTTATGAATGAAATTTTAGTTGTTTGGTTGATGTTGTTCATCTAATTTGATTGTTTTTTTGTTGTTGTTAATTGTTAATTGAGTCTATGGTTGAAGTTAATCTTATTTTAGTTGTATGAAATCTCAAATGAGATCTTATATTGAATAAAAATTAGCAATGTCAACAATAGTGAATATTGAGCTATATAGATTTGTGGTTGAACTTTTATCTTGGTTAAAAGACTCATGGACAGAATTGATCCAACAATTTTGCATTTAAATGGTCTGTGAGTGTTTATATAGATTTTGATTTTGTTGGGTTAAGAGTTAGTCTTTGTTGGTAAACTCAAAAATGAAAAGAATTGCGGCTTTAGATAAAACCAGCATACACAGGTTTTCCCCTTTCTAGAATTGATTTGTCTGTAGACAAAATACTAGTACATGTATTTTTTTATTTTTTATTTTTGTTCGTATGCCATTTTTGTTAAATCAAGTAAATGATACATTTAATTTCTTTCTTCAACTTTAAATGCTAAAAGAACTATTTGAACACTAGTTAGCAATTCATATCCTAGCAGAAGCATAGCGAGCATAAAAATGTTCTTTTTGCTTTCCTTTATTAACCATCAGTTGCAATTTTTAGTATTTTATAAACTATAGGCTTCGACAGAAGGATTAGATTTAAGCGTGAGTGACAATTTGGATTTGAAACGTTTTCTTACTATACTTTATTGTTATTGCTAGGGACATGCTTAGGCCGCCAACACTCAGATAGGCAATCTTTAGGATTTTCGATGTTCGCGTGACGTAATTATGATTTCCAAATATAAGTCAAAGCATGCGTTCGCGCAACTTTGGGCGACACAATTTTAGGAATAATAAAATGTTATTAATTCAATTGTGTACACGTTCGCGTGACACGATTATAATTTCTTAAAAATGAACACTCGTAGTTTGCTTTAGGCTCGATTTAGACTAGTGTTGTGATTACGTATACATTTCGCGTAACATAATTGCGAATTTGATTATAAAAAGTGACTTGAGGGATGCGTTCGCGCAACTTCAACCAAATATTTCTTAATAAATCGACAAAAGTGTTATTAATCGTGGACATGTTCGCGTGACATGATTTTGACGCGCCAAAAGTGTTATTAATTATGTACACGTACGCGTAACATGATTCCTTACATGCAAAATAAAATGAATATACGTACGCATGATTCGTTTCAAGACAATTCTATAATTACAAATAATTAAGCTAAAAGAGGTTATAAAAGCTAAAAATACACAATAAGTTTAAAACGTGTAATAAGTCAGATAATTAGGCCAAGTATAAATTGTTAAGCGACCGTGCTAGAACCACGGAATTCGGGAGTGCCTAACACCTTCTCCCGGGTTAACAGAATTGCTTACCCGAATTTCTGGTTCGCAGGCTACAATATAGAGTCAATTTTTTCCTCGATTTGGGATTCGAACCGGTGACTTGGGACACCATAAATTATCCCAAGTGGCGACTCTGAATCTTTAAATAAAAGAATCCCGTTTCAATTGTCCTTTAATTGGAAAAACTCCCTTATACACTCCTTCCCGGGTGTAGGAAAAAGGAGGTGTGACAGCTCTGGCGACTCTGCTGGGGAACGAACCCAGAATCTCTGGTTCAGGGTTCAAGAATTTGAGCTTAGAATAATTGTTATATTTGTCTTTATTTATTATCTGGTTTATTTACATATTTGGGCCTAATGTGCTAAATGTTGCTTTTTACCGCTTTGATATTATCTGAACTGTATATTAAACTGTTACGAAATCCTTCTTCTTTTTGAATCTTCTGAATTTATGGTGTACACGTGTGCGTGGCCCACCTTTCTATTAGAAGTCATACCAAATAGAACGAAGTTGGGCCAAGTAACTAGGTCGGGTAGACTTTCGTGCTCCCGGTACGTTGCCCCCACTTCGGCTCAAGCTGTCCGCTTGGGTAAGCCAGGTCTAGAACAGTATACCCCAGGTTTTACACTTAGAATAACTCAGTTTCATGCCAGATCCCTAGTAGGAACGTTTGTTTGCATCATGTGTATTTGACTTCGGAGACTCAACGCAGGGGTTGGGTCTGTCTAGGACAGGTGCACCCGAAATGAAAAGACCATCCTGATGCATCTTACTTGCTACTTGTGCATTCATTTGTTTCGGATTTGCATGTTGACCAGCTTATAGGAAAAAGTTAGAAAAGGAAAATCAATGTGAGAACCGAGAAAGAAAATTGGCTATTTTTGAAAAAAATAATAATTTCCAAAATAGTTTGAAATTCTTAAAAGAAAAGGAAATGTCGTGTTTCTTTTTAAAATGGTTTTATTATTACGAACTACGTAAGTTTGATTCTCACCGGATGTGAGATACGTAGGCAACCCACATCAGGCCCAACTATTATTAAAAAAAATAGATAATAAATAATTAAAAATGTGGGTACATAAATATCATTGTGTTTTCATAAGTAAGGCGATGCCATTCTTTTCCAAAATATGCCGAATGTCCCCAAAAGGGCGCCGGAAAGCTGTTTTTGCAAGAACAGCCGCCTTTGGTCGTTTTTTTTTTTCAAAAAAAATTTTTTTGGCCGGTTAGCAAACACAGCCTTTAAACCTTCTTCATCGAAGTGTTTTTTATACATATGATTTTTTTGATTTTTATTTTCAAATAAGTCTTGATTTTGTTTTTTTTTTAAAATTAAAATCACTCACAGGTACAAAATGAGCATCATCTAAAATCCACCGTTCACAGATGTAGATGAGTTTCTGTTTCGGCTTCAGGTGTGGTGGTATGAGTTGGGAGGAGATGGTCAGAAATGGGTCATTAAGTATTTGGGAGCTCTCACAGATATTATGAAAGTTAAACCGCGCAGTGATTTGATTATGGCACTAGTGACTTTTTGGGACCCTGTTCATAATGTCTTTCACTTCTCTGATTTCGAGCTTACTCCCACATTAGAAGAAATAGCTGGATATTCCGGTTTTGACGGAGATTTGAGAAACCAAAATCTTATATTCCCAAAGGCTCCCTCAGTACACCGATTCTTTGGTCTTTGAATATTAGTAATCAAATCAGAAAAAGCAACATTGTCAAATGGTGTTGTTCTTTCAACTTCCTATATTCAAGGTTCGGAAAGCGGGATGGATTTGAAATTCATGAAAAGGGCCTTACTAACAAACAAAACAAGGACACCTGGCAAATTCACCGTCGCTTCGCTTTCATGGTGGCTTTTCTGGGAATCATGGTCTTCCCAAACAAAGAGCGGACGATTGATATTCACATAACCAGAGTCGTACAAGTCCTCACTACCAAAGAACGTCACACTCTTTCCCCAATCATTCTCTCAGACATTTATCGGGCGTTGACTTTGTGTAAATCCGGGGCAAAATTCTTCGAAGGTTGCAATATTTTGTTGCAAATGTGGTTGACTGAACATCTCCGACATCAACCCAAGTTCATGCAGTATGGTCCAAGCAAGGACAATTTCATCGAGAGTTATGAAGAAAGAATAAAAGATTATAAATCTCCAGAAGGGGTGGAAGCCTGGATATCTCATTTAAGATCTTTAATGGCAAGTCAAATTGAGTGGACATTGGGATGGCTCCCGGTAAAAGAGGTGATACACATGTCAACCTTGAAGAGTTATTTGCTGCTGTTGGGTTTAAGAAGCGTCCAGCCGTATGTGCAACAGAGAGTTATAAGACATCTAGGTAGATACCAAGTGGTGCCTGATGATGAAGATTTGAGTGTGCAAGTGATTGAACTGCACCCCGAAGCCACTCTCCCTGAGGCTTTAATCCAGCGGATTTGGAATGGTTGTCGATACTTGAAAGATGATACCCAAGTTCCAGATCCTGCGAATGGTGAGATAAATCCGAGTTATGCTAGGTGGTTTGATAAAAAATCCCGCATGGATGATGCACCAGAACCTGATCCTAGGAGGCCCATAAAAAGACCGCATGTTCAAGCCTTTGATGACAAAATCCAAGAACGGTTGACTTGGGGAGAAAAGGAAAGGGGGTACAAAGCAACTATTCATGCCTTAGAAGAAAGCCTGAGGAACCTCAATTTGGAGAAAGACTTACAAGCACAAGAAGCAAAAGGTGAAAAGAAGAGTCTGATTAGCGAGAATAAAACTCTCCGCGCTCAGTTTCAGCAGATGAAGAAAACCTCTGAAGCGCCAGTGAGAAGTTGGAAAGATCAGAAAATCATTGTCAATCTGATGGAAAAAATGCAAGATTATGACTCCATCTTGACAAAGACGGAAAAGGCCTTAGACAAAGCTAAGGAAAAAATCATACAGTTAAATGCGGAGGCCAAATCTAGTAAGGAACGCCAAGTAATGAGATGTAAAGAAGAAATGGCTAAATTCAAGAGAGAGAAGGACCATTGGATACATTCAGAAGCTCAACTACATGCACAGTTGGAAGAAATGAGAAGGTACAATAGAGAACATCAGCATGCAGATATTGATAGGGAGAGAGCCCAAGCAAGACTTGATCAGGCCGGACTTCGAGCTCAATTAGAGTCAGCTTTAGATCGTGAAGACCACATAAGAGATATAGCCACCACTCGCCAATAGCGATTGCAAAACCAAGACCAAAATCTCCAAGATTTCAGAGCACAAATCCATGATTTGGCCGTTTATACTTCTCAAAGTTACGTGAACTGCCAAGAGATGGATTATGAAAAGTTTCTAGAGCATGCACCTACTTTTGCCCGTCATCTTGCAATGGAGTTAGAGAGGATGTACCGTACACTAGGAGGTCAGCCAGGTCAAGCCCCACCGTGAGCAGGTGTTCCAGTGATTAAAAGCAAAAGATTATGGAGTGAAGCGTGGTCATAGTTGTTGGAACTTTTCATATAATAGTCATGTTTAGTTTAAGTCCATGTTGAGTCTTTTAAACCATTTTTTTTAAAAAGTATTGTCCAAATGTAATGTCATTTCTGTCTTTGTACTGTTTTGTTTGTTAAAATAAATAAAAGTATTAGTAATTGTTTCCACCAGAACTACACTTGATCTGATTCATGCAGGGTCATGATACGTAGGCAATCTTCATAAGATTCGACCACAACCAAAAGAAAAGAATAAAAAGGAAAGGTCAGGAAAAGCTGGGATGACACAAGCAACCGAGCAAATATATGATAGAAAATGGTTAATTGCCTAGGTGCATTGCATCCCAATGTGTAATTGCATATGTGTTAAAATCTAAAAACTAACAAGTTTTTTGTTTTCCAGAGAATTCAAGCAGTTAGTTATCTAGAGTATACTGGCACATTATCATTACCAAACCAGATCAAAAGGACCAATACCAAAAATCATGTCTATCCCGGATATCGACACAAGTGTTGAGGTAGAGGAGTTGGACGTCAGTAAAATGAAAGAGGAGATGCTCAAACTTAAGCAACAGATGGCCGAGATGTATCAGGCCTGGTCTAAAGGACAATCACCCCCATCTTACCCTGCTAACCCTGCTTCCACCCCACCAACGGCTCAAACTCAGGATCATCCTACCACCGATCTATCACCGAGCTTTCCCATTTACCAGCACTACCGGGGCACCACTTCTCATACACCACAATCTCCACCCCTAAACCAATTCCATACCCTCCTCCACCAGTAACTCCTGTCTTCGTGGCAGCTCCACCAGCTATACTCCACAAATCTCCTAGCGAGCCTATGTTCCAAGCCCAGGACAACCAATACTACCCTTCGGAGCCCACTTTCAAAGCTCCAGAAACCCATTCATATACTCCTCGCTTTGACCTCCCGATAGAAGCTGATAAACCAGTCAAAAATACCGAACATGAGGAGATGTTCAGGAAAGTTAAAAGCTTAGACCAATCATTCAGAGACCTGCGGGGGTTGGGAGGGCAAGTCAGCGTGGCCTACAAGGACCTATGTCTGTTCCCGAATGTGCAATTACTGGCAGGTTTCAAGATGCCCAAGTTCAATCTATACAATAGGCACGGCGATCCAGTAGCCCACTTGAGGGGTTTTTGCAGCAAGATGAGGGAAGCTGGAGGAAAAGATGAATTGTTAATGGCTTACTTCAGTCAGAGTTTGAGTGGATCAGCATTGGAATGGTATACCCACCAAGACCATGGGAGATGGTACACATGGGATGATCTGGCGCAAGCATTTGCTTGTCACTTCCAATACAATCTTGAGATCATTCCAGATTGACTGTCCTTGACTAAACTTGAGAAGAAGCACAGTGAAAGCTTCAGAGAATATGGTTTCCGATGGAGGGAGCAAGCAGCAAGAGTAGATCCCCCAATGAAGGAAAGTGAGATGGTAGATTACTTCCTACAGGCTTTGGAACCTACTTACTATGGCCATTTGGTCTCAGCTGTGGGAAAGTCATTCAACGAAGTAGTAAAGATGGGGGGCATGGTAGAAGAAGGCCTCAAGTCGAATAAAATCATGAGCTATTCGACTATCAAAGCAACTACTCAGGCTATTCAGGGCAGCATAGGAGGGATTGGGAAGAAGAAGAGAGAGGAAGCAGCAATGGTTGATTCAGAAACTTGGTCTGGATCCAGAGGTTCACCTTACCACTACAATCAACATCGACCCCACCAACAAACTTATCACCACAATCCACCCTAACACTACTATCCCCCACTAGAACCTCATTTTTCCGTCCACCATGCACAAGCATACAACCAACCTCCTGCCCACGCTCAATGGCGTGCTCCTGTCCTACCAAATACTTATACACATCCACGAGCCTACCAAAATACTCCCGAACCAAGTTTTAGGCCTAGTCAAGCACTCAAGGGTGAAAGGTTGCAGAAAAAGAAAACCTTTACTCCATTGGGAGAATCATACACCAGTCTGTTCCACAGGCTAAAATAGTCCAAACTGCCAAATCCTCCTCCAAAGAATCTTGACTATATCGTCAGTTGTGAGTATTGTTCTGGTACTCCGGGTCATGATACAGAAAAGTGCTGGCACTTGAAAAGTGTGATACAGGAGTTGATTGATACCAATAGAATTGAAGTTCAAGCTCCCGAAGCACCCAATATCAACAGGAATCTGATGTCATCCCATCAGGAGGCAAATATGATCGAAATAGTGCATGCGGAGAGGGAACCCAAGAAGCCATCACAAGCCATCATGATGATTAGGTCTAGTGGAGTCAAGACAGATGAACAATCAGCAGATGAGAAGTTGGTGCTCAAGCAGAGCAAAAAGAGTGTTGAGCCATCTGTGGCAGTAGATAAAGGGTCTTTAAGCAGAGTTACAACGAAACAGGAAGGGGTAAAGGTGATTGTACCGGGAGCGGCCAGCAAACCCATCATAGTCGTGGAAGGAGCCCGCGTATTATCAAGCCAGAAACCCAGTTACCAATAATCAATAGCAAGGCTATTCCATGGAATTACGAACGGGTAACGGTGATGTACAAAGGGAAGGAAGTCAAGGAAGAAATCTATGAAGTACAAGGTTTGACTCGCTTGGGAAGGTGTTTTACTCCCGAGGAGTTAAGAAGAGCTAAGAATAATCCAACACTAATGAAGAAAGCCGTAACTAAAGAAGAAGCAGAAGAATTCTTGAGGAAAATGAAGCTGCATGACTACTCTATCGTGGAACAATTAAGAAAGATGCCCGCTCAAATTTCCCTATTGTCCTTATTGATCCATTTGGACGAGCACCGTCAAGATTTAATGAAGATCTTGAATGAGGCACACGTTCCCGATAAGATCTCTGTGAATCACTTGGAAAAAATAGCCAACAAAATCTTCGAAGCAAACAGAGTCACGTTTTCTTATGATGAATTGCCTGTAGAAGGTACTGAGCACAACATAGCTCTTTACCTCACATTAAAGTGTGAAAACTCTGTGGTGACCCGGGTATTGGTTGACAACAGGTCAAGCGCAAACATCTGTCCTCTCTCCACTCTAAGCAAGTTGAAAATAGAAGATGAGAGGATCCATAAGAACAATATTTGCGTGCAGGGATTTGACGGCGGAGGTAAAGATTCGGTTGGGGACATAGTGCTGGAGCTGACGATAGGGCCAGTCGAGTTCACAATAGAGTTTCAGGTGCTGGATATAGCTGTTTCCTATAACTTGCTGTTGGGTCAACCATGGATCCACGCCGCTAAAGCAGTCCCATCAACACTACACCAGGTAGTCAAATTTGAATGGGATAGACAAGAAATAGTTGTGCATGGGGAATACAGTTTATGTGCTCGCGGCAATGCCATTGTACCAGTCATTGAAGTGGAAGATGACCAGGGACTATGGTTCTACCAGGTTTCAGACACGATGTTGGTAGAGAAAGTTCTGGAGGGGAAATACATTCCAAATCCAAAGATAACCGCCGCATCAGTCATGGTAGCCTATGAGATGTTGAAGAATGGTTTTGTACTAGGTAAAGGTTTGGTCTCATCTTTGCAAGGCATCATACAGCCGATGTCTCTTCCTGAAAACTTGGGAACATTTGGTTTAAGATTCAAGCCCACTGCCGCAGACATAAGAAAGGCCAGAAAGCTAAAACAGAAGACATGGGTCCTTCCAAAGCCAGTCCCACGTCTTTCCAAATCATTTGTCAAGTCCGGTACTAGAAGTCGTCTGGTAACAACAATTCTCATTTCTTTGATTAATCCTGACGAGGAGTTAATTGAAAGGTTTGAAAAGTTGTTTGATGGTGTGAACATGGTGGAAAGTGGTGAAGGTCCTAGCAATGCAGAAATTCAATTCGTTGGGCCAGAAACAAAGCTTAATAATTGGAAAGGCACTCCTCTCCCCATTCAAAAGGAGTCTTGGTAGTTTATTTTGATTTTCCTTCAGTTTGTCTGGATCATTCCAGGGTTGTAATCCAGATTTTTATCTTTCAGTCTGTTTGAAGTGTGCAAACCTTGTTTCATTCAATGAAATGCAGTTTCCCTTTCTTTATCACTCCCGAGAGTTTTCTTTTGTTTTTCTTTTCTTTTCTGTACAGTTCTTTTTACGCTGGCTCTAGTGATATGGCATGCATAAGGAATCCTCAGCCTAGTCTTAAAAATCAATCTGATTCCGAAATAATAGTTCAAGAAGTAGGTTGTGATTTCGAATCAGAATACGATGAGGATGCGGCCTTCGAAGAGATTAGTAAGGAGATAATTCACTTCGAAGAGAAACCCAAACCCAACCTGAATGATACAGAATCCGTCAATATAGGGGACACAGACAATGTCCGAGAGACTAAAATAAGTATCCACCTCAAGCCAAAGATCCGGGAAGAGTTAATCAAAGCACTCATCGAATTCAAAGATGTTTTTGTATGGTCATATGACGACATGCCGGGCTTGAGCACTGATTTAATGGTCCACAAATTGCCCACCGATCCAGTGTTTCCTCCTGTCAAGCAAAAGTTGAGGAAATTCAAAACCGATATGAGTGTGAAGATTAAAGAAGAAATCACCAAGCAGTTGGATGCAAAGGTCATTCGGGTCACTCGATATCCTATTTGGTTGGCTAATGTCGTGCCTGTGCCAAATAAAGACGGCAAGATCAGAGTATGCGTCGATTACCGCAATCTCAACAAAGCAAGTCCGAAGGATAACTTCCCACTACCCAATATCCACATTTTGATCGATAATTGTACCAAGCATGAGATAGGATCTTTTGTGGATTGCTACACCGGGTATCATCAGATTCTAATGGATGAAGAAGATGTAGAAAAGATGGCATTCATCACACCATGGGGAACATATTGCTACCGGTTAATGCCCTTTGGTTTGAAGAACGCTGGGACAACTTACATGAGAGCAATGACTACGGTGTTTCATGATATGATACATAAGGAGATTGAGGTATACGTGGATGATGTGATCATAAAATCAAAGCATCAGTCCAACCACGTTGGGGATTTGAGGAAATTCTTCCTAAGACTTCGCAGGTACAACCTCAAGCTTAACCCTGCCAAGTGCGCATTTGGTGTTCCATCCGAAAAGCTGTTGGGATTCATAGTCAGCCGGTGAGGCATCGAGTTGGACCCATCAAAGATCAAAGCCATCCAAGAATTTCCACCTCCGAGGAACAATACTGAAGTGATGAGTCTGTTAGGGAGGTTGAACTACATCAGCAGGTTTATTGCTCAACTCACGACAACTTGTGAGCCTATTTTCAAATTGCTGAAGAAGGATGTTGCGGTCAAGTGGACTGATGAGTGTCAAGAAGCATTTGATAAGATAAAAGGATACTTGTCAAACCCACCCGTGCTGGTTCCGCCAGAACCAGGAAGACCTTTGATTCTTTATTTAACAGTCTTGGAAAATTCATTTGGCTGTGTACTGGGGCAGCATGACATCACCGACATAAAAGGAGCGGGCCATCTATTATCTTAGCAAGAAGTTCACGGCTTATGAGGTTAAGTACACTCATCTGGAAAGGACATGTTGTGCCCTAACTTGGGTGGCTCAGAAATTGAAGCATTATTTGTCATCCTACACTACTTACCTCATTTCGCGCTTGAATCCACTGAATTACATCTTTCAAAAGCTTATGCCGACAGGGAGACTTGCGAAGTGGCATATATTGCTCACAGAGTTTGACATCGTCTATGTGACTCGGGCTGCGATGAAGGCCCAAGCATTGGCCGATCATTTGGCCAAAAACCCGATCGATGAAGATTACGATTATTTTCCCGATGAAGAAGTGATGCATATCGATGAACTGGAGCAAATTGAAAAACCAGGCTGGAAACTTTTCTTTGATGGGGTTGCCAACATGAAAGGAGTCGGGATAGGAGCTGTGATTATTTCTGAAACAGGGCATCACTATCTTGTTACGGCTCAGCTTCGGTTTTATTGCACCAACAATATGGCTGAGTATGAAGCCTGTATTTTGGGTCTAAGGCTAGCTGCAGACATGGATATCCAGGAAATCTTGGTCTTGGGAGACTCGGATCTTCTGGTACATCAAATTCAAGGAGAATGGGAAACGCAAGACTTGAAGCTCATACCGTACCGACAATGTTTACATGTTCTTTGTCAACGGTTTCGATCAGTGGAGTTCAGGCATATTCCAAGGGTCCATAATGAGGTCGCCGATGCTTTGTCTACCCTGGCGTCAATGTTGCACCATCCAGACAAAGCTTATGTCGATCCTCTGCATATTCAAGTCCGAGATCAGCATGCTTACTGTAACATGATTGAAGAAGAACTTGATGGCGAACCATGGTCCCACGATATCAAGGAGTACATCAGAATGGGGATATATCCAGTGCAAGCCACGGGGGATCAAAAGAGAACAATTCGACTGTTGGAAAATGGATTCTTCTTAAGTGGAGGAGTTTTGTATAAGAGAACACCAGACCTTGGATTATTAAGATGCATAGATGCTAGACAAGCTACGACTGTCATGTCCGAAGTACATTCGGGAGTCTGCGGACCACATATGAGCGGATATGTGTTGGCAAATAAAATTCTCCGAGCAGGCTATTATTGGCTTACCATGGAACGGGATTGTATCAATTTTGTGCGCAAATGTCATTAGTACTAGATACACGGAGATTTGATTCATTCTCCACCATCGGAATTGCACACAATGTCAGCACCATGGCCCTTCGTTGCTTGGGGCATGTATGTCATTGGACCAATTGAGCCAGCAGCATCCAACGGACACAGGTTCATTCTGGTAGCCATTGATTATTTCACCAAGTGGGTTGAGGCCAAAACTTTCAAATCGGTGACCAAGAAAGCAGTGGTCGATTTTGTTCACTCAAATATCATCTATCGATTCGGAATCCCAAAGGTGATCATCACAGATAATGGTGCTAATCTTAACAGTAACTTGATGGAAGAGGTATGTCAACAGTTTAAGATTACACATCGCAATTCTACCCTATATCGTCCCAAGGCGAATGGAGCAGTCGAGGCAGCCAACAAAAATATAAAGAAGATACTTCGGAAAATGGTAGAAGGTTCGAGGCAATGGCACGAAAAATTATCATTTGCGTTGTTGGAATATTGCACTACTGTCTGTACTTCGGTAGGTGCAACTCCTTATTTGTTGGTATATGGCACTGAAGCAGTAATACCTGCAGAAGTTGAAATCCCTTCCCTTCGGATTGTCGCTGAGGCTAAGATTGACGATGATGAGTGGGTCAAAACCCGTTTGGAGCAGTTGAACTTGATTGATGAAAAAAGATTGACAGCAGTATGTCATGGCCAGTTATATCAAAAGAGAATGGAAAGAGCATATAACAAAAGGGTGCGTCCCCGAAAGTTTGAAGTGGGTCACCAAGTGCTGAAACATATCCTTCCACATTAGGTTGAAGCAAAAGGCAAGTTCGCCCCGAATTGGCAAGGGCCATTTATTGTAACCAGAGTATTGTCCAATGGTGCTCAATGTTTAATAGATATTGAAGGAAAATGCACAGACATGGCCATCAATTCCGATGCAGTCAAGAGATATTATGTATGATTTCTTTGTTATAATTATTGATTGTTTGTACCGGGCATTGTTTCAAAGATTGAAATGACGAAGGCAATTCGTTCTGCTATCTAAACACTTTACCCTTTGTTCCCCCTTTTTGAGCCGCATTTGTTTCTTTCATACCCCTCTTTTGGAATCAATAACAAAAAAAAGAAAAGGAAAAGAAAGAAAAGAGAAAAGAGAAAAGAAAAGAAGTGAAAAAAGAAAGCATAACAACAAGGAAATTCAGGTGTGAACTACATTTGACCTGATTCCTGTTAAGGATACGTAGGTAGCCTCACGGCTCGGTCATAGTAAAATAAAATATCAAAAGATCCCCAAGCAAGAAATTGGGGCAGAAGTTGTACTTGTAATAAGAAATGTGATTCCAAGAGTTGTAATTTTAAACCCATGTCAAAATGTTTTGAGCCTTTGATACCCTTTCTTTCTAACCCCATCCAAAAGCCCACATTACGGTCCAAAGAAAGACCTTCCGATCAGTCTTCGAGAGATGCCAAGTTGAGCAAATAGAGGTGATTCAAATCAGGATAACACTCTAGTCCAAGCAGGAAAAAATGAGAAAGTCTTATTGGTGAAAACCCTCATGGGCACCATGAGGCGATGAAAGCTGAGAGAAATCCAAAAATGAGAGAGTCTTATCGGTGAAAACCTTCACGGGAACCATGAGGCGATGAAAGCTGAGAGAAAGTAAAAATAAGAGAGTCTTATCGGTGAAAACCTTCGCGGGCACCATAAGGCGACAAGGAATTGAGGAACAAAGGAATGAGAGAGGTTTGTCGGTGAAAACCCTTCAGGGAACTGCAAGCGAACAAGGTCCGTAAGTTGGCGGAAAGAAAAATTGGGTTGTGGAAATCTTGGAGAACAAAGTAAAACAATTGGAAAGGAGATTGGTTAAATAGACTGGGCTGATTAATCCAAAATGCATACCATGATCATTGGTGCCAGTGACTCCACTCAGATAAGTTCCTTTTTCCTATCTCCAACAGTCATCCAAATTTGGATTTTTCTTCTTTATTCTTAATTCTCAAAATCGTCGCATTTCATTGATGTTAACTTTTACTTCTCTAAAGCTCTTCCAAGGTTAGCCTTGTTCCAACAAATAAGAAGGAATGTCAAAGTGTACTACCAGATTCAAAATTGCACAAAGCAAAATACGGCTAGGACATGCTGGAGATAGTATGATGAAAAGTGGGACCTAGGGTGTAAGCAAAGGTTAAATCGGTGGAATGGTTCAGTAATGTCATGAGAGATGTATGGTTACGAATAAAAGGGTCAGAAGTGAAAAACAACAGTTGGGGATCCTGTAGTTAAGGATCAGTCATGAGGTCAAAACAGTCCTTTCGACCAGTTCAAGGCAGTTTGTTGAAGCAAAGCATGGCAAAGAGAAAACCATACCCAGCAAGAATGCCACAACTAACCACCACGTTTTAAACTGACAAGATTTTCTTTGATTTGAAACAGGGGAAAAGATGGCATTTATTTCAGGAAGCACCCTGTAAGGAAAGCAAGTACCATGCAGGTTTGATCGTATAAATTCTCAGGACCCTCCTGGAAAATGGGACTTAGCTTTAATTCAAAACATTCATTAGTACAAGATCTAGCATAATCTCTACTTCGTGAAAATATAAGTTGGTTTGAATTTTTTTTAAGACAAGACTCAATTCGAAACTTCAGGACCCTCCTGGAAAATGGGACCTAGGTTAAACCCTAAAACAATCATAAGTAGTAAATATAGGACAAAAAAGGAATATAAGTTGGTTTCAAAATTCACATAAGAGTTGTCAGGACCCTCCTGGATAATGGAACTTAGTTTAAAACTGGTTTAGATAACAAGATTTAGCAGAAGTCATGCCTTTAAAAGATATAGCTTAGATTTAAAATTGTCGTTTAGTTAAGAGTTGTCAGGACCCCTCTGGATAATGGGACCTAGCTTTCAAATTCTTATTAATATTTGGTAATATGCTTCAGTTCAACACTCACAGATGCGCCCAACTACCAAACTGGGGCAGAAAATTTTCTTTTGTTTTGGGTATTTTTGTTGAAATCAGGCGTCCACCTGGAGAACAAGGAACAACAGTTGAAGTATCAACAATCAAGCGTCCACCTGGAGAACAAGGAACAACAGTTGAAGTATCAACAATCAGATGTCCACCTGGAGAACAAGGAACAACAGTTAAAGTTTCAGCAATCAGGCACCCACCTGGAGAGCAAGGGAGTACAATTCAAGTTTCAGCTTTCAAGTTCTTACTGATGTTTGGTAACATGATTTAGTTTACACTCATATATATACCCAGCTACCAAACTGGGGCAGAAATTTTCTTTGCTCTTGTCTATGTTTTAGCAATCAGGAGCCCACCTGGAGAACAAGGGAATACAGTTCAAGTTTCAGCAATCAGGAGCCCACCTGGAGAACAAGGGAATACAATTCAAGTTTCAGCAATCAGGAGCCCACCTGGAGAAAAAGGGAATACATTTCGAGTCTCAGCAATCAGGAGCCCTCCTGGAGAACGAAGGGAAGAAGCAATTCAAATTTCAAATAATCAGGAGCCCGCCTGGAGAATAGAGGAAAGGAAACAATAGTCAAAGGAAGACATTTAAAGGGTTCAACAATCAAGTGCCCGCCTGGAGAAGAAAGGAAAGCATTTCAAAGAATACCATTCAAGTCAGCCACAAAGGAACTTCTGAGGAAAATACAAGTCAACGAGGCAACATCAATCACAAGATCAAGCTTGAAAATAAATCTTTGTAAAACATAGATCATAGCTTAGTCTAGCTTCTTCATTTTTGTCATGGGGTAATAAGGAGGTTAGCAGGCAGTATCAGCAGCAGCAACACAGTAACAACAAAGCCGCAGCTTCATGGTAGTCCCAGCTACCAAAACTTTCCGAACTACATTGACCTGATTCCTTTATAGCCAAGGATATGTAGAAAACCTTTGAAGCAGAGGTTCGCTCAAACCTTTCAAAAAAATGCTTCACATGGAGTGTTCGAACATGCAAAAATCGCTCGTACCCGCTTACTTTATCTTTGCACGAAAACTCTTCGTGTTTCCGGACAAAGAGGGGCAGCTGTGAGCACGTGATTTTTGCCTCATACGAATTACTCCAAAATAATTCCCAAAATTAGGTCTTGTCTTAACTTATGTGTTATTTTAGGAATTATTGTATGATTTTCCTGATTGTTTGCATATATTTGTGGGCATGTTTAATTTTATTAATGCATTAAAAATACAAAAATATAGCATTGGCATTTAAGATTTGATTTTTACATTTCTTGGAATTAATTAATAATTAGGTGTTTTACAAAAAATGAAAATTCAAAAAATAATAACATATTTTTGTAATTTTAGTCAAATTGTGTGATTTTCTTTTAATTTGGCATTTAATTATTTATGATAATTATTAGTTAGAGTTAATTAGTATTTTTAAGTTAATTTGACATTTTACAATTTAATTAGGATTTTTAAATTTTTGAAAGAAAAAGTAGAAAGAAAAGAAAAAAGAGTTAATAAAATAGAGGAGATCAAATCTGGGCCAAAAGATCCCAAGCCCAAACAATTACCCAGCCAGACCTAATCCCCAGTCCAGCCCAACCCATTCCCTACCCGGTCCACCCCTACCAGAACCAAACGACGTCGTTTGGACACGTTTTGATCAGGGCCGTCAATTTCATTTGACCAAACGGCCCAAAGTTTTACCCATTACCCGACCCCGACCCATTTCATTTAAGACCGATCCGGTCTTTAAATCACTCAAACAACGTCGTTCCAATTAATCAGATGATCCAAGCCGTTGATCTCGTTTGATCGAACGGCCTGGATCCAATTTCACCCCAGTATATATTTGTCCAAATAGACCCCACCCCCTCATAACCCCCCCCCCCCCCAGCTCATCGCTCATCTTCCTCACCCAAACCCTAGAGACCAGCCGCCAGCATTCCCCACCGCCTTTCAGTGGCGGCGCCGGCTCCAATCACTCCCAAATTTACACCCCAAAACCACCCCGAGCCCCTCTTTCCAAATCCATGACTCATTTCCCTCGAATTACCCTAGTACTTCTCGAATCTTTAATCGAAGCTGTCCGGTCCCAAAATCTCCGAACCCTAGCCTACCTAATCGACCCCAAATTAATACCACACAACCCCAATGACTCCCTCATACCAAATCCATCAATGGTTTCTTTCGAATCTGACCGGAACTCGTCGAATTTTAAATCTAAGATTCGAACCTAAAAGTTCAAAATCAGTTTCCGTTGATCCTGATGACATGCATCGATCCAAGTCTCTAGTTTTTGTGATTAGAAGGTCGACTCACTACAAAACCGATGATGTTCATTTGTTCTTGATAAAGAACAAATGATTAGCATCAGTTTGGGGTGAGTCACAGTATCAAAGCCAAACCCAAATTCGAGCTTGTCCGGTGAGTTCTTTCTTAGTCTTCGTTTATTTACATTAGTGTTATTATGATGTTCGTCTTCCTCATCTCTTTTTCTTTTCTAGACAATTTCAAATTTGATCAGTACTCTGGTAAATTATTCTATTCACTGTTTGTTTCTTTAGGATTGGTTTCGTTGATTTGTTTCGTATAGTTGGGATATCAGTAGACCTTAAAATCGTATTTCGCTTAGTCACTTAGTCAGAATAGTTAGGATTAGTTCAATAAGTTTGGTATTAACCTCTTGTCTAATTATGTTAATGAGAACCGATTAATATAAACAATTCAAGTGTTTACCTACTTAAGAAGTTTCTAATGGATAGTAGAGTTAGGATTGCACTAATGGATTAAATAATTGAGTAGAATAATTGAGTGGACAATGGAGTGGAGGATTAAAGAAATGAAATGTTGAATTGGTAGTGGAAAATGCACTAATTGAATGCCTATTTAAGGGGATTGATAGAAGGATTCTAAGAAAAAAGAGAGCTTAAGAATAAAGAGGGATAGAGTATAAAGATAGATAAAGGAGAGCTCAGAGACTTTAAGAGATAAAAAAATCCAGAAAACCAAAAACGGCTGAAGTTCTGAAACTGCACTGATTTCCAGCACTTTTGCTTTATAAAAATTGATCAAATTCTGTATTAAGTGGGTCTTTTTGATCTTTTTAATGAGCTAAAATCTCTAAAAGCTTACATTCTGCACTTGAGCTGAGAAATAGTCTGAATTTGGGGGTTCTGAAAGCTCTGTTCTAAATTCTGTTGTTTGGTTACTGTTTGATTGGTTCTGGGCACTGTTTCATAGCTGTGACTGCTGTTGCTTGGCTACTGATCTCACATTTCTTACTTCCTCTCATTTTCCAGGTATGCTTCAGCATTTGAGTAGCATATGAGATGTAAAGGGAAGCTATGTAGTTGATTTAGATAGTGCATAAATGACCTCTGTTTTGAATGATTTGTTCATGTGTTTTCTTATCTAAATTAGTTTGATTACCTGGACATTATTGTATTCAGTCATGACTTATGCCGTATATTTTAGGAAGATGCTTGAACTTTGGTTTTTGTTATTTTAATTCTAGATTAGATGAACTCCTTTTCAAATACTTGTGTGTTGGGACTGTTATTAATGAAATTTTAGTTGTTTGGTTGATGTTGTTCATCTTATTTGATTGTTTTTTTGTTGTTGTTAATTGTTAATTGAGTCTATGGTTGAAGTTAATCTTATTTTAGTTGTATGAAATCTCAAATGAGATCTTATATTGAATAAAAATTAGCAATGTCAACGATAGTGAATATTGAGCTATATAGATTTGTGGTTGAACTTTTATCTTGGTTAAAAGACTCATGGACAGAATTGATCCAACAATTTTGCATTTAAATGGTCTGTGAGTGTTTATATAGATTTTGATTTTATTGGGTTAAGAGTTAGTCTTTGTTGGTAAAATCAAAAATGAAAAGAATTGCGACTTTAGATAAAACCAGCATACACAGGTTTTCCCCTTTCTAGAATTGATTTGTCTGTAGACAAAATACTAGTACATGTATTTTTTTTATTTTATTTTTATTTTTGTTCTTATGCCATTTTTGTTAAATCAAGCAAATGATACATTTAATTTCTTTCTTCAACTTTAAATGCTAAAAGAACTATTTGAACACTAGTTAACAATTCTTATCCTAGCAGAAGCATATCGAGCATAAAAATGTTCTTTTTGCTTTCCTTTATTAACCACCAGTTGCAATTTTTAGTATTTTATAAACTATAGGCTTCGACAGAAGGATTAGATTTAAGCGTGAGTGACAATTTGGATTTGAAACGTTTTATTACTATACTTTGTTGCTTATTGCTAGGGACATGCTTAGGCCGCCAACACCCAGATAGGCAATCTTTAGGATTTTCGATGTTCGCGTGACGTAATTATGATTTCCAAATATAAGTCAAAGTATGCGTTCGCGCAACTTTGGGCGACTCAATTTTAGTAATAATAAAATATTATTAATTCAATTGTGTACACGTTTGCGTGACATGATTACAATTTCTAAAAAATGAACACTCGTAGTTTGCTTTAGGCTCGATTTAGAATAGTGTTGTGATTACGTATACGTTTCGCGTAACATAATTGCG
The DNA here is from genome assembly GCF_000715075.1 of Nicotiana tabacum. Taxonomy (NCBI): domain Eukaryota; kingdom Viridiplantae; phylum Streptophyta; class Magnoliopsida; order Solanales; family Solanaceae; genus Nicotiana; species Nicotiana tabacum. Next base: position 110,789,197 of record NC_134101.1, read on the forward strand.
AATTTGATTCTAAAAAGTGACTTGAGGGATGTGTTCACGCAACTTCAACCAAATATTTCTTAATAAATCGACAAAAGCGTTATTAATCGTGGACACGTTCGCGTGACATGATTTTGACGCGCCAAAAGTATTATTAATTATGTACACGTACGCGTGACATGATTCCTTACATGCAAAATAAAATGAATATACGTACGCGTGATTCGTTTCAAGACAATTCTATAATTACAAATAATCAAGCTAAAAACGGTTATAAAAGCTAAAAATACACAATAAGTTTAAAAAGTGTAATAAGTCAGATAATTAGGCCAAGTATAAATTGTTAAGCGACTGTGCTAGAACCACGGAATTCGGGAGTGTCTAACACCTTCTCACGGGTTAACAAAATTCCTTACCCGGATTTCTGGTTCGCAGGCTACAATACAAAGTCAATCTTTTCCTCGATTTGGGATTCGAACCGGTGACTTGGGACACCATAAATTATCCCAAGTGGCGACTCTGAATCTTTAAATAAATGAATCCCGTTTCGATTGTCCTTTAATTGAAAAAACTCCCTTATACACTCCTTCCCGGGTGTAGAAAAAAGGAGGTGTGACAGGTTCTTTCGACCGTTTAGCCCGATACATCATTTTTCTATCGAGACCCTCTTTAGCTCATCTTGATTTCTTCGAGGAGATGATCTCCCGGGGGACCCCCCCCCCCCCAGTATTTGAGGTTGATTGAAGAGAAGCCTTGAATACTTGTTAAGCTCTCCTTAGGTAGCACATAGATGATGCCTCGTTAAAAATCTTGTCGGTAAAACCCTTTTTGGGATAAAATATGACCGAAGGAAAAGAGTGCAGTGCATGCTTTAAAACCCAAGGTCTTTGAGTCAGAGGATATTTTGGCGTCTTTCATCGGATACTTTAGCAGTAAAAGCGTTTGAGCATTGATATGTTCCAATTGCTCAGGAGCTATTCACCTTCCATGGTACCGAGCTTGTACGACCCTTTCCCGATAACTCCGAGGACGTGGTATGGTCCTTCTCAGCTTGGGCCTAGCTTCTCTTCATTAGGGTTTCGAGTGTTTAGGGTGACTTTCCTTATGACTAAGTCGCGACTCCATGGTTTACGAATAAACTATGTTAAAGCCTATCATGTTTTCAAGAACTAAGTTTAAAATATCACATTTTGATTCGTTGGGTAAAGAAATTAGTAATTTTAGTCTATTCCAAATCATTATTATTCAGTTCGACACTTTTTTTTTTCTTTCACGATGGACAAAATAATTTACCGACAGTGTATTAATATCTTATAGCGTGTTTGGCCAAATTTTTTTATTTTTTTTTTGCCAAAAGTACTTTTGGCCAAAAATTGAGGTGTTTGGCCAAGTTTCTGGAAGGAAAAAATGCTTTTGAGGAGAAGCAGAAGCAATTTTGGAGAAACAGAAAAAAGTAGCTTCTCCCCAAAATCAATTTTGGGAAAATTACACTATGAGCAGTTTTTTAAAGCTTAGTCAAACATTAATTGCTGCTCAAAAGTGCTTTTCAAACTAATTAGCCAAACACAAAGTGTTTCTCACCAAAAGTACTTTTAAAAAAAAACACTTTCTTAAAATAAGCTAATTTTTGCGCCAAACGAGCTATTAGCCACACATATTAGGATTTAAGAATAATCAAAAAGGGACTGGATTCCAGCCTACAAAACTTCCAAAAGAGTAGAGTACGAAATAGTCACATCCACTAATTAATGGCGTACATAAATGTATTATATTCACATGTCCAAAGTACCATAAAGTTCAGCACGACTAAAATCTCTAATATATTTGACAAGAGTCACCGTCTGTGAGAGTACCTGTGGTTCCCTTTCATTGTTGGGCACACGGTTGGTGAATTAAATACTTCTTCTTGTAATGTACTCTCTCCGTCTACTTTTATTTGGCGCAATTTAATTTTCCGCGCCCCTTTAAAAAATAATAAATGAAGTACATAATTTACCATGATATACATATTAATTGATGTATATCTTATTGGATTTGAGAAAATGAGTAATAAATAATATGGGTATAACAGAAAAAAAAATTGTCTTATCTTGATGCGTAAAATTACAAGTAAAAATGAAAATCTATTTTTAGTATGCATGCTAAGTAAAAGTGAACGGATGGAGTATTCATTTACCTTAAGGAAAAATGTGTTTTGTATTTCCTCTCGCCCTAGCTTGTGTTTTTCTCTTTAAACGATGAGTTTCACTAAAAGGAAAAAGATAGTGTTCCCTGATAGGAGCGGATGCAATGAATAATTTATAATGCTTTTTAGCAATAAACTTTTTACACAAGAAGAAATTACTTATATAATCTCATTTATAATAAAAAGAAGTCTTTGAAGTCCTCATTGTGGTCCATTATGTTTATTAAGGGGAGATCTAGACCATACAATTTGGAGAATCCGAATATTCTGGGCAAAACAGCATCAAGTATAGGGTTTGGTTTTTCTGTCAGTCTTTTCCTCTCAAAGAATCTAATTTCACCTTGTGTGGACTGTGGAGCATAGCTACTGAACGAATAATTCGTTCCTTTGTGAATTACATGAAAGTTCGCCCGACGTTCTTCTTCATTATTGGACAAACTACTACAACTTTTGCTTTACATAAATTATTAATTATGCACGAAAAGGGTTATATCAATTACTCTGCTTCGCGCTTGTGATCAAAAGATAGATAATAGGACTATAGAGGGTATGAAAATTGTGAAATTGTTTATTCACTTAGGCGACTCAAATGAAAATAATAAGACTTTCACTTAATAATTTTATGACACTACATCCAAAGTCACAAATAACGAACCAGAGAAAAGCATCAACATGTGAATCTTGAAAATGGAAAGGTCCATACTCCATATGCAACCATCTTCTTAGAGTCTTATTAAGATTTTAACCATTTCCATATATAGCAAACAATCTTCTATGAATTGTTTCTTATATTTTAATTTATGTGATATACTTTCCTTTTTAATATGACATAAATGACATATTTCTATATTTATAAACAAAATAATTTTAAACTTCTCATTTAGTCTTTAAGATTTTTCAGTCACACAATTGTCTGTAGCTAGTTTTAGATTACAAACTTTTAAAAAAAAAATTCTTAAATTTTGTGATCAATCAGTTTCACCAATACAAGGTGTAACATATTATATCAATGGAAGTAAATATGCAAGCGAAGGATGTCATCATAACTAAGAAGGACCAATGAAGAATACACATTGTTGTTATGCAGCATACAAGTACCAAAACATGGAAAGATAAGGGGAAATGTATAAGCCTTCTCTTTGTCTCTCCATCTACTCTTACTTTTGAAAATAGCTGTCACTATTTAATTTTCAGATTTTGTAAAGTTTTTTTTTTGGTCCAACGGATTTTTAAAGTTTTTATGAGTTCCAACAACGATATCAAATGAATATGTAATAATAACTTAATTCATAATTAAATATTTAATTTATAAATATTTAATAATTTTTTAATATATATAGAGAGAGAGCTTAATAAAAAGCTATTTGTTCACGTGAACTCATAAATTGTGCTCTAGTTCTGCAATTATATCGAGCATCATATCAAATTCTGTTGCTTAGCCATACTTCATTCACCAACTACTTCAAAGAACATATGTCTCTCCTTTGACTAAACCTACTCTTCCGGGGGTGGATGCACATGGGTTGAAGCAGTGTCATCCGACATCATTTTACCGTAAAAAATATATTAAATATTTATACTAATAATTTGCATAAATGAAGCTGATGTTTTATACTTCAATACCACACAAGAGGGGGATGATTTGTGTGGTGTCCAATTTTTCGCTTAAGTTGTTTATGGAAGGACCTAGTTCTTTTATGTGTTCCAACTACTACTGTTGCGGAATAATAAATACATAAATTAAAAAAGACAAAGATTTTATGTGGAAAACACCTGGCTCAAAAGGTGAATAAACCATGACCTACTTTCTAGTAGGATTTTCCCAAACTCTCCACTAAAATCACTGAGCCAAAAACTACATTTACAAAAACTCTTTTGTTATCCTAGGATTAACTCTAATCTCGTTGTAGCACACAACCTCAACTGTTGCGACAACTTCAAGTTAACTCTAACTTGAAAACTCTGAGTACCTAATACAATTGCTTCTAGATAAGCTGAAAGGTGCAATATGAAAATACTTACTACAATTGAACTAGAATAAAAGAGAGACACTTGAAACTGGTTCTTTTATCTGGTTCAAGTAGCTTCAGGTTTGCACGCATCAATCACACACAAATTGCTTGCAAAATTGCCTTGCTATTTTGCTCTCAATTCACGTTTAACTTCTGCTTATGTGCGTTAATTGTAAAAGAGAACAACACTGATATTTATGGAGTTAGTAAATAGAGATTGACTAGAATTCTGATGCTCCTCTTCCATGGTGGAAGAGTTCTAGTTGATCTCAACCTCTAACTCTATCCTTCTCTTAAACCGTGTTCTCTTTGAGTAAGGAGTCTTTCTCCTTATCCAATATGCAACCTTTTCGATTGGGATCAGGAAATATCATTTCTGATAAGTTAGGTTTATCTCTTTCAGGTGCATCTCACATGCTTGAGTTGACCATATATGTGCTTCACTACGATGGACCTGGTCCATATCTGAGTTCCTTTGTCAGTCTTCAAAACTCACCTTTAATTGGGCCAACAAATTCCCCCTTTTTGATGATGACAAACTCTGTGCTTATCATTCATTTAGGCCCTGTCAGAACTCAGCTTATTCATCAATGCAAAGTTAGAAATTTTTACTTATCATCAAGGACCAGGTTCATTAGATTATAAACATCACTTATTCAGAATATAAAGCATAATATCTCTTTTCCCTTTTGGCATCATCGAAAAGTTGCATAAATAAAGTGTGATTTTTATATTTTAAAAATTACTCATGGCCACTGGGCAACTGCAAGTGCAATCATGGATTAATTATCAGTAATCAACCAAATATATTCAAACTATCAAGGAAAGATAAACAGTCAACAAGAGAAAAAGCAACAAACTTCATTGATAGAGAATATGATTCTGCTACAATCCACAAAAAGAAACAAAAACAGTCAAAACATGAGCAAGCAAGAAAAATCCCTAATCTGGGTCACTGAAAGTTTTAGACAATGTTTAAGAAATGAAGGCTAAAGAAATTAAGGCTTGGAAGAACTAGAGGGTTGGGTTTTGGCTTGGAGAAGGTGCAACATGTCTTGAAGAATGCCATCATCCTTCTCCTTTTCTTTTGTGAGCTCAGCTCTGAGAGCATCTCTCTCAGATTCAACCTCTGCCAACCGAGTCTTCAGCCTAGCTATCTCAGCATCCTTTGCACCACTCTCCTACAATAGAGCTCTAACCTTGCTGTTAATAGGTGTCTTTTAGATGAACCAGGTTCATTGGGAATGACATTGACCTCATAATCATAAGCAATCAACGTATTAACTCCAAAATGGTCTTTGCTTCTGACCATCTCCCACTTCTTTAGGGGCACCTTACAACGCGTAAGAACAATAGTGAGAATAAACCTATAAGGAGTGGCATGAGCCTTGGAGCCATTGATAACCCTATCAAGCAACTTGATCATAAATCCAGGCCAGTTGATCTGCCTTTCACTTTCAAGACACTCCATCAAAACCAAATCCATGTAATTAGCAATGTGTCTTCTTTCTTGCCTAGGCAGCAAACACTTGTTGACAAATTCAAACAGGACTTTGTGACATGGCTTCATCTCACTCTTATGTACAACCTTGGCATCATTCACTTCTGCGACATCACAGAACTTCCTAGTAATGGGAAGGGCGATAGGAAGAGAGTCCATACTTGGCCATTTTTACCTCGTGTAGTCATCATACCCTTCAGAAGGAATGTCAAGGATTTCACCCAGCTCTTTTGCATCAAACGTCACTTGAACCCCTTTCACCTGACTGGTAACTCTGCCATCCTTGACCTCTGCATTTGCCATAAACTCAATAATCTCATTTTTTGTCAGCCTTCCATCCAACTCAAGGACCATGTCCTTCCAGCCCTGAACAGCTAGAGCATCAACCAGTCGAACCATCATTGGTTCCTCCAAATACTTCAAAAGTCTACCCTTTAAGATTCTTCGTTTGCCAAACTTGGCCAGCTTGTCTTGTTCATAGTCATATTCACCCTCTTCTTCATCACTCCAATCTTCTTCCTCAGTAATCTTAACTTGCTTGGCTTTCATAGAAGACCTTGTTCTTTTAGCCAAAGAAGAGGGTTCAACAGCCTTGGAAACAGATGAAGGCTTTTTTGAAGACGTTTTGGTCTTCTTGGGCTTAGGGGTCTAAACCCTACAGTCACATGTTCATCCTGATAGACCGGGTCCATCTCATCCACATCAATAGCCTCAACAGGCTCTGCAACCTTAGCTTTCCCATTGTCCATTATTTTCTTCTTGCTTTCTACCATAGCCTTTTGTAACTCATCCTCACTCTGCTTCAACTTACTCCTTGTGGCCCTTCCTTTTGGTAGAGGAATCTCAACAGTTGTTAGAGAAGTAGCCTTCCTTTTCTTGCTAGTTTTTGCAGTGTTGAGAGCTTTTGGTGTTGGGGTTCTCCTTTTCTTGGGGTTATAGCTTGCACCCACTTTCTTCAGAAGATCTGCTAGGGTCTCCTCAATAGATGAACCGGGTTCATCTGCATGTGAACTGAGATTGACCAGCCCTTCAGCAGCCTCCCCTGAACCACTTCCCCCTATTTTCTTGCTACTCTCTACCACCTTATTTGGCTCAGCTCCACAGATTGCTAGTTTAACCGCTTCAGGGGTGGGTGAGGAATCGACCACTTCTTTCCCTTTTCCCCTCACATCACTACTCACACCCTCACTCTCTTTTTCTTTTTAACTTTTATTTTTACCTCCTCTCCTTCTTGACTCAGGCATTTCCACATTTATAACAGATCCAACCAAAATAGAACGATTGTCCAAATTTTCAACTAGAACAGAACGTACCTCAGAAGGGGTATTTTGTGCTTTCTCATAATCAGAAGACCCAGTTCCTTCCCCCTCACTCACATACTTGAAAGAATCATTAGAATTTTCAGAATCTTGGGCTTGACTAGCCTTTAATTTGGCATTTAGTTTCTTTGAAAGAGCACCTGTAGACACAGTTTTGTGAGCAAGCATCTTCACTCGCCTTCTCCTAGGTTGGGGGGTTGTGCTAGGTTGAGGAATAGTGGAGGTATCAGAGGGTGTAGGTGGTGGAGGAGTGACTGGGTTATCTTGGGGGTTGGTCATCTTTGCTAGTTCTGAAAGAAGATTTTTGAATTGAGTTTTGGAAGAGAGAAGAGTAGAGAACGAAAGAAAATTGACGGTTTTTAGAATTATGAGAGTGCCAATGATGATGATGATGGTTTTTAAAAAGAGAAGGTTAATTAATTTCTAACGACAACTTTTTGTAGTTAATTAGAAGTCTAATCACTCTGAAATTTTAGGTTGAACGAGTGGTTAAGCTTCCCTAGATTCTAGGCATTTTATACGGCGAGGATTCTAATAGAGACAAAACTGGTTCAAACTCAAAAGGATAGTTTTTTCTGAAGTTTTTGAACATAGGTAGAACTCTGCTCATTAATTAAATATTAATATTTCTAATTATGTAGAGTGTAGAAAACATACCTCGTTATTCAGATGAACCAATACTGATGAACCAGGTTCTTCACTAAGAATTCTCTTGATCATGCCTCAATTTGCCAAAATAGAGAAAATTTTGTTAGAGATTAGTGAGTCATATCAACACATGGCATATGAGTATACTATTTACAGTATGAGACTGAGTAAAGATTAATCTAGATATTTACACAAGTTCCAGATTTCCTAACCTAAAAAAATATTTTTTTTGTTTTTTTTTCATTGTGCATTCTGAAGTGGTTCCATTAGGTGATCTTAATCATCCCTAGTTCTAACATGTTCCTTTCAAAGCTTTCTCTGCCAGTGCTTTTATAAAGATGCCAACAATCTATTTATCAGTAGCACAAAATTCTATAGTGATCAGTCCTTTCTCATAGCTGTCCCTCAAAAAATGGTATCTAACATCTATGTGCTTAGTTCTCTTATGATGAACTGGGTTCTTAGTCATACTAATAGTACTAGTGTTATCACAGAAAATAAGAATGCAACCAACTTCAATACCAAAATCCATCAACTGCTGTTTGATCCATAGCAATTGAGCACAACAGGAATCAACATCAACATACTAAGCTTCAGTAGTAGATAAGGCCACTGAATTTTATTTTTTAGTAGCTCATGACACAAGACATGAACCAAGGAAGTATGCCATACCTGAGGTGCTCTTCTTATCCACAAGGAACCCTACATAGTCAGCATCAACATATCCTACTAGGTTAAAGTTACTACCTTTTGGATACCAAAGACAAAGGTCAGTAGTGCTTTTCAAGTATCTCATTATTCTCTTGACATCAGTCAAGTGGGATTCCTTTGGATTTGCTTGAAATCGAGCACAAACCCTACACTGAAAATAATGTCAGGTCTGCTAGCAGTAAGATACAAAAGTGAACCAATCATACCCCTATACAACTTCTGATCACTAGATGAACCAGGTTCATCTATGTCCAATTTTGTACCTGTTGCAATAGGAATGTCTATTTCCTTTGATTCTTCCATTTTAAACTTCTTAATCAACTCTTTTGCATATTTCTGCTGATGGATCATGGTTCCATTTGAGTTTTGTTTAATTTGTAAGCCTAAGAAGAAATTAAGCTCACCCATCATACTCATTTCAAATTCACTCCCCATAAGTTTAGCAAATTCCTTATTTAGTTTTTCAGTGGTTGCCCCAAAAATTATGTCATCAACATATATTTGTACTGCAGGAAGATCCTTACCTTTTTTCCTCGAGAATAGAGTGCTATTAATTTTACCTCTCTTGTAGCCATGTTCAAGCAGGAATTTGGATAGTTGTTTATACCATGCTCTAGGAGCCTGCTTGAGTCCATAGAGTTCCTTGTCTAGTTTGTATACATGATCCGGACACTCCTTGATTTCAAACATAGGAGGTTGTTTGACAAATACTTCTTCCTTTAAGTAGCCATTTAGGAAGGCACTCTTGACGTCCATCTGGTGAAGAATAAATTCCATGTATGCAGCAAAGGCTATGAAAAGTCTTATTGCTTCCATCTTTACAACTGGAGCAAAGGTCTCATCATAGTCTATGCCTTCCTCCTGGCTATATCCTTGAACCACCAACCTTGACTTGTTCCTTGTAACAATTCCATTTTCATCAAGTTTGTTTCTAAAGACCCATTTAGTGCTAATTACTGATCTGTCCTTGGGTCTTGGAACCTGATGCCAAACTTGACTCCTTTCAAACTGATTGAGTTCATATTGCATTGCATTTACGCAGTCTGCATCTTACAAAGCCTCAACAACATTTTTAGGTTCAATAAGAAATAAGAAAACATCAAAAGCACACAGATTCTTTAATTGAGATCTAGTTTTAATTCCAGAAGTTGGATCAGTAATTATGTTCTCAATGCGATGAGAACTTTTTTACTTGTAAGGTTTCACAACCAACTGGTTTCTGTTTTATATTTCTCCTATGTTCTATTGTCGAGGAACATGCTCATGGAAATGTTCCATTTGTGAATTAGACTCAGTTCTTCTTTAATCAGTTCCCCTTGTCGAGTTGCCTTGGATGGAAGAACCTGTTCTATCACATGTTCCTTCTTCTGGTGCAGCTTTAGCTTGGGCTGTGACTTCATTTAACCTTTTTACCAACCCAATAACATCATCTTCATGTTCTGTCTCATAGAAAGAATGTTATTTTCATCAAAAATTACATGTATACTTTCTTCTACACACATATTTCTTTTGTTGTACACTTTATAAGCTCTGGTATATGAAAAATATCCCAAGAATACTCCCTTATCACTTCTGGGATCAAACTTACCTAGGGAGTCCTTTCCATTGTTGTGCACAAAGAACTTGCATCCAAATGCCCTAAGATGGGATATATTTGGTTTTCTCCCTTTAAGTAACTTATATGGAGTCTTCTCTACAAGAGGTCTAGTCATGCACCTATTAATGATGTAACATGTAGTGTTACAGCTTCTGCCCAGAAGCTATGGGACAGTTGACGAAGCATAGTCCTAGCCATATCTTCAAGTGTCCTATTCTTTCTTTCAACTACTCCATTTTGTTGTGGAGTCCTAGGGGCAAAAAATTATGATCTATGCCATGCTCATCACAAAATTTAGCAAACTTAGCTTTTTCAAATTCAGTTCCATGATCAAACCTAAATGATGCAAGTTGATTACCTAGTTGTTTCTGAGTTTTTCTAACAAAGGAAGTAACATGTCAAATGCTTCATCCTTAGATGTTAAAAACAATGTCCAAGTGAACCTAGAGTAATCATCAACAAGCACCATCACATATTTTTTACCATCTCTACTTATTGTTCTCATTGGACCATAGAGATCCATATGAACCAGTTCGATCAACCTGGTCGTGCTTACCATTTTTTTTTGCTTTTGAAAGAGGATCTTACCTGCTTTTCCTTTGCACAAGCCTCACAAACTTTGTCTTCCTTAAACTTGATGTTAGGCAACCGTATCACCAGGTCCTTGGAGACTAATTTATTTAGTTGACTTAGACTTGCATGACCATGTCTTTTGTGCCAAAGGAGGGTATCATTGTCCAACACACTTAAGCAAGTGAGTTCATTTTCTGAAAGAGTGGACAAATCTACGGTGTATATATTTTTTACTCTTTTTCCCTGCAAAACAATCTTATTAGTGGTAATATTATCACAAAACATCTGGTAGAGGTGAATGCTACCAAGTTGCCTCTGTCACACAGTTGTGATACACTGATTATGCTATATTTCAAGCCATCTATCAAGTAGGCATTCTCAATGGAATGTGAATCTGTATTACCTACCTTTTCAACCCCAATGATCTCACGTTTCTTACTATTTCCAAAGAAGACATTACCTTCTTTTAGGTCCTCAAGTGAAAAGAACTAGTTCTTGCTTCCAGTCATATGCTTTGAGCAACCACTATTCATGTACCATATTTGGCTTCTCTCCTTCACTTGGACCTGCAAAAGGAAATCAGGGGTTAGTCTTAGGAACCCAAACTAGTTTGGGTCCTTTTCTATAGGCAAAAGGGTGAATTAAATTTTTTTTAGCCCATCCTGGCAGCCTATTCTTCCCTTGAACAAAAATTTTGTTCTTTTGACTAGCCTTTTCTTTTGCATTATATTCACCTTTGTAGTGACCAGTCTTACCACAATGTGTGCAGATTTTGTTCTCAGGAAGTTTGACGTACTTGCTTTTGAGATCCCACTTAGGTGCTTGGGTCCCATAGCCAAGTCCTCTCTTATTATTACTATGGTGTTCTTGTATCCATGATAGTTCACCAGAGGACTTATTCTATTTGCAAGTTCTGTCTAGTTCATGCTTAACCTTGCTTAGATCTTCTTTTAAGACTCTTATCTGCTCATCCCTTTTGTACAACTCATCCTTCATTTTTCCTATTTTCTTCTAAGGTAAAATGTGTGTGATCAACTTTCTTTTTACTTTTTCCTAATTTCATTTTTAAATTTTCAGATCTAAGCTCTAGCACAGTAGTGTCAAGTTCAAGAACCTGGTTCTTCAACTCAGCATTTTTACTATCACTTTCACTAGCCCTGAGTTCCAGATTTTTGCACTTATCTTTCAAGATTACACATTCCTTAGACAGTTGTTCCCTTTCATTGTTTATGACCTCAGATTCATCAATGAAATCTAGCAGTAACTCAGATAGACTTTCTTTAGACAAAAATTTAATCTTGTCTTTGAGATGAATCATACTGACCTCTGGTTCATCATCTGATTCTCCAATGGCCATAAGTTCTTGTTCATCTCCATCTTCATCTTCGAAATCCTCATCTGAGCTTTCTCTCTAAGCAGCAACCATAGCCTTTGTTGATCTTTTGTTCTTCTTGGGATGAACCTGTTCCTTCTTCCTGTTTCTTCGTTCAGCCCTTTCCTTCTTCCATTCAATTTCCCATTGAGGATAGTTTTTAATCATGTGGTCGGTCTTACCACATTTGTAACAGCCCTCGTTGGTCAGTTTCTTAGGGACCCTTAGTTTGTTGTAAGTTGCACCTCTTGAAGGACCATTTCCTCTCATTAGATACTTCTTTAAATCCCTCGTGATCATAGCCATTTCATCCTCCTCTAGATCTACACCTTCAGGAATTCTAAGAGCCAGGCTTCTTTCCTTCTTGGGTGCATCCATCTTCATGATTTGCCTTCTAAGTTCATAGGCAGTAAGATTTCCAATAAAAATGTTCTTTGATTCCTGAATAGCAGTGATTTTGCTTTCCCAAGTAACTGGCAAAACCCTTGTCAGAATTTTCTCAACCTTGTCTTCTTTAAGGATAATCTTTCCAAGAGACTTAAGTTCATTTGTTAGTGTTGTGAACCTTGTATACATCTCTTGGATGGTTTCTCCTTCCTTCATGGTGAAATTATCATATTGAGAATACAACAGTGTTCCTCTTGATCTCTTCACTTGAGGAGTTCCTTCATGAGCCACTTGCAAAGTGTCACAAATTTCCTTAGCAGTAGTACAGCTTTAAATTCTGCTGTACTCGTCTGGACCAAGTCCATACACAAACCATTTCTTGGCCTTAGAATTCTTTTCCCACTTCTTCAAGTCCTAGAATTGCAGTCAGCTCTAGTCTTTGGCACATCCACTCCTTCATCATTCTTCTTCATGGTAGCCAAGGGACCATCAGTAACAATGTCCCATAGTTCATAATCCTATCCGATGATGTGACCTCTCATCCTATTTTTTCATCAGGAGCAGTATTGGCCATTGAAGAGTGGAGGCCTAGCAATGGATTGTACTTTACAGTTTCCAGGTGGTGCATTCATCTTGATCTATTCCTAAGGTGTTAGCCACTTCAAGGATAACCTGTTTTGATATTAATTGATGTTTTATACTTCAATACCACATAAGAGGGGGGTTATTTGTGTGGTGTCCAATTTTTCGCTTAAGTTGTTTATGGAAGGACCTGGTTCTTCTATGTGTTCCAACTACTACTGTTACGGAATAATAAGTACAGAAATTAAAGAACACAAAGATTTTACATGGAAACCACCTGGCTAAAAAGGTGAAAAAACCACGACCTACTTTTCAGTAGAATTTTGCCAAATTCTCCACTAAAATCACTGAGCCAAAAACTGCATTTACAAAAACTCTTTTGTAAACCTAGGATTAACTCTAATCCCGTTGTAGCATGCAACCTCAACTGTTGCGACAACTTCAAGTTAACTCTAACTTGAAAACTCTGAGTATCTAATACAATTGTTTCTAGATAAGTTGAAAGGTACAATATGAAAACACCTACTACAATTGAACTAGAACAAAAGACGGACACTTGGAACTGATTCTTCTATCTGGTTCAAGTAGCTTCAGGTTTGCACGCTTGAATCACACACAAATTGCTTGCAAAATTGCCTTGCTATTTTGCTCTCAATTCACGTTTAACTTCTTCTTATGTGTGTTACCTATAAAAGAGAACAACACTGATATTTATGGAGTTAGTAAATAGAGATTGACTAGAATTCTGATGCTACTCTTCCTTGGTGGAAGAGTTCTAGTTGATCTCAACCTCTAACTTTATCCTTCTCTTAAACCGTGTTCTCATTGAGTAAGAAGTCTTTCTCCTTACCCAATATGCAACCTTTTCGATTAGGATCAGGGGATATCACTTCTGATAAGTTAGGTTTATCTCCTTCACGTGCATCTCACATGCTTGAGTTGACCATATCTGTGTTTCACTAGGATGGACCTGGTCCATGTCTGAGTTCCTTTGTCAGTCTTCAAAACTCACCTTTACTTGGGCCAACAGAAGCAATACATAATGACACCATTTTTGGCAAAGAATATTTCTTGGTCCATTGGTCATGCTCATATTTGGGCTTGTAAAGTCATAAGGCTCGAGGCTAGACTTAGATATATTTATTTATTAATATCTTTGAGCGAGTATTTTTGTTAAAAATTTGAGGCTAAGATAAATCTAACTTACACCTCCATTTGCAACAATATTCAACTAAACCATTAGGCCAAGACTTTCAAATTATTGAAAAATGATATTAAGTAATACTTTTTTTTATTTATATAAATACGATAGCACTTAAATTTTTTTTTTGCATACGCCCCTGACTCTTACTATTCCATGACTTGAGATACCTTCACAAGTCCTTCATCCCTCGAGTTTTGTATTTCATGCTTCGTAGGTAATACAAATATTTTAACACACACCATCGAGTTCATGTTAAGGTGGGGAAAAGGGAAATCATTTAGCAATCGCCAAAATAATATCCATCAAATGATATATATATATTTGACTAATGACTAATCATTTTTTGCCGACCGATCAAATATGTTGAAAGTCCAGAAAATTTGGCGGCCTAACTCATAACTCACTACCAATCGTGCCATGGACATGAACAACCAAAAAATTGCAGAAATATAATATTTTTGGGGATGGTCTTTAAATTTTGACCCCCGCTTGTCTTATGGGCAGAATTTCAAAACCAAAAGTACAAGTGTTTCCCATGGAAAAGCAAGGGGAAACACTTTGTTTTCATAGCAACTAAGAAGGAGAAGGAGGAGGAGGAGGAGGAGGAGGAAGAGGCCTGAAGTTATATTTGCTTTGGGTACTAGTTAAAATTTTCTTAAAAAAGAGTGCAAGTTAATCCTCGTGCAATTCTTACATCTACTTTGAGGGCTATTTGTGTACATCGCCCACCAAATTGACTCTCAAAGCCCGCAGGCTTGATGTACATATGTGACGACTCGGTAGGTATTTTTGATTACTAGCCTTTATTTTTGTATTTTGAGACATCTATTAGCTTAATTTGATATTTTTGATTTGTGTACATGGTCTGTGTTATTTTTTGTAAAGTATTTACGAAAATATTTTGAAGAAAAAAGTGATTTTAGGCTTAAAATGTAACTGGAGTTGACCACGGCCAACATTCTTGGTAAACGACCTCGGATCGGTGTTTTGGTAATTCTGGTAGGTTCGTATGATATTTATGGACTTGTAAGCACTTTTGGTTGGGGTCCCGGGTGATCTGAGCGTATTTCGTCGCGTTATGTGAAAAATTGTGAAAATGAATTTTCAAGTTGAAAATCATGAGTTTTGATGATCGATTTTTATTTTTTAATGTTGTTTTGATGATTTGAGGTAGAGATAAAGTTTATATGATATTATTACACTTGCGTTCATGTTTGGTTTGGAGCCTAAGGGGCTCGGGTGAGTTTCAAATGCATTATGAATGAGTTTGAATGGTTTGAAGACTGTTGGTGCATCTCCTGTTTCTAGTGTCTGTTGCAGATCTCGCAATTGCAAGGTCTGACTGGCATTTACGAATAAGAGTTCGCATTTGGGAGCAGGGGCCTGGGCAAGATGACCTCACATTTGCGAGGAAAAGGTCGCTTTTGTGCACTGTCTAAGTCCGCTTTTGTGAACGTTTCGGGCGCATTTGCGACCACTAGGAATCTTGGACATCTTTACAAATGCGAAGTGGTTATCTATATTTGTGAAGGGGGCAATTTGCAATTGCAATAATAATGCTGCCTTTGCGGCTTCTTGACATATGATACACTAGTCTCATTTGCGATCCATGTGTCGCATTTGCGGTGTTTGCAATTGCAAACAAGAGTTTTCAATTGCAATATTTGCAACTGGGTAAAAAGGGAAGAAATTAGGGATTTGGGTAGAACTTAGGAATTTTACAAAATTAAGGTCAGATTTCAAAATCACATAACCAGGCTCAGAGGTGAATGGGTCATCAGATTTTAGTCTAGATCTCGAATTTTGACCAAGCGGGCCCGGGGTTGACTTTTGTTGGCTTTTTTAATTTCATCTAAGATTGAACCTTTTTCATCCGTGGGTAGTTTATAAATCTTAGTTTTAATTGTTTGATTAATATTTGGCTAGATTTTGTTGGTTTGGAGGCTTGTTCGAAAGAAAAAGTCGTAATTGATTGTTAAGCTGGTTGCCCAAAGAGGTAAGTGTTGTGTCTAAACTTGATTTGAGGGAATTAGAACTTTTTGGTCTATTTGTTATGTGATTATGTAGGAAAATGGTGTATATGTGAGGTGACGAGTGTATATGTGCCGTTATGGGATTAAAGCATTCAGGATTGGGTTATTTACTTCCATGTCTTCATTTATTCCGTGATATCTCTTGTTAAATGCCTTAATTGCTACATATTCTTATTTGTTATCCATGCTTTACTTGTTATTTAATTGTTACTTATTTCAACTTGTTCATTTCTCACTCAATATCTGCTTACCTGCTGCATGTTTCTACTTGCCTTAATTGTATATTTTCATTATCACATATTTTTACTTGCTTTTATTGTCCTTATATTACTTGATGCTCTCTATTATGTTATCTCGATTACGTGATCCATTTAGCTATTCTTGTATTGATGAATTGTCAAGGTTTGGGATTACGAGGTGATGGTTATTCTCTGTTTGTATTGGTAGTTCTTTAATGTTTAGCATGTTTCATTTTTGTTTTGTGTTGAGATTACATAATTGGTTGTGTTGAGTTGCTTATGTTAATAAGTTGATATTGAGAATAGGTTGTGCGCCATAATGGTATTAATATGAATTGATATTGGGATCGGGTTACACGCCGCAATAGTTATTGTATTAAATATTAGGATCGGATTGCACGACGCAACAGAGTTGATGTATTGTAGTTGTCTATGGTTGTAAAGTTTATTCTCGTTATAGGACATGAGGTTTGAGATCATGTTATTTTTGGGCCCTCTGGTAGTTGTCCTCCGGGTCCGTTTATAAGAGTTTATTTCTTTATTTCTTTTTCTGCATAACATTGTTATTATTCGCACAAGTTTAGTATGAGTGTCTTTAATAGCCCCGTCACTACTTCGTCGATGTTAGGATTGATACTTACAAAGTACATGGGGTCGGTTGTACTCATACTACACTTTTACATTTCTTGTGCAAACACTAGTGTTGGTCCCAACGACGTGCAACAACAGCTATTGCAGAGCCTCGATCGAGAAGGAGGATGAGATACTTATCCAAACTGCACCAGTTGGACCCGTTCAGGTCCTGGAGGGGTTCATTGTCGCCCTCGTGCTTCAGAATGCCCTAGTCCACTTAGTGGGCCTTACATAGAGTATGGACCAGGCCGGTGTATTTTTCAGTAGCACCAGCCGGTAGACCAAGCTGGTGTATTTTTTAGTAGCACCAACTGTCTCTCAAGCTGGGGGAGAAGCCCAGATTCCCGCTACTCACATTCTAGAGAAGATGACTCATATGTATCAAACTCTGATGGTTCCAACAGTTGGAGTAGTTCAGCTCATTATTGCTACATAGTCTAGGGAGAGGCCCGCGATGTCTTATGAGGGATTGAATAGGTTGTATAAGTTCACCAAGCACTTTCCTATTTATTTTGGTGGTACACCTTCTGAGGACCAACGGGATGATTTGAACCGTTCCATGAGATGTTGTGCAACATAGGTATTATGGAGTCCAATGGTGTCGACTTCGTAGTGTTTCAGATGATCGGCTCTGCCAAGAGATGGTGACGGGACTATGTTTGAGGCCGACCAATAGGTTCACCTCCACTTACTTGGGATCAGTTCTCACAGCTATTCTTAGAGAAGTTCACTCCTTTTACTCTGAGAGAGGAGTACCACAGCCAGTTCAAGCATCTACAACCGGGTAGCATGACTGTTATCTAGTACGAGACCAGATTTATGGACCTATCTCGCCTTGCACTTATCTTGATCCCTACTGAAAGGGAGAGCGTGAGGAGATTCATAGATGTCCTTACTTTTGGTATCAGGCTACAAATGTCCAAGGACACTGGGATGGTATTTCTTTTCAGGGGGTTGTAGAGATTGCTAGGCGGATCGAGAGGATTTGTGGTCAGGGTAGAGAGGCAGTAACTAAGAAGAGGCCTCATCATTTTGGTGGTTTTAGTAGTGCCTTATCTAGAGGTAGAGTTTCATTTGGTAGAGCCCATCCTCATAGGCCAATTTAGTTAGTGCTTCAGGTAGCACACGGTGCTTCGGATAGTCGTGGTCCTTTTGGGTGTCATCCTGATCAGCTAGCAGCGGGTAGAGGAGTTCTTGCCCGGATCGACTTACTGCAGGAGACTTGAGGTAGAGTGCTGGCGTTCGCATTCCCTAAAGTCTCCTCCTATCTTATCCTTACTTTTTACCTTATTTCAAACAATTATATTTCGTTCAAACTTTATTTGTAGAACTCTAGTATGTCCATGGATCGTGACTCCAGATTATTGGGATATGTTTAGACTACGCTACATTGTATTTATAACATCTAATTTAGTTTCATATTATTAAGGTTCTGCTTTAAAATTTTTAAAAAATAGATAATTAATTTTGCTAATGTTGGCTTACCTAACAAATAGATGTTAGGCGTCATCAGGATCCCGCAGTTGGAATTTCGGGTCGTGACAACATACGTGCCAAACTTGTCCTAATCCATCAAGCTCCACATAAGACCCCTTTTATAATTTTACCTCTTTTTCATCAAAACCCTAATTTTCATAATAGAAATCTACTCTTACAACTTGTTTGGATGGTTGTTCCCCGTTGTATCATATTGTATTGTTATCCCAAAATAATATTTGTTTTTATTGTTCTATTAAAATTGATTGTATTGTCTTGTTAAATTCATTGTTCCGGAACAATAAAAAAGTCCCTTTTTTTTTAAATAACAGGTTTGGTGTGGTGGGTTTGTTTCCTATTTTTCTTTCCAGTTATGCCCTAATTTATTATTCCACAATTCTATTTTACCCTTTACCTTTTTGTTTTCTATTTTAACTCCTAATCTCCAACCTATAATATACTATGTTTGTGTGATGACCCAAAAGGTCATCATTTGTTTTGAAAGAAAATTCTACGTTCCAAGGCCTAAAAAACCTCTTTCTACATCACCTCGATCTATGTGCGCAGTCCGGGTGCGTAGCCGGAAAGCCAATATGTGAAAAATCTGTGAAAATAATAAATTTTGCCTATAAAATGAATTTAAGTTGACTTTGGTCAACATTTTGGGTAAACGGACCCGGACCCATGATTTGACGGTCCCGAGGGGTCTGTGAAAAAATATGGGACTTGGGCGTATGTCTGGAATCAAATTCTGAGGTCCCAAGCCCGAGAAATGAATTTTTATAGAAAATTATTTTCTGGAATATTTATGAGTTTTTGGAAATGAAATGTGTTTAAAACTTGATGGTATCGGGCCTGTATTTTGGTTTCGGAGCTCGGTACAGGTATTATATATGATTTGAGTCGAACCTATAAAATTTGGTAAGAATTGGACTTGAAATGATATGAATCGGACTTTATTTGAGAAAATTAGAAAATTTGATGTTCTTAAGAAAATTTCATGATTTTAATGCTAAATTCATAGTTGTTGATGTTATTGGAAAGATTTGAATGCACGAGGAAGTCCGTATGATGTTTTTAGGTTGGTGTGCATGTTTTGTTTGAAGTCCCGAGGGCTACGGTGAGTTTCGGGTAGGTTCCGGGATGTTTTAGGCTTAAAACTCGGATTGCAAGTCCAGAGATGTTGCAGATCTCTGAACCCGCCAATGCTGACCGCGGAGGGGCCTTTGCGGCCACACTCCTTTTTGTGCGGTCCGCGGTGAGGAAGAATTTCACCGGTCTGACTACAGAAGACTATATCTTTTGATCTACAAGGAATTATGAGATGATTCAAAAACGAAAGTTGTAGCCCTTCGTGTCTAATTTCCAGAAAGATAACAAAATCACAATTTGAAAATTTGTAGAGAAAGATATGGCCAAAATACTAAAGCATGTCACTGCAGTCAACATTGTGAGCTCCACGGCCGCACTCCTTTAGCATAGGGGGTCTGGGAGGGGTATATTTAAACGGGATTTTTAGTTATTTTTCATTTTTCAAAACCCCAAAAACATAAGAGGCAATTTTTCAAACAACCTTTCTTCTCCAAAATATTAGTAAGTGATTTCTATCTCATTTTCTTTACTTCTTAACTTCTTTTTACAAGATTTCATCCAAGAATTTAGGGGTTTCATGGTGGAATTGGGGAATTTTGGGTAAAACCTAAGAATATTGAAATTTGGGGATTTAGAAGTCAAATTGAGGTCGGATTCCAAAACCAATTATATATCTGGGCTCGGGGGTGAATGGGTAATCGGGTTTTGGTTCGATCCTCGGGTTTTGACCATGTGGGCCCGGGGTGATTTTTGACTTTTTGGGTAAAACTTGGAAAACGTATTTTCATGCATTAAAATTGATTCATTTAGCATTTATTGACATAATTAAGTAACTTGTGGCTAGATACGAGAAAATTGGCGGTGGAATCAAGAGGTATAGTGATAGTTGAGACTTGAATTGTGTTCATGGCATCGAGGTAAGTGTTTGGTCTAACCTTAGCTTAAGGGATTAGGAGTCGTGTCTTATTTGCCACGTGGTAACTGTGGAGTGTGACGTATAGGCATGGTGACGAGTATCTATACATCGGTGTCAAGCATGCTCGTGAGTCTTGTATTGTAATTATTATGACACGTTGTGGTTTATTGCGCTTCGTATGAGGATTATCATTGTTGTTCCCTTGCCAGGATGTTATTATCATAATTGTTCCCTTGCCGGGATGTTATTATCATATTATTGTTCCCTTGCCGGGATGTTTGTTTTGATATTATTGTTCCCTTGCCGGGATGTTGTTGAAATATTATTATTCCCTTGCTGGGATGTTGTTATATTGCTCTTGTTCCCTTGCCGGGATTCTTTTGTGATTGTTGTTGATTTGTAAATGGGATCAGGTGGCACACCGCCACGGAAGATATAGGAAATGGGAGCGGGTTGCACGCCTGCAACAAGATCTATGAAATGGGAGCGGGTTGCACGCCTGCAATAAGATATATGAAATGGGAGCGGGTTGCACGCCTGCAACAAGATATATGAAATGGGAGCGGGTTGCACGCCTGAAACAAGATATATGAAATGGGAGTGGGTTGCACACCTGCAACGTGATATATGAAATGGGAGCGGGTTGCACGCCTACAACGAGATATATGAAATGGGAGCGGGTTCCACGCCTGCCACAAGATATATGAAATAGGAGCGGATTGCACGCCTGCAATGAGATATATGAAATGGGATCAGATTACACGCCTGCAACGAGATACATGAAATGGGATCGGGTTGCACGCCTGCAACAAGATGTGAAATGAAAGTGAATTCTGCATTTGTTTTCCTTATCCCTGTTAGTAATTGGATTTTGGGTTCTTTATATTCTGTTGTTACCTGTTATTCCTGAAAGCATGTTTTCCCCCCTCCCATCTTTAGCTGTAATTATCTGCTTTTATTTTTCCACTGTATATGATTTAACTACACAAGTTTATTTAGTAGTTTGGTCCTAGCCTCGTCACTACTTCGCCGAGGTTAGGCTAGGCACTTACCAACACATGGGGTCGGTTGTGCTGATACTACAATCTGCACTGTGTGCAGATACTAGTACCGAAGCATTTGCACCGTAGTGAGGTTGCTTCCTTCAGTCCAACAGGCGACTCGGGGTAGTCCTGCAGACGTCCGCGGGCCTTGGAGTCACCTCCTATCTTTCCTCTTTCTGTTTTACTTATTCAGAGACAGACTTATGTATTTCATTCAGACTTTGTTTGTAGTGTTCTTAGACTATCTATGAAGCTGTGACTCCAGTTCTGGGTAGTATTGTACTTCAAATTATGTAGCAGCGTTCATTTGGACTATTAAGACTCGGCTTCTGCATTTTCCGCTTGTCTAATCTTATTCCATTGTTTAACTACTTAGTATTTTACATTGTTTAATATGTTTAAATAAAATGGAAGATAAATTCATAATATTCGGCTTGCCTAGCTTCCACGAGTAGGCGCCATCACGACTCAGCACATTTCATTCTTGTGGCAGTCTCCTATTCTTCCGAGAGGTTAGCTGAGATCTATATCCGGGAGATTGTTCGCCTTCATGGTGTGCCCGTGTCTATCATTTTAGATCGAGGTACGCAGTTTACCTCACATTTTTGGAGGACAGTTCAGCGAGAGTTGGGCACACAGGTTGAGTTCAACACAACGTTTCATCCTCAAACGGACGGGCAGTCCGAGCGGACCATTCAGATTTTGGAAGATATGCTCCGAGCTTGTGTTATTGACTTTGGAGGCTCATGGGATCAGTTTTTGCCTGTAGCGGAGTTTGCCTACAACAACAGCTACTAGTCGAGTATCCAAATGGCTCCTTATGAGGCTTTGTATGGTAGGTGGTGTCGGTCACTGGTTGGATGGTTGAGCCGGGAGAGGCTCGGTTGTTGGGTACAGATCTAGTACAGGATGCCTTGGACAAGGTCAGAATTATTCAGGATAGGCTTCGTATAGCTTAGTCCAGGCAAGAGAGTTATGCCGATCGTAAGGTTCGTGATTTGGCTTTCATGGTCGGTGAGCGGGTATTGCTTCGAGTGTCTCCTATGAAGGGCGTGATGAGATTTGGGAAGAAGGGCAAGCTTAGCCCTAGGTTCATTGGCCCGTTTGAGATTCTTGATCGAGCGGGAGAGGTGGCTTACAGACTTGCGTTATCGCTGAGCTTATCATCCTTGCATCTAGTGTTTCATGTGTCCATGCTTCGGAAGTATCACAGCGATCCATCCCACGTGTTAGATTTCAGCACTGTCCAGTTGGACAAGGACTTGTCTTACGAGGAAGAGCCGGTAGCTATTCTAGACCGGCAAGTTCGTCAGTTGAGTTCGAAGAGTTTTCCTTCTATTCGTGTTCAGTGGAGAGGTCAGCCTACTGAGGCATCGACCTGGGAGTCCGAGTCCGATAAATGGAGCTGTTATCCCTGTCTTTTCCCTGGCACAGGTACTTCCTTCTTCTGTCCATTCGAGGACGAACAGTTGTTTTAGAGGTGGAGAATGTGATGACCCAAAAGGCCATCACTTATTTTGAAAGAAAATTCTGCGTTCTGAGGCCTTAAAAACCTTTTTCTGCATCACCTCGATTTGCATGCACAGTCTGGGCACGAAACCGAAAAGCCAATATGTGAAAAATCTGTGAAAATGATGAATTTTGCCTATGAAATGAATTTAAGTTGACTTCGGTCAACATTTTGGATAAACGGACTCGGACCCGTGATTTGATGGCACTGGAGGGTCTGTGAAAAAATATGGGACTTGGGCGTATATCCGGAATCGAATTCCGAGGTCCCAAGCCCGAGAAATGAATTTTTATAGAAAATTATTTTCTGGAATATTTACGAGTTTTTGGAAATAAAATGTGTTTAAAACTTGATGGTATCGGGCCTGTATTTTGGTTCCGGAGCTCGGTACAGGTCTTATGTATGATTTGAGTTGAACCTGTGAAATTTAGTAAGAATTGGACTTGAAATGATATGAATCGGACCTTATTTGAGAAAATTGGAAAATTTGATTTTCTTAAGAAAATTTCATGATTTTGATGCTAAATTCATAGTTGTTGATGTTATTGGAGAGATTTGAATGCACGAGCAAGTCCATATGATATTTTTAGGCTGGTGTGCATGTTTTGTTTGAAGTCCCGAGGGCTCGGATGAGTTTCGGGTAGGTTCCGGGATGTTTTAGGTTTAAAACACAGCTGTTGCAGGTCCAGAGATGTTGCAGATCTCTGAACCCGCCAGTTCTGACCGCATTGATTTTGTGCTGATCGCGGAGGGGCCTTTGCGGCCGCACTCCTTTTTGTGCGTTCCGCGGTGAAGAAGAATTTCACTGGTCTAACTACGGAAGCCTATATCTTTTGATCTACAAGGAATTTTGAGATGATTGAAACACTAAAGTTGTAGCCCTTCGTGTCTAGTTTCCAGAAAGGTAAAGAAATCACAATTTGGAAATATGTAGAAAATGTTATGGCCACAATACTAAAGTATGTCATTGCAGTCAACATTGTGAGCTCCGCGGCCACACTCCTTTTTGTGCGGTCTGCATAGGGGGTCTGAGAGGGGTATATTTAAACGGGATTTTCAGTTATTTTTTATTTTTCAAAACCCCAAAAATATAAGAGGCGATTTTTCAAACAACCTTTCTTCTCCAAAATATTAGTAAGTGATTTCTAACTCATTTTCTTTATTCCTTAACTTCTTTTTATAGGGTTTTCATGGTGGAATTGGGGAATTTTGGATAAAACCTAAGAATATTGAAATTTGGAGATTCAGACCTCAAATTGAGGTTGGATTCAAAAACCAATTATATATCTGGGCTCGGGGGTGAATGGGTAATTGAGTTTTGGTTCGAACCTCGGGTTTTGACCATGTGGGCCCGGGAGCGATTTTTGACTTTTAGGTAAAACTTTAGAAAACTTATTTTCATGCATTAGAATTGATTCATTTAGCATTTATTGACGTAATTAAGTAACTAGTGGCTAGATACGAGCGAATTGGTGGTGGAATCAAGAGGTAAAGCGATAGTTGAGACTTGAATTGTGTTCGTGACATCGAGGTAAGTGCTTGGTCTAACCTTAGATTGAGGGATTAGGAGTCGTGTCTTATTTGCTACGTGGTAACTGTGGAGTACGATGTATAGGCATGACGACGAGTATCTTTACGTCAGTGTCAAGCATTCCCGTGAGTCTTGTATTGTAATTGTTATGACACGTTGTGGTTTATTGCGCTTCATATGAGGATTATCATTGTTGTTCCCTTGTCGGGATGTTATTATCATTATTGTTCCCTTGCCGGGATGTTTGTTTTGATATTATTGTTCCCTTGCTGGGATGTTGTTGAAATATTATTGTTCCCTTGCCGGAATGTTGTTATATTGCTCTTGTTCCCTTGCCGGGATTCTTTTGTGATTGTTGTTGATTTGTAAATGGGATCAGGTGGCACACCGCCATGGAAGATATAGGAAATGGGAGCGGGTTGCACGCCTGCAACAAGATCTATGAAATGGGAGCGGGTTGCACGCCTGTAATAAGATATATGAAATGGGAGCGGGTTGCACGCCTGCAACAAGATATATGAAATGGGAGCGGGTTGCACGCCTGAAACAAGATATATGAAATGGGAGTGGGTTGCACACCTGCAACGTGATATATGAAATGGGAGCGGGTTGCACACCTACAACGAGATATATGAAATGGGAGCGGGTTCCACGCCTGCCACAAGATATATGAAATAGGAGCGGATTGCACGCCTGCAACGAGATATATGAAATGGGATCGGATTACACGCCTGCAACGAGATACATGAAATGAGATCAGGTTGCACGCCTGCAACAAGATGTGAAATGAAAGTGAATTCTGCATTTGTTTTCCTTATCCCTGTTAGTAATTGGATTTTGGGTTCTTTATATTCTGTTGTTACCTGTTATTCCTGAAAGCATGTTTTCCCCCTCCCATCTTTAGCTGTAATTATCTGCTTTTATTTTTCCACTGTATATGATTTAACTACACAAGTTTATTTAGTAGTTTGGTCCTAGCCTCGTCACTATTTCGCCGAGGTTAGGCTAGGCACTTACCAACACATGGGGTCGGTTGTGCTGATACTACACTCTGCACTGTGTGCAGATACTAGTACCGGAGCATTTAGACTGTAGTGAGGTTGCTGCCTTCAGTCCAACAGGCGACTCGAGGTAGTCCTGCAGACGTCCGCGGGCCTTGGAGTCACCTCCTATCTTTCCTCTTTCTGTTTTTACTTAGTCAGAGACAGACTTATGTATTTCATTCAGACTTTGTTTGTAGTGTTCTTAGACTATCTGTGAAGCTGTGACTCCAGTTCTGGGTAGTATTGTACTTCAAATTATGTAGCAGCGTTCATTTGGACTATTAAGACTCGGCTTCCGCATTTTCCGCTTGTCTAATCTTATTCCATTGTTTAACTACTTAGTATTTTACATTGTTTAATATGTTTAAATAAAATGGGAGATAAATTCATAATATTCGGCTTGCCTAGCTTCCACGAGTAGGCGCCATCACGACTCACCACATTTCATTCTTGTGGCAGTCTCCTATTCTTCCGAGAGGTTAGCTGAGATCTATATCCGGGAAATTGTTCGCCTTCATGGTGTGCCTGTGTCTATCATTTTAGATCGAGGTACGCAGTTTACCTCACATTTTTTGAGGGCAGTTCAGCGAGAGTTGGGCACACAGGTTGAGTTCAACACAACGTTTCATCCTCAAATGGACGGGCAGTCCGAGTGGACCATTCAGATTTTGGAAGATATGCTCCGAGCTTGTGTTATTGACTTTGGAGGCTCGTGGAATCAGTTTTTGCCTGTAGCGGAGTTTGCCTACAACAACAGCTACCAGTCGAGTATCCAAATGGCTCCTTATGAGGCTTTGTATGGTAGGTGGTGTCGGTCACTGGTTGGATGGTTGAGCCGGGAGAGGCTCAGTTGTTGGGTACAGATCTAGTACAGGATGCCTTGGACAAGGTCAGAATTATTCAGGATAGGCTTCGTATAGCTTAGTCCAGGCAAGAGAGTTATGCCGATCGTAAGGTTCGTGATTTGGCTTTCATGGTCGGTGAGCGGGTATTGCTTCGAGTGTCTCCTATGAAGGGCGTGATGAGATTTGGGAAGAAGGGCAAGCTTAGCCCTAGGTTCATTGGCCCGTTTGAGATTCTTGATCGAGTGGGAGAGGTGACTTACAGACTTGTGTTGCCGCTGAGCTTATCAGCCGTGCATCTAGTGTTTCATGTGTCCATGCTTTGGAAGTATCACAGCGATCCATCCCACGTGTTAGATTTCAGCACTATCCAGTTGGACAAGGACTTGTCTTACGAGGAAGAGCCGGTAGCTATTCTAGACCGGCAAGTTCGTCAGTTGAGATCGAAGAGTTTTCCTTCTATTCGTGTTCAGTGGAGAGGTCAGCCTACTGAGGCATCGACTTGGGAGTCCGAGTCCTATATAGGGAGCTGTTATCCCTATCTTTTCCCCGGCACAGGTACTTCCTTCTTCTGTCCATTCGAGGACGAACAGTTGTTTTAGAGGTGGAGGATGTGATGACCCATAAGGCCATCACTTATTTTGAAAGAAAATTCTGCGTTCTGAGGCCTTAAAAACATTTTTCTGCATCACCTCGATTTGCGTGCGCAGTCTGGGCACGAAACCGAAAAGCCAATATGTGAAAAATCTGTGAAAATTATGAATTTTGCCTATGAAATGAATTTAAGTTGACTTCGGTCAACATTTTGGATAAACGGACTCGAACCCGTGATTTGACGGCACTGGATGGTCTGTGAAAAAATATGGGACTTGGGCGTATGTCCGAAATCGAATTCCGAGGTCCCAAGCCAGAGAAATGAATTTTTATAGAAAATTATTTTCTGGAATATTTATGAGTTTTTGGAAATAAAATGTGTTTAAAACATGATGGTATCGGGCCTGTGTTTTGGTTCCGGAGCTCGGTACAAGTCTTATGTATGATTTGAGTTGAACCTGTGAAATTTAGTAAGAATTGGACTTGAAATTATATGAATCGGACCTTATTTGAGAAAATTGGAAAATTTGATTTTCTTAAGAAACTTTCATGATTTTGATGCTAAATTCATAGTTGTTGATGTTATTGGAGAGATTTGAATGCACGAGCAAGTCCATATGATATTTTTAGGCTGGTGTGCATGTTTTGTTTGAAGTCCCGAGGGCTCGGATGAGTTTCGGGTAGGTTCCGGGATGTTTTAGGTTTAAAACACAGCTGTTGCAGGTCCAGAGATGTTGCAGATCTCTGAACCCGCCAGTTCTGACCGCATTGATTTTGTGCTGATCGCGGAGGGGCCTTTGCGGCCGCACTCCTTTTTGTGCGGTCCGCGGTGAAGAATAATTTCACTGGTCTAACTACGAAAGCCTATATCTTTTGATCTACAAGGAATTTTGAGATGATTGAAAACTAAAGTTGTAGCTCTTCGTGTCTAGTTTCCAGAAAGATAAAGAAATTATAATTTGGACATATGTAGAGAAAGTTATGGCCACAATACTAAATCATGTCATTGCAGTCAACATTGTGAGCTCCGCGGCCACACTTCTTTTTGTGCGGTCCGCATAGGGGGTCTGAGAGGGGTATATTTAAACGGGATTTTCAGTTATTTTTTATTTTTCAAAACCCCAAAAATATAAGAGGCGATTTTTCAAACAACCTTTCTTCTCCAAAATATTAGTAAGTGATTTATAACTCATTTTCTTTATTCCTTAACTTCTTTTTATAGGGTTTTCATGGTGGAATTGGGGAATTTTGGATAAAACCTAAGAATATTGAAATTTGGAGATTCAGACCTCAAATTGAGGTTGGATTCAAAAACCAATTATATATCCGGGCTCGGGGGTGAATGGGTAATTGAGTTTTGGTTCGAACCTCGGGTTTGACCATGTGGGCCCGGGAGCGATTTTTGACTTTTAGGTAAAACTTTAGAAAACTTATTTTCATGCATTAGAATTGATTCATTTAGCATTTATTGACGTAATTAAGTAACTAGTGGCTAGATACGAGCGAATTGGTGGTGGAATCAAGAGGTAAAGCGATAGTTGAGACTTGAATTGTGTTCGTGACATCGAGGTAAGTGCTTGGTCTAACCTTAGATTGAGGGATTAGGAGTCGTGTCTTATTTGCTACGTGGTAACTGTGGAGTACGATGTATAGGCATGACGACGAGTATCTTTACGTCAGTGTCAAGCATTCCCGTGAGTCTTGTATTGTAATTGTTATGACACGTTGTGGTTTATTGCGCTTCATATGAGGATTATCATTGTTGTTCCCTTGTCGGGATGTTATTATCATTATTATTTCCTTGCCGGGATGTTATTGTCATATTGTTGTTCCCTTACCGGGATGTTTGTTTTGATATTATTGTTTTCTTGCCGGGATGTTGTTGAAATATTATTTTTCCCTTGCCAGGATGTTATATTGCTCTTGTTCCCTTGCCGGGATTCTTTTGTGATTGTTGTTGATTTGTAGATGGGATCGGGTGGCACGCCGCCATGGAAGATATATGAAATGGGAGCGAGTTACACGCCTGCAACAAGATCTATGAAATAGGAACGGGTTGTAAGCCTGCAACAAGATATATGAAATGGGAGCGGGTTGCACGACTTCAACGAGATATATGAAACGGGAGCGGGTTGCACACCTGCAATGAGATATATGAAATGGGAGCGGGTTGCACGCCTGCAACAAGATATATGAAATGTGATCGGGTTGCACGCCTGCAACGAGAAACATGAAATGGGATCGGGTTGCACGCCTGCAACGAGATACATGAAATGGGATCTGGTTGCACGCCTGCAACGAGATACATGAAATAGGATCTGGTTGCACGCCTGCAACGAGATACATGAAATGGGATCGGGTTGCACACCTACAACAAGATGTGAAATGAAAGTGAATTCTGCATTTGTTTTCCTTATCCTTGTTAGTAATTGGATTTTGGGTTCTTTATATTCCTCTTGATATTCTGTTATTATCTGTTATTTCCCGAAATATGTTTTCTTCCTCCCATCTTTAACTGTAATTATCTGCTTTTATTTTTCCGCTGTATATGATTTAACTGCACAGGTTTATTTGGTAGTCTGGTCCTAGCCTCGTCACTACTTCGTAGAGGTTAGGCTAGGCACTTACCAGCACATGAGGTCGGTTGTGCTAATACTACACTCTGCACTATGTGCAGATACTGGTACCAGAGCATTTGGACCACAGTAAGGTTGCTGCCTTCAGTCCAACAGGCGACCTGAGGTAGTTCTGCAGACGTCCGCGGGCTTTGGCGTCACCCCCTATCTTCCCTCTTTCTGTTTTACTTATTCAGAGACAGACTTATGTATTTCATTCAGACTTTGTTTGTAGTGTTTTTAGACTGTCTGTGAAGTTGTGACTCCAGTTCTGGGTAGTATTGTATTTCAAATTATATAGCAACATTCGGTTGGAATATTAAGTTTCAGCTTCCACATTTTCCGCTTGTTTAATCTTATTTCGTTGTTTAACTACTTAGTATTTTACATTGTTTAATATGTTTAAATAAAATGGGAGATAAATTCGCAATATTCAACTTGCCTAGCTTCCACGAGTAGGTGCCATCACGACTTCCGATGGTGGAAAATCCGGGTCATGACAGTTTGTTTCAAATTCTACCGCCAACGTTAAAGGTATTTTGCCGCCTTCAGTTTTATTTTTTCTCCTAATTTGTTTTTAACTCAATTCTAATTAGTTGTGCTCCTTTGTTTTGCATTCTTTTGTCTCGCTCCTTTGTTCTGCTTTCTTAATGTTTTTTACCTTCTTCTGTTTTATTTATTAAATTTATTTTTATGCATAATGTTTGATAAATTTAATATTCAAATAATTGAGGGCATTTTAGTAAACTTATCAGTTACAATACAATATGATACAGTCAAACCAAACAACAGAATATTATTTAACAATAACAAACAATACAATCTATCCAAACTTTGTATATATAAAACGATATAATACGATACAATACAATATAATACAATACAATACAATATAAAACAATACAACACAATACGATACAATACAATATAATACATTATAAAACAATGGGAACAATGATCCAAACAGAATGTTAGTATATATGTATGAGTTAAACCCTGAAAACCCTAGCTCTGCTTCTTCCTTCATACTTCAACAACTTAGAGTCGATCTCACTTTGTAAATAATTCTATTTTTTTTTTTGGCAGTGTAGAGTCACTATGCCACATTTTTTTTTTTTTTTTTTTTAACCAGGCACAGTATTCAGATCCTGACAAATTCTTCTATCTTTTTTAGTAGTCTTTCAAATCTTAATAAGTTTAGATTTTTTAATTTTTGGGAAAAAAGTAATTAAAAATAATAGAGGGCTTCCACTGATGGCATGAAATCCTTGAGACCCGAATTCTCTATTTTGATGACAATTACAAACATTCTTATACGATGACTTTCAGTAACGATTTGCTTTTCTTTTATTTTTTGTTACTTCTTTTCTAATCTTAACCTTTTGTGTTTTGGGTATTGTTAAAAATACCCAAAGAAGAGGATTGAGATGATTATCGCACTGGGGCCTGAGCAGTTTAATAAACTGTATCTTTTGATGGACAATGCAGCCTTGCAAGCTATGTCTGGTCACTTTTCCATAATAGATAACAAGTTTTTATTTTGCGAAAAACATTATTTTCATATGTATTATTTCAACAAATATATTTTTCTAATGTAATGGTTATTAAATAAATCTCCATTTGGTTCAGATATCCAGTTGAGGATATTACTATTATATTTTTCTTAATGTAGAAATCTTTTTGCATTTGAAAATCTTGAATAGACACGATTTTATTCACTTTGAATTGGTGCCAATAAAAGTTTTGGACTAAAATCATTCACTACTTAAAATTGCCACAGATTGCTGAAAACAATGCAACTTCTGGACTGAAATACAAACCAAAATTTATGAGGCTCGAATAAATCAATGCAATAAATAAATTTTAAAGTTAGACATTCCTTCCCAATAAAAGAAACCTAAAATGCATACCCAAAATTGCTGCAACTTCCTTGCTGATTAGTGCACATTATATTTTAAGTATGGATTTTTACCTAGCTATATTATAATAGAAACCTATTTATTATCTTTATTTAAATTTCTTATTAATTACTTTATATACCTATATTTACTAGTTTTATACAAAACCATAAAAAGGAGGAAATTGAATATACCTTAAATATTGGGTATCAACATAATCCCCTACATTTAAGATACTCTTCCTTTTTTTTCAAGGAAAACTATATCTGTCTTTGTACTTACCCAAAATCATCACAATAAGAAACCCACTGAACC
Source organism: Nicotiana tabacum (assembly GCF_000715075.1). Classification (NCBI taxonomy): domain Eukaryota; kingdom Viridiplantae; phylum Streptophyta; class Magnoliopsida; order Solanales; family Solanaceae; genus Nicotiana; species Nicotiana tabacum. The sequence goes on from NC_134101.1 coordinate 110,821,047, forward strand.
CTAATATCATCACCTCTCTTTGTACTTACACATAGTAAGAAACACATTGATACCCATAATCTTTCTAACCCAAAAATCTCGCTTACTCACTCCTCTTCCACTGTTATCCCCCCAAAATTGCAGATTCTTTCATTTTCCAAAACTGTTGATATATGATTTCTCTCTTTAATCGTCCAAACTCTCTTTCTTATTTATATAATACAGAAGAAATTCGAAGATTTGCTCTACAATCAAGTTGTGAGTAAGCTTCACTCTACATTAAAGTTGGTTTTAGGTTGAATTTCATAATGAAACTCGAGAAAGATGAAGTTTCGGAATTGTATTACGATTGTATGATAAAGATATTATAATTGTATCTTTAATATATCAATACCTAAGACAATTCTGATACAATACTAATACTATTAAAATACAATATTGTATTATAATTTAAGTTTAGAGTTGGTTTTAGGTTGATGTTTTAAATTGAAACTTGAAAAAGATAAAGATCAAAGTTGTATCATAATTTAGAATTGTATCACAATTTGTACCTAAAACAATACATGATACAATACTAATACAAGTATAATACGATATTGTATCAGTTTAAGTTTAGAGTCGATTTTAAGTTGTATCATAATTGTGTAAGAATTCTTTCATGATTGTATCAAATTTGTATTTGAATTATGAGCAGTTGTGAGATCGTGACGAATTTCACAGTTTGTATCCCAAATATATGATAATTATATATATTAATTTATTAGTATTATATTAGATGTCATTTTGGATATTAATGTACCATTTACAAGTTATATACAATTGTGATACAAGTATGATACAATTATGTTTTATATATTGATGTATCTGATACAATTTAAATACAATTACGATACATTTATCATACAATTCCTGAATATTTCTTTATTTTCAGTGTTGTCTGGTCTCCCAGCAAAAGAACGATGCAATTGATGATTTAATAATATAAAATTATCAGCAATGGTGGGAAGAGAGAAGATGGAGATTCTGGGTGTAGATTACGGAATTTTGTTGTAAAAAAGGGGAGAGAGAAGAGGAGAGGAAAAAACAAAGAAAGGATATAATTGAATCTCTTAATTGAAGGCATTAGTAATAGGGTGAAAGCCTTTTAAGGAGCAATCTACACAATTTGTAAGAAAAATCTAGATACTTATTAAAAACTACAAAACATAGAGAACATTGGTAAATAAGTTTCTAATATATTATAATTAGGTAAAAGTCCCTTTTAAGTAGGGGTGACAATTTGAGCCCAAACTTATCCAACCCGCCCAATCCGTCCAGAGACTAATGGGTTGGGTTATAAATATTTTAGCTCATGAGCCTATATTTTCAATTTTCTGTTTTATTATTTTTCTGCACCACGCACCCACCCTACCCCCTCCCCCGCTAACCCCCAATTTTTTTTTATTTTTTTTTGTATTTTGTATTTTTATTTTTTTTGTTTTTCTGCACCGCCCACCCACCCCTACCCCCTCCTACCTCCCTCCCCCCCAAACCCCCTAAAAATTATTTTTTACTATTTTTTTTTGCATTTTCAATTTCCTATTTTTTTCATTTTTCTGCACCACCCACCCACCCAACCCCCCACTCCTCACCCGCAAAATATTTTTCAACTTACACATTTTATATACTAATTTGTTATTTAAGAATATATATATATTGTATTTTTAGTTTTCTATTTTCTGTTTTTTCGTTTTTTCGCACCACCCACCCATCCCACTTACCCCCCATGAGCAAACCCCCTCAAATGTTTTTTTTACTTTTTTTTTTGTATTTTTAATTTTCTGTTTTTTTTTTGTTTTTCTGCACCACCCACCCACCCCAACTTTTCCATCCCTACGCGCAAAATATTTTTCAACCTACACATTTTAAATAATAATTTGTTATTCAAGAAAATATATTTTGATTCTCAAAATACTAATAGTATTTATTTACCTTTTATACATAGGTGTATAAAAGGTAAAAGGCTTTGTTTATGCACGATGATCATGGTTCTAAAATATGGGTCAAGTTGGGTGGATTGAGATATGATCCATTGTTTAGCCTATCTTGACCCAGCCCATCTTAGCCCAAATACACTTTGAATTAGGTTGGGCAATGACCAATTTATTGACCTAACCTATTTTGACCCGCCCAAATTTATTCTAACCCGCCCATTTGCCACCCCTAATTTTAAGCTAATAACAAAATGTGTCTAAAAGAAAATTACAAATAATGTGGTTTGGACTTATCTTACTAATCCTAGTGACGGTGAAGTAAATAACTTTCAACACGCATTGAAACAATAAGAAAAGATAGAAATGAAAATTCTATGAATCTCAAAGTTTATACTCTATGATGATATTGATTAAGTAACAAAGTTTCTAGAGATGAATTGCTATTAAGACCTCCCCCATACTTGATTAAAGAAAAATTTCAACCCAAAATTCACATAGTCGTGATTATACCTAATCCAATCCACTAGGTAAGCCAAACAACAGTTAAACAATTCTAATGATAATAACAAGAAATTAATAAGTAAAATACCTAAATTTTCATACAATAACCCAATGATTAGTAGTACAAGTCATGAGCCACTAAGATTAAATTAAACAAAACTAGTATGAAAATAAATACATATGTCTAGAATAAACATGAACAAAATTTGAATCTAAAACTACCAAGGACAAGTGGTAGTTATATGCGAAAAATAAGTACATCTTCAATGCACCGTCATCCACAACATCTTAGCTCCAGAATATGCATGCAAGGTGCATAAATATAATATAAGTACAATCGACCATATGTACTCAACAAGAATCATAACTAACCTTGGCGAGTTAATAGTGGCAATAATTATAAATGATATATGCTAATCACATATACAGTACATAAATCTAACAAGTACATAACAATAATATGACGAAGTCACGAGTCACAGATAAAACCACCTTGGTACACACAATAACTTAACGTACTCTTCTCAATAAACAATCTAGCATATAAAGAAGATATTCAAATAAATCAGGTAAACAACCAAAGAAATTGCAAGTAAAGATGAAATGCAATAACTAAATATCAATACGTTGCAGTGCGCAATCCGATCCAAATAGAAATCACAATACGGCTTTAAGGCCTATATCAGAATATTAATAACCAAACCAAACCAAACTACTGATCAGCCTTCAAGGCCCACATCGACCAGAAACCTTTCAGTTTTCTCACAATCCACGTGTACACCATCAAGAAGACATATGAGAGTGTGATCCTAGGGAAATGAATCCATATCCATAAGCTGCACGGCGTAATCACGTGCAATCCGCCTAGCGTGGTCAGAAGCTTAATATCCCAATTCTCCTGGTATGGTCACAGGTTCAATATCAGGATCCGCTCGGCGTGGTCACAGGCTTAATATCACAATCTGCCCGGCGTGGTCACATGCTCAATATCAAAATTCGTCCGGCATGGTCACAGACTCAATATCACAATCCCCCGGCGTGGTCATATGCTCAATATCACAATCCGATCGGCATGGTCATAAGATCAATATCTCAATACGCCTGGAGTTCTCACATGCTCAATATCACAATCTGCCCTATGTGGTCACAAGTTACAATTCCAATTCATATCACACAGAAAGCAAATATACAAGAATATATGTACATGATCAATGAACATCAAATTTCATACTTCTGGACTGGTATAAGTGACATGCTAAAGTGTAGGCATGTGCATAATGTGCTATCATAGCTCAAATCAGGTAATTACATCACGAAAATCGCAATTATCAGGTTCAATCAGGGGATTAACCTCTATGTAACCTCAAACATGACTCAAATAGCTTACAACATGGGTACAGATATAAGAACCATCACAGCATGAAGCTTAGCAATCAATCATAGGCATATCATAGCATAAACACTACTCCGAACATAAAAAATACGCCGTGCACGGACATGGGTTCAACCCCACAGATGTTCACCACCCATAGCACGTAGCTATCACAAAGAACTTAGGCAACTAGTGCCTCAAACAAGTTTAGATAAGATACTTACCTCCAACAATCCAAACTGATACTCTAAAAGTCCCATCCCGTACGAATCGACCTACAAATGGCTCAAAACTAGCCAAAAGCAACTCAAAAACATCAAATAATGCCATAGTGAACAAACCAAAATGATCAAGTTCGAATCTCTAATCAAATACTCAAAGTCAACCAAAAAAACCAACCCAGACCCGTACTCTGGAACCCGATAAAACTCAAACATTCTGACAACCCATTTGAATATGTGTCCAACCATACTAGTTTCATCCAAATCCGATCCCAAATCGATGTTCAAAACCCAATTATTCACTTTAGAAATGTTTTGACAAAAACTGTCACGCCCCAAACCTGGGGAGGTGTGGCTGGCACCCGGTGCCGTGCTGGCCTGAGTGAATGTAACGACCCGACCGGTCATTTAGAGCATTTTCACTTCGCTCGGTAGTTTGGGGGCACAGGTAGCTCTGTATGATATATTAGGCCTTATGTGCAAAATTTGAATTCATTCCGAGTTGATTTGATATGTTTCGGTGCGAGTTTTTGAAGTTGAAAGTTCATTAAGTTTGATTTAAGTGTGTTTCGTTGTTTCGATATTGTTATACGTGATTTAAGGCCTCGAGTAGGTTTGTATTTGTCACAACCCGGATTTTCCACCATCGGGAGTCGTGATGGCACCTACTCGTGAAAGTTAGGAAAGCCGAGTATTATAGATTCATTAAACCTTTTTACTTAACCTTTTTAACAATTCAATATAACATGTGATCAACAGCGGAAATATTATAATAAACAGATAAGCGGAAGACGAAACTAATAGTTTAACCATACACTAGTGCAGAATCCAACATACAACTCTACCCAGAATTTGGTGTCACAATGTCACGGACTATCTACGAATACTGCAAACAGTGGTCTGAAAGATAAATACAAAGTTGTCTCTGAAATACATAAAAGAAACAGAATGGAAAAATAGAAGGAGACGCCAAGGCTTGCGAACGCCTGCAGGACTACCTCGGATCTCCGCCACTGGACTGAAGGCAGTAACCTCACTATGGTCCAAATGCTGCAGCACTAGGATCTGCGCACAGTGTAGAGTGTAGTATCAGCACAACCGAACCCATGTGCTGGTAAGTGCCTAGCCTAACCTCGGCGAAGTAGTGATGAGGCTAGGACATGACTACCAAATAAACATGTGCAGTTAAATCATATACAACGGGAAATAAAGGCAGAAAATTTATAGTTAAGGATAGGAGAGGGGGAAACATGCTGCAGGGAATGTCAGGTAACAACAGAAATTCAGTAAAGAAACATACGGAACACCAAAATTCAACTATAAGCAGAATAAGGAAATCAATGACAAGTGCACGGCATCACCCTTCGTGCTTTTACTCTCGTTCTCACCATAAAATCAATATATCGGCACGACATTACCCTTCGTGCTTTTACCTCACATAATCATGGCACAAAATTATCCTTCGTGCATTATCACACATATCATGGCACGATATTGTACATCGTGCGACACAATATCACCCTTCGTGCTTTTACCTCACAATATTGGCACGACATCACCCTTCGTGCATTAACACTCTCAAAATCATGCACGACATCACCCTTCGTGCTTTACACTCTTCCTCACCCAAGCAACAATCACAAAGCAATTTGGGCAAGGGAATCAATAATATCACAATAAAAGCCCGGCAAGGGAACAATAGCATAGCAACAATATCCCGGCATGAAAAACAATATCATGAGTAATAACATCCCGACAAGGGAGATAATATCAAAAGCAATAATATCCCGACAAGGGAGACAATATCATAAACCTCTTCTCTTTTCCACAATTACTTCACAACTCAATTCTCAACTTGAGCCAACGCTCTACAATATTCAATTACCAATAATACTTCCACAAGCCTTGTTTAATAATAGAATTCATCATATTTGCATGAACAATACGAACCGGAGTCACATTAACCATAATATAAGACTCACATGCATGCTTGACACCGGCGTATAGATACTCGTCACCACACCTATACGTCGTACTCAACAGTTAACACATAGCAAATAAGACACAACTCCTAATACCTCAAGCTAAGGCTAGATCAAACACTTACCTCAATGCCACAAACACAATTCAAGCCTCAACTACCGCTTTACCTCTTGTTTCCTCCACCAATTTGCTTGTATCTAGCCACAATTTACTTTTCGATATCAATAAATGCTAAACGAATCAATTCGAATGCATGTAAATAGGTTTTCTAAAGATTTTCCCAAAAAGTCAAAAATTGACCCTAGGCCCACATGGTCAAAACCCGAGGTTCAAACCAAACCCCGATCACCCATTCACCCACGAACTCGAATATATAATTTGTTTTGAAATTGGACCTCAAATCGAGGTCCAAATCCCCAAAATCTAAAAATCCTAAGTTCTACCCAAAACATCCAATTTCCCCTATGAAAACCCTTGATTTTGAATTGAAATCATGTAAAAAGATGTGATATATTGAAGAAAATGAGTTAGAAATGACTTACAATTGATTTGGAGAAGAACTTTTCATTAGAAAATCACCCAAGAGGGCTTAGGGTTTGAGAGAGTTTGAAAAATGGAGAAAAATCCGCCTAATTCCCAATTAACTGGTCGCAGAAGTCGTAATTGCGACCAGGGTTCGTAATTGCGAACCCCTTCAGGACCTGTTGCATTCGCATTTGCGAGGGATTAGTCACATTTGCGATAAAAGGGTCGCATTTGCGTCCAAGGCCTGCCCAGGCTAGGTTCCTATTTGCGATGCCTGGGTTGCAATTCCCATGCCTGAGGACTTCACAATTGCGAAGCCTGATCTCGCAATTGTGAGATCAGAGGCCTGGGCAAAAATACCAGATACCAGCAATTTTTCCTAAGTCCAATTTCACTCTGTGGCCTATCCAAAACTCACTCGAGCCCTCGGATGTCACGCCCCGAACCTAAGGGCGACACCGGCAACATTATACAGACTTGCTCGTGCAATCAAATTATCAAAATAACATCAACAACTATGAATTAAACCTCAAATTCTTGAAATCACTCAAGAACATTGAAATTACTATTCTTTCAAATAAAGGTATGATTTATACCAAACGAACTCCGATTCTTACCAAACTTTACAGATTCAACTTAATTATTATTTCAAACTTGTACCGGGCTCCAGAACCAAGATACAGGCTCGGGCTTGGGACCTCAGAATTTGATTCCGGGCATATGCCCGAGTCCCAAATTTTACTACGGACCCTACGAGACCGTCGGATCACGGGTCCGGGCCCGTTTACCAAGAATGTTGACCAAAGTCAACTTTATTCAATTTAAAAGCCAATTTTCTTATTTTACTTAGTTTTCACATAAAAACTTTTTGAAAACGCGCCCGGAATGCGCACATAAATCGAGGCGAGACAAAAAAAGATTTTAAGGCCTTGAAACACAGAATTTACTTTCAAAACGAGTGATGACTAGGTCATCACATTCTCCACCTCTAAAACAACCGTTCGTCCTCTAACAGACATAAGAAAAGTACTTGAGTTGGAGAAAAGATAGGGATATCGGCTCCGCATATCGGACTCGGACTCCCAGGTCGCTGCCTCAACAGGCTGACCTCTCCACTAAATACGAACAGAAGGGAAACTCTTTGACCTCAACTAACGAACCTGCCGGTCTAGAATAGCTACCGGCTCCTCCTCATAGAACAAGTCCTTGTCCAACTGGACAGTGCTGAAGTCTAAGACGTGTGATGGATCACCGTGTACTTCCGAAGCATGGACATATGAAAGACTAGATGCACGACTGATAAACTCGGCGGCAATGCAAGTTTGTAAGCCACCTCTCCAACTCGATCAAGAATCTCAAACGAGCCAATGAATCTAGGACTAAGCTTGCCCCTCTCCCCAAATCTCATCACGCCCTTCATAGGTGACACCCGAAGCATCACCTGCTCGCCGACCATGAATGCCACATCACGAACCTTACGGTCGGCATAACTCTTTTGCCTAGACGGAGCTGTACGAAGCCTATCCTGAATGATCCTAACCTTGTACAAGGAATCCTGTACTAGATCCGTACCCAACAATCGAGCCTCTCTCGGCTCAAACCACCCAACCAGCGACCGACACCGCCTACTATATAAAGCCTCATTAGGAGCCATATGGATCCTCGACTGGTAGCTGTTGTTGTAGGCAAACTCCACCAAAGGCAAGAACTGATCCCATAAGCCTCCAAAGTAAATGACACAAGCTCGGAGCATATCCTCCAAAATCTGAATAGTATGCTCGGACTGTCCGTCCATCTGAGGGTGAAATGCTGTGCTCAACTCGACCCGTGTGCCCAACTCACACTGAACTGCCCTCTAGAAATGTGAGGTAACTGCGTACCTCGATCCGAAATGATAGACACGGGCACACCATGAAGATGAACAATCTCCTAGATATAGATCTCAACTAACCTCTCAGAAGAATAAGAAACTACCACAGGAATGAAATGTGCTGACTTGGTCAGTCTATCAACAATAACCCACACTGCAACGAACTTTTTTTGAGTCTGTGGGAGTCGAACAATGAAGTTCATAGTGATACGCTCCCATTTCCACTCAGGAATCTCAATCTTCTGGAACAAACCACCAGGTCTCTGATGCTCGTACTTTACCTGCTGACAATTCAAACACTGAGCCATTTATGAAACAATATCCTTCTCCATCCTCCTCCACCAATAATGCTTCCGCAGATCCTGATATATCTTAGCAGCGCCCGGATGAATAGAGTACCGGGAACTATGGGTCTCTTCTAAAATCAACTCTCGAAGTCCATCCATATTAGGCACGCAAATACGACCATGCATCCTCAAAAGTCCATCATCTCCAACTGTAACCTGCTTGGCACCTCTGTGCCACACTGTGTCTCTAAGGACAAGAAAATGAGGATCATCATAGTGCCGATCTCGGATACACTCAAATAATGAAGAACAAGCGACTGTGCAAGCTAACACACGACTGGGATCAGAAACATCCAACCTCATGAACTGATTGGCCAAAGCCGGAACATCCAAAGTAAGCGGTCTCTCACCGACTAGAATATATGCAAGACTGCCCATACTGGCTAACCTTCTACTCAAAGCATCGGCCACCACATTGGCCTTTTCCGGATGATATAAGATGGTGATATCATAGTATTTCAATAGCTCCAACCACCTTATCTGTCTCAAATTTAGCTCCCTTTTGCTTGAACAAATACTGTAGACTCTTGTGATCCATGAACATCTCACATGACACGCCATACAGATAATGCCTCCAAATTTTCAACGCGTGAACACTGGCTGCTAACTCCAAATCATGAACTGGATAATTCTTCTCATGAATCTTCAACTGTCATAAAGCATAAGCAATGACCTTGCCATTCTGCATCAATACCGTACCAAGTCCAATACGAGATGCATCATAATAAACTGTATATGGCCCTGAACCCGTGGGCAAAACCAACACCGGTGCCGTAGTCAAAGCTGTCTTGAGCTGCTGAAAGCTCGCTTCATACTCATCCGACCACCTGAACTGGGCACCCTTCTAGGTCAACCTGGTCATCAAGGCTGCAATAGATGAGAACTACTCTACAAACCGACAGTAATAGTCTGCCAAACCTAAGAAACTCTAGATCTCTATAGATGATGCGGGTCTAGGCTAGTTCTTGACCGCCTCTATCTTCTTCGGATCCACCTGAATACCCTCTGCTGAGACGACGTGACCCAAGAATGCAACTAAACTCAACCAGAACTCACACTTTGAAAACATAGCATACAACTGACTATCTCTCAAAGTCTGAAAAACAACTCTCAGATGCTGCTCATGCTCCTCCCGGCTGTAAGAATAGATCAAAAATACCATCAATGAAGACTATCACGAATGAATCCAAGTAAGGCTTGAACACTCGGTTCATCAAATCCATTAAAGCTGCTGGGGTATTTGTCAATCCGAATGACATCACCAAGAACTCATAATGCCCGTACCGAGTGCGAAAAGCTATCTTATGGATATCGGATACCCTAATCCTCAACTGATCGTAGCCAGATCTCAAATCAATCTTCGAAAACACTTTGCCACCCTGAAGCTGATCAAACAAATCATCAATCCTCGACAATGGATACTTGTTCTTGATTGTGACCTTGTTAAACTGTCGGTAATCTGACATCCTCATCGATCCGTCCTTCTTCTTTCAAACAACACCGACGCACCTCAAGGCGAGACACTAGGTCTAATAAAGCCTTTATCAAGCAAGTCTTGCAACTGCTCTTTCAATTCTTTCAACTTAGGTAGGGCCATACGATACGGCGGAATAGAAATAGGCTGAGTGCTCGGAGCCAAATTAATACAGAAGTCAATATCCCTGTCGGGTGGCATACTCGGAAGGTCTAAAAGAAATGCCTTAGGAAACTCACGAACAACAGGCATAGAATCCATAGAAGGAACCTCAACACTAGAATCACGAACATATTCCAATTAGGCCAAGCACCCCTTCTCGACCATACACCAAGCCTTCATATATGAGATAACCCTATGGGTAGAATGAGAAGGAGTCCCTCTCTATTCTAAACAAGGTAAACCCGGCAAGGCTAAGATCATAGTCTTGGCATGACAGTCCAAGATAGCGTGGTAAGTTGATAACCAGTCCATCCCCAATATGACATCAAAATAAACCATATCTAGAAGTAACAAATCTACTCGAGTCTCAAAACCCCCAATCACAACTATACATGAACGATGGACACGATCTACCACAATAGAATCACCCACCAGTGTAGACACATATACAGGAGCACTCAAGGAATCACTAGGCATAACCAGATACGCTGCAAAATAAGATGACACATAGGAGTGTGTAGATACTGGATCAAATAGAACTGAAGCATCTCTACTACAAACCAAAACAATATCTGTGATAACTACATCGGAAGCCTCAGCCTCAGGCCTAGCTGGAAGAGCATAACATCGAGGGTGGGCCCTACCACTGTGAACTACATCTCTAGGATGGCCTCCTGCTGGCTGGCCTCCACCTTTAGTGGCCTGACCTCCACCTCTAATACCTCTACCTACACCTCTAGCACCTCTACCTCCACCTCTAGCTGGCTGAGCGGGCGGTGGAACACTCGATGCCTGGACCATGGCACAGGAACCCTGATGCTGAGAACTGCTCGGTGCTCGAGGGAAAAATTTAGCCATATGCCTCATATCTCCACAAGTATAACAAGCACTCGGCTGGTGAGACTGTTGACCCTGACGACCTGAATAACCACTCTGAAAACTCTAGAGCTGAGGTGCACTGATAGGAACTGGCGGTGCACTGTAGAGCAACTGATCTGAATACTGCATATGATAACCACGACCACCTGGAGCACCGTGAGAAGCCTGAAGTGCTTAATGAAACGACATGGGAGGATGTCCCTTACCAAAAGAATCCCTACCTCCAAATGAGGCACCACTGAACATGCCCGAATGACGTGGCCTCTTGTCAGACCCCTGACCACTCCCCTTTGATAGAACCATCTCAACTCTCCTAGCCACATTGGCCGCATCCTGAAAAGAAATCTCTCTCCCCTTCTCCTTAGCCATCTGCAATCGAATAGGCTGAACGAGTCCCTCAATGAACCTCCTCACTTTCTCTCTCTCAGTGGGAAATATAAGACGAGAATGATGGGCCAAGTCAATGAATCTAGTCTCGTACTGAGTGACAGTCATAGAACCCTGGTGGAGACGCTCAAATTGCCTCTGATAGTACTCCTTCTAAGTGATAGGAAGAAACTTCTCCTGAAATAGCTGAAAGAACTGATCCGAAGTCAAAGCTGGTGACCCAGATGGTCTAACCAAGCAATAATCTCTCCACCAAGTCTTCGCGGATCCAGACAAATAAAAAGCAGCAAAGTCGACCCCATTGGTCTCCACTATCCCCATATTCCGTAGAACCTCATGACAACTGTCCAAATAATCCTAGGGATCCTTAGAAGATGTACCACCAAAAGTAGTAGTGAAGAGCTTGGTGAACTTGTCCAATCTCTACAAGGTATCAGCCGACATAGCTGGCACCTCTCCGGTCTGTGCCACAACACCAGGCTGAACTACCCCAACTAGCTTAGCTACTGGAGTTTGAAACTGGGGAGCCATCTGCTCTGGAGTGCGAGTAGTAGGAGTCTAGGCTCCTCCGCCATCCTAAGAGATGGATGGTGCTACAGGAAGCAAGCCTGCCTAGGCGACACTCCCCATAAGGTCCACTAGATGGACCAGAGCATCCTGAAGTACTAGGGTGGCGATGAACCCCTCTGGGACCTGAGCTGGTCTTGCTGGAACTATCTAGGCTGGAACCTCATCGTCAAACTCAACCTAAGGCTCCGCCGCTGGTGCTTTTGCTCGGGCTCTAGGCTGAGCCCTGCCTCTACCTCGGGCCCTAGCACGACCTTGATCTATGCCCTCGCAAGAGCTACTACTAGGGGCTCGGGCTGCTGGTTAGCTGATTAAGCAGTACATGTTCTCACCATCTGCGAAAGAATAGAGTGGAAGTTCAATTAGCATTGAAAAATCAAGTCGTACGACATGAAAGAATAGATGTGAAGTTTTTTCCTAACTCTGTAGCCTCTGGGGATAAATACAGACGTCTCCGTACTGATCCCACAGACTCTACTAAGCTTGTCCGTGAATTATGAGACCTAAGCAATCTAGAGCTCTAGTACCAACTTGTCGTGATGGCACCTACTCGTGAAAGATAGGAAAGCCGAGTATTATAGATTCATTAACCCTTTTTACTTAACCATTTTAACAATTCAATATAACAGGTGATCAATAGCGAAAATATTATAATAAACAGATAAGCAGAAGACGAAACTAATAGTTTAACCATACACTAGTGCAGAATCCAACATACAAGTCTACCCAGAATTTAGTGTCACAATGTCACAGACTATCTACGAATACTACAAACAGTGGTCTGAAAGATAAATACAAAGTTGTCTCTGAAATACATAAAAGAAACAGAATAGAAAGATAGAAGGAGATGCCAAGGCATGCTTGACACCGACGTATAGATACTCGTCACCACACCTATACGTCGTACTCAACAGTTAACATATAACAAATAAGACACAACTCCTAATTTTTCAAGCTAAGGTTAGACAAAATACTTATCTCAATGCCACGAACACAATTCAAGCCTCAACTACCGCTTTACCTCTTGTTTCCACCACCAATTCGCTTGTATCTAGCCACAATTTACTTTACGATATCAATAAATGCTAAATGAATCAATTCTAATGCATGGAAATAGGTTTTCTAAAGATTTCCCCAAAAAATCAAAAATTGACCCCGAGCCCGCATGGTCAAAACCCAAGGTTCGAACCAAAACCCGATCACCCATTCATCTACGAACTCTATATAATTTGTTTTGAAATTGCACCTCAAATTGAGGTCCAAATCCCCAAAATATGAAAATCCTAAGTTCTACCCAAAACACCCAATTTCCCCCATGAAAACCCTTGATTTTGAATTGAACTCATGTAAAAAGATGTTATAGATTGAAGAAAATGAGTTAGAAACGACTTAAAATTGATTTGGAGAAGAACGTTTCTTTAGAAAATCGCCCAAGAGAGCTTAGGGTTTGAGAGAGTATGAAAAATGGAGAAAAATCCGCCTAAGTCCCAATTAACTAGTCGTAGATGTCGCAATTGCAACTAGGGTTCGCAATTACGAACACCTTCAGGACCTGCTGTCGCATTTGCGAGGGATTAGTCGCATTTGCGACATCACATTTGCGATAAAAAGGTCGCATTTGAGACCAAGGCCTGCCCAGGCTAGGTTTGCATTTGTGACGCCTGGGTCGCAATTCCCATGCTCGAGGACTTCACAATTGTGAATCCTGATCTCGCACGCAATTGCGAGATCAAAGGCCTGCGCAAAAATACTAGATACCAGCAACTTTTCCAAAGTCCAATTTCACTTCGTGGCCTATCCAAAACTCACCTGAGCCCTCGGGGCTCCAAACCAAATATGCACGCAAGTCCAAAAACATCATACAGACTTGCTCGTGCAATCAAATCATCAAAATAACATCAACAACTATGAATTAAACCTCAAATTCATGAAATCACTCAAAAACATTGAAATTACGGTTTTCTCAAATAAAGGCCCGATTTATACCAAATGAACTTCGATTCTTACCAAACTTCACATATTCAACTTAATTATTATTTCAAACTTGTACCGGACACCGGAACCAAGATACGTGCCCGATAAAATCAAGAATTTACATCAATTCACTTCTAAAAGCCTATATATTTTCCAAAAAACAATTTTCTTTAAAAATTCATTTCTCGGGCTTGGGACCTTGGAATTCGATTCCGGGTATATGCCCGAGTCCCAAATTTTACGACGGACCCTACGAGACCGTCAGATCATGGGTCGGGTTTGTTTACGAAGAATATTGACAAAGTTAACTTTATTCAATTTTAAAAGCTAATTTCCTTATTTAACTTAGTTTTCACATAAAAACTTTTTGAAAATATGCCCGGACTATGCACGCAAATCGAGGTGAGACAAAAAGAGGTTTTTAAGGCCTCGGAACACAGAATTTACTTTCAAAACGAGTGATGGCCTTTTGGGTCATCACAATATTATATTATGGGACTTGTTGGTATGTTCATACGGGGTGCTTAGGGGCTCGGATGAGTTTCAGATAGGTTTGGGCTATGTTGCGCTCGTTTTTCTAATGTTTTGATGTCGTTTCTTCAAGAATAAATGGTACCACATTAAGCAAATGAGCTCCAATTTCTGTTTTGATTGAAGCATTAGATACGTATTGTAATTACATAGGCATAACAAAAAGAATCGTCAAATTTGGACATCATATGAGGATTTTATGGCCATTTTACTAAGAATTGGGTTGTCAGATTTTTTCCAGATTAATTATGAAATTGCCACTGCTTCGTATTTAAAAATCTGCACTATTTCCAAATATTGAAACGGAAATATCTCCTTTATTATATGATCAAATGGAGTGATTCAAAAGCCTATCTTGACCGAAATTTCACAAGCAATCCATTGGAGGCATCAAAAGTGAGTTTCGGGATCGTTTGGCACGCAAAACGAGGTAGAACAACTTGGCAAAATTACTTAATATGGAAGATTTTTTCATTTGGTCATATTTTGAGTTGGGGAGCTCGGATTTGGACAATATTTGTGGGCGATTTTCACCATATGGATTGGGGTAAGAATTCTATACTCGATTTTGATTATATTTCATGAATCCATCTTCATTTTTGGCATTTAATTGATGATTTCAAAGTGAAATTTGGGGGTTTTGTCTAAAATTTAATAAAGTGAATTTTGTAGGTTTGAATACCGGTTTGGAGTCGGATTTGAGTAACACTAGTATGGTAGGATTTTGTAAATTTTGTCAGGTTCCGAGGTGCACGCCCGAGTTGGGCTTTTGATTAAACATTCGATCTTTCTCGATTGAGATTGGTTCCTTTAGCATTGTTTGATGTATTTGATTTGTCTTTTGGTTAGTTTTGAGCCGTTCGAAGGTCGGAACACGCGTGATAGCATTTTTGGAGCATCGCTTGGATTTCTCGGTAGTGGAATCAGCTTGTTCAAGATAAGTAACTCTTTTAAACTTAGTGCGGAGGGTATGTGATAAGTAGGATTTTAACATGTTTTATACCAATACTTGCCTGCGCTTTGAGTGTAATTTGCTACAAAATGGCCCCAAAATGCTTACAGATTTTACTTGATTGCAGGTTTGAGCCATAAAGTGACAAATCATCAAAGATCGGCTCAAATCAGAGTGAAACCTGCTCAAGTGTCAAAGATCATGAAAGTAAGGACATTCAGAACTTGGTGCGGACAACACCATCATGTCATGCGGCCGCACCATAGGAGTTTAGAGACTGTGAAACTACAAGTCGAACTCATGCGGCTGCGTCCGCTTCATGCGGCCCGCGTCTCACTCATGCGGCCCGCGTCTCACTCATGCGGCCGCACAATCTTGCTATGCGATCGCGTCTAAGAGGTTCAGAGAGTGTCATATTCCAGAAGCAAACCACGCGGTCGCGTCCCACTTCATGCGGCCCGCGTCCCTCTACATGCAGCCGTACTCTATGGTCATGCGGTCCGCGTCCAAGAAGTTCAGAGAAGCTGCCAAACCTATTCATGCGGCCGCACAACAACTTTGTGCGGTCCGCGCCAGTCTTCATGCGGACGCATTCCAACTTTGTACGGTCCGCATCACCATCTTCAGAGAGCAAGATTCAGAGGTCAAGCAACCCAGTTTGGCCGCGTGCCAACTTTGTGCGGTCCGCACTAACCCCGCAGGGGCATTTTTGTCCAGTTTTTCCAGCCCACTACAAATAGAACATTTTACCATTTTTAGAGGAAGTTTTGTACATCTGATAGCTGTTGCACTCGTAAGACTTATGTTTTGGCCTATTTTGGGCGTTTATAGCTGGGTTTCATCATAGATTATTGTAGTTTAACATTAGCAATTAATTAATATGGTTGTTTCATCTTCTATTTCTTCGGTTTCTTCTTTAATTATGTCTAGCTAAACTCATTAGCTAGGGTTGTGGCTCAACCCTAGTGTGGGTAATTAATGGGTGTTGCTTCTTAATGATAGATTGATATTGGGTGTTTGTTATTTGGGTTAATTTTATGGTGTAATTAAGGATTAATGGTTGCAAACATTGATTCTAGCTTAGTGGGTCTTGACTCTTCTTGAGAAAGAGAGTCTATAACCCCAAATTTTACCCAACAAGGAATTGGGGTGGACCCATGAGAAATGGTGTCCCAATTAACGGGTTAAACCTCGAGAGAATAATCACCCTACTTGAACCCAAGTTGCTTGGTCTAATTGGCCTACCCAATTGGTTTCGAGAGAGTCAATTGGGCAAATTCGCTCTCCCTATCGAGAGGTGTGAGAGTGGGTACAATTGTGCAATGGTTATAACATTGATCCCCAATATGTCAATCTATTATTAGTAGTCTCTACCCATTAGTTAACCACCTAGGTAATGCCACGACCCTAGTGCCTTTCTCTATATTAATAACAACTTAGACCATATCCCCTCAACATAAATTAGCTTAAACTTGTAGTTAGTAATAGGAGTTATTAAACAAAAACCCCAAAAAATGTTAGAAGTACAATTAGGAGCAAACATGCATTCCTAGTCTGAACAAATACTCAACTCCATTCCAAGATCCCTGTGGAAATTGACCCCGATACCACTATTTGGGTAAAAGTCTTAGTGCCCGCTCTTCCTACCGTTGTGTGAGGTTGAATTTGCTGCGATCACTTTTTGGCGCCGTTGCCCGGGAGCTTACGGTGTTGACTATTTGTGTAGCTAGTTTTGTGTTTTGCTTCTCTTTCCTTCTTTTTAATAATTTTATTTGTGTCAATTCACTCAGGTACACATGGCTTTAAACGCAAATGGCCCTCTTGGCAACGTGGTCATGGGGGAGGAGGTTGAGGATCTAGAACAAGAAGACGTATTACCTCAAGCTCCTAGGAGAGGTCGAAATGCCAATGCAAATGAGAATATACCAGACCCTCCTCCACCTCTACCAAGAGTGGCACCAAGAGTCCTACCCTATCAAGGGTACGCAAGTGCAATAGTTCCTCCCCGAATCCGGGCGGGGAACTTCCAGATTACAAATGTGATGCTCACCTTGCTCGAACAACGAGGTTATTTCACGGGGGCCGCTGATCAGAATGCTTATAAACACTTGAAGGGCTTCATGGATACTTGTTGTGGTAGCAAGCAGACAAATGTTTCGGAGGATGCATTGAGACTTCGACTTTTCCCGTTCTCACTTCGGGGGAAGGCATTAGATTGGTTGGAGAGGCTCCCAAATCATTCCATCACTACATGGGATGAGTTGGCGGACAAGTTCATCGCTAAGTTTTTCTTTCCAGGTCACATGGAGGCTCTACGGGACGAGATTCTAGCCTTCAAGCAAGAGCTGACTGAACCGTTACACGAGATATGGGAGAGGTTTAGAACAATGGTAAAAGAATGCTCTAACAATGATATGACTGATGTGATGATCCAACAAACATTCTATAGGGGCATTAACACAACCAACCAATGTATTGTGAACCAACCGGCGGGAGGAAATTTTATGAAGCTTCCTTACAATAAAGCTTGTGATGTGTTAGATGAGATGGCCGACACATCGTCAATATGGAAAAGTCGGGCTAATGTGCCTCAAGGTGATCCTAATGTCATACATTTGCATAAGGAGTTACATGATCACGTCCAAGCCATTGCCAAACTTACAACAACAATGAATCAGTTGGCTAAAGTGCAGTTACAACAAGTTCAAAATCCGCGCCCCAAGTCAACGCCATGGAAGGAGTGAATATGATGAAAAGGAGGCAAAGAGGGCAACAACCTCAAGGAAATTTTGATAACTATGATAATGGTGGTGGCTATTCGAATGAATGCTATGATGATCAAAGTGAGGAAGTCCAATACGTCAACAACTATCAAGGGAATAGAGGTAATCAAGGGAACCAACAATGGAGACCCCAAGGAAATTGGGGTAATCAACAAGGTGGTAATTGGAACAATAACAACAACCAAAGAGGAAATTGGGGGAACAACAATTCGGGTAATCAAGGGAATTGGAGCGGAAACAACAACAATTGGCACAACAACAATGGGCAAGGTGGGTGGAATAACAATGGTGGCCAAGGAAATTGGGGGCAAGGCTTTCAAAGGCCTCCGATGTTTCAACAACCGAACAACCCGCCGTCGTTTCGATCTCAAGGGTCTAGTTCTTCGGGAAATGAATTCGGTAGAATTGAAGTTATGTTTGAGCAAATGATGAAGAAGAACCAAGACTCCGAAGCTTAATTGGCCTCCCACAACACTTCTATCCGTAACTTGGAAGTACAACTTGGCCAAATTTCTCAGTCTTTAAATACTCGCCAAAAGGGTGATCTACCAAGTGATACGGTAGTAAACCCCAAGGGTGGGCACAATAATCATGTGATGAAGGTGACAACGCAAAGTGGAAGAGGCGGTGATGTGCATGCCTCAAGAGAAAACCAAGTTATGGTGGATGAAGATGAGTTACGAGATAATGAAATGCCTTTGGTGGTTGAAGATGTAGTTGAACCAAGTGTGAAAGATGATGTGCGGATTAATATTCATGAGGTTGAAGAGGAGACCCAAGAGGTCGTGAACCCGTCTAGGGAACACGTGATTGATATGCCTGAGCCGGTGGTGCCTAAAGCCAAAGCACCCTTACCTCGGCCTCCTCCGCCCTATCCTCAACGGTTGGCCAAGCAAAAAGGTGACAACCAATTTAAGAAATTCATTGAGATGATGAAGAGTTTGACTATCAATGTGCCTTTGGTGGAGGCACTCGAGCAAATGCCGGGGTACGCAAAGTTCATGAAAGATTTGGTTACAAAAAAGAGATCAATGGAGTGTGAGACAATCAAGATGACCCATCAAGTGAGCGCAATTGTGCATTCTATGGCTCCGAAACTTGAGGACCTCGGTGCATTCACTATCCCATGTACCATTGGAAGTGCCGACTTTGCAAAAGCCCTTTGTGACTTGGGGGCAAGTATCAATTTAATGCCATATTCGATCTTCAAGACCTTGGGAATCGGACAACCTTGTCCAACTTCTATGAGGCTTCAAATAGCGGACCGGTCAATGAAGCAGCCTTTGGGGATTATTGATGATGTCCTTGTTCGTGTTGATAAGTTCATATTGCCGGCCGATTTTGTTATCTTGGATTGTGAGGTGGATTTTGAGGTGCCAATTATCCTTGGAAGACCTTTACTAGCTACTGGAAAGGCTTTGGTAGATGTCGAAGAGGGAGAGTTGACCTTCCATATTGGTGATAAAAAGGTGGTGTTCCATGTGTGCAAATCTATGAGGCAACCGAATAGCACCGAGGTGTGCTCGTTTATTGACATTGTCACGGCGGTGATAGTGGATGACACAAGCGCAATGGTGAATGTTGAGGACCCACTTGAGGCCGTGCTCTTGAACATGGATGTTGATGATGATGCCGGGAGAGTTGAATGTGTAAACGCTTTGCATGGTATGGGCTCGTATTTTTATGAGCCTAGGAAGTTATCCTTGGATCTTGAGAATCGCAAAACTCCCCCAACCAAGCCATCTATTGAGGAGCCGCCGGTGTTGGAGTTGAAATCACTTCCTCCTCACCTCAGGTATGAATACTTGGCCCCTAATTTCACTTTGCATGTTATTCTTTCGTCTTGCTTGACTAACATGCAGGTTGACGCTACTTTGGCGGTTCTACAAAAGCGTAAGAGGGCGATCAGATGGATATTGGCGGATATTCGGGGTATAAGCCCCGCCTTTTGCATGCATAAGATCATACTGGAGGAGGATGCGAGGCCCTCACTTGAACACCAAAGGAGACTCAACGAAGATATGCAAGAAGTGGTCAAGAAGGAAGTTATCAAGTGGCTTGACGCTGGTGTGGTGTATCCTATTTCTGACAGCTCATGGACTTCTCCGGTGCAATGCATACCGAAGAAGGGTGGGATGACTGTGGTAACCAATGCTAACAATGAGTTGATTCCTACTCAGACAGTGACGGGATGGAGAGTTTGTATGGAGAAAGCTTAACAAGGTGACTCGAAAGGATCATTTCCCGTTGTCGTTCCTCGACCAAATGCTTGATCGTCTTGCTGGTCGGTCGTTCTATTACGTTTTAGATGGGTATTCAGGGTACAATCAGATTCTCATTGCCCCGGAAGATCAGGAAAAGGCGACCTTTACTTGTCCCTACGACACATTCGCATTTTCGAGGATGCCGTTTGGATTGTGTAATGCCCTAGCGACCTTTCAATGATGTATAATGGCAATTTTCACCGACATGGTGGAAGATATATTGGAGGTCTTTATGGATGATTTTAGCGTGGTGGGGGACTCCTTTGAAGAATTCTTGACAAATTTGGACCATGTGTTGGCCCGATGTGAAGATACAAACCTAATTCTCAATTGGGAATAATGCCATTTTATGGTAGAAGAGGGTATTGTATTGGGTCATAAGATTTCGAAGAGAGGTATTAAAGTTGACAAAGCCAAGATTGAAGTCATTTCAAGGTTACCTCCCCCTACTTCTGTCAAAGGGGTGAGGAGCTTTTTGGGGCACGCGGGTTTCTACCGAAGGTTCATCAAAGATTTCTCTAAGGTAGTTAACCCGTTGTGCAAGTTGTTAGAGAAGGAGGCCAAGTTTGTCTTTGATGAGAAATGCATGGAGGCTTTCGAGCTTCTAAAATACATGTTGACAACTACCCCTATCATTACCGCACCCAATTGGAGCTTGCCATTTGAGCTCATGTGCGACGCTAGTGATGTTGCGGTAGGGGCGATCTTGGGCCAAAGAATCAACAAGATATTCCATCCGGTGTACTACTCAAGCAAGACGATGAATGAAGCTCAAAGAAACGATACAGTCACCGAGAAGGAGTTGCTAGCTATTGTGTTTGCCATGGAAAAGTTCCGAACATACCTTATGGGGGCCAAAGTGATTATCCATACCGATCATGCCGCCCTTAGGTATTTGATGACCAAGAAAGATTCAAAAGCAAGGTTTATGAGATGGGTGCTACTTCTTCAAGAGTTTGATCTAGAAATTGTGGACCGGAAAGGAAGTGAAAATCAAGTGGCGGACCACTTGACCCGCTTGGAGGACAAGGGGAGGCCTTCTGACGGCCTTGAGATCAATGATGCGTTCCCGGATAAACAATTTATCTTGTGACCGGTATAATCCCATATGATCTCCCTTCTAACCAAAGGAAGAAGCTCAAGCGGGATAGTTTGGATTATTATTGGGATGAGCCATATTTTTTCAAGATTTGCACCGATGGTGTGATTCGCCGATGTGTCCCGGAAGAAGAACAATTGAGTATTTTGGAGGCTTGTCATTCCTCTCCCTATGGTTGGCCATCATGTCGGGGTGAGGACGGCTTCTAAGGTGCTTAGTTGCGGTTTCTATTGGCCCTCCTTGTTTAAAGATGCCGGTGATTTTGTCAAGAGATGTGATGAATGCCAACGAGCCGATGGGATTTCAAAAAAGGATGAGATGCCTCTCAACACAATTCTAGAGGTGGACATTTTTGATGTGTGGGGTATCGACTTTATTGGGTCGTTCGTGAGTTCTTGTGGGAACACCTATATCTTGGTAGCGGTTGATTTTGTGTCAAAATGGGTCGAAGCCGTTGCTTTGCCCAACAATGAAGCTCGAAGTGTGGTGGCGTTCTTGAAAAAGAGTATATTCACAAGGTTTGGCACTCCACGTGCTATCATTAGTGATGGTGGTTCTCATTTTTGCAATCGGGCTTTTGATTCATTGCTTGCCAAGTATGGTGTAAATCACAAGGTGACCACTCCTTATCATCCTCAAGCGAGTGGCCAAGTTGAGGTTTCCAACCGAGAGATCAAGAATATTTTGTCCAAAACTGTCAATGCCAATAGGACCAATTGGTCGAAGAAATTAGATGATGCTCTTTGGGCCTATCAGACAGCTTACAAGACCCCGATTGGTATGTCTCCGTACCGGTTGGTGTTTGGGAAAGCTTGTCATCTTCCGGTGGAATTGGAGCATAAGGCTATGTGGGCCTTGAGAAAATTGAACTTAGAATGGGATGTCGCTGCGAATCTCCGGGTTGAGCAACTCAATGAGCTAGACGAGTTTAGATTTCATGCCTACTCCAGCTCGTCCTCGTACAAGGACAAGATGAAGTACCTTCACGATAAGTATGCCCGAGGGAAGGAATTCAAAGTTGGTGACATGGTTCTTCTGTTCAACTCCCGGTTGAGGTTATTCCCGGGAAAGCTTAAGTCTAAGTGGAGTGGTCCCTTTGAAGTTGTTGGTGTAACCCCATTTGGTGCTATTGATCTCAAGAACAAAAATGGTGAAGTTTTCCGGGTCAATGGGCATCGTGTCAAGCATTACTTGGGAAAGTTTGATGACAGACACGTGGTGGCACTCATTCATTTGAAGTGACTTTGATGGTAACATATGTCGCGACGTTAAATTAGGCGCTTCTTGGGAGGCAACCCATGTCTTTTTTCTTTCTTTTTGATTTCTGTTGTAGATTAGGATTTTTGAGCTAATGGTTTGTGAGATGTTGCAGGAATTGTGATTGAACCAGTGCAAAACAACTGTGCAAAAAGTGCATAGTCTCTGAACAATGACCGTGCGGCCGCAATCCCACTTTGTGCGGTCCGCACCGGCTGAAGAAAATATTGCCAAGTTTCTAATGATGGCTAGTGTGGCCGCACCCTTGCTTGTGTGGTCCACACCGGTAAAGGCCAAGAATGATCAGTCTCTGAACTGCGTTCACGCGGCCGCGTCCCACTTTGAGCGGCCCGCGTGGTTCTCATGCGGCCGCATCCCGTCTCATGCAGTCCGTGTGCCTTCATTTCAGCACCAGGTAAATGGTAAAGTCCCAGCGCGGCCTGTGGTCGTGTTCACGCGGACCGCGGTCGTGTTCATGCAGCCGCACTGGACGGTAAGTGTTGGGCCCTGCTGTGTTTCCTATAAATAGGCCATTAGGGTCTTCATTAGAACTTTTCGCAAAAATTGACCCCTGAGCCCTAAAAGTTACTGTTCACATCAGAGACCCTTCTTAGTGTTAATATCAAGAGCATTTCTTCGCTTTCCTGGTAACATATCTCTCGCATTAGTCTTTACTTAGTATTAATTTAAACTTTATACATGTTTCCCTAGTCATAACTTCTTCATTTTTCTTTTTATTCTTCGTCGTTTCATGATTAGGATAGTTTTATATTGTTCTTATTGTTCTTTGAAATGATGGGCATGATATAAATGAGTAGGGACAAAGTAGGATGCTAAAACGTGAAAGACTTGAGGTTTTTTGTAAAACCCTAATTACCCCTGTAATGAAAGCCCAGCGGGGCCGCACTCCCTGATTATGCTGTCCGCATGCCTTTTACGTGGCCGCATCATTCTGTTACGCGGTTCGCGTAAGCCTTGATCCTAAAGGTTGATACTTCCCAACGCGGCCGCATGCCTGGTTTGTGCGGTCCGCTCCATGCCCCACGAGGCCGCATCCCATGTTTGCGCGGTCCACGTGGGTGAGGTTCAGAGGGCACCAGTTTTTAATAGTATGGCCAATGCGGCCGCATGACCAATTTGTGCGGAACGCGTTGGCCCCTACGCAGCCGCACCCCTTGTTCATGCGGTCGGCATGGTTCCTAATCAGAGAGGTGTTCATTTCCCAATTTGGTCAGTGCGGTCCGCATGCCTTGTTTGTGCGGTCCGCACTGCTATCATCTGTTCTCTGTCTGTGTTTCTGTTCTGTACTTAAACTCTGTAATTGCCTGAACTAACAATGTTAGAATTATTTGTGTGCAGGAAATGGTTAAACAACGAGGGCGTGGAGCTAAACAACCTGGACGAGGAGGTGACCCCTCCCGGGGAGGTAAAGCAAACTTGAAGAAACTCACTCCCAACCAAAGCTAAAAACAAGAAAGCAGTTGGTGAGTGATGAGGAGCAGTCAGGGAGTGAGTACCTCCCCTCCCAGGATGTCTCAACTAATTCGGGGAAAGCCCCCGCAGGCCCAGCTAAAGCTCCAACTGTTATACAACCTGAGTCGTCTGAGGGCTCAGAAGCAGGCAGTGCCAAATACTCGACCTCCCCCACAACTTCAGAATCCGGGGAGGGTGCAGAAGATAAAACAAGAGTGATGAGGAGGTCTCGGATAGTGGGGTACTTGGAGTTGGGGGAATTGAAAGAACTAGAAACCCAGTTGTATGGCAGGACAAATTTGTCAGCGAGGTGGCCTTTCATAAATTTCGGGAAGTGTGGCCCAAGAAGAAGGTGATTCCAGAAAGAAGAGTAGTCACCCGGGATTTGTTACCCTACCTTCCCGAGTCCATGAACAATTTATTACTAGAGTGGGGTGGGATTTCTTCAAAGATGAGCTGGTCGATGAAAATGAACATATGGTGAAGGAATTCTACAGCAATGTGGCCCATAACAAAGAAGGGTCAATTGCAACCAAAGTGTGGGATAAGAAGATAATGTTCTCGGGAGAGGCATTGAACGATTATTTGGGTTTCAATGAGGTGGATGACTCTCTGTACAGAGAGAAGTTAGAGTTGAAAAAGGAAGCTCGTCCTTGGGTGGCATAGTTCTTAGCTCAGTCGGGTACTGTTCCGAAGTGGATTCATGTGGGGAAGAAAATACTGCTAAAGGACCTCAATTTTGAGGCGAGAGGATGGTTAACTTTTGTATGGAACAGGTTGGACCCTTCGTCCGATGACCAGACCATTCCAATCGCCCGAGCGGTTCTCATTGCGTCCATTATGGCAGGTTTCCCCATCAATGTGGGGAATGTTATGTACAGTGTGATCACATCCATTGGCATTGATACGGACAGAAACTACCCCTACCCGAACACCCTCATAATGTACTTTGAAGATGCAAAGGTGAAGAAATACCCTTTCAATGTTGGAGTCCGGCCGGTGTCCCCATTTTCATGGTTTAGTATTCAGGGGCCAGACAACCCGAAGGGGGATAAGAAGGGAAAAACATCCACCTCTGCCCCAACTTGCCAGTCTGAGAAGCCAGTTGCGGTAGAGGCTTCTATTGAGCCACCTACTTCTGCTGCCACTACTGTTCCGGACATCCCATCCTCCTCTGCGGGTCCCAGTTCTTCAACTGGCCCAGTGGTTCCCACCTCCAAATCCAACCCCTTCATGGCCCAGCAGTTAGCAAAGACATTAGCCAGTTTGAACAACTAGATGTCAGTCTCGGCATCCAAGTTGTCCACTTTGGCTACCACAGTTGCGGCCCAGTCTGTTCCAGCCACCGTTGAGATTACTCAGTCCATTGAGGAGACATTGAAGACACTCCTGGCCAACCAGGAGAAGATTTTGGCTACTCAGGCTGCCTTGACAAAGGCAGTTGATGCACAGGGCAAAGCTCTAAAGGAGCTTGATAGAGACCACAAGAAGATGAGAAAATCCCGGGCATCTAAGGAAGAGGTGAAGGTGCTCCGATCTGAGGTTGACAAGCTGCCTTTAGACTTGTTCTTTGATGAGTCAGCACCTCCACCAGCAGTAGTTGTACCGGAGCCACAGTAGGAGGAGAAGCCTAGGCACCCAAGGAAGAAGAGGAAACTTCCTAGCACTGAGGGTGTTGTGATAGAGGTAGCACAGGTTTAGGAGGATACTTCCAGTGCTCCACCAGATGTTCAACCGGTCTATGACCCGGCCCCTGTCCCAGTAGCAGAGCAGCAGCAGGCCGGGAACCAGTCTGAGGTTCCCCCCAGTACAGAGGACCAGGGGACCACTGATCAGCCCATGACGACGGATCAGGCTTGAGGAGCCACTCTATATCCTTTCTCTGTTTATATGCTTATTTTGGTAGTTGGCATTGGGGACAATGCCAGCTTTTATTCGTGGGGGTGCGCCCTACTATTTTGATGGTTGATACATTTGGGATGACTGTACATATTTATTTGACTCTTAGCTTATGTTGCTAGTTGATAGTTGGCCTGTATATAACTTTTCATTCTAGTTACTTTTCTACTTTATGTACATATCCATTCCCCCGCTGTATATTCTACTCCCCTATTGTACATATTCATTCGGTTTTTCTATTTTCGTTAAAAATTTTCATTTTTAGCTTCATAGTAGGCTTGTAGCCTTTTTGTTTTGTTTTGGCATTTGCAATAAGCCCTTGGTTTTCTTAATGCCATGGTTCTTTCCAAGGGTAGAGTGTTGTGCGAACCGGGTGGCTCTTCCCAATGATAGATGGCGTGACAACCTTCTTAAGGGTTTGAGTCCATTTTTTATTTTTCTTTTTTTTTGATTTTCAAGTTTTGCAGTCAAGGGTACCTCAGGCAAAGCTTCACTTGGGCCTAACACATTTGCCTTTGATCCCATGGTCAAATACATAATGTTATGGTCAGGATGGTGAAAGTCGTGGCCTTGAGACTCTTGTGTTGACCAAACAGTCATCATGTGGTTGTATTGGACATTGTGTGCTTGAATCGTAACTAAGGTCGTTGTGGGCCCTCGACTCGATATCTTTAGCAATCCTTGAGTGTGTGTGGTGAGAATTCGATTTGCGAGTCCAAATCCCAAGCCGATGGTCTAGAACTTGCCCCGAATGTTTGTTGAGGCGAAATCCTAGGTGAAATTTGGCTTGAGAAGTGATTGTAGGCTCTCCTTGATCCAAAATGCTAAGGTTGAACAATTCCATGACCTACCAATGAAATGATCCCTAGTTAACCCTTTTGAGCCTTGAACCTTTTTTTTTCAAGAACCAAAGCTACAAGCCTATACCCGTTCTTAATGATACCCTCTCTTGGCACCCAAATCTTCCCTTGAGTAGATGGCAAATGTTTAAGTTTGGGGGGGGAGACAAGAAAGGAAACAATGTGGTAAAAGGTACAAAAGCAAAAGAAAATAAAGGTAATGAAAAAGAAAGAAAAGATAAGACAAAAAGAAAGACCGAATTGAATAAGGTCAGAAAGGGGATTCAAAGAAAACAAAAGTGAAAAAGGGTGTGGAAAAAGTAGAAAAAGGAGAAATGTGTTGAATTGCATAAGAAAGGGTGACAATGTGTCTCTCTAACCCCTTGAAAAAGAAGTGAATACTCAAATGAGTCAAGAAAGTGTGCCAAAATGAATCAAAAGAAGTGCTTAAGGGAAGATTGAACCCACTTGAACAAAATATGTCCTACCCTTACCCAAAAGCCTTCACAATGACTCCACAAAAGCCCTACATGATTTTGAGTTGAAGGGAACCTACATTAGTGGATACTTACATAAGGGGCAAGCATATGGTACTTAGAGCCGGACTTGTGGCCTCTTCCTTGAGAGAGATGAGCGAAAATCCATCAACCTCGGTTTGTGTGTCAATACTCTAAAAGGTGAGGTTCACTTAGGGAGAGTTGAGTATATGTGAGTTTGGGTTCCATAATGACCAAAGTAATTGAGAAAAGTTCTTTGATGAAATGTGTTAACTCTTGATGCTCTTGTGTCACAGTTGATCCACAAGTTTTCAAAGTTTAAATGTGTTAATGATGCATTCGCATTGAGGGAAATTGTCAGTCCCAATTGATGCTTGTTGAGGTTACTTTAGGATAAGCTGAAATTGCTTGGATGTTGCCTTTGAGGGGTGGGTCTTATTTTGTTTGCTTGAGGACAAGCAAAGGTTTAAGTTTGGGGGAGTTGATAAATAGGATTTTACCATGTTTTATACCCATACTTGCCTGCGCTTTGAATGTAATTTGCTACAAAATAGTCCAAAAATGCTTACAGATTGCGCTTGATTGCAGGTTTGAGCTATAAAGTGAAAAATCGTCAAAGATCGGCTCAAATCGGAGTAAAACCTGCTCAAGTGCCAAAGATCATTAAAGTAAGGACATTCAGAACTTGGTGCGGACCGCACCATCATGTCATGCGGCCGCACCATCATGTCATGCGGCCACACCATAGGAGTTCAGAGACTGTGAAACTACAAGTCAAACTCATGCGGCCGCGTCCCACTTCATGCGGCCCGCGTCTCACTCATGCGGCCGCACAATCTTGCTATGCGGTCGCGTCCAAGAAGTTCAGAGATTGTCATATTCCAGAAGCAAACCACGTGGCCGCATCCCACTTCATACGGCCCGCGTCCCTCTCCATGCGGCCGCACTCTATGGTCATGCGGTCCACGTCCAAGAAGTTCAGAGAAGCTGCCAAAACTATTCATGCGGCCGCACAACAACTTTGTGCGGTCCGCGCCAGTCTTCATGCGGCCGCATTCCAACTTTGTGCGGTCCGCATCACCATCTTCAGAGAGCAATATTCAGAGGTCAAGCAACCCAGTGCGGCCACGTGCCAACTTTGTGCGGTCCGCACTAACCCCGCAGGAGCATTTTGTCCAGGTTTTCCATCCCACTATAAATAGAACATTTTACCATTTTTAGAGGAAGTTTTGTACATTTGATAGCTGCTGCACTCGTGAGACTTATGTATTGGCCTATTTTGGGCGTTTATAGCTGGGTTTAATCATAGATTATTGAAGTTTAACATTAGCAATTAATTAATATGGTTGTTTCATCTTCTATTTCTTCGGTTTCTTCTTTAATTATGTCTAGCTAAACCCATTAGCTAGGGTTGTGGCTCAACCCTAGTGTGAGTAATTAATGGGTGTTGCTTCTTAATGGTAGATTGATATTGGGTGTTTGTTATTTGGGTTAATTTTATGGTTTAATTAAGGATTGATGGTTGCAAACATTGATTCTAGCTCAATGTGTCTTGACTCTTCTTGAGAAAGAGAGTCTATAACCCCAAAATTGACCCAACAAGGAATTGGGGTGGACCCATGAGAAATGGTAGTCCCAATTAACAGGTTAAACCTCGAGAGAGTAATCACCCTACTTGAACCCAAGTTGCTTGGTCTAATTGGCCTACCCAATTGGTCTCGAGAGAGTCAATTGGGCAAATTCGCTCTCCCTACCGAGAGGTGTGAGAGTGGGTACAATTGTGCAACGGTTATAACATTGATCCCAAATATGTCACTCTATTATTAGTAATCTCTACCCGTTAGTTAACCACCTAGGTGATGCCACGACCCTAGTGCCTTTCTCTATATTAATCACAACTTAGACCATATCCCTTCAGCATAAATTAGCTTAAACTTGTAATTGATAATAGGAGTTATTAAACAAAAACCCCAAAAAATGTTAGAAGTACAATTAGGATCAAACACGCATTCCTAGTCTGAACAAATACTCAACTCTATTCCAAGCTCCCTGTGGAAATTGACCCCGATACCACTATTCAGGTAAAAGTTTTAGCGCCCGCTCTTCCTACCGTTGTGTGAGGTTGAGTTTGCTGCGATCAGTATAAAACCCCAAATTTTGTACTATGTGATTGGTTTGAGGTGACGCACATGCTAGGTGACGGGTATGTAAGCATGCACCCTGTGAATTGTGACTCCATTGTTTCCCTGGCACTGATTAGTGGCCATAGTTTGTTGATATATGTATTTTCACCATGTGATTAATTAATTGAGCTATCAATCATGCTAGATATCATGTTTAGACTTTATGCTGATATTGTTAGGACCCATAGTAGTCATTTCTTGTTGTCACCTCATTGATTTCATTGATATTTCATACTTATTTCTTGTTGTCACCTCATTGATTTCATTGATATTTCATACTTAGTCATATTCATGCAATCATATCATATCTCAGTTGCAATTGTTATTTATTGATACATCATATAATTGTTGTTGGGCTAGTTTCATGATATTGAGGGCCCGAGAGATCGGAAAGATTGATAACTGACTGAGGCCGAGGGCCTGATTGTGAGGATATTTATGGGATCAGGCTGCACGCCGCGGCATGTTCTATCGATTTATGCCTGAGTGAGGCCGAGGGCCTAATTATGTGGATATTTATGGGATCGGGCTGCACGCCACAACAAGTTCTATTGATTTATGCTTGAGTGAGGCTGAGGGCTTAATTGTGAGGATATTTATGAGATCGGGCTACATGCTGCAACATGTTTTATTGATTTATGCCTAAGTGAGGCCGAGGGCCTGATTGTTATGCCATGATTGGCTTGTTATAGCGCTTGGGCTGAAGGAGCCCCTCCGGAGTCTGCACACCCCCAGTGAGCGCAGGTACCTACTGAGTGTGAGTGCCGAGTATCAAGTGATTAAGAGGACTGAGTGACTGGGATGACTGAGTGGCCGTAAGGACTAAGTGACTGGGAGGACTGAGTGAATTGATACTCTAAGAGTGAGCATATGGTTTTGCTACTGAGTCGCATCGCATTTGACATGCACATGACATACATGCATAAAAATGTATTTTTCCTCATGATGTACGGTATCACATCATTTATGACTTTTTTACATGCATTGATTTGTGGGCATAGAGAGGTATATCACATATGCTATTTGGAAGAAATGAAACATCATATTTACTGTTGAAATGATTTTTGAAAAAACTCACAGTTTTCAAACTTACTCATATTTTCGACAATTTCGATAAAAGAGTTGAGTTTTCACTAATATACTTGAAAGGCAGAACTATTTTCGAAAAAACTATGAAAAAGCCAAGCATTTTATCTCTGAATTACTTCCTTATTTATATGTTGTACATTGTTATGAACTGCTATTGGATATTGGTGTTGGACCCAACCTATATTCCAGCTCGTCACTGCTTTCAACCTAAGTGTAGGTTAGCTACTTATTGAGTAAATCGGGTCGGTTGTACTTATACTACACTTCCTGCACATTACGTGCAGATTTCGGATGTCGATGTTGCTGTGTTCGAGGGGAGCTGAATTAGAAGATGTACTTGCGTCCCTATTGTATCTGCCTCTTGTTCATGGTAGCCTTAGAATTATAAAACTCTATTTAAGTATTTTTCAAACAGATGATGTGTTGACTTCATATCAGCTTTGTAAACTCTATTCTTAGAAGCTCATGATTTGTACTACCAGTCCTTGGGAATGTATAAGATTTAGATAATTTCTTTGATTAATTGTACTATTAAATATCATTGAAACTGGATAGATATTACTTATCTTACCTAGCGGGTTGGGTTGGGTGCCCTCACGACTAGTGGATTTTGAGTCGTGACAGATTGGTATCAGAACCCTAGGTTTATAGGTTCTACAAGTCATGAGCAAGTGTCTAGTAGAGTCTTGCGGATCGGTGTGATGATGTCTATACCTATCTTCGAGAGACTACAGGGAATATAGGATATACTTCCCATCTTTATTTCTTTATCATGCAATATTGATTCATCTTGAAACGTAATCCTTTGAATTCCTTCTACGCATTCGTATGCGCACTTGACCACTCGGTATCAGTTGTGCATCGACGGCTTGTGATTTCTTGGATGAGGTGCGAGATGTGATTTTTGTGTATTTATGATGGGCTAGTTTGGAGTACTTGAGGCTGGGTTTTGACTATAGCTTGAGCTTAGAGATGTTGATTATGTGAGCACGTGTGTTGCATTTATATGTCCGATAGTGTCCCTATAGGTGGGATTTGTGGCTGGATGGCCACGTGATGGGTATGATTTGGCTGCGAGATGTGTTCATATGGGTTGAATTTGATGAAAAGCGTTTGATTGAGATGTAAATTGGGTGCTTGATTTCTGCCTTGATGTGCATATAGTATCGAGTTTTGAGCATATTGGAGGATCTTTCATGTTGTTTAATTGTGGAACGAATTAGATTCTCATGTCTTGTTGATGAGTTCAGAATCATAAAGATTAAGTAATTGTGTTGTATTTGTGACTGTGGAAGGGTATGGAAAGATGTCGGTTTAAGGCTAAGCAGGTAGGTTATCTCATGCGGGGTGTCCTCAGGTTATGTGATCCCTATATTGTTTTATAGCGAATTCTCTTTTACCAGTGAATTGTATATGTTACAATTTGAGTTTGGATCATTATGAGAGTTGGCCTGACTATTACAAGGGTGAATGCGAGAATTTGTAAATGATCTGAGATATTAGATAGTTTGTGTTACATGAGCTTATGAATGATTTAGTTGAATTTCAGTGCGGGATTTTGGCAGCAACAAACTAAGGGTACTGTAAGTTATCAGATGCTTTATTCCTTGGCTTTGTGCCAAGTGGGGGAGTCTGTTATAGACAGGTTGATTGCACAGTTATATGATGTATGGGGTTTATTTTGAGGATTGTGGAATTTATATACTATTATGCATTCTATATTTCAGTAACAAGAAGGTGGAGGGGAAAATTTTGGGTTCACATAAGGTCTCTTCAGAGTGGGTGTCTTGATTGTGGTGCTTTAGGTACTTAAGAGGGTATTCAGCAGCTTATGGGCTTTAGGGCGGTGTGGTTTTATACTAGGGTCTCGTGTGGTGAGATTTGGTTGCGGATTGTGGTATTATAAGAAGGAGAAGTATCAATTTGAAGGAAATCTAGAAGGAACTCGGAGAATTAGGACAGTGTGGTAACGAGTTGGATCAGCATGGTAACAGATGTGATTGGCTCTTTCAGTTTTTATGAGGTAGTGAGTTGCTGCAGGTATTTTATGGCGACACTCTTGGGTTTTGATGACCTGCGTTGCTCGGTTGAGTTAGAGAGATTTAGTTCTGTCGGCTTGGTTATATATAAATGGGCTTCGAAGAGTTCTTAATGGTTTCTATCACGGGTCGAGGTGTATATTTCCTATTGATGTGCGAGACATGATGCGTACAGTGATTTTCTCCTATGTGGGATCAAATGAAAAGTTCTTGCTGATTGAGTGAATAGTTGCTTGTGACTCGGAGCGAATTATGAAGTTCTTGTATTTTTCATATAATGGCATGGTATGTGCAATGTGTTGTGTGGGATTGAGATTGGAATGTGCAAGGTCATGGTTCAATTTTAAAGGGAAGGTCATGAATCCTTAAGCAATATGGACAGTTTTAAAGGACTAGATAAATTATATTACTATTAGATATGGCTTGATGAGAGTGTAAATTTCAGAAAGGGCACTGTGTTTTGATTTATGGATACTTGATTGGTATTGCAACACTCGCTTGGTTGATCGATTGCTGATATTTCAGATTTTTCTATGTGGCACGGAAGGATTATATAAGTATTCCTTATGGGATGATCGTGTATGAGAGATGTGTTAGAAATTCGAGCGGTGTAGTTGGGATCAGATAAGGTGATTCATGTGTTCTATGAATTTGGAGAGCGGGAGTTCTCAGAAACAGATTTTTTCATGGTTGTGGACTGTGAAGAGGTGGCCAAAGCTAGACAGATGATAGTATGCTTTATGGTTCAGTCATTGTGGATTTTTAGAGTGTTATGTATCTATTTTTGAGTTACCAAATTTGGATTAGGGTCCATTGGTAGGCCCAATGAGGATGTATGTTCTACACCAGGTCGAATTGGTTGGCTCCATACTACTATTATTGAAGGATGTGCCATTAAGTTGTTTTTGAACTTATTTTTGTTCTGAAATGATCTGTGAGTTGTTCTTCTATGCTATGAGGAGTTGTGATTCGTTGGTTATAGACACACACGGTACGATTTTATTCGGGCTTTATAGTGGAATTTGAGCGAGATGGGTATTTGTATGTTGAATGATTGATTGTGCATTGATTATGTTCATACCGGACTATGGTATTGAGTTATTTGCTTTAGTGGTTATGGTCGTGCACTTTTGGTACTAGACATCAAATTGCACGTGGTTGTTGATTTTGAGCATTGTGACTTGAGGTATTTTATGTGGACCAGTGTTTGGATGGGGTCGCGCATCGCAACGAAGTTATGTTGGGATATGATCCTTTGTGTTAGATTTGTTCTACGGTGTGCGATGGGTTCTTAGCATTGTGTTGTGGTGGTACTTGTTGACCTTGCGGGACGGTTCTCTCATTGGAGTCATTTTCTATGTTTGAGTACGTTTGAATTGTTGCGTATTGATGCAAAGATTGCACGGTTTATGGCTCCGGGTAGTATTGGTGAGGCATGTTAGTAGAGTAACTTGTATTTGCTAAGATGAGGTCGTCGGACCTAGAACGGGTGCTATCGGATTTGATTGCGGTATATTTGTAATGATAATGTCGCTGATCGGCTTAGAAATTGGCTATAGTTCTTGTCAAATGAGGGGGAGCTCCATGACTTGTTGATATGATGAATGGTTATGAGTTTCTGTGTGTTTTTTTCATCATCTGCAGTACACAAAGGCTTTAGAATAAGGTTTTGTTTGATATGAGGTTTATTACCAGTATTGGGTTATTTTGAGCAGCTACTATGATAAAAACTTTTGCTATGAGTATGAGAGTCGTGTGGTATGTCGGGTGATTACATCTTGGGTTGTGGTTATGGCTTGATACAACTTGTTCAGACTTATACAGTGTGTAGATGTGAAGTTTGGTCTTGTAGTAAATTTCGGATGTTGGAAATTGGATTTTGTGGTTTACGAACTAAGGTTGAAGTAATGATCTTCAGTTATGTTGTGTTGTCAAGCCTATATGGTATAGGGTGACGTGGGATCACCCTCGGGTAAATGCATGGTAAGGTTACACGGTGGTTTGACGGCTTAGGAACAACTCATGGCACATTTGAGGACGAATGTATTTTTAAGTGGGGGAGAATGTAACGACCCGACCGGTCATTTTGAGAATTTGCACTTCGCTCGATAGTTTGTGGGCATGAGTAGCTCCGTATGATATATTAGGACTTGTGTGCAAAATTTGAGTTCATTCCATGTTGATTTGATATGTTTAGGCGCGAGTTTTTGAAGTTGAAAGTTCGAAAGTTCATTAAGTTTGATTTGAGGTGCATTTCATCGTTTCGATGTTGTTATACGTGATTTAAGGCCTAGAGTAGGTCTGTATTATATCATAGGACTTGTTGGTATGTTTGTACATGGTGCCGAGGGGTTCAGGTGAGTTTCGAATATGTTTGGGCTGTGTTGCGCTCGTTTTTCTTTTGTTTCGACGTCCTTTCTTCAAGTATAAATGGCACCACATTAAGCAAATGAGCTCCAATTTATGTTTTGATTAAAGCATTAGATCCGTATTGTAATTACGGAGGCATAGCAAAAAGAATCGTCGAATTTGGACATCGTATGAGGATTTTATGGTCATTTTACTAAGAATTGGGTTGCCAGATTTTCTTTTCAAATTAATTACGAAATTGCTACTGCTTCGTATTTAAAAATCTGCACTATATTCAAATATTAAAACCAACACATCTCCTTCATTATAAGGTCAAATGGAGTGACTCAAAAGCCTTTCTTGACTGAAATTTCACAAGGAATCCATTGGATGCATCAAAAGAAAGTTTCGGGGATTGTTTGGCATACAAAATGAGGCAGAACAGCTGGGCAAGATTACGTAATATGGAAGGTTTGTTCATTTGGTCATATTTTGAGTCGGGGAGCTCGGATTTGGACAATTGTTTGAGGTGATTTTCACCATATGGATATGGGTAAGTGTTCTATACTCGATTTTTGTTATATTTCATGAATCCATCTTCCTTTTTGGCATTTGATTGATGATTTCAAAGTGAAATTTGAGGGTTTTGTCTAAAATTTCATAAAGTGAATTTTGGAGTTTTGAACACCGATTTGGAGTCAGATTTGAGTGAAAATAGTATGGTTAGGCTCATAATTGAATGGTTGTCGGATTTTATAAATTTTGTCGGGTTTCGAGGTGCGGGTTTGGGTTGGGCTTTTGGCCGATTTTGGGCTTTTGATTAAAGATTCAACTATTTTCAATTGAGATTGGTTCCTTTAGCGTTGTTTGATGTATTTGATTTGTCTTTTCGTTAGTTTTGAGCCATTCAGAGGTCGGAACGCTCGTGATGGCATTTTTGGAGTATCGCTTGGCTTGCTCGGTAGTGTAATCGACTTGTTCAAGATAAGTAACTCTTTTAAACTTAGTGCTGAGGGTATGAAACCCCAAATTATGTGCTATGTGATTGGTGTTGAAGTGACGAACATGCTAGGTGACTGGCGTGTGGGAGTGCACCCTGTGAATTGTGACTTCGTTGTTTCCCTGGCACTGTTTAGTGGCCCTAGTTTGTTGATATTTTTGTTTTCACCATGTGATTAATTTATTGAGTTATCAATTATGCTAGATATCATGTTTAGACTTTATGCTTATATTGTTAGGACCCATAGTGGTCGTTTCTTGTTGTCACCTCACTGATTTCATTGATATTTCGTACTCAGTCATATTCATGCAATCATATCATATCTCAGTCTCAGTTGTTATTTATTGATACATCATATCATTGTTGTTAGGCTAGTTTCATGACATTGAGGGCCCAAGAGACTGGAGAGATTGATGACTCAGTGAGGCCGAGGGCCTGATTGTGAGGATATTTATGGGATCGGGCTGCACACCATAGCATGTTCTATTGATTTATGCCTGAGTGAGGCTGAGGTCCTGATTGTGAGGATATTTATGGGATCAGGCTGCATTCCATAGCATGTTCTATTGATTTATGCCTGAGTGAGGCCGATGGCCTGATTGTGAGGATATTTATGGGATCGGGCTGCACACCGCAACATATTTATTGATGCACGCCGTAACATGTTTTATTGATTTATGCCATGATTGGCTTGTTATAGCGCTTGGGCTGAAGGAGCCCCTCCGGAGTCTGTACACACCCCTAGTGAGCGCAGGTACCTACTGAGTGTGAGTGCCGAGTGCCGAGTGATTGGGAGGACTGGGTGGCTGTGAGGACTGAGTGATTGGGAGGACTAGGTAAATTGATACTCTTAGAGTATGTATATGGTTTTGCTATTGAGTTGCATAACATTTGACATACACATGACATACATGCATAGAGATGCATTTTTCCTCATTTTGTACGGTATCACGTCATTCATGGCTTATTTTACACACATTAATATGTGGGCATAGAGAGGTATTTCATACATGTTATCTAGAAGAAATGAAACATCATATTTATTGTTGAAAGGATTTTCGAAAAAACTCACAGTATTCAAACTTACTCGTATTTTCGACGATTTCGGTAAAAGAGTTGAGTTTTCATTGATATACTCGGAAGGCGAAACTATTTTTTGGAAAAACTATGAAAAAGCCAAGCATTTTATCTTGAAATTACTTCCTTATTTATATGTTGTACATTGTTATGAACTGCCATTGGATATTGGTGTTGGACCCGACCTATATTCCAACTTGTCACTGCTTTCAACCTAAGTTTAGGTTTGTTACTTATTGAGTACATGGGGTCGGTTGTACTCATACTACACTTCCTGCACGTTGTGTGTAAATTCCGAATGCCGATGTTGCTGTGTTCGAGAGGAGCTGTATTAGAAGATGTACTTGTGTCCCTGTTGTAGCTACCTCTTGTTCATGGTAACCTTAGAATTATAAAACTCTATTTCAAATAGATGATGTATTTACTTCATATTAGCTTTGTAAACTCTATTCTTAGAAGCTCATGATTTGTACTACCAGTCCTTGGAAAATGTATAAGATTTAGATAAATCTTTTTATTAATTGTGCTGTTAAATATCATTGAAACTGGATAGATATTAGTTGGTTTACCTAGCGGGTTGGGTTAGGTTCCATCACGACTAGTGGATTTTGGGTCATGACAGCAAACCACTCTGTAACTCATTTTTTTCTTGTAACTATCATGGGCCAATATGGCCACATCTTGTAATGTACAACAATAGGTGGGCAAACACTGTATCAGCAAACCATTGTACTTAAAACATGAATACATATGGGCCGTCAAGGCCTCTGATATACTGTAAAAATGAATATCTGTCTACAAAGCCTCTAAGATTATTCGACATAAAATGGGACCGGGCCCCTGCCTAACTATAAGTCTATAGCAAACCACTGACACGATGACTTATAGACTTGGCTGCACTTCGAATAAAGTGGAGTCTTACCGATACTTCACTAAATGCTAACCTCGTATACTATGAGGGCTTGCCATACTGATTACCTATACCTGCAGGCATGAATGCAACATCCACAACAAAAAAGACATCAGTACTAATAATGTACCGAGTATGTAAGGCAGAACTAAAATATAATAATAAGTCAACATTAATGAAAGAGATATACCTGAACCTCTGAAATGCTACCATATATGCATACTTATTATACTTATATGTATATATATAACCTCTTTGGAACCGTTATCTATATCGATGCATTACTGCCCAACTGATTAGTGGTAACTGCCCTACCGGCCGTAGCGCGGTGGTAAATACATGACTGCCCGACTGGCCGTAGCTGGATAGTAAATGTGTAACTGCCCAACTGGCCGTAGCTCGGTGTTAAATGCATGACTGCCCGACCGGCCGTAGCTCGGTGGTAAATGTGTAACTGCCCAACCGACCATAGCTCAGTGGTAAATAAAGATGCATGTCTGCCTAACCGGCCGCAGCATGGTGGTAAATGAAGATGCATGTCTGCCCAACTTGCCATAGCATGGTGGTAATGAATATGCATAACTGCTCAACCGGCCTTAGCACGGTAGTAAATTCATGAAGATGCATGTATTACTACATTATAAACATTAACGTCTTTATCAAATACCTCAATAGAGACTTAGGAATATGCTTAGAAATGCTTGAATATCACTTTATAGGAATGAATAACATAGACATCTTTAACTTCTAAGAGTAGAACCACTTATGGAATGACATTACGTTTACATATCGTTAATTAGATCATGCCAAAATAAGGAAGGATTCGGCTTAACATACCTGTATGATCTCTTCCTTATTACTCAACCAAGCTCAACACAACTTCTCGCATCTACAATAAGTGAAATGATATTGCCGTTAACACATAATATCGTACTATTGCATTTGGCTAATCGTATGACTTAAGGACAATCGGACAGCATCTCCCATTTTTTTAATACATCCCAAAGACCACTAAGGGTCATCAACAGCCCAACAACAACAACTATAACCAACAATAACAACAACAACAATATAATCCAATATGAGTTTCTCTGATTATCTTAACAATCATATTGAGCGGCAAACTCGTTTTTACTCATAACAAGATATAAATTTAATCCAACTCTTATTCCATAAATTATTTTACAACCTTCAAAACATCATACTTATATATGTACCATAACTTAATTAACACCTAAGAAGCTTAACAACATCATCCAAAACATTATCAAATTATTCCTCACAAATTTTCCAGCCACTACAAACCATATATTTAGCCACAAAATAGTCCAACCAAAAACACAACCTTATCCCATGTTCCTTCAAGTGTATCTTATGGTTTTTCACTCAAAAAAAACAACTCACACAAGATTAACCTTAGACACAATCAAGAAGATTTTATACATACCTTGGAAAGCAGATACAGCTCGAACACCATCTCAACTTAGCTCACAATAGCCCTCAATCACACCACAACATCATAGAAGCATTCTCTTGTAGTCTTTAACACCTTTGATGATGATTTGTGTTGATTTCTCTTGAGTTTGGCTCTTGGGATCTTGGACCAGTTCTTGGAAATCTTGAGATTGTTTTGGTGTAAGAAATATATGGATATTGACTAAATTTAATGGGTAAATATAACTTATAAGCCCACCGCCTCAATTCTCCAAGCAGGTGGGTAAGTTGCCTGCTTGGCAGCTTGAGTAGTGAAACTTCGAAAACTTGTATCTCTCTACTCTAATATCGTATTGACAAAAGGTTTTCAGTGCTAGAAAATAGAATCATGGATATTTAATTAAATATAAATATCTCTTTGTAACTCTCAATATATTGGGAGAAAACTGCGTCGCAACTTGGCCTATAAATCTGCCAGTTTCTCCTAAGTGCGGAAATGTGACTTGGCGACCCTACTTTAAAAATCCATAATTATCTACCATGATGAATAAATGGTTTAGACCATTGGAATATAAGTTTCAAGACCTTCATTTTGTTATGAGATATTTCCCAAAATGACATCGTAAAGCTTACGAATATAATTTCTAAAAATGGCTCATTACAAGGCAAATCTTAACTCGATTTTTCCGTAAGTTAAATCCAATCTTTCCCAAACTTTATATTTTATATCCAAACATCATATATAGTCATATTATGACTTTAAACCCATTAAAATCATGACTAACAAGTTTCATATTCATTATATGTTACCTTAGGACGTACAAAGTGTAACACCATACTTGTCGACTTTCGACTAAACTTATCTTCTTCAATTCGTTTAGCTTTTAAGCCTTCCAACCATTTTGGTACTTTTTATTCATGATCTTAAATATTTTTAACTTCTACGGTAACATGATTAACTTACTTATAAACTTTTCAAAGATGATTTCATTTCTGAGCTTACATCAATTGACTTACGACGTATTCTTATGTACGAAAATATGGGGTGTAACAAAACCCCCTAATTTCTTTTTTAGATTCATCAATCAAATGCCAAAA
The DNA here is from genome assembly GCF_000715075.1 of Nicotiana tabacum. Taxonomy (NCBI): domain Eukaryota; kingdom Viridiplantae; phylum Streptophyta; class Magnoliopsida; order Solanales; family Solanaceae; genus Nicotiana; species Nicotiana tabacum. The sequence goes on from NC_134101.1 coordinate 110,862,034, forward strand.
TTGAATATAGAATCATGCAAAATAATCAAATTTATATAGAAAATACTTACCCCACTCCAAATGGTGAATATCTCCTCCAAAATCGCCTAAATTCAAGCTCCAAAACCTTGCGAGACAAAGTAACTAAATTCCAAAACAAGTAAAAAATGCAGTAGCTGTCCTAGCCCAAATCATATCCTAGATGATCCTCAAACTTACATTTGATAAGCGCAACATGATCCTTGTGAGATTACACCCAAGATAGCTTTTTGCATCACCCAAATTGGCCTTAAAATAAGAGAGATTTGATGTTTTCTAGTTTTAAAAAAAGTTCGGAAATTTCAGGGACATAACTAGTATTTTCGTAATTATTTACATCAGCAAAAACAACAATTAAAACAATCTTAGTTTAGCACCAAAACCTCATTCGAAACCTCCCGGACACAAACTATATATGCATTTCAATCATAAAATATGATACGAAGCTACTCACGCACTCAAAACATCGAAAAGAGGTCATCTTGACCCGATATTGACCATGATAAAACTCCAAATCCTTAACTTAACTAGTTTCTCAACCAATGGTCCAAAACACCACTCGAGCCCCTTGGGACCCCATCCAATTATACCAACAAATATAAATACATTACCCAAAGCCTCAAAATACCTACGGGAACATCTCAACAAAGAATTGAGGCTCATTCAAATAGAATTTCTCTTAAGTTATTAATTTTCATTCTTTCAAAAGAGTGTCCAAATCACACTCAAACACTTTGAATTACTTCCAAACTTTTCACACAAATTCAATTCAACTGTATTGACCTGTCTATATTCTCCGAAGACCAATTTAAGTCCAATAACATTAATGTCAACTTTTGGTTAAACTTATAAACTCATAATTCTTCAAATTGCCAATTTTTGACAAATAGTGTCGAATTCTTCTTGGAACCTCCGAAACTAGATTTCGAAGATACGTACAAGTACAAAATCATCATCGAACCTATCAGAACAATCAAAACCTCTTCCGAGTCTGTTTACCTAAAATTTAAACCTTGGTCAGCTCTTCCAACTTAAAGCTTCTAAATCAAGAGTCATTCTTTTAAGTACATCCCGAACCACTTGAAAAATTAAACCGGCCATACAATCAAGTCATTATATATTATATCAAGCTACTCAAAGTCTCAAACCATCGAATGAAATGTTAAAGCTCAAAATGACCAGTCGGGTCATTACATTCTCCCCCACTAAATATATGTTCGCCCTTGAACGTGCTAAGGGTTATTCTAAAGCCATCAAAACTCCGTATAAAATAACCATACACTTACCCATGGGTGATCCCACATCACCTCAATCCATTTATGTTACACCCCATAATTTCGTACGAAAGAATATTCGTAAGTTAATTGATGTAAGCTAAAAAATGAGATCATCTTTGAGAGTACATAAAGTAAGTTAATTATGTTATATAGGAGATTACAAATCATTAATATCATGGATAACAAGTACCATGAGGGTTGAAAGGCTAAAAAGCTAAACAAATTGAAGAATATAAGTTTCGTCGAATGTCGACAAGTTGGGAATGTTATAATGTGTACTTTTGGGGTGAGACTAGGGTTCTTAACATTATATGGAGATTATTTTATGAGTTATTTTAGTCTTATGGTAGTCGTTTGTTATGTTTTAAAGTCAAGTGAGTTGTGTAACAAAAGTTGGAATAGGTCATCGCAAGTTACATTCATAAATTTGTTGAAACTTAGGTCAAATATAGCGGAGCTTTTCTCCCAATATACTTGGAATTAAAGGATGATCTACCTACCAAATTGAATATCTACGAGTCTAGTTTCTAACGTATTTAACTGTTCATTGATACAATATCGTAGAAGAGGTATTTACATTTTTAGACTGCGCAAAGTAGCTCCCATGAGACCCACAAAGTCGTTGTAAACGCCAACTTGTATTTAAGTCAATTGTAAATTATTTTCACTCATTTTTCTCTTCAAAAATAGTTTCTAAGCCCTCCTAAATACTCTCCAATGGTTCCTCCATAATTCTAGGGTGAAAACCTAAGATAAAAATGTGAACCCAAAGCTAGAAACCCCGTGGTGCTTGCTAGATCATAGTTCTTCATTTTGTAGCTGTTCTGGAGGGTTCATCAAAGAAAAGTAACCTCAGGTATCATGTGTTTCTTGTTGATTAAGGTAATAATCAGTCCCTCCTTCATACATATTATATTTTCATGGTGAACTACAAGTGTTTACACTCCAACTTGAACACCAAAAGTTGATTCAAGAAGAGAATACAACACCTATAGTGTTGTGGTGTCATTGAGGATAATTGTGGGCAGTGTTTGGCCAAAATTTCAAGTGGTTGCTACTTTATAAGGTAAGTATAAGAGCCTACCAATTTTGCTTAAACTTTCTTGTATGTTTGTTAAGTTGTTACAGTGATAAACTACAAGATATTACTTAGATTAGCTTAAGATGTTATTGTTCTTGATGGATTGATTTGAAAGTTGCTCTTATAAAATTTTAGTGGCTGAAAATTATGGAAAGAAAGTTGTATATGATATTGTTAGTATGATTATATTGGTTTACATGTCAATATTGTTGAGGAAATTGGTAACTAGAAAAGGAAATAGCTATAAAGCACTTGGAAGTTGTCGACAGTGATATTATCTTGTGTTGGGCTATTTAGGGTAACTTTAAAATTGAGTACAAGGTTGGAAATCATTTAAAAGGTATTGATTATTATACTGAATATATTACTAAGTTCCAAAATGAATGATAATGGAGTTGAAGGGTGCTAAAGGGATTAAATCCGAGCTTGTCGCTCGACGCGATATGTTGATGACTTGTTAAAGAAATATTATGTACCCTATAGTTGATGTTGTTTTTATTGTATTTCTCTAGTTGTTTTTGTTGGTATATGGTATTGGAGGAGGCCCTTGTTACAAGGGAGATGCTGCCCAAATTTACATAAACGAGCTACTAGCTTAAATTACGGACATAGCCTTTACTCAACACTGATTTTGAATCTCTTTATGCTATGGTAGACTGAGCTGAGATGTTTGAAGAATTTCTTGGAAGGTATTAAGGACTCAACAGAGTTAAGGTATGTTAAGGAAAAACCTTTCTTTCATTTTGGCATAATTCAGTAACTACATGTGTTTGATAACGAGACATAAAGAGAAGTTCATATTCCTGAATTTATGTACATTTTCCTACTCTCATAAGTTACAACATTCTCCCTTATCGGGACTTCATATTCAGCTTAGTTTTGTCTTCTATAGGCTAAGGGAGTAGAGAGTCTATATATATATATATACACACACACACACAATATTACAATATTTTTACCACTATCGAGCTATATTCGATGGGAAGGCCCCTATTGGGAAACCTCTGATCAGTTGGTGAGTTGTATACCGAGCCTACTGGGGCCGAGCGCTTATGAGAGAGCTGTGAATGGCCTAGATAAAGAGCCTAGTATGGCCGAGCACCTATGAGCGAGCCTACTACGGCAGGTAAGCATATCTTCAGATTATCTTTGACTCCCAGTCACTTTCATTTATTATAATATCAGTTTAGTTTCAGCTTTCAGTTATTATGTTGCCTTACACACTCGGTACATTATTTTATACTGACGTCCCTTTTTCTAGGGACGCTATATTTCATGCCTGCAGGTCCTCATTGACAGTTGGATAGACCCTCCCAGCAGACAAATTCAAACATCAGCTTGGTTGGTAAGCTCCACTTCCTCAGAGTTACCATATCTAGACTTTGGAGTCCATTTTATATATACATGTTTGATGCGTATGTCAAGGCCCCATCCCGGCCATGGTATAGTTTAGTTATCTCTAGAGGCTTGTAGACGAGTACTGTATATTTTATATATCAGTAGATCTTCATGACGGCTTTGTCGGTCTACATAGTTATATATATCAGCTTTTGGGTATGTTTACCCTGTAGATGGAGAGACATTATTTTCAAATGATTCAGAATATGGCCTCATCGGCCTATGTTGAGGGTTACCCCTCCAAAGTTCACAGTTATAGAGTGGTATGTTCGGGCCAAGTATGGTACCAGGTGTCGGCCACGCCTCTTCAGGTTTGAGGCATGACAAACTTGGTATAAAAGTAGTTCTGTCCTAGGGAGTACACAAGTTGTGTCTAGCAGAGCCTTGTTTATAGATGTGTTGTGCACCACATTATATAAATAGGAGGCTACAAGGCATTTAGGAGCGTGTTACCCTTCTTTCAAATCCAAATCGTGCAATTGAGCCGAGTCATAAGAGTTCGAGCCAAGACTTATGTTTGCTAATGATATAGAGATGCTTTCAATTAGAAAAAATTACAGCTAGCTAGAGGGATGATATAGCAACAAGTAAGGGCATTAATAGAGAGAAAGAGAGTTCTTGACGATGTGGCCCTGCTTGAGGCCCTATCAGATCGTGCATACCAGAGGTGCAAATTTTCAGCTTAAGACCCTAAGATGGGAATATCAAATACACCCCGTGAATTGCCATGGGAGTATCATAAGGTAAAAGTTTAAGTTTCAACATGTAATTGAAGCAAGGTGATGGAGGGTACGAGGTACCCTGTTACTGAAGATTATCAATGTTTACAATTCAAGCAGAGAAATACAAGTACTCAAAGTTTACTTTCAACAGTAATAGAGGTAATGTACAATTGGCCACACCCATCTCAGTTATGCCCAATGAAACTTAACAGATATAGTTTAAGAGAATGATAGGGTATCAGGATAAAAAATGGTGGAATGAGCTAGGGGAGCTAAAAGTGAAATAATGTTTTGTTGAAGCTTTCAGAATAATATGATAGACAGAAATATTAGCAGGAGTATACGAAGAGAGTAAATGAAGTATTGCGGATAAGGTATGATAAATGGGTTATAACGGTAAATCAAAATATGGTAGGACGATTGAGTCTATAGTCAACTGAAGGAAAAGATAAGAGGTGACATGCCTTGAGACAATAAAAGAGTATAGGCCAAAAGTCATATCCTTATTTTAATAAAATGAGTTGGTGACTCCAACATAATTACCAGAAGGCTAAGTTAGACCCCCATCCCCCGAAGTAATAGAAATCAGCATTGGCTAGTAAACAAGATAAATCGAACATGAATTAGGGATTGGAGGATTTGATAATAGTCGACATCGTGATAATTTCAGAGACCATGTTCTAACAAAAATATAATGGACAACAGAAGAATAACCTTTAAAGGTCATCCAGGAAGACGCTTCCTTAAAGAAAGCAATGTGAGCATGTTAAGCTTAAGGAACTAAGTGTACCAGTTACACTAGGTGTCACCCTCGCGCGTAAGAAATTCAATTATCCCTGGTATAGAAGAGTTACCGCAAGGTGAGTGAGAGTTAATGAATATGTGAAAAGATTCCAAAAATGAAGAGGTAACTATGGACTATTGAAGGAAGAATGCGACAAAAAGACGAAAGGGGTGAGATTGCATTTATTCAGATCCTACATGTATGTTATGACTCCAGAACATTATTCAAGCACGATGTCAGGAGAGGCAATAAGGGTTCCCACACCAGATGTTATTGATAAATAAGTGTGAATGAACATTTGATACATTAGGAGCTAGTGCAAAAGGTAAGTTAAGACAAAAGTCATAACCCTAGAGAGGTTACACAGAATATAAGTATGAGCATGGACTGACGATTATTTAATAGTTGATTCAGAAAGAGATTGGTTATGGATAGATAAGAGGTCTCAGATAAATCAGTAGATCATGCAAGATAAACGTAGTGAAACCCAGCATAGGAAATTCATTCTCTCAGATACGACATCGTAATCCTCGAGAAATATTCAAATAAGAGTTGAGGTAGTAGAAGGTACAGTATAAGTGTTACAGAAATAAAAAGAGTGCCACTAGGGAGACAACTGAAATTTCAATTCGGAAGCAACCGTACGACCACAAGGGCGCGTAGGTAAGTAACTAAGGATAATGATAGGCGAGTAAGAACATCAGAAATTTTGTGGGGTATACAATGTAATAAGCTTGCAGCTATACACGAGTCAAAGGGTCTTCCCTAAGTGCGACAACGAAAGACTAGCTAAGAAAATAAGTAAGAAGGCTTCAACATAAGTATAGTGACCTAAAGAAGAAATGATCTTGTAACAACATTCTCACTAAAACATTGTATGCACTCTATAACAAAGTGGCACCTGTCGTGACTAAGGAACGGGAAGTTAAATCCAAAGTAATATTTGATATCATATGAGCTTCACAAAATTCCAATATATATGGGCACTAAGATAAGCCAAGTATTCATGCAACAAGAGGCAGAACGACCAAGAAAAGTAAATGCTACTTTTAATGAAAGCTGAGAAGGTGCGAAAGGAATTATTCGATCAATGACCCAGAGTTAGTTATGTTACGACCGCACTTAAGATTTTAGAGTATTATTCATGCAGCATATATGTTGACATTTTTATAGTTATAGGAGACTCCTGTATAAGTTAAAATAAAAATTGAGTCCACGTCACAGATAAATGCTTGAATTGTAATAAGGTTATATCATGGATGTTCCATAGCGTCCATGAAAGGCCAAAGTAATAACTAATACCCTAAGCCACATATCAGAAGATAGCTTAAGCCTACTTAAAGGCTAAGAGAGAAGAGGAAACTAAAGAGCTACATCAGCTAAGTGAATTAGGAGTCTGATTATTAGACCTAGATAATTATGGAAATTATGATTGAGAACATTGCATAATCACTATTAATATCAGAGGTACAAAAGAGATAGTATAACAACCATATTCTATAACAGCTCTACAATAAAGCGAGTTAGAAGAGTACCAGCCTCATAAGAAGTTAGTATGGAGCTCCCACCGGATTGTGCAAGCACTAGAGGTGCAAGTATTATAGTAGAGCTTTTTGTGGATGTGAATTCCACCTATGTGGAAGTGTGTTTATGAAAAAAGACCAAAAATACAATGCGAGATTTAAAGGTAAGTAAGGTAAAGGTGAAGAAGGCACGAGATACTCAAGTGTAGAAGGTTGTGAATAGTCTAGACATCAGATAGAGGGCTAGAAGCACTATGATTCAGTATCCACAATTGATAGTGGTGTCGTCAGTGGCATATCTTCCGGCCTATAGTTTCCAGGTACATAGAGGTCTAGTTATAAGAGTAAGGAAGAGTTAGAGACGATATGATGTCTCACTTGAGGTTCCAGCATAACATAAGGAAATCTATGGTGCTAGCAAGTTAAAGGTAGGTTGCGAGTAGTATAAATACATATATGTAGGTCGCAAGCTAAAGTATGGTATAGCGACAAGGTTTTAGGTAGACAGGAGTAAGGATAAAAAAAGGTAAGTGAGAAGGTGACTAGAATAGGTAAGTACTCGGGATTAAACCCATCACAACAACAGAGCTGATAGTTTCCATAAGTTATAGAGAGCTTAGTATAGCATGAGTGAACTTAGAGGAGTTTAAGACTAGGAGAATTTAGAAGAAATGGAATGCTGCCCTAGTGATAGAATAAGGGTTTAATTATGATAGATAAGAGGATGACGGTTAAGCCTTTGATTGGGTAATGATTTAAAGAAAAGAGATTTCATGAATTGCATGGGATTAGAATATCCCCCATAGGAAGAACCATGTTGGGATTCCATGAACTACATTTATTGAAGTATAGTATCTCCCTTGGGTGGATCAGGCAAATAACTCCAGATGTTCCCCGATGAGACGTGAGCCCTAGTGACAATATATTACATAACAGGTTTCAAGTGATCACTGGTACATTATCGAGCAACATTAAGGTGAATCAATAATAGATGAATGAATGTTCCAAAGCATTATATAGGATTAGACTATCATTCTTAAGATGAATATTAATGAGGAAGCATTAAGGGACTTAAATGTATACATATAGGATAAGCAGCGAGAGAGTAACCTGGAGTTGGGTATCAGACCTTGGTAATAATAAATCAAAGTAAGTGTTGTGGTATAGTATAAGCTACCTAGATATAGTAAAGCCATAAGCATAGCTAACCGAGTCTATGAATAAGATATATCAATAGTCATAAGTTCGACAAAGTACCGAGCGAAAAACTTCAGTACACCTTTAGATTCCCAGAGGGACAACTTGTCATAGTTCTATAAATTTTCACAAAGTGAAGACTAGGCATTGGCTAAAATCTGAAGGAAAAAGGAGAGAAGAGTCACATAGGCTCACATATAAGGATAGAGTCATACAGGACATAAGGAAGAATTCTGACCACAAGTCGTGGTGTGAGAAAAATGCCTAAAGGGGGGAATGCCCTGGCCTTTGGATTCATTCTCGGAATGGTTGCCTAGATGGAAAGGGCAGTAGTAAAGTATTTGTAAGAACTATAGGTTATGAAACTGATAAGCGCATCAGTCAACATTCGAGGACGAATGTTATCAAGGGGGAATGATGTTACACCCCATATCTTCGTATGAAAGAGTATTCATAAGTCAATTGATGTAAGCTAAAAAATGAGATCATCTTTGAGAGTACATAAATTAAGTTAATCATGTTACCTTGGAGATTACAAATCTTTAAGATCATGGATAACCAGTACCAAGAGGGTTGAAAGGCTAAGAAGCTAAACAAATTGAAGAAAATAATTTTCGTCGAATGTCGACAAGTTAGAAATGTTATAATGTGTACTTTTGGGGTGAGTGTAGGGTGCTTAACATTATAAGGAGATTATATTATGAGTTATTTTAGTCATATGGTAGTCGTGTTTTATGTTTTAAAGTCAAGCGATTTGTGGAACTAAAGTTGGAAAAGGTCATCACAAGTTACATTCATAAATTTGTTGAAACTTAGGTCAAATGTACAGAGCTATTATCCCAATATACTTCTAATTAGGGGATTATCTACCTACAAAATTGAAGATCTAGGAGTCTAGTTTCTAACTCATTTAACCGTTTGTCGATACGAAATTGGAGTAGAGAGATATTTGTATTTTCGCGAGATTGCGCAAAGCCGCTCCCATGGGACCCACAAAGTCGTTGTAAACTCCAGCTTGTATTTAAGTCAATTCTTAATTGTTTTCCCTCATTTTTCTCTTCAAAAACAGTTTTGAAACCCTCCTGAATTCTCTCCAATGGTTCCTCCATAATTCTAGGGTGAAAACCTAAGATAAAAACATGAATCCAACGCTAGAAACCCCGAGGTGCTTGCTAGATCGCAGTTCTTCATCTTGCGGCTGTTTTCGAGGGTTCTTCAAAGAGAAGTAACCTCAGGTATCATGTGGTAGTTGTTGATTAAGGTAATATTCAGTCCCTCCTTCATACATATTAGATTTTCAAGGTGAAATACAACTGTTTACACTCCAACTTGAACACCAAAAGTTGATTCAAGAAGAGAATACAACAACCTAAAGTGTTGTCGTGTCATTGAGGATAATTGTGGGCTGTGATTGGACAAAATTTATAGTGGTTGATACTGTATAAGGTGAGTATAACAACCTACAAATTTTTCTTAAGCTTTATTTTATGTTGGTTAAGTTGTTAGGATAATAAACTACAAGATATTACTTGGATTAGCTTGATATGTTGTTGTTCTTGATGGATTGATTTGAAAGTTGCTCTTATAAACTTTAAGTGGCTGAAAATTATGGAAAGTAAGTTGGCTATGATGTTGTTAGTATGATTATATTGGTTTACATGTCAATCTTGTTGAGGAAATTGGTAAATAGAAAAGGAAATAACTATAAAGCACTTGAAAGATGTCGACAATGATATTATCTTTTGTTGGGCTATTTCGGGTAACTTTAAAATTGAGTACAAGGTTGGAAATCCTTTAAAAGGTATTGATTATTTTACTGAATATATTACTAAGTTCTATAATGAATGATAATGTAGTTGAAGGGTGCTAAAGGGATTCAATCCGAGCTTGCCGCTCGTCGTGATATGTTGATGACTTGTTAAAGAAATATTGTGTATCCTATTGTTGATGTTGTTTTTATTGTATTGCTCTGGTGGTTGCTGTTGGTATATGGTATTGGAGAAGGCCCCTGTTACAGGGGAGATGCTGCCCAAATTTACATAAACGAACTACTAGCTTAAATTACAGATATAGCCTTTACTCAGCACTGATTTTGAATCTCCTTATGCTATGATAGACTGAGTTGAGTTGCTTGAAGAATTTCTTGGTATTAAGGACTCAACAGAGTTAAGGTATGTTAAAGCTAAACCTTTCTTTCATTTTGGTATGATCCAGTAACTACATGTGTTTGATAACGAGACATAAAGAAAAGTTCATATTCCCGAATTTATGTACATTTTCCTAGTCTAATAAGTTACAACATTCTCCCTTATCGGGACTTCATATTCAATTTAGTTTTGTCTTCTGTTATCTAAGAGAGTAGAGAGTCTATATATATTGAGTATTACAATATTTTCACTACCATCGAGCTATAATCGATGGGCAGGCCCCTATTGGGCAACCTCTAGTCACATGGTGAGTAATATACCGAGCCTACTGTGGCTGCGCGCCTATGAGCTATCCCAGAATGGCCGAGATACAGAGCCTAGTATGGCCGAGCACCTATGAGTGAGCCTACTACAGCAGAGCATTTACACATACCGAGTCTTGTAAGGCCGGACAACTATTTTACTTACTATATTGAGAGTTGAGTCAGTATCAGCATGTAAGCATATCTTTAGATTATCTTTGACTCCCAGTCACTTTCAGTTATTATATTATCAGTTCAGTTTCAGCTTTCAGTTATTTTGTTACCTTATATACTCGGTACATTATTCCATACTAATGTCCCTTTTGCCGGAGACGCTGCATTTCATGCCTGCAGATCCTCATTGACAGTTGGACAGACCCTCCCAGCTGACAGATTCAAACATCAGCTTTGTTGGTAAGGTCCACCTCCTCGGAGTTACCAGGTCTAGACCTTAGAGTCCATTTTATATATATATAGGTTTGATGGGTAGGTCGAAGCCCTGTCCGACCATGGTACAATTCAGTTATATTTAGAGGCTTGTAGACGATTCCTGTATATTTTGTATATCACTGAGGAGAAACAAAACACTCAATGTAAGTACAAAGGATCATATCTCAACATAACTCCGCTGCGACGCATGACCCAATCCAAACACACTGGTCTACATGGAATACCTCAAGTCATGATGCTCATAATCAAATACCATATGCATGTCAACAAAAAAACATATGAAGTGAATGACCATAGCCATGGAGAAATGGATAGCACAAAATACCGCTAACTAGAAGAACATTACCAAAGCGCCACCAACCATTCAACACCCCAAGAGCCATCTTGCTCGAATTCCACCATATGACCCAAACAGAACTGCATCATGTGTGTCAATAGCCAATAGTCTCATAACCCCTTATAGCATAGGAGAGTAAAACGTATGTCCCTATGAGTGACTACGCCGATCTTTATATGTTTTGTCCACGTCCCTTTCCGCTCCGAAGAAGAAGGTTTGGATCTTTCAATCTTATGTCGTGAGGTATATGACCTATGATAGGTCCATAAGATACCATAGCTTTTGGTGTTCTATGATTCACCTCCGAATAATGAGTAAGTAGTTCAACATATTAGATCACGAATAAGATTCACTCTAACCGATGGCACACCCCTCAACCGTAGTTGTGCTAAGTAAATTAACCTGATTTGACATAGAACACATATTCTCATTAGGCCGTCTAATGGTCCCCAAACCAATTCCGATCGTCCCAAAATAGATTATAACCTTCCAAAAGTCCACAATAACCTATCCATAACACATACATTCAGTCGTTAACCTCTTAACATACCTTCACCGTCCACAACCACGAAACAATCTGCCTTTGAGAACTCTTCTAGTCTTCCAATCCCTAGAATACATGAATCTTCATGTCTGATCCTAACTCACCCACTCAAATGAATGACACATCCCTCATACACAATCATCTTACAAGAAATACTTCCATAATTCTTTCGCTCTACATAGCAAAATCTGAATATCAGCAGTCGACATACCAGGCAAGTACCGCAATACAAATGAGGCATCCTTAAGTCAAAACACAATGTGCCTTCCAAAATGTGCACTCTTCTTGGGTGATACCAAATAGTGCCAGCATTTTTCTAAACATTAGAAACCATCCATACTCTTTAGAACTCATGAACTTCCATCGCAACTAAACCACAAACTTGCACATGCGAACCCCAGTCTCATACAACACACCTCATTTATCATGCCATCATATGAAAAATATGAGAATCCCATTATCAACTTTGAGTCACAAGTAGAATACATACTCAATTAGCTAGAAACCTTACACCTGACCCCATCCAAAAGAAAATTACAACACACAACAAACTCCCCATGCCTTTAGAAAATATCCATCTCAAGCCATGGTAGAAACTATCGAGAACTCTTTGCAACACATTTTCACATAATCATTCCATTATAACTGAATCGATCTAACTCAAACAAGTCACGCAGGTCACCAAGCCCAAGAGTATTGTCACAAAACACTTGTAGATTCTTACCACACTAAAGAAACCGATCGCTTTTATTACTATGTTGATCCAACCCACTACCAAGTTGTCCTATTTCGTCGAGTTCCCCTCAAATTGCCTTCATGTTAATACCAATCCCTTTTAGTCCATTACACTCCTTAACCCCAAGCTTACCCCAAAAGATCCTAGCATGAAACCACGTTGTCCTAAGGCCCATAAGCCATTGTATTCCCTCTTAAGCACCCAATAGTGTTGCAACCGAGATACCCACTCTGAAGAGACCTTCTGTGAATCTCAATTGTTTCTTTAACCTCTCTGATACTGAAATGTTGAAACACTAATGCTACAAAAATACTGCAAGTCTCGACACCACCCACTACAAATATCTGATCTTAGCCATATACAAAATTCGGGGAAACCCTAAAATACCACATAAATCGTGAACTCATGAGAATCTTCTCGAGAGTCATCCACTCTGCTCCAATCTCCAATGAACTGCCTACACAAGCTGAAAGGCTTGTGCCCTATTAGCATACAAACACCTAAATAAGTAACCTTCATCTCTTAAACAACCGAGTGAATCCCTTCTCTTTGCACACTACATCCACTACAAATAGCAAACCTGAATCATTCCAAGATTTCTATATATTCATAAAGGGTAATACATCATACATCCATAAATTTCCTTACTGGAGTCATCCTCGAAATCAACCTCTTCAAGTCATAACTGATCCACAAGTATGCCTTAGACCAAAACTAATATAACACATGACCATGATATCTAATCGTCGATAGCAGAATCCCCTACTTAGCTCGAAGCCGTAGAACAAAAACATTCGATAACGCACAATACCCTTACTCTATAACTGCCATAGCTCTGTACTATAATTTAACTAAATCCTTCATACGCTTATGTATCACTAGCCATAGAATACCTCAAATCCTCTGTTAAGTGCATCTCCATCCTCGTGATAGTCGTGCAAACTCCTTCATGCTATCCAAACTCAAATTGAAACACATACACATCCCAATGGTTAGAAAGAAAACTCTTCATAGAAAAATCATAGGGATCACACAACCTCAGAACAGCCCGCAAGAGATAACCTACATGCTTAGCCTCAACCACTATGCAATCACTTAATCCTCCCAAGTCTTATCTCGTTAGCAAGACACAATGATCTACTTCATTCCGCAAATGAGCAACTAAAAGATCCCTAACACACTCATAAATTGAGACTGTATAACATATCAAGACAGCAATTGAGCATCCATACTCCTTTTGCATTCCAAGCAAAATTCTTCTCATCACATCCAAATCATCTAAGCATAGGCCTCAGTCACATAATACTCTTCATATAGCTATCCAACCACTCAATGATCCATCAATCCCACTCCTAGGGGCACTACCACACATATATGTCCAAAAGTACATAGTCACACAACTTAAACTACCGAGCCCTAGCTGCAGTCAGAACCTGGCCTAAAGTTCTCCAGGATGGCCTACCTCCTCGATCACAGAGAACATATGTTGGACCACATCCATGACATCACAATCCGTTGATGCACAACTGATACTGATTGCTCCACATAACATATGAATGGATGGAAGGAATTCAAAGAGATACGCTTCAAGCTGAATCGATGTCGCACGATAAGGAAAGAAATATGGGAAATTTTTCTACATGACTTGTATCCTCTCGAAGATAGTTATGGATGTCAACATAATGATCCGCAGGACTCCACTAGATACTTGCTCATGAATCATAGAACCTAAGAACCTAGGGACCTGATACTAACTTGTCATGACTCAAAATTCGTGTAGTCGTGATGACACCTAACCCAACCCATTAGGTAAGCCAAACAACAATTACACAATTCTAATGACATTAACAAGAAATCAATAAGTGAAATAACTAAATTTTCATACAATAACCGAAGGAATGGTAGTACAAGTCATGAGCCACTAAGACTTAGATTTACAAATCTAGTAATAAATACATCTATTTGGAATATACATGAACAAAATTTGAATCTAAAACTACCAACGACATGTGGTAGCTATTTCCGGAAAATAAGTACATATTCAATGCCAACTCCTATCATCAACAACATCTTAGCTCCAAAATCTGCACACAAAGTATAGAAGTGTAGTATGAGTACAACCGACCCCATGTACTTGAAAAGTATAATAACTAACCTCTGCGAGGTAGTAGTTGCAAGAATTATAAATGATACTCGCTAATTACCTGTAAAATTCATAAATCTAACAAGTATAGAACAATAATATGATCAAGTCATGTGTCACAGATAAAACCACCTTGGTGCTCACAATAACTTAACATACGCTGCTTAGTCAACAATCCAACATATAAAAAAGATATGCAAATAAATCAGGTAAACAACTAAAGAAATTGTAAGAAAAGATGAAATACAATAACCAAATATCAATACGTTGTGGCACGCACCCCGATCCAATTAGAAATCACAATATGACTCTAAGGCCTATATCGGTATCTAAATAACCAAACAAAACCACTAATCAGCCTTCCCAAGGCCTATATCAACCAAAAACTCGCCGGTTTCTCCCAATCCGCGTGTACACCATCAAGAAGACACATGAGAGGGTGATCCTAGGGGGATGAATACATATCCATACACTGCACGGCGTAGTCATGTGCAATCTGTGTGATGTGGTCACATGCTTAATATCACAATTCGCCCAGCTTGGTCACATGAAATGTTTTAAAAGGCATTATTGGGGCGAGCCCCAGGGTGAGCCCGGGGGCGAGGCACAACAAAAATGCCCCGATGTGATGCTGTGGGGTGAAAGTCTCAAGAGGCGTACGCCCAGCATTTTGGGAAGTACGTCCAGGAGCTCGGGGCGTACACCCCGGTGTTTGAGGCGCGTTTGTTTTAGTGGGGCATAATCCCCAGAGGCTTTTTCAAATTAAAACAAAATTTGTTGAATAAATCCATATGAAATCCAAATTCTCAAAATTCAGCTTGGTAATTATTCAAAAGTTTTAAAAAGGAACTTAAATGTATTTAATGTAAAAGTCAAGACCTTTTTAATTGATTGAAGCCCTAATTTATGGTATTTCCTAATTCTTTATCTTGTCCACTAGTCTACTAATATCTCCCAAAAGCAACGAATATTCAAAAATTTTTTACAAATATAAAGAGAACTCCATTCTCCTTCATAGCAGCAAGTTCAAAGTTCAAATTTCATGTTAGTCATTCTTTTTGTTCCTCCATGTAGAAAACTTTATTCTATTCGACTCAAGTTACTTGTGCTTCTAAGTAGTATATAATAGATTGTTTTGACTAGTTTTTTATGGGGATGGACACACACACACACACACATACACACACACACACATATATATATATATATATATATATATATGTGTGTGTGTGTGTGTGTGTGTGTGTGTGTGTGTGTGTTTCTTTAATTTTTAAACAATTTTACATGTTTATAAATATTTATTGTAATTATATTATTTTATAAAATATTAAAAATTAAATACCTATGGGGCTTATGCCCTACTGAGACATATGTAAAACACCTCTTACACCTACGCCTTTAAAAACACTGGTCATAGGCTCAATATCAGGATCTGCCCGCGTGGTCACATGCCCAATATCACAATCTGCCCTCCATGGTTACATGCTTAGTATCATAATCCTCGGCATGGTTGCATGCTCAATATTACAATGTGCTCAGCGTGGTCATAGGCTCAATATCACAATCCGCTCGACATGGTCACATGCTCAATATCACAATCCGCCCGATTTGGTCAGTCCAGTCCATATCACACAAAAAGCAGATATACAAGAATACATGTACATGATTAATGAACATCAAATTTTATACTCTTGGACTAGTATAAGTGACATGCTAAAGTGTATGTAGGTGCAAAGTATGCTATCATAGCTCAAATCAGGCAATTACATCACGAAAGTAGAAATTATCAGGTTCAATAAGGGGATTAACCTTTATGTAAACTCAAACATGGCTCAAATAGCTCACAACACAAGTACAAATATAAGAACCATCACAACATGAAGCTTAGTAATCAATGGTAGGTATATCATAGCCTAAACACTACCCCGAGCATGAAAAATACCTTGGTGCACGCACATGGGTTCAACTCCACACATGTACGCCACCCATAGCACGTAGCTATCATAAAGAACTCAGGCAACTAGAGCCTCAGCTAAGTTTAGGTAAGATACTTACATCTAGAAAGCCCAATTGATACTCTAGCCTAAAGCAACTCAAAAACATCAAATAATGTCAGAGGAAACAAACCCAAATGATAAAGATTTAATCATTAATCAAATAATAAAAGTACACCAAAAAGTTAACCCAGGCCCACATCCTGTAACCCGACAAAACGCAAAAATTCTGACAATCCATTTTAATACGAGTCCAACCATACTAGTTTCATCCAAATCTGACTTCGAATCGATGTGCAAAATCTAATTATTCACTTTAGAAAAGTTTTGACAAAACTTCCCAATTTCTCCTTTAGATTCATCAATCAAATGCCAATATTGAAGATAGAATCATATAAAATAATCAAATCTGGGTCGAAAATACTTACCCCAATGCAAATGGTGAAAATCTCCTCCAAAATCGCCTAAATATGAGCTCCAAAACCTAGTGAGAAAAAGCAATTAAATTCCAAAACAAGTAAAAATGCATCAACTATCCCAACTCAAATCATATCCTAGATGATCCTGATACTCACGTTTGATGAGCCCAACATGATCCTATTGATATTACACCTAAGATAGCCCTTTGAATCACCCAATTTGTCCTTAAAAATGAGAGAGATATGATATTTTGTTGTTTTAAAGAAAGTCTGAAAATTTTAGGGACATAACTGGTACTTTCTTTATTATTTACACCAGAAAAATCAGCAATTAAAAAATCTTCAGTTCAGGTCTTGAATCATTTGATTTGGAAAAATTTTGGACGGAGAAAGACTATAGGGCTAAGAGAAGCTCTCCTGTCAAGCCTTTAATTCGACTTTTGGCAATGCCATTTCGAAAGAAAGGGAACCTGTTGGGTTGGGAGAACCTAAATATATCGATTTAAAAAAAGCTGATACATATAGGAACGAAAGGTGAATGGAGGGATGATCCAGGGAGTTATTCTAGATGTCGGAAGTTTAAAGATTGGATTGAGGAATGCAAACTCATTCAACAAAGAGCACATGCAGGACTTGTTCGGAACTGTTGGAATGATTCAGTTACCATTCGATTCTACCGGGAGATCTTAACAATGAATACTGATATGGAACGAATGCGGAAATAGAGCCCCTATCTTCTCTTATCAAGGAAGAAGCGGGAAGGAAAGGCTGGTTGCACGTTTTCTGGGAGTAATGCCTCCTTTCTCTCTCCCCCAAGGACTCAGTCTCTCGAGTATCTATTAACATATAGAGATCTTGTCTCTGTCGCTGCATAGAGTGATCTTCTTCAGTCTCCGAGTTCGAAGGGTAGAACAAGGTAAGGTCAAGGCTTTCCTTTCATTACTCTTTCCACGGCAAAGTCAGCATCTTAGCCCGAAGAGCAAGGATTTCTTCCTCTGCGTCTGCTGCTATTGATGTGTAGTACCCAAAACTCATTTGGAACCTCCCAGAAACAAACCATATATGCATTTCAATCTTAGAATATGCTATGACGCTGCTCGTGCACTCAAAATACGAAAAGATGTTAGTTTAACCTGATATTGACCATGATCAAACTCCACATCCTTAAATTAACTAGTTTATCAACCAATGATCCAAAACACTACCCGAGCCCCTGGGGACCCTATCCAATCATATCAATAAGTACAAATACATTATCCAAACTTATTTAGTGCCTCAAAACACCTACTGGAATATCACAACAAAGAATCGAGGCTCAAACCGAATAGAATTTCTCTTATGTTGTTTAATCTTCATTCTTTCAAATGAGTGTCCGAATCACACTTAAACACTTCAGATTACTTCCAAAATTTGCACACAAGTTGCATTCAACTACATAGACCTATCTAAAGTCTTGGAATACCAATTGAACTCCAATAACATCAAAGTCAACTCTTGGTCAAACTTATAAACTCTTAAGTTCTTCAAATTGCCAACTTTCGACAAATAGTATTGAATTCTTCTAGGAACCTCCGAAGCCAAATCCGAACATAAGTACAAGTCCAAAATCGTCATACAAATTTATCGGAATAATCAAAACCCTATTCCATATCCGTTTCTCTTAAAGTCAAACCTTGGTCAACTCTTCCAACTTAAGGCTTCCAAATCAAGAGTCATTCTTCTAAGTCAATCCTGAACCACTTGAAAATCAAAACCGACCATACACTCAAGCCATAATATATTATATGAACATACTCATAGTCTTAAACCACTGAATGGAATACTAAAGCTCAAAACGATTGATCTGGTCATTACAAAAATTATCTTCATTTTTTAAAATTATTTTTGGGCCCAAAAATTCCTTACACATAGTTTAATGGTTGGAACCAATTTAAAATTATCAAAACTTGGGGTTATCTGTTAAAGTTACAAAAACTTTATGAATGGATGGAAGGAATTCAAAGAGATACGCTTCAAGCTGAATCGATGTCGCACGATAAGGAAAGAAATATGGGAAATTTTTCTACATGACTTGTATCCTCTCGAAGATAGTTATGGATGTCAACATAATGATCCGCAGGACTCCACTAGATACTTGCTCATGAATCATAGAACCTAAGAACCTAGGGACCTGATACTAACTTGTCATGACTCAAAATTCGTGTAGTCGTGATGACACCTAACCCAACCCATTAGGTAAGCCAAACAACAATTACACAATTCTAATGACATTAACAAGAAATCAATAAGTGAAATAACTAAATTTTCATACAATAACCGAAGGAATGGTAGTACAAGTCATGAGCCACTAAGACTTAGATTTACAAATCTAGTAATAAATACATCTATTTGGAATATACATGAACAAAATTTGAATCTAAAACTACCAACGACATGTGGTAGCTATTTCCGGAAAATAAGTACATATTCAATGCCAACTCCTATCATCAACAACATCTTAGCTCCAAAATCTGCACACAAAGTATAGAAGTGTAGTATGAGTACAACCGACCCCATGTACTTGAAAAGTATAATAACTAACCTCTGCGAGGTAGTAGTTGCAAGAATTATAAATGATACTCGCTAATTACCTGTAAAATTCATAAATCTAACAAGTATAGAACAATAATATGATCAAGTCATGTGTCACAGATAAAACCACCTTGGTGCTCACAATAACTTAACATACGCTGCTTAGTCAACAATCCAACATATAAAAAAGATATGCAAATAAATCAGGTAAACAACTAAAGAAATTGTAAGAAAAGATGAAATACAATAACCAAATATCAATACGTTGTGGCACGCACCCCGATCCAATTAGAAATCACAATATGACTCTAAGGCCTATATCGGTATCTAAATAACCAAACAAAACCACTAATCAGCCTTCCCAAGGCCTATATCAACCAAAAACTCGCCGGTTTCTCCCAATCCGCGTGTACACCATCAAGAAGACACATGAGAGGGTGATCCTAGGGGGATGAATACATATCCATACACTGCACGGCGTAGTCATGTGCAATCTGTGTGATGTGGTCACATGCTTAATATCACAATTCGCCCAGCTTGGTCACATGAAATGTTTTAAAAGGCATTATTGGGGCGAGCCCCAGGGTGAGCCCGGGGGCGAGGCACAACAAAAATGCCCCGATGTGATGCTGTGGGGTGAAAGTCTCAAGAGGCGTACGCCCAGCATTTTGGGAAGTACGTCCAGGAGCTCGGGGCGTACACCCCGGTGTTTGAGGCGCGTTTGTTTTAGTGGGGCATAATCCCCAGAGGCTTTTTCAAATTAAAACAAAATTTGTTGAATAAATCCATATGAAATCCAAATTCTCAAAATTCAGCTTGGTAATTATTCAAAAGTTTTAAAAAGGAACTTAAATGTATTTAATGTAAAAGTCAAGACCTTTTTAATTGATTGAAGCCCTAATTTATGGTATTTCCTAATTCTTTATCTTGTCCACTAGTCTACTAATATCTCCCAAAAGCAACGAATATTCAAAAATTTTTTACAAATATAAAGAGAACTCCATTCTCCTTCATAGCAGCAAGTTCAAAGTTCAAATTTCATGTTAGTCATTCTTTTTGTTCCTCCATGTAGAAAACTTTATTCTATTCGACTCAAGTTACTTGTGCTTCTAAGTAGTATATAATAGATTGTTTTGACTAGTTTTTTATGGGGATGGATCACACACACACACACACACACACACACACACATATATATATATATATATATATATATGTGTGTGTGTGTGTGTGTGTGTGTGTGTGTGTGTGTGTGTTTCTTTAATTTTTAAACAATTTTACATGTTTATAAATATTTATTGTAATTATATTATTTTATAAAATATTAAAAATTAAATACCTATGGGGCTTATGCCCTACTGAGACATATGTAAAACACCTCTTACACCTACGCCTTTAAAAACACTGGTCATAGGCTCAATATCAGGATCTGCCCGCGTGGTCACATGCCCAATATCACAATCTGCCCTCCATGGTTACATGCTTAGTATCATAATCCTCGGCATGGTTGCATGCTCAATATTACAATGTGCTCAGCGTGGTCATAGGCTCAATATCACAATCCGCTCGACATGGTCACATGCTCAATATCACAATCCGCCCGATTTGGTCAGTCCAGTCCATATCACACAAAAAGCAGATATACAAGAATACATGTACATGATTAATGAACATCAAATTTTATACTCTTGGACTAGTATAAGTGACATGCTAAAGTGTATGTAGGTGCAAAGTATGCTATCATAGCTCAAATCAGGCAATTACATCACGAAAGTAGAAATTATCAGGTTCAATAAGGGGATTAACCTTTATGTAAACTCAAACATGGCTCAAATAGCTCACAACACAAGTACAAATATAAGAACCATCACAACATGAAGCTTAGTAATCAATGGTAGGTATATCATAGCCTAAACACTACCCCGAGCATGAAAAATACCTTGGTGCACGCACATGGGTTCAACTCCACACATGTACGCCACCCATAGCACGTAGCTATCATAAAGAACTCAGGCAACTAGAGCCTCAGCTAAGTTTAGGTAAGATACTTACATCTAGAAAGCCCAATTGATACTCTAGCCTAAAGCAACTCAAAAACATCAAATAATGTCAGAGGAAACAAACCCAAATGATAAAGATTTAATCATTAATCAAATAATAAAAGTACACCAAAAAGTTAACCCAGGCCCACATCCTGTAACCCGACAAAACGCAAAAATTCTGACAATCCATTTTAATACGAGTCCAACCATACTAGTTTCATCCAAATCTGACTTCGAATCGATGTGCAAAATCTAATTATTCACTTTAGAAAAGTTTTGACAAAACTTCCCAATTTCTCCTTTAGATTCATCAATCAAATGCCAATATTGAAGATAGAATCATATAAAATAATCAAATCTGGGTCGAAAATACTTACCCCAATGCAAATGGTGAAAATCTCCTCCAAAATCGCCTAAATATGAGCTCCAAAACCTAGTGAGAAAAAGCAATTAAATTCCAAAACAAGTAAAAATGCATCAACTATCCCAACTCAAATCATATCCTAGATGATCCTGATACTCACGTTTGATGAGCCCAACATGATCCTATTGATATTACACCTAAGATAGCCCTTTGAATCACCCAATTTGTCCTTAAAAATGAGAGAGATATGATATTTTGTTGTTTTAAAGAAAGTCTGAAAATTTTAGGGACATAACTGGTACTTTCTTTATTATTTACACCAGAAAAATCAGCAATTAAAAAATCTTCAGTTCAGGTCTTGAATCATTTGATTTGGAAAAATTTTGGACGGAGAAAGACTATAGGGCTAAGAGAAGCTCTCCTGTCAAGCCTTTAATTCGACTTTTGGCAATGCCATTTCGAAAGAAAGGGAACCTGTTGGGTTGGGAGAACCTAAATATATCGATTTAAAAAAAGCTGATACATATAGGAACGAAAGGTGAATGGAGGGATGATCCAGGGAGTTATTCTAGATGTCGGAAGTTTAAAGATTGGATTGAGGAATGCAAACTCATTCAACAAAGAGCACATGCAGGACTTGTTCGGAACTGTTGGAATGATTCAGTTACCATTCGATTCTACCGGGAGATCTTAACAATGAATACTGATATGGAACGAATGCGGAAATAGAGCCCCTATCTTCTCTTATCAAGGAAGAAGCGGGAAGGAAAGGCTGGTTGCACGTTTTCTGGGAGTAATGCCTCCTTTCTCTCTCCCCCAAGGACTCAGTCTCTCGAGTATCTATTAACATATAGAGATCTTGTCTCTGTCGCTGCATAGAGTGATCTTCTTCAGTCTCCGAGTTCGAAGGGTAGAACAAGGTAAGGTCAAGGCTTTCCTTTCATTACTCTTTCCACGGCAAAGTCAGCATCTTAGCCCGAAGAGCAAGGATTTCTTCCTCTGCGTCTGCTGCTATTGATGTGTAGTACCCAAAACTCATTTGGAACCTCCCAGAAACAAACCATATATGCATTTCAATCTTAGAATATGCTATGACGCTGCTCGTGCACTCAAAATACGAAAAGATGTTAGTTTAACCTGATATTGACCATGATCAAACTCCACATCCTTAAATTAACTAGTTTATCAACCAATGATCCAAAACACTACCCGAGCCCCTGGGGACCCTATCCAATCATATCAATAAGTACAAATACATTATCCAAACTTATTTAGTGCCTCAAAACACCTACTGGAATATCACAACAAAGAATCGAGGCTCAAACCGAATAGAATTTCTCTTATGTTGTTTAATCTTCATTCTTTCAAATGAGTGTCCGAATCACACTTAAACACTTCAGATTACTTCCAAAATTTGCACACAAGTTGCATTCAACTACATAGACCTATCTAAAGTCTTGGAATACCAATTGAACTCCAATAACATCAAAGTCAACTCTTGGTCAAACTTATAAACTCTTAAGTTCTTCAAATTGCCAACTTTCGACAAATAGTATTGAATTCTTCTAGGAACCTCCGAAGCCAAATCCGAACATAAGTACAAGTCCAAAATCGTCATACAAATTTATCGGAATAATCAAAACCCTATTCCATATCCGTTTCTCTTAAAGTCAAACCTTGGTCAACTCTTCCAACTTAAGGCTTCCAAATCAAGAGTCATTCTTCTAAGTCAATCCTGAACCACTTGAAAATCAAAACCGACCATACACTCAAGCCATAATATATTATATGAACATACTCATAGTCTTAAACCACTGAATGGAATACTAAAGCTCAAAACGATTGATCTGGTCATTACAAAAATTATCTTCATTTTTTAAAATTATTTTTGGGCCCAAAAATTCCTTACACATAGTTTAATGGTTGGAACCAATTTAAAATTATCAAAACTTGGGGTTATCTGTTAAAGTTACAAAAACTTTATTTTTCCGCACTTCATCTCTCTCATCTCCTCTCTCTCTCTCTCTCTCTCTCTCTCTCTCTCTCTCTCTCTCAAGAACTTCATCGTAGATCCACTCCACTAGGTTGGTTTTAGTGTACCAAATGCCGATTTCGGACCAAAAGTAGGTCATGATTGACTCTCTTGTATTTATATGGAACCCAGCATTATGTAGTTTTTCTAATTTAAATAATTTTTAGGTAATTTCAAATTCATCTTTTACTTTTTCTTAGAAGTGTTATTTCGGGTTTAAGGAATAAGTTATTTGAAGTGAAATATATGTTGCTGCTATCTGTAGTTGGTTTTGTAAAACTAGATATTTTATATCAAGAAAGGATATTGGTCCTAGTTGATCCACATTGGGGCTCTGTATTTCCAATTACGATAGTTGCCCTGACGTAAGTTCTATAATAAACATATGGTCAATTATTATATACTTTTAACTACTCGTCGAAATTATGATTTTATTGATTGTAGTATGTTAGGATTATGAATGTAGCTATATAATTTAATAATTTTTCTTTAACTTACCTCTAATTCTAGGATTTATATTCCAATCAACTTGTAATGGCGCCACTGATTATTTTGAGTATTTGCATTCTATTTACGGGTTTGAAGTCTTGAGTGGCTTCATATGATGTAGTATGACTCGTATATGTAGTTGTCTTTGGTTTTTGAGTGGTTACGGATAGATTGGGAAGAATAATTCTCATTTTAAAAGCTTTAAGTTGGAAGAGTTGGTCAAGTTTGACTTTTTTGTATTTTACCTCGGATAGGAGTTTTAATAGTTCTGTTAGGTTTGGATGGTAATTTTGACTTGGACTTATGCTCGGACTTGCATTTGGATATTTCTAGAAGGTTTTGGCTCTAATGCGCGAAATTTAGCAATTTGAATGTTTGAAAAGTTCATAGGTTTGACTGGGAGATGACTTTGGTGTAATCGGGGTCGAATTGTTTTTCTGGAAGTTGAATAGGTTTGTTATGTCATTTTGATCTTGGGTGCAAAATTTGAGGTGATTCCGACTTGTTTAGATGTGTTCGTCGTAAGTTTGGAATTTGAAAACTTGAAATAGTTCATTGAGCTTGAATTGAGGTGTGATTAGTGACTTTGATGTTATTATGTGTGATTTGAAGCCTCAAGTAGGTCTGTGTTATGTTTTGGGGCTTGTTGGTATGATCGAATAGGGTCCAGAGGGGCTCGAGCGAGTTTCGGGGTGGTTTTGGACCATTTTCTCTCTTGTTGGTATTGCTGGTTTTTTGCTAGTTCCTGATGTTTCAGTTTTCTTTGCAATCACGAAGGTGTAGCTGTGATCACGTATGTTGCGTTGTATACCTTCTCTGCGTTTGCGCTATAGGGTCTGCGTTCCTGATGGTTGAGGATTTAAGCCTTCGCATTCTTGTCTAAGACTATGCGTTCGCGTAGTGTTGAGCTAGATTGGGCTGGTTATGATTGGTGGACCTTCGCGTTAGCGTGATGTCTCCGCGTTCGCGTGGGTCTGTGCTGATGTAAATCGCGATTGCATGTCTGGGTCCGTGTTCTCATAGGGTGTCTTTGAGGCAGTTCAGTTTTGTGCTTCATGATCGAGAAGCTGGTCCCGCGATCATGAAGGGTATACCTTGGTAGTGCATATAAGTTGTCATTTTTCGAATTTAAGTCATTTTACCAAAAATCGCTCGAATTTGGGCGATTTTGGAGGGGATTTTCACAATTTGGTAAGTATTTTTGACTCAGATTTAATTATTTTACATGATTCTATATTTGATTTTGGCATTAGGTTGATAAATCTAAATGAGAAATTGGGGGCCAGAGGAGGGGAGTTGTCAAAACTTTTCTAAAGCGAATATTTGAACATCGATTCATAGTCGAATTTGAGTGAAGTTAGTATAGTTAGACTCATATTAGAATGGGTTGTTGGAATTTGTGGGTTTTGTTAGGTTTCGGGGTGCGAGCCCAGGTTGACTTTTGGTTGACTTTGAGTATTTGATTAATGATTTGACCTTTATCATTTGGGTTTGATTCCTATGGCATTATTTGATGTTTTAAGTTGCTTTTGGCTAGTTTCAAGTCGTTCGGAGGTCGACTCATGTGGGTTGGTACTTTCAGAGTATTGATTTGACTTGCTTAAGTTAAATATCTTATCTAAACTTGATGGAGGTACTAGTTTCCCGAATTATTTGTGATATCTACATACTATGGGTGGCGCACATGTGTGGAGTTTAGCCCATGTGCCTGTTCCAGAGTATTTTTATGCTCGGGGAAGTGTCCAGGCTATGATATACCTTGGATTGATTGCTAAACTTCATGATGTGATGATTCTTATATTTGTACCCTTTGTGAGCCATTTAAGCCATGTTTGAGATTACATAGAGGATAATCTCATGATTAAACCTGATAATGGCTACTTTCATGATGTAATTGCATGATTTGAGCTATGATAGCACACTTTATACATGTATACACCTTAGCATTTCACTTATACCATTCTAGGAGTATGAGATTTGATATTCATTGATCATGTACATGTATTCGTATATATATGTTTTCTCTGTCAAATGAATTTGGATTGGTAGCATGTGACCATATCGGGCGGATTATGATATTGAGTCTATGACCATGTCAACTGGATTGTTATATTGAGTATGTGACAATGCTAGCCGGATTGTGATATTGAGCATGTGACCATGCTAGCCGGATTGTGATATTGAGCCTGTGACCATGCCGAGCGAATTCTAATATTGAGCATGTGACCAAGCTGCGTGGATTTGTGATATTGAGCATGTGACCACGCTAGGTGGATTATGATATTGAGCATATTATCATGCCATGCAGCGTGTGGATATGGATCCATCCCCTAGGGTCACCCTCTCATGTGTCTTCTTGTTTGTGTACATGGGAATTGTGAGACACCGATAGGTTTTTGGTTGATGTGGGATTTGGGAAAGTCGATATGTGTTTTGGTTTGATTATTGAAATTCTAATATGGGACTTAGAGCTATGTTGTGATTTCAATTTGGATCGAGTTGCGCACCGCATTGAATTGATATTTGATTATTGCATTTCATCTTTACTTGTATTTCCTTGGCTGTTTACCTGATTTATTTGTATATCTTCCTTATATGCTAGATTGTTAACTGAGCATAGTATGTTAAGACATTTTGTGCACCAAGGTGGTTCTTTCTATGATTCATGACTTGATCATATTACTATTCTTTACATGTTAAATTTATGAACTGTACAGGTGATTACCTAGTATCATTTATAATTCTTTCTTCTAATAACTTGCCGAGGTTAGTTATTATACTTGTTGAGTACATCGGGCCGATTCTACTCATACTACAATTCTTCACCTTGCATGCAGATCTTGGAGCTGTTTTGTTGTTGATGGTGGGAGGTGGCATTGACGATGTACCTCCTTCTCGGATATAGCTACCACTTGTCCTTAGTTGTTTTAGATTTGTGATCTGTTTATGTACATTCCAAACATATGTTGTATTTATTTTCATACCAACTTTGTAAATCTACGTATTAGTGGCTCATGAATTGTGCTACTAATCCCTGGGTTGATTTTATGAAAATTTAGTTATTTCACTTATTAATTTCTTATTATTTTTATTTGAATTGTATTGACAATTGTTTGGCTTAGCGGGTTGGATTAAGTGCCATTATGACTAGGTATATAGGGGATAGTTTGGTATCAAAGCTCTAGGTTTATAGGTTCTACGAGTCATGAGAAAGTGTTCAGAAGAGTCTTGTGGATCGGTATGATGACGTCCATACCTATCTTCGAAAGTCTACAGGGTATCTAAGAAACTTCCCATCTTTCTTTCTTATCGTGTGGCCTTGGTTTAGCTTGTCGTGTATATCTTTGAGTTCCTTCCATCCACTTGTATGTTATGTTGAGCACTCAGTATTATTTGTGCATCGACGACTTGTGATGTCATGGATTAGGTGTGAGATATGTTGTCTAGGTATAGAGATAGGCCAGTCTGGGGGACTTGAGGCCAGGTTTAGATCGCAACTTGGGCTTGGTTGTTTCAGTTGTGTGAGTATGTGCATTTTGACTTATATGTCTGATAGTGTCCTTCGGAGTGGAATCGATGGCTCAGTGAGTGGTTGGATAGCTATATGATGAGTATTTTGTGACTGAGGACTATGCTTAGATGCTTTAAATGTGACGAGAAGAATTTGCTAGGGGCATAAAGGACTATGGATGCTTGATTTCTGTTTTGATGTGTTCTACATCCTTGATTTACGAGTGTGTTAGGGATATTTCAGTTGTACATTTGTGGAACGAATTAGATTCTTATATCTTGTTAACAAGTTGAGACTCGAGAGGATTTAGCAATTGCATTGTGGTTGTGACCATGATAAGGTCATAGAGAAATGCTAGTTTGAGGCTAAGTAGGTGAGTTATATCCTGCGGGATGTTCTGAGGTTATGTTATCCATACGGTATTACAATGAAGAGTTTTCTTTCTACCAGTGGGATGTGTATGTCTTGTAATTTGAGTTCGGATCACTTGAAGAAGTTCGCACAACTGTCACGAGGTTTGATATGCGCTTAATAGATGATTTTAGGTATTTTATAACTAGTGCTACATGAGCTAATGAAGAATTTAGTTGAATTATAGTGCGAGATCATAGCAGTATGAAGTAAGGGTATTGTGGGTTATCAGATGTTATGTTTTATGGATTTGAGCTAAGTGGGGGAGTCTGCTATCGATGATCAAATTGTATCATCATGTGTTATATCGATTTCGGTCTGAGGCATCTTTGGGCTAGGCACCTATGAGCGAGCCCAGTTCGCCGTGATATAGAGCCTAGTATGGTCGAGTGCCTATGAGCGAGCCTACTACGACAAAGCAGTTATATATATACCGAGCCTTATAAGACCAAGGAGAAGGGGTTACCTGTTTAGGCATTTGTGTGTTAATGGGGAAAAAGTTTTTCGGCTAGTATAGGCGGTGCCTTGGATATTGGAGCAGAGTGGATGACTTTCGAGAAAATTCTAATGAGTTCATGATTCATATATGGTATTTGAGGGTTTCCACGGATTTTGTATATCGCTAAGATCTGAGATTTGCAGTGGGTGGTGTCGAGAGTAACATTATTTCTGTAACATTAGTGATTTTATATTTCAGTATCAGAGAGGTTAAAGAAACAACTTCAGATTTGTAGGTCTCTTCAGACTGGGTATCTTAGTTGTGCCATTTTAGCTGCTTAAGAAGGAATACAATGGCTTATGGGCCTTAGGGCAACGTGATTTTGCGCTAGGATCTCTTGTGGTAAGATTGGGATTACGGATCGTTGTGTATTGGCAAGGAGAGGTGTTAACTTGAAGGCAAGTCAATAGAAACTCGATGAAATAGGACAACTTGCTAGTAAGTTGGGTTAGCATAGTAATAGAAGCAATTGGTTCCTTTGGTATGGTAAGATTTTATAGGTGTTTGTGGCAATACTCTTGGGTTGAGCGATCAACGTAACTTGGTTGAATTAGAGGATTCGGTTCTGATGGCTTGGTTATGTGCCAATGTTCTTCGAAGAGTTGTCGATGGTTTCGAATACGGCCTGGGACAAATGTTTTCAACAGGTATAAGGAGTTGGCAGCCATTGTTCATGTGTTGAAGATTTGGAGGCACTATCTATACGACATTCCATGTGAGATCTATACCGACCATCAGATTCTCCAACAACTGTTCAAGCAGAAAAACCCTAATTTGAAATAACAAATATGGTTAGAGTTGCTGAAAGACTATGATATCACCATATTATATCATCTAGGGAAGGCCAATGTAGTGGCCGATGCATTGAGTTAGAAGGCTCAGAGCATGAGTAGTTTGGCATATTTACTGATAGCGGAGAGGGCACTAGCTATGCATCTTTAGGCTTTAGCCAATTGGTTCATGATATTGGTTGTTTCATAGCCTAGCTAGGTTCTTGCTTGTGTTGTGGCACAGTCATTGCTGTTGGACATATAAAGGCTCACCAGTTTGATGATCCTCATTTGTTGGTGTTGAAATACACGGTGCATCGGGGTGGTGATAAGGAGATTGTGATTGTAGATGATGATGTTATACAACTTCAAGGACGGATTTGTGTTCCAAATGTTGATGGGTTGAGAGATTTTATCCTTGAAGAGGCTCACAATTGATGTTATTCCATACACCCAGGTGTCACAAAGTTGAAATGTGACTTGATACAACACTATTGGTGGCGGAGAATGAAGAAAGATATTTTTTATCATGTCTCTCATTGTTTAAATTGCCAATATGTGAAGTATGAGCGTCAGAAACTGGGTGGGCAGACTCAGAGATTGGAGATACCAAAGTGGAAGTGGGAGCACATCACTATGGATTTTGTGGTTGACTAACCACAGATTTTGAGGAAATATGATGTAGTATGGGATATTTTGGATCGGTTGACCAAGTCCACACACTTTATTCCGGTGATGACTTCCTATTCTTCAGAACGATTGGCTCAGATTTACATCCTGGAGATTATCTGCCTTCACAGTGTGCCCATTTCTATTATTTCTAACCGAAGCATGCAATTCACATCACATTTTTGAAGATTAGTGTAGCCGTGAGTTGGGCACATGGGTCGAGCTAAGTACCGCATTTCATCCTCATACAGATGAACTGTCAAGCATACTATTTAGATATTGGAGGACATGTTGCCGGCATGCTCTATGTATTTTAGGGGTCCGTGGGACCAATTTTTACCTATAGCGAAATTCGCCTACAACAACAGTTATCAGTCGAGCATTCAGATAGTTCTATATGAGGACTTATATGGGAGGCAATACAATTCGTCGAGCCCGGTGAGGCAATATTGTTGGGCATTGATTTGGTCTGAGATGCTTTCGAAAAAGTTATGGTAATTTAGGAGCGACTCCGTACAACTCAGTTATGGCAAAAGAGTTATGTGGACTGGAAGGTTCGAGATGTGACTTATATGGTGGGTGAGAAAGTTCTTCTCCGAGTGTCGCCTATGAAGGGCGTGATGCAGTTTGGGGAGAAGAGAAAGTTGAACCCGAGGTTTATTGGCCCGTTTGAGATTTTGCAGAGAGTAGGGGAGGTTGCGTATAGTCTTGCATTGTCGTCTAGACTAGCAGGGGTACATCTAGTATCACACGTCTCCATGGTTCAGAAGTACCATGAGGATAGGTCATATGTTTTAGACTTCAGCACGGTGCAGATTAATGAGAATTTGACCTATGAGGAAGAATTGGTGGCAATTCTAGACCGCATTTCGAAAGTTGAGATCCAAGAGTTTTCCTTCTATGAAGGTGCAGGGGGGAATGTCATACGATTGAGGAGGATAAGTGGGAGTCACAGTCTGATATGTGGAGTTGATACCCCCTCCTTTTTACCAGTCTAGGTACTTTTCTATATCCGTTCGAGGATGAATCTTTTAGAGGTGGAAAATGTGATGACCTGATAGGTTGTTTTGAGTACTAGCCTTAATTTACGTATTCCGAGACATATATAGCTCCATTTGATGTTATATGACTTATGTTCATGGTCCGTGTTATTTTCCAGAATGTTTTTGTGTTAAATTTTGAAGAAAAAGTGACTTTAACTTAAAATGAGTCTAGAGTTGACCACGGTCAACATTTTTGGTAAACGACCTCGGATCGGTATTTTGACAATTTTGATAGGTTCGTATGATATTTTTAGACTTGTACGCACGTTTGGTTGGGGTTCCGGGAGATCCAAGCGCATTTCGGCGCATTATGTGAAAAATTGTGAAAACTGAGTTTTCAAGTTGAAATCTTGAGTTTTGATGTTGATTCTTGTTATTTGATATTATTTTGTTTATTTGAGTTAACAAGCAAGTTTGTATAATTTTATTACACTTTTCTGCATGTTAGGTTTGGAGCCCGGGGGGCTTGGGTGAGTTTCAAATGAGTTTTAGTGGAATTGGAATTGCTGGTGCAAGACTGTCTTTCTACCCCGAGCAGCGCTTTTGCAATCAACAGATTGCATTTGTGAAGAATCCAGGGATTTGGTAACATATCATTTGTGAAGGAGGAGCCGCATTTGCAAATGCTGGGAAATCGCAATTGCGGCAGGAGTCTTGTTGCTTCTCTGACAGCTTGGGGACAGCTACGCAAAAGCTAAGCTTAGTTCGCATTTTCAGTGTGATGGACCTTTGCAAATGCGAAGGCTTTTTTGCATTTCCAATATTTCTGAGGCTCAGACACTGATCGCAAGTGGGATCAGTTTGCATTTGTGAACATCGTATTTCCGAACAAGAGTTCTGAATTGAGATACCTGCAGTTGGGCAAAAGATGGAAAAGTTGGGACTTAGCTTATTTTACACCATTTTTCTACCCTAAACACTCTACAGGCGATTTTTGAAGAGGATTTTCTCCCCAGTTCACCGGTAAGCATCTTTAACTAGTTTTCAATCAATTTCAACTACTTTTCATGAATTTCTAACAGTTAATCTATGAATTTGAAGGTAGAAATTAGGGGTTTTGGGTAGAATTTAAGAATTTTGTTAAATTGAGATTTTGACCACAAATTGAGGTCAGGTTTTGAAATAAATCACATAACTGTGCTGAGGGTGAATGGGTAATCAGGATTTGGTCCGAATCTCGAATTTTGACCAAGCGAACTCGGGGTTGACTTTTGTCGATCTTTTCAATTTTGCTAAATATTGAACCCATTTCAATTATGTGTTGTTTCTAAAGATTATTTTGACTTGTCTGAATGATAATTGGCTAGATTCAGTTGGTTTGGAGGCTTGTTCGAAAGGGAAAGCTATGGTTGATTATTCATTTGATTGTAGAAAGTGGTAAGTGTCATGTTTAACTTTGACTTGTGGAATTAGGACTTGTTTATCTTTTTGCTACATGAATTATGTGTGCGGACGGCGTATATGCAAGGTGACGAGTGCATATGCATTGTCGTGGGTTATATCTTCCGAGTTGGGCTATTAACCTTTATGTCATCATTTATTGCATGTTATATCTCCTTACATATTTTGATTGCTACATGTCCTTGCTCGCCATTCATGCCTTATTTGTTAATTGTCATTTAGTTGTTACTTGTTTCTATTTACTCATTCCTCCATCAATATCTATTCACCTGCCACATGTTCCTACCTATAATAATTGTATATTTCCATTGTTTCATGACTTTACTTGCCTTTATCGTCTTTACCTTGTTATACTTTATTATATTATATCTGATTATAAGAGTCATTTGGCTATTCTTGTGTTAATAAATTTTTGAGGCTTGTGAATATGAGATATTGGGTGTTCTCTGCTTGTACTAGTAGTTCCTAGATGTTTCATACGCTTTAGTACCTTTTGTGTTGAGATTATGGAATTTGATTGTGTTGAGTTATTCATATTAATGAGTTGATATTGGAAATGGGTTGCGCGCCGCAACAGTATTGAAATGAATTGATAATAGGATGGGGTTGCATGTCGCAACATATATTGATATGATATTGGGATCGGGTTGTGTGCCACAATAGAGCATATATGACGTGATGTAACTATTTGTAGTTGTAGTGCTCTATTTCTGCACTGTGATATAAGGATATGAGATGATGTTATTATGGGAGCCTCTGTTAGTTGCCTCTTGGGTCTCGTTCTTATGAGTTTACTAGCTTTCTCTATATTTCTATTGTCTTTTATCTTTATTCGTATAGGTTTGTAGTGAGTGTCTTATCATAGCCTTGTCACTACCTTTTCAAGGTTAGGCTCGACACTTACAGACACTTTTGCACTTCATTTGCAAATCTTGGTGTTGGTCTTAGTGGTGCATAGAGGAGATTGCTCGGATCTAACTCAATCAGGAGACTTAAGGTAGAGATGTACAACATTCGCAGTCCTCGAAGTCCCTTTCTATCTTGTTTATACTGTTTATCTAGTTCAAATAGTTGTACTTCATTTTACACCATATTTGTAGTATTCTAGTCGATCATGTTCTTGTGACTCCAAATTTCTGGGATTAGTAAAGACTGCGCTAATTATGTTTTTATTTCATATATTTTAGAGTTTATAGTCCTTAATTATTACTTTTCTGCTTTTAAATTATTAAAATTTGGTTAATTCTTTAGCTAACGGTGGCTTGCCTAGCAAGTGGATGTTAGGCGCTATCACGGGCCTATGGTTGGGATTTTGGATCGTGACATTGAAGGAGTTGACAAAGTTTGACTTTTGTGTATTTGACCTTGGATTGGATATTTGCTGGTTTTGTTAGGTCCGGACTTATCTTCTAGAGGCTATAAGGCTTTAGTAAATATCACTTCTTTTTTCTCTATCGTGCGACTTTTTTCTATCGCTTAAGTGTGAATCATTTTATTCTTGTTCTCTCACACATGGTGAGGACATGCACATCATCCATAGTTGATTAGGAGCCGGAGCCCCAAGTTGCTTCCATTACTACGGGTAGAGGTCGAGGTAGAGGCAGAGCTCAGCCTAGAGCCTGTGCAGCAGCACCTATTGCATAGCCTCTGGTCGAGCAGGAGGAGGAAATCCCTGTTCTGGCCATGCCAGTTGGACCAGCTCAGATCCTAGAGGGGTTCATTGCCACCCACGTGTTTCAGGACGCTCTAGTCTGTCTGGTCGATCTTATAGAGAGGAGCCCAGACTCCTACTACTCACACTACAAAGTATGTGGCTCACGGATATCACTTTGGCAGTTCTAGCAGTTGGAGTTATCCAGTCTGTTATTGTTACACAGTCTGGGAGGGTCCCATGATGTCATCATAGAGGCTAAAGAGGTTGGATAAGTTCACCAAGCTATTTCCTATTCATTTTGGTGGTACACCTTATGATGACCTTCAGGATTTCTTGAACCGTTTCCATGAGGTGCTACGCAACATAGGTATAGTGGAGTCCAATGGAGTTGGCTTCGTAATGTTTCAGATGCATGGATCCACCATGAGGTGGTGGCAGGAGTATGTTCGGGGTAGACCAGCAGGTTCACCTCCACTCACTTAGGATCATTTCTCATAGATATTCTTGGAGAAGTTCATCCCCTTCACTTAGATAGAGGACTTCCATAGCCAGTTTGAGCGCCTCCAGCAGGGTAGCATGACTGTTACCCGGTACGAGACCAGATTTGTGGATCTATCATGCCATGGAGCTATCTTGATCCCTATTGAGAGGGATAGGTGATCAGCTCCATCCCTGCACCACTATATAACGGCGAGGAGTAGTCGATGTTGCTTTTACCCGAAGGGTCGGGATCGATTTTCACAGGGAGATAATATTTGTTGGGAGTTAGGTTTCTATCTAATATAGCTACGCATGTTGCTTTTAACTGCACTTCTAATCATGCTTGGATTTATTTCTATTTTACTTTTAATAATATTGATTGTTGAAAATAATTTAAGTACAATATTTTTCTAAGACTTTTCTCAATTGATAAAAAGCACTAGGGAAGTAACTAACACCTAGGCGAGTATCTAATGGGGTCTAAAATTTAGGACAAGCTTGTTATATTTGCGGTCGTGATATGACCTTTACACATATCACTCTATACCTCTCGGTAGTTTGAGTGACTTTGCTGTAATTGGATTTCTCAAGCCCAATTGGGTGTTCAAACAATACAAGTAAAATTGGCTCAAGTCGGGCATTACTATCTCTAGGTTTAACCCTTTAATTGGGACTATCAATCTCTTGAATGCACCCCAATTCCTTGTTAGCCTAATTTTCCTAGACTTAGTTCCTCTTTCTCAAGAAGAGTGTAAGTCATAAAGGCACGAATCAGTATTTGCAACCACCAATTCTACAATTAAAGCATGAATCAAGCTAAATATCACTAACCCATAAATAATTAAGCCCTAAAATTGAAGACCCATTAAATACCCATACTAAGGTTGGGTCACAACCCTAGCTAATGAGTTTAGCTACTCATAATCAAGGTAGAAATCAAAGATGAAGATGAAATATAACCCATAAAAGTTGATTACAAAAATAAAATCCAAGAATATAAGCTAAAATTGCTCTAAAATTACTCTAAATGGTAAAGTACGGCTGTTCACGAGTTCCCTGATACAAAAGATACCCTAAAAATGTGAAAAAAGAACAATTTATACACAACTGAAATTACTGTACAAAAATACCCCTATAGAGGTTCCGCTGTCAGCGAAATACTAAGAGCCTCAGCGCATGGACTTTCGCGGCCGCGCAAAAACAAGCGCAGACCGCATTTCTTCAATTTTGGACTGGGACTGAGTTCGGTTTTGCGGACAGTGAAAAGTCTACCGCATCAGCGTTGGCTTCTATCGTGGCCGCATAAAATGTTCGCGGACCGCATTGCTCATTTGAGCTCAAATTGCAAGGTCTATGATTCTCTATCTCACCCTCAGCGGAATTTGCACCGTGGTCGCGTCAGGTACTCTGCGGTCGTGCTATTTCATCGTGGTCAGCGGTCTCTGTTGTACCCAAAATACCTTCTCTGAATCTCAATTATGTGGACCGCATAATTGTGGCCGCTTCAGCGGTGGACCTTCCGTGGCCGCTCTTTTCCTTCGCGGTCAGCGCTGTTATCTCAGCTTTGAACTTGTGCAAGTTTAACTCCTTCATGAGTTGATTATGGATTTCTTGCCTCATTTTGATCAAACCCTGTAGACAAGCACAATAAGTCAGTTTTCAGGAATACTTTTACGTATTTTTTATCCAAAACCTAAGAAAAAGAGAGCATAAGATAGGCTAGAATCCATAGTTATCAACTCCCCCAAACTTAAGCTTTTGCTTGTCCTCAAGCAAACAAAGTAATTCCCACATC
Organism: Nicotiana tabacum; assembly: GCF_000715075.1. NCBI lineage: Eukaryota > Viridiplantae > Streptophyta > Magnoliopsida > Solanales > Solanaceae > Nicotiana > Nicotiana tabacum. The sequence goes on from NC_134101.1 coordinate 110,898,837, forward strand.
CAAAAGATAAAAGAAGGGAAAATTTCAGCAGTTCTAAGGTGACTTCATCAAGCATCAATTGGGACTAACAATTACCCTTAACACAAATGTATTATCAATAACATACAACCTTTTAGCACCATGTCTCTAGTGCGACACAAAAGCATCAAGAGTTGGCTTAACTCATCAATGAAGCTCGCTCTACTATGTAGGTCATTGTGGAACCCAAACTCTTTCTCCTCTACTCTCCATAAGCAAATCTCACTTTAGACTATAGCACTCAGAACAAGGATTGTGCAAAAGTACACTCATCTCTCTCAAAGGAAGGTCACAAGTCCGGCTCTAAGTACCATAAGCTTGCCCCTTATGTGAATCACCACTAATGTAAGCTCACTCAATTTAGAATCAATACTTCTAGGTTTAATTCTTGTTTAGATAATTAGGATAGTCTAATTTAGTTAATAGTTAATCACAAGTCCTCATGGGATTGACATCTGACTTTTAGTCACTTTATTACTTGACGACCGCGTAGACTTGCGTGTTCGTTTGGCCGCAATAAGTTTTTAGCGTCGTTGCCAAGGACTTAGAAATTAACTATTTTTCTAGATTAGACTTTTACTTTTATCTTTACATGTTTTTTTCCTTCTCTTTAATGTAAATATTTTATTTTTATAACTATTTGAGTTTTCTCTTAGAGTGTATCTAGGTTATTGATGAAGACGCTTGGTTGATGGAAGACTTTTATGGCCCGTCTTTTTGGGCTTGTCATGACCTGAACTCTGGGAGGTCTGAATTTGAATATGGGTGTAAGGGTTGGTATTGGGGCAGATATTCTCAATTAGGCGAATATGCGGAACCACGTTCTCTTCTAACAACATTGGTGAATGATTGGTCTAAGGAGAGAGATGAGCTTGCACATAAAATTGATAATTTTGGCTTGAATGTGCATAACGTGGATGCAGATTTGAGTGTTAAGGTTGTTGCGTGTAACGCCCAACAATTTAATGAAGAGTTGTGTGAAGCTGAAAAAAATCTTTTAGACCAAATGGAGGAGCTAAAACGAGAATACCAATCATTAGACCATGTTTTTCTTGAGGATGTCAATGTTGAGAAGAGTGTTCCCAAGTTATATGCAGGAGTAGATAATATTACTTTGGGAGAATTGAGTGTGTGTAAATATGGGGATGCAAGTAGTAGTAAAATTCATTATTTAGGGCACATTAGACCTTATTCCAATCATTTTTCCACATTGTATTTAGAATGTAAGATAGTAATCGAGCCATCTGAGCCTATGAGGGAGTCAAGAGTGAGGATGAGAGTGCCTATAATCTTGAATTCTTTGTGCCGAAAAGCAAAAATTACATTCCTCATATAAAGGCTGAGAAGTACAGAGCGAAAAATTTGTTACTTGGCATATTTATATTTGTATCCCCACCAGAGGATCATAGCCATAGATTGGATGTCATGTTAGGGGTAAAATTCATAAGTTCAAGGTGGAGGAAAAAATGGTTCACGTCGTGCCGCATTATATTAGGTGCTTGTTGGGAGGCAGCCCAACTTTACTGCTTTCTTTTAATTTTGTTTATTTTGTTAATTTGTTATTTTTCTATTATTATTGTAGTGTTGTTTTATTTTGTAGTATTATGAGCATAGGAAGAAAGCCATTGGAAGTGTGCAAAGGTGATCTAGTCGGTAGGAACTAGTGTGAGGTACCCGCACAAAGGACAATCCTTGAGAGAAGTCTGAGTATCCCGTGGGATGCTATTGCTTCGGCCTTTGGCCTTTCAGGGAGTTTTTTATTCACCCTTATTTTTTTGTTTGTTTGTTTTATTTGTGCATTGGGGACATTGCACTCTTTTAAGTGTGGGGTGTGAGAATTCCTCTAGATAATTTGTAGTAGTATGTTAGTAAAAATGTTAACTTTGTATTTTGATTTTAGCTTCTTATTTTTATTTTTGTAGTTGTGTAGTAATTTAGTAGTAGTTTTAGTAGCTTAATATTTTTATTCTTTTTAAAATGTGAATAAAATCAGAAAAATCAAAAATTAAAAAAAAAAGACTTTTCCCGACGATAGATCTCCTAGACAGTTTTCTTGAGGGATTAACGTCTAACAAAAAACACACAATAAAAATTATAAAATAGAAAAAGTCCAAAAGTACGCCTTTTAATTTCTTCAGGTAGTAATAATCCCCCGTGGTTTTTCTTTCTGCCTCGGTTCTTTTCCATGGGATGTAGTTTGAACCGGGTACTTTTTTTCTTTTAGAGTAGATTAGGAATTTAGGGAATAAAAGGAGGAAGAATGATGATTCCTAGGAGCCTTTGACTTGTTTGATAGTAGCATATTTATGCTTTAGCATGTGTAGTATCTTCTCTATGATTTGAAATTATTGATGATGCCTTGCTTAGTTGGATAGCATGTTTTGTGGAGCCTATGTCTCGTTTACTCGACTTATGTCCACTTTGTGTTTAATGCTTAATATCTCATGGCTTCGTGAATACTTGCATTAGTTGAGAGTCAGAATGGAATCGTCCTTAGTGAGTCATGTGCCATATGTGGTGAGATTTTTGTGTGTTCCATGTATTGTACTTGTGCTTAGAACTTGCCCTATATGTGAATTGAAGCGAAATTTTAGGTGATGCTCGATTTGAGAAATGATTTTAGGCTTTCTTTGGTCTTTTTGAGCTTAAATGTTGATCACAAATAAAATTTATCCCTAGTTAACCCTTTTGAGCCTATATACTTTTATTTGGCATCCACATTACAAGCCTATACCCTTTATCTATTTTCAATTGACATTGTTTTGATCCTTTTACCTCTTAAAGCACTTTAATTGTGAGATAAGCGCTAGAAGAAGTAAGAAGGAACTAAGTGCGGGGTGGATCTTGAGTGGAACCAATGAAACGAAGAAAGGTGCACTTGTTTTGTAATATAATACACCACTAGCGGAAATTGAAAAAAAAAACATAGTTGGGAAAAAAGAGAGAATAATCTGGAAAAAAAAGGAAAAATAGAGATGAATAAATTGGTGTCTTGTTCTTGACAATGGGTATGAATTAAAGTAGTGCTTACAGAACAAGGGAATATTTTTGGGGGTAATATTGTTTGTGAAAGTGAAGTGAATTGAAGAATTTGCGCTGAAAGTTGAATATGTTAAGTATTAAACTACTTAGGAGGGTTAGTCACTATTCCTATATATATCATATCCGTCCCTTAGCCCACATTACAACCACAAAAAGTCCTAATTGATTTTAGATCAAGTGGGCCTACATTAGTAGAGATTTACATTATGGGCAATCCTATGGTACCAATTGCATGCATGTGACTTCTTTGTGAGGGTGAGATATTTTCTTTGATATATATGAGTCCTTAAATTATATATGATCATGAGATTCAAATGCGTGGATTCAACTTACTCACTTGTTCTTGTTGAGAGGGCATATGATTTCACGAGGGATAGGTAACATTATTAGACTTCTCTCTATGATGTTGGGTGCTCAAGCCATGAGTGCATTGTGACATTAAGTTGGTTTTTGAGGCGAGGATTGTTATGAGTATGTTATCTTTGTTTGAATATTTTTGAAGTTGGCATAAGAAAAAGGGAAGTGTATGTGATTGAATATGCAAAGGGCTAAATGTTGGTATTAACAAAAGTCATGGGTACTTAAGCTTAATTGAAATGTGTGGCTTGATAGCGATAAGCTTAATTTTGTTCGATCGGTTGTGGGTTGATTCTACTTTGCTCGAGGACGAACAAAGGTTTAAGTGTGGGGTGGTGATATTGGGCATATTTATATATGTTTTAATTTTACTTCACTCATGTTTTAACCGCTTTTTGTTGTTATTTGGTGTTAAAAATGGACAACATGGTTTAATTATTGGTTTTATGACTAATCGAGTTGTGTGTGATAATTTAGGGTTTTTGGAGAGAAAAAATATGAAGAAAAGATGCTCCAACTAGAGGAGAAGAGGGTGGATGCGTCGTATCCAACCTTGGAAAGAAGGTTACTTGGTGCACCCTTAGCAGTGAAGTCGGCCCATAGCATCCCATAGCATCCGCACCTGGGCAAAGCTGAAATGGAAGAACAATGGGTGGATGCAAAGCATCCACCCTAGCATGCGAAGCTGAGAAGCGGAGGACGAGGTAGATGCAAAGCATCCACCCCAGCATCAATCCCTGAAGCTGAGTCGGACTAGGAGTAAGAGAACTTTGGCCCACGACTTTTGTACGCAATATATAAGCCAAAAACACCTCTTTTAGGTCATCTAACACACTTTTTGAAGGGAATTCGACCTAGTGAGAGCACAGAATCGATGTGGATGCCAGGTTTCATAGTAATTTTTATGTTTCTTTGTATGATTTATTGTTTGGCTACCATGTTTATGTGGAGCTAAACTTCACGTTCTAGGGTTGTGGTTCTTTCATGAATATTGTTATTCTGATATTGATTTTTATTTCTTAGTTTATCATGTTGGTTTATTTATTCAATCCTGCACTTAATTATTTGATTGCTTGATCACCAATTGAATACTATCTACGAATCTAGAATTGAACTCGAAAGTGGGAATTCTAGATTGCATATAGGATTGAGTAGAGCAAGTTCTTGAACCTAGGCATCGGGGAGCAGATTCGCGGTTAGCATAGACATATACCTAATTGCCTTGCTTGGTTGATTTACCGGAAATATAAATGCATTCTTGTTGATTCTAACTCCATAGACATAAAGACGTTAGGTTAGCATGAATAGGCAAGTAAGAACTCGATAGATTCTTATGAGCAATATTAACCTTGTTAACCAATAAACTAGATAAATTAGTTAGTCAATTCAATTGAAGAATACAATAGGATTGTTAGATAGCCCATGACACTAGATCATTTTCATCACATTGATAACATAAAAATCTGCTCTTCCTATTTTCAAAGTTCATTTTTATATTTCTTTATTTAATTAGTTTAGAATCAAATACTTCTAGGTTTAATTCTTGTTTAGATAATTAGGATAGTCTAATTTAGTTAATAGTTAATCACAAGTCCTCGTGGGATTGACATCCGACTTTTAGTCACTTTATTACTTGACGACCGCGTATACTTGCGTGGCATTTGGCCGCAACACTGGGTCTTGTGGCTGGCCTGAGTCACCTCCCTCAGGGTCCTCCAGCTCAATCTCCAAATCCTCAGTCTAGGGGATTACCCCTCTCCTCATGGCCTCTCTTCAACCTCCTTGCTCAGAAGATTTACTGACTCCTTTGAGGCCCGAGTCTTTTTCATCTTCTTCGTTTGTTTGCCCAGCTCCTAGATTGCTTTTCCCTGTGCATTCAAAGTGGCCATGATAAGCTTCTAGTTGTCCAGAAGCTTCTTTAGTGATTCCTCCACTGAAGCAGGCACCTGAGGCTGTGCTGGAACTGACTGAGTTGCCACTGTGCTGGATAGGACAGACAGCTTTGATGTAGCTGCCTGCATCTAATTGTTGGTGCTGGAAAGAGTCTAATTAACCCTCAGTGTAGTCAGAGGGTATGCTGATGAAGAAGGCACTGAAGTTGGAATTAAAGAAGATGGTCCGGAGGAAGGATGTGGCATGGCAGTGGAAGGCTCGGAACCAGTGGCAACCACCCCTAGCTCTTTAGACTGGCCAGTGGAAGTGGTGGCTTTGCCCTTGGACTTGGGATTTTCTGGACCTTGAAGGTTGTACCATCAAAATTACCTCTTTGGTTTCACTTTAGTGTCAAAGTCCCTTCCTTCGACTATCTGATCCTCCAGGTACATGGTGAGGAAGTTTGGGAAAGGATATGAGCTCTCATATTTTCCAACCACTCTGGTGATCACCTTGGCCATAATATTCCCGACGTTGATCGGGTACCCTACCATGATAGCCCTCATAATAACCGCCTAGTAGACCGGCATATCACTATCATGCGTAGTAAGGTCTAACTGGCTACACACAAAAGTTTCCCACCCCTTCGCTTCAAAGCTTAGAGTGTTCCTGTAGATCGGGACCCCAGGTGTCAACCAAGCTGGAGTAGTCCCAGGAAGAGCAATCACCGATGCAAGCCAAGGGCGGGTTAACTCATCCATATCCACTTTTTCCAGATACAGGGACTCATCCTCGTCATTGAACCTAACATAGTTATTTAAGGTCTTGCCATCAAACTTAATCTTCATGTTTCGGACTTTGGTAAAAAATGTTCCCTTTTTTATGTGGGTGACATTAGCGTAAAATTTCTTAACAAAGTGTTCATTGGCATCTGGTAAGTTGCTAGTGAAGAACTTCCACCCCACTCTCTCATTGAAGTGCCTCTTGACATTAGGGTTGTGGGGTAGTAGATCTCACTCAGTGAAGACCCTCTCAAGTGTAAGTGACCTCTGAGGCCACCACTCCCAAAACTTGTGGTAGGCTTTCTCATTCACAAAACATTTTTGCCATACCATAGGGTTCCTTGATCTCTCTAACCCTCCTATCTGGGTGTCACCACCCCTCCCGTCATCAGAGATCTCAACATCTACATCAATAGGATCCATTGGTGAGGCCAAAGGTGTGGCAGGTGGAAAAGTTGATGATAAAGCCTCACTACTTTCTTCTGAGCCATCTAACAACTCAGAAGAGGCAGGGGAAGCAAGGGGTGTAGGCTCGACTCTCAACTGGAATTTCCCTTGGAAGTCTGCAGGAATATGGGTTGGCACTAAGTCTTCTTCCGAAACTTCCCCGGAAGGGACATACTCACTTCTTTCAAAATGAGATGCAGCTTTGTCCACAGCTTTGATGGTTTTCCGCAGCTTCCCTATAGACTTCTGGACCACCAGTGGTAATTTGGTCTTTCCTTGTCCTCCTCTTCCCTTGCCTCGGGAAGATTCACCCCTCCCTTTTTGTTTATCACCTGCGCCTATAGATCGGACCATTGTCTGCATACACAATCAAGGAAATCTCATTAGTATTGTTGTTAAAAGAATCATCGAAGGAAAGTAGATGAAAAGATGATAGTGTTTCTAACAGCAAAAGTTTGCTGACAACGGAAAAAGGGGTGCGACCGTGGAATGGGCACCACAGTCCGCGTAAAAAGGAATGTGGTCGCGAAGGACTGGAGTTCAGACTACCCAGTCTCTGATGTTTGACCACCACTGAGAGCGGAATTTTGTGCACGGTCACGGAACAAGGTCCGCTATCCGCGAAAAAATGAACGCGAGCGCGGAACCAACTTGGCAATTCTCTGAACTTAAAATACGCGGTCAGCGAAAAAAGAAGCGTGGTCACATAAAGCAGGCCTTTGATCGTGGAAATTCTACCGCTGACCACGGAAATGCAAATTAATTTAAACCTAACACTGCATATGAATGTTGGCCGCAGAATTAAGGCCGCGGCCACGGAATTCAAAAGGAATGGGCACTCTAGGGTTTTCACTAGCATACAGATTAGGCAATTAAGTGGTAAAATGAATAACCCTATCCCCTATCAGGCACGCTTAACAAGTATCCACATGAATTTTTAACATCAATGCCTAGATTATGAGGATTAATCAAACCCTAATTAAAAAAGAAGAAGGTAAAACTAAAAGAAAAGAAAAGTAAAAATATAAAAGCAATGCGATGATTTGAGCGTACCAATTGTTTGATGTGTGTTGGAAACTAACTTCTGATTAGTGCTATGATGTTGGGATCAAAATAGGGGATAATGAAGAGTAGGTTATTTCTTGTGAGAGTGAAAGGTGTGAAAAGGATAAAAGGAGGAGGGCCATCCTATTTATACTAAAACCCTAAGGGCCCACACCGACCTACCTGGCGCGGCCGTGAAATTCCACCACGGTCCGCACTTTTTGCTATTTTTGAAGAGTTGCAAGATCAACACTACCGCTGAGAGCGAAAAAGTAGGCGTGGCCACGAAACAAGGTCCGCTGACTGTGAAAATGCCATCGCGAACGCGGTTAAAACTTCAGAGAGGTCACATTTTGGACTTTTCAAGTCCGCGTCCACAACAGAATCACGCCCCTACGAAAAAGCTTCTACTAACCGTGGGATTTTGAGCACGGTCAGCGGTCCAATTACATACTTAGCCAAATTTTCCAGTATTAGTCCTGCACTACTTCAAAATTCCTACAACAATCTCACAACTAGTTAGTCCAAAACAAATCCTACACTAAGAAGAAAATCAAAAGGAAAGAAAAACACATGGGTTGCCTCCCAAGAAGCGCCTAATTTAACGTCGCGGCATGACGCATGTTACCATCATCATTTGAAATTGATCAAAGCCACCATGTGGCTGTCATCAAATTTTCCAAGATAGTGCTTCACTCTGTGTCCATTAACTTGAAAGATTTCACCATTTTTGTTTTTCAAATCAAGAGCACCAAATGGAGTTACATGCACCACTTCAAAAGGGCCACTCCATTTTGACTTGAGCTTTCTCGGAAACAGTCATAATCGAGAGTTGAATAAGAGAACCAAGTCACCCTCCTTGAATTCCTTGCTTCGGGCATATTTGTCATGTAAGTACTTCATCTTGTCCTTATACAAGGACAAGTTGGAATAGGCATGAAACTGAAACTCATCTAGTTCATTGAGTTGCTCTACCCAGAGATTTGCTGCAACATCCCACTCAAAATTTTAACCACTTCAAAGCCCTCATGGCCTTATGCTCTAACTCAACCGGAAGATGTCATGCTTTCCTAAATACCAACCAGTACGGAGACATACCAATTGGAGTCTAGTAAGCAGTCTTGTAAGCCCACAAAGCATCATCCAGTTTCCTTAACCAATCAGTCCTATTTGTAGTGACAGTTTATGACAGTATGCTCTTTATCTCCCTGTTGGAGACCTCAACTTGTCCACTAGCCTGAGGATGATAAGGGATTGATATCTTGTGATTGACACCATACTTTGCAAGCAAAGTGTCAAATGCCCTATTGCAAAAATGAGAACCCTCATCACTGATTATTGCCCGAGGAGTTCCAAACCGTGTGAAGATATTTTCCTTGAGAAACGCCACAACACTCCGGGATTCGTTATTGGGCAAAGACACGGCCTCAACCTACTTGGAAACATAACCAACGGCCACCAGAATGTAAGTGTTGCCTTACGAACTCACAAAAGGCCCCATGAAGTCTATGCCCCACACGTCAAAAATGTCAACCTCAAGAATAATTGTGAGAGGCATTTCATCCTTCTTGGAAATTCCACCAGCTCTCTGACACTCATCACATCTCTTAACAAGCTCACCAGCATCTTTATACGGAGTAGGCCAATAAAAATCACAGCTAAGTACCTTTGAAGCAGTTCTCGCCCCACCATGATGACCATTGTAATGCGAGGAATAGCAAGAATCAAGAATGCTCATTTGCTCCTCTTCTGGAACACATCTCCGGATCACATCATCATTACAAATCTTGAAAAGATAGGCTCATCCAAGTAATAATCCAAGTTGTCCCGTTTAAGCTTCTTCCTTTGGTTAGAAAAAAGCTCACTCGGATCAATTCTAGTCACAAGAAAATTAGCCACATCAGCGAACCAATGCCTACTATTCAAAGACACTGAGAGGAGTTGTTCATCTGGGAACGCATCATTAATTTCGAGACCATCTTTGGGTCTCCCCTCCTCTTCCAGGCGGGACAAGTGGTCCGCCACTTAATTTTCACTTCCTTTCCGATCAACAATCTCTAGATCAAATTCTTAAAGCAACAAAACCCATCTCTTCAACCTAGCTTTAGAGTCCTTTTTGGTCATCAAGTACCGAAGCGCCGCATGATCAGTATGAACAATCACATTGCCACCCATGAGATAAGGCTTAAACTTTTCCATTGCAAACACAATTGCTAGCAACTCTTTCTCTGTCATTGTATAATTAACCTAGCCATCATTCATAGTTTTTCTTGCATAGTACACCAGATGAAACATCTTCTTCACCTTTTTCCCCAAGACCGTTCCTACCGCAGCGTCACTAGCATCACACATGAGCTCAAATGGCAAGCTCCAATTGGGTGCGGTGATATTGAGAGTGGTAGTCAATCTATACTTGAGAAGCGCAAAAGCTTTCATGCACTCATCATTAAACACAAACTTTGCATCCTTTTCCAACAATTTGCATAAGGGATTCACCACCTTGGAGAAGTCCTTGATGAACCTTCAGTAGAATCCCGCACGCCCAAGATAGCTCCTCACTCCTTTGACAGAAGTAGAAGGAGGGATTTTTGAAATCACTTCAATCTTTGCTTTGTCCACTTCGATACTGTTCTTTGAGATCTTATGGCCAAGGACAATGCCCTCCTCGACCATATAGTGGCACTTTTCCCAATTAAGCACTAGATTTGTATCTTAACATCGGGTCAACACTTTGTCGAGATTACCCAAACATTCTTCAAAAGAGTCACCCACAACACTAAAATCATCCATGAACACTTCCAAGAAGTCTTCCACCGTGTTCGAAAATATAGCCATCATGCACCGTTGAAATATAGTCGGTGCATTACACAAACCAAATGGCATCAGTGAGAATGCAAAGGTCCCATACAGACATGTGAAGTTGGTTTTCTCCTAGTCCTCCAGCACAATCAAAATCTGGTTGTAGCCCGAGTACCCATCCAAAAAGCAATAGTAGGAACGCCCGGTAAGTCTATCCAACATTTGGTCAAGAAAGGGCAATGGAAAATGATCTTTGCGGGTCACTTTGTTCAGCTTTCGGTAGTCCATGCAAACCCTCCATCCGATGACAGTCCTAGTGGGGATCAACTCATTTTGCTCATTTGTGACCACAGCCATACCCCCTTTTTTGGCACACATTGTACCGATGAAGTCCATGAACTATCTGAGATGGGTTACACAACTCCTGCATCTAGACACTTGATAAATTCCTTCTTGAGGACCTCTTGCATAGCCTCGTTCAACCTCCTTTGATGTTCTACGGAGGGTTTGGCATCATCCTCAAGTATAATCTTGTGCATGCAAAAGGCGGGGCTTATCCCCTAAAAATTAGCTAGAGTCCATCCAATTCCCTTCTTCCTTCGTTGGAGCACCTCAAGGGTGGCATCTACCTGCACGTTAGTTAAGCACACAGAACGAATAACAGGTAAAGTTGAACAAGGGCCTAAGAATTCATACTTGAGGTGTGGAGGCAGAGGCTTCAACTCCAATATGGGAGGTTCCTCGATTGAGGGCTTTGTTGGTGGATACTTTTTGTTCTCAAGATCCAAGGAAAGTTTACGGGGCTCATATGAGTAAGAACTCATTCCTTGCAAGGCATTGACATACTCTACCAAGCCTTCATCCTCAGTCACATCATGGTTTAACAATACATCTTACAAAGGATCCTCCACATTGATCATGGCACTCGTGTCATCAACTATCACCTCCGTCACCAGATCCATAAAAGAACAAACCTTAGTACTATTAGGCTGCTTCATTGATTTGCACACGTGTAAGACAATTTTTTTGTCACCCACCCGGAAGGTGAGCTCCCCTATTTCCACATCAACCAATGCCTTCCCTATTGCTAGGAAAGGCCTTCCCAATAATATCAGCACCTCATAGTCAACTTCGCAGTCGAGAATCACAAAATCCGTAGGCAAAATAAAATTGCCAACCCAGACAAGAACATCATCAATAATACCAAGCGGCCTCTTCGTTGTTGGATCCGCCATTTGCAATATCATTGAAGTAGCTCTCGGTTGACCAATACCCAAAGTTTTGAATAAAAAGAAAGGCATCAAATTTATACTTGCTCCCAAATCACACAAGGCCTTTGCAAAATCCGCACTCCCAATGGTACATGGAATGGTAAATGTGCCGGGATCTTCAAGCTTTGGAGCTATTGAGCGCACAATGGCACTCATTTGATGAGTCATTTTGATGGTCTCAATATCCATAGATCTATTTTTAATTACCAAGTCTTCCATAAACTTGGCATATCCCGGCATTTGCTCAAAAGCTTCCACAAAATGCACATTGATCTACAAACTTTTCAATCATCTCAATAAACTTCTTGAACTGGTTTTCACTCTTCTTCATTGCAATTCTTTGAGGTAAGGTGGAGGAGACCTTGGAAAGGGATCCTTGGCTTTAGGCATTACCATTTCCGGTATGTCTATCACGTGTTCCTAGATAGGTTCACGTCATTTTGAGTCTCCTCCTCATTGTCATGGATATCAATTCTCACCTCAGCATCCAAATTCTCTTCACTCACTTGCTCATCAACTATTGGACCATCGTCATTTTGCACTTCAACATCATCACTCATAACTTTCTTTTGCTTGGTGGTACTTGATTCACCACCTCTACCACTCCTTGTGGTCACCGCCATTGCATGGCAGGTATTGTTCCCACCCTTCGGATTTACTACCCTGTCACTAAGTAGTTCCCCCTTAGGCCGAGTGTTCAAAGCTTGCAAAATCAGGCCAAGTTGGACCTCCAAATTGTGGATAATTGTATTATGGGATGCCAATTGGGCATTAGAGTTGGCGTTTTTCTTCATCATTTGCTCAAACATTGACTCAATACTTCCCATCTCATTATTTGATGAGCTAGGACCTTGGAACGTAAATGGAGGCGGATTGTTTGGTTGTTAAAACATTGGAGGCCTTTGAAAACCCGGGCCTCGATTACTATGATTACCATTATTCCATCCCCATTGGTTGTTGTTGCCACCCCAATTGATATTGTTAGCCCAATTCTGGTTGTTGTTACCCCAGTTGTTGGAGTTATTGTTGTTATTGTTCCAATTTCCTTGGCCTTGGTTTCCCCAATTCTGATTATTCCCTTGTGATCTCCATTGTTGATTTGGAACATTACCCCATTGTTGGCATACAAAACCTCTTCACTTTGCTCACCATACCCATCGTCTTAGTTGTAACCACTACTACATTGCTTATATTGATCTTGATTGCTTTGCATTTTGTGTGCGGTGAAATCCGAGGGACCGATTTCCCCTTGACACAATGCTTCGAAGAGTGACCCCGGAAACATAGGATCTTGGGTCAGTCGCTTCCCTCGAAACTTGTCGATGCCCTGCCAAGAATAACATCGGTTGAAGCCCCGACAAATGCAGGAATCCCCCCGAGGGATGCACCCGGGGTCGATCAAATCTACTGAAGCGGCTCGATTTCAGCCCACACGCGACATAAGGCTAACAGGCTGTCACATCTCATTTTCTTTTGTCATACTACACATCTTGTACTTAGTTTGGGCGTCCCCTTCCTATAAAAGGGGGGTCACTAACATCTTGTAGAGTAGCTCCAATCATCCTACTCAAGGGCAATAATATCTTCTCTCCTCCTCTCTTCTCTAATTTGCTTATTCCCCTTGGCTCAAAACCATTTATCTTCGGTCATTCTTCTTGTTTATCACTTGGTACTGGCTCGAGGTCGTCTCCGTATTCATCGCCTCTTAACTTGTTCTTCATTATATAACTTAATATCGGCCGAAAGAGCCTTGTCTAATTACATCTTTAACTGTTATCCCATCCCCGGCTATCCCCGATAGTTCGAGATCGATACTAATGCTGACCCCGAGGTCCCATCGACCATCTCTGCATCCGGGCAACAGCCCCCACCTTCGGTTTGGTTACTGCCTCTTTTTACCCCCTATTTCATCGTTAAACTCATTCTTAGCATTAACTGCTTTAACAACTAGCTCGAGAATAGATCAAGTATTTTTAGAATCCCATTTACAAATTTAATTGTTGTTACCATTTTCACGGTAAACAGTTTGGCGCCCACCGTGGGGCTAAAAATAATAGTGATTATTTTCTTGCTGGTTTCATTTAAAAAATGCAAGTTATCTTTCACACTTCTTCTTGCCCAGGATCTTCACTTTCAGGGCAGGACGCCTGGCTCGGCTAGTGAAATGTGAAGCCAAAACCTCAAAAGCGACAGAGAAGAGGGCACGACCAACCTAGAGTCCGGTGCACCTTCGGGTTCAATCTGAGCGAAATGGAGGGGCCCCCAACATAGTGTCCACATAATTGTCGGAGGAACTAACGATCTCCTAGGACCCATGTCCAAACAAATGAAAACATCCGCTACAGAAGAGGGACCTGCCTGAAAACGCTTATCCAAAGAAACCCTCATATTCAGCGAAGAGGATCTTGAGGCCATGGGGAAACCGCATAACGATGCGCTGGTGATCTCATTTCTCTTAAACAACACAAAGATAAAGCGCATGCTTGTGGACCCGGGTAGTTCGGCCAACATAATCAGGTCGAAAGTAGTAGAACAACTGGGGTTGCTCGATCGAGTTCTTCCCATCCCTCGAATCCTCTACGGCTTCAACAAGATCGGAGAAGAAACGAAAGGAGAAATCACCCTCCCGATCAACACGTCTGGCACACCCCAGAGCACCGAGTTTTAGGTCATCGACGACGACATGAGATACAACACCTTGCTTGGCAGGCCTTGGATACACAATATAAGGGCAGTGCCCTCGACCTTGCACCAGGTGATAAGGTTCCCCACAAGGGATGGCATCACGACAATACATGGAAAACAGCGGGCAATGAGGGAAATGTTTGGGGTCCACCATGAGACGTCGACCCCTATACACTTGGCCTCAAACAAAAAGAGAAGCATGCAGACTCTTGGAAACGACGAGGAATATTTCTTCACCCCCCAAACTTTCGTCGCCCCGGAAGAATCGGATGCGACCAAGTCGACAGTCGAAGAGCTGGAGCAGACCGTTCTGATCGTGAACCTCCCAGATCGCAAGGTATACCTGGGAACAGGGCTGATCCCTGAACTCAGGACAGGGTTTATCCAATTTTTTAGTAACAATATCGATTGTTTTGCCTGGTCCCACCTAGATATGATAGGTATCCCACCGGAAATAACCTCCCGTCGGCTGAGCGTCGATCCCAAATTCAAACCCATGAAGCAGAAGAGAAGATCGTAGTCCGAGGTAAAACATGCCTTAATCGGTGAGGAGGTAACCAAACTTCTTAAAATCGGATCCATTAGGGAGGTAAAGTATCCCGAATGGCTAGCTAACGTAGTGGTAGTGCCAAAAAAGGGGAATAAGCTAAGGATGTGCGTAGATTATAAAGATTTAAACAAAGCATGCCCCAAAGATTCCTTCCCGCTGCCTAATATCGATCGTCTGATCGATTCCACGGCCGGCCTAATATTGTATTGTAGTCCGGGCCCGGGCCAAACGGGCCTAAACGGGCCTGAGCTTGAGGCTGTCCCGGGCCAAATGGTCCCAATGTGCGGAACCGGCCCACGGCGGTCCTATGCCCACATGGTCCCGGGCTAAATGGGTCGGACCCGCGGGCCTAAACGGGCCTAACGGGCTTTTTTCGTTTCGGGCTATTTGTTTTTATCTAAGGCACTTTCTTGTAAACTATATATTTATATACTAGTATAAATTGCTTATATATAGCTATATAAATATATATAGTATATATAGTATGTATAGTATGTATATATAAGGGTGTATTATGTGTATATATAATTATATATTGTCTTATGTAATATATATATATTGCCTTATATGTATGTATGTATATATATATATATATATAGTTTATATGTATTAGAGATATATATAGTGCCTTATATATATGTGTATGTATATATATATATATATACACACACACACACACACACACACACATACACACATATATATATATAAGCTATTTTTTTTAATTTTTTTTATCTAAGGCACTTTCTTGTAAACTATATATGTATATACTAGTATAAATTGCTTATATATAGCTATATAAATATATATAGTATATATAGTATGTATAGTATGTATATATAAGGGTGTATTATGTGTATATATAATTATATATTGCCTTATGTATATATATATATATATATATATATATATATATATATATATATATATATATATATATAGTTTATATGTATTAGATATATAATATATATACTATATCAAATTTAAACAAAAAATAAATTGCAAAGAAATATTCAAGGGAATGTCTTATATATTTTACTATTACGACATTAACAAAGAATGGCAATATCTTTCTTAGTCTTCCTCCCCCCAGTGGAATGAGCACAACAAGGTACTAATACCACCATTAAAAGGAAAAAAAACTAAGGAAGATGTGCCAAAATACAAGTTACATGTTAGTCTATGTATTATCTCTAACAAATCTCATAAATCCTTCAAGGTCCGGAGGAATTTCCGTTGGTGGTGGTGGAAAGGAAGCTTGTTCATCACCGCTTCCGGGTGAAGCAGCATCCTGCGCAAGTTCTGCTAGCATTTCTTCATAAGCTTCATCTATCTCCGGTTGTGATTCTGCAAGTCCAAAATTTCTTCTTTCCGAACGGATCCAATCTCTGAAGAGTACTGATTTTTCCAAGCTCTCCCTCATAGACGCTCTATGATCACCGATTTGAAGTCTTGCTTGACTGAATGTGCTCTCCGATGCCACTGTTGAAGCGTGAACACTTAAAATATCTCGAGCCATCCTTGAAAGAACCGGATAGTGTTTTTGTTTGTCCTTCCACCATTCCAAAACATCGAAGGAGCCGTCGGGATTCTCTGATTCAAGTCCCTGCGACAAATAAACTTGAAGCTCATTTAGTTGTGACTTATAACCAAAATTATCACCTTGAGAACCCCTAAACTCCGTCCAAGAATTAAGGGCTTTTAGGCCCGCAGTTCTTTTAGATGCTTGCGAACTAGACGAAGTAGGAGTTGGAAAATTTGGTCTAGCTTGATCTAAGGCAAGTTGATAAGCATTATAAATAGTTTGAGCATTTATTTTAATTAAGGCTTTTGCATCTCCAAGTGTAGCAAATTCCTCAGCTGAAAGTGATAAAGCGTTATAAATTTCTGAATACCAAAATTGAGGACCTCCTAATTTCATTATAGGATTTAACAATGCAGCAACACCAAAAATAGGGGGGATAAGGAAAAAATATTGTTTAAACTTAGCTTTCATAGAATTAATAGCTTCTTCATAAATTACTCCACCCTCTGAAAATTGAGTAAATAAATCTACAAGTGCTGCAATATAAACTAAACAGTTAGAAATAGTAGGATAATAGTGGCCAGATAATTCATTTGTAGCAATATGAAATTGTTCTAAAAAGTCTACAAGA
Source organism: Nicotiana tabacum (assembly GCF_000715075.1). NCBI lineage: Eukaryota > Viridiplantae > Streptophyta > Magnoliopsida > Solanales > Solanaceae > Nicotiana > Nicotiana tabacum. Next base: position 110,915,860 of record NC_134101.1, read on the forward strand.
ATTTTAACATTACTCCAATCTTGATTTGTAAGGTGCTCATCATCATCATCATCACCATCACCTACACGAGCATTATACGTTGCGCTTATTGGGTAAATATGACTAATTAAAAGCCATATTAACCTTTCATACAACAACTAAACTTTCATACATTTTTTTGGGTTCATATGCAACAACTAAACTTTCATACATGTAATTCCATCTAGTCGGACAAGGTTTAGGAACCTTTCTTTCTCTAAGGCCAAATTCATCACATTTTTTAAAATAGTCTCTAAGTCTACTTCTATGTTTTGAATAAAAAAGCCAATTAAAAGCCATTTTAACCTTTTCAATTTCTACATTTAAAACTTTCATACCAACACCGACGATTAAATGGTAAATATGACAAATACATCTAACGTGAAAAATATTACTAAATGCAGGATTTAGTGTAGTTGTAAGCAAGCCTATAGCATTAGTGTTACTAGAAGCATTATCCATTGAAACCGACATAATTTTATCTCTAATGCAAAAATATCTACAAATATCTGCAACTGTGTTAGCAATAAACTTACCTGTGTGGTGTGAATTAATTATTCTATAAACAATAATGCGCTTTTGCATTATCCACTCCTCATCTATCCAATGACTTGTAACAGTTAGATAATCACAGTCATTACCACTTCTACAATTATCAGTAGTTGTGACGACCCGGCCAGTCGTCTCATGAGTTACCGCTCCATTTCCCCGATTTCAGCTTCTTTACGGTCCATTATCCGTGTTTTATGTGATCGAGTATATTAGTTCGAGTTCGGAGAGGATTTGGTAAGAAATGAGACACTTAGTCTCTTTTAAGAAGGCTTAAGTTGGAAATGTCAACCGGATGTTGACTTATGTGTTAGAAGGCTCGGAAGTGAGTTTTGATGATTCGATTAGCTTCGGGAGGTGATTTGTAACTTAGGAGCGCGATCGGAATGGGTTTTGGAGTTGTAGAGAAGATTTAGGCTTGAATTGGCGAAATTGATATTTTGGCGAATTCCGGTTGATAGGCGAGATTTTGATATAGGAGTCGGAATAGAATTTCGAGAGTTGCAGTAGCTTCATTGTGTCATTTGGGATGTGTGTGCAAAATTTCAAGTCATTCAGACGAGATTTGATAGACCTTTTGATTGAAATCATAATTCAAGAGTTCTTGGAGTTCTTAGGCTTGAATTCGATGTAATTTGATGGTTTTGATGTTGTCTGAGGTGTTTTGAGGATTGGAACGAGTTTGGAGAATGTTTTAGGATGCCTTGGTGATTTGGGTTGAGGTCCTGGGGGCCTCGAGGTGATTTTGGATGGCTAACGGGAAGTTTGGAGTTAAAAAATATAACAGAAAAATGCAGCAGCTGTAGCAGGTCCAAGAGGACTGAAACACAAAGTTGGAATGCGGCCGCATGAAGACTGGTGCGGACCGCACAAAGTTGTTGTGCGGCCGCATGAATGGGTTTGGCAGCTTCTCTAAACTTCACTGACGCGGACCGCATAACCATAAGGTGCGGCCGCATGAGTGAGACACGGGCCGCATGAAGTGGGACGCGGCCGCATGAGTTGACTTGTAGTTTCACAGTCTCTGAACTCGCTCGGACCGCACAAAAACCGGCCGCGGCCGCGGTGAGAAGACCTGAAGGGTACTCTATATAAATACAAGGTTTTGGGTTTTATTTAATATTTTGACCTAGAGAGCTCGAATTTTGGTAATGTTTCAAAGGTTTTTCAAGAAATTCGTCGGGGTAAGTGATTTGATGATTTGAAGGACCAAATGGTATCGTAATTGGATAATTTTGGTATGGTTAGACTAATGAGGGTATGAGGATTCTGAAAATGTAAATTCTACCCGATTTCGAGACGTGGGCCTGGGCTCGAGTTTTGCTAATATCGAGATTTTTGATATTCTTTGAATGTTTTCGCTTGGGCTTTGTTCCCTTAGCATATTGTGACGTATTCGTTATGATTTTGGATATATTCGACGCGCGTGGAGGCCAATTCGAGGGGCAAAGGCGTCGCGAGCTAGAGAATTAGCCAGTTTGAGGTGAGTAATGGTTGTAAATGATGTCCTGAGGGTTTGAAACCCCGGATTGCACATCGTAGTGCTATATTGAGGCAAGATACGCGCTGGATGATGAGCGTGGGGTCTTTCACTACTGGGGATTGTGACTTGGTCCATCTCGATTGATGACTTTACTGAATATTTGACTGAAATTCATTTGTTATCATCATGATTTAGGCTGATTGCCATATTTGGGCTTCGTGCCAACTGTTTGAACTCTTCGGGGATTTTTATCACTATTTCCTTACTGCTAGACTTATTATTTGAACTCAGTCCTATTGATATCTACTGTTTTACAAACTCAGCCACTTTTACTCAGATTTGAAACTTAAATGATATTTCTACATCATGTTTTGGGCTGAGAACTACTGTTTTACTAATGCCCATAGGGCTTATGATGATTTCTGGACTGAGTGAGGCCGAGGGCCATGTGTGAGGATATGCTGAGTGATATGAGGCCGAGGGCCTGAGATACTATTTATGCCATGCGGTGGCTTGAGTGATGTGAGGATATGCTGAGTGATGATGCCACGAGGTGGCTTGATATAGCGCTTGGGCCGTAAGGGGCCCCTCCAGAGTCTGCACACCCACAGTGAGCGCGGGTACCCATGTGATTTGAAATAGTGGTAACAATGACACTGTATGATGCAATTTGGTCAGGTAACAATGGCTGACCATTATGCTGAGTGATTGTGAGGTAGCCTGAGGGGCTGATACTGTACTGAGAGTGAGCCCGAGGGGCTGATACTATGTTGAGTGATTGATACTGTGCCCAAGGGGCGGATTTCTACTTGTTAATTACCTGTTTTACTTGTTTTAAAAAGGAATATCATTTGATTTCTTCACTGATTTACTGCTTTAAGTGATTTTACTGCTTGATATGGAATTGCTTTGTGCCTTTACGTGTTTTCATACTTTCAGCCATTAACTGAAATAGTGTACTTGTACTATTACGATAAAGAAAAGAAGAATGGGATTTTGTAATTATTATTCACTGAGTCGGAGTACTCACATTACTCCATGCACCGTGTGTGCAGATTCAGGTATAGCAGAGTCCGCACCTGAGCGCTGATTCCTTCCAGGTTAGGCAGTGATTTGGAGTTACGAGGTAGCTGTTGACGTCCGCAGCCCCTTGTTTCTCTTATCCTCTATCATTTATGTTTTCTTCAGACTGTTGTATCGGATTCCGTACTTTGTTGACCTATAGCAGATTCTGTAGTAGCTCATGACTTGTGACACCCCGGTTTGGGCTGTGTCGGGATGGTTCCTACTGTTATTATCTTTAAATTCCGCAATTTATGAATATTATATTATATGTTACTACTGTTTAAGATGATTAACTGCTTAAAAGAGGTGTTCCATTTTGGTCTGGCTGGCCTTGTCTCCGCGAGAGGCGCCATCACGACCGGGTTCGGGAATTGGGTCGTGACAGTAGTAATAGCAGTGCGATAATCTATATGAGTAAATAAATAGCGCAAATATTGTTCATATTCATGTTTATATTTATAAATATCGCTCTTTACGGTTGCGCGAGGCCATCCTTTATAAGTAGGATTAAAAACTCTTCTAATATAATGCACAAAATGAGGGTTAGAAGGAAAACTATAGGGTAAGCACATAACAGTAACCATTTTTGCCAATTCTTCACGATCTTTATTTGGATCATAATATAAAATGCCACCGGTAACAGTGTTAATTCCCGGTTGAACTAGATTTGAACCTGTACTAGGGTTAACCGTACTATCTACACTTGTCCCCTCTTGCGCAGCTTTCATTTGTAAAAATCTAGCTTTATCTCTAGGGTGTTTCAATATGTGTCTAGTGAAATTGCTCGTACTGCTAAGGTCTCCAGTAAATTTATGAACTAGTTGAGACCCACAAGTGTTACACTTAGCCTTATTTTTTTCTCTTAGTTGAGTAAAAAAATGCCAAACAAGAGATGTTTTGGGCCGTTTAGAAGGTTGTCTATTAAAAGTAGGGGTTACTACAGGAGGGTCAGGCGGGGCATCAGTTGGGTTATTAACAGGACTAGTAGGTGTATCATCTAAATCCGGTTGCGTTTCATCTAAATCATCATTTTCAAAGATAGTTTCATTACGATAAAGAGCATTCATAACTTCTTCATTTAATTGTTGACTCGTTGCAACATCATGGCAAAATTGACTATCGGAAAATTGAATACAAGGGTTATCACTATCAAGAATAATAGGTGGAGGAGGACGGGTAACAGGTCTGGGTCGGGGAGCTAGGGGAAGAGTAGTAGCTTGGCTACTAGATTCACTAATTTTATATTTTCCCTTACCCTTACCACCAAAAATATTTTTCAAAGAAAATGCCATATTAATTATAATTATACTAAATAAAACTAACAAAACTATAATATTAATACTTAAGAGTTGGAACGAGTTTACCGAATTGACGAACAACTTCTTGAAAATTGAATATCGTTGAAGACTTGAATACTTCAATTCACCAACTTCACAATTTTTCACGAAATTGCAATAATAAAGTAAGCAATTATAGAAGAAAATTAGAGAGAGATTGAGAGAGATTGATGAATTTGTGAGTAAAAATGAAAGAATGGGGGAGGGGGGTATTTATAGTTGAGAATTGGGAAAAAAGTGTAATTATAAAAAGTTTGGGGTTAAAGAAAAGTTTGGGGACCAAATGGCTATTTTTTAAAGTTCCCAACGGATAAATTTTGAAGGCCAACGGCATAAAAATCTGACCGTTGGTCTTTTTTTAAAAAAAAAATTTAAAATTAGTCGTTGGAGCCCGTTAGGCCCGTTGGGCCCGGTTGAACCGGCCCACAACGGGCTTTTGCACCACTAGAGCCAGGCCCGGTTGAACCGGCCCGGTTGGCCCGTTAGGCCTGCGGTCCTGGGCCAGGCCCGGGCCACAATACAGCCTTAGGCCGGCCACGAGACCCTCACCTTCCTCGATGCCTACTCGGGGTACAATCAGATCCAGATGAACCCCGAGGATCGGGAAAAGACCTCATTCATCACGAAATATGGTACATATTGCTATAATGTGATGCCTTACGGGCTAAAAAATGCAGGATCGACATACCAACGCCTAGTTAATAAAATGTTCGAGCATCAAATAGGTAAATCAATGGAAGTATACATTGATGATACGCCAGTTAAATCCATGCATGTAGAGGACCATCTGACCCATTTGCAGGAAACTTTCAACATCCTCAAAAGCTATAACATGAAGCTCAATCCCGAAAAGTGTGCCTTTGGAGTAGGCTTTGGCAAATTCCTGGGTTTCATGGTCTCAAACAGGGGGATCGAGATCAACCCCGACAAAATAAGGGCCATCGAAGAAATCACGGTGGTAAACAAAGTGAAAGTCGTCCAACGATTGACGGGGCGGATCGCGGCCCTGGGTAGATTAATATCAAGGTCGTCAGACAAAAGCCACCACTTCTTCGCCCTACTCAAAAGAAAGAGTAACTTCGAATGGACTTTGGAATGCCAACACGCCCTGGAAGAACTGAAACGGTATCTGTCCAGCCCGCCTTTGTTGCACACGCCCAAGGAGGATGAATCGTTGTACCTATACCTGGCCGTGTCTGAAATAGTGGTGAGCGGTGTATTAGTCCGAGAAGAGCAAGGTACGCAATTTTCTATGTATTATGTAAGTCGAACCTTAGGGGACTCTGAAACCCGGTACCCCCATCTAGAAAAATTGGTGCTCGCACTAATAAGCGCCTTGCGCAAGCTGAAGCCTTACTTTCAGTGCCACTGCATTTGTGTCCTATCGACTTATCCTCTCTGGAGCATACTGCACAAACCTGAGTTGTCGGGTCGACTGGCCAAATGGGCCATTGAACTCGGAGGATATGACATCGAGTGTCAACCTCAGACGGCCATTAAATCCCAAATCCTGGTGGATTTCGTGTCCGATTTTTTGCCATCCCTCGTCCCCGAGGTAGAGAAGGAACTTTTACTAAAATCAGGCACGTTCTCCGGGGTATGGACCCTGTTCACGGATGGTGCCACAAACGTCAGAGGATCCGAACTCGGTATAGTCCTAAAGTCGCCCGTCGGCGGCATAATCAGACAGTGCATAAAAACCACAAAGCTTACTAACAACGAAGCCGAGTATGAGGCTATGATTGCAGGTTTGGAGTTGGCTAAGGGCTTAGGAGCCGAGGTTATCGAGGCAAAATGCGATTCGCTCCTCATGGTAAGTCAAGTGAACGGGAGCTACGAAGCCCGCAGGATAGGATGCAGAGATATTTGAATAAGATCCAAATCACGTTGCGCCACTTCAAAGAATGGACCTTAGTCCATGTACCCCGAGAGCAGAATAGCGAGGCCGATGCCCTAACGAACCTGGGATCATCTACTGAGGAGGAAGACCTGCTCCCCGGAGCTGTTGTCCAATTATTCAAGTCCGTGGTCGAGTAAGGTCGCGCGGAAATCAACTCCACTAGCCTAACATGGGATTGGAGAAACAAATACATCGTTTATCTAAAGGACGGTAAACTGCCCGCCGATCCAAAAGAGTGAAGGGCCTTGCGAACCAAAGCGGCCCGATTCTTGCTCGACAAAAATGGGGCCCTGTAGAGGAGAACATTCGATGGCCCCCTGGCAGTATGCCTAGGACTGGGAGACACGAATTATGTGCTCCGAGAGGTCCACGAAGGCACCTGCGGAAACCACTCCGGGGTAGACCCCATAGTCCGAAAGATAATCAAAGCAGGCTACTACTGGGATAGCATGGAAAGGGATGCCAAGGAGATCGTCCGAAGATGCGACAAGTGTCAGAGATTCGCCCCCATGATCCACCAACCCGGCGAAGAGCTACATTCCATTTTATCACCATGGCCATTCATGAAATGGGGAATGGACATCGTTGGCCCCTTGCCAACGTCACTAGGTAAAGCAAGATTCATTTTGTTTATGACTGATTACTTCTCAAAATGGGTGGAAGCGCAGGCCTTCGAAAAGATAAGAGAGAAGTCATCAATTTTATATAGGAACACGTCATATGTTGGTTTGGGATCCCATCCGAAATAACATGCAACAACGTGAGGCAATTCATCGGGAGCACGGTAACACAGTTCCTTGAGGATAACAAAATCAAAAGGATCCTTTCGATGCCATACCACCGGTGTGCGAATGGCCAGGCCGAATCCACGAATAAAAACCATCATTCAAAACCTGAAGAAGAAATTAGAAAGCGCCAAGGGAAAATGGCGAGAGACGCTGCCCGAGGTGCTGTGGGTGTATCGGACGACTCCAAAATCAAGCACAGGGGAGACACCTTTCTCTCTAGTGTATGGTGCCGAAGCACTAATACCAGTGGAGGTCGAGGAACCAAGCGCCAGATTCCAGCACGCTAGCGAAGAATCAAACCGCGAGGCCATGGCAACGACCCTCGAGCTGCTCGATGAAAGATGGGAAGCCTCGCTGGTTTGAATGGCTGCCCAGAAGCAGAAAATGGAAAGAAACAACAATAGGAGAATGAATCTCCGATATTTTAGAATCGGAGACTTAGTCCTAAGGAAGGTTACTCTCAACACATGAAACCCCAATAAAGGGAAGCTAGGCCATAATTGGGAAGGGCCATACCGTGTCCTCGGAATAGTTGGCAAAGGCTCCTATAAGCTTGGCACCATGTAAGGCGAGCAGCTCCTGAGCAACTGGAATGTATCGATGCTCAAGAGGTATTACTATTAGGGCGCCTGATCATGAAACCCCACAGGGGCCCTCGAGCAGGCGTCGCACTCTTTTTCCCTCAGTCAGGCTTTTTATCCCGAAACAGGTTTCTTGCCGGCAGGATTTTCCAACGAGGCGACGTCCGTACACTCCCTAAAGAGGAATTCAAAGGGCCTACGGGACTCCCTTTGCAGTCTGCCCAGCATTGGAAAATGACGGACGAGACTCCGACAGGAGGCAATGCACCGGGCCAAGCATCCCGAGGAGCCGTACCCATGCGGGCCGAGCTCGCAGCAATAGGACAACATGTATTTATAGCCTATATTTATGCCAAGCAATAAAGAATATCTTTTCGACATTTCATACTTCGAAAAAGTCTATTTCGGCATATTCACAGCAAAGGCCTCTCCGCCGAATACATCCCGAGATACTCGGAGACTTAAAAAATTCAGCGCCCACACAGCCCCAGGGTCGGAACCCCGGGCTCACAAAGCCCTCAAAATGCAACTCCGAGTTCACGAGAAGTGGTCTTCAAGCTTAAACAAACTCGATGACTCAGAGACTGTTGCCAATCACCAAGCACTAGAAAATTCGAAACTGTAAGACTCTAGCGGGCAGACTCAGCATAACCAGATCTATTCTACATCACACAAACTGTAAGACCTCAATAGGCATGATAAACTGTAAGACCTCAATAGCCACGGAAAACTATAAGACCTCAACAGGCTGAACATCCCGAAGCTTAGGCGATACACCGCTTTTGTAAGAATCCCTAAAGGGCATACCCTCGATGTAGACGCCTAAACTATCACTTGGGATCAAAAATGGCTACGGCCAAACGCACATGACTACGATCAAAATGGCTTATACAGCCAAAATAACACGAGTCGGGGACGCCCAACTGTTGCTAAAAATCACAGGCCACTACTTTGAATATACTTCGGAAAGAATCGGTTAAAACAGGCTTCCCTCAACAAGCAAAAACGAGCTCCGACCATGTCAGCTCCAAATCGCAAAAGCGTCGATCTACTCGACCTATGAGCTATGAACCTTCCGAGGTGCTCGAAACATCACCGACAACGACTTGAAATCGAGGTTCCTTTAGAACCGATGACGGGTTAGGCAAAAATAGTCTAAAAGACCTTAACGAGCGGAAACAAAGCCTACAAAAAAAACCCACGAGCAAAAACAGCGTAAGAGCCATTGTCGCCAGCTAAGCAAGCCTACGGGCCTCATATTGAAAGGTCTCTATGACCAAATAGCATAAGAGCCATTGTCGCCCGCTAAAAAAAATTTTGACAACTTGAGGATTAAAATGAGCTCGAATCGTAACCCGATTCGGAGACCGGATCCAAAATAGTTAACTATGAAAGCCTTCGGGCCACATACTAAAAAGTCTCAACGACCAAGCGGCATAAGTGTCACCGTCACCGGCCAGAAACTCAAATACATTTAAGGGTCGATTACAGCTCGAATCGCAACGCGACTCGGAGACTGGACTCGAAAACTGTAATGTGCCTAAGGGCACGGCATAAGTTCCACCATCGCCGTCCAGAAACTCAAAAAAATTCGGGTCGATTACAGTTCGAATCGCAAAGCGACTCGGAGACTGGACCCGAAAATTGTAATGTGCCTAAGGAACGGCATAAGTGCAACTATCGCCGGCTAGAAAATCGAGGAAATTTAAGGAGCGATTACAGCTCGAATCACAACACGACTTGGAGACTGGACTCAAAAACTGCAATACGCCTAAGGGCACGGCATAAGAACCACTGTCGCCGGCTGGGAAATCAAGGAAATTTAAGGGTCGATTACAGCTCGAATCGCAATGCGACTCAGAGATTGGACCCAAAAACTGCAATATGCCTAAAGGCATGGCATAAGTGCCACTATCACCAGCCGAGTAAACCTCCAGGCCACGCACCCGTAAGGTCACTTCGACCTAGAGCACAAAGGGCCATCATCATCCGCCCATATAGGTAGGAAAGAGCTTGAGGGTCAATTGAAGCTTGAGTCACAATGCGACTCGAAGACTGGACCCAAAACAGTTGGAACGGCAAATGACCAAGGGCAAGAGATAAAAACGATTGCTACCTGCCTGCACGGGTACAAAAAATTTGAGGACAAGAAGGCTCGAGCCAGAGCCTGACTCAAAGACTAAGCCTAAATAGTCGGGCCAAGCACGGAGGCCCCAGCACCTGCTTGCACCAAGGATCGCACTTAAGAGCCCCTGGGTCTGTCCGATCCATTCTGAGCCTATGAGGACCACGCCAAACACCAAAACTAGCCGGCCCAATCGAAAGCAACAACGGAAAAAAAGGTAAAGGAGAAAAAAAGCTTCAAGTTTCTTCTTATATATTACATGCGCGAAAAAAGTGCATTCTACATCTATAGGCATGCCCTACGTATATTAGAGACAAAGCGACAAAATGGCAAAGTCCAAAGCGACAAAATGGCAAAGTCTAATGTGACAAAATGGCAAAGTCTGGAGCGACAAAATGGCAAAGTCTACACTCTGCGCTAAAGAACTACAGCTTGTCGAGTTCTCCCTCTGCAATGTCAACAAGAAATGACCGATCATCACACTCATCCTCCCTTGCTCGAGCTAATTCCACTAAGAGGACGAAACCCCTTGCACCGACCTGCTCGAGTGCTTCTCTTCGGATCTGTAACGAACATATTCCTTGATCCCCTTCTCTCGATCGAGGGTTTGCTTCAGCTCAGCTTGGGCATCAGCAGCACCCTTCATACAAATCGCCATCTCCCGATCAGCCTTGGTTTGGCTTAGTGCCACTTCGGCCCAAGCATCAATTATATCAGCTCTAAAACTTCGGAAGATCAGATTCGAAGTTTCCCAATCATACCAGGATGAACTTTGGCGCTGTCACAAGGAATTGGACCTCGAAGGCAGACACATTGGCCGAGGCATATGTCCCCTCGGAAGCTTGAGCCTACACTTAAGCCTTTAGCTCCCCACAAACAACTCTGACGCGGTTGACGTCGCCCTTAAGCCTTAAAGGTAGAAAGGGGCGAAGTGCGTACTACAAGAAGTCACCTGCTCCATCAAATAGCTCTCGTAGTTTGGGCTTCGATATGCCTCATATCGCTAATACTGCAGCTCATCATCCTTCTCTTCGCTAAGGAGCCTAAGTGACGCATCTAGAATTTTGTTAGGCTTGGCCCCTTGACAAAGCAGCTTGGACCTAAGCCCGTCACAAGCCCACACGAGGAAGGTCCAGCAGAGGAAGGAAGGCAGGGCTACTAAATTTTCCATCGTCTTAGGTAGAGCCGGCGAAGCGCAAGGCACACCGCCTGAAGTGCATCTTTTCATCTCTTCAAACAAATAACGAGGGTTTTGAAGGTGTGGCACCAGCAGCTAACACCTAGGAGGAATGATTCACCCAAGCCCGGTCTCTACTTTCCCAAGTAAGCATCCATTAAAGGCAGGCTCTGATGACCCCCGAGGATGCGAAAGCAGCCTCACATTGCGTATGGGAAAGGCGGCGACAATTCAAAAACAACCAAGAACACCAACCATCAGCACTATATCCAACGCTTCATCGCGGTAAGACAAAGCCCCAGAAGGCCAACAACACATTCGCCAACACAAGATCGGCGCACGGCCTCAAAGGCCTTCGCTAAAGGAAGCCAGCTAGCAAATGCAGTTGTTTTTAACATACACTCATACGGAACAGGCCTCGGATGTCGATCTAGATGGTCCAAACGCAGGCAGACCTCCACCCGGAGAACGCATTCAAGAAGCCATCGGCGTCCTTAAACCTGCCAGCCCTCGGGCAAGCCTCCTCTCAAAGGCCACTACGAGGTCCAAAAATACTACTCACGCCTTCACGGTAAGGATCCGGCGGCCCAAGGTTACTTGTCCTATTCCGGTTCACAACACGAAGGACCCTACATGAAGCCATTTTATCAATCAAAGGCTCTAGGAAGGATCGAGGTAGCACCTGAGCATAGGTAACTCCTCAATAGAAGTCAATTGCATATGCTCCAAAGGGCTATCTACAATCAGTCCGAAAGGGACCCCCAGGTACCTAAAAATGACCTTCACTCGGGATACCATTCTCGAGACCCAAGACTCCACCAACTATCTTCATGCGATTCGGAGAACCCAACGGCCCAAGCCTATTAGATCAACTTAGGCTCGATCCGAAGTATAATAACAGGCTCGAAAAGAAGCCATACCAATCAACAGAAGATCGGGAAAAATGCTCGCATCTGAGCCAAGCATCGGCAGCTAACAACAGAGGAAGACGTCTAAGGGCCTCGAAGGGCATGAGAACATACAAAAGCAAGGCAAGAATTGAAAGCAAGAGTCAAGAAAAGGTATATTCATATTCATAAAGATCCATAAACAACGGCCCTCGAGGGGTCCTTACATATGGTTACAGAAGCCCGCAAGGGGATCATCACGCATAAAAGGAAATCCAAAGATATGCATACAACAAAAGCCTAAGTGTCTAGCCTACTTTTTATGCGGCATCTCTGTCGTCATCCCCTCAGGCATATGACCTCAAAGACAATATCTTCCAAGTCTGAGGCCCTCAAGGACCTCATCTCGATTTCTTAGAATGGCATCTTCAAAAGGAAGAGAGATGAGGGAAGGAGACTAGAATTGGCTGGGTGAAAAATCTGGCAGTCATGAACCCCGCCACTATGAATCCCACCAAGACACTTCTTAAGACATTGCCTCGGCCTAGGAGGCAACAGCCAATGGGTACCGCCACCATACCCCCCAGGAATCCAAAAGGGGTGCAATGCGTGGAGCCAAAGGAGAAGGGTGAGCAGCGGTGCATAGTCTAAAAATACCCCCAGGGTCGAAAGGACTCAGCTCTCTACCTCATCACCCCGAGTCGACAGCAACAGCAACAACAATAATATCACGGTAGGCACAATTAATGCGTTCATAGAAGCTAAACCCAAAGCAACGGTACAAAGAGCGAAGATTCGTAACTTTTTGGGTGATCCTGAAGAAGAAAAAAGGTGAAGCACCTTGATACCTATCAAAGGAGAGCATCATCATCGGCACGAAGCCACTACAAGAGATCGGGAAATAATATGTCAATACCGTTTCTTATAACTTCCCTCTAAGAAACGCGGAGACTACCTGTGTGCGGTGAAATCTGGGGGATCAATTTCCCCTTGACATAATGCTTCGAAGAGTGACCTGAAAACATGGGATCTCGGGTAAATCACTTCCCTCGAAACCTGTCGATGCTCTTCCAAGAATAACATTGGCTGAAGCCCCAACGAATGCAGGAATCCCCCTGAGGAATGCACCCAGAGTCGACCAAATCTACTCAAACTGGCTCGATGTCAGCCCACATGCGACGTAAAGCTAACAAGCTGTCACATCTCATTCTCTTTTGTCATACTACACATCTTGTACTTAGTTTGGGCGTCCCCTTCCTATAAAAGGGGGGTCACCAACATCTTGTAGAGCAGCTCCAATCATCCTACTCAAGGGCAATAATATCTTCTCTCTTCCTCTCTTCTCTAATTTGCTTATTCCCCTTGGCTCAAAGCCATTTATCTTCGGTCATTCTTCTTGTTTATCACTTGGTACTGGCTTGAGGCCGTCTCCGTATTCATCGCCTTTTAACTTGTTCTTCATTATATAACTTAATATCGACCAAAAGATCCTTGTCTAATTATATCTTTAACTATTATCTCATCCCCAACTATCCTCGATAGTTCAAGATTGATACTAATGCCGATCCTGAGGTCCCATTGACCATATCTGCATCCGGGCAACAGCCCCCACATTCAGTTTGGTTACTGCCTCTTTTTACCCCGCATTTCATCGTTAAACTTAGCATTCTTAGCATTAACTACTTTAACAACTAGCTCGAGAATAGATCACGTATTTTTAGAATCCCATTTACAAATTTAATTGTTGTTACCATTTTCACGGTAAACACATTTGTTTACCAGATTGTCTCCTCTTGTTTACCAATAGATTAACCCCTTCCATTGTGTTTACTTCCTTTGGCCCCAGAATCTGCTGAAGTTGTGCTTTGGCTAATTGGTTCATGGTTGTTTTCAACTCAAATATGGCTTGTTCGTGGTCTTGAAGTTCCTTGTGAAGATTTATGACATGAGGGTCCCCTTGAGTAACATTTGCCCGACTCTGCCAGGCTGAGGAAGTGTCATCCATCTCATCATGAATGTCACAAGCCTCGGCGTAAGGCAGCTTCATAAAATTACCCCCTTCTAACTGGTTTACCACACATTCCGATAAAATGTCTATTGGATCATTTCTTCAGTCATATCATTGTTAGGGAATTCATTGACCATAGTTCTATATCTATCCCAGATTTCATGAAGGGGTTCATTTGATTCCTGTTTAAAAGCTAAGATCTCATCCCTTAATGCAGCCATATGTCTCAATGAGAAAAATTTGGCTATAAACTTGTCGGCCAACTCATCCCATGTAGTGATGGAATGGTTGGAGAGTTTTTCGAGCTAGTCCAAAGCTTTCCCTCTAAGTGAAAAAGGGAACAATCTCAGCCTCAATGCATCTTCCGTCACATTTATCTGTTTGCTTCCCTAGTAGGTATCCACAAAGCCCTTTAGATGTTTATATGCATTCTGATGGGGAGTGCCTGTGAAATACCCTCTTTTCTCCAATAAGGTCAACATGACATTTGTACTCTGAAAATTGCCCCCCGGATCCAGGGTGGGTCAATTGCACTTGCGTAACCTTCTTTTGGAAGCACCCGATGAGCTGCTCGTGGAGGAGCTGGGGGAGGGTCTGTAATGTTTTCATTGGCCTAGAGGCCTCTTCTTTGAGCTTGAGGTACTAGAGGCACCTCATCTTCAACATTATCATCTACCTCCTCCCCCGGGAGAACATTTTCGATAGGATCATTATTTGCCATTTTGTACTTGAATCGATTAACTCACACAATTTAGTAAAACAGAAGGAAAGAAAAACAAGACACCCAACTAGTCAGATAGATAGCCAAAACCATTTAACTCCCCGGCAATAGCGCTAAAAGTGATCAGCTCCAACCCTGCACCACTATATAATGGGGACGAGTGGTCGATGCAGTTTTTACCCGAAGGGTTGGGATCGATTTCCACAGGGAGTTAATATTGGTTGGGAGTTGGGTTTCTATCTAATCTAGCTATGCGTGTTGCTTTTAATTGCACTTCAAACCATGCTTGGATTTGTTTCTATTCTACTTTTAATACTATTGGTTGCTAAAAATAATCTAAGTAAAATGTTTTTGCAAGAGTTTTCTCAATTGATAAAAAGCACTAGGGAAGTGACTTACACCTAGGCGAGTAAGTAATGGGGTCTAAAATTTAGAACAGGCTTGTTATATTTGGGGTCATGATATAACCTTTACACATAGTTACCCACTCTATACCTCTCGGTAGTTTGAGTGACTTTGTTGTAATTGGATTTCTCAAGCCCAATTGGGTATTCAAACAATACAAGTAAAATTGGCTCAAGCCGAGTATTACTATCTCTAGGTTTAACCCTTTAATTGGGGCTATCAATCTCTAGAATGCACCCAATTCCTTGTTAGACTAATTTTCCTAGACTTAGTTCATCTTTCTCAAGAAGAGTCTAAGTCATAAAGGCATGAATCAGTGTTTGCAACCACCAATTCTACAATTAAAGCATGAATCAAGCTAAATATCACTAACCCATAAACAATTAAGCCCAAATTGAAGATCCATTAAATACCCACACTAGGGTTGGGTCACAACCATAGCTAATGGGTTTAGCTACTCATAATCAAGGTAGAAATCAAAGATGAAGATGAAATATAAGACATAAAAGTTGATTACAAGAATAAAATTTAAGAATATAAGCTAAAGCTGCTCAAAAATTACTCTAAATGGTAAAGTACGGCTGTTCACGAGCTCCCTGATACAAAAGATACCCTAAAAATATGAAAAAATCTATTTATACATAGCTAAAATTACTAGACAATACCCCTGCAGAGGTTCCGCTTTTAGGGAAATACTGAGCGCCTCAGCGCATGAACTTTCGTGTCCGCGCAAAAACAAGCGTGGACCGCATTTCTTAAATTTTGGACTAGGACTGGGATCGGTTTTGCAGACAGCGTAAAGTTTACCGCATCAGTGTTGGCTTCTATTGCGGCCGCATAAAATGTTCGCGGACCGTGTTCCTCATTTGAGCTCATATTGCAAGGTCTCTGATTCTCTATCTCGCCCTTGGCGGAATTTGCACCGCGGCCGCGTCAAGTACTCTACGGCTGCACTATTTCATCGCGGTCAGTGCTCTCCATTGTACCTAAAATACCTTCTCTAAATCTCAATTCCGCGGACCGCGTAACTGTGGCCGCTTCAGCGGTGGACCTTCCGCAACCGCTCTTTTCCTTCACGGTCAGTGCTTTTATCTCAGCTTTGAACTTGTGCAAATTTAACTCCTTCATGAGTTGATTATGACTTTCTTGCCTCATTTTAACGAAACCCTGCAGACAAACACAATAAGTCAGTTTTCGGGAATACTTTTACACATTTTTTATCCAAAACCTAAGTAAAAGAGAGCATAAGATAGGCTAGAATCCATAGTTATCAATAGGGTGAGGAGATTTATAGATGGCCTTACTTATGGTATCAGGCTGCAGATGGTCAGAGAACTTGAGGATGACATGTCTTTTACTTGGGTTGTGGAGATAGCCCGGCGGATTAAGAGGATTTGTGGTTAGGTTATAGAGGTAGCATCTGAGAAGAGGCCTCGTCATTTTGGTGGTTTCAGTGGTGCCTCATCTGGAGGCAGGGGTCCATTCAGTAAAGGCCATCCCTTTAAGCACATTCAGTCATCACTTTAGGTATCTCATGGTTCTTCAGGTGGTCACAACATTTATGGGTAACGTTCTAAGCATCTAGTGTACAGTACACATTCAGCACCTATTAGTGCACTACCACTACAGAGTTACTATAGTGGTCATTCGGGTCAACAGTGATAATCTCAAACTCAGAAAGTATGCCACCCACGGGGTTGCTTTGAGCGCGGAGATGTAGGTCATATCCGGAGGAACTATCCTAGATTGAGGATAAGAAGATCACAGCAGGTACTCATGCCATAATTTTGGTACTGGTTGCTCCACCACCCATTCAGCCAGCTAGAGGTGGTGATCAGGCAGTTCGAGGTGGTGGTCAGGCCGTTAGAGGTGGAGGCCATCCAATTAGAGGTTGTCCGAGAGGCATAGGTCAGATTGGTGGGGCTCAGCCCTTTTGCTATGCATTATCAGCTAGACCCGAGGTGGAGTCATTTGATGCGGTCATCATAGGTATTATTCCAGTTTTCCATATAGATGTATCAGTTTTATTTGATTCGGGTTCCACTTATTCGTATGTGTTATCCTATTTTCCTTCATTTTTGGATATGTCTCATGATTCTTTGAGTGCTTCTATTTATGTGTCTACGCCAGTTAGGGATTCTATTATGGTAACCAGGTCTACGGTGCTTGTTTGGTCACTATCGGGAGCTATGGGAGTATGGTTGACCTTCTATTACTTGATATGGTTTATTTTGATGTGATTTTGGGCATGGAGTAGTTTTCAGCTTATCATGCTATCTTAGATTATCATGCCAAGACTATGATGTTATCCATGTCGGGGTTGTCTCGATTATAGTGGAGAGGGACTCCTAGTTATCCACTAGCAGGGGCATTTCATATATAAAGGCTCGGCGTATGGTTGAGATGGAGTGTATGGAATATTTGGCCTACATTCGTGATTCTAGAGCGAAGGTTCCTTCCATGGATTCAGTTTTGGTTGTGCGTGAGTTATAGAGGTGTTTCCTATAGACTTGTCGAGCATGCCACCCGATAGAGATATCAGCTTTTGTATTGACTTGGTTCCGTGCACTCAGCCCATTCTATTCCATCATACTGTATAGCCCTAGAAAAGTTGAAACAATTGAAGGAATAGCTGCAAGAGTTGCTTGATAAGGGATTCGTTAGACCTAGTATCTCGCCTTTGGGTTCACCGGTGCTATTTGTGAAGGAGAAAGATGGCTCGATGAGGATGTGTATTGACTACAGGAAACTGAACAAGGTCACTATTAAGAACAAGTATTTGTTGCTGATGATTGCTGACTTGTTTGACCAGCTTCAAGGTGCCAAGGTATTCTCGAAGATTGATTTAAGGTCGGGTTACCATTAAGTGAAGATTAGGGCATCAGATGTATCTAAGATAGCTTTTCGGACACGTTATGGTCACTATGCATTCTTGGTGATGTTATTTTGCTTGAATAATGCCCTAGCAGCTTTTATGGATCGTACTTCAGACTTTGAGGAATCGTAAGTTTTTTGAAGTGTGAGTTCTGGTTGGACTCGATTTCCTTTTTGGTCCATGTTGTATCTTCTGAGGGCATTAAGGTGGATCCTAAGAATATTGAGCGGTTCAAAACTATTCTAGACCTACTTTAGCTACAGAGATTTGGAGCTTCATAGGTTTGGTGGGTTATCATCGCCGGTTTGTGGAGGGGTTTTCATATATCTCAACCCCATTGACCAAGTTGACATATAAGGGTACTCTTTTCTGATGGTCCAATGAGTGTGGGGTGAGCTTTGAGAAGCTCAAGACTATATTGACTACAGCCCAAGTGTTGGTGTTGCCTACAGGTTCGGGATCTTACATCGTGTATAGTGATGCATCGCATATTGGTCTTAGTGCAGTATTGATGCAGCACAGTAGTGTGATTTCCTACGCGTCTCAGTAGCTGAAGGTTCATGTAAAGAATTAACTTGTGCATGATTTAGAGTCGGCAACCATTGTTCACGAGATGAAGATTTGGAGGCACTATCTATAAGGCATTCCATGCAAGGTCTCCAACACATGTTCAAGTAGAAATAAGATGGTTAGAGTGGTTGAAGGCTATGATATCACCATATTATATTATCTGGGGAAGTACAATGCAGTGATTAATGCATTGAGCAGGAAGGCTGAGAGCATGGGCAGTTTAGCATATTTACCGGTAGTAGAGAGGCCACTAGCTTTGGATGTTCAGGCTTTGCCCAATCAATTCATAAGGCTGGATGTTTCGGAGCCTAGCCGGGTTCTTGCTTGTGCTGTGACACAGTCGTCGTTGTTGGAGCATATCAAGGCTCACTAGTTTGATGATCTTCACTTAATGGGGTTAAAAGACACAGTGCAACGGGGTGGTTCTAAGGGGGTTGTGATTGGATATGATGGTGTTATATGGCTTCAAGGCCAGATTTGTGTTCCAAATATTGATGAGTTGATCCTTGAAGAGGCTCATAGTTTGTGTTATTCCATTCACCCATGTATCACTAAGATGTACCATGGCTTGAAACAACACTATTGGTGGTGGAGAATAAATAAAGATATTGTTTATCATGTCTCTCGATGTTTAAATTGACAACAGGTGAAGTATGAGCATCAGAAACCGGGTGGGTTGACTTAAAGACTGGAGATACTGGAGTCAAAGCTGGAGTGCATCACTATGGATTTTGTGGTAAGCTTACCACGGACCTTGAAGAAATATGACACAGTCTAGGTTATTGTGGACAGGTTGACCAAGTCTGCATACTTCATTCTGGTGATGACTTCCTACTTCAAAGCGGCTAGCTCAGATTTGCATCTGGGAGATTATCCACTTGCACGGCGTGCCCATTTCCATCATTCTAATTGAGGTACGTACTTCACATAAAAATTTTGGAGAGTCGTGAAGCATGAGTTGGGCACGTGGGTCGAGATCAGAATCGTTTTTCATCCTTAGACGGACGGACTTTTCGAGCACACAATTCAGATATTGGAGGAACTGTTGCGGGTATTCTCTATGGATTTCGGGGGTCAGTGGGACCAGTTTTTACCTCTAGCAGAGTTTGCTTACAACAACAGCTATCATTCGAGCATCTAGATGGCTCTGTACGAGGCCATATATGGGAGGCGATGTCGTTCGCTGATTGGTTGGTTTGAGCCCGATGAGGCTAGATTGTTGGGAACAAATATGGTCCGTGATGCTTTGGAAAAGGTTAAGGTGATTAAGGAGCGACTTCGTACAGCTTAGTCCAAGAAAAAGAGTTATGTGTATCGGAAGATTCGAGATGGTGCTTGCAAGGTGGGTGAGAAGGTTCTTCTCTGAGTGTCGCTTATGAAAGGCGCGATGCATTTTGGGAAGAAGAGAAAGTTGAGCCCGAGGTCTATCGGCCTATTTGAGATCTTGGAGAGAGTTGGAGAGGTTGTTTATAGGCTTGCATTGCCTCCTAGCCTATCAGGGATACATCCAGTATTTCACTTCTCCATGCTTTGAAAGTACCATGAGGATAGGTCACATGTTTTAGAGTTCAGCACGGTGCAACTTGATGAGAATTTGACTTATGAGGAAGAATCGGTGGCTATTGTAGACTGGTAGGTTCAATTTGAGATTCAAGAGTTTTCCTTACGTGAAGGTGCAGGGGAGAGGTCAGTCGATTGAGGAGGATACGTGGGAGTCCGAGTTTGATATTCGGAGTAGATATGCCCCCCTTCTTACCAATCCATGTGCTTTTCTATGTCTATTCAAGGACGAATGTTTCTTTTAGAGGAGGAGAATGTGACCACCCGATAGGGAATTTTGAGTAATAGCCTTAATTTTCGTGTTTCGGTCCTTTCATAGCTTCATTTGATGTTATATGATTTGCATGCATGGTCCGTGTCATTTTCCACAAAGTTTTTACGTACAATTTTGAAGAAAAAGTGATTTGAGGCTAGAGTTGACCAAGGTCAACATTTTGGTAAACGACTTCGGATCAATGTTTTGACAACTCTGATAGGTTCGTATGACATTTTTGGACTTGTACGCACATTTGGTTGGGATCCCGAGTGACTCGAGCGCGTTTCAGCGCATTATGTGAAAGACTGCGAAAAATGAGTTTTCAAGTTGAAACCTTGGTTTTGATGACCTATTCTTGTTATTTGATGTTATTTTGATGATTTGAGTTAGCGAATGAGTTTTTATAATATTATTAAACTTTTGTGCATGTTTGGTTTGGAGCCTGGAGGGCTCGGTAAGTTTCGGATGAGTTTTGGTGGAATTGGAATTGTTAGCGCAAAATTGTTGCTAGTATACTCTACAAATCTCGCATTTGCGAGGTCTGGCTCACATTTTCGAGCAACTCTTTTTCTATTAATGGATCGCATTTTCAAAGAGTCCTGGGATTGGGGAACTTCACATTTGCGAAGGAGCAGCCGCATTTGCGAAGGCTGGGAAACCGCAATTGCGGTAGGAGTCTCGCATTTGTGACTCGACAGCTTGGGGGCAGCTTCACAAAAGCAAAGTTTAGTTCTCTTTTGCAGAAGGATGGACCTTCACAAATGCGAAGGCTTTTTCGCATTTGTGATACTTCTGAGGCTCAGACAACGATTGCAATTGCGATCAGTGGTTCGTATTTACAAACATCGCAATTGCGATTAATGGTTCGCATCTGCGAACATTGCAATTGCGAACAAGAGTTCGTAATTGTGATACCTGTAGCTGGGTAAAAGATGGGAAAGCTGGGACTTAGCTCATTTTACACCATTTTCAACCCTAAACACTCTAGAGGCGACTTTTGAAGAGGATTTTCGTCCTAAATTCATTGGTAATTATCTTTAACTAGTTTGCAATCAATTTCAACTACTTTTCATGAATTTCTAAAATCAAATCTATGAATTTCACGGTAGAAATTAGGGGTTTTGGGTAGAATTTAGGAATTTTTTAAAATTGAGATTTAGACCTCAAATTGAGGTCGGGTTTCGAAACAAATCACATAACCAGGCTTGGGGGTGAATGGTTGATCGGGATTTGGTTCGAATCTCGGATTTTGACCAAGCGGGCATGGGGTCAACTTTTGTCGACTTTTTTATTTTAGCTAAAGATTGATGTGTTTTCATTCGTGGGTAGTTTCTAAAGCTTATTTTGAATTGTTTGAACGATAATTGGCTCGATTCGGTTGGTTTGAAGGTTGTTCGAAAGGAAAATCCGTGGTTGATTATTGATTTGATTGTCGAAAGAGGTAAGGGTCGTGTTTAACTTTGACTTGAGGAATTAGGACTTGTTGGTCTATTTTCTACGTGAATTATGTATGGGATAGCATATATGCGAGGTGACGAGTGTATATGCGATGTCAAGGGTTAAAGCATGCGGGTTAGGCTATTCACCTTTATGTCATCATTTATTTCATGTTATATCTCATTACATGTTTTGATTGCTACATGTCCTTGCTAAAAATTCATGACTTATTTGTTAACTGTCATTTAGTTGTTACTTGTTTTGGTTTATTCATTCATCAATCAACATCTACTTACCTGCTACATGTTCCTACCTTTAATAATTATATATTTCTATTGTTTCGTGCCCTTATACGCTTTAGTACCCTTTCCTTACTTGTTACACTTTATTATACTATATCTGATTGTGTGAGTCTTTTGGTTATTATAGCGTTAATAAATTGTTGAGGTTTGTGAATATGAGATATTGGTTGTTCTATGTTTGTACTAGTAGTTCCTGGATGTTTTATACGCTTTAGTACCCTTTCCTTACTTGTTACACTTTATTATACTATATCTGATTGTGTGAGTCTTTTGGTTATTATAGCGTTAATAAATTGTTGAGGTTTGTGAATATGAGATATTGGTTGTTCTATGTTTGTACTAGTAGTTCCTGGATGTTTTATACGCTTTAGTACCCTTTGTATTGAGATAATGGAATTTGGTTGTGTAGAGTTATTCATGTTAATGAGCTGATATTGGGAATGGATTCTTCAATTGTAAGAAATGAATTGATAATAGGATCGGATTTTATGCTGCAACTAGTAATGATATGATCTTGGGATCGGGTTGCACGCTGTAATAGATATTGAATTGATATAGGGCGCGGGTTGCACGACGCAACAGAGTATGATATACTGTAATAGTTTGTGGCCATGGTGGTCTATTTTTGCTCTATGATATGAAGATATGAGATGATGTTATTATGGGGCCCTCTGTTAGTTGACCTTCGGGTCCCGGTTAAGTTTCTTGCTTTCTCTATATTTCTGTTATCTTTTATCATTATTCGTATAGGTTTATACTGAGTGTCTTGTTATAGCCTCGTCACTACTTCGTCGAGGTGAGGCTCGATACTTATAAGTACATGGAGACGATTGTACTCATACTACACTTCTTCATTTCTTATGAAAATCCCGGTGTTGGTCCTAGCGGTGCATAAAGGAGATTGCTAGGATCCGACTCATTTGCGTGACTTGTGGTAGAGTTGTACAGTGTTCGTAGTCCTTGAAGCCCCCTTCTATTCTGTGTTTACTGTTTATCTAGTTTCAGAAAGTTGTACTTCATTTCTAACCATATTTATAGTATTCTAGTCACTCATATACTTGTGTCTCTAGATTTCTAGGATTAGTATAGATTGCATTACTTATGTACTTATTTCTTGTATTTCACAGTTTATCGGTCATAAACCATTACTTTTCTGCTTTTAAATTGTTAAAATTTGGTTAATTCTTTGGCTAACGTTGGCTTGCCTAGCAAGTGGGCCTAGAAAGTGGATGTTAGGCGCCATCACGGCCCCGTGGTTAGGATTTCAGGTCGTGACATTGAAAGAATTGACCGAGTTTGACTTTTGTGTATTTGACCTCAGATTGGAGATTTGATGGTTCCATTAGGTCTGCATGGTGATTTTTGACTTGGACATATGCCCTTATTTGTATTTGGATATTTCTAGAAGGTTTGGCTCTAATTATGCAATGACCCGGCTGGTCGCTTTGAGAATTAATGCCCTGATCCCCTATTAACTGCTTTTCCCATGTTTGTTTCTGCTATTGTGAGTTACCGGGAGGATTCATTTGAGTTTCGGAGTGTTTTGGGACACTCAGTCCCTAAATGAGAGCTTAAGCTTTAGAATTTGGATCGTAGTTGGAACAGTGTGAAGACGGCTTCAGAATGGAAGTCCGTCGATTCTGTTAGCTCTGTAGGGTCATTTTGGGCTTAAGGCCGTGTTCGGATTGTGTTTTGGAGGTCCATAGCTTATTTAGGCTTGAAATGCCGAAAGTTGAATTTTTGAAGTTTTCGGATCGATAGTGAGATTTTGATATCTGGGTCGGAATCCGATTCCAAAAGTTGGAATAGCTCCATAGTGTTGAATGTGACTTGTGTGCAAAATTTGGGGTCAATCAGACATGGTTTGGTTGGTTTCGGCATCGGTTGTAGAATTCTTGAGATTTTAAGTTCATTAGGCTTAGATTGGAGGGTGATTCATGGTTTTAGCATTATTTGATGTGATTTGAGGGTCGGACTAAGTTTGTATGATGTTTTAGGATTGTTTGGTATGTTTGGTTGAGGTCTCGAGGGCCTCGGGTGAGTTTCGGATGCTTAACGGAATTGGATTTGGACTTAGGCATTTTCTGATATTGTTGAACCTCTCATAACCGCACCAGCGTATGTAGGACCGCAGGTGCGGTGCCGTAAAAGCAGCTTGATGAACGCAAAAGCAAAAATAGGCTAGGGCTTCAGGAACCGCAGGTGCGGCTGGGTGACCGCAAATGCGGAACCGCAGATGCGGCTAAGTGACAACAGATGCGTCCCTATCCCGGTTAGGTAAATTTCTCACCTGCGATGCCTTTTACACAGGTGCAGGACCGTAGGTACGTCCCCCTGACCACAGATGCGGTAATCGCTGGGCAGATATAGAAATTTCGAGGGTTTGAAGTTCATAACATCAAATTTGATTTTAATCTCGGGAGAAGGCAATTTTGAGAGAGTTTTGAAGAGGATATCAGTGGGTAACAATTCCTAATCCCTTTCTAGTTGTATTCCATTAATCTAATCTTAGTTTTGTCATTTAATTTCTAATTTGGGGTGAAAAATTGGGAGAAATGGGAAAAAGTTCCCCAACTTAAAATCTGAGTTTTTAGGGATATTTTGGCGTCGGATTTTGATGATTTTGTTCGAGTGTGCTCGTGAGTGAATGGGTGTCCATAATCCATAATGTTTACCCGATTTCAAGACGTGGTCCCGGAAAGGATTTTAGGGCATTTTTCTATTTTCTTATCTTAGCTTCAATTCCTTTAGCTAAATCTGTTGTTTGTAGTTATATTTACCTTATGAAATTTATTTGATTAGATTTGGGCAACTCGGAGTTGGATACTAATGGCAAGAGCGTGATTTCGAATTAATTTTGAGTGGTTCGAGGTAAGTGGATTGCCTAACCTTGTAGGAGGGAACTCCCCTTAGGATTTTGGTACTGTTGTTATATGAGTGCCTTGTACGTGAGGTGACGAGTGCGTACATGTGTTAATTATTGAAAAACTCCATTTTTGTTAAGTAAATATCTATGTTTTCTTGTAATTGGGCAATACTTGCACTTGAAGCCTCTTGTTTAGTTTAGGAAAAGCATGCTTATGTGATCTAATTGTCTTACCTGCTTTAATTGCTTACTTGTATTCTGTGCAGCATGTTTAGTGTAGAATTCCTGTTTATTCTCGAATAGAACTGTAGATTCTTTCTTGACACTATTGTGTGTTTACTTTAGGACTACGGGATGATATCCCAGGAGATCCCCCTGCATGTTTACTTTGGGACAATGGATCGATATTCTGGGAGATCCCCCTGCACGTTTACATTTGGGACTACAGGACGACACCCAGGAGATTCCTCTGTACTGGATATTTACTTTGGGACTACGGATTAGTATTTCAGGAGATTCCCCTGCATATTTATGATTCGACGAGATGATATCCCGGGAGATCCTCTGCACATTTAAGTTTAGGACTACAGGACGATATCCTAGGAGATCCCCTATTGCTATCTATGTGTACTAAGTATATTCTATCTGTGATTTTACTCTTTATTGACTGTTAGTATTCTTAATTATACTGTCTCACTTCATATTGTTTTACCTTATTTTATATATATATATAAGCAGCAGGGCCCTAACCTTCCTCGTCACTACTCAACCGAGGTTAGGCTTGGCACTTACTGGGTACTGCTGTGGTGTACTCATGCCCTTTGTTGCACATGTTTTTTGTGTGCAGATCCAGGTTCTTCTACTCAGCCGTTCTATCAGTGAGGCTGGCGATATCAGAGACTTCGAGGTATATTTGCCGCGTCCACAGACCGAGGAAGTCCCTTTCTATTCTTCCTTTTAGCTTTAGACTTCCTGTATTTACCTTTGATTAGACATTCTGGAGTTAGAACACTATAACGTTCTTCTATTGCTTGTGATTTCATGAGATTCCGGGTTTTGGGAGTTTAAATTCAGTTTTGAGAGTGCGTATTGTATATGCCGAGCGGCATTTTAAACTCTTTTATCATGTTTTACCCGCAACTTGCTAGTTTTGTATTTCATTTTCTTTTTCCCCAATTTGTTAGGCTTACCTAGTCGTAAAGACTAGGTGCCATCACGACAATTCAAGGAGGGGGAACTTGTGTCATGACAAGTTGGTATCAGAGCTTTAGGTTCATAGGAGTCATGAATCACAAGCCGGTTTATTAGAGTCTCGTGGATCGGTACATAGACGTTTGTACTTACCTACGAGAGGCTATGTAACTGTTACGAAAATTCCACTTCATTTCATTTCCTTGTCGTGCGAGATTTTTCATATCAAAATTCTAAGCCTCTTCCTTTTATTCTTTCACAGATGGTGAGGACACGTGCTACCGGAGATGACGAGGCACCCGCGCCCCCTGTTAGAGCCGCCAGAGGTTGGGGCCGGGGTAGAGGCCGAGGACGCGCATATGGTGCAACCAGAGCACCCACGCGAGCTGCCACAGAGGAGCCAACCATAGCTCCAGCTAGAGCCCAGGCACCTGATACGCCTACTGCTACTACTATCCCAGCTGTTCAGGATACCCTTGCACATTTCGTGAGCATGTACACCGCTCTAGCTCAGGCAGGGTTGATTTCCCTTGCTGTAGCCACATCTCAAGCCGGGAAGGAGCACAGACTCCTGCCGCCCGCACTCCTGAGAAATGGGTCCAGGTTGATTAGACCCTAAAGGTTATACTGATACCGCCTGTAGCCCTAGTTCAGCCTGAGGACAGGGCAGCAGCTTCAGAGGATGAGCAGTGGAGGCTTGAGAGGTTCAAGAAGTACAAGCCTCCTATATTCAGTGGTCTAGCATCAGATGATGCTCTAGGATTTCTGGAGGAGTTCTACCGTATCCTCCGCACTATGGGTATATCAGGATCGAGTGGGGTTTTTTTCACTGCCTTCTAGCTTCGAGGAGCAGCCTACTAGTGGTGGCGTACTTATGAGTTGGACAGCCCAGCTGAGGTAGCTTCCCCTACATGGACCCAGTTTTCAGATATGTTTTTGAGGGAGTATGTTCCTCAGAGTCTCAAGGACACATAGCACCCAGAGTTTGAGTATTTGCGCCAGGGTACTATGACTGTTTCGGAGTATGATGTCTGTTTCACTGACTTGGCTAGGTATCCATCAGCCTTTGTTTCTACAGTTTATGAGAGAGTTTTCCGGTTTATTGAGGGGCTCATTCTCAGTATCAGGTCCAGCATGGCCCGGGAGTTGGAGATAGATATTGCTTATTAGCAGGTGGTGAGCATTGCTAGGAGAGTAGAGGGCATGCTTGCTCAGGATAGAGAGGAGAGAGAGGCCAAGAGGTCTCGAGAGTCGAGCCATTATTCTGGTACCCATGCTCTAGCTACAGTTCGTCATGGTAGGGGTTATATGAGTCACCCCATTCATTCAGCTCTTCCAGCGGCCAGTGGTGTTCCAGCTCCTCCTAGACCTTAAAGCCTTATTATGCACCTCCAGTATCTAGTGCACCTCCTACATGGAGTGCTTTCAGTGGTCAGTCCAGCAGACCTGGCCCGAGCTAGTCATAACTGCCACGTCCTCCTAGAGCTTGTTTTAAGTATGACGACACATGACATATGGTAAGGGATTGCCCCAAACTTAGGAGGGATGCACCTCCACAGACTTCTCAGCCACAGCGTGCTCCACAAAGTTCCCAGGCTATAATCACAACACCAGTTGCTGGCGCACCTACCTAGCCAGCTAGAGGTGGAGGTCGGGGAGGTAGAGGTCGCCCTAGAGGGGGAGGCCAGGCCAGATACTATGCCCTTCCCGCTCGTATTGAGGCTATCACCTCCGATTCTGTCATCATAGGTATTGTCCTAGTTTGTCATAGATATGCATTGATTTTATTCGATCCAGGCTCCACTTATTCTTATGTGTCCTCTTATTTTGCCCTACATTTGGGCGTATCTCGAGATTCTTTGAGTTCCCCTATTTATGTTTCTACTCCTACCGGAGATTCTTTTGTTATGGATCGCGTTTACCGGTTGTGTTTGATTGCTATTAATGGTTTTGTGACCATAGCCAATTTATTATTGCTCAGCGTGGTAGATTTTGATGTTATCTTGGGCATGGACTGGTTGTTGTCCCATTATGCTATTCTTGATTGTCTTGCCAAAATCGTGACGCTGGCTATGCCAGGTGCACCGCGAGTAGAGTGGAAGGGTACCTTAGATCACACTCCCAATAGAGTTATTCCATTCCTTAAGGCTCAACGAATGGTTGAGAAAGGGTGCGACGCGTATCTAGCTTATGTGAGAGATGTCAATATTGATACCCCTACAGTTGATTCAATCCAGTAGTGCGGGATTTCTCTGATGTGTTTCCAGCTGATCTTCCAGGTATACCACCCGACAGAGATATTGATTTCGGCATTGATTTGTTGCTGGGCACTCAGCCCATTTCTATTCCTCCTTATTATATGGCTCCTCTTGAGTTGAAGGAGTTGAAGGATCAGTTACAAGAATTGCTTGATAAGGGTTTTATTCGGCCCAGTGTATCACTTTGGGGTGCTCCTGTCTTGTTTGTGAAGAAAAAGGATGGTTCTATGCATATGTGCATTGATTATCGCCAGTTGAACAAAGTTACAATGAAGAACTGGTATCTTTTGCCTCGTATTGATGATCCATTTGACCAGTTACAGGGTGCTCGAGTGTTTTCTAAGATTGACTTGCGTTCAGGTTACCATTAGTTGAAGATTCGGGATCCAGATATCCCGAAAACTGCTTTCAGAACTCGGTATGGTCATTACGAGTTCCTTATTATGTCATTTGGGCTAACCAATGCCCCAGCAACCTTTATGCATTTGATGCACAGCATGTTCCGGAGTGCGGGAATTTCGCACCTGCGATGCCTTTTCTGCAGGTGCGGGACCGCAGGTGCGGGACCACAGGTGCGTCCCCCTAACCGCAAATGCGGCAATCGCTGGGCAAATATAGAAATTTCGAGGGTTTGAAGTTCATGACATGAAATTTAATTTTTAGCTCAGGAGAAGGCGGTTTTGAGAGAGTTTTGAAGAGGAAATCAGTGGGTAATAATTCCTAACCCCTTTCTATTGTATTCCATTAATCTAAAATTAGTTTTGTCATTTAATTGCGGATTTGGGTGAAAAATTGGGAGAAATGAGGAAAAGTTCCCCAACTTAAAATCTGAGTTTTTAGGGAGATTTTGGAGTCGGATTTTGATGATTTTGTTCGAGTGTGCTCGTGAATGAATGGGTGTCCATAATCCATAATTTTTACTCGATTCCGAGACGTGGTCCTGGAGAGGATATTTGGGCATTTTTCTATTTTCTTATCTTAGCTTCGATTCCTTTAGCTAAATCTGTTGTTTGTAGTTATATTTACCTTATGAAATTTATTTGATTAGATTTGGGCCACTCAGAGTTGGATACTCGTGGCAAGAGCATGATTTCGGATTGATTTTGAGCAGGTTCGATGTAAGTGGATTGCCAAACCTTGTGCGGGGGAACTCCCCTTAGGAGTTTGGTACTGTTGTTATATGAGTGCCATGTACATGAGGCGACAAGTGCGCACACGTGCTAATTGTTGAAAAACCCCGTTTTCATTAAGTAAATATCTATGTTTTCTTGTAATTGATCAATACTTGCACTTGAAGCCTCTTATTTAGTTTAGGAAAAGCATGCTTATGTGATCTAATTGTCTTACCTACTTTAACTGCTTACTTGTATTCTGTGCAGCATGTTTAGAGTAAAATTCCTATTTATTCACTAATAGAACTGTAGATTCTTTCTTGAGACTGTTGTATATTTACTTTGGGACTATAGGACGATATCCCATGAGATCCCCCTGCATGTTTACTTTGGGACTACGGATCGGTATTCTGGGAGATCCCCCTGCATGTTTACATTTGGCACTACGGGATGACACCCGAGATATTCCCCTATACTGGATATTTATTTTGGGACTACGGATTAGTATTTCAGGAGATTCCCCTGCATATTTATGATTCGGACTACTGGACGATATCCTGGGAGATCCTCTGCACATTTACGTTTAGGACTATAGGACGATATCCTAAGAGATCCCCTATTGCTATCTCTATGTACTGAGTATATTCTATCGGTGATTTTACTGAGTTATATTCTTTCTGTGATTTTATTCCTTATCGACTGTTAGTACTTTAATTATACTGTCACTTTTCATATTCTTTTACCTTGTTTTATATATATATAACCAGTAGGGCCCTAACCTTCCTCGTCACTACTCGACCGAGGTTAGGCTTGGCACTTACTGGGTACCGTTGTGGTGTACTCATGCCCTTTCCTGCACATGTTTTTCGTGTGCAGATCCAGGTTCTTCTGCTCAGCCGTTCCATCAGTGAGGCGGGTGATATCAGAGACTTCGAGGTATATATGCCGCATCCACAGACCTAGAAGTCCCTCTCTATTCTCCCCTTTAGCTTTAGACTTCCTGTATTTACTTTTGATTAGACATTCTGGAGTTAGAATGCTATGTAGTTCTTCTATAGCTTGTGATTTCATGAGATTCCGGGTTTTGGGAGTTTAAATTTAGTTTTGAGAGTGCGTATTGTATATGCCGAGCGGCATTTTAAACTCTTTTATCATGTTTTACCAGTAACTTGCTAGTTTCATATTTCATTTCCTTTTTCCGTAATTTGTTAGGCTTACCTAATCATAGAGACTACATGCCGTCACGATAGTTCACGGAGGGAGAACTTAGGTCATGACAAATTAGCGAAATTTGGCAATTTAAAGGTTTAGAAAGTTCAAAGGTTTGACTGGTAGTTGACTTCAATATTATAAGGTTCAAATTGTTTTTTCGAGAGCTGTAATAGGTTCGTTATGACATTTGAAACTTGTGTACAAAATTTGAGGTGATTCCGATAGATGTGTTCGGCGTAAGTTTGGAATTTGGAAACTTGAAACAATTCAATGAGTTTGAATTGAGGTGTGATTCATGGTTTTGATGTTATAATGTGTGATTTGAGGCCTTGAGTAAGTCCGTGTTATATTTTGGGGCTAATTTGTATGTTCGAGTAGGGTCTCGAGGGGCTCAGGCGAGTTTCGGGGTGGTTTCAGACCATTTTGTCTCCTATTAGTACTACTGGTTTTTTGTTAGTTCCTGATGCTTCAGTGTTCTTCGCAATCGCGAAGGAGTAGCCACGTTCGCATAGTATTTTGAAAGTTGGTCTTCTTTGCATTCGTGCTATAGGGTTCGCATTTGCGATGGTTGAGGCTTTAAACCTTCGCATTTGCATCTGGGACTACGTGTTCCCATAGCGTTGAGCTAGGCTGGGCATGTCATGATTGGTGGACCTTCATGTTCGCATGATATCTCCACGTTCAAGTGGGTCTGTGCTGATGGGAATCACGATCGCGTGCTTGGGGCTGCGTTTGCGTAGGGTGTCTTCAAGGCAGTTCAGTTTTGTGCTTCGCGATCACGAATGTTTTACCTTGGCAGTGCATATAAGTTATCATTTTTGGATTTGATTGTTCTACAGCATTCTATCTTAGATTTTGACATTGGGTTGATGAATCTAAAAGAGAAATTGGGGGGTTTTGTCAAAACTTTTCTAAAGCGAATGTTTGAGATTTGAACATCGATTCGGAGTCGGATTTAAATGAAATTAGTATGGCTGGATTCGTATTCGAATGGGTTGTTGGAATTTGTGGATCTTGTCGGGTTTCGGGGTGCGGGCACGAGTTGCCTTTTTGGTTGACTTTGAGTATTTGATTAAAGATCCTACCTTTATTGTTGAGGTTTGATTCCTATTGCATTGTTTCATTTTTTTTAGATTCTTTTGGGTAGTTTCGAGCCATTTGGAGGTCAAATTACGCGGGATGGTGCTTCTAGAGTACCAATTTATCTTGTTTGAGGCAAGTATCTTACCTAAATTTGATTGAGGTACTATTTTCCTGAGTTATTTATGATAGCTACGTGCTATGGGTGGCAAACATGTGTGCGGTTGAGCCTATGTGCGTGCACGGGGTTATTTTTCATGCTCGTGCTAGTGTTCTGCTATGATATATCTTGGATTGATTTCTAAGTTCCATGCTGTGATGATTCTTGCATTTGTACCCTTGTTGTGAGCTATTTGAGCCATGTTTGAGGCTACATAGAGGTTAATCTCCTTATTGAACCTGATAATTGCTAATTTTGTAATGTAATTGCTTGATTTGAGCTTTGATAGAACATTTTGCACATGCATAAACCTTAGCATATCACTTATACCAGTCCAGGAGTATGAGACTTGATGTTGATTGATCATGTACATGTATTCTTGTATATATGTTTTCTGTGTGAAATGGATTTGGACAGGTAGACTGTGACCATGTCAGGTGGATTGTGATATTGAGCATGTGACTATGCCAGACGGATTATGATATTGAGCCTATGATCACGCCGGGCGGTTTGTGATATTGAGCTTGTGACCACGCCGGGTGGATTATGATATTGAGCTTGTGACCATGGCGGGCGGATTGTGATATTGAGCATGTGACCACGTCGGGCAGATTATGTATTGAGACTACGATCACATCGGGCGAATTGCACGTGACTACGCCGTGCAGCGTATGGATATGGATCTATCCCCTTAAAGTCACCCTCACATGTGTCTTATTGGTGGTGTATATGCAGATTGTGAGAAGCCGATGGGTTTCTAGTTGATGTGGGCATTGGGAAAGCCAATCAACATTTTCCTTTTATTATTGAAATATTGATGTGGGTCTTAGAGTCGTGTTGTGATTTCTATTTGGATCGGGTTGTGCGGCGTAATGGATTGATATTTGGTTATTGCATTTCATCTTTAGTTGCACTTTTCTTGGTTGTTTACCTGATTTATTTGCATAGCTTCCTTGTATGCTAGATTGTTGACTAAGTAGAGTACATTAAGAAATTGTATGCACCAAGATGGTTCTTTCCGTAATTCCTGACGTGATCATATTACTGTTATGTACTTGTGTAAATTATGAAATGTACTGGTTATTAGTGAGTATCATTTATAATTCTTGTGTTCTATTACCTCGCCGAGGTTAGTTGTAATACTTGCTGAGTACATGGGATTAGTTGTACTCAAACTACACTTCTGCACCTTGCGTGCAGATCTTGGAGCTGAGTTGTTGTGGATGGCGAAAGTTGCCATTGAAGATGTACCTGCTTATCAAATATAGCTACCACTTGTCCTTGGTAGTTTTAGATTTGTAATTTGTTTATGTATATTCCAAACAGATATTGTATTTATTTTCATACTAGCTTTGTAAATTTAAATCTTAGTGACTCGTGACTTGTACTATCAATCTTTGGGTTATTGTATAAAAATTCAGTTATTTCACTTATTAATTTCTTATTATTTTTGTTAGAGTTTTGTTGACTATTGTTCGATTTATCTAGCGGGTTAGGTTAGGTTCCATTACGACTAGGTAAATTTTGTGTCGTGACACAACTATATAAAAAGGAGACCATCATAATAGAATCAACACAACTCTATACTTATTCATCTCTAGCTTTGTATGTTTCAAGTATATGTTTCAAATTATTAATTGTGACATTGATCTTTTATGTTTTTGAACTGTGACGGTGGTTGTTTTGCAGTTTTAAACTATGACGTTGTTGTATATTTAAATTCCTCTTTTTACTTTTTTTTTTAACGGTCTCTATGATTTTGGATTTTAAAATAATTTTTTTATAAAGTGAAATGCATGTGTTGCTACTCTTTGTACTTGGTTTTAAACTAAATCTTCCATGGAGAGGGTGAATATTGCCTCCTGTTGATTTACGGATCAAGTTGTTTCTTATTGTGATAACTTGAGTCTATATATATATATATTGTTTATAATAAACTCCTTTATGTGTCTATTAAGTACCATGTTTTGTTGCTCTACCGCATACGAGTATATTGACAACTACTGATTTAGTTGGTTGCGCTGGTGTGATAAATATGGATACTCCTTGCATCCTTTGAATTAATTAAAAGGATGTAAACACAATCAATTCTATGAGTTGATAAAAAAAATCAAAATCCTAGAGAAGTTTGAGGAATGTTGTTTAAAAAACCATCCTTGGTAAATATTTGTCATGTAAAAAGATCCTTCTTGGTTGACTATAAATTTAAAATTCCGTCTAATAATTATAACCATAGGTTGTTGCATACAAAATTATTTTAGGCGACTTTTTGCGGTCTATAAGTCACACTTGGTTTATAAAAGACTTATTTTCTATATTCACCCGGTCTAGCCAAAATTAGATATTAGCTTTCACAATACTAGGTCTTTTCACTTTAATATCGGACTCACCGCAATGGCCAATGTTACCTCGTGATGATGTCCCCATATGCTACTGCGTAAAGCGTACAATTTTAAGGCGTTCATGGGGTCCCTCCCATCCCGACCACAGACGTTGGATCTGCAAATACTATGTGAGAAATGAGTATGTGAAATTATATTTATTATCTTTGTAACTTGTCTAGCAGCTGATACACTCATTGTCATTTGTTTTGAGGTATATGATGGAAGATCAATGTAGTTTTAAAGATTGGTTTGATGAACCCTATCAGCGGATATGCTACAAAGCGATGATGTGAGATCTTTGGAGAGGTACCGGAGAGTACGAAATGAAGATCAGGAAACTCGAAGAGAATATTACTGTGTTGAGAGGGAGGTTGAGGTATTTAAGGAGAAGTTGAAAGAACCTGAGGAAGAGAATAGTAAGTTGCAAAAGAAATTCAACTGGTTGATGTAGAGAATAATTGGAGAAAAAGACGGAAGAATCAAGTGACTAGACAAAGGAGAGATTAGTGTTATTTCTTTTGTTGTTGGCCTTTGTATCATATTGAAAAATGACGTAGTTGTGGGATGAAGAACTAATTTTTAGTTTGATATAGTTTATTTTTATGAATTTTGTGTATCTAACAATCAATTGTTCATGTTTTTAATCTACTAGACTTGAAGCAAAACGCAGGCCATTTGTACATACGGATTATAGACTCTTAATTAGCCGATTATCAACTATTTGTCGAATATGCAAAAATATATATGAGCAATGTGAAAATAACAAGTTTAAAATAAAAAGGAGTCATAGTGATTATAAACTCCCAATTTAGTCGATCGTCAATTATTTGTCGAGTGCGCAAAAACTTATGAGCAATGTGAAAATAATGAGTTTAAAACAAATAGGATGTAGATATATGAGATGGGGGAAAATGAATACAAACTCCCAATTTAGTCGATTGACAATTTGCCGAGTACGCAAAAATTTATGAGCAATATGAAAATAACGAGTTTAAAACAAATAGGAGTTATAGATACATGAGATGAGAAAAAATGACAAATTTACAGGAGTCGATTACAATATATACGAGTTTACAAGGTAGACAAATTTACAGATTGTGCGCATTCAGGGAAGATTAATCTTAAAAATATCTATTCTCCACTACTAGTCACAATAAACTTCTTGTGTTGTATATTAACAATAAACCCTAACCCTGAATCGTGTACCCAAATTAATAAATATCCTTTATAATCGATCATAAAATGTTGGTATTGTATACAACTAACGTTGGAGTCGAGCAGAAACTATTGGTTACTTAGTGATAAAATTAACGGTTAACCATAATTAACCATAAAATTAATGAAATTATTACATTAACCCATATTATCAATCATTTTATAATATCGAAACTTATGGGAATGGACAAATTCATAATACCACTAACAGCTTGTTTGGATGGTTGTTACGTATCATTTCATAATGTATCGTATTGTATCGTTTGATGAATACAATGTTTGGATGGATTGTATCGTTTACCGTCATTTCATGGTATCATACACTAGTAATATGATGAATAAACTTGAGATATTATAAAGAAAAATTATGATACAGTATATTAAAAAGGTAGGGTAAATGATAAAATAAAATTATGTAATAATAATGAAGGGTGAGATTGAGAGAAAAAGATAAGGCAACGACGCGACCACACCAAATCGGTCGTTATATAAAATGGCATATTTCATCGTTACGTAACGATGGATTTAACGATACGATACAATAAAACTTAAGTACCATTATACTTAAAGTAACAATACGATACAATACAATAGGTAACAACTATCCAAACAAGTTGTAAGGATATAGTTATCCTAGAATATGCAATAACTTAAAATTGTGTTATCAGAATAGAATAGGTATCGAGGATATAATGAAAGTAGTGGTTAGTCATTTAATGTTGTGCAATTTAGATATGGAACGTCTCGTAATACCATTATAGAGTAAAGTCAATTTATAATGTGCAATGATATAACAATGTGTTATTATGGAAGACATTTTAGAGATGGAATATCTCCATAGCATAGCCAATGTCATAGTTTAATTTATGTTAATATTTACTTTGACTTGACTTATGAACAACAAGTCATGAAAGACCCAAAACCCTTTTGAATATCACGGAGTAGTCTTAATTTCTTTATTCAAAGTCATGATCCAAAATTTCAATCTGTCGTGATGGCATCAAATACACTTGACATGCAAGCCGGACATAACAATATTAAAGAACGAAAATAACGGAATATGAAGAAATAACATAAGTCTGAAACCTCAATATAATAAAATACATGTAATACGTGATAAATTCCCCCAATAAGTATAGGGTTATGGGCTCTACATAAGAAAAGAAATGCCAAGACTACGGGAAAAAATGCATCTCTACCTCGTCTGTCGATACTCAGCTCAACAAGCAACTCCGCTACTAATAACTGGTCCCAACACCTGGATCTACACAATTAAGTTCAGAGTATAGCATGAATACAACCGATCCAATGTACTCAGCATGTATCATAACTAACCTCGGCGAGGTAAAAGAAGCAAGAATTATAAATGATACTTGTTATAACCAGTACAGTTTCATCAATTTAACAGGTACAGAACAATAATGTGATCAAGTCATAAAGCACAGAAAGAACCATCCGAGTGTGTGTGCATGCAATTGCTCAAGTTCTCTGTCCAGTCAATGATGCAGCATATAAAGATGATATGCACAAATTCAGGTAATTAACCATGGAAATTGCAAGTAAAGATGAAATTCAAATCCAAAACAAATATTGGCTAGACATTCCTCAACCTTTTCATATTCGTACCAAATCACTGATCAGCTTTTCTCAATATTCGTGTGTACACCATCAAGAGAGAAACATGAGTGGATGATCCTAGAGGAATGGATCCATATCCACACGCATGCATGGCCAATTTAACGTGCTAACAGCCCCGCGTGGTCACAAGCTCAATATCATAATCCGCTCGGCGTGGTCACAGGCATAATAGTATAATTCGCCCAGCATGGTCACAGGTATAATCCACCCAGCGTGGTCACAGGAATAATAACATAATCCACCGAGTGTGGTCATAGGCATAACAACATAATCCATTTTCATGGTCACATGCATAACAACACAATCTATCTCGGCGTGGTCACAGGTATAACAACACAATCCGCCCGTGTGGTCCCGGGCATCTAGTCCAAATCATATCACACAGAATCAAATATACAAGAATACATGTATATGATGAATCAATAACAGGTCTCATGTTTCTGGATTGGCATAAATGACATGCTAAAGTGTAGGCATGTACAAAGTGTAATATCATAGCTCAAATCGGTAATTTCATTACAAAAATAATAATTATCAAGTTCATTCAAGGAATTAGCCTCTATGTAACCTCAAACATGGCTCAAATAGTTCACAATAATATTACAAATATGAGAAACATCATAGCTTAAAGCTTAATAGTAAATTCTAGGCATATCATAGCATAAGCACTATACCAAACATGGATAAATATCTTGGTACTCACACATGGCTCAAAGCCTACACATATGCACACCCATAGCACATATCCATCACAAATAATTCAGGCAACTAGTGCCTTGACCAATTTTAGTTAAGATATTTACCTCAAGCAAGCCAAATCACTCCTCTAACAAGCTCTTCCCGCATGAATCAACCTCTGGATGATCCGAATCTAGCAAAATCTTGTAATAAAAAAAGGGAAATACATAAGATGCACCCCGAACTTGTCCTGAAAAATCAGTTTTCAACTCAACCTTTACAGGCGTTCTTTTTCCATCTTATACTTGTCCAGAACTGAATTTTATTCCTCTTTAAAAATATATAACCAAGCTTATGGAGGGATGTATTCTCCACGCTCTGCCACATGTCAATTTCTAATTTATTTTATTTTTTTCAGTTATTTTTTCATTTTTTTAATTATTTTTCAATCCCACTCCACCTTTATCAGCATTATTTTGAAAAAATATCGGGTTTCCATGAAGTTATCACTATTTTCTCTCCTTCAACCATAACCATTAAAGACCACTAAATCAGTTGTTGCTAGCCTATAGAAATAAGTTCGGGCAGAACAAAAATGAAGAATAAAAACCCAGCAAAGCTCTTTGACTAAATATTGGCCGAAAAAATTATCCGACGAACTGGCCGGTAGAGACAATGAAAATAGCTAAAAAAAACTCTCCAATAGTAATTTTATTTGATCTTTTGGGACGAGCTAATGAAAATGAGGTTGGTTAAATATTGAAGGCATGGGTCAGGTGGGAAAGAAAATGGTGGGGTGAAGGAGGAGATGAGATTAGGTGGTCCAACAATGGTGGGAGTGTAGCACGGGCTGTATATTTTGGGTTGGAGAAGAGGAGATAGAAGAAAGGATTGAGAGAGAAATAATAAAATAAAAATAAAAAGAACACCTCACAAATAATTAAGTTAAGTCAAATATGTAATGTCAAATAAAAATAAAATATGTGTACGATTTAGTATGTAATTAATATTCTTTTCTTGGTTCTACTCGAGTTTGGGAGAGTGAAACCACATTCTCTATTATGTCACCATTCAGGGGGGTTTTAAATTCAGTTGGACAAATATAGGTTGGAAAAAGAACTCATGTAAAGGTTGAGTTGGAAATTAATTTTTCGGGACAAGTTCGGGATGCAACTTACGCATTCCATAAGAATCGAATCCAAATGATAAAGCTAAGATCATTAACTAAAATAAAGAATTGGGCACAGTATGAAAGATCTTTGAAATCCTTAATAGTCTGGAAAGGGAACGCAAATCTAGCCACCACTTTCTTTATTTAAAGAAAAAGAAAGAGGGTGCGGTCAAATCCGCATCTTTACGCCCTTTACTTACTTCAAGGGATGGTGCGTCCGATACATGATTGGTTAATGACGATTCTCAACTAACATAACAGCCAGCTGAAAAACGTTAGCTAGCTAGGCGAGCGCGCAATGGCTTTCTCTAATAGGGGCTTGCTTCTTTAAGCTCCGCCCAACCTATACAAGGTGATGCTCACTTTCTCTCAGCCACTAGTGGCTTATGTAGTGGTCGGCATTCCTACGTGCTCGACCCTCGGTAGAGTGGCGAAGCTGTGAACGAATGGGTTAGGCGAAAAGAGGAGGCGGGGATCACCTCTAACAAGCGTATGCTTTTGAGTCTAGATTTTCACTCTCGACTTTCGCCATGTAAGGAAAATGATTGTGGTTCGTCAACCAAAAATTCAACCACGGGCCCGTACCTCAGAACCCGACAACATTCACAAATTCCGAACACCCATTCAATTATGAGTCCAACCATACTAATTTCATCCAATTACATCCACAAATCAACCCTCAAATCACCAAATCTCACTCTCCAATACCATGGTCTAAAATTATCAAATTCCACTTCAAATTCATATAAACTAGGTGTAATAATCAATATTTATCAACAGAAGTGATTAAACTTCACTTACCTCTTCAATTGTAACAAAAACCTTCTTAAAAATCGCACTTAGCTGAGTTCCAAATCTCCAAAGAGAAAACACTCAAACACTTCGATTTAATATCCTACTCAGCGATCCCTCACATGCACCTCAATTTTCTGATTTTGCGGTCAAACTCACGCACCTGGGCATTGTACTTAAGTCCTGACCTACGCTTCTGTGGTTAGGCCCTCGCTCCTACGGACGCGCATCTACCACGCACATTCGCTTCTGAGGACTCCCTTGTCTAACTCACCTTTCACAGCTACGCTCTCCTTGCCGCACCTGTGGTCAGTAGTCTGCATCTATGGACCTCCCTTGGAGCTTCCCACTCCGCTTCAGCAACCCTTTAGTCGCACCTATGGCCAAGCCCAGATGCGATTACACCAGAAGCCATAAACCTTCAGCAATCAACACCAAGTCCAAAATGATCCGTTAACCATCTGAAGCACCTCCGAGGCCCTTGGGACCCCTTCCAAACATACAAACAAGTCCAAAAATACAATACGAACTTACTCGAAGCCTCAAAGCACATCAAACAACATCAAAACTATGAATCGCACCCCAATTAAGGCTTAATAAAACTAATGAACTTCCAGCATCTAAAACTAATGCCAAATCATATCAAACCAACTCCGAATGACTTCAAATTTTGCACAGAAGTCTCAAATGACACAACGGATCTATTCCAACTTTCGAAACAAAAATTCGAACCCAGTATCAACAATTCAACTCTTGGTCAATCTGCTCAACCTTCTAACCTTCAACTTTCAAACTTTCGCCAAAAAACCTCAAACCAACATACGGACCTCCAAATACAATTTTGGACATACGTCTAAGTCCAAAATCACCATACGGATCTATCGGAACCATCAAAACTCCATTTCGGAGTCGTCTACACAAAAGTCAAACTCTAGTCAAATCTCCTACTTAAGCTTCCAACCTTGGGACTAAGTGTCCCAATTCAGTCTGAAACATCCCCGAAACCGAACCAACCACCCCGGAAAGTCACATAACCACAATTGAACAGAGAAGAATTAGTAAATAGGGTAACGGGGCTACAATACTCCAAATGACTAGTTGGGTCGTTACATTCTCCCCTCTTAAACAAATGTTCGTCCTTGAACGGGTCTGGAATCATACCTGGAATCTCAAATAGGTGTGGATATCTGCTCCGCATCTGCCACTCGTCCTCCCAAATAGCCTCCTTAAATGGCTAACCACTCCAACAAACTTGCATTGATGCTATATTATTTGACCTCAACTTTTGAGCCTGCCGGTACAAAATGATCGTCGGCTCCACATCATAAGTCAAATCCCCATCTAGTTGTACCATACTGAAGTCCAAGTTATATGATGGATCACCGTAATACTTACAAAGCATAGAAAAATGAAACACTTGGTGAACACGTGATAGACTAGGTAGCAATGCAAGTTTGTAAGTCACCTTTTGCACTCTCGCAAGCTCCTCAAAAGGACCAATATACCGAGGGCTCAACTTGCTCTTCTTCCCAAACCTCATCACACCCTTCATGGGTGAATCTTTGAGCAAAACCTTCTCACCCACCATATACGCAGCATCACGAACCTTCCTATCAACATAACTCTTCTGCTTGGACTATGTTGTACGAAGTCAATCCTAAGTCAACTTGACTTTCTCCAAGGCATCCCGAACCAAATCAGTGCCCAACATCCTAGCATCTCTCATCTCAAACCAACCAACTGGATAACGACACAGCCTCCCATATAAGACCTCATAAGGAGCCATCTGAATAATCGATTGGTAGTTGTTATTGTAGGCAAACTCTGCAAGCGGTAAGAACTGATCCATGAACCCCCGAAATCCATAACACAGGCGTGTAGCATATACTCCAAGATCTAAATGGTGCACTCAGACTACCCGTTCATCTAGGGGTGAAATGTTGTACTCAAATCAACCCATGTACTCACGTTGCACATCTCTATAGAAATGTGATGTAAACTGTGTGCCTCGATCGGAAATAATGGACACCAGTACACCATAAAGACAAAGAATCTCACGGATATATATCTGAGCCAGCTGCTCTAAAAAATAGGTAGTCACAATCGGAATAAAGTGAGCATACTTGGTCAGTCTATCTACAATAACACATACTGCATCAAATTTCTTCAAAATCTATCGGATCCTAAAAACAAAATCCATAGTAATACGCTCCCACTTCCACTCAAGAATCTCAAGTCTATAAATCAAACTACCCGGCCTCTGGTGCTCG
Organism: Nicotiana tabacum; assembly: GCF_000715075.1. Classification (NCBI taxonomy): domain Eukaryota; kingdom Viridiplantae; phylum Streptophyta; class Magnoliopsida; order Solanales; family Solanaceae; genus Nicotiana; species Nicotiana tabacum. Next base: position 110,957,931 of record NC_134101.1, read on the forward strand.
TAATTCACCTCCTGACAGTTCAAACACCGAGCCACATACTCCACTATATATTTCTTCATTCTTCTCCACCAATAGTGTTGCCTCAAATCCGGATACATCTCAGCAGCACCCGCATAAATGAAGTACCGCAAATTGTGGGCCTCCTCAAGAATCAACTCATGCAATCCATCCACATTGGGCACACAAATCCAATCTTGCATCTGTAACACCTCATCATATCCAATAGAAACCTCCTTGTCATCACTGTGCTGCACAATGTCCTTATGGACAAGAAAATAGGGGTCGTCATACTAACGTGCTCTGATGTGCTCCTACAAAGAAGACAGACAAACCATGCAAGCAAGAACCCAGCTAGGCTCTAAAACATCTAACCTCACGAACTGATTGGTCAAAGCCTGAAAATCCAATGCTAGCGGTCTCTCACCAACTAGAATATATGCAAGGCTACCCATACTCTCAGCCTTTCTACTCAAGGCATCGGCAACCACATTGGCCTTTCTAGGATGATACAAAATGGTGATATCATAGACTGTTAACAGCTCTAACCACCTCCACTGCCTCAAGTTTAGATCCTTTTGCTTAAACAAGTGTTGTAGACTCTGATGATCTATAAATACCTCACAAGACACGCTATAGAGATAGTTCCTCCAAATTTTCAATGCGTGAACAATGGCTGCCAACTCTAAATTATGAATGAGGTAGTTCTTCTCATAGGACTTCAGTTTACGCGAAGCATAAGCAATCACCCTGCCCTCCTGCATCAAGACACACCCGATGCCAATCCGTGAAGCATCTCAATAAACTATATATGAACCCGATGCTGACGGAATAACTAGAGCTAGAGATATGGTCAAGGCAATCTTGAGCTTTTGAAAGATCTCCTCACACTCATCAAACCACTTGAATGGGGCACCCGTCAGGGTCAATCTAGTTAAAGGTGCAGCAATGGATGAGAAACCCTCTAAAAACTACGATAATAACATGCCAAACCAAGAAAGCTACGAATATTAGTAGCTGAACACGATTTGGGACAACTCTGAATTGCCTCAATATTCTTTGGATCTACATTGGTCCCCTCATTAGACCACATGGCCCAAGAACGCCACCAAATCAAGCCAAAACTCACACTTGGAGAATTTAGCACGTAGTTTCTTCTCCCTCAAGGTCTGGAGTACAATCCTTTGATGCTGCTCATGATCCTCCTGGTTGCGCGAGTACACCAACATATCATCAATGAATACTATGATGAAAGAATCAAAAAATGGTTGGAACACACTATTTATCTAATGCATAAAGGCTATTGGTGAATTATATCACACGAAAGCAAATATACAAGAATAAACGTATATGATGAATTAATAACATATCTCATGCTCCTGGACTGGTATAAATGACTTGCTAAAGTGGAGGCATGTGCAAAGTGTGCTATCATATCTCAAATTGGCAATTTCAACACAAAAATAGCAATTATCAAGTTCATTCAGGGAATTAACCTCTATGTCACCTCAAACATGGCTCAAATAGTTCACAACATTGTTACAAATATGAGAAACATCATAGCTTAAAGCTTAAAAATCAATGTTAGGCATATCATAGCCTAAGCACTACCCCACACGTGTTTGCACATGGGCTAAAACCCCACATATATGTGTACCCATAGCACGTAGCTATCACAAATAATTAAGTCAACTAGTGCCTCAACCAAGTTTGGGTAAGATGCTTATCTCAAGCAAGCCAAAACACTCCTCTAACAAGCCTTTCCCGTATGAATCAACCTCTGGACTACCTGAATCTAGCCAAATCAACTCAATGTAATCAATAAAAGCCATAGGAATTGAATCCAAATGATAAATCTAAGATCTTTAACCAAAATCAAAAATTCAACCCAAAAGGTCAACCCCAGGCTCACACCTCAGAACCTGACAAATTTATAAATTCTGAACACTCATTCAATTACGAGTCTAACCATACTAATTTCATCCAATTCCTTCCACAAATAGACCCTCAAATCACCAAATCTCACTCTCCAATACCCTGGTCTAAAATCTCCAAAATTTCACTTCAAATTCACATAAACTAGGTGCAATAGTCAATGGATAATTAATATTTATCAACAAAGGTGATAAAACGTCACTTATCTCTTCAATTGTACAAACACCCTCTCAAAAAACGCCCTTAGCCGAGTTCCAAATCTCCTAAAATGAGAAAATACTTAAATCCTTCGATTTAATATCCTGCCCAACAATCACGCACCTGCGCACCAATTTTTCGCTTCTGCGAGACTGCTTCTGCAGTCAAAATTGCGCACCTATGCATTTTTACTTAAGTCCCAACCAACCGCTTCTACGGTTAGGCCCCGCACCTGCGGACATGCATCTGTGCACCTTCGTCCACTTCTGCGAACACCCCTGCCCAGCTCATCTTCAGCACCTGCGCTCTCCTTGTCGCACCTGAGGCTCCGCACATGCGGTCAATAGTCTGCATCTACGGACCTTCCCTGCAGCTTCCCACTTTTCTTCTATGACCCTTCAGCCACACCTGCGGCCAAGCCCATCACATATACAATTACACCAGAAGTCATAAACCTTCAGCAATCAACACCAAGTCCAAAATGATCTGCTAACCATCTGAAACACCCCTAAGGCCCCTGGGACTCTATCCAAATATACCAACAAGTCCTAAGACATAATATGAACTTATACTAAGCCTCGAATCACATCAAACTACGAATCGCATCCCAATTCAAGCCTAATAAAACTAATGAACTTACAACTTCTAAAACTAATGCCGAATCATATCAAACCAACTCCGAATGACCCCCAAATTTTGTACATAAGTACTAAATCACACAACGGACCTTTTCCAACTTTTGAAACCAAAATCCGAACCTGGTATCAACAAAGTTAACTCTCGGTTAAACCTCTCAACCTTCCAAATCTTCAACTTTCCAACTTTTACCAAAAATCCTCAAACCAACCTACGAACCTCTAAATCTAATTTTGGGCATACTCCTAAGTCCAAAATTACCATACAGAGCTATAGGAACCATCAAAACTCCATCCTGGAGTTGTCTACACAAAAGTCAAACTCCTGTCAACTCTTCTAGCTTAAACTTCCTACCTTGGAACTAAGTTTCCCAATTCACTATGAAACATCCCCGAAAACAAACCAACTATCCCGGCGGGTCATTATAATTAATTTTACCAAACAAATGTATTAAATCAAGTTTCTTTAACACTACGACCATTGGCAAAGAATAGACCTATATTAAAGTTAATTTTATTTGACCCTCTAACATATTACACCTGTAATGGAGCAATAGATCACATGTGGGGTAGATTTTAGACTATAGGTTACTCTAATTTGAAATTATAAACCACATATGAGGCCAATATTATATCACGACCCGAAATCTCAACCATGGGGTCGTGATGGCATCTAACATCCACTTGTTAGGTAAGCCAATATTAGCTAATTAATTAGTCATTTTTAATAATTTAAGAAGCAGAAAATTGATGATATAAAGCTTAAATACTCTGAAATACATGTGATAACTAAAATCGTAAAGCAGTCTAAACATATCCCTAAAATTCGAAGTCACAAGTACATGAACGACTAGAATACTACAAATATGGTTGGAATAAATACATATGTTTAAAGCAAAATAAACAATAAAGACAAAATAGAAGAGGACTTCAGGGACTACGGATGCCTCGCAGCTCTATCGCAAGTCTCCTAGACAAGTCAGATCCAAGCAAACTTCTCCATACAGAATAGGGACCACTATCGGAATCTGCAAAGAAGTGTAGTATGAGTACAACCGACCCCATATACTCTGTAAGTGTCGACCGCCACTAAATAGTGACGAGGCTATGACAAGACATATTAAATAGTCATTTTTGTTAACTTCAGATGACGTAGGTTCTTTACGACACTCACTAAAAACTTGTACGAATTATAATAAAAAGCAACAGAAATATGGGGAAAGCAAGTAAACTCATAAGAACAAGACCCGAAGGTGTCGACGCCCCCTTTTTCTAATGGGTCGAAATCAGGTATACGACATTGATAGGACAACTCTATTCCCTTTCAAGAATTGGGTTTCGGAATTTGAAGAGTCTCCACCTAATGATTATAGTGCATTAGGACACTTTAAGAAGGGTTTGAGATGAAGAGACCAGAGATTAGGGTAAGGTCTAGAAATTATCCCGAGGGAAAGGTGTTAGGCACCCCTCAAGATCCATTAGTGTGGTCCCGGCCATGTTACAATTGTGACTTTACAAGTAAACAATCAAGGCTCAAATAAGGATTCACATATAACATTGCAATCAGGTTGAAAACTTTCGAAGGTAAGTAGAGAGGGCAGAAATTTATGAAAAAAAAAGATTTGAATAGTTTTACAAGAAGAGATGAAAGCAAATAAAGGGAGGGGGGTCCTAAGTTTATAATTAATATGGATTACTTCAATGCAATACCCAGTAATCACTCCTCAGAAGAGGGGTCGCACGTGATATTAGCGCATCGGTCATCATATCCATATCTACCCTTCCCACCCCGTTAAGGTGTTAAAGCGCGAAATGGTATCGTTACTTATTGCATGCTATTACCCGTCCCAATCCTATCAGTCCCGGAGGCATATGGGACTCCTAATCCTAAAGGGGAGGGAGTTGGGGCTTTTGCGGAGTTTTCAAAAGGATAAAAATCTAGGCAACAAGCAATAACAGATAGCAGTTAAAAGGGAAATAAATAGCAGTTAAGGCTCAAGTCAACCTCCTCATTCAAAGCAGCAGGTTATCTAGCATGACTTACAAATACTGGTTTGGTCTGTATTAAACTTAACGTAGGAAGGGTGGCTAATTTATCACATATTTTTTAAATAAGAAGTATGAATTAGGCCTGCCTGCTGGTTGTAATTATCAAAACTGATGCAATTATAAAAATTTACCCTAAGGCTTGCCTAGGCGTTAAACAGAACCTATAGGCATGATATCTATTAGTTTCAGAAATAAAGAAGTAAACTGATTACAGAAAAAGAATTGTCAATTACAGGGACATAAGATCTGCAGGCGTTAAACATTATTGCTACTGATTTTAGGCTTACAAGCGAGTTGACGATTCAGGTTTAGTTAACAGCTCCTATAGACATGCTTTCTAGGTGATACTGATTTGAGCATTGTTATTGCTTATGCAGGAATCCTATAGGCAGGTTGTCTACATGCAATTGATTAGGTATTTAAATCCTATAATAGGTTTGCCTAATGACGGATGCAGAATGCAGAAAGTCCTATAAACATGGTGTCTATATGAAGATGCAGAATTTTAGAATCGGCTTACAAGCATGGCATCTGTTATGAAATTGCAGAAAACCCTATAGACATAGTATCTATATAAGAATGCAGAAAATCCTATAAACATGGTATCTATATGAGAATGCAAAGTTTCAATGATTTATAAAATGCAGAACTTTAGAAAAATAGTAATCCCTATGAACATGGTATCTACATGAGTGCAGAATTTCAGAAGTATAGTAATTCCCTATGAACATGGTATCTACCCCTTGCATGCATAGTCCCCGACCCTTTTCCACTAGCCGACCCCAAATGTTTATTATAAGATTATTACAGACCAGAATGAATAAGAAAAAATATATCAGAAATTAAAGATTTCAACCAAGGAGAGCCTAATTCAGACCCCAGGTCTGAAATATGAGATAAACCAACTTCCAAAGATCAGATTCCAAAGCCTTTCTCTTATTTAGGATGTGTCAAAGTTCCAAGGAGCTTCAAGAACTCCAGGCAATGCTTACACCCCAAATATATTGCAGAATTCGATTATAGTGCAGTGTGGAAGGTCCAGCCCTCAAATGTCCAAGTTTAGAGGGAACTCGAGGTCCCAAAGCAAGGCTCAAAAGAGAAGGGCAGAACTTAAGGTTCTAGGAATAGGTGTAGGTGCAATAGAGGGGAATTAGGGAATGCCAAGGCAGGCTGGTGGCCATGCCCAGCAATTAGGAGTGCTGGCACAACCCTGACCAGCCTGTCAGCTAAAAATTAGAGAGTTAGGACCTATTAAAGGTCAGGTTTAGCCCTGGACAGCAACTTGGATGCTGCCAAGCTATACCTCAACTCAACACACCTAAGGGAATGGGGTATGGGAAATTGAAAGAGCCTAGGATCCAAAGGATCCAGTTTTAATCCATGGACAATAACTTTGTGTATTGCCATGTCTTAAACTACAGCTCAGGCACATAAAAGGGTATGGGGAATGGGATTCATTGCAGTAACAGATAGCAATACATAAGCATACTATCATAGAAGTTGAATTCTACAAAGCAGTAAAGTAGGCATAGACATAAAAACTTGTAAGTAAACACATCAGGGTTGATGCTAGAATTAAAACTAGGACATACCAGTTTCAGGAAAAACAAATGAAAGAAGAAATCTTGAGAAAGCCAAAGTGCAGAAAGTTTTAGAAGGGGTTGTGAGAATTAAGTGAAGCTCTGAAGTGTATTCCGTGTTGTGAAAAGAAAAAAAAAGTCCGAGTATTTATAGCTTGGACAACAGGTAGAAAATAAGGGAAGAATCATAGTAATTATGGAACTATGTATCAATTATAATCAATCAACATAAGAACTTCCTTTAATTAAGGAATTCAAACTCAAATGGTAATGGACAGCAATCAGTTAAGGAAAGAGAATCAAGTAAACATCTTGTGTAAAGTATGAAATTAGGGGTAAATACATAGGGGTTTAACTAAGGAAAGAAAATTTTAAAATATATGGTTAGCCCAAATAAGGCAAGAACACAGTAAATCAATTAGTACCTAGTAAATCAAGGAATCAGGGATTCGACATTACCAATGAACCAAGTCAGAAAGAGAGGAAAGATTTTAACTTAAGGAAAATCAGTAGCAATCAATTAGACCTATTAAAAGGGATTCTGAATCAATCACAAGTTGGAAAGCCCTTTTACAGAAAGGTTCATCACATATAAAGAGCATACAGATACGTTAAGTATGAAAGAAAAATTGTCATGCCATCGTAAAATCAGTGGAAAATCCAGTAACAGAGTTTAGAAGAGTTTATCAAAAGGTCAGAATCATATGAAACTTCGAGATTGATCTAAAAGAGTTGGGGGTTTTGAAATAAGAACCCCAGTTCGGGCAAACCATAAAGCAAAGATGAGAGCGCCAGCAGTTGAATCGAAACATGTTCAGAGGTTTCTGAAAAGAACTGAAACTTCTAACATGCTTCTCGCAGCAACAGAACTCATTAATAGCATGTAAATACAATAGAAGAGTTCAAAGCAACAGAGTAAAGGAACTAATTCGAAGTATGATGAGAAAAAACTGATAAGAACAGTAGAAGGAAGCATGCTTAAAAAGATCCTTTTAGAAGAGGCTTAAACAAAGTTCAGTAGAAGGAAAAAATAGTAAGAGCACTTAAGAACATGATAGAAGAATACAGTAGGTGAAACATACCAGAACATGGTAGAAGAAAATAGTAGAACATAGTAGAAAAGCATACAAGGACATAGTGTAGAAAACACAATAGCAGATCATACAAGAACGGAATATAGAAAGCACGGTATAGGAACATACGTGGTAGAAGGAAAACATAAGAACACAATAGAGGCAAATACATTCAAAAGAAAAGGAGAAGAAAGTCAGATAAACATTTACACATTTTCAGAAAACCCTAGATGGTAAAAGAGGCTTCGGAAAGTAATTTTTGAAAGAAAAGTTAGGGAAATCGTTTGAACACTCAAGTAGAGCATAGATACACAACAGATCTAAAAGAAAAATTGGGGAAAACCTCGACGGGTTAGGGTTACAGAAGAACCCTAGAAAAAGCTTTGAAAAGGTCACCGATCTGAGTCGGAGAGGTCAGAATCAGGCTCAAAACACCATGGTATGCCGGAGCAAGGCCGGAGATGGCCGGAATCTTCGAATCGATGAAGGTCTGAGTGAAGACCTTCAAGGTCTGGCCTAGAACCTTCGAGGATCATGTATGCAAGAGCCGGAGGAGGTGAGTATAGGCTGTCCATGGCCTGAGAATCCATGGACTCCGGTGAAAACACGGCGGAACAAGGTAGGAGGAGGCTAGGGTTCCGAAGGACCTTGAGAGTCTTGAGAGAGTTTTGGGATTCAGAGGCGACGTCATTGTGCAAATGGGGTTAGGGTTAGAGGTGTTAGGGGATTAAAAAAGGAAAGGGTGAATCAGGGCCGTTGATCAAAATGATCAACGGTCAGGATTTAAAAGAAAATCCGGACGGGTTTGAAAACGGGTTAAGGGGTCAAGTAAAAATAAGAATTGGGTCGTCCGAATTTGAGTTTGAAGTTGGGTCATTTTTAGTCTAGAATTGAAATGTAATGGGGCTACAATTGAAATGAACTGAGGCTACATGTTAAATAGCCAGTTTTACCCTTTTTATTTATAAAAGAAAATGGTAAAATGATTTTCAAAACAAATTAAAAGCACTGAGCTAATTAATAATATATAAACATCAATCTAAAAATGCTGGAAATGATTTTATGATTGCAAAACGCTATTAATCGTAATATAGGCCATAATTGCAATTTTATGTAATTTAGCTTTAAAAATATCAAATGAATTTGTAAAAATATGCAAAAATCACGTTAATTATATTTTGGTGTAACTATGAGGATGGAAATAAATTATTCACCAAAATGATAATTTCAGAAATAATTATTGGATTTTGTACTGTTAAAATAGACAATAAATTGGTTTTGAAAATCTTTAAAAATTTGGGAAAAATACCAAAATACTTGGCCTTGCTTATATATGCATACACATGCTATTTTGAAAGTATTTTGAGTATAAAAATATATAGGGAAAAATTGGGTATCAACAGCTGTCCCTCTTTACCCGGGAAGGATGAAAGAGTTGTCGGGTAAAGATAAGATGGCCAATTTTGACCGGAAGTGGCGATTTGAAAGGAGTTTTGACCGAGCTCTGGTTTTTGAGATGCCTACATATCCCTGGTCTTACAGGAATCAGGCCATATGTAGTTCCGGAACCATTGACGGAATATGCCGATGGAGATTTGAAACGGACGAACGCGATGTTTAGATTGAGAGAGGGTTTCTGAAAAATCGATAGGCTGCGGGAACCGGAGCGAGATCGCTCCTGCTGAGACGGTCGTTGCCAGCCGGTGCACCTGCAATTAAGTAATACGAGCGCATATTGTGCGTAAATTTAAACGTGATGCAAATTCCCATTGGACCATGAATGTTGTCCTCGGATGGTTAGGATGACGTCCTCGAACCATGACGTCCTTGGCCATGAGGCGTATGGTAAAGGATTCGCAGGCTATGAAATGTTGTTCTCGGGCTATGAGAATGGTACCTCTGAACCATGATGCCTTTGAATAATGATATACAAAAGATAAAATGGGGTCCTCAGGCCATGGCATGGCGTTCTCGGACTATGAAAATGGTGCCTCCGAACAATGACGCCTTTGGATAATTTGGCGATCTTTCAGCCCATGAAATGCAGAAGGTGGCGATCTTTCAGCTGATGCAAGACGTAAATAAAAGGTGGTGATATTTCAGCCATGCAAGAAAATAAAGTGGCGATATTTCAGCCATGCAAGAAAATAAAGTGGCGATATTTCAGCCATGCAGGATGGAGACAGAGCTTAGTCTCGGAAGGCAGAAAGGCAGCCTTATGCAGATGATGATGGAGGTAGAGCTTAACCTCGAAAGGCAGAAAAGTAGCCTTATGCAATGCAAAATAAAATGCAGTTGGAGATAATGCTTAGTCTCGGAAGGCAGTAAGGTAGCCTTATGCAGTGCAGGAAATGCATATGGAGGTAGAGCTTAACCTCGGAAGGTAGAAAGGTAGCCTTATGCAACGCAGGAAATGCAGATGGAGGTAGAGCTTAACCTCGGAAGGTAGAAAGGTAGCCTTATGCAAAATGCAGATGGAGGCAGAGCTTAGTCTCGAAAGGCAGAAAGGTAGCCTTATGCAGTGCAAGAATGTAAAAGGATGATTAGTAGTAAGATCTCTTAGCTGATAGCCGATTACGACAATATAACTGTTGGGGAGATTGTGTACGGATAGCAATTGCGGGCAAGTGATGATTCTGAGAAGTTGCATTCTTGGGAAAGTATGCGTACATAAATATACCTGACGATATTGCAAGTCGAGCACCTGCATCCAAAGAATATCGTGAGTTCTGTGAGGGGAAAGGTTAGTTCGTCTTCTCGGGCTCTTGACATTGTGTGTCATTGGGGTAGCGTCGCTAAACAACAGCAATCCGAATAATAGTTATGCATGCTTTAGTAAATATATAATCGAAAATAGTTTCCTTTAGATGAACCAACAACTGCAACGTGGTTCCAGACTTTCGCTCCGGAATTTTGAGGATCCTCCTCAAAATTCTGCCCCAGTTTACTGGGTTGGCGCTCCTGGCAATGCGTGGACTAAAATCATCTTCGGAATTTTGAGGGTCCTCCTCAAAATTCTGCCCCAGTTCCAATAGCGGGGAAAAATGGAATTTTTATTAAATTATGACCGAACCCATAGGGCTGCCAACGTATCCCCTCTTAAACGGGAATCAGGTCAGGCGTAGTTCAAATTACATCATAGAGGGAATCATAAGTGGTTACACATAATATCATTTCACTGCATCTGAATTGATTGGCTTCGGCCAGACTTCTCCATCCATCTCTGCAAGAATAAGGGCTCCTCCAGTTAGAACCCGGTGAACCATGTACGGACCCTGCCAATTGGGAGAGAACTTCCCCTTAACTTCATCCTGATGTGGGAATATTTTCTTCAACACCAGCTGCCCTGGCGTAAACTTCCTTGGCTTAACCCTTTTGTTGAAAGCTCTGGACATTCTGTTCTGATACAACTGACCGTGGCAAACCGCATTCATCCTTTTCCCATCTATAAGGGCTAACTGCTCGTAGCGACCTTTTACCCATTCTGCATCATCCAACTCTACTTCTTGTATGATCCTTAAGGAGGGAATTTCTACCTCGGCGGGGATGACCGCCTCTGTACCATAAACCAGCATGTAGGGAGTTGCTCCGGTCGATGTGCGGACCGTAGTGCGGTATCCCAATAAGGCAAATGATAACTTCTCATGCCATTGTTTGTGCCTTTCGACCATCTTCCTTACTATCTTCTTGATATTCTTGTTGCCTGCTTCCACAACTCCATTCATCTGAGGCCTCTAGGCTGTAGAGTTCTTGTGTTTGATCTTGAAAGTTTCACACATTGCTTTCATTAAGTCGCTGTTGAGATTGGAACCATTATCGGTGATGATTGATTCTGGAACTCCGAATCGACAAACAATGCGGTCGCGGACGAAACCCGCCACAACCTTTTTAGAGACCGCCTTGTATGATGCTGCTTCGACCCATTTGGTAAAATAATCGATTGCCACTAAGATGAACATGTGCCCATTTGATGCGGCAGGCTCGATAGGTTCGATAACATCCATTCCCCAAGCGGCGAATGGCCATGGTGAGCTTGTTGCAGTAAGCTCGTTTGGAGGTGCCTTTATCATATCTGCATGTATCTGACAGCGATGGGATTTGCGAACATACTGGATACAGTCTGTTTCCATAGTCATCCAAAAATACCCTGCTCGGAGTATCTTCTTTGCTGAGACAAAACCATTCATGTCCGGCCCGCAGGTCCCTGCATGCACTTCGTCCAATAGCCTGGATGCTTCTTTCACTTCGACACACCTTAGTAAACCCAAATCGGGAGTCCTCCTATACGGGATTCCTCCACTGTGAAAAAAGTTGTTGGATAGCCTACGAAGTGTACGCTTCTGAGTAGCGTTGGCAAGTCCTGGATATTCCCCTGTTGTCAAGTACTCCTTGATGTCATGGATCCATGGTTTTCCATCCGCTTATTCCTCAACGTGGGCACAATAAGCTGGCTGATCATGAATCTTTACTAGGATGGGATCAATGAAATTTGTATCTGGATGCTGGATCATGGACGATAAAGTAGCTAATGCATCAGCAAACTCGTTCTGGACTCTGGGGACGTGCTGAAATTCTGTCTTTGTGAACATTTTCCTCAACTCCTGTATATGATGCAAGTAGGGAAGTATCTTAGAGTTCTTGGTTTCCCACTCTCCTCGAACATGATGTATGAGCAAGTCTGAATCCCCGATCACTAGCAACTCATGAACGTTCATGTCAATGGCCATTTTGAGCCCCAAGATGCAGGCTTCATATTCGGCCATATTATTGGTGCAAGGGAACCTGAGCTTGGCGGATACCGGGTAGTGCTGGCCGGTTTCTGATACTAGGACTGCTCTTATGCCAACTCCTTTGAAATTTGCAGCTCCGTCGAAAAACAACCTCCAACCATCATAGGATTCTGCAATATCTTCTCCTATGAAAGATACCTCTTCATCGGGAAAATACGTTTTTAAGGGCTCGTATTCTCCGTCCACGGGATTCTCGGCGAGATGGTCCGCCAAGGCTTGCCCTTTGATTGCTTTATGGGTCACGTAAACAATGTCGAATTCACTTAGCAGGATCTGCCACTTGGCGAGCTTGCTCGTGGGCATGGGCTTCTGGAAGATATACTTCAGAGGGTCCATTCTGGATATGAGATAAGTAGTGTAAGCACAGAAGTAATGTCTCAACTTCTGCGCGACCCAAGTCAGAGCACAACAAGTGCGTTCTAAAAGAGAATATCGGGCCTCGTACGGTGTGAACTTCTTACTGAGATAGTAGATGGCTTGCTCCTTTCACCCTGTTTCATCATGTTGTCCTAGAACACAACCGAATGCTCTATCCAATACCGCAAGGTAAAGCAATAGGGGTCTTCCTGGCTCAGGAGGAACCAAGACCGGCGGCGTTGACAGGTATTCCTTAATTCTGTCAAAAGCTTTCTGACAATCATTAGTCCATTTGCACTACTACAAAAAAGACCTTTGGCGGCAATTAAAATTAGCATTGGCGGCAATAACAATTGCCGCTATAGCATTTACCGGCAATTGATCTTTAGCCGGTGATGCCGGGGTCGGTAAAGCCTTTAGCGGCATTTCTGCCAAAAGCTGGTAAAGGGTATGATTTATTGCCGCTAAAACTCATATGCTTTAACGGCAATTGTTTGTGGCAATTATTATGGATGCTAAATCCATTCTAAAAACGACTAATAATGCTCCTTTAACGTCCATTTTTATAGCCGCTAAATTCAAAATATTTGTCGGTAAAAGTCCATACCTTTAGTGGTAATTGTTTTGTGGCAATTAAATTGGCAACAATATCTCTTCTAAAAACATATTAGTATGCCCCTTTAGCGTCCATTTTAATGGATAGCAAAGTCAATTATATTGCCGCTAAAAATCATCTTTAATAGCAATATAATGGTTACAATATCCCTATATAAACATGTTAATACTGTTAAATTGGCACTAAAATTCACAAGCTATAACGGTAAGTTTAGCCACCATTAATAATAGCTACTACATTCAACCAAAAAATAATGCAAATACCAAAATATATTGATATTAATTCATAAAACTATAGTATATCTCGTTAAATCTTAACGAACAAAAGGAAGCACTAATAATCCAAAATATTAATATCACAAAACCTTAAAAAATAACTCATATTGTTTGAAGTAAATAGCTAATGTCACTATATAACTAATCTTAATGAATAAGAATCTTCAAATAATCTCTGAAACTCTTTCTCATATTGAAATCTTCCACCCGCTAAATTATCGAACATCAGACTGTATGACCTGAAATTATAAAATAACTATGTCAATAGGAAGTAAATGTTGTCAAACAACAAAGCTGATAATAGTTTGCGAGATAATAGATTACCAAGACAGTTGCCCAGGGAAGCAAATACAAAAGAATAGGTTGCAAGGCTATGGAAGTCAAAACTGTTTGAAGCAAGCAGGATACTAAACTAGTTAAATACATTCTTTAAATCTCTCTGAAAATAAAATAACAAACTCAGGCGAGAGCAATTCAAATGAGGCTTTTTCAGTATTGCAAAATCATCCAGAGGTTTTCATACATTACTCAACTAGCACTCATCATTTTTGTGACACTTTTTAACAATTTTCTGCTTAATAACAGTTGTAGACGTAAAAATTAATAAAGAGTGTCCTTTCTCTAACAGTTTAAATTATAAACTAGTCGGCCACACAATTCAGTTAACTTCGTAGATTAGATAGTTCAAACACTTCAATATGATGTTAGCGCATAACAGATCAGAATTTCCATCTCAAACACTTTGGTTGTGTTCTTTAAGTCGATAATATTCTGAAATTACTACAACTCTAGATATTTGCAATCCTATAATTCTTATGTTAGAATCTGGAGTTTTCTATCAGATGAATTGCTACAGAACAGCACCAAATGTGGTGAGAAACCAGACATTATTTTTAAGACACGAAACGCAGATTTATAGTGATTTGACATGGCTTCATAACACTTCCAAGTTCTCGTCGTGATCCTTTTTTCTTAAACTTCACACATCTCATTTCAAATGCTAATATATATATTAACTAGTTACTGACCCAAAAAACACATTCAAAGGCAATAGTTCAGAAACAGGATTCTAGCTCAATTATCTGTCATGCTTGGTCATGTTGATTGAGTTTTAAACAGTGATTCTTGGCTTCAGTCTTCAGTAAAAGGAAATAGTTCAGAAACAATCAGCACACACAAACAGCACACACAAACAAAAACAAAAATACAGAGCAAATCTTGGCTTCAGTCCAGTTTTTATTGGAGCAGTTGATTGAGTTTTAAACAGTGATCCTTGGCTTCAGTCTTCAGTAAAAGGCAATAGTTCAGAAACAATCAGCACACACAAACAAAAATAAAAATACAGAGCAAATCTTGGCTTCAGTGATCCTTGGCTTCAGTCCAGTTTTTATTGGAGCAGTTCAATTATGCAGCAGTTGTAGCAGAACACACTCAGTCTCCCAATAGAGCAATTACTCAGTTCGAAACAGAGAAAAGGTAAAAAGCACACCTGAAGAAAAAGGTTATGATGTAGATAGCACTGAAGCCAGGCATGTTCTTATCGGAATTGTTAGCTTCACAATAACATAGCAATCCAAAAAAGCATTTATATTCTAAGATTCCTGATTTCCAGCTAGTATTTATTTTATTTGTCGTAGGCTCCAAGAATTAACATAGTTGATTTCTTGAATTAACATAGTTATCACTATCACTATAAGTAGAGTAAATTGAATAGATCCAAACAAACAGGCAGCCAAGGTGCAGATTGCAGCAGAGGTTATTGTTATATTGGAAACAGTCCAATTCCAAAATAACAACAACACAGGTAACAAACAAGTGATTGACATGCAAAAGAACACAGATCTTTGGGCTACAGAATTTTCTCAATGTACTAAACATGGAAATTAATCTCCTAGGCATATTGAGCAGGTGAAATCTGCAGAAGTTTGATCAAACAATAGAAAAATTAAATAGTAGCTTGCCGAAGGATAAAGATGAGTAGTACCATGAGACGTTGAAGTATTTTCAGCAACATTAGGTATCCTTGATCTTTGTGGTACTCGTTCATGGCGACTATTGGCAGCAGGGACCTAATAAATATTAACACACCAGATAACAATACTTTTATAGGATTAAAACTTCATTAATAATGTACATAACTTATAAAATTGAGTTACCTGTTCAATTGAGGTGTCATTGATATTTTGAGGCAGAGATTCATTGGAAGCATATTTGCGCATCAATTGTCGCATTTCGAGTAATTCTGATTGCATCTTCTCCTAATTTTGTTTCATCAGATTCATTTCTTCATTATGTGTATCCTTTAATTCGGTTATCTCTTGTGTTAACCTTTGGACAGCTTCATTAGACGAATCCTCTCCGATAATATTTTCTAAGGAAGATTTACTACCCCATAGACCAGAAGGAGTTGGACCAAGTCCTAAACCACGAACATATCCACTTTTGTCATTTCCGAACACCTGAGAATACACATCGCCTTCCCAAGCAACACCGCGAGGAGGTTGGTCAGTAGAGCTCTCACTATTGTTCGTCCTTTCATTTATCATTTCCTGGCCATAAAATACATAAATCCAATTTGAAATTCATTTATTCACTTTTATGTTTTTTCCTAACTATTTCCCAATTAAGAAAATAAAAGAAAAAAAAATCTTACAATTGCCTTGACAGAATCATCATCCAGTGGTCTACCATCCTTACGTTTTGTATAAGTTAATATGAAAACTTGTGCTCATGTAGGCTCTATCCCATTTACAGCCTAATACAATAAAATTGATGTAAGATATACGTGGGAAAAAAATTAAAACATTATAGTTAGTAATTTGAACAAGTTTACCTGCTCATCCATCAAGGTAGCAATACTTTTGGATCCTCCTGTGTGAGGCATCTTTTGATTGGCCCTATTATTTCTATTTGATTGGGAACGTCTCTGTCGTTGAAATATTAAAATGATATCTTATAAATTATACATAAAAATAGAGCATCACTAAAATTAAAACACTGAAAATAATCAACTTGAGGTGTTTTAAAGATTTGTTAATACCTTAGCTTTATCTGAAAGCCAATAAGCGACAAGACCACTCCATTGATCCCTCGGTATGCGACTTGGTCTATTTTTCAGCAAAAGGTCTTTAGTCTTATATTTTCACAAATACTCACCTTTTAACTCACACTTGTAATCTTTCCATTTCTTTCCTAGTGACTTTAGGACATAAGCTTCTCCTCGTCTTGGGATAGAGAACTTCTTCTAAAAAATAAAGAAAAAAATATCATGTATAAAAGATTGAACCCATTCATATAATAATAATAATAATAATATCATGTATAAAAGATTGAACCCATTCATATAATAATAATAATAATAATAATAAAACAAACAAATAAATAAATAATAATAACTACTCCATACCCTCACAAAATCCACCAATTTCTTCTTTTCCTCCTTGTCAAAATTTCTCCAATCATCTACATGTAACTTATCCACCTCTGGATGCGATTGATTTCCAGATGGATGAGTAGTATTCTCTTGTAAGTTATGCTCTACGCCACCTAATTCACTAACGTCGGTATCCATGAACTATGTAATACCTGCAAATGCATCATGTATCATTCCTCTCATATCATCATCCCTTTGAGTTGACTGACTGCGATTATTTGCTTCAGCATTGTTTGATCCCTTTAGAGACTCACCATGACAAAACCAAGTATCATAGGATGGTATAATACCATTAACCACAATATCATATGTTGTAGCCCGATTTACTTGATGGATAAGCACACACTCCGTACAAGGACATGGAATTTTTTCTCCATCTTGTTTTTCAGAAAAGGCATGATTTAAAAAATCCTCTACTCCATCCAAATATTCTTTACTAACTCTTTCACAATACATCCATCTTTTATTTGTAGGATTGTCCATGACGTTCAAGATAGTCTTTTCTTTTCTATAATTACTGAAAGAGCTAAAAATACGTTAGTAAAAAGGTGGAATTAATGAAAAATGTAGCTAAAATAAAATAATCATCCTATTAGCAGGTAATTCCATGGCTCAAAAATATTATTTTCACAATTAAAGCTATTAAACGGAAATTTATTTAATCATAAAGTTCATCTCAGGCAGAAGTCTTCTGTATTACTTAAGGAAATACACATAGGCAGAACACAGTCATCTAAAAGGTGTAGAGTCTTAACCACAAAAGACTATTCAACTGCTATCTGGATGTAGTTTACATGAACGTGAATGAAGGAATATTGGGTAGTGAATAAGACTAGGGAATTGAAAAAAAGGCAAAAACTTCACTGAGCTTATCAATGTTTAGTGTTTACAGGTACTACATATTGGCAAGGTAAAGGAATTAAACCTAGAAATTTGAATTTCTCTTCAAACAGTAAAACTGCAAGCATGCAATGTTACCAAGGAATATGATCCCACCTGCTCGGGAAATTCCAGAAAATGGTGTAAAATAAACAAAAAGGAGAAGTTTCTTCTTAGTTTTTAGTGGAATAATCAGCACGATTGAGCATTTTTTTACAATGCCAATACCAAGAATAGTTGGAAAACTTATTATCTCCTGTAGGCATTTGCATCTCTATCATGAAAATGTAGTTGAAAAGCTTATACATGGCATATTCTACTCAAGAATGATAGGGAAAATAGATATACAAAGTGTAAACAGCTCCTTCAGATCACTTATTCCATGTTTATTTAATGTAGAAAGTTACATCAATTTCACCTTTAACAACTTGTTGACAATAGTTCGTGCAACAAGTGCTCATCAAGCTTTCTTACCAAGATAAAAGTGATACAGGAAGCTTGACACCAGGATAAAGAATGGGGATGCATATTTTAGTATATCTATAAGGAACCTCTTAACCACCCTTCTGTATTCTTCTTCCCTCCTACCCGTTATTCCCTGACGAAGGGGAACCTTTTGAACAGTGAAAAGGACGATGAAAAACAAAAACAGGAAAGATAACCACCCGCTTTTTGTTCGAAACTAGAAACCAACAATCTGAGTATACTGTGAATAAGCTTCTGATGCAGCCTTGTAGTTTTCTTCAAATAACTTTAACAGTGATATGCATCGACTACGGAGGATTTGAAACAGATATGCATCGACAACAATGAAAATTTTTGAACAATGACAAGAATAACAGAAAATATACAAAGGAACAAATGCATCGACGACAATGAAAATATAAAAATTTGACACCACAATGCATCGACGACAATGAAAATTACATACAACATCTCGACTAGTGGTAGATTCAATGCATCGACGACACTTAGAAATTTCTGAATAATCACATGAATAGCAGAAAACAGAGGAAAAAAATTAGAAAAATAGTCACGGAATAGAGGAGGAATAAACCCAATCATCCCACCTCAATTTAACAGCAGTCGGATATCACAAACAACGGGCATATGCAGAAAAAATTGAACTTTCGCAAATCTCAAATCCCAACAGTTGAAGGCACAAATTCGTACCTGGTAAGCAGATGTCTTTGCCAATAAATACAAGAAATTGAAGGAGAAGAATGAGTTCTGAAACAATCTTCAAACCTACACGAAAATAGAAGTGAGAAACGGATATAACAGAGAATACTAACAACGACGATAGAGCATAATCGAGCAGCACAATCCAAAACTCAACTGTTAATCGCATTGGCTGGGTAAACAGAGAAAATACCTCAGAAAGAAATGCAGTTATCTGGGCAAAAGGCTGGCCGACGACCTATATATAAGTGCGATTTTGACAACAAATCGTCTCGTCCGTCTCCAGTTCAACGAAGGAATATGTTTTCTGATTCAAGTTGATGAAGGAATCATATTTCCTAATTTTCTGATTCAAGTCGATGAAGGAATCATAGGAGGGATAGGTTTCCGCTGAATTACTGATTGGAGGGAATCTTCGATTTTGTCCTAAAAAATATAGAGGGAAAGATTAATAATTTGGGGGAGGGAAAATTAAAAAAAAAACTTGTTGCGATGAAAATTTGGGCTTAAAATTAAAGGTTATTTTTAATTTTTAATGGCAATTAATTTTTATTGCCGATAAAGGGTTATTTTTTAGTGGCTAATGGTCATATGCCGCTAATATTTAAGCTTAAAGAATTTATTAGCGGCAATTGCCTTATTGCAGCTAAATAATTGCCGCCAAAGGCCTTTTTTGTAGTAGTGTTGGTAGCAGCGTCCTTCTTCAACATTTTGAAGATAGGTTCACAAATGACCGTGGATTAAGCTATGAACCGGCTGATATAGTTGAGTCTTCCCAGGAAACTCATCATGTCCTTCTTGTTATTTGGCGGCGGCAATTCTTGGATAGCATTGACCTTTGATGGATCCAATTCTATTCCTCGACGAATCACAATGAAACCCAATAATTTTCTAACAGGAACCCCGAATGCACACTTGGCGTGATTCAGTTTCAGATTGTACCTCCTCAGTCTGTTGAAGAATTTTCTTAGATCTGCCATGTGATCCCTGGCTTTCTTGGATTTGATGATGACGTCATCCACATATACCTCGATCTCCTTGTGTATCATGTCATGAAAGATGGTAGTCAAGGCTCTCATGTAGGTGGCATCAGCGTTCTTCAAACCGAATGACATCATGTTGTAACAGTATATTACCCACGGCGTGATGAAAGCCGTTTTCTCTGCATCTTCCTCATCCATCCATATCTGATGATACCCAGTGAAACAATCAACAAAAGACTACAACTCATGCTTGGCGCAGTTGTCGATAAGAATGTGTATGTTAGGCAAGGGGAAGTCGTCTTTGGGACTGGCCCGATTAAGATCCCGGTAATCAACACAAACTCTAACTTTCCCATCCTTTTTTGGCACTGGCACGATGTTGGCTAACCATGTCGGATACTCTACTACCCTGAGAACCTTGGCTTTGACTTGCTTGGTAACCTCTTCTTTGATTTTCAAACTCATGTCGGGTTTGAATTTCCTGAGCTTCTGCTTTACCGGCGGGCATGTTGGATCTGTTGGCAGTTTGTGAGCTACAATGGATGTGCTGAGACCATTCATATCATCATATGACCAGGCGAATATGTCTTCATATTCCTTTAGGAACTCCGTGTATTCTTTCTTTTCTGATGGTGACAGGTGAATAGTGATGCGTGTTTCTTTGACATTCCCTGTATCTCCCATATTAACGACCTCAGTTTCGTCCAAGTTAGACTTAGGCCTATTTTCAAAATTCTCAACTCCTCTGACGACCTCTTCTGGTATATCATCCTCTTCTGAGTCTGTATCCGTTTGTTGCGTTGTCTCGTTGCAAGTCACAATCGTTGGTTCATCATCAAGGCAAGTAATAGTAATGTTGTGTAAAATAAAGTGAATGATAAAAAAATAATAAGAGCGAGATATATAATAAACTGAAATGCTTCGATTAAATTCGTAATTGTTTTGAGTATCAGAGCTTTTTTCAGAATTAAAGACAATGCAGAAATAAAATTAGCTAGTAAAAAGTAAAATGTGGTGCTTTTGTTCAGCCTTGCTACCCCAAAGCTTTCCAGGCCCTGATGGTTCTGATCGACCAATTGCTGAGGCGCTCTCCTTGGTTCACAACTTGTATAGAAGGGCCTTCATCCCCTTCCTCCTCGAAAATAACACAGCAGTCCATATCATCATCCTCCGGGAACAGATTCTTCACGGTTGCCAATGCTTCATCTTCCTCCGACCCATATATAGTATCTGCCGGCTGGAAAGTCTGCTCCAGGTGAGGTATCGGATGCTCCAGTGGGTAGTAGGGACCGCGCCATGGTGGCGACCAGTGATTGAACTCCTCCCAAGTGTACTCATACCCCAAACCAAATGTAGTGTCATGTTTCTTCAGCTTGATGGGTTTGGCGATTCCCTGGAGGTTTTTGCCGACTCCCTTTCCAGGTTCGTGTCCACACCAATTCAGGATACTTTCAATCTTGTTATCCCACCATTTATCTTTGTCTACAGCGTTGACTCTTTCAATGTGGTGGTATGTTTCTCCGCATATTCTCCTTCTGCCTCCAATTATCGGGATGGTCTGGCGACTATATATGGGGTTGCTACCATCACCATGAATGATCACCTCTTGGTGATTCCATTCGAACTTCACTGCCTGATTCAGGGTCGATGCTACAGCTCAAGCGGCATGGATCCATGGTCGTCCCAACAGCAAATTGTAGGATGCTGGGATATCTATCACTTGAAAGTCAACGTCGAACCAGGTTGGCCCCATTTGCAAGCATAGGCTGATTTCTCCGATAATAGACCTTTGGGACCCATCGAAGGCTTTGACATTGATGGCCCCATCTTTGATTTCGTGCAGGCTCTTTCCCAATGTTCTGAAAGTTATCAACGGACAGATGTTGAGGATGGAGCCTCCATCGATCAAGACTCTAGTGACGAAGTAATCCTCGCATTGCGCGGTGATGTGTAGGGCCATGTTGTGACTCAGTCCTTCCGGCGGCAGCTCATCTTCGTGGATGGTGATTTTGTGGCTTTCCAGTATTTGTCCTACCATATTTGCCATTTCTCCCCCAGTTATGTTGCTGGGTACATAAGCTTCGCTCAATATCTTCATCAAGGCATTTTTGTGTGCGTCAGAGCTCTGTAGAAGAGCTAGGATGTAGATTTGTGCTGGTGTTTTGTTCAACTGCTCAACGATCGAATACTCCTTAGCTTGTATTTTCCTCCAAAGATCATCGGGACCAGTTTCAGTAGTCCGTCCCGAGGCTTGCTTACTGGACTCAGCTAGGTGCTCTAGAATGTAAACCCTGCCTATTCTGGTCATACCCTGCACAGCAATTGCTTCTTCGTCTTGGTCTTTCCTTTCCTCCTTGCTTCAGCTGTGTAATCCTATGGTATGGCATTTGAGTGGAACGGTGTTATGTCTGACATTGCTACAGGGATGGGTACCCTCGGTGGTAACACAGCAACTTCAAAGAGTACAGGTGCCTTTGGAGCCCCAAACTCAACCTCAATTGGCCCGGCCACCTTCGCAGAAGAAGGTGCTTCAAATTCGAGAGGTGTAGACATGTTTACTTCATCGCCCCTAGAGGGTTGGTTCTGCACAATAATCGGGTTAAGTGTGACTGCTAGTTTCTTTGGCTCATCATCCTTAGTAATCAATCCTATCGATCCCTTGGGGTCCCAGTCATCTTCGATCTCGATCATGTGAATGTCCCCACCTTTGTGATCAGGCAGAGGGTTGTTGCGGACATTAGGAGCAGGCTCCTTTGCTACGATAACCTTATTGTCAATCAGAGTTTGAATCTTGTCCTTCAATGAGCGGCATTCGTCAACGGTGTGACCTTTCATGTCGGAGTGGTACGCACAGGTCTTATTAGGGTTGACCTATTGGGAAGGATTTTCTGGAGTTATGGCAGGGATAGGGGAGACGTAACCAGCAGCTTTAAGTTTCTCATACAGCTGGTCAATTGGCTCAGCGATGGTTGTATATTGTCTGGGAGGTCTGTGGTCAGAATTTGGTCTGGGTCTAGGGAAATTTTGGCGAGTGGGAGGTGATTGGTAGTGAGAGGGTTGGCCATTATAAGCTTGGTAAACAGGTGCAGGTTGAGAGTATCTAGGTGAAGTGGGTTGATATGTGGGAGGTGGAGATGACTGGTAAACGGGTGGTGGATTTTGGTAAGAGGGTGCGGGTGCTTGGTAATTCGGGATAGGCTGATATGTAAGTGGAGGTGACGGGTAAGTGTGGTATTTTAGTGGTGATTTGGCTCCCTGTCAGAATCATATGAAACTTCGAGATTGATATAAAAGAGTTGGGGGTTTTGAAATAAGAACCCCAGTTCCGGCAAACCATAAAGCAAAGATGAGAGGGCCAGCAGTTGAATCGAAACATGTTCAGAGGTTTCTGAAAAGAACTGAAACTTCTAACATGCTTCTTGCAGCAACAGAACTCATGAATAGCATGTAAATACAATAGAAGAGTTCAAAGCAACAGAGTAAAGGAACTAATTCGAAGTATGATGAGAAAAAACTGATAAGAACAGTAGAAGGAAGCATGCTTAAAAAGATCCTTTTAGAAGAGGCTTAAACAAAGTTCAGTAGAAGGAAAAAATAGTAAGAGCACTTAAGAACATGATAGAAGAATACAGTAGGTGAAACATACCAGAACATGGTAGAAGAAAATAGTAGAACATAGTAGAAAAGCATACAAGGACATAGTGTAGAAAATACAATAGCAGAACATACAAGAACGGAATATAGAAAGCACGGTATAGGAACATACGTGGTAGAAGGAAAACATAAGAACACAATAGAGGCAAATACATTCAAAAGAAAAGGAGAAGAAAGTCAGATAAACACTTACGCATTTTCAGAAAACCCTAGATGGTAAAAGAGGCTTCGGAAAGTAATTTTTGGAAGAAAAGTTAGGGAAATCGTTTGAACCTCAAGTAGAGCATAGATACACAACAGATCTAAAAGAAAAATCGGGTAAAACCTTGACGGGTTAGGGTTTCAGAAGAACTCTAGAAAAAGCTTTGAAAAGGTCACCGATCTGAGTCGGAGAGGTCAGAATCAGGCTCAAAACACCATGGTATGCCGGAGCAAGGCCGGAGATGGCCAGAATCTTTGAATCGGTGAAGGTCTGAGTGAAGACCTTCGAGGTCTGGCCTCGAACCTTCGAGCATCATGCATGCAAGAGCCGGAGGAGGTGAGTATAGGCTGTCCATGGCCTGAGAAGCCATGGACTCCGGTGAAAACACGGTGGAACAAGGTAGGAGGAAGCTAGGGTTCCGAAGGACCTTGAGAGTCTTGAAAGAGTTTTGGGATTCAGAGGCGGCGTCATTGTGCAAATGGGGTTAGGGTTAGAGGGGTTAGGGGATTAAAAAAGGAAAGGGTGAATTAGGGTCGTTGATCAAAATGATCAATGACCAGGATTTAAAAGAAAATTCGGACGGGTTTGAAAACGGGTTAAGGGGTCAAGTAAAAATAAGAATTGGGTCGTCCGAATTTGAGTTTGAAATTGGGTCACTTTTAGGCTAGAATTGAAATGTAATGGGGCTACAATTGAAATGAACTGAGGCTACATGTTAAATAGCCAGTTTTACCCTTTTTATTTATAAAAAAAATGGTAAAATGATTTTAAAAACAAATTAAAAGCACTGAGCTAACTAATAATATATAAACATTAATCTAAAAATGTTGGAAATGATTTAATCGTAATATAGGCCATAATTGCAATTTTATGTAATTTAGCTTAAACAATATCAAATGAATTTGTAAAAATATGCAAAAAATCACGTTAATTATATTTTGGTGTAACTATGAGGATGAAAATAAATTATTCACCAAAATAATAATTTCGAAAATAATTATTGGATTTTGTACTGTTAAAATAGACAATAAATTGGTTTTGAAAATCTTTAAAAATTTGGAAAAAATACCAAAATACTTGGGCATGCTTATATATGCATACACATGCTATTTTGAAAGTATTTTGAGTATTAAAAATATATACGGAAAAATTTGGTATCAACAGACGTCTTCCTCATCGTCCGAAGACAACATTCATGGTCCAACGGGAATTTGCATCATGTTTAAATTTACGCACAACATATGCTTGTATTGCTTAGTTGCAGGTAAACTGGTGAGCAACGGCCATCTCGGCGGGAGCAATTCCGCTCCAGTTCCCTCAGCCATATCTGTTGCGGCATGCAACCCGATCCCATTATCATTTCATTACAATATTGTTGTGGTGCGCAACCCGCTTCCAGTATCAACTCATTTACATATACAACTCAACACGACCAATAACGTAATCTCAACACAAAAGGTAACCAAACGTACAAAGCACCAAGGATCTACTGGTAAAACAGAGAATAACCAATACTTCATATTCACAAACCTCAACAATTAATTAATACAAGAACAGCTAAAGGACTCACACAATTGGGTATAACATAATAACTTGCAACAAGTAAGGTAAAGGTAATAAAGGCAAGTAAAGGCATGAAACAGTGAAAATATTCAACTAGTACAGGTGAAAGCATATAGCAGGTAAGCAAATATTGGTCAAGGAGTAAGTGACAAGAACAAACGACAGTTGAATGACGAATAACAAATAAGTCCTAAATAACAGGTAATGACATGTAGCAATCAAGGCAAATAACGAGACATAACATGGTATAATTAATGAAATAAAGGTAAATAACCCAACCCGCATGCCTTAGCCCAAGACGACGCATGCACACTCGTCACCTCGCATATATGCAGCCCCCACACATAATTCATATAGCAAATAGACCAAACGTGTCCTAATTCCCTCAAGTCAAGGTTAAACACGACACTTACCTCTTTCCGCAACCAAATCGATACTCAACCACGGCTTTTCCTTTAGAACAAGCCTCTAAACCAACAAAACTAGCCAAATATCGTTCAAACAATTCAAAATAAGCTTTAAAAATGACCCAAAAATAAAAAAAGTTCAATCTTTAGCTAAATTGAAAAGGTTAACAAAAGTCAACCCCTGGATCACTTGGTCGAAACTCGAGATCCAGACCAAATCCCGGTTATGGGATTTTTTTTTAAAATCTGACATTAATTTGAGGTCTAAATCTCAAATTTACAAAATCCCTAAATTCTACCCAAAACCCCTAATTTCTAGCATGATATTCAAATATTTGATATTAAAAACTCATGAAAAGTAAATGAAATTGATTAAAAACTAGTTAAAGATGCTTACCAATGAATTTGGGAAGAAAAAGTTCTTCAAAAATCTCCTCTAGAGTGTTTAGGGTTGAAAATGCTGTAAATTGAGCTGTCTCGATTTTTCCCTCTTTCACCTAGCTGCAAATGTTGCATTTGGGAAAACTTTTTCGCAAATGCAATGTCGGAAAATGCAACACACGGTTCTCAAATGCAATTAGTGCATCAAGACTGAAGAAGTCGCAAATGCGACATTTCCTTCACATTTGCGGTGCAAGATTCGCAAAAGCAAAAATGGTCTCACCAGGCACATGGTTGCAAATGCGATACTAAAACCGCAAATGTGAACCTAGCTCAATTCGCAAAAGCGGACTTTTCTTTGCAAAAGAGAAGTATCAGCCTCCCAACCTATCTTTGCAAATATGAGCTCGATTTCACAACAGCGGAGTTCGCATTTGCGAACAGGTTTTCGCAAATGCGAGACCTGCAGTTCAACACCAAAAATTGAAGTGCACCAACTATTCCGAATCAATCCGCAACGCCTTTGAAACTCACCCGAGCCCCTCAGGCTTCAAACCAAACATGCTCACAAGTATAATAAAATTATATAAACTTGATCGCTACCTCAAATCATCAAAATAACATCAACTAAAAAGAATCAATCCTCAAAATTCAAGATTTCAACCTGAAAACTCAATTTTCACACTTTTTCACATAACACGCTGAAATATGCTCGGGTCACCCCGGACCCCCAAACAAACATGTATACAAGTGCAAAAATATTATACGTACCTACCGGAATCATCAAAATACTGATCCGAGGTTATTTTCCCAAAATGTTGACTGTGGTTAACTCTAGCCTCATATTAAGTCAAAAATCACTTTTTAACCGAAATTTTATGTAAAATCTTTACGGGAAACGGCATGCACCACACACGCAGATCAATAAATATCAAATGAAGCTATGGGAGGTCTCGGAACAAAGAAAATAGCTAGTACTCAAAACGATCTATCTGGTCGTCACATTCTGCTCTTCTAAAAAAATGTTTGTCCTTGAATGAACATAGGGAACTACCTAGACTAGTAAAAAGTTAGGGGTATCTACTCCATATATCGTACTCGGACTCCCACACAGCCTCCTCAATCGACTAACTTCTCCATTGCACTTTCATAGAAGAAAATTCTTGGATCTCAACTTATGAACCTGTCGGTCAAGAATAGCTACTGGCTCTTCCTCATAGGTCAAGTTCTCGTCAAGCTGAATCGTGCTGAAGTCTAAAACATGTGACTTGTACTCATGATACATCCGAAGCATGAAATGCTGGATGTATCCCTACTAGGCTAGGAGGCAATGCAAGCCTAGCAACCACCACAACTCTCTCCAAGATTTCAAACTGACCAATAAATCTTGGGCTCAACTTGCCCTTCTTCCCAAACTGCATCACGTCCTTCATAGGACACACTCGAAGAAGAAGAACCTTCTCAACCACCATGTAAGCTACATCTCGAACCTTCCAGTTTGCATAACTCTTCACCTTGGACTAAGTTGTACGAAGTCGCTCATGAATCACATTAACCTTCTCCATAGAATCACGGACCAAATTAGTGCCCAACAATCTAGCCTCCCCTAGCTCGAACCAACCAATAGGCAAAAGATATCCCCTCCTATATAAGGCCTCGTACGAAGCCATCTGGATGCTCGATTGATAGCTATTGTTGTAGGCGAACTCCGCTAGAGGTAAAAACTGGTCCCATGAACCTTCAAAATCAATAATACAGGCACGTAACATGTCTTCCAAGATCTGAATAGTGCGCTCCGATAGTCCGTCCGTCTGAGGATGAAATGTTATACTCAGCTCGATCCGTGTGCCCAACTCATGCTGCACGACTCTCCATAAATGTAATGTGAACTCCGTGCCTCGATTAGAAATGATAGAAATGGGCATGTCGTGCATGCAAATAATCTCCCGGATATAAATCTGAGCCAACCATTTTGAAGAATAGGAAGTCATCACCGGAATGAAGTGTGCGGACTTAGTCAACTGGTCAATAATAACCCAAAATGTGTCATATTTATTCAAGTTCTGTAGTAAGCCTACCACAAAATCCATAGTGATGCGCTCCCACTTCCACTTCCGTATCTCTAATATCTAAGTCAATCAGCCCAATTTTTGTTGCTCATACTTCACCTGTTGACAATTCAAACACCGAGAGACATAATTAGCAATATCTTTCTTCATTCTTCGCCACCAATAGGGTTGTTTCAAGTCACGATACATCTTTGTGACACCTGGGTGAATGGAATAGCACGAACTGTGGGCCTTTTTAAGGATTAACTCTCTCAACACATCAACATTTGGAACACAAATCTGACCTTAAAGTCGCATAACACCATCATCTCTAATCACAACCTCCTTAGTACCACCCAGCTGCACCGTGTCCTTAAATACCAACAAGTGAGGATCATCAAACTGGCGAGCCTTGATATGCTCCAAAAACGAGGACCGTTCCACAACACACGCAAGAACCTAGCTAGGCTCCGAAACATCCAGTCTCACAAATCGATTGGCCAATGCCTGAACATCCATAGCTAGTGGCCTCTCTACCACTGGTAAATATGTCAAACTGCCCATTCTCTTAGCCTTCCTACTCAATGCATCGGCCAATACATTAGCCTTTCCCGGATGATATAATATGGTAATATCATAGCCTTTCAACAACTCTAACCATCTCCGCTGCTGCAAATTAAGGTCTTTCTACTTGAACATGTACTGGATGGTCGGTATAAACCTCACATGGAATACCGTATAGATAGTGCCTCCAAATTTTCAGCCAAGGACAATGGCTGCCAACTCCAAATCATGCACAGGGTAATTCTTCTCGTGAACCTTCAACTGCCGAGACGCGTAAGAAATTGCCCTACTATCCTATATCAACACTGCACTAAGTCCAATACACGATGCATCGTAATACACGGTGTAAGATCCCAAACTAGTAGGCAACACCAACACTGGGGTTGTAGTCAATGCAGTCTTGAGCTTCTGAAAGCTCATCTCACACTCGTCGAACCATCTGAAAAAAGAACCCTTCTAGGTTAACTTGGTCAATGGGACTGAGATAGATGAAAATCCCTCAATGTAGGTTAAAGCATATAGCAGGTAAGCAAATATTGATCAAGGAATAAGTAACAAGAACAAGCAACAGTTAAATGACATATAACAAATAAGGCCTAAATAACAGCTAATGACATATAGAAATCAAGGCAAATAATGAGACATAACATGGTATAACTAATGACATAAAGGTAAACAACCTAACCCGCATGCTTTAGCCCAAGTCAACACATATAAACTCGCCAACTCGCATATACGTCATCCCCACAAAAAATTCACATAGCAAATAGACCAAACAAGCCATAATTCTATCAAGTCAAGTTTAAACATGACACTTACCTCTTTCCGCAACCAAATCGATACTCAATCAGCATTTTTCCTTTAAAACAAGCCTCCAAACCAACCGAATCTAGCTAAATATCGTTCAAGCAATTCAAAATAAATTTTAGAAACTACCCACGAATGAAAAAGATTTAATCTTTAGCTAAATTAAAAAGATTAACAAAAGTCAACTCTGGGACACGATTGGTCAAAACCCAAGATCTGGACCAAATTTCGATTACCCATTAACCCCCGAGCTCAGTTATGTGATTTGTTTCGAAATCCTACTTCAATTTGAGGTCTAAATCTCTATTATATAAAATTTCTAAATTCTACCCAAAACTTCTAATTTCTACCATAAAATTCAAAGATTTGATGCTAAAAACTCATGCAAAGTAATTGAAATTGATTGAAAACTAGTTAAACATGCTTACCAATAAATTTGGGAAGAAAAAGTTCTTCAAAAATCGTCTCTAGAGTGTTTAGGGCTAAAAATAGTGTAAATAAACTAAGTTCCGATTTTTTCCTCTTTTACCCAGCTGCAGATGTCGCATTTGCGAACACTTATTCGCAATTGTGATATCCGCAAATGCGACACACGCATCGCAAATGCAATCAGTGTATCAGGATTGAAAAAGTCGCAAATGCGACATTTTTCAAGCATTTGGGAGCCCCATCCGTCGCAAATATGGTGTAAGCTTCACCATGCACATGGTCGCAAATGCGACACTGAGACCGCAGATGCGAACCCAGCTCAGTTCGCAAAAGCGAACGTTTCTTCGCAAAAGCGAAATACCAGCCCCCTAACCCACCTTCGCAAATGCGAGCTCGACTTCACAAAAGTGGAGTTCGCATTTGCGGGCATGTCTTCACAAATGCGAGACCTGAAGCTCAACACCAGAAACTGAAGTGCACCAACTATTCTGAATCAATCCGCAATGCCTTAGAAACTCACTCGAGCTCCTCAGGCTCCAAACCAAACATGCGCACAAGTATAATAAAATTACAAAAACTTGTTAGCTGCCTCCAATCATCAAAATAACATCAACAAACAAGAATCAATCCTCAAAACTCAAGATTTCAACTTAAAAACTGAACTTTCACACTTTTTCACATAACACACCGAAATGCGCTCGGGTCGCCCCGAACCCCAATCAATCACGTGTACAAGTCCAAAGACTATAGATTACTCTAATTTGAAATTTGAAATTCAGTCGAGGGTGGAGAGACATGGAGACATCTCTATATAAAGCCAAAACCTCGTTAACTCCGCCACTGTCTTCTTCTCCAACTAACACAAAAGCATAACATATAATCCAAGTGACTAGGCCTTGACATGCAGAGTATAAACAAATAATGTTGGCTGGGATGCCGACGCAGAATTATTTTGTTCCCCTAGGTGTCAAACTTAGTTGCTAGACAAATTATTTTTATCCACCACTGGTCGCAACTAGGGCTCACGCACTAGTAAAGAACCAAGGTCGATACTCCATCTACCAGTACTTGTTATTTTGGTATCTACTAGGGCTTCAAGCCCAGTTGAACATTGTGACTAGTTCTTTATCTTTTTTTCCTTAATTTTTTTCCAGAGTTTTCTTCATAAAATAATATAAAATAAAATAGACATGCAACGAGACATGGAGTATAGCAGAAACTAAAATTTTCATTAATAATAAGAGGAGTCATAATTAGTGCTCTATTTTTAATACAAAAATATTAAACTACATAGGGGAGGGCCGCAGGGAGAGGAATTTAGAAGGCTGACGTAATTTTTGATGTGCTCACCTACCCTACGCAGCAGTACCCACAGCATACGAGCAATTCTGTGTATGTTTATCTCTTGTCGGACTCTTTCATCTTGAATCTCGCAGATGAGCCTCTATTATGAATAGGGCATCTGGGGTAGGCCTTGGCCTAAAAGAGACATTATTTTTTACTTATTGTTTGAAGAATATGAAATAGTAATTTTCTAGTTATTTTATACTGTATTGCAACCCTATTGTTTATAGCAAGTTTTGCCACCTAATTTTTTTTCCCAGATGGCATCTCATAATTGACACGACTATTGTTATTTTTTAAATTTGGGTGCATGGTTTGAATCGCCTACATTTTAATTAACCAAATAACTGCCGAGGCATGTTTAAATTTATCTTTATTAATTAATAGAATAGCTGCCAGCGATTGCTCAATATGACCAAACTAAACCAATAGTTGTTAATAGACTCGAACGTGGTAAATGAGAAAAGTATTACTCTTATTAAACCTACAAGGGGGTTGATACTAAACAAAAGGTTAAAAATACAATTATAAATAATATAACTACATTTGATAAATGATAGAGTTTATTACAACTTACAAGCATGACAGGGCAACAAGTGCAATAATAATAGAAATTAAATAAAGTTATGCAACAGCAGCACTAACAAGTAACAAATACAAGAATAACAATAAATTAATTCTTTTAAAAAATTAATGTAAATTCTATAATAACTCTTTACATGTATGTTTTTTGTCGCCACTTTCTTCCAATTGGAATATTTATGTTTTCCTTTCTTCCCAGTCCCAGAGTTCCTAAAACACATAGCGAGCGCTTTGTCTTCTTTCTGCCCTTTTTGGTCTCGCTGTCGGGTGAAAGTACTTCTGTCGGCTTAATTAATCCAAACACTCGTTCTTCAGGAATTTGATATATGACTCCATCATATGATCCGTCTGCATTTTCGGACCATAAGAATTTATTTCGTTCTCACCAAAATCATTCAATCCATGAGTAAATTCACTGCATCCATCATTCACCATTCTTTCCTCATCTACTTCAAAAATTGATGGTGGTGGATATGGTGGTAGTGGAGGTGATGGTGGTGCAACTGCAATATTTGAACTTTGATGAGGAACTCTAGCAGCTTCTTCAATCGCATTTTTAGACGCAAAAAACTTCAAACAAGGCCTTATACCAATGTTTTTAACATCAAAAAGGTACGAACACAAATCATTGTAATTCCTAATGAAGGAAGGAGGAATCTTGTCCCTTGTTGGCGCAGAGCTAAGCATGTAAGTAGTATTCAGGTGCCTCAGCGAACATGTTAGTTTGCACGTTTAATCATGACATCAATAAAATCATTATATGTACCATTTGTATGTATACGAATAGGTATTTTCGCCTTTGTATCACAATCCCGAATCCAACTAGTTGGCTCCTCAACCATTCATTAGAATAAAGACCACATACTAATATATAATTTCTCATCAGTCTATTGAGAACCAATTATCTATTTAACTATGGTCTATTACGCACTAGTAGTCGGGCTGAGCAAATTGTAGAGCAAAAAATCTACAGGCACCCAAATGTGTAATGGCAAAGAAGATGAGATGTAAACACTTACCAAACGAACAGATAACACAATATATCCATTAAACGTAATGCTCAATCCAACGTACCACCAATTCCATATCCAAATCGACAAATCAAAAACTTCGAGCTTCCTCTCCAAATCTCCAAATCCGATGAACGTGGCTTTGAGATGAATAGGGAAGAAGGGAGCAGGTCCAACTGACCTCTATGCGAGGAATGAAAAAAAAAGTGACCTTCAATGACGGATTCTCACGGTAAATTTGGAACGGAATGGGTATTGAGGAACGCGGGAAGGGTCTTTTTTTTTAAAAAAAAATCAATAATGGTAATAATAATTTTATATAAGTTGGGACAATATATAATAAGTAAAACTTTGGGGCTGCAAGTTGAACTTCCCCCTTCACCTTTTCATTAACCCGAATTAAACAAGGTCTTTTGAATAATAATTAAAAACTTGAAGGTCTTTTGACAATCCAAATTTAAAAAGAGGCCATATGGCCACTTCCCCAAGTTTCTCTTGTGAACTAAAATTTGGAACAGAGAATTTGAGAGGAATTTTAACAGCAATTATACTTGCAAGCAAAATTTATGGGAAATATAAAGCAGAATTTTATCCCAATGACCTTTTTGTAAATAGTTAGTGTTATAAGGAATTGAAATTAATAATAGTTGCTATTTAGTTGCTATTTTTAAATGTTGTTATTATTAAAAATTAAATTATTGATGTTCAAATTTTATATAGAAAACTATACTCATACAGTACTTTTGATAGGGAAAAGTACTTTCTTTTGATAATAGTTCAAGAAGCTCCAATCAGTGACCACCACGAAGAATGAACATAGAAAACATGCGACTACAACTCTACAAATTGGTCAAACCAAACCCGTAAACAATAGCATTATTGCTACCCTGAGTTCTGTTCTCGATTGCATGGTCAATTTTGTATGTAACAACGCAACATGGAATGATCATTCAAATTTAAAGACGACTACACACTGGCAAAAAGTCCTGATCAAATTTCGTTTTACTATAATTTCCTTCAAAATTTATGTGGACTAATAACAGGGGTTCTTCTTGAACTTAACGTACAGGTGATGAAAAGAAGATCACAACAAAATACACGAAAAAACCAGCTAAAAGAATGCCGGCGTAAATTAAATTCTGAGAAGACTGCAGTGGAAGTTTGTATTCAATGCTACAGCATCTCATTTTCTCCCTTTCAGACGCCAAAATATGTTCCACGTACCTGAAAATAAAATATCGAACAATCAAGAATATAAGAAACTAAAACGAAATTTCCTAATCTAAATGGGATAAAAGTATCATGTCTAACTTACTGCTGAGTGAAAATGGAACTTTGCAGAATATCTGAACTATTCGAGTGCGCTTCTTGCAGGCGATGATCATATAGTAGGGAAGACAGGTCTACGAGTTGTTCCTCAAGGCTCTGTTATTAGTAGGACGTCAGGATAAGCCATTTACAAAATGCTAATACTAGATTTACCAAGTACAGGAAAATAAATTACTTACATCCAAGTATTTTTCTAGTCGATCAACTAACTCATGGGGGAATGGTTCAGGTAAGTTGGTAGTCTTTTTATAGAACTTTTCCAGCCATAGTTCAGTGCTTGTTTTGTTCTTTTTACCCTTCACTGGCTCACCAAGAGGAGTTTTGAGATGTTCAGCAGCAAAAGCTTGGACAGCCTGGGAAAGAGAGGGATATGGATAAATACAGATTAGAACCAAAAAGATAGTGAATGACAACTAACAGTACCTCTGATGTCTCCCTGATCCGGTGAAGGGCTGAATCAACACGTGCATATATTGTGTTCCTCTGCAGGTGATGGTAAATGATGAGAGTTTAGTTCCATATGAGTTACAATCAAATCTACATCATGTAAACTCTTCTTTGATAATTGTAAAGCAGATAAAGAAAGTGCATGACATACCAAGGCGACATCCTTGAGCAATTGACTGACATGGGAAGTGTTAGAGAATGGTCCAAATGGGTGGCAACCTGTTGCCCAGAGCCAATTAACAACAGGCCTTTCATGCACATGAGAAGCCTTTTCATATGGAGCACTCAATCCACCAACTACAGAAGCCAACCCTGCCAATATATGTCGTTGGGATAGCACTGGAATAGCATGCCTTCTCTCTATTTCTGAAACGTAGCTGTCAAACACCAAGAGGAAGCAAAGGTCCATAACCAGATGCATGTAAGGAGAATAAACATCAGAAAACATTTACGGGGAAGAATTGTAAGTTCATCTAATGAAATAATTTTAAAAAAATAAATCTTCCTTTACCACATTTTGTGTTTCTCGTAGATGTAATAGACTTAGAACACCAGTTTTAAGAATGCCTCTGATGAATAGAAAAATACTGGAGAGAGATTGCATGCAAAATCTTTTAGATGCCTAAAGGCTGAATACAGGAGAATACGAGGGAGGAAAGGGAAATAGAATCTTGCTATCTACTTCAAGGAGGAAAGAGATCTAGAATTTTGCTATCTACTTCGCATATGATTCTCAATTGACATTCCATCTTCATTCGCTCTCTGTGTCATTCCAGTTAGCAGAAAAGTTAGGCTGGTTGGAGAACATAAGCCATCGATCTCCCGTTATGAAATTGAATCAGGTATGAATTTGTTATCAGGGAATTAGGCTTCTATTGACATACTCTGATAAGAATAGTTGCAAAGTCAAAATTGTAAATATTATCAACCGCTATACTTAGCTTGCTAGATTCATAATTTATTTGAGGCCAGGAAGACAGAACCAAGAAACTACTACTCCTTACATAGGAGAAGTTTCTGCAGCTAAAACATTGCCAACAAAGGAAACTGAAAGCAACCTTGACATGGCAAATTAAAAATTACATGATGGTAGCATAAAGTAGAAAGCCATACTAAAAGACATGAAAACAAACAAGATAAACAAGGCAGTGAAGAATGAGGAAAGACTTTACACTAACCTCAAAGGTATCTTATCATTCTGATGTTGGAGTACAATAACTACATCCTTACTTGTCCAAACAAGACTTTCACCTTCCATCATAAGATGTTCATCCACATCAGCTAAAGATAGAACAAATCTGTAAACAAGGAGGAGATTGTTAGAGCATCAAAATAATGACAATTAAATATGCCTCTCTTGTTCAAAATGGCAGTAATAGGAACAAAAATCTGCTGGAATTTAGGTTTAGACCTTTTAGAGATCTATTCATTCATTGGCTCATTGCAAAAAGAAATTCATTGCAAAACTAGGAGTCTCTTTAATCTTGTTAGGGAATTTATATGTCAGCGGAAAATGTATAGAACTTCTAGGGTAGACAGAGATTCAGTTGTTTTTATTGTTGTTGTTGTTGTTGTTGTTGAATTCATTCATTGCCAAACAAACAGAAGCAACAATTTTAAAATTAATAAGAAAGAATCAGAACAATCAAATAGAAGAGACAGGTGTATCAAAGACAATGTTCTATTCGCATTTTGGGAATATCATCCAATAATTCAGCAATCAAATTGCTATAAGTCAATAATGTAAAAATGGAACAGCAAACAGCAGAAGTTTGTTTTCATTCATCAATCTTACTGATTGACCTAACTAAAAGAGGGCTATAGACATAGTGAATTATGCTAGCCATCCAATATCACATACCAAACCAATGATTAATGCAGAAGCATTTGATGAGCATATCTAATCATTGACTGCCATAGGTAAAAAGGTTCAGCAAGTAAAATACACATACTCTAGAAGATCAAAGACGAGTCTTTTAGCAGAACTAATAATTGGTCACTGAGCAAAGAAAGAAAGCTGCTAATTAGCACTATCGATTTATATAGGGATATTTCTAATGTGTTTATTCAGTATCAGAAGGCAATGTTAAACATCAGAGAGAGAGAGAGAGAGAGGCATCAATAGAGCAAGTTCTGAGCAATCCACAAAGCATGAGGTCAAAAGTTGTTGTGCTCACACTGGGATGACTCTAGTACCATATGTGCGGTGCAGATCTCCTTGTTTTTTCTTTTCTATTGTTCTTTTCTTCTCCTTTTTTCGGCTCTGGCTATAAGTAGCCCATATAGGTTTATGCTTTAGTATGGAATCACTTGTACCATCACTCTCATCCATCCAGTGCTAGAAAAAAGAAAAAGATCAAAAAAATCAGGCATAGATAGAGGTATACGCTTGTGCAACGGATAAATATTGATACAAGCCAAATGGTGTGTTCCGCAGAATATTTACGAGGCAAGGAAATGGAGAAAACAACCTGGCGGAGAAAAAATTTACTTGAGAGTGAAGGGTCAGAAACCTCAAGTAAACCAGCGGCAAGCACATCTGCGGATCGTTCCATCTCCTGCATTTGGCAATTGCATAAAGATACGTGATAAGAAACTCCTAATGACAAATCTGACAGAAATATCAGATGACCAAAACAAATGAATAAATAAACAAAAAATTAATAAAAGCATCAGATAACCAACACAGACAAATCCTTGGAGCTATGAAGAACAAAAAAGATATCAGTAACAGATACACCATTTGCCTACTGAAACTAACTGAAGACCCTTTCTCACATACTCCTAAGGCTTTTCACATCGAACTGCATCTATTATCTCAACTGGCAGGTAACAAGGAAAAGACAAAAGGAAAAATCAGAAACCACCTCTTTAAGGATCGCACCATCAAGATATGTCTTTGTATGAACATGGAAACGTCCATCCTTCTTTGTTTCTTGAAGGGAATGACCACGCATGGCTTTTGAAACAGCTATAGCCAATTTCTCATGGCGATGTAAAGCATGCGAACCTCCAATCATCACTACTTCCTGTTCTTTGTGAAGCATCTTCTTCACCTGAAGGACAAACAACTAAAAGTTCATAATTCATGTATACCTCTGGTTCTGTCTAAATTTTAAGAATTTCTCTTTTTGGGTGGCGTCATTATTAACTTGAGAAAATAGATAAAGGAAAATATAAAAAGATTTCCAGTAAGGGAAATCTTATAGACTAAACAATAATTATTAGAAACTTTTT
This sequence comes from Nicotiana tabacum, assembly GCF_000715075.1. Classification (NCBI taxonomy): domain Eukaryota; kingdom Viridiplantae; phylum Streptophyta; class Magnoliopsida; order Solanales; family Solanaceae; genus Nicotiana; species Nicotiana tabacum. The sequence continues at coordinate 110,995,917 of NC_134101.1, forward strand.
GCTTCTGTAGATCACATGTTTAAGTCAATATACTTGTCAAAACATGTAAAAGGAAAAACATAAGCAAAGTAAATCGCTTAATTTAATCATCAATAATAGGATTAATACCTCAGCAACCAAGTAGCAGTCCCCCCTCCCCCCTCAACACACACACACTCTTGATAAGTAACCAAGTAGCAGTCTTGATAAGGACCAAGTAGCAGTCTTTAAATTGACATTTCTCTACAGGCAAGGATTGATGTCAAGTATATTAAGAAAGTAAGTATACCTTCTTCATAAAAATCTGAAAGCTTACAAGTGGTTCACTGAAGAAACAAAATTTGAAGTCTCCACAACAATGTTGAAGTGCAAAACATTCTCAACTCAGTTACAAAACATTAAGACATTTCAACCATCCAAGTCGCTGGATACACAGAAAAGCATCACAGGAGCCCAGGATAATGTGGTCCAAGTTTTACCTCAGCTTCTATTGCTCCAACATCAAGACTATAGTTATGCCCACGTGTCATGATATTGAAGCGATTGTGATTTTGAAGGACAATGATAGGGATAAGCAACCTTGTTGTCATATCAGCTGTTTCAAACCTGACGAATACATGAGAAAAACACTAAGATTGTATTCCAAGAAAGAACAAAGTTTATCTATAACTGCTACAAAATGTCAGCACAGAGAAAGCAGGGGACAGAGACAACCATAGTTATACTATATGACAAAATAAACAGATCTAATCCTCACGATGGCATCTTCATAAGTATGCAAAGAAACACATTGATATGTTAAGTGTAACAGAGAGATATTTGCAATTGCTAGTGCCTTTTAGTTTTCTTCCTGTTCTTTAGATGTTATGAGACATAAATTACTAGGGATAAGAGTTCAAGAATCAAATACACGCTTAAACACTAATTTAGTGCCTTCAGAACCAAGAAAACCATCATTAAAAGTAACCAAAACATTTGTTTACCTTGTGTGAAGAAATAAAATGACTTTACCTAACATCCGGAGCTATGACGTGTTCAATGGTGGTTGCAACTAGTGAGGCAAGCTGACCAACAAAAGTTTCATGAGCGGCATGCTCAGTAACTACACCTAACCCTTTGTGAAAAACAACATTCCGCAAACGAGGCAATGATCTAGAACTAACGCTTCCTTCTTCAGTTTCAATCTTTCCATAAGTGCAAGGACCTGCTGAGAGGTCAACCACAACAAACCTGAAAAAATAATGCCAGGAAACTCAAACTTCTGGACAACATGCTAAAGCCAATCGAGCTTTCAATTAATTGATCATTGTGATTATTAAAAATTCAATAGCATACACTATACGGCATCTGAACAAAGTAAGGATTTCTATTAAGGAAAACCAAAAAGGAATGCATGATTTTCCATGACCACTTGACGGTCAAATGAAGAAAGTGAGATTGGCTGCAACTTTTTTTGCAGAGCTATTTCTACTGTTTAACTCTATGTTACAGCAAACCCGTCACCTTTTACCTCCGCTACTTATCTCTGGCCCAAACAGATCATCCTGGCTTTAGGCTTCCATATGTAAGTTAATATAAGGGCTTAAACTTATGAGAAAAGAAAATACAAGCTACAAAGCATGAAGAGGTACATGAAGACACCAACAAGAGAGAAACTAATCGTCAGCCTTGTATGCCACATAATCACAAGACTGTAGCTTTAAACCCACAGCACAGATATTTAAACCTGCAAAATCTATGCAATTCGAAACTTGCATGTGAAAGAAATTGGAGGATTGGGAAAAGGATAAAGATTTGATTAGGACGTAGTGTCAATCATAGGCCAGAAATGGATTAGAATACAAAGGCAGACAAAAGGTGCTACACTGCAATCCAAATAGAGGAAGCACTGTAATTATCGAGTGTAAAGGGCACTTTTTTTAAGGGCACAGTTTGTTATCTTCTCTGTAGAAACTAAAATCACTATTTCTATATCTAGTGTAACACACGAGAAAAACCAACAATACCTGCTAGAGCCAAGCCAGACTTGAGAAGCTCCCCCTCCATTATAACGATAGCGATATATGTAATCTCCTTCTTGTTTTTTCATCTCTTCCTCATTGAGTTGTGTGATTCTGCCATACATTAAACTGTCCAGGTCAATTTCCTTGTTCCCGGGGTCCAATCTTACCTGCAATGAAATTTTCATGGGAACAACGGTCAGTTAATCGACGTCCCTATTCAGCACTAAGAAAGAGAGAACTTAGTGAATAAGGTTGAAGTCTGATGATATGGGTTAGTGTGGAAAAACTGACTTCTGGGTAAGGACGAAAAGCAATCCAAGGCTAGGAAATAAAAAACTTTACAAAATAACAAACTTAAAACAAAAAGTCAACCTGAACACTTAATATCCTTCAGTAATAAAATCAACAGTTCAGAACAATCAAAAATTTGATGGTCAAGTTTGCTAAACAAACCTTATCAAAGTTAACAATAAAGATTACAGTAGGCCAAGGTCTATCCATCTCTTCACCGGACTGTCCCCAACTCTCAAGATCAAATAGATAAGTGTAAAGTTTCTGAAATTCTTGGTTCCACTGCAGTTGCCTCAACTTCAAAAAGGGGAACTTCCCTTCCAAAATCAGTCTACAAATCACCAAACAGGGTTGACATCTCATTTCGATTTTCATGAACTAGAAACTTAAATAGGAAAATCTGAAGCAGAATCATTGCAGTTACCTCTCTTGCATTTCCAGCAGGCACCATGGCTGCCTTAAGTGCTTTCTCCAAGGCTATTAGTTCTGGCTGCCCAGCCTGAGGGACAGGTGACACGAGAATCACAACATTAACCATTAAACATTAGCACCAACAATTCTAGTTTCATCTTCTAAACATCTTTCAAAGGACCCAAACATCTATGTTTTTATTTATTTACTTTTTGGGTAAGGGACACCAAACACATAATTTTAATGGCAAGAACTACATCCATTTCCGGAAGAGTATTCCTACTTCATTTGTCTGATGAAGGACAGCTTTTTGCTCATCAGGAACCCCACTCGATGAACATTTAAGTTTGAATAAGTTAAAATCTCCTGCCTTAAAACAAGATTACAATGATGACGACAACAACAACAACAACAACTACCTTTATGCCGCAATCCCAAAGTACCATAAATCACTATTGAGATGAAATTAGATTTTGTCTTATTGCCAGGAATAAGCCATAATCCTAATTAAAAATTCCCACTAAATTAGGCCATCTGACTTCTATCTAGTGGTGAAATTTCATATTTATGTTTCACTCAAAAATTCCTCAATATCCTTAGCATCAGAATCTTGTTGCTAAGAACAAAGGAACCCAAGGCGATATTGTCTAACTAATCATTTTGAGGCATAATGATTTGTGAATGAATAATAGAAACATATTCATAGGAACTGCTACTATTTCTCAACAAAAAGAAAAAGAAAAAAGAAACATATTCATAGGAGAGCAATCAACAGTGAGAAAGCAGTAATTGCAACTGTACTGTAGCTCTATGCAAAATTAAAGATTCCCAGCATAAAGAAAAAGAATCAACAACATACCCAGTAAAATCCCACATAAAGAAAAAGAATCACGAACTTGAAAAACCACAATAGCAAAATGGTAGAAGTATATGTCAGAGAAGCAAGGAAGCTCACCGGAAATGCATTATATACAATGTGATGTTCAATATCAAGTGGCTGGCCCGTCTCCAAACATGAGGGCCTATGAGTGGGAAAACTAACTTTCAGAAACTCCTCCAACTTAGGAGAATCTAATGCGTACCTGTAGCCCCCGTCGCCACTAAAACCAACAAGAACTATATTCACTTCAAGAGGGACTTGAAATGGAACCTGTCCAAGACTAACACAATTAGGCATCTGAAACGAGCTTTTTATATGAAGAGAATTTGAAAATGTAAATAGCCTGCATTATGACCTCAAGTTGCCAATATTCCCCAGGTTCTTCGACGGCCTATTATCTATTTCTCTCAGCATTCAAGCCAAATAGGAAATAAGATTATCCGATATGTGAATGAAGAGTAAGATCAATTTATGGGCCTATGCCACAATACTAGAAGCTAAATCGCATTTGTAAAAATTGAAAGTTTCAATGCGTTGGACTTTTGAGTTGACTAATAGCACCAACACAGTAACAGCCTTAACGTGGATTTAGGAGATTCAAAAACAAATTAAAACAAAATTCTAGGCTTCCAGTAGAATTTGATACGAACTTCGAACTAATTTCACTATATTCTCACTCTAGTTTAAGCAGTGAACCAGCAAGGTGATTTTTAAGTAAATTATGCAATAACTGATGGTATTGTCGAAAATAAATATATGTAATTAACGCCAGATTAGATAAAATTTAGATCTACCTCGGCGCGAGAGAGAAGCATTTGACGAACATCCGATCGAACACTGTCTTTAACGTCTTGAAAAGCTCCATGGTGCCACTGTTGGTGACCTGGATCTCTACGATAGGCCTGAGCAGCTGATTCGGACTGAGTCGTGAACAGACTCAGTGCAACTATCACTATGCAAAAACAGCTTGTTATTCGAACCATCTGTAATTTATATTTCTATTTCCTTCTCAAAGGTGTAGTATTAGAAAGCGGTTATGCTGCAACGGTATCGAGCGCACAGAGTTCTGTTCTCCGGCGAGAAGAATCGCGGTCTCCCGGTGGCCGGGAATGTTTGACCTTTTCACAGGAGAAGAAACTGATGGACGGTCACGGAAAATGACATCTGAAGTAAATTCCCCGAATGGCCCTGTTAGGCTGTTACTGCTGTCTGAATCCATTCCAATACGGGCCAGACAGGGCCCCCTCCTCAAGCTTGCGAAAAGTTGCAGAAATATGATATTTTTGAGGGCGGTCTTTAAATATTGACCCTTGTTTGCCTCATGGTGAATTTGAGGTCAAAAGTTAAAAGTATTATCCATCAAACACTTAAGAAATTTGAAGCTCTATCCACCTCATAAAGCAAATAGAGACAAAAATTTTAGACTATCCACCTTGAGAGTTATTTGTGTACTTTATCCTCAAGCTTGCCTTTCAAGAGGCCCAATATTGGTTGTGAGAGTGTATTCATTCAAGAGAATCAACCTAAGAAAAAATTACATAAATAAGCCATAAATAGATACTACTTATCACCAATTAACTATTAAGGCCTATTAAAAATAGTCAGAAAAAGTTACCAATAATATGCAACATTCAAAAAATATATGCTAAAAAGGATTTATTTTTTTCAACAGGAATGGTTTAAAATTGTGAAAAATACATAAATGGGGCAATATGCATGATTTAAAGAAGATTGGAGGTAATTTGGACTGGTTTGAAGCTAAAATTGTGACTAATGATATACAATATTCAACCTAGGCCAAAAAATGGGGTTATTTTTCAATGGCTATGATTAGAATTCGTTGAAAACACATAGATAAGGTAATATTAAAAATTTGAGGAATATTGGTGCTGATTTGGACTGGTTTGAAGTCAAAATTTGTTAGTGAAATCTAGTTTAAAAGATTCTTTACAATACATATATCTAACATGTATCTCACACACATGTATATATGGATATATAGAAAAATATAAGGGATACACAATATCTATGGGATATATAAATTATACATATGGGATACACATCTCATCTTCTTCCATGTTCATCTTATACTTTAAATTTGGCTCAACCCACCAAGTTGCCCCAAAATTAAGATTCAAACTCTTTGAAGTGTACCTAATATATTCCAACAACTTTCACTCTAAATAAATTTCAATTTTAGAAAATCAAATTTTTACATTCAAGCTTAAGCGGGCTTTAATGTCTTTCAATGTAATTTGATTGACTTCCTCAGGGGCGAACCTACATGAGATCAAACGGGTTCATATGAGCAAAGGCAAGAAGTTGATCTGGACTCTTTAAAGGCTGATACAACGGAAAGAACATCTGTTAGGGACTATCATCCAAATGAGCGTGATGAGATTAGAAGAGCATACCTTCAAAGAGGTCCTTACCAACCTCGAAATTATAAGTCTCCTAAAAGATATTTTTCCAGTTTAAAGCATCGTTTTATTCTCAAACGGGTTGATAAATATCATGATTGGTTGGAGTATAGCATGATAGAAGATGCAGCTTATTATTTGTGTTGTTATTTATTTCAAGATGAAAGCATTCATCAAGGTGGATGTGATGTATTTTCGAGTATGGAATTTAAAAGTTGGCACAAAAAGAAAAGATTAGACATGCATATTGGAGGGCTGAGCAGTATTCATAACCAAGCAAAGAAAAAATGTGAAGATCTAATGCAACAAAAACAGTCAATTCAAACTGCATTTGATAGGCAATCCGGTCAAATAAAGCTCGAACAGCGAATTCGTTTATAGGCTTCAATAGAGGTGGTGAGACTCCTTCTGAATCGAGGATTAGCATTCCGTGCACATCATGAAGATGAATCATCATTAAACAAAGGTAACTTTTTTGAAATTCTTAAGTGGTATTGTAACGAGTCGGCCGGTCGTTTGAGAGTTAGAGCCCCGGTCCCCTATTAATGGTTTCCCTCATATCTATTTCTGCTATTATGCCGGGAGGTTTCGTTTTGGTTTTTGGAGTATTTTGGGACACTTAGTCCCTAAACGGAGGCTTAAGTCTTAGAATTCGGACCGTAGTCGGAACTGTATGAAGATGACTTCAGAATGGAGTTCCATCAATTCCCTTAGCTCTGTTAAGTGATTTTGGACTTAGGGTCGTGTTCGGATTATATATTAGAGTTCCATAGCTCATTTAGACTTGAAATGGCGAAAGTCAAATTTTTGGAGATTTGGACCGGTAGTGGAATTTTTGATATCGGTATCGGATTTTGATTCTGGAAGTTGGAGTAGGTCCGCAATGTTGAATATGACTTGTGTGAAAAATTTAGGATCAATCGGACGTGGTTTGGTTGGTTTCGGCATTGGTTGTTGAATTTAGAAGTTTCAAGTTCTTTAAGTTTGAATTGGAGGGTTATTCGTGATTCTAGCATTGTTTGATGTGATTTGAGGGCTTGAGTAAGTTCGTATGGTGTTTTAGGACTTGTTGCTATATTTTATTGGGGTCCCGGAGACCTCAGGTGTGTGGATGCTCAACTGGTTGAAATTTGGACTTAGGCGATTGTTGAAGTTTCAGACATCTGGTGTTTTCGCACCTGTGATAGGGAGGCCGCATGTGGGGGCTCGCAAATGCAGAGAAGCAAGCGCAAAAGCAGATTTGGGAAGCCCAGGCTAGAATCATAGGTGCGAGGTTAATTCCGCATCTGTGATGCCCGCAGATGTGAGAGAGGATCGCAGAAGCGGTGAAGTACTGCATGAGCAGACCAGTTTCCGTAGGTGTGCACGCGCAGGTACAACCACCTTATTGTAGAAGCGGTCCCAGGTCCCTTAAATCCCTTCCTCACCTGTGATGAAGAGGTCGCAGGAGCGAAATTGCTGGGCAGAAAAGGGGCAATTTCAAGGGTTTGAATTTATTCTTCATTTCTGGACTTGAGAGCTCGGGAATTGGCGATTCTTCAAGGGATTTTCAGAGAGAGCTTTGGGGTAACTATTCCTAACTCGTTTTTTGTTGTATTCCATAAATCCATAGTTGTTTTCTTCATTTAATTATGGAATTTGGGTGAGAAATTAGGGAAAATTTGAGAAAAGTTCTTAGGCCGAATTTTGGGATTTTGGTATCGGATTTGAGTAAATTTTATATGGTTATACTCGTGAGTGAATGGGTGTTCATAATTTGTGACTTTTACTCGATTCTGAGATGTGGACCCGGGGAGGCTTTTGGGGGATTTTCCCATTTCTTGCGTTAGCTATGATTCTATTAGTTAGATTAGTTTTTTGTAGTTATATTTATGTTATGTAATTGATTTTGGCTAGATTGGGCCACTCGGAGCCGGATATTCATGGGAAAGGCATTGTGACTGATTGATTGAGCTTGATTCAGGGTAAGTGGCTTGCCTAACCTTGTGTGGGAAAACTCCCCTTAGGATTTGGTATTGCTTTGATATATGAGTGTCGTGTATGTGAGGTGACGAGTGCGTACACGGGCTATTTATTGCAAAAACTCCATTTTCATTAAATAAAATATTCTATTTTTTCTTTAACTAAGCTACACTAGTATATGTAATTATCATGTTTAGTTTAGAATAGCATGTTCACGTGTCTTAATTGCTTAACTAAACTCTGTGCAGCATGCTTAGTAATTTCCTGCTTCTTCGTGGACTTGTACTTAGTCTAAATTGTAGGATTCCTTGTGGTAGTTGTAATTCTATTATTTGAGCTGGATATTTACTTTGGGACTATGGAACGGTATTCCGGAAGATCCCTCTATACTGCATATTTACTTTGGAACTATGGTATTCCGGGATATCCCCCAGCACTGCATATTTATTTTGGGACTAAGGAACGGTATTTCGGGAGATCCTCCCTGCATATTTACGTTTGGGACTATGAGACGATATCCTGGGAGATCCCCTATTGTTATCTCTGTGTTCTGAGCTGTTGCTTTTCCATGATTACATTCTTCTTAAATTTTAGTATTTATTCTTACTGCGATATTTCATTATCTTATTTTATTATATCTATACCAGTAGGGCCTTGACCTGATCTCATCACTACTCGACCGAGGTTAGGCTTGGCACTTACTGGGTACCGTTGTGGTGTACTCATGCCCTTTTCTGCAAATGTTTTCGTGTGCAGATCCAGGTGTCGCTTATCAGCCGCATTATCAGTAAGGCGGGCCAGCTGTAGAGACTTTAAGATATATCTGCCGCGTCCGCAAACCTCAGAGTCCCTATCTACTCTTCCTCATGTCAAACACTTTTTGTATCTTCTTTTTTGTTAGACTCTGGAGTATAGAAATACTGTTTCTTTCTGTAGCTTATGACTTGCGATATTCCGGGTTTTGGGAGAGTTCATGTACACTTCGAGAGTGGTTATTGTATATGCCGGGCGACATTCTTAATTTCTTATTAAAATTTACCTTTTAGTTGTTAGCTTTTATGTTTTCGTTTCATTTTCACAAAATGTTAGGCTTATCTAGTCGTAGAGACTAGGCGCCGTCACGATGGTTCACAGAGGGAGAACTTGGGTCGTGATAGGTATGTGAAAAGGTGTGATAAAATTCGTGATCTTGTGTTGGAAAAGGCTCCAAAAAATGATAAATTGACTTCTCATAAAATTCAAAAAGATATTGTCACTGCATGTAAGCTTGAGACAATTAAAGCTATTATAGAGGATCTAAATGGTGACTATTTTGCATTGTTAGTGGATGATCTTGTGACACTTCATGCAAGGAACAAATGGTTATTGTCTTGCGTTATGTTGATAGAATGGGATCTATGGTGGAGCAGTTTATTGGGATCGTACATGTTCGTGACACTAGTGCTTTATGTTTAAAGGATTCTATTCCCGCAAGGTCTGTAACACCACTCTCAAATATTGCTCATGTCCCCCATGCTACGCGAGTAGATCAAAATGTCATCAATGAAGACAATAAAAAACGAGTAAATATATGGCCTGAACACTTGGTTCATCAAATCCATAAATGCCACCGGGTCGTTAGTCAAACCGAAAGACATCACCAGAAACTTATAGTGGCCATATCTAGTCCGGAAAGCCGTTTTCGGAATATCCGAATCATGAATCTTCAACTGATGGTACCACGATCTCAAGTCAATCTTAGAGAACACACGGGCTCCCTACATCTGGTCAAATAAATCATCAATACGTGGCAACAAGTACTTGTTTTTAATGGTAACTTTGTTCAACTAGCGGTAGTTAATGCACATTCGTATAGTCACATCTTTCTTCTTTATGAATAACACTGGTACACCCCAAGGTGACACACTCGGTCTGATGAACCCCTTTGCTAGCAACTCCTCAAGCTATTCTTTCAACTCTTTTGGAGCTATGCGGTACGGTGGAATAGAGATAGGCTGGGTTCCTAGAGCCAAATCAATACAGAAATCGATATTACGATCTGGTGGCATGCTTGGAAGATTATAAGGGAAACGCATCGGAGAACTCCCAAACAACGGGGGCTAAATCAATCATCGGAGTCTCCGTAGTAGTATCCCGAACATAAGCTAGATAAGCTAAACAACCCTTCTCGACCATGTGGCAAGCCTTCAGAAAAGAGATAAAACGACTAGATGCACTAACAAACGAACCTTTCCACTACAAAAAACCTCTCAGTAAGCAGGACTATTGACCTAAAGCCTGACCCTAATGGCCTGAATACCCACTAGAGGAACCCTGAATAGCTGGTGGGTGGTAGGAGCTCTCTGGCATGACGCTAAAATAGGGCCGCACTGGAGCACCCTGAAAAGGCAGCAGTGCTGGATATGTGGGTCTGCTAGACTGACCTTTCCCAAACTGACCTCTGCCCTAAGACAAAGCACCACTGAACCCTACGGAATAACGGAACCGCTTGTCTCTAGACACCTACTCTCGGCTCTACTGACGAACACCCTCGATTCTCCGAGCTATCTCTACAACTAGCTCGTAAGAAGACCCCATCTCAACCTCTCGGGCCATAGTGTCCTGGATACTAGAGTGCAACCCCGCAACAAACCTCTTCACTCTCTCTGCATCGGTGAGAAGTATCATAAGTGCATGGCGAGACAACTCATAGAATCTCGCCTCATAGTCGATCACTAACATCTGACCCTACTGGAGCTACTCGAACTGAAACCGCAACTCTTCCCTCTGAGAGAGTAGAATATACCTATCCAGAAAGATACGCGTGAACTAGTCCTAAGTCAAGGGAGGAGAACATGCTGGTCTGCCGAGAAGATAGGACTGCCACCATCTACAGGCCCTGCCCTCTATCTGAAAGGTGGTAAAGTCCACCCCGTGGGACTCCAATATCCTCATGTTGTGTAGTCTATCCCTACAACGATTAATAAAGTCATAGAGTTCCTCATGTCGCTCATCTCCAAAGACAGGAGGGTGTAGCCTGGTCCATCTGTTCAATAGCATCTGCGGCTCGCTGGCCGCAACTGGTCTGGGCTCAGGTATAACTGCTGTAACTGGCTGGGATCCACCCATAGGTAGTGCGCTCGGGGTCTGATATATGACAGTTGCATGCCTAGGAGCCTGAGTGGTAGGGGTCTGTGCTCCTCCTCCCGCTTGAGATGTGGCTGGGTATGCTAGAAATAAACCAGCCTGAGTCATAGAATCCATGAACCGCAGCACACGGCCCATGATGTCCTGGAATCCTAGAGCGGACATGAAACCCGTTGGGTCTAGCTCCATTGCAGGCACTTCAACATGCTCCTCAATAGCAGGATCCTCCATAGAATCCACTGGTGGCACAACTGGAGCAACTCTGGGACGTCCTCGTCCCCTACCATGAGCTAGAGCCTTCCCTCGGCCTCTGCCTTGGCCTCTAGCAACATGAGGAGCAGCTCCTCCATGGTCGGGTACATCTACCGCGCGCGTTCTCACCATCTGTAAGAGAATAAGAGAAATATACTTAGAACAACATCAACTGCACAATAGGTGATGAAGAAAGAGTAGTTTCCTAATACCATATAGCCTCTCGAAGATAAGTACGGACATTCCGCACCAATCCACAAGACTCTATTAGGCCTGCTCATAACTTGTGAGACCTACGTGAACCTACTGCTCTGATACCATATTGTCACGACCCAATTTTTCCTATAGGTTGTGATAGAGCCTAATGCTGCCGCTAGGCAAGCCAACGATGAACTAGCCATGTATTTATTCTTTTTAACAATTTCGAAATAGTTGATTTTTTTATTTATTAAGTAATCAAGAAGTGAAAAATTTAATAATATAAAGCTTAAACAAATATAAGAACAAGTGTGGTGAAATAAATACTCAAAAAACCATCAAATGTCTACTAACATTGCCGGTGTCACAAGTGTATGAGCTACTAGTAGAATTTACAAACACTAAACTACTATCTGAAATAGAGTAAATAGAAAGTAAATATAAAAGAGAGACTTCGAGTGCGGCAGAACGGACTCGGAAATAGCTCACCACTAAGTCTCAGAGTATCAGGGGTGCGCGTCGGGATGATTGCCAGTTGCACCTGCCTCAGATACTGCACGCTTAGTGCAGAAGTGTAGTGTGTGTACATAAACAACATGTACTCAATAAGCATCAAGTCTAACCTCGAAGAAGTAGTGACGAGGGGTTAACATCGACACTTACTATGGGCCAATAATAAAATGCAAAAATTCTAAACAGGTATGGAACGTGAAAATAATAATAATAATAATAATAATAATAATAATAATAATAATAATAATAATAACACAATAACAAGCAGTGAATACTTGGTTCCTTAATTGATAATAAATTATTAATTATTTCCCTAAAACTAAATCCCAAGTCAATTCATGTCATTAAATGAATTATAACCTCTCAAGCCATAAAATAAGATCAAGTGTAATTAGGCTCCGAGTATTATCACGCACGATTTATGCCGTGGTCATACATCACGATCCAAAAATATACTGTGTGCACTGCCGAGGGTCGAACGGTACGAACTATAGATGCATCTATTAAACTGTTGAGGCGAATGGCCCTCTCCCATGAGGATAGAGAAGTTTACCTCGCTCGCGGAAGCACTTGCGACACGAGAGGACATGAATTTCTCAGAGTTATTAAATATTCTTTAATTCTTTCCCCAAAATAAGAAATCTAACCTGGAAGTTTTCAACTTTAAAATCTCTAGTCTCAGCTCTATTCAAGATAATTAATATGTACAACAAACATGACAGTACAATTAAAGCATTATGTAAACCTACGACTACCCGAAAACCTCATGGAATATAGCTATGCACGGACTCTCGTCACCTAGTGCGTAGTAGCTCTCCACACAAGTAATTCACAACAAAAAAATACACCTAAAGGGATAAGTTCTCTCTTACAAGGTTAGGCAAGAGATTTACCTCATTCTTAAGCTCACTTCCAATCTACAAATACGCTCTAAATCCTCAACTTGGTGCCAAACAACCCGAAACTAGCCAAATATTATATAAATAAGTCAATATATACTTAAAAGTTCATAATTTAACTATTAGGGTAATTATTCGCCCCTAATTGGAAGATTTCTAAAAATTTACCCCTCGGGCCCACTTGCCCAAATTTTGGAAATTTTCAAAGATAATTGTTACCCATAACCTTATGAACTCAAATATATCATTTTCACCCAATTCCATAATTATTTTCGTTGTTAAATCCTATTTTTATCAAAACCTAGGTTTTTCAACTAAACCCATAATTTTCACAATTTTACATGTTAAAATCTTCCCATAATCTATGTATTAAACTTACATTTAGTAGGAATTACTTACCTTCAATAGCTAGGTAGAAACCCCTTTTTAAGAAGCTCCAAAAATCGCACAAGAAGTGATATAAATGAACCAAAATGGTTTAAGTCCCGTCTTAAATGAACCCTTCTACCTCCAGCGATTTCCGCTTCTGTGGAGAATTGGCCACTTATGTGGCTCCGCATCTGCGAAAAATGCATCGCAGATGCGGCCCCTCCCCATCTGGCCTACTTTCGCTTATGCAAACATCCGCTCACTTCTGTGACACACGTGTCACACCTGCGACTTTCCTCACTTCTGCGGTCGCTTGCCTCGCACCTGCGCTTTTGTAGGTGCGGTCCCTGCCTCGTTTCTGTGATCACTGGGAAGTCCATGCCAGGCTACTTCTGTGGTCAAATGCTCGCACCTGCGAGTTCGCACCTACAGCCAAAATCTCGCAGGTGCGGATGCACCAAAACTGTTGCACCAGCAGTTCTATGAAGTCCAAAACTTGGTTCGTGCATCGTCCGAATAGCACCCGAGGCCCCCGCCCAAACATACCAACAAGTTCGTAAATATAAGATGGACCTGCTCGACCTCTCAAAATAGGGAAACAACACCAAAACTAAGAATCACACTCCAAACCAAATCGAATCAACTTATGAACTTCAAGTTCTTCCAACTTGCTCCGAACGCGTCGAATCATACTTAAACTACTCAGAATGACACCAAATTTTGCATGCAAGTCTTAAATCACCATACAGAACCATTTCAGGGCTTGAAATCCCAAACGTACCTCGATAACACCAAAACTAACTTCAAACCAAATTTAAATTACTTTAAAAACCTTCAATGTGCCAACTTTCAATACTAAGCCCTGAAACGCTCCTGAGTCAACCAAAACCAATCTGAACATACGTCCAAGTCCAAATTCATCATACAAACCTATTGGGACTGCAAATCTCGGTTCCGAGGTCGTTTACTACAAATGTTGACCCAAGTCAAACTTAACCCTTTTAAGCCCATAATAAAGAACTAAATGTTCTGATTTCAACCCGAAACCTTCCAAATCCCGAACTAACCATCCCCCAAGTCATAAAATAGTAAAAGCACATACGGGGAGTTTTATTTAGGAAAACAGGATTCTAGAAAGAAAAATGACCGTTGGATCGTTACATGAATGGTGAGGCATGGATACAGTAATATCTCATACAAAAAAGAACACAAAGTTAGTATAAAAATATACCCCCATGTTCTCCTCCTTAAGGATTTGAGCATGTTGATCATATATATTGTCTCCACTTTTCTTCTTCTCCTTTGTACTCCTTTCCTCCTCACCTCGTATCTCCTTGCAACTCTGATCCTTAGGTATGGGCATTGTAGTTTGTCGTTATTGACAATCCTCCTTCCTTGAATATCCAGATCTCCAAAACAATGACATTCTATATGGCCTACATCCAAGGCATAGTTTGCAAGGTGATCTTCTAACTTATTGCCTTCTCGAAGAGTATGTGACACTGTGACATTAGCTCGTGCCATAAGCTCATTGATTTCCTCCACATATACTGCAATTGACCATGGGACAACCCACTCTCCAGATATTACATTATGAAGTAACATTGAACTGTATGCAAATCAATAAGCACATAATCCTACTCAATACAATACTTCAAAGCATCTACTACTGCCTTTGCTTCAGCTTCTGTATTGGTACCATCTTGTATTTTGTGCTATATGCATAGACTGCACCCTCATATTCATTTCATGCACCAATTGAACTCCTACTTGGGTTGCCCCTAGAAGCTCCATCTGTGTTCACCTTGATCCACCCTGGATTAGAGTATTCCCATATCACTTTAGTAACCTTCAAACGAGGAGTGTAACGCTCCACTATATGCAGTAAGAAAGCCACTTATGAGGAAAATTTTGGAGTCTTGGCTTTCTCAATTTAAGAAGTGATTGAAGAGTAGTAGACACCTGATATATTACCCTACTTAGAGTAACTGGATCTCCATATTTGTAGCCATTTCTTCACTTCCAAAGTTCCCACACAATAATGGATGGTAATGCTTGCGTAATTGGTTGTAATCTGGGCACAACATTAGCAATCCAACATTTGATGACTGCTTGATGAAATGTCAATTCCTTTACTCTTATATCTACACATGATAGGAAGTATGACCACTCTTTGTTAGCAACATAAGATCTGAAAAACAGTTGGTGAAAAGTTTCCTCCTCCGGATTCATACAACACCAACATTTAGAAGTTATTAAGTATCCCAATCTCCTCATGGAATCATCAAGTGGCAACTTGTTCTTCCAATTTCCACATGGAGAAGGAAATTTTGAAAGGTAGTCCCTTTACCCAAATCTTCTTGTAAGCATTGTCAGGTTCCTTCCTCCTCCTCCTCCTCCTCAAGTAATCCCAAGAAGACTTGACACTAAAAGATCCATTTGTTTCGAGTATCTAATAAGGATTGTCCAGTTCATTTTGTACATTTGGAGGCTTGATATTGCCACGAATATGGGCAGTCAACTCCTTCAGTAAAATTTCCCTAAGCTTATCACCATTCCATAAATCAACTTGCACAACATCCTTTACATTCTGAATTGATTCATCACAAAAGAAATTTGGGGGTGTGATGTAATATAGGGCCCCCAAACCTGTCCAGTTTTCAAACCAAAACAATGAGGATCCCATTCGAATATGCCATCCAATTTGATGCTCAATTTGATCCCTACATTCAAGAATCTTTCTCCATACATGTGAACCACCATGCCTCCAAGGCACCACCATGGCATTCGTCTTCTTACAGTACTTTTGGCTCATAAATGAACTCCATAAAGAAGGTCTGGTCCTAAAATTCCACCAAAGTTTGCAAAATAAAGCTTTGCAGACATCATGTAAGGACTTAAAACCTACCCCACCCTCTTTCTTTGGTAAACACAAGGTGTCCCACGATGCCCAATGCCTACTTCTTCCATCAATAGAGTTGCTCCAGAAAAAACTAACAAAATGCTTATGGAGCTTATTGATCATAGAATTAGGAGGATTCACAACTGAAAGCAAGTGAGTAGATATGCTTTGCAAAACATGTGAGATCAAAATTGCTCTTCCTCCAATTAACAATAACTTGCCCTTCCAGGATTGTAATTTGTCCAAAATCTTATTCATAAACCCCTGATAGTGATCCATATTCCTTCTATTGTAAAACATTGGACACCCTAAATAGGTGAATGGGAAATCTTGTTTACCCATTCTTGTAATCCGCTGGACTTTGTCAACTACTATAGTTCTACTTTTGTTCCTCCTTATACTTATTTTGGAGTAAACCACCCGTGGCAAAATTATCAAAATATCTTCGAGAGCGAGTTATGTGCACCAACTCAATCTTATATATTGAATGTGCGTGATATGTGTGGGGGTCAAGATGGTCACGCTTATGATTGTGCTTGTTTCTTATCCTCTCCAAGATCCTTATTATGACGAGTCTACTTTTTCATGTGAAGTTAATAGGATCAAAGAACCCAGGGATACTGACCTGAAGGAGATTATGGGTATGTTAATTTGCCTTGTGGAACAATATGATGAGAAATCACTGCAGATACATAGGCAAGAGGCAACTATTCACGACTTGAAGGCCCAAGTGAATCAACTAGGTGAACCTTGTAAAGCGCAACATACTGACATTGTGGATAGAAGCCAAGAAGAGCATGAATTAGCGGCAAAAATTGATATTATAATGGAGGAGTTAAGGGCTGAATACCAATAAACTAACCAAATAGAATATGATGATGTCGATGTTAAAGAATGCATTTGAGTCAACTAAGGACCTTAAATATGCAACTTTAGTTGACTCTAGATTGTGTCATGAAGATGATGTGAATAAGCCTGTGAATTTTCAGTTTGAGGGCATTTGTTTTCACTCCAAGCATTTTTTTCACATTATGTTTGGATAATAATATGGAAGTAGATTCATCCGAGCCAATTGAGGAGTCAAGGAATGAGGAATAACGTTCCTACATTTGGGAATTTCTCTTGATAGAAAGTCAGGATTACACACCTCATGCAAAAGCCAAAAAGTGAGTTGGACCAGTTAGATTTGTTCCACAACTCCTGGAGCATAACAAAAACTTGAATCAAAATTAGGAGTTCAATTCATAAGCTCCAGGTGGAGGCGAAAAGTGATTAATTCACGTTGTGCCACGACATTAACTAAGACACTTGTTGGGACAAAATTCAACTTTACTATTTTGTTAATTTTTATTTTTATTTTATTATATTATTTTTGTATTGCAACTTTAGTATTGTAGAAGTAGGATCATAAGATGCAAAGCCAGTGGAAGGAAGCAAAAGAAAACAAGATGACTAGACTAAGTGGGGGGTGCCCGCATAAAGGACCAATGCCTGGGAGATGTTTAACTACCCCATGAGTTGCTAATGCTCCGGTTTTTAGCCTACTAGGGAGTTTCTTTATCCTCTTGTTATTTAAGGTGTGCATTAGAGACAATGCACAATTTTAAGTGTGGGGTAGAAAAATTATCTGAGTGGTTTCTTGTGCTATGTTATGTGTGTTAAAAAAAATAAAAAACCCCTCTTGTTTTTTCTTATGGATACGGTTCTTTTTCAAGAGATGATTTTTTTCTTTGAACCGGGTGAGTTTAGGTAGATTTTTTTTAAACCCTTTTAAAATTTTATTTTGAACTTTCCCCGACGATGGACTTCCTAGACAGTTTTATTGAGGGTATTAAAGTTTAAAGAAAAATATTTTTTTTCTCTTTTTGGGTTGATAATGGAATGGGGAGAACTTGAATATCGTTGCTTTTTGACATGTTTTATATCGGGGCTTAGAGCAGTAATATTTGCGTTGAGTACTTTCTTCGTGATTCTTGTAATTATATGCCTTGAGAATATATATATATATACACACACACACACACACACTCTTGGGATCATCTGTTGACTCTTGTTATGTACTTCCTACGTGGTTGAATTTTATGATGATTGTGCTAAGTTGCCATAACTTAAAAATCGAGTCTGAGCCATACTGAGTGAGTCATGTGCATTATGTGAGGTGAGATCTCAGTGTACTCTGTGCCATCTCTTGATAGTCTCAGACTTATCTCGTGTGAGTCAAAGCGAAATGGTTAAGTCTTGTAAGTTTGGGAAGTGATATAGGCTTTCCGTGATTGACTATTTAAAATATTTGCTTACCAGTGCCAATATTATCCGTAGTCACCCCTTTTGAGTATGTAGCCTTTTCTTTAGCAACCACATTATCAGACGAATCTCCTTTGTTCTTAATCAAATCTTACTGAACCTTTACCTCCGAAAGCACTTAAGTAGTTAGAAGATTAAGTGAAGTATGTTGTATTAAAGTGCTTAGGAGGGTTAGTCACTATTTTTTCAAATATATCCTACCCATCCTTTAGCCTACAGTACAACCTACAAAGTCCTACTTGATCCTAGACTTTGCAAGCTTAAATTAGTCGTCTTACACTACGGGCAAGCCTATGGTATGAACTTGGGTGGAATAAGAATTTCTTTGTGAGAGTGAGTGAATTCTTTCAATATTTGAGTCCTTAGACTATACTTGAACTTATAATTGAGTGTATGGACTATTGTCTTTATTTTATTTGTTGGTGAGGGCACATGGTTTGCAAAGGATTGGTAAAGTCCTTGATATTTGAGTAATTGGCACAAGAAGCAAGTCATAGTACATAACGTATTGGAGTCAATTTTTGAGGATAGGATGTTAGAAAAGTCACATAAATATTTTAAATAGTCTTGACATTGGTCTAAAAATGAGGAAAGATATCAATAGTCTTTATGTTGGGTTCTAAGCATTGATATAAACCATTGTCATTGGTATGATGCTTGAGTATGTTTTAGAATTGGTTTACTTGTCAATGTGCTTAATTTTAAGCTGCTCGAGGATGAGCAAGATTTTAAGTGGGGGGAGGGGGGTGATAAATGATGAAAAGTGCATATTTTTTTAGTATGTTTGTATATTATTTCGTATGTGAGTTATGGGAAGTCACATGATTTTTTAAGTGAAAATATGATCATTATGTGTTTCTTATGTGTAGGAATGAACTTGCGCGAAAAAGGGATCAAATTGGAGGAAAATTAGTGAAAAAAGAGTTAAAGAGAAAAGTTCCGGACATCGAAGCAAGGTTCACTTCACCAGACCGGGACCGGAGCAGAAGAATACAACAACTGGGAGCGGTCTGGGTCGTGCGTCCAGACATGCCCTAGAGTTTCCAATTCGAAGTAGAAGTGTTTAATCCGCCCCATACAAACCCTAATGGATATAATACATCCTAAAACGTCCTTTTGAGAGGAAACACTACTTAGGGAGGAAGAGGAAGACTTTGGAGAGGCACGAACATGCTTGGAACAAGGAGAATGATTCAACTTCACGTTTTTCCTCTTTCTTCCTATTTTCCATGGTTATGAATTTTAGTATTGTAGTTTTACATACTATTATAATTTCTTATCAAGGGTTTTGATGGAACCTTTGTAGGATAAATTCTTGTTACCTTTTTATATAATTTAGCCTTTGGATTTCTCTACTGGTTACTGTTGTAGGCATATAAATTTTATTGAAATTAAATTCATAAAATGATTTGGACTATATTTTAAATTCAAGATATATTGGTCCAAATAAAGATTTGGGCTAATATAATTGAATTAATCATATAAGTCCAATATAAATGGATTAAATAAATAAGTCTTAATCCATTGGGCTAGCCCATTTAATTGGGTTAAAGTGATGAGCCCACTTCATTAAGCCCAAGATGTCATCTTCCTAGAGGCCCAGTTTGGTGCCACGTGTCAAATGATGTGGCACGCCAAGTCAAACGAAAGAGCCAATAGGATCATGCCACATGTCAAAATGACAAGGCATGCCAAGTCACACTAAAAGGCCAATGAAATCGTGTCACGTGTGCAAGTGACATGCTCTGGCCAATCAAATACGGCCATGTCACACTTCAAATTGATTGGTCGGAAAGAGTTTGTTCTTATTATAACTCTTCCCTCCCACAACTATAAATAGGGGTCTTCATAACTCAGAAAAGACACCAGAAGTTATAACAAGAAGTAAGAAAGAGCTCGTGGATCAAACGCTGCAAATTCCTCCACAAGTTTCAAGCTTCAAGTTCAAGTTCAAGAAATCAAGTGCAAGTTCAAGAACGAAGAACAAATCAAAGTCAAGTTCAAGCACTCAAGCTCAAGCTCAAGCTCAAGCTCAAGAACAAGATCATCGTTCGAGGCAACAAATACATATTCAAGATCAAGCTCAAAGGCCCTTGAATTTATTTACTATTGGAAGAAAGAATCAGAGGATTCATAGAGATTGTAACACTCAAATATTCGAAATAAAATACTACGGTTGTTGCAATATTTTCGGTCTTGATTTTATTTTCTCAAAGCAAATTTATTGTCTACAACTGCTTACTTAACTTTCTCTACTTGGTTACTACTTACTTAAGTTGATTGAATAGTCATCACTTGATTGTGCCTATTTATTATGAACAACTTGGAAAAGGGTACATATTTAGGTGCTTGTTGAACAACATCACTCCTAACGTATGTGAGGAATCAATACGACTGATTTAAAGATGAGTTTAGGAATAACAAAGTCTTGACGTGATCATAGTGAGGGATAACATTGTGCCAGCTAGCGTAGTTCGAAAAAATATATTTAGTAAATTATTTTAGTTGCTCGAGAGAGAATTACGACACTTGAAGTGCTCACGATCAGTAGAGAATACTTAAGCGAAATTATAGAAAACGTAGAGGGAAAGATTGCAACAATTGAAAAAATCATAACTCTAGGCCTCTTTAATCTTGTCTCCAACTCTTAGTCTCCTTAATTAATAATTTTTACTGCTTTTAATACTTGCTAGTTAATTAATTTAACATAAAAATCGCAATTGTGAACAATTATAGCTAAGCCTTAGTTCTTTGTGGGATTCATTCGACTCCGGATTTTTAGACCGAATTATAATTGCAACGATCGCTTATCCTATTTAGGACTAAAGTTGGCCATGATCAGAGATCATTAAAATTATCAAAATCTGTAAACCGCGGAAGAAAAATCTGTAAACCGCGGAAGAAATTATAGGGCGTAATACAAAACCTTAACAATGTCATGCCACAAGGAAGACGGAGTGAAATTGTTGACCATGGTTGTCCCTTGTTAACAAGACAAGATCGTCGCTCTACTGAAATTAGAATAACATCTTTCTTAGCGTTTGATCAATACATTGCCATGTAAAATGAGACAAACAAAGTAATATTTACTTTTTTATTTGAAATTTCTCAATAAAACATGCGCCTAGACTAGTTTATTTCAAAAGCAGAATAACATGAGAAATCTATAATTTTGAGGAAGGTTTGCTTGAACTCCGACCAGCAATGAACTCTTGCAGTTTCTTAAAGTGATCCTTGGACATTCCATCGTAATACTTGTGTGCCCTCTCCTGGAAATGACAATAAAGCGCACACATCAATATATTATGTTGCAGGTAATGCGACTACACGGTGATTGCAAGATTTGGTATGCGTATTCATTAGTTTCTAAGTGTCAATATATTAAGTTGTAGCCTTGCAGGTAATGCGACTAGAGGGTGACTGCAAGAGTTTGTACAAGTATTCATTAGTTTCTAATTTTTGACATGGCAGACAGTAGCTGGTCAGATTAACTCTGATGATACAGCCTTAACGCATCCAGAAGAGGTGAACTAACAAGATTAAGTGGATCACTTAAGTTGGAGAGTAACTTGGATAGTCGACATCCATTTTTCCCTTTTTTATTTTATCTCGTCAACAGTTCTCTGCAGCTAGAAGATTTCACAAGACAAGCAACACAACCAAGAAAAAGCAGCAAAGAGAAAGAGAGAGAGAGAGAGAGAGAGAGAGAGAGAGAGAGAGAGAGAGAGAGAGAGAGAGAGAGAGAGAGAGAGAGATGAGAGACACAACATTGCGACAAGATATTGTATGGACTTGTGCTCCACCAACGTCAACAACGATATTGGCAATGTAAGGTGAATTACTACATTTGAGGGTATGAACACCATAGGGAATAGCCACACCAGAGACTAATAATCAACTATCGATCTTGATGTTAGACAAATATCAGAGTCTTCACGCATGATTTAGGATTAGCTTTAAAAAGGTGCAACCACCTGAATTGGTTTCTCCCTTTCCCCCTATTTCAATCTCAGCTATCTTTTTTCTTCAAGGGCTGTTGGATGGGTTCTTATCTGGTATTTCGCGAGGTCATTTTTTTTCCCGGTGAGAGAACTGGAGGGTGGATGGGGCTATGGGTACTAGGAAGGAGCGATAGACTGTTTTTCCAGAGTATGGCCCTTTCTTTCTAATTGCTATTAGCATCTAGTATACCTGCAATGCATGCATGTGTTCTCTTTTAATATAATACTTAATAGATTTAGATACAGATAATAGGCAATAAGTTAAAATTAGACAGGATGGACACTGCTTCAAACTAGATCATAACAAAAACAGGAGATGTTGTTACCTTCTCAAGAGCAAGGGCTCGGGTCAAGTCTTGTTTGAACCCATCATTGATTACTGCCTTGTACTTCAAAACCAGGTCGTGGTTGTTCTTGATGATGGCTTCTGCTATTTGCCTAGCTTTCTTCAAAAGTTCACTTCTGTCTACAACATAATTTACCAAACCCCATCTCTCAGCTTGTTCTGCGCTGATAGGCATTGCAGTTAAAGATGCTTCACGAGCTCGGCTGGGTCCAATAACACGAGAGAGTTTCTGAGATAGACCCCAAGAAGGAAATATCTCAAACCTGCAACACAAAAGCAAAGACACTTGTCAGAAAATCATCTAGAAACACATATGAAAGTTAACATTATTATCACAGAACTTGTATATAGATTGGGTTCAAGTGTTTAAGTAGCTTAGGACTCGAGTAGAACAACTGAAAATAACATGACCACTTATAACTTTAGGTAGATCAGGTTTTTCAAGGGGTTGATAGCCTCAATTAACTAGTAACACAGACGCTGACGGGAACTCTCTGGATTCAAAAGAATTTTCAGCTTAGGATTTATACAGCTAAGGACTTTGTCTCATTTTTATAGCGGCTTACAGGGGGCTAAAGTCCACAGGTGACTAATGATTGGTCAAATGCAGAAATTTCATTTTAGGTCACATAAACAATAAGCTTAAAACTTAAACTACTCTGTAAGTAAAACTTAAAATCAACTATGAAACTGAAGCACAGTCAATACTTTAAAAATCAAGTTCAAAAACGAAAAACAGTAAAGCTAAATAGTTTGGTTTGCTGCTAACTGTCAATACAGAAGTACTACTTAAGATACAATTGAAAGCACAATTTTGCAGGAAAACCAACTCCTATCTGGTGTAATCTAAGCTTCTTAAGACACTAATCAAAAGCCAAGTGGTTTATTTTCCAATATTTTTATGGGAAGGCTCAACTAGTTAAATTGAAACCTGAGAATTGAGATGCTCAGTATGGGGGAGAACTCATTCAGCCTAGTCATAACTTACTAATTAAGAATCAAGCTAAAATGCTAAATCCAGTCTCAATTTCTCCAATATAGCATGACTTAGGTAATAAAGCTCACATCTTAAAAATCACCACCATCCAGCTTCGACAGTTCCATTATCCAAATATATCCTAAAATTGATCGTATGTTTCATCATCAACAGAGTAACATCATAAACAGAACCGCCCAAATGAGTAAATTTAGAAGGAAAAAAAAAACCCATTCTTTTTTCCATATTACTATCAATATAGAAAAAAAAGCAAAAGAAAAATAAGACAAACCTAGCATGAGTGTCCAAGAATTTAGCATCATTAGAGGCAACCAACAAATCACAAGCAAGAGAAATCTCAAAACCAGCAGTCACAGCAAATCCCCCAATAGCCCCAATGATAGGCTTCCTACAGCGCTCCATTTGGGCCACCGGATCAGTCTCCACATCCTTCACATCACCCTTAAACACGTCCTCCGCTGCCGTCAGGTCAACGCCCGAACAGAACGATCGACCCGATCCGGTGAGTATAATGACCCGAACCGAATCATCTGCGTCCAAGGACTTGAAAATTCGAGCAAGATCAACGATCATTGACTTGGTCAGGGAATTTAGGGACTTGGGACGGTTTATTGTGACCCATGCAACCCCGTCGGATTCCCGATTCACCAGTATCAGATTTTCCTGTGATGATTTCTCCATATTCTTGATTGTACTCTATAAGTGTATGCGCGAATTGTATAGTTAGTAACTCGTCCTAGTGCACATCCGTATAGGAAGAAAGGGAAGATTGCGGTGTACTTGATGGAATAATGTCATTGAAGTGTGTGCCATATCTGTTATTTGGGTGATGCGTTGGGTTCTATATAGAGAGATTCTGATATCTTCTTTCTCGCACGCAAGTACACTATCCATCACTCGTGTCGGCGACGCTATGATTTCCTATATTTTTTTATATTTGAAAATAATTTCTCTTTGTACAATAGTTTATGTAATCAATATCTATGTGTATTTATATCTATCTATATTTATATTTATATTTATATTTATATTTATATCTATCTATCTATCTTCTATATTATTATAAAAGCATCAATATTTCATATATTAAATATTAAACGATAAAAATATTCTTGTAACATTAATCGACTTTTATACCCTTAGTACTAAATTATATTTCCTATAAATAACTCCATGTTGGATAAAATTATAAAATTTAAAATTAGTTCATAATATTTAGGACTTTGAAATCAATTCAAACTTTACTAAATTTTTGTAATGGAACGTATGGAACAATTTGATCTTACAAAAGGAAGACTTTGTGATGGAACGAGATTGAGGAATTTGTGATTGCAAAGGAAACTTTCTGCTGAGTCTCAATTTAATTAGGGATTCATTGCATATTATATATTAACCAATTTTGTACTAAATATCCTAACTTTTACTTTTTAAGTATTTGTGGAGTGGTGAATACGTATATAATCTCGTCCGCCAGTATCTCTTTTGTGGCCATCTCTCCAACTCCAAGATACGCAAGCATACTTTTTTCTTTTTCCTTCACAATCTCACAACTTTTTGTTTTTAGATTCATAGAGAAAGTGATATGTCCGAGTTTATTTATAGCACATATAAAATAACTCGCCATATGAATATAATTTAATGATATGTTGAAGAAAACTCGAATTTGTAAAACAATAGATTATGAATCAAATTCTATCTACTTTAACACTCATATCATCAAGTTCATCAACACATGTAGAAAAAAAATTCTTATTATTTGTGATCTTAAAAATTTAAAATTATATTATCGTTCGGAGATTGTTTCTTTATTAGACCTTTCTTGAATTATTTGGTCATGATTTCTGTTGTACGATCTACCTAAAGATCGAAGAGGAAGTAAAAGAAGAATTAAGCAAGAAAAATAAATTTTCCTGTACCATTCTTATTATTTATACCAATTGTCTGTGAATTTCTTTTCCTGCACTTTCATATATGTTTTCTAAAGAGTTTGTACTTCAATTTTGACCTCTTTTTTTTTATTTGATTGAAAATGATGTCCAAGAGGCCAGGAGTTCTCTCACTACTAGAAATCCGGAAAAAAACGATCAAAATTTAGCGATCAAAATTGGTCTGTGGGAAAAAGCGATCAAAGTTGGTCGCTAAACTAGCGAAAATAATAAAATAAATAAAAGAAACAAAATAGCGACCAAGGTTGGTCGCTACTTGGTTGCTATATTAGTCAAAATGTTGACTGGACTGGTCAGACTTTCTTGGTCAAACATTTACTGAGATTAGTGACCAATGTTGGTCGCTAAAGTGGGACCCACCTACAAAATTTTAATAATTATATTATTATTTTAAAAAAATTATAAAATATAAATATATATAATATAAAAATGGCGACCAACGTTGGTCGCTACTTAAAGGGTAGGCAGATACCGACCAACTTTGGTCGCTTAAATGGGGCCCAGTTATACAATTTTAATAATTATATTATTAATTTAAATATTATATGAAATATAATTAAATCTAATTTAAATATAGCGACCAACTTTGGTCGCTAAACTAAATTCTTGAATAAATAGCGACCAAAGTTGGTCTCTATTCAGGTCAACAATGGTCAAAATTAAAAATCACTTTTGTATTTACTATCTAAATAATATAAATATAAGCCGTTAATACTTTTGTAATACAAGGGATGAATAGTACTATGAATCGTGCGTCTCTCTCTCTCTCTCTCTCTCTCTCTCTCTATATATATATATATATATATATATATATATATATATATAAAATATATACTTACGCTATATTATGCACTGAGTATAAGTCTATTAGGTAATATTATATCGAATATAGCTTACATATATAATATATATACTTACGCTATACTATGCACTAAGTATAAGTGTATTAGGTAATACTGTATCGAATATAGCTTATATATATACTTACGCTATACTATGCACTAAGTATAAGTGTATTAGGTAATACTGTATCGAATATAGCTTATATATATAATATATATACACTTACGCTATACTATGCACTAAGTATAAGTGTATTAGGTAATACTGTATCGAATATAGCTTATATATATATAATATATATATACTTACGCTATACTATGCACTGCGTATAAGTGTATTAGGTAATACTGTATCGAATATAGCTTATATATATATATATATATATATATATATATATATATATATATATATATATATATATATATATATATATACTTACGCTATACTATGCACTAAGTATAAGTGTATTAGGTAATACTGTATCGAATATAGCTTATATATATATATATATATATATATATATATATACTTACGCTATACTATGCACTGAGTATAAGTGTATTAGGTCATACTGTATCGAATATAGCTTATATATATATAATATATATATATACTTACGCTATACTATGCACTGCGTATAAGTGTATTAGGTCATACTGTATCGAATATAGCTTATATATATATATATATATATATATATATATATATAATATATATACTTACGCTATACTATGCACTAAGTATAAGTGTATTAGGTAATACTGTATCGAATATAGCTTATATATATACTATATATACTTACGCTATACTATGCACTAAGTATAAGTGTATTAGGTAGTATTATATCGAATATAACTTATATATATATAATATATATACTTACGCTATACTATGCACTGAGTATAAGTGTATTAGGTCATACTGTATAGAATATAGCTTATATATATATATATATTATATATACTTACATATATATATATATATATATACTTACGCTATACTATGCACTAAGTATAAGTGTATTAGGTAATACTGTATCGAATATAGCTTATGTATATAATATATATACTTAAATATATATATAATATATACTTACGTTATACTATGCACTAAGTATAAGTGTATTAGGTAGTATTATATCGAATATATATATATATATATATATATAGCTTAAATTGAATTAAAATCCTAAATTTATACTACATATGTACATAATTTTAAATTGTATTATATATACACACACACACACACACATATATATATATATAGCTTAAATTGAATTAAAATCCTAAATTTATACTACATATATATATAATTTGAAATTGAATTAAGAATAATATAATTTTTTTAGAAATAGCGACCAACTTTGGTCGCTATTTCTAAAAATTCAAAACTGATTTACCTACCAAAATAGCGACCAACTGTGGTCGCTATTTTTAATTCCAGAGTGTCAAAACCGGGATCCCCTCCCATTCTTTCTAAAAATTTCCCAAAATCTCTCTTTTCTCTCTCACACTCAAACCCCCCCCCCCTTCCAACTCCCAGCACCAGATGTCCCACCCACGCCACCAACGACCACCGCCCAGCTGCCGTCGCCCCGTCGCCGTCGCCTCTGCCGCTGCTGCGTCTCTCTCCTTCTCCACCTCCTAAAAATTCTAGGTTATAATTACAATTTATATCTTTTGTGTAAGCTTATAATGTTTTGTTTATTAAGCTATGAATTAGTTTCAAATGACTAGTGTTTCAATTGATTATTTAACATTGTATTTTATAGAAACCTAGGGTTTAGGTTGTATTTATCATTATTTAACATTTTATAAAAATCTAGGGTTTATAGAAATCTAGGATATAAATTGAAACTTTTAGGATATGAGTTGAATTTTTAGGATATGAATTGAAACTTTTAGGATGTGAGTTGAATTTTTGGGATATAAATAGAAATTTTAGGATATGACTTGAACTTTTGTGGATATGAATTGAACCTTTAGGATATAAATTGAACTTTTAGTTTATGTTTAAACTCGTAGGATAAGAATTGATGAACTTTTAGTTTTTAGGTTTTGTTCTTGTGAATTGAACTTGTACGATATAAATTGAAGCTTTTATGTATGACTTGAACTTTTTACGATATGAGTTGAAACTTTTAGGATATGAGTTGAACTTTTAGGAAATAAATTGAACCTTTAGGATATGTATTGAACCTTTAGGATATGACTTGAAGTTTTAGTTTATGTTTAAACTCGTAAGATATGAATATAACTTTTAGTTTTTAGGTTTTGTTCTTGTGAATTGAACTTGTAGGATATAAATTGCAGCTTTTAGGATATGAGTTGAATTTTTAGGATATGAATTGAAACTTTTAGGATATGAGTTGAACTTTAGGAAATAAATTGAACCTTTAGCATATGTATTGAACCTTTAGGATATGACTTGAACTTTTAGTTTATGTTTAAACTCGTTGGATATGAATATAACTTTTAGTTTTTAGGTTTTGTTCTTGTGAATTGAACTTGTAGGATATAAATTGAAACTTTTAGGATATAAGTTGAATTTTTAGGATATAAATAGAAATTTTAGGATATGACTTGAACTTTTGTGGATATGAATTGAACCTTTAGGATATAAATTGAACTTTTAGTTTATGTTTAAACTCGTAGGATAAGAATTGATGAACTTTTAGTTTTTAGGTTTTGTTCTTGTGAATTGAACTTGTACGATATAAATTGAAACTTTTATGTATGACTTGAACTTTTTAGGATATGAATTGAAACTTTTAGGATATGAGTTGAACTTTTGGGAAATAAATTGAACCTTTAGGATATGTATTGAACCTTTAGGATATGACTTGAAATTTTAGTTTATGCTTAAACTCGTAAGATATGAATATAACTTTTAGTTTTTAGGTTTTGTTCTTGTGAATTGAACTTGTAGGATATAAATTGAAGCTTTTATATATGACTTGAACTTTTTAGGATATGAATTGAAACTTTTAGGATATGAGTTGAACTTTTAGGAAATAAATTGAACTTTTAGCATATGTATTGAACCTTTAGGATATGACTTGAACTTTTAGTTTATGTTTAAACTCGTAGGATTTGAATATAACTTTTAGTTTTTAGGTTTTGTTCTTGTGAATTGAATTTTTAGGATATGAATTGAAACTTTTAGGATATGAGTTGAATTTTTAGGATATAAATAGAAATTTTAGGCTTGAATTTTTGTGGATATAAATTGAACCTTTAGAATATAAATTGAACTTTGAGTTTATGTTTAAACTCGTAGGATAAGAATTGATGAACTTTTAGTTTTTAGGTTTTGTTCTTGTGAATTGAACTTGTACGATATAAATTGAAGCTTTTATGTATGACTTGAACTTTTTACGATATGAGTTGAAACTTTTAGGATATGAGTTGAACTTTTAGGAAATAAATTGAACCTTTAGGATATGTATTGAACCTTTAGGATATGACTTGAAGTTTTAGTTTATGTTTAAACTCGTAAGATATAAATATAACTTTTAGTTTTTAGGTTTTGTTCTTGTGAATTGAACTTGTAGGATATAAATTGAAAATTTTATGTATGACTTGAACTTTTTAGGATATGAATTGAAACTTTTAGGATATGAGTTGAACTTTTAGGAAATAAATTGAACCTTTAGCATATGTATTGAACCTTTAGGATATGACTTGAACTTTTAGTTTATGTTTAAACTCGTAGGGTATGAATATAACTTTTAGTTTTTAGGTTTTGTTCTTGTGAATTGAATTTTTAGGATATGAATTGAAACTTTTAGGATGTGAGTTGAATTTTTGGGATATAAATAGAAATTTTAGGATATGACTTGAACTTTTGTGGATATGAATTGAACCTTTAGGATATAAATTGAACTTTTAGTTTATGTTTAAACTC
This sequence comes from Nicotiana tabacum, assembly GCF_000715075.1. Taxonomy (NCBI): domain Eukaryota; kingdom Viridiplantae; phylum Streptophyta; class Magnoliopsida; order Solanales; family Solanaceae; genus Nicotiana; species Nicotiana tabacum. The sequence goes on from NC_134101.1 coordinate 111,026,468, forward strand.
GTAGGATAAGAATTGATGAACTTTTAGTTTTTAGGTTTTGTTCTTGTGAATTGAACTTGTACGATATAAATTGAAGCTTTTATGTATGACTTGAACTTTTTACGATATGAGTTGAAACTTTTAGGATATGAGTTGAACTTTTAGGAAATAAATTGAACCTTTAGCATATGTATTGAACCTTTAGGATATGACTTGAACTTTTAGTTTATGTTTAAACTCGTAGGATATGAATATAACTTTTAGTTTTTAGGTTTTGTTCTTGTGAATTGAACTTGTAGGATATAAATTGAAACTTTTAGGATATGAGTTGAATTTTTAGGATATAAATAGAATTTTTAGGATATGACTTGAACTTTTGTGTATATGAATTAAACCTTTAGGATATAAATTGAACTTTTAGTTTATGTTTAAACTCGTAGGATAAGAATTGATGAACTTCTAGTTTTTAGGTTTTGCTCTTGTGAATTGAACTTGTACAATATAAATTGAAATTTTACGATATGACTTAAACTTTTTACGATATGAGTTGAACCTTTAGGATATGACTTGAACTTTTGTGGATATGAATTGAAGGTTTAGGATATGAATTGAACTTTTAGTTTATGTTTTGGAATTTTAGATTGTCGGAGGATTATTAGAAGAGGTTGATGACGTTATTAGACATGCAATGGAACTTCCACCAAGAATAACTAAGACACAGTACCTGGCAAAGTGTGCCTTTAATTGTTCTTCTCATTAGCGACAATGATGATGAGAAGGCAATGACATGTGTTTCAAATAGTGATGGTGTAGGTAGGAATTTAGTATTTTCTAAGCAGATAAAAGAAGAGCTTATAGAGTAATTCTGTACTTCATTTTCCATGAGGAAAAGAAGTTTAATTGAGGGTGACAAGGTTGATGAAGACGGAATATGTTCCGTTGGTCATGGCAGTTCCCATAGAATGAGGATCATAAGACTCTATGATGACAGAGATTATAGGAAGTTTTGTTCTAAATTTTCTTTCAAGTCTGATCCGTACAAGCTTAATGTGATATTGGTGATATTTCTTCGGATTCAGACAATGATTTGACCGACAAAAGATTAAAACACTTTACCTTTAATTCTTTTTAAGAGCATTTCCATACTTTTGTCGGTCAAATCATTGTCTGAATCCGAAGAAATATCACCAATATCATATTAAGCTTGTACGGATCAGACTTGGAAGAAAGTTTAGAACAAAACTTCCTATAATCTTTGTCATCATAGAGTCTTATGATCCCCGCTTTATGGGAACTGCCATGACCAACGGAAAACATTTCGTCTTCATCAACGTTGTCACTATCAATCAAACTTCTTTTCCTCTTGGAAAGTGAAGTAGAGAATTCCTCTATAACCTCTTTTATCTACTTAGGAAATGTTAAATCCTACCTATACCATCACTATTTTGAAACACATGTCGTTGCCTTCTCATTATCATTGTAGCTATAGAGATCAACAATTGGCCCGGCCCGTTTAGGCCTGTTTGGCCCGACCCGTCAATTAACTTGTGTCTTCTAGAATAAACTTGAGAATATATAACTTTTCAATTTTTTTAGTTAACTCTTAAATATCCAAAGGTTATAGGTTCTTATTGAAACTAAAAAGAAAACAAAATTAAAGTAATAAAATTATAAACTGGGAGAAATATTAAGTTGCATATAGTAATTGAGATGCATGATTGAGAACTTCCATGGGTTAGAATTTATTCTTTCTTGAGTAATTAGCTAAATAAGATCAACAATTATTATTCTCAAGAATTTTTTTTTATAAACTTTTATTTTTGTAACTCAAACATAATTTTTACTATAACAAGCATATAACGCATTGAGACAGGTTACACGCACAAAGTGCGTACTCTAAGACTAGTCGCACAAAATATATGTACGTCATTTACACCGCAAATTCAAAAGTATTTTCTTTTTTCTTAACTCCATACTCAATCATATAAATTCACATAAATTAAAATGAAGAGAGTATATTATAACTAGTTAATTTATCTGCGTTTCGCGCGAGCGCAAAATATTATTGCTTATTAGAAATAATTAAATTGAGTTTTGCAAAAACTAAAAATATGTTTAATTTTGCTTGGAAAGATAGTCTAAGCATACAAGTTTGAAGCTCCAATGCTAAGGTACTTTTTGATATATAAATTTTCAAAAGCTAAACCATAAGTCTATCATATCACAACAAGACCTCTAAAGTGAACAAAAAAGGAAAATAGCCACGATGACACATAGGTCAAAGTAAAATTATCGAAACTGTTCATGCTTTCGAAAAACTGACCAATAATCGGATTACAATAAAAATTAAATATATTCAGGCAATAAATCTAAAATACAAAATTTTATCACCTTTTAATGACGAAGCTGACGCACATGTCGACTAATTTTATCGGTCAATTCTAATGGATAGATATCACCATAAGCCTTCCTTTTAACCAAATACAGTTGTAATTTCATGTATTTTTAACATTTATCGAACTTTTGACAAATATTATCAATCTTTTTATTTCATGTAAACTTGCATTATATCCTTGTAAGAATAGTAAATATATATAAATAATTATAAATTTGCATGTTGATTTCTTTGCATTTCCCTTATAGAGAAAGATATGCATTTCCCTGAGAAAGAAGGATATGTATGTTGAATGAGAATACAGAAGAAAAGGTCAAACTTTGGTAATTTTCATAGAAGGATCAGTATAACTCAATATACTATATGTACTTTATTTTCGTATTTGTTCTCAAAAGCATTAAAATTTTCCAAATGAGCGTTCTATCATCATGTGTGATCATGTTATCTCTCTTATTTGTTTCTTTTTCTTTCAAGTAACTGAGGTCATTACAATTATAGGATAAAATGGATTATAAAGTGCTAATTTTGATTATGTTCATGCACATAAATACCAATAATCAAAGACGGGGATGAGTGCTTACTAGAAAAGGAGGGTACACTATGACGATCCGATAGGTCGTTTGAGTACTAGCCTTAATTTCAGTGTTTCGAGACCTCCCATAGCTTCATTTGATGTTTCTCGATTTACGTGTGTAATCCGTGTCGTTTTCCGAAAAGTTTTTATGTAAAATTTTGAAGAAAATTAGATTCTTCACTTAAAAGAGGCTAGAGTTGACTACGGTCAATATTTTTGGTAAGCAATCCTAGATCGGTATTTTGACTATTCTGGTAGGTTTTTATGATGTTTTTGAACTTCTACGCGCGTTTAGTTGTGGTCTGAGGTGACCCGAGTGTATTTCGGCGTATTATGTGAAATTTTTTAAAAATTAAGTTTACAGGTTGGAATCTTGAGTTTTAACGATCGATTCTTGTTATTTGATGTTATTTTGATGATTTGAAGTAGCGAGCTTGTAGGAGGTTATTACACTTGTGTGCATGTTTGGTTTGGAGCCCGAGGGACTCTCCGAAGGTTTGAATTGCTGATGCATGTTAGGTGTCTCATGTTTGCAGGTCTTGCATTAGCGATGACCAGTTCGTAATTGCGAGTTCAGTTTTTGCGAAGTCGGACTCGCAAATGCGAATCTGGGGGACGGCTGTTGACTTCGTAAATGCGAAGACATGATTGCATTTGCGGACAGTGGATGGTCGCATTTCTGACCTTGGAGTCACTTTTGCGACTTGGAATTAGGTGCTGGCAGCTTCGCAAATGCGAAGCTTAGCTCGCATTTGCGATGAGAGGACTCCTCGCATTTGCGAGATTTTTGTCGTTTTGCGACCTATGAACACTTGATGCATGATTGCATTTGCGATTTGTCACGATCCAGTTCACCTCCGTGAACTGTCGTGACGGCACCTAGTCTCTACAACTAGGTAAGCCTACCAAATGCGGAACATAAATGAAACTTGCGGAAGAAATAATCAAAACCAAAATAATTGAATGGAAATAATAGTTATAATGCCGCTCGACATATACAACGCAACATTCTCAAACCAAGTACACTATCCAAAAACCCGAAAACCCATGAATCACAAGCTAAGTTCAATACTACATAGCTCTAACTCCGGAATGTCTAATAAGAACAGAAAAAATACAGAAGGGTTAAATACTAAAATCAGGAATAGAAAGGGACTTCTCGATCTGCGGACGCGGCAGATATACCTCGAAGTCTCTAGAGCAGTCGCCTCCTCAAGGATGATAGGCTTGAGTAGTGGTACTTGGATCTGCACATGAAAAACATGCGCAGATGAGGCATGAGTACACCACAGCAGTACTCAGTAAGTGCCAAGCCTAATCTCGGTTGGGTAGTGACGAGGAAGGTCAGGGCCCTACTGAGATTAAAATAAAGAATATAAGATATGAAAGTATAAGATAAGCAGTACAGTTAAAAACTAACGATAAGAATTTAATACAGGAAAACAAGGAATTCAATAACTGAAACAGAGGCAAAACAATCACAAGGAAATAACCGGGTATCTCTCAGTATCTCGAGGATCTCTTAGTACCCTCAATATATGTCAGGGATCTCTTGGTATCTCGAGGATCTCTCGGTATCCTCAATATATGCTAGGGATCTCTTGGTATCCCGAGGATCTCTCAGTATCCTCAATGTATGATAGGATCTCTTGGTATTCTCAATGTATGATAGGGATCTCTTGGTATCCTCAATGTATGGTAGAGATCTCTTGGTGTCCCGAGAATCTCTTGGTATCTTCAATGTATGATAGGGATATCTTGGTATCCCGAGGATCTCTTGGTATCCTCAATGTACGTGATGGGGATCTCTCGGTATCCCGTACTTCAGCTCAAATCGTAAATGCGCACAGGGGATCTCTTAGGATGCCATCCCGTAGTCCCAAAGTAAAACACACAACAATGGCAAAAGGAATACTCAAATAAACTCAACTTCATAGCAAGGTAACACATACAATTCTAACCTAGCATGCTTCACGTAATACAAATAAGGCAGTTAAAGCAAATAAAGCAATAAAGTTAATTAGACATGCTTCTCTAACTAACAACAGGTTTAAAAGTGCAAGTAGAATAAATAGAAAGGGAAAACACAATTAAAGTTACTTATTGAAAACTGGATTTTCAACAATTAGCACAAGTACGCACTCGTCACCTCACGTACAAGGCATTTCAATTATCACAATACCAATCCTAAGGGGAAAGTCCCCCACACAAGGTTATACAAGCCACTTACCTCAAACCAGCTCAAAAGTCAATCCGAAACCACGCTCTTGCCACGAGTACTCGACTCTAAATGGCCCAAATCTATTCAATTCAATTTCATAATGTAAATAACACTAGTAACTAATTCTACAATTAAATTCTAAGCTAATACGCAAAACTAGGTAAAATAACCAAAATGCCCTCGGGCCCACGTTTCAGAATCGGGTAAAATTTATAGTTTCAGAATCCTCAAACTCTCACCAGTCTAACCATACTAAAATTATTCAAATCCGATGTCAAATCCCCAATCAAAACTCAATTTCTTGGTCTAAGAACTTTTCCTCAATTTTCATACAAATTTCGAAATTAAAGGATGAATTCATGTTTGGATTAATGGGTTACAAGAAAAAAGGGGTTAAGAATCGTTACCCAATCGATATCTCTGAAAATTCCTCAAAATCTCGCTCAAATCTGAGCTCCAAAGCTTAAGTTTTGATAAAAATGGCTAAACCCTCGATTTTGAAATTTTATATTCTGCCCAGGTATTTCCTTCTTCGCGAACGCGATGCACTAAAGTTCTACTGGCCAGTCTCCCTCTTCACGAATGCGATGCCTGAGCCGCGAACGCGATGTTCAGTTCTCTTCCCCTACGCGAACGCGAGACTGACTTCGCAAACGCGTAGGCACCAAGTCCTACAGCCTCGCGAACGCAAAGAGTAAATTCCCCACCAGTCCAAGCTCCTCTTCGCGAACGCGAGACCCACTCGCGAACGCGAAGAAGGAAACTAAAACTGTGCTACTGCCGATTTTTCTACAATTTCTATAGTTCCAAAATGACCCGTTGAGCATCCGAAACACACCCGAGGCCCTTGGGACCTCAACCAAACATGCCAACCAATCCTAAAACATTATTCAAACTTGTTCCAACCTTCGGAACGGTCAAAACAACATCAAAACACTTATTTTTCATCGGATTCAAGCCTAAGAATTCCAAAAACTCTAAAAATACGCTTTCGATCAAAAAGTCTATCAAATCTCGTCTGAATGACCTGAAGTTTGGCATGGACGTCACATTAAACACTATGGAGCTACTCCAACTTCCGGAGTTCCATTCCGACCCTCGGATCAAAATCTCACTATCGAACCGAAAACTTCAAAGTTTCAACTTTCGGCATTTCAAGCCTAAATTAGCTACGAACCTCCAAAACACAATCCAAACACGCCTCTAAGCCCGAAATTACCCAACGGAGCTAACAGAACCATCGGATTTCCATTCTAAGGCCGTCTTTACACTGTTCCGACTACAGTCAACTTTCCAACACTTAAGCTCTCATTTAGGGACTAAGTGTCCCAAAACTCTCCGAAACTCAAAATCGAACATCCCGACAAATCAAAATAGCAGAAATAAACATGGGGAAAGCAGTTAATAGGGGATCAGGGCGTTAATTCTTAAGACGACCGGCCGGATCATCACATCCTCCTACACTTAAACATTCGTTCATCCTCAAACGAGCATAGAGACATACCTGAAGTAGCGAAAAGATAAGGGTAACGGTTGCGCATATCCTGCTCGGTCTCCCAGGTCGCCTCCTCGACCGGCTGACCTCGCCACTAAACCTTTACTGTAGCAATGTTCTTTGACTTCAGCTTTCTAAGCTGTCTATCCAATATTACCACTGGCTCCTCAATATAAGATAGATCCTTGTCCAACTGGACTGAACTGAAATCCAACACATGTGACGAATCACCGTGATACATCCGGAGCATCGAAATATGAAATACCGGATGAACTCTTGCCAAGTTGGGAGGTAAGGCAAGCTCATAAGCAACCTCTCCAACACGCCTCAATATCTCAAAAGGGCCAATAAATCTCGAACTCAACTTTCCTTTCTTCCCGAATCTCATAACGCCCTTCATACGCGAAACCCGAAGCAGAACCCGCTCTCCAACCATATAGGAAACATCACGAACCTTCCGATCCACATAACTCTTTTGTCTGGACTGGGTTGTACGGAGTTTATCTTGAATCACCTTAACCTTCTCCAAAGCATCCTGAACCAAGCTGTACCCAATAATTTGGCCTCACTCGGCTCAAACCAACCCACCGGAGATCTACACCGTCTCCCATATAAAGCCTCATACGGTGCCATCTGAATGCTGGACTGATAGCTGTTGTTGTAGGCAAACTCCGCCAATGGCAAGAACTGATCCCAAGACCCTCCATACTCAATCACACACGCACGAAGCATATCCTCAAGAATCTGAATAGTGCTCTCAGATGGTCTGTCTGTCTGAGGGTGAAATGTCGTGCTCAACTCCACCCAAGTACCCAACTCATGCTGAACGACCTTCGAGAATCGTGATGTGAACTGAGTTCCTCTATCTGAAATGATGGACACTGGAATACCATGCAGACGAACAATCTACTAGATATAAATCTCCGCCAACTGCTCGGAGGAATAAGTAGTACACATAGGAATAAAGTGAGCGGACTTGGTCAGCCGATCCACAATCACCCAAATAGCATCGAACTTTCTCAAAGTCCGTGGGAGCCCAACTACAAAGTCCATGGTGATCCACTCCCACTTCCACTCCGGGATCTATATCTGCTGAAGTAACCCACCCGGTCTCTGGTGCTCATACTTCACCTGCTGACAGTTGAGGCACCGAGCTATAAATCCAACTATATCCTTCTTCATCTGCCTCCACCAGTAGTGATGCCTCAAATCCTGATACATCTTCGAGGCACCCAGATGAATGGAATACCGCGAGCTATGGGCCTCTTCTAGAATCAACTTTCGAAGCCCATCAACATTGGGTACACAAATCCGACCCTGCATCCTCAATACCCCATCATCACCAATAGTCACATCTCTGGAATCACCGTGCTGAACCTTGTCCTTGAGGACAAGCAAATGAGGGTCATCATATTGCCACTCCCTGATACGATCAAATAAGGAAGATCGAGAAACCACGCAAGCTAGAACCCGACTGGGCTCCGAAAGATCCAATCTCACAAACTGACTGGCTAAGGCCTGAATATCCATCGCCATAGGCCTCTCCGATGCTGGTAAATAAGCCATACTCCACAAACTCTATGCCCGACAACTCAAAGCATCTGCCACCACATTGACCTTGCCCAGGTGATACAAAATAGTGATGTCATAGTCCTTCAGCAATTCTAACCACCTCCCCTGGTGCAAATTTAGATCCTTTTGCTTGAACAGGTGTTGCAAGCTCCGATGGTTAGTATAAATCTCACAGGGGACACCGTATAAGTAATGGCGCCAAATCTTCAGGGCGTGAACAATGGTAGCTAACTCAAGGTCGTGAACAGGGTAGTTCTTCTCATGTATCTTCAACTGTCTAGACGCGTAGGCAATCACCCTACCGTTCTGCATCAACACCGCTCTGAGGCCAACCCTCGAGGCATCACAATAGACCATATAAGACCCTAAACCTATATGTAGTATCAAAATTAGGGCTGTAGTCAAAGTTGTCTTGAGCTTCTGAAAGCTCGCCTTGCACTCCTTCTTCCACTGAAACGGAGCACCCTTCTGGGTCAACCTGGTCATAGAGGCTGCAATTGATGAAAGCCCCTCCACAAAATGGCAGTAGTAACCCACCAAGCCAAGGAAACTACGGATCTCGGTAGCTGAGGATGGTCTGGGCCAACTCTGCACGACCTCTATCTTCTTCGGATCCACCTGAATACCCTCACTCGATACCACGTGGACTAAGAACACCACTGAATCCAACCAAAACTCACATTTCGAGAACTTAGCATATAAATCCTTCTCTCTTAGAGTCTGAAGCACAGTCCTCAGGTGCTGCTCATGATCTTCTCGACTCTGGGAATACACTAGAATATCATCAATAAAGACAATGAGAAACGAGTCAAGATACGGCCAGAACACACTGTGCATCAAATACATAAAGGTTGCTAAGGCATTGGTCAGCCCAAATGACATAACAAGGAACTCGTAATGACCATACCGAGTCCTAAAAGCAGTCTTCGGGATATCTGGCTCCTGAATCTTCAACTGATGGTAACCAGAGCGTGAATCAATCTTAGAAAACACCCGTGCGCCCTGAAGCTAGTCGAACAAATCATCAATACGAGGCAAAGGATAACGGTTCTTAACTGTCACTTTGTTCAACTGGTGATAATCAATATACATACGTATAGAATCATCCTTTTTCTTCACAAACAAGACAGGAGCACCCCAAGGTGATATACTGGGCCGAATAAAACCCTTATCAAGCAATTCTTATAACTGACTCTTCAACTCCTTCAACTCAGGAGGAGCCATATGATACGGAGGAATAGAAATGGGCTGAGTGCCTGGCAACAGATCGATGCCAAAATCAATATCTCTATCAGGCGGCATGCTTGGAAGATCAACTGGAAACACATCGAGAAAATTCCGTACTACTGGGACTAAATCAACTGAAGGGGTATCAACACTGACATCTCTCACATAAGCTAAGTACGGGTCACACCCCTTATAAACCATACACTGAGCTTTAAAAAAAAGAAATAACCCTATTAGGAGTGTGATCTAAAGTACCCCTCCACTCAACACGCTGTACACCTGGCATAGCCAACGTCACGATTTTGGTGTGACAATCAAGAATAGCATAATGGGGCAACAACCAGTCCATGACCAAGATAATATCAAAATCTACCATGCTGAGCAACAATAAATCGGCTCTGATCTCAAAACCACTAAGAGCAACCAAACACGGCCGATAGACGTGGTCCACAACAAGAGAATCTCCCATAGGAGTAGAAACATAAATAGGGGAACTCAAAGAATCCTTAGATACACCCAAATGCGGAGCAAAATAAGAAGACACATAAGAGTAAGTAGAGCCTAGATCGAATAGAACCGATGCATCTCTGTGGCAAACCAATATAATACTTGTGATGACAGAATCGGAGGCAACAACCTCGGTACGGGCAAGAAGGGCATAGTATCTGGCCTGGCCTCCCTCTATGGTGACCTCTACCTCCCCAACCTCTATATTTAGCTGGTTGAGCAGGTGGGGTAGCAACTAGAGCTGTAATCATAGCCTGTGAACTCTGTGGGGTATGCTGTGGCTGAGAAGTCTGTGGAGGTGCACTCCTCCCAAGTTTAGGGCAATCCCTTACCACATGGCGTGTGTTACCACACTCAAAACAAGCTCTGGGAGGACGTGGCAGCTGTGACTGGCTCGGACTAGGTTTGCTGGATTGACCTTTGAAAGCACCCCACGCAGGAGGCGCGCTAGAAACCGGAGGTGCATAATAAGGCTCCTGAGGCCTAGGAGGAGCTGGAGCACTAATGGCTGCTGAAGAGCTGAATGAACAAGATGACTTATATAACCCCTACCATGACGACCTGCAGCTGGGGTACGAGCACCAGAATAATGTCCCGACTCTCGATACCTCTTGGCCTCCCTCTCCTCTCTCTCCCTAGCATGCATACCCTCAATCCTCCTAGCAATGCTCACCACTTGCTAATAAGAAATATCCATCTCCAACTCAAGAGTCATGCTAGACCTGATGCTGGGAATAAGGCCCTTAATAAATCGGCGAACTCTCTCGCGAACAGTAGAAACCAAGGTTGGTGCATGCCTAGCCAAACTAGTGTAACGAACAACATACTCTGAGACAGTCATAGAACCCAAGCGCAAATGCTCAAACTCTGCGTGCCATGCGTCCCTAAGGCTATGAGGAACATACTCTCTCAGGAACAGATTTGAAAACTAAGTCCAAGTCAGTGAAACAGCCTCATCTGGACTGTCTAACTCATAGGTGCGCTACCACTCGTAGGCGGCTACTCGAAGCTAGAAAGTAGTGAAGGAAACCCCGCTCGATCCTGATATACCCATGGTACGGAGAATGAGGTAACTCTCATCTAGAAATCCCAAAGCATCCTCCGATGCTAGACCGCTGAATACAGGAGGCTTGTACCTCTTGAACCTCTCAAGCCTCAGCTTCTCCTCCTCGGAAGCCGTGGCCCTGTCCTTGGGCTGAACTGGCATAGCAGGCAGTCCAGGAATAATCTCAAGGACCTGCTCAATATGCACTCGCTGCTTAGGAGTGCGGGCGGCAGGAGTCTGTGCTCCTCGCCCGGCCTGAGATATGGCTGCAGCAACGAGAAGAAACCCTGCCTAAGCCAAGGTGGTGTACATGCTCATGAACTGCGCCAAAGTCTCCTGAAGGGTTGGAGCAGTAGTAGCAGTAGGCGTATCAGGTTCTTGGACTCCGGTTGGAACTGTGGGTGGTATCTCAACGGCAGCTCGCACAGGTGCTCTCGCTGTACCACGTGCGCTTCCTCGGCCTCTACCCCGGCCCTGGCCTCTGACGGCTGTAGTAGGGGGTGCGGGTGCCTGATCATCTCAGGTAGCATGTGTCCTCACCATCTGTGAGAGAATAGACGACAGAAGTTTAGAATTGTGATGTCAAAATATTGCACAAAAAGGAATCAAATGAAGTGGAAATTTTCCTAACAATTACATAGCCTCTCATAGATAAGTACAGACGTCTCTGTACCGATCAACGAGACTCTAATAAACCGGCTTGTGATCCATGACTCCTATGAACCTAGAGCTCTGATACCAACTTGTCACGACCCCAGATCGCCCTCCGTGAACTGTCGTGACGGCACCTAGTCTCTACTATTAGGTAAGCCTACCAAATGCAGAACATAAATAAAACTTGCGCAAGAATTAATCAAAACCAAAATAACTGAATGGAAACAATAGTATAATGCCGCTCGGCATATACAACGCAACATTCTCAAACCAAGTACACTATCCCAAAACCCAGAAACCCATGAATCACAAACTAAGATCAATACTACATAGCTCTAACTCCGGAATGTCTAATAAGAACAGAAAAAAATACAGAAGGGCTAAATACTACAATCAGGAATAAAAAGGGACTTCTCGGTCTGCGGACGCGGCAAATGTACCTCGAAGTCTCTAGAGCAGTTGTCTCCTTAAGGATGATAGGCCTGAGTAATGGTACCTGGATTTGCACATGAAAAACATGCGCAGATGAGGCATGAGTACACCACAGCAGTACTCAGTAAGTGCCAAGCCTAATCTCGGTTGGGTAGTGACGAGGAAGGTCAGGGCCCTACTGAGATTAAAATAAAGAATATAAGATATGAAAGTATAAGATAAGCAGTACAGTTAAAAACTAACGATAAGAATTTAATACAGGAAAACAAGGAATTCAATAACTGAAACAGAGGCAAAACAATCACAAGGAAATAACCGGGTATCTCTCAGTATCTCGAGGATCTCTTAGTACCCTCAATATATGCCAGGGATCTCTTGGTATCCCGAGGATCTCTCACTATCCTCAATATATGCTAGGGATCTCTGGGTATCCTCAATATATACTAGGGATCTCTTGGTATCCCGAGGATCTCTTGGTATCCTTAATGTATGCTAGGGATCTCTTGGTATCCCGAGTATCTCTCGGTATCCTCAATGTATGATAGGGATCTCTTAGTATCCCGAGGATTTCTAGGTATCCTCAATGAATTATAGGGATCTCTTGGTATCCCGAGGATCTCTTGGTATCCTCAATGTATGATAGGGATCTCTTGGTATCCCGAGGATCTCTTGATAGGGATCTCTTGGTATCCCAAGGATCTCTTGGTATCCTCAATGTATGATATGGATCTCTTGGTATCCCGAGGATCTCTTGGTATCCTCAATGTATGTGCTGGGAATCTCTCGGTATCCCGCACTTCAACTCAAATCGTAAATGCGTATAGGGGATCTCCTAAGATGCCGTCCCGTAGTCCCAAAGTATAACACACAACAATGGCACAAGGAATACTCAAATAAACTCAACTTTATAACAACGTAACACATACAATTATAACCTCGCATGCTTCACGTAATACAAAATAAGGCAGTTAAAGCAAATAAAGCAATTAAGTCAATTAGACATGCTTCTCTAACTAACAGCAGGCTTAAAAGTGCAAGTAGAATAAATAGAAAGGGAAAATACAATTAAAGTTACTTAATGAAAATCGGATTTTCAACAATTAGCTTAAGTACGCACTCGTCACCTCACGTACAAGGCATTTCAATTACCAAGTACACCAATCCTAAGGGGAAGGTCCCCCACACAAGGTTAGACAAGCCACTTACCTCGAACCGGCTCAAAAATCAATCCGAAACCACGCTCTTGCCACGAGTACTCGACTCCAAATGACCCAAATCTATTCAATTCAATTTCATAATGTAAATAACACTTCAAGTAACTAATTCTACAATTAAATTCCAAGCTAATACGTGAAATTAGGTAAAATGACCAAAATGCCCCTCGGGCCCATGTCTCGGAATCAGGTAATTTATAGTTTTAGAATCCTTAAACTCTCACGAGTCTAACCATACCAAAATTATCCAAATCCGATGTCAAATCCCCAATCAAAACTCAATTTCTTGGTCTAAGAACTTTTCCCCAATTTTCATACAAATTTCGAAATTAAAGGATGAATTCATGTTTGGATAATGGGTTACAAGAAAAAAGGGGTTAAGAATCGTTACCCAATTGATTTCTCTGAAAATCCCTCAAAATCTCGCTCAAATCCGAGCTCCAAAGCTTAAGTTTTGATAAAAATGGCTAAACCCTCGATTTTGAAAATTTATATTCTGCCCAGGTATTTCCTTCTTCGCGAACGCGATGCACTAAAGTTCCACTGTCCAGTCTTTCTCTTCGCGAACGCAATGCCTGAGCCGCGGACGCGATGTTCAGTTCTCTTCCCCTACGTGAACGCGAGACTGACTTCGCGAACTCGTAGGCACCAAGTCCTACAGCCTCGCAAACACGTAAGCTCCTTCGCGAACGCAAAGAGTAAATTCCTCACCAGCACCAGCTCCTCTTCGCAAATGCGAGACCCCACTCGCGAACGCGAAGAAGGAAACCCGAACTGTGCTGCTACAATTTTTCTTGCAATTTCTATAGTTCTAAAATGACCCGTTGAGCATCCGAAACACACCCGAGGCCCCCGGGACCTCAACCAAACATGCCAACCAATCCTAAAACATCATTCAAACTTGTTCCAACCTTCGAAATGGTCAAAACAACATCAAAACACCTATGTTTCATCGGATTCAAGCTTAAGAATTTCAAAAACTCTAAAAATACGCTTTCGATCAATAAGTCTATCAAACCTCGTCTGAATGACCTGAAATTTGGCACGCACGTCACGTTAAACACTACGGAGCTACTCCAACTTCCGGAATTCCATTTTGATCCTCGGATCAAAATCTCACTATCGACAAACTTCAAAAATTCAACTTTCGGCATTTCAAGCCTAAATTAGCTATAGACCTCCAAAACACAATCCGAACATGCCCCTAAGCCCGAAATCACCCAATGGAGCTAACGGAACCATTGGATTTCCACTCTGAGGCCATCTTAACACTGTTCCGACTACGGTCAACTTTCCAACACTTAAGCTCTCATTTAGGGACTAAGTGTCCCAAAACTCTCTGAAACTCAAAATCGAACATCCCGGTAAATCAAAATAGCAGAAATAAACACGGGGAAAGCAGTTAATAGGGGATTGGGGCATTAATTCTTAAGACGACCGGTCGGGTCGTCACACGATTAGTGTGTCGCATTTGCGAACCAGTGTTCACAAATGCGACATCTACAGTTGGGTAAAAGAAGGAAAAACAGGACTTACCTTATTTTACACCATTTTTCAACCCTATGCTCTCTCGATATGATTTTTGAAGCATATTTTCTTCCCAAATTCATTGATAAGCATCTCTAATTACTTTTCAATCAATTTCAATGACTTTTGAAACAAATCACATATTCAGGATCAGAGGTGAATAGGTAATAAGTTTTGGCCCGAATCTCATATTTCGATCAAGAGGGCCCGGGGTTGACTTTTAATGTTCCTTTTTAAAAAAGTTATCAAAATTAAATATTTATTATTCGTGGGTAGTTTCGAAAGCTTATTTTCAACTGTTTGATTTGTAACTGGCTAGATGCAGTTTGTTTGGAGGCTTGTTCGAAAGGCAAAGCTGTGATTGATTGTTGATTTGGTTACATAGTGAGGTAAGTGTCGTGGTTAAACTTGACTTTAGGTGTCTTGTCTTAGCCTCGTTACCACCTTGTCGGGGTTAGGATCGACACTTATTACATTGGGTCAGTTGTACTCATACTATACTTCTGCACTTCTTGTGCAGATTCTGACGTTGGTATCAGCGGAGTCCCGAGAAGAACTTAGCAAATACCAGTCAGTGACTCGAGGTAGAGCTGCATCCCGTTCGCAGGCCTTAGAAGTCACTTTTCTATTTTATTTCTGGCAATGTTGTATTTCTTTTGAAACCTTATATTTTGCTAAATCTATACGCTCATGTACTTGTGAAATCGGATCTTAGGGTGGTTTATATTATGTTCTTGACCAGTATTAGTCTTTTATTGATTTTCCTTATCTTGTATTATATGTTGTATTGGATTGCTTGGACATACTATGTTAGGTGCCATCATGGCCCCGTGATTGGGACTTCAGATCGTGATAAGTTGGTATTAGAGCACTAGGTTGCCTAGGTCACGAGTCATGAGCAAGCTTAGTAGTGTTTGAAGGATCGGTACGGGGGCGTATGTACTCATATTCTAGAGGCAATAAGGCTTTAGGAAATTTCACTTATTTCGTACTCTATCGTGCGATTTGATTCTATCATTGAGCTTGAATTATTATATTCATGTTCTCTTACAGATGGTGAGGAAACACACAACATCCACAACTGGTCAGGAGCCAAAGTCCTAGGTTGCTGCCACTACTAGGGTAGAGGCCGGGGTCGAGGGGGAGCTAGAGGCAGAGGTAGAGCTCAGCCTAGAGCCTGTGCAGCAACACCTATTGCAGAGCCTCAGATCAAGCAGGAGGAGGAAGTCCTTGTTCATACTATGCCGGTTGGACCAGCTCAGGTCCTGGAGGGGTTTACTGCTACCCCGGTACTTCAGAATGCCCTAGTCCACCTAGTAGGCCTTATGGAGAGCGTGGCCTAGGACGGTGTACTTCCTGTAGCACCAAGCCTCTATCAGGCTGGGGGAGGACCCCATAGTCCATCTCCTTACACACTATAGCATATGGCTCATGGATATCAGACTTTGGTAGTTCCAGCAATTGGAGCAATCATCCTATTATAGCTATACAGTCCGATGAGGGTCCCGCGATGTCCTTAGAGGGACTGAAGAGGTTGGACAGGTTCACCAAGATGTTTTCTATTCGATATGATGGTACACCTTCTGAGAACCCATAAGATTTCTTGGACCGTGCCATGACCAACATGGGCATAGTGGATTCCAATGGGGTTGACTTCGCGTTATTTCAGATGCATGGCTCAGCCAAGAGGTGATGCAGGAGTATATTTGAGGCAAACCAGCAAGTTCACCTCCACTCAATTGGGATCAGTTCTCATAGCTATTCTTGGAGAAGTTCATCCCTTTTACTCTGAGAAAGGACTACCGCAGCCAGTTTGAGCGCCTCCAGTAGGGTACCATGACTATTACCCAATACGAGCCCAGATTTATAGATCTATCACGCCATGCAGTTATTTTGATCCCTACTAAGAGGAAGAAAGTATGAAGATTTATTGATGGCCTTACTTATGGTATCTGGCCTTAGATGGCTAGAGAGATTGAGAATGGCATTTCTTTCAACCGAGTAGTGGAGACAACTAGGCGGATCGAGAGGATTCATGGTCAGGGTAGGGAGACAAAATCTGAGAATAGGCGTCGTAATTTCGGTGGTTTCAGTGGTGCCTCATCTGGAGTCAGGTTTCATTTGGTAGGGGCCATCCTCCCAGGATGATTCAGTTAGCGCTTCAGGTTTCTCACAGTGTTTCAAGTAGTCATGATTCTTATGGGTCCCGTTCTGAGGAGCTAGCAAGCCTTCATACCTCGATGCTTGCAATTAGAAGTGAAAATTAGAGAGTTTCAAAGTTGGGAGAGTGAATAAGGGGGAGGTCGTTTACTTTGAGAGCCTCAAAATTCTTTTGACTTCTTGTTAACTGTGCAGAAAACACTCGTAAAAGACCCTCTGATGTCACAATTATGACCCATTCTTCGCAATTGCGAAACACAAAAATTTAGCAGAGGTCGCAATTGCGACGCTTTCTTCAATTTTGCGACGAATTAGAAGATTGCAATTGCGAGCAGTTTTTCGTAAATGGGATAACAGAGGCCTGGGCCTGATTTTTCCTCATTGCCCAATATCCCTACTTTTGCCCCAAATACTACCAAACTTCATGCAACTTAGTAGATTGATAAAAAATAATAGAATAAACTGTTCTAAACAGAAAAATTGAATGACAAAATAATTTTTTTAAAGATGACTAAAAGCTTGAAAATGATGGGTTGCCTCCCGCCAAGAGATGTATTTAATGTCGTGGCACGACGCGAATCAACTTTACCACTTATTTCACCACTTGAAAGATATGAACTGGTCACCTAACTTGGAATCAAGTTTGTGACCGTGAGCGAGGGGGTGGTAAGTAGATGATCAAGCCACATGCAATTTGCTTCATTTTGCATTTCTTGGCTTTCATGTGAGGAATGTCATTTTGTCTTCTTGTACCTTTATATTGTAAGATGTATTACCCTTGCCTATCCTCTTCACAATCCCTCATTAACTCGTATAGTTCTATTCACATATCACCACACAATTCCAATATTGAGAAATGCTTGGAATGTGACATCAAGCATCCAAATTGCATTTCTTTCTGGTTTTTGACATCCTATTTATACACCGAACTAGAGTCAAATTCAACTATTTTTTCAACTATACTGGTTGACTTCAATTCCATATTTTTCTTGGCATCACCAACAAACATGGAGTCGGTTGGCGGATTTTTAATTCTTGATTCCTTAAAATAAATCTCACTTTCTTCCAGAAGTAGGATTTTTCTTGAGCTCTTTCCACACTCTCAAGTTGGTATGCATAATGAGCCTCAACCAGTGATTTTATTTGTTCTTCCAAAGCGCGTATAGTCTCATTATTTCGATTTAGTGCTTGTTTTAAGTCCTCGAGTGCCAAGTTTTGCTTCTCCTCATTTTCAAGAATGACCTCTAACATGAGCATTAACCTCTCATTTTGAGCATTTGAGAATTCTTCTTGAATTGGATCAAGTGCCAAAGAAGGATTTTCGGCTTCAACCTCTAAGGAAGGTTCTTGGCTATCATTCACTTCCGAGGCTTTTTGAACTTTAAAAGCTTCAAACATTTCTCTCATTTGTGAATTCAACCTTTCAAGCTTTAAATCATTTTGGAGACTAGTTTCCAAAAGCTCCTCCAAGGCATTTTGCTCTTTGTTTCTTCCTTCAAGTATGTATTCCATCATGAGCTTGAACTCTCTATTTTGACCATGCTCAATTTCTTCCACTTCCATATCCCTATACTTGTTAGCACAAAAAGTAGAATCATCATAGAGGGGCTTCGGGGAAGGAAGGACAAATAAGCACAATTAGTCCAATGACCATTTTGACCACCATACTTATAACAAATACTCTACTCATGGGTTTGAGATTGTGCGCACAATCCGCCTTGCGAGAATTTAAATAATTTTTCCAAGAGTGTGATTCTTCACAATAAGGATAAAGGTCATCAAAGTATGAATAACTACCATCCGATCAATTTTCATTACATGATGCCATTTTTCAAATTTCAGAACTAAGAAAATAAACAAGAACAATCACGAAAATAACAAGAAAGTAAACAAAGTTAAGAAAAATAATTACACAAATATTCACAAGTTTGGACCAAAGCACATATGCTTACTTCTCAAACAACCTAAATACGCCAAATTGTTCCCCTGCAACGGCGCCAATTTTGATGACGTCCAAATCCACTACTAAAAAGTAAATGGACACGGTCACATGTAATATAATATACCCAAGTACGAATCGGAGTTTAATCCCACAGAGAACAATATCTAGGCGATCAGTCCTGTAAGAGGCTTATTACTTATGATGCTAAGCCAAACACCTAGAAAGGTTTTGAGAAAACACACATATAATACTAATACATAAATTCAGTATTTATATTACCTGAAAAGTGACATTATAGGTAACAACTTACCAGTTGTAGCTTGTGCATCATTCATATAAAATACTTAAAAATGGTAAGTCAGTAGCAAGCATCAAGTAGGTCATGGATACTCAAAAATACCTCTTCTAGTAGTCATACTAATCATTGTTTGCTTTCAAATGATACGACCATAAATTATGAAGTATACTTTCTCAATAGCTGGGTTGTTTTCCAAATTTCAAAGAAGTAATTAATCAATCTAAATAAAGATGTGAAGTATTTTTTGTTTTCTTCAAGGTGATTTATGCTTTTAATCAGTATGACCATTTTTTTTATTCTTTTTTTTTACTATATGCAAGTGTAAAAATCCAAAAGAAAAAAAAAATATTCATCCAAGTAAAAGAAAAATGTTTAAAGCGACAGGACAGATTGAAGATAGTTAACACATAAATATGCATAGGACAATTTATATAAAATATCCTTGGTTACCATGACATGCATCATATCAACAATTAATTGCTACTATGATTTTCACATATAGAACTTCGAAAATTTTATTCCATTCATGTGATATAAAAGATGTAATATTAATATGTGCTTATGCAATACATGTGTAGTACGAAGTTGTGTGCATATGAGATTTTAAAGGAATGACAAGTATAAGATAATCATACCTTCTTACATTTCATTACTTACCATATGTAGTTTCTCTTTACATTTAACCATGTGATGATATGTATGGCTTCTAATTGTAATCTTTCCGGATGTAGAATTTTTTTTTGTAGATATATATATATATATACAATTAGTTAGAGACTCGTGCTGATAACGTGTTATGAAATAAAAGCAATTTAGTAAAACATGAACAAGAAATAAGGACAATTTAGTAAAACACGAAAAGAAAGAGATAGAGAGAAAGGAAGAAATTTTCTTCTTCAATTGTGTGTATTTTCCTATCTATTACAAGGCCTTTATATAGGTATGAAAAGTGAAGAAAATATGTCATGGAATATGTCATTGAACATAGAAAATATGTCATTAGCCATTTGAGAGAAAGATCATGGAGGAAGAGTAGACATCCACCATATTTTGATTTTTATCATAACATTTACGTCTTTCTTTAAGCCCTATTTTGCCACTTTGAATCACTGCCGACGTCAAAACCAACATCCATTAATCCTTTCCTTTAGTGCCCAATCACATAAGAAAATAGTCCCATTCTGTCAGGTAAAACTAGGTTCTCGCTACAGCCTCCGTTCAACAATAAGCTTTTAAACTTTATACATGATTTTCGACAAGATTACAAATCATGAACGACATATATGTTTATAATATCTGACATATACATATCATCTATGATATCTATTTAGATGCAATCTGATTCTGATACCAATTGATGGAAAACAGGTATAAACAACGGAAGCAAATAGCCAGGATCACTTGCATGTAATATAGACAACACATAATCACAGATTTTAATCAAATATAAAATCGATACTTATATCTTGAAGCGTGACTACAATCACCAAAAGACCTTCAAGCAAGAGCGAAAACGTCCACGGGATCATCCTCCAATTCCACAGTCTTCTGCTGTGTGACCCGAATAATGACCGGAATAAGCGAAACTCGTGTGGGCGAGTTTCTCCCAGGAAAACTGTATAGTAAAAAACATAGTCTCCTTATGGAATAAGACCCCTTTATATAGCCACAGGTTTTAGGGTTTAAAGCCTTTTCCTAAACCTGTTGGATCTTACTTTTCCACCAAGAAATATAATTCCATTTAATTCCTAATTATTCGGTCACAGCAGGAACCACAGTATTTAATTAAAGAGGCTTCCTATTATGGACTTAATTCGAAATATCCGAATTAATACTACCATAATAAATTACGAATTATTCCACTAAAAATTCGTAACTGCACTCCTCAGTTCAATTTCGAAATTCTTCCGTTAAATCTTATTTAACTCCCCATGTTAAGATTCAAATACTAATCAAATAAATTAAATTGCTGACAATTTAATTCATTGATTATTTCCTTTAGACTTTCGCTTAACTTATTTCATGTGACAGATACAAAATCCACCTGCAGGGTTTACACATGAAAAGTTATAAGCTTTCACAAAGGTGTATCATCAATTTCTAGACCGAGACATGGATTCCATCAACTAACTATTACTTTGCCAATGTATATTATTATTGTCCAATTTACCAGGCTTATTGACCCACGAAAGAATCTCGCCTTTTAATAAATCAAAACAATAGTAATATACATAGCTAATAACAATTATATCAAGATTAAGAGTATAAGTACATTTAATGGCTAGAGAGTTTATTTTATTAAGTCAGTATAAAATACTTATCTCTACTTGGTCCGTTCAATACATACAAAATGTACTAGCACAAGAAGTTGGAATTAAATCTTTCCCAATTCCCATAATCAAGATAAGTTATCTTTAATCTTGTGCTACAATCATTCCTGATGGTTTGTCCAATTCCATCATTAGATTATGAACATAATCTTATACTTATAAGAACCGATGATTTAATCTTCCGTATATAAGCTAAACTCTATACACTAAATCATCTACTATATAAGTAAAGGACACAAATGAATATATGATCTATTTAAAACTTTATTAAAATTGAATAAGCAATTATTCCACAATAAATACTATATCCAACCCAAAATTCATGGTTATTAGTATATATCCCAACAATGATCCGGAGACAAGTTCGGTTCACACACTAAACATGAAAGTTATGATTTCACATACGCAATATCCTATTGGATTTATGAAGTTCTGCCTTGACAACGATAAACGACAGTTGCTATCTTTTCCATCAAATTTCCTTGCAGTGACATTTTTCACCAAATCTTGGATCCGACAACACAAGCAATTCGGGAACTAGTGACACTTCCAAGCAACAGTAACTGAAACTTAAGAGCTATCAGTGTATCTGCTGGAATGGAAATATAGCAGAATTGCACAACCATCTTTATCTATAGTTCCTTCTGGCTGCTATCTCCTAAAACATTACCCGCTGCCTGGGCCTGAATGGCACACTGTCTCAGCAGATCCTTTAGGTTATCTACCAACTCTAGGAATGTTGGGCGTAGTTGTGGCTCACTGAGGCGGACAAATCAAAGAAGTTGCATATCAGTTAAATTATATGCATAATGATGTTCAAACAAAAGTGATTTAGAAGAAAGATACATTGATCTTGCAGTCAAGGTGCTTAATGATTTAGCCAGTGAACCAAATTTGTTGCAGCCAGTAATTTTGATGAGTCACCTCTAAACATAAATTTACTAGAACTCCGTCTTTTCACAAATGATGTACCACATTAAGCAAATAAAGCCTTCCGGTTTACAGACATCACATATGAATTATTTTTGTGGAAGAGCTTCACTCAGGTTATATATTTTCAAGTTATTCCATTTTATTTTTCCCAATCATGATGAAACATCTCTATATGTTTGGATGTTGTGCCAGTACTGCTTGTCAAGGACACAAAACTCGAGTATAAACAGGGCAATAACTATTTTCTTAAAAAGCCTATTTGCTTCAATTAACCAAACGTAATGGCGACAAGAATAAGATACAAACCTATGCCAACAGCTCTCTATAATAGAAGCCCACTGTGGATTAACATCCTTCGGGATATCTAGCTGCTGATTCATGAATCCTACTGCTCCGATCACCTGAAGCGACTCCAAATAATTGTTCTCAGAGCTCAACTATAAGAATACATTTCCTTTCGATTTTTCATCTTTGGGCTATTCTTCTTGGAGGGGGTGGGGTGTTTCCAATCTGGCCCAAACAAGGGAATTGTATGGTATGTAATCCAAGTGAAGTTTCAGAGAGAAGATGAAAGTACCTGCATCGAGTTGAGGTTTTCCCAAGGGATCTTTTTCGTGGCAAGTTCCCATAGTATCACACCGAAACTGTATATATCAGCCCTGGATGCACATCCATTTAAGAAACAATATTATTATTTACTCAGGAATCTTCATGAAATTCATCAATATCATGAAAAATATTTAAACTCTTATTGTTGGCATACTTCTCATCTGAAGGTTCATTGCGAAGAACTTCTGGAGCCATCCATTGTGGCTGCAAGAGAAATGAAGTTTGACATAAAGTCAGCCAAGGCACTTGAAGTTCGAATATGCAGATGAACTAAAGTAGCTAATATATATATGCTAAGAAAATGAGGTCCTCAGTTCAAGTTGAATACCGTTCCTTTCCCACTCTTTGTTGTTAGATATGTCTCGTGCTTAAGACGTGACAGACCAAAGTCCCCAACCTATAGATACTTGCATAGTGAGAACCTCAATACAACTAGAACCTCTAAGTGACAGGGGTTTAGGAGTCTGGCAAGGAAAATCAGCAGTAAAATGATAGTGTAACCTTAACGGTCCAATTCTTGTCCACAAGAAGATTCGAAGACTTCAGATCCCGATGAATTATAGGTGGGCTGAAATGATGAAGATAGTTCATGCCACGAGCCTGAAGAAACAGCATAAAGAAACACATTACAGTCGAATAACATGATTTACCATCGTAATGCCAAATTCCAGTTGATCTAGAAGAAAAGAAAGCACAATCTTACAAGTCAGAAGATCTTGAAGAGGAAAAATAGAAGTGATGCTTTTGCCAGAAGAAATAATGGATGCTACTCATGATAATATGAAATGTTCTAGGTATTACAGATTTCGTAGGAACTCACTATATCTAAAGCCATGTGAATACGCCGTCTCCATTCTAGTTTGGATGCATTCCTCTGTAGTAACCTAAACAAACTTCCTCTGCATAAATGGAAAACGGAAATGGTTTGTAAATTATATGATATCATCATAATAATAGAGACATGACAAAAAATACGAGCTTAACAAATTGGTTTTAAGAACTGAAATTGACCGTGGCAGGAACTCTGTGACAATGCAGAGGTGTTGAGATGAAGTTACCGCACCCATGAAAAGAAGAATATTTGGATGTCGGAGACGTTTCATCAGTGACACCTAAGATTAGCAAGCATAATATCTCTTAGAAATGCTTGCTGATCAAGAATAACCGTAGAAAACCAATCACCATTATTTAATTTGAAACTGAAAAGGATTTGTTATATCTCACACAAAACCCTTCTAGAAGGACATATTTACAAGAATCTTTCAGATGATTATATGCAAATATCTGATATAAAGTGCTTTATTATAATAACGCTTTTCCTAACAGGAATCCTCTAATACAATACTAGCCAGCACCCAAGCAGAAAGTGAAAGCAGGAATCCAGATGAAAAGTAATCAAAAGTCAAAACAAAAAGGAGAACTATAGAACCACGGTAGTTTTATTTGAGATCTTCACAGAAGCTTGGACACGAGCAAGAGAAGTATTTCCAAGCAGAGATCTTCTAGTACTCCTCAAAGTGAGTGATTAATGCATAGAACTTCACAGCTGATGTCGAGTGTGTAAGGCGACAGCTTAAGAATATTAATTCACTATTAGCATTAGATATGTTAGTTTGATTAAGTGGCTTTTCAAACAAATTCTACAACTTATTAAAATTCAACTAGTACCTTTACTGTTTTTATCTACGGTTATCTAGAGTCCTACGTTTAGGTCCATCATACAAGAAAATGCAAAACTCAAACACACCAATGATGAGGAAGAGAACAACTATGCTCAGGGTCAGGGTTATGAAAAGTTATGTTCATTCTACTCTTACCATTTGAGAGCCCATAATACTCAATAATAACTGTGATATAGCTTAAGTGCTATGAAAAGGGCAGCCCGGTGCACTAAGCTCTCGCTATGTGGGGGGTCCGGAGAAGGACCGGACCACAAGGGTCTATTGTACGCAGCCTTGCCCTGCATTTCTGCAAGAGGCGGTTTCCACGGCTTGAACCCGTGACCTCCTGATCACATGGCGGCAACTTTACCAGTTACGCCAAATACTATAGAAAAACAATTTTCAATATGGAAACAGTAAAACTTTTCACAATTTATTCATGAGAAACATACTGACCTCCTGTCTAAAGGAATATATGACTTCATCAGAATATTCTTGCTTCGAAAATACTTTAACCGCAACATCCTGCAAAACAAAGACATCACTTTACAAAAGTGAAGCAGCACAATCACTTCTTACGGGCTGTTCCACTCCTTAAAAGTAACCAGTTAATCTAGAATTCAAATGACAGTCATAGAAAATGAGAAGTGACATGTCAAACACTGTTCAAATACTGGCTTAAAGAAATTTAAAGTTTTAAACATTAAATTGAAATGGAGCGTATAATGAGAAAAAGCAGCTAGAGTTTAGCCCTTTGTTGCCTTTTTTGGGGGATAAGTGTAAGCTCCTGTCAACTTGATAACTAAAACACGCAATATTTGATAACAAGACATTTCATCATGCCGCGGTATGTTTGAAAACACTTAAAAAGAGCTTCTTAGGACATTCTCTATGAATGGAATTTCATAAAAGAGCCAGAGAACGTACTGATCCGAACCACAGCCCATGATAAACAGTTCCACAAGAACCTAGTGAAATATAAACAAATAAAAGTGAGAACGATGAAGCAGAAAATGATAAGCTCTAGTAGAACCATAAAAGACATAAATCCGATAGCTCTAACACAAGAAGGGAATCTTCATTGTGAAATTAGTGTGTAAGCTTCGCAAATATGCATAGAAGTAATTAGTGCAAAATTTTGTCCAAGCTTCTGATATTTGGCTGAACATCTAAAAGTACTGTAAAACAGAAAGTGATAGCATCATACATGCTTGCGAATGCCTTAACAAGAGAAAAAGGTCTGTATAACTGATAGACTTATCTCTGAAAATTTTACCAGTAAACAAGAATTTGACGTACCCTGTCCAATGTGTTCTCCAATTGTCAAGTCCTCCCACAAGATTTCATAATCCAAGCAGTCAGTATCAGTATCCACTTTATTACCAGCTGTACTACTGGTGCTATCGCTACTACTAGCACTGCTTGTGCTATTAACATTAAATGACGATGACCAGGATCCCCAAGCCTCATTGGTCGTTGTACGGTTACTTTCAATAACTTGATCGTCTGATGTTGATACTGCATTACAACTCTTACAATGATTCCACTCATTATCTTGGTCGTTGTTTAGCCAGGGCCAAACAGAACGCGTAGTCTTTGCCTCTAACACTTCCCGCTCATTGCCTTTCCATGGCCATGATAAGTTCTTCTTAACCATCCATGCCTCTGCCTTTGAAGTTATAATCTTAGAAATCCCAGGTTTTGCCTCACTCTCATCCCTCGAGTTTCTTGAGGGTGTTTCTGGAGAGTGCTCAACATTGGAGAATACCTCAAATGGAGAAACATGAACATCTCCCCTGGGCGTACTCGCTCCACTTGGATTTGCATCTTCCCTTTGATCTGATAGAGCAGCGTCAGAAAAAGCATGATCAGAATGGTGACCACATCCACTTCCACCTTCCCCAAGAACGCTGCCCTCTCCGGTTTTCATTTTTGACTTAACCTTGTTGCTCACCTTTGAAGCCTATTTGATGTTTCCATCATGTTAGCACATGCCCATCTCATACAACCAAGAAAAAACAAAAGCAAAAATAGAAAAAAGAAAGCATGCCAAAGAACTCCATACTAACCAAACTCGATATTTTGGAGGCAATGGCAACTTGCAGAGGTTGCTGTGGATTAAGTCCAAGTCTCGCAGAAGCAATGCTTCTAGGCCCACCAGAACTTTTATCAGCTTTGATAAGCTTCACCTCTGTAGATGTTTCTTGAAATGGCCTCACGTCACTTGATACACAAATAATACCAATAAATGTACCATCATCATCATAAAGAGGGGTGTCTGTTGCTACGATTAAAAATCTGTTCCCTCGCTTATTCCTCACAGGAAATTGTCCAGTCCAATTCTCACCCTTTGCCACTCGGTATAAAATGATTTTTGCCACAGCATGATCCTTAGGATCTGCTATTAGCTCAAGGAGATTCCGCCCAAGAGCTTCGGCAGCTGAATAACCATATAGTTGTTCAGCACTTCGATTCCTGCACAACAATTACAACCCAATTTCGCAAAGGAAGTAAATTCTGTAGTCTGAGTTTGGTCCTACATTTTTAAGATTCAACAACAACTACGCATCAATCCCAACTAGTTGTGGTCGTCCATTTGAATCCTCAATTTCCATTCCATTCCATTAGGACTAGTTTATTTCCTATACTCAATAGTTCAGTTTTAAAGACTTATTGGCGTTCTCTGATAGTGTAACGATCCGATCGATCATTTTGAGTATTAGAATCTCATTTTCGTATTTGATGCTTCCCGTAGGTTCATTTGATGTTATATGACTTGCGGGGATGGATGTTTGGTTTTCGTGGGGTTCGGGAGTGATTTGGAACACTTAGTTATATTTTAGAAGCCTTAAGTTGTATGAGTTGACCAAGGTTTGACTTTTGCATAAACGATATCCGATTGGTGATTTGAATGTTCCAATAGGTTCGTATGGTGATTTTGGACTTGGGCGTATGTTCGGATTTGGTTTTCGATGTTCCTAGAAGATTTTGGCTCTATTTACCGAAAGTTGGCAATTTGAAGAATTAGAGAGTTCTTAAGTTTGACCGATAGTTGACTTTAGGGTTATCGGATTCTGATTGTTGTTACGCGAATGTAGTTAGGTTCATTTTGTTGTATGGAACTTGTATGCAAAGTTTGGTTGTGATTCGAAATGACTAAGTATGAATCGGACACTTGGTTGGAAGTTTAGAAGCTTATGAACTTAAGGAGTTCAATGAGTGGTTTGGCCTTTGATTCTTAGCTGTGATGGTTCCATATGTGTTTTGAGGCTTTGGATAGGTTCGGGTAGTGTTTATGGACTTGTTGGTATAATTGGACGGGGTCTCGAGGGCTCGGGTAAGTTTCGGACCACCCGGAGCATGTTTTGTGTTGGCAGATTTTCTGGTGTTCATTGCATTAGCGAGGTGTGTTCCGCGTTTGCGATAAAGGATTTGGGCTGGGAGTTGTTGTGCTTAGCGTTTGTGAAGGGGTGGTCGCGTGCGCGAAGGCTGGAGGTCACTGAGGCATCGTGTTCGTGGAGGTTCAACCGCCTTAGCATAGGGGAGTCTTCCCACGATTGCGATAGGTGAATTTTGGGGAGGCAGTTTGTGCTTCGCGAACGCGAGGCTTTTGTTGCGTTCACGGAGGGTAGTGCTGGCAGGGGAATTTTAAGTCTAACTTTCGGGATTTTGCCCATTTTTCATATTTTTGAGTTTTAGAGAACGACTGGAGGAGATTTTAAAGAGAGATTTCACTAGTATCTTGGAGGTAAGTAATCTAAACTTGGATTTGATCATATATCTTGATTCCCCATGGATTTTTGTACCTAAAACATGAAATTTCAAAGTGAAACTTGGGGTTTTGTCTATAACTTAAGAGAGTATAATTTGAGGATTCGGACATCAATTTGGGCTTGGATTTGAAAACTAAACACATATTTGGAATCATGAGGTTATCGGTAAATGGGATCTACCCGTAGACTCGGATTTTGACCATGTGAGTTGGGGTTGACCTTTGTTGGCTTTTTGGGAGCTGATTAAAGATTAAAGTTTTATTGTTTGGAATTGATTCCTATGGGTTTATTTGACTTCTTTGAGTATTGTTTGATTAGATTTGAGCCGGTTGGAGGTAATTTCTTAAGGAAAGGCGATTTTGGGAGGATTTATTTGGCTCCCAAAGGTAAGTATATTTCCTAGACTTGGCTTGAAGGAATCTACCTTAGGAGATTGACCTTATTTGACTAATTGCTATAGATTGGGGGCGTTGTACGTACTTGATAACGAGCGTATATGCAAGCGCTATGGACTATTCATGCTCGGGGTAAGACTACTTTATGCTTTGGATTTATACCGTATACTATTTATGACTTGTTATCCTTCTGTGACAATGTGGGCTATCTCAATCATGCTAGAAGCCATGACTTAGGCCTTTAGTACCTTGTTATCTGTTAGATAGTTATGTAGGTAAGATGAATTAGTCCTAGTCCCATATAGAATAGGAGTAGGACATCTATTGTATAAATAGGGCTCATTCTATTATAATTGAATAGTATACCAATATTATATTTTTCTCTTGTGCTTTCTCACATGGTATCAGAGCATTGTGAGAAAAAATCAATGTGTGTCATTCCAGCGTCATCGGGAAGAAAGAACTTAGTCATCATGCAATTTTTCCGGTGACCTAAGGGCAGTCCACGCGAAAGTTATTTTTTATCGGTGTTGTGCAAAAACCAACACCACCACGAGGTAGATCACCCTCCGGTGACCAACCCCAGAAAATTTCTCCGTGCCACGCCGGCAACAGAGATTTTTCCAGCGAGGGTTCCAAATCATACGTCGCCGAGTGAGCCACTTTTCGAGCATTTTTTCGCAAAGCTTCTTCAGGACAGCTTGCTCACCCTTCAATACCGAGTCTACCCATCTAATTTAAACCAAATTCCGACCACTTTTCTAATTTTCCAGCATGAACAGTGTTTTTTTCTGTTGTGAACAGTGTTTGCCTAGATATTTCTTCAGTTTTCCCGCAGAGTTACTGATTTCAACAATTTCAAGTGAAGAACTTGATTTCCAACTGCATCAAACCTTAAAAAAAAAGGTCTCCAGCTTAACTTTTTCTGATTTGGCATTCCAAGGTTAATCATACAACTTTTAGTTTGAGAAACTGGTTGTAGCGAAATGGGATCCAATACTATGAATAGTTAGATGGTTTTCTCTACCGGATTATATTGAGTTCCTTTATTACAAAGGATGTAAACAGACATTTTTAAAGATAACTTTCGTTGTTCTAATAGGTAATAGTGTGACTTGTGTCTCCCAATTTTCATTACCCAATTCTTGGGTCATTGATTCAGGTGCATCTAATCATATTGCTAGTAACAAATCTATTTTCACTACTATTTCATATTTTCAATCTCTTCCAATAGTCACAATGGCCAACAGGTCTCAAACCATGGAAAACTGGAATAGGACAAGCAAGTCCACTTCCTTCCTTACCTTTAGATTCAGTTCTTTATGTTCCCGATAGTCCTTTTGTTAGTCACTAAGTCAAATCACTTAAATGCTCTATTTTATTTCTTGATGACCTTGTTTTTATACAGGAATGCAATACATGGCGGATTATTGGTACCGGGCGTGAAGCAAATGGACTTTATTACCTTGTCTTTGCGAAATCACATGGACTCACATCTTGTCTTCCTTCAACAACATGTCTGATTCACCAGATTTATTACATAAATGGTTGGAACATCCCAGTTTGCCAAAACTTTAGAAAATCGTACATGGTTTATCTCACTTGTCCACTATAGAGTGTGAGTCATGTCAGCTCGGCAAGCATACTCGCTCCCATTTCCCTCGGCGTCCTGATAATCGAGCAAAATCACCTTTCACTTTAGTCCATTCAGATATTTGGGGTCTTAGTCGGGTCAGTTCTACCTTGGGATTCCGCTACTTTGTCAGTTCATTGATGATTATTCCATGTGCACTTGGATTTTTTTGATGAAAAATCAATCTGAGTTTTTTTCTATTTTCCAGACCTTCCACACTGAAATTCAAAATCAATTAGGGGTTTCTATCCGCACATTTTGTAGTGATAATGCCCTAGACTATTTTTCTTCCTCATTTCAACAGTTTATGAATTCTCATGGAATCATTCATCAAACATCTTGTCCATACACATCTCAACAAAATGGGGTAGCTGAAAAAAAAAGAACAGACATTTCATTGAAACTGCTCGTACCTTACTTGCACAATCTCATCTTTCATTGCGTTTTTAGGGGGTGCAGTTTTTTTTTTTTTGATAAGGTAAATTATTAGGGGGTGCAGTTCTCACATCTTGTTATCTTATTAATCGTATGTCATCCTCAGCTATCAAGAATCAAGTTACATTCTCTGTCTTATTTCCCCACTCACTTTTGTTCTCTCTTCCAGCTCGTGTCTTTGGGAGCACGTGCTTTTTTCATAACCTTATTTCCAAGATAAGTTAGCTCTTCATGCTATTAAGTGCTTATTTCTGGGTTACTCGAGAATGCAAAAGGGATCTCGATGTTATTCATCTGACCTCCAGCAGTACCTTATGTCTGTTAATGTTAGCTTCTTTGAAACCCAGTCATACTTTCACAAGGTTAGGTGATCACTTAGATATTTCTGAGGTACTACCAATTTCATCATTTGGAGATTCAGTGACTATCTCCTATTCATCTTCCTCAGTAACTCTAGCTCCGCCACCTACAGCTCTAGTTTCAGCTCCACCACCTATAGCTCTAGTTTCATCACTTAGTCCAGTTCAACCTTCTACAGCTCCACCACTCCTGACTTATCATTGTCGTTCGCGCTCAGCATCAAGCCTAGCTGATTCACGTCCTGCATGACCCTGCTCTTACTGCGAACTTGTCTCCTCCTAGTCTATTGATTGCACTTCGAAAGGTCCACACTTGATCCTAATCCTCATTATGTCGGTTTATGTTATCATCATCTATCATCACCCCATTATGCGTTTGTATCATCTTTGACCTCTGTTTCCATCCCTAAATCTACAGGTGAAGCACTGTCTAATCCAGGATAGCGGCAGACTATGATTGACGAGATGTCTACTTTACATACGAACGATACTTGGGAACTTGTTCCTCTTCCTTCAGGTATATCTATTGTTGGTTGTCGTTGGGTCATGGGTGTATGCAGTCAAAGTTAGTCCAACTGGCCAGGTTGATCGACTTAAGGGTCGTCTTGTTGCCAAAGAGTATACTCAGATATTTGGGCTCGATTATAGATGTACTTTCTCTCCCGTGGCTAAAATAGCATCAGTCCGCCTTTTCCTACCCATGGTTGTTGTTCGACATTGGCCTCTCTCAGTTGGACATTAAGAATATTTTTCTTCATGGTGACCTTGAGGATGAGGTTTATATGGAGCAACCACCTGGTTTTGTTGCTCAGGGAGAGTCTAGTGGCCTTGTATGTCGGTTGCTCCGGTCCCTCTATAGTCTAAAGCAATCTCCTCGAGCCTGGTTTGGTATGTTCAGCACAGTTATTCAGGAGTTTGGCATGGAGTTTGGCATGACTCATAGTGAAGCTAATCACCCTATGTTTTATTGGCATTTTGCTTCAAATTTCGGTAACTATCTGGTGATTTATGTTGACGATATTGTTATTACCGGCAATGATGAGGATGGTATTACTAAGTTAAAGAACCATCTCTTTGAGCACTTTCAGACTAAGGATCTGGGCAGATTAAAATATTTTATGGGTATTGAGGTCGCCGAGTATAGCTCAAGTATTGTGAACTCACAACGAAAGCATGCCCTGGACATTCTTGAGGAGGCAGCAATGACAGGTTGTAAACCTGTTGAAACTCCTATAGATCCGAATTCTAAACTTCTACTAGGGCAGAAGGGCCGCTTACCGATCCTACAAGATATAGGCAGATGGTTGGTAAATTGAATTACCTCAAAGTGACTAGACCTGACATTTCCTTTCATTTGAGTGTTGTGAGTCAGTTTAAGAATTCTCCCTATGATTGTCATTGGGATGCAGTTGTCCTCCTTCTTCGGCATATAAAATCAGCTTTGGGAAAAGGATTGTTGTTTGAGAATCGAGGCCATGAGCAGATCGTTAGATACTCAAATGCTGATTGGGCAGGATCACCTTGTGATAGACGTTCTATGTCTGAATATTGTGTTTTAGTAATAGGTAATTTGGTATCTTGGAAGAGCAAGAAAAAGAATGTGGTTATTCGGTCTAGTGCAGAAGCAGAATATCGAGCAATGGCAACATGTGAGCTAATTTGGATCAAACAGTTGCTCAAGGAGTTGAAATTTGGTGAGATCAGCAAGATGGAACTTGTGTGTGATAATCAAGCCGCCTTTCATATTGCATCAAATCTGATGTTCCATGAGAGAACTAAACATATTGAGAGTGACTGTCACTTCATCAGAGAAAAGATACTCTTAGGTTATATTACTACAAAATTTGTGAAGTCGAATGATCAGCTTGCTGATATTTTCACCAAGTCTTTCACTGGTCCTCGTATTAGTTACATATGTAACAAGCTCGGTACATATTATTTGTATTTACCGGTTTGAGGGAGAGTGTTAGATTGTTATGTAAATAAGATGAATTAGTCCTAATCCCACATAGAATAGGAGTAGGATATGTATTATATAAATAGGGGTTATTATATTATAATTGAATAGTATATCAATATTTTTCTCCCGTATTTTCTCACATTAACAGTAAATGGCTAATTGTGACATCATGTTCTACTTGTTCTAGTCGTAGTCACACTGTCCGCATGCACATCTCTTTACATGTATACTTCTTATGTCATTATACATCACTTATGTTATTTATGGTGCGTATACACACTCTATATATATATATGGAAACTCTTATATGGACTGAGGTTGAGGCACGTGAGTTGTCCTTGCAAGATGAGTACTATAGCACGTGAGTTGTTCATGCAAATGTTATTGTAATTAGCACGTGAGTTGTCCGTGCAGCGCATAGATTTGGATTCGACCCTCCAAAGTCAGGTAATCACCTATTGTACCTTGGGCCCTGTGTACGCAGGTTTGTTGGACACTTGAGAAGTGTCGGTTGTTGGGCCGAGTATTATTCATGCATAAACATTATAGACTCTTATACTTGGCATTTATAATAACGCTCTATGATGCATATCATCTTTATATGCTGTCTCAATGAACAAGTGTGAGTTTTGATAATTTCTTATATAAAGCTTGATATTATTTCTGTTAATTATATCGGATCATGGTAACACTGTTTTATTTAGGTTCTTGTGTTGTATTTATTCATGGACTATTCAAGTTATGATAGTAAGTATCAGTTGACCAATCTCTCTACTACTTCGCCGAGGTTAATCTAGATACTTACTGAGTATATTATATCGGTTATACTCATACTCCAAGTGTTGGCACTAGCAGAGCTGAGAAGTAGATTATTGTGGCGCTAGGAGACTCGAGATAGTGCAACTTGTTCATCTGCAGACCTCGATGTCACCTTCTTTTCTTATTTTGAAACTGTTGTTTATTTAGACAATGTTGTATTGAGTTCAGACTACTGTATTTCGACACTCTTAGAGCTCATATACTCGTTGACACCTATTCCTGTGGATCATATAACTGATTTATGCATATTGGTGTTGATTCTAGACTTATTTATGCTATAAATCTCTATTAGACTTGATATATTGCTTCAATACTGTTGTTTATTCGGTTGTTGTGTGATTGGTTCGCGTAGCCAGCGCGCTAGGTGCCATCACAATTATTGGTGGGATTTTGGGGCGTGACATAGAGGTTCGCTACAGCTTACTGATATACAAATCTTTGGACGAACACAAAGATCCCTAGCAAACATGGAACTAATAAAAGCATACCAACCCAACTAAGCCTTAGTCGCAACTAGGTAGTAAATACAATTTAAGGACTCAATTTGATGGAAAAGGTATCCGGTATCCATGCTAAATACCTACATGCTTAATAAAGTATCTTTCCTTCTTTTCTCTCCCAAGTTCAAGCCAAAAAAAGGAAAGGCAATCAGCAAAGATGACGAACACTAAAAAGAAGAAATAACTTCGCTACAACATGTTAAACGATATTGATACTATAAAAATTAGTGTTTATAACTATAATCTGGAATAAAAACAAGAAGACTAAAACAGAAGAGAACTGAGCAGACATACTTCCACAAATAGCAAGTACTCACCAGCAAATAACACGAAAATTGAGATCAAATATATGGATTGCTTGTCCCATTGATTGCAATATGCTCAAGTACTGTCTATCAGTAAACTTGACTGCAGCTGGACCTGCACCTCCACCACAAGGCTCACTTTTACTATTACTCTCTCTTTGCAAAGGTGACGAATGCCGGAAAGAAGTGGAGCCCCTCTTCCCCAATGCATCAAAACCAGCAGCAGAACCCCTAAGGCGAGGGGGCCGTTGAGGGGAAATAGAATGAGACCTTTGCCTCTCTGATCTTCTACCATCATTTGAAACCATAAGCTTAGACATCTCCTTTTTCAGCTGAGCATGCCCTGCCTCTAATTCTTGGATTTTCTTTAGCAACTCCTCTGTTGGGGCTGTTGCACCTTCACCTGAAGTTGTTGTCTCATCCATTCCCTCAAATTATGCACAAAATTCAATTTTTGAACAAACCCCACTTCAGGTTTTCAGCACAAAATAAACCCCACTTCAGATTCAGCTGAAAATTCAATCTTGATCAAACCCTCAAGATAAAATCTCTAGGCGTATCGATCCATGCCAAATTTGAAAACAAACCCACTAATTACCTATGTCTGTATAGCCGTCTACCCAAGACTATTTTTTGCACATTTGCAGCTGAAAGAATCAAGAAAATGGTAACTCTAGAATCTACACACCTTCAACAAGCGACCCTTTTCAGCTCTAGAATCTACAAGTGGAGTCTATGGGTTCTCAACTTCCCACTAAACTCCTCTTGATTATTGGGTAATAGAATATTAGCAATAGCTATCGGGTTCCTTCCAAACCGAATTGTCTAGCTCAACCCTTACTTCTTTATCATTAGTATTAGTAAAGATTGTTGTGTTTTCTCTCTTTTCTAAGGTTTTGGCTTTTTGTTCTCTCTTTCTAATTGTTTCATTCACATCTTTATTCATTTGGCCAAAATTTTCCTATTTTCTAACAAGAGTGCGTGTGATTAATGAGATAGAGTAACCAATTATTCTGATTATAGAGTCTTTGTCCGGGTGAATGATGGTCACTTTGCGATCTTGCGCGTTAGACCTTTACTATTTTCATTTTGTCTATTTCCTTTTTTTTATAAATAATTTTTCTTAATGTGTAATTGTTTGATCTCGTAAATATTGGTGTGAATAATCATTTTCTAATAATGTTCGTATACTGCATATCATTTAATCTTAAGATATGGTTTGTTGGGAACAATTAATTGTTTGATATACTAGATGGTCCTCTAATGATCCGGCCAGTCGTTTTGAATATTTTAGCCGCGTTCCCCTATTTATTGCCTCGTTTATATTCAATTTGTGGCTATGTGACTTGTTGGGGGTTTTTGGTTTGGTTTCGGGAGAGTTTCGAAGTGAATTGGGACACTTTGTCCCAAAGTTGGAAGTTTAAGTTGGAAGAGTTTACCGGAGTTTGACTTTCGTGTAGATGACTCCGGAATAGAATTTTGATGGTTCTGATAGCTTCGTATGGTAATTTTGGACTTAGGTGAATGTCCAAATATTGATTTGGAGGTCCGCAAGTTATTTTGGCTTGAATTGACGAAAGTTGGAAAACTGAAGGTTAGGAAGATTGAGAGGTTTACCGAGAGTTGACTTTGTTGATATCAGGATTGGATTTTGGTTCCGGAAGTTGAAATAAGTCTGTTGTGTCATTTTATGATTTGGGTGCAAAATTTGAGGTCATTTGGGTTGGTTTGATATGATTCGGCATTAATTTTAGAAGTTGAAAGTTCATTAGTTCATTAAGCTTGAATCAATGTGCAATTCGTGGTTTTGGTGTTGTTTGATATGATTTTAGACCTCGAGTAGATTCGTTATGTGTTTTGGGACTTGAAGATATTTTTGGACAGGATCTTGGGGACCCCGGGTGTGATTCAAATGGATTTCGCACTCACTTTGGACTTAGGATAAGTGTTGTTGAACAACTAAGTTTTCGGTGTCATCGCACCTGCGGTGGGCTTGGCCGGAGGTGTGGCTGGTGGATCGCAGAAGAAGACTTGGACTTGGCTGACTGGATCCGTATGTGTGGAAAGAGGCGGGCAGACACTTAACTGCAGAAGTAGAATCTGGACTTTCGCGAGGGATCGCAGGTGCGGTGGGATCTCCGCAGAAGCAGACGCTCAGGTACGCATATATGTATGCAGAATCAATTCTTCTGGGCTTAAAGTGGAAGCCGCATCTGCGATGGCTTTTTCGCAGATGTGAAGTCGCAGACGCGATCTAATGTCCGCTTTAGAGTCGAGGGTTTTATTTCATTTTCCACACTTTGAGTTAGAGGACTTGTTTTTGCATGATTTGGAGGGGATTTTCAAGGATTGGATGGGGGTAAGTATTTTTTTACTCGAATTTCCTTATTATAAATGATTCTGTCATTATTTTCAATATTTAATTAGTGTTTTGAGTTGGAAAAAAATGGAAACTTTCTGAAACTTTCCTAAACTATTAATTAGGATTTGAACGTTGATTTGAGGTCGGAATTGGATAATTTTGGTATGGTTGGACTCGTTATTGAATGGGTGTTCGAATTTTATAAGTTTGATCGGGTTCTGAGGTGCGATCCCGGAGTTGACTCTTTGATTTTCTTTAAAGATTATAACTTTATTATCCAGAATTATTTCTTATGGTTTGTATTTATGGTATTAAGTTATTTTTACTAGATTCGAGCGGTCCAGAGTTGGATATTCACAGAAAAGGCTTACTAATGGGTTGATTTAGCTTGTTTGAGGTAATATCTTGACTAACTTAATGTGGGGGAAACTACCCTTAGGATTTGGGTTGGTTGTGCTATTTGTGTTATGTGAAAGCCGTGTATGCAAGGTGACAAGTGGGTACACGGGCTATATATAGTATTTGACCGGTTTAGGCTATTTAGACTCTTTTTATATCTTTAATGGAATTGTTATAACATGTCACGTCTTTCATTGTTAATCTACTCTTACATGCTTTATTTAATGGTGTAACACTTGTTCTACCTCTTGCTTATTATATTTGCTCTGATATGTTTTAGTTGAAGTTGTTATTTTCCTTATTGCCTTGTTAACTCTTTTATGTTAAATTACTCTTACTTGAGGTTGTTATTTCGTGGAATATTTTTTTGTTGAGTTATTGGTATTGAAGTTGTAAAAGTTGTTATCATATTGAGATGAAGTTGTTAATTGTTGAGGTATCTTTCCTTGTTGAGTATTCCTCATTCATCTTATTGTTATTGAGATTATTGTATATATTGTAGTTAAGCCATGGGCTATTTGTTATGAAAATATTAGTATTGTTGACTTTTTGGCAAGTTGTGGCATATGGGTACTTGTGGTGCGAGTTGTTATTGTGTTGTGGTATTAGTACGCATGCAGTGGTATAAGGCTAGGGGTTGATAAGGATGCGATAAGATAAGTTGGGCTTGATACATGTGTTGCTAGTAGGGGAACTACTTGAAGTCGTGGTGAAATAAAGTGGGCTAAAATGCGTGTAGCTATTTCGAAAAAAATAATTTTCAAAACTAAATGTAAGGCTCACGTAGTGATATAAGCAAAGATTGTAATTAAAATTGTGAAATGTGAATGCGAGGCGATACCTCGATTGTGATTCTTGTTGTACATTTCATATTGAAAAGATTTATTGGCTGAACAATTCTTGTTACTTTTATTCTTCCTTGTCTTACCAGTTTTGTCTGTATTTGATTATTTGTGGTTCTCATTATGTGTTTCCTTCGTGTTGCCTTTTTGCTTAAATTCTGTCATTAGCTTACGTTACTAAACTGCTTTGTTATCACTCATTTCTCCGTTTTTCATTACTTTCCATTATTATTGTTCTGTTTATTTTGTCCTAATAGGTATCTTAACATGGCCTCGTCACTACTCTATCGAGGTTAGGTACTTACTGGGTACCGTTATGGTGTACTCATACTATGTTTTCGCACATCTTTTGTACAGATCCAGGTACAACTGTCCTGCTAGACGCTAGTGATTAATTGATTAGCTGCTTTCTAGAGACTTCACGGTATACCTGCTCGACGTTCGCAGGCCTCGGAGTTATCTTCCGTTATCATCTCATTACTGTTATTTTCTTTATCATGCAGTGTTGTAGTGGAGGTTTTAGAATATTCTGTAGAGCTTATGACTCAGTTCCACCAATTTTGAGAATTATGTTGTTGATGTTCTATTTTGAGAATTTATGTGAGTTTGTCGATTTTATTTTAGTATATCAGTTTGATTAATTATGTTAAGTTTTTATTAAATATTAGACTTACCTAGTCTTGAAGGCTAGGTGCCATCACGACATCCTAAGGTGAGAAAATGGGGTCGTGACAAGTTGGTATCAGAGCTCTAGGTTCATAGGTGTTATGAGTCATAAGCAGGTTTAGTAGAGTCTTGCGGATCGGTATGGAGATTTCTGTACATATTTTTGAGAGGTTATGAAAGTTTTAGGAAAAAATTCCACTTCTTTGATTCCTTATCGTACGAATTTGTTAATTTTGAAAGTTGAGTTTTTGTCTTTCTATTCTCTCACAGATCGTGAGGACACGCACGGCTGGATTCGATGATCAGACACCTGCGCCCCCTACTAGAGCGAGGAGAGGCCAGGGCTGGGGAGGAGCACATGGAGCAGCTAGAGCACCTATCTGAGCAGCGACTGAGGAGCTACCAGTACCTTTGGTTGGGGGACAGGGACCCGAGGAGCCTGTTATCACCCTTGTAAATTAGGAGACTCTATCACAGTTTATGAGCATGTTTGGTGCTCTGGATTAGGCGGGATTGATCCCCCTCGCACCAGCTACATCTCAGGATGGGGGAGGAGCCCACACTCACGCAGCTTGTACTCCAGGTTGATCAGGCCCCGGGAGCAGCTGAGACTTGAGAGGTTCAAGAAGTATCATCCTACTTATAGTGGTCTAGCGACCGAGGATGCGCAGGGTTTTCTAGAGAAGTGCCACCGTATACTCCGCACCATGGGAATTGTGGAGGCGAGCAGAGGTTCTTTTACTAAATTCTAATTGTCAGGAGCAGCGTATCAGTGGTGGCAGGATTATGATGTGGGTAGCCCAGTCGATGCAACTTCACTCACATGGACTCAGTTTTCAGAGATGTTCTTGAGAGATTTTGTTCCCGGACCCTTCGGGATGCATGACGCACAGAGTTTGTGTAGCTGCGCTAGTACTATTGTTGATACCCAATTTTTTACTTATATTTTAAAATGCATATACACTTTCAAAATAGTGCATGAGCATCAACCAGTATTTTTCCATAATTTTCCTATAATCTTAAATGGATTTTAATTAATTTGCTCTAGCATTTTAGTATATAAATAAATACTAATTGCATTACAAACGATTTTACGATAATTTATTGCTTAATTTTATTATTTATATTTATATTAAGCTTTGATTATTTCATGAATAGCCACATTTATATTTTTTGGGTTATAATTGCAACAACTTTGCAATAATAACCTATGTATGCATTATTACTTTATTTCACCAGAAAATAGCTTTTTATAATTTCATAATATTAAGTAATTATTTTAAATCATTTTTTATACATGAAAATTATTTTTTAATAATTTATTAATTATTTTTAAAATTACTTATCGAATTAATTGAGTATTTAATAAATAGCCCTTTTGATTTTTGTTTTAATTTCGGACCTAGACAAAAACATTAACCCCCCCAAGCCCAATTAAAATACCCAAGCCCAATTTCCATCCAACCCGCCCCATCACCAGATCAAATCATGGCCGTTGATCTCAAAAGATCAACGGTCCATGATTAATTACCATTTTTAATTACCCCCTAACACCCCTAAACCCTACCCATTTTTCTAATTCCGCCGCCTCTGAATCCTCTTCTCCTCTTTTCTCTCTCAGACACCCTCAAACCCTAGAGCACCGTCACTCAAAAATTCCCCCAAACCCCTTCGATTCTTGATCAGATATGGGGTCATCTGGTGATTCATTGCCTTATCTAGCCTCTCACCTCTTCTGATTGTTTTATTACGTTGATTTATGAAAGAATCTCGAAGAGATTCAACTCAGATTTGTTCAAAACCTTTGTATGAACCTGCCTACGGTCGTCCCCGTTTGTGAGTACTATTAGCTTTGTGTTTATGGCTCGAATCTATGGTTCCAAACCAGATTTTCTTTCATCTCTGTCATTCTTTTAAAATCCTAGTCTCTTGCTACTCGAATCTGTTCAGATCCTTGTAGATCTGAGATAATTTTAAGTTTATTTTGTTATTTCTCTTTAAAAACTTTCTGTGTTTTCTTATTATTAATCGATTTTTGTCTTCTTAAAAGCTAGGATTTCATCCCTTTAAGTTTCTGAAAAAATACTAATTTTTTTAAAGTGTTTAACCCTAATTTTCTTTGTTTGTTCGACTGATTCTCATGACTATGTTCTAAACCCTAGGGTTCCTGTGTATTTCACTGATTATTTCAATATTTGCCCATTATTGTTTATCTCTGTCAATCAAAATAGGTTGACTGATTTTATTTAGGGTTCAAATTATATTTTCCTGTTAAAATCAGTACTTCCCCGTGATTTTACCTATTTTCCTTATTTATGACTTTTAATTGGTATTACTTGCCTTATTTATATTAATTAGTCTAATTTATAGTCAATAATTGATTTATTTACCTTATTTGAATTCCAATATGAGTTGTTAATTGATTCTCCCCAATTTAAGGGGGTGTTTCCCGGATTCTGTGAAATCATTTGATCAAGTTTAGCCCCAAATTAACTGGCTGATTGTATTTGCTTGCCTTATTTGTAAACCCTAATTTCCTTGCCTTAATTGTCTTCTCTGCTGAATGTTATATAAAGTCCATTCTGATTTCTTTCAAAGAGACGAACAGACTCACAAAGAAACACACACAAAAACTCTTGCTCTCATTCAAACCTTTCTGT
This sequence comes from Nicotiana tabacum, assembly GCF_000715075.1. Taxonomy (NCBI): domain Eukaryota; kingdom Viridiplantae; phylum Streptophyta; class Magnoliopsida; order Solanales; family Solanaceae; genus Nicotiana; species Nicotiana tabacum. The sequence goes on from NC_134101.1 coordinate 111,068,351, forward strand.
TACTTGCATTTGCTACATTATCTAGCCGGCTGAAAGCCAAGGCTAGACTATTGGATTATGCATACTTTCAACTTCCTGTTTGCTATTTCTTCACTGGTATGTCTCCACTTCTGCAATCACTCAATATGCTATGTAATTATACCTATGTGCTTCATGCTTATTGATCTTAATCAGCACGTCTATTTCTATGTAATTAGACATATGTGCTTCATGTTCATTACTCTTAATCAGCATGTCTACTTCTATGTAATTAGACCTATGTACTTCATGTTCATTACTCTTAATCAGCATGCCAACTTCCATGAAATTATACCTATGTGCTTCTTGTTTTCAGCATGTCTGTTAGACCTATGTCTATTTGTTTCTCAACTAGCATGATTTCTGTCCCGTTTTAAGTGTTCGCCCCCTGACAGGTTCCTGAATAATTCATGATTTTCTATGCTTCCAACTTTTACTACGTTTCTGTATGACTTTTTGATTAGGACCCTGATTCCAGCATGCTATTCTTTAATACATGTAACCTAGTGATACCTAGTGAACTAAGTCGATCCCCAGGCAATATGGAACCTTGATTGAACTGGCTGTGACTCTGTTCTGCTATGTTGTTGATTGATATCTGAGCTCAATCTGGTAAATGTGGTTCTGTGTCAATGTTGATCTTGTGATCTGTTTCTATGCACTTCTGAAATCCAAACTATTTTTTTTTTAAAAAACTATCTCCTACTTTTATACACTATTTTCAACTCCTACTCTTAGTTAACTAGGGTCTTGCTACCCCCAATGTGAGCAGTGCTTAGGGTCCATGAGATCCCTCTGAACTCTGATACATTAGGGCTGGTTTCCAATCATTTATGAACTGCTACTGAATATTTGTTCCTAGTGTGAGCACTGCCCTGGGTTCTCGAAGCCCTTGGGAACTCTGACACACTAGATATTTGGGTTCTTTGTGCTTTGCCAATAGTTACTATATCTCTGAGCTTTGGAGCTATTATATTTTGAAGGCCTGGGTTATCCGGATGCATTGGGCCTAATGCATGCCTCCTATATTTACATACCTTGTAACTTATTCATTTGCTTATGTTCTGTAATAATTATTTGTAATAATGATGGGTTAATAGTGAATTGGGGAAAACTAGGCCTAGTTTAATGTTTGCATGAGCATGGAGTAGAAAACCTGCTTTAGGTGCCTGTTTCTTTCAAATATTTTCACTAGTATATGTTAGATATCCTGCCTATAGGTTATTTACGTGTTCAGTTATATTCTATCACTATATGCAATAGATAACATGCCTATAGGTATTTGTTTCAATACATTATGTTACTGTGCACGGTAGATAACATGCCTATAGGATTTAATTTGTTCAACATGTTCTGATCCATTTTTAGATGTCATGCCTATAGGATCAAAAAATAGTTATGAATATCACATCAAGATTCGCTACTGTATTTAAATCATGCCCACAAAATTTGAAAATCAGTTTTGCATTTTTAAAAATCACGCCTATAAAGTTTTAAATCACTTCTGCGTTCAAATACCATATCTATAGGAAATTTCAAAAGACAGATACCATGTCTATAGAAAATTTCAGAATCATTTTTGCATTTAGATACCATGTCTATAGGAAATTTCAGAAGATAGATACCATGTCTGTAGGAATTTTCAGAATCATTTTGCATTTAGATACCATGTCAATAGGAAACTTCAGAATCATTTATGCATTTAGATACCATGCCTATAAAGTCTTAAGATCAGTTCTTTTACCCTTAGATATCATACCTGTAAGGTCTAAAAGATAAAATCAGCCTGCTAAAACCAGTAACTGTTTACAGCTCAAATACCTGGTTTATAAAATTCGGCCCGGCTATCACTTAGGCAATCTTGTAGGTTAATTGGATTCTGGGTTTAAAATTGTTATTTTCCTGCTGCTTGAAACCTGCCCAGATTCAGGAAGTAATAAAATCAGTAAGCAAACTGATTAGGTATTTACTGTCCCGCCTTAATGAAACTGTTGCATATTTTGTGCTCATCTAGATATCCTACAATAAGACTTTAAATCATTTAAAAATGTTTGTTTGAGGCGTGTAATTGTTTGCTTATTTGTGGAGGTAAATATGAGCCCTTGAGTGATCTTTTATGTGATAGTCCTACATGTTTGTTTGACGCCTAGTTTTCTCCTTTTAAACACCATAGGTGAGTCTAGAACCACCTTAATAGAGGTCCTAAACACCTCCAAGGCCACAGTCAACGGACGGGTAATGCACACATAAGGTATGTACTGGATACTATTAGAACGCTTAGGCAACAATAATTAAAGAGAGGGTAATCGGGTAGTAAAGGATATGATGACCTGTGCGTTAATGCTATGTGTAACACCTCTACTTGAGGAAAATTTACAGAGTATTACACAGAAGTGATCCTATAGGCTAAAAAACCTAAGACCCCCTTTACTCCTTGTTTTAAGAGTAGTATCTATTTGTTTAAATCGCTTATAAGACTAATCCGCTTAAATTGAGTTTGGTCGGGACCCACCGTTATGGACCTCGAGGGGTGCCTAATACCTTTCCCTCAAGGTAATTTCGAGCCCTTACCTAATCTCTGGTAATGTAGACCGGTTTATGAGTTATTTGCTTTAGGTGCCCTAATGCACCTTAAATCTGTTAAGTGGTGACTCTTCAAATTCCATACCCCTTCCCAAAAGGAAATGAGTTGTCCCAAAAATGTCAAAACCCGGACTCCGCGAGGAATAAAAAGAGGCGCGACAGCATGACAACTCTGCTGGGGATATTAGGCTCTTACCATAACAAACTTATTTTTGTGAATTACTCTCAAGCATGCTTTATTCTATTAGTACATGTGCACCATTTCCTTTTCCCCCTTTTTGGATTTAATTGCCTACTTTTAAGCATTTATGATTTCCTTTACTATAGAAACTGACTTGTCTCCCTGTTTTCTTTCTTAACGTCTTTCAATTATAAAATACCACATTTATCATTTTTAACATGCAAATACGTGACAACATGCTATTTATTATTGCATAAATCACACTCAATATCATATTCCACTCGTGTGTAATCAATCCTATAGCAATGCTTGATGAGTGTTTGTGCTCTTCCTATATATCACCTTTTAAATTCAGAAAGGCGTATTTGCGGTAAAAATATTTGATCAGCGGTTACTCCTTGTTTTAAGAGTAATATCTATTTGTTTAAATCGCTTATAAGACTAATTCGCTTAAATTGAGTTTGGTCGGGACCCACCGTTATGGACCTCGAGGGGTGCCTAATACCTTTCCCTCAAGGTAATTTCGAGCCCTTACCCAATCTCTGGTAATGTACACCGGTTTATGAGTTATTTGCTTTAGGTGCCCTAATGCACCTTAAATCTGTTAAGTGGCGACTCTTCAAATTCCATACCCCTTCCCAAAAGGAAATGAGTTGTCCCAAAAATGTCGAAACCCGGACTCCGCGAGGAATAAAAGGTGGCGCGACAACATGACGACTCTGCTGGAGATATTAGGCTCTTACCATAACAAACTTGTTTTTGTGAATTACTCTCAAGCATGCTTTATTCTGTTAGTACATGTGCACCCTTTCCCTTTCCCCCTTTTTTGAATTTAATTGCCTACTTTTAAGCATTTATGATTTCCTTTACTACAGAAACTGACTTGTCTCCCTGTTTTCTTTCTTAATGTCTTTTAATTATAAAATACCGCATTTATCATTTTTAACGTGCAAATACGTGACAACATGCTATTTATTATTGCATAAATCACGCTCAATATCATATTCCACTCGTGTGTAATCAATCCTATAACAATGCTTGATGAGTGTTTGTGCTCTTCCTATATATCACGACTATAGGTTTGACCACGACTAGGTTTTTGCATCATGGTCAAACCTAGTCGGATTAATATATTGTCCGCATAATAACCTTTTACGACAAGCCTCGTCCAAAAATCTATCGGGTTTTCCATAATCCCAACGGATGCAACCACGATTGTGTGCATTAATTTTGGAGAAATAAGTACCAATATACTAATCATTGTTGTATAAATAGTCGGATCTGGAGGTGGAAAGGGCCTAACCATATTTGTTTTGCAGAAACTAAGGCACGAAGTCCCCAGGTTCGAAATGGTCCGTAACATACCTCCATTGTTGCTAGATTGGTAGGAAGATATTCCACCAAGTGATAAAAATCATGTGAAAAGGGTCTTGGGAAATTTGCCTTCTCTATCGGGCCTCTGATCGAACAACATGTTGATCGAAGCTGCCACAATGTTTTGAGACAAAGAAAGAGTCGTGTTTCACTTTGGAAACATAGAAATGACCTCCATCTTGGAAGAAATAGGGGGATTTGCTGGGCTACCTTGGGATAGTCCTGGTTTATTGGTGCCGAAAAATCGCTCTACTAGAGGGTTTCTGAAGATGGTGGGGTCAAAAAGAAGAATGATGACTTGGAGTGCCTGAAAAATTCCTACTACCCTTCGACTTCCTCTATGAATGATACGATCACAACAGATCTTATCGTATTTTTGATGAAGGATTCTCCATCACTTCCTTGGGATAGATCCACCGTAGGGTTTTTGTGTTCATTATCTGTTTCTTGGGTATGTTAGTCTTCTCGATTCAAGGAGATAGAATCCACACCAGACTGGCCATGGTAACCAAAACCTTGATGGAGGGGATCAAAGGGCAAACATATACTATTGTCCCTATGATCATAGCAGACATCTACCGAGCCTTGGAGCGCTGTCAGAAGGGGTACAAATACTTCGAAGGTTGCAATCTGCTGCTGCAAGTTTGACTGTTAGAACATCTCCAAAAAGGTCAATACCGTCAAGAGTTTCCGCGAAGGCCGTGGAATGATTACATAGCCTTCCATCATCCCAAGAAAATGACCTATATCCCAGACAGGTTTGCTCAACCAAAGGATGCTGTAGGATGGGTGCAGTTTTTCAACTATTTGACCGAGTACCAGATTTAATGGATGTTCGAATGGTTCCCTACCGACGAGTTCATCATCAGATCTAGGGATGTTCCACACTTGGTATTGATCGGGTTAAGGGGCATATACCCTTATGCTCCCATCAGGTTTATGAGACAGGCAGGCACGAAGCAGGTCATACCGCGAGTTGCTAAAATGAGTCATTTCATAGCCGATTTTTAGGGTGACGTCATTCCATACAAAAGTGAAGCACAACACATGTGATACTTGAAGATTATCATGGAAAAGGGTACCACCGAGCCAAATCGATATCATGCTGGTCATGTGTACTTCTACCCCTCATGGTTGGATGATAACATGGGGGAATATTCGAGCCAAGGGTTGGTCCAGGAAACAGGGTCATAGACGAAGTTGCCGAAGCACATGTGAAATATAACAAACTACGTAAAAGGGTTCACGAGTCTGAGGTCGAGCACATGGAGAGACACCCGACCGACATGGAACTAATCAATGAATGGAGAGAGAAGGCTGTTAAATCAAGCGAAATGTTGGAGTATCTAGAGTACAGTCTGATGGAATTATTGGGAAAGATGAGGAAGAGAGTCACCGATTTCCAGAATGCTGAAGGAAGCGAAGGAGGACATTTAGCAATGGCATACTTACTGCTGAACCTGCACGAACTGGGGGATCTGATCGACAAGAGCATCCAGCCTGGAGAAGGTCCTTCTGGGACTAAGTAGATTAGATTTATTTGCTTTTCCAAAATGTAATAAGGCCAAGTGCCATGAGTGACTTATCTTATTTAGTGTCGTTTTAGATTCATCTATTTTTACATTAATGAAATGAGGCAGTTATTGGCACTGAAATTCTCCAAATCTATTTGTCGCTAGGCCTACCTTGGGCACAACGAGGCTCTCAAGCTAGGATGCAAATTTATGCAATATGTCTTTCAATACTACAAACATTTCAGAATCCTTACTGACTTGTTTACCTTTTGTTTTTCTTTATTCTTTATTACTCCTATCCCCTAAGGTTGATTCACACATACTGGCATGATCAGCATATCACACCAGTTCTAGAGGCCCTCCACCTCCTCCTCCCCCGAGTAATCCGAAAAGTAGAGGAAAAGCTAAGATAGATGACTTGAGTGGTATACGAAAAGAAAATGCTAAGAACATCGAAACTTCAGACGGTCGGAGTACCCCGACACAAAATGACTTGGTTTTACGATTGGAACAAAAGATACTAGAGTTACAAGAAGAACTTGAGCAGGTCCATAATTTGGTAAACCTCTCCCTCACTCTAAACGTCCCAGACGTTAACCAACAAAATGCTCAAAACCCATCACCTCCTCAAAATACGCCAAACCAACGTCCACAAAATCCTCCCGCACCCCATCAGTACACCACACCACCTCAAAACCCCAATCCTTTACTGATACCAACTCCTCCACAACATTTTCATCAACCAACCTAGTACCTACAAACCATTACCTATCATACTCCCCAGAACATACCACAACCTATTCCCGATTCTTAAAACTCAACCAACGACCACCACTACACCCAAATCTCTTGCACTCACCAAAACAACCCCATATATGTAGAAACACTACCTCACTCCACTCAACCAATCTCCTATACACCAGAATCCGCTGAGAAGGACCTGCTCATCAAGAACATGGCCGAGGAGCTCAAGAAGTTGACAAGTCGAGTTCAGGGTGTTGAAGGAGGTAAAGGGATAAAAGGTCTGAACTACGAGGATATATGCATACAACCAGATGTGGAACTGCCGGAGGGTTACAAACCTCCTAAGTTTGAAATGTCTGACAGAATAGGTGATCCCAAGGTTCATTTGAGAACTTACTGTGACAAGCTCGTGGGGGTCGGAAAAGATGAAAGGATTCGAATGAAGCTTTTTATAAGAAGTCTTATCGGAGATGCCCTGTCCTGGTACATAAGCTAGAATCCTAAGAAGTGGGCTAATTGGGTGAGCATGGCATCGGAATTTATGCACCAATTCAAGTGTAATGCAGAAAACGCACCAGATGTCTTCTATATCCAGAACTTAAAGAAGAAGCCAACTGAGACTTTCCGCGAGTATGTTACTCGGTGGAGGTCGGAAGCACGGGGTCAAACCAGCATTAGACGAGGAACAGATGAACAAGTTCTTTGTCAGGGCACAGGACCCATAGTATTATGAAAGGCTAATGGTCATTGAGAATCACAAGTTCTTCGACATAATCAAACTCAGAGAAAGGATTGAAAAAGGTATTAAAAGCGGGATGGTGACAAATTTTGAGGCACTACAGGCCATGAACAAAGCATTGCAATCATGTGGCATATCAAAGAAGAAAGAAGTGGGGGCAGTAATGGTGGCCTAAGGCCCAAAATCTCCCCTCACATACCAAACACCTCCACCCACATACCAAACACCTCCACCTATATACCAACCCTCACCTCCTAGATATTCTCAACCCGCCATCGCCTATCACACTTATAACACCCAGCCAGCCTACTATCATTCGCCTCCAACTCGTCCAAATTACCAGAAACCCCGACCTAATTTTGATCGCAAACCACCCAAATAATACGCTGCCATTGCTGAACTCATCGACCAGCTGTTCGAAAGGTTGAGGGCTACCGGTTATGTCACCCTTATTCCCGCTGTGGTAATGGAGAATTCATATCAATAGGTCAACCCAAATAATACCTATGCATATCATTCTGGTATAGAGGGGCACACCATTGACGAATGTCGGACATTGAAAGATAAGATTTAGACATTGATTGATAACAAGGTCATACAGGCGAAGGAAGCGACACCTAGTATCCGCAACAATCCTCTTCCAGATCATAGGGGTGAATGGGTCAATGTGATAGAAACTGATGAGGAGTGGGATCCCGAGGGATAAATTGGACTTATCAAAGAGGGCGACGATCCTAAAAAGCTCGCAGTCACTCTCGATCCTATTGTGGTCCAGGTACAACCGCTAGTTGAGGTTGAGGTAACCACATCGGTTCTATTTGAGGTAGAAGTAACACCACCTGTAGCCACACCTGTTCCATTTGAGGTAGAACTGTAATGTTGTATGGTGGGCCGGGCTGGGACCGGGACCGGACCGGGCTCGCGGTCCTAACGGGCTAAACGGGCCTGGCGGGCCGGTCCTGGTATGCTGGTCCTTAATGGTGCAAAAAGCCCGAGGCGGGCCGGGTCACATAAAATAGCCCACGAGCCCGGGACCGGCTGGCGGGCCTTGGCCGGTCTTACCGGGCCTAACGGGCCTCTAACGGCTACTTTTAAAAAAAAAAAAATTTTTTTAAAAAATAGCAACGGTCAAAAATTAAAAAGTTAGCCGTTGGGCTGCAATTTTGATCGTTTGGAACTTTTAAAAATAGCTATTTGGCCCCCAAACTTTATTTTAACCCCAAACTTTATATAATTACACTTTTTCCCAATTCTCAATTATAAATACCCCCTCATTCTTTCATTTTTACTCACCAATTCATTAATCTCTCTCAATCTCTCTACTATAATTGCTTATTTTATTGTTGAAATTTCGTGAAAAATTGTGAAGTTGGTGAATTGAAGTATTCAAGTCTTCAACGATTTTCAATTTTCAAGAAGTTTTTCGGCAATTCGGTAAACTCGTTTCAACTCTTAAGTTTTAAGAATATATTTTTGTGTGTTTTAGTTTGCATAATTGTAATTAATATGACATCTTTGATAAAAATGTTTGGTGGTAAGGGAAAAGCTAAAACTGGTGAAAGTAGTGGCCAACCTACTACCCTTCCCCCGGCTCCCCGACCCAGACCTGGTAGACGTCCTGCTGCTAGATATTTACAAATGAAAGCGCAGCTAGAGGGAACACATGTAGATTCTGATGTTAACCCTAGTACAGGTTCAAATCTAGTTCAACCAGGAATTAACACTGTGACCGGAGGTATTTTATATTACGATCCAAATAGAGATCATGAAGAATTAGCAAAGATGGTTACCGTTATGTGCTTACCCTATTCTTTTCCTTCTAATCCTAATTGGGTGCATTATATTAGAAGAGTTTTTAATCCTACTTATAAAGGTTGGCCTCGCGCAACAGTTAAGAGCGATATTTATAAATATAAACATGAATATGAACAATATTTGCGGTATTTATTTACTCATATAACTAATCGGATTTCTATTACTACTGATATTGGTAGAAGTGGTAATGATTGTGATTATCTAACTGTTACAAGTCATTGGATAGATGAGGAGTGGACAATGTAAAAACGCATTATTGCGTATAGAATAATTAATTCACGTCACACAGGTAAGTTTATAGCTAACACTGTTGCAAATATTTGTAGATATTTTTGCTTTAGAGATAAAATAATGGCAATTTCTATGGATAATGCTTTGAGCAAAGAGACAATAATATCTGTGAGCACGTGATTTTTGCCCTATATATGAATAATTCCCACAAATTTCAACAAAATAATTTTTCTTTATTTTTACAATTTTTGTGCATTTCGGTGTCATTTTTTGATAATTGTCGCATTTTATTTGTGCATGTTAATTTATATAAAGTACAAAAATATGCATTTTTGCATTTAGGTTTTTAGTATCAATTAAGGATTAATTTGTTTAGAACAAAACATGAAAATCACAAAAATTAGTTCACTTTTGCATTTTAATGATTTTTATTATGAATTTTTCATGAATTAGTTTTTAAACAATTTTAGGCATTAATTAGTTTTAGTTTTGAAGTACATTAGGACGTTATTTTAATTGTTGCAATTCTATAAAATCAGAAAAATAATTACAAAATTACAAAGTGGAAAACAAATAGATAAAATGAAATAAAAAAAGGGGAAGGAAATTGAAATGAGAAGCAAAGGGCTGGCCAATTTTGGGCCAAATCAATAGAAATTCCCAGTCCCAAACACGGTTTTATCCCTACAAACCGGACCAGGCCCAATCCTTACCCGGTCCTCCTCCCAGGTGTTGAAACAGCATCGTTTCCCCAGCCCCAATCACGACCGTTGGATCTCATCAATCCAATGGTCCGGATCTAACTAGGATATTTGGTATATAAGTGTCCGAAAATCCCCCCTCACCCCCCATTCGGACCATCTCCTTCATCCTCACGAACCCTAATCCACGCCGCCCTCAAATCCCTCGCCGGCGGTGAACGTCACCTACACCGTTCAAGCCCAATATTACACCACTCGTCCTCCTCACTCTCCTCTTTCCATTGCACCCACTGGTTCCCCTCAAATAGGGCCGGAGCTCGTCGAATCTTCGACTGAAGTTTCCGGTCAGATCGCAGGTTTATCCAAACCAGCCCAAAATCACACCACACAATCCCCGGTCTTCCCTCAACCCTAATCCATGATTATTTTCCTTCAAATCTCTGCGAAACGGCTCGAATCTCAGATCTAAGAATTTTAGGCCAAAACACTAAACCAAAATCTTTATGATTTCGAACCGTAGTATCCTTAACCATGTGTTCTCTTGTAAGAACACATGGTTAGGGATGTTACGCGTCAAAAATCTGAAAGGATTCGGACGTCAGTGACTGGCCGGAGTTCCTCGTGCTTCTGTGAGTCTTTCCTGTTTCTTTTTACTCGAATGGTTGAAGTTTTAGTTACAGTCTTGGTTTCACTAAGTGTTTTGTTAATTTTACGGTTTATTTTGTGTATTAGTATAGTTCTGTTAATTGCTGTTAGTTTTGAGTTTGATATTTGAATGGTCGATTATGAGTTTGTTGGTTAAGAATTAGTTTAATTTCATTTAAATGTTGATCATGTAGCTTAAGCTTTGCTTTGATCGATCCTGGTTTCTGGTTTTTCTTAGTTTGATTGAGTTGGTGTAATTGAACAATTGGGATTAGTTAGTTTGATTAGTTAATTTTTGAGTTCTAATTAATCAGTCTTAGATAGTTTTGGATTAATTTAGGGGATTGGTTATAGCTGTTGAGGATGAGGGTAGAATCAATAGCTTTGAGAAGCCTTCAGGGGTAGTTTGGGCATGGAAAAGGGTAATTCTGATAGGAATAGTAATTTCAAAGTATATGGAAGGGCAGTATAGGTATTGTATGGGTAGAAGAATACCCTAGGGCCTTCTAGAATAGGATTTTAGTGCACATTTCAGCACAATAGGGGTGCTTACTTGTTTAGCAAGTCAAGAATAGAGGGACTAAACTGAAATAAGGGAGGGACTAAAAAAGAAAACCCAAATTCTGATTAATCCTCTTGGGGTTGCCTATAAAAGGGCATGAAATGCCTTAGGAAAGGGGGTTCTTCTTCTTTCAGCTCTGAGTTCAAAAAATCCCCACTAAAAGCTTTCCTCCCTGCTTTCAATTCCAGCTAGTATTTCCATTCCAGTATTCAAAAATAAAAACATCAAAAAATGAAGAAATCAAAAACAATTTTACAGTTTCATTACTAGTTTTGGATTTCAGTTGGGTTTTGAGTCTAGCAGGATTGCAGAGGTATTTAGGTTCAGTTGTGAGGGTTTAGAGTGCATTTCAAGTGTGTGTTGAATTGATCTGTGGAGTCTGCTTGTATTTCTGGTTTTCAAAAGCAGTTCCTGGCATGCTCGAATGTGTTTTGGGTTGATTATTTGAGTTTGCTCTGCATTCCCACTCATTTCCTGCTGAACTGTTGAACATGTGTGGCTTGAAATACTCCTACACTGACTGTGACTAGGTTATTACCTTAGTTTCTGAGCTGCTGAGCTGTTACTGCTGCTAACCTCCTTTTCTCTATTTACATTCCAATTTCCAGGTACACTTCTTTGAACCTCACTGATGTATGCTCGTTGAAGTTGAAATGAAATGTTCAAAGGGTCTATTGTTCAACTGAAGGCAGTTTGTATTTTAACTAATACTAATCGTGTAGTTTTCTGTTATATAACTGGCAGTTACATGTATGATTAAGATTGTTCTATAAGGTTGATTACATGTTGAATGTTGCATAGCGTTGAACTGTTGAATTGGGCATTTGAAATAGCGTGAGCATAGGCTTGGTCTAATTTGAAGGTTCGTATGAATTCAATAATCATCAGTAGCAATTGGATCTATGTAAATGACATGTGAATTTAGGAGCAGGTCTGGTGACATTTAGCCTAGTTACTAGTACTTTTGTCATTGATCATGCTAGTGTAGTAGAATGTCTGCTTTTGATTAAAGGCTTTGAAATCGATCGGTAGGCAAACCTGATTTATTGTTGGTAGATTGGCATTGAAACCAGTTAAAATCATGAAACAAAACTCATTCACAATTGAATTAGTTCATTAAAAGCAGTAGGTCATGATAGGTAATTGATAGGATAAATCGGTTTAGGAATTTTGGAGGTCACGACTATCAGTTAAAATGAGGGTATGCATTGTCATTGTGGTGACTCGTTGATGTTGTATAAATTGTTGCAGTTGGAATCGTACTCATATTCGTTGGGCCAATTGGACTGTATCAAACCATGAGGCAGGCCCATTCTTTATTTGAATTTGGTTCTTAGTTTACTTCAGTGTAATTCAACTCTCAATTAATTAGGCTTTTAGAGACACATAATAAGTAGGAAATCATAGTTACTTCGGGATTACTACTAGCCTCGCCCAAATAAAACCACTAACTACGGGGGCCCTCAATAATTGGTTATTAAAATGATTAGAATTTGGGATGGCCATTTAGCAAACTCCACGGTCTTCCCCAAAATAATATTACGTTAGAATCTTTGGGCGCGATTTTAATTAAAGTACCTTCTTAAACTCGGATGCGCATTGATGCGACCCAAATCCAAATCTCGACGAAGTCGAAATGTGTTGACAACCACGGGTGCATTGATTGCGACGTGGTTCGAAACGCGTTTTCACGACGTTGCAATTCTTTTAAAATAAATAATGATAAAAAGCGGTTTATGAATAAAAGGCACATAAACTAGCATGTAAAATCAAATACAACAGTTAAGCAACCGTGCTAGAACCACGGAACCCGGGAATGCCTGACACCTTCTCTCGGGTTAATAGAATTCCTTGCCCGGATTTCTGGTTCGCGGACTGTTAACATAGTCATATTTTTCCTCGGTTCGGGATTCAACCGGTGACTTGGGAAACCATTAATCTCCCAAGTGGCGACTCTGAATAATTGATAATTAAATCCCGTTTCGATTGTCCTTTAAATGGAAAAACTCCTTTACGCCCTTTGCGGGATGTAGGTAGAAAAAAGGAGGTGTGACAGCTCTGGCGACTCTGTTGGGGACCGAACCCAGAATCTCTGGTTCAGGGTTCAGAATTCGAGCTTAGATAAATTGTTGTATTTAATTGTATCTGATTTTCCTACATGCTTTGTGCTGAATGTGCTAAATGGTACCGCTTTGATATTTTCTGAACTGTATATAAATTGTGCCGACACCCTTCTCTCTTCACCTCCGTGGATGTGCTTACTGGTTGAGACTCCCTATTCTGTTAGTGTCATACCTTGAAATAAGAAAGAGGCCGGACAAGTTACGAAGCTGGATGGCCTTTTGGTTCCCGGTAAGTTGCCCCCTCCTCGACTTGAGTTGTCCGCTCGGGTACACAGTCTAGAACACCGACTCAGGATTTGAACATAGAATAACATGACTTCATGCCGGATCCCTAGTAGGAACGGTTATTTGCATCATGTTGCATTTGACTTAGGGGACTCAACACAGGGGTTGGGTCCGTCTAGGACTAGCAACCTGAAATGAAAAGACCGTCCTGATGCATCCTACTTGCTCTGTACATATATTTGTTTCGAACCTGCATGTTGACCGGTTTCTGAATCTCGGGAATGTTGGAAAATTGAAAAAAAAAAGAGAAAAGAGAAAAAAAAAAGAGAGAAGAAATATCAGTTAGGGAGTTAATTGATTATTTTAGAAATAAAAATCAATGACCAATTACTGGCGAAACTCTGCCGAAATTCTGAGAAAAAAAAATGTTTTATTTTGTTTTAAAAAAAAGCAAAGAAAAATAGAAAAAAAAGAGTCTTTTAATTTTGGAAAGTTGGTTGTTGAAAAAGAAAAGGATAAAAAGAGTCTTTGTTTTAGTTTGAAAAACATAAGTTGTTTCATTATTTGTTGAAAAAGGAAAGGAAAAAAGAGTCTTTTATTTTTAGTTTGGAAAAATAGGTTGTTTTATTGTCTGTGGAAAATGAAAAAGAAAAAGAGTCTGTTATTTTTAGCTTGGAAAAATAGGCTGTTTTATTTGTTGAAAAGAAAAAGAAAAAAGAGAGTCTTGTTTCTAAAAATAGTTTTTATTCGCTTATGAAATGCCAAAAATAAAAATGGAAAAGAGTCATGTTTTAAAATAGTTCGGTTAATTTTTCCCGAACTACGCATGGTTTGATTCTCACAGGGTGTGAGATACGTAGGCAACCCTCATCGGGTCCAATCTCCCCTTTGCAAAAATAACCAGAAAATATCAAAATTTTAATTTTGTCATAAATAAACCAGGTGATGCCGTTTTTGTCAAAAATAGCCAAATGTTCCCCAACGGAACGCCAGAAGGCTGACCTTGCATAGATGGCCACCTTTGGTCATGTGTTTTTCAACCCTCACAGCCTTAAGTTTCCGTCCTCGAGGCGTTGAAAGGCCGTGTTGCAATACTGGGTATTTTTTTTAATCTTAAAATAAAAAAAGAATAAGTAAGAATTGTGAATAAGCTAAGTAGAGCCGTCTTGTCATAAATAGCCTTAAAATCTTTGTTCCCAAAGTGCTGAAAGGCCATGTTTGAAAGTCAAGTTCTTCGCTTGAAAATATATAGGTAATTTTGAGTCGAAAATATAGATAGTTTTTTTTGAGTCGAATAAAAGTTTTCTTTTTGCTTAAACGCTTTAATAAATGTGCAGGATGAGCACGATGATAAATGAGCCCTTTTCAATAATGACCAAAATCCCTTTTGAGCTGCAATTATGGTGGAATGATTTAGGCAAAAAAGGGCAAGACGAAGTGAAAAAATATTTGAAAGACCTTCCGGATTTATTAAACATTCAGCCTCGGGGGGATATTATCAGGGCATTGGTCGCCCATTGGGATTCGGCACATAATGTATTTCATTTCTCAGACTTTGAGCTCACCCCAACATTGGAAGAAATAGCGGGGTATATTGGAAGTGATCAAGCTCCATTGAGATTCAAATACTTGATTGCTCCTAGGGCCATTACCATACACCGGTTCTTGGATTCCTTGAAAATACCCCGAACAGTTCATCATCCAGATTTTGCAAAGGGTTTCTGCAGTTTTCGCTTCATATATGATAGGTATGGCCACGTGGGCGGGTTCAACAATCCAGACTTTAAGCTATGCAGTAGAAGTAACCGACAAAAATGGGAGGAACACAGATGGGTGGCTTTCATGATAGCCTTTTTAGGCCTCATAATATTCCCAAGGAAGGATGGTAATGTTGATTTGAAAGTAGCAAGGGTTGTCAGTACCTTGCAAACCATGGGGAAAAGCACTTTAGCACCTATGATCGTGGCTGATATCTTCCGGGCTCTCACTATGTGCAAAGCTGGGGGCACATTTTTTGAGGGATGTAACTTGTTGTTACAAATGTGGATGACTGAGCATTTGTGCCCTCGCTCTCAGCTATTGAGTTATGGTTCGGTTGAGAAAACTTGTATAGAAGAATTTTACACAAGAATCAAAGGGGCTAATCTACCTGAAGGAGTCACGGCCTGAACATCATTATTTCGGAACCTCAATGCCAGCCAGATACAGTGGGTGCTTGGATGGTTGCCTGTCGAAGAAGTCATATATATGCCAGCAGCCCGCCCGCATTTTTTGTTGATGGGACTCAAAAGCATCCAGCCCTATGCACCATATCGGGTTCTGAGGCAACTCGGGAGATATCAAGTAGTACCGAGAGATGAAGATCTGAGTACCCAAGTGGTCGAAATTAGTCCTGATGGTCGATTCCCCGAGGAAGAAGTTCGCCAAATTTGGAGTGAGTGTCAACATTTGATGGCGAACACTTGTGTGTCTGATAGGGTTAAAGGGGAAGTTGCCCCAGGATATCATGATTGGTTCAGAGGTGACGTGGCATGTGGGAGACCGACTAAAAGACCTCATCTCGAAGATTTCGCCAAGTCGTCCCAAGAGCAGTGGGATTGGTTAGCAAGAGAAGAAGGCTATCGAGTTGAGATTGGTAAACTGAAGCAGCAAGTTGAGAGTCTGAAATTCGAGAACAGTGTACAGGTTGCCGCGGATCAAGGTGAAAAGAATAGACTGGCTCGAGAAAATGAAGCACTTAGGGCCCAAATCCGGCAGTTGAAGATAACCATCGATAAGCAACCGAGGAGCCGATCCGATGAGCAATTGATAAAAAGATTGGAAAACGAAGTCAGGGAATGGCGGGATGAATTAGAAAAATCTGAGAATATCATGGAAGAACTTAAAGCACAGTGGGTTACAAGAACAGAGGAGCGTCGCCAGTACTTGACTCAGTTGAAAAGGGACCATGAGAAAATTGTTGCCAATTTAAAGAGAAAAGTGGTTGCCCTTGAGGGTAAAGCGGTTAGGCAGGCTAGAGATTTTGAAATTGAAAGTGGACATTGTTACGACTTGTTGGCCCAAATGGAGGTAGAAGTGCAGCGGCTGCAAGACCAACACCTGCAGGACTCTCGAGCTTTAAAGACGTGCAGTGATCAGATAAGGCACTTGCTCATAGAAAAGAAGCAAACAAAAGACAGGATTAGAGCCATTACTCATGCCATTTTCCGGAGATGCCTGGTTTGTGAAGACATGACCTATACTACTTTTGTCTTAGCTGTAATGATCTATGTGAAGCGAACCATGAATGAATTAGAGCATCTTGAAAGGGATTTGGATCCTAGGCCCGCGGCGAGGCCGAACGACGCCCCGCGGACACCTAAGTTTGAAGCACTAGAGTATGCATAGTCCGTGTCTGTAATTTTCTACCATTTTGAGTCAGTCTTTCGTATGTCCGTTATCTTTCCAGGTCAAGTATGTCTGTAGTCTTAGAGTCTGTATTTGCTTTTAATTTGCGTCTGTTAGCTTCATTCCGAAAAGTGTTGAGTTTGTAATAGTTTGTTTTAGTAATGAAAATTGAAAATTTCAAAAATTTTACATCCACCCGTTATTTTGCATTTATTTTCATGAACTACGCTTGGTCTGATTCGTGCGGGGTCACGATACGTAGGCAATATATATAGGATTCGACCGTAATCGTAAAAAAAAAAGAGAAAGAGAGAAAAGAGCGGAAAAACAAAAGAGAAATGAGCGGGAACACAAAAGAGAAAGAAACAAAAGAAAGAGAAGAGCACAAGAAAGGGATGAGGTGAGGAAATTTGAAAGAAGGGTAAAAAGAAACGAGGAACGAAGTGCTGGGATGACGCATGCATAATAGAAATGATTAATTGTATAAGTGCATTCATGCCAACGTGCGGTTGCTAAATCTGTTAAAACTTAATTGCTAACAAAGTGGTTGTCCAAATGTGTGAGTACAGGCAGGTGGTTAGTTGATTGGCAATTCTGGCAACTCACCCGTACAACACCCGGTCGAAAGATCAAGTAAAAATGACAGGGCAGGATTCAGAAATCAGCATCGTAGACCCTTCTAATGTAGTTGAGGTAACAGATGTGGGTGCTATGAAAGAAGAGATGAGGAAATTAAAAGCACAAATGGCTGAAATGCATCGGGCATGGTCTCAGGGACATCCGGCACCACTATATCCTGCTAATCCATCTTACATCCCACCCCTGGCTCAAGCTCAGGAGCCTACCACTCCCCACGCATCTTCAGCCTTCCCCTATCACGCCCAGGGTTATGGTACCACTTCATACGCTCCCCCAGCTCCACCCCCCAAACAGAACCCTCCACCACCCATGGTTCCTGTCTTTGTGGCACCTCCCCCAGCCCCATTACATAGATCGTCCAGTGAGCCGCTATTCCAAGCTCACGATACCCAATATTACCCTCCCGAACCCACTTTCAAAGCGCCTGAGCCATATACCTATTCTCCCCATTTTGAAATCCCGGGAGAGGTTGAGAAACTGGTTAAAAATACAGAACATGAGGAAGTGATTCGTAAAGTCAAAAGCTTGGAGCAATCCTTCAGGAACATGCATGGTTTAGGTAACCAAGTCAGCGTCACATACAAAGATTTGTGCCCTTTCCCTGATGTTCAGTTGCCTGCGAGGTTTAAAATGCCGAAGTTTGACTTGTATGAGGGGCACGGTGACCCAGTAGCCCATCTGTGTGGTTTTTGTAGCAAAATGAGAGGTGCTGGGGGGAAGGATGAATTGTTGATAGCATATTTCGGTCAAAGCCTGAGCGGGTCAGCGCTAGAATGGTACACGAGACAGGACCCCGGCCGATGGTATACATGGGATGATTTGGCACAAGCATTCATTGGCCATTTTCAATATAACCTTGAGATAGTCCCCGACCGTTTATCATTGTTGAAACTGGAAAAGAAGCCAGGGGAAAGTTTTAGAGAGTTTGGTTTCCACTGGAGGGAACAAGCTGCAAGGGTTGATCCTCCAATAAGGGAGAGTGAGATGGTAGATTACTTCTTGCAAACATTGGAACCTACCTATTTTGGTCATCTAGTGACATCTGTCGGAAAGTCGTTTAATGAAGTGGTAAAGATGGGAGCCATGATTGAAGAAGGATTGAAATCTAACAAGATCTTGAGCTACTCGGCATTGAAAGCAACCACCCAGGCCATCCAAAGCGGTACTGGTGGTGTGCTCGGAAAGAAGAAGAAGGAAGAAGTTGCTACGGTTGAAGCTAGTGCTTGGTCCAGGACCAATAACCCTCCACTCTACTACAACCAACCCAGACCCCAACACCCAAACTACCAATATACCCCATATGGCCCACTACAACACTACTATCCACCACCAGAACCACATTTTTCTATCCACCATGCCCAGACCTACACTCAGCCCCCGGTGCACTCGCAATGGCATGCACCAAATCCCTAAAACACACATCCACCCCCACAAAACACCTATCTACCTCCCAGGGAAAACAGACCAGGAACCAACTTCCGCCCAAACCAAGCTTTTAGAAGTGAGAAGGCCCCACACAGAAAAAAGTTTACTCCGCTGGGAGAATCTTACACTGCTCTCTTCCATAGATTGAAACAGTTGGGAATGTTGACCCCGATTGAATCCAAAGCACCAAACCCCCTTCCCAGAAACCTGGACCATTCTGTTAGCTGCGAGTATTGCTCAGGAATGCCGGGGCATGATACTGAAAAATGTTGGAAGTTGAAAAACGTGATACAAGAGCTCATTAATAATCACCGTATTGAAGTACAGGCTCCAGAGGCCCCGAACATCAATCAAAATCCGTTACCAGCGCATTATGAGGCCAACATGATCGAACTGATACATAAGGGGGCAGAGCCTAAAAATCCTTCGCAGGTGGTTATGGTGATTCGTTCTATGGAAGCCAAAGAAAAGACAGTGAGTGCAAGGCCAGTGGTTCAGTTAAAAGCAATAAAAGACAAGCCAGTGTTGGTAATAGGAAAGGGACCATTTGTGGCTGCAAAAAAACCGGAGCCAGTCAAGATAGTGGTACCAGGGTCATCATCTGCACCCTTGGTGGTTGTGAAAGGGGCCTACGTAGAATCGGTTGTCATAAAACCGGTAGTCCAATTACCCATGGTTGATAACAAAGCCGTACCGTGGAGATATGACAAGGTAGTGGTGACATACAAAGGAAAGGAAATTGAGGAAGAGAGTTGTGAAGCATAAGGACTAACTCGGTCGGGACGTTGTTTTGCTCCCGAAGAGTTGAGAAAGGCTAAGGGCACTAAAGACAATCCAGTGCCAGTCAAAAAAGCTATGACGGAAGAAGAGGCAGAAGAGTTTCTGAAAAAGATGAAAGTGCAAGATTATTCCATTGTTGAACAACTAAGAAAAACACCAGCCCAAATCTCGTTGTTGTCGTTATTGATTCACTCTGACGAACATTGCCGAGTTTTGATGAAGATATTGAATGAGGCTCATGTGCCCGACAAAATTTCAGTGAACCATCTAGAGACAATTGCCAACAAGATCTTTGAAGTGAACAGGGTAGCATTTTCTGATGATGAATTGCCTATGGAAGGCACAGAACACAACAAAGCTCTCTATTTGACAGTCAAGTATGAAGGTTCAATGGTTACTCGGGCACTGATCGATAACGGGTCGAGTGCTAATATTTGCACGTTGTCCACATTGAACAAGTTGAAGATCGATGATGATAGAATCCGCAAAAATAGCATTTGTGTTCGAGGGTTCGACGGAGGGGGAACAAACATAGTAGGGGATATTGTACTCGAATTGACTATTGGCCCAGTCGAGTTCACTATGGAATTTCAGGTGTTGGATGCTGCATTATCCTACAATCTTTTAATGGTTCGACCATGGATCCACGCGGCCAAAGCCGTGCCTTCCATGCTGCACCAAATGGTCAAGTTCGAGTGGGACAGACAAGAAATTGTGTTTTATGGGGAAGATCCCACATGCGCCATGAATGATGCCATTGTGCCCTTTATAGAAACTGAAGATGATAAGGGACCATGGGTTTATCAGGTCTACGACACGGTCCCAGTGAGCAGAGTGCCCGAGGGTAAAAACATGCTGTGTCCCAGGGTGGCAGCTGCGACTGTCATGGTAGTATCAGAAATGCCGAGTAACGGGTTCGTGCCAGGGAAAGGTCTGGGGGCTGAACTTCAGGGAATTATTCAACCTGTTTCCCTGCCCAAAAATCTAGACATCTTCGGATTAGGGTTCAAACCAACAACGGCAGATGTTAGAAGGGCCCGTAAATTGAAAAAGAAAGCTTGGGTTCTTCCCAAACCAATTCCACGATTGTCCAGGTCCTTCGTCAGGCCAGGTAGCAAGAAACAGTCATTGGCAAAGGTGTCAGGTTCATTGATTGGGGCAGAGGGGAATTTGGATAAGGTGTTCGAGAGAGTATTTGCTGAAGTAAACATGGTTGAGGCCAGGGAAGGGTCAAGCGGAGCAGATATACAGTACATCGGACCACATGCTAACATCAACAATTGGGAAGCTACTCCTCTTCCAATTCAGAGGGAGTCGTGGTAGTGGGTTTTGTTTTCCTTTTGTCACATGGATTATTCCAGGGTTTGTAATCCAGTTGCTATGTTCCGTCCGTTTGGATGAGTTAAAACTTTGTTACCTTTACATTCAATGAAATGCAATTTTCTTTGTTCCTAATTTTGTTTCCATTTTTCTTTTTGTACAGTTATTTTTATGCTGATATCAATGATATAACATGCATGAGGAATCTTCGGCCCAGTTTTAAAAGCCAATCTAGCTCGGAAGTAATAATACAAGAAATCGAGTGTGATGATGGGGTGGATTGTAACAACGATGAAGCTTATGAGGAAATTAGTAAAGAATTAAGTCATTTTGAAGAAAAACTCCTTTACGCCCTTTGCGGGGTGTAGGTAGAAAAAAGGAGGTGTGACACTTACAACAACACTAAATCCTGCATTTAGAAATATATTCCATGTTAGATGTATTTGTCATATTTATCATTTAATTGTCGGTGATGGTATGCGAATTTTAAATTTAGAAATTGAAAAGGTTAGAATGGCTCTTAATTGGCTTTTTTATTCAAACCGTAGAAGTAGACTTAGAGATTATTTTAAAAAATGTGATGAATATGGCCTTAGAGAAAGAAAGGTTCCTAAAGCTTGCCCGACTAGATGGAATTGTATGTACGAAAGTTTAGTAGTTGCATATGAATATAGAAACCCAATTAATGCAACTTTTAATGCTCGGGTAGGTGGTGAGGATGATGATGAAATGCTTACTACTCAAGATTGGACGAATGTTAAAATTCTTATAGATTTTTAGAACATTTTCAAATTGCTACAAATGCATTTTCTGGGCAATATTATCCTACTATTTCAAACTATTTAGTTTATATTGCAGCACTATGTGATTTGTTTGTTGAATTTTCGGAGGGTGGGGAAATTTATCAACTTGCTATAAATGAAATGAAAGAAAAGTTTAAAAAATATTTTTTCCCTATCCCTCCTATTTATGGTGTTGCTGCAATGTTAAATCCTACAATGAAATTAGGAGGTCCTCATTTTTGGTACTCAAATATTTATAAGGCTTTAGATCTTTCAAATGAGGAATTTGCTACACTTGCAGATGCAAAAGCCTCAATTAAAATTAATGCTCAAATAATTTATAATGATTATCAACTTGCCTTAGAGCATGCTAGGCCAAATGTTCCAACCCCTACTTCGTCTAGTTCACAATCGTCTAAAAGAGCTGCGGACTTAAAAGCACTTAAATCCTGGACGGAGTTCAGGGGTTCTCAAGGTGATAATTATGATGAAACTTCACATCTAAATGAGCTTCAAGTTTATTTGTCATAGGGACTTGAAAAGGAGAATCCAGACGACACTTTTGATCTGTTGGAATGGTAGAAGGCAAGGGAAAAACATTTTCCGGTTCTTGCAAGGATGACTCGGGATATTTTATCTATTCAAGCTTCAACTGTTGCATCAGAGAGCACTTTCAGTCAAGCAAGACTTCAAATAGGTGATCATAGAGCGTCTATGAGGGAGAGCTTGGAAAAATCTTTACTGTTCAGAGATTGGATCCGCTCGGAAAGAAGAAACTTTGGAATTGCGGAATCACAACCGGCGATAAATGAAGCTTATGAAGAAATGATGGCGGAACTTGCGGAGGATGCTGCTTCGCTCGGAAGTGGTGATGAACAAGCTTCTTTTCCACCACCACCAACGCAACCTCCTCCGAACCTTGAAGGATTTATGAGATTTGTTAGAGATACAATGTAGATTATGGTGTAACTTGTACTTTGACACATCTTCTTTTAGTTTTTTCCCTTTTAATGGTGGTATTAGTACCGTGTTGTGCTCATTCCATTGGGGGGAGGAAGACTAAGAAAGATATGCCATTTTTGGTAATAAAAATTATAAGACATGCCCTTGAATATCTTTTTGCAATATTTTTTTGTCTTTAACTTGCAATTATTTATAAGCTATAATATATATACATAACATACAATATATACTACAAGAAAATATATAAGGGAATATATATACATAACATACAATATATACTACAAGAAAATATATAAGGGAATATATATACATAACATACAATATATACTACAAGAAAATATATAAGGGAATATATATACATAACATACAATATATATATATATATATATATATATATATATATACTACAAAACATTATAAGAAATTATATTTGGAAATATATATACATAACATACTATATATAGTATACTATACTAGTATACTATATATACTACAAAACAAGTAGTCCGCACGGCCATCCAGATCTAGCTGTTTCAGTACCTTTGAAGGTTTGCGGTAGTCCGTGCGACCAGTAAAGATTCGAAATATACGGGAATTTTATTATAGTTTTAATGACTGTATGGAAGGATCTATCCTTTTACCCAAGCAAGGGGCCTGTCTAGGTCCGATACATACTCTTATTGAGCCCATGTGTCTAGCAGTTCTAACTGTGAAAGGGATAGCCCTTTTGACAACTTCAGCGGGCTTTAATGTCACAGCTGGCTAGACGTAGCCACTAAGGCAAAGCCAATAAGAGTAGTACCAGAGTCGACTGTACCACAATCTTAGAACCAAGCCAAGAAACTATATTAAAATTCCTTTATATTTTGAAAGAGTCTGGATTCTTCATGGTTAATATGCAAGAGAAATTAGTTTTTCAACATAGATATGAATCCGTTTAGATGGACATAGTCACGGTTGGGGAGAGAAACTAAGTATATATAATACTATATAATAAAATAAAATAAATACCTTTAAGGCCGAGAAGCAAGGCCCTGAAGATGGACTGAACTTCAAAACTTTTATTAATCTTCAACTGATTTACAAAACTAATAAGCTAAAAGCTTTACAAGAAGGAGAGAGTTTAGAGAGAGAGGGGGTTCTCACGACCTGCCTCTTCAAATGAAGAGGTCCTCTATTTAAAGAAGAAAAAAAAACATAAAGGATCTTTAAATAGTAGATTGGGTCCTACATCTGGGTCCCTATACAGTTTTTCTACCATTGGGAATAGCGTATCTGGGTCCCTTATACAGTGTTTCTACTGTTGGAAACAGTGTATCTACTGTTGTGTGGGGTCTTCGGCGGCTTTAGTCAAAGTCTTCTTTTGTCTAAATCGTTCATTTGTTGGAGGAAATTTTCCATCTTTTCTCTCTCTTTGTCAGATAATATTATTTCTGGCTGCATCGGCTGTGAATCTTCTTCTGCGATATCATCGCCACTTGTCTCACTGTGCATTGATGTGTCTGATCTTTCACATTGATTCAAAGTTTGAAGTAAATTTCTTTTTACTTCTTCCAGATATTTATTTACTAATTCAGTTTTATCTCCGTCTTGAATAGAGATTCTTCGAGCAATATGTTTGACGGAGCTGTCATCAAATATTTTCTTCTGTGGAGTGGACGAGTATACTTGGATTTGTGTTTTAATAGAATCCAATAATTCTTGTCCATATAACATTTTTGTTTTGAGATCATTCTTCATCAATTTGTCCCAAAAATTATTGTAAAATACCCTGTATAAGCAAGGGATTTGTTCCTCCGTAAAACCTAATTCAGGAGTCCATTTATGAATCCATGTGATAGAGAATTCAATAAAGAAACAAATTTGATCAATTTTTTCTAGGCAACAGATATGATCTGCATGATATAACTCGGTTAGGAATGGTGAAATTTTTGCCCATTCTTTGTATAACTTAAGGAATGGCTCAGGCAGGATTTTCGTTGTGGGACCGTGGTATGACCACCAATTTAAGAACCAGTTGGGGATAGGTCCTGTAAATATTTTTGCACATACTTTAATAAACCAAGTATGTTTATGCCTCTCATTGTTATAATAAAGTACTCTATCAAATGCTTGGATATAATCCCAATAAGTAAAATTCATGGGTGATTTATTAAGGCTTATCTGCCTTTCTTTTATTGTTGAAATCCCCCATTCTTCAACAGATATAATCTATTTGATAATGATTTTTGAGAAGTTATAAACATTCTCATTTGTGTTATAACCCGAAAAGTGCTGGAATTCTGCACTACCTGTACTGATTAGAATAGTCTCATAATAAGTGCGGGTTTTATATGATTCACCGGGGTAGTATAATCCATTAATCAGATATCTCTGGAATATCTTCCATGGTTCATCTTTTTGCTGAATCTCAGAGTTTTCTAGGAGAAATATTATTTCTTTCTTTGGTAATTTTTCGTAAGACTTAATATCATCATTGTCTTCTTCTCTAGCGATTGAAGCAAATGTATTACTTTGCTTTTTGGAAGCCAAATATGCCTGTAGATGACCATATAATGGATCATCTTCTGGAATATCATCCAGATGTATAGACGGACCTGATGAAGAATCTCCTTTATGAAAAATCTTTGAGTTTATTAAACTCCTTTTTCCTGCTTGTATCACTGGAGAATTTGATGAGGATCCGTATGACGATCCTTGAGAATATGATCTACTAGGGGAAGATCTTCCCCTACCTCTGCCTCTGGTGGCCCATGAAGGGTCCATTCTGCACAAATAACAAGTCAATTTAGAAGTAATAATCCAGCATATCATCCCTAATAATTTTAGTATAGGTATGAATTCCTAACAATTTCATCATGATTATGATTTTCAATCAGGTTATCAACAATATCTTAAATTATCAAATCAATTATGAGACTTTGTAGATCTCGATTTAATCTAACCACTTTCAGGATAGTAATTAACAATTCTTCCTCTAAAAAAGTTGTATAGAAATTCATAATTAATCAAGGTATTCTCGGGAAAGAAATCCGGAAGGGAATTATCAATTCCTTTTTTGTATTGAATTTCAAAATCAAAAGGCGCCAGTTGAGCTTGCCATCTAGCAAATATTAATTTAGATGTATCATGTTTGAAATCTTTGTCAAACATATATTTAACAGATTGAGCATTAGTTTTTATTAAAAACTTTTGATTATATAAATCGTCTTGAAATTTTAAAACACATTTAACAATAGTCAACATTTCATGAGCCACAGTAGCATATTTCTTCTAGGCTTCGGTCCATTTACCAGAGTGAAATCTTATCAGGTATTCACTCTTATTGTTGGGATTCACTTGTTTTAAAATCCCACCGTAGCTAATGTTGGACGCATCAGTCTCAATAATTTTTTATACCATGTAGGATTAGCAAGAGTTAAGCAAGGTAAAGACTTAACACGCTGTTTAATATTTTTGACAAACGTAGTATGCTGGTCAGTCCAAGGCTTCTTATGATCCTTTTTCAGTCTGTCGTATAGAGGGGCTAGATCACGAGATAAACTTTTGTAGAAAGGAGATATATAATTCAAACTTCCCAAAAATCTTTGTAATTGAGTCCTGTCAGTAATAACATCAGGAAATTTTGAGGCAAAATCAATCGATCTTTGTATCGGGGTAATTTTTCCTTGGCACATATTATGACCTAAAAATCAAACATTTGTTTGGAATAGACTCATTTTTGGTTTAGAAATTACTAAACCATTTTGTATTACAATTTTCTTAAAAATATCAAGATGCTTAATATGCATCTCTAATGTTTTAGAAAATACTAATATGTCGTCAATATAAACGATGATAAAATCTAGATAAGGGTTAAAAATATCATTCATAATTTTCTGAAATTCAGAAGGGGCATTTTTTAAACCAAATGGCATGACATTCCATTCATATTGCCCAAATAGAACATTAAAAGCAGTTTTATAAGTATGCTCCTTAAAAATTTGAATTTGCCAATATCCAGATTTTAAATCGAATTTTGAAAATATATTGGCGTCATATAATCTAGATAGCAAGTCCCTTTTATTGGGGATATGATATCTAATCCATTTTAGATGTTTATTCAATGGTTTATAATTTATAACTAATCTAGGAATACCGCGTTCCTTTTCTGCAGCATTATTAACATAAAAGGCAGAACATGACCAAGGAGATTTTGAGGGTTTTATCAAACCCTTTTGTAACAAGCTGTCAATCTCGTTTTTGCAGAATTCGACCAATTCAGCATTCATCTGGCAAGGTCGAGACTTAGTAGGGATATAATCTTCGGAGAAGTTTTCTTCATAAGGAAGAGTTACAATATGCCTTTTTCGATTCCAAAAGGCACTAGGGTGATCGGTGCAGACATCAACAGCCATTTGTTCAGCAATCAATTTAATCTTTTGCTGAACCTTAGCAGATTGTAAAGTATCGAATATATTCATGCTTAATATTTCTGATTGTAATGAATTAACATGCATTTATTTCATATTAATCAAGGCGTTAATATCTCTAGTTACGGGATCTGTAACAAAAGAATAACTTATCTTTCTATCTTGATAAGTAGCAGAAAAACCCTGTGCATCTATGTTATTAAAAGGGTAAATAGCATTAATAAAAGGGGTTCCGAGTATAATCGGAGGGTATAACTGGTTTTTTACCAAAAAGAAGAAATGAGGAATACAAACTCTATTTTGGCAAATACGAGTATTTGGTAATTTATACTCTATATATAAAGCATGACCAGAAGCAGATTTGACCAAATGAGTGGTCTTTTGAAAATATTTAGTAGGAACAGACCCTCTTGAATACAACTTACATCTGCTCCACTATCAATCATTGCTACATCAGTTAGAGAGAAAGTATTATCAATCAAGATAGTACATTTAATGTACCACTTATGAGCCGTAACAACCTGCATTATTCCTAAAAACATATCAGAATTTTCATTAATCGAATCAATCTGATCAGAAATTTCTTTTCCCTTTCACTTGACGATTCGGAAATTCCTTTAGCCGAAAAATCAGTTGGAAAATCAGTTAGAGAATTATTTTTCTCAATTTGAGTAATCCGGTGATCACAATTCATTTGATTTTGTTTAAGAGACTTAATATCTTTTTTCAAATTCTCAATTTCGATTTTCAAATCATCAAAAGAAGCATCTCTGCTAGGTGTACTGGACTTATGAAGTCATTTATTAATTTCAGACAAAAAATAAGGCGCAAAATGTTCAAATTCGTTCTTATATTTTTCAAAAGGTTTTGAACTACTAGAACTAGAACTTGCAGCTAGATTAATAATTTTTTCACGAAGTTTTTCATCGGTAACTTCCTTTAAAAGTTCTATTACATTTTCAGATGTAATAGTTTTCATATTTAAATCATGAAATTGTGATTGCAATTTATAAATTTCGTCATCATCACAAGTACAAATATCACCTTTGCAAGCAGTGCAAGAAGTATCAACATTTTTATCACTATCAGATAAATCAATTAAATCAACTTCATCTTCAGATTCAGTTTTAGAGTAATAGTCAGATTCTGATCCTGAAGTGTATAACAAGCCATAAACCTTATCGCGTAACTCATCATCTAGTTCCAAGGTTTTCAACATTTGAAGCTTGCAATTTGGAGAAATATGACCAAACTTTCCACACTTATAACACTTAATATCAGCGAGATCTCTCTTTGATCTATTCTTCGTAAATCGAGTAGATTTTCGATGCGCTTTTCTAGTATCACGCTCTTCCTTAGACCTATATCTAGACCTCTTTTTCTTATACGGGCTATCCGGGTTAGGATACCTATGATATCTGTTTTTCTTCTTCTTCCTACTTTGAGTAGAGGTTCCGGGTAAACCGAACTGGGTACAAAAGTCACCTAATTGGGATTTCTCTTTAAGCTTATCAATCTTAAGCTGTCTAGAAAGCTTTAGCTCATTACACAAGTTTAATCCTTCTTGTGTACACACTCCTATAAGTTTACCATAGGTATAATTACCGTACTGAATTTCACCGTAACTACCCCTTAATACTTTCCTTACCCTTCAGCAAATAAGGAAGGGAGGTTGTCTATAAACTTAGCTTTCCAATGCTCATATTTATTCTCAGGTAGTTCCATAACCCTACTCATAAAAGTATCTTTATACCATCTAAATTCACTAAGGGTCTTACATCTAAGCCCATTAAGTAAGGTTCTGATGGTCTCATGATTTGAGGTAAATCTACCATTGAAATGCTCTAAAATTGTAAGGATAAGGGTATACATTGCATCTTCTCTACCCTTAACTAGAGCCATACCTATATTATCAACACCTTCGTCTACGGCTGTAGCATTAATAACGAAAGCCTTTTCTTCAACAGATAAATAATTATCCCACCAGCCACGAAGTTGGCCAGTAAAGCCTGCAATAATCATTTTGCAAATAGTTCTATCCGTATTTTTAACACTTTTGCAGATAGTCGAATACATAAGCATTCTATGTACAATAATGGTTAATTGTCTATCAGTTAAACCATCAAGATTCCATTCATATATTTCGGAACCGCTATAAGACGTATTAGTCTAATTCCAATCGCGTTCCTCAATCAACACATCTTGAGGAGTAGGACGGGGATAATAATAAGTTTGCATCCTTGGTTTGTCAGCATACCTACTATTGGGTTTAACTATACCTTTGAGTTTATTAAACTCTGACCATGTCTCAGTTTTATAATCAGAAACGGTCTCAATTCTATCAGCAAACTTTTTAGATAAATCAATTGGTCTAACATTCAAACCAGAAAGCTTTTTATCGAGGATTTGTGCTAAGTCATCAAGAGATTTAAATTTAAAATCCTGAATCTCAGGAGGTCTTTGAATATGAGTAAGAATAGCTTGATCAACTGTTTTACTACCTGAAGTGGAGGCAATATCAGTTGGTCCTTTCTTAGTACTCATTTCTTTTATTAAAATAGTCAAATCATCAAGTTTTTTATCAAGAGAACCGATATGTTCTCCTAAAATCTTTACATATAAACCCAAATAATTGTTTTGAGAGATCAATTTATTAATTTCTGCGATACTAATAGCTGCAACGTTATCATCAATAAATTTTTGAAAGGCAGTGAATGTAATACCAGTATTATTAGGTAAAATAAAGGGGGCCTGAGGAGGATAAATGGCTTTAGTAATATTACCACTCCCATCTTTATAAGATCTTTCTAGTACCTTTATAAAAAGAGGCAAAAAAGTTGTTATAAACCAAGGAACAAAATACATAATTTGATTATGCAAAGCACAAGTTTCATAAAATTCTTGAGAAATACTATTCAAATCATCTTTGCTATAAGCATCAAAAAACCACGTTTTAAACTGGCTCCATTTATCACTAAAAAATTCCTTTTGAATATATTTTCGTGCCCGAGAACCGGGACTAAAATCAATTTGGTGTGGAATCATTAAGTACTATTGGGGTCGAAATCCATCTCGGATACAGAAGGAATATCCTTATCTGAAATATTGTCATTGTCCTGAACAATATTTGTTTGAGGGTTAACTTTAACCCTTTCAACCCTTTCGACAGGCTTATTACTAACTTTACTAGTAATAGTGTGTAAAGAGGCTGCACGATTGCGAGCTGGACCGTAGACTGGTTCAACAGGAGAAATATGTTGAATAGCAGGTAGAAGTCTATGATTAGAAAACGAATGTCTATTATAAATAGTAGACTTATCATCAAATTGAATACAAATCCTACCATCCGGATTTTGAGTAACATGCGAAAATTCAGTATTCGACAAGTCGTTAGTAATCTGACTTGGGGATATAACCGAATTTAAAGTCCAAGTAGTTGGGAAATTAATTTCTTCCCACCTAATAGGTCTCCTAGTGGTGACCTTGGACCTTGCAAAGTTGGTTTCTACCAGTATGGTCTGATCTGATGTATCATATAACTTACATCTAGGATTCAAAGTAGATAATAATTTAAAATAAATCCTATAAGACAGACATATAAGTTCAGAACCAGGCGCATAATTATAACCATGCGTTTTCACATTTAAAGTCAAGGCATCAAGAATATTAACATCAGAAAGAGATAGTTGCAGATTGGGTTGAGTATTAAAATATACTGGACCATAGGCCACAGTAGATTCAATCGAACCCATCAGAGACTGTCTGAAGTTCAGATTTCTAGCATCTCTAAGAGCTGCTAAAAAGGTCTCTGGTAATCTTTTAAGGGTTAACGGTTTAAACACAATTTGAACCATACCAATATGCATATAATGATAATGATGTTTATATAAATCTATATCGTGTTTGTTTAACAAACGAATAGTCTGTTCAGACGAATTTAATGCCAAAGACTGTTCAGTCGTTTTTATCAATTGTTTAGAAGAAAATTTATCAAACCAACCATAATCATAAATGGTTTTTATAGAAACTTTAGGAATTGTCCATTTATTTAATAAATCAAGGTTTTGAGGTATATCTACCTCTTCAAGTCTAGTACTTTTAGTACTTGTTTCTCCCAGATCCATTCCAAAAGCTTCATATCTATGTTGAATATTTCATATCTATTACATATTTACCATGAAAATTCCTAGGCTCTGATACCATCTACACCAGGATTGCACAAATGACCATTTTTTTTTCAATTTACAAAACTAACCTTCTCTAACACTATAAATACCCCCTCCCTCTTCTTCATTTCAATACTCAATACTCATTTCTCAATCTAAATTTCTCGCAATCTCTCAATCTCCAATTTCAAGACTTCAAGTCTCAATCTTAATTTTCAAGTTACATCATGCCTCGTTCGGTGCGCTTATTTGTTTCGCACTACTATGAAGTGCTTGAAGAAAATGAAGAAGGCCAAATATTAAAGTGCAAGAACTGTGGAAGAGTCTTAAATTTTCGTTCAGGATGTACCACAGGCATTTTAAGGAGGCATATAACGTATTGTGTTGATGGTATTTATCCGCAAATTCGTCTTTAAGATTTTTCAACAATTTGTGTTATTTTAAAATTATTAGACGTATTTATGCTTCATGTTGTACTTTCTTATTAATTTATTATGCATGACAATTTAGTTTTACTATTGTTTTGTTATTTTACTTTTTCGTCAAGCACTTTAATAATTAGATTTCTACATATATACTACATATATATTTTTTATATAGCCATGATATGGTTTACAAGAAATTGCCTTAAACAAAAAAAATTAAAAAAAAATTCCGGAAATAAAAAAGCCCGTTAGGCTCGCTAAGCCCACGAGCCCGACCCGTTTAGCCCAGGACCATATGGGCTTAGGCCCGTCACGGGCTGGTTCCACCCGTTAAGCCCACGAAGCCCAGGACCGTGAGGCCCGGGACCGCCAGAGCCTAGGCCCGCTAAGCCCAGGCCCGTTAAGCCCGGCCCGTTTGGCCCATTTAGGCCCGGGCCCGGCCCAGAATACAGCATTAGGTAGGAGTGGCCACACCTTTCACAGTGACAGTAGCAACCACGCCTCCTTTCAGGTCTAAGGCTATACCTTGGGATTATGTTGCCGAAGCTAGGAGAAAGGGAAAAGCAAAGAGGGAAAAATCTAGTACCGCACAGGGAATAACCAGAATTAGGAGGATCTATACACCCAAAAATTTGGGAGGATCAAGCAAGGGGGCTACTATTAAACAACCTGTCATTGAAACTGGACCGGACGATCTTTGGAGGAAAGTACAGGCGAGGGAATACTTTGTCGTAGATCATTTACACAAGACCCCCGACCAGATATCCATCTTGCACTATTGCAAAATTCAGAGGCGCATAAGAATGCTCTGATGAAGGTGTTAAATGAAGCTTATGTGCCCAACAATATCACAAGTGGAGAAATAGCCAACATGGTAGGGCAAGTGCTAGAGAGTCATAAGATCACCTTCCACGAGGATGAATTACTGCATGAAGGGTTAAGTCACAACCGGGAACTACATATCACGGTAGAGTTCGAAGATAAATTCAATGCCAGGGTCCTAATAGATGGGGGTTCAAGACTCAACATTTGTCCATTGACTACTCTGAAAAGATTGGGCAAAGATTTCCATGAGATACGGGCAAGAAGTATGAACGTGAAAGCATTTGATGGGTCTCAAAGGGCCACAATTAGGGAGATTAACCTTTGTCTGCAGATGGGACCAACTTGGTTCGATGTTGAGTTCCAAGTACTAGACATATCAGCTACATACAATCTTCTATTGGGTAGACCGTGGATACATGCCGCTGGGGCCGTGGCTTCCATGCTACACCAGGCCATAAAGTTTGAAAGGAACCATCAGGAGGTAATCATTCACGGAGATGGAAGTAATCCTATTTACACTAGTCAAACTATCCCGGTTATCGAGAATAGAAGAAGGCTGGGTGGAGAAACTTATCACCACATTGAACATGTCAACGCAATTGAGAAGGACAAGTGGTGGAGTAACAAAATAGAAAGCATACTGGCATGGTCTGGGTATGAACTTGGCAAAGGACTTGGGAAGGATCTCTAGGGCATTACCAAGCCGATACAGTTGAAACATCATGGCACAACTTTCGGGTAAGGATATCCATACACCTGACAAGAGTATGATGATTGGTCGCCTCCATGGCGTGGTCCTTATTACCCTCTCAAGAAGCCAGTATCACACTTAAGTCAGACTTTTCACCAGGCCGATACGATATGGGGATCTGCAGAGGAAGAAGCTTTGGCTGGGTTGAGAAACTTGTTCCTAGAAGAGGAGAATATGGATTGCAATGTGATAATTGAGGAGGAGGAGGAAGAAGGCATCACCATTCAGACTGTGGAGAAGGGAGTTGTTCTAAAGAATTGGACTGCCACACCATCCTGGGCCCGCCGAGTCCCTAGGTAGCTTGACATTTAGCCCAATTTATTTTTTATAGCCATGCTGGCATTTCAGATGTTTTCAGAAATTTTGTTTTAAAGATGCATTTTGTTTAAAATAATTGCTCGAGTCACCGACTTGTTTAGGATATTTTCAAACTTGATCAATGCATTGTCCACTGCCAAATATACACATACTGATTGAAATTGTGCCAAACATGAACTCCAGTCCTTTGTAGATTGCTTCGCGAGTTATCACCAGATCTGGATGGATGAAGAAGGTGCAGAGAAAACAGCTTTCATTACACCGTTGGGAGCGTATTGGTACAAGATAATGCCATTTGGTCTAAACAATGCTTAGACTACTTACATGAGAGCCATGCAACCATATTCCATGATATGATACACAAGGAAATAGAGGCGTATGTTGACGATGTCATCATCAAATCCAAGAGGGTAGCGGATCACATAGCAAACTTAAGAAAGTTCTTTGACAGGTTAAGGAGGTACAATCTAAAACTGAACCCCACAAAATGTGCATTCGGGGTTCCTACAGGAAAGTTGTTGGGATTCATTGTCAACCACCGAGGAATCGAGTTGGACGCGTCCAAAGTTAAGGCTATCTACGAGTTACCACCACCAAAGAGCAAAAAGGACGTGACGAGCTTCCTAGGACGCCTCAACTACATCAACCGCTTCATAGCACAGTCCACGGTAATATGTGAACCCATCTTCAAAATGTTGAGGAAAGATGCTGAAACTAGTTGGACCGAGGATTGTCAGAAGGCTTTTGACAAAATAAAGGAATACATGTATACACTGTCAGTCCTGGTCCCGCCAGAACCTGGAAGACCTTTACTACTCTATCTATCTGTATTAGATGGAGCTTTCAGATGTATTTTGGGACAACATGACGAGACAGGGAGAAAGGAGCAAGCCATATACAACTTGACTAAGAAGTTCATACCTTATGAAGTATGATACTCTCTGTTGAAGTGAACTTGTTGTACTTTGACCTGGACAACTCAAAAATTAAGGCATTACTTTTGTGCCTATAGCACATACCTCATATCCAATATGGACCCTCTAAAGTACATCTTTCAGAAGCCCATGCCAACCGGGAAGTTAGCTAAATAAAAGATATTGTTAAGTGAGTTCAACATCATCTATGTAACTCAGAAGGCAGTCAAAAGGCAAGCATTGTAAGAACATCTTACTGAAAATCCTGTGGGAGGAGAATACGAACCACTAAAAATGTATTTTCCTGACGAAGAAGTATCATTCGTAGGAGAGGACATTGTTGAGGCCTACAACAGTTGGAGAATAATTTTTGATGGAGCTGCCAATTTCAAGGGAGTGGGTATTCGAGCAGTGTTGATATCAGAAATAGGTTAACATTACCCGATATCTGCAAAGCTTAGGTTTTCGTGCACCAACAATATGGCAGAATATGAGGCTTGCATCATAGGGCTCAATTTGGCCATCGATATGAATATACAAGAGTTGCTGGTAATTGGTGATTCGGATCTTCTGGTACATCTGGTTTAAGGAGAGTGGGCTATGAAAAACACCAAGATACTACCATATTTGTATCATGTGCAAGAATTGAAGAAGAGGTTCACAAAGATAGAATTCAAACATTTGCCCAGAATTCAAAATGAGTTCGTAGACGCACAGACTACCTTATCATCAATGATACAACATCATGACAAGAATTTCATCGATCCCATCATGGTGAAAATCCATAACCAGCCGGCTTAATGTGCTCATGTTGAAGAAGAAACAGATGGAAAACCTTGGTTCCACAACATCAAAGAATATTTGGCGAGAGGAGAATATCCTGAGCAGACAAACCATACTCAGAAACTGATAACTAGGGATTTTGATACCTTTTATACTCCTTCTTGCTTATGTTTTGATTAGGAATTTGTACAAAATAGTCCCAAAAGGCTCACAAGTTGTGCTTGATTACAGGTTTGATCAGCAAAGTGATAAGATGTCAAAGATCAACTCAAAAGGAGTGAAACTTGCACAAGTGCCAAAGACAAGACAAGCTCAGGCAAAACAGGCCTAGTGCGACCGCACACCATTCTGTGCGGTCCGCACTAGGAGATTCAGATAGCATGGCATTCAGGCACAAGGCAATGCAGCTGTACTAGGATTTGTGCGGTCCGCACTGAAGGCAATGCGGTCGCACTCGACTTCGTCCGGTCCATAGTGAGGAGAATCAGTGAGCTGCAAATTCCAAGTGTCAAGCCAATGCGGTCCGCACTCCATTTTATGCAGACCGCAATAGAAACCTCCACGGCCCGCAGTGCCCGAGTTCAGAGAGTCAGATTTTCAAGTTTAGAGCCCTAGTGCGGCCGCACACCATTTTGTGCGGTCCGCACTAAGCCCGCAGGGGCATTTTGTCCAGAATTTTTAGCTTAGTATAAATAGCTTCTTTTCCCATTTTTAGGGTATTAGATAGTTTTGTAACGTAGCTGCGCTCATGGGTTCGATTTTCTTAGCTATTTTGGGAAATTTTATCTACTTTTCATCATTGAATCTTGTTATTTACCTTAATGATTAATTAATATGAGTTGTTCTTCATCTATCTCTTGCTTTTCTTCTTTAATTATGAGTAGCTATACCCATAAGCTAGGGTTGTGGCTCAACCCTAGTGTGGGTAATTGATGGATCTTGTATTTTAGGGCTAGATTGACTATGGGTGTGATATTTGGGACAATTTCATTGTTAATTACTTAATTAGTAGTTGCAAACACTAGTTTGTGTTTAGTTGACTAGGGCTCTTCTTGAGAAAGAGAGCCTAAGTCTCCGAAATTGGTCCAACAAGGAATCGGGGCGTACTCAAGAGATTGATAGCCCCAATTAAAGGGTTAAACCTCAAGAGAGTAATACCCGACTTGAACCCTAGTTGCTTGTGCAAATTTGCATACCTAATTGGTCTTGAGAAAGTCAATTCGGCAAAATCACTCGAACCACCGAGAGGTGTGGCGTGGGTAATATCATGCAATGGTTATATCATACTCCCCAATTATGTCAATCATGTCTTAGATTCAATTACCCCTTAATTAACCACCTAGATGAAAGTCATTATCCTAGTGCCTTTTAAACCATTTGAACAACCCTCTTTAGTTTAACTCTTAGCTTAATCTAGTTGTATTTACCATTTGTATTTTGATAATAGTAGAAGTAAAAAGAAAACCCCAAAAATGAGTAGAAGTGTAATGTGGAATACATACGCAACTTTACACTAGATAGATACTCGATTCCAAATTCTAGCTCTCTGTGGAAATCGATCCCGAACCTAAATCGGGTAAAAGCTGCTCCGACCCTTTCTCGCTACTCAATAATAGTGCGGAGTAGGCCGCGATCACTTTTTGGCGCTGTTGCCAAGGATCGAACCCGGGTAATACTTACCACTATACTACAACGGCCCCGAATCCGGGCAGGCAATTTTCAGATAACTAATGTGATGTTGACCTTACTAGAGCAGCATGGGTACTTCACGGGCGCTGCAAATCAAAATTCTTACAAAAATCTCAAGGGGTTTGTGGATACATGTTGGGGGAGAAAGCAGACGAATGTGTCCGAGGATGCTCTTAGGTTGAGACTCTTCCCATTCTCACTTCGGGGGAAGGCATTAGATTGGCTCGAGAGACTTCCCAACCATTCCATCACAACTTGGGATGAGTTGGCGGATAAGTTCATTGCTAAATTTTTCTCACTGTGGCATATGGCGGCATTGCGTGACGAGATATTGGCTTTCAAGCAAGAGCCCACGGAACCTTTGCATGAGATTTGGGAGCGTTATAGAACAATGGTGAAAGAATGCCCCAACAATGATATGACCGAGGCTATGATACAACAAACCTTCTACCGGGGCATCAATACAACAAATCAATGCATAGTGAACTAACTAGCTGGGAGCAACTTTATGAAGCTGTAGGATGATAAGGCATGTGATATACTAGATGAGATGGCTGACACTTCTTTTGCATGGCAAAGTAGAGCAAATGTGCCCCAGGGTGACCCCACAGTTACTCATTTGCACAAGGAATTGCCTGACCATGGGCAAGCTATAGCGGAGTTGACAACTACTATGAACCAATTGGCTAAGGCACAGTTGCAACAAGTCCAAAACCCTCGCCATGTGAATGCTATGGAGGGTGTCAATATGCTTGTCAACAAGAGAAGGCAAAGAAGGCAACAAAACCAAGGGAATTCTGAGCAATTTGATGATGATTGTGATGGATTTCAAAATGATGGTTATGATGACCAAAGTGAAGAGGTTCAATATGTAAACAACTATCAAGAACAACAAGGCAACTCTTCCAACCAACAACAGTGGAGACCTCAAGGCAATTAGGGCAACCAACAACAAAACAGTGGTAATTGGGGGAACGACAACCAAACCAACAACTGGGGCAATCAGAACAACAATCAAGGCAACCAAGGGAATTGGAATGGTAATAACAACAATTGGGGTGGCAATAACAATCAAGGTGGACGGAACAATGGAAACTAAGGAAACCGGGGGCAAGGCTTTCAAGTTCTAGTTCTTCTGGCAATGATATGGGTAGAATTGAAATGATGTTCGAACAGATGATGAAGAAGAATGCGGATTCTGATGCACAATTGGCATCCCACAATACCTCTATCAGAAACTTGGAGGTGCAGTTAGGTCAAATCTCATAGTCTTTAAATACTCACCCTAAGGGTGCTCTACCAAGTGATACGGTAGTAAACCCGAAGGGTGGGAACAACCATGTTATGGCGGTTACAACAAGGAGTGGGAGAGGCGGTGATGTGAATGCCTCCAAACAAAAGAAAATCTTGGATGATGATGTTGAGTTGCAAGAAGATGAAGTCCCTTTGGTAGTTGAAGATGTGGTTGAAGAAAGTGTTAACAACGAAGTAAGGATTGATATTCAAGATAACGAGTTGGAAACTCAAAATGATGTGAACCTATCTAGGGAACACATAATAGACATGCCAGAGCCAGTTGTGCCTAAAGCCAAGGCTCCTTTGCCAAGGCCACCTCCACCTTATCCTCAAAGGCTTGCAAAGCAGAAAAATGATAATCAGCTCAAATTTGGTAGAGGCTCTTGAACAAATGCCGGGCTATGAAAAATTCATGAAAGACTTGGTCACAAAGAAGCGTTCTATGGATTGTGAAACTATAAAGATGACTCAGCAAGTTAGTGCTATAATGCATTCAATGGCCCCGAAGCTTGAAGGTCCCGGTGCTTTCACCATTTCTTGCACCATTGGGAGTGCGGACTTTGCTAAGGCTCTATGTGATTTGGGAGCTAGTATCAATTTGATGCCCTACTCAGTTTTCAAAACTTTGGGTATTAGGCAACCTAGGCCAACTTCCATGAGGTTACAAATGGCGGATAGATCGATGAAAAGACCATTGGGTATTATTGATGATTTGCTTTTCCGAGTGGACAAATTTATCTTACCATCTAACTTTGTGATCTTGGACTGCAAGGTGGACTATGAAGTTCCTATCATATTGGGAAGACCTTTACTAGCTATGGGGAAAGCATTAGTTGATGTGGAAGCAGGGGAACTCACCTTCCGAGTGGGTGATGAAAAGGTGGTCTTTCATGTGTGCAAGTCTATGAAGTAGCCCAACAGTACTGAGGTGTGCTCTTTTGTTGACCTCGTCACAGCAGTGATATTGATGACACAAGTGCAATGATCAATGTGGAGGACCCATTTGAGGCCGTATTGTTGAATCTTGATGTCAATAAGGATGCAAGCTGAGTGGAGTGCGTGAATGCTTTACATGGAATGTGCTCTTATTCTTATAAGCCTAGGAAATTATCTTTAGATCTCGAGAATAGAAAGACTCCACCAACTAAACCTTCAATTAAGGAGCCTCCAGTGTTGGAGCTGAAACCACTGCCTCCACACCTCAGTTATGAGTTCTTAGGCTCAAATACTACTTTTCCAGTTATTCTTTCTTCTTGCTTTACTAACATGCAGGTTGATGCCACATTGGCGGTGCTTCAAAAGCGGAAAAAGGCAATTGGATAAAATTTAGCTGATATTCGGGGAATAAGCCCCGCATTCTATATGCACAAGATTATTCTGGAAGATGATGTAAAGCCCTCCTTGGAGCATCAAAGGAGGTTGAACGAGGCAATGCATGAAGTTGTGAAAAAGGAGGTGATCAAGTGGTTGGATGCCAGAGTTGTGTACCCCATCTCTGATGGCTCTTGTACTTCGCTGGTACAATGTGTATCGAAGAAGGGTGGCATGACCGTGGTTACAAATTCTAAAAATGAGTTGATTCCTACAAGAACCATCACTGGTTGGAGGGTATGCATGGATTACCACAAGTTGAATAAAGTGACCCGCAAGGATCACTTTCCTTTGCCTTTCCTTGACCAAATGTTAGACTGACTTGTTGGGCGTGCCTTCTATTGCTTCTTGGATGGGTATTCTGGGTACAACCAAATCTTGATTGCTCCGGAAGATCAGGAGAAGATCACATTCACTTGTCCATATGGCACTTTTGCCTTCTCTAGGATGCCTTTTGGATTGTGTAATGCACCGGCTATATTTCAGCAGTGTATGATGGCCATTTTCACCGATATGGTGGAAGACATTTTGGAGGTGTTCATGGACGACTTTAGTGTTGTTGGGGATTCATTTGATGAGTGCTTGAAGAATCTTGATAGGGTGTTGGCCCGTTGTGAAGAAACCAATCTTGTCCTCAATTGGGAGAAATGCCACTTTATGGTGAAAGAAGGAATAGTTCTTGGGCATAAAATTTCGAACCATGGTATTGAGGAAGATAAAGCAAAGATCGATGTGATTTCAAGGCTCCCTCCCCCTACATCTGTCAAGGGAGTTCGAAGTTTTCTTGGGCATGCGAGGTTCTTACCGGAGATTTATCAAAGACTTTTCGAATGTAGTGAATCCCTTGTGCAAGTTGTTGGAAAAATATGCTAAGTTCGTGTTTGATGACAAGTGTATGCAAGCCTTTGAACTTCTCAAGCATAAGTTGACCACCACTCCTATCATTACCATGCCTAATTGGAGCTTGCCCTTTGAGCTCATGTGTGATGCGAGCGATGTTGCAGTTGGGGCGGTTTTGGATAAAAGAGTGAACAAAATGTTTCATCTGGTGTACTATGCGAGCAAGACAATGAATGATGCTCAAGTGAACTACTCGGTGACCGAGAAAGAACTTTTGGCTATTTTGTTTGCTATGGAAAAATTCCGGCCGTATCTTATGGGTGCTAAGGTTATTATTCATACTGACCATGCCGCACTCTGGTACTTGATGACGAAGAAGGACTCCAAAGCTAGACTGATGTGATGGCTCTTGTTACTTCAAGAGTTTGATTTGGAGATTGTGAACCGGAAAGGTAGTGAAAACCAAGTGGCGGACCACTTGTCCTACTTGGAGGAGGAGGGGAGGCCTCGTGATGGTCTAGAGATCAATGATTCATTTCCCAATGAACAACTCCTTTCAGTGTCAATGAATGATATGCCATGGTTTGCCGATGTTGCTAATTTCCTTATGACTGGTATAATCCCGTGTGAGCTCTCTTCTAACCAAAAGAAGAAGCTCAAGCGAGATAGTTTGGATTTCTATTGGGATGAGCCGTACTTGTTCAAGATTTGCACGGATGGTGTGATCCGAAGGTGTGTCCCGGAGGAGGAGCAATTGAGTATCTTGGAGGCTTGTTATTCCTCTCCCTATGGTGGCCAACATGGTGGGGCGAGGACGGCTTCTAAAGTTCTTAGTTGTGGGTTTTATTGGCCAACTTTGTTCAAAGATGCGAGTGCTTTGGTGAAGAGATGCGACGAATGCCAAAGAGCGGGTGGAATTTCGAAGAAAGATGAGATGCCTCTCAATACCATCCTTGAGGTTGATATTTTTGATGTATGGGGCATTGATTTCATGGGCCCATTTGTTAGCTCTTGTGGGAACACTTACATTCTTGTGGCGGTGGACTATGTTTCAAAGTGGGTTGAAGTTGTGGCTTTACCCAACAATGAGGCCTGAGTGTTGTTGCATTTCTCAAAAAGAGCATTTTTACAAGGTTTGGTACTCCTCGTGCAATCATCAAGTGATGGGGGTCTCATTTTTGCAATAGAGCTTTCGACACTTTGCTTCCAAAGTATGGTGTCAATCAAAAAGTTTCTACTCCATATCATCCTCAAGCAAGTGGTCAAGTTGAAGTCTCCAACAGGGAAATCAAAAGCATATTGTCAAAGACGGTCAATGCAAATAGGACCGATTGGTCAAAGAAGTTGGATGACGCTTTATGGGCTTATAGGACTGCTTACAAGACTCCGATTGGTATGTCTCCATATCGTTTGGTGTTTGGGAAATCTTTTCATCTACCGGTTGAGTTAGAGCACAAGGCCATGTGGGCTTTGAGGAAGCTAAATCTTGAGTGGGATGTTGCAGCCAATCTTCGTGTGGAGCAGCTCAATGAACTTGATGAATTCCGATTCCACGCCTACTCCAGTTTGTCCTTGTACAAGGACAAGATGAAGTACCTTCATGATAAATATGCTCGTGGAAAGTAGTTTAAAGTAGGTGATTTGGTTCTCTTGTTCAATTCTCGGTTATGTCTGTTTCCGGGTAAGCTTAAATCAAAATGGAGTGGACCATTTGAAGTGGTGTTGGTGATCCCTTTTGGTGCTCTTGATTTGAAAAACAAAAATGGAGAGTTCTTCAGAGTTAATGGGCATCGGGTCAAGCATTATCTTAGAAAAATTGATGACAGCCACG
Source organism: Nicotiana tabacum (assembly GCF_000715075.1). Classification (NCBI taxonomy): domain Eukaryota; kingdom Viridiplantae; phylum Streptophyta; class Magnoliopsida; order Solanales; family Solanaceae; genus Nicotiana; species Nicotiana tabacum. The sequence continues at coordinate 111,110,723 of NC_134101.1, forward strand.
TGGTGGCACTTCTTCATTTCAAATTATGTGATGGTAACCTGCGTCGTGCCGCGACGTTAAATCAGGCGCTTCTTGGGAGGAAACCCATGCATTTTTCTTCTTGTTTTCTTTGATTTTCTTTGTAGTATAGGATTGATTTTTGGGCTAACTAGTTGTGAGATGTTACAGGGTTGTGTTGATGCAGTGCAGGACTTAGTGGAAAAAAGTGCTAGGTCTCTGAAGTTGTTAATGCGGCCGCACTACATTTAGTGCGGACCGCACTAGTGAGGGTGAAATGTAGACCTCTCTGAAGTTTACCACTGCGGCCGCACTACATTTTGTGTGTTCCGTGGTGGACCACTGCGGCCGCAGTCCATTTTTTACGGACCGCAGTGTGTTGCCTCCTCAAGCTTGAAAATAGTTGTGCAGTGCAGACCGCGGTCCATTTTGTACGGTTCGCACTAGTTGGTGAGACTGGGCCCCAGGTCCTTTTCTATAAATAGGGCCTGAGGCCCTCCTTTTACCCTTTTCGAATCTTTGAATCTCAGAAGCTTTAAGACACTGTTCATCACTTTTCTTGCTTGTAACTAATTGTTTGGACTCGTTATTCTTCATTTCATCTCATAGCTGGTAACCATTACATTCCTTTAACTTGTTCTCTTTTGTTAATTTCTTTTAATTTGTGTTTTTCTTGCTTTCCTTTCTCTTTTTCCCATATTTTCTTTTGTAGAATAGATTAGGGTAGTTAATCTTTGGATTAATATAGACATAGTTAGTTACATATGCTGGGCAAACTCTTAGGGACAAGACTTGGGTGTTAATTAAGATTAAAATTAAAAACCCATGAACCCTAATTTAGTGCCACAGCTAGGCACTCAGTGTGGACCACGGTCATTTTTGTGCGGTCCGCAGTACCATTTTGTGCGGACCGCACTGCTTATTGTTCTGTAAGCTGAATCTCAGGGAATGCGGCCGCAATACATTTTGTGTGGTCCGCACTGCCGGGATACAGAGAGTGGGTAGTCTGAACCCCACCTCTGTGCGGACTGCATGGCCATTTTTTGCGGTCCGCATTGACCCCTGTGCAGCCGCACACCATTTTGTGCGGTCCGCACTGGGTGACTCTTGCAATATGTCTGCAATTTTTCTTTTCTGATTCTGCAACTCTGTTCTTAACTGCTGCAACTGATACTAACAAGTTTATTTGGATTGTGTTTGCAGACAATGGTGAAACAACGAGGTAAAGGATCTAAACAACCTGCTAGAGGAGGATCGTCCCGAGGAGGGAAACAGAAAATGGTTAAACTCACTCCCCAAGCCAGGCAAAACATCAAAAACATGAGAAAGATGATTAAAGCAGCTAATAGGGCCATTGACATGTCGGGGAGGGAGTACGAGCCCTCCCAGGAGATATCTTCAAACTCAATCCCAGAATACATCCCTGACTGGCCGGAAAGGAACAGACTAAGAGACACACCTCCAGCATCCCCCACTACCCAAGAGTTAGTGAATGTATCTTCTAGGTCGTCTGAGGTCTCAGCTAAAGGCGGTGGGGATGAATACTCCACCTCTCCCACAGCTTCATTATCCGGAGAGGGTGCTGTAGGAGATGAGAAGGAAGTAGGAGGAGAAGAAGTAGTTGGAGAAGGTGGTGAACCTCAGGTTGGCGGGGTAGTTATAACTAGGAAATCGGAGATGTGGCAAGACCGGTTCGTGAGCGAAGTTGCATACCATAAATTCCGGGAATGGTGGCCGGTGATGAAGTTGATCTCGGAGAGGAGTTTTGTAGATAGGGACTTGCTACCTCACAACCCCAATGTGAGGAGGCAGTTTAGGAAAAGAGTAGGCTGGGAACATTTTCTAGATGAGTGTGTGGATGCTAATGAACACTTGGTCAAGGAATTCTACACCAACGTTGCCCACATCAAAAAGGGCTCCAAGGTGACCAAGGTTCGAAACCTGAAAGTGTTGTTTGACGGGAAGACAATAAACGATTACCTTGGTTTCAATGAGGAGGATGAGACCCTATACATGGCAAAGATGGAAATGGGCGAGGAGGTCCGTCCCTGGCTAGTACAATACCTGGCAATCCCGGGTACCACCCCTGATTGGTTGACTACGGGCGTCAAGATTCTGAGACGTAGTCTGAATTTTGAGGCACGAGGGTGAGAGACATTTGTATGTAGCAGGTTGGACCCCACGACGCATGACAACTCCCTACCTCTTCACCGCGCAGTTTTGGTGGCATCGATCATGGTGGGGTACCCAATAAATGTAAGGAATGTGATATCAAGAAATATTACAATTGTGAGTGCTGAGTATGACAGAAACTACCCGTTCCCTAATTTTCTCACTATGTACTTCCGGGATCTGAAAGTGGAAAAGAGGCCCTTTGACATCAAAGTCAAAGCGAAGGCCCCTTTTTCCTGGTACAACATATAGGGGGATAATAACTCCAAGAGCAAGAATTTCAAGGGTACAGTTACTGCTCTAACTGGCCAATTTGAAGAGCTAGTTGTGGTAGTGACTCCTGCTGAGCCTGCCTCTACTTCCACTGCTATCCCTCCTGGTCCATTCACCTCAGCGGACCCGGAGATTCCATCCTCTCGTGCACATCCTATTACTGCCTACCGACTGAGCCAGGCACTTCTTAGTATAAACAATTGGATGCAGACTGCGTCATCCAAGTTGTCCACTCTCACTACCACGGTAGAGGCTCAATCGGCACCTCTACCCCCACAAGTTCCCCAGCCGATAGAGGATGCTCTCAAGGAGATTTTAGATAACCAGAAGAAAATCCTCGACACTCAAATGTTGCTCACAAAGGCAGTTGCTTCACACAGCTAGTCTCTCAAGGAGCTTGCTAGGGAGCACAAGAAATTGAGGAAGACGCGGGCTTCCAAGGAGTCCGTGAAGGCGCTAAGGGTTGATATTGACCGGTTGAAGGCAGACCAGCTGCCTTTGGACTTATTGCTCGATGATCCTATGCCAGTAGCTCATCCCTAGCCAGAGCAGTCATAGAGGCCTCCAAAGAGAAAGAGGATGAGTCCCAGAGCGGATGATGCAGTCATCCAGTTGGCAGACCCACCAGAGGCCTCCTCCAGTCAGCCACTGGATGAACCTCAGGAGCCTGTCTAGGCCTAGGTCCCAGCAGCACAGCAGCAGGCCATAGGGAACCAGTTTGAGGTTCCCGAGCACAGTGAGGACCCAGGGTCCACTCAGGAGCCCATGCAGGCAGACGGGCCATAAGGAGTTTCTATATCCTTTTCTCTTTCATTTTGGTGCTTTATTTCGTTTAGTTGGCATTGGGGACAATGCCATCTTTCATTTGAGGGGGTAGGCCCTACTTTTGATGGATTCATTCGGATGATTGTATATATTTGATACTTTTTATGCTTTCTTTATTTTTCATCTTTGGTTTGTATATAATTTTAACATTTCGTTACATTTCTCGCACTTTTATTTTACTTTGGGTCTGTATATAAAGTTATGTTACATTGTACATATTCATCCCATCTATTGTATATTCGACAAATCCCCTCTTGTATATATTCATTTTACTTTCCGCAATTTTTCTTTCCATAGCTTCTTATTTGTGATTCGTAGCTTCTTGTTTTGAAAGTTTGCAATAAGCCTTTGGTTTTCTTAATGCCACGATTATTTCCAAAGGTGGAGTGTTGTGTGAACCGGGTGACTCTTCCCAATGATGGATGGCGTGACAACCTTCTTAAGGGTTTGCATCCGTTTTTCTTTTTGTTTTTAGTAGTTAGTAGTTAAGGGTGCCTCAAGCAAAGCTTCACTTGGGCCTAGCACATTTGCCTTTGATCTTATGGTCAAAAACAAATTATTGTGTTTAGGATAGTGAAGTCGTGGCCTTGAGACTCTTGTGTTGGCCGATAATCATCAAGTGGTTTTTCGGGACCATTGTGTGCTCAAATCTTATCTAAGGTCGTTGTGGGCCCCTGACTCTGTGTCTTTAGCAATCCCATAGCTTGTGTGGTGAGTAGTTACATTCCAAGTCCAAGTCCCAAGCCATTGGTCTAGAACTTGTCCCGAATGTTTGTTGAGGCAAAATACTAAGTGAATTTTGACTTGAGACATGATTATAGGCTCTCCTTTGTCCAAATGAAAGCTTGAACACTTCCATAACCTACCAATGATAAGATCCTTAGTCAACCATTTTGAGCCTTAGAACGTTTTCCTTCAAGACCCATAATACAAGCCTATACCCGTTCTAAAAGATACCCTCTCTTGGCACCCGATCTTTCCTTAGCACATGGCAAAAGTATAAGTTTGGGGGAAGAGACGAGAATTTGTAGCAAAGTGGTAAAAAGGCACAAAAAATGAAGAAAAGGAAAGGCAATGAAAAATAGTAAAAGAAAAACAAAAAGACAAAAAGAATGTTCAATATAAAAAAGAATAAAAAGGGATTCAAGAAAAGCAATGAATGAAAGGTGTGGAAAGTTGAAAAAGGAGAAAAGGTTTGAAATGCATAAGAAAGAGTGACAGTGTATCTCTCTAACCCCTTAGAAAGAAGTGAAATGACTCAAAGAGTCAAGTGAATGTGCGCCAAATGAAACAAAAGAAGTGCTTAAGGGAAGATGAAACCTACTTAGACCAAAACATTTCCTACCCTGAACCAAAAGCCTTCACAATATCTCCACAAAAGTCCTATATGATCTTGAGTTCAATGAAGCTTACATTAGTGGATACTCACATAAGGGACAAGCATATGGTACCTAGAGCCGGACTTGTGACTTTTTCTTGAGAGAGATGAGTGAATTTCCATTATCCTCGTTCTGAGTGCCACTATCTTAAAGGTAAGGATTGTTTAGGGAGAGTTGAGGATGTGTGAGTTTGGGTTCCACAATGACCGAAGTAATAGAAAAGAGCTCTTTGATGTGTTGAGTCAATTCTTGATGCTCTTGTGTCGCACTTAATCCATGAAGTTTCAAAGAGTAAAAGTTTTTAATGATTCATTTGTATTGAGGGCAATTGTTAGTCCCAATTGATGCTAGATAAGGTCACTTTAGGACAACTGAAATTTTCTTGGATGTTCTCTTAAGGAGTGGGTATTATTTTATTTGCTTGAGGATAAGCAAAGGCTTAAGTTTGGGGGAGTTGATAACTAGGGATTTTGATACCTTTTATACTCCTTCTTGCTTATATTTTGATTAAGAATTTGTACAAAATAGTCCCAAAAGGCTCACAAGTTGTGCTTGATTGCAGGTTTGATCAACAAAGTGACAAGATGTCAAAGATCAGCTCAAAAGGAGTGAAACTTGCACAAGTGCCAAAGACAAGACAAGCTCAGGCAAAACAGGCCTAGTGCGGCCGCACATCATTCTTTTCAGTCCGCACTAGGAGATTCAGAGAGCATGGCATTCAGGCACAAGGCAATGCGGCCGCACTTGACTTCGTGCGGTCTGCAGTGAGGAGAATCAGAGAGCTACAAATTCCAAGTGTCAAGCCAATGCAGTCCGCACTCCATTTTATGCGGACCACACTAGAAGCCTCCACGGCTGCAGTCTATTCTCTACGGTCCGCAGTGCCCTAGTTCAGAGAGTCAGATTTTAAAGTTTAGAGCCCTAGTGCGGCCACACACCATTTTGTGCGGTCCGCACTAAACCCGCAGGGACATTTTTGTCCAGAATTTTTAGCTTAGTATAAATAGATTCTTTTCCCATTTTTAGGGTATCAGATAGTTTTGTAACGTAGCTACGCTCGTGGGTTTGATTTTCTTATCCATTTTGGGCAATTTTATCTACTTTGCATCATTGAATCTTGTTATTTACCTTAATGATTAATTAATATGAGTTGTTCTTCATCTATCTCTTGCTTTTCTTCTTTAATTATGAGTAGCTAGACACAAAAGCTAGGGTTGTGGCTTAACCCTAGTGTGGGTAATTGATGGGTTTTGTATTTTAGGTCTAGATTGACTATGGGTGTGATATTTGGGCCAATTTCATGGTTAATTGCTTAATTAGTGGTTGCAAACACTAGTTTGTGTTTAGTTGACTAGGGCTCTTCTTGAGAAAGAGTGCCTAAGTCTCTGAAATTGGTCCAACAAGGAATTGGGGCGTACTCAAGAGATTGATAGCCCCAATTAAGGGGTTAAACCTCGAGAGAGTAATACCCGACTTGAACCCTAGTTGCTTGTGCAAATTTGCATACCCAATTGGTCTTGAGAAAGTCAATTCGGGGAAAATCACTCGAACCACCGAGAGGTGTAGAGTGGGTAATATCATGCAATGGTTATATCATACTCCCCAATTATGTCAATCGTGTCTTAGATTCAATTGCCCGTCAATTAACCACCTAGGTGAAAGTCATTACCCTAGTGCCTTTTAAACCATTTGAACAACCCTCTTTAGTTTAACTCTTGGCTTAATCTAGTTGCATTTACCATTTGTATTTTGATAATAGTAGAAGTAAAAAAGAAAACCCCAAAAATGAGTAGAAGTGTAATTTGGAACACATATGCAACTCTACACTAGATAGATACTCGATTCCAAATTCTAGCTCTCTGTGGAAATCGATCCCAACCCTAAATCGGGTAAAAGCTGCTCTGACCCTCTCTCTCTACTCAGTAGTAGTTCTGAGTAGGACACGATCAGAAACGCACTCTACGGAGGCTATCCAATCACTTCTTTCAAAGTGGAGGGACCCTGTTTAGAAGAACTCCTGATCTGGGGTTGTTAAGGTGTGTTGACGCAAAGGAAGCTACCAGATTACTCGAGGAGATACATGCCAGAAATTGTGGACCACATATGAATGATTTTGTTCTAGCCAAGAAAATACTTAGAGCTGGATATTTTTGGATGACCAAGGAAATGGATTGCATCCGGTATGCTCAGAAATGCCACCAATGCCAGGTGCATGCAGACATGATAAAGGTACCACCAAATGAGCTCAATGCAACAATCGCACCTTGGCCTTTTGCTTCCTAGGGAATGGAGCTGTGGAAGCTGCCAACAAGAACATCAAGAAAATACTAAGGAAAATGGTAGAAAATTACAAACAATGGCACGAGAAGTTATACTTTGCCCTATTGGGGTACCGCACTACGGTCCACATATCAACTGGGACAACCCCCTATTTACTGTTTATGGTACTGAAGCTGTCATTCCAGCCGAGGTAGAAATTCCCTCTTTAAGGATCATACAGGAAGCCGAACTCAGTGATGCAGAATGGACAATGAGCCGCTATGAGCAACTGGCCCTTATAGACGGAAAACGAATGATCGCAGTATGTCACGGTCAGGTTTATCAGAACAGAATGTCTAGAGCTTTCAACAAAAGGGTCAAACCAAGACATTTCGCACCGGGATAGTTGGTGTTGAAAAAGAGCTTCCGGCATCAAGATGAAGCCAAAGAAAAAGTCTCTCCCAACTGGCAAGTTCCTTACATGGTTCACCGGGTGCTAACAGGAGGAACACTCATACTTGCAGAAATAGATGGAGAAGTCTGGCCAAAACCAATCAATTCAGACGCAGTCAAGAGATACTATATTTAGATTGTTTACATTCCTTCATATGATGTAACTGAACTATGCTTGACCTGATTCCCGTTTAAAAGGGGATACATAGGGAGTCCTGTGGGTTCGGTCATATCTTAATAAAATCTTCATTCTCCCTTAGAACTAGAAACTGGGTCAGAATTTTGAAGAGGACCCTCAAAATTCTGGAACAAGTCCAGCCGACGCCATCATATGCAAGGAAGTCAGAAATTGGTTAAGCAACTAGGGCAGAATTTTGAGAAGGATTCTCAAAATTCTGGAGCAGGTCCAACAAACTTCGCGGCATGCGGAACGACCAAAAGATCAAACTAGGAAGACTTTTGAGGAGGACCCTCAAAATTCTATCATAAGAAAGCTGCAATGTCTCTAAAAAGTGTTACATTCATTAGTTCATCTAATTTACTTGATATTACATATCACTATGTCTTCTAAACTAACTCTATTTCATCAATAAGTGTATATTTTCGAAAATTTATTTCTATGGCCGCCAGGTGTTACTCAGAGTAACTCGACCAGGGCCTTCAGAACAGAGCAAAGCAAAGCAAGAAGGAAAAGGCACGAACCAACCTTCCCCTTACAAAACTCACAATTTTTCTTTGGATGCAGGCACATTGAACATGATAGGAGTATTCCCAAATATACATATCAAAGTCACTATCCTCATAACAACCAGGCCACGAGATGCAAATATACCTCCAGCTAAGAAATATTCTACTCGTATTTGTTACTTGTTCACTACATAAGGCTAAGCATGACTTTCTCCTAGCATTAGACTAAGCCTTGTCTGAAATCTTGCATGAGGTTAAGCCCTGCCTCCCTATTTGCATAAGGCTAGGCATTGCCTTCTCTTTGCATGAGACTAAGCCTTGCCTCAAAATCTTGCATGAGGCTAAGCCGTGCCTCCACATTTGCATAAGGCTAAGCATTGCCTTCTCTTTGTATGAGCCTAAGCCTTGTCTCAAAATCTTGCATGAGGCTAAGTCCTGCCTCCCTATTTGCATAAGGCTAAGCACCGCCCTCTCTTTGCATGAGACTAAGCCATGTCTCAAATCTTGCATGAGGCTAAGCCTTGCCTCCGCATTTGCATAAGGCTAAGCATTGCCTTCTCTTTGCATGAGGCTAAGCCCCGTCTCAAATCTTGCATGAGGCTAAGCCCTGCCTCTGCATTTGCATAAGGCTAAGCATTGCCTTCTCTTCGCATGAGACTAAGCCTTGTCTCAAATCTTGCATGAAGCTAAGCCCTATCTCCGCATTTGCATAAGGCTAAGCATTGCCTTCTCTTTGTATGAGACTAAGCCCTGTCTCAAATCTTGCATGAGGTTAAACTCTGCCTCCCTATTTGCATAAGGCTAAACACTGCCTTCTCTTTGCATGAGACTAAGCCTTATCTCAAACCTTGCATGAGGCTAAGCCCTGCCTGCCTATTTGCATAAGGCTAAGAACTGCCTTCCCTCTGCATGAGACTAAGCCCTATCTCAAAGCTCGCATGAAGATAAGCCCTGCCTCCATATTTGCATAAGGTTAAACACTGCCTTCTTGTGAGATTAAGCTTGGTTACCCTCCGCATAATTGTTGCTCTATTCTAAAACTTTGCATTACCTTCTTCTCTCGGGGCTAAGCTCTACCCCAAAAATCTGCACGAGGCTAAGCATTGCCTTGATATTACCCTTGGTATCATGTCTCTGTACTTCATGGTCCGATGTATAGCCAACTTGTCCAAAGGCGTCATAGTCCGAAGGCATCATCCTCATAGCCTGAAGACACCATGTCATGGCCTGATGATCTCTCAATACTACGCATCATTATTCCAAGGCGTCATGGTTCAGAGGCACCATTCTCATGGCCCGAGAACATCATTTCATGGCATGCGAATCTCTTATCTCATGATTCATGACCCCCGACATCATGGTCTAAGGATGTCATTTTCACTGTCTAAAGACAACCTTTCATGGTCCAAAGAGAACTTGCATCATGTTTAAATTCTCGCAATACTCTATATACTCGCATGCATTGTGTTTAAAATTTTGCAGGTAATTCAGGAAGTAACCGTTCTTCAAACAGGAGCAACCTTCGCTCTGGTTTCCATTCATTCCCTTCCGGTTTCCATTTGTGCCTTATCATTATCTCAAATGTAATCGGCCTCCATCAATTACCCACCTTTACTCTGTGGCCGTTTAGATATCTGCCCCATGATACATCCGTTACACTTCAGACTCGTACTCATAACTCAGCATAAACCCATTTGATACTATCCTCCCCAAAGAAGGAGTCTTTCCGAAACTTGCCACCATTCCTATAATAACTCCATTGGCTTCATTCACCATTGGGTCCATAACAACACATGGCCTAATTCCTGTAAAATTAGGGATATGTAGGCAGCTCAAAGACCAGTGTGCGCCCTATATTTTTCCAAACATCCCATTCGGTCAAAATCGTTCATCATTTCTTTACCCGAAAACTCATTCATCTTTTTCGGGTAAAGAGGGGCAACTGTTGATACCTAATTTTTCCCTCATATATTTTAAAATGCATATACACTTCCAAAATAGTGCATGAGCATCAACCATGATTTTATGCATATACTAGCATCAACCATGATTTTATGCATATAGTAGCATTTTAGTATATAAATAAATACTAATTGCATTACAAATGATTTTATGATAATTTTATTGCTTAATTTTATCATTTATATTTATAATAAGCTTTGATTATTTCATGAATAGCCACATTTACATTTTTTGGGTTATAATTGCAATAACTTTGCAATAATAACCTATGTATGCATTATTACTTTATTTCACCAGAAAATAGCTTTTTATAATTTCATAATATTAAGTAATTATTTTAAATCATTTTTTATACATGAAAATAATTTTTTAATAATTTATTAATTGTTTTTAAAATTATTTATCGAATTAATTGAGTATTTAAATAATAGCCCTTTTAATTTTTGTTTTAATTTCGGACCTAGCCTAAAACATTACGTCCAGCCCAATTAAACTACCAAGCCCAATTTCCATCCAACCCGCCCCATCATCAGATCAAATCCTAGCCGTTGATCTCAAAAGATCAACGGTCCAGGAACAATTACCATTTTTAATTACCCTTAACACCCCTAAACCCTACCTATTTTTCTAATTCCGCTGCCTCTGAATCCTCTCATCCTCTCTTCTCTATCAGACACCCTCAAACCCTAGAGCGTCGTCACTTAAAAATTCCCCCAAACCCTTCGATTCTTGACCAGATATGGGGTCATCTGGTGATTCATTGCCTTATCTAGCCTCTCACCTCTTCTGGTTGTTCGATTACATTGATTTATGAAAGAATCTCGAAGAGATTCAACTCAGATTTGTTCAAAACCTTTGTATGAACCTACCTATGGTCGTCTCCATTTGTGAGTACTATTATCTTCGTGTTTATGGCTCGAATCTATTGTTCCAAACCAGATTTTCTTTCATCTCTGTCATTCTTTTAAAACCCTAGTCTCTTGCTACTCGAATCTGTTCATATCTTTGTAGATCTGAGATAATTTTAAGTTTATTTTTTATTTCTCTTTAAAAACTTTTTGTGTTTTCTTATTATTAACCGATTTTTGTCTTCTCTAAAGCTAGGGTTTCATCCCTTTAAGTTTCTGAAAAAATATTAATTTTTTTAAGTGTTTAACCCTAATTTTCTTTGTTTGTTCGACTGATTCTCATGACTATGTTCTAAACCCTAGGGTTCCTGCGTATTTCACTGATTATTTCAATATTTGCCCATTATTGTTTATCTCTGTCAATCAAAATAGGTTGACTGATTTTATTTAGGGTTCTAATTATATTTTCCTGTTAAAATCAGTACTTCCCCGTGATTTTACCTATTTTCCTTATTTATGACTTTTAATTGGTATACTTGTCTTATTTAGATTAATTAGTCTAATTTATGGTCAATAATTGATTTATTTACCTTATTTGAATCCCAATCTGATTTGTTAATTGATTCTCCCCACTTTAAGGTGGTGTTTTACGGATCTTGTGAAATCATTTGATCAAGTTTAGCTCCAAATTAACTGGCTGTTTGTATTTGCTTGTCTTATTTGTGAACTCTAATTTCCGTGCCTTAATTAGCTTCTCTACTGAATGCTATATAAACTCCATTCTGATTTCTTTCAAAAAAACGAACACACTCAGAACGAAACACACACACACAGGGCCGAATAAAACCCTTATCAAGAGATTCCTGTAACTGATCCTTCAATTCAGGAGGAGCCATACGATATGGAGGAATAGAAATGGGCTGAGTGCCCGGCAACAGATCAATGCCAAAATCAATATCTCTATCAGGCGGCATGACGGGGAGATCAGCTAGAAACACATCGAGAAAATCCTGTACTACTGGAACTGAATCAACCGAAGGGGTATCAATACTGACATCTCTTACATAAGCTAAGTATGCGTCACACCCCTTTTCAACCATACGCTGAACTTTAAGAAAAGAAATAACTCTACTGGGAGTGTGATCTAAAGTACCCCTCCACTCAACACGCAGTATACCTGGCATAGCCAGTGTCATGATTTTGGCGTGACAATCAAGAATAGCATAATAGGGTGACAACCAGTCCATGCCCAAGATAATGTCAAAATCTACCATGTTGAGCAACAGTAAATCAGCTCTGGTCTCAAAACCACTAAGAGCAACCAAACACGACCGATAAATGCGGTCCACGACAAGAGGATCTCCCACAGGAGTAGAAACATAAACAGGGAAACTCAAAGAATCCCGAGATAAACCCAAATGCGGAGAAAAATAAGAAGACACATAAGAATAAGTGGAGCCTGGATCGAATAGAACCGATGCATCTTTGTGATAAACCAGTATAATACATGTGATGATAGAATCGGAGGCAACAACCTCGGTATGGGCAGGAAGGGCATAATATCTGGCCTGGCCTCCCCCTCTAGGGCGCCGTCTACCTCCCCAACCTCCACCTCTAGCTAACTGAGAAGGTGGGGTAGCAGCTAGAGCTGTAACCATAGCCTGAGAACTCTGTGGGGCACGCTGTGGCTGAGAAGTCTATGGAGGTGCACCCCTCCCAAGTTTGGGGAAATCCCTCACCACGTGGCATGTGTCACCACACTCAAAAAAGCTCTAGGAGGATGTGGTGGTTGTGACTGACTAGGGCCAGGTTTGCTGAACTGACCTCTAAAAGCACCCCGCGCAGGAGGCGCGCTAGAAACTAGAGGTGCATAATAAGGCTCCTGAGGCCTAGGAGGAGCTGGAGCACTATTGGATGCTGGAAGAGCTGAATGAACAGGGCAACTCATATAACCCCTACCATGACGACTTGCAGCTGGCGCACGACCACCAAAATAATGGCCCGAGTCTTGAGACCTCTTAGCCTCCCTCTCCTCTCTCTCCCTAACATGCATACCCTCAATCCTCCTAGCAATGCTTACCACCTACTGATAAGAAATATCCATCTCCAACTCACGAGCCATTCTAGATCTGATGCTGGGAATAAGCCCCCCAATAAACCGGTGAACCCTCTCGCAAACAGTAGAAACCAAGGCTGGTGCATGCCTAGCCAAACTGGTGTAACGGACAGCATATTCTGAAACAGTCATAGCACCCTGGCGCAAATGCTCAAACTCTGTGTGCCATACATCCCTGAGGCTCTGAGGAACATACTCCCTCAGGAATTGATCTGAAAACTGAGCCAAAGTTAGTGAAGCAGCCTCATCTGGACTGTCTAACTCATAGGTGCACCACCACTCATAGGTGGCTCCTCAAAGTTGGAAGGTAGTGAAAGAAACCCCGCTCGATCCGGAGATACCCATGGTATGAAGAATACGGTAAAACTTATCAAGAAGTCCCAGAGCATCATTTGATGCTAGACCACTGAATACAGGGGTCTTGTACTTCTTGAACCTCTCAAGCCTCAACTGCTCATCCTCGGAAACCGCTGCCCTATCCTCGAGCTGAACTGGCACTACAGGCGGCACAAGAATAATCTTAAGGACCTTCTCAACATGCACTCGCTGCTCAGGAGTCAGGAGGCGGGAGTCTGTGCTCCTCCCCCGGCCTGAGATGTAGTTGCAGCAAGGGGAAGCAACCATGCCTAAGCCAGAGTGGTCTACATGCTCATGAACTGTGCCAGAGTCTCTTAAAGAGCTGGAGTAGTAGTAGCGGTAGGCGTATCAGGTGCCTGGACTCCGCCTGGATCTGCTGGTGGTACCTCGACGACAATTCGCTTAGGTGCTCTGGATGCACCACGTGCGCGTCCTTGACTTCTACCCTGACCCTAGCCTCTGACGGCTGTAGTAAGGGGTGCGAGTGCCTGATCATCTCGGGTAGCACGTGTCCTCACCATCTGTGAGAGAATAGAAGACAGAAGTTTAGAATTGTACTGTCAAAATATCGCACGACAAGGAAATCAAATAAAGTGGAATTTTCCTAACAGTTACATAGCCTCTCGTAGATAAGTACAGACATCTCTGTACCGATCAGCGAGACTCTAATAAACAAAAGAAACAAAAGAGTTAATAATTCTTTTGGAACAATCTGACCCTAAATGGAAGGATAACCCTTGGCAAATAATGACCAGGTATTTTGATACAGCGTCATACGCTACTTCTTCTTATAAAAAAACCAAAATTTACGGAAGTAAACAATTTAAAACAGAAATAAAATAGTAATAGTGTTTAAATGTGCCGCTCGGCTTACAACATGTTTAACTCTCAATACCAATACATAAATCCAAGACCCAAAAACCCACGAATCACAAGCTAAGAAAACAAAACACTACATAGCTCTAACTCTGAAATGTCTAATAAGAACAGAAAAATACAGAAGGACTAAATACTAAAAGCAGGAATAGAAAGGGACTTCTTGGCCTGCAGACGTGGTAGATGTACCTCGAAGTCTCTCGAGCAGTCTCCTCCTCAAGGATGATAGGCCTGAGTAGTGGTACCTGGATCTGTACATGAAAAACATGCGCAGAAGAGGCATGAGTACACCACAGCGGTACTTAGTAAGTGCCAAGCCTAACCTCGGTTGGGTAGTGACGAGGAAGGTCAGGGCCCTACTGAGATTATATAAATATAAATATAAAGATTACAGGATAAGATAAGCAGTACAATTGAGAATCTACAGTAAGAATCTACACAGGATAATAAGAGTACAATAACGGTGGTGAAGGCAAACCACAAGGAAGTATCACTCATAACAAGGATGATAACCGGGGATCTCTTGGTATCCCGAGGATATCTTGGTATCCTCAATATATGCTAGGTATCTCTTGGTATCCCGAGGATCTCTTGGTATCCTCAATATATGCTAGGGATCTCTCGGAATCTCAATGATCTCTTGGTATCCTCAATATATGCTAGGGATCTCTTGGTATCCTCAATATACGTGTCAGGGATCTCTTGGTATCCCACACCTCAGTTCAGATCATAAATACGTACAGGGGATCTCTCGGCATGCTGTCCCGTAGTCCCAAAGTAAAAACACACAGCAGCCACACAAGAATACCCAATTAAGCTAAATTTCGTACCAAGTAAACAGTTAATTCTAGCCTAACATGCTTCACGTAATGCAATTAAGGCAGTTTAAGTAAATAGTCAATTAAGTCAACTAAATATGCTTTTCTAAACTAGCAACATGCTAAATTCACCTGTAGAATAAAACAGGAAAAAGAACTCATTTGAAATACTTAAGGAAAACCGGATTTTCAACAATTAACTCAAGTACGCGCTCGTCACCTCACGTACAAGTCATTTCAATTATCAAATATATTATATCCTAAGGGGAAAGTCCCCCACACCAGGTTAGACAAGCCACTTACCTCGAACCAGCTCAAAATCAACCCGACACCACGTCTTTGCCACTAGTACTCGACCCCAAATGGCCCAAATCTATTCAATTCAATTGCATAATGCAAATAACACTTCAAGTAACTGATTGTACAATTAAAGTCTAAGCTAATACTTGAAATTATGTAAAATGACCAAAACGCCCCTCGGGCCCACGTCTCAGAATTGGGTGAAATTTACATTTTCAGAAATCTCGTACTCTCACGAGTCTTTACATAATAAGAACACTGAAATCGGAGTCCAAATGGCCCCTCAAATCCTCATTTAAAGGTCTCTTAAACTCAAGCCCTAAATACCCATTCTTCCCAAATTTTCACCACTAATTACGTCTTTAATCACATAAAAACGAGTTATAAAGTCAAGGATTTTACCTCCAAGCGATTCCCCTTGAATCCTTCTCCTATCCCCTACAAAGATCTCCAAAAACGATTAGAAATGGTGGAAATAAACCCTTAAGTCACGGAACCCCTTTTAAAATAATGCCCAGCAGTTTCCGCATCTGCGGTCTTGGGACTGAATCTATGGTCCCGCTTCTACGGAACAAATGTCGCATATGCAACTTTCACTTAAAGAGCCAGCTTCCGCATCTGCGACTCCCAATCCGCAGATGCGGTACCGCTTCTGCGATAATTCCACCGCTTCTACGATTCCTGAAGAAAAGACCAAAATCTGCCTATGCGGCCCCTTAGCCGCTTCTGCGGTGCCGTACCTGCGGTCCCCAAACCGCAGATGCAAAAATACAGCAGCTGCAACATTTCCTCAAACTTCTCGTTAACCATCCGAAATCACCCCGAGGCCTTCGGGACCTCAACCAAAGGCACCAACAAGTCACAAACCACTATCCAAACTTGTACCAATCCTTAAAACACCTAAAACAACATCAAAACCTCGAATTAACCATGGATTTAAGCCTAAGAACTCCAAAATTCTCAAAATACGCTTTCAATCAAAAAGTCTATCAAACCTCGTCCGAATGACCTGACATTTTGCACACACGTCACATTCAACACTACGAAGCTACTCCAACTTCCAGAATTCCATTTTGACCCTTGGATCAAAATCTCACTATCGAACCGGAAACTTCCAAAAATTCAACTTCCGGCATTTCAAGCCTAAATTAGCTACGGACCTCCAAAATACACTCTGAATACGCTCCTAACCCCGAAATCACCCAACGGATCTAACGGAACCATCGAATTTCCATTCCGAGGCTGTCTTCACACTGTTCCAACTACGGTCAATTTTCCAACACTTATGCTCTTATTTAGGGACTAAATGTCCCAAAACTCTCCGAAACTCAAAACCGAACATCCCGGCAAATCAAAATAGCAGAAATAAACTTGGGGGAAGCAGTTAATAGGGGACCGGGGCATAAATTCTTAAGACGACTGGCTGGGTCGTCACATTCTCATGACTATGTTCTAAACCCTAAGGTTCCTGCGTATTTCATTGATTCTTTCAATATTTGCCTATTATTGTTTATCTTTGTCAATCAGAATAGATTGACTGATTTTATTTAGGGTTCGAATTATATTTTCCTATTTAAATCAATACTTCCCCGTGATTTTACCTATTTTTCTTATTTATGACTTTTAATTGGTATTACTTGCCTTATTTAGATTAATTAGTCTAATTTATTGTCAATAAGTGATTTATTTACCTTATTTGAATCCCAATCTGAGTTGTTAATTGATTCTCCCCAATTTAAGGGAGTGTTTTCCGGATTTTGTGAAATCATTTGATCAAGTTTAGCCCCAAATTAACTTGCTGATTGTATTTTCTTGCCTTATTTGTGAACTCTAATTTCCTTACCTTAATTGTCTTCTCTACTGAATGCAATATAAACTCCATTCTGATTTCTTTCAAAGAGACGAACACACTTAGAAAGAAACACACATACACACACACAAAAACTCTTGCTCTCATTCAAACCTTTTTGTTACTTGCATTTGCTACATTGTCTAGCCGGCTGAAAGCCAAGGCTAGACTATTGGATTCTACATACTTTCAACTTCTTGTTTGCTATTTCTTAATTGGTATATCTCCACTTCTTTCATCACTCAATATGCTATGTAATTAGACCTATGTGCTTCATGCTTATTGATCTTAATCAGCATATCTACTTCTATGTAATTAGACATATGTGCTTCATGTTCATTACTCTTAATCAACATGTCTACTTCTATGTAATTAGACCTATGTGCTTCATGTTCATTACTCTTAATCAGCATGCCTACTTCCATGAAATTAGACCTATGTGCTTCTTGTTTTCAGCATGTCTGTTAGACCTATGTCTATTTGTTTCTCAACTAGCATGATTTCTGTCATGTTTTAAGTGTTCACCCCCTAACAGGTTCCTAAATAATTCATGATTTTCTATGCTTCCAACTTTTGCTACCTTTCTGTATGACTGTCTGATTAGGACCCTGATCCCAGCATGCTATTCTTTAATACATGTCCATAGGATAACCTAGTGATAACTAGTGAACTAAGTCGATCCCCGGGCAATATGGAACCTTGATTGAACTGGCTGTATCTCTGTTCTACTAGGTTGTTGATTGATATCTGAGCTCAATCTGTAAATGTGGTTGTGTTGCAGTGTTGATCTTGTGATATGTTTCTATGCACTTCTGAAATCCAAACTAATTTTTCTCTAAAAAACAATCTCCTACTTTTATACACTTAACTCCTACTCTTAGTTAACTAGGGTCTTGCTACCCCTAATATGAGCACTGTTTAGGGTCCATGAGATCCCTCTGAACTCTGACACATTGGGGCTGGATTCCAATCCTTTATGAACTGCTTCTGAACATTTGTTCTCTAGTGTGAGCACTTTCCTAAGTTTTCGAAGCCCTTGGGAACTCTGACACACTAGAGATTTGGGTTCTTTATGCTTTGCCAATGGTTACTGTATCTCTGAGCTTTGGAGTTGTTATGGTTTGAAGGCCTAGGTTATCCAGATACATTGGGCCTGCTGCAGGCCTCCTATAGTTACATACCTTATAACTTATTCATTTTCTTATGGTCTGTAATAATTATTTGTAATAACAATGGGGTAATAGTGAGTTGGGGAAAACTGGGCCTAGTTTAATATTTGCATGAGAATGGGGTAGAAAACATGCTTTATGTGCCTGTTTCTTTCAAATATTTTCACTACTATATGTTAGATATCTTGTCTATAGGTTATTTACTTGTTCAGTTATATTCTGTTACTATATGAAGTAGATAACATTCCTATAGGTATTTATTTCAATACATTCTGTTACTGTGCGCGGTAGATAACATGCCTATAAGATTTAATTTGTTTAACATGTTCTGATTCACTTTTAGATGTCATGCCTATAGGTTCAAAAAAATAGTTATGAATATCCTGTCAAGATTCACTACTGGATTTAAACCATGCCCACAAAGTTTCAAGATTAGTTCTGCATTTTTAAAAATCACACCTATAAAGTTTTAAATCACTTCTGTGTTCAAATACCATATCTATAGGAAATTTCAGAAGATAGATACCATGTCTATAGGAAATTTTAGAATCATTTTTGCATTTAGATACCATGTCTATAGAAAATTTCAGAAGATTGATACCATGTCTATAGGAAATTTCAGAATCATTTTGCATTTAGATACCATGTCAATAGGAAACTTCAGAATCATTTCTGCATTTAGATACCATGCCTATAAAGTCTTAAGACCAGTTCTTCTACACTTAGATATCATGTTTATAGGGTCTAAAAGATAAAATCAGCCTGCTAAAACCACTAACTGTTTACATCTCAGATACCCGGTTTATAAAATTCTGCCCGACTATCACTTAGGCAATCTTGTAGGTTAATTGGATTCTAGGTTTAAAATTGCTATTTTCCTGCTGCTTGAAACCTGCCCAGATTCAGGAAGTAATAAAATCAGTAGGCAAACTGATTAGGTACTTACTGCCCTGCCTTAATGAAATTGCTGCATATTTTGTACTCATCTAGATATCTCGGTATAGGACTTTAAATTGTTTAAAACTGTTTAGTTTGAGGCATGCAATTGTTTGATTGTGGAGGTAAATATGAGCCTTTGAGTGATCTTTTATGTGACAGTCCTACATGTTTTGTTTGACACCTAGGTTTCTCCTTTTAAATACCATAGGTGAGTCTAGAACCACCTTAAATAGAGGTCCTAAATACCTCCAGGGCTACAGGTAAGGGAAGGGTAATGCACGCATAAGGTACGTACTGGATACTATTAGAATGCTTAGGTAACAATAATTAAGGGGAGGATAATATCTTAAATTGAGTTGGGCCGGGACCCACCGTTATGGACCTCGAGGGGTGCCTAACACCTTCCTCTCAAGGTAATTTTGAGCCCTTACCCAATCTCTTTTAATGCAGGTCGGTTTATGAGTTATTTGTTTTAGATGCCCTAACGCACCTTAAATCCGTTGGTGGCGACTCTTCAAATTCCATACCCCTCCCAAAAGGAAATGAGTTGTCCCAAAAAAAATATCGAAACCCGGACTCCGCGAGGAAAAAAGGGGCGCGACAACTATGATAGTGTCAAAGTATGCCATCAGATTTAGTGAGTGGTCCAGACATGCACCTGCCTTGGTTTTTACAGTCAGAGAATGAGTTTGTATATCCATCTAGGATCTCAACTATGATATTAGATTTAGCATGGCTCGATAGTGGGAGACAAATACCCTGTATTAGCAGGTGGCAAAGATCGCACAGAGGTTGGAGGGTATGCGAGGCCGTGAGAGAGATGACAAGGAGGCCAAGAGGCCTCAAGATTTTGGAGGATATAGTGGTGCTCGTGCCCCAACTACAGCCCGTCATGGCAGGGGCTATGTGACCGTCTAGTGCATTCAGCACTACCAGCTTCTAGTGGTGGTTTGGCTATTTCAAGGTCTCAAGTGACCCATTTTGCCTAGCCATTATCCAGTGCACCTTCTGCATGGGTGCCTTCATCGGTCAATCTAGCCGATCATGCCCAAGTCAGCTTTAGTAGCCACATCTACTGAGAGATTATTTTTAGTATACATCACCAGACATATGGTGACGGACTCTCCTAGACTTAGGAGGGGTGTACCTCCACAGACTACACCGGTTCCCCATATTCCACCTGGTCTACAAACTTCACAAATCATGGTTACTGCTCCAGTTCCTGCTCCACCCACACAACCAGCTAGGGGTAAGGGTCAGGCCAGTAGAGGTCACCCTAGAGGGGGAGGCCAAGCCATATTTTATGCTTTTTCGGGTAGGATAGAGGTGGTTGTATCAAATGTTGTCATCGCAAGTTTTGTTTTGGTTTGTTATAGGGATGCATCAGTCTTATTTGATCCGGGATCCACTTATTCATATATGTCACCTTACTTTGCTCCGTATTTGGATATATCTCATGACTCTTTGAGTTCTCCTCTTTATGTATCCATGCCTATGGGAGATTTTATTATTATGGACCATGTGTATCGGTTGTGTTTAGTTGTTATTGGTGGTTTTGAGACCAGAGTTGATCTATTATTACTCAATATTGTAGACTTTGATGCGATCTTGGGCATGGACTGGTTATCACCCTATCATGCTATTCTGGATTGTCACGCCAAGACTGTGACACTAGTTATGCCAGGTTTCCTGCGGTTAGAGTGGAGGGCTATATTGGATTATATTCCTAGAAAGGTTGTGTCCTTTCTAAAAACTCAGTGAATTGTTGAGAAAGTGTGTGAATCATATCTAGCCTTTATGAGAGACGTCGGTGTTGATACTCCTACCGTTGAGTCAGTTCCGGTAGTGAGAGACTTCTTAGATATATTTCTTGCAGATCTTCCGGGCATGCCACACGATAGAGATATCAATTTTGGTATTGACTTGTTGCCGAGCACCCAGCCTATTTCTATTCTACCATATCATATAACACCAGCAGAGTTGAAGGAGTTAAAGGAGCATATGCAAGAGTTGCTTGATAAGGGTTTCATTCGGCCTAGTGTGTCGCCTTGGGGTGCCTCGGTTCTGTTTGTGAAGAGGAAGGATGGTTCTATGCAGATGTGCATTGATTATTGACAGTTGAACAAGGTTACTGTAAAGAACATGTACCTATTACCACACATTGATGACTTATTTGACCAGCTTCAGGGTGCCAGAGTGTTCTCGAAGATTGATTTGAGGTCAGGGTATCATCATCTGAAGATTGGGATCTGAATACTTTGAAGACTACTTTTAGGACCCAGTATGGTCACTACGAGTTTCGTGCGATGTCATTTGGGATGACCAATGCCCCAACAATATTTATTCACCTGATGAATAGTGCAGTCGAGCCATATTTTAATTTATTCATCATTGTGTTTATTGACGACATCTTGGTGCCTTCCAACAGTCGGGAGGATCATGAGCTGCATCTGAGGATTGTATTTTAGACCTTGAGAGAGAAGTTGTATGCAAAATTCTCAAAGTGTGAATTCTGGCTTGATTCAGTGGCATTTTTAGGTCATGTGGTGTCCAATGAAGAGATTAAGGTTGATCCGAAAAAGATTGAAGCAGTTCAGAGTTGGCCCAGACCGTCTTCAACTACTGAGATTCGTAGTTTCCATGGTTTGGTCGGACATTTTCACCGCTTCATAGAGGGTTTCTCATCCATTATTGCACCTATGACCAGATTGACCTAAAAGGGTGCTCCATTCAGTTGGCCTGACGAGTGTGAGGAGAGCTTTCGGAAGTTCAAGACCGCCTTCACTACAGCTCCAGTCTTGGTGTTGCCTTCACCATCGGGTTCATATACGGTTTATTGTGATGCTTCATGGATTAGTATTGGGTGTGTCTTGATGTAGAAGGGTAGGTTGATTGCTTATGCTTTGTGCCAGTTGAAGCCCCATGAGAAGAACTACCTTGTTCATGATCTAGAGTTGTCAGCTATAGTCCACTCATTGAAGATTTGGAGGCATTATCTCTACGGTGTGTCTTGCGAGGTATTCATAGTTCATCAGAGCCTTCAACACTTGTTTAAGTAAAAGGACCTAAACTTGAGGCCGAGGAGGTTGTTAAAGCTGTTAAAGGACTATGATATCACTATTCTATATCATCCCAGGAAGGCCAATGTAGTGGGGAGCCTTTCATATATTCCAGTTGGTGAGAGGCCATTAGCATTGGATGTTCAGGCTTTGGCCAATCGATTTGTGAGATTGGATGTTTTGGAGCCCAACTGAGTTCTTACTAGCATGGTTTTTCAGAATTCTTTGTATGAGAGCATCAAAGAGCATCAATATGATGACCCCATTAGCTCATCCTTAAGGGCACAGTATAGCACGCTGATGCTAAGGAGGTTTCTATCTGAGATGAGGGGGTTATGCAGGGTCGGATATGTATGCCCAATGTGGATGGGTTGCGTGAGTTGATTCTTGAAGAGGCCCACAGTTTGTGGTACCGCTAAGATATATTAGTATTTGAGGTAACACTATTGGTGGAGAAGAGGAAAAAAGATATAATAGAGTGTGTGGCTCGATGCTTAAACTGTTAGTAGGTGAAATACAAGTATTAAAGGTCGAGCGATTTGCTTCAAAGACTTAATATTCTCGAGTGGAAATGGAGCGCATTTCTATGGACTTCATTGTTGGGCTCCCACGGACTATAAAGAAATTTGATGCAGTATGGGTGATTGTGGATAGGTTGACCAAGTCGCCATTTTATTCCGGTGGTGACTACCTATTCTTTAGAGCAGCTGGCTCAAATCTATAACCGTGAGATTATTTGTCTCCATGTCATGCATGTGTCTATTATCTCCGATCAAGGCACGCAATTCACATTACGCTTTTGGAGGGCCGTACAATGTGCTTTAGGCACATGGGTTGAGTTGAGTACTACATTTCACCCCAAACGGAAGGACAATATGAGCGCACCATTAAATTCTTAGAGGATATGCTACGTGCCTATGTTATGGATTTTGGGGGTTCATGGGATCAGTTCTTGCCTCTTGTAGGGTTTGCCTACAACAACAGCTACTAATCAAGTATTCAGATGGCTCCTTATGAAGCCTTATATGGGAGGTGGTATCATTCTCCAATTGCTTGGTTTGAGCTGAGAGAGGTTAGATTGTTAGGTACTGATCTGGTTTAGGATGCCTTGGAGAAGGTCAAGTTGATCTAGGATCAGCTTCGTACAACACAGTCTAGGAAGAAGAGTTATCCCAATCGGAAGGTTCGTGATGTAGAATTTATGGTGGGAGAGAGAGTTTTGATGTGGGTTTCAACCATGAAGGGTGTGATGAGATTTGGGAAGAAGGGTAAGATGATCCCTAGGTATACTGGTCCTTTTGAGATCCTTGAGAGAGTGGGGTAGGCGGTAAGCTTGAATTGCCACCCAACTTATCGGCAGTTCACCCGATGTTTCATGTTTCCATGCTTTGAAAGAATTATGGTGATCTATCCCATGTGTTAGATTTCAGCTAAGTCCAATTGGACAATGATTTGACTTATGTTGAGGGGCCGGCGGCCATCTTGGATAGGCAGGTCCTAAAGTTGAGGTCAAAGAATATTGCTTCAGTGAAGGTTCAATGGAGAGGTAAACTAGTCAAGGAGGTGACTTGGGATATCGAGCATAATATGCATAGTCGTTATCCTCACAATTTCAGCACTTCAGGTATGTAACGACCCGGCCAGTCATTTTGGGTGTTGTAGCCCCATTTCTCCATTTACTACTTATTTTGTGCTCAATTGCTGTTATGTGACTTGTCGGGGTGGTTGGTTTGGTTCTATGGATAATTCGAAAAGAATTGGAATACTTAGTCCCAAGGTTGGAAGCCTAAGTTGAAAGAGTTGACCAAATGTTGGTTTATGTATATATGGCTCCGAAATGGAATTTTGACAGTTCCAATAGATCCGTACGGTGATTTTGGACTTAGGAGTGTCCGGATATTGATTTGGAGGTCCATAGGTGATTTTGGCTTAAAATTGCGAAAGTTCGAAAATTAGGAATTTGGAGAGTTGAGGATTTTGACCGAGAGTTGACTTTGTGGTTACCGGGCTCTAATGTTGGTTCTAGAAGTTGGAATAGGTCCGTTATCTCATTTATGACTTGTGCGCAAAGTTTTAGGGCATTCAGAGTTGATTTGATAGGTTTTGGCATCAATTGTTGAAGTTGTAAATTCATTTGTTTCAAAGCTTGAATTGGGTGTGATTCATGTTTTTGATGTTGTTTAATGTGAATTGAGGCCTCGACTAAGTTTGTATTCTGTTTTAGGACTTGTTGATATATTTGGTTGAGGTTTCGGGGGCCTCGAGCAGATTTCGGATAATTATCGGATTGAAAATTAAACTTAGGAATTGGTTGAGGAGTTTTGGACTGGTGCAATCGCACCTGCGATGGATTTGGTCGTAGGTGCGCGACCGCAGAAGCAAAGGGAGTGTCATAGAAGTGGTTTCAACTGGGGCTGTGAGACAGCGTAGGTGCAAGGGACTGGCCGCAACTGCGAGATCGTAGATACAGAGTGTGGAGGCGCAGATGTGAAGTTTGGAGAGGGGACATGGGGAGCGCAGGTGCGGATAGATTTTCGCAGATGCGTATGTGCATCTACGCATGATCGATAGCAGAAGAGGAAGTGGATAGGAGGCTGTGGAGTCGCAGAAGCGATGAGGACTCCGCAAAAGCGGTTAAGCGACTTCGCAGGTGCGGATTTCCTGGACAGTGTATATGTTCAAAGAGTTTCTGGGATTTTGTCATTTTTTAACATTAGAAGCTCGGTTGGGGGAAATTTTGAGAGGGGTTTCATGAGATTTCTTGAGGTAAGCCACTTTTGATCATTTCTAGTCATTAATATTGAATACCTATTGAATTTTCCACCTAGTTTATGTGTTTTTAAGGTGGAATTTTGGGGGTTTTGGGTTAGGGACTAGAGAGTAAGAATTGAGGATTTGAGTGGCAATTTGGTGTCAGATTTGAGTAATTTTTATATGATTGTACTTGTGGTTGAATGGGTGTTCGGAGTTTGTAACTCTTCTTGGATTCCGAGACGTGGGCCTGGGGTTAACTTTTTGCGTTGACGTTTTGACTTTTGTTAAAGAACTTAGTTTTGTCTTATGGAATTGATTCCTATAGCTTGTGTTGATTATATTGAGTTATTTGTTGCTAGATTCGAGGAGTTCGAAGGCTGATTCACGAGGCAAGGGCTTGTTGGTGTAAACATTTGCACAGTTTAAGATAAGTAACACTTCTAAACTTGATTCTAAGTGTATGAATCCCTGAACTACGTGTTATGTTATTGGTATTGAGGTGATGCACATGATAGGTGATGGACGTGCGGGCGTCCACCGTAGGAATTGTGACTCGGTTGATTCCTTGGAACTGTGTAGTCAAATAATCCTGTCATTATCCATATTTTCTCCATGTGTTAGAGAAATTGAGCTGTGATTTATGTTAGAAGTCTTGCTTAGGCTATATGCTGGTACTGTTGGGACCCAGCGAGGTCGTGTTGCTATTGAATTACCTGTTTAATTTGCAATTATGTACTCAGTCACATCTGTCATTTGCATATCATATCTCATTCTCAGTTGCCATATATTGATACATCATATAATCATTGTTTGGGCTGGTTGTCATGATATTGTGAGCCTGAGAGACTGGAGAGATTGATGATTGAGTGAGGCTGGGGGCCTGATTGTGAGGATATCTATTGGATCGGGCTACACGCCACACCATACTTTATTGATTCATGCCGTGATTGGCTTATTTTAGTGCTTGGGCAGGATATGCCCATCCAGAGTCTGACTATTAGTAGTGAGCGCAGGTACCTACTGAGTGCAAGTGCCGAGCACGAGTGTTGAGTGACTGTGAGGACTGAGTGATTGTGAGGACTGAGTGACTATGAGGTCTGAGTGACCGGGAGGATTGAATGATTGGGAGGACTGAGTGCATTGATACTCCGAGAGTATGCACATGATTTTATCACTACGTTGTATTACAATTGGCATGTATATTTGACATGTAGAGATAGAGATGTATCATCCCTCATTTTAGTCACATTTGGCATATCTTATCTATTTTGAGCTTAAACTGTTGAACTTGAAAGCATGTCTACTTTCTTGTACTGTTATTTCTGTATTTGGATTGTACTGCTTGAGCTCGTCACTGCTTTTAGCCCAAGATTAGTCTTGTTACTTATTGAGTACATTGGGTCAGTTGTACTCATACACTTTGCATTTCGTGTGCAGATTCAGGTACTTTTGGGTATAGTGGTTGCTGATTTTGGAGCTTTATCAGTTCGGAGATTCTCGAGGTAGCTACTTTGGCATCCACACACCTTGACACTCCTTTCTTTTCATTTATTTGTATTGCTCTATCTTTCTAGATAGTGTTTTAGCAGTCAGAATACATTGTCTTTTAGATGCTCAAGTACCTAGTGGCACCCTAATTTATGGGGAATGTTGTATTGAGTGGCGGTATTTCTTTTATTAGTATTTATGAGGTTTTACTATTAAACTTATTCTATTATGTTTTCAAATTTAAATATGTGTGGTTTATTGTGATTGTCGGCTTTCCTAGTATTATGATAGGCGCCATCACGACATGTAAGATTTGGGTCATGACAAGTTGGTATTAGAGCCTAGGTTACATAGGTCTCACGGGTCATGAGCAGGTTTAGTAGAGTCTTGCGGATAGGTACGGAGACGTCTGTACTTATCTTCGAGAGGTTGCTGAACCCTTAGGAAAACTTTACTTTCTTGTATTTTTGTCGTGCAAATTTGTTGATTCCGGAAACTAAACTTCTGTTATTCTATTCTCTCACAGATGGTGATGACACGAGCTACCGGGCCGGGCGAACGGCCACCAGCACCACCAGCTAGGGCAACGAGAGGCCGGGGCTATGTAAGGGGCATAGGTGCAGCTCGTATAGCCGCTAGATCAACACCTGTAGACCTACCAATATCTCCAACTCAAAAGTAGATTCCAGATGTGGTTGAGCCGGTGGGAGCAGCTCATGCACTAGATGTGCCTATTGTGATTCCAGTCCTTTAAGAGGCTTTGGCCCATATATTGACTATTTGCACTAGCCTTGCTCATGCGATTTTAGTTTAGGCCGCACCAGCCACTTCTCATGCCGGGGGAGGTACTCGGATTCCCGCCACCCGTACTCTAAAGCAGGTGCTGTAGAGACTCTAGACACTGGGGGTACTAGCAGCCCAGCCGGTTGCAGTTGCTCTAGCCCAAGTGGGTCCCATTATGAGTGATGAGGAGTAGAAGAGACTAGAGAGGTTCGGGAGGCTCAAGCCTGTATCATTTAGTGGGGATGAGTCAGAGGATGCTCAGGACTTCTTGGATAGATACCGACAGATTCTTCGCACGGCAGGTATTCTGGAGAATAGTAGGGTCTCATTTACTACTTTTAGCTAATGGCGGTAGCCTTTAGATAGTGGGACTCCAATGAGCGGAGCAGGCCAGCCGATATTGCACCACTTTCATGGCACGAGTTCTTCGTTCTCCTCTTGGAGAAGTTTGCGCCACCTACCCACAGGGAGGAGTTACATAAGCAACTACACCAAGATTTTATGTTTTTGACCAAGTATGAGATGAGATTTTCATAGTTTCCTCGTCATGCGATCTGGTTGGTACCCACAGAGTGGCAGAGGATTAGGAGGTTCATTGATGGCTTCAGCTATAGATTGCATTTTGTTATGACTCGGTAGAATGCATCAGTTGCTAGGTTCGATGAGGTATTTGATATTACTCCATGGCTAGAGTTGGTTCGTAGTCAGGAGCGTGAGGAGAGGGAGGCCAAAAGGCCTTATAGTTTGGGTGGTTTCAGCGGTATTCCTTCTGGGGGAAGCCCTACCACAATAGGAGTCGACTTTATAGGCCCGCTCGGATGGCTTATCCGGTTCATTATGGCGTATTAGCTAGCCATGGTTCATACAGTGCCCATCTGGGTCAGTCATCTCTCAGTGCTCTCCTAGCTCAGAGTTCATTTTGTGCTCCATCGGTTCAGGGTTCATCTGTACCAAGTCGTTCTAGTAGTTATTCGGGTTCTCGGGGCCCGATTCAGTCCACACCACCAGCAGGGAGTTGCATCGAGTGCGGGGAGTTTGGCCATATGTGGAGATAGTGTCCCTATTGCTTGGGAGGTCCAGTTTAGTAGAGGGGTCAGGCTATGACTTCTGCACCAGTTATTTCTCCACCTGCCCATCCAGCTCGGGGTAGGGCTCAAGCACCTAGAGGTCGCCCTAGAGGGGAAGGCCGATCAGGTGGTAGTCAGGCTCGATTCTATGCTATTCCTGCCAGGCCAGAGGTCGTTGCTTCAGATGTAGAGATCACAAGTATTGTTTCAGTGTGCCATAGAGATGCTTCCAAATTATTTGACCCTAGTTCTACTTATTCCTATGTATCATCCTATTTTACTCGTTATTTGGATATGCCCCGTGAGTCCCTTAGTTTCAGTTGTTCATGTATCTACGCCGGTTGGCGATACTATTACTGTGGACTGTGTATATCGGTTGTGTGTGGTGACTATTGGAGTATTGAATACTAGGGTTGATCTCTTATTGCTTAGTATGGTTGATTTCTACGTGATTTTGGGCATGGATTGTCTCCATATCATGCTATTCTGGATTGTCACGCTAAGACCGTGAATTTGGCGGTTGCCAAGGATCAAGTGGAGAGGTTCTCTAGATTATGTTCCTATTATAGTGATTTCATATTTGAAGGCCCAACAGATGGTTGGGAAGGGGTGTTTGTCATATTTGGCCTTTGCAAGAGATGTTGGTGCTGATACTCCTACTATTGATTCTGTTTCAGTAGTGCGAGACTTTACGGATGTGTTTCCTGCAGATCTGCTGGGTATGCCACCTGACATGGATATTGATTTTGGTGTTGATTTGGTGCTAGGCACTCAGCCCGGTTCTATTCCTCCATATCGTATGGCATTGGCATAGTTGAAGGTATTGAAAGAGCAGTTTCAAGAGCTTCTTGATAGGGGGTTTATTATGCCTAGTGTGTCGCCTTGGGGTGTACCGATTCGGTTTGTGAAGAAGAAAGATGGTACTATGTAGATGTGCATTGATTATACGCAGTTGAACAAAGTTACAATCAAGAACAAGTATCCTTTGCTGCGCATTGATGATTTAGCTGACCATCTTCAAGGAGAGAGGTATTCTCTAAGATTGATTTGAGGCCTGGGTATCACCGATTGAAGATTCGGACTCGAATATTTTGAAGACGGCATTCAAGACCTGCTATGGTCACTATGAGTTTCTTGTGATGTCTTTTGGGCTGAACAAGCCCCGGTAGCATTCATGCATCTAATGAACAGTGTATTCCAGCCCTGTCTTGATTCGTTTGTCATAGTATTTATTTATGGTATCCTGGTGTACTCACGTATTCAGGAGGAGCATGCCAATCATTTGAGGATTGTACTACAGAGGTTGAGAGAGGAGAAACTTTATGCCAAGTTCTCCAAGTGTGAGTTTTGGCTCAGTTCTGTGGCGTTCTTAGGGCACATGGTGTCGAGTGAGGGGACTAAGGTGGATCTAAAGAAGATAAAGGTGGTTCAGAGTTGTCCCAGTCTGTCTTCAACTACTAAGATTCAGAGTTTTCTCAGCTTGGCCGGATATTATCGTCGCTTTGTGGAGGGTTTCTCATCTATTGTAGCGATTTTAACTAGGTTGACCCAGAAGAGTGCTCCTTTTAGGTGGTCGGATGAGTGTGAGGAGATCTTTTAGAAGCTCAAGACTGCCTTGACCACAATTCCAGTTCTAGTTTTGCCTTCAGCGTCAGGATCTTATGCAGTTTATTATGATGCCTCTCGGATTGGTATTAGGTGTATTTTGATATAGGAGGGTAGAGTGATTGCTTATGCATTGAGCTAGTTGAAGCCCCATGAGAAGAACTATCATGTTCATGATTTGGAGTTGGCAACAATTGTTCATGCATTAAAGATTTGGAGGCATTATCTCTACGGTGTGTCTTGTGAGGTATTTACGGATCATCGGAGTCTCCAACACTTGTTCAAAAAAAATGATTTAAATTTGAGGTAGCAGAGATGGTAGGAGCTGCTAAAGGACTATGATATTACCATTTTGTATCATCTCGGGAAGGCCAATGTAGTGGTCAATGCCTTGAGTAGGAAGGTGGTGATTATGGGCAGCCTTGCATTTATTCCGGTAAGTGAAAGACCGCTTGCATCAAATGTTCAGGCCTTGGCCAATCAGTTCGTGAGGTTAGATGTTTCGGAGTCTAGTCAAGTTCTAGATTGTGTGGTTTCTCAGTCTTCCTTATACGATCGCATCAGAGAACATTAGTATGATGACCCCCATTTACTTGTCCTCAAGGACACAGTTCAGTATGGTGATACCATGGAGGTTACTATTAGGTATGATGGGGTGTTGAGGATGCAGGGTCGGATTTGTGTGCCCAATGTAGATGGGCTACGTGAGTTGATTCTGGAGGAGGCCCATAGTTTGCAGTATTCCAATCATCCGGGTGCTACAAAGATGTATCAGGACTTGAGGCAACACTATTAATAGAGGAGAATGAAGAAAGAGAGGTTTGTAGCTCGGTGCCAAAATTTTCAGTAGGTGAAGTACAAGCATCAGAGACCAGGCGGACTGCTTCAGAGGCTTGAGATTCCAGAGTGGAAATAGAAGAGCATCACCATGGACTTCGTAGTTGGGATTCCATGAACTTTGAGGAAGTTTGATGCTTTTTGGGTAATTGTGGATCGGTTGACCAAGTCCGCGCATTTCATTCCAGTTGGGACTACTTATTCTTTGGAGCAGTTGGCTGAGATCTACATCCGCGAGGTTGTTAGCCTTCACGGTGTGCCGGTGTCCATCATTTCAGATCGGGGCACACGGTTTACATTGTAGTTTTGGAGAGCAATGCAATGAGAGTTAGGCACACGGGTTGAGTTGAGTACTACATTCCACCCATAGATGGACGGACAGTCCAAGTGCACTATTCAGATATTGGAGTATATGTTATGCGCTTGTTTCATGGATTTCGGGGGTTCTTGGGATCAGTTTCTGTCGCTTGCAGAGTTTGGCTACAACAATAGCTACCAATCAAGCATTTAGATGACTTCGTATGAGGCTTTGTATGGGAGGTGGTATTGGTCTCCGGTAGGCTGGTTTGAGCCAGGTGAGGCTAGAATATTGGGTACTGACTTGGTTCAAGATGCTTTGGACAAGGTTAAGTTTATTTAGGATTGGTTTCGCATGATGCAATCTGGACAGAGGAGTTACGCTGATCGAAAGGTACGTGATGTTGCTTACATGGTGGGAGAGAAGGTACTGCTCTGATTTTCGCCTATGGAGGGTATTATGAGGTTCGGGAAGAAGGGCAAGTTGAGCCCTCGATATATTGAGCCTTTTGAGGTGCTTGAGAGAATTGGAGAGGTGGCTTACAGGCTTGCATTGCTGCCTAGTCTATTGAGTGTTCATCCTGTGTTTCATGTTTCTATGCTCCAAAAGTATGTCGGTGATACATCTCATATTTTTTACTTCAGCACGATTCAATTGGATGGTGACTTGACTTATGATGTGGAGCCGATGGCCATTTTGGATCGTTAGGTTTGGAAGTTGAGGTCAAAGAATGTGGCTTCGGTGAAGGTGCAATGGATACCGAGTGGAAGATGCAAAGTAGATATCCACACCTATTTGAGACTCTAGGTAAGATTATAGACCTGTTCGAGGATGAATGTTTGTTCAATAGGGGGAGGATGTAATGACCCGGCCGGTTGTTTTGAGTGTTGTAGCCCCGTTCCCCCCATTTACTGCTTATTTTGTGCTTAATTGTTATGATGTGACTTGTCGGGGTAGTTAGTTTAGTTGCGGGGATGTTTTGGAATGAATTGGGATACTTAATCTCAAGGTTAGAAGCTTAGGTTGAAAGAGTTAACCGGATATTGACTTATGTGTATATGGCTCCAGAATACAATTTTGATAGTTTCGATAGCTTCGTATGGTAATTTTGGACTTAGGAGTGTGTCCGGATATTGATTTGGAGATCCGTAGGTGATTTTGGCTTGAAATGACGAAAGTTGGAAAATTAAGAGTTTGGAGAGTTGAAGATTTTGACCGAGAGTTGACTTTGTGTGTTACACCCTATGTTTTCGTATGTTAGAGTATCCATAAGTCAATTGATGTAAGCTCAGAAATGAGATCAACTTTGAAAGTACGTAAAGTAAGTTAATCCTTTTATAATGGAGGTTACAAATCTTTATGATCATGAATAATGAGTACCAAAAGGGCAGGAAAGCTTAGGTGCTAAATGAATTAAAGAAAATAAGTTTCGTCGAATGTCGCCAAGTTTGGAATGTTATAACCTATACTTTTGGGGTGAGACAAGGGTTATTAACATGATGATGAGGTTATGTTATGAGTTAGTTTAGTCGTATGATAGTCCTGTGTTATGTTTTTAAGTCAAGCAAGTTGTGGAACAAAAGTTGGAAAAGGTCATCACAAGTTACATTCAAAAATGAGTTGAAACTTAGGTTAAATATAGCTGAGCTTTTCTCCCAACATACTTTGAATCAAGGGATTATATACATATGGAATTTAAGATCTATGAGTCTAGTTTTCAACTCATTAAATCGTTTATCAATACGATCTCGGAGTATAGAGATATTCGCATTTTCGCGAGACCGCGCAGCTAGTAGGTGACAAGCAGGTGCATCACCTACTTGCCAAAAAGAGAGGCCTCAACTAAGTCATTCAAGAGGGGACTTTTAAGGGATTATAAACTCAGTTATTTCACCTATCATTCAGACCAAGAAAACCTAATTGAACCCATGCAAATCCTCCCCAAAAATCCCACACAAACCCTAGGGTATTCCGGGTGTTACGACGCGATTCTAGTGCTGAAAAGTCCGGACAGCTTGCTAGTTTCTCTTTCTCCTTCTTGTAGCCGTGTTGAGGAACTTATTTCTGATGAAAAAGGACCAGGTTTCGTGGGTTATACTCAGTACAATGTAAGTTTATGCTTCTCCTTCCATTATCTATGCGTTTGCGAGTTGTAACTCGATCGTAAAGAATAGACCTAGCTAGTTTCGAAAGAATGGTATGTTGTTTGTTCTTGTGTAATGGTTGGATGGTTTTAAACTTATTTCTAAGTTGCATTCATGTCCGGTTTATTGGATAAGAGGTATAATGATGTACTTTTGGTTGTATTTCCCAATTTGAAAGAAAAGACAAGTCGAAACGTGTTTAAGTAAACTGAAAAATTATTTTTGAGTTGATGAACTTGAGGGAATATTTTTGGGCTGTTTCGTGTTGGTATTGGGTTGTCTCTTTTACTAATATTTTTATGGAGTTGAGAGGAGGAAGGTTGTGGAGAAACACCACATAATGACAAGGTTGTTTGTTGGTCGTTCGTCGTAACATTTTCGGGTTGGTTGACACTATTATGGTTGTCGTGTTCTGTATGAAGTGATAGGGGTATGTTGGGCTGTTTGTGATTGTTTTGACTAGTGTGAAGTCATATATATAGGGGAGGTTCTGTCCGTTTCATTGTAAAATAGGTTGTGGTTGATACATAATAGTTACGACGCTTAAACGATAACGAGAGTGTCATTTCTCTTATTGTAGACTAAGGAGCCGTGAAATTGCATAGCTTGAGGTTGGTAAGAATATACAAGGTATGTTAAGGCACTTACTTCTTTCTTTTGGCATGATCTAAAGTGACATGAACATAAACGGTACGCTAATTCATAACGGATCTACTCCTAGAAACTAAGGTTGTCCATGTTGTTCTTTCCTTATAAAGTTATTCTAAACAAGTGTGTTTGATCCTTAAATCCCACTAAGGTTAATATTGATGGTAGGGATGTCCATAATGTTAATCGAAGGTGCAATGACCTTACATCACTCTGAAAGGGTTAGAACGTGATTCCATGAGTCGAGCATGCATTATATATATGTATCTATTTTACTCTACCGAGTCGCGCTATAGTCGGCCGAGTATGGCACCTATTGTGCAACCACTGATCAGTTGGGTTTACCGAGCTCCACGTGGCCGGGTATGATTCTACTAAGCCTTATGATGGCCGGGTACATTTTTACCGAGTCCTCTTTGAGGCCGGGTACGATATGATGATGATGATGCACACAGAGGCGAATGTTTTTAAAAAAGTTCATGTATATATATGTATTATGCATTTCATGTCAGTAGCCCCCAGAGGCACTCAGATGTTACAGGTTGTATCTCCTCTATCTCTCTTTACATTATTGTTCTTGTTTATGCTTTCCTGTCTTACATACTCGGTACTTTATTCGTACTGACATCCCTTTTGCCTGGGGATGTTGCGTGTCATGCCCGCAGGTCCCGATTGATAGGTTGACAGTCCTCCTATTAGGCTATCAGCTCAGCGAAGGTGTTGGTTCACTCCACTTGCTCCGGAGTTGCCTAGTTGGTCAGTATGCTTTGGATATGTATTGATTGGTATGGTGGGGCCCTGTCCCGATCTTTATGATTTTATGTACTCTTAGAGGCTTGTAGATATATGTCAGGTGTAGGGACACTTGTATGGCCTTGTCGGCCTATGTTTGGAGTTTACTAATGGTCATGTCGGCCTTATAGGCCCGTATGTCACATATATAAGTTTGTATATCATTTTGGGTCTTCATATATTGAGTATTCCCTTATGTTTTATTCTTGTTATCTCATGACCGGTTTTCTGGCTCATTTACTCATGATAGTATGATAAGAAAGATATGTTACGTTGGTACTCTGTTGAGTAAAGCACCGGGTGCCCATCGCGGCCCTCTGATTTGGGTCGTGACAAAAGTGGTATCAGAGCAGTTCTGTCCTAGGGATTCTACAATCCGTGTCTAGTAGAGTCTTGTTTATGGGTGTATAGTGCACCACACTTATAAGTAAGAGGCTACAGGGCATTTAGGATTGTCACTCTTTCTTCTTATTCTAGATCGTGTGGTAGAGCTCTGTTGTAAGAATTCAAACTCCTAAATTCGACTTTAGTCGTAATACAACGATACCTACATTTAAAAAGATGGTTGGTAAAAGATTGTATGTGGTTGTGAAAGAGTTGAATTATAGGAGCTCGATTTTGCATGATGCATATGATGGGTAAATATAAGGTCTTCAGTAGATCATGTGTGTACTAAGAAGTGTAAGCTTCTCTATAAGGAGCCTTAAGGCAAAGAATATCTATCCACCCCTAAAGGCAATGAAAGATTCAAAAGATAGATACAAGTTTCAACAAGTAAAAGGAGCAAGATGGGAAGGGTACAAGGTACCTAGTTAATAAAGATTATCGATATTTTCATCTCCGACAGAAAACTATAAGCATTGTAAGTTACCCTCAACAGTAACAGAGGTATGTATAATTGACCATACTCATCTCAGTTATACCCTATTGGGGGCTAACATGTGTAGATTAAGAAAAAGACGAGATATCAGGATCCGGTTGGGGTTAGGATAACCCATAATGGTGAATTGATTGGTTGTGTTAGTTGACAATTTCTGAAGCATAATGCAAATGTGCTAATAAATCTCCTTGTGAGATATCCAGATGGTGCACTCTAAAATAGTACAGCTAGATATGAGTACTATAAAGATAGCCACTGGAAGCCTTGAAGGGATAAATATTACCTTAGCATGGCTCGTGTCCCTAGGAAAGAGAATTTTAGGCATCCCGAAGAGCCAGTGAGATGAAGCAAGGGGAGCTAAAAGCAAAAGAATGTCTTGTTGATGTTTTCAGAATAAAGTGATAGACATAAATGTCAGTAGGAAAATAAGAATAGAGTTAATGAAGAATTATGAGTAAGATGTCCACATGGATGACAACGGTGGAAAAAAAATGATGATGAAAATGACAGAATTATAGAGTCTATAGTTAAGTGAAGGAAAAAGATGAGAGGTGACAGGCCTTGAAACAACAAAGGAGTATAGGCCATAAAGTCATATCTTCTTTTCGAGAAATAAGTTCGCAACTCTAACGCGAATACCAGCAGGAAAAGATATACCCCCAGAGTAGTAGAAATCAGTATGGGCTGGTAAACAAGATAAACTAAACGTGAACTAGGGACTAAATGATATGATAATAGTCGGCATCATGAGAATTTCAGAGGTTGCGTTCCGGCGATAATAGAATGGATGACAAAAGAATGCCCTTTAATGGTCATTCAGGAAGTCGCTTCCCTAAAGCAAGCAATATGAGCAAAGTTAAGCTTAAGGGACTATGTGCGCCAGTTACACTAAGTGTCATCCTCGCGAGCAAGGAATTTTACTATCCTTGGTACAAAAAGCATTACCACAAGGCGAGTAAGGGTAATCGATGATGTGAAAAGTCATCAATTATATAGAGGTAAAATATCTATAGGTAGATCGTCGTAGCTCCAGCTCTTAGTACTCCTCTAAAGGGGGGAATATGGAGCGATGTGGCAAGAAGTCAGAATTTAGTGGTTCTACTAATCATGGAGTGGTAGAAGAATAATGCGGTAATGTGAAAAAGGGATGAGATTGTACTTATTCAAAGCCTACAAATATGCTACGATATCAGTGCATTATACAAACACGATGTCAAGGAAAGAAAGTAAAGGTTTCTGCCCGAAATGTCATTGATAGATCAGAGGCTAGTGCATGAGGTAAGTTAAAACAAAGGAAATAACCCAAGAAAGATTACGCGGAAAATTGATGTGAGGATAGGCTAACGAGTATTTGGGATTTGATTAAGGAAGAGCCCAGTTATGGCTAAACAGGAGGTTATAGACGAGTCAACAGATCATGCAAGATAAACGTAGTGAATCCTAATATAGTAAATTCAATCTCGTAAATATGACGTCATAAACCTTGAGAAATGCTCAGATAGGAGTTGGGATATTCAAAGGTATTGTATAAGTATTACGGGAATAATGGAGGGTGCCACTAAGGAGATAATCAAAATCTGATTTTACAAGTAATCCTACGAGCACAACGGCACGGAGGTATGTAAGTAAGGATGTTTGTAGGCGAGTAAGAATATCAAAAATTCCTTTGAGTATACAGTATAACAAGATCACAACTTTACAAGATCCAAAAGGTCTCCTAAGTACTACCACGAAAGACTAGCTGAGGAAATAAGGAAGAAGGTTTCCACCTAAGCATAGTGACCTAAAAAGGAAATGATCTTTGATCTTGTAACATCAGTCTCACTATAATATTGCATGCACTCCATAAGAAAGTGACACCTATCATGGCTAATGAACAGAAAAAAAAAGGAAAAAAAACATCAAAGGTGATACTTGAGAGCATACGAGTTACAGGGAATTCCAGTGTTCGTGGGCACTATGATAAGCCAAGTATCCATGTAGCAAGTGGCAGAACGACCAGAAAAAGTAATTATTTACATTTAAAGACAGCTGAGAATGCGCAAAAGGGAATCTAAGGTGCTAGCAAGTTAAAGGAAGGTTCTGAGTAGAATAAATAAATATGTGTAGGTCGCAAGAGAAAGTATAGTAGAGTGAAAAGATTTTGGGTAGATGTGAGTAAGGGTGAGAAAAGGTGAGTTAGAAGTTGATAAGAATAGGTAAGACCTCGGTATTAAGCCTATCAAACAAGAGAGTTGATGGTTTATATATGTTATAAAAGGCTCAGTATAGCTTGAATTAACACGGAGGAGTCTAAGACTAGGAGCATTTAGAAGAGATGGAATGCTCCTCTGGTCATAATGTAAGGATGTAATAGTGGCAAATTATAAAAGGATGATATATAGGCCTTTATTTGAGTAATGATTCAAAGAGAAGAGATTTCATGGATGGCACGGGACTAGGATACTCCGATAAGACGAATCACATTGGGATGCTATGAAATACGGTTATTGAAGTATAGTATTGTCCCTAGGTGGATTAGGAAAACCACTTCAAATGTTCCCCGATGAGACGTGAGACTTGTGGCAATGTATTACGTAAGAGGTTTCAAGTTATCAGTGGTGGATTATAGATTAACATTAAGGTAAATCAATAATAGATGGATAAAGATTCCAAAGTATGAGAGGAGATTATGATGTCATTCTTTAGATGAACAGTAATAAGGATTATACATATAGGATAAGCGGTGAGAGAGTAACCTGGAGTTGGGTGGCAGACCTCGGTAATAGTAAACCAAAGTAAGAGTTATTGTATAATATGACCTACCTAGTTGTATTAAAGTCATAAGCATAGATAACTGAGGCTATGAAATAAGATATAGCAAAAGTTGTAAGTTTAACAAAGTACCGAGTGAAGAACT
Source organism: Nicotiana tabacum (assembly GCF_000715075.1). Classification (NCBI taxonomy): domain Eukaryota; kingdom Viridiplantae; phylum Streptophyta; class Magnoliopsida; order Solanales; family Solanaceae; genus Nicotiana; species Nicotiana tabacum. Next base: position 111,149,256 of record NC_134101.1, read on the forward strand.
TCAGTATACCCATAGATGCCCAGACGGACAACATATCAAGCTTTGTATATGTTTACAACGTGCTACCTAGAGATTGGATAAAAGCTGGAGAAAAAACAAAGAGTCGCATAAGCACACATACAAGGAAAAAGTCGTACAGGCTGCATGACAAAAAGGAGCAACAGTTACGAGATTGGAAGGGGTTCGACCACAAGTCGTGGTATGAGAAGGAGGACTAAAGGGGGAATACCCTAGACTTTGGATTTATTCAAAGAATAGTTGCCTATATGGCTAGAAGAGTATTAAAGTGTTCACAAGAGCTATGGGTTATGAAAATGATAAGTGGATCAGTCAACATTCGAGGACGAATGTTCCAAAGGGGGGAATGATGTTACACCCTATGTTTTCGTATGTTAGAGTATCCATAAGTCAATTGATGTAAGCTCAGAAATGAGATCAACTTTGAAAGTACGTAAAGTAAGTTAATCCTTTTATAATGGAGGTTACAAATCTTTATGATCATGAATAACGAGTACCAAAAGGGTTGGAAAGCTTAGGCGCTAAATAAATTAAAGAAAATAGGTTTCGTCGAATGTCGACAAGTTTGGAATGTTATAACCTATACTTTTGGGGTGAGACAAGGGTGATTAACATGATGATTAGGTTATGTTATGAGTTAGTTTAGTCGTATGATAGTCGTGTGTTATGTTTTTAAGTCAAGCAAGTTGCGGAACAAAAGTTGGAAAAGGTCATCACAAGTTACATTCAAAAATGAGTTGAAACTTAAGTTAAATGTAGCTGAGCTTTTCTCCCAACATACTTTGAATAAAGGGATGATATACATATTGAATTTAAGATCTATTAGTCTAGTTTTCAACTCATTAAACCGTTTATCAATACGATCTCGGAGTATAGAGATATTCGCATTTTTGCGAGACCGCGCAGCTAGTAGGTGACAAGTAGGTGCATCACCTACTTGCCGAAAAGAGAGGCCTCAACTAAGTCGGTCAAGAGGGGACTTTTAAGAGATTATAAACTCAGTTATTTCACCTATCATTCATACCAAGAAAACCTAATTGAACCCCTGCAAACTCCTCCCCAAAAATCCCACACAAACCCTAGGGTATTCCGGGTGTTACGACGCGATTCTAGTGCTGAAAAGTCCGGACAGCTTGCTAGTTTCTCTTTCTCCTTCTTGTAGCCGTGTTGAGGAACTTATTTTTGATGAAAAAGGACCAGGTTTCGTGGGTTATACTCAGTACAAGGTAAGTTTATGCTTCTCCTTCCATTATCTATGCGTTTGCGAGTTGTAACTCGATCGTAAAGAATAGACCTAGCTAGTTTCGAAAGAATGGTATGTTGTTTGTTCTTGTGTAATGGTTGGATGGTTGTAAACTTATTTCTAAGTTGAATTCATGGCCGGTTTATTGGATAAGAGGTATAATGATGTACTTTTGGTTGTATTTCCCAATTTGAAAGAAAAGACAAGTCGAAACGTGTTTAAGTAAACTGAAAAATTATTTTTGAGTTGATGAACTTGTGGGAATATTTTTGGGATGTTTCGTGTTGGTATTGGGTTGTCTCTTTTACTAATATTTTTATGGAGTTGAGAGGAGGAAGGTTGTGTAGAAACACCACATAATGACAAGGTTGTTTGTTGGTCGTTCGTCGTAACATTTTCGGGTTGGTTGACACTATTATGGTTGTCGTGTTGTGTATGAAGTGATAGGGGTATGTTGGGCTGTTTGTGATTGTTTTGACTAGTGTGAAGTCATATATATAGGGGAGGTTCTATCCATTTCATTGTAAAATAGGTTGTGGTTGATACATAATAGTTACGACGCTTAAACGATAACGAGAGTGTCATTTCTCTTATTGTAGACTAAGGAGCCATGAAATTGCATAGCTTGAGGTTGGTAAGAATATACAAGGTATGTTAAGGCACTTACTTCTTTCTTTTGGCATGATCTAAAGTGACATGAACATAAACGGTACGCTAATTCATAACGGATCTACTCCTAGAAACTAAGGTTGTCCATGTTGTTCTTTCCTTATAAAGTTATTCTAAACAAGTGTGTATGATCCTTAAATCCCACTAAGGTTCATATTGATGGTAGGGATGTCCATAATGTTAATCGAAGGTGCAATGACCTTACATCACTCTGAAAGGGTTAGAACGTGATTCCATGAGTCGAGCATGCATTATATATATGTATCTATTTTACTCTACCGAGCCGCGCTATAGTCGGTCGGGTATGGCACCTATTGTGAAACCACTGATCAGTTGGGTTTACCGAGATCTACGTGGCCGGGTACGATTCTACTGAGCCTTATGATGGCCGGGTACGTTTTTACCGAGTCCTCTTTGAGGCCGGGTACGATATGATGATGATGATGATGCCCACAGAGGTGAATGTTTTTAAAAAGTTCATGTATATATATGTATTATGCATTTCATGTCAGTAGCCCCCAGAGGCACTCAGATGTTACAGGTTGTATCTCCTCTATCTCTCTTTACATTACTGTTCTTGTTTATGCTTTCCTGCCTTACATACTCGGTACTTTATTCGTACTGACATCTCTTTTGCCTGGGGATGCTGCGTGTCACGCCCGCAGGTCCCAATTGATAGGTTGACAGTCCTCCTATTAGGCTATCAGCTCAGCGAAGGTGTTGGTGCACTCCACTTGCTCCGGAGTTGCCTAGTTGGTCAGTATGCTTTGGATATGTATTGATTGGTATGGCGGGGCCCTGTCCCGATCTTTATGATTTTATGTACTCTTAGAGGCTTGTAGACAGATGTCAGGTGTAGGGACACTTGTATGGCCTTGTCGGCCTATGTTTGGAGTTTACTAATGGTCATGTCGGCCTTATAGGCCCGTATGTCACATATATAAGTTTGTATATCATTTTGGGTCTTCATATGTTGAGTATTCCCTTATGTTTTATTCTTGTTATCTCATGACCGGTTTTCTGGCTCATTTACTCATGATATTATGATAAGAAAGATATGTTACATTGGTACTCGGTTGAGTAAAGCACCGGGTGCCCGTCGCGGCCCTCTGATTCGGGTCGTGACATTGTGGTTACCGGGCTCGAATGTTTTCCGGATGTTGGAATAAGGCTGTTTTCTCATTTTATGACTTGTGTGAAATTTTTAGGGCAATTGGAGTTGATTTGATAGGTTTCTGCATCGATTGTTGAATTTGGAAATTCATTAGTTTTAATAGGCTTAAATTTGGGTTCAATTTGTGTTTTAGATGTTGTTTTATGTCAATTGAGGCCTCGACTAAGTTTGTTTTGTATTTTAGGACTTGTTGGTATATTTGGTTGAAATCCCGGGGGCCTCGGGTGGATTTCAAATGGTTATCAGATTGAAAATTGAACTAAGGAGATGGTTGAGGAGTTCTTGACTAGTGTGATCGCACTTGTAATGGATTTGGTCGCAGGTGCGCAACTACAGAAGCTAAGGAAGCATCAGAGAAGCGGTTTGAGGTGGGTCTGTAAGGCAGCGCAGATGTGAGGGACTGGCCACTCCTGGGAAATCGTATATGCGGAGTATGGAGGCACAGGTGCGAAGTCTGGAGAGGGCACCTAGGGAGTGCAGGTGCGGAAGGATTTTCGCAGATGCAGATGCGCATCTGCGCATGATTGATTGCAGAAGCAGAAGTGGGCAGGAGGCTGTGGAGTCATAGAAGCGATGAAGACTCCGCAGAGGCGGCTAAGTGGCTTTACAGGTGCGGATTTCCTAGGCAATGTATATGTTCGAAGGGTTTTCGAGATTTTGTCATTTTTGGACCTTAGAAGCTCGGTTGGGTGAGAGTTTTGAGAGGGTTTTCACGTGATTTCTTGAGGTAAGCCACTTTTGATCATTTTTATTCAGTAATATTGAATACCCATTGAATTTCCCACCTAGTTTATGTGTTTTAAGGTGAAATTTTGGGAATTTTGGGCTAGAATTGGAGAGTAAGAATAAGGGATTTGACTAGCGATTTGGTGTCGGATTTGAGTAATTTTTGTATGGTTGGACTAGTGGTTGAATGGGTGTTCGAATTTTGTAACTCTTGTTGGATTCCGAGGCGTGGGCTCAGGTTTTACTTTTAAGTTGACTTTTAACTTTTGTTAAAGAACTTAGCTTTGTCATATGGAATTGATTCCTATAGCTTGTGTTGATTTTATCAAGTTGTTTATGGCTAGATTCGAGGCGTTCGGAGGCCGATTCGCTAGGCAAGGGCTTGTTAGAGGAGAAATTAGCACAGCTTGAGATAAATAACACTTCTAAACTTGATTCTGAGTGTATGAATCCCTGAATTACGTGTTATGTTACCGGTGTTAAGGTGATGCACATGCTAGGTGACGGACGTGCGGGCGTGCACTGTAGGAATTGTGACTCAGTTGATTCCCTGGAACTATGTAGTCAAATAATCCTGTCATTATCCATATTTTCTCCATGTGTTAGAGAAATTGAGCTGTGATTTATGTTAGAAATCTTGCTTAGGCTATATTCTAGTACTGTTAGGACCCAGCGAGGTCGTGTTGCGGTTGAATTACTTGTTTAATTTGCAATTATGTACTCAGTCACATGTGTTATTTGCATATCATATCTCAGTCTCTGTTGCCATATATTGATACATCATATCATCATTGTTTGATATGATTGTCATGATATTTGTGAGCCGAGAGACTGTGGAGATTGATGACTGAGTGAGGTTGAGGGCCTGATTGTGAGGATATTTATGGGATCAGGTTGCACGCCGCAAGATGCTTTATTAATTCATGCCATGATTGGCTTATTTTAGTGCTTGGCAGGATCCACCCCTCCGGAGTCTGAATTATCAAAAGTGAGTGCAAGCACCTACTAAGTGCGAGTACGAGTGTCGAGCGTAAGTGCTCAGTGACTGTGAGGACTGAGTGAGTATGAAGATTGAGTGATTGGGAGGACTAAATGCATTGATACTCCGAGAGTATGCACATGATTTTATTGTTGTTTTGTATTACAGTTGGCATGTATAATTGACATGTAGAAATAGAGATGTATCATTCTTTATTTCAGTCACACTTGGCATACTTTTATTTGTTTTGAGCTTAAATTGTTGAAGTTGAAAGCATGTCTACATTCATGTACTATTATTTCTGTATTTGGCATGTACCTATTGAGCCGTCACTGCTTTCAGCCCAAGGTTAGTCTTGTTACTTATTGAGTACATTGGGTTGGTTGTACTCATACTACATTCTGCACTTCGTGTGCAGATCCAGGTACTTTCGAGCATGGTGGTTGCTGATTTTGGAGCTTTATCAGTTTAAAGATTTCCGAGGTAGCTGTTTTGGCATCCGCAGACCTTGACTCTCATTTCTTTTCATTTATTTGTGTTGCCCTATCTTTCTAGACAATATTTTTAGCAATCAGACTATGTTGTCTTTTAGATGCTGATGTACCCAGTGACATCCGAATTTTTGGGAAATGTTGTATTGAGTTATTGTATTTTCTTATCAGTATTTATGAGGTTTTACTCTTAAACTTATTCTGTTATGTTTTCAAATTAAAAGATGAATGGTTTATTGTGATTTTTGGCTTGCCTAGTATTGTGATAGGCTCTATCATGACCTGTGAGATTTGGGTCATGACAAGGTATGTCTCTATACTCGTTCAAGGACGAACGTTTGTATTAAGAGGGGGAGAATGTAACGACTCGGCCGGTTGTTTTGAGTATTTTAGACCCATTCCCCTATTTATTGCCTCCTCTATGTTCAATTATGGTTATGTGACTTGACGAGGTGGTTGGTTTGGTTTTGGGAGAGTTTCCGAGTGAATTGGGACACTTAGTCCCAAAGTTGGAAGAGTTTATCAAAGTTTAACTTTTATGTGAACGACTCTGGAATAGAGTTTTGATGATTCTGATAGATTCGTATGGTGATTTTGGACTTAGGCGTATGTCCAGATATTTATTTGGAGGTCTGTAGGTCGTTTTGGCTTGAATTGGCGAAAGTTGGAAAGTTGAAGGTTTAGAAGGTCGGGAGATTTGACTGACAGTTGACTTTATTGATATCGGGGTCAAATTTCAATGCTGGAAATTGGAATAGGTTTGTTATATTATTTATGACTTGTGTGCAAAATTTGATGTCATTTGGAGTTATTTTGATATGATTTGAAGCTTGAATCAATGTGAGATTTGTGTTTTTGGTATTGTTCAATGTGAATTTAGACCTCGAGTATGATTCTTTATGTGTTTTGGGACTTGACGGTATGTTTGGATGGGGTCTTGGGTGCCCCAGGTGTGATTCAGATTGATTTCAGGTTCACTTTGCACTTAGGATTAGTGATGTTGAACAACTAAGTTTCTAGTGTCATCGCACCCGCGGTGGGCTTGGCCGCAGGTGCGGAGTTGCAAGTGCGGCTGGTGGATTACAAAAGTGGACTTGGCTGACTGGATATGCAGGTGCAGAAAGAGGCGCGCAAATGCGCAAACGCAGAAGCGAGGAAGGCTCTGCGGAAGCAAAATCTAGACATTCGCGAGGGACCACAGGTGCGGTGGATCTTCACAGAAGCGGACACGCAGGTGCGCATATATGTTCGCAGAAGTTATTCTTCTAGGCTTAAGTGGAAGCCACATCTGCGATGGTTTTTCCGCAAATGTGGAGCCGCAGAAGCAACCAAATGCCTGCATAAGTGGAATAATTGGGCAAAAAAGGTTAGAGTCGACGGTTTTATTTCATTTTCAACATTTTGAGATAGAGAGCTCAGTTTTGGGTGATTTTGGAGGGAATTTTCAACGATTTGATCAAGGCAAGTGTTTTTTACTCGGATTTGCTTATTATTTATGATTCCATCATTGTTTTCAACATTTAATTAGTATTTTAAGTAGGAAAAAATTGGGGATTTTGTAACAACTTCCTTAAAATATAAATTGGGATTTGAAGGTTGATTTGAGGTCAGAATTGGATAATTTGATATGATTGGACTTGTTATTAAATGGGTGTTTGAATTTTGTAAGTTTGGTCGGGTTCTAAGGTGCGGGCCCAGGGTTGACTTTTCGAGTTGACTTTTTTATTTTTTTTAAAGATTGCAACTTTATTATCCGGGATCATTTCTTATGGCTGTATTTATGGTATTAAGTTATTTTGGCTAGATTCGAGTCGTCTGAAGTTGGATATTTGCGGGAAAGACATACTAGTGGGTTGATTTAACTTATTTGAGGTAAGTATTTTGATTAACTTTGTGTGGGGGGAAACTACCCTTAGGATTTGGGTTGATTGTGCTATTTATGTCATGTGAAAGCCGTGTACGCAAGGTGACGAGTGGGTACATGAGCTATATATGGTATTTGATCGGTTTAGGCTATTTAGACTCTTTTTATATGTTTAATGGAATTGTTATAACCTGTCATGTCTTTCATTGTTAATTTACTCTTACATTTGTTAATATACTCTTACATGCTTTATTTGATGTTGTAACACTTGTTCTACCTCTTACTTATTATATTTGCTCTGATATGTTTTAGTTGAAGTTATTATTTTCCTTATTGCCTTGTTACCTCTTGTATGTTAAATTACTCTTACTTAAGGTTGTTATTTCGTGGAATATCTTCTTGTTGAGTTATTGGTATTGAAGTTGTAAAAGTTATTATCATATTAAGGTGAAATTGTTAATTGTTGAGGTATCTTTCCTTGTTGAGTATTACTCATTCATCTTATTGTTATTGAGATTATTGTGTACATTGTAGTTAAGCCATGGGCTATTTGTTGTGGAAATACTGGTATTATTGACTTTTTGGAAAGTTGTGGCATATGGGCACTTGTAGTGCGAGTTGTTATTGTGTTGTGGTATTGGTATGCATGTGGTAGTATAAGGCTAGGGGTTGATACGCATCTGATGAGATAAGGTGGGCTTGATATGCGTGTTGCTAGTAGGGGAACAACTTGAAGCAGTGCGGTGAGATAAGGTGGGCTAAAACGCGTGTAGCTATTTCGGAAAAATAATTTTCAAAACTAAATGTAAGGCTCACGCAGTGATATAAGCAAAGATTGTGATTAAAATTGTGAAATGTGAATACGAAGCAGTACCTCGGTTGTGATTCTTATTGTACATTTTATATTGAAAAGATTTATTGGTTGAACAATTCTTGTTGCTTTTATTCTTCCTTCTCTTACAAGTTTTGTCTGTATTTGATTATTTGTGGTTCTCATTATGTGTTTCCTCCGTGTTGCCTTTTTGCTTTTACTAAACTTCTTTGTTATCACTCATTTCTCCGCTTTCCATTATTTTCTATTATTATATTATTTTTTTGTTTACCTTGTCCTCATAGGTATCTTGACCTAGCCTCGTCAGCTCTACCGAGTTTAGGCTTACACTTACTGTGTACCGTTGTGGTGTACTCATACTACACTTCTGCACATCTTTTATACAGATCCATGTACATCTGCCCGTGCGGGACGCTAGTGATTGATTGATTAGCTATTTTCCGGAGACTTCAAGGTATACCTTCAGGATGAGACCATCTTGACGTTAACGTATTTACGCTATTTATAACAAGCGATAAAGAAATTCCATGAAGGATAAAGGGGTACACGAATTAAAGAAAACGAATTTCGTTGAAAGTGGCCAATTTGGGATAAAAATATGGGTTGAGCAATAATACCCGATAATTATGAACTAGTACCATGCAAGATACCACATGATCACGATAGTATAATGTATAAAGTATATAGGAAATATATTAAAAATAAATAAAGTTTTTAGTAATTTGGCGCAAATTTTAAATTATACGGGTAATTGGTTAATTATCGGGTAATGGGACATTACCCAGTTAACTTATAAGTGGGTAAATATTACTCCCTCCGTTCCAATTTATATGAACATGTTTGACTGGGCACGGAGTTTAAGTAAAAAATGAAGACTTTTGGAATTTGTGGTCCTAAACAAGTTCAAATGGGGCCCAGAGTATTTGTGTGGTTATAAAAGCTTCTCATTAAGGGTAAAGTTGTAACTTTAAGCTAAATTGTTACCAAATTTAGAAAGGGTTCATTCTTTTTGGACCGGACCAAAAAGGAAATAGGTTCACATAAACTGGAACAGAGGGAGTACTAATCTTTGCCCACTCTCCACGTGGCACAAGGCCAACAATTTAAAAAAAATGACTCATAGCAATTGTACATAGGTGTCTACTCTTAAGGGTAAATAAAGTTAACTTTATCAAGATAAGACTCCTAGGTCTTTATCTCAATATAGGATCTGAACAAACTAAAAATGTGATATAACAATTCTATTGCTATGCGGATAAATGTCTGCTGCTATGCAGATAAATATAACAATTCTATTGCTATGTGGTATAATCTTAGTTCAAGAACCGTGAGGAGTAGAAGCTAAATGTCGTTCCAGAAAAAGCTTCATAGGATTGATTTCGTTCACCAGTTTAAAAACGCAGAAGCTTAATCCGAGTTTTGGAGTTCTAAGTTCAATCTACGAGGGTTTCCAATGGAATATTACACGGAGTTTTTCCTACTCCAGGTATGTTAAGGCCCTCCCTCCTTTCTTTTGGCATGGTCCAGATTATACTGAAGAAATAAGCAAACACACAATTTCCATAAATTACTCTATTCATAGAAATAGTATGGGTGTCTATATTCGTGATTCCCCATGAGAATTACTATTATCTTCTGTTCATGGGTCTCAGAATAATACGTAGTTGGAAATGTTAATCCGGAAGGAATATTGAGATTATTACATATTTTTCATGCATCTCACTCAATTATACATGTGCATTGACTCATGAACAGATGGTGTTATATATGTGTATATATGTAAATATAGGTATATGGGATACGGGAAAAATGTTACGGCATTATATACGCACCACCACCTGATCAGCTGGTATATGTTGATGATGTTGCCCACAGTGGCCGAGACGATATGATGGGATGCCCTCAGTAGATTGATGATATTATGTACACCCATACCTATGCATGGCATGACATTTATGCGCACGTGCATGACATTATAAACGTTTCAGAATTTACAAAGTTATTCAGATTTAACGATGTGTTTCTGTATTCCATGTTTCATCTATGTATTTTACGTACTAATTTTCATGCCTTACATACTTAGTACATTATTCGTACTGACACCCTATTTCCCCGGGCTTGCATTTTATGTCCGCAGGTGCAGGTAGGCAAGTCGACGGTCCCCCTTATTAGGATCCTTGATCAGCGAGAGTTGGCGTGATCCACTTGATCCGGAGCTGCCTTTTAATTTTGGTACGATACGCTCAGTCCTGTCTTTGTACAGTTGTATTTCTATTAGAGGTCTATAAAGAAAGTTGACGTGTTCCACTTGATCCGGAGCTGCTTTTGATTTTGGTCCTGTCTTTGTACAGTTATGTTCTATTAGAGGTCTGTAGACAGTATGTCTAGTTGGGTTGTATGTGGCCTTGTCGGCTTTCAGTTATTGGACGTATAGTTGTCTATAGCAGCCTTGCTGGCTCGCCCCCTATATTCGACATACATACGTATATATGCCTTGTTGGTAGGTTTCCTTCATGTATGTTATCTTCGAAATTCAACAGAGGTTATACAGGTTCATATCCTGGATGTATGCTTAGGGGTGTTTGACAGGTAGGACTCAAGCAACCGTTGCGACCTATCGGTTTGGGTCGTGACAAAAGTGGTATCAGAGCAGTTCGGTCCTAGGGTTGTCTACAAGTCATGTCTAGTAGAGTCTTGTTTATGGGTGTGTTGTGCCCCACACTTATAAATAGGAGGCTACAGGACATATAGGATGTTATCCTCTCTTTTTATCTTAGATCGTGCAATATGAGCATTCATGTTCCCAACGACGTGTTGTGTTTTTAGCGATGCCTCCGAAGACTACAGCCGCTAGCACGGGTCAGAAGGCTATGAAGGTGTTAGAAAGAGAGATAAGTTATACTATGGATTCAGCCTATCGGAGATCATGTGTTCTATTGAGGAGGATCCATCTGAGGATCCATATGAGTCATCCGTTCGAACTGTTTCGACCACTCCGGCAGCAGATGGGGTGAGGAGAGTTCCACCCTTTCCAAGGCCCTTAGTTTCATTATCACAGCCCGTTGATCAGGGTATGAGGGGATTAATGCATGGATTGGCACAACCAGGTTTCCCTCAGGCTCAAAATTATGTCATGGCATTTGCGGACACCAACTCTTCTGAGGTTCCAGATAGTCCACAGTCTTGGGAGTCCGTCAATCAAGTTTCGCTAGTGTATGTTATGGGATATGTAGAGGAAGAGGATAGTAGCCGGGCCAAGAGGAGGAAGGTAACCGATAAGGATATGAAGGTTCCGCTTCGAAGTGTGTCTAATCGAGGTTCTTATATAGGACGAGGCAAGGACCCTCTACTATAGACTTTCTCCAAGTGTCAGTTTTTGGTTGGTGAGTTCCACCTCTTCTTAGAATATTACCAAGTCAGGGTCCTAAATGTGTTAGGTTATTTTATGAGGACGGAGAGAGCCCCGTCCTGACTTGTATATGTTATGGTTATGCCTACTTAGAGGTTTTGCGGGCATTAGCCTGTATATAATTTTGGGTATGACATGTCTACGACCTAGTCGACCCCTATGTATATAAACCTTTTTAAATTAGTTATGCAAGTTATGTTTTAATATTGTTACCTATATATATGGATGTGGCCCGAAATGACCCGTGATAGGTTTGATAATAAACAAGGATAAGATACGTGGTGTTCGGTTGGGTAGGATTTGATATTATAATAGGTATGGATCGATTGGCCTTTTGTTGTGCTAACATCAAGTGTGGATCAAAGATGGTTTGATTTCAGTTTCCAGGAGAGCCTGTTTTGGAATGGAAAAGTAATACCGCATTGCCAAAAGGTAAATTTATCTTCTATCTCAAGGCAAGAAAGATAATTAGAAAGGACTATATTTATCACTGAGTTCGGGTTTGGGATGTGGAAGTAGAGTTACCAACCATTCAGTTCTTCCCTGTAGTCAATGAGTTTCCCGATATTTTTCCCGATGAGCTTCCGGGTCTTCCGCCAGAGCGAGAAATTGAGTTTGTCATTGACCTACTACTACTAGATATTCATCCAATATCTAGTCTCCCCCCCCCAGAATGGCCCTTGCTGGGAAAAGGGTTTTATCAAATCTAGTACGTCACCTTGGGGAGCACCTGTGTTGTTCAAAGATATACCTGAGATCCGAGTACCATCAGGTAAGGGTTAAGGATAAAGATATTCCGAAGACAACATTTAGGACCAGATACGGGCACTCTGAATTTCATGTTATGTCGTTTGGTTTGACCAATGCCCCAGCAATATTCATGGATTCGATGAACCTTCGACCAAAGTGGTATGTGGTGTCTCGCTTGATGTTCCAGAATAACATAAGGAAATCTATGGTGCAAGCAAGTTGAAGAAAGGTTGTGAATAAGTATAATTAGATATGTGTAGGTTGTAAGCTAAAGTATGGTACAACGACAAGGTTTTAGGAAGACAGGAGGAAGGATAAGAAAAGATGAGTGAAAATGGTAATGAAAATGGATAAATCCTTAGGGATAAGTTCATAAGAAAGCTGATGATTTCTTTAAGTTATAGAAGGCTCCGTATAGCCTGAAAGAACTTAAAGGAGTCTAAGACTAGTAACGTTTAGAATAGATGAAATACTACCCTAATAGTGGGATAAGGGCGTAATTGTGATGGATAAAGGAAGAGGTTTGGGCTTCCGAAGAGGGGAATTTTCCGAATTGTAAATAAAAAATTAGGATACCCCTGTAAGTTAACTCGGAAGGGAACTAAGTTTCAATGGACCAATCCTTGCGAATGGAGTTTCGGGGCATTGAAGGACATGTTAACTTCAACATCGGATCTACTGCTCCCAGAAAGGACCGATGGTTATTGTGACGACCCGGCAAGTCATCTCATGAGTTACCGCTCCGTTTTCCCCATTTCTGCTTCTTTATGCTTTGTTTGTCGAATCAAATCCGGAAGGAATTTGGTAAGGTTTGAGACACTTAGTCTCTTTTAAGGGAGCTTAAGTTGGAAAAGTCAACTGGATGTTGACTTATATGTTAGAGAGGTCGGATGTGAGTTCTGATGGTTCGGTTGGCTTCGGGAGGTGATTTGTGACTTAGGAGCGTGATCGGAATGAATTTTGAGGTTCATAGTAGATTTAGGCTTGAATTGGCGAAGTTGATATTTTGGCGATTTCCGGTTAGTAGGCGAGACTTTGATATAGGGGTCGGAATAGAATTCTGAGAGTTGTAGTAGTTCTGTTATGTCACTTGGGATGTACTTACAAAATTTCAGGTCATTCGGACGTGATTTGGTTGGGTTTTTTATCAAAAGCAGAATTTGGAAGATTTTAGAAAGTTTGGCTTGAATCCGATGTGTTTTGGGTGATTTGATGTTATTTGAAGTGTTTTGATGATTGGAACAAGTTTGAATAAGGTATTAAGATGTGTTCGTGCCTTTGGTTGAGGTCCCGGGGGCCTCGGGTGAGTTTCAAGGGGTTGAATGGATCATTTTGGAGTTAAGAAAATTGCAGAAGCTGCAGGTTCAGCTGTTACCGGTTTTTACTCTTCGCGTTCGGAGTGGACCCATGTGTTTGCGAAGAGTTAGTGGAAAGTAAGTGGAATTTTTTCCTTCGCGTTCGTGAGAAGGGCTTCGCGTTCGTAGAGGGCTGGGAAGTGAAGCATCGTGTTCGCGAGAATGGCTTCGCGTTCGCGTAGAGGAATTTGGGTCAGCTCGTTTGAGGTCAAGTTGTTCATCGCGTTCGCGGGGAGGAAATCGTGTTCGTGAAGGTTTGTCTGGGTAAAGAATCGTGTTCGCAAGGTCTTGGTCATGATCGCATAGGAGAAAAACTGGTCAAAGTAAATCTGTGCTTCGCGAACGCGAGGGTTTGACCGCGTTCGCGAAGAAGGAATAAATGCCTGGGCAGAAGGTTTTTAAACTTGTCTTGTCCGCGATTTTGGGGCTTATTTCCTCCATAGTTGGTCATTTTTGGAGATTTTTGAAGGAGATTGAAGAGGGATTCAAGGGGGAAACGTTTGGAGGTAAGAATTTTGGACTAAAAACTCGATTATTATGTGAATTCCACTTAGAAAATCATGGAATCTAAGCTTAAAATTGAAGAACTAGGGCTTGAAATTGGAGACCAAACATTTGGGGATTTGAAGGGTCATTTGTGGATGGATTTTGATATTTTTGATATGCATGAACCCATGGGGAGATGAGGAATCTATTGGTATAAAAATTTCTGAATTTTGAGACGTGGGCCTGGGGGTCGGGTTTTGGTAATTTCGGGATTTGTGACATTTATTGATTGTTTTTGCTTGGGCTTTGTTCCCTTAGCATATTTTGACGTCCTCGTTCTGATTTTGGTAGATTCAATGTGTGTGGAGGCTGATTCGAGGGGAAAAGACATCGTGAGCTAGAGATTTTGCTGGTTCGAGGTGAGTAATGATTGTAAATGATGTTCTGAGGGTTTGAAACCCCGGATTGCACATCGTAGTGCTATATTGAGGTGAGACACACGCTTGATGACAGGCATGGGGTTGTGCACTATTGGGGATTGTGACTTGGTCCGTCCCGATTGATGATTTTACCGCGTATTTGACTGAAATTTATTTGTTATCCTCATGATTTGGGCTGAATGCCATATTTGGGCTTCGTGCCAACTATTTGATACCTTCGGGGATTTTTATTCATATTTTCTCACTATTTTTATTCATTACTAGAACTCAGTCATGTTATTTTTCACTATTTTCATACTCAGCCATGTTTACTCCATTTTTAAGACTTAAATGCTATTTTAAATGATGTTTGGGCTGAGAAACACTATTTTACTATTGCCCGAGGGGCTTGTGAGGATTTTGAATGAGTAAGGCTGAGGGCCTATGTTATGAGGAAACACTAATACTGATTTGAAGCCGAGGGCCTGAGATATGTACGCCACAAGGTGGCTTGATTGATATGAGGTTGATGGCCTAGTTTTGATGCCACGAGATGGCTTGTTATTGCTCTTGGGCCGATGGGGCCCCTCTAGGAGTCTGCACACCCCCAGTGAGCGCGGGACTTACATTTGAGAACTTAGTGTTGTTAGATGCTCGTGACTTGTGACACCCCGGTTAGGGCTGTGTCGGGTTGTACTTCCGCCCTTATTTGCTATTATTCGCTACTTAGTATCATTAAATCATGTTTTAAACTATTTTTATGTTGTTTAACTATTTAAAAAGTGAATTAGGTTTAATTGGCTGGCCTTGTCTTCACGAGAGGCGCCATCACGATTGGGTTCGGGGTTAGGGTCGTGACAATTTGGTATCAGAGCCTAGGTTACATAGGTCTCACGAGTCATGAGCAGGTTTAGTAGAGTCTCACGGATCGATACAGAGATGTCTGTATTTATCCTCGAGAGGTTGCAGAACCTTTAGGAAAAACTTCATATTTTTGAAATTTTTATCGTGCGAACTTGTTGATCTGAGTACTAAACCTCTTTTGTTCTACTCTCTCATAGATGGTGAGGACAAGCGCTACTAGTCAGGGTGGATAACCCCCTGTACCACCAGCTGTGGCAACCAGAGGCCGAGGACGCAGCCATGGTCATGGTAGGGGCAGAGCAGCTAGAGCAGCACCTGCAGATCCACCAGATGCCCCAGTTCAGGATCAGGTCCCAGTTATGGACGCTCCTGCAGCACCAGCTCAGGCACCAGCTGTGCCCATCATGATTCCGGGTCTTCAGGAGGCCTTGGCTCAAATCTTATTAGTTTGCACTGGCCTAGCTCAGGCGGTTTCAGCCACTACAGCCGCAGCTACTTCCCAAGTTGGGGGAGGCAATCAGACTCCCGCCGCTTGCACACCTGAGCAGGTCGTGCAGGGACTTCAGATGCTGGGGGCACATCCAGCTCAGCCGGTTGCAGCTGCTCAGGATTATGTAGTTTCTGCCATGCCGGAGGACGAGCAATGTAGGTTGGAGAGGTTTTGTAGACTTTAGCCTCCGTCATTTAGTGGTGCACAGGGCGAAGATGCCCAGGGCTTTTTGGACAAGTGTTAGAGGATGCTTCGTACAGCGGGTATTCTGGAGACCAGCGGGGTCGCTTTTACCACCTATCAGTTTTTAGGAGCTGCTTTCACTTGGTGGAAGGATTTTGAGAGGCGTAGGAATATTGGTGTAGCACCCCTTACCTGGCAGCAGTTCTCCGTTCTCTTTCTGGAGAAGTACGTGCCGCAGTCTCGCAGAGAGGAGCTGCGTAGGCAATTTGAGAGGTTGCGTCAGGGGGAGATGACCGTGTCGTAGTATGAGTTGAGGTTCTCTGAGTTGGCTCGTCATTCCATTTGGTTGGTTCCGATAGATAGAGCGAGGATTAGGAGGTTTGTTGATGGTCTTACCTATCAGCTCCGTATTCTCATGACCAGGGAGAGGGTGACTGGTGCTACTTTCAAGGAGGTTGTGGATATTGCCCGTGAGATTGAGTTTGTTCATCGCTAGGAGCGAGAGGAGAGGAGGGCCAAGATGCCTTGAGGATTAGGTAGCTATAGTGGTGCTCCTTCGAGGGGTCAGTTTCAGCACGGCAGAGGCCGTCCATTTAAGTCTGCTCAGCCAGCTCACCCAGGTTATCATGGGGCATCGTCGGATCATGGTTATCACAGTTCTCAGCATGGACAGTCATCACTTAGTGCCCTCCCAACTTAGAGTTCGACCCATGCTCCATCAGTTCAGGGCTCTGTTATGCCTAGTGCATCTACTAGTCACTCTGGTGCGAGGGGTTCCCTTCAGTCCCCTTCTCCAGCACTTGGGAGTTGTTATGAGTATGGTGAGATGGGTCATATGTGGAGGCAGTGCCCTCGTCGTCTTGCGAGTTCATCTCAGCAAAGGGGCCAGTCATCGGCTTTAGTGCCAGTTACTTCACCACCACCCGCCCAGCTAGCTAGGGGTGGAGGTCAGTTAGCTAGGGGTCGCCCCAGAGGGGGAGGTCGATCAGGGGGCGGTTCTATGCACTTCCAGGCAGACCCGATGTTATTGCTTCAGATGCTGTCATTATAGGTATTGTTTTAGTCTGCCACAAAGATGCCTTTGTATTATTTGATCCCGGTTCCACCTTTTCTTATGTGTCATCATACTTTGCTCGTTATTTGGGTACGCCCCGTGAGTTTCTTGCTTCACCTATTCATGTATCTACCCCAGTGGGCGATACTGTTGTTGTAGACTGTATGTATCGGTCGTGTGTGGTGACTATTGGGGGTTTGGAGACCCGAGTGGATCTATTATTATTGAGCATGGTGGATTTTGATGTCATTTTGGGCATGGATTGGCTATCTCCGTGTTGTGCTATTCTGGATTGTCATGCTAAGATAGTTACATTGGCTATACCGGGTGTTCCACAGATCGAGTGGCGAGGTGTGACTAATTATGTTTCCAGTAGGGTGATCTCATTCTTGAAAGCCCAACGTATTGTTGGGAAGGGTTGTCTTTCATATCTATCCTTTGTACGGGATATCGGTGTTGAGACTCCTAGTATTGATTCTATTCCAGTTATGAGGGATTTTCCCGATGTGTTTCCTACAGACCTGTCGGGCATGCCTCCAGACAGTGATATTGATTTTGGTATTGACCTGGTGCCGAGCACTCAGCCCATTTCTATTTCGCCATATCGTATGGCACCAGCGGAGTTGAAGGAATTAAAATAACAGCTTCAGGAACTCCTTGATAAAGGGTTCATTCGGCCTAGTGTGTCACCTTAGGGTGCATCAGTTCTATTTGTGAAGAAGAAGTATGGCACTATGAGAATGTGCATTGATTATAGGCAATTGAACAAAGTAACAATTAAGAACAAGTATCCCTTGCCTCGCATTGATGATTTATTCGACCAACTTTAGGGAGCGAGGGCGTTCTCCAAGATTGATCTCCGTTCAGGCTATCACCAGTTGAAGATCAGGAATTCAGATATTCTTAAGACAGCTTTCAGGACCAGATATAGTCATTATGAGTTCTTGGTGATGTCTTTTGGGCTGACCAATGTCGCAGGAGCGTTCGTGTATTTGATGAAAAGCGTGTTCCGGCCTTATCTCGACTCGTTTGTCATAGTCTTCATTGATGATATTCTGGTGTATACGCGTAGTCAGGAGGAGCACACGGAGCATTTGAGAGTTGTGTTGCAGAGATTGAGGGAGGAGAAGCTTTATGCAAAATTCTCCAAGTGTGAGTTTTGGCTCAGTTGAGTGGCTTTCTTAGGGCACGTGGTGTCCAGCGAGGGTATTCAGGTTGATCCGAAGAAGATAAAGGCGGTTCAGAGTTGGCCCAGACCGTCCTCAGCCACAGAGATTCGCAGCTTTCTTGGTTTGGCAGGCTATTATCGCTGTTTTGTTCAGGGATTATCATCTATCGCATCGCCCTTGACCAAATTGACTCAGAAGGGTATTTCATTTGTATGGTCGGACAAGTGTGAGGAGAGCTTTTAGAAGCTCAAGACAGCCTTGACCACAGCGCCAGTGTTAGTTTTTCCATCAGCTTCAGGTTCATATAACGTGTATTGCGATGCCTCAAGAATTAGTATTGGTTGTGTATAGATGTAGGAGGGTAGAGTTATTGTTTATGTTTCTCGTTAGTTGAAGCCCCATGAGAAGAACTACCTCGTTCATGATTTGGAGTTGGCTGCCATAGTGTACGCATTAAAAATTTGGAGGCATTACTTGTATGGCATGTCTTGTGAGGTGTTCACTGATCATCGCAGTCTTCAGCATTTGTTCAAGCAAAAGGATCTTAATTTGAGGCAGCGGAGATGGTTGGAGTTTCTTAAGGATTATGATATCACTATATTGTACCATCCGGGAAAGGCCAATATGGTGGCCGATGCTGTGAGCCGAAAGGCAGTGAGTATGGGGAGTTTGGCATATATCCCAGTTGGGGAGAGACCTCTTGCAGTTGATGTTCAGGCCTTGGCCAATCGGTTCGTGAGGTTAGATATTTTGGAGCCCAGTCAGGTATTGGCTTGTGTGGTTTCTCGGTCTTCCTATATGATCGCATCAGAGAGTGCCAGTATGATGATCTGCATTTGCTAGTCCTTAGGGATAGAGTTCAACATGATGATGCTAGAGATGTGACCATTGGTGATGATGGGGTGTTAAGGATGTAGGGCCGGATTTGTGTGCCCAATGTGGATGGGCTTTGGGAGTTAATTCTGGAGGAGGCCCATAGCTCGCGGTATTCTATTCATCCGGGTGCCACGAAGATGTATCAGGATTTGAGGCAGCACTACTGGTGGAGAAGAATAAAGAAAGATATTGTGGTATTTGTAGCTCGGTGTTTCAATTGTCAGCAAGTGAAATATGAGCATTAGAGACCGGGTGGCTTGCTTCAGCAGATGGATATTCCCGAGTGGAAGTGGGAGAGGATCACAATGGACTTTGTAGTTGGACTTTCACAGACTTTGAGGAAGTTCAATGCTATTTGGGTGATTGTGGATCGGCTGACCAAATGCGCGCACTTCATTACTGTGTGTACTACCTATTCCTTAGAGCGGTTGGCGGAGATCTATATCCGGGAGATTGTTCATTTGCATGGTGTCCCAGTTTTCATCATCTTAGATAGGGGCACTCAGTTTACATCGTAGTTTTGGAGGTATATGTAGCGAGAGTTGGGTACTCAGGTTGAGTTGAGCACAGCTTTTCACCCTCAGACGGACGGGCAGTCCGAGCGCACTATTCAGATATTGGAGGACATGTTGCGTGCTTGTGTCATTGATTTCGGAGGGTCATAGGATCAGTTTCTACTGCTTGCAGAGTTTGCTTATAACAACAGCTACCAGTCGAGTATTCAGATGGCTCCATATGAGGCTATGTATGGGAGGCGGTGTAGATCTCCAATTGGTTGGTTCGAGCCCGGTGAGGCTGGGCTATTGGGGACAGACTTGGTGCAGGATGCTTTAGAAAAGGTGAAGGTGATTCAGGAGAGGCTTCGTACAGCGCAGTCGAGACAAAAGAGTTATGATGACCAGAAGGTTCGAGATGTGTCCTACATGGTTGGCGAGAAGGTTCTATTGAAGGTTTCACCCATGAAGGGTGTTATGAGATTTGGGAAGAAAGGGAAGTTGAGTCCTCGGTTCATTAGGCCTTTTGAGGTGCTTCGGAGGATTGGGGATGTGGCTTATGAACTTGCTTTACCACCCAGCTTGTCGAGTGTGCATCCGGTATTTCATGTTTCTATGCTCTGGAAATATATTGGAGATCCGTCTCATGTTTTGGATTTCAGCACAGTTCAGCTGGATGATGATTTGACTTATGATGTGGAGCCAGTAGCTATTTTGGGTCATCAGGTTCGAAAGTTGAGGTCAAAGGATATAACTTCGGTGAAGGTGCAGTGGAGAGGTCAGCCCATGGAGGAGGCTACCTGGTAGACCGAGCGGGATATGCGGAGCAGATATCCTCACTTCTTTGAGGCTTCAGGTATGTTTCTTGATTTGTTCGCGGATGAATGTTTGTTTAAGTTGGGGAGGATGTGACGACCCGGCCAGCCGTCTCATGAGTTACCGCTCCATTTTCCCCATTTCTGCTTCTTTATGCTTTGTTTATCCGTGTTATGTGATATCGGGTTGGTCGGATCGAATCCGGAAGGAATTTGGTAAGGTTTGAGACACTTAGTCTCTTTTGAGGGAGCTTAAGTTGAAAAAGTCAATTGGATGTTGACTTATGTGTTAGAGGGCTCGGATGTGAGTTCTGATGGTTCAGTTGGCTTCGGGAGGTGATTTATGACTTAGCAGCGTGATCAGAATGAATTTTGGAGGTTCGTAGTAGATTTAGGCTTGAATTGGCGAAGTTGATATTTTGGCAATTTCCGGTTGGTAGGCGAGATTTTGATATATGGGTCGAAATGGAATTCCGAGAGTTGCAGTAGTTCCGTTGTGTCACTTGGGATGTGCGTGCAAAATTTTAGGTCATTCGGACGTGATTTGGTTGGGTTTTTGATCAAAAGCGGAATTTGGAAGATTTTAGAAAGTTTGGCTTGAATCCGATGTGTTTTGGGTGATTTGATGTTATTTAAGGTGTTTTGATGAATGGAACAAGTTTGAATAAGGTATTAGGATGTGTTCGTGCCTTTGGTTGAGGTCTGGGGGGCCTCAGGTGAGTTTCGAGGGGTTGAACGGATCATTTTGGAGTTAAGAAAATTGCAGAAGTTGCAGGTTCAGCTGTTGCAGGTTTTTACTCTTCGCGTTCGCGAGTGGACCCATGCATTCGTGAAGAGTCAGTGGAAGTCAGTGGAATTTTGTCCTTCGTATTCGTGAGAAGGGCTTCACATGCGCGGAGGGCTGGGAAGTGAAGCATCGCGTTCGCGAGAATGGCTTCGCGTTCGCGTAGAGGAATTTGGGTCAGCTGGTTTGACGTCAAGTTGTTCATCGCGTTCGCAGGAGGGGGAGCGCGTTCGTGAAGGTTCGTCTAGCTAAAGCATCGCGTTCGCGAGGCCTTGGTCGCGATCACGTAGGAGAAAAATTGGTCAAAGTAAATTTGTGCTTCGTGAACGCGAGGGTTTGACTGCGTTTGCGAAGAAGGAATAAATGCCTGGGCAGAAGGTTTTTAAACTCGTCTTGTCCGCGATTTTGGGGCTTATTTCCTCTATAGTTGGTCATTTTTGGAGATTTTTGAAGGAGATTGAAGAGGGATTCAAGGGGGAAACGTTTGGAGGTAAGAATTTTGGACTAAAACTCGATTATTATGTGAATTCCAGCTAGAAAATCATGGAATCTAAGCCTAAAATTGAAGAACTAGGGCTTGAAATTGGAGACCAAACATTTGGGGATTTGAAGGGTCATTTGTAGATGGATTTTAATGTTTTTTTATATGTATGAACTCGTGGGGAGATGAGAAATCTATTGGTGTAATTTCGAGACGTGGGCCATAGGGTCGGGTTTTGGTAATTTCGGGATTTGTGCCATTTATTGATTGTTTTCACTTGGACTTCGTTCCCTTAGTATATTTTGACGTCCTCGTTCTTATTTTGGATAGATTCGACGCGCGTGGAGGCCGATTAGAGGGGCAAAGGCATTGCGAGCTAGAGATTTAGCCGGTTCGAGGTGAGTAATGATTGTAAATAATGTTTTGAGGGTTTGAAACCCCGGATTGCACATCGTAGTGCTATATTGAGGTGAGACACACGCTTGATGACGGGCGTGGGGTCGTGCACTATTGAGGATTGTGACTTGATCCGTCCCGATTGATGATTTTACCGCGTATTTGACTGAAATTTATTTGTTATCCTCATGATTTGGCCTGAATGCCATATTTGGGCTTCGTGCCAACTATTTGAACCCTTCGGGGATTTTTATTCATATTTCCTCACTGTTTTGATTCATTACTTGAACTCAGTCATGTTTTTTTTCCACTGTTTTCATACTCAGTCATGTTTACTCCATTTTTAAGACTTAAATGCTATTTTAAATGACGTTTCGGCTTAGAAACACTATTTTACTATTGCCCGAGGGGCTTGTGAGGATTTTTTACTGAGTAAGGCCGAGGGCCTTTGTTATGAGGAAACACTTATATTGATTTGAGGCCGAGGGCCTGAGATATGTATGCCACGAGGTGGCTTGATTAATATGAGGCCGAAGGTGTCACGACCCAAACTGGAGGGCCATGACTAGCACCCGACCACACTTGCCGAGCACCAACGTACATTTCATCTAACCTTCATTATTATCTTTTAGGGCTGACGAGATCAATATAAATGGTAAACCTGGATCATGGACAACCAGCAATAAAATATGACGGCATGAACATACATAGCAGGGGATGACCAGAAAATCAAGAAACTACATATAAGGTATGAGCTACCACGCTACTATGAAAGACTATACAACAAAAACTAGCCGACAAGGCATACCAAACTATACATGAGTCGACACCTGTCTATGAGCCTCTAAAGGAACATAAGTGCTGCAACATAGCCGGAACAGGGCCCCAACATACCCATAATGTCTATAACAAAAATGCATACCAAGACCAAGGCAAGTCCGGAGAAGGGATCTCGCCAATCACCGCTGAACTGGACAGCCTACTGTGGTGGGGGAGCTGCACCTGCCTGTCTATCAGAACCTGCAGCACGACATGCAGCGTCCACAAATAAAAGGACGTCAGTATGAATAAAGTACTGAGTATGTAAGGCAGGGAACCATAAATACGATCAATAATGTAAGCAAGGATAGAGAATATACAACCTGTAACATCTTAGTACCTCTGAGGGCTACTTACATGAAATGCATGATACATATGTATAAATACATAAACCCTTAAAACATTTGCCTCTGTGGGCATCATCATCATCATATCGTACCCGGCCATAATAGGCTCGGTAAAAAAAACATACCCGGCCATCATAAGGCTCGGTAGAATCGTACCCGGCCACGTGGAGCTCGGTAAAACCCAACTGATCAGTGGTTGCACAATAGGTGCCGTACCCGGACAACTATAGCGTGGCTCGGTAGAGTAAAATAGATACATATATATAATGCATGCTCGACTCATGGAATCACATTCTAAACCTTTCGGAGTGACGTAAGGTCGGTATCCTCTATACACGTTATTAGGACTAACTCTTCACTATGAACCTTATAAGAATCAGGAAGTACCAACAACATTGATAACATAAGAATAAGAGAAGCAACATTAACATCAATCGTTCCATAAGAGGGAAAACAATGTAAGTACTGCTAGCTTCTAAGAGTAGAGTATCTTGGAAGCTCGTTCATTACATTATGTACAATCGAAGTCGTGCAAAAGAAGGAAAGGGATAGCCTCACATACCTTGTATATACTGCCCCAATCTCAAGCTATGCAATTGTCAAAACTCCTTAGTCTACAATAAGAGAAACGATATTATCGTTATCATTTAAGCGTCATAACTATTATGTATCGACCACAACCTATTTTACAATGAAATGGACAGCACCTCCCCTATATATATGACCTCACACCATTCAAAACAGTCACCAAACATCCCAAACAATATCAATAATAAACATATTGAGCCTCCCAAAATAGTCCACACACAGCCTAATCACTCCATACATACGACGACCACCGTAATCGTGTCAAACAACCTAGAAATGTTACGAATAACTATCAGCCCATAACCCTACATATATATGGTGTTTCTCCACACCCTTCCTCATCCAAAACTCCACAAAACAGTAGTAAAATACGCAGCCCAACAGCCACGCAAAACAGTCCACAAAACAATAACATTACTACCAAGCCTTTCGATATATATTTCACAAGTTCTAGCTTCAATGGCTTAGCCGCAACTTGGATAATCTTAAATACATATAGAGTAAGAGGTTCCTTACCTTTATACAGAAATAAAAACTCCAATTTGACCTTAAATTTCCATGAAATATCCCTCCAATGCTGCCACAACAACAAAAAAGCGAAACTAGCGATCAATTAGTGTTTTTCGGCACTAGAATCACTTTAGAAGGCTTGAAATCACCTAGGATTGATATTAAGAACATGAGGGAGTATTTACAGAATATAAACCCTTTAAAACAACCTCCCACACGAGTTGGAACGACACAAAAATGAGCAACAACAAGAAAAATAAGAGACTTACTAGCGCCACGGAATTCCCGACACTTGATTTGTGTTGTTTGCCCCTTTTTTGGGTATTGAATCTTGAGAGAACCTTGAGAGGATGTTCCTAGGGTTCTAAGGTCTGAAAATAGTGAGAATAAATGACTTAAAACGGGTTGGAGGCATCCTATATAGGTCCAAATATCTTGAACCGCCTTTGTGGGCCCCATAGAGAGGTGTTTGGCGCAGTCTCGCAAAAATGCGAATATCTCTCTACTCCGAGATAGTATAGATATACGGTTTAATGCGTTGGAAACTAGACTCATAGATCTTTAATTTGGTTGGTATATCACCCCGTAATTCCTTGTAAATTAGGAGAAAAGATTAGAAACATTTGACCTAATGTTTAAGTAAAATTATGAACCTAAGTTGCGACAACTTTTGTCGACTTTTGTTTCATAACTCGTTTGACTTCAAGACTTATGATACGGATATTATATGATTAAAATACCTTAATAAATGAACTCTTGAGTGTATTAAGCACCGCTAGATTACTTGAAAATATGAGTTACAACAGCCTTGATTCATTTAACTTCTAATACTTGTTAATCACCCTTATACACTCTTGTATCACTTAAGACCAATAGGATTGACTTCTTATCATCTCAAAGATAATTCCTTCTTGGATTTATGTTAACTAATATATGGCATGAACTAACACATGTGTATATGGGTTGTAACACCCTCCCCCTTAGGAACATTCGTCCTCGAATGTAAGGGTTTATGGGGAGTTTAAATCATCGTGGATTCCAATGGAAATTTCCGATCAATTTTCCCCTATAAAATGGTCACTAGCAAAACTTGCAAGTAATTAAGCCCAACATATGGCTTCACAAGGCTACACAAAGCATTATGCGTATTTACATTATCTACATATCACCATTTTGTATTAAGGAGGAGTATTTTCAAATTATTTCTTACCTCATAGAGCCGTTTCACCTTCCAATGTATCCTGTCTTCCACCAGCATCCTTGTTATCTTCATTATGGAATAAGTAAGGGTATTTAGACTTCATCTCCTCTTCTGCTTCCCATATCATTTCTTCCATATTTTTGTTCCTCCACAATACATTGACGGAAGCTACATCTTTTGTTCTCAGCTTGCGAACTTGTCGATCTAATATCGCCACTGGCACTTCTTCATATGATAGGTCCTCTGTAACTTGTACATCTTTGATAGGGACGACTCGAGAAGGGTCTCCAATACATTTTCTCAACATAGATACATGGAATACTAGGTGGACAAATTCCAATTCGGATGGCAATTCTAACTCATAAGTAACCTGTCCAATTCGTCGAAGAATTTTATACGGCCCGATATACCTTGGACTCAGCTTACCTTTCTTCCCAAAACGCATAATACCCTTCATTGGTGAGATCCTCAGGAAAACCCAATCACCAACCTCAAACTCTAGATCACGACGTCGGACATCAAAATAAGATTTTTGCCTGCTTTGTGCCGTCCTCAATCGCTCATGTATCACTTTCACCTTTTCAATAGCTTGGTGAATCAAATCTGGCCAATATAATTCTGTTTCACCCACTTCGAACCATCCAACTGGTGATCTACATCTCCTCCCGTATAGTGCCTCGTATGGGGCCATTTTAATACTTGAATGGTAGCTATTATTGTAGGCGAATTCTATGAGTGGAAGATGACCATCCCAATTCCCCTTAAAATCTAGAACACATGCTCGTAGCATATCTTCCAGTGTTTGAATGGTACGTTCAGCCTGTCCGTCAGTCTGCGCATGAAATGTAGTGCCGAGATTTACTTATGTGCCTAAACCCTTCTGGAAAGACCTCCAAAAGTTAGCCGTAAATTGAGCTCCTCGGTCTGATATAATAGATACGGGCACACCATGAAGCCTAACAATCTCCTTGATATACAACTTCGCATAATCTTCAACCAAGTAAGTTGTCTTCACTGGCAGAAAATGGGCACATTTTGTAAGTCGATCAATTATCACCCAGATGGAGTCAAACTTATGATAAGAGTGAGGTAATCCAATAATGAAGTCCATATTAATCACCTCCCACTTCCAGGTCGGAATCTCTATATTTTGAAGCAATCCACCGGGTTTCTGATGTTCTATCTTTACTTGTTGACAATTGGGACACTGGGCTACAAATTTTGCAATAGACTTCTTCATATTATCCTACCAATACTGCTCCTTGACATCATGATACATCTTTGTCGAGCCGGGATAGATGGAATATCGGGATTGATGAATCTCATTCATAATCTTCTCTCGCAACCCTGCTACATTAGGCACACACAATTGGCTCTGGTATCTTAGTGCCCCGTCTTTTCCGATCCCAAAAGATATACTTTTACACTATTGAATGCTTTCTCTTAATCGTACTAAGATAGGATCTTCATATTGTCGTGCTTTTACCTCGGCTACCAAAGATGATTCTGATGTATTCTGTACAGTAACACCTCCATCATCAGAGTCTAACAATCTGATTCTCATATTGGCTAGCTGATGAAGCTCTTTAATCAACCCCCATCTACCTGCCTCAATATGTACTAAGCTTCCCATTGATTTACGGCTGAGAGCGTCTTCCACAACATTGGCTTTACCGGGATGATACAATATCTCGACGTCGTAGTCTTTCAATAATTCAAGCCACCTACGCTGCCTCAAATTCAACTCTTTCTGCTTGAAGATGTATTGTAAACTCTTGTGATCTGTGTAGATGTCAACATGGACGCCGTATAAGTAGTGTCGCCATATCTTCAAAGCATATATTATTGCAGCCAATTCCAAATCATGGGTTGGATAATTCTTTTCATGCTTCTTCAATTGTCTTGATGCATAAGCAATCACATTCCCACGCTGCATCAATACGCACCCCAAACCTATACCTGAGGCATCACAATATACCACATAACCTTCTGTTCCTTCAGGAAGAGTGAGCACTGGTGCGGATGTCAATCGATTCTTCAGCTCCTGAAAATTGCGTTCACAAGTGTCAGACCACTGGAATTTGGTAGCTTTCTGTGTTAACTTAGTCAATGGTGATGATATAGAGGAAAACCCTTCTACAAACCGCCTATAATATCCTGCTAGCCCTAGGAAGTTGCGGACTTCTGATGGTGTTGTAGGTCTCGGCCAATTCTTTACCGCATCGATCTTCTGAGTGTCAACACTAATACCCTCATCAGATATCACATGGCCAAGGAATGCGACTAAGTTCAGCTAGAATTCATATTTGGAGAGCTTAGCATATAACTTACGATCCTGAAGCATCTGTAATACTATCCACAAGTGGCCCGCATGTTCCGCCTCCGAACGAGAATACACTAGAATGTCATCAATGAATACAATCACGAACACATCAAGAAAGGGCCTGAATATAGTATTCATGAGATCCATAAAAGCTGCTGGGGCATTTGTTAGCCCGAACGACATCACCAAGAACTCAATGTGCCCATATCTTGTCCGGAAGGCCGTCTTTGGAATATCCTTCTCCTTAACCCTCACCTGATGATACCCTGAACGTAAATCAATCTTGGAGAAATACTTGGCACCCTGGAGTTGGTCAAACAGGTCATCAATTCTTGGAAGTGGATACTTGTTATTTATAGTAAACTTATTCAACTGTCGATAGTCGATACACGACCCATCTTCCTTCCGCACGAATAGGACTGGTGCACCCCAAGGTGAATATTAGAGACAAACACTTACGACTCTACTCTACGCACGATCTAGATTCAGGAAGAAGGTAACAACCCTAGATGTCATGTAGCCTCCTGATTATAAATGTGGCGCGCTACACATCCATAATCAAGACTCTACTAGACACGGCTCATAGACAACCCCTAGGACAGACTTGCTCTGATACCAAGTTTGTCACGGCCCAAACTGGAGGGCCATGACTAGCACCCGACCACACTTGCCGAGCACCAACGTACATTTCATCTAACCTTCATTATTATCTTTTAGGGCTAACAAGATCAATATAAATGGTAGACCTGGATCATGGACAACCAGCAATAAAATATGACGGCATGAACATACATAGCAGAGGATGACCAGACAATCAAGAAACTACATATAAGGTATGAGCTACCACGCTACTATGAAAGACTATACAACAAAAACTAGCCGACAAGGCATACCAAACTATACATGAGTCGACACCTGTCTATGAGCCTCTAAAGGAACATAAGTGTTGCAACATAGCCGGAACAGGGCCCCGACATACCCATAATGTCTATAACAAAAATGCATACCAAGACCAAGGCAAGTCCGGAGAAGGGATCTCGCCAATCACCGCTGAACTGGACAGCCTACTGTGGTGGGGGAGCTGCACCTGCCTGTCTATCAGGACCTGCAGCACGACATGCAGCGTCCACAAATAAAAGGACGTCAGTACGAATAAAGTACTGAGTATGTAAGGCAGGGAACCATAAATACGATCAGTAATGTAAGCAAGGATAGAGAATATACAACCTGTAACATCTTAGTACCTCTAAGGGCTACTTACATGAAATGCATGATACATATGTATAAATACATAAACCCTTAAAACATTTGCCTCTGTGGGCATCATCATCATCATATCGTACCCGGCCATAATAGGCTCGGTAAAAAAAACATACCCGGCCATCATAAGGCTCGGTAGAATCGTACCCGGCCACGTGGAGCTCGGTAAAATCCAACTGATCAGTGGTTGCACAATAGGTGTCGTACCCGGACAACTATAGCGTGGCTCGGTAGAGTAAAATAGATACATATATATAATACATGCTCGACTCATGGAATCACATTCTAAACCTTTCGGAGTGACGTAAGGTAGGTATCCTCTATACACGTTATTAGGACTAACTCTTCACTATGAACCTTATAAGAATCAGGAAGTACCAACAACATTGACAACATAAGAATAAGAGAAGCAACATTAACATCAATCGTTCCATAAGAGGGAAAACAATGTAAGTACTGCTAGCTTCTAAGAGTAGAGTATCTTGGAAGCTCGTTCATTACATTATGTACAATCGAAGTCGTGCAAAAGAAGGAAAGGGATAGCCTCACATACCTTGTATATACTGCCCCAATCTCAAGCTATGCCATTGTCAAAACTCCTTAGTCTACAATAAGAGAAACGATACTATCGTTATCATTTAAGCGTCATAACTATTATGTATCGACCACAACCTATTTTACGATGAAACGGAAAGCACCTCCCCTATATATATGACCTCACACCATTCAAAACAGTCACCAAACATCCCAAACAACATCAATAATAAACATATTGAGCCTCCCAAAATAGTCCACACATAGCCTAATCACTCCATACATACGACGACCACCGTAGTTGTGTCAAACAACCTGGAAATGTTACGAATAACTATCAGCCCATAACTCTACATATATATGGTGTTTCTCCACACCCTTCCTCCTCCAAAACTCCACAAAACAGTAGTAAAATACGCAGCCCAACAGCAACGCAAAACAGTCCACAAAACAATAACATTACTACCAAGCCTTTCGATATATATTTCACAAGTTCTAGCTTCAATGGCTTAGCCGCAACTTGGATAATCTTAAATGCATATAGAGTAATAGGTTCCTTACCTTTATACAGAAATAACAACTCCAATTTGACCTTAAATTTCCATGAAATATCCCTCCAATGCTGCCACAACAACAAAAAAGCGAAACTAGCGATCAATTAGTGTTTTTTGGCACTAGAATCACTTTAGAATGCTTGAAATCACCTAGGATTGATATTAAGAACATGAGGGAGTATTTACAGAACATAAACCCTTTAAAACAACCTCCCACACGATCTGGAACGACACAAAAATGAGCAACAACAAGAAAAACAAGAAACTTACTAGCGCCACGGAATTCCCAACAATTGATTTGTGTTGTTTGCCCCTTTTTTGGGTTTTGAATCTTGAGAGAACCTTGAGAGGATGTTCCTAGGGTTCTAAGGTCTGAAAATAGTGAGAAGAAATGACTTAAAACGGGTTGGAGGCATCCTATATAGGTCCAAATATCTTGAACCGCCTTTGTGGGCCCCATAGAGAGGTGTTTGGCGCAGTCTCGCAAAAACGCGAATATCTCTCTACTCTGAGATAGTATCGATATACGGTTTAATGCGTTGGAAACTAGACTCATAGATCTTTAATTTGGTTGGTAGATCACCCCGTAATTCCTTTTAAATTAGGATAAAAGATTAGAAACGTTTGACCTAATATTTAAGTAAAATTATGAACCTAAGTTGCGACAACTTTTGTCGACTTTCGTTTCATAACTCGTTTGACTTCAAGACTTATGATACGGATATTATATGATTAAAATAACTTAATAAATGAACTCTTGAGTGTATTAAGCACCGCTAGATTACTTGAAAATATGAGTTACAACATCCTTGATTCATTTAACTTCTAATACTTGTTAATCACCCTTATACACTATTGTATCACTTAAGACCAATAGGATTGACTTCTTATCATCTAAAAGATAATTCCTTATTGGATTTATGTTAACTAATATATGGCATGAACTAACACATGTGTATATGGGTTGTAACAGAGGGCCTAGTTTTGATTCCACGAGATGGCTTCTTATTGCGCTTGGGTCGTAAGGGGCCCCTCCAGGAGTCTGCGCACCCCCAGTGAGCACGGGTACCCATTGTGATGTGAGATTGAGCCCGAGGGGCTGGTATTGTTCTGAGATGTTGCCCGAGGGGCGGATCCATTGATATTGTGCCCGAGGGGCGAACTTCTATTTGTTTACTTTACCTTAACTACCTGTCAATTGCTTGTTTACTTGTTGAAAGAGGATTTTACTTGACTTTTCACTGGTTTACTGTTTTTAAATGATTTTACTGCTTCATTATAGAATTCCTTGTGCCTTACGTGTTTTCTTACTTTTAGTCGTTATTTACATTTGTTACTCACTGAGTTGGAGTACTCACTTTACTCCCTGCACCCTGTGTACAGATTCAGGCATAGCTGGTCCCGCTCCCGAGTGCTGATTCATTCCAGCTTCAGGTGGATCTTCAAGGAGTCTTTAGGTAGTTGTTGGTGTTCGTAGCCTGGAGCTCCTCCCTATCTCTTTCCTTTATGTCCTTAGTTTAGTATTTAAACTCTGTAGTTACATTTGAGAACTTACTATTGTTAGATGCTCGTGACTTATGACACCACGGTTAGGGCTGTGTCGGGTTGTACTTCCGCCCTTATTTGCTATTATTCGCTACTTAGTATCATTAAATCATGTTTTAGACTGTTTTTATGTTGTTTAACTATTTAAAAAGTGAATTGGGTTTAATTGGCTGGCCTAGTCTTCACGAGAGGCGCCATCACGACCGGGTTCGGGGTTAGGGTCGTGATAGTTATGTTATCTATTGTGACGTTTCAAGCGTTAGATTGGATCATGTGCTGATGGAGCTTAGTAAGGTTGTAGCTTATGCTTCTGGACAACTAAGTAAGCATGAGAAGAACTACCCGACCTACGATTTAGAGTTAGCCTTGGTGATTCATGCACTAAAGATATGGAAACACCACTTGTATGGCATTCATGTTGGTATCTAGGCGGATCATATGAGCCTCCAGTATATCTTCAAAAAAAAAGAATTGAATTTATGTCAAAGAAGATGGTTGTAGCTGCTTAAAGATTATGACATTGATATTTTATGCTATCCGGGGAAAGCGAACGTAGTAGCCGACGCCCTTAGCTATAGATATATGGGTAGCCTGTTGTATTTATGGCCAGAAAAGAGGGGAATAGCCCATGAGGTTCATTAGCTAGCTAGTCTTGGAGTTCGATTGTTGGACTCAGGTGATATTGGGATCAGTATTCAGGATACGACAGCATCCCCGTTAGTAACTGAAGTAAAGAAATGCCAGTACGAGGATCTTGTGTTAGTTCATTATAGGGATACCACCCCTCAGAAGGAGAAGGCACCGTTTGAAATTACAGAAGATGGGATCCTCAGATATCGAGGACGATTATCTGTGCCTAATGTTGCAGGGCTGCGTCGGCAGGTTATGGGAGAAACTCACTATTCTCGTTATTTTATCCATCCAGGAGCAACAAAGATATATCATAATATCAGGGAAGTGTATTGGTGGGACGGAATGAAAAAGGATATAGCAGAGTTTTGTCAGCAGGTTAAAATTGAGCATCAGAAACCCGGTGGATTATTGCAGGCTATGCAGATTCCGACGTGAAAATGGGAAGTAATCAATATGGACTTCATCATAGGTGTACTCGTACCCAGCATAAGTTCGATTCGATATGGGTGATTATTGATAGGCTTACAAAGTCAGCCCATTTTCTGCCTGTTAGAACTACATATTCCTCAAGGGATTATGCGAGGCTTTATATTAAGGAGATAGTACGACTAAATGGTGTCCCTGTATCTATTATCTCGGATAGAGGAGCCCAATTTACCTCTAATTTCTGGAGGTCCTTCCTAAGGGGATTAAGGACTCAGGTAAGTCTTAGTACAATATTTCATCCCTAGACAGATGAACATGATGATCATACTATTCAGACACTTGAGGATATGTTACGAGTTGGTGTAATAGACTTCAAAGGTAGCTGAGATGATCATATGTCGCCTATTGAGTTCACATATAATAATAGCTACCATTCTAGAATTTGGATGGTTCCATACGAAGCTCTTTACGGACGGAAGTGTAGGTCGCCAATAGGGTGGTTTAATGTTGGAGAAACTACGTTAGTAGGACCAGAATTGGTACAGCAGGCAATCAAGAAAATTAAGCTTATACAGGAAAGGCTATTGGCAGCTCAAAGCCGTCAAAAGGCTTATGCGGATAATCGACGTTGAGACTTGGAATTTTAGGTGGAGGACTGGGTATTCAAAAAGGTATCATCAATGAAAGCTATTATGAGGTTCGGAAAGAAAAGAAAACTTAGCTCTCGGTACATAGGACCGTAAAGGATCATGCACAAATTAAGCCAGGTAGTATATGAATTAGACTTGCCTTCAGACTTGGAGTCTGTACATCCAGTCTTTCATGTGTTTATGCTTCGTAAATGTATCGGAGATCCTTCCAGAATTATGTTAGTTGATGACGTACAGGGCACAGAGCAGCTATCATATGAAGAAATTCCCATTGCTATATTAGACGGACATATTCGGGGATCGAGAACGAAAGGCGTAGCTTTGGTGAAAGTACTTTGGAGAAACCACAATGGGGAAGAAGTGACTTGGGAGGCCGAGGAAGACATGAAGTCTAGATATTTCTACTTATTTCCTCCTCAAGAGAAGGATCTGACTGAGACATCATAACCTTAAAGTACGTGTATGGATTCTGGTGTTAGTTATTATCATTGGTCATGGGAGGCAATATCATTAATGATGGTCGTGGTCCTATGTGGCATTAAATTATTAAGTTTCTACCGGAAGAATTGGTTGTAGCATTGTTACCAAGGGCGACTCTGCCAAGATTATATAGATCCCGGAGAGTTAAACATTCGAGGACGAATGTTTCTAAGGGGGACGGATGTTACATCTCGCATTTTCGTACGTTAAAAGTTTCATTTTTAGTTAATTGACATAGACCCGGGGATGAGATCATCTTGACATTAACGTATTTACGCGATTTATAACAAGCGATAAAGAAATGTCATGAAGGATAAAGGGGTACACGAATAAAAGAAAATGAGTTTCGTTGAAAGTGGCCAATTTGGTAAAAAAATATGGGTTGAGCAATAATACCCGATAATTATGAACTAGTACCATGCAAGGTACCATATGACCACGATAGTATAATGTATAAAGTATATAGGAAATATATTAAAAATAAATAAAGTTTTTAGTAATTTGGGGCAAATTTTAAATTATGCAGGTAATTGATTAATTATCGGGTAACGGGACATTACCTAGTTAACTAATAAGTGGGTAAAGATTACTAATCTTCATCCACTCTCCACGTGGTACAAGGCCACCAATTTAAAAAAAATGACTCATAGCAATTGTACATAGGTGTCTACACCTAAGGGTAAATAAAGTTAACTTTATCAAGATAAGACTCCTAGGTCATTATCTCAATATAGGATCTGGACAAACTAAAAATGTGATATAACAATTCTATTGCTATGCGGTTAAATGTCTGCGGCTATGTAGATAAATATAACAATTCTATTGCTATGTGGTATAATCTTAGTTCAAGAAAAGTGAGGAGCAGAAGCTAAATGTCGTTCCAGAAAAAGCTTCATAGGATCGATTTTGTTCATCAATTTAAAAACGCAGAAGCTTAATCCGAGTTTTGGAGTTCTAAGTTCAATCCACGAAGGTTTCCAACGGAATATTATACGGAGTTTTCCCTACTCCAGGTATGTTAAGGGTCTCCCTCCATTCTTTTGGCATGGTCCAAATTATACTGAAGAAAATGAGCAAACACACAGTTTTCATAAATTACTCTATTCATAGAAATAGTAGGGGTGTCTATATTCTTGATTCCTCATGAGAATTATTATTATTTTCTGTTCATAGATCTCAGAATAATACGCAGTTGGAAAAATTTATCCGGAAGGAATATTGAGATTATTACATATTTTTCATGCATCTCACTCATTTATACATGTGCATTGACCCATAAACAGATGGCGTTATATACGCGTATATATGTAAATATATGTATATGGGATATGGGAAAAAGGTTACGGCATTATATACGCACCACAACCTGATCAGCTGGTACGTGTTGATGATGTTGCCCACAGTGGCCGAGCCAATATGATGGGATGCCCTCAGTGGCTTGATGATATTATGTATTCTGATACTTATGCATAGCATGACATTTATACGCACGTGCATGGCATTATAAACGTTTCTGAATTTACAAAGTTATTCAGAGTTAACGATGTGTTTCAGTCTTCCATGTTTCATCTATGTCTTTTAAAAACAAATTTTCATGTCTTACATACTCAGTACATTTTTCGTATTGACGCCCTATTTCACAGAGCCTGCGTTTCATGCCCGCAGGTGTAGGTAGGAAAGCCAACGGTCCCCCTTCTTAGGATCCCTGATCAGCGAGAGTTGGCGTGCTCCCTTGATCTGGAGCTACTTTTGATTTTGGTACGATACGTTTGTGTGTATACATATATGTATGTATGTATATAGGTATGACGTGGCTCAGTCCCGTCTTTGTGCAGTTATGTTCTATTAGAGGTTTGTAAACAGTATGTCTAGTTGGATTATATGTGGCCTTGTCGGCTTTCAGTTATTGGACGTATAGTTATTTATAGCAGCCTTGCCGGCTCGCCCCTGTATTCTACATACATACGTACATATGCCTTGTTGGCAGGTTTACTTCATATATGTTATCTTCGAAATTTAGCAGAGGTTATACAGGTTCATATCCTGGATGTATGCTTTGGGGTGTTTGACAGGTAGGACTCAGGCACCCGTTGCGACCCATCGGTTTGGGTCATGACATGCTCGATGATCGCAGGCCTCGGAGTCACCTTCGTTATCATCTTATTATTGTTATTTTCTTTATCAAAAAGTGTTATAGCATAGGTTTTAGAATATTTTGTAGAGCTTATGGTTGAGTTCCACCGATTTTGGGAATTCTGTTATTAATGTTCTATTTTTGGAATTTATGCGAATTTATCTATTTTATTTTAGTATATTAGTTTGGTTAATTCTGTTAAGTTATTATTAAATATCAGGGTTACCTAGTCTTCGAGACTAGGTGACATCACGACATCTTAAATTGGGAAATTGGGTCGTGACAGGCCCGTGCCCATGCAATGCACGAGCATCTCTGCGAAATCGGTGTGCTGAAGGATCTAACATTAGGATAGATAATTTTCACGACCCAAAATCCGACTAGTCGTGATGGCACCTAACCGACTCGCTAGGTATGCCAATTTAACAATAATCCAATTCAAATGAGATTTATTGAGAGAAATGATGATAATATAACTGAACTTTTATACAAAAAATTCCCAATGACTGGTATTACAAATCATGATCTTATAAGATTTAGAATCTACAAAGCTGGTATGAAATAAAACATCATCTGCTTGAAATATATATGAATAGATTAAAATTCTAAACCTACCAAGATCAAGAGACATATATGACTGGAATGCAGGTACATCTTCAAATCTAGTTCCCGCCACACACAGCAACATCAACATCCAATATCTGCACGCAAGGTGCAGAAGTGTAGTATGAGTACAACTGACCCCATGTACTCAATAAGTAACAAACCTAACCTTAGGTTGAAAGTAGTGACGAGCTTGGACAAAGGTCAGAGTCCAACACCAACAACCAGTAACAACTTATAACAATATAACTAAAGCAGTACAAGTAATAACTCAAAAACAAAATGCTCATCTCGTTCACAGTGGTGGAAACTAGGCATGTTTTCAAGTATATTAGTGAGAACCCCAAATCTTTTATCGAAATCACCAAAATATGAGTAAGTTTGTAAAACTGTAATTTTTTCCAAAGCTTTCAATAGGTAAATGTTTCATTTTCCAAATGGCATGAGGAAAAATACATCTCTATGCCTACATGTCAATGTGTATGTGTAGTCATGAATGACGCAATATCGTACAATATGAGGAAAATGCATCTTTATGCATGTATGTCATGTGTGCATGTCGAATGCAACGCAACTCAGTGATAAAACCATATGCATACACTCAGAGTATCAACTCACTAAGTCCTCCCAGTCACTCAATCCTCTCAATCACTCAGTCGTCACAGTCACTCAATCCTCCCAATCACTCGGCACTCGCTCTTGGCACTCACACTCTCACTCAGTAAGTATGTGCGCTCATTGTGGGAGTGCAGACTTTAGAGGGGCAGATCAAGCCCAAGCGTTATAATAAGCGAATCATGGCATGAAACAATAATACATATTGCGTCGTACAGCCTGAACCCATCATGAATCAATAATACATGTTGCGACGTGCAACCCGATTCCATCAATATCCTCACAATCAGGCCCCAGGTCTCACTCAGTCATCAATATCTCTAGTCTCTTGGGCTCACAATGTCATGAAAATCAGCCCAAAGATGATGATGTGATGTATCAATAAATGATAACAGAGAATGAGATATGATATGCAAATGAATGCGTATGACTGAGTATGTAATTGCAATGTAAGCAAATAACTCAAAAGCAGAAATGACCTCAGTAGGTCCCAACAGGATAAGCATATAGCCTAGATATGGTTTTTAACATGGATTATAGTTCAATTACTCTAGCACGTAGAGATTTCATAGATACAAATAAGATTAAGCAACTACACAGTACCACAGAAATAACCGAGTCACAAATCACAAGATGCATTCCCACACGCCCATCACCTAGCATGTGCGTCACCTGAACACCAAACACATATCACGTATATTCAAAGGTTCATACCCTCAGCACCAAGTTTAGAAGTGTTACTTACCTCGAACAAGCCAAATCCAATACCGAACAAGCCAAATACAATACCGAACAAGCGAAACGATACTCCAAAAATGCCATCCCGCGCATAATGACCTCTGAACGGCTCGAGACTAGCCAAAAGCAACTCAAGAACATCAAATAATGCCAAAGGAAACAAACTCAATAATAAATGTGGAATCTTTAATCAAAAACCCAAAGTCAACCAAAAAGTCAAACCTAGGCTCGCACCTCGGAATCCGACAAAACTCACAAAATTCGACAACCCATTCAATTACGAGTCCAACCATACTAGTTTCACTAATATCTAACTCCAAATCGATGTTCAAAACTCAAAAATTCATTTTATGAAATTTTAGACAAAACTCCCAATGTTTCTTTTGAAATCAACAACCAAATGCCAAAAATGAGGATAGATTCATGAAATATAAACAAATTCGAGTAGATAACACTTACCCCAGTCCATATGGTGAAAATCGCTTCAAAAAGCATCTCAATTTGACCTCCATAGCTCCAAATATGACCCAATGAAAAACCCTCGATATTAAATGTTTCTGCCCAGCTGTTCTGCCTCGTTTCTTATGTCAAACGATCCTGAAACATACACTTGATACCTCCAATGGATTTCTTGTAAAATTTTAGTTAATTTATGCTTTTGAATCACTCCATTTGACCTTATAATGAAGGAGATATGTTGGTTTCAATATTTGAAAATAATGCAGATTTTAAATACAAATTCAATGCAATTTTGTAATTAATCTGAAAAAAATCTAGCAACCCAATTCTTAGTAAAATAACCATAAATTTCTCATACGATGTCGAAACTTGATAATTCCAGTTGTTATGGTTCCAAAATTACGATACAGATCTAATGCTTCAATCAAAACAAAAATTGGAGCTTATTTTCTAAATGTGGTACCATTTATGCTTGAAGAAACGACATCGAAACATAAAAAACGAGCCCAACACAACCCAAACCTATCCAAAACTCACCCGAGCCCCTCAGGCCCCCGTCCGAACATACCAACACGTCCCATAACATAACATTGACTTACTTGAGGCCTTAAATCACACATAAAAATATTAAAATCATGAATCACACCTCAAATCAAACTTAATGAACTTTGAATCTTTCAACTTCCAAAACTCGTGCCAAAACATATCAAATCAACCTAAAATGAAATCAAATTTTGCACACAAGTCCCAAATGAAATAACAAAGCTATCCAAATTCCTAGAACCACAATCTGAATCTGATATCATCAAAGTCAACTTTCGGTCAAACTTATGAACTTTCCAAACCTTCAAATTTCCAACTTTCGCCAATTAGTGCTGAAACCTTCTAGAAATATCCAAATTAATTCTGGGCATACGCCCAAGTCTAAAATCACAATCCAGACCTAACGGAATCATCAAAACTCTGATTCGAGGTCGAATACTAAAAGGTCAAACTTGGTCAAATCTTCCAACTTAAAGCTTCAAACATGCAATTCATTCTTCCGAACTAATTCCGAAACACCTGAAAACCAAAACCGACGATTCACACAAGTCACAATACATTATACGAAGCTACTCAACACTTCAAATGGCTGAACGGAATGCAAATGCTCAAAACGACAGGTCAGGTCGTTATATTATCCCACACTTAAACATACATTCATCCTAGAACGTGCCAAGAGTTATTCATAAGCCGTAAAACCGCCATGAAATCTTACCATGCACATACCCGGGGGTGATCCCACATCACCCTATTCTATATAGGCACGACAACACAACATAACTTAAAATTATTACTTAACCTTAAATCGTAAACTTTGGAACCCAATTTCCACATCTGGAATTCCTTACAATACCCGAATCTCGCACCTACACGTTGTATAAGTCTGAACAAGCTGTATCAAGCCATAAAGGTAACCCAAGACACAATCAGATGATATACCACATAACTTAAATACCCATAACGCTAAATTTTCGACTGCAATAACTGCTCAAAATAAACCCGGTACCGATAATAAACCTCATATCACATAAAACCTCTGTACACTGCCAATGATGAAAGAAACATGCAGCAACTCATAACCACTTATTAGATCAACAAGTCATGGAGCCCCCTCTCCTTTGACAAGAACTATAGCCAATTTCTAAGTCGATCAGTGACATTATCCTTCCAAAAATACCGAAATCAAATACGATAGCACCCATTCTAGGTTTGATGACCTCATCTTATCAAATATAGCCGCCCTACTGACATGCCACACCAATTCAACCTAGAGCCACAAACCGTGCAATCTATGCACCAATACGCAATAATCCAAATGTACTCAATCATGGAAAATGACTCAAACGAGAGAACTATCCCACAAGCTTAATAAGTATCACCACAATGCACTGCTAAGAACTCATCACACGCCGTAGAGCCAAAACACACGAATCTTACATAGGATCATATCCCAACATAACTCCCCTGCAGTGCGTGACCCCATCCAACACTAGTCCATATGAAATACCTCAAGTCACAATGCTCAACATCAAAAACCACGCGCAATTCGACATCAAGTACCCAAGGTGCATGACCATAACCACGAAGGAGCAAATAACACAATACACAAACCCAAAAGGACCATAACCAAGGCGCAATCAACCATTCAACACCCCAACAACCATCTCATTGAAATTCCTCTATAAGGACCAAATAGAATCGCATCGCGGGTGCATATAACCAACAAATCACCACCCCTCGTAGCATAGAAGAGTAACACATAGAACATACCAGATATGAATGAGATCAATTCTAACCGAATGGCACAACCCTCAACAATATCAGTACGTAGTCAAACAATCCGACCTGGTGTAGAATACACATCCTCATTAGGCCTACCAATGAGCCCCCAAATCAACCTTGGTCATCCATAAATAGATAATTAACCCTCCGAAAGTCCACAATGACCTAACTACAACACATACTATCATCTAGCTAGGTCTAGCCACATTTTCACAATTCACAACTATGAAATAGTCTGCTCCTAAGGACTCCCAGTCTCCCAACCCATAGAACATACGAATCACTATATATGATCCCAACTCCACCGCCCAAATATCTAACACATCTCTTATACACGATCCTCCTACGAGGACTACTTCTATAATCCTTTAGTGCCACATAATAAAAATCTGAATATCAGTAGTCGATCAACCCAACGAGTACTGTAATACCAACGAAGCATTCGTAAGTTAAAGCACAGTGCGCCTTCCGAATGTACACTCTCCTCTAGCAATACCTAGTAGTAATATCATTCATCTAGTCATTTGAAACTATCCATGTTTCCTAAGAATTCATGACCTTCCCTTTAAAACTAAACCGTGACCTTGCACATGCAAATCCCAATCCTACACAACACACCGCATCTATCATGTCATCATATGAAAAGTACAAGAATCTCCTAATCAAGTTTGAGTCACCAGCCGAATACATACCCGATCAGTCAGAACCCATCCATTTGATCTCATCCGGGAGAAAATCATAATACGCAACATGCTCCTCACGCCAGTAGGAAATATCCACCTCGAACCATGGTAGAAATCATCGAGAACACTTTGGAATCCATTTGCATATAACCAAGCTATCAAAACCGAATACCTCTAATTTAACCAAGCGACGCAAGTCGCCAAAACCCAAGAGCATTGTCATAAAGCACATGTATAGACTCACCACATCATAAGTACCCAAAGAACCGATCATATCCATTACTGTGCTGATCCAACCTACTATCAAGCTATCCTACTTATCCGAGTTTCTTTTGAATTGCCTCCAAGTTGATACGTCTCGTCACCATAATACCCCGATCCTCCACCAAAACTCACCGCACGAGACCCTAGTATAAAACTACACCGCCCTAAGTCCCATAAGTTGTTGTATTCCCTCTTAAGCACCCCAAAGTACAACAATCGAGACACCCACTCTGAAAAGACCTTCTATGAATCTAAAGTTGTTTCCATCACCTTCTTGATACAGAAATGTAGAATCCATAATGATGAGTCCCGATACCATCCAATGCAAATCTCACATTCTAGCCATATACCAATCCAAAATTCTCAATTGCCACATATAAATCTTGAATCCATTAGAACCTTCTCGAGAGTCATCCACTCTGCTCAAATCTCAATTGCACCACCCAAACGGGCCGAATGATCTGTTCCCCATTAGCACAATAACACCTAAAGAAGTACCCCGCCTTAACGCAATCCGAGTGAATCCCTACTCCATGCACACTATATCTATCATGAATAACAAACTCAAATCAATCCGTGATTTGTATATACCCATAAAGTGCAATATATCCTGTATACAAAAGTCTCCTCACTCAAGTCATCCTCGATATTAACCTCTGCAAGTCATAACTGATTCACAAGTATGCCTCACACCGAAACTTATACAACACATAACCATGCAATCAAATCGTCGATAACAGACTCCCCCACTTGTCTCAAAGCCATAGAACAAAAAATTCGATAACTCACAATGCCTATACTCTATTACTGCCATAATCTCACACTGAAATTCAACTAAATCTTTCATAAGCTCATGTAACACAAACCATATAATACCTCAAATAATTTGATAAGTTCACATTCATCCTCGTGGCGGTCGGGTCAACTTTCTCAACCAATCCAAACTCAAATTGCAACACCTATAACCTAATGGTAGAAAAGAAACCCTCCACACAACATCATAAGGATCACACATCCATAAATTACCCCGCAGGTGATAACCCACCTGCTTAGCCTCAAACTAACATCTCTCTATACCTCTTTCACAGCCACAACTACTACGCAATCGCTTAATCTTCCTGAGTCTGAACTCATCAACAAGACATGAAAATCTACTTTGTTCCACAAGTAAAATAACATGAAA
The DNA here is from genome assembly GCF_000715075.1 of Nicotiana tabacum. Classification (NCBI taxonomy): domain Eukaryota; kingdom Viridiplantae; phylum Streptophyta; class Magnoliopsida; order Solanales; family Solanaceae; genus Nicotiana; species Nicotiana tabacum. The sequence continues at coordinate 111,192,151 of NC_134101.1, forward strand.
GAATCTCTCAAAAACCTTCATAACTCATGACTGTATGACTCATCCACAGAAATCGTGCATCCAATAGTCCTTTTGACATCTCAAGCAAATTTTTCCCGTTATATTCAAACCATCTGAACACATCCACCAGTCACATACTACTCATCATATAGCCATCCAACCCTCACCAAGCCACCAGTCTCACTCATAGGGACACTACTAGACATAGAAGTCCAAAAGCACATGCTCACACAACTAAACTAACGAGCCTAAGTTGTGGTCCAAACTGATCCTCAAGTCTTCCAGACTGGCCCATCACTAAAACATAGAAAACATATCTCGCACCTCATCCATGGAATTCACAACCCGTCAGCATACAGTTGATACCGAGCACTCACATGCGCATACGAGTGAGTGGAAGAATTCAAAGTGATACGCTTCATGCTGAATCAATGTCGCACGATAAAGAAAAAAATATGGGAAGTTTATCCTGAATACCCTAAAGCCTCTCGAAGATAGGTACGGATGTCATCATATTGATCCATAAGACACTACTAGACACTTGCTCATGACTCGTAGAACTTATGAACTTAGAGCTCTGATACCAACTTGTCATGACTCAAAATCCAACTAGTCATGATGACACCTAACCCGGCTTGCTAGGTAAGCCAATTTAACAATAATCCAATTCAAATGAGATCTACTGAGAGAAATGATAATGATATAACAGAACTTTTATACAAAGAATTCCTAAGGACTGGTAGTACAAATCATGAGTTTTTAAGATTTAGAATTTACAAAACTGGTATGAAATAAAGTACATCATCTGTTTGAAATATACATGAACAAATTAAAATTCTAAAGCTACCAAGATCAAGAGGCAGGTATGAATGGAACGTAAATACATCTTCAAATCCAGCTCCCGCCGCACACAGCAACATCAGCACCCAACATCTGCACGCAAGGTGTAGAAGTGTAGTATAAGTACAACCGACCCAATGTACTCAATAAGTAACAAACCTAACTTTAGGTTGAAAGTAGTGACGAGCTTGGACAAAGATTAGAGTCCAACACCAATAGCCAGTAACAACTTATAACAATATAACTAAAGTAGTACAAGTAATAACTCAAAAATAAAATGCTTTGCTCGTTCATAGTTCCGAAAAATGGGCATGCTTTTCAAGTATATCAGTGAGAACCCCAAATCTTTTTACCGAAATCACCAAAATATGAATAAGTTTGTAAAACTGTGATTTTTCCCAAGCCTTCAACAGGTAAATGTTTAATTTTCAAATGGCATGAGGAAAAATACTTCTCTATGCCTATATGTCAATGTGTATGTGAAGTCATGAATGACGCAATATCGTACAACATGCAGAAAAATGCATCTCTATGCCTGTATGTCAAGTGTGCATGTCGAATGCAATGAAACTCGGTGATAAAGCCATATGCATACCCTTAGAGTATCATTCACTCGGTCCTCCCAGTCACTTAGTCCTCCCAATCACTAGGCACTCACTCTCGGCACTCGCACTCAATAGGTACCTATGCTCACTGTGGGCGTACATACTCCAGAGGGGCAGATCCAGCCTAAGTGCAATAATAAGTCATGGCATGAATCAATAATATATGATGCGGTGTGCAACCCGATCCCATCATGAATCAATAATACTTGCTGCGGCTACAGCGCGATCCCATCAATATCCTCATAATAAGGCCCTCGGCCTCACTCAATCATCAATCTCTCCAATTTCTCGGGCTCACAATGTCATGAAAATCAGCCCAAATATGATTGTGTGATGTATCAATAAATGGTTACAAAGACTGAGATATGATATGCAAATGAATTCGTATCACTAAGTATGTAATTGCAATGTAAGCAAATAACTCAACAGTAGAAATGACCTCAGTGGGTCCCAACAGGATAAGCATATAGCCTAGACATGGTTTCTAACATGGATTACAGCTCAATTACTCTAGCACGTAGAGATTTCATAGATACAAATAAGATTAAGCAACTACATATTACCATAGAAATAACCGAGTCAGAATTCATACGGTGCACGCCCACACGCTCGTCACCTAGAATGTGCGTCACCTCAACACCAAACACATATCACGTATATTCAGGGGTTCATACTCTTAGCACAAAGTTTAAAAGTGTTACTTACCTTGAACATGCCAAATCTAATACCAAGTAAGCCAAATGATACTCCAAAAATGCCATCCTGCGCGTACCAACTAAGGTTGTATTTTGGGCCGGGCCCGGGCCTAAATGGGCTAAACGGGCTAGGCCTAACGGTCCCGGGCTTTGGCGGGCTGGTCTCTGGCGGTCTCGGGCCAAACGGTCCCAGGCTTAACGGTCCTGATGGATGGAACCGGCCCATTATGGGCCTAAGCACACATGGTCCCGGGCTAAATGGGCGGGGCCCACGGGCCTAAGTGTTCCGAGCTATTTTTTTTTGAAATTATTTTATCTAAGGTAATTTCTTGTAAACTATATATATATATATATATATATATATAGAGAGAGAGAGAGAGAGCTTATACGATACATCGGATCAGACTATATTGGTGGAAACCAATTTTGCATACTCAACCCAATCTTAATTGGTGGGCGGTAGTACGCATGGCCATCCAGATCTAGCTGTTTAGTACCCTTTAAAGGTTGGCGGTAGTCCGCACGACCAATAAAATTCAAAATATACAAGGATTTTAATATAGCTTTAATGACTGTATGGAAGAATCTATTCCTTTAACCAAGCAAGGGACCTGTCTAAATCTAATACATACTCTTATTGAGCCCATATGTCTAGCTATTCTAACTGTGAAAGAGAACGCCCTTTTAACTTCAGCGGGCTTTAGTGTCACAGCTGGCTAGACGGAGCCACTAAGGCAAAGCCAATAAGAGTAGTACTAGATTCGACTGTACCACCATCTTGGAACCAAGCCAAAAACCTATATTAAAATTCTTTTATATTATGATAGAGTCTAGATCTTTCGTGGTAAATATGGAAGAGAAGTTATACATTCAACATAGATATGAATATATTTAGCCGAACATAGTCACGGCTGGAGAGAAATGAAGTATAAAATAAATTAAATACCTTTTAAGGCCGGGACGCAAGGCCTGAAGATGATGAATTGGAAAACTTTATTTACTTCAAGTGAATACTTACAATTGAGAGATATATTCAGTAAAGAGGGATTTATTGAAGAAAGAGAGGGGGTTTCTTCCGATGTCTCTCCAAATGAGAGAAGGCTTCTACTTATAGAAAAAATAAAAAAAACATAAAGAATCTTTGTACAGTAAAGTGGGTCACTTATTGGTTTCCTTACACAGTGTATTTATTGTGTATATAGTGTATCTTCTATGTATAAACAGTGTATCTACTAGGTATACAGTGTATCTACTGTGTATGCAGTGTATCTATTGTTGTAGTGAGCTCCTTAGTAGCTTTTCTGTAGATCACAACCCTCTTTCGTCTAATCTTTTCATCTGTTGGAGGAAATATTCTGCCTTGTCTATGGCTTTACCAGATAATATTTCTTCTGGTTGCAAAGGTTGGGAATCATCTTCCGCGATATCCTCGCCACTTGTTTCACTTCGCATTGAAGTGTCAAATCTCTCATATTAATTTAGAGACTGAAGTAAATTTCTTTTTACTTCTTCTAAATATTGATTTATCATTTCATTTTTGTCTCCTTCTTGCACTGAGATCCTTCTGGCAATGCGTTTGACCGAGTTATCATCTTCTTTTGAGGACTGGTTGAATATTCTTGGATTTTTACTTTGATGGAATCCAAGAGTTCTTGCCCATATAATACTTTAGTTTTGGGATTTGTTTTCATCAACTTGTCCCAGAAATTATTGTAAAATATCCTGTATAAGCATGGAATTTGTTCTTCGGTAAATCCCAGTTCTGGAGTCTATTTATGAATCCATGGGATAGAGCATTCAATAAAAAAAGTATACTTGGTCAATCCTTTCTAGGTGACAGATATGATCAGTGTTATATAATTTGTTCAAATCTGGTGAAACCTTAGCCCATTCTTTATATAATCCAAGAAAAGGATCAGGCAAAATTTTTATTGTTGGACCATGGTATAACCACCAGTTTAGGAACCAATTAGGAATTGGTCCTGCAAATATCTTTGCACATACCTTTATAAACCAAGTATGTTTATGTATTTCATTGTTGTAATAAAGCACTTTATCAAAGGCTTGGATATAATCCCAGTACGTAAAGTTCATCAAAGATTTATCAAGGCTTATCTGCCTTTCTTTCATCATGAAAATTCCCCAATATTCAACAGATATAATCTGTTTAATAATAATCTTTGAGAAGTTATAAAAATTCTCATTGGTGTTATAACCAGAGAAGTGCTGAAATTCTGCACTGCCTGTAGTGGTGAGAATAGTCTCATAATACGAATGGGTTTTGTATGACTCACCCGGATATTATAATCCATTAATCAAATATCTTTGGAATATTTTCCATGGCTCATTTTTTCTCTGAATCTCAGAGTTTTCCAAAAGAAATATCATTTCTTTGTTTTCTAGCTTTTCATAGGACTTGATATCATCAGTGTCCTCTTCTTTAACAACTGAAGCAAATGTATCACTTTGCTTTTTAGCGTCTAAATACGCCTGCAGATGACCGTATAATGGACTATCTTCTGGAATATCTTCTAGATGAATGGAAGGTGTTGACGAATATTCTCCTTTAAGAGGAACCTTTGAGCTAATCAAGCTTCTCTTTCCCATTTGTATTACTGGGGAATTAGATAAGGATCCATATGACGATCCTTGAGAATATAATCTTCTTGAGGAGGAGGATGATTTGCCTCCTTTTCCTCTGCCTCTGCCTCTGCCTCTGCCCCACGAAGGGTCCATTCTGCACATATAACAATTCATTTTACTCAGAGAAGTAATAATCTTGCATATCATCCCTGATTTCTTCAGAATAATCATTGATTGGAAATTCATCTTCAACCATACTATTAATGATTCTTTCAATTATGAGACCTTGTAAGTCTCTATTTAACTTAACTACCTTTAAAATAGTGATTAACATTTCTTCATCGAGAAAAGTTGTGTAGAAATTCATAATCAATCTAAGTATTCTCAGGATAACAAATCCGGAAGAGAATTATCAATTCCCCTTTTACACAGAATTTCAAAATCAAAAGGCGCTAGTTGAGACTGTCATCTAGCAAATATTAATTTTGAAGCATCATGTTTAAAATCTTTGTCAAACATATACTTAACAGATTGAGCATCAGTTTTTATCAAAAACTTTTGATTATATAAATTGTCTTGAAATTTCAAAACACATTTAACAATAGTCAACATTTCATGAGCCACAGTAGTATATTTCTTCTGGGCTTCAGTCCATTTGCCAGAGTGAAATCTTATCATATATTCACAATTATTGTTGGGATTTACTTGTTTCAAAATCCCATTATAGCCAATATTGGACGCATCTGTCTCAATAATCTTCTGCCATGCAGGATTAGCAAGAGTTAAACAAGGTAGAGACTTAATACGTTGCTTAATAGTTTTGACTAACATAGTATGACTGTCAGTCCATGGTTGTTTATAGCCCTTTTTTAGCCTGTCGTATAAAGGGGCTAAATCTCGAGATAGACTCTTATAGAAAGGGGATATGTAGTAAAGACTTCCCAAAAATCTTTGTAATTGAGTCCTGTCAGTAATAATATTAGGAAACTTTGATGCAAAGTCAATTGATCTTTGAATAGGAGTAATTTTTCCTTGGCAAATATTATGGCCTAAAAATCGAATGTCAGTTTGGAATAAACTCATTTTTTGTTTAGAAATAACTAAACCATTTTGTATAACAATTTTTTTAAAATATCAAGATGCTTAATATGCATATCAAAGGTTTTAGAAAACACCAAAATATCATCAATATAAACGATGATAAAATCCAAGTAAGGATTAAAATATCATTCATTATTTTCTGAAATTCTGAAGGAGCATTTTTCAAACCAAAGGGCATGACATTCCATTCATATTGACCAAATGGAACATAGCAGTCCTATAAGTATGCTCTTTAAAAATTTGAATCTGCCAATATCCAGATTTTAAATCAAATTTTGAAAATATATTGGCATCATATAATCTGGATAACAAATCTCTTTTATTGGAGATAGGATATCTAATCCATTTCAAATATTTGTTAAAAGGTTTGTAATTTATAACCAATCTAGGAACGCCACGTTCCTTTTCTGTTGCATTATTCACATAAAATGCAGAGCAAGACCAAAGAGATTTTGAAGGTTTTATCAAACCCTTTTGTACCAAATTATCAATTTTCTTTTTGCAGAATTCGACCAATTCAGCGTTCATCTGGAAAGATCAAGATTTAGTAGGAATATCATTCTCGGAGAAGTTTTCTTCGTAAGGAAGAGTGACAATATGCCTTTTCCGATTCCAAAAGGTGCTAGGATGATCGGCACATATATCAACAGCCATTTGTTCAGCAATCAATTAAATCTTTTGCTGAACTTTAGCAGATTGTAAAGTATCGAATATATTCATACTCAATACTTATAATTGCAAGGAATCAATATGTCTCTGCTTCATATTAATCAGAGTATTAATATCTCTAGTTACGGAATCTGTAACAAAAGAATAAATTATCTTTTTATCCTGATAAGTAGCAGTAAAACCTTTCGAGTCTATGCTAATAAAAGGATAAATAGCATTAATAAAAGGATTTCCAAGTATAATAGGAGGGTATAACTGGTTTTTTACAAAAAAAAAAAGAAGTGAGGAATACAGACCTTATTTTGGCAAATATGAGTATTCGGTAGTTTATACTTGAAATCTAAAGCATGACCAAAAGTAGACTTAACAAAATGGGTGGTTTTCTGAAAATATTTAGTGGATATTAGCCCTTCCTGAATGCAACTTACATCAGTTCCACTATCAATCATGGCTATATCAGTTATAGAAAAATTATTATCAATCAAAATAATACATTTAATGTACCATTTATGAGCAGTAACAATTTGCATCATACCTAAAAACATGTCAGGTTTTTCATCAATCGGATTTTTACTATCATAGAAATCAGAAATTCCTTTTCCTTTGTCATTTGAAATTCAGAAATTCCTTTAGTCAAAAAATCAATTAGAGAATTATTTTTCTCAATTTGAGTAATTCGGTGATCATAAATCATTTGATTTTGTTTAAGAGACTTAATATCTCTTTTCAAATTTTCAATTTCGACTTTTAAGTCATCAAAAGAAGCATCTCTGCTTGGTGTATTGGTCTTATGAAGACGTTTATTAATTTCAGACAAAGAATAAGGCGTAATTCGTTCTTTTGTTTTTCAAAAGGTTTTGAACTACTAGAACTAGAACTTGCAGCCAAATTAATAATTTTTTTCACGAAGTTTTTCATCAGTAACTTCTTTTAAAAGATCTATTACATTATCAGATGTAATAGTTTTCATATTCAAATCTTGAAATTGAGATTGTAATTTATAAAATTCATCATCATCACAGGTACAAGTATCAACTTTACAAGCAGTACAAATATTATCAATATTTTTATCACTATCAGATAAATCAAATAAATCAACTTCAGCTTCAGAATCAGTCTCAGAATTATAATTAGATTCTGATCCAGAAGTGCACAACAAACTATAAACCTTATCACGTAACTCGTCTTCTAGTTCTAAGGTTTTCAGCTTTTGAAGCTTACAATTTGGAGCTATATGGCCAAATTTTCCGCATTTGTAGCACTTAATGTCAGCAAGATCTCGCTTAGACCTATTCTTCGTAAATCTAGTAGTCCTACGATGGGTTTTTCTAGAATCACGCTCTTCTTTGGATCTATATCTAGATCTCTTTTTCTTATAAGGGTTATCAGGGTTAGGATATCTATGATATCTATTTTTCTTTTTCCTACTCTGGGTGGAAGTTTTGGGTAGACCGAACTGGGTACAGAAATCTCCTAATTGAGATCTCTCTTTAAGCTTATCTATCTTAAGTTGTCTAGATAGTTTCAGCTCATTACACAAGTTTAATCCTTCTTGTGTACAAACTCCTATAAGTTTGCCATAGGTATAATTCTTATACGGAATTTCACTGTAACTACCCCTTAATGCTTTTCTTACTCTCTCAGCAAATAAAGAGGGAAGGCCATCTATAAACTTAGCTTTCCAATGCTCATATTTATTTTCGGGTAGTTCCATAACCCTACTCATAAACGTATCTTTATATCATCTGAATTCACTAAGGGTCTTACATCTAAGACCATTTAGCAGAGTACGGACAGTCTCATGTTGATTGGTAAATCTACCATTGAAATGTTCTAGAATCGTAAGGACAAGAGTATAAACAGCATCTTCTCTATTTTTTACTAGACCCATGCCTAAGTTATCAACTCCCTCGTCAGTGGCTATTGCATTAATAACCAAAGCTTTTTCCTCAATAGATAAATAGTTATCCCACCAGCCACGAAGTTGGCCAGTAAAGCCTGCAATAATCATTTTGCAAATAGTTCTATCTGTATTTTTAACACTTTTACAGATAGTTGCGTACATAAGCATTCTATGTACAAGAATAGTTAATTGTCTATCAGTTAAACATTCAAGATTCCTTTCATAAATTTCGGAACCGCTGTAAGACGTATTAGTCGATTCCAATCGCGTTCTTCTATTAACACATCTTGAGGAGTAGGACGGGAATAATAGTAAGTCTGCATTCTGGGTTTGTCTGCATACTTACTATTGGGTTTAATTAAACCCTTGAGTTTATTAAACTCTGACCACATTTCATTTTTATAATCAGAAATAATCTCAATTCTATCAGCAAAAATTTTTGATAAATCAACTGGTTTGATACTTAAACCAGAAAGCTTTTTATCAAGAAGTTCTTCTAAATCATTAAAGGATTTAAATTTAAAATCTTGAATCTCAGGAGGTCTTTGAACATGAGTAAGAACAGTTTGAGCATCTGATTTACTTCCTGAAGTAGAGGCAATATCAGTTGTCCTTTTGTTAGTACCCATTTCTTTTATCAAAACAGTCAATTCATCAAGTTTTTTGTCAAGAGAACTTATATGTTCACCCAAAATTTTTACATATAACCCCAAATAATTGTTTTGAGAAATCAATTTATTAATTTCTGTGATGCTGACTGCTGCAACATTTTCATCAATAAATTTTTGGAAGGCAATAAACGTGATACCAATATTATTAGGTAAAATAAAAGGCACTTGAGAAGGGTATATAGCTTTAACAATATTACCACACCCCTTTATAAGATCTTTCTAAAATCTTTATATAAAGCGGTAAATAATTTGTTATAAACTACGGAACAAAATACATAATTTGATTATGCAAAGCACAAGTTTCATAAAACTCTTGAGAAATATTATTTAAATCATATTTGCTATAAGCGTCGAAAAACCAAGTTTTAAACTGCTTCCATTTATCAGTAAAAAAATCTTTTTGAATATATTTTCTTGCCCGCGACCCCGGGCTAAAATCAATTTGATGTGGAATCATTAAGTATCATTGGGGTCGAAATCCATTTTGGATACAGAAGGAATATCATTATCTTGAACAATATTTGTTTGAGGGTTAACTTTAACCCTTTCAACCGGCTTACCACTAATTTTTGTAGAAATTGTGTGTAAGGAGGCTGCACGATTTCGGGCTGGTCCATAGACTGGTTCAACAGGAGAAATAAGTTGAATAGCAGGTAAGAGTCTATGATTAGAAAATGAATGTCTATTATAAATAGTAGACTTATCATCAAATTGAATACAAATCCTACCATCCGGATTTTGAGTAACATGCGAAAATTCATTGTTTGACAAGTCGTTAGTGATCTGACTTGGGGATATAACCGAATTTAAAGTCCAAGTAGTTGGGAAATTAATTTCTTCCCACTTAATAGGTCTCCTTGTTGTGACCTTAGACTTCACAAAATTGGTTTCCACCAATATAGTCTGATCCGATGTATCGTATAACTTACATCGAGGATTCAAAGTGACAATAATTTGAAATAGATTCTATAAGATAAACATATAAGTTCATAACCAGGCGCATAATTATAACCATGCATTTTCACATTTAAAGTCAATGCATCGAGTACATTAACATCAGAAAGAGAGCCTTATATATATATATATATAATTATGACTTAAATCTTCTATTCAAATTTAAACACAAAATAAATTGCAAAGAATATTCAAGGGAATGCCTTATAATTTTTATTATTATGACATTAACAAAAAATGGCAATATCTTTCTTAGTCTTCCTCCCCCCAATGGAATGAGCACAACAAGGTACTAATACCACCATTAAAAGGAAAAAAACTAATGAAGATGTGTCAAAATACAAGTTACATATTAGTCTATGTATTATCTCTAACAAATTTCATAAATCCTTCAAGGTCCGGAGGAATTTCCGTTGGTAGTGGCGGAAAAGAAGCTTGTTCATCACCGCTTCCGAGCGAAGCAGCATCCTGCACAAGTTCCGCTAGCATTTCTTCATAAGCTTTGTCTATCTCCGGTTGTGATTCATCAAGTCCGAAATTTCTTCTTTCTGAACGGATCCAATCTCTGAAGAGTACTGATTTTTTCAAGCTCTCCCTCATAGATGCTCTATGATCACCAATTTGAAGTCTCGCTTGACTGAAAGCGCGCCACTGTTGAATCTTGAACGCTTAAAATATCTCGAGTCATCCTTGAAAAAATCGGATAGTGTTTATCTTTGTCCTTCCACCATTCCAAAACATCAAAGGAGCCGTCGGGATTCTCTGATTCAAGTCCCTGCGACAAATAAACTTGAAACTCATTTAGTTGTGAACTATCACCAATATTATCACCTTGAGAACCCCTGAACTTTGTCCAAGAACTAAGTGCTTTTAGGCACGCAGTTCTTTTAGATGATTGCGAACTAAACGAAGTAGGAGTTAGAATATTTGGTCTAATATGATCTAAGGCAAGTTGATAAGCAATATAAATTGTTTGAGCATTTATTTTAATTGAGGCTTTTGCATCTGCAAGTGTAGCAAATTCCTCATCTGAAAGTGATAAAGCCCTATAAATATTTGTATACCAAAAGTGAGGACCATGGCAAAATTGACTATCGAAAAATTGAAAACAAGGGTTATCCCTATCAAGAATAACAGGTGGAGGAGGACGGGTAACAGGTCTGGGTCGGGGAGCCGGGGGAGGAGTAGTAGCTTGGCGACTAGATTCATCAATTTTAGAGTTTCCCTTACCCTTACCACCAAATATTTTTTTTCAAAGAAAAGTCCATATTAATTATAATTATACAAACAAAACTATAATATTAAAACTTAAGAGTTGGAACGAGTTTACCGAATTGACGAACAACTTCTTGAAAAATGTATATCGTTGAAGACTTGAATACTTCAATTCACCAACTTCATAATTTTTCACAAATTGCAATAATAAAGTAAGCAATTATAGAAGAAAATTAGAGAGAGATTGAGAGAGATTGATAATTTTGTGAGTAAAAATAAAAGAATCAGGGGGTATTTATAGTTGAGAATAGGGAAAAAGTATAATTATAAAAAGTTTGGGGTTAAAACAAAGTTTGGGGGCCAAATGGCTATTTTTTAAAAAGCCAAACGGCTAAAATGGCAGGCCAACGGTTAGTTTTTAAACTTCCAACCGTTGGCCATTTTTAAAAAAAAATAAAAATAGTCGTTGGGCCCGTTGGGCCCGGTTGAACTGGCCCAGGCCCGCCTGCTGGTCCCGCTCGCGGTCTCAACTTGGAGGACCCGCCCATAGTGGACTCCAAGAACCGTTTGAACCGGCCCATTTGGTCCGTGGTCTCGCGGTCCCGGGGCGGTTCCGGGCTGGTCCCAGCCCACAATATAGCCTTAGTACCAAACTTCGAACGGCTTGAAACTATTCAAAAGCAACTCAAGAATATCAAATAATTCCAAAGGAAACAAACTCAATTGATAAAAGTGGAATTTTTAATCAAAAGCTCAAAGTCAACCAAAAATTCAAACTTGGGCCCGCACCTCCAAATCTGATGAAATACATAAAATCTGATAACACATTCAATTACGAGTCCAACCATACTAGTTTCACTCAAATACAACTCCGAATCGATGTTCAAAACTCAAATTCACTTTATAAATTTTTTGACAAAACTCCCCAATTTCTCTTTTGAAATCATCAATCAAATGCCACAAATGAGGATAGATTCATGAAATATTATCAAAACCGAGTAGATAACACGTACCCCAGTCCTTCAAAAATCATCTCAATCCGAGCTCTATAGCTCCAAATATGACCAAATGAAAAACCCTCGTTATTAAATATTTTTGCCCAGTTGTTCTATCTCGTTTCTTGTTCCAAAAGATCCCAAAATTTTGCTTTTGATACCTCCAATGAATTCCTTGTGAAATTTCAGTAAATTTAGGCTTTTGAATCACTCCATTTGACCTTATAATGAAGGAGATATGTTGGTTTCAATATTTGAAAATAGTGTAGATTTTTAAATACGAATTTCATGGCAATTTCGTAATTAATCTAGAAAAAAATCTGGAAACCTATTCTGAGTAAAATGACCATAAATTCCTTGAAACTTGATGATTCCAGTTGCTATGGTTCCAAAATTACGATACATATCTAATGATTCAATCAAAACAGAAATTGGAGCCCATTTGCTTAATGTGGTACCATTTATGTTTGATAAAACGACGTCGAAATCATTAGAAAAACGAACGCAACACAACCCAAACCTATCTAAAACTCACCCGACCCCTCAGGACCCCGTCCGAACATACCAACAAGTCCCATAATATTACATGGACTTATTCGAGGCCTCAAATCACGCATAACAACATCAAAACCATGAATCGCACCTCAAATCGATCTTAATAAACTTTGAATCTTTCAACTTCCAAAACGCGTGCTAAAACATATTAAATCAACCCGGAATAAGCTCAAATTTTGCAGACAATTCCCAAATGACATAACACCCTACTCTCACCCCAAAGTGCATGTTATAACATTCCAAACTTATCGACTTTCGACGAAACTTATTTTTTCAATTCGTTTAGTTTCTAAGCCTTCCAACCCTCTTTGTACGTGGTATTCATGATCTTAAATATTTGTAACCTTTAACTTACATTATGTACTTTCAAAGACGATCTCATTTCTGAGCTTATGTCAATTGACTTGACGTACTCTCACGTACGAGAACATGGAATGTAACAGAGCGGCATGGCCGAAAGATCCACTGGAAATACGTCAGGATAATCCCTCACTACCGGAACTGACTTCATGGTAGGAACGTCAACACTAACATCCCTCACGAAGGCTAGATAAGCATTACACCCCTTCTCAACCATACGCTGAGCCTTTAGAAATGAGATAATCCTACTAGGAACATAATCTAAAGCACCTCTCCACTCTAACCGTGGTAATCCTGACATAGCCAGAGTCACAGTCTTGGCATGATAATCAAGAATAACATGATAAGGCGACAACCAGTCCATGCCCAAAATAATATCAAAGTCTACCATACTGAGCAACAATAGATCGGCTCTGGTCTCAAAACTACCAAGAACAACTAAACATGACCGATACACACAGTCAACAACAATAGAATCTCCCACAGGTGTGGACACATAGACAAGAGAACTCAAAGAATCGCGGGATGCACCCAAATACAGAGCAAAATAAGATGACACATATAAATAAGTGGAGCCTGGATCAAATAAGACTGACGCATCTCTATGACAGACCGGAACAATACCTGTGATGACTGAGTCGGATGCAACTGCCTCCGTCCTAGCAGAAAGAGCATAATATCTGGCATGGCCTCCCCGTCTAGGGCGACCTCTACCTGCTCGACCTCCACCTTGAGCTGGTTGCAGGTGGAGTGGCAACTGGTGCGGTAACCCATGGCCTAAGGACCCGACGGAACATGTAGAGCCATAGTAGTCTGTGGAGGTTCACCCCTCCTAAGTTTGGGGAAATCCCTCACTATATGACGAGTGTCACCACACTCAAAACAAGCTCTCGGAGGACGTGGTTGTTATGGCTGGCTCGGGCCTGATCGGCTGGACTGACCGCTGAAAGCACCCCGTGTAGGAGGTGCACTAGACAATAACGATGCATAATAGGGAGCATGAGGCCTAGGAGTGGCCGGAATACCGCTGGAAGCTGGAACTACTGAATGAACAGGGCGAAACACATAGCCCCTACCATGACGAGTTGCAACTAGGGCATGAGTACCACTATATGTGCCAGAATCTCGAGGCCTCTTGTCCTCTCTTTCCTCTCTCTCTCTCTCTCTCTCTCTCTCTCTCTCTCTCTCTCTCTCTCTCTCTCTCTCTCTCTCTCTCTCTCTCGTCCACATACCCTCCAATCTCCTAGCGATCCCCACTACCTGCTGGTATGCGATGTCCATCTCCAACTCTCGGGCCATGCTAAATCTGATATCGGGGTTGAGCCCCTTGATAAATCGACAAACTCGCTCTCTAACAATAGTAACAAAGGCTGGTGCATGCCTAGCCAAATTGCTGAACTGGGCCGCATACTCCGACACGGTCATAGAACCCTGGCACAATTGCTCAGACTCTGTGCGACATGCATCTCTGAGACTCTGGGGAACAAACCCCCCTCAAGAACATATCTGAGAACTGAGTCAAGTGAGTGAAGCTTTCTCGGTCGAACTACCCAACTCATATGCTCGCCACCACTGATAAGCCTCTCCCTTAAGCTGGAACGTAGTGAAAGCAACCCCACTAGACTCCACAATACCCATAGTACGGAGGATACTATGGCACTCCTCAAGAAAACCCTGGGCATCCTCTGACGCCAAACCGCTGAATGTAGGAGGGTGGTACTTCTTGTACCTCTCAAGCCTGAGCTGCTTTCCCTTAGAAACTACTGCCCTAACCTCGGGTTGAACTGGGGCGACCGGCTGTACTGGTATGACCTTTGGGACTTGGTCAACATGGACCCGCTGCTCTAGGATACGGGTGGCGGGAGTCTGTGCTCCTCCCCCGGCCTGAGATGTGGAAGGAGCAAGTGGGATTAACCTTGCTTGAGATAAGGTACTCAACATGCTCAGAAACTAGGCAAGAGTCTCCTGGAGAGCTGGTACAGTAACAGGCACCTCAAGTGCCTGCTCTCCAACTGGAGCTACTGGTGGCTCCTTTGTAGCATCTCATGCAAGTGATATGGTTGCACCACATGGACGTCCTCGGCCTCTACCCCGGCCCCGGCCTCTTGCGGCTCTAGCAGAGGGCATGGGTGTTTGGTCATCTGATCCAGCTGTATGTGTCCTCACCATCTGTGAGAGAATAGAACGATAGAAATTTAGAAGTGAAGTTTTTCCTAACGGTTCCATAGCCTCCCGAAGATAAGTACGGACATCTCCGTACCGGATCCGCGAGACTCTACTAAACCTGTTTGTGACTCATAATACCTATGAACCTAGAGCTCTGATACCAACTTGTCAGGACCCCAAATTCCCTATGTAGAATGTAGTGACGGCACATAGTTTCTAAGACTAGGTAAGTCTAACAACATGTGAAAACATTCAAATAAAACTTAGAATTTCAAAACTCCAAAATATCATAAATAGAAACTATAAACCCAATGCGTAGAACTCCTAAAAACCTGGTGAGTTATAAGTCAGAAGCTCTAGATACAGTGCTGAACAATCTTATACATCACTATCTATACAAGTGTAAAGAAATAAGGAAGAAAGGGATAGAAGGGGACTCCAAGGCCAGCAGACACGGACATGTGTACTTTGAAGTCTCCAAAATCAAGCTCAACGCGCTAGTACCGGGACTGATAAAATGTATCTAGGTCTGCACAAAAACATGTGCAGAAGCGTAGTATGAGTACACCATAACGGTACCCAATAAGTGCCAAGTCTAACCTCGGTAGAGTAATGACGAAGTCAGGTCAAAGCCTTACTATAGATAATAAGAAACAAGACAGAAGATGTAACGATATAATGATAATGACAAAGGGAATGAAACAATAAGGCATTTACGGAAGGTTAACAACACAGAATCAAGACAGTTAATAAAACACGGAAGGAAACAAGGATATACATGATAAGGAAACAAGCAACCAAGACAAGTACAACAAATAAAGAATACAGGGGGCCCTACCGAGGTACCACCTCGTAGTCCCAAAATATAAAGGTAACTCATAGTCTTTCCTTATATTACTGCGGGAGCCTTTACATTAAGTTTTGAAAATTATTTTTTCCTAAATAGCACCCCGCGTTTTAGCCCACTTTATCACACCGCATGGCTTCTAGTAGTTACCCTACTAGCCATGCGTATCAAACCCACCTTATCTCACCGCATGTGTTTCAACACCCAGACTTTATACCACTGCATGCATGTCAATAATAACAACAGCACGGCAGAAACCTCGTGCAAACAGCCAAACAATCATCTCAAAAATAACACGAATGACAAAACATAACAACTAAATAAAATGATATTTCACAACTTACACCTTGCCTTAATAGAAACCACGGCCTTTGCAACTCAACACAAAACTCAACAGCAAGACATTTCAAGGATAACAATTTCAAGTAAAGAATTCCACAATTAAATAATGAATGCGGAATTAAAAAAGCAAGTAATTCAACTAAACATGTAGTACAAGTTGCAAATAAGAGATTAGACAAGTAGACATGTGAAATTATACTAAACATGGTGACTATAACAAGCTAAAGTAACTCAATTAAAGCATGAAAAGGAAACTACGTAGCTAAAATCGGAATTTCAATATTTAGCTCGTGTACACACTCGTCACCTTGCGTATACGGCCTTCACATATTACAAATTATCACAACAGTACCAAATCCAAAAGGGGAATTTTCCACACAAGGTTAAACAAGTCACTTACCTCAAACCACGCTAAGTCAATCAACTAGAAGGCCTTTCCCTCAATTTTCCAACTCTGAACGGCTCGAATCTAGCCAAAACAATTATATACTATAAATATAACTGTAGGAAACTAATTTAATTAATGAAATTATGATCTTAGCAAAGAATTGAAAAAGGCCCAAAAAGTCAACCTGGGCCTGCGTCTCGGAACCCGATCAAAATTATAAAAGCGAACACTCATTCGATATCGAGTCCAACCATGCAACAATTACACAAATCCGATACTAAAATCTTACTCAAATCCCCAAAATTTTGCCTAAGAAGTTTCCTTCATTTCCCCCCGATTTTTCAACCCAAATCCCTAATTAAATGATCAAATCAAAGATATAATCATGAAATTTAACCAAAACTAAGTAAGAATCACTTACCCCAATCACTCCTTTGAAAATCTCTCCAAGAATCGCCTCCAACCGAGCTCCCAAAATTAAATTGTGAATTATGAAATAAACCCTCGATTTTGAAACTTAAGTTGTGCTACCCAGTTATTTACACATCGCGATAGCGTAAGACAATTTTTGCCCAGCTCAAATTTACCCTCCGCGATCGCGTAAAAGCACTCGCGAATGCGGATACATACACTGCCTCAACATCGTGTTCGCATCACAGGCTACGCGATCGCATAGCACAACTACCTCAACCCCAGCTTCGCCATTTCTTTTTTGTGAACGCGACTACTTTCACGCATTCCCGATTCACTGGAACCCAGCCTTCCGCGATCGCAGGCCATTTCAAGCGATCGCATAGAATAAATTCTCCCCAATGCCCAATTACCCTTCGCAATCGCATTAATCCATTCGTGATCGCATAGAAGGACACTAGAAGCACCAGATTCAGTAACTCCTCGATGATCCGAAATGCGTCGAACATGGTCCAAATTACACCCGAGGCCACCGAGGCCGCAACCAAGCATACCAACAAGTCCTAAAACATCATACGAACATGCTCGAAGCATCAAATCACATCAACCAACACTAGAATCACGAATTGTGCATCGACTCAAGCCTAAGAACTTATGAACTTCTGAATTTCCAAAACTAATGTCGATTCATACCAAAACAACTCTGATTGACACCAAATTTTGCACACAAGTCATAAATGGCATTACGTACTTATTCCAACTTTCGGAATCGAGATCCGACTCTGATATCAATAAAGTCAATTCCCGGTCAAACTTTCCAAAATCCTCCAACTTTTCAACTTTCGCCAATTTATGCCGAAATGGCCTATGGACCTCCAAATCAACATTCGGACGCGCTCCTTAGACCAAAATCACCATACAGAGCTATTAGAACCATCAAAACTTTATTCTGGAGTCGTCTTCATGCAAGTCAAACTGCGGTCAACTCCTACAACTTAAACTTCCAACTTAGGGAATATGTGTCCCATTTTACCCCGAAACTCACCCAAAACCAAAACCAAACACCCCGGCGAGTCACGTAACCACAATATAATATAGGGGAAGTATAAATTAGGGGATCGGGGCTAAAATACTTAAAACGACCGGCTGGGTTGTTACATTTCATTTTCAGAAGGCAAAAAATTGTGTTTCCTCCTTTGATGAAATTTTTAAACCTGCATCGTACCCGCATAGATTTAAATTTTCTTATTTCGACCCACCCCTCCCCGCACAACATCCCATGTGTCTAAACCTGCCCCGCCCCATTGCCATCCCTGCACGCGCATACACATACATACAATACAATGTTCAGAATGAAGAATGCAATATTGGAGGGTAGGATAGCCAAGACCATTTCCAAATTCATTAACTTATTTCCAGAAATGGAAAGAAGATCTGCTGAATTTACCAGCCACCGACCTAGATAAGAAAGTGAAAAGAATGAATTTGTGCACTAGGGAACTCGCTAAAGTACAAGATGCTAAATCGCCATGTGTACAAGCCATCGATTTTAAGAAAAATACAAACAAACAACAAAATAAATGGTGGAAGCTGAACAAACCCACTCTTGATTGTAGGGGAAATCATTGGCTATTTAACTAAAAGGATGCCCATTCCTGGCAAGAGGAATTTACTCATATAAGATTGTCAGCATATTCATGTTACATAAAAGTGCGGAAATCCTACATACAAAGTGGAGGACACTAATTCTGCCTGGCAACTGGAAACGATGATATTTATTTCGCAGGGACCTTTTAATACATATTATACAGCAATATACTTGTTACAATTCTTCAGAATAGATGCTACCCAGAACAGCTTAGGGATCAATTAATCATGGAAATTTCTTTAATAATGCTAACTATATTCTAATTATTTGGCAATTAGCCATTTACTCTGTCAAGTATTAACCTTGGCAAAAAAGCATGCTATAAGGTGCAACAGCTCTCGTGCAACTTAGTCCATTGCTTAAGCTTCAAAGCAGCATTTTTATGTCAATACTAGGTAGGAGTGGTAAAAGATGCCAGCAAACAGAAGTCACAAAATGTATGAAACGGCTCGTTCAAAACTATTAGCATGATGCCGATTAGTCCCCCATACTTGCTCTCTTGTGTAACCCTGTGTCAAGTTCCATTAAAGGATAAGAGGCATTACCAGAATTTCAACAGCTTGCACTTATTCCAATTTTACGAGATATTACAGGTTAATCTATTACTCCTGTTAGCCTAGCCAACACTCTTTGAACCTCTGCCGGTCATTGGTAGGTCAAGGATGATCAGGAAATAACATCTTTCTGATTCTCTGATATACTGGATTTCTCCATTCATAAGCTTTAAGATTTTTCTGCACATGCTCAGCCCTAGGCCTTCCTTGGTTACCCACCGACTGCTGTGGAACATGTCTTGAACCAATTCAGGAGGAAGCCCTTCACCAGGGCATACAATCCTATACCAAAAACACGAAAGGAAAAAGAGAGAATATTTACTAGTTAAGGTAGTATAGCACACCAAAGAGCGCGCAACTGCTGAAACTTTAAAACCACTACAACTCAATTTTCCGATCCAAGGCCAGAGTTAAACTCTAGAAAAAACAAAGTGCAACCTAGAATGCAGTAAAACACTGGCAGGACGAATATGTTTGGGGGTCCATTTTGGCCCAAGTCAACCCCCAAGAAAGCTAATAAAGTGATACCTAGGATGCTAATAAACACAAACCCTGCAGAAGTACTTGATTGGGGATATATTTTACATCTCTAATGAAAAATGTTTGGCTATTAAGTACCACACAAACACCATGAAAAAGTATGTAAGATTAAACTTCAAAATCAAAAGATTAAGGCTATGCTCCTGCTAATTCCTATCTCTGGGTTGAGATAATAGTATCTTAGTTATGAAGGCCACCAACGTTGTTGTCTATAAGTCAATGAAAGGCAATAGAAGAAGGCAGTTATGATACAAATGAATAAGAGATGGCGTATGAAGAGAGACAGAAGGGTAAAAGCTATATGTAGAGAAAAGGTGCAAGTCCAAAATGCACCTTCCACTTAAGCTTGAATGTTGTAGCCCCTACTGTAAATAGTCATGTGTCTAAACATACATGAAATTTATACTTCTCTTAACGTTACATTAAAATTCATTGGGTCATAAATCTCATATTTCAACATGCCTGCTGGAGCAATCAGAAATATAATCAACTAAGTAGCCTACAGAAAACAGCCCTGAAAGGAAGGACTCAAATAGGCAGTAGATGGCATTCAAATGACAGCTTCCACTTCAAGAACCATTTAAGAAATCAAGGTTGCATGATAAAGACGAGAGTTATTATTTACTACAGCGCATCTGCCAGTGGAACAATTAAATAAAATAAAGGAAGAGTAAATTATAGAATGTACCTGAATTCAATATGCACAACAGTTACTTCATCAGATATTTGCTTCATATTTGGCTGAAGTTGGATCTCTACCCACCCATCAGGTGATGGTGCATACCGTACCATGTTAAGCAAGAAATCTGCCAAGACCTGTTGAATTCTCACTTGATCACCATGTACTGTTAATGTCTTAATTTCCTCTGGAATATCCCTGATTAATTG
The DNA here is from genome assembly GCF_000715075.1 of Nicotiana tabacum. Lineage (NCBI taxonomy): Eukaryota > Viridiplantae > Streptophyta > Magnoliopsida > Solanales > Solanaceae > Nicotiana > Nicotiana tabacum. The sequence continues at coordinate 111,213,081 of NC_134101.1, forward strand.
CACACTTCTTTCCCTCAGCAATAACATCACTTGGCTAACAACAGCATCTATTACACTCCCAAGAAAAAATTCTTCTTTCTCAAGGGTCAGAGAACTGTTAGAAGATCAAAGATAAGTCAAATTATGCGAGGAAAAAGGTTGCTAATTCTACATAGAATTGTATGAAGATATGGACTTTGGGACTTACTCAACCCCAAAACTATTGTCCAAGTCCATAGAAAGAGATCCAGGAGCGGCTCAACAGATTTGGTGACCTAAAGCCAAACTTCAATATAGGGCCTTACATTTTTTTTTAAAAAAATCTTCATATACAATTTTATGTGAAATCTATTTTTTCTAGCTCTTTTAGATGCAAAATGATTAATTATTTTCTTATAATCGATTTTTTCTTTTAATTCTTTTATAATTGATAATAAAGCCAATACATTTGATCTTTCTTGAGACATTGTTGATCTTAAATAAGATTTTAATAAATTTAATTTTAAAAAACTTCTTCCGGCTGAGGCAACTCTTACATGAACTATTTTTGACTTAGTTTTTGATCGATTGCTAAAAATTTATCTAAAACTCCTCTGTGAGATTGTATTAAGTTTTGCAATTCTTCTATTTTTTGGCGTTTTGAGTAATCTGATTCACATTTTCTAGTTTACAAACTTAATTACAATAAATAATATATATTGTAATATATATATATATATAATAAATAATATATATATATATATATATATATATATATATATATATATATATATATATAAACACACACACACACAAGTAAAAATATAAAAAAGAATATAAAAGTAGCAATAGAACATGATTGTAGATGTTGGTAATTCACTGCTTCAAATCTTGTTGCACCGCTGAAGTCCGAGATTGAACAAAGAAGATATGCAAACTTTTTCCAATGCACTTCAATCCTTGATTTCTTACAAAATAATAGATTTTGTAAAAGAATGAAAAAAAGAGAGTAAATGAATAGTTCTTGTGTGAACGAAAAAGTAAAGGGAAGCATAATTTGGGATATATATACCCCACGAATGTTAAATGTAAATGACCCAAAAAAAAAAAAAGGCTAACATTCACACTTAAGGTAATGATCTGGATTACCTATTTTCCTTGATTTTATTACCCATTTTCCTCAGTCAAGTCACATTATTAATAAACCCCGAAATTTTTTCCTTTTTTTGATCAAAATTTTGTACTTCTTATCTTAATTCAATATTTTTTATTAAAAAAAAGTAACTATACAACTAGTCAACCTATCAGGAAATGGGGCCTCTAAGCTAGTGGGGGCCTAAAGCACTTGCCTTAGTGGCTTGTGCATTGAGCCGGCACTAAGGAGACCACCAACCCATTCTCTAACCAATGTGGGACTCTAACCCACTCTAACACCCCCTCGCACACCCAGACTGCCAACTGGAGCATGGACAATATAACACGGGGACCAAACGGGAATAGACCTGACTCTGATACCATGTGAAATATGGATCTTTGGCCTAACTCCACCCCGAAGCTAGTTCCTAAGGGGAGGATTGCCCAAGTCCATATAAGGAGACCAGCAGCCCATTCTCCAACCAATGTGGGACCCTAACCCACTCTAACAAATTGAAATACATGCCATAATTCCCTCCCGCACCCCACAGAACAACAATATAAAAAAAATTCAAAATTTTTAAACTTCACATGGTCTAGACAATATGCAGGAAATAGCTCTCAAAAACCAACTTGTGTTTGTGCCGAGAAACTAGTCTAGCTTGCAAATACGAAATGTGTTTGTGTGTCGCTGAGAAACTAGGTTGCAATAAGAAGTGCATACCTTATGCATCTACCCTAGATATTCAAAAGAAAATCTACTATTAGACAGAAACCATTGCTCATTCAGCTAGTCCAGATTGCTTAACTTCAATTTGTTCAAGTTAAATCTGAGTCAACATTGCAGTCCAGCTAGTCTTCGTTCCAAAATTCTAGACATCAAAGTATAATGTAACACATGCTATAAGAATGGGATCATAGGAGAGTAGCTTCGATACTTTCATCATTAGGACCTCAACTGCCAGATCACAACTGAGATAAGATATGCATCTTTCCAGGTGAACTATCACCTGAAATCATAGTAAAACATCTGCACCATAGCTCATACTATAAAGTCAATTTCAGCCTATCGTTCATCTAAAAGAAGCTCCCGCATTTATTTTGGCTCCAGAGGTACACTAGAATATATAATATATCATGGATAAAGAGATACTCCCTCTATTCCATTTTATGTGGCACTCTTAACTAAAGATCCTTTCTACATTTGGAAACAATTTAACTTTAAAATTCTCATTCTACCCTTAATGACATTGCTTTTATAGCCACATATATGTCATGGCATGTTTAAGACCACAGGTCCACATATTCTGAAAAGTCTTTTTTTTCTTTCTTAAATTTCGTTCCCAGTCAAATACCGCCACATAAAATGAAACGGAGGAAGTATGAATTTCAAAAAAGCTTATTAACAAGCACAATTGAACAAAACAGACTTACCCATCCTCAATGTTTTCCAGGTCAACATCCCTTATGATCTTAGACATCTGCCTCTCACAAGCAGTACTTGTCTCCAGATACTGCTTCTGGTTTTCTGTCAAATCTGTCGCCTCCAACAATGAATTTGTAAAGCGTATACCATTCAAAGGACTCTTTATTTCCTGACAAAGGTATGCCAACTCTTTCATCTGAGAATAACACTTCTTGTCCTGTTGCCTTTGAACTCTTAGAGCTTGCTGCAATTCAGGACTGGCTATCTGTATGAAACAGAAAGCCCCGATAATCTGGCCCTCCATATTGACTCTCTTGTTCGCAGTCAAAAGAGCTTGCACATATTTCCCATTACGGTCAAAAAAGGAAAATGGAAACTTGTCCGTTTCCTGGCCTCCAATTGCATTATGCAACACGATCATGAACTTTGTCATGGCATCTGGACCCTTGAGACGGCAACAACTTCCAAAAGTCTCACCAACTAACATTTTTCCAATGATCTCCCCTCTAGACCAACCAGTGAGCTTTTCCATGGCAGTGTTCCACTCAGAGCAACAAGTGTTCTCATCTGACGCAAATATGGGTGGGATCAGAGGATTGGGACTGTGCACAATGGCCTTGTAATCACCTTGGATGTGAATAAACTTGTCCATTACAACTTTTTGCCCAGTAACATCCTGGCCAACAAAACAAACACCAACAATGTTGTTTGTGTAATCTTTGCTAGAGCAAGCATTAACCACCACAAAAACAGCCTTCTTCAGTTGCTCAGATCCAAATGTCCTTAACTTTATTTCTACATTTTTATCTTCTTCGCCTGCAGTAGTAGGCTACAATATTAGTTTCATTTCCTTTTAGTTGTCTGTTGCAGCAAAATTGAGTAGGAAAGGAGCCGGGTTGCTACCAATTATTTCAGTTACAAACTATGCAAGAGTCAACCTACACACAGAATACAGAGAGAAGGTTCTCTACAATCAGGAATTAACCTAAATCTGTACATGTACGTTTTCACTTCAGAATTCAGATAGGCATATTTACTGCCATGACGATGAGATTAAGGTAATACCAAATCACCTAAGATTTACCAAAAATGAAAACTAAAAATTGAAACTGACCTGCAAAGAAACAGAAAGCTATAACCTGATAATCATAGAAAGCTTGTACAGAAGTTCATAAAGATTTTGTAATCAAACTCTAGATTATTTCTCAAGCATCCATGTTGGGTAGCTTAAGACATGGCACTGTTCGAAGATGCTTAGTCTAATCAAAACTATGGTAATCTTCAAAATGTTTGGTATTAAATCGTTATTGTTGTCTAATAACAGAAACCATCATTGTTGTCTAATAATAGAAATTAAAGTATCAAATTTGAAAAACAGATGCAACGTGATGCAGGAAAGAAGTTAACAGCTCGGTGACAGGCTAAAATTCTCTGGTGCCAAAGGTGAACATGTGATCCTGAATGTTATCCGCAAGTCAATCCTCATAACCACATATGTACTAATTGTTTTGCAGTAAAAGTGGGACTATGGAAATCAATAAAATTTGAACGCATCCAAAATGCCAGATTATGCTTAAGGGCACATTCGGTTAAAGTGTACTTGTTCTAGACAAACTCTACCAAGAAAAGTAAGGATCAGAATAAACTTCTAAAAAATGGCACAAGTAGAGTGGAATGGATATGAAGGTTCATCTAAGTCGATTCCAACTAGTTTGGGATTGAGAGCTAGTTGATTGATTCACTTGGTTTTGTGCATAATACCTCTCCATTTAGCCGCACCCAATGCCCTGACCCTCCACCCCCAACACACAAAAAACAAGACTTCATGCTTCAGCGGACAAATTCAACAAGATTAAGTGAACATATGTCAACCAAATTTCTTTGCATGATTTCAGGATTCAGAGTAAAGAAAATCACTAAAAGCCCATGATTTCTTCGCTCCCAATTTTCAAATACAAAGAAGAGCAAAGGTAAGACTGCACCACTCATGTAACGCAAAGGAACTCCACAACTAACAAAACTGTGATATCATTTGGAAATGAAGAAGCAATAAATAGACAATTATGACCTCTCAGAGCATTGAAGAGAAGCTTTTCAGCAGTCTCCTGTGACTCTTTATGCACAAGATCATGAACCAAGGACTTCCCCATTGCTTCTTCAACAGATAAATCTGTCAATTCAGCGACCTTTGCATTCCACCCATTTATGCAACCATCGACATCAACAGCAAATATGGGAGCAGTTGCAGTCTCTATCAATCTAACCATTTCTCTGGCAACAGAACTCAGTTCATCTATCCCTTGCAACTCCATTTCCCCAAGCTGAGCATGCACAACAGCCTTAGAATTACTTGCCTCGGCATCCTTAAATGAATCTCGCAGAATAAGCTGCAGAGAGTGAATTGCATCCATTTCTGCATTTTCCCATGGTAAGCTCCGGCTTTTAACAACTTCCAGAAATGCCTTGAAGGAAGAACGTGGATGCATTCTCTGCCCGTCATCCTTGTCTTCAGGATGATGCTTTGCACCACCCCACTTTATCTCTTTCGCTGTATGGGAGCGAAACCAAAATAAGAAATCTTTAGAAGTTATATAAGCAACAGCCATACCACAAACTGCATCACCAAGCAAAGCTGCCCCAGGATATCCTGCATCAGCCAAACTGTCAGTACTTAAACCTGTTGAGTCCCCATGGTAAGTCAATAACCACTCCACAATGTCCTTTATCTGAGCTTCAGTTGGTGTAACGCCTAATGGATAGTACTTCCCCTGGCAGTACAGAGCAGCGCCATCGCACTTCACAAGGTCCATAATACTGGGGCTCTGGATAACAATCCCCGTAGGTGAGTCTCGAAGGAGCATGTCACATAACAGTGTTTGTGTCCTCAAAACATGTTTCTCAGACAACTGTGATGCCAGTTGCAACTCCATGTTCAATTGGAGTCCAAAGGCCTGCATAAGGAATTCACAGGCATACCGAAGAGGGAATGGAATGCACCTAGCAGAAGTATGGTGTCCAACAACCAAGCCCCACAGCCTCATTGAACTTCGGCCCCCAACAGCTTCCTCATCGTTTCCATTGATAATAACTGCTAGTGTTAATGACGCAATAGACCCCATATTTGCCATGTACTGCGCGTGGCAACCATGAGGGGCTCTAAGTGTGGAACCAACTAAACATAAAGGCTGCATCAGTGATTCATCCTGAACAACCCGCACAGGGGTGGCATGGCAGTCCACAATCATTCTTACCCTGTTCTGCTTAAACAAAAACCGCGAAGCTTGAGGAATGTCGGTAGCAGGATAATGCAAACCAATATAGGGCTCTAAATCTGGTCTTTTGCTCTCAGCCACTACCTCCCCGTGCTCATCCTCATGAAATTTATATACCATAACCCGATCATACCCAGTTAACTCCCTCACACTCTCAACCACAGTATCACACAAAAGCTTAACATCCCCACCAGGAAGTGATTGCAAATGAGAAATAGCCCTCACAGCAAGTTTTTGTGACTGCACTGCGCCAGCAATGGATAAAGCAGGGTCCTCTGTTCTAGCAGGCTCCAAATCAATTACAATCCCGACATCAACCCTATGCAAAATTGCGTAAAATGGCTTGCCAGAATTCTTGGAATGAATCCAAATAGGATTCAGCAAAGTGATCTCGCGCGCCCCAAATGCTCTTTCTAGCAAAACAGAGCTAGAAGGAGTAAAAAGGGTCCTAACATCAGTTCCAACAGTGAGGATCTCAGGCCGCTCAAGGCTTGGAACTGATTGTGGAGTTAGACTAAGCATTTCGCACGCATTTTCGCTGTAAGCAATAACACGAAAACTAGCCTCATCTACAGCTATCATACAACCAAAAGGCTGAATATGACCCCCTCTTTGGATTTTAGTCAAATAAGCAGTAATTTGCTGTTCAGGAACAACAGATTGTGTAGTAGTTTTAATAGACTGTGAATAATCAAAAGACTTGCCAGACTCACCAGATTGTTCAAACACAGCATGAAGCCTAGCATCAGCCGTGTACTGTGCTATGGCTTTGCTTATTGAATCTTTGTAATTAACATTACTTGTGCCTGAAGATTGAGCTTGAACTTGACCTTGACCTGACTGATGAGAATGCTTTGTTCTACTTCCAGAAGCCATTTTTTCTCACAACTTTTCTTGGTTTAACATGGAAAAAGAAATGGATTGATAACCCTAAAAGAGATTTGACCTTTGGGAAGTTCTACCAGAGTAGTAAGCTGAAAAGAGATTGAACTTTGGGTTGAATTTAGAAATGGGGTTGTGACAATTTTATACTAGTACTAGTTGTGAGTAATATGGTGGATTATAAATTTTCGTGAAAATGGAATATGCTAGCAAAAAAGAACTACTATCTGGTTTTGTTTGATAAAAAAAAAAGGTCTATGTTGGTTTGACCCAACCCATTGCTTTGATTGGGCAAAATAAAATTTCTTATTCTGCAGTGAATTTTTTAATAATATTTGGGTATTTTATTAGATTAATATTCTGAGGTGGAAATATGTGCGGATATGGGGAAATGGCGTCAAGAAAAGCAGTGGCTGAGAGTTCATGTTTGAAACTTGGCCACGTGGCAAATGTAAGATTAAAAATTAATAAATTAAATGCTACTGTTGTCTGGTGCATTCATGTTTGGGCTACTGTACTTGTCCTTCGCGTCCACCACACGTGACCAATTTGCTTTGGGCACACTCATTAAGAAAATATTAAATTCTAAATAAAAATAGTTAATATAACTAAATTATTCTTAATTAAATGTTACAGCATAATATAGCATGTTTGGCCAAGCTATTTTTTAGGCCAAAAGTGCTTTTTTGGCCAATGTTTGGCCAAACTTTTGAAAGGAAAAAAGTGTTTTTGAGTTTTGTAGAAGCAGAAAAAAGTAGGTTCTCTCCAAAAGCACTTTTCTAAGAAGCACTTTTGAGAAAAATACACTTAGAAACAGTTTTTAAAAACTTGGTCAAACATTAATTACTGTTCAAAAGTATTTTTCTAAACACAAATTACTTCTCACCAAAAGCACTTTTTTTAAAAGTACTTTTGAGAAAAGCGCTTCTCAAAATAAGTTGATTTTAGAAGTTTGGCCAAACGGGCTATTAATGTGAGGAGTAAAATATTTTTTAGAAATTTTGAAAAAATAAATTAAATTTTTTCTTAATTATATAAATAAATATTTATTTTGGACCGAAAGAAATACTATTTAAGAATTCGAATCATCCGTATGGGATAAGCAATAGTAATTGGATTGGAACGTGATGTGTTGGTAATTTTATCTCGTGAGGGGGGAAAGAAAAGAAGATAAAAAGAGGAACTCGACGATTATAGTGGTATTGGTGGGGGCAAAGTGATGTCTATTCTCTTTCATATCACACTGCCCTCCCACGTGAAGTTCGTACTATTATTGACTCCCGTCTTGTCCACTCTCCATTCCCCTTCAATTTCGTCTCTCCGTGCTGCAAAGAGCAAACCTCAGCTTCGTTTATTTTAAGTTATACAAAGGATCATTGAAGGTTTCTCATATGACTGAAACCTTAATGGGTTTATTAGTCTAATGATTCAAAATTTGAACTCGAAATTTGTATTTATTTTGTTAACACATATTGTGTACGGTTATAATAGGGCATGCCCGCTTTTGCCATTTAATCGAGACCAGGGAATCACATCAAGGGTCCGTCTCGTAATGGATCAGGCCAGGGCACGAAGACAAGGTATCAGGCTCGAGAATCGAGGTGCTCGCCGAGGTCGAGGCCAACAGCGATCGAGACCAAATATGACTTCGGATGAAGCGCAATAACGGAAAGGCGAGGTATCCGTAACCGGTCGAAGATCACGGCGAAAATCCTGGAACATATCAAATTAAGGGTGGCTATTTATGCCAATAATGGGATTTACTTCCGTAATTAGAATTGTACCATAGATAGGATTCTTCTACTATATAAAGAGGATTCCGATCTCTTTGTAATCACCTTACATGGACACAGATAAAAGCAATACAACATTCTCTCTTTAATTTACATTCTCTTGTTTATCAACTTGTTGAATTTTAATCGTTCTAGCATAACTAGCTCGAGGGTATTCAAGCTCGAGGGCTCTGTCCAAACGCTGGTTAGCTTTATATTGTTGTCAATTTCCATCACTTATTTTTACGTTTATCAATTGGTATTAGGTGAGATCACATATCCTTAAAACAACATTATAAGTTTAATTGTTATCCAATTTCTAGGGTAAACAGTTTGGCGCCCACCGTGGGGATAAGGATAATAGTGATTGCCTAGTATTAATCCTCATAACACACATTGTTTTTACACTTGTTCTTGTAAGTGTCTTTGATTTCAGGAATCAACATGTCAAACTCTCAAGCAGTGCCCACTCACACAGACACCGGCCTTGGTCTTCATGGCGAGAACGAGCACATAGTCGCCCCGGAAAACGGAGTACCTCCAATCGATCCCGATGGACCACAGGCCGTAGATCCAGTCGATGTCAATTCTCGTATTGCGATTCATGAAAATTTAGGCGCCGACCCAGAAAATAGCGTCCGCAGAGACGCCCGGGCAGCCGATCAAGACGCACATAGTGGTGAAGAAGGCGAGATTAGCCTTCGAATGATATTTGAAATGTTGCAGACTTTGCAGCTTGCTCCAAAATAAGAATCGAGCACCAAGCAGAATCAAACTCGATGCATCACAGGAAGTTATTCACAGGATCGAGCCTATACCGGAAAAATCGAACAATAACGGATCAGGAACTGACCCCGTCATCATGAAAATGTTCGAAGATCTAAATAAACGGATCGAATCAGGAGAAAATAAAATTGAGGCTAAGGATAAAAAGGTAGAAACACACAACTCACGGGTGGATCAAATACCGGGGGCACCCCCGATTTTAAAGGGTTTTGATTTGAAGAAGTTCATACAAAAGCCTTTCCCGCCAAGTGCGACTCCGAAGCCCATTCTGAAGAAATTCTGTATGCAAAAATTTCCAAGTACAATGGAACCACTGATCCTAATGAGCACGTCACTTCTTATACATGCGCAATAAAAGAAAATGACTTAGAAGATGATGAAATTGAATTTGTTCTATTGAAATTTTTTGGAGAAACTTTATCGAAGAGGGCAATGATATGGTACCACAATTTGTCGCTCAATTCCATCGATTCCTTCGCCATCCTTGCTGATTTGTTCATTAAGGCACACGCCGGATCAATAAAGGTCGCGACTAGGAAATCGGACCTCTTCAAAGTAAGACAAAAGGACAACGAAATGCTAAGGGAATTTGTATCTTGGTTCCATATGGAACGCATGGACCTACCCCCGGTCACCGATGATTGGGTTGTCCAAGCCTTCACTGAAGGTTTGAACGAGAGAAGTTCGATAGCATCGCGACAACTTAAACAGAATTTGATTGAATATCTAGATGTGACCTGAGCCGGTGTACATAACCAATACCAGTCAAAGATTAGAGTCAAGGATGATCAGTTAGGAGCCCCTTCCGATTCCGTTTATCCAAATAGATTCGAAGGCAGGATTCAAAGAGACATAGACAGAGAGCCCCGATCAAACAGAGACTGGTACCGACCATACAACGCAGATCATAGAAACAATGGACCAGGACGTAATCATGATCGAAGGAATGATCGAGGACAAAACTCCCGAGGGCTCTTGAGTAAGAGCGGCTTCGATAAACATGTTGAGCCCAAAGAAGCGCCATGATTATCAGAATACAACTTCAGCGTCGATGCGTAGGGTATTGTATCAGCCATTGGACAGATCAAAGATACTAGATAGCCCAGACCCTTACAGTCCAACCCAGCTCAAAGAAACCCTAATCAAATATGCAAATACCATGGAACCCATGGTCACAAAATCGAAGACTGCAGGCAATTAAGGTCATCTTCGAGAGTTCTTGAGTGATCGAGCTAAAAATCATTTCAGAGACAGGGATGCAAACAGGAAAAACGAGCAGGAGGAACCACAACACGTAATTAATATGATCGTTGGTGGGGTCGATATTCCTCTGGGCCCAATATTTAAATGCACTAAAGTTACAATCACAAGGAAGAAGCTTACCCAGGACTACTTAACAGAAGATACCTTGTCTTTCAATGATGAGGATGCAAAAGGGATCGAACAACCTCACAACGACGCACTGGTAACATCTATCCTTATGAATAAAATTCAAGTTAATCGTGTGTTGGTTGATCCAGGTATCTTGGAAAATATTATTCGATCAAGGGTTGTAGAGCAACTCGCCCTCCAAGATCAAATCATACCTACAGCTGGAGTACTTAACGACTTCAACATGGCGAGTGAAACCACCAAAAAGGAAATCATTTTGCCAGTAAACATGGCCGGAACTATCCAAGAAACGAAGTTCCATGTAATCAAAGGTGATATGAGGTACAACGCGCTGCTTGGAAGACCTTGGATCCATAATATGAGGGATGTACCTTCAACGCTTCATCAAGACTTAAAATTCCCAACATCAGAAGGAATCAAAACGATGTACGGCGACCAACCAGCAGCCAAAGAGATATTTGCAATTGATGAGGTAATACCAGTATCAGCACTAATATCAACAAAGGGACCAGAATCAAAGGAAAAGAAAGAAGTCAAATAGAAACTACAGTCGCTGGCCTCGACCAGATCAGAACAGCAGAAAATTTTCGAGGATGATGATTATATGATACCTCGAACCTTCGTAATCATTAATGATTCTGATGCCACGAAGTCAACGGTTGAAGAGCTGGATTAAGTCGTACTAATCAAGCATCTGCCCGATCGAAAGGTATACATGGGCACGGGGTTAACTCCCGAGCTCAGGGAAAAACTCATTAAATTCCTTATTAAAAATATGGATTGTTTTGCTTGGTCCCACCTTGACATGACAGGGATCCCACCAGAGATTAACACTCATCGATTGAGCTTGGACCCAAAGTTCAGACCGATAAAGCAAAAGAGAAGGCTACAATCCGAGGTAAAGCATGCATTCATCAAGGATGGGGTAACCAAACTTCTCAAAATAGGATCTATCCGGGAAGTAAAATATCCCAAATGGTTAGCAAACGTAGTTATAGTCCCCAAGAAAGGGAATAAGCTAAGAATATGCGTAGACTACAAAGACTTAAACAAAGCATACCCTAAAGACTCCTTTCCTTTGCTGAATATCGATTGCATAATCGATGCCACGGCCGACCACGAGATCCTCAGCTTTCTCGATGCCTACTCCTGGCACAACCAAATATAAATGAGCTAGGAGGATCAGGAAAAGACTTTGTTTATTACTAAGTATGGTACTTATTGATATAATGTAATGTCGTTTGGACTAAAAAATGCTGGTGCTACCTATCAATGCCTAGTAAACCGAATATTCGAAGAATAAATAGGTAAATCAATGGAGGTTTATATTGATGGCATGCTAGTTAAGTCTCTACGCGAAGAGGTCCATTTGACACATTTGCAGGATACCTTCAACATATTGAGAAAATACAACATGAAGCTCAATCCCGAGAAATGCGCATTCGGGGTCAGTTCGGGCAAGTTCCTCAACTTTATGGTGTCAAATCAGGGAACCAAGATCAATCCCGATAAAATCAAAGCAATAGAAGATATCACAGTCGTGGATAGAGTTAAGGCCGTACAAAGATTAACATGGGGGATATCCGTCTTAGGCCAGTTCATCTCGAGGTCTTCGGATCGAAGTCACAGGTTCTTCTCACTGCTCAAAAAGAAGAACAATTTCTTACGAGCAACTTTACTTATATTTGGCAGTATCGGACGTTGCGGTAAGTGATGTCCTAATTTGAGAGGAGCAAGGTACGCAATTTCTTGTTTACTATGTTAGCCGAACTTTAGGTGAAGCCGAGACCCGGTACCCACACTTAGAAAAATTAGCGCTTACTCTAATAAGCGCCTCTAGGAAATTAAAACGGTATTTTCAATGTCACCTAATTTATGTTGTAACCATTTAACCCCTTCGCAACATTTTACACAAGCCCGAACTCTCGGGCCGACTGGCCAAATGGGCCATCGAAATTAGTGGGTATGATATCGAGTATCAACCCCGAACGACCATCAAGTCTAAAATCTTAGCAGACCTCATGGCCAACTTTACGTCTGCCCTCGTACCCGAGATCAAAAAGGAACTATTGCTTAAATCGGGAACATCCTCGGGAGTGTGGACCCTTTTCACAGATGGCGCTTCAAATGTGAAAGGGTCCTGGGCTAGGCATCGTTTTGAAGCCACCCATAGGCAGTACAATTAGACAATCCATCAAAACCCCTAAGTTGACTAACAATGAGGCCGAGTATGAGGCCATGATTGCAGGTCTCGATCTGGCTAAAAGTTTGGGAGCAGAGGTCATCGAGGCCAGGTTCGATTCCCTACTTGTGGTTGACCAAGTCAACAAGACCTTCGAGGTTCGAGAAGATTAAATGCAGAGGTACTTGGACAAACTACAGGTAACCCTACACCGGTTTAAAGAATAGACACTACAGCATGTACCTTGAGAGCAGAACAGTGAGGTCGATGCCCTTGCAAATTTGGGGTCATCAGTCGAAGATGACGAAATTAGCTCCGGGACTATCGTACAACTTTCAAAGTCAGTAGTCGAAGAAGTCCACGCCGAAATAAACTCCACAAGCCTAATTTGGGATTGGAGCAACAAATATATTGATTATCTAAAGAACGGGAAGCTTTCGTCAAACCCTAAGGAATCGAGGACTCTGCGAACAAAAATTGCATGATTCACATTGGTCGAAGATGGAACATTGTACAGAAGGATTTTCTATGGACCGTTGGCAATATGTTTGGGTCCGGGAGACACCGACTACGTCCTACGAGAAATTCACGAGGGTACTTGGGGGAACCATTTCGGTACCAAATCACTGGTTCACAAAGTAACTAGAGCAGGGTACTATTGGGTCAATATGGAAAAAGATACTAAGGAGTTCGTTCAAAAATGCGACAAATGCCAAAGACATGCACCGATGATCCACCAGCCCGGAGAGCAACTTCATTCAGTCATATCCCCATGGTCGTTCATGAAATGGGGAATGGATATCATTAGCCCTCTACCATCAGCCCCAAGTAAAGCTAAATTCATTTTATTTATGACTGACTATTTCTCTAAGTGGGTTGAAGCACAGGCTTTCAAGAAAGTCAGAGAAAAAGAAGACTTCATCTGGGATCGCATCATATGCCGATTCGGGATACTTGCCGAGATAGTATGCGATAATGGAAAATAATTTATCGGTAGCAAAATAACGAAGTTCCTCGAGGATCACAAAATAAAAAGGATATTATCGACGTCGTATCATCCTAGTGGGAACGGATAGGTCGAATCAACAAACAAGACCATCATTCAGAATCTAAAGAAAAGATGGAACGACGCCAAGTGAAAATGGAGAGAAATTTTTCCCAAAGTCATTTGGGCGTATCGAACAACGTTAAAATCTAGTATGGGGGCAACACCATTCTCCTTAGTATATGACGCAGAAGCCCTAATCCTAATCGAGGTCGAGGAACCCAGCGTCAGGTTTTAATACACAACGGAAGAATCGAATCACGAGGCTATGAACACAAGCCTCAAATTGCTAGATGAAAAATGGGAAGCCGCCCTCGTCAGAATGGCAGCACAGAAGCAGCGCATCAAAAGAGCCGAAGGGCTATTATATTGTTGAGTTTGAGAATCCGCCCTCGCTCAACTGAAACCTAAGGTTTTTTTTCTACTCCGAGTTCGAGCAAGTACTCACTCGATTATAAAGATTATTCTAATCTAACTTCGACAAAATTTTTGCAAGGCAACGAAGTAAGTCAAAATTCTCACAAGATATAAAGTATATCATAATTATCATAAGGCGAAAAGCAAAATAGAGTTTTCACAAAACAGAAATTGGAGACGAGTCAGAAAGAAAAGGGCTCTTTCATATATGCAAAAATATTTACAAGGATCACTCATACACAATAAAGGTCAAAGAAGAAAAAATTCTATGTGCCTAATCCTTTCCGGGAACCTTATCTTCATCTTCACCGCCCTCGAAACCACTCACGCTCCCAGAATCATCATCGTCGGAAGAGAGCAACGCTTTAGCTTCAATCTCAAGCTCCTTCGCACTCTCGATCTCGATGGCAAGGTCAAAGCCACGAGCATGTATCTCCTCGAGAGTCTCTGTCCAAGATTGGCATTTGGCATGCTCGGCAATACAGAATGCTCGAACCTGAGCAGCATCAGAAATTTCCTTTGCTCGAGCATAAGCAGTTTCAGCATCAGCTCGGTAGACGACCACGACCTCCTCCGCATCAGCCTTTGCTTTTTCTGCCTCAATTGTGGCCTTTGCAAGCTCGGCGACAAATCGAGCCTCGAGCTCCTCGATTTTCTTGGTTCGGGCTGAGTTTTCCTCCTTCATGCTTTGAAGCTGACATTCGGCCGATGACAATTGAGTTCGAGCAGCCTCTTTCTACGAGGTAAGGCGATCCATGTTTTGTTTCCACCCCAAAGTCTTCACCTCCTTCATCTTGGCCTCCTCGCGAAGTTGCTCGATTTTTTCGGCCTTTTGTTGAACCTGCAGGATCGAAGTATTAGTCTCTATCCCTGAGATAATACATCACACTTCTAAAAAAAATTCATTACCTGCTCAATCAGGTCGGTTTGCTCTTTATGGGTTGTGGCCAATTCGGCTCGGAGGACCTTGATCTCCTCTCTTTTTTTGCCCACTGAGAAGCTTGAGGACATCTCTCTCCTCCGTGAGCCTCTTCAGATCGGCTTCACACCGGTTCAACTCTGCTCGAGATTTTAGAAAATGCTTCCAGATGAAGAGTCAAGGCCTATGAAGAAAGAAAGGAAATCAGGCAAGAGGAAACGAAGGCAAAAGTAGTATCGATAAGGGGAGCTAAGGCTTACCTGACTTAGGAGTCGATGGGCCTCATCGAAGATACTCGATGCATCTCCCAGATCGGAAGCATCTTTGACTCCTGCGAAGCAACCGTGGAAAAGGTCCCCCCCCCTTCGCGGGTCATTCCCACATCGGGGGTCTCCATGGCTTGGGCTTCCTGAATTTGCCCCTCGGAAAATGTGGGGAGGGGCGGCGAATCGTCAACATTTATTGCCCCAAGCGAGTCACTTGGGCGTTCTCTTCTCTTCGAAGGGCCTTAGAATTGGCCCTTTCAGGTACGTCCACCGATTGCCCATCACGGTGGGAGGCATCTTTAGCCTCCGATGACTCGGGGACTTTGCTCGGGCCATCTTCCGAGATCTCCTCGGTCCGAAGCTGAACCTTTTCGGTCACCGTCTCAGCGGCCTTTGGGACCTCGGCCTCTTCTTTCGAGCCACCAGCTTGAAGGCAATATCTTCATTCTCCTCCTCTTCATCTCGTAGTCACTGAACTACATCCGCAGGCAGGACGACAACATCTTTCTTCGACCTGCGAGCCTTGCTTTTCTTGGGCTTTGGAGTATCGGAGAGCGAGACCCTTTTACTTTTCTTATCCTTAGTCGGCTTCGGTGCCTCCTCCTCCTCCCCAGACGGGGGCCTCATGACAGCATTGTCTCTGAAACCTATATGAAAGGAAATCAAGTAGAAATAAAAAAGAAACATTTTAGAGAAGAGCATCAAACTCGAGTAAAGAATCTTATCGTGATTTTTGGCCTCCCATTGGCCCTTTGCCAAATTGCGCCATGAGCGCTCAGCATATGAAGAGGTCGAGGCTAGTTTCTGAACCCAGTACTCAAGGTTCGGGATTGCACCAGGCACCCAAGAAACTGTTGCATCTTAGGAAAGGATGTCAATAAGAAAAGGCAAGAGAATCAAAACAAAAAACAGAAGCTATGGGTGGATTTGTACTCACACTTCATGTTCCATTCTTCGGGGAATGTCATCTTCTCGGCCGGGATTATGTCGGAAGTCCTCACTCGGACAAACTGGCCCATCCATCCTCGATCTTTGTCCTTGTCTATGCTCGAGAACAGCACCTTGGTAGCCCGACGCTGAAGCCTTATTAGTCCGCCTCGATAGAGACGGGGTTTGTACAGTCTAATGAGATGGTCGAGGGTAAAAGGCATCCCTTCGACTTTGCTCACGAAGAATCGAAGCAAAATGACAATGCTCCAGAAAGAAGGATGGATCTGGCCTAAGATTATTTGGTATTGGCAGCAGAAGTCGAGGATAACAAGATCGACGGGACCCAACGTAAAAGGGTAAGTGTAAACACTTAAGAACCCTTTCACGTAAGTAGTGATATTCTCTTCGGGGGTCGGAAATCACCACCTCTTTGCCTTCCCAATGGCAATCATTCTTTACCTGCTTAATATTGCCCTTAGTTATCGAGCATTTATATCTCGACATTGGCTCACATCAACCAGGGACTGACAAGGGTTTCTCAACTTTGAAATCGGAAGTAAGATCGCGCACCCCCGGAATACACTCCTCGATGCGTGGCTCCACCGGTGTTTTATCACCGGCCGGCAGCGATGAAGAAGCTTTCTCCTTTTGAGGAACGATTTTTGATGTTTTTGCCGTTTTTATGTGTATTCAGAGAAAGAAGAAGATGAGGTTGTTGTTATGAGAAAAGGTTGACAACGAGATTCGAAGAACTTGAAGAATTGAAAAACTTGAAGGAAGTAGAGTGTTTTGAAGATTAAGAGAAGTTTTGAAAGTAAAGTTTGAGAAAATTATGAAGAAGATCTATTTATAATGTTTGCTATGACGGTTTGAAGACACTAGTGGTCGACTATCAACTGACGCTTATTAATGATTTTGGTAATTGTACGGACGCGATGCTTCCGTGGCTTACGTCACGAGGGTGACGTCATAATTGGTCGAGGTATAAAATCGAAGGCTCAGTTTGTTTCTTCTCATTACACTCCAAGAAACGAGACGACTATCTATGTACGGTTAAAATAGGGCTTGTCCAATTTTTTCAATTAATCGAGACCAGGGAATCACGTCAAGGGTTCGCCTCATAATGGATCAGGCCAGGGCACGAAGATAAGGTATCAGGCTTGAGAATCGAGGTGCTTGCCGAGGTCGAGGCCAACATCGATCTAGACCAAATATGACTTCGGACAAAGCACAATAACGGAAAGGCGAGGTATTTGTAACCTGTCAAAGATCACGGCGAAAATTCCGGAATAAATCAAATCAAGGACGGTTATTTACGCCAATCATGGGATTTACTTCCGTAATTAGAATTGTACCATAGATATGATTCTTCTACTATATAAAGAGGATTCCGATCACTTTGTAATCACCTTACATGGACACAGATAAAAGCAATACAACATTCTCTCTTTAATTTACATTCTCTTGTTTATCAGCTTGTTGAATTTTAATCGTTCTTGCATAACTAACTCGAGGGTATTCAAGCTCGAGGGCTCTGTCCAAACGATAGTTAGCTTAATATTGTTATCAATTTCCATCACTTATCTTTACATTTATCAATTGGTATTAGGTGAGATCACCTATCTTTAAAACCACATTATAAGTTTAATTGTTATCCAATTTGTAGGGTAAACACATATACTTGGTCCTAGCCAAAGATAATGAGTCGGACGTATGTTCCAAGATGTTTTAGATAGTTAAAGTGTGCAATTCTTTACCTTGGCACTTTAAGCACCGACTTGAATTGAGTTTCATCTCCTCTTTAGCTTCTAAAAACTGTGGAAAATCTTCTCTAGACAGACTATGCTTGCTTCTTTCCGCCATTTAACTTAAGTTTTATCCGTTAATTATCACAAACTAAGTATACTCCTTCCTGTGTAAATTAAGCTTGTCACTGTCCATTTTCCAGGTTATCGATCCGTGCTAATACCGACTGCCAAAATCTCTGCAAATCTTTAATCAGTCAGTCTATGGTTGCCACTTGCCACACTGTGAATTCAGCCCTTCAGGTAAATACAGTTTTATGCAAACAGTTACAATGAAGAAATCTCGTAAAGACTTTTGAAATCAGTTACAAAAATGGATTGTGTTATTTCATTTATGACATGATAGAGGAAAAAAGAAAACACTTATGTGGAACTAAGAATTGATCACGAATGATAACTGAGAGTTGTCTTTTGGCATCTCCCTAAGAACTTAAAAAATGAAATGCTCACCAGAGCTCTTAGGAGTACTAGTTGAATCACTCACACAACAAATGGCTAACCAAATAGTTTGAATGAAAAATATAGATAGGGCGCAGGCAACTTTCTGTCTGTTGTTATCGAGAGACTCTTCACTTGGTGTAGAGGACATCTTCCCATGGGTGACGGTACAGAGGCTGCTTCAATCTCTTCTGGTCAAATGTGTGCCTGAGATTTGAAAAGGTACATAATCAATCATTTAGGAATTAGAATTGAGCTATCATAAAAAAGAATTACTGACAGTGAATTTAAAATGGTGTTTAAGCATCATGCAACTCACCCTATAAGCCCAATTGAACGAGCCAGCACGAAAAGTCCATTGAGGTAACCAATCTCCACAATTTCATCAATTTCTGGCTTGGTGAACATTCCACTGCCGGCAAGGAGATCCAAAAAGAGGGATCCAATGGCACCATCGACATTGAGGACTAGGTTGTTTGCCTTTGAGAGTGTGTAAGTTTCAACCTGAACAGCATATTCCATGTACTTAACAGAAGGGAAATTTTCCCTAGCATAAAGCTGCAGTAGTTCCACTCTCTTATCTCTGTTGTCACCTCTCTTAATCCTATCACAAAGAAGAAAGATGTGGTGCGTCAAATAGATTTAGAGTCACAAGAGCCTAGAAGCATGATAACCCTAGTTCAAAAGATTTTCAGTGCATCGTTTGCTTCTACAACTCGAGGAACAATTCTTTGATGATTCATGAAGCTACAGGATATGCTACCTGTGGCCAATTCCTGGCACACGAATGCCCTTCTTCTTCATACTTTCCACGAACTCATATGGTGTAAGACCCTGAAAATATAATGCTAGTATTACTCTTCTGGACACAAAAGAGACCAGCAGGACTTCTAGCCTGATGAGTGGCTCATTTAATGCTCATAAATTATAAGGCTCACCTTGTCATAAGCATCCTTGAAGTACCGAGCAGCATCATCAATAGCACCACCAAATCGCGGACCAATAGTCAGCAATCCTGTTAAAAGCCACATGATTCCAGTTTTGATTTGAAAAACAGAAAAGAGCCAAATCTGTCCCTGAAGTATCAGAATTGGTACGAAAATGCCCTCCGTCCGCCTATTTGAATAAAAATGCCCCTACCGTTATTTTTTTGGCTCAACATTACCCTTATTACTAACAGAAAATTCTGGAAAAAAAGAAAATTATTTAATATCCACGTGTCACCGTCCCATTGCCTCAATTAAACCCACCCGTAACCCGTGCGAATATTGCCCCCCTCCGATTTTAAAACACAACTCTCTCTCTCTCTCTCTCGCCCTCTATCTCTCTTCTTCTTCTTCTCCTCATAGTTGCTCGGGCGGAATCCGCCAAAAATAGCAACTAAAACAACAGTCTCATCTCACTTGCAAATTATGAATAGAAAATCCTTTTTTTTACTAGACTTAGCATAGTAATCTAATCCAAAAAATAGAATCCATGATAACAAAAAAGTATTCAAAAGAAGAAAACAAATACTAGTAAAGAAATTATCTAAAAAATTGTCAACTATTATTAGTACATCATATGAACCCAGTATATTTGAAATGTGACAAATTGCACAATACCCGTTACGCACAGGAGAAATGCTTACATATCAATAGAACAAAGAATAAATTTAAAATAGAAATGCACATTACATATATAGTAAAAGATTGGAAATAATCCTGAGGTTTTCATAGAGGAATGACAAAAAATAATGAAGAAAAACCCCAGAAATTTCGAATAAAAAATCTTACACGATAAAGGATACCCATTACACAAACAAAAAAGAATCTAAACTTTTTGGCATAAAGAAGAATATGACACTTCCGTCCATCTTCCATAAAAATAATTCTAATAAAGAACTCAATTTTGGGTTTGCCTCATGAACAATCATAGACATACAATTCGTACAAAAACGCTCATTAAAACGAAAATGACGAAGAGGCAGAGGAGTGTGTATATGAGTGTGAGAGAGAGAGAGTTATGTTTTATAATTGGTGCCGGTCAATATCCGAGCGGGTTATGGGTGAATTTAATTATAATTTGGCTTAGGGTTTACATTAGGCCAATGGGACGGTGACATGTGGATATTAATTAAATTTTCTTTTATCTTCGAAATTTTTTGTTAGTAACAAGGGTAATGGTGAGCCCAAAAGATAACGGTAGGGGCATTTTTATTCAAATAGGTGGATGGAGGATATTTTTGTACCAATATCAATACTTCAGGGGGGGGGGGGTAGTTTTGACCCTTTTCCATTGGAAAAATAAACTTTTTTTTAGAAAAATAAACTCATAACTAGAAATGAGCAACCTTAAAATGTAACATACCGGAAACAAGGCATGAAACCAGATCTTTCCCAGCCCTGGCAGTTACTATGGAGTTGTGGGCACCAGAGACACAGGGACCATGGTCAGCACACAACATCACGCAAATCTGCCAAGAAATCAACCACGACAAAGCATGTTAAGGTTTAGAAACAGAACGACATCTGTTGGCAGAAACTGATGGTCAATACATAAGAGTTTTATAACCTATTGAAAGAGTATAGAGTTGCAAGCATAAGAAACTTGCCTCAATAAAACGTGTACAATAACGTGGTAGGCTACGTTTGAACCACAAGAGGGAAATCACATCACCAACACCAAGTCCCTGCTCCACAATGGATGACATGGGCACACCAGCATAGCATGGCTCTTCACCTGTGAATAGAAGTTGTAGACAGAATTAGCACCATTTCCTTCTCACATTTATCCACCAGAAAAACAAATTAATTATTTGAGAGAAAACAGTTGAATCCAACCGTACCTCTATCGTCAGATATTGTGGAAATAATATGAGTTGGGGCCCGAACTTTCCCACTCTTAATTGCCGTGCTAAGATCTTCAGGTATTTGAGGAGGAGAAACTTCCTTTACAGGAGTTGTTTTTCCTGTTTCAACCTACCAAAACAAATACGCGGTGCTATTAGAACTAACAACAGAGTAGAAGACAAATACAAGTGATCTCTGCTGAACGTCAATTAACTCACTAGCTTTTCAAATGTATCTTTGATTGCTCCTTCAAAAGCTTCATATGAGGTTGGAACCACAGCTCCGGCATCTCTGAGTGCTTGATTCTTTGCTTGTGCGGACTCCATTTCACCACCACTCTTTGCTCCCTATTTGAAAAAAGATCCATGCAAAATTAGACTTCATGTGTAAAACTATCCTGTCCAGCCTTTTCTGTATAAAATCTTTATTATTAAAATATCTCTCGATCTTCGCGAGAAACAACTAGGAACCTATTTTTAGGAAATGTGGCAATCATAGGAAATAGAGCTCACCGCATGACCAAATTGTACTTCTGACTTGAAGAGTGTAGCACAAGTTCCACTGACCCATGCAACAACAGGCTTGTTAATTTTTCCCTGCTTCAAGGCTTCAACTAAGGAATACTCATCTTGTCCACCAAGTTCCCCGAGAACAACCACCATTTTAACCTAAGTATAGCAAAAACACCATTAAGAAAGTGAACAACCAATAAATGGCAAAGTGGTTTGTATGGAATCAGGAAATACAACAAGGCATCAATGCTGTAGTTGTTTATGCATCATTGAGCTTCTAGTTGTATCAATATTAGCAGAAAAAAATCAACCTTAAATCATAGATACTAATGGTTAAAATAGGAAGAAAGGCAACAAAGTCGCTGTGTGTGTGTGTGTGGAAACAGATATACTTTTGCTACTTAGTTGGAATGTTAGCTTATGAAAAGTAGCTTCTTTATTGGCACATATAATGAGAATTTAGACAACTACAGACAATCAGGTTATCTTAAAGTTAAAGCAACGTCACTGAAGGCCTGAGGGTGAACCTGGTGATATTACAAGGAGAATATAGCCTGTACAAATCAATTACCTGTGGAATATTGTTGAAGCGCAAAACATGATCAGAAAGGGTAGAGCCAGGGAAAACATCTCCCCCAATTGCAATTCCTGCATAGACCAAAATTCACTCATTATTCTACTTCTCGGTAAAAACAAAAAAAACATGCTCCAAATGATGGATTCAGAATTCAGAATGCCCAACCTTCATAAATTCCATCAGTCACACGAGCAATTGTATTGTATAATTCATTAGACATACCACCCTGTACATCAAGAGAAAAGTTATTATTCTTGAAAGTGGAAATGCTACTCCAAACTATTCTGCTTCGTATATTAGAGTGAGGTTATGGCTTCAAACAAGAAAGTTGGGTTAAAGTAATGCTTGAACAGTTTCCAACATTAAAATTAAGTAAAGATATGTTAAAGTAGTTGAGAATAGACGGAAGTATCTCACAAATATTATTTTATCTTAATCGCACTCTAGGAGATAGCAAATTAGAAAGTGGGGACAAAATGCTGCAGGTGTAACCAACTAGAAATTTCTGATATGATATTAAAGAGGCTGACAAGATGGGTTGCTCTAATGGTAAGCACCCTCCACTTCCAACCAAGAGGTTGTGAGTTCGAGTCACCCCAAGAGCAAGGTGGGGAGTTCTTGGAGGAAAGGATGCCGAGGGTCTACTGGAAACAGCATCTCTACCCCAGGGTAGGGGTAAGGTCTGCGTACACACTACCCTCCCCAGACCCCACTAGTGGGATTATACTAGAAATTTCTGATATGTATATTAAAGAGGCTCTAAAAATCACTCACAGATTTTGAGACAAAGCCTACAGATCCAGGTCTGTAAAGTTTGCACTGAATAATGTTATCAATTGTTCCAGCAGTATCACCAATCTTGAAAGCACCAGCTTGGATCCCTCCAACAGTAGCTGGACCAATAACCACCTGAGAAAGGTAACTTACACGCCATATAATTTTAAAACCAATGAAAGAGGGAAAATTAGAGTGAGAGTAGTTATTGACCCCCCGAAGAAACAATGTTGAAAAGTGAGATAGGTAATGTCTAAATGCTCCAAGTGATGATCCGTTGAAGCTCATTCTACCTTTTTAGACAAAAAAGTTCTTCAGAAATGATGAAAATTGCTGACAGGGGGAGTTCATTGACTCCAGGACATGCAACAATGGAATGTGAAACAAGTAATGGATAAATACTCAACTTTATTATCCTATACTTCATTATACATCATCACTCAAAATATAACTCCCACCACTGACAAAATAATAATGTACCCAAATGCAGTAAACTGATTGATATGACATAGTATTACCTTATTGTTTGCCTTTGCATAAGCAATCAGCTGCTTAGCGTCTGACTCAGGAACACCTTCAGCTATAATAGCCGCAACTTTGATGGTCGGCTGTTTAAGAGCAGACATGGAGGAAGCAGCAGCACTGCAAATCAATTCGGACAGTAAAGATCAGAGAAACAAGAGCACATCTTTTGCAGCATCAGTCTTTTCTTCGAGAAAAACACAATTTAATACAGACAACAAAACAAGAACATTGGTTAGTACCAACCTTCTGAAAGACGCAAAGTTTATGAAAACATCAGCCGTGGGATGTGCAGCACAGGCAGCTTCAATGCTGAAGAATGAGTAAAATTTTAGAATACAAATGAATGAATGCGATAAGACACCACACTCACCAAATAGAAACCAGTAGTACAAAGGTATGTAAAGACAACATAGTTCAAAAGTATATCTGCCAGAAATATGATATAGTTGGTGTCTTTTGCGCATCATTTTAAGTGACTCAATTATGAACTGAAAAGTTAAATAGTTAGCCCATGATATCATCAGATATCAGGGAAAATCAGTTACTAAAATTGGAAGCAGCGAGCTAAATGTATTTAAGCCACACCAAAGCTAAATAGCATACTGGAAGAGAGAAACAAGAACATAGACCACATTGTGACAGACTGCCAAAGGAGAACTTTTAGAGATCCAAATGAAAAAGTGCAAAATAGAATGGGAATATAACCAATGACTGAGAAAACCAAGAGAAGGACGCACGTTGAATGTACTGGGATTGCAATTTCCTCCTGACCAAAGAAGAGTTTCTGGAATCCCTCAGAACCAGGATTAATAATTCCAGCAACAGATGGTGTTTCCCTCCCTGAAAATTTAAAAGTAAGAATTTAACATTAATCAACACGTTGAAAAATCACAACAATATTGGGTGCACATTTTCCGGCAAATCAATTGAGAAATAGATAGTACGAACCACAAAGGAAATCAAAGTCAAGCATTCGCTGGATAGGAAGCTGCTTGTAGTTGTAGAACAAAGCTTGTGTAGTCTTGGAGAAAAGTTGTCCAGTAGCCATTTTGCCGAGTCAATTGAGATCTCTGCTAAGTTACAACATCAGCAAAAACATCAACCATCCATGAACAGATAATTTCTTGCATATGACACACAACCCTTTAATTTTGAGACAGAAAGCCAAAACAATACATTAATAGATAACTATTGAGCTGACAGTGAAGTATTTCATCATACAGTCATTCGAGTGACAGTGTATCCAAGTAGTGACAGGTAAAATGGTATATGAAATATATTACTCAAACAGCCCCCATCCCTTATCCACCCGAAATCAACATTCCTAAACAGAAAAAGATCACAAGGAGCAAAAATACAAATAACGAAGCTGACTCTTTAGTCTGAACAAGTTTCTGTAAATCTTGCCTTCCAAAAGAGAACAAATCAACATGAAGCTAAATCTTCCGGAATTCAATCAAACAGAGAACTACACCAATAGGTGCAGAATTTCAGAAAATGAAACTGGTTCAATAAAGAATACTGAATCAACTATACCTCCAAAATAAGTTGTGGGAGGATATATGAATCCAAATCACAATCCCAGTATAAAGAGGTCAGATCTTTAAAACATAAACGAAATCAAAATAGTACACCTGTCCTCCTCTCAAGAAAAGAGTGATAACAAATGGCCGTTAAAAGCAGATCCAATTATTTAAAAGCGTCAGTACACAACAAATTATATATATACACAGACAACCTCGGGAACATCGAAAAAGAAGCGAAAAGAAACAGCAAGATTCAACAATTGAAGCGTGTTTCACACTAAAAACAAAACACATATATATGACACAAACCCGAATCAAAAACTTAACAGTAGCAATTAGCAAAACACACAGATCCGAAACACCAAAAATTAAATATAAGGAAAGAAAAACAAAGCATCATTGGATCAAAATGCACCTAGTATTTGTTGTGTATATAAATCAAGAAAAGGGAAGTCCCCTCGTAAACTCAGACAAGAGGTGAATGAATTATGGTAGCTGGTGGGAGAATGTTGGGGGGAGAGAGTTAGATGAATCTTAACTATATATATATAGTACGTGTATTTAAGGCATAAGGAGGGAATTGGGGGGCTGCAACATAGACATTGTAATACTACTAGCTAATAACCAAGAAAGACAGCGAAAGAGGAGAAATTATCACGTGGCATCAGGTAGTTAGTTCACGAATGATTCAATTTTCTTTATTTTTGAAGAAAAAAAACACTCTAGGTGCCGTTGTTGAAAGTTTACCTAAGTCCTCCAGTGTAAAGAAAATGTGTTAGGAGTACCTAATTTTTTATCGGATGCCTCCCAAGGGACAAGAAAATGTATTATGAACTTAGCTTCAATGGTGTTGATTGTCCAAAATTCAAGATATATAAGGTACTTGACTAAATTATTCTTTATCTCTTCTTAAAATATATAATAAGTGCTGATAGATTTTTTAGAAAATTGTATAGACATTGAATCATGGGATATGCGGGTTCGACTACTGCAACAACTCCTTTGGAGAGGGAACTAATGGCTTTACTACATGATTTGCAAATGTTGTTGGGTTTTAAGCTTGTTAGAAAATATAGTGAATAGGAAATTGAGGGAAAAATAATATTTTTAATTTTTTTCTTTTGACAAAGGGACATTGTTCCATATTGGAGGAGGAAAAGACTTTTGAGATATATATATACAATTCACTCTTCTAGCTCTTAAAGAGTTGAGAAGAAGGCAAGCCACTCGTCGTCGTTGTCATCGCTCGGCTTTGATCAAATGATTTGTTTGATTAATTTTTTGGACCAGATTTAATTGCTTATATTAATACAATATTGTTTAATCCAAATTAGACCGATTCTGTAACGATAATTTATTTTTTTCTCCGTTTTAGTTTTCCGTGATAATTTGAATTTGGCGGTTTGCGTAAATGATCGTTTTATAAAACATTCATTTTGAGTTGCAGCCTTGCACGAAGAGTTGCAACTCTTCGGTATTACCTAACGTTTTGGCTATAAATACATGACCTCTCCCTCAGATTTTCCTTACAATGATTCATATTTCTCCTTCTTCCTTCTGCATTGTGCTTCGAGAGGTTATAATCACCAGATTTGAATTACAGTATCTGATTATATAGCGCCTATAAAATATTGTACATCTATATTTACTCGACTTATATATAATCTAACAAATTTAAAAGAATTATATTAAATTCAAACTTATTGAACACTGGAAAGTAGTGGATTCAATACTATTATATCTACTGCCTTAAATTTTGAAATTCGTCCCCTTTACTAGGTTTCTTTATACTTCATAAATAAAGTTAAGACTTTCTTCTTCTTCTTCTCTCTTTTTTTTTTGAGAGAGAAAAAAGGAGCGGCTATATACTACTATTGAGGCATGAAATATGCTATTTATGTTTTTCCTCTCTCTTAGACAACTGGACATACCTATTTTTAAGGTGATTGTTGTTACTGTATTCATGAATACATGGCGTGAATACATGTGAATACATGCGCGTATAGCTGGACTGCCCTGATTTTAGGCGTTTTTTACTATTGTATTCATGAATCCGGCAACGCGAATACATGTGAATACATACGCGTACAACTGGACTACCCTAATTTTAGGCGCTTTGCTGTTGTATTCATGAATACATGGTGCGAATATATGTGAATACATGCTCGTATAGCTGGACTACCCTGATTTTTAGGCACTTTTTGCTGCTGTATTCATGAATACAGCAGCGCGAATACAGCGAATACACTACCGTAACAACTGAATAATAGCTATAAAAAGTAATTATACATATGATAGCTATAGAAAGTTAATGGTCACTAAACAATAGTGATTTTTGAAAATTCCTCGTATATCTAGTGCCTTAAATTTTGAAATTCGTCTCCTTTTCTAAGTTTCTTTATACTTCATAAATAAAGTTAAGACTTTCTTCTTCTTCTTCTTCTTCTTTTTCTTTTAGAGAGAAAATGGAACGGCTAAACTAAGGAAGGGGGTGCTAGAGTTGTGAGGGGGTGGCTGCCGGGGATTAGGTAGATTGGAAGGTTGGCTTGACTGATCTTGACAAAAATAACGGGCCACCTTTTTTTTATTTTTTATTTTTTCTTTCTTTGAGTGTTCTTTTTTGACCACTAAATTTTCACTCTTATTCTTATCATCCCATCACTTTTAAAATATTTAATAGGTAAAGATAATAAGTGAATTCTTATTTATATTTGTAGAAGGCATCTTAGGTATGGCCTAATGATTAATAAAATAGATTAAGAAACATAAGATCTTATGTTTAAATTTTAATGGAGGCAAAAAGATATTAAATTGATTCTTTTAGGCCCCAATTGTTAAAAAAAATTATATTATACTTTGCCCAACTTATTCAAAATCCAAAATAACAAGAGTAAATTGAAATAACAGTAGTTCAAAATGCCAGAAAACGAAAATGAATGAACTAGCAATTTGGTTAGACATTAATCTGTTATTAAATAGATAGTGCCATGTGATAATTCTTCGAAATGTAAATTAACTTCTGCAACAGTCATCTTGATATCGGAAAATACGTCTTTTAAAATTAAAAAAAAAAAAAAAAAAAAGTGGATTGTAGCCTAATAAAATGGCTATTCAACAAAGTAAAAGTAAAATTCAGTTAACTCCCTTAACCTTTAAGGGTTGGGAAACAATACCCCCTCCACTTATTGAATGAGAACGATAACCCCCTTAAACTATATTTTTCGATGAGTTAGATAATTTTGATACAAAAAAAAAACATTCTTCTCATCTATCTTAAAGGTTCTTCAACAAACAATGCATAAATCATGAGTTTATAATTGCTCAAGAAAAAGATGTCTATGAACGACAAGTTAACTTCGTCAAAGCATTCCACGTTCATGTGCGTGCCAACCACACATAAAAATGATTTACTATACTTATGTCTGCCCTTACATTGGGCAATCAATTTGTCAATGAAATATTCATAAAAGTTACTACAATCTTAATTCTATATGCAAAACAAGTCAAACAAGTGCAGACCAAAGTTGAAGTAGGATGAACATTTTTATATAACGAGAACATTTATATGGTTCAAACACGTCCCCTTATATAGAGATGAGTTAAATTAAGTTTGCAGGTAAAAAGGGGAAAATTTTCGCGTCAGGAACTAAACACATAGATTAAATAAATTATATCAATTTGGAAAACTACTACATAATCCTAATTATCAGAGATGTGCACACATTTTGAGGTTTTGCAAAAATAAATACAGAGAAAGAAGCTAGATCCATATAAAGCACAGTCGACGATTAAGTGTTCGATAGACTTTAGACCATTGTTAACCGAGAATGAAAGAAAATCGTACCACTAATCATGGCGTATTTAGATTCCAAAAGAGGATTATTTGGTTTTTCCCATGTTCTAGAAGCAGTTCTTTTTCTTAGCCATTAGTTTTAGGTCAAAAGGGGACTATTGTTCCCATTCAACATGTGAAAGGAGTATTCTTTTTCAACGCTTAATGGTTAGTGGTTAACTAAATTTTACTCGCAAAGTAAATTAGGAAACAAAAACGTATCTAATATTCAAATTAGTGATAATTTATGTAATGCCCCATAATATTTTATAGCTAATTTGAGATTTGTTCGAGGTTAAGAAAGTGAGTAAATCATGTTAATGGACGTACGATGCGATATGAAACTTGATATAAGTGATACGATGTCTTAAAAATACTCAAAACAAAAAATAAAACGTTCCAAAGCTGGACCAAAGCCTGTGAGCCATCACAACCATAACACCAAAAAAATGACATGTTTTCAAAGTTATGGTGCTACAGCTGTATGTCGCACAGTGATATGCCGTAAAAATACAGAATATTTTATGCTATTTGCACAAGCTTTTCGCTTTCCTTTAAGCATATTTTCTATCGTTTGTTATGTTATTTTATTGATTTATAGAAAGTCGAAGTTAAAGAGCAAAAAAATACTCAAAAAGCATCAAGTCCACTGAAGAACACAATCTGCAGTCATTTCTGCTACTGCAGAATAGATATGCTAGCCGCAAATCGTCCGCAAAAGAAGTCATGGATTACCAGTTTTGGAAGTCAAGTCTAGAGACCGTAGAACACGAATGCGAGCTGCAGAGATATTGTAGAGTGCAACAGAAAATTATAGTTATGAGAAGCTGAAGTTCAAATTTGCGACCAACTGAAGATTTGTAGACCGTGGAACATATCTGTAATCCATTATGCGACGCCACGAAATCACGTCGAGGTGTCACATCCAGATCTACAAGTTAAGTCTGCAACAATATCAAATATGCAGAGCACAAATCTATTCTGTGGTCCATTCCGCGACCGAGAAGCTTTCTGAGGGGCATTTTTGTTCAAATCTGGCACATATTTTTTGGACCCTATAAATAGAACCTTTAGGGGACATATATCACTTTCTAGAGCAACTTTTTATCTCCTTGAATACTCTTTTTTTTATTGTTGCAAAACATTTAACGGAGAATATTCCATTTTTGTCTTCGTTTACATCAAAACTTTTGTAAGCTTTAATTTCTATTAAATATAATTTTTTTGGTAAATAAAGACTTTATTACCAATTAAAATATGTACAGCTCCACAAAAAAGAAAAAACTGCTCAATAGAGGAAAATGAACACCGGTTCCATTTTCCTGTACATTATCCATTCCCCCTTACAATGCCCACCTACATACCCAAGGATAAAAATTAAGGTGCTGCAGCGTCTTTGCCATAGTTGCCTCCTTGCTTGCTCTTCCTGAACTACTATATTTGTGATTTATCTTGTACTTCTTTGTGTTTGCCTGAACACCATTTGATTCAGCTCCATCTAAACATGATATAAAATTCCGGCCAGCGTCATTCTGTAGATTTCCGACTTAGGATTCTTGCCATTATAGTGCATTACAGCCCATGCTACTTCATCTTTTCAACTCAGTACTTATATTTGGATTCCTTGCCATTCCGATATTTTACCCCATATTTCAGATGTTACTTCAAATTCAAAGAATATATGTGAAATGGTCTCATCTTTTTAGTTGCATAGTGGACATATTTGGTTCACCAATATGCCCCAACAAGTTAACCTGTCCCGTGTAGATAGTCTCTCATGTGTAGGTAGCCGGAGGATGGAAATCCATTTGGCGGCAGCCATATTATTGCATATCATTCTCTTCCAGGGTACCTTGTCATAAACCCTCTAAGCTTCGTATATATTCTGATGGAAAACTTTCCTATTCCCAGGAATTTAGTCAAGGTGGTGCCAGTTTGCTCCAAGTACTTGCTTGCTTTCATGATCTTTTGGACACACCATGATGCTTGATTATATTTTGCCGCCCAGATTGGTCCTTCCTTCCAATAGTATGCATGAAACCATAAGACCACAGTTTGTCCTTCTTTTTGCATAGATTCCAAAACTGTTTAAGTATAGCTGCTTTATTTTATACCTCCGTTTCAGTAAAGTTCATGCCACATGCAGATTGAGGTTGGCACAGAATATCCCATGCTAGCAGTACCTTGTTTGATCCTTTCTTATCTCCAGTCCATAAGAATTTCCTGCAAGTCGAGGTGATCAATTTTATGATCTTCTTGGGAGCATGAACACCTGCGACCAGAATGTTTGGACTAAGAAAAGGCCACTTTTAATTATTAGACTCTCCCTGCATAAGATAGAAATTTAGAAGTCCAGTGGGTTATTCTTCTTAGTAATATTTTCTAGCAGTGGTTGGCATTGAGTGCTGGACAGCCTTTTAGAAATCAGGGGCACACCAAAATACCTAACTGGCAATTCTCCATGTGAAAATCCTATTGCTGTAGAACAGGTTTAAACCAACAAAAGTAGATAGGAGTTTTGCTAGGATTTGTAATGAGTCCTGAAGCTTTTGAAAAGTGTTGAAAGCATTGGAATAATATCTGGGCAGATTGCATATCCCCTTTACAAAATAGTAGTAGGTCGTCGGCAAATCCCAGTTGGATAATCTTCGTTTTGGAACACTTAGGGTGATATTTGAATCCTGGATTTTTGGCCATTTTTTTCAGCATTTTGCTAAAGTATTCCATAGCTAGTACAAATAGGAAAGGTGACATAGGGTCCCCTTGTCTCAATCCTTTCCTAGCTGTAAATGGTTTCGTAGGTTTTCTATTGATTATAATTGAGTATGACACTATTTGCAGGCAGACCATGAACCATTTAATGAACTTTGCTGGAAACTACATTCCTTGTAGTACTTATTCAATAAAGATCCACTCAATAGAATCATATGCTTTTTGTAGATCGACTTTTAGCATGCATCTATGTGACATCCCTTTCTTGTCGTAGCCTTTAACAAGCTCGTGGTTGAGTATAATATTGACAGCTATGTCCCTTCTTGGTACAAATGTTTCCTGGCTACCATCAATTAAGTCATTCATAACAAGGCATCTTGCTGTGATGACTTTTGATATCAATTTGTATAGCATTATGCAACACGAGATGGGTCTAAATTCCTTGACCTGCTATGGGCTCTTGACTTTTGGAGTCAAAGTCACTGATGTACAGTTGATTGGCTCAAACATTATTGTTGTGTCAAAGAAGTTCTAGATTGCACATGTGATTTCCTACCCTGACTATGCACCAGCTCTTTTTGAAGAAAAGAGAGTTGAATCCATCACATCCAGGAGCTTTTTGGTCATCAATTTCTTTTAACGCATCACTGATTTTCTCTTTGCTAACATGGCCTATTAATTGTAGTTATTGGGCCCTCGTTAGTTTCTAGCCTTACTTCATAACATCTTGTTGAACCACAGAGAGCTTTGTGGCTGATGATCCAAGTAACTTGTGGTAAAACTGAGTGACTTCTGCCTCAATGTCTTTGTAATTTGTAATAGTGTGCCTCTCAGTAATTTCTAATCTCCTTATCTAGTTCTGTATTATTCTGTTCTTCATGTTTGCAAAGAAGTAAGCATTGTTGGTATCCCCAAGTTTGAGCCATTGGACTCTAGACTTTTGCTCGAGGATGCTCTCCTCTACTAGTACCCACTTCTCTAGTTGTAGTTTCAACTCCCTTTCTTGTTCAAAAAGAGAGTTTTGATGCATAGGATCTCTCATTTCTATTTGAAGGTCCATCAATTGTTGCCTAACTTGCTTTACCTTTTCATCAACCTTGGGAAATTCTTTGGCATTAAGCCCTTTCATTGCTTACTTGACCTGCTGGAGCTTTAACCATATATCTTGCATTCATGTATTGTTATTTGATGTATTCCAGCATCATGAAACTAGGTCTAGGAAATCTTGGTGTTAAACTAAGTGATTTAAAAATCTGAAGGGTCTTGTACTTCTTCCTGTAGGTCGCTCAATTTCAGTAGTCAATAGTGTATGATTAGAGAATAACCGGTCCATGGCTACTGCTTCTAAGTATGCCAACTTGATTAACCATTCACTATTAACAATGGCCCAGTGAAGTTTGCTGTGAATGTAGGTGTTAGTCCAGGTGTACCTTCTGCCCATTGTTCTTAATTCTCCATATTGTTACTCATCATAAAGCTGTTAAAGTCTTCTATCTCAGCTTCATGCACATAATTGCTCATGATTCTATCTTCACTACCCCTGATTGAGTTGAAGTCCCCAATAACTAGCCAGGGCTCTTGTTGGTATGTGGAAATTTCATTTAATTCATTCCACATCGCTCATCTATCAGCTATGATGTGCAACCCATATACTACAGTCATATTAAAGCTAATATTTTGACTAGGAACATTCATAGAACAGTGCATGAGTTGTGGGTGTATACTGTTTATGTTGACATTGACCTTGTTATCATCCCACAATATCCATATTCTCCATTTGCTATTTGTCGTGCAATTAGTACTCTACTTCCAGCCACTTGCAATCTTCCTTACTATTTGAGTAGCATGTTGGGCTTGTACTCTATGTTCTAGTATAGCTATCACCTACATTATTCTGACTAATAAACTTCTTCAACTCGGCCTGCTTATAGGCTTTATTTATACCCCTTACATTCCATACTACTAGCTTCATTGAGTTATATTTGGTAGCCTATCCTCTCTTCCTCCTTGAGTACTTTGCCCTTTTTCATGCGATGTTGTCAATTGTTCAGTCATTTGCCTATCAATACATTCAACCAAATGTTGTATCCATTTAAGGCATTGATATTCACATCCTTTTTGCCCACTTGAGAGTTCTTTGCAACTGATTTACCTCTCACTTCCTGCCACCCATCGCTCTGATCTTGGCCTTTGTTTGCCTCCACCTGCTTTTGGATTTTAGTGATTTGTTCTGGCATTGCTGCTATGGCTTGGTTGCTGGTCATTAATTCTTTCTTTTTTCAAATTGCTTTCTGTACAACTGGATTCATTTTTGGCATTGGGATCGCCTGATTAATTTATGCTTGACAATTATGACCAATTTGAAGATATGTTAGTTAGGCTTCCAATCATATATGATCTCTTGTATAAAGATCTTTCCCTGAGGGTCCCTAAGTTTGACTATATTTGATAGCTCCTGGGTAATATCCATTTCTATTATCATGCAAGCATATGTGATCCGGTCCACCCTAGAAGTACAATCATCGGCATACACATGCTTCCCTAAGAGACTCCCAATTCTACTGAGTGACTCCAAACTCCAATATTGTAGTGGAAGATTAGGCAATTTGATCCATAATGGTATTATTCTGAGCACTTCCTTTTTGAAGTCAAAATAAGGATCCCATACTTTTGATATCACAGGCTTATTGTTTAGAGTGTGAGGTCCTGAATATAACACTTCATCCCTCTCTTCAAAGCTAGAAAAATGAACAAGAATGTAGCCTTCATTGTGGTAGTATACCTTAGGTTTGGTGATGTAGCTCCAATTTCCAGCAATGAATCTCTCTATTGCTCCAATAGATGGTGAACTTCCCACAACATACATAATTAGAGCATGCTTCCATTTTGCAGTCTCCCTTTCTAGTCCCTCTTGTTGTAGTTGGGTCATCATCTCCTCATCAACAATCACCGGTGGGATATAGATCAGTCCCATTCCTTCGCAACTAGTTTGTTTTCAGTAAACAAGTTAACCCATGTTTTCTGTCCTTCTCACGCCTTCTGCGTGTTCGATATTTGCTCTGACTGCACCCTTTTTTGTTTCTAGGTACTTGCTTCCCCTTTGTTCTCACTCAAATTGGTTGTCGTCATAGGTTGATTCAAGCGTTTCTACATAGATTGGCCATTGCTTGAGCTCTCCTGGTCCAGTGTCTTCAAATTGAAGGTTCCAATTGGAGTTTTCATCATTTCCTCACTCACTACTGCAATTGATTTAGGGCTAGGAGAAATTGAGGTGCTTGCTTTAACTGCAGACTCCACAGTCGCCTTTGCAGCATCTTTCACAGCCTTAATTGACTTCTGATTACCCACCTTTTGCTGTTCCTCACTCCTCTGCATTTGCATCGGTGTTTTCCTTTCTCCAGCTTCATCAATCATTATTGCTAAAGGCGATTTATTTGGCCTTTTTCCTGGTAGTTGCCCATCAATTCTTAGGTCCATGTTGTGGCTCTTGTTTGGGTTTCTCTTAGGTCATCCTCTTCCCCCCATTTTTTGGCCAGCAGCGCACGTTAGATAGTCACCCTAAACATGCACTAAGAGCGTTTCTAGAGAGACAAGTCACTAATAAGTAAAAATAATTTTATTCATGTCTACATAAATATTTTAGCTATAGTTGTGATATCCTTTGTGTAATGACCCGATCGGTCGTTTTGAGTTCTAGCATTTTATTCTGGACTTTGAGATTTTGAGCAGCTTTATACGGTGCATTATGACTAGCATGCATGGTTATTTCTTATTTTTGAGTGGTTCGAGATGGATTTGATAAAGTATTCTCAATTTGGAGGCTTTAAGTCAGAAAAGTTGACCAATATTTGACTTATGAATAAACGACCTCGAATTTTGATTTGATTATTTCAATAGGTTTGTATGAAAATTTTAGACTTGGACCTATGTTCGAATTTGAATTTGGATGTTCCTAGAAGGTTTTGGCTCTATTTGTTGAAAGTTAGCAATTTAAAGAAGGGGAGAGTTTATAGATTTGACCGGGAAATGACTTTGATGCTATTGGACTCCTATTATGATTTTGAGATATCAGTTGTGTTTATTTAGCTGATTCGAACTTATGTGTAAAATTTGGTTGTGATCCGGAATGTTTAAGTGTAATTCGAACGCGTTTGGCAAAATTTGAAGGTTTGAAAGTTAAGAGAATAATTTTGATCTTTAGTTCTTGCTTTTGATGTTATTTTGATGTTTTGAGCCTTTGGATAAGTTTGTATAATGTATTTGAACTTGTTCGTATGATTGGACGGGGTCCCAAGGATCTCGGGTGTGATACAGGGTGGTTCTGAACCATTTTGGTGATGTTTGGAGTTGTTGGTTTTTAGCAAGTGATAGTGTACTTTGCGAAAGCGGTCAGGGCTATGCGTTTGCGAAGTATGTTTTTGGTGCTGGGTCTGTTGTTCTTCGTGTTAGCAGGGTAATAGTTGTGTTCACGTAGTATTGGTTCCAGGGGTCACGCGTTCGCGATTGGATGACGCATTCACTTGGAGTTAGAGCTGGCAGGGGAGGATTAAGCCTTTGCATTTTCAAAGGAAGGGGGCTATCGGATATCGCTATCGCAAGGATGAGGCCGCAGTTACAAAGGTATTTGGCCAGTGGTTGTGGTTTATGCTTTGCAAGTGTAGAGCAGTGGTCGCATTCGTGAAGTGTACTGCTGGGCAGAGTTTATAAGTTGTCATTTCGGTACTTTTACCTATTATTTCATATTTTGAGCTCTAGACTTGGAAATGGGCGATTTTACATGGGATTTTAATACACGACCTTGGGCTAAGTGATTTCTACTCATTCATGGTGTTATTTCAAGAGTTTATATAAATTATTAACACCTAAAATATTTTTGAGATGGAATTGGGGTTTTGACTAAACTTTAAAAGAGTATATTTTGATAATTTGAGTATCAATTTGGACTCAGTTTTGGAATCTAATTATATATTTGGATTTTGTAGGTTATAGGTCATTGGGTTTGGTATTGGTTCTGGATTTCGGTCATGTGGACCCGAATTGACTTTTGTTGACTTATTGAGAACTTTCCAAGTATCAAAGCTTTATGAATTGGGGTTGGTTCCAATGACATTATTTGACTTTCTTGATTGATGATTGTCTTGGATTTGCACTATTGGAGGGCTAGAGGGAGATTTTTATGTGATTTGTTGTTGAAGGCTAGCCTGGATGAGCTAAGTATCTTGTATAATCTTGTTGAGGGAATAACCTATGACTTTGTTTACCTAATTAAAATATGTGAGAGTCGACATACATGAGAGGTGACGAGTGTATATACAGGTAATATGTATGATTCATGATCGGAGTAATCTTTAGGCTGTACTACGCATGTATTTGGATATTGTGATTTTTGTTATTGTGCTTTATATGTTTTATGACTACGTGAACTCTATGAATCATGCTGCATATCATGTGTATGTGTTTATTCTTTGTTGATCATGATAATTGCTATTGTATGACGTATCCGCTTAATCTGAGCTGTAGTTGTACATTTCACACATGTATACACCTTAGCATGCTATGTTCCTCAGCCCATGAGTATGTGATTTGATATATGTTATTCGTATATGAATTCTTGTGTATTCTTTGTGTGCAATGGACTGGATTGACAGTACGTGAATGGTCCGTGTGTGAGTTATTATGGCACGTGAGTTGTTCGTGTGGCTGTTATGATTATGGCACGTGAATTGCCCGTGTAGTTATAGTACATGAATTGTCCATGTAGCGTGTGGTTAAAGATTCACCCCCTATAGTCACCCTCTCATATTTCTCTCTTGATGGTATACACACAGGTTGTAAGAAACCGACGGGTTTCTGATTGATGTGGATTATGAAAAATTGATCATTGGTCGGATTTTGCATCTCTTTTCTATTTGCAAACTACTTGAATGTATATTTGATTTATACTACATATCTTCTCTATATTCTCGCTCTGTAAGAATACATGCCTTTTATGCATATCTTCTCTGTATGTTTCTTTACTTGGTGAAATGATTCACAATATATATCTTCTCTATATGTTGAACCGTGTGTAACTTGACTTGAAATTTCATGCATATCTTCTCTATATGCAATGGTTGACAGATTATTTGATATTTCACGCATATCTTCTCTATATACAAGGGTTGACAGATTATTTGATATTTCATGTATATCTTCTCTATATGCAAGGGTTGATAGATTATCTGATATTTCATACATATCTTCTCTATATACAATCTTTGGTGATTTAATGACATTAGGCATATATATTCTCTATATGTTGATCTATTAAAATGTTATAGAACCTGTGCATATCTTCTCTATATGTAATTGTTGATGTGTTAGCTGGTATTAAATGCGTACCTCCCTATATGTTGAACTGTTATGAGACTTGCACACATATTCTCTATGTGTTCTGATTGGTTGTACTTGTATTTCATGCTTAGAATTCGATATTGCTTTTTGGTACATATATATGTTATTGAGCTGTACAAGTTATGTAAAGTGAGTATCCTTGACCCCAGATCTCGTAACTACTTTACCGAGGTTATTCAGCATACTTACTTAGTACATAGGGTCGGTTATACTCATAATACACTTCTGCACCTTGCGTGCAGATCTTGGAGCTGAGCTGAGCTGGATGATGGAGGCTAGCATTAAAGATGTACCTGCATTCCGGGTATAAACTGCCGCTTGTTCTTGGCAGTTTAGGATAGTTCTTTTAATCATGTATATTCCAAGCATATGTTGTAGTTATTTTTTGTACCAACTTTGTAATCCTAACTCTTCATGACTCATGACTTATGTTGCACCCTATTTTGCACAAGTCAAAACAAGATTCAACTAGTAATTTTTCTGTTGATGATGAAAAAGAGTCGCCACCTATATTTAATAGTATAATAGGGTATCTATTCAATTGTTAAATCATTATCCTATTGGTTTGCTAACTAGCAAGATTTGAGTAAGGGTTCTTGTTCTTCTAAGGGGAAGGTGTTAAGCACCCCCTAGAATCTGCTCCATAGGACGTAGACTAGGTTTAAAAAATTAAGTGTCTATATTCTATGTAGTTAGTGCTTAGAATTGTATGGTTTACCCTATGTCATGTTTTAAAACTTATCATTTTTGAAAGATAGTGTATGCACTTTGAAAGGAGAGTGTAGGTTTGAAAAGCCTTTTTAAAATGTCTACATAATTGAAAGAATTTTGGAAGTGTGTTTGTAATGCTTATACTTGCTAACTTTGTAAAATGTGGCTAAGTTTAAAATACTTTGTCTTTGAAATAAAGATGGCTATTTGTTCAACTTTAATAATATGAGAACTATTAAAGGAATGGGCTTAGACATACCTTGAAACTCATTTTTTTTAATTCCACGTCCGAGTGTTAGAAGAAAGATTTTGAATTGTTTCTTGATTGCTGGCCCATTTCATTTGGTAGAAAAGCTTGACATTCAAAACTGTTTTCAATTCCAGCTTTTTAAAAGGTGCTGCTCACTTTCGAATCTATTTTACTTTAAAAAGAAATTCAAGAAATGGTTAGTGAAGATGATAATCATATAGCAGAAATAACTAAGTAGGTTTGAAAATATAATTGATATAGGAGACAGTAACTCTTTTAGTTTTACCGACCCTTTTTTGCTTGCCTTAGTTTCTAAAGTAATTCAAAGAGATAAAAAGAAAAGGATTCATTCAAATATTATCACTGTTTTATTCACATAGAAGCGACAACATACTTATGTAAAAGCGATAAAAGAAAGGGAATTGGACTCATGGTTTAGGCCTGAAGAAAGTTAGGCCCAGCGAACAACAAACAACGGCAACAACTTCCATGACTTCAGACTCAAGGGTTGGAACTTGGGTTTGAGTTCTTGAGAACTCAACATACCCAGTTCAGTCACATGTACAAAAGAGAAAGGCGGACATTAGTGAGAAAGCCCAACATAACATTTAAATACAGATAAGATCAACATAAGGCACAAATAAAACTGTAACAACTGCTTGCGATTAAGAATGCAATATAATTAATATAATGTCAAAATAGAGTAAAGAAATTTACAGTGAAGCCTTTCCTTCATTTAATACTAATCCTAAAGAGATTAATACATTTCAATGCTTAAGAGCTTAAGGTAAACTTCCATTTATGGCCAAGGCATCCTTTGGATCCCTCGCACTTCAGAGTTCACAACGATCTCAAGGACTCCGAACAATGCTTGCGTCAGGGAGAGTATCTCAAGTACAAACTAAATCTTACTCCTAAATACTCTTAACCACTCACACTTACTCCTACCTATATGTTTATGTGCCAATGAGGCACTCACTGTAAGTTTTAATGTAACAGTAACAATAACACAAAGGTTCAAGCATGTACATTTCTCCCATAAACTATACAGAGTATTCCTATGAATATGAGCTAGCAGATAACACCTTAGAGGTCTCAATCCAAACACAAGTGTGTAGTACACTATCAAACACTTTTAATATGCTCAAGAGTACTCAAAGAAACCAATTACAGGTGCAGACAAAGGAAAATCCATCATCAGACTATTTTAGGAGTCCAATTATTAAGTCATGTGATCAGGGAGTAAGAAGATACACTCACCTGCTAATAAGTTCAAGTTTACAAGAATCCTCACTTACAATACCTTAACAATTTCAGACTATGTTCATATTAATTAGGAGGTCATGCATAGACTAAATCTTAACTTCTATTATATGTATGGGTTAATAGCTTCATATGGAATCCCTAAAGAGGATTTGTAGGAGTACTTAAACAAGCAAGTTGGTCTCAACTTAACAGATGATCACTTTATCCTTAAAAGGTTCCTAGTCTCATATTCACACTAAGTTTATTAAGAGTTGAGGCATAGTATTATACTCAGGTAGAGCATATAACATCCGAAGGTTCATCTTAAGTCTATTAGTCAGTCACAGTCAACTTGTAAAGGCTTAGCAAAATTCAGCTTTCCTTATGTAACCATACGACATGAGAGCACAACATATGTATGGAAGACAAGCAAAGGTCTGTTTCAAAACAAGAATAAGTGCAGAACCTTTAGGAGATAGATAGACATACACATGAGACATTCCTAAA
The DNA here is from genome assembly GCF_000715075.1 of Nicotiana tabacum. Classification (NCBI taxonomy): domain Eukaryota; kingdom Viridiplantae; phylum Streptophyta; class Magnoliopsida; order Solanales; family Solanaceae; genus Nicotiana; species Nicotiana tabacum. Next base: position 111,254,100 of record NC_134101.1, read on the forward strand.
GAGTGCCAGACTACAACATAGTAGAGCATAACATCAGACCAACATACTAATTACATGGGTTCACAACAATGGATTATTTCACATTAAGCATGCACAATTCTAGTAGCAGGATAGTGAGTCCACTTAAATGGGTTCAGTAGATTAGTCCAAACATGATGAAGTTCTAGTTTCAGATGTGTTAGCGGCATGGTATAACTGAGAGAGGATGCACAAATATAGCAGCTATCAAGCTTTTAAGGACAATCAAGGGTACAACTTAGGCCAGGCTAGCAGAACATTCATAGACATACTTATACACTGAAGCTCACAGGTATAATCAAACAGTCGTGAAGGTTAACAAAGAATTATTACGATGATCTTTCAAGAGCTACTGAATCACATAAGCACATTGGAAGAGAGAAAGCAACCCAAACAACTGATATGCTTCAACTAAATGACAGCCATGTAGTTAACTTTAAGTGTTCATATCTATTTTAGTTTTGATTTATCAGATAAACAACCTCAAGTGCATAATACAAGTCAACAAGTAATACTAAGGTAAAGATCAATAGAGTAAACATGAGAGCCACAACAAAATCATCAGGAAAGTTTAAGGTCAAAACATATGTACAGAATCATTAAGGTTCTTTGTTAATCACACATAGATTATTCAATTAAGAGACATATTCATCAGGATTTAAAAAGTGTTTGATTAGTATTGGTTTAGTCTCATATTATTAAAGAAATTGTATCCAAAGTATAGTGGTCGATTATGAACTAGTAGCAACACATATTGAGCAAAATAAACTAATGACAACATATCATTAGCAGGGTTAATTAGTAGAAGATAACAAAGTAGACATGATGTGACGACCCAGCCGGTCGTCTAATGTATTGCTGCCCTGTTACCCTACTTATTGCTTATTCTATGTTCACTTATGGTTACGTGACTTTTCGAAGTGGTTGGGTTGCTTCCGGGGATGTTTCAGAGTGAATTAAGACACTTAGTCCTAAGGTTGGAAGCTTAAGTTAGAAGAGTTGATCGGATGTTGACTTTTGTGTAAATGACCCTGAAATAGAGTTTTGATGGTTCCGATAGCTTGATATGGTGATTTTAGACTTAGGCATATGTCCGGATTTGGATTAGGAGGTCTGTAGGTCGTTTTGGCTTGAATTGGCGAAAGTTGGAAAGGTTAAAGTTTGGAAGGTTGAGAAGTTTGACCAAGAGTTGACTTTGTCGATATCGGACTTGGATCTTGGTTCTGGGAGTTGAAATAGGTCTGTTGTGTCATTTATGATTTGTGTGCAAAATTTGAGGTCAATCGAAGTTGGTTTACTATGTTTCGGCATTAGGTTTAGAAGTTGGAAGTTCATTAGTTCATTAGGCTTGGAAAAGATCAGATCAGCAACGACTTTCGAGTAGAGGATTTTTTTGCTTTTCATTATTCCCTCGGAGTTGAGTTATAGTTAGCAGATGAGATCTAATTCATTAGAGAAAGGGATGGTGATTAACTGATAGAACCTCTCCTCTTCTTTTTAAGCTCCGCCCAACCTATACAAGGTGTTGCTCGCTTTCTCTCAGCCACTAGTGGCTTATGTAGTGGTTGGCATTCCTACGTGCTCCTCCTTGCCCCCTATTTAAGAATCCAAAGGCCACCTTTGGATGTTGTCGTGACGCATCCATCTTCGACTTCGATTCGTTACGCTCAGAAGCTCCATTAAGCCCTAAAGTCTCTTGCCGTCTAAAACTCTGCAAAGAGAGCGCTGCTTTATGTTTGAAGTGCATTTCATGAATACGATGTTATTTGATGTGATTTGGATCAAGTTTGGCTTTATTTGGAATTTTTTGGACTGCTGATTTTTCTGTATCTAGTTTTCTTATACGCGATCGCGAGGAAAGGGTCGCGATCACGAAGGGTCTTTTGTGATTGGTGGAATTTTATGCATCGCGTTCGCGATGTGGGGCACGCATTTGCGAAGATTTGAGGTCTCAGGTCATCGCAGGCACAAGAAGGGTCATGCGTTCGCATAAGAGGAGTGGTCAGCTGGGGTGAGAGGCTTCAAGCCTACGTGATCGCGGTATTGGGCACACGTTCGTAAAGAGTTATATCTGGTGACCATCGCATTTGCGAAGTGCATTTTATAGGGCAGTGATTTTTGTTCTCCGCGATCGCGAGAGACTTTTCGTGATCCTGAAGAGGAACATCTAGGCGAAACATTGAAAATCCAAATCGAGGGTTAGAGTATTATTTTCATATTTGAGTTGTAGAGCTTGGATTACAATGATTTTGGAGGGGATTTTCACGTCTTGGATCGAGATAAGTATTTTTAACCTGGATTTGTCATTATTCTATGATTCCATCTTTGTTTTAGCATTTAATTAGTGAATTAAAGTGTAGAAATGGAGGATTTTGTAGAAACTTTGAAAAAATAAAAAAATTAAGGTTGTAGGTCGGAATTGAATGATTTTGGTATGGTTGGACTCATAATTGAATGAGTGTACAAAATTTATAAATTTTGTCGGGTTCCAAGGTGCGGGCCCAGAGTTGAGGTTGATATACGCGCGGGAAGGGCTTGTTAGCGGAGTGATTTGGTTTGCTAGAGGTAAGTATCTTATCTAAACTTGGTTGAGGCATTAGTTGCCTGAATTATTTATGATAGCTACGTGGTATGAGTGGCGCATATGTGTGGGGTTGAGCCCATATGCATGCACCGGAGTATTATTTCCATAATAGGGGTAATGCTTAGGCTATGACATGCCTTGAAATGACTGATAAGCTTCAAGTTGATATGTTTCTCCTATTTGTACCCTTCTTTTAGCTATTTGTAACATATTTGAGATCTTGTTGAGGTTATTCTTCCGTTTGAACATGATAAACTGTTAATTCTTGATGGAAATTGTCTATTATACCTGTGATAGCACATATTGTATATGCCTACACTATACCATGTTATTTATACCAATCCAGGAGTATGAAACTTGATAATCATTAATCATGTACATGTATTTTCGCATATTTGCTTTCTCTGTGTTATGAGCTGGACTGGTAGCCTGTAACCACGTCGGGAGGATTGCGATTATTACACGTGAGTTGTCCGTGCAACACGTGAGTTGTTCGTGAAGATCCAATTATTGATATTATTAGCACGTGAGTTGTCTGTGCAATACGTGAGTTGTCTGTATGGTTGATTCTATTAGCATGTGAGTTGTCCGTGCAGCACGTGAGTTATCCGTGCAGTGTGTGGATATGGATCCATTCCCCTAGGCTCACCCTCTCATGTCTCTCTCTTGATGGTTTACATGCGATTATTGAGGAAAACTAATCAGTGGTTTGGTATGGATATGGAAAGGCTGAGGAAAGTTTGGCCAGTATTATTTTGGAATTGCATTTCATCTTTACTTGCAACTTCTATGGTTTATTATCTGATTATCTACATATCATATTATATGTTGTACTCGTGATTGAAGAGAGATTTTTGAGTAGTTGTACACACATAGAGATAGTCATTTCAGTATCTTATACATGTTCACATTAATGTTCTGTACTTGTTGGATTTTATGAAACTGTACAGATTATAGTAGGTATCGTTTATAATTCTTATTTCTTTTACCTCGCCGAGGTTAGTTATGATACTTATTGAGTACATTGAGTCGGTTGTACACATACTACACTCTGCACATAATTGTGCAAATCATGTGTGGGGACCAATTATCAGCAGTAGGCTTGCTTATTGCTTATTCAATTTCAGACTTGTATACTATTGTAGAGTTCATGACTCCGTATTTACCAGTTTCTAGGGGATTTACCTTGTTTTAGCAGTATTTGGTTGTATTGAGATATTTAGACTTATGCTATTTCTATTGTTACATCTCGCGATTTTCGTACGTTAAAATTTTGTTTTCAGTTAATCGACGTAGACTCGGAGATGAGATCATCTTGACGTTAACGTACTTACGCTATTTATAACAAGCTATAGATAAGTGTTATGAAGAATAAAGGGGGTACACAAATAAAGAAAATGAGTTTCGTCAAAAGTGGTCAATTTGAAATAAAATATGGGTCGAGCGATAATACCCGATAATTATGAACTACTACCATGCAAGGTACCATATGACCACGGTAGTATAATGTGTAAAGTATATATATAAAGTATATTAAAATAAGTTAAATTTTATGTAATTTGAGGCAATTTTTAAATTATGTGGGTAATTGGTTAATTACCGGATAACAGGACATTATCCAGTTAACTAATAAGTGGATAAAAATTTATAAATTATTCCCAAACACGTGGCAAACATCCACCATGTCAAGAATGTGACTAAGAAGTCACTTATGCCTAGGTGGCAACCTAGGCATAAATGAAAAGTGATAACTAATCTAAGTTGTCTGTACAAATCAATATGAATCAAAAGGCATTCAAAACACTATTCCTTCCAAACTTATAAAGAACCAGAAAATGTTTCCTCTCAAAATTTCAAGGAAACACGTGATTTCGTTCCAAAATTTTAGGAACTAGACACAATTTTCGTCCATGAATCTCTAAGGAGCAGGGGCCAATTTTGTTCAGTCAACGAAGGTTTCCAACAAAATATTATACGGAGTTTTCCCTACTCCAGGTATGTGAAGGTCCTCCCTTCTTTCTTTTGGAATGGTCCAAATTATACTGAAGCAACGAGCAAACACACAATTTTCATAAATTACTCTATTCATAGAAATAGTAGGGATATCTATATTCTTGATTCCCCATGAAAAATATTATTATCTTGTTCATGGGTCTTAGAATAATACACAGTTGAAAAAATTTATTCGGAAGGAATATCAAGATTATTACATATTTTTCATGCATTTCACTCATTTATACATGTGCATTGACCCATGACCAGATGACGTTATATACGCGTATATATATATATATATGTCACGACCCGAATTCCCCACCATCGGGAGTCGTGATGGCGCCTGCTGTCGGAGCTAGGCAAGCCAACCTTAACATACCCTTTTCAACTAATTTTCAACAAGATAATAATAGAAACAATAAATTCAAGCGGAAGCCTTAATTTAATATTAAATGAACGAAAATGCGAAAAAAAATTAACATCATCCTCTACCCAAGATTTAGTGTCACAATACTCACGGACTACTATAAGATACTACAAATAAGAGTTTGAAAGAAAATAGATAAGGAGTCTGCTTCGATACAATGAAAACAAACAGAAATGAAATAGATGAGACTCAGGGCCCACGCATGCCAGCGAACTACCTAGGAGTCTCTGGACTGAAGGCACGCTCCCAATCTACTGGTACTGCGGTCCGTAAGCTACTCCCGAATCTGTGCAAAAAAAGGGCACAGAAGTGTAGCATCAGCACAACCGACCCCATGTGCTGGTAAGTGCCTGGCCTAACCCCGGCGAGGTAGTGACGAGGCTAGTCCGGACCTACCTCAATTAACCTGTACAGATATATGTGCAACAACGGAAAGATATACAGAATTTAAACAGATAATAGGGAGGGGACATACTGTGGGGTGTAACAATTTAGATATAAGACCAACGAACAGAGAGATGGAAACTAAATAATTAACATCTATGAAAGAGAGCAAGTGAATCAACAACTGCACGGCACCAATCTTCGTGCTTTTACTCTCAATTCTCACCAAAACTGTCAAATATAGTGCACGGCATCACCCTTCGTGCTTTTCCTCACATAACTCTCACATCAAGGCACAGAATGACCCTTCGTGCTCAAATAATTAGAGATATGGTACGGAAAGACCCTTCGTGCATAATTATCAAAACATGGCACAGAAAGACCTTCGTGCATAATCGCTCTTCCTCACCCAATCATCAGTCACAACCAATCGGGGAAGGGAATATACAACAAGATTAAACATCCCGGCAAGGGAGAACAAATCAACAATAAGTCCCGGCAAGGGAAAAATACCACACTTCCTTCTTCAACTCATCTGTTTCTCAACTATCACCTCATAATTATTTTGGCAAGTAATTAGCTCAGATGTTTCACGTCTTTCGAATTTAAAAGCAACTACGACTCACGGTCATGCTAGACTCCGGTGCATAGATAACTGTTACCATGCCTATACACCGTACTCCACAGTTAACACGTAGCAAATAACATCCAAATCCTAATACCTCAAGCCAAAGTTAGAACTAACACTTACCTCGAATGCTCCAAAATCAACTCACGCTTCTAGTATAGCTTTACCTCTTGATTCCACCACCAATCCGCTCAAATCTAGTCATAAGTTACTTAATCACATTAATAATTACTAAATGAATCACTCCCCATGCATGAAAATAAATTTTACAAGGTTTTCCCCAAAATGGTCAAAAATACTCCCGGACCCACGTGGTCGAAACTCGAGGTTCGGACCAAAACCCGGTTACCCATTCCCCCATGAATCCAAATATATGATTTGTTTTGAAATCGGACCCCAAATTGAGGTCCAACTTCTCAATTTGTACAAAACCTAGGTTCTACCCAAAACACCCAATTTTCACCCCTGAAAATCTTTGATTTGAAGTTGAAATTATGTTAAAAGATGTTATGAAATAAAGAAATTAAGTTAGAAATCACTTACCAATCGTTTTGGAGAAGAAAAATTGTTTGGAAAATCGCCTCTTAGGTTTTGGGTTTTTGAAAAGTGAAAAATGACTGAGATTTTTCCGAACTTGTATACCTTTCTGAGGACCTGGCGCGGACCGCACAAAAATGTGTCGCGGCCGCGCCGAGTGGGAGAAAAATTGGGGCTTCTCTGAACCCTTCCAGCGCGGACTGCACTGTTTTGGTGCGCGGCCGCGCTGGTTAACCTGAAACCCTAGCCCTTAGACTCAGCCACGCGGACCGCACAGAAAGGCATCGCGGCCGCGCGGCTCCAGCGCGCACCGCGCGGAAATGACCGCGGCCGCGTTGGTGTCTGCAACACCTGAACCTGCATTTTCTTAAGTCCAAAACCTCCCGTGCCCCATTCAAAACTCACCCGAGCCCTCGGGGCTCCAAACCAAGCATGTACACAACCTTAAAAACATCTTACGGACTTACTCGTGCGATCAAATCGCCAAAATAACATCATATACATAGGATCAAGCCTCACACACATGATTTTCTTTCAACTTTCATAAAAACTCAATTTCCCCATTTTAAGTCCGAAACACGTCATATGACGTCCGTTTTTAGCCAAACTTTACAGATAGTGCTTAACGCATATTTAAGACTTGTACCGGGCGTCGGAACCAAAATACGAGCCCGATACCTATATTTTCTAACCCCTTTTCATTTCAAATTTTCATATCAAATTTCAGAAAAATAATTTCTTTCAAAAATTCATTTCTCGGGCTTGGGACCTCGGAATTTAATTCCGGGCACACGCCCAAGTCCCATATTTTCTACGGACCCCTCCGGGACCGTCGAATCACAGGTCCGGGTCAGTTTACCTAAAATGTTGACCGAAGTCAATGTTATGCATATTAATATCGAAATTCATCAAATTTTTCACATAATTCACATATTCTAACATAAAAACTTTCCGGCTACGCGCCCAAACTGCGCATGCAAATCGAGGCAACTAAAAGCGAGGTTTTCAAGGCCTCGGGAGCACGGAACAAGGAATAATTATGGTGATGACCCCTTGGGTCGTCACATTCTCCACCTCTAAAACAACCGTTCGTCCTCAAACGGACAGAAGAAAGAAGTACTTGAGTTGGGAAATAAATGAGGATAACGGCTCCGCATATCGGACTCGGACTCCCAGGTCGATGCCTCAGGAGGCTGACCTCTCCACTAAACACGCACCGAAGGAAAACTCTTCGACCTCAACTGTCGAACCTGCCAGTCTAGAATAGCCACCGGCTCCTCCTCATATGACAGATCCTTGTCCAATTGGACAGTGCTGAAATCTAACACGTGCGATGGATCTCCGCGATACTTCTGGAGCATAGATACATGAAACACGGGATGCACAGCTGACAAGCTAGGTGGCAAGGCAAGTCTATAAGCCACCTCTCCCACACGATCAAGAATCTCAAATGGACCGATGAACCTAGGGCTGAGCTTGCCCTTCTTCCCAAATCTCATCACGCCCTTCATAGGCGATACACGGAGCAATACCCGCTCACCAACCATGAAAGCAACATCTCTGACCTTGCGGTCTGCATATCTCTTCTGTCTGGACTGAGCTGTACGAAGTCTATCCTGAATAATCCTGACCTTGTCCAAGGCTTCCTGAACCAGGTCCGTACCCAATAATAGATCCTCTCCCGGCTCAAACCACCCAACCGGAGACCGACATTGCCTACCATACAAAGCCTCGTACGGAGCCATCTGAATGCTGGACTGGTAGCTGTTGTTGTAGGCGAACTCTGCTAAAGGCAAAAACTGGTCCCACGAGCCTCCAAAATTAATGACACATGCTCGGAGCATGTCCTCAAGAATCTGAATAGTCCTCTCGGTCTGACCGTCCGTCTGGGGATGAAATGTTGTACTCAACTCAACCTGGGTGCCCAACTCTCGCTGAACCGCTCTCCAGAAATGCGAGGTAAACTGTGTACCCCGATCCGAAATGATAGATAGCGGCACCCCATGAAGGCGAACAATCTCCCTAATATAAATCTCGGCTAACCTTTCGGACGAATAGGTGGCTGCAACAGGAACAAAATGCGCTGACTTGGTCAGCCTATCAACAATGACCCAAACTGCATCAAACTTTTTCCGAGTCATCAGAAGTCCAGTAACGAAATCCATCGTAATCCTCTCCCACTTCCACTCGGGAAGTGCAATCCTCTGAAATAGACCACCCGGTCTTTGATGCTCGTACTTAACCTGCTGACAATTCAAACACCGAGCTACATGCACAACGATGTATTTCTTCATCTTACGCCACCAATTGTGCTGCCTCAGATCCTGATACATCTTCGCGGCGCCCGTGTGAATAGAATACCGAGAACTGTGGGCCTCCGCTAAGATCAACTCTCGAATCCCATAAACATTGGGCACACAAACTCGCCCCTGCAATCTCAATACGCCATCATCATCTAAGGTTACTTTCTTGTCACCTCCACGCTGCACCGTGTCTCTCAAGACACAAAATGGGGATCATCGAATTGCCGATCACGGATACGCTCTAATAACAAAGAACGAGCGACCGTGCAAGCTAATACTCGACTAGGCTCAGAAATGTCCAACCTCACAAACTGATTGGCCAAAGCCTGAACGTCCAAAGCAAGTGGTCTCTCACCGACTAGAATATAAGCAAGACTGCCCATACTGGCTGACTTCCTACTCAAGGCATCGGCCACCACGTTGGCCTTTCCCGGATGATATAAGATAGTGATGTCATAATCTTTTAGCAACTCTAACCACCTCCTCTGCCTCAATTCAACTCCTTCTACTTGAACAGATACTGAAGACTCTTATGATCTGTGAACACCTCACACGCCACACCATACAGATAGTGCCTGGCTGCCAACTCCAAATCATGCACTGGATAGTTCTTCTCATACCTTCAACTGCCTCGAAGCATAGGCAATGACTTTGCCTTCCTGCATCAATACTGCACCAAGCCCAATATGAGACGCATCACAATAGACCGTATATGGCCCTGAACCTGTGGGAAAAACCAATACGGGTGCCATAGTCAGAGCTGTCTTGAGCTTCTGAAAGCTCGCCTCACACTCGTCCGACCACCTGAATTGGGCACCTTTTTGGGTCAATCTGGTCATAAGGGCTGCAATGGATGAAAACCCCTCCACGAACCGACTGTAGTAACCTGCTAACCCTAGGAAACTCCGAATATCCGTAGCTGAAGCTGGTCGAGGCCAGTTCTTGACTGCCTCTATCTTCTTCGGGTCTACCTGAATACCTGCTGCTGATACGACATGACCCAGGAATGCGACCGAACTCAACCAAAACTCGCACTTTGAGAACTTAGCATACAACTGACTACCCTTTAGGGTCTGAAGGACCACTCTGAGGTGCTGCTCATGCTCCTCCTGACTGCGGGAGTATATAAGAATATCGTCAATGAAGACTATCACGAACAAGTCCAAATAAGGTCTTAACACTCAATTCATCAACTCCATGAACACTGCTGGGGCATTAGTCAATCCAAATGACATGACCAAAAACTCATAGTGCCCGAACCGAGTGCGAAATGCTGTCTTAGGGACATCAGACGCCCTAATCCTCAGCTGGTGGTAGCCAGATCTCAAATCTATCTTTGAAAACACCCTCGCACCCTGAAGCCGGTCGAATAAATCGTCAATCCGCGGCAGTGGATACTTGTTCTTTATCGTCACCTTGTTCAACTACCGGTAATCAATGCACATCCTCACTGACCCATCCTTTTTATTCATGAACAACACTGGTGCACCCCAGGGTGATACACTGGGTCTAATGAAACCCTTCTCAAGCAAATCCTGCAGTTGTTCCTTTAACTCTTTCAACTCCGGCGGGGCCATACGATATGGCGGGATAGAAATAGGTTGAGTGCCCGGAGCCAAATCAATACAAAAGTCGATATCCCTGTCGGGCGGCATACCCGGCAGGTCTGAAGGGAAAACCTCAGGAAACTCCCGAACAATAGGAACAGAGTCAATTGATGGAACCTCTGCGCTAGAGTCGCAAACATACGCTAGATATGATAGACACCCCTTCTTGACCATACGTCGAGCCTTGACATATGAAATAACACTGCGGGTGGCACGACCTGGGGTCCCTCTCCACTCAAGTTGGGGAAAATCTGGCAAGGCCAAGGTCACGGTCTTGGCGGGACAATCCAGAATAGCATGATACGGGGACAACCAGTCCATCCCCAATATAGCGTCAAAGTCCACCATATCTAAAAGCAATAAGTCGACACGGGTCTCAAGACCGTCAAATACCACCACACATGAACGATGCACTCGGTCGACCACTATAGATTCACCAACCGGTGTGGACACATATTCAGGAATACCCAAAGCCTCACTAGGCATGATCAAATAGGGTGCAAAATAGGACGACACATAAGAATACGTAGATCCCGGGTCAAATAACATAGAAGCACCCCTACCACAGACCAGAATAGTACCTGTAATCACAACATCTGATGACTCGGCCTCTGGCCTGGCTGGCAAAGCATAACAACGGGGCTGACCCCCACCTCCCTGAACTGTGTCTCTGGGGTGATCGGCTGCTGGCTGACCCCTGCCTCTGGCGGTCCGAGCTCCACCTCTACGGTCTCTCCCTCCACTCCTATGATCCCTACCCTCGCCTCTAGCTGGCTGGGCGGCCTATGGATCACCTGCTGCCTGAATCGTAGGGCGAGGACCCTGTTGCTGAGAGCTACTTGAATCTCGGGGGCAAAACTTGACAATGTGACACGGGTCACCACAACCATAACATGCCCTCGGCTGCTGGGACTGCTGGCCCTGTCGACCTGTACGTCCTCCCCTGAAGCTCTGAAGTGGCGGTGCACTTATGGGGGCTGGTGGTGCGCTGAAGGTCTGCTGACCCGAATAATACTGCTGAGGACCACCACCGCCTGGAGTACCATGAGAAACCTGAAGTGCCGACTGGAAGGGCCTCTGAGAGTGGCCTCTGTCATATGAATCCCTACATCCAGACGAGGTACCACTAAATCTACCAGAATAACGGGGCCTCTTATCAGACCCATGACCACCTCCTTGAGCAAGTGCCATCTCTATCCGGCGGGCACCATCTGCCGCCTCCTGAAATGAAATCTCACCACCGGCACTCATGGCCATCTGAACACGAATCGGCTGGGCCAACCCATCAACAAACCTCCGCACCCTCTCTCTCTCGGTGGGGAGTATCACAATGGCATGACGAGCGAGATCAATGAACCGGGTCTTATAATGGGTAACCGTCATAGGACCCTGCTGGAGACGCTCAAACTGCCTGCGAAGAGCATCTCGCTGAGTAACTGGAAGGAACTTCCCCAAAAATAACTCTGAAAACTAATCCCAGGTCAATGATGGCGACCCTGCTGGCCTGGCTAAACAGAAATCCCTCCACCAAGTCTTGGCGGATCCTGCGAGGCGAAAAGTGGCGAAATCGACCCCATTGGTCTCTACAATGCCCATAGTCCGTAGAACTCATGACAGCTGAATATGAAATCCTAAGCATCCTCTGAGGGAGTGCCACTATATGTAGTAGTGAAGATCTTGGTGAAATGATCAAGCCTCCACAAAGCATTTGCGGACATAGCCGCACCATCACTAGACTGAGCCGCAATACCTGGCTGGGCTGCCATAGCTGGCTGAACTATCACGGCTGGCTGAACTACTAGAACCTGAGCCTAAGGAGCTACCGACTTTGGAGTACGAGTATCGGGAGTCTGAATTCCTCCCCCAGCCTGAGATGTGGTTGGAGCTACGGGAAGCAAACCCGCTCTAGAAATGCCCTCCATAAAGCCTACCAGTCGGACCAAAGCATCCTGAAGCACTAGAGTGGCTATGAAACCCTCTGGGACCTGAGCTGGGCCCACCGGAGCTATTGGAGCTGGAACCCCTTCGTCGTAGTCAATATGAGGCTCCACCTCTGGGACTGCCGCTCGGGGCTGAGCTCTGCCCCGGCCTCGGCCTCTGGCACGGCCTCGCCCTCTACCCCTAATAGGAGCTGCTGCTGGGGGCTCGGGCTGCTGCGCGGTAGAAGAGGAAGCACGTGTCCTCGCCATCTGCGAAAGAACAGAGTGGAAAGACAATCAGTACTTGAGAAACAGAATCGCACGACAAGAATGAACAAGGTGAAGTTTTCCTAACTCAGTAGCCTCTGCGGGATAAATACAGACGTCTCCGTACCGATCCCTCAGACTCTACTGAGCTTGTCCGTGAGTTGTGAGACCTAAGTAACCTAGTGCTCTGATACCAACTTGTCACGACCCAAATTCCCCACCATCGGGAGTCGTGATGGCGCCTACTGTCGGAGCTAGGCAAGCCAACCTTAACATACCCTTTTCAACTAATTTTCAACAAGATAATAATAAAAACAATAAATTCAAGCGAAAGCCTTAATTTAATATTAAATGAACGAAAATGCAAAAAAAAATTAACATCATCCTCTACCCAAGATTTAGTGTCACAATACTCACGGACTACTATAAGATACTACAAATAAGAGTTTGAAAGAAAATACATAAGGAGTCTGCTTCGATACAATGAAAACAAACAGAAATGAAATAGATGAGACTCAGGGCCCACGCACGCTAGCGAACTACCTAAGAGTCTCTGGACTGAAGGCACGCTCCCAATCTACTGCTACTGCGGTCCGTAAGCTACTCCCGAATCTGTGCACAAATAGGGCACAGAAGTGTAACATCAGCACAACCGACCCCATGTGCTGGTAAGTGCCTGGCCTAACCCCGGCGAGGTAGTGATGAGGCTAGACCGGACCTACCTCAATTAACCTATACAGATATATGTGCAACAACGGAAAGATATACAGAATTTAAACAGATAATAGGGAGGGGACATACTGTGGGGTGTAACAATTTAGATATAAGACCAACGAATAGAGAGATGGAAACTGAATAATTAACATCTATGAAAGAGAGCAAGTGATTCAACAACTGCACGGCACCAACCTTCGTGCTTTTACTCTCAATTCTCACCAAAACTGTCAAATATAGTACACGGCATCACCCTTCGTGCTTTTCCTCACATAACTCTCACATCAAGGCACGGAATGACCCTTCGTGCTCAAATAATTAGAGACATGGCACGGAAAGACCCTTCATGCATAATTATCAAAACATGGCACGGAAAGACCCTTCGTGCATAATCGCTCTTCCTCACCCAATCATCAGTCACAACCAATCGGGGAAGGGAATATACAACAAGATTAAACATCCCGACAAGGGAGAACAAATCAACAATAAGTCCCGGCAAGGGAAAAATACCACACTTCCTTCTTCAACTCATCTGTTTCTCAACTATCACCTCATAATTATTTTGGCAAGTAATTAGCTCAGCTGTTTCACGTCTTTCGAATTTAAAAGCAACTACGACTCACGGTCATGCTAGACTCCGGTGCATAGATAACCGTTACCATGCCTATACACCGTACTCCACAGTTAACACGTACCAAATAACATCCAAATCCTAATCCCTCAAGCCAAAGTTAGAACTAACACTTACCTCGAATGCTCCAAACTCAACTCACGCTTCTAGTATAGCTTTACCTCTTGATTCCACCACCAATCCGCTCAAATCTAGTCATAAGTTACTTAATCACATTAATAATTACTAAATGAATCACTCCCCATGCATGAAAATAAATTTTACAAGGTTTTCCCCAAAATGGTCAAAAATACCCCCGGACCCATGTGGTCGAAACTCGAGGTTCGGACCAAAACCCGGTTACCCATTCCCCCATGAATCCAAATATATGATTTGTTTTGAAATCGGACCCCAAATTGAGGTCCAACTTCTCAATTTGTACAAAACCTAGGTTCTACCCAAAACACCCAATTTTCACCCCTGAAAATCTTTGATTTGAAGTTGAAATTATGTTAAAAGATGTTATGAAATAAAGAAATTAAGTTAGAAATCACTTACCAATCGTTTTGGAGAAGAAAAATTGTTTGGAAAATCACCTCTTAGGTTTTGGGTTTTTGAAAAGTGAAAAATGACTGAGATTTTTCCGAACTTGTATACCTTTCTGAGGACCTGGCGCGGACCGCACAAAAATGTGTCGCGGCCGCGCCGAGTGGGAGAAAAATTGGGGCTTCTCTGAACCCTTCCAGCGCGGACTGCACTGTTTTGGTGCGCGGCCGCGCTGGTTAACCTGAAACCCTAGCCCTCAGACTCAGCCACGCGGACCGCACAGAAAGGCATCGCGGTCGCGCGGCTCCAGCGCGCACCGCGCGGAAATGACCGCGGCCGCACTGGTGTCTGCAACACCTGAACCTGCATTTTCTTAAGTCCAAAACCTCCCGTGCCCCATTCAAAACTCACCCGAGCCCTCGGGGCTCCAAACCAAACATGTACACAATCTTAAAAACATCTTACGGACTTACTCGTGCGATCAAATCGCCAAAATAACATCATATACATAGGATCAAGCCTCACACACATGATTTTCTTTCAACTTTCATAAAAACTCAATTTCCCCATTTTAAGTCCGAAACACGTCATATGACGTCCGTTTTTAGCCAAACTTTACAGATAGTGCTTAACGCATATTTAAGACTTGTACCGGGCGTCGGAACCAAAATACGAGCCCGATACCTATATTTTCTAACCCCCTTTCATTTCAAATTTTCATATCGAGAAAAATAAGTTCTTTCAAAAATTCATTTCTCGAACTTGGGACCTCGGAATTTAATTCCGGGCATACGCCCAAGTCCCATATTTTCTACGGACCCCTCCGGGACCGTCGAATCACAGGTCCGGGTCCGTTTACCTAAAATGTTGACCGAAGTCAATGTTATGCATATTAATATTGAAATTCATCAAATGTTTCACATAATTCACATATTCTAACATAAAAACTTTCTGGCTACGCGCCCAAACTACGCATGCAAATCGAGGCGACTAAAAGCGAGGTTTTCATGGCCCGGGAGCACGGAACAAGGCAGAATTACGATGATGACCCCTTGGGTCGTCACAATATATATGGGATATGGGAAAAGGTTACGGCATTATATACGCACCACCGCCTGATCAGCTGGTATATGTTGATGATACTGCCCATATGGCCAAGACGATATGATGGGATGCCCTCAATGGCTTGATGATATTATGTACATCCATACCTATGCATGGCACGACATTTATACGCATGTGCATGACATTATAAACGTTTCAGAATTTACAAAGTTCTTCAGATTTAAAGACGTGTTTCTATATTCTATGTTTCATTGTTACGTACTAATTTTCATGCCTTACATACTCAGTACATTTTTCGTACTGGCGCCCTATTTTATGGGGCCTGCGTTTCATGCTCGCAGATGCAGGTAGGCAAGTTGATGGTCCCCCTTCTTAGGATCCCTGATCAGCGAGAGTTGTCGTGCTCCACTTAATCCGGAGCTGCTTTTATTTTGGTACGATATGTTTGTGTGTATATATATATATATATGGGTATGACGTGGCTAAGTCCGTCTTTGTATAGTTATGTTTCTATTAGAGGTCTGTAGATAGTATGTCTAGTTGGATTGTATGTGGCCTTGTCGGCTTTCAGTTTTGAATGTATAGTTGTCTATAGCATCCTTGCCGGTTCACCCACTGTATTATGCCTGTATATGTACATATGCCTTGAAGGTAGGTTTCCTTCTTGTGTGTTATTTTTGTAATTCAACAGATGTTATTCATGTTCATATCTTATACACATGCCTAGGGGTGTTTGACAGGTAGGACTCAGGCACCCGTCGCGGCCTATCGGTTTGAGTCGTGACATCTATAAGTTCCGTTGTTCTATTTCCTTTATTGTTATATTTCGGCTTGCCTAGCCGGTGTGTTAGGCGCCATCATGACGGGTTGGAATTTTGGGTCATGACATATGAATACGATTAAAAGAGACAAAGGGTCAAAATAAACAGACCTTCCTTTGAGAAGCAAACCAAACAAGGATTTCACTTAGCCGTTTAGGAACCAGAGCTCAAAACAATTGCCAGAACTCAGAATCGGAAAGAGAAGAGATGAGAAATCGGTCAGAACCTAGATTTTTTGATTGAAATTTTTTGCTACTAAGTACTTCGTATTATTTTGTTTTTCGTGTGTCAGGTCTATTAGGTGAGAGCATTGAAGGCTCCAATTTATAGTGGCATTCAATGCCTTAGGGTTTCAACAAATTCATCATTGATCGTGGAGGGTGACGAAGACCGAATGATGCAAGCAAGCGAGTGAAAATCAAAGAGACGGAGGGGAAATAAGTAAAGGATTTTACCTAGAGAGGAGAGGGATCGGCCGTTGAAGGCAAAAGTCATTGGATA
This sequence comes from Nicotiana tabacum, assembly GCF_000715075.1. Classification (NCBI taxonomy): domain Eukaryota; kingdom Viridiplantae; phylum Streptophyta; class Magnoliopsida; order Solanales; family Solanaceae; genus Nicotiana; species Nicotiana tabacum. The sequence continues at coordinate 111,271,026 of NC_134101.1, forward strand.
AAGCCTCAATGTCCATAGGTCATTGCATTTGACCTCTATACCTCGAATAATCATGATGAGGCTCTGAGATATGCTCATGCATGCTCCGATTTAACATAACACAAGAGAAATCTGAAAATTCTAAGTTGCATCTTTGAGTCTAGGGTTTCAGATTAGGGATTTTGAATTCTTATGATGAAATGGGAATAAAATCAGCGAGATTCGCGGTTGAGGAAGAAAAAAGGGATGATTTGAGATTAATTTGTTGAACTTGCACAAATTTGTGCAAGGTTTAGAGATTGATGTGGGCTGGTGAGGTTGAGAGATTAGAGAGAGTTTTGGGAAAGTGGAACGGCTGGGTCAAGGAGGGAATGATTTAGGGATTGTGGTAAGGTTGCATAGTCTCTAGGGTTAAGAAGGATGGGAATGATTTGGGCCGTTGGATGTTTTAATCAACAGCCTTGATAATTCAAAGGTTAAAATTTTAAAATAACGAAATATGTGGACCGTTGGATCTCTGTGTTTCAACGACAGAGATTGGATCTGGGAGTCGTTAAAACTAAAGGAAAAATAGGATAAAACGTGGGTCGTTGATCAAATAGATGAATGACTCATATGTGTATGTGTTTCTTATGTGAGTGGTCGAGATCGATGATATGGCTCGTTTGATTAGTTCAAGGGGGGTAACAAGGATTGCCAAAGTGGAATCGAGGAGGTGTTCGGTTTGGGTCAGATGGGAATTGGGCTAAGGTTTTGGGCTGGTTTTAATTTATCAAATAGTCATTTCGTATTTAATTGGGTAATTGCAACTGTAGCCATTCAGCCTTTAACCTCTTTAAAATTAATTAATTTCAATATAATATAATAGAAAATGTAATCATAAAGTACACTGCTAATTACTGTAATTAATTAACTAATTATTAAAATATCTTATTTTCCAATTTATGACAATAATTTTGGATTATTTTGAAATAGTAGGCTAATTTACTAAAATTAAGGAATAACATTTAAAATTAATTATAAGGCCTATGAAATGAATACAAAGGTGATTTTAATAGTCTCAAAATAGTAAGAGTAATATATTTATAATTATATAATACTAAATTATTGATTTTATCATTATTAAGTACTTAATTTATATAAAAATCGATATTATTGATTAGAAGATATTTTCAACACATTTATTGTAAATCAATAAGTATAAGTAAATTTATTTTAAAAAAAGAGGGTCAAAATTTGTCATCAACATCTGTCATTCTTTGATCGGAGACGATAAAAGATTTCTCGAGCAAAATAATTGAACCAAGACCAATTTTGTCCCGACTTTAGGCATATATTGCAGGAATGGCATATGGATTTGAGGAAGATTATTAATTATAGGATTGATGGAAGAATTGAGGAAGACTTCAGGGAATTTTTCTAAGGCCCCGTAAAATTTTGTCTAAAATCCGGAATTTCGTGGTGCCGAGGTAGACTTACGTGTTCATGATGTATGGACTTTTTAGGTTGAACAATGCGTTGAGGAGTAAAGAAAAAAATTTTGGTAGAAAAAGGCATTAGGAATTTCTGCGGTCCACTATGCGGCCGCAGAATGGCCGCAGAGTAAGGCAGAATTTGGGCAAGTTTGGATGCCATTTTACGGTCAATTATGTGACCGTAGAACAGGCCTGCAGTGCATTGTGCAATAGCAGAACGATCGCATAACCATGAAGGGTTCCAGTTCCGGAGGACCATTTCGCGGACTACAAAAGCATTATGCGGTCGTGTATGCGACCACAAATTTTGTTTCGGAGCTCCATTTTTCTGGTTTTATAAACCCAACCCCATTCTCATAAAACAATATTGGGGGTCATTTTAGAAGGTTCAAACTTATATTTTGAGAGTGGAGAAGTGCTCTAGAGTGTGAGAGGGATTCCTCAACTAATTGGTCCTCAATTCTTGCTCAAATCTTGGAAGATTAACAAGGGAAACTCACTAGGTCTTCATCCTAGAGGTAAGATTCTACACCCTAACCCTCAATTTGAAAATTTAACTAAAACTAAGTAATTAGTATGTAAATTCTTGGGGTGGGAGTTGTTCATTTTGCATGCATGTGCTATCAAGGGTTGTAGGAAGATTGTGGAGCTAAAAATAGTAGAGATTGGGTTGTGGGATGATGGAATCCACCATAGGAGGACCTTGAAACCTTAATGCACACCTAATTTTTGATAAAATGCTCAAATGAGCTAGAACCATAATCATCTTCCTAATTTTTAGTTCAATTTGTTATATTTCTAAAATAGATCGAAGTTTCTAAGATTTTCGAAATATTTTAGAGTTTAAGGAAGCTCAAGTGAGGTAAGTTGGCTAAACTCTTCTCTTAGAATTTAACCCAAAATTTCATTGTACGTCCCGAGTTACTCATTATTTCTAAAATAGATCGAAGTTTCTAAGATTTTCGAAGTATTTTAGAGTTTAAGGAAGCTCAAGTGAGGTAAGTTGGCTAAACTCTTCTCTTAGAATTTAATCCCACAATTTCATTGTACGTCCCGAGTTACTCATTATGAATAGATTATTCCGAATAAACTGTGTCCAAAGACATATGTGCTCAATATGTATTCCAAATGCTCTTGTTAAGTTGTACTACTATTTGATAACGTGTTCAAAGTATGTGTTGCTTATCTAAATGCTATGGCTTCAAGTTGCGTTTCAAATGATAGCTACTGTCAACTGTGTGAGAAACCTCAATGCGCTTAAGACTCTTGTTTGCTCACATGTGTGCTTAATGTTTTGAATGTAAGTGCCTTGTTGTTGAAAATCCATGATGATGGTTGAAAGTGAAAAAGTTGACCATGAAATACGAAATATGAAATACGGCCAATATGCCAAACAAAAAGGGGATATTACAATTGTGACCACTAGTGCCAATGAAATCAATAAGGTGTGAAAGAAGTATGAAATGGGATGATTGGTAGAAAAGGGTGATCTCTCGGATGAGACGACCTAGCCGATCGGGTCGTGATCGGATGCCTTGCCGCACACATGGTGGTGATTATGTTGGAAATTATAATTGAAATTATGATTGTGGTTGATGTCTCATATGAGACGGCCTAGGTGATCGGGTCATGATTGGAAACCATGGCGTACACATGGTGTTGACTGTGTTGAAAATTGTAATCGAAATTGTAAATAGTGGCATATTGGTACTAAAGATCTCCCAACCTAAAATATGGAAATTACTTGAAAACTTGTCTTGTTCTTAATTTGAGGTTTTGGGTATTGTTTGAGACTCCCATTGAGTTTTATGATTGTTCATTCTTGTTTTATCATTCGTTCTATTGAGAGGGTGTTTAATCATTCATACTAGTACTATTCCACATGTACTAATATCCCTTTTGCCAAGGGCACTGCATCTTTAATGAATGCAGGTGGTTCCACAGCAGGCGGCTTTGATCGTTGATAGCGGTACACCCTCTTCCCAGCTGACTTTGTGAGCCCCACTTCATTTCGGGGTCGTATATCTTTTTTCCTTATGTATTATGTTTTGAGGTATAGCTGGCGCCTTGTTGTCGTCACTATTATCATACTCTTTTGTATTAATTAAAATCTCCGTAGACATAGTTTGGGGGGTACGTTGGTGCTGGGAAAGTCGAACTAGTAATGTTGTAATTATATCACATGTTCCACATCAAACTCTGAAAGTGTATCTATTTTGAAACTTATAAATGATGTAACTGCTGATAATGAATTGGTGTTGTTGTTCACATGATCCTCCTCACTGTATAATTAATGAAATAGATCTTCTTTTTATTCATGAGTGAGTTCGAGTAGAAGGTATAGTACAGGCTTGATGGGCATGGTTATCTCAGTTGAGCGCTAGTCGCGCTCCCCGAGGTCGGGGTGTGACAATTTTGGAAAAATTAGGGCCTATTTCTGGCTTTGAATTGCTTACATACCTTAGGCTTAATGAGGATCATGCCTCATGTAGTTTTGTAATGATGATTTGGAGAAGGAGATGCTTGCAGGAATTGCCCAGTATCATATTGTGATGATACTGCAAAACGAGAAGAATTTGGTACCCAAGATAGCTCTGAATTGGCTTGATTATGAGACTTGAAAGATTTGGAGATTTAGAGTTCTACTGATCGTTTTTGGGTTTGAGTTTAGATCCTCGGCCTGCTTATGAGTTTGTTCTCCCTCATAGTGTTGTAGATTGGTTGTTGCTTAGAAGAACGTCCCGATATTTGGTCCTGCAAAAACAAAATACACACATACCCATATATCATAATGCAAATATTTTAAGATGTGATGTAAATGATGCAGGAATGATGATTCCTGGCTGCCGGATAACCGTTATTTGGGATCGAGGCGACATGATACTTCAATTTGACTCGATTATTAGTCGGGTTGTATACTGTTTCGCAGCCATCTGAGCATTAAATCTCCTCACGATGGGAGTATCTCCGTGCGATATGTTGATTGACTTAAAAATATCTCCACATGATGGGAGTAGGTTGCTTGAAACGTAAAGTGTTTCCGCATTGAGGGAGTTTCTGACTTGAAAAATGTAAAGTATTCTATAAGTTGCATGAACAAAACGTCAAAACATTCAAGATAAAATAAAAAATAAAGAGCATGCCCAAGAGATACTCTTGACTGCAAAACTAAATTGCGAGTGTCGATTGGCAGAACATATGGCGGGATTGGATGGCCCCTTCTTCGATTGGAGAAGTTGGCGACAAAATTTGCAACTATCTACTCGTAACCTCCGATATGGCCGAGTGACGGTGCAATATGTGCGAAGTGCTCCAATTGGAGAAGCGAACATTTTGCTATATATAGGGCTTTGATTAGCAAAGCCAATGACTCAATTTCTACAGGGCGCTCCTATTGGTTGAACTGGCGATTTTCTATATACGTGGCTCTAATTGGCGGGGCCGACGACTCGGTATATACAAGGTGGTCCGCTTGGTTGAGCAGATAATTTGCTATTTACAATATGCTCCGATCGTATTGGAGGCTTGGTTCCAGAATACATGTAAAGAATTTTGGAATTTAGTCCTTAGCCATATGAGGAAATGAACTACATAATGAAAGAGAGATAAGGGTTCATAAAAGAATAGTGGGTCCGTCCTTGCTCCAAGTGTGCCCCAACATTCGCCACCTGTTGGTCCTGCGTTCAAAGAATTATTCTTACTAGGGGATGTTGGTTTGTGTTGATCATAGTCCTAGCCTTGCCCTGAGTTTGGTGAGATTATGACACGAAGCTCGGTAGGTGGAGTGATATCTTTTTAGAAAATATTTTTGAAATTGTTCATTTTATGGCAAAATGCCATCATTTTGGATCATGACATGTTCGGAAGCTCCTTCTGGCGCAAATGTTGTTTCTGAATGACTTCATCCTCTTGATGTTGATTCCTAGAGATACCTCTGATGACGTAGCTTCTTGCTGTCGTGATTGCATCCTAATCTAAATGAATGTGTTACAAAAGGTCTTCCTAGGGTTATGACCGAACCTTTTTAGGTTGCTTACGTATCTGAATAGAATCCGGTCTTAATGTAGTTCAAGGTTAATGATAAAGAAATTATAATGATGACTGAGACTGACTTAGGAAACCTACATATCCAAATAGAATCAGGTCAAAATGTAGTTCAATTACAATAGATGCAAAGTGATAGGAAATTGAAATAATAGTGTCAGAGTCTAACTCACCTACAGATCCAAATAGAATAGTCCAGAACGTAGTTCAATTCCAATAGATGACTGAATTCGATGAGGATTTCCTACTTATTCCTGGCGAAGGAAATCAAGTCGTGGCATAGCTCCGAGTACATACAAAATGATATTTGGATTTTCTATTACAAAAGGGAGGGAGATCAGGCCCTACGTGGGTTGCCTATGTATCCCTCCATGGGAAGTCAAGTGTCGTCCATAGTTCTATTACAACCAAACCCTAATCCTATTGTCCTCAAATATAGTATCTCTTGATTGCATCTGAATTGATGGGCTTTGTGTTGACTCTTTCGTCCATTTGTGCTAGGATTAGCGCTCCTACCAACAATACCATGGACCACATAAGGACCCTACCAACTCGGCGGGAACTTTCCCTTGGCTTATTCTTGATGAGGGAATATTTTCTTCAAAACCAAGTGCCTCGGTGTAAATTGTAGAGGTTTCACCTTCTTGTTGAATACACTAGCCATCTTATTTTGATACAACTGACGATGGCATATTGCGTCCATTCTCTTTTCAACAATGAGCATGAGTTTCTCCTGCCTAACCCGTATCCATTCTGTGTTGTCTAACTTGGCTTCTTGAATGAACCTCAATGATGTTATCTCTACCTCTATGGGTATTACAGCTTCGTTGCCATATACCAACATGTATGGCGTTGCCCTAGTGGATGTTTTCATGGTGGTTCGATAACCTAACAAGGCGAAGGATAATTTCTCATGCCATTTTATGTGATTGTCCACTATCTTTTGTAAGATCATTTTGATGTTTCTTTTGGATGCTTCAACCGCTCCATTCATTTATGGCATATAAGCTATGGAATTACAATGGACGATTATGAACTTTTCGCAATTTTTTCTCATGAGATCGCTATTGCGTTTAGCTGCATTATCAGTGATGATTGACTCTGGTATCCTGAATCCGCAGACTATGTTGTTACGGATGAAATCTGCTACCACATTCTTCATGATGGCCTTGTATGTAGAGGCTTTGACCCATTTAGTGAAGTAGTCAGTGTCTACCAGGATGAAACAATGTCCATTTGATATGGCGGGTTCTATGGGTCCAATCACATCCATGCCCTAAGCGACAAACGGCCAAGGAGAACCTATTAAATAGATCATTAGGTGGAACCCGGATGAAATCCCCGTGGATCTAGCACTGGTGACACTTCTGCATGTAACATATACTACCGCTTTACATGGTCATCTAAAGTATCTGTCTCTCAAAATTTTCTTGCCAAGGTGAAACCATTCAGGTGAGGTCCGCATGTTCCTGCGTGTATTTCTTCTAGTAATCTAGCTGCTTCAGCAACATCTACGAACCTTAACAGACCCAAATCCGGGGTCATCCTATACAAGACTTCCCCATTGAGGAAAAAGTGATTTGCTAGCCTTCAGAGTGCTTGCTTCTGACATTTATGGCATTTACAGTATTCTCTTCCTTCAAGGAACCTTTTTATGTCGTAGTACCATGCTTACCGCCTGGCTCCTCGTCTACAAGGAAACATTATCCATGCTGATCCTGAACCTCTATCTCAATAGGTTCGATGTAATTCTTATCTGGATGCTAGATCATGGATGACAAGTTTGCAAGAGCATCGGCAAACTTGTTCTGAATTCTGTGTATATATTTCAACTCAATGTTGGTGAATTTCTTGCACAACTCTTTCACGCAATGCAGGTACAGAAGGATCTTGATGTTCTTGGTAGTCCGTTCACCTTGGACTTGATGTATTAGTAGATCAAAGTCTCCTATGACTAGAACCTCTATGATGTTCATGTCAACTTCCATGCTAATCTCGAGGATGCATGCTTCATATTCACCCATATTATTGGTGAAATGGAATATTATCTTAGCTAAAGCTGGGTAATGTTGTCCTGACTCAGAGATTAGGACTGCCCCAATCCCCACTCCTTTAAAAACATTCTCCATCCTGGGTATGCCTCTACGATATCTTCCCCGGCGAACAATATTTCTTCATCCGGAAAGTATGTAATGAGTGGCTCGTAGTCTATGTCCATTGGGTTCTCTGCAAGATGGTCGGCTAATACTTCTCCCTTGATAGCCTTCTGCATCACGTACACAATATCAAACTCGCGAAGAAGAATCTTCCACTTGGCCAAATTTTTAGTAGGCATTGACTTTTGGAAGATGTACTTGAGCAGGTCGAGCCGAGATATTAGGTGTGTGGTGTATGCTGACATGTAGTGCTTTAACTTCTGAGCGATCCAAGTCAAAGCGCAGCAAGTTCACTCATCAAAGTGCATTTGGATTCACATAGTGTAAACTTCTCGCTTAGGTAGTAAATAACATACACCTTCCTCCCAGTCTCATCGTGTTATCCTAACAAGACTCTATTAGAAACGGCTTGTAGACTCCCTAGGACAGAACTGCTCTGAAACCACTTTTGTCATGACCCAAACCGATGGGCCGTGAGGGGCACTCGGTGCCTTACTCAACCGAGTACCAACGTACCATATCTTTCTTATCGTACTATCATTGATAACTGGGCCAACATGGTCACATCTCGTAATATATAACTATAAGTGGGAAAGTACTGTATCAATGAACCATCTTTCTTAAAACATGGATATATATGGGCCGTTAAGGCCTCTGACATACTGTACAAAATGAACCTCTATCTACAAAGCCTCTAAGAGGATTTGACATCAAATAGGACAGGGTACCGGCCTACCCATAAGTCTGTAGCAAAATTCTGAAATGATGACTCATAGAGTCGGCTGCACTCCGAATGAGGTGGAGTCTTACCGATCCTTCGCTGAATGCTAACCTCGTCTACTATGAGGGCTCGTCAAACTGATTGTTTATACCTGCATGCATGAATGCAGCGTCCCAATAAGGACGTCAGTACGGATAATGTACTGAGTATGTAAGGTACATAAATAAGTATACAAAAGACATGGAATAAGCATGAAGTAAATGACTCAATCTGTAAGTTTGGATAACTCTGTAAATCATGAAATACTTATAGTGTCATGCATATGCGCATGAATGTCATGTCATGCATAAGTACATGTGTTCAAAACATCATCAAGCCTATGAGGGCATCCCATCATATAATCTCGGCCACTGTGGGCAAAATCATCAACGTATACCAGTTGATCAGGTGGTGGTGTATATAACGCCGTAACCTTTTCCCATGTCCCATATACATATAATATACATATGTATACGCGTATATAACACCATCTAGTCATGGGTCAATGTACGTGAATAAATGAATGCAATGTATGAGAAGTACGTCAATAAAATCTCTCAGAACGTCATAAAACCATTATGCCTTTGATTAATGTCATGAAGTAAACTTTATCAACTTACGTATTTCTTGAAACCCGTGAACAAATGATAGAATAATAAGATTGTAAATCAAGGACATAGGAACCTCTAGAAGAGTCATTTATGGAAGTTGCGCATTTGCTCGTTTCATTTGTATCGTATGGATTATGCCATAAAGAAAGGAGGAATAACCTTAACATACCTAAGGCGATTCTCTTGACAATCCCTCTAACACACGTCAATTGCATCAATACATAACGGCGGATCGAAGTAGGGAAAAATTCGTATGATATTCTTGAGAAAGATTGCACCGTACTCCCTTAGAATCGCAAATATCACACTTCAAAGTTTTAAGTGAATTGATTAAGCTCTATAGTCACTTTGCAAATCTTAGCATCCCACTTTAAAACTTATGAAAAACGTTATTAATTAGGAATGGGATGTTGTTCTCTACAAGAAAGGAAATGAATAGGTTGTACTTTGCTTTCTTGATAACACTTTTCAACCAAATGAGATAAGGTGCTTATCTCTTTAAATGTTGCCACCTTGCAAAGTTGCTCAGGAGTCACTAAATGGATCATGTGTTGCTGCCATGTTGGAAACTTATTCAACCTTACCCAATTACACTAACTAATTAGTTAATCTCCCACTAAAATCATTAATTATTCAATTATTCACATGATTAAGAATTATTTCAAATTACTTATAATACTACTCACTTTTAACACACTTTATACATCTTACGATCATGGTCATGTGGTACTTTGTATGGCACTAGTCCATAAATATAGGGTATTATAGCTTGGACCGTATTTTACCTCAAAATATTAAACTTCGACGAAACTCATTTTCTTCTATTTGCTTACCCTCTCTCCTTCGTGAATTTAATCATCACTTGTTTGAAATAGCATAATGCTTATAATCTCAAAATAATCTCATTCCCGAACTTATGTCGATTAACTTACGATGAAACTTTAACATACGAAAATGTGGGATGTAATATCATTCCCCCATTAGGAACATTCGTCCTCGAATGTTGACTGATGCACTTATCATTAGCATAACCTATACGTCTTACAAATACTTTAGTACTCTCTTTTCCATATAGGCAGTTGTTCTGTGAATAAGTCCAAAGTCCAGGGTATTCCCACCTGTAGGTCTCTTTCTCACACCACGGCCTGTGGTCGAAATTCTTCCAATCTCGTAACTCATGCAGCCTATACGACTTTTTCCTTATATGTGCGCTTATGCGACTCTTCCCTCCAGCTGTTAGCCAATCTCTAGGTCTTACTTGTAAACATGTACAGAGCTTGACAAGATGTCTCTCTGGGCATCTATATGTATACTGAAGTTCTTCGCTCGGTACCTTGTTGGACTTATCGATATTGCTATATCTTATTTCATAGAATCGGTTATCCATTCGTATGACTTTACTGCATCTAGGTAGGTCATACTATACCATAACTCTCACTTCGATTTATAGCTACTGAGGTTTGCTACCAAAGTCCAGGTTACTCTTTCGCTGCTTATCATATATGAATCTAAGTCCTTTAATCTTCTTTATTACCGTTCATCTTAAGAATGATTGTCTAATCTCATCTCATACTTTGTAATTTTTATCCATCCATTATTGATTCACCTCAATGTTGATCTACAATCTACTACTGATAATTTGAAATCTCGTACGCAATACATTGTCACTAGGGCTGACGTCTCATCGAGGGATATCTGAAGTGATTAGACTAAATCTAGGGGCGATACTATACTTCTATAACCGTATTTCATAGCATCCCAATGTGATTCACCTTACATGGGTATTTTAGTTCCGTATAATTTATGAAATCCCCCGTTTTTCCTCTTCAAATCATTACTCAATCGAAGGCCCAAACGTCATCCTTTATCTTTCATAATTACACCCTTATTCTACTATGAGGGCAGTATTCCATCTCTTCTAAAATGTAAGGCCTCGGAAAATTTTGCTGAGTAATTTAAGGTCTTGTGGTGCCAAGTTGAGCTAAAGTGTTCAGAAGTAGTAAAAAGTTCGGACTTTTTTGGATTGAACAATACGCTATAGAGTTAAAGGAGAATGTTTTGTAGGAGTGTGCATTTTTGCGGGCCGCAAAATGGTGAGATAGTCTTTTAGCTAATTTTGAGATCAGTTTCACGGTCAATTATGCGACCGCATGACCATTTTGCGGGCCGCACTTTGGTCGCATAATCGTCCTAGGACTTTTGCGAAGGGAGGTTTTGTGGCGCATTATACGACCACAACACAGGTCTGCGGACCGCATATTGGTCGCAGACTGAAGCAGAAAATTCAAGTCCCTGAGGGCCACTTTTTGCGGTCATTTCGCAGACCGTATAGCCATTATGCGGTCGCATATGCGACCATAGATCAGTGTCGGGGCTCCAAATTTCTAATTTTTAGACCCGATCCAATGTCGATATATCTCATGCTATAGTCCATTTTGAGCCTATTTTCTGATATCCTTAGAGTGAGAAAGAGAGTCCCAGAGGGAGGAAGTGTTCTTCATAAAAAATTTCTCTTCAATTCTTGCTCAACCTTCAAGACTTAAGGAAGCTAGCCACTAGATTATCATCCACCGGAGTAAGTCCTACTTTTAAAGCTTTCATACAAGAGGTTAAGAGTTCAAATGTGTTGTGGGGTTAGAAATAGGCCATGCATGTGACATGTGATGACCCTAAAGGTCATCTCTTGTTTTAGAAGTCAAAACTGTGTTCCGAGGCCTTAAAAACCTCCTTTTGTTTTACCTCAATTTGCGTGCGCAGTTCGGGCGCGTTTTCCGAAAGCTTTTATGTGAAATTTTAGAAAAATAATGAATTTGGCCTTTAAAATTGATTAAAGCTGACTTTGGTCAATATTCTTGGTAAACGAACCCGGACCCGTGATGTAACGGTTCCGTAGGGTCCGTACTAAAATATGGGACTCGGGCGTATGCCCGAATCAAATTCCGAGGTACCTAGCTCGAGAAAAGAATTTTTAAAGAAAATTATTTGCTGGAAAATATAAAGGCTTTTAGAAGTGAAATTATGCATTTTCTTGATGGTATCGGGCTCGTATCTTGGTTCCGGAGCCCGGCACAGGTTTAAAATAATAATTAATTGAATATGTGAAATTTGGTAAGAGTCGGAATTGGTTTGGTATAAATCGGACCTTTAGTTGAGAAAATGAAAATTTCAATGTTCTTAAGGAATTTCACGAATTTGAGGTTAAATTCGTAGTTTTTGATGTTATTTTGATAATTTGATCGCACGAACAAGTCCGTATGATGTTTTTAGACTTGCGTGCATGTTTGGTTTGGAGCCCCGAGGGCATGGATGAGTTTTAGATAGGCCACAGAGTGAAGTTGGACTTAGGAAGATTGCTGGTATGTTGCAGTTGTGTTGTAGGCCCCTTATCTCGCAATTGCAAGATCAAGCATCGCAATTGCGATGTACTCAGGGATTGCAAATGCGAGCTTTTGCTTCGCAAATGCGAAGACCTCAAGGCCAGCCTTCCTCACAAATGCGAGATGTTCTTTGCAAATGTGAAGGTTGTCAGATATTCCAAAGGTCGCAAATGCGACGATTTCTTCGCAATTGTGAAGATAGCAGAAATTCCTATCACAATTACGACATCTGCACTTGATAAGCCGGATTTTTGACGGGATTCTTCTTCATTTTTACAACTTTTCAAACCCTAAACACTCATAGACAATTTTCTTGAAGAGAGTTGTATACAGCGAATCCGGGGGCCCGAATTCCCCGTCATAGGGTCGTCTCGCGGTCATGCTCCTCGAAGCTCGAAGCTAAGGTCGAGACTCACTCTCGGGGGTCATCAGGTATCGGTCCGGAGGGCATCGCGTCCCAACAGCTATAGCGGGCTACAATAGGCGAGAGGGGAGTTCCCAAGGCACGTGACTTAATCTGACAAGGTTGACCTATCCGGGGCCTATTTCGAGATGTCACATCCAGCCATCCTATCTCCCCGCCTTCACAGTTACCATGTTTTGTACTATAGCGGATTTCCCTCCTATATAAAGGGTATCCCCATTACTTTGTAGTCCATTCGCTGAGGTTGCTCCAACTATTTCTCCACAAGATCAATAATATCTCTCTCTCTTTCTTCTCTCTAACTTGCTCGTCCTTATTAGCTCGAGGCTACTCTTAGCGTTATTAGTTTCATACTTGTTCTTCATTTACTCCTTGGTATCGGCCATAAAGAGCTTTGTTTAATCATGTCTTAACTGTTATCCCATTCCCGGATACCCCTGATAGCTCGAGATCGAGCTGGATATCGGCCTCGAGGCTTCTTCATCGACTAACCCGAGGCTCGGGCGGCAAGCCCCTGGGTTTGATTACTGCCCCATTTTAGCTTGTGTTTTATCGTCAAACTTCATATTCTTAGCATTAACTGCTCTAACAACTAGCATAAAAATAGATCGCATATTTTTAGAATCACATTTACAAATTTAATTGTCGTTACCATTTTCACGGTAAATAGTCTGGCGCCCACCGTGGATCTAAAAATAATAGTGATTATTTTCTTGCTGGTTTCATTACAAAAACGCAAGTTATGTCTCACACTTTTTCTGGCCCATGATCTTCGATTTCAGGACAGTGCGCCTAGCTCGGCGAGTAAAATGGGAAACTGGAACCTCAAAAACAACAGAGAAAAGGACACGACTGCCCTAGAGGCCGGTACACCACTAGATCTAACCCGGATGGAAGGGAAGGTTCTCCAACATAATGTCTACATGATTATTGGGGGAACCAATGTTCCCCAAGGACCCATGTTCAAACGAATGAGAATGTCCGCTACGGGAGAAGGACCGACCCGAAAACGCATGCCCGAAGATACCCTCGTATTCAGTGAGGAGGACCTCGAGGCTATGATGGAACCACACAAAGACACGCTAGTGATCTCGTTTCTCTTAAACAACACCAGGATAAAGCGCGTGCTTGTGGATCCAGGTAGCTCGACCAACATAGTCAGGTCAGAAGTAGTAGAACAGCTGGGGCTTCTCAATCAAGTTGTTCCCGTCCCTCGAATCCTCCACAGCTTCAACATGATCAGCAAAGTAACGAAAAGAGAGATCACCTTCCTGATCAACACGTCTGGTGCAATCCAGAACACCGAGTTCCAGGTCAGCGACAACGACATGAGATATAATGCATTATTTGGCAGGCCTTGGATACACAACATGAGGGCAGTGCCCTCAACCTTACACCAGGTGATAAGGTTTCCCACAAGGGATGGAATCACGACCATACATGGAGAACATCGGGAAGCAAAAAGAAATGTTCGCGGTCCACCACGAGATGCCAGCCTCCACACGCCCGGTCTCGGACAAGGAGGGAAACATACAGACCCTCAAAGACGACGAGGAAGACTTCTTCATCCCCCGAACCTTTGTCGCCCCCAATGAATCAGATGCAACTAGATCAACAGTCGAAGAGCTGGAGCAAACCGTTTTGATCGAGCACCTTCTGGATCGCAAGGTATACCTGGGGACGGGACTGACCCCCAAACTCAGGATAGGGTTTATTCAATTTCTTAGTAACAATATCGAGTGTTTCGCCTGGTCCCACCTAGTATGATAGGAATCTCGCCGAAAATAACCTCCCACAGGCTAAGCGTTGATCCCAAATTGAAACCCGTAAAGCAAAAGAGAAGACCGCAGTCTGAGGTAAAACATGCCTTCATCAAAGAGGAGGTGGCGAAACTTCTTAAAATTGGATCCATTAGGGAGGTGAAGTACCCCGAATGGCTAGCTAACATAGTAGTAGTTCCAAAAAAAGGGGAACAATCTAAGAACGTGCGTAGATTACAAAGATTTGAATAAAGTGTGCCCTAAAGATTCCTTCATGTTGCCTAATATCGATCATCTGATCGATGCTACGGCCGACCATGAGACCCTCACTTTTCTCGATGCTTACTTGGGGTATAATCAAATCCAAATGAACCCCGAGGACAGGTAAAAGACCTCGTTCATCTCAAAGTATGGTACATATTGCTATAATATAATGCCCTTCGGGCTAAAAAACGCAGGAGCAACATACCAACGCCTAGTTAATAAAATGTTCGAACATCAAGTAGGTAAATCGATGGAATTATATATTGATGATATGCTAGTCAAATACCTGCGTGCAGAGGACCATTTGACCTATTTTCAGGAAATTTTCAATATCCTCAGAAGCTACAACATGAAGCTCAACCCCGAGAAGTGTGCCTTCAGAGTAGGTTCAGGAAAATTACTAGGCTTTATGGTTTCAAACAGGGGGATCGAGATCAACCTCGACAAAATAAAAGCCATCGAAGAGATCATGGTGGTGAACAATGTAAAAGCCGTCCAACGGCTGAAGGGGCGGATAACAGCCCTGGGCAGATTCATATCAAGATCATCAGATAAGAGCCACCATTTCTTCTCCCTACTCAAAAGAAAGAGCAACTTAGAATGGACTCCAGAATTCCAACACGCCCTAGAAGAACTAAAACGATACCTGACTAGCCCGCCTTTGCTACATACACCCAAGGAGGATAAAACGCTATACCTATACCTAGCCATGTCCGAAATAGCGGTAAGCGGCGTACTAGTTCGAGAAGAGCAAGGTACGCAGTTTCCTATTTATTATGTAAGCCGAACCTTGGGGGACGCTGAAACCCGGTATCCCCATCTGGAAAAATTGGCTCTCGCACTGATAAGCGCATCGCGCAAGCTGAAACCTTACTTTCAGTGTCACTATATCTGCGTTCTGTCAATTTATCCCCTCTGGAGCGTACTGCATAAACCTGAGTTATCGGGTCGATTGGCCAAATGGGCCATTGAACTCGGAGGGTATGACATTGAGTACAAACCTCGAACGGCCATCAAGTCCCAAATCCTCGCCATCCCTCGTGCCCGAGGCAGAGAAAGAACTTTTATTGAAATCAGGCACGTCCTCCGGGGTATGGACCCTGTTTACAGATGGTGCCACAAACATAAGAGGATCTGAACTCGTTATAGTCCTAAAGCCGCCCCTCGGCGGCATAATCAGACAATCCATAAAAACCGCACAACTAACTAACAATGAAGCCGAGTATGAGGCAGGTTTAGAATTGGCCAAAAGTTTGGGGGTCGAGACTGTCGAGGCAAAATGCAATTTGCTCATCGTAGTAAGCCAAGTGAACGGAAGCTACGAAGCCCGAGAGGACATGATGCAGAGGTATTTGGACAAAATCCAAATCACATTACGCCATTTCAAAGAATGGACCTTAGTCCATCTACCCTGAGGCAAGAACAGCAAGGCCGATGCCCTCGCGAACCTGGGGTCCTCTGCTGAAGAAGAAGACCTGCTCCACAGGGCTGTCGTCCAATTCTTCAAATCTATGGTCAAGGAAGGTCACGCGAAGATTAACTCTACCATCCTGACATGGGATTGGAGAAATAAATATATTGTTTATCTAAAGGACGGGAAGTTACCCCCAGATCCAAAAGAGTCAAGGGCCCTACGAACCAAAGCAGCACGGTTCTAGCTCAACGAAAATGGGGCTCTGTATAGAAGAACTTTCGATGGCCCCCTAGCGGTATACTTGGGACCGGGCGACACAAATTATATGCTCCAAGAGATCCACAAGGGCACCTGCAAAAAATCATCCCGAGGCTGATTCTTTAGTCCGAAAGGTGATTAGAGCGGGCTACTATTGGGACAGCATGGAAAAAGACGCCAGGGAATTCGTCCAAAAATATGACAAGTGTCAGAGGTTTGCTCCCATGATCCACTTGCCTGGCGAGCAACTACATTCCGTTTTATCACCATGGCCATTCATGAAATGGGGAATGGACATTGTCGGCCCTTTGTCGACGGCATCAGGTAAGGCTAGATTCATTCTGTTTATGACCGATTACTTTTCAAAATGGGTGGAAGCGCAGGCATTTGAAAAAATAAGATAGAAGGAAGTTATCAATTTTATATGGGATCACATCATATGCCGGTTCGGGATCCGGTCCAAAATAACATGCGATAATGGGAGGCAGTTCATCAAAAACAAGGTAACACAGTTCCTTGGAGACAACAAAATCAAGAGAATCCTATCAACGCCATACTACCCATGTGCAAACGGCCAAGCCAAATCCACGAATAAAACCATCATTCAGAACTTGAAAAAGAAATTGGAGAGCGCTAAGGGAAAATGGAGAGAAACACTGTCCGAGGTGCTGTGGGCATATCGAACAACTTCTAAATCGAGCATCGGAGAAACACCTTTCTCTCTAGTATATGGCGCCGAAGCATTGATACCAGTGGAAGTCGAGGAACCAAGCGCCAGATTCCAGCACACTAATGAGGGCTCGAACAACGAGGCCATGACAACAGCCCTCGAGCTGCTCGACGAAAGGCGGGAAGCCTCGCTGGTTCGGATGGCTGCCCAGAAGCAGAATATCGAAAGATACTACAACAGAAGAATAAATCTCCGATATTTCAGGATCGGGGACTTGGTCTTAAGGAAGGTTACTCTCAACACCCGAAACCCTAATAAAGGGAACCTGGGCCAGAATTGGGAAGGGCCATACCGTGTCCTTGGGATAGTTGGCAAAGGATCCTGTAAGCTTGGCACCATGGAGGGTGGACAGCTTCCGAGCAACTGGAATGTATCGATGCTTAAGCGGTATCACTGCTAGGGCGTCTGATTGCAAAATCCCGCAAATATCCTCGAGCAAACGTCGCACCATTTTCCTTCGATCGAGCTTTTTATCCCGAAACGGGTTTTTACCGGCAAGGTTTTTAACGAGCGTCCATGCATTTCCCGAGAAATGACAAACCAGGTTCTAATGGGAAATAATGTACTGGGCCAAATGGTCGAGCAAACCGTGTCCGCCTGAGCCAGGCTTACAACAACCCAACAACATGTATTTACGCCAAGCAATTAAAGAATATCTTTTCAACATCTCATACTCCAAAAAGGAAATTTCAGCAAGCTCACGGCAGGGATCCCTCCATCAAATGCGTCCCGAAATACTCGGAGACTTAACGTCAACAATTAGGCACCCACATGACCCCAGGGTCGGAACTCCGAGCTCATAAAGCCCCAACAAGGTAACTCCGATCTCACGAATAATGAAATTCGAGCCTAAGCAAACTCAATGACTCGGAGACTATCGCTAATCGCCGTACACTGGAAAACCCGAGGCCGTAAGACCCCGAGCGGGTAGACTCGGTATAACCAGATCTATTCTACATAACAACAAAAACTGTAAGACCTCAACAGGCATGAAAAACTTTAAGACTTCAACAGGCTTGACAAACTGTAAGACCTCAACAGGCATGACAAACTGTAAGACCTTAACAGGCATGGCAAACTGTAAGACCTCAACAGACATGAAAATTTTGTAAGACCTTACTACAGGCATAAAACTCAATCCCGAAGTTTAGGCCATGCGTCGCATTTTTAAGAATCCCGAAAGGGCATACCCTCGGTGTAGACACCTAAACTATCACTCGGGATCAAAAATGGCTCCGGCCAAACACATATGACTATAGTCAGAATGGCTGCACCAACCAAATTAACACGACTCGGGGACACCCGACTGTCACAAACAAAATCGCAGTCCATTACTTCGAATATACTTCGAAAAGAACCGGTTAAAACAAGCTTCCCTCAACAGGCAAACGAGCTTCGACCATGTCAGCTCCAAATCACAAGGCTTCGAGCTACTCAGTCTACGAGCTAAGAACCTTCCGAGGTGCTCGAACATCTCCTCTAACGACTTAAAATCGAGGTTCTTCCCGAACCAACAACGGGTCAGGCAAAATCATTTAAAAAAGACATTAATGAGAGGAAAACAAAGCCTACAAAATGCCCATGGGCAAAAGCAAAAGAGCCAATGTCGCTAGCCAAACGAGCCCCTGGGTCGTATACTAAAAGGTCTTAACAACCAAACAGCGTAAGAGCCACTGTCGCCAGCTTGAAAATTGAAAACTTGAGGATTAAAATTAGCTCGAGTCGTAACCCGATTCGTAGATCGGATCCAAAATAGTTAACTACACATGCCTAAGGGTACAGGTAAGTGCCATTGTCGCCAGCCAAATGAGCCTCCGAGCCATACACTCAAAAGGTCACTTCGACCCAAGGCGCAATAGCCATCGTCATCTGCCCATGCAGGCACAAAAAAGCTTGAGGGTCAATAGAAGCTCGAGTCACAACACGGCTCGGATACTGAACCCCAAAACAGGCAAAATACAAATACCCAAGGACAAGGGATGAGAACCATCATCACCCGACCATGTAGGCACATGAGATTGAAGATCGAACCGGCTCGAGACAAAACTCAAGCCGGAGACTCAACACAAAATAGTTGGGCAAAGGTGCAAGAGCTCTCACGGCAGTTCACACTAAAGGCTGCATCGACTAGCCGCGTGACAACTCCTGAGCCGGCCTGAACGGGCCACAGTGCTATATCACGGGTCTAGAGTTCTTTCGCCAATTCTTGCTGAATTCAGAGCAGAAAGGGGAATAAGGGAAACGAAGCCACATGATTCTCTTTATACATATGCCAAAATGAAAGTACTATATACAAACAGGTAGATCGACATGAAAGAACAACAATGATCCTAATCTATTGCCGAATCGGCCGCCTCAACAGCTCCCCAAGGGTTGCACTCAGGTGATTACGAGTCCCCCGACGACCCCTTCTCAACGGTGTCCTCTCTCTCCGGGGATCCACCCCCATCTTTAACACCACTCGAGCTACCTTCCAATGCGCCCCCAATGGTCTGCTTTCGGGAACCCGTCTAGGCACGTTCCATGGCTCGAGGTGAAGTCGGGACAGCTCCCTCAAACGTCCTCTCAATGCAAGAATCTGCGACGACTGCTCCTCCCCCATGCAAAGATACAGGCGCCTCGGCCTCAGCTTTGATCCAAACCAATGTGGCCACCAGTTCGGAATAGAGGCTCTTATACTTGTCATTATGCTCCTTCGCGTCCTGGAGTTGACACTCAATCAAGGTAACTCTCCCCTGAAGGTTGTCCCTCTCTGAAGCCACCTCGCTCACGTGCCGACTAAGCTCAGAGATTTTAGCATCTCTAGCCCGAACTCAGCAGGGTATTCTCCTTCTCAAACTACACAAATCAAGTCCCGAGAAGTTAGAAGCAATGAAATCTCACAAGGGCTCAAGTAATAGTAAAAACAAGGGATGGATAACTTGTTCGATAAAATAGGCTTTCTTGCGTTCGCGATGGCTCACCTCATCCTGATATTGGGCAAGAGCCTGGTTATAAAACATTTTTGCCTAAAACCATATAAAGAGACAAGTTAGGAGAACGAAGGCCGGAGCGGCCCAAAACGGCGGACAAGGTTAGCAGGAGTTACCCACTCACAAAGTCTACCCATCTCGCCAAAAATGGATGAAGCATCGACCTCGGAACTACGCTCGAGAATGGTCGCTGACCTCTCGAGTGCATCTCTGCTTTTGACCAATGCTCTTGCTTCAGAAGGCTCCTTGCGAAGGGAATCTTGCACTTTGTAAGATGGAAGGATCTCCCCCTGAGGAGAATCGACAACAATCAACGGGCTAACAGGCTCAGCCAAAATCTTCGCCCCTTGTTCACCTTGGGTCCCAGATCGAGGCCCCTCCGACCTGCCTGCCAAGGGCGTCCCAGCTCGAGAAGAACTCTGGCCACCTGCCAATTTGGGGGTAGTACTCGATACCCCATCCATTGCCTCACCACCACGAATATGGGCCACGACGGTATCAGACTCCTGTCCGGGAACATCCATCCCTAGGGCCCGAGGATCGATCAAGTCCAAACGCTCTTTGGGAGATGCCGGGAAGCTGCCTTCTCACTCACCTTAAGCACGGGGATTTCCCATCGCCTTGGAGGTCGGAACTGCTGGGTCAACCTTGGAATCCTCCACCTTGGCCCTCTTGGGCTCCGGTGGCCCAACAGATAGACTCCCCTCCCTTTTCTTATCCTCGCCAAACACCAAAGCATCCCCTCCAAGGGACGGTGCCTCCCTCGTCAATGGAATTTCTCCCAGACCTACATGGATGCAGAGGTTAAATACAAAGGATGGAGAAAGCTACTAACCGCAAACTGTGCCAAAAATACACGGATGCATCAAGGCTCGAGGCTCACCATGGTCTTTGGCTTCCCACCGAGCTCGGGATAAATCTCGCCACGCTCGTTCGATATACGGGAAAACTGAGTATAAATGACCAACCCAACCCTGGAGATCCGTCACCGTGCCAGGGTAGATTGCTACAGCTGAAAAGACAAGAAAATCAGAGTTAGACTCAGAGGGAGATATCGCCAAGAAGGAGCAAAGACACCACATTTACTTATGCCCGGCATTCCACTTTTCAGGAAACGTCATCTTTTCCACTGGAATCAGGTCAGACGTACTCACTCAGACGAATTGGCTTAACCATCCCTTATCCCCGAACTCCTCGATACAGGCAAAAAGGGATCTCGGGGCTCGGCAGTGAAGCTTGATTATGCCCTTGCGAAGAAGTCGGGGACTAGCTATACATCCGGATTAGATGGTTCATGGTGAAGGGCATTCCCCCTATCATGCTCAAGTAATGCTTGATCATATAAACCATGCGCTAGAAAGAAGGATGAACTTGACCCAAAGTTACATGATAACTCCGGCAGAAGTCAAGAATCATAGGGTCGATTAGGGGCGAGGATGACTCCACCGGCCCCAAGGTGAATGGGTAGGTATACACACTCAGAAAGCCAGCTCTATGAGCCGTAATATCTTCCTCCCAAGCAGGAATTTCCAAGAGCACGGCATCCCTCCAGCAATAGTTGGCCCTCACTCTTTCGATATCCATGATAGAGCTGATATACCGAGTTACAGGCTCGCGGCGCCCTAACTTCGAGGAAGGTCTCTCGATCCTAAAATCAGAAGTCATCACAAAGTATCCTAGGACGCACTCCTCGACACGAGGGGAAGTGGCCACTTCACCTTGAGAGAAAAACGAAGAAGATGAGCCCACAACCTCCTAGAAAGCAGAAGTGGAAATTTTCGCCGTCCTTGAGAGAATCTGAAGAAAGAAGAATATGTGGTTGCGTTCTTGAAAAAGAGCAAGAACGAGGGAAAAAAAAACCTTACTAGGGGTTTTTAGCAAGATATGGAGTCTATAAAGGAAGAGGTGAGTATTTATAAAAGCGTCGTGGTAAGAAAGCCAACTGCCACAGTCGATGCGAAAACCTGTAGGGACAGCACGCATGGTGCACCTTGGCATCCCATATCCGTTTGCAAGAACACCAAAGGAAGAAGGAGTTCAGGACCGTTTCTTATCATTTCCTACTGCTTTCACTCTAAGAAATGCAGAGACTATCTGTATACAGCGAATCTGGGGGCCCGATTTCCCCGTCATAGGGTCGTCTCGCGGTCATGCTCCTCGAAGCTCGAAGCCAAGGTCGAGACTCACCCTCGGGGGTCGTTAGGTATTGGTCCGGAGGGCATCGCATCCCAAAAGCTATAGCGGGCTATAGCAGGCGAGAGGGGAGTTCCCAAGGCACGCGACTTAATCTGATAAGGCTGACCTATCCGGGCCTATTTCGAGATGTCACATCCAGCCATCCTATCTCCACGCCTTCACAGTTACCATGTTTTGTACTATAGCGTATTTCCCTCCTATATAAAGGGGATACCCATTACTTTGTAGTCCATCCTCTGAGGTTGCTCCAACTATTTCTCCACAAGACCAATAATATCTCTCTCGCTTTCTTCTCTCTAACTTGCTCGTCCTTATTAGCTCGAGGCTACTCTTAGCGTGATTAGTTTCATACTTGTTCTTCATTTACTACTTGGTATTGGCCTAAAGGGCTTTGTTTAATCATATCTTAACTGTTATCACATTCCCGGCATACCCCTGATAGCTCGAGATCGAGCTGGATATCAGCCCCGAGGTTTCTTCATCAACCAACCCGAGGCTCGGGTGGCAAGCCCCTGGATTTGATTACTGCCCCCTTTTAGCTTGTGTTTTATCGTCAAACTTCATATTCTTAGCATCAACTGCTCTAACAACTAGCATAAAAATAGATCACGTATTTTTAGAATCCCATTTACAAATTTAATTGTCGTTACCATTTTCATGGTAAACAAGAGTTCTTCCCCAAATCACATGTAAACAATTTCTAACTTATTTTCTTCAATCTATAACATCTTTTTACATGATTTCACTTCAAAATCTAGGGGTTTTCATGAGAAATTAGGTGTTTTTGGGTAGAAGTTAGGATTTATAAATTTTGGGGATTTGGACCTCAATTTGAGGTCCGATTTCAAAACAAGTTACATATTTGAGTTCGTGGGTGAATGAGTGATCGATTTTTGGTTCGAACTTCGGGTTTTGACCAAGTGGGCCCGGGGTCAATTTTTGTCTTTTTGGGGAAAACAATGGAAAATCTATTTTTATGCATTAGAATTGGTTTATTTAGTATTTATTAATGTTATTAAGTAAATTGTGACTAGATACAAGTGAATTGGAAGTGGAACCGAGAGGTAAAGTGGTAGTTGAGGCTTAATCTTGTCTGTGGATTCGAGGTAAGTGTTTGGCGTAACCTTAGCTTGAGGGAATAGGAGTTGTGGTTTATTTGCTATGTGTTAGTATCGAGTACGACGTATAGGTGTGGTGACGAGTATCTATACGTTGGTGTCAAGCATGACCGTGAGTCTTATATCATGATTTTTGTGAATCTATTATGTACCGATCATGCTCAAATTGATGATTATTAATGTTGAACAAAATTTATGGAAGTTTCTTGGTAATTGACTATTGTTGAGCATTGGTTCAAGTTGAGTTCCATTTTGTAAAGCAATTGTTGAACACGAGATTGGTTATAGCTGAATCCCTTGCCGAGATGTTATTGTTGATTCCCTTGCCGGGACGCTATTGTTGATACTGTTGATTCCCTTGTCGGGATTTATTGCTTCTATTTTTTGGATGAGGAAGAGTGTAAAGCATGAAGTGAGATGCCGTGCATGATATTGTGAGTGAGTGTAATGCACGAAGGGTGATGTCGTGCCGATATTATGAGTGATAATGCACCAAAAGTGATGTTGTGCCATAATATGAGAGTTAATGCAGGAAGGGTGATTCCATGCCGATATTGTGAGGAATAATGCACGAAAGGTGATGTCGTGCCGTGATTTTGTGAGGTAATGCATGAAGGGTGATGTCATGGCGTATCTGTTGTTTCATATGGTGAGGACGAGAGTAAAAGCACGAAGGGTGATGTCGTACACGTGTTACCATTTCATTATCCTTGTTGATATAGATATGATGTTCATTATGCTTCTTTATTGATGCTTCTTTATTGGCTTACTGTTAGAATCTATTATTCCCTGTAGCATATCCTCTTCCCACCTTATTCTGTGGATTCCTATTATTATGATTCTGTCTGTATATGATTTAACTGCATAGGTATGTATGATTGTCGTGTCCTAGCCTCATCACTACTTAGCCGAGGTTAGGATCGACACTTACTCAGTACATGGGGTCAGTTGTACTGATACTATACTCTACACTCTTTTGTGCAGATTTCGGTACAGGACCCGTTGAGTAGTTGGAGGTAGCTGCCTTCAGTCCAGGGAGACCATGGTAGATCTGCTGGGGTCTGCAGATTCTAAAGTCCCCCTTCCCTGTTTTTAGCTTTTCTGCTGTCTCTTTTCTTTCCAAGAACAGTCGTACTTTCTTTTCATTCCAGTATTTGTAGTAACTCGTAGATGTTCGTGAAGTTATGACACCAGATTTGTGGGTAGACTTGTATTGGACTATTCGATCATGTTATAACTCTTTCGCATTTATCATTTGTTTAACTTTAGTTTCTGTTTATAACTGTTTAGATTGATTGTTAAAGTGTAGAACCCTAATAGTTGGCTTGCCTAGCTTTCACGAGTAGGCGCCATCACAACTCTCAAGGGTGGGAAATTCGGGTCGTGACAAGTTGGCATCAGAGCTCTAGGTTGCTTAGGTCTTACAATTCACGAACAAGCTAGGTAGAGTTTGAGGGATCGGTACAAAGATGTTTGTGCTTATCCCCCAGAGGCTATAGAGTTTAGGAAAATTTCACATCTATTCTTCTTTGTCGTGCGATTTGACTTATCAATTGCTAATTGAACTTCTACTCTGTTCTTTCGTAGATGGCGAGAACACATGCTTCTTCATTCATTGATTTGCAGCCCAAGCCTCCAGTGGCAGCTCCTACGAGGGGCAGAGGATGAAGTCGAGGCCGAGGTAGGGGCAGGGCTCAGCCCAGAGCAGCAGCACCAGTGGCGGAGCCTTAGGTAGAGTTTGAGGAGGAATCTCTAGCCTAGATCATTCTAGCAGGGCCAGCTCAGGTTCCAGAGGGGTTCATTACTACCCCAGTACTCCAAGATGCTTTGGTCTGTCTAGTTGGCCTTATGGAGAGTGTCGCCCAGGCAGGCTTACTTCCTGTAGCACCCGCCATCTCTCAGGCTGGGGGAGGAGCACAGACTCCCGCTACTCGTACTCTAGAGTAGATGGCTCCTCAGTTTCAGACTCCAGTAGCTCAGCCAGTTCAGGTAGTTCAGCCGGGTGTTGTGGCTCAGACTAGTGATAGAGCAGCTATGTCGGCTGATGCTTTGTGGAGGTTGGACAGGTTCACCAACCTCTTCACTACTACTTATGGCGGTACATCTTCATAGGATCCCCAAGACTATTTGGACAACTATCATGAGGTTCTTCAGAACATGGGGATAGTGGAGACCAATGGGGTCGACTTCATTGCTTTTCGTCTGTTAGGTTCCGCCAAGACTTGGTGGAGAAATATTTGTTTGGCTAGACCAGCTGGATCACCATCTTTGACTTGGGATCAGTTCTCTCAGCTATTTTTGGAGAAATTTATACCTATCACTCAGTGGGAGGACTATCGGAGGCAGTTTGAGCGCCTCCAGTAGGGTTTTTATAACAGTCACTCAGTACGAGACTAGATTCATTACCTTTGCCTGTCATGCTCTTATCATACTTCCCACCGAGAGAGAGAGAGAGAGTGAAAAGGTTCATTGAGGGACTCTCTCAGCCGATTCGATTGCAGATGGCTAAGGAGATAGGGAGCGAGATTTCTTTTCAGGATGCGGCCAATGTGGCCAGGAGAGTTGAGATGGTTCTATCACAGGGGAGTGGTCAGGGGTCTGACAAGAGGCCCCATCATTCGAGTAGGTTCAATGGTGCCTCATCTGGAGGTAGGGATTCTTTTGGTAGGGTCCATCCTTCCAGGCCTCTTCTCACGGTGCGCCAGGTGGTCGTGGTTCTCATATGCAGTATTTTGATCAGTTGCCCTACAGTGCACCACCAGCTCCTATCAATGCACTACCCCTCCAGAGTTTTCAGGGTGGTTACTCAGGCCGTCAGGGTCAACAGTCCCAACAGTCGAGGGCTTGTTATACTTGTGGCGATACGAGGCATATTGCTAGATTTTGCCCTCGAGCACCGAGCAGTTCTCAATATCAGGGTTCCCATGCCATGGTTCAGGCACCGAGTGTTCCATTGCCCACGCAGCCAACTAGAGGTAGGGGTCGAGGTGTTAGAGGTAGAGGTCAGGCCGTTAGAGGTGGAGGTCAGGCCATTAGAGGTGGAGGTCAGGCAGCTAGAGGTGGAGGCCAGCCAGCAGGAGGCTGTCCTTGGTATGTAGTTCAAAGTGGTTGGCCCCAACCTCGATGTTATGCTATCCCAGCCAGACCTGAGGCCGAGGCCTCCGATGCAGTTATCATAGGTACGGTTTTAGTTTGTAGTAGAGATGCTTTAGTTCTATTTGATCCAGGGTCTACATATTCCTATGTGTCATCTTGTTTTGCCCCTTATCTGGTTATGCCTTGTGATTCTATGAGTGCTCTTATATGTGTTTCTACTCCGGTGGGTAATTCTATTGTTGTAGATCGAGTCTATCGCTTGTGTGTGGTTATTATTGGGGGTATTGAGACCCGTGTAGATCTCTTACTTCTCGATATGGTAGACTTCGATATCATTTTGGGGATGGATTGGTTATCCCCTTATCATGCTGTATTGGACTGTCACGCCAAGACTGTGACCTTAGCCTTGCGAGGTTTGCCTCGATTGGAGTGGAGAGGGGCTCCCAGTCATTCTGTCAGTAGGGTTGTTTCTTATATAAAGGCTCGGCGTATGGTTGAAAAGGGTGTTTGGCTTATTTAGTGTTTGTTCGTGATTCTAGTGTTGAGGTTCCTTCTATGGATTTTGTGACCGTTGTTCGTGAGTTTCCAGGGGTATTTCCTTCAAACCTGTCGGGGATGCCACCCGACAGGGATATTGACTTTTGCATTGATTTGGCTCTGGGCACTCAACCCATTTCTATTCCGCCATATCGTATGGCCTCGGTAGAGTTGAAAGAATTGAAAGAACAGTTGTAGGACTTGCTTGATAAAGGCTTTATTAGACCAGTGTCTCGCCTTGGGGTGCGTCGGTGTTGTTTGTTAAGAAGAAGGATGGATCGATGAGGATGTGCATAGATTATCGACAGTTTAACAAGGTCACCATCAAGAACAAGTATCCATTGCCGAGGATTGATGATTTGTTTGATCAGCTTCAGGGTGCCAAGGTATTTTTGAAGATTGATTTGAGGTATGGCTACCATCAGTTGAGGATTACGACATCTAATGTCCCTAAGACAGCTTTTCGCACTCGGTACGGGCATTATAAGTTCTTAGTGATGTCATTTGGGTTGATAAATGCCCCAACAGCTTTTATGGATTTGATCAACCGAGTGTTCAAGACTTATTTGGATTCCTTTGTGTTTGTCTTCATTGATGACATTTTGATCTACTCTCGCAGCCGAGAGAAGCATGAGCAACATCTTCGAGTCATTCTTTATACTCTGAGGGACAGTCAGTTATATGCTAGGTTTTCGAAATATGAGTTTTGGTTGAGTTTAGTTGCATTCTTGGGTCATGTTGTATCAGTAAAGGGTATTCAGGTGGATCCTAAGAAGATTACGGCAGTCAAGGATTGGCCTAGACCCACATCAGCCACAGAGATCCGGAGTTTCTTGGATTTGGCGGGCTATTACCGTCGATTTATGGAGGGGTTTTCATCTATTGCAGCCTCGATGACCAGGTTGACCCAGAAGGGTGCCCAGTTTAGATAGTCGGACGAGTGTAAGGTGAGCTTTCAGAAGCTCAAGACAGCTTTGACTACGGTGCTGGTGTTAGTATTGCCTACAGGTTCAGGGCCATATACAGTGTATTGTGATGCATCTCATATTGGACTTGGTGCGGTATTGATGTAAAATGGCAAGGTTATTGCATATGTTTCGCGACAGTTGAAGATCCACGAAAAGAATTATCCAGTTCATGATTTGGAGCTAGCAGCCATTGTTCACGCACTGAAAATTTGGAGGCATTATTTATATGGCATGTCATGTGAAGTGTTCAGAAATCTCAAGAGTTTGTAGTATTTGTTCAAGCAAAAGGATCTAAATTTGAGGCAGAGGAGGTGGTTGGAGCTATTGAAAGACTATGATATCACCATCTTGTATCACCCAGGGAAGGCCAATGTAGTGGTCGATGCTTTGAGTAGGAAGTCAGTCAGTATGGGCAGCCTTGCATATATTCCGGTCGGTGAGTATTCTATTCATCCGGGTGCCGCTAAGATGTATTAGGACTTGTTGCAGCATTATTGGTGAAGGAGGATGAAGAAGGATATTGTTGTGTATGTAGCTCGGTGTTTGAATTGTCAACAGGTAATGTACGAGCATCTGAGACCTGGTAGTTTGTTCTATAAGATTGAGATTCTTGAGTGGAAGTGGGAGCGTATCATTATGGACTTCATTGTTGGACTCCCACGAACTCAGAGGAAGTTCGATGCAGTGTGGGTTATTGTAGATAGGCTGACTAAGTCAGCGCTGTTGGCCCAAGTTCAGGTGAAGTTTTGAAGAATGACAAATGAACTCAGTCATGGACCAGATTCATCATGTGAGGCATAGTATTTATCAACCTATACATGTGAGATACACGTGAAGGAGATAAGTCTCAGTAATCAAGCAGCAATATCTCCTGAACTGATCGAAAAGGTTGCATATTGGATGAGGAGAGAAAGTCTCCTTATGGGAAGGGGACACAATCACACAATCCAGATAAATGATAGGGTTGGAGTTTGTATTGAACAAGGACTCAACTTCGATGGAAGATCAACAATTGAGTCTCAATCAAACTCTGATTACTAACTCATTAAATAATAGTGATTGTTCTCTTTTACAGGTGTTGCACATACGCAGAAGTAAAAATTGAATAGGGAGAAAAATAGCAACGCTTTTTGCAAGCAATTCGTGTGTAATTCAAGTGTGCAAACCTGAAGCTACTTGAACGAGATAGAAGAACCAGTTCCGTTGTGTTTATTCTTATTCTAGTTCAATTGTAGTAGGTGGTTTAAAGTTGTACCTTCTCAGCTTTCATAGAAGCATTTGTAATAGGTACTTTGAGTGTTCAAGTTATAGGCTAACTTGAAGGTGTCGCAACAGTTGAGGCTGTGTGCTACATAGGGATTAGAGTTAATCCTTAGGTTAAGAGTTTTGTAAATGCTATTTTGGCTCAATAATTTTAGTGGATGTTTGGGAAAATCCTACTGGGTCGTAGGTCGTGGTTTTTTCACCTTTTGAGCCAGGTGTTTTCCACGTAAAAATCTCTTTGTTCTTTATTTTCTGTAATTTTAATTCCGCAACAGTAGCAGTTAGAACACCTAGAAGAACCAGGTTCTTCTAGATCAAAAAATTAGGTACTACACAAATCACCCCCCTTGTGTGGTATTGACGTTTAGAACATCAATTGGTATCAAAGCAGGTTATCCTTGAAGAGGCTAACACCTTAGGAAAAGAACAACATGAGTGCACCACCTGGGAACTAGAAAGAGCAATCCACTGCCAGGCCTCCACTGTTCAATGGACAGTACTACTCTTGGTGGAAGAACAGGATGAAGGATCACATCATAGGAGATGACTATGAACTCTGGGACATAGTCAGTGATGGTCCTTTGGCAACTACAATGAAAAATGAGGAAGGAGTGGTTGTGCCAAAGACAAGGGCTGAATGCACTGCTGAAGACCTAAAAAAGTGGGAGAAAAATGCTAAGGCCAAGAAATGGCTTATGTGTGGACTAGGTCCAGAATGAGTACAGTAGGATCCAAAGCTGTACTACTGCCAAGGAGATATTGGACACTTTGCAAGTGGCTCATGAAGGAACACCTCAAGTGAAAAGATCTAGAGGAACAATGTTGTATTCTCAATATGAGAATTTTACTATGAAGGAAGGAGAAACTATCCAAGAGATGTATACTAGGTTCACTACACTGACAAATGAACTTAAGTCCCTTGGAAGGATTATTCTTGAAGAAGACAAGGTTGAGAAAATCCTGACAAGGGTTCTGCCAGTCTCAGGGGAAAGGAAAATCACGACCATTCAGGAATCCAAGAATATTGCTACTATCAGACTGGATAAACTGATTGAAAATCTTACTGCTTATGAACTGAGAAGGAAAACCATGAAGATGGATACACCCAAGAAGGAGATAAGCCTAGCTCTCAGAATTGCTGAAGGTTCAGATCTGGAAGATGATGAGATAGCTATGATCACTAGAGAATTCAAAAAGTACTTAATGAGAGGAAAGGGTTCTTCAAGAGGTACAACCTTTAACAAGTCAAGAGCTCCTGAGAAACGGACCAATGACGGTTGATACAAGTGTGGTAAGACTGATCACATGATCAAGAACTGCCCTCAATGGGAAATTGAGTGGAAGAAAGAAATGGCTGAACGAAGGAACATGAAGAAGGAACACGTTCAACCAAAAAGGAAAAAAGGTTCAACCAAGGCTATGGTTGCTGCTTGGGGAGAAACTTCAGATGAAGATTCGGAAGATGAAGTAGAAGAAGAGCAAGCACTGATGGCCATCGGAGAATCAGATGATGAACAAGAGGTAAGTATCCTTTAAATTTTTGTCTAAAGAAAAGTTGGCTGAGCTACTACTAGACTTCATTGATGAGTCTGAGATAATTAACAATGCGAAAGAAGTTCTGTCTAGGGAATGTGTGATCCTAAAAGCAAAATGCAAAAGTCTAGAGTCTAGGGATAATGAGAGTGATAACACAAATGCTGAGTTGAAGAACCAGGTTCTTGAACTTGATAACAGTGTCCTAGAACTTAGGTCTGAAAACTTAAAACTGAAACTAAGAACAGGAAAGAAGAAATCTAATCACACATATCTCACTCTAGAAGAAAACTTGGGAAAAATGAAAGATGAATTGTTTAAGAAAGATGAACTCATCAAATTCCCGAAGGAAGATCTAGGAAAGGTGAAACATGAGAAAGACAGAACTTGCAAGTGGAACAAGACTTCTGATGCACTCTCTTGGCTGCAAGAGCATCGCAGTAGCAACAAAAAAGGACTTGGCTATGGGACTCAAGCTCCAAAATGGGACTCTAGAAGCAAGTACCTCACTCTTCCTGAAAATAAAATCTGCACACATTGTGGCAAGGCTAGCCATTACAAAAATGAATGTAATGCAAAAGAAAAGGCCAGTCAAAAGAACAAAGTCTTTGTTCAAGAGAAAAACAAGCTGCCTGGGTGGGCAACAAGGAATCTGATTCATCCTTTTGCCTATAGAAAGGTACCCAAACTAGTTTGGGTTCCTAAGACTAACCCCTGATTTCTTTTTGCAGGTCCAAGTGAAAGGGAGGAGCCAAATATGGTATATGGATAGTGGCTGCTCAAAACATATGACTGGAAACAAGGACCAGTTCCTATCACTTGAGGACTTAAAAAGAGGTAATGTCTCCTTTGGTAATGGAAATAAAGGTGAGATCATTGGGGTTGGAAAGGTAGGCAAAACAGATTCTCATTCCATAAAGAATGTCTACCTGATAGATGGCTTGAAATATAGCCTAATAAGTGTGTCACAATTGTGTGACAGAGGTAATCTTGTAGCTTTTACCTCTACCAAATGCTTTGTGATTAACCTTACCACTGACAAGATTGTTTTGCAGGGAAAAAGAGTTAACAATATTTACATTGTAGATTTATCTACTCTCTTATAAAATGAACTCACTTGCTTAAGTATGTTGGTTAATGATCCCCTCATGTGGCACAAAAGACTTGGTCATGCAAGTCTAAATCAGCTAAACAAATTAGTCTCTAAAGACTTGGTGATAGGGTTACCTAATATCAAGTTCAAGGAAGACAAAGTTTGTGAGGCATGTGCAAGGGGGAAGCAGGTAAGATTATCCTTCAAAAGCAAGAAAATGGTAAGTACAACCAAGTCGTTGGAACTGGTCCATGTGGATCTATGTGGTCCAATGAGAACTATGAGCAGAGGTGGAAAGAAATATGTAATGGTGCTTATCGATGATTATTCTAGATTTACCTGGGTTATATTTCTAACCTCCAAAGATGAAGCATTCGACATGTTTATTGCATTTGTTAGAAAAACTCAGAAACAATTAGGAAATCAACTTACATCCATTATGTCTGATCATGGAACTGAATTTGAAGATTCCAAGTTTGCTGAATTCAGTGATGAAAATGGTATAGATCATTATTTCTCTGCCCCTAGGACCCCTCAACAAAATGGAGTAGTTGAAAGGAAGAATAGAACTCTAGAGGACATGGCAAGAACCATGCTGCTTTTTAGTAAATTGCCCCACAGCTTCTGGGCAGAGGCCGTAAACACTGCATGTTACATAATCAATAGATGCATGACCAGACCTCTGGTAGAGAAGACTCCCTATGAGTTACTTAAAGGGAGAAAACCAAACACATCCCATCTTAGGGCATTTGGTTGCAAGTGCTATGTGCACAATAATGGAAAAGACTCCCTAGGTAAGTTTGATCCCAAAAGTGATGAGGGAGTATTCTTGGGATATTCTTCACATAGCAAAACATATAAAGTGTTTAATAAAAGAACTCTGTGTGTAGAAGAAAGTGTATATGTAGTATTTGGTGAAACTAACATTCTTTTTGAGAGATAGGAACATGAAGATGAAGCCATTGTATTGGTAAAGGAATTGACTAAATCCCCAGCACAAGTCAAAGTGGCATCAAAAGAAGGAATAGGTGATGGAACAGGTCCTTCAAATCAGGGCAACCTGACAGGGGGAACTAATCACGGAGAAATTGAATCAAACCCCCTAGAGGAACTTGTTCATGAACCTATTCCTCAGCAACAGAACATGGGAGAGACTTCTAGCAGAAACCAGTTGGTTGTGAAACCTCACAAGTATCAAAGTTCTCATCCCATTGAGAACATTATTACTGATCCAACATCTGGAGTCAAAACTAGATCACAGCTAAAGAATCTGTGTGCTTTTGATGCTTTCCTATCTCTTATTGAACCTAAAAATGTTGTTGAGGCTTTGTAGGATGCATATTGGGTGAATGCAATGCAAGATGAACTCAACCAATGTTAAAGAAGTCAAGTTTGGCATCTAGTTCCGAGACCCAAGGACAGATCAGTCATTGGTAGAAAATGGATCTTCAAAAACAAACTTGATGAAAATGGAATAGTTACAAGAAACAAAGCAAGACTGGTGGTACAAGGATACAGCCAAGAGGAGGGCATATACTATGATGAGACATTTGCTCCAGTTGCAAGACTAGAGGCAATCAGACTCCTCATAGCCTTTGCAGCACACATGGAATTCACTCTTCATTAGATGGATGTCAAAAGTGCCTTCCTGAATGGCTACCTAAAGGAAGAAGTGTTTGTGAAACAACCTCCAGGGTTTGAGAGCAAAGAATTTCCTGAGCATGTGTACAAGTTAGACAAGGCTCTCTATGGGCTCAATCAGGCCCCAAGAGCTTGGTATGAATGACTATCCAAATTCCCACTAGAGCATGGTTACAAAAGAGGTAAAATTGACAGTACCTTATTTTTAAGGGAAAAAGGTAAAGATCTCCTTGTTGTGCAAATATATGTGGATGACATCATATTTGGGGCTACCACTGATAGGCTGAGTAAGGACTTTGCAAAACTAATGGACAGTGAGTTTGAAATGAGCATGATGGGTGAGCTTAACTTCTTTTTAGGCTTGCAGATCAAACAAAGTCCAAATGGAACCATGATTCATCAGCAGAAGTATACAAAAGAGCTAATCAAGAAGTTTAAAATGGAGGAATCTAAAGAAATAGACACACCCATTGCAACTACCACCAAATTAGATATTGATGAACCTAGTTCATTAGTCGATCAAAAGTTGTATAGGGGTATGATTGGTTCACTCTTGTATCTTACTGCAAGCAGACCTGATATCGTTTTTAGTGTAGGGCTTTGTGCTCGTTTTCAGGCAAATCCAAAAGAGTCCAACTTGACTACGGTAAAGAGGATACCGAGATATCTGAAAGGCACCACTGGTCTGTGTCTCTGGTATCCTAAAGGTAGTAATTTTGATCTAGTTGGATATGCTGATGCTAATTATGTAGGTTTCTTAGTGGACAGGAAAAACACCTCAGGTATGGCACATTTCCTTGGTTCATGTCTTGTGTCATGGGCTACCAAAAAGCAAAATTCTGTGGCCCTATCTACTGCTGAAACTGAGTATGTTGTTGCTGCTTCCTGTTGTGCTCAATTGCTATGGATCAAACAACAGCTGGTAGATTTTGGAATTGAAGTGGGATGTATTCCAATATTCTGTGATAATACTAGTGCTATAAGTATGACAAAGAACCCTGTTCATCATAAGAGGACTAAGCACATAGATTTTAGACACCACTTCTTAAGAGATAACTATAAGAAAGGATTGATTTTAATAGAATTCTGTGCTACTGATAAACAAATAGCTAACATCTTCACTAAAGCACTGAGTAGAGAACAACTTTGAGAGGAACAGGTTGGAGTTAGGGATGATTAATATCACCTAATAGGTCCAGTTCAGAATGCACAATGAAAAAAAAAAGAAAAAAAAAAGAAAAATATATTTTTGGTTAGGAGTTCTAACTTTGTGTAAATATCTAGATCAATTCTTACTCAGTTTCATACTTTAATTAGTATACTCCTGTGACATGTGTATGACTCACTGATCTCTTACAAAGTTTCTTCTATTTTGGCATTTGAGGCATGTTCAAGAGAGTTCTATATAAAGAACCTGGTTCATCAGTATGTGCTCATATGAAAAGCTCAGGTATGTTTTCTATACTCTGTACAATTAGAAAGATTATTTTTCCAATCATGAGCATAAGTCCTACATTCATCAAATTCCCAGAAATTCTATCCGTTGAGCATTGAACCAGTTTCGTTCCCCTAGAACTCTAAAAATCGGAATTTTTGCCTAAAATCTAGAGATGCCTAATAATTACTAAGAGACCGGAATTACATCTTGATTAGACTTCTAATTGACCTCTAAAAAGCTATCGTTACTGCATTTAAGTCTAATCATCTTTAAATACATGCCACACCTCTTCTTCATTAGTCCATAACCGTCAAAACTCTTCTCAAGTTCTGATCGCCCTTCTTCTCTCCAAAATTCCCAAATTTTTCTTAAGAAACAATCCACCATGACTAACCCCCAATATAATCTAGGCACTCCCTCACCAGTATCCCCTTTGAATACATCTTCATCTATACCCCCCTAGTGAAACCCCAAAACCTAGGTTTCGTAGGCAAAAAATGTTGGCCAAAAAACTGTAGCTTCTGGAGCTCTAAGAAAAGTTCTAAATGAGAAATTGAAGGCTTGATAGAGGAAGGAAAGTCCTACTCAAGAATCTAACTCAAGCTCTGAGTCTGAAAC
This sequence comes from Nicotiana tabacum, assembly GCF_000715075.1. Lineage (NCBI taxonomy): Eukaryota > Viridiplantae > Streptophyta > Magnoliopsida > Solanales > Solanaceae > Nicotiana > Nicotiana tabacum. Next base: position 111,306,751 of record NC_134101.1, read on the forward strand.
TTTTATTTCTGCCAGCGAAGGAGAAGAACATGGGTCTTCTAACATTGCCAAAATTCAAGAAACCCCTGGTGAGGTAAGTTCTTGTGTGGTACTCTCTACTGTGGTTAAAAATGTAGAAAATAGGTTTGTCTTGGTTGGTCCAGTCAAAGATGTAAAGGGGGCTGAATCTAGTAGAAGTGGAGGTAAAAAGAAAGAAAAAGAGAGAGAGGGAGCAATTGGTGATGAGAGGGGAAATGGGAAAGAAAAAGTTCTGGTTATCTGTGGAGGTGTTGAAGAAGGTGGCAACAAGTCAGGGGGAAGTAGTTCTGGGGAGGCGGCTGAAGGGCTTGTGCATCTAAGCAAGCAACAAGATGAACCTGGTTCATCTGTTGAGGAAACACTGGCTGATCTTCTGAAGAGGGTTGGGGTCAGTTATGATCCAAAGAAGTGTAAAACTTCCACACAAAAGGCTCCAACTGCTTCCAAGCCAACAAAGAAAAGCAAAATGTCATCCCTAAAACCTACTGTACCTTCAGTACCTAAGGGAAGAGCCACTAGAAGCAGGGTCAGACAAAGTGAAGCTGAGTTACAGAAAGCTCTGGAAGAAAGCAAGAATAAAAAGAAGGAGAAGGGAAGCAAAGGTTGTGGAGAGTTTTGAGGTTGCAGAAGAAGAAGAAGAGGAGATGGAACCGGTCCATCAAGAAAGGGGAACAACTGTGGAGGTTCCTACACCCAAACCAAAAAGGGCCAAGGCTTCTTCCAAGAAGTCTTTCTCTGAACATGTATCTGATGAACCCTCTTTAGCCAAAAGAACCAGATCTGCAGTGAAAGGTAAGCAGGTAAAAATTACTGAGGAAGAAGAAGAAGAGGAATCTGAAAAGGAACAAGATAGGTTTGCCATCTTTGGCAGAAGAATTTTTTTGAAAGGAAGACTGTTGAGAGACCTGGATGAGCCAAGAATGAGAAGACTGATGGATGCCCTAGCTGCACAAGGTTAGAAGGACATGGTCCTTGAAATGGATGGGAGGCTGGCTAGGAAAGAATTGATTGAGTTTATGGCCAATGCCACAATGAAGAATGGGGTAGTCACCAGTATAGTGAAAGGAGTAAGGGTGCAGTTTGATGCACTCAAATTGGGTAAGATTCTAGACATACCTAGTGAGGGGTATGATGATTATACAAGACAAAGGTGGCCATGTCTAGATTCTCTCCATACTGCTCTTCAAATCACTAGGAATTTTTGTGATGCCGCAACTGTTGAAGATGTGCCTGAAGCCAGGTTTGTGCAGAAAAGTGAGATGAGGCCCGAGCACAAGGTCTTGTTTGAATTTGTTAACAAGTGCCTGCTGCCCAAACAGGAGAGGAGGCACACTGCCAACTACAAGGACCTGGTTCTTATGGAGTGCCTTGTGAGAGTAATGCAGATCAATTGGCCTGCCTTTATTGTCAAATTACTGGACAGGGTCATAAATGGCTCCAAGGCTCATGCCACCCCATATGGGTTCATATTGACTACTGTTCTAGATAGGCTGAATGTGCCTTTGAAGAAATGGGAGATGGCATCAAGCAAGGAGCACTTTGGCGTCAAGACTCTTCTGGCTTGTGACTATCCAGTCAATGCCACCCCAGTTGGACCTGGTTCATCCCTGAAGACACCTATGAACAACAAGGTTAGGGCTTTGGTTCAAGAGTGTGGATCTAAGGATGCTGAAATTGCTCGGCTCCAGGCTCGTGTAGCTGAACTGGAAACTGAAATAGATGGCCCTAGAACTGAGCTAGCAAAAGAAAAGGAGAAGAGTGATGGGATGCTTCAGAATATGCTCAACCTTCTCCAAACCCATCCATCTAGTTCCTACAAGCCTTAGGATGTCCAGTTGTTGTCTTCTAAACCAAACTAGTACCCCTAGTGACCCAGATTAGGGACTTTTTCATTTTTTTTGCTCATGCTTTGGAAGTTTTTCTTTCTTTTTGTGGTTTGTTGGTGGAAACATATCTTATCAATGAAGCTGTTGTTTCTCTTGTTCTATGAAGATTTTGCTCTTAATAGTTTGAATATGTTTGTTGATTATTGATGATTTCATCCATGTTTTCACTTGCAGTTGCCCAAGTGGCCATGAGTAATTACTAAAATCTGGGATTCACAATGCATGCAACTTTTCGATGATGCCAAAAGGGGGGAGAGATATTGTGCTTTACTCTTTATTCTGAATAATGTGATATTTATAACCTAATTAAATCTGGTCCTTTATGATAAGTTAAAATTCTAAGTTAATGTGTTAATGGTCAAGTTGAGTTGCTACAAGTTCTTTGATTAGTAAAAGCACAAAGTTTGTCATCATCAAAAAGGGGGAATTTGTTGGCCCAAGTTCAGGTGAAGTTTTGAAGAATGACAAATGAACTCAGTCATGGACCAGGTTCATCATGTGAGGCATAGTATTTATCAACCTAGACATGTGAGATACACGTGAAGGAGATAAGTCTCAGTAATCAAGCAGTAATATCTCCTGAACTGATCGAAAAGGTTGCATATTGGATGAGAAGAGAAAGTCTCCTTATGGGAAGAGGACACAATTACACAATCCGGATAAATGATAGGGTTGGAGTTTGTATTGAACAAGGACTCAACTTCAATGGAAGATCAGCAATTGAGTCTCAATCAAACTCTGATTACTAACTCATTAAATAACAGTGATTGTTCTCTTTTACAGGTGTTGCACATACGCAGAAGTTAAACGTGAATAGGGAGCAAAATGGCAACGCTTTTTGCAAGCAGTTCGTGTGTAATTCAAGTGTGCAAACCTGAAGCTACTTGAACGAGATAGAAGAACCAGTTCCGTTGTGTTTATTCTTGTTCTAGTTCAATTATAGTAGGTGGTTTAAAGTTGTACCTTTTCAGCTTTCATAGAAGCATTTGTAATAGGTACTTTGAGTGTTCAAGTTATAGGCTAACTTGAAGGTGTCACAACAGCTGAGGTTGTGTGCTACACAGGGATTAGAGTTAATCCTTAGGCTTACAAAGAGTTTTGTAAATGTTGTTTTGGCTCAATGATTTTAGCGGATGTTTGGGAAAATCCTACTGAGTAGTAGGCCGTGTTTTTTTCACCTTTTGAGCCAGGTGTTTTCCACGTAAAAATCTCTGTATTCTTTATTTCTGTACTTTTAATTTCGCAACAGTAGCAGTTAGAACACCTAGAAAAACCAGGTTCTTCTAGATCGAAAAATTGGGTACCACACAAATCACCCCCCCTCTTGTGTGGTATTGATGTTTAGAACATCAAGCGTATTTCATTCCTGTGGCAATTTCCTATTCTTTTGAGCGGTTGGTAGATATTTATATCCGGGAGATTATTCATCTTCATGGTGTGCTCGTGTTTATTATTTCTAACCAAGGTACGCAGTTTACCTCGCATTTCTGAAGGGCAGTTCAGCGTGAGTTGGGTACTCAAGTCGAGCTGAGCACAACATATCATCCTCAGATGAACGAACAGCCCGAGCGTACTATTCAGATTTTGGAGGATATTCTTCGAGCATGTGTTATTGACTTTGGAGGTTCGTGGGATCAATTCTTGCCATTAGCAGAATTTGCCTACAATAACAGTTACCAGTCGAGCATCCAAATGGCTCCCTATAAGGCATTATATGGTAGGCGGTGTCAATCACCGGTTGGATGGTTTGAGCCGGGAGAGGCTCGATTGTTGGGTATAGATCTAGTACAGTATGCCTTGGATAAGGTTAAGATCATTCAGGATAGGCTTCTTACAGCTCAGTCCAGGCAAAAAAGTTACGCTGCGCAAGGTTCGTGATGTGGCATTCATGGTCAGAGAGCGGGTGTTGCTTCGGGTATCGCCCATGAAGGGCGTGATGAGATTCGGAAAGAAGGGCAAGCTAAGCCCTAGATTCATCGGTCCTTTTGAGATTCTTGATTGAGTAGGAGAGGTGGCTTACAAACTTGCGTTGCCGCCGAGTTTATCAATTGTGCACCTAGTGTTTCTGTATCCATGCTTCGGAAGTATCACGACGATCTATCCCATGTGTTATACTTCAACATTGTCTAGTTGGACAAGGACTTGACCTATGAGGAGGAGCCGATAGCTATTCTAGACCGGCAGGTACGTCAGTTGAGATCGAAGAATTTCCCTTCAGTTCGTGTGTAGTGGAGAGGTCAGCCTGTTGAGGCAGCGACCTGGGAGTCCGAGTTCGATATGCGGAGCCATTATCCTCATCTTTTCACCGCTTCAAGTACTTTTCTATGTTCGTTCGAGGACGAACGGTTGTTTTAGAGGTAGAGAATGTGATGACCCTAAAGGTCATTTCTTGTTGTAGAAGTCAAAATTGTGTTCCGAGGCTTTGAAAATCTCCTTTTGTTTTATCTTGATTTGCATGCGTAGTCCGGGCGCGTTTCCGGAAAGCTTTTATGTGAAATTTTAGAAAATTAATGAATTTGGCCTTTAAAATTGGTTAAAGTTGACTATGGTCAACATTCTTGGTAAACGGACCCGGACCCATAATGTGACGATCCCGTAGGGTCTGTAGTAAAATATGGGACTCGGGCGTATGCCCGAAAGCAAATTCCGAGGTCCCTAGTCCAAGAAAAGAATTTTTAAAGAAAATTGTTTGCTGGAAAATATAAAGGCTTTTAGAAGTGAAATGATGCATTTTCTTGATGGTATTGGGCCCGTATCTTGGTTCCGGAGCCCGGTACAGGTTTAAAATAATAATTAAGTTGAATTTGTGAAATTTGGTAAGGGTCGGAATTGGTTTGGTATAAATCGGACCTTTAGTTGAGAAAATGGAAATTTCAATGTTCTTAAGGAATTTCATTAATTTGAGGTTAAATTCGTAGTTGTTGATGTTATTTTCATGATTTGATCGCACTATCAAGTCCGTATGATGTTTTTAGACTTGCGTGCATGTTTGGTTTGGAGCCCCGAGTGCTCGGGTGAGTTTTGGATAGGCCATAGAGTGAATTTGGACTTAGGAAGATTGTTGGTATGTTGCATTTGTGTTGTAGGCCCCTGATCTCGCAATTTATCGCAATGTACTCAGGGATCGCAAATGCGAGCTTTTGCTTCACAAATGCGAAGACCTCAGGGCCAGCCTTCCTCGCAAATGCGAGATGTTCTTCACAAATGCAAAGGTTGTCAAATAGGCCAAAGGTCGCAAATGCGACGATTTCTTCGCAATTGCGAAAATAGCAGAAATTCCTAGGGTTCGCAATTGCGAACCCCTGGTCGCAATTGCGACATCTGCACCTGATAAGTGAGATTTTTGACGGGATTCTTCTTTATTTTTACAACATTTCAAACCCTAAACTCCCATAGACAATTTTCTTGAGGAGAGTTCTTCCCCAAATCACAGGTAAACGATTTTTGACTTATTTTCTTCAATCTATAACATCTTTTTACATGATTTCACTTCAAAACTAGGGTTTTTTCATGGGAAATTGGGTGTTTTTGGGTAGAAGTTAGGATTTTCAAATTTTGGGGATTTGGACCTCAATTTGAGGTCCGATTTAAAAACTAATTACATATTTGAGTTTGTGGGTGAATGGGTGCTCGAGTTTTGGTTCGAACTTCGGGTTTTGACAAAGCGGGTTTGGAGTCGATTTTTGACTTTTTGGGGAAAACAATGGGAAATCTATTTTCATGAATTAGAATTGGTTTATTTAGCATTTATTAATGTTATTATGTAAATTGTGACTAGATACAAGCGAATTGGAAATGGAACCGAGAGGTAAAGTTGTAGTTGAGACTTAATCTTGTCTGTGGATTCGAGGTAAGTGTTTTGCCTAACCTTAACTTGAGGGAATATGAGTTGTGGTCTATTTGCTATGTGTTAGTATCGAGTACGATGTATAGGTGTGGTGACGAGTATCTATACGTTGGTGTCAAGCATGCCCGTGAGTTTCATATCATGATATTTATGAATCTATTATGTACCGATCATGCTCAACAACAACAACAACCCAGTAATAATTCCACTAGTGGGGTCTGGGGAGGGTAGAGTGTACGCAGACCTAACCCCTACCCATGAGGGTAGAGAGGCTATTTCCGAAAGACCCTCGGCTCACAACAAAAGATCTGTAACAACAGAAAATATACAAATAAGATCAACACCGTAAGTGACAACAAATAAGTGGGAAGGACAATAATTATGCAATAATAAAAATTGTAAATAAAAGTAAAAAATAATAAACAAAAAATAGAAAGTGTGATGGAACAATAACCGCTGGCAGTCCTATATAAAACACTATCAGACTAGCCATAACAACGAAGAAAAATGCTCAACTAAACCCTAACCTACAACACTAATGCTCGACCTCCACACCTCCCTACCCAAGGCCATGTCTTCGGAAATTTGAAGTTGCTCCATGTCTTGCCTTATCACCTCGCCCCAATATTTCTTAGGTCGCCCTCTACCTCTCCTTGTACCTGTCAAAGCCAATTGTTCACACCTCCTAACCGAGGCATCTAGACTCATCCTCCGAACTTGCCCGAACCATCTAAGCCTCGCTTACCGCATCTTGTCGTCCATGGGAGCCACACCCACCTTCTCCCGAATATCTTCATTCCTAATCTTATCCAGCCTAGTGTGCCCGCACATCCATCTAAACATCCTCATTTTGGCTACTTTCATCTTCTGGATATGAGAATTCTTGACTAATGTTGAACAAAGTTTATGAAAGTTTCTTGATAATTGACTATTGTTGAGCATTGGTTCAAGTTGAGTTCCATTTTGTAAAGATATTGTTGAACACGAGATTGGTTATAGCTGAATCCTTTATCGGAATGTTATTGTTGATATTGTTGATTCCCTTGCCGGGATGCTATTGTTGATATTGTTGATTCCCTTGCCAGGACTTATTGCTTCTATTGTTTGGGTGAGGAAGAGTGTAAAGCACGAAGGGTGATGCCGTGTATGATATTGTGAGTGAGTGTAATGCACGAAGGGTGATGTCGTGCCGATATTATGAGTGATAATGTACGAAGGGTGATGACGTGCCATGATTTGAGAGTTAATATACGAAGGGTGATGTGGTGCCAATATTGTGAGAAATAATGCACGAAGGGTGATGTCATGCCATGATTTTGTGAGGTAATGCACGAAGGGTGATGTCGTGCCGTATCTGTTACTTCATATGGTGTGGACGAGAGTAAAAGCACGAAGGGTGATGTCATGCACGTGTTACCATTTCATTATCCTTGTTGATATAGATGTGATGTTCATTATGCTTCTTCATTGGCTTATTGTTAGAATCTGTTATTCCCCGCAGCATGTCCCCTTCCCACCTTATTCTGTGGATTCCTATTATTATGATTCTATTTGTATATGATTTAACTGTACAGATATATATGATTGTTGTGTCCTAGCCTCGTCACTACTTCACCGAGGTTAGGCTCGACACTTACTCAGTACATTTGGTCGGTTGTACTGATACTACACTCTGCACTCTTTTGTGCATATTTCGGTACCGGACCCGGTGAGTAGTTGGAGGTAGCTGCCTTCATTCCAGGGAGACTAAGGTAGATATGCTGATGTCCGCGCCTAACGTCCCCCTTCCCTATTTTTAGCTTTTCTGCTATCTCTTTTATTTCCGAGAACAGTTGTACTTTCTTTTCAGACCAGTATTTGTAATAACTCGTAGATGTTCATGAAGTTGTGACACCAGATCCTTGGGTAGACTTGTATTGGATTATTCGATCATGTTATAACTCTTCCGTATTTATCATCTGTTTAACTTTAGTTTCTATTTATAACTGTTTGGATTGCTTGTTAATGTGTAGAACCCTAATAGTTGGCTTGCCTGGCTTTCATGAGTAGGCGCCATCATGACTCCCAAGGGTGGGAAATCTGGGTCGTGACATGATACTAGGTTGTAGTGTGTGGGATTAAGGAACCATTGTAGGTAGTTTCTTGTTTAAATCTGTTGAGAGAGGAAGGGATTACAATTTTAGAGCCTTCTAGTCTATTTTGCATGATAAGTGTTTGACAAAATCCCTAAGAGAGTTACATCTTGGGAATCCTTCTAATTATTAACCAACGTTCACTATCTTCCTATAGATTGTTATCGCTAGAAGTGCTGGTGCTTTGTAGTAACTTAAAGAGAGCTCAAACAAGGTATGTTGGCTAAACTTTCTCTCTCGGACTTGAATCCCATAATGTTTCAGTAAGTTTAAGTATAATCGGCCCAAAATCTCTAATTTCTACATTTCAAGTTATCCCCTATAAACTTATAAACTTGATTATTCCAAATGAGCCTTATATCGAAAGCTAGATGTTCAAAGTATGGTTTGCTTATTAAAATGGTGTGGCTTTGAGTTGTATTTTAAATGAAAACTAGTATACCAATTGGGTGAGGAAAATTCGATGTGCATAATACTCCTAATTGCTCTTATGTGTACCAAATATCTTGATTGAGTACGCCTTGTTTTTGATAATCTATAAAGATGTTTAAAAATGAAATGAGAAAACGTGAAAAAGATTATGAAATGAGCCTCGACTCAACTGTTTCAAAATGACTTCTAAAAGTAGAATTTGCCTAAAAGCTCTTATACTTAATTCATGCCCATAAGTGGTTGTTTTAGATAATGCTTTGCCTTATAAATACTTCCATTGTGCCCGAGTTCTTACATACTCCGTTGTTAAAATTATACATTGTCATGATTGGGAAAGAGTAATTCAAGAATAATTAGTGTAGTGCTTGTTTATAGCTTTGATGTGTGTTTCTATTACTGGTTGGTATGCCCAATCTTTGGGAAGAAACCTTTTGTGTTTAAAGTTTCCATTGTTAATGAACCTGAGGTATATGATTTTTGAAATACTTTATATGTTGGTAATTGGTAATGACCCTTGAAATTAAAAGAAGTGAATATGGAATATAAAATGCGGCCATCGATCCATGAATAAAAAAAATCTTGTGAAAGGTCCAAAGATCCAAGGAAATATTGTTAATGTGGATGGTTGAAAATACTAATAAAGATTTGTACAATGTGAAAGATTCTGAGATGAATTCATTTCTATATATGTGTTACCCTTGTGTGCAAATCAAACTAAAAATATTTTTGGGAGTATCATTAGCAAAACCGAGGAAGGGTGGTTCATAAGGCCCACACCTGAAACTACACGTGCTGATGTAGGGGTGGATTGTGATTATTTCCCCTTATATGAGATAAAATTGGAATATTGGTAAAATTATAATTATTCCCCTCAATTGGGATGAACCTGGTAACAAATGTGAATTGGAAAAGTCAACCCACACGGTATATGTGGGAAGGCGTCCTAGCTGAGGTGGAGATCAGACTCCATGTTGTGCACATGGTGGTACTGCTCTTGTAACAACATTATTTCGCATCATCATGTCAAACCACATTGTCCGTGGGGAGATGGCCTAGCCGATCGGGCGTGATCGGACTCTGTGCTAACAAAGACGGTGGAATATCAGTGCTAATAATCTCCCAACTATATATATACTATTTTCGTACTTTGAAAATCGTTATGTTTCAATTGGTTATTTAGATATTGTTGATTGTGACTTGCTGGTTCTATGTGTTGTCTTTGCTTATATGGACATTTTTTTAAAGAGGACTTTTAGATATACATACTAGTATTATTCGATAGCACTAACGTCCCTTTTGCCGAGGACACTGTATCTTTAATTGATACAGGTAGTCCCACAGCAGGTGGTATCGATCAGTGATAGTAGTATTCTCTTTCCAGCAGACTTGGTGAACCCCACTTCATCCCGAGGTCAAGACATGTATCTTTTGTTCATTTTCTTATCATGTTTTGAGTATAGCCAGAGCCTTGTTGCCAGTATTTCCTTATCATTCTTCGGTTGTACTTAGAGGCTCCGTAGATAGTTTGTGGGTGGTGCTTCATGTTGGAAGTGAAACTAGAAATGTTGGTATTTGGCAAAATACGTTTTCCATTAAATCTATAAACGTGTAATATTTTGTTAATATGAATAAAGTTTTTAATGGAAATGAAATGGAAGTTGTAATGAAATATTTTCTTTCATCTCCTCTTTATTCATGAACTAGTTTGGGTAGAATGAAATCTAACAGACTTGCTCGGTCGGGTTTACTCGGTTGCCGGTCGCGCTCCTTGATTTTAGGGTGTGACACAAATGCTATTAGCCATGGACTCCTTTGAGTTAATTCAGGCTATACTGAACTTTCTATAACTTAGAGAAACCATCAGCTCTCTTGTTTTCATGGGCTAAATCCCGAGGACTTATCCATTCTCGTCACCTTCTCACTTGCTTTTCCTTATCCTTACTCATGTCTTCCTAAACCTTGTCGCTTGACCATACTTTAGCTTGCAACCTACACATATCCATTTATACTGCTTGCAACCTTCCTTCAACTTTCTTGCACAATAGATTTTCTTATGTTATTCTGGAACATCAAGCGAGACATCACATCGTCTCAAACTCTTCTTTACTCTCTTAACTAGGTCGCTCAGTACCTAGAAACCATAGGCTCGAAGATATTCCACTGACGACGTTGTTATCATTCTTCAATACTGAGTTCAGTGCTTCTGGCCTTCTATCTGAAGTATGGACTATTCACAACCTTCTACATTTGAGTATCTCGTATGTTGTTCAACTTTACCTTACTTACCTTAAAATTTTGCGTCACATCTTCTATCTTTTTCATGATCTCCCTTCCACATAGGTATAATTCACATCCACAACTTGAAGTTCTATTATAATACTTGCACCTCTGGTGCATACACATTCCAGTGAGAGCTTCAAGCTGACTTCTTATAAGGCTGGTACTCTTCTAACTGGCTTTATTGTATAGCCGTTATAAAATATGGCTACTGTACTATCTCTCTTGTACCTATGATATTAAGAGTGATTCTGTAATGTTCTCAATCACGATTTCTATAATTTTCTGGGTCCAATAATCAGACTCCTGATTTACTTCGTTGATGTAACTCTTTAGTTTCCTCTCCCTTCTGATCACTCTTTATGTAGGCTTAAGCTATCTTCCAATCTGCGGCTTATGGTATTAATTATCACTTTAGCCTTTCATGGATGCTCTGGGATATCCGTGATACAATTTTCTAACAATTGAATCCTTTGTCTATGACCTGGGCTCAATTCTTTCTTTTAACTTATACCGGAGTCTTCTACGGCTATTTGATTGTCAACATATATGCTGCATGGATAATACTCTGAATTTTTAACTGCGTTCATGACGTAACTAACCCTGGATCATTAATCGAATAACTCTTTTCGTTCCTTCTAAGCTTTCTTTAAACGTAAGCTATTACTTTTCCTGGTCTTTCTGCCCCCTTGTTGTGTGCATACTTAGCTTATCTTAGTTCCCACGGATGCCGTATTTCTGTGCAATTCATTTGTGCCACTTTCTTTTGGAGTCCACACAATTTTGTAGTGAGACTGTTTTTACATGACTATTTCTCTTTCAAGTTATTATGTTTAGGTTGAAATCTCCTTCCTTATTTCCTCAGCCAGTCTTTCATTATAGTACTTAGGGTTAAAGCTTTGCTTAATAATATTAATTTTTATTTTTTAAAAATTAATACTTCATGAAATACATCTCTTGATTCAATTAATAGTCATCTCACTGCAATAATTAATAGTCATTTGAGTAAGTAGAAAAAAAGTAGCCTCGAATTTGATTCTAGGAAAAAGAGGCAGAATACATGAAAACTTTGACATAAACTAGGAAAAGTCAATAGTGCTTGACAGTAACATGAAGCTTAAGAATGGCTTTGAGATTAGGAATATCAATAAAGTGAGTTGTCATAATGCCATAACCTTTAACAAATCTAAAAAAACCAGTCCCTGAGACAATAGAGAATTCCCTCTCCTTCATTGCAAAAAGATCAGCACCTTGAATCTCCAAAGTACTCCCTTTGAATTCCCCATGAGTGAAAATAACAGAAAACATCAAGTGCAGTCCCTTGCCATCTAACTGTGAATTTATGTACATACCTTGAGCTCTACCAATCTCTTTGGACTTTGGATCTGGACTTTCAGTTACTGGATCATCCACTGCAACCATTGTCCCAAAATGAAGAACACTAGCTTGCGGCCAATCTTTTCCTGCTACAGTGATTGCAGATGTGTCATGCCCACTTAAATAGTCATGGACATAAAACACTAGTTTTGTTTCCTTTGGCTGACGCTTGGGCAAGTTGAAAGCCCAGTAGAGAAGTGGCAGTGCTAGAAGTGGCAAGAAAGAAGAATTTGGAACGGCCATTTCCCTTTCTTTTTTCTTTTTTTTTTTTGGTGGGGGGCGTTTGCTTTGTTTCACGGGGGGGGGGGTTTGGAGGGGCGTTTGCTTTGTTTCACACTTCTTAAGATGCGCACATATAATGATGTGAAAGATGCCTATCCTCTGAGCAAGGATTTTTAGACTAGGAAAATGACAAAGTCATTAGTGGGTATCTTTGGTAATTGTTATATACTTCCTCACTTCTCAACAAGTGATCATTTTATCTTTTTATTTTGGTCTAAAAAAAGTAATTATTTTACATTTTTATTTTGGTCTAAAATAAGTGTTCATTTAGATAAGAGGGGTTGCTCTGATGGTAAGCAACCTCCAACCAAGAGGTTGTGAGTTCGAGTCACCCCAAGAGCAAGGTGAGGAGTTCTTGGAGAGAAGGATGCCGAGGGTTTATTTGGAAACAACCTCTCTAACCCAGGGTAGGAGTAAGGTCTGCGTACACACTACCCTCCCCAGACCCCACAAGTGGGATTATACTGGGTTGTTGTGTTGTTGTTACACAATCTATAAGGAATTTATTTTATTTTTCTAAAATTTGCCCTTATTTTTACATATTACAATGTGTCGAGGTAATAATTAATTAAGGCTAATTTTGTAATACATTTTTCTCTCTAGGTGTTCGTATTTCCTTAATGTGTATGCCAAAGGTAAAATGGTTTGAATACGGCTTATGCTGGGATAAGTTATGTTGGGATTAGTTATCCTGGTATTATTTTTTATCTACTGTTTGATATGTTGTATTAAAAATGACAATTGCATAATTTCTAAGAAGAAGATATAAGTTATCCCAGCACCAATTATCCCAATCCCTACAAGGTATATGTTATTCCGGTACTAATTTTAATCCCGGGATAACTTATACCAGATTTACTAACCAAACAAAGTATTAAGGTAATATTAAATTTTTATACCAGCATTATATCTATATATACCTCCTACCAAACGACCCCTAAGGGGTTTTGTGTCACTTTATCGCGCTAATAAATGCTGATGGTCAATTTTATATTATCACCCTAAAAGAAATTACTGTAGAAAAGAGCATTCGAGACGAAGTTGAAAGGAGATAATGCCATCACAGAGTGATTTTTTACAGCATAGATGTACATATTGTAATGTATACTATTAATCATAATCATGCGTTTAAACATAAAGTATTCTCTAAAACATTTGTTTATTTCATTTAACAAAAATTTGCATTAAATATATTATTTATTTGTTTATCCGTTTCTTTACTTATATAATAGATATTTATTTTTAAATCCTATATTTTTTATTAATTTTTATTTTGATTTCTTACCTAGTGTTTGGTATCCATTAAATTAATCTAAATTCACGCAAGGAAATATTATTTTAGGGAATAAAATGTATTCTATTAAAACAATTTTATTCTTAAAGTTCGAATCGAAAACATCTAATTATTAACGAAGGATACTTACTATCCACTTATAACTGTTGGTGGCCATTCTTTTCAACATTTGTTTTTTTTGGATGAACTCTATGAATATAATAAATCAATAAATTAATAGGAATTCATTACTCTATAAAGCCTTATATGATGAATCAACTTCAGATAAATTCTCCATATTGTAAAAGATAACACTTCAAATATAAATACCTTTAAGATAAGAAATTTTTTATCAACGTTTGAACAGAAAATATTACTCTTTCTCATTTCGTAAAAAGCGTATAGGATTATGCATACATGTCGATATTTTTGTAAAATTTTGATGCTTTAATTTGGAACACTTTTGCATTTTTTTTTTCTCTCATTAATTGAACAAGTGGTTCATAAATTCACCTGTCAAGCAATGAGAATATATCTCACATAACAACACAGAATTTTGTGCTATGAACATATGACTACATTAATATAATTTAATGCCTATTTAATAGATCAATGAATACAGAGGGAAAAGAGGTGGTAGACGTTACCAAAGCATTTTTTACCACTAATTTGCCGTATCTAACGTCTCTTCATCCTAATACTCATTCAAGGAAAAACACAAATCAAAAAAAAAGAAAAAGAAAAAAGAAAGAAGTCTTTGGAAAAGCAAAAAAATCAGATTAAAACTTGTATCTTTGATCTCCATTTTCTTTGCTTTTCCCTTGTGCACGGTTGAAATGCATTAAAGGTGAAATTTAATGGCTCATATATCCTTCATTTTCCATGAAATCTATTGCCAATTCTTGACGCAGCAATGAAACTTTGGTCTTGTGTAAAATTTCTGGTTATCATAACCACATTTTGTTCCGGCCTAAGCAAGGTGAATTCATCTAAAAATGGCTCAAATTCTTATTCCTTTGTTTTGGCTTGTGGGGCTACAAGTAATGCCACAGATGCAGATGGCAGGATTTGGAGTCCAGATTCCACACATCTCCCCTCTGGTAATTCAATCACATCTAAAGCTAAATACCAAGACCCTTCATTGGTTTCTGATATCCCTTACATGACTGCTAGGATTTTCAAGACTCAAACCACGTATTCTTTTCCTGTTTCTCCAAAATCTCGCCATTGGATCAGACTTCATTTTTACCCTTCTACTTATGACAATTTCAACTGCTCCAATTCATTCTTTTCTGTAACTGTTGGAGGGTTTACTCTTCTCAATAACTTCAGTGCCTCAATCACAGCACAAGCACTAACGCAGGCTTATATCATAAGGGAATTCACTATTGTCCCTCTCCAAACTGACACCCTTAACATCACCTTTAACCCTTCATCAGTATACAAGGACTCTTTTGCCTTTATCAATGGAATTGAGATTATTTCAATGCCAGAAATCTTTCAAGCCGCACCTATGGTGGGGTTCTCGGATCAGACAATGGAAACAGAAGCTTCTTCTATGCAAACCATGTTCAGGTTAAATGTTGGTGGACAGTATATTCCATCAAATAATGACTCAGGCCTGGGAAGAATATGGTATGATGACGCACCATATTTGTTTGGTGCATCATTTGGTGTGACATCTGCAGCTAATAACAGTGTCAAAATTTCATATCCTCCTAATCTACCTAATTACATTGCTCCGGTGGATGTTTATAGGACAGCACGATCCATGGGGCCAAATCCAGATGTTAATAGGAATTATAATCTCACTTGGATTTTCCAAATTGATGGAAATTTCACTTATCTCGTGAGGTTACATTTCTGTGAGTTTCAGTTGACAAGAGTGAATCAGAGGGTATTCAATATATACATTAACAATCAGACTGCTTTGGAAGAGGCTGATGTTATTTCGTGGACGAGTGCCCAAGGTGTGCCAGCATACAAGGACTTTGTAATATATGCCACAGATCAACCTGGTGGTGATGAAATGTGGGTGGCTTTACATCCTAATGATAAGACGAAGGCCGAGTTTTATGATTCAATCCTCAATGGACTAGAGATTTTTAAGATCAATGACACAACAGGGAATTTGGCAGGGCCGAATCCTGTTCCATCACCAGGCCCACCTCCGGACACTGATTCTCAGCCAAAACCATCATTTGCATCAAATAAATCTAGTAAAAGTGGCATAATAGCTGGTTCAGTTGTAGGATTGGCGGCTGGCTTTGGTATTGTTTTTGGTGTAGTTGCTTTTATCAAACGCAAGAAAAATATGAACATCGGAGGGAAGTCTAGTAGAGGTGGTTGGTTACCAATTTATAGTAGTTCTAGGACTACAGAAACTAGAACAACTATCTCAGGCAAGAGCAGTGGCAGTAGTCACATTTCCAACATTGGTGGAGGCCTTTGTAGGCACTTCACCTTAGCTGAGATAAAACATGGTACGAAGAATTTTGACGAGTCGCTAGTGATTGGAGTTGGAGGATTTGGTAAAGTGTACAAAGGAGAGATTGATGGAGGGACTAGTGTTGCTATTAAGAGAGCAAACCCTTCTTCTGAACAAGGTCTTCATGAGTTCCAAACTGAGATTGAATTGCTGTCGAAACTTAGACATAGGCACTTAGTCTCATTGATTGGGGCTTGTGAAGAGAATGAAGAGATGATATTAGTGTATGATTATATGGCTAATGGGACATTGAGAGAGCATCTTTATAAGCACAATAAGCCACCTTTATCATGGAAACAAAGACTGGATATTTGTATTGGTGCAGCCAGAGGTCTTCACTATCTTCACACTGGTGCAAGATATACTATCATCCATAGGGATGTGAAAACTACAAACATTTTGTTGGATGATAAGTGGGTAGCAAAGGTTTCTGATTTCGGGTTATCGAAAACGGGACCTAATCTCCATCAAACTCATGTTAGTACAATGGTAAAAGGAAGTTTTGGATACTTGGATCCAGAATATTTCAGAAGACAGCAGCTGACAGAAAAGTCTGATGTGTACTCTTTTGGGGTTGTCCTATATGAAGTACTGTGCGGAAGACCAGCTCTAAATCCTAGTCTACCAAAGGAACAAGTTAGTCTAGCAGATTGGGCATTACACTGCCATAGGAGACATACTACTAAAGAAATTGTGGATCCACATATTAAGGGGGAGATCACACAAGAATGTTTGAAGCAATTTGTTGATACAGCAGTGAGTTGCTTGTCTGATCATGGAACTGATCGCCCTTCAATGGGTTCAGTCTTATGGAATCTTGAGTATTGCCTTCAGATGCAAAATAATCCTGATGGACCAAAGATGGTGGCAGAACAGAAAGCAAACGATGCTTATGCGATGCATACAGAATTGTTAAGCATTACAGAGGAAGGCGGAGAAGGTGAGGAGTCAGAGGAGCACAGCACGGAGGCTGTCTTCTCGCAAATTATGAATCCACAAGGTAGATAGTTGCTTAGTTCTACTATTGTACTTTTGTTTTTGTTCTACAAGTTTATAGTTGACGAGGAGAGGCTTGCTTAGTTGGTAGAGCACCTCCATCTCCAACCAGCTAAGGCTAAAGTTCAATTAAAGGGCGTTTCCACGTTGTAGGTAGTTGGTAAGTGGAAGCACTATTAATCAGACTTGTAGCCTGTATTTCTGTCTTCCTTAGTGCCTTCATTTTTGCTTAGTTGGTAGAGCACCTCCATCTCCAACCAGCTAAGGCTAAAGTTCAATTAAAGGGCGTTTCCACGTTGTAGGTAGTTGGTAAGTGGAAGCACTATTAATCAGACTTGTAGCCTGTATTTCTGTCTTCCTTGGTGCCTTCATTTTTTCTTCTCCATGATGTCTCACCATTTGAGTGAAGCAGCTTTAATATTATAGCTGTATTATTTATGGTTAGCACAACTCTATCTTCTGAAATTGCATCCGGCCCAACGGTTTGCGCTATTATTATTCAAGAAAAGAAAACAGATCAACTATTATAACGTAATGGTTATAGCCTATATGTATAATGCATGTTTTGATCTACAAATATGCATCTTAGTTAACTAGTGAGCTTAAAGAGAAAAGAATTTATCCTTCTAAGGAAACCTATATGATCTTTGAGCATCTTATTTCAATATTTTTTTCTTCGCAAGAAAGCAACTTGCTTGCTGCTTTTATCACCTGAATGAAGCACTGTTTTATTCATTTGTAAATCTAAAGTTAACAATTCTGCAAGACAAAAGGACACACAAAATGTAAACCAAAAGAGCTGAAGACAAAAGAAGTTCGCACATTAGAGGTCGGTCAAATACAGTTTTGCTAAAAGTCATCGCTTTGGTGCTTAAAGCAATGAAGTGGTGCGAAGCGAGGATCATAGCTTCTTGAATGAAGTCGTGCACTTCAAAGAATGACGTGCAAAAGAAAAGGAAAAAAAAAGGAGGTTCTCACTTGTATTAGAGACAGTCAAATATAACTTTATTCTTTTCGGCACTTAAAGAGATGAAGCGATGTGGCAAGTAGGAGCGGCAGACGGGCGGGTCGGGTTGAATATGGGGTCGAAAACGGGTAATGCAAAATGGATAAATTATCCGACCCGACCCGTATTTAATATGGATTGAAAACGAGTTAACAGGTAGATAATATGGATATCCATATTTTTCATGGCTTTTTGAATATAATCACTTTTGATAGAATTCCTAATCTCCCAAACTAGGAACTCCCAATTTGAGGCTTTACAAATGTAAAAGTTAAACACATTAGTTATCCATTTGTTATCCATTTTCTAAGTAGATAATATGGTTGTTATCCATATTTGACCCGTTTTTAAAAAATTTATTATCCAACCTATTTTTTAATGGATAATACGGGTGACTAACTATTTTCTTTTAACCATTTTGTTACCACTAGTGGTAAGAGTTGTTATAGATTCATGGGTGAAGCCATGTGTTTTAGAGAAATGTACACTTCAAACAATGAACACCTTAAATGAGACAAATCAAAAAATGTCTATCGATTCTTTTTTTCTTTTAGGGATGGTTTCCTGTTCATATATATCACAAAAATGAGTACATGGAAGAGGACATAAAACTTAGCTTCCATTGTTAGACGATGAAGTTTAATACCTGCATATACCAAACTGGAGAATGCTAAGGAGTGTACCGACATATACCAAGGTGGAGAACGCTGAGGAGTACAACTCCTTTACATTTTGTACTCTAATATTCTTTACCAAAAAAAGCTGATAGCTTAATGTCACAATCCAAAATCACGTGACTGGTACTCAGCGTATTATCTCATCCGAGTGAACCTACTCATACAAGAATACCCATTTATATGCCTAGTAGAAGTATATGCAAAAGCCTTTTCAAAACACGGTCATTCCAAATGATTGAAATTAATTGTATATGGAACAAAATCATTAAATCGTCCATTTTCAATAAACGGAAATACAAAAAGATAATAATATTTCTTTCATGCATTCGCTTACAACCCCAAAAAAAATAATAACAGTGAATGGAATCTCTAAAATATGAGAATAACATAAATGCTTGGGATAATACCGCACTAACAGAAAATGGGGACAACATGACAACTACCATGAAATATAATTGGTGCATCACTATATACCTTAGAAAGAGAGTCATCATGGTCATGTCGGATCATCATGTACCATACTTTCATGGACTCAACAAGTATCATGAACTCTCTAACTCAAGTTCCTGAGACAAGACTTTATAAAAATAATGCAATCAATATTTGATATAAAACAATAAAAAATTAAAAATAATCCATGCTCTTGTCATTTTAAATGAAATTAGTGAAATCTTGTCACGACCCAAAATTCCTCCAAAGGAGTCGTGATAGCACCTAGTCTCTAAAACTAGGTAAGCCTAACACATATCGAATTGATAACAAGTTCTACTAAACAACTACGAAACATGAACCGGAAATTTCTAAATAAGCCAATAGTCACAACTTGATATAATATCTCAAAACTTGTGGTACAAGTCATAAGCCTTCCTAAGAGTAACTACACATAATGAATACATCATTGTTCCGGAATAATAGAACACGATGGAAATAAATACAATAGAAGGTAACTTCGGAGTTTGCGAACGTCCAGCAGGGATACCTTGAAGTCTCCAGCCGCACAAGCATAAGTCTCAAAACCAACTCGATCTGAAGTACCTGGTTCTGCACAAAAATATGAAGAAGCGTAGCATGAGTACACCACAGTGGTACCTAGTAAGTATCAAGCCTAACCTCGGTAGAATAGGGACGAGGCCAGGTCAAGACACCTGCCAGACATATAAACCTGTGCAGGATATAATATAAAGCTAATATGGAAAGAACATCAATTTAAGGCCAATAGTAGAAGGATTCCAAATTACATTCAACTGTGAAAATAATGGGAGCACGAATAGCAATGAGAAACAACCAAATAATTAAGTAACAACACAATCAGGGTACAAGTGAGATATGAATGTATCCAAGCTAGGAAAATCGTTGACAACTCAATCAATCAAATCATTTCTAATGTATGAATTTTAACAAAAATTATTCCAAATACCATTTCTCGTAATCTCAGATCATAAATCCCAATTTTCCAAACTTTACATACAAGGCACCTTGTGCGCACACTTTTCCAAATCACTTCGCACGACAAAATCCACATGCTACTCGGTACATAGTATCTGTGTCAAATATTAATTAAGATGTTCAAGAGATCTTATTTATGTACTGCAAAGTAAAATTACAGTTTCTGAACCAAGCAGGGAATCAATGAGAAAATAGGTTTATTTTAAAAATTATTTGGGTGAAGAAAATAATATTTTCAAATAAAATAAAACATCGAATAAGCTACTGAATTTAATATAGAATTTATTAAATTAAAATATAATAACAATTCTTTTTAAGTAAAGTAAAAACAACAGACAAGGTAAGGAGATTAGGTTGAGAAATCAATTAAAGTGAAATATAATAACTATTAGAAATAGAAAAGTACCGAATAAAACGACGAGTTTTAACTTAAGAGTCACATAAGGTAATCATGTTAATAATTCTTTTATTTAAAACCGTTATGTTACTACAACTCAACATGGTATAAGAAAATGACTCAGCGTAGTAAATTCATCTTGAAAATCAATTCACCAAAATAATAGTAATAGGAAAGGAAAACAGGGAATGACCACAAAGCAGTAAACTAATGAAAACAACTCAATCCATGAACACCAGGAAAAAAAAAGAAATACCAATCCTCAAAGTCTCGTACGAAAGAACCGAAGACAACACAATACAATAAGAAGTACAAAATATATAAACTATTGCGGCACGCAACTCGATTCCACCGTATAACATGATCCTCCCTTATTCCACTGTGTAAATATCAATAATAATAAGTGTATATATATATTGCGGCGCACAACCCGATTCTACCATATCATAATTCTCCCTTATTTCACCATATCCGTCCGCCCTTATTTTACATGTTGTGGCGCACAACTTGATCCCACCGTATCAATATAAATTCACTCTTATTTCACCATATCAATCCACCCTTATTTTACCTATTGCGGCATGCAACTCGATCCCATCATATCAATATAAATCCACCCGTATTCCACATGTTGCGGCGTGCAACCCGATCCATAGATAAATCAATAACATCAACAATCAAATACTCAATTTATAAGAATTCCTCAAATCATAGGGTGTGAGTACACAGCAATAAAGGAACCACGTAATAATCAAAGGAAAATATTACAAAAATGACAAGACAAGTAAAGCACGTGACAACTAAGGTGTGCAATTACGACAATTAAGGCAAGTAGCAAATAAGCATGGAGTCATGGAAGGAACTCAATAATTAAAAAGGTAACAAGATAATAAGGAAGGTAATAACTGCAAATAAAACATGTAAGGGCAAAATAACAAGTACGAGATACAATAAGTGCTAACAACGTCAAATAAAGCATGTAAGGGTAGATTAAAAATGAGAGACATAACACATTATGACCAATTAAAGGCATGGAAAGAATCTAGATAACCTAAATCGGACAAATACCATATATAGCCTGTGTACCCCACTTGCTACCTTGCGTACACGGCTTTCACATAACACAAATAGCACAATCAACTCGAATCCTAAGGGGTAGTTTCCCTCGCACAAAGTTAGACAAGATACTTACCTCAAAGAAGCTAAATCTATACTCTAAAATGACCCTCTCATGTGAAACAACCTCCGAACGGCTCAAGTCTAGCCAAAATAACTTAATATCGTAAATAAAAGCCATAGAAAATAATTTCAGATAATAAAGTTTCGATCTTTAATTAAAACCAAAAAGTCAACTCAAAAGTCAACTCCAGGCTTGTACCTTGAAACCCGATAAAATTTACAAAACCTGAATCTGATACGAGTCCAACCATTCTAAAATTATCAAATTTAGAGATCAAATCGCCCTTCAAATCCTCATTTTTTATTTTGAAAGATTTTTAGGAAAATTCCCATTTTCTCTTATTCAAATCACTAATATAATGTTAAAACAAAGATGTAATTAAGGAATATAATTATAACCGGATGAAGAACACTTACCCCAAGCCAACACGTAAAAATCCCCTCCCAAATCCGAGCCCTCTAACTCAAAAGTGATAAAATATCAAAAGCCCTCGAAATAGAGTACTTATACATTGTCCGTGATTCCTCTTACGCGGTCGCGGAACAATCCTCGCAATCGCGAAAAATAGATTGTTGCCCAGTGGAAATAAAGCCTCGCGTTCGCGGCACAAACCTTGCGAACACGGTGAACAATGACCAGAGGCTTCGCGAACGCGTGCGGATCGCAAATGCAGTGAGTAAAAGTCCATTGATCATGTCCAAATGCATGCCTCTTATGAGGTATGACACGGTTGTTTGCAATAATAAAACCCAACAAGGAGTCGGGATCGAATTCGCAGGGAGCGAAGATGTGAATTAGTAGTATATATTTGGAGTGAGTATGTGAAGTATCTAGATTGCACTTCCACAAACAGGATTTTATTTTTAATTCTAAAATTATGCTAAGGATTGCAATTTTAAAGATATCAAACTAGAGAATATTATTTTTGAATGTTTTTTTTGGAGATATAAAAAGGCCTAGGGTTGTGATCATAAACTAGGTGTTTGTCTAATGGGATAAAGACTTTTATGTTATTTTATTGACTGGGTGTATTATAGCTCACAACACTACGTTGCCCACTCAATACCTCTCGGGCAGAGAGTGGTTTTGCCCAATTTAGCTTTATCAAAACCAAATGGGTATCTACCAAAACAGTTGATAAGAGATCAAGTCGGGTTGTTACTATCTCTAGGTTGAACCCTTTAATTGGGTTAATCAATCTCTCAATTGACCCAATTCCTTATTAGCTAAGTTAACCTAGACTAGGTGTTTCTTTCTCAAGAAGAGACTAAGTCAAATAGGTATAAATATATGTTTGCAACCATTAATTTCACAATTGAAGCATAAACCTAGCTAAATAACAAACATCCATTCATAAACAAGTATAAAATTAATCACCTATAAGGTTTACACACTAGGGTTGGGTTACAACCCTAGTAAAAATCTAGCTACTCATAGTGGGGATAGAAGAAAACAGGGAAGAAAAGATAATAAAACTCATATTGAAAGATTAAAATATAAAAACCCAATATTAAATCACCAAAATAAGCTAAGGTTGCCTAAAGAAGCAAAGAAAAATGGCTACACCACTTTGAATATTCAAAACTTGACCTAATTTCGTGAAACTATTCTATTTATACAAAGTTGGAATTTTCGGACAAAAATGCCCTTTTGGAGGTTCTGCGGCTGCACAATTCCATGTGCGGTCCACACTTTTGCTTCAGTCTTGATAGGATTTGAATCTGTGGCCGCACAATTCTGAAATGCAACCGGATCTCTCATGTTCTGCAGTTTGCACATTTCTTGGTGTGGCCGCACAGGGCTCTTCTGCGGACCCTACATTTCTGAGTGCGGTCGCGTAGCTGACTTTTGTGGCCGCCCAATAATTGTGTGGTCCGCACTTCCTTCGATTCTGAATGAGAACTCTCTGAACTTCTGCTCTTTATTAGCTTTTGCGGCCGCACATTTTCATGTGCGGACCGCACTTTGCACTTGGGCTCTGATGAACTTTCCTTCACAATCTGCGACCACAGATAGAAATCTGCGGTCTGTACTTTGAGCTTTTGTGCCTGATTTTGTCCTTGAGTTCAGATCACTCCTTTTTGAGTTGGATTTTATCTTAGTGGCTTATTTTCCAATACTCGTACAATTAAGCATATTTCATCAATTTTCGAGAATACAACTAAACGTTTTTGGACTAAAATGAAAGCAAAAAGGCGATAATAAGTAGTTACAATTTCCACTTATCAATTCCCCCAAACTTAAGCTTTTGCTTGTCCTCAAGGAAATAAGGTAATTCCCACCTCCACAAGTTAAGAGTTATTCCAGCTAATCTAAGGTGCATCAATTGGGACCAAGATTACCCACAACACTTATGAATTATCAACAAGGCAATGATTTGAATTTTTAAGCACAAATAGTTCTAGTGTGACAATTGAGCATCAAGAGTTGACTTTTTTCATCAAGGAAGCTCGCTCTTTCATGTAGGTCATTGTGGATCCCAAACTCCTCCTCCTCTACTCTCTGTTAGCATATCTTACTTAAGA
Source organism: Nicotiana tabacum (assembly GCF_000715075.1). Lineage (NCBI taxonomy): Eukaryota > Viridiplantae > Streptophyta > Magnoliopsida > Solanales > Solanaceae > Nicotiana > Nicotiana tabacum. The sequence goes on from NC_134101.1 coordinate 111,330,990, forward strand.
ATGTAGCACTCAATTCAAAGATTTGTGAAAAGTTTGCTCATCTCTCTCAAAAGAATGTCACAACTACGACTCTAAGTACCATATGTTTGCCCCTCATGTAGATCACCACTAATGTAAGTTCACTTGGACTAAAATCACGTAGGGCTTTTTCAGAATGTAATGAAGGCTTTTGGACTATGGTTGGATATGTTGGAATAGGACGGGTTCATCTTTCCTTAGGCACTCCATTTTCTCTTTTCGGCTCATGTTTTGCGGAATCTTTGAGGCATTTTCTTTTCCTTAGGGGAACTAGAGAAACTTAACATCACTCTTTCTTTGGTCATGATATTCATTTTCTCCTTCATTGTTTTCTCCATGCTTTGCATCGTTACTTTTATTTGAATCCCTTCAACTTGTCAACTTATTCACTTTCTTTTTGTATTTTTCCTTTTGTTCTTTCTTTCTTTTTCTTTGCCTTTCCTTTTCTTCATTCCTTTTCTCTTTGTGCCTTGATACCTTTTTCAAACTCCTCGTCGCTCCCCCAAACTTATGTTTTAGCCAATTATTTCTCAAGAGTGTTAAGGAAAGCTCGTGTTCCAAGAGAGGGTCATTACAAAAATGGGTAAAGACTTGTAACATAGTTATTAAATGAGGAAGGTTTTAGGCTCAAATGGGTTGACTAGGGATAACAATATTGGCGGGACATCGAAAATTTCAAGCGGGTCAAGTAGAGCCTACAATCACTTCTCAAGCCAAGTAAAACTTAAAATTTTGCCTAGAAACACATTCGAGGCAAGTTCTAGACCATTCGCACGGGTACTTGGACTTGCAACAAAACATCTCACCTCTCACACAGCTAGATTGTTAAAGAGGATAGAGTCGAGGTCCCACAACAACCATATTCAAGATTGAAAATCACTAATGGTTTGACTAAATCACTCGATGATTGCTTAAGTCAACACAAGAGTCAGAAGGTCACTAACTAGAACTATTTCTTTCCAAGAACTTGTTTTTAATCATAAGTACGTAGTTAAGTGTGTTGGTACCAAGTGAAGTATGTTTGACTCAATTAGAGTTTTTATTCATTATTACTACTATTCTTACCTAAACACCAAAAACGGACTCAATCCCTTAAGAAGGTTGTCACGCCATTTATCATTGGGAAGAGTCTCCCGGTTCACACAAAAACTACCTTTGGAAAGAACTGTGTCATTAAGAAAACCAAAGGTTTATTGATCACTTAAACATGAAAAGAAAGTACTAAAGTAAACAAAAGCTATTAAAGTAAACAAGAAGCTATTAGATTAAACATTGACTACTAAGAAAACAAAATAAATAATCTATAAAGTAAGCTAATGAAAGCATAAATGAATATACAAAATGAGAGAGGAAGAAAGAAAATATATATACTTCAATAGAGAGGGAGAAGAGTATGTACATAATGAAAAGAAAAAGAAAGTGTTATCAGTTATTACAAGCCAATGTCAAATATCAAATCAAATAACCCCCCCCCCCCGAATAAGAATAAACATTGTCCCCAATACTTAACAAAATAAAAATAAATAAGGAAAAGAGTAAAGAGGACTCCCTATGTGGCCTTGGACATCTCTGTGCCCATAGCATCGTCACCGCCCTTAGGCTCCTCCAACTGGATCTCATCGTCCTCTGATCGGGGAGTAGCTGTAGCTGGGTTGGTGAACATCTGTTGCACCGCCTCAGTAGTGTGGGCTGCCAGGTCTGGCTCCTTAGACAGGCCAGCTGGTGCCACTGGTACTGAAGGTGTTGTTGGGTCTACTGGTGCTGTTGGAGCTGTCTCTATCAGCAAATTAAATGGAAGGTCACCAGTTGTTGCTATTCTAGTCACCTTTCTTCTCAACCTGTCAACTGACTTCTTGGATGCTTGGGATTTTATCATATTCTTAACCCATTTCCCAAGCTTCTCAATCACTCCTCCATGTTCCACCAAAGTGTCCATGATGGTCTTCTAGTTCTCCAAAATCTTATTCAAAGTGTCCTCTACTGTCGGAGGAATCTGGGGTGCCGAGGTAGATGTCTGTGCTAAAACAGCACTGGATAGATCAGATAGCTTTACAGTAGCTGTCTGTATCCAGTTGTTGAGGCTCGCCAGTGTCTGGGAGACTCGCAGCATAGAAAGTGGATAAGAAGGCATAGGCACCGGCCTTAAAGTGGAAGTGAAGGGAACTGATGCTGACGGCCCAGAAGATGGAGGTGGAGGCATGGCGGTTGTATTGGCGAAGGCATGTCTGCTGAATCTACAACTACCACCGAAGGCTCATCAGACTGGCCTACGATAGCAGTCGACTGACCCTTGTTCTTCGGGTTCCTCGGGTCCTTCAGAGAGTACCAAGTGAAGGGCTTCTTTGCCCAAACCTTCGTGTCAAAACTCTTGGACTCTACCCCTGCATCCGTAAATTACTCTGTGATAGTGTTGGGATATGGGTAGGAGCTGTCACCTTGCCTACCAACCAGAGACATGTTGGCCAACATCACGGCACCCATATTGATTGAGTACCCGACCATGATGGAAGCAACTAGAACTATCCTTGGGATTGGGAGATTGTTTTCATTCTAGCATGGATCTAGTCTGGGTGTTCCACTGAATAGGAACCCCTGTCCTGATCCATGGTAGTGATAGTCCTGGAGCTGCCAAAATCTCAGTTAGCCAAGGGCGCGTTACATCACCCAATGCGAACTTCTCCAGATATTGCATCGGCTCTACATCCTCTAATCCTAAATATGCATTCAGGGTGCTCTAATCGAATCTCACTTTTAATTTCCTCGTTTTCGTCACCTTGGTCCCCTTCTTAATATGTGCCACATTGGCGTAGCATTGCTGGACTAAGTGCTCTTTGGCATCTACCACACTTTGAGTGAACCATGTCCACCCTTTTCTCTCATGGAATTATCTAGACACATTTGGGTTGTACCTATCCAAGTCTTTCAATACAAACTGACGCTCATGAGTGAGCAATCTCTGAGGCCACCACTCTTGGAATTATCGAATGCAGTCATGCTCACAAATCTATCTTCCCACACTTCTTTCTTCTTTGACCTCTCACAGCCGGCAACTCTGGTATCACCCACTAGACCATCATCCGGAATATCATCATCATAAAATGTAGTAGTTGTTGTCGTGGATGTGATTGAGCATCAGGATCTTGCACAGAGTTTCCCTCCGATGCTTCCCTAAACGGGACATAGGAACTAGACTCAGCAGACTCTGGAGCTCTCCCGGCTATTGCCTTTCTGGCTATAACTCTTTGCACGGTGAGTGATAAAGTACGCTTGCCTTGGCCTCGGGAGGATTCACCCCTCCACTTTGATGTGTCACCACATCCATGAGACCTAACCATTTTCTACAATAGATAGCAAGAGAAGTCAGTTCTAGATCAAGTTCAGAATAGCAGACAGTTGCAGAACAAAATATTGTGCACGGTGAGGAAGTGTGGCCCGCACATTTTTGAGTGCGGCTGCAGATGAGGTTGCGCGGACCGCACAATTTGAAAGTGCAGTCGCAATGATGATTTTGCGATCCATACAATTTTGAGTGTGACCGCACATCTGGAGTGCGGTCCGCACAATTTTGGGTGTGGCCGCACAATGGAATCTCAAAAATGACAACTTTCTGAAGATAGAGAATTGCTTGATCTGCGGACACACACACTTTTCTGCGGCTGCGGTTGAATTTCTGCGAACCGCACAATTTCAAGTGCTGTCCGCACAATCATGCTACACTAAATGCCCTAGCCTACCGATCTGCGGACCACACAATTCCTTGTGTGGTCGCATTCAAAAATTAATCGGGCAGAGTTCTAGGGTTTCTACTTTTACCACAATTTGAACATGGTAGTAGCAATTAAACTATATCAACCAAATACACATCCCGCATCTGGCAAATAGGAAGTTACCCAACACAAATTTCAGACCACATGATTATGAATTTGACAATTGGTCTAAAAATAACTAAACAAATTATAAACTAAATTAAGAAAATTAAAAGATTCTAAAGATGATTTGAACATACCAGTGATGAAGTGGTGTTAATGAGTGATCAAAGATGATGGATTACGTATCAGATGCATGAATTAGTTGAGTGCACTATTTTTGCCTTTGTTTTAATTCTCAGAGAGTGTAAAGTTCTAACAGTAAAGTGAAGACTACTATTTATACTTATCGGGCTGGGCAAGAGTTCAAGAGATGAGTGCGGCCACAGAATTCCTTCTGTGGTCCGCACTCTTTTACATTCTATGCATTTACCCTTAGACGATCTGCGGTCAGCAGAATTATGTGTGAGACCGCAAATTTTTGTGCGGCCGCATATTGGCTATTTCATTGATAAGCAAACTTTAGAGAATGTGCAATTTTTGAATTCCAGTTGTGTGGTCCGCACAAGAATTGTGCGGTCGCAGATCCCTTCTACTGTGGCATTCCAAATTGTGCAGTCCGCACTTTTTTCATATCTAGCCAATTTTTTCGAGGACAGTCCCTGCAAAGCACACTCATTCCTACAACATACTTGAAAACCAATTAGTACAAAATAATACCTATCTAAAGAAGAAGGAAAAAAGAAAAAGAAACATGGGTTGCCTCCCAAGAAGCGCCTGATTTAACGTCGCGGTACGACGCAGATTACCATCACTTGAAATGAATTACCGCCACGACGTGGCCATCACCAACATTTCCCAAATAGTACTTCACCCGGTGACTATTGACTCTAAACACCTCATCATTTTTATTTTTCAAGTCCAATGCACCAAAGGGTGTCACACTTAAAACCTCAAACAGGCCACTCCCTTTAGATTTTAACTTTTCCGAAAACATCCGTAACCGAGAATTGAACAACAACACAAGATCACCTTCTTTAAACTCCTTGTTCCAAATTTACTTGTCATGGAGGTACTTCATCTTCTCCTTGTATAAGGACGAACTTGTATATGCATGGTACCGGAACTCATCTAACTCATTCAATTGTGCCACCCTTAAGTTGGCAGTGACATCCCACTCAAGATTCAAATTTTTTAAAGTCCACATAGCTTTGTGCTCAAGTTCCACCGGAAGATGACAAGCTTTTCTGAACACCAACCGGTATGGAGACATTCCAATCGGTGTTTTGTAAGCCATCATATAAGCCTATAAAGCATCATCAAGTTTCTTGGACCAATCCGTCCGGTTAACATTAACTGTTTTGGACAAAATACTCGTTATCTCCCAGTTAAAGACTTCCACTTGACCGCTTGCTTGAGGATGATAGGGGTCGTGACTTTATGAGTGACACCATACTTGGTGAGTAAGGTATCGAAAGCTTTGTTGCAAAAATGCGATCCCCCATCACTTATGATAGCCCTTGGAGTACCAAATCTTGTAAAAATATTCTTCTTCAAAAACACCTCCACACTTCTCGCTTCATTGTTGAGCAAAGCAACGGCATCAACCCATTTGGACACATAATCAGCCGCGACCAAGATGTAGGTGTCTTGATACCCAATTTTCCCTCAAACTCAAATAGTATATATACTTTCAAAACATACTTTTGCATCATTATTTAGTTTTAACAAATCTATACAAGTATTTTTTTATAATTTTTCATAATTTTTAGAGCTTAAAAATTGATTTTCTTACATTTTAATTACTTGAATATTTATCAATTAGTCCTTTCAATTATTTTGTGATGACTTAATTACCTAACATTATTATTTGCATCTATAATACATGTTTCAAATATTTTTACTTTATTTTATATAATTACATTAGTATTTTTAAGCTATTTTCATTGTCTTGCAATAATAGCCTATATTTTACAATTTTATTGCATTTGTCATTTTATTCAAGGTCAAAATAATATCTTACTTTTTTATAATCTTCTACTATTATTTAAAGTATTAATTTGCATAAATAGCATTTTTACATTTTATTTAACTATTTTTATTAAATTATTTTTCCTTAATCTCTTATTTTAAAATCTGGCCCAAATTAGGATTAATTTCCAACCAATTAAGGTCCAAATGAACCCCTAGCCCAATAACCTCAGCAGCCCAACCAAACGACCCTTTAAAAATCCGGGCACAACCCGTTTATAATGACCTACCCCACCTTCCTCTTAATCTTGACCGTTGATCTCAAATGATCAACAGCCCGAATTAAAACCCCCACTCTCCTTGTATCCCAATAACCGCAAACCTTAGAGACAAATACCCACCCTGCCGCCTCCGTATTCTCTCATCTCTCCTTCTCCCTCCTTCAGAAACCCTAGCTGCTCAATCCGATATTACATGGAAATCATCCATGATTCCTTTCCTTTCTTGCACACACGGCAATGCTTACCATCTTTTGAACGTTACAAGTATTGGGTACTTGATTATTTATGCAAGCTGAGTTGTTGATGTTCGTTTGACTCTAATTCTATATCATCTTCATGTTTCTGACCTGTTACACTCACTATCAGACCCCATGGCTTCGATCAGTAAGATTTTTGCTATTTTTGTTCCTCGTCTAACTAGGGTTTCCTAGGTTTACCCTAAAACTGATTCTAATTGATTTTTTGCATACTATATTTTTCTTATTTGTGTTTAATCTACTGTATTTCCTTATTTTATGTGTTGATCTTTACTACTATATAAATCTCTCCCCATTCCCCTTTGAAACGGACTTTTAATCACTAAATTCACTAAAAATTGAAGCTATTGTTCTATCATTCTCTCATTCTCTTGTTCTATACTTTGGTTCTTGGCCGGCTGAAAGCCAAGGCCACCGGAATTTGATTTTTAAACTTTTCTTGGTGCGAGCACTACCCGGAGTTCAGTTGAAGCCCTTGGGAACTCTGACGCACTAAGATTCTAGGTTCTTGCTCTTTGTTGACATTCAGAGTAGTGTGGAGTTTGTTCTTTCTTGTCGTCTGTTTATTCGATTGATCATTGGTATGTCTCTTGGTTTTTACAATTTTGTTCTTCTATGTTGATGCCTTGCATATACCTCATAAATTCGTGACCTAATGTGTTTCTAGGCTATCTCTATGTGCAACCTTGTTAGCGTTGAACTTGTTTTATGATCTGAACTTCTTTAGCATTTGATTTTACCAAAAAATTTTAGTTTTGAGACATGTTTATTGTACATGCTTAACTTGAATAATTTAGGCTTTTTAAATCTCGTTTAGCCTAGTGTGTTGGTACCTGAATGTTTATATTTTGCTGCTAGCATGAGTTGCTTCCCTACTTTGTTCTGAATTCTTGTAATGACTAGCTCGTACTTAGAATGTACTCTAATCTATGTTGAGACCTTCACTCTAGGTATGATCTGCTCCCATGCTATTTTGTCACTCATAATGTCTTTGTTTTTCTTAATCCTGTATCCTTAGTGATTAGTTGGGACCATTAGAGTAGCTATCTTTATCTGTGTTTCCTTACAATGTTTGATATTATTTTGTCTTATTCATAAGTTGGCATGTCTATTCTCTAGTGTTATGATGGATATTCAACATAATTTGGACCCTTAGACTTTAAATCTTTTAAGTTAGTGCTCTACTTTAGACTCTTTTGACATTATGCACATTTGTATGTTAATCTTGTAATCTTAGAAAACTTGATTCCCCTATTTCTTACAAAATGTTTTCTGCCCAATCTATTAAGTGTTTGAATTTGTGATATCAACTTGTCCTTTGAGTTCTGTAGATTCTCTTTGCTTGTATGTTTAATCACCCCTGCTATGTCTGCTTCAAAATATAAGTGCACCTCTTCAAATTCTATCACTTGATCATTGTTCTCTCATTCTCATTTGTTACCTACACTATTCTGAATCTATCACTCTTAGCCGGTTGAAAGTCAAGTCCACCAAATCTCTCTCTATTGACCTTTCTGGAGTGAGCACTGCTTGGGGTCCATTTGAGACCCTTGTGAAATCTAACACACTAGGATCTGGGTTCTTCGGTCACTCTCTTTGCTGCTGGAACTTGAGCTGTTTCTGAAATTTATCTTTCTTCCTCACATTATTTGTATATTCTGCAAAGTGGGTTGTTTAAGTGATTTCTATGTAATTCGATATTTGGGTCATATGGTCAATTTGTGACTATTTGGTTTGGATTGAGTTCCTCTATGGTTTTTGGGATATGCTAAATGGGTATAGTCCCATGTTTGGATCCGGGCATGCCATTTGCGAAGAAAGAGTTTGTTGAAGGGCCAGACAAAACTAGGTATTTCCTTTTGGGTCTGCCGTAGGCCTATTATTATTTCTTGTGTATTATTTATATTTATATTCTTTGGGCCTGTAATAATTTGTAATAACAAACAATATAGGGTGTTAGTGAAATTGGGGGGAAACGAGTATATTCTAATGTTTGAATGAAAGGGTAGAAAACATGCCAATAGGGTTCGTATGATTTATTTGTTATTTCATCCAACCTGCCATGAATGCTATTCAAATTTCCATGTCACTCGCTTAAAATGGTTTATAATATCAACAATGTTAGTGTTGCACTCTCAAAAACTATTTCATTGCTTAACTATGCCACTATTAGGAATCATGCCTATAGGACAATGTCACCTTCCTAATATGCGTATCTATAAAATTAGCGCTAATATCTCTAAGCTTACAAATAGTTTACTGCCTCCTCGCCTAAGCCACTAAGAGCAATAATATTGTATACACGATGCTGGAATTCAGAGTCACATAGAAACCATGTCTATATGACTTAATAACTTTAATTTGCCTCAATTCTAAAATTGTCTAATGCCTAATGCAGAAATCTATTGTGTGCATTTGTTGTCTAAGTGTGGAGGTTAACTTGAGTCATCAACTGCCTTTATATGAAGTTCTACTTATTTTGTATGTCGCCTAGTTTTATCATTCTGAGCAACCTAAGAAAAGTATAGAACCACCCTAAATAGAGGTCCAATGCCTCCTGAACCTAAGTATTGAATTGGTAGTGCACGCGTAGGGTACGACTTAGAATTGAATTAGAGCGCTTTTAGGTAAACAACTTTAACATAGTAATCGGGTAGCAGGAGATGATAGTTTGTGCCCGCTGAATAATATGAGTAATTCCCTATCTCAAGGGAGTGGATAAGTATTATTTATGTTGCCGGGGTGATCCTTTAGGCTAAAAAACTTAGGAAACCCCCCCCCCTTCTTTCTTGGCACATTTAGTCATCTAATATAGACCGTTATAGTTATATCCTTGTAAACCTTAAGATTTTTATCAATTCTCATTGTGTTATAATAAAACTCTTTGACCTTTTATTCTCTTTGTCTATTTGATCATCTTGCCAAATTATAATCCATATAGTTTTAAGTTCAGTCGGGACCCATAGTTGTGGACCTCAAAGAGTGCCTAACACCTTCTCTTTGAGGTAATTTGAGCCCTTACCCGATCTTTGGTGGCGTTGACTAGTCAAATAGAGTTATCTGCATAATAGGTGCCCTAATGCACCTTAAAAACCGTTAGGTGGCGACTCTTCTTCTTTTAGCACTCTATCTCCCATCTAAAAGAGTTGTCACAATGTCGAAACCCTCTTTCACGAGAAAACGGGGCACGACAGCATGGCGACTATGCTAGAGATTTATACTTAGGCTCTTACCATAATGAACTTGACTTATGTGGATTATTTTCCTTATTTCATGCACACCCCTTCCCTTCTCCACATTTAATTTTTAAAATTTGCTATTACATGCACACCCTTTTCCCTATTCACCCTTATTCGTTTAAGTCTGTTATAACATGCACATCTTTTCTCCGTTCACCTCTATTTGCTATGATTGCTCTTCATTGCTCTTCAATTTGTTTAAGACTGTTCTATTATGACTCTCCCATACCTACTCCATTACCTCCTTTATTACATTCTTGCATATATTCCACGGATTAAACTGACTTCTTTCTTTTGTCTTTCTTTTCTATGTTTACCTTACTGTTGTATTTACTGCGTCTACATTTTTATCATGCAAATACTTGGCAACGTGTTATTATCTCTGCATAAAGAATGCTTCACATCATACTCCACTTGTGCCAAATATCAAACTAGCGATACTTAATGAGTGTCCACGCTCTTCCAAAATTACTCCTTTTTAAATCGAAAAGGTTTATTTGCGGTAGACTAGTCGATCAACGGTGCAGTCGACGGTCCCGTGTCTTTCCCTCTTAAGTTTTCCACTTGAGAGTACCAGTCTAGGCAATTCTAGAAACCTTACTCCAATATCAAATGTACATGCATCATGTTAAACCTAGTACATGTTAGAACGTAGCTAACATAATAGCCCGCTAAGATAAGCCTTGTCCAAAGTCCAATGGGATTTCCACAATCCTAATGGACAACATCATGTTATGTGCATTACTTGGAGAAAATGTGCCAATATGTTGATCATTATTGTGTAAGTGGTCGAATCTGAAGTGGGAAAGGGCTAACCTTATTTGTTTGTAGAAAATAAAGCACGAAGTCCCCAGGTTTGGCATGGTCCAAAACATCCCACCTTTGCTACTTGATTGGTTGAAAAACCTCGTGCCTTGCGAAAAGAATCATGTGAGAAGGGTACTTGGTGACTTGCCATCTTTGCTCGACATCTAACCTAATAGGGCATTTATTGAGGCCGCTACCATGTTCTGGGATGAGAAAAGGGTTGTCTTCCATTTTGGTGGCATAGAAATGACTCCTCTCCTAGAAGAAATAGGAGGTTTCGCTAAGTTGCCTTGGGATAGTCCAGGGTTATTAGTGCCAGAGAATCGCACCCCTCACGGTTTTATAAAAATGCTAGGTTTCAAGAAAAATGATGAGTTGCTTTATTTAAAGAAATCATACATCCCATTTGAATTTCTTTATGAGCGTTACAGGCACAGTAACTCATATTATCTTCATCGTTAGGAAATCGCCATTACTTCTTTGGGTTGGACACACCCTCAAATTTATGTGTTCATCGTCTTCTTCTTGGGGTTGTTGATATTTCCAATGAAAGGGGGAAGGATTCATACTCGTCTAGCCATGGTCGCAAGAACTTTGATGGAAGGCATTGAGGGAAAAACTTATACCATCATCCCCATGATCTTAGCTGAAATGTATCGCGCTCTAGATCGGTGCAAGCAGGGATCTGGACACTACAAAGGTTGTAATCTGTTATTGCAAGTTTGGTTATTGGAACATTTCAAAGGGGAGAATATCGCCAAGAGTTTCTACGACGGTTTTTGAATGACTACATAGCTTACCATCACCCAAAGAAAATGACATATATCCTAGACAGGTTTTCATAACCTGGAAATGCTGTAAGTTGGGTGTGTTTCTTCAACAATCTGTTAGACGAGCAGGTATATTGGATGTTTGAATGGTTTCCTAGCAGTGAGTTCATCATCATGTCAAGAGAGACTACTCATATGGTACTGATCGAGTTGAGGGGCATCTATCCTTATGCTCTTATAAGGGTAATGAGACAAGCGGGAAGAAAACAGATTATACCTAGGGTTTCCAACATGGTCCAGTACAAAGTAGACTTCAAAGGGGACGCCATTCCATTCATGTTCGAGGCACAGCACATGTGGAACCAGAAGGTCATTGTGGAAAAGGAAACTATTGAGCCAAACAGGTATCATGCAGTCATATGTACTTCTACCCATCATGGATGGTAGACGTTATAGCAGGAGACGTCAAGCCGGGAATTAATCTGAAAAACAGGATCACAGATGATGCTGATGAAGCACAGGTCAAGTATAGGAGGTTACACAAAAGCAATTTTGATTCTGGAGCTAGGGATCTGGAACAACACAAAATGGACATGGAAGCAATCAACGAATGGAGGGAAATTGCCACTAAGTCAACAGAGAGATTGGAATGTTTGGAACAAGGATTGATGGAGCTTGAGGGGAAGATGAGAAAGAGACTTTCAGACTATCAAAACACGGATGACAGTGAAGGAGGTCATCTATCAAAGGCTTACCTATTGTTGGATATGGGTGACCTAGGGAACTAATTGATGGAGTCAAGAGAGCCAAGCACTGGGAAGGTCCTTGTGGGACCAAGTAGATTAAGAAATGATGTTCTTTACTGCTTTCTAGCTTAGTTTTAGATTTTGATTATAATAAGGCTAAATGCCATTAGTAACTTTTCCATTATTGTCGATTTAGTACGGATTTGACTCATTTTCGCATTAATGAAATGATGCAATTATTGGCATCAATTTTTTCCAAGTCTATGTGTCGCTTAAGCCTACCTCGGGCACAACGAGATCCCCCAAACTAGGACGTGAATTATTACGTGATTTTGCTAAAACATATTTAATATTGCAAGCATTCTTTCAATATCCCTTACTGACTTGGTTACCTTTCGTTTGTTTTTCTTTCTTTTGATTATTCCCATTCCCTAAGATTGGTTTGTGCATACTAGCATCGTCTACATATCACACTAGATCTATAGGTCCTCCACCTCCTCCTCCACCAAGTGATCATAAGGCAAAAGCAAAGGGAAAGGAAAAATGGATGATTTGAGTGGTATCAAAAAAGACAACGCTACTATTGCAGAAAACGTTGAACTTCAGATGGTCGAAGTACTCCGGCACAGAATGAACTGGTCTTACACGTGGAACAGAAATTTCTGGAGCTACAAGGAGAACTTGAGCAAGTCCGGAACTTTGAAAACCTTTCTCTCACCCAAAACGTCCCTGATATTTACCAACAAAATCTAAATACTCAAAACCCAGCACCCCCCCAAAACACACATAACCAAAATCCACCGCCAAATCCTCCCGAACCACATCAATACCCCACACCTCCTCAGAACCATAACTCTCCACCGGTACCTACTCCTCAACAACACCATCATCATCCAACTCAATACTCACAAACCACCACTTATCACACTCCCCAGAATGTACCACAACCTACTCCTGATCGACAAAACTCAACCAATGACCACCCTTATGCCCAGATTCCCGGAGTTCATCAAAGAAACCCCATATATGTGGAAATTTTACCCCATACCCCACAACAAACCCTATACATACCTTAACCAATCGAGAAAGACATGCTTATTAAGAACATGGCGGAAGAACTTAAGAAGCTTATTGGCAGGGTTCAGAGTGTCAAAGGTGGTAATGGAATTGAAGGTTTGAACTATGAGGACTTGTGCATCAACCAGATGTAGAACTGTTGGAGTGTTATAAACCTCCCAAGTTCGAAATGTTCGATAGAACTGGTGATATGAAAGTGCATCTAAGAACATATTATGAAAAACTTGTAGGAGTGGGCAAAGATGAACGAATCCGTATAAAGTTGTTCATGAGAAGCCTTACAGGAGATGCTTTGTCGTGGTATATCAGTCAGAACCCGAAGAAGTGGGTCAATTAGGTAAGCGTTTTTATGGATAGATTTATGTTCAACACAGAAAAGGCACCAGGCATTTTCTACATTCAAAATTTCAAGAAGAAACCAACAGAAACTTTCCGCGAGTATGCTACTTAGTGGAGATCTGAAGCTGCGAAAGTAAGGCCAATACCTGAAAAAGAACAAATGAATAAGTTCTTCGTTAGAGAACAAGACCCACAATACTAAGAAAGGCTGATGGTTATTGAAAACCACAAATTCTCCAACATTATCAAGCTGGGAGAAAGAATATAAGAAGGAATTAAGAGTGGAATGATGACAAATTTTGAAGCACTCAGGGCACAAATAAGACATTGCAATCAGGAGGTATCTCAAAGAAGAGAGAAGTAGGTGCTATGATGGTAGCCCAGGGTCTCAAGTATCCTCTCACACACCAAACACCTCCACCCACATACCAACCTTCACCCCCAAATACCAACAACCTGCTACCACCTACCACGCCTATAAGACCAAACTCGCATACTATTACTCACAACCAACCAAACACAAAAATTACCAAAAACCAATATCAAACTTCGACCGCAGACCATCCAAACAATACACTCCAATTGCTGAACCCATAGACCAACTGTATGAGAGACTGAAGGTTGCTGGTTATGTCACTCCCATTCATGTTGTTGCTATGGAAAATTCTTCTCAATGGATTAATCCAAACAAGATATGTGCATATCACTCATGCATGAAAGGCCATACCATTAATAAGTGTCACACATTGAAAGACAAGATCCAGACATTAATCAACACCAAGGTTATACATGCAAAAAAAGCTACACCCAACATTCGTAACAATCATCTCCTGGATCACAGAGGTGAGGGAATGAATGTGATAGAGACTGACGAAAAATGGGATCCTAAGGGATCAATTGGACTCATCCGAGAGGGAGATGATCCTAAAACATCTCCAGGCACACTCACACCCATTATGGTACAAACCCAAGCACCGTTTGAAGTCGAGGTAACTACACCCTTCACTCTAATGGTTTCTCCCATGCCATATTACAAGTCTGATGTTATCCCATGAGATTATGTTGCAGAACCAAGGAGGAAAGGAAAAGCAAAAATGGAGGAAACAGGTGCAGCACAAGGCATGACTAGAACTGGCAGGGTTTATACACCTGAGCACTTGGGAGGAACAAGCAAAGAAGCTGCATCTAGGCCGCCTGTTGTTGAAACTGGCCCCGATGACCTTTGGAGAAAAGTACAAGCAATAGAATACTCTGTGGTTGACCATTTGAACAAAACTCCCGCTCATATATCTATCTTGTCACTGCTACAAAACTCTGAGACACACAGGAACGCCTTGATGAAAGTGCTTAGTGAAGCTTATATACCCACCAACATTAGTAGTGGGGAGATGGCCAACATAGTCAGGAAGGTATTGAAAAGCCACAAAATCACCTTTCATGAAGACGAGTTGCCACCAGAAGGACTAAGTCACAATAGGGCACTACGTATCATAGTACAATTTCAGGATAAGTTCATCGCCAGGGTCCTGATAGATGGGGGTTCAAGTCTCAATAGATGTCTACTGACTACTCTGAAGAGGTTGGATAAAGGCATACACGATATAAGTATGAATGTGAAGGCGTTCGATGGATCTCAAATAGCCACAATCGGAGAAATCAGCCTTAGCCTACAGATGGGCCCAACCTGGTTTGATGTTGAGTTTCAAGTGTTGGATATATCTGCTACATATAACTTATTGTTGGGGCGACCCTATATACATGCCGCTGGGGTAGTGGCTTCTACTCTGCATCAGGCTGTGAAGTTTGAATGGAACCATCAGGAGGTAATCATCCATGGAGATGGAAGTAATCCCATCTACACCAATCAGACTGTTCCAGTCATCGAAAATAGAAAGAAGCTAGGAAGAGAAACATACCATCGCATTGAGCGCGTCAATGCAATTGAAAAAGATAAATGGTGGAGCAATAAGATAGAAGGCATACTGCTATGAGAAGGGTATGAACCTAACAAAGGTCTCGGTAAAAACCTCCAAGGGATCACCAAACTAGTACATCTGAAGTGTCATGGTACAACTTTCAGGCTTGGGTATGAATATACCTGGCAAGAATACCAGAATTGGTAGCCACCATGGCGTGGTCCTTAGCATCCGTTGGAACAACCAGTATCACATTTGCACCAGATATTTCATCAAGCTAACATGATGTGGGGGTCTGAGGAAGACAAAGTCTTAGCTTGCATGAGGAAGTTGTTTCTGGATGATGAAGACATGGATTGTAGTGCGATAGTTGAGGAGTAGGAGGAAGAGGAAGACCTTACCATTCAAATCGGTGAGAAAGGAGTTGTTCTCAAGAATTGGATTGCTGCACCATCCTGGGACCATCGAGTTCCTAGGTAGCCTGGCCAATTAGCATTAATTATTTTAAAAAATAGTTTTGAGAAATTAAGACATTTTTAGTATTTTGTTTTGAACTTATTTTGTTTTGAAATAATTGCTCAAGTCATCCAGTCGTACTTGTTGATATTTTCAAGATTTTATTAATGCGCTGCTATTTTTCGTATTTATTATTATTCTTTACATTTTCTCTCTATAGTATTATTATTACCTATCCCGATGAACCTACGACAGTGATACGTAATGAGACAATGCAACATAAGGATAGTAATTCAGAGGATCTGGAAGATGATATAATACCTGAAGAAATCATTAGAGAAGTGGAGAACTTTAAAAACAAACCTAAGTCTAATTTGGACGAAACTGAGACAGTCAACTTAGGTGATTCCGAAATGATCAAGGAAACATGCATAAGCATTCACCTGTCACTGTCAGAGAAGGAAGAGTATGTCAGATTCCTAAAATAGTATGAAGATATCTTTGCATGGTCATACTACGATATGACTGGTTTGAGCACATCCATAGTGTCTCACAAGCTACCTACCAATCCTATGTGTCCACCGGTAAAGCAGAAGCTCAGAAAGTTCATGGCGGATATGAGTTTGAAGATAAAAGAGGAGGTCACCAAGAAAATCAAAGCCAATGTTCTCCGAGTGGTTGAATATCTCACTTGGTTGGCCAACATCGTGCCAGTTCTGAAGAAAGATGGGAAAGTCAGAGTATATGTTAATTAGCGAGATCTAAACAAGACGAGTCCCAAAGATGATTTCCCATTGCCCAATATACACAAACTGATCGACAACTGTGCCAAGCATGAACTCCAATCCTTTGTGGATTGCTTTCCGGGATATCATTATATCTGGATGGATGAAGAGGATGCTAAAAAGACAACCTTTAACACATTGGGGAATGTATTGTTATAAAATGATGTTGTTTGCTTTGAAGAATGCTAGAGCCACCTACATAAGAGCCATGAAAACCATTTTCCATGACACAATACACAAGGAAATAGAGGTTCACGTGGATGATGTCATCATCAAATCCAAAAGGAGTACAGATCACATAGCAGACTTGAGGAAATTCTTTGATTGGTTTTAAAGGTACAATCTAAAAATGAATCCTACAAAATGTGCTTTCGGAGTCCCTACTAGAAAACTATTAGGATCCATCTTCAGTCGCAGATGGATTGAGTTAGACCCGTCAAAAGTCAGAGCTATCCAGGACCTACCACCTCCAAAGAATAAGAAAGATGTGATGAGCTTTTTAGGGCATCTCAATTACATCAGCCGTTTCATAGAATAATCAACCGTGATCTGTGAGCCGATCTTCAAGATGGTGAAAAAAGATGCCGCAACAAGCAGGATTGAAGAATACCAGAAGGCCTTCGACAAAATCAAGGAGTATTTATCTAAACCACCCGTTCTGGTCCTACTAGAACCAGGAAGACCTCTGTTGCTTTACTTGTCCGCATTGGATGAGGCTTTCGGTTGTAATCAGGGAATACATGATGAGACTGGAAGAAAGGAACAAGCGATATATTATCTGAGCAAGAAATTCACACCTTATGAAGCCCGATACTCTTTGCTGGAGCGCACCTGCTGCGCTTTGACATGGATTGCTCAAAAGTTGAGGCATTATTTCTGTGCATACACCACATATCTCATATCAAAGATGGACCCACTGAAATACATCTTCCAGAAACCCATACCTATGGGTAAGTTAGCAAAGTGGCAGATATTGCTGAGTGAGTTCGACATCGTTTATGTAACTCAAAAGGCAGTCAAAGGGCAAACGTTGGCAAATCATTTGGCAGAAAATCCTGTAGACGGAGAATACAAACCATTGAAAATGTATTTTCCTAATGAGGAGGTATCATTTGTAGGAGAAGATATCACTGAGGCATACGATGGTTGGAGAATGTTCTTTGATGAAGCTGCAAACTTCAAAGGAGTGGGTATCGGAGCTGTCTTAGTATCAGAAACCGGCCAACACTATCTAGTATCCACAAAACTCAGGTTTACATGCACCAACAATATGGCAGAATATGAGGCTTGCATCTTGGGACTCAAGTTGGCCATTGACATGAATGTTCAAGAGCTATTGGTAACTGGAGATTCCGATCTTTTGGTGCGTCAGGTGCTAGGAGAATGGGCTACAAAGAATACTAAAATATTGCCATATTTGCACTGTGTACAAGAGCTTATCGAGAGATTCACAAAGATAGAATTTAAACATGTCTCGAGGGTTCAGAATGAGTTTGTAGATGCATTGGCCACTTTATCTTCCATGATACAACACCCAGATAAGAACTTCAGCGATTATATCCCAAGGAATTCATAAACAACCGGCTTATTGTGCTCATGTTGAAGAAGAAAGTGATGGAAATCCATGGTTCCATGACATCAAGGAATACTTGGCAGAGGGAGAGTATCCATAGCACGCAACTCATACTCAGAAGCACACAATGCGAAGGTTAGCCAACCATTTCTTTCAAAGAGGAGGAATTCTATACAGAAGGACTCCAGACCTGGGATTACTACGGTGTGTCGATGCCAAGGAGGTATCCAGATTACTCGAGGAAATAAATGTCGGAACTTGCGGACCACACATGAATGACTTCGTCGTAGCCAAGAAAATACTAAGAGCAGGATATTTCTAGATGGCTATGGAAACAGACTGCATCAAGTATGTTCAAAAGTGTCACCAATGCCAGATACATGCTGATATGATGCGAGCACCACTCAATGAACTTAATACAACAAGTGCACCTTGGCCTTTCTCTTCTTGGGGTATAGATGTCATCGGTCCAATCGAACCCGCTACTTCGAATGGGCATAGGTTCATTCTGGTGGCCATAGACTATTTCACAAAATGGGTCGATGTTGTATCTTACAAAGCGGTAACTAAGAAGGTCATCGCAGACTTGTTCGGGATCGCATCGTTTATCGGTTTGAAGTGCCAGAGTCAATCATCACTAACAATGCTTCCAATCTCAACAGTGATCTAATGAAGGCCAGGTGTGAAACTTTCAAGATAAAGCATAAGAATTCCATAGTATACAGGCCGCAAATGAACAGAGCTATAGAAGCCGCCAATAAGAACATCAAGAAGATACTAAGGAAAATGGTAGATAATTTCAAATAATGGTATAAGAAATTGCCATTTGCTCTGCTCGGGTATCGTACCACAGTTCACACATCAATTGGGGCAACTCCTTACCTACTAGTTTATGGAACTGATGTCGTTATTCTTACCGAAGTAGAAATCCCTTCTCTAAGAATCATACAAGAAGCTGAGCTAAACGACACAGTATGGGTACAAAGCCGCTATGAACAACTAGCCCTCATTGATGGAAAGAAAATGAATGCAGTATGTCACGGTCAACTCTACCAGAACAGAATGGCAAGAGCTTTCAACAAAAAGGTCAAACCAAGGCAATTCACACCGGGGCAGTTGGTGCTAAAGCGGATTTTCCTACATCAAGATGAAGCCAAGGGGAAGTTTTCACCTAACTGGCAAGGTCCCTACATGATTCATCGAGTACTAATAGGAGGAGCACTCATACTTGCAGAAATGGACGGAGAGATTTGGCCAAAACCTATCAACTCAGACGCAGTCAAGAGATACTATGCTTAGGCTTGTTTACATTTCTTTACTTGATGTAACTGAACTACGCTTGACCTGATTCCCATTTAAGAGGGGATACATAGGCAGCCTTGCGGGTTCAGTCATATCTTAATAAAATTTTCATTTTGCCCATGATCGGAAATTGGGGGAAAGGTTGCAAGTTCAACCAACTTCGTCATATGTGGAATAGCCAAAAGTATTGCATCTCAAAATTCTAAGGCAAAGAGGTTGCAATGTCTTTAAAATATATTACAGTTACCGGTTCATCTAAATTATTTGATATCACATACCAATACATTTCAAATGACTATATTTTGAAAACAATTTATTAACTGCACGTATATTTTTGGAAAATTTTATTTCTATGACAGTCAGACATTGCACAGGGTAACTCAAATAGGATCTCAAGACAGGAGTAAAGATAGAGCGAGAAGACAAAAGCACGAACCAACCTTCCCCTTCACAAAACTCACGATTTTTCTTTGGATGCAGGTACGATAAGACAACAATATCCGCAGATACATCAAATCACTACTTTCATGAAGACAAGTTACCTAGCGTAAACAACTCCAGCTAAGAAATACTTTACTTTCTCACTGTCACTCGTCATTTTCTTACATAAGGATAAGCATTTCCTTTCCTTGCATGAGACTATGCATTGTCTCCTCTCCTTTCATAAGACTAAGCATTGCCTCCTTAATTGCATAAGGCTAAGCACTGCCTTTCCCTGCATGAGACTAAGCATCGTCTCCTCTTCTTGCATGAGGCTAAGCATTGCCTCCCTAATTGCATAAGGCTAAACATTGCCCTTCCCTATATGAGACTAAGCATTGTCTCCTCTTCTTGCATAAGGCTAAGCACTGCCTCCCTAGTTGCATAAGGCTAAGCACTGCCTCCCTAATTGCATAATGCTAAGCATTGTCTCCTCTTCTTGCATGAGGATAAGTATTGCCACCCTAATTGCATAAGGCTAAGCACTGCCTTTCCCTATATGAGACTAAGCATTGTCTCCTCTTCTTGTATGAGGTTAAGCACTCCCTAATTGCATAAGGCCAAGCACCGCCTTTCCTTGCATGAGACTAAGCATTGTCTCCTCTTCTTGCATGAGGCTAAGCACTGCCTCCCTAATTACATAGGTCTAATTATTAACTTTCCTTGCATGAGACTAAGTACTATCTCCACTATGCTACCTAAAACCTGGCGTTATCTCTTTATTCACCTCGGGCTAAGCACTGCCCTCATCTCACACAAGACTAAGCCTTATCTTGTCTCGCCCTCGCAGATGACCAAGCATCATATCTTTGCATTTCATAGGCTGAAACATTGCTACATTGTCCATAGGCATCATAGTCCGAAGGCATCATCCTCATAGCCGGGAGACACCATTCCATGCCCTAAGGATCTCTCAAATATGCACATCATTATTCAAAGGTGTCATAGTCTAGAGGCACAATCCTCATGGCCCGAGGACACCCCACTTCATGACCTGCAAATCCCTTATCATATGCTTCATGGCCCAGGACGTCATGGTCTAAAGACATCATCCTCACCATCCAAAGAACCTTCATGGTCCAAAGAAAATTTGCATCGCATTTAAATTCTCGCAATATATATATATATATATATATATATATATATGCGCATGCACCGTGTTTTAAGTTTTGTAGGTAACTCAGGAGGTAACCATTCTACAAACAGGAGCAATCTTCGCTGCGGTTTCCGTTCGCAACGCTCACAGCCTTCAATTGTTTCAAATGTAACCGACTACTAGCAATTGCCCACCTTTTGCTCTATGACCGTTCAGATATTTGCTCTGCGATACATCCATAACGTTTCAAATTCACATTCATGACTTCGCATAAATTCATCCAATACTATCCTATCCAAAAGAACCCTTTCTGAAACATACGACCATTCTTATAACAACTCCATCGGTTTCGTTCACCGTTGGCTCTAGAATTACACACGGCCTGATTCTCGTAGTACCAGAGATATGTAGGCAACTCAGGAACTAGGGTTCGGCCCCCGTTTTTTCGAATCACTTCATTCCTCACTCAATTCGGCCAAAAATGGTCATACTTTCTTTACCTGACAACTCTTTCATCATTCCCGAGTAAAGAGGGGCAACTGTTGATACCCAATTTTGCCCTCATATTTTCTCAAATAGTATATATACTTTCAAAACATCATTTTTTATTATTATTTAGTTTACAAAATCTATACAAGCATTTTCTATAATTTTTCATAATTTTTAGAGCTTTAAAATTGATTTTCTTGCATTTAAATTACTTGAATATTTATTAATTACTCCTTTAAATTATTTTCTGATGACTTAATTACCTAAAATTATTATTTGCATCTATAATACATTTTTTAAATATTTTTACTTTATTTTATATAATTACATTAGTATTTTAAGCTTTTTGCACAGTCTTGCAATAACAACTTATATTTTACAATTTTATTGCATTTGTCATTTTATTCAAGGTCAAAAAAATATCTTACATTTTTATAATCTTCTAATATTGTTGAATTTGCATAAATAGAATTTTTATATTTTATTTAACTATTTTTATTAAACTATTTTCCCTTAATTTCCTATTTTAAAATCTGGGCCAAAATTAGAATTAATTTCCGACCAATTAAGGTCCAAATGAACCCCTGGCCCAATAACTTCAGCAGCCCAACCAAACAAACCTTTAAAAATCCGAACACAACCCGTTTATAATGACCCGCCCCAGCTTCCTCTTACTCTTGTCATTGATCTCAAATAATGAACGGCCCGAATTAAAAACTACACTCTCCTTATATCCCCATAACCCCCAAACCCTAGAGACAAATCCCCACCCCGCCACCTCTGTATTCTCTTATCTCTCCTTCTCCCTCCTTCAGAAACCCTAGTCGCCTTACTCAAATCCCAACCCCGATCCGATATTACATGGAAATCATCCATGATTCCTTTCCTTTCTTGCACATATGGAGATACTTACCATCTTTTGAATGTTACAAGTATTGGGTACTTGACTATTTATGGAAGCTGAGTCGTTGATGTTCGTTTGACTCTGATTCTGTATCATCTTCATGTTTCTGGCCTGATACACTCACTATCAGACCCCATGGCTTCGATTCAGTGAGATATTTGCCATTTTTGTTCCTCGTCTACTAGGGTTTCCTAGATTTACCCTAAAACGGATAAAAATTGATTTTTTGCATGCAATATTTTCCTTGTTTGTGTTTAATCTACTGTATTATCACGACCCAAACTGGAGGGCCATGACTAGCACCCGACCATACTTGCCGAGCACCAACGTACATTTTATCTAACCTTCTTTATTATCTTTTACGGCTGACGAGATCAATATAAATGGTAGACATGGATCATGGACAACCAACAATAAAAACTGATGGCATGAACATATATAATATGGGATGACCAGACAATCAAGAAACTATATATAAGGTATGAGCTACCACGCTACCATGAAAGACTATACAACAAAAACTAGCCGACAAGGCATACCAAACTATACATGAGTCGACACCTGTCTATGAGCCTCTAAAGGAACATAAGTGCTGCAACATAGCCGGAACAGGGCCTCGACATACCCATAATGTCTATAACAAAAATGCATACCAATACCAAGGCAAGTCCGGAGAAGGGATCTCGCCAATCACCGCTGAACTGGACAACCTACTATGGTGGGGGAGCTGCACCTGCCTGTCTATCAGGACCTGCAGCGCGACATGCAGCGTCCACAAATAAAAGGACGTCAGTACGAATAAAGTACTGAGTATGTAAGGCAGGGAACCATAAATACGATCAGTAATGTAAGCAAGGATAGAGAATATACAACCCGTAACATCTTAGTACCTCTGAGGGCTACTGACATGAAATGCATGATACATATGTATAAATATATAAACCTTTAAAACATTCGCCTCTGTGGGCATCATCATCATCATATCGTACCTGGCCATAATAGGCTCGGTAAAAAATGTACCCGGCCATCATAAGGCTCGGTAGAATTGTACCCGGCCACGTGGAGCTCGGTAAAACCCAACTGATCAGTGATTGCACAATAGGTGTCGTACCCGGCCAACTATAGCGTGGCTCGGTAGAGTAAAATAGATACATATATATAATGCATGCTCGACTCATGGAATCACATTCTAAACCTTTCGGAGTGACGTAAGGTCGGTATCCTCTGTGCACGTTATTAGGACTAACTCTTCACTATGAACCTTATAAGAATCAGGAAGTACCAATAACATTGATAACATAAGAATAAGAGAAGCAACATTAACATCAATCGTTCCATAAGAGGGAAAACAATGTAAGTACTGCTAGCTTCTAAGAGTAGAGTATCTTGGAAGCTCGTTCATTATATTATGTACAATCGGAGTCGTGCAAAAGAAGGAAAGGGATAGCCTCACATACCTTGTATATACTACCTCAATCTCAAGCTATGCAATTGCCACAACTCCTTAGTCTACAATAAGAGAAACGATACTATCATTATCATTTAAGCGTCATAACTATTATGTATCAACCACAACCTATTTTACGATGAAATGGACAGCACCTCCCCTATATATATGACTTCACACCATTCAAAACAATCACCAAACAGCCCAAACAACATCAATAATAAACATATTGAGCCTCCCAAAATAGTCCACGTACAGCCTAATCACTCCATACATACGACGACCACCGTAGTCGTGTCAAACGACCCGGAAATATTACGAATAACTATCATCCCACAACCCTAAATATATATGGTGTTTCTCCACACCCTTCCTCCTCCAAAACTCCATAAAACAGTAGTAAAATACGCAGCCCAACAGCAATGCAAAACAGTCCACAAAACAATAACATTACTACCAAGCCTTTCGATATATATTTCACAAGTTCTAGCTTCAATGACTTAGCCGCAACTTGGATAATCTTAAATACATATAGAGTAAGAGGTTCCTTACCTTTATATAGAAAGAAAAACTCCAATTTTACCTTAAATTTCCATGAAATATCCCTCCAATGCTGCCACAACAACAAAAAAGCGAAACTAGCGATCAATTAGTGTTTTTCGGCACTAGAATCACTTTAGAAGGCTTGAAATCACCTAGGATTGATATTAAGAACATGAGGGAGTATTTACAGAACATAAACCCTTTAAAACAACCTCCCACACGAGCTGGAATGACACAAAAATGAGCAACAACAAGAAGAACAAGAGACTTACTAGCGCCACGGATTTCCCGACACTTGATTTGTGTTGTTTGCCCTTTTTTTGGGTCTTGAATCTTGAGAGAACCTTGAGAGAATGTTCCTAGGGTTCTAAGGTCTGAAAATAGTGAGACTAAATGACTTAAAACGGGTTGGAGGCATCCTATATAGGTCCAAATATCTTAAACCGCCTTAGTGGGCCCCATAGAGAGGTGCTTGGCGCAGTCTCGCGAAAATGCGAATATCTCTCTACTCCGAGATCGTATCAATGAACGGTTTAATGCGTTGGAAACTAGACTCATAGATATTTAATTTTATTGGTATATCACCCTACAATTCCTTGTAAATTAGGAGAAAAGATTAGAAACATTTGACCTAATGTTTAAGTAAAATTATGAACCTAAGTTGCGACAACTTTTGTCGACTTTTGTTTCATAACTCGTTTGACTTCAAGACTTATGATACGGATATTATATGATTAAAATACCTTAATACATGACCTCCTGAGTGTATTAAGCCCCGCTAGATTTACCTGAAAATACGAGTTACAACATCCTTGATTCATTTAACTTCTAATACTTGTTAATCACCCTTATACACTCTTGTATTACTTAAGACCAATAGGATTGACTTCTTATCATCTCAAAAATAATTCCTTCTTGGATTTATGTTAACTAATATATGGCATGAACTAACACATGTGGATATGGATTGTAACATGTATTTCCTTATTTTATATGTTTATCTTTACTACTATATAAATCCCTCCACATTCCCCTTTTAAATGGACTTTTAATCACCAGATTCACTAAATATTGAAGCTATTGTTCTATCATTCTCTTGTTCTATACTTTGGTTCTTGGCTGGCTGAAAGCCAAGGCCACCAAAATTTAATTTTTAAACTTTTCTTGGTGCGAGCACTACCCGAGATTTATTTGAAGACCTTGGGAACTCTAACGCACTAAGATTCTGGGTTTTTGTTGTTTGTTGATATTCAGAGTACTGTGGAGTTTGTTCTTTCTTGTCATTTGTTTATTCGATTGATAACTTGTAAATCTCTTAGTTTATACAATTTCATTCTTCTGTGTTCCTGTCTTGCATATTCATACCTTTGAAATTCGTGACCTAATGTGTTTCTGGGCTATCTCTATGTGCAACCTTGTTGGCATTGAACTTATTTTATGATCTAAATTTCTTTAACGTTTGATTTTACCTAAAACTTCCAGTTTTGAGACATGTTTATTGTACAGCTTAACTTGAATAATTTGGGCTTCTTTAAGCTTATTTAGCCTAGTGTGTTGATACCTGAATGCTTACATTTTGCTGCTTAGCATGAGTTGCTTCCCTACTTTGTTCTAAATTCTTATAATGACTAGCTCGTACTTAGAATATACTCTAATCTATGTTGAGACCTTCACCCTAGCTATGACCTGCTCCCATGTTATTTTGTCACTCATTATGTCTTTGGTTTTCTTAATCATGTATCCTTAGTTATTAGTTGGGACCTTTAGAGTAGCTATCTTAATCTGTGTTTCCTTACAATGTTTGATACTATTTTGTCTTATTAATAAGTTTGCATGTCTACTTTCTGTGTTATGATAGATATTGAACATTATTTGGATCCTCAGGCTTTAAATCCTTTAAGTTATTGCTCTACTTTAGACTCGTTTGGTATTATGCACCTTTGAATGTTAATCTTGTAATCTCATAAAACTTGATTCCCCTATTTCTTACAAAATGTTTTCTGCCCAATATGTTAAGTGTTTGAATTTGTGATATCAACCTGTCCTTTGAGTTCTATTGATTCTCTTTGCTTGTATGTTTAATCACCCCTGCTATGTCTGCTTCAAAATATAAGTGACCTCTTTAAATTCTATCATGTGATCATTGTTCTCTCATTCTCATTTGTTACCTACACCATTTTGAATCTATCACTCTTAACCGACTGAAAGCCAATGCTACCAAATCTCTCTCTATTGACCTCCCTGGTGTGAGCACTGCTCAGGGTCCATTTGAGACCCTTGTGAACTCTGACACACTAGGATTTGGGGTTCTTTGGTCACACTCTTTGGTGCTGGAACTTGAGTTGTTTCTGACATTTAGCTTTCGTCCTTACATTATTTGTATAATTTGCAAAGTGGGTTATTTAAGTGATTTCTGTGTAATTCTATATTTGGGTCATATGGTCAATTTTTGGTTTTTTAGTTTGGCTTGAGTTCCTCTATGGCTTTTGGGCTATGCTAAATGGGTATAGTCCCATGTTTGGATCTGGGCATGCCATTTGCGAAGAAAGAGTTTGTTGAAGGGCCAGGCAATACTGGGTATCTCTTTTTGGGTCTGTTCTAGGTCTATTATTATTTCTTGTGTAATATTTGTATTTATATTATTTGGGCCTATAATAATTTGTAATAACAAACAATTTAAGGTGTTAGTGAAATTGGAGGGAAACGGGTATATTCTAATGTTTGCATGAAAGGGTAGAAAACATGTCTATAGGGTTCGTATGATTTATTTGTTATTTCATCCAACCCGGCATGAATGCTATTCAAATTTCCATGTACACTACAGAAATCATGCCATTGGGGGAATCACACACTCACACAACTTGTTTACAATCAAAGCATGAGCTTAAGTACTTTGTCTATTCCTATGCCTACTGCTATGTGTTTCTAGACAACATGCCTATAGGAAACAAATGCCAATAACCATTCCTTCAATTTGCATAATTGCAGCATATTCATTAAATACCATGCCTATAGGATTATATCAACTTATATTCTCTTGATCCTTATCTAGAAATCATGCCTATAGGACTTTAATTGGTTAATTTGTTGTTGCTACTATAACCATATTGCTCGCCTAGAAAACATGCCTATAGGGGCTAAGTATTACAAAAAATCAGTTTCAATTGTCAATCATTAGAAATCCTACCTATAGGGTATTGTCACTCGCTTAAAATGGTTTATGAGATCAACAATGTTAATGATGGACTCTCAAAAACTATTTCATTGCTTAACTATGCCACTATTAGGAATCATGCCTATAGGACAATGTCACCTTCCTAAGATGCGTATCTATAAAATTAGCGCTAATATCTCTAAGCTTACAAATAGTTTACTGCCTCCTCGCCTAAGCCACTAAGAGCAATAATGTTGTATACACGATGCTGGAATTTAGAGTCACATAGAAACCATGTCTATAGGTCTTAATGACTTTAATTTGCCTAAATTCTGAAATTGTCTAACGCCTAATGCAAAAATCTATTTGCATGCATTTGTTGTCTAAGTGTGGAGGCTAACTTAAGCCTTTAACTGCCTTTATATGAAGTTCTACTTGTTTTGTGTGTCACCTAGTTTTATCATTCTGAGCAGCCTAAGTAAAGTCTAGAACCACCCTAAATAGAGGTTCAATGCCTCTTGGACCATAGACATGGGACGGGTAGTGCACGCGTAGGATACGACTTAGAATTGAATTAGAGCGCTTTTAGGTAAACAACTTTAACATAGTAATCAGGTAGCTGGAGATGATAGTCTATACCCACTGAATAATATGAGTAATTCTCTATCTCAAGGGATTTGCGAAGTATTATTTATGTTGCACGGAGTGATCCTTTAGGCTAATAAACTTAGGACCCCCCTCCCTCCCCCTTTTTTCTTTCTTTCCACATTTAGTCATCTAATATAGACCGTTATAGTTATATCCTTGTAACCCTTAAGATTTTTATCAATTCTCATTATGTTATAATAAAACTCTTTGACTATTTATTCTCTTTGTCTATTTGATCATCTTGCCTAATTATAATCCATGTAGTTTTAAGTTCGGCCGGGACCCACAATTGTGGACAAGAGTGCCTACACCTTCTCTTTGAGGTAATTTGAGCCCTTACCCGATATTTGGTGGCGTTGACTAGTCAAATAGATTTATCTACATAATAGGTGCCCTAACTCACCTTAAAATCGTTAGGTGGCAACTCATCTTCTTTTAGCTCACTATCTCCCATCTAAAAGAGTTGTCACAATGTCAAAACCCACTTTCGCAAGAAAACGGGACGCGACAAGGTGTTCCACAAGAACTCACAAAGGACCCATGAAGTCAATACCCCACACATCGAAAATATCAATCTCCAAAATGGTAGTGAGGGGAATTTCATTTTTCTTTGAGATTCCACCAGCCCTTTGACATTCATCACAAAGCTTGAAGAGATAACTTTCATCCTTGTAAAGAGTGGGCCAATAGAAACCGCAACTTAACACTTTGGTTGTCGTTCTTGCTCCACCATATGGCGAAGAATGACAAGCCCCAAGAATTTCAACTTGTTCCTCCTACAGTACACATCTTCTAATCACTCCATCCATACAAATCTGGTAAAGGTACGGTTAATCCCAATAATAGTCTTGACAATCCCGTTTGAGCTTATTCCTTTGGTTTGAAGAGAACTCAACCGGAATGATACCACTCACAAGATAATTTGATAGATCCGCGAGCCAAGGCACCTATTTCATTGAAACAGCCAAGAGTCATTGATTTCAATGCCATCATGTGGCCTCCCCTCCTCCTCCAAACAAGACAAGTGGTCCGCCACTTGGTTTTCACTCCCTTTTCAATCTTAGATGTCTCTATCAAACTCTTGCAACAAAAGTACCCATCTTATCAGCCAGGCTTTGGAATCTTTCTTGCTCATAAGATAGCAAAGTGTCGCATGATCCGTATGGACAATTACTTTTGCACCCATCAAGTACAGGCGGAACTTCTCAATAGCAAACACAATGGAAAGGAGCTATTTCTCTATAACAGTGTAGTTGACTTGGGCACTATTCATGGTCTTACTTGCATAATAGACCGGATAAAAAATCTTGTTGATGGATTTCCCCAAAACATCCCCTACCGCTACATCACTTGCATTGCACATGAGCTCAAAAGGAACACTCCAATTTGGAGCGGTGATGATGGGAGTAGTAGTCAACTTTAGCTTTAGCAATTCAAAGGCTCTCATGCACTCATCATTGAAATGAAACTTGGCATATTTCTCCAAAAGCTTGCACAACGGGTTCACCACTTTAGAGAAATCCTTGATAAAACACCAATAAAATCCCGCATGGCCTAAGAAACTCCGCACGCCTTTCACTGAGGTTGGAGGTGGAAGTTTAGAAATCACCTCAATCTTTGCCTTGTCGACTTCAATGCCATTATTTGAGATCTTGTGGCCAAGGACAATGTCTTCTTCAACCATGAAATGACATTTCTCCCAATTAAGCACCACATTTGTTTCTTCACATCTTGCCAACACTTTATCCAAGTTTGCTAGACAATCATCAAAAGAATTCCCGACCATCAAAAAGTCATCCATGAAGACTTCAAGATAATCCTCCACCATGTTCATGAAGATCACCATCATACACCTTTGAAAAGTCGTTGGTGCATTGCACAACCCAAATGGAATCTGTGAGAATGCGAAAGTACCATAAGGACATGTGAAAGTAGTTTTCTCTTGATCCTCTAGAGTAATAAGAATTTTATTGTAGCCGAAATACCCATCAAGGAAATAATATAAAGCACAGCCGTCCAATCTATCAAGCATTTGATCTAGGAAGGGAAGTAGAAAATGATCCTTCCTTGTGACTTTGTTGAGCTTTCGATAGTCCATACACACTCTCCACCTGGTCACCATTCTCGTAGGAATCAACTCCTTCTTATCATTGGTGATCACTGTCATGTGCCCTTTCTTTGGGACACATTGAACCAGAGAAGTCCACGAACTATCAAAATGGGGTACACAACCCCGGCATCCAACCACTTGATAATCTCCTTTTTGACAACCTATTGCATGGCTTTATTGAGTCTTATTTGATGTTCAATAGATGGTTTGGTACCTTCCTCCAAGTTAATATTGTGCATGCAAAATGCAGGGCTTATCCCTTGAATATCCACCAATGTCCATCCAATAACTTTCTTCTTCTTTTGTCAATGAAGAATCTACCTGCACATTAGTCAAACAATAGGAAAGAATAACCGATAAAGTAGAAGAAGGGCCAAGAAATTCATACCGAAAATGTGGAGGCAATGGCTTCAACTCCAAGATGGGAGGCTCCTCAATTAAAGGCTTTGTTGGAGGACTGGTTCTATTTTCAAGATCCAAGGACAATTTGCAGTGCTCATAAGTGTACGAACCCACTCACATATTCCATGTAACCCTCCATCTCTTTATCATCACAATTGAGCAAGACAACCTCCAATGTATCATCAACATTCATCACAACACTTGTTTCATCCACAATCACATTGGTCACCAAGTCCAGGAAAGAGCACACCTCATTGCTATTGGGTTGCCTCATAGACTTACATACATGGAAAACTACTTTTTCATCACCAAACCGGAAAGTAAGTTCTCCGGCTTCAACATCAACTAAAGCCTTCCCCGTAGCAAGTAAAGGTTTCACAAGAATAATCGGCACCTCATAGTCAACCTCACAATCAAGAATGACAAAATATACTGGAAGAATGAATTTATCAACACGAACCAACACGTCATCAATCACTCCCAACAGTCTTTTCATGGTATGATCAGCCATTTGTAATCTCATAGATGTGGGTCTTGGTTGCCCAAGTCCCAAAGTTTTGAAAACCGAATAGGGCATCAAATTGATACTTGCCCCAAGATCATAAAGAGCTTTAGCAAACTCGGCACTTCCAATGGTAAAAGGGATTGTGAAAGCACTGGGATCTTCCAATTTAGGAGCCATTGAGTGCATAGTTGCACTCACTTGATGAGTCATCTTTATAGTTTCACAATTCATCAACCGCTTCTTTGTCACCAAATCCTTTATAAACTTTTCATAACTGGGCATTTTCTCCAAATCCTCAACCAATGGCACATTAATAGATAAACTCTTCATCATGTCAATGAACTTTTTGAATTGATTCTCGCCATTTAACTTGGCAAGACTTTGAGGATATGGAGTAGGAGGCCTGGGCATTGGTGCCTTAGCCTTTTGCACTACCGGTTCTGGTATGTCAACAATGTGCTCCCTAGAGGGGTTCACTTCCTATTGAGTCTACTCCACATTGTCATCAATATCAATTCACACTTCATCATTTTCTTGCACCACATTGTTCGGGATATCATCTTCTTGTACCACTTGCTCATCATCCACAAGTTTCCTTTAATTTGAGGTAGTTGCATCCCCATTTTTTCCACTCCTTGTAGTAACGGCCATGGCATATCCTGTGTTGTTTCCACCCTTTGGGTTCACAACTATATCACTTGGTAGTGCCCCCTTAGGACGAGTGTTTAAAGCTTGAGAGATTTGCCCAAATTAAACTTCCAAGTTGTGAATTGATGTGTTGTGTGAGTCTAGTTGAGCATCGGAGTCGGCATTCTTCTCCATCATTTGTTTGAACATATTCTAAATTCGTCACATCTCATTTTTGGAAGAATTTGGACCATAGGAAGGATAAGGAGCAGGTTGCTCGGTTGTTGATACATCGGGGGCCTTTGAAAGCCCGATCCCTGATTGCCTTGGTTATTGTTCCATCCCCATTGGTTGTTGCCTCCCCAATGTCCTTGGTTGTTTCCACTCTAATTGCCTTGGTTGTTTTGACCACTCCAAATTCGTTGGTTGTTGTTACTATTCCAATTCACTTGATTGTTACCACCATTCCAATTACCTTGGTTGTTAGAATTCTAATTCCCTTGATTACCTTAAGGTCGCCATTGTTGTTGATTCGGGCCTTGAGAGTTGTTTCTTT
This sequence comes from Nicotiana tabacum, assembly GCF_000715075.1. Taxonomy (NCBI): domain Eukaryota; kingdom Viridiplantae; phylum Streptophyta; class Magnoliopsida; order Solanales; family Solanaceae; genus Nicotiana; species Nicotiana tabacum. The sequence goes on from NC_134101.1 coordinate 111,363,294, forward strand.
GCCCTTGAAAGTTGTTCACATATTGTACTTCCTCCTCTTGTTCATTGTAAGATTCATCTTGATCAAACCCACTATCTTCTTGCACATAATTTTCCACAAAGTTTTACACTTATGGACCATTTTGCCTTCTCTTGTTCACTATCTTACTAACTCCCTCCATTGCATTGACTTGTTTAGGACCTTGCACTTGTTGAAGTTGAGCCTTGGCTAATTGATTCATTGTGGTGGTCAACTCGGCAGTTGCTTGCCCATGATCATGCAGTTCTTTATGTAGGTGAATCACGTTCAGATCACCTTGAGGAACATTTGCTCTACTTTGCCATGCTGATGAAGTATCTGCTATCTCATCTAAAATCTCACAAGCTTCTGCATACGGCGTTGTCATGAAATTTCCACCGGCAAGCTGGTTGACCACGCATTGATTGGTAGTATTGATCCCCCAATAGAAAGTTTGTTGAATTATAACCTCCGTCATATCATTGTTTGGGCACTCTTTCACCATCGTTTGGTACCTCTCCCATATTTCATACAACAACTCATTGGGTTCTTGTTTGAATGCTAGAATCTCGTCTCTAAGAGTAGCCATATGCCCAGGAGAAAAGAACTTGGAAATAAATTTCTCCGCCAATTCATCCCATGTAGGTATAGAATGGTTTGGAAATCTCTCTAACCAATCCAAGGCTTTCCCCCATAGAGAAAAAGGAAATATCCTCAACCTTAAAGCATCCTCATAGATATTTGTCTATTTACTCCCCCAACAAGTGTCCACAAACCCCTTCAAATGTTTGTATGCATTTTGATTCGGAGCCTCGGTGAAGAATCCTCGTTGCTCTAGCAATGTGAGCATTACATTCATGATTTGAAATTTGCCGCCCTAATGCGGAGAGGGACTATGGCACTTGCATACCCTTCATTCGGCAACACCCGGTGTGAAGCCGATCTGAGTGGAGGTGGGGGTGGAACTGGGACATTGTCTTGAGGCTATCAGCCTCTTCTATTTGCTTGAGGTTCAAGAGGAACCTCTTCAACTTGGTCATCTTCCACGTCCACATCCCCCATAGGCATGTTTCTGAGTGGGTCATTATTGTTGAGAGCCATTGTTACACCTACAATTGTTTTACAAAAAAGATTAGTAACACGGAAGGAAAAGAAGTCAATTCACACACAAAACCAAATATATAGTTAAATTCATTTTTAGCTCCCCAACAACGGCACCAAAGATTGATCACATCCAAATGCACACCTCTTATGAGGTATAACACAGTCGTTTGCAATAATAAAATCCAACAAGGAATCCGGATCGAATCCACAGGGAGCGAAGATGGGAATTAGTAGTATATATATGGAGTGAGTATGTGAAGTATCTAGATTGCACTTCCACAAATAGGGTTTTGTTTTTACTTCTAAAATTATGCTAAGGATTGCAATTATAAAGATATCAAACTAGAGAAGATTGTTTTTGAATGTTTTTTCGAAGAGATAAAAAGTCCTAGAACTATGACTATCACGACCCGGATTTTCCACTCTCGGGAGTCGTGATAGCGTCAACTCATGAAAGCTAGGAAAGCCGAGTATTACAAGTTTTATTGCCCTTTTTCCTTAACCTTTTACATTTATGAATTTACATGTGATCAACAGAAGAATAATCATGATAAAAGAAATGCGGAAGACGAAATCTAATAGTTTAACTAAATACTAGTACGAAAATCCAAAATACAACTCTACCCAGAATTGGTGTCACAATGTCACAGACCATCTACGAGTACTACAAATAGTGGTCTGAATGGAGAATACAAGTCTATCTCTAAAATACATAAAAACAGAATGGAAAAGATAGAAGGGGACGCCAAGGCCTGCGGACGTCTGCAGGACTACCTCGGGTCTCCGCTGGATTGAAGGCAGCAACCTCTCTATGGTCCAAATGCTCCAGCACCGGAATCTGCACACAGTGCAGAGTGTACTATCAGCACAACCGACCCCATGTGTTGGTAAGTGTCGAGCCTAACCTCAGCGAAGTAGTGACGAGGCTAGGACAAGACTACCAAATAAACCTGTGCAGTTAAATCATATACGGCAAGTAATAATAATAGAAACTGACAGTTAAAGATGGGAAGGGGAAACATGCTGCGGGGAATATCATGTACAAATAGAATTTCAGAAGAGAAGCATAAAGAACACCATAATTCAACTATAAGCAAGAATAAGGAGAACAATAACAAGTGCACGGCATCACCCTTCGTGTTTTTACTCTCGTTCTCACCATAAGAATCAAATAGATTCGGCACGGCATCACCCTTCATGCTTTTACCTCACAAAATCATGGCACGACATTATCCTTCGTGCATTATCACTCATTTAATGGCACGGCATCACCCTTCGTGCATCAACACTCACTCAAAAATATCACGCACGGCATCACCCTTCGTGCTTTCCCCTCTTCCTTACCCAAGCAACAATTACAAAGCAATTCGGGCAAGGGAATCAATAAAATCACAATAGAATCCCGGCAAGAGAACAATAGTATAGCAATAATATCCCGGCGAGGGAAACAATATCATAAGCAATAACATCCCGACAAGGGAAACAATATCATAAACCTCTCCTCATTACCACAATCACTTCACAACATAAGTCTTAACTTGAGCCAATGCTCTACAATGTTCAATTACCAAGAATACTTTCATAAGCCTTGTTCAACATTGATAATCATCATATTAAGCATGGGCAATACATAACGGAGTCACAACAATCATAGTATAAGACTCACGAGCATGCTTGACACCAACGTATAGATACTCGTCACCCCACCTATACGTCGTACTCAACAATTAACACATAGCAAATAAGACCACAACTCATATTCCCTCAAGCTAAGGTTAGACCAAACACTTACCTCAATTCCACGAACACAATCAAGCCTCAACTACCATTTACCCCTCGATTCCACTTCTAATTTGCTTGTATCTAAGTCACAATTTACTTAACGATATCAATAAATGCTAAATGAACCAATTTTAATGCATGAAATTAGGTTTTCTAATGATTTCCCCCAAAAAGTCAAAAATCGGCCCCGCACCCGCTTGGTCAAAACCCGAGGTTCGAACCAAAACCTGATCACTCATTTCTCCACGAACTCAAATATATAATTTGTTTTGAAATCGGACCTCAAATCAAGATCCAAATCCCCAAAATTTAAAACTCCTAAGTTCTACCCAAAAACACCTAATTTCCTCATGAAAACCCTTGATTTTGAAATAAAATCATGTAAAAAGATGGATTAGATTGAAAGAAATGAGTTAGAAATGACGTACCAATGATTTGGAAGAGTTTGTCACTTTGAAAAATCGCCCAAGATGTTTTAGGGTTTGAAAGTGTTTGGAAAATGGGAAAAATTCCGTCAAAATTTCATTTAGCAGGTCTTAGATGTCGCAATTGCGACCGGGGCCATACGATATGGCAGAATAAAAATGGGTTGAGTTCTCGGAGCCAAATCAATACAAAAGTCAATATACCTGTCGGGTGGCATCCTCGGTAGGTCTGAAGGAAATACCTCAGGAAACTCACGAACAACAGGCACATAATCCATAGAAGGAACCTCAGCACTAGAATTACAAATGTACGCCAAATAGGTCAAACATCCCTAATCAACCATATGCCGAGCCTTCATATATGAGATAACCCTACTGGTAGAATGACCAGGAGTCCCTCTCCACTCCAAACAAGGTAACCTCAGTAAGGCTAAGGTCACAGTCTTGGCATGACAGTCCAAGATAGTGTGGTTCTCGTGCCATAGTTCAGGCACCGAGTATTCCACCGCCCGCTCAGCCAGCTAGAGGTGGAGGTAGAGGTGCTAGAGGTGGAGGTAGAGGTATTAGAGGTGGAGGTCAGGACGCCAGAGGTGGAGGCCATCCAGCAAGAGGCCGTCCCAAAGATATAGTTCAGAGTGGTGGGGCCTAGCCCCGATGTTATGCTCTTCCAGCCAGGCTTGAGGCTGAGGCTCCGATGCAGTTATCACAGGTACTGTTCTGGTTTGTAGTAGAGATGTTTCAGTTCTATTTGATCCAGGATCTACATACTCCTATGTCATCTTATTTTTCACCGTATTTGGTCATGCCTAGTAATTCCTTGAGTGCTCCTGTATATGTGTCTATACCGGTGGGTGATTCTATTGTGGTAGATCGTGTCCATCGTTCATGTATAGTTGTGATTGGGGGTCTTAAGACCTGAGTAGATATGTTACTATTGGATATGGTTGATTTTGATGTCATATTGGGGATGGACTGGTTGAGAGTCGTTCGGTGCTCGAGGGCAAAATCTAGCAATATTCCTTATGTCGCCACAAGTATAACAAGCCCTCGGTTGTTAGGACTGACAACCCTGAAAACTCTAGATCAGAGGTGCACTGATAGGTACTGGCAATGCACTGTAGAGTAGTTGATCAGAATACTGCACATGAGAACCATGGCCACCTGGAGCATCGAGAGAAGCCTGTAGTGCCGAATGAAACGGCCTGGAAGCATCTCAACTTTCCTGGCCACATTGGTCGCATCCTGAAAAGAAATCTCGCTCTTGATCTCCTTGGCCATCTGCAATCGAATAGGCTAAACGAGTCCCTCAATGAACCTCCTCTCTCTCTCTCTCTCTCTCTCTCAGTGGGAAGTATAAGAAGAGCATGACGGGCCAAGTCAATAAATCTGGTCTCGTACTGAGTGACAGTTATAGAACCCTGCTGGAGACACTCAAATTGCCTCCAATAGTTCTCCCTCTGAGTGATAGGAAGAACTTCTCCAGAAATAGTTGAGATAACTGATCCCAAGCCAAAGCCGATGACCCAGCTGGTCTAGCCAAATAATAATCTCTCCACCAAGTCTTGGCGGATCCAGATAGATGAAAAGTAGCAAAGTCGGCCCCATTAGTCTCCACTATCTCCATATTCTATAGAACCTCATGACAGATATCCAAATAATCTCGGGGATCCTCACAAGATGTACCACCAAAAGTAGTAGTAAAAAGCTTGGTGAACCTGTCCAACCTCCACAAGGCATCAGCAGACATAGTTAGCCCCTCACAGGTCTATGCCACAACACCCGGCTGAACTACCCCAACTGGATGAGCTGTTGGAGTCTGAAACTGGGGAGCCATCTGCTCCAGAGTGTGAGTAGCAGGAGTCTGGGCTCCTCCTCCAGCATGAGAGATAGCTGGTGCTATAAGAAATATGCATGTCTGAGTGACGCTCTCCATAAGGCCCACTAGACGGACCAGAGCATCCTGAAGTACCGGGGTGGCAATGAACTCCACTAGGACCTGAGTTGGACCTGTTGGAACCTCATCGTCAAACTCAACCTGAGGCTCTATCGCTGGTGCTGCTACTCGAGCTCTGGGATGAGCCCTACCTCTGCCTTGGGCCCTAGCACGGCCTCGGCCTCTACCCCTTGCAAGAGCTGCTACTGGGGGCTCGGACTGCGGGTCAGTTGATGAAGCATTACGTGTCCTCACCATCTGCGAAAGAACAGAGTGGAAGTTCAATTATCATTGAGAAATCAAGTCGCACGATAGGAAAGAATATATGTGAAGTTTTTCCTAACTCTGTAGCCTCTAGGGGATAAACACAGATGTCTCTGTACCGATCCCTCAGACTCTACTAAGCTTGTCCATGAATTGTGAGACTTAAGCATCCTAGAGCTATGATACCAACTTGTCACGACCCGGATTTTCCACCCTCGGGAGTTGTGATGGCGGCTACTCATGAAAGCTAGGCAAGCCGAGTATTACAGATTTTATTGCCCTTTTTTCTTAACCTTTTAATATTTACGAATTTACATGTGATCAATAGCAGAATAATCATGATAAACAGAAATGCGAAAGACAAAATCTAATAGTTTAACTAAATATTAGTACGAAAATCCAAAATACAACTCTACCCAGAATTGGTGTCACAATGTCACAGACCATCTACGAGTACTACAAATAGTGGTCTGAATGGAGAATACAAGTCTATCTCTGAAATACATAAAAACAGAATGGAAAAGATAGAAGGGGATGCCAAGGCCTGCGAACGTCTGCAGGACAATCTCGGGTCTCCGCTGGACTGAAGGCAGCAACCTCTCTATGGTCCAAATGCTCCAGCACCGGAATCTGCACACAGTGCAGAGTGTAGTATCAGCACAACCGACCCCATGTGCTGGTAAGTGTCGAGCCTAATCTCGGCGAAGTAGTGACGAGGCTAGGACAAGACTACCAAATAAACCTGTGTAGTTAAATCATATACGACAAGTAATAATAAAAGAAACTGGTGGTTAAAGATGGGAAGGGGAAACATGCTGCGGGGAAATTCAGGTACAAACAAAATTTTAGTAGAGAAGCACAAAGAACACCATATTCAACTATAAGCAAGAATAAGGAGAACAATAACAAGTGCACGGCATCACCCTTCGTGCTTTTACTCTCGTTCTTACCATAAGAATCAAATAGATAAGGCACGGCATCACCCTTCATGCTTTTACCTCACATAATCATGGCACGGCATTATCCTTCGTGCATTATCACTCATATCATGGCACGGCATCACCCTTCGTGCTATTACATTCACAATATCGGCATGGCATCAACCTTCGTGCATTAACACTCACTCATAAACATCACACACGGCATCACCCTTCGTGCTTTCCACTCTTCCTTACCCAAGCAACAATCACAAAGCAATTTGGGCAAGGGAATCAATAAAATCACAATAGAATCCCGGCAAGGGAACAATAGTATAGCAATAATATCCCGGCGAGGGAAACAATATCATAAGCAATAACATCCCGACAAGGGAAACAATATCATAAACCTCTCCTCATTACCATAATCACTTCACAACATAAGTTTTAACTTGAGCCAATGATCTACAATGTTCAATTACCAAGAATATTTCCATAAGCCTTGTTCAACATTGATAATTATCATATTAAGCATGGAAAATACATAACGGAGTCACAACAATCATAGTATAAGACTCACGAGCATGCTTGACACCAACGTATAGATACTCGTCACCACAACTATACATCGTACTCAACAATTAACACATAGCAAATAAGACCACAACTCATATTCCCTCAAGCTAAGGTTAGACCAAACACTTACCTCAATGCCACGAACACAATCAAGCCTCAACTACCGCTTTACCCCTCGATTCCACTTCTAATTCGCGTGTATCTAGTCACAATTTACTTAAGGATATCAATAAATGTTAAAAAGCCAATTCTAATGCATAAAATTAGGTTTTCTAATGATTTCCCCAAAAAGTCAAAAATCGACCCCGGGCCCACTTGGTCAAAACCCGAGGTTCGAACCAAAACCCGATCACCCATTCCCACAAACTCAAATATATAATTTATTTTGAAATCGGACCTCAAATCGAGGTCCAAATCCCCAAAAATTGAAAATCCTAAATTCTACCCAAAAACACCCAATTTCCCCATGAAAACCCTTGATTTTGAAATGAAATCATGTAAAAAGATGGATTAGATTGAAAGAAATGAGTTAGAAATGACTTACTAATGATTTGGAAGAGTTTGTGCCTTTGAAAAATTGCCCAAGATGTTTTAGGGTTTGAAAGAGTTTGGAAAATGAAAAAAATCCCGTCAAAATTTCATTTAGCAGGTCTCAGATGTCGTCGTCGCAATTGCGAACCCCTTTGGAAACTTGTCTGCTTCGTATTTGCGAAGAATTAGTCGTATTTGCGACCCTACCCCGTTCGTATTTGCGATCAAAAAGTCGCATTTGCGAGCATGGCCTGCCTAGGCTTGGTTCGCATTTGTGACACTAGGGTCGCATTTACCAAGCATGTCCACTTTGCAAATGCGAAGCCTGATCTTGCAATTGCGATATCAGAGACCTGGGCAAAAATACCATATGCCAGCTGAAAGTTCCTAAGTCCAAATTTACTTCGTGGTCTATCCAAAACTCACGAGCCCTCGGGGCTCCAAACTAATCATGCACACAAGTCTAAAAACATCATACGGACTTGCTCGTGCGATCAAATCATCAAAATAACATCAACAACTATGAATTAAACCTCAAATTCATGAATCACTCAAGAATATTGAAATTTCTATTTTCTCAACTATAGGTCCATTTTATACCAAACGAACTCCGATTCTTACCAAATTCCACAAATTCAACCAAATTATTATTCTAAACTTGTACCGGGCTCCGGAACCAAGATACGGGCCCGATACCATCAATAAATTGCATCAATTCACTTCTAAAAGCCTTTATATTTTCCAGCAAACAATTTTCTTTAAAAATTCTTTTATCGGGCTTGGGACCTCGGAATTCGATTCGGACATACGCCCAAGTCCCATATTTTACTACGACCCCTACGAGACCGTCGAATCATAGGTCCAAATCCGTTTACCAAGAATATTGACCAAAGTCAACTTTAATCAATTTTAAAGGCCACTTTCTTTATTTTACTTAGATTTCACATAAAAGCTTTCCGGAAATACGCCCGGACTGCACACGCAAATCGAGGTGAGATAAAAGAGGTTTTTAAGGCCTTGGAATACAGAATTTACTTTCAAAACTAGTGATGACCTTTTGGGTCATCACAGTGACCATAAACTAAGTATTTGCCTAATGGAATAAAGACTTTTATGTTATTTTATTGACTGGGGTGTATTATAGCTCACAACACTACGTTGCATACTTAATTCCTCTCGGTCAGAGAGTGCTTATGCCTAATTTGGCTTTCTCAAGATCAAATGGGTATCTACCAAAACGGTTGATAAGAGCTCAAGTCGAGTTGTTACTATCTCTAGGTTGAACCCTTTGATTGGGTTAATCAATCTCTCAATTGACCCCAATTCCTTATTAGCTAAGTTAACCTAGACTAGGTCTTTCTTTCTCAAGAAGAGACTAAGTCAAATAGGCATAAATCATTGTTTGCAACCATTAATTTCATAATTGAAGCATAAACCTAGCTAAATAACAAATACTCATTCATAAACAAGCATAAAATTAATTACTCATAAGGTTTACACACTAGGGTTGGTCACAACCCTAGTAAAATCTAGCTACTCATAGTGGGGATAGAAGAAAAGATAATAAAACTCATATTGAAAGATTAAAATATAAAAACCCAATGTTAAATGACCAAAATAAGCTAAGGTTGCCTAAATAAGCAGAGAAAGATGGCTACAGCACTTAGAATATTCAAAACTTGACCTAATTTCGTGAAACTATTTTATTTATACAAAGCTGAAATTTTCGAACAAAAATACCCTATCGGAGGTTCTGCGGCCGCACAATTCCATGTGTGGTCCGCATTTTACTTCAGTCTTGACAGGATTTGAATCTACAACTGTACAATTATGAAATACAGTGGAATCTCTCATATTCTGTGGTTCGCACATTTTTTGGTGCGGCCGCACAGGGCTCTTCTGCAGGCCGCACATTTCTGAGTGCGGCCGCGTAGCTGAGTTCTGTGGCCGCACAATAATTGTGCGGTCCGCACTTACTTCAATTCTGAAATGAGAATTCTCTGAACTTATGCTCTTGGTTAGCTTCTGCGTTCGCACATTTCCATGTGCAGACCGCACTTTGCACTTGGGCTCTGATGAACTTTCCTTCACAATTTGCGGTCCGCACTTTGAGCTTTTGTACCTGATTTTATCCTTGAGTTCAGATCACTCCTTCTTGAGTTGGATTTCATCTTAGTGGCTCATTTTTCAATGTTCTTGCAATTACGTATATTTCATCAGTTTTCGAGATACAATTAAATGCTTTTGGACTAAAACGAAAGCAAAAAAGCGCTAATAAGTAGTCAAATCCCCACTTATCATCGACCAGCTCCCAGCTCCACTATGCGAATGCGAAAATATAGATGCGAACGCGAACAATGGACAACTAAAGCATTGTGAACGCATACCCAAGATCGCGTTCGCAAAGAACAAATTTCCTGATTCGTGAATTTAATAAAAATCATTCAAACCATTTCAATGAAATTAAGTCATTGAAATCACATTCGGCTCCTTAGGCCCAAACATACAAAAATCCTTTTTTATATTTTATTGGAGTACTATACCGCACGGAATAAACAACCATTAGGTGATCAATCTAGCAACAAGACGCTACTTGTATGGGAGGCTTCCCGTAGTACCGTACGAGTCGACTTAACCTCATCACTTTAAGTAATAATTATTTGCCCTCACGATGGGGGACTTTATTTCGCAAGCCTCAGCTTAGCCTTAGAATGTGTCCCTACACTGGCATGTGTAGTTCCATGATAACGAACTCAACATTCGAACCAATCTCGGTGGTCTCCACTAGTAACTTCCAAAATATTTGATATTCCAAAAATAGATTCATATCCCCGTAGCCTCAAAGGATCTATTTTTATCAAATTATGGATCATGGCAAAACAAACCATTTGAACAAAATCCAATATATTACATTTTTCATGTTAAAGCCTTTAGCAATTAATATGTAATTTTTAAAGATACTACAAGTTCTATTCCATTTATCAAGTTTCAAAAAAAAACTTTTCTATATTATCTTTTTTCTTATTTAAACTATATAATACCATATTTTAAAGATAAATACTAGAAAAATCAAAGTAGGAAACTAACGTGTACTTAGAACTCCTATAAGGTTTAGGAGTGTTGTCTTTGTTATAGAATTATTCCAGGTTAATTCTTTAGAATTATATTATTTTAGTAAAATAAAAAATAATTGAAAGAGAATAAGTAGGAAGCAAATAAAGTCTCGTGCAGTTAGAACTCCTTATTCTTTCTTTCTTAAGTATAAGATGTTACTCAGTGTGAATTTTTCAAAGGTTATCACTATCCCTTTTACAACAAATAACTTAAAGTAATTAAAGGGTACACATGCAAAGAAACGATTTAATTTTAAATCCAAACTATTAAAGATTCATATGCATCATAATCAAACCTATAAACCTAATTAAAAAATATATAATAACGAAAGACAAGAATACAATTTTTAAAATAATTATAATTATATTATAGTAATAATAAACTATTATGTATTTTACTTTATTTTAACTATACATTTTAAAGCACAAATCCAATTAGATAATTGAAGCATAAATAAGATAACGAAGTTTATATATCCAAATTAACAGTAATAAATTGCACATATTTCTTTATAAGAAATTTAAGGATGAATAGTAGAAAATAAAATATATTATAAATAAATCTTCGTTTTTAATGTTTCCTTTTTTGGCCTTCAGTCCTACTAATAATAGCTTCACTATATTTGTATTAAACTATTTATCATAAATATTAACTCAACCGTAATTATTTTTTAGACTTTGTAATTTCATGTTCACAACTATTGAAGTCTCCTATACATCATAAATCAAACCTATAAACACACTAGGACGATTAAAAAAATTATCTATAACTAAGTTTACAAATGACAAGACTACATTTGAAAATAAATATAATTATAGTAATAATAACTATAATGTATTTTAAGGTCTTTGTCGAACTTTTACAGTTTAAAGCACAAACCCAATTAGATAAGTGATGCATGAATAAGATATTGAAATTTATATACCAAAATTATACTGATAATATGTATTTTTATAAGAACTTTAAGGATGAAATAATAGGAAAAATATGTATTGTAAATAACTTGTCATTTTTTTGCCTTTCATTTACTCCAGTAAAAGAGTTGCTTCACTATATTAAATTATTTTTTTGTAAGATATTAATTCTACCGTAATCATTTTTTAGACTTTATGTTGTCAAATTTTTTTTTTGAGTTATAAGACCAACCTTTTTATTCTCTTTCGTGTTTTGTTTTAAGTATCAGGCCACTATAATAACAATAATTTTTATAAGATCACATATATCCTCGTAAATCACACTAAAGCATCTAAAGACTTACGGCGAACATGATTTTTTCATTTATTAGGCTAACTTAAAGTGAATAACATTCAACATTTTCAAGAATATTTCTTTACCTTTTATTATATAATTTATATGAGACAATTACATAGTCTGGTAATATCTACGTAATTTTGTAAAAATTGTATACTTATTAGTATAGGTACACGCGCAATGAACGTACCAAAAAGCTAGTTATTATAAATAAATAAATAAAAAAGACGAACATTGTATTGTAAATCGCATGAAATTCTAAACATGGGTGGCTCGACTATAAGGCCAATAAAGCATCGCTTGGGGCCCTAACTTTTTGGAGGCCCTGTTTCTTTCGTAAAGATATATTGTATTTGTATTATTAAAAAAATGTGTGTACATTTAAATTTAAAAAGAACTTTTAGAGCAAAAGTACAATAACTTTAATGTGAGAATCGTTGTAATAATTAGAGAATGGAATAATTTTTAATGAATTATGTTCCTTACATGGTAGGATAGCTATTTTTTTTTGCCTCATTTATATCCTAACAACTAATACGGGCCCACATTATTATTTATATATTTACCTTTTTCATTCTCTCGTTTACTATTCTTATTCTCAATATTGAAAAGTCTCTCAATCGACAACTTGCCGCGGCTTAAAAGTTATCTTCTTCAAAGCATTACAACAAGCAATCGCTATATTGAAGCAATTCAACACTTTTCGATATCATTATATCATCTTATCTTGCTCTATAGTTTCTTATCCTTTGATTTCTGCAACTATTTTGTTTCTTGTGCTTCTTTATATGTCACGACCCGGATTTTCCACCATCGGGTGTCGTGATGGCGCCTACTATCGGAGCTAGGCAAGCCAAATATTTAAAACACCTTTCCTGCTTTCTTTCAAACAATGTAATAAACGAGACAAAATCTAAGCGGAAGACTTTAAATCTAAAGCAACTGAAAACCAAAAGTGCGGAAGTTTGAACCAAAATGCTACCCAGAGTCTGGTGTCACTAGCTCACGGACTACTACAGAATACTACAATCAATGTCTGAAGGGAAAATACATCATGTTTGTCTGATACAAGATAAACAAACAAAAAACATGGAAAGGGACTTCCGCCTGCGAACGCCAGCTAGGTTACCTCGAGAGTCCCTGGACTGAAGATAGCTCCCAGAAGTCCTACTGCTGCGGTCCGTAAGCTGCTCCCTGATCTGTGCACCAAAAATGCACAGAGTGTAGCATCAGCACAACCGACCCCATGTGCTGGTAAGTGTCTGGCCTAACCCCGGCGAAGTAGTGACGAGGCTAGACAGTACCTACCACAATTAACCTGTACAGATATATATACAACAAGTGCAAGAAAACAATAACAAGATAATACAAAGTAAAACTGGGAGGGGACATGCTATCGGGGAGTAACAGATAAAAATGAAATATCGGAAATAAATAGAAGAAACTCCGGTTTCCATGATATATATATATATAGTGGACGGCGTGCTACACGATCCCATAATGTCATATATAAGTGGACGGCGTGCCACACGATCCCATAATATCATATATAAGTGGACGGCGTGCCACACGATCCCATAATATCATATATAAGTGGACGGCGTGCCACACGATCCCATAATATCATATATAAGTGGACGGCGTGCCACACGATCCCATAATATCATATATAAGTGGACGGCGTGCCACACGATCCCATAATATCATATATAAGTGGACGGCGTGCCACACGATCCCATAATATCATATATAAGTGGACGGCGTGCCACACGATCTCATAATATCATATATAAGTGGACGGCGTGCCACACGATCCCATAATATAGATCGTAATATCTGACTTCATATAGTAGACCCCTTCAGGGGAGAATAACAACTCAATACCTTTAACCCGGAAAGGGTACAGCTAACAGCCCAAAATATCCCGACAAGGGAGAATATATATATCAGTCTACACATCCCGCCAAGGGAGTATTCACAACACATTCTCCTTTTAAATCATTCTTCCTCAACCGTTCACATTATATGAAACTTATCAAATAAATAAGAAGCTTGTGTCACATTATTCGAATTAAAAGCAATCAAGACTCACGGTCATGCTAGACTCCGGTGCATAGATAACTGTCACCATGCCTATACATCGTACTCTACATTAGCAAGTAGCAAATATCATCCTAATCCTATTCCCTCAAGCCAAAGTTAGAACAAACACTTACCTCGAATGCTCCAAACTCAACTCACGCTTCTAGTATAACTTTACCTCTTGATTCCACCACCAATTCGCTCGAATCTAGTCATAAGTTACTTGATCATATTAATAATTACTAAATGAATCATCCCCAATGCATGAAAATAGATTTTTCAAGGTTTTTCCCAAAAAGGTCAAAAATACCCCCGGACCCACGTGGTCGAGACTCGAGGTTCGGACCAAAACCCGGTTACCCATTCCCCCATGAATCCCAATAGACGATTTGTTTTTAAATCGGACCCCAAATTGAGGTCCAACTTCTCAATTTGTAGAAAACCTAGGTTCTACCCAAACACCCAATTTTTCCCATGAAAATCTTTGATTTGAAGTTGAAATTATGTTAAAAGATGTTAAGGAATAAAGAAATTAAGTTAGAAATCACTTACCAATCGTTTTGGAGAAAAAAAGTTATTTGGAAAATCGCCTCTTAGGTTTTGGGTTTTTGAAAAGTGAAAAATGACTGAGATTTTTCGAACTTGTATACCTTTCTGAGGACCTGGCACGGACCGCACAAAAATGTGTTGCGGCCGCGCCGAGTGGGAGAAAAGTGGGGCTTCTCTAAACCCTTCCAGCGCGGACCGCACTGTTTTTTGGTGCGCGGCCGCGCTGGCTAACCTGACACCCTATCCCTCAGACTCAGCCACGCGGACCGCACAAAAATGCATCGCGGCCGCGCGGCTCCAGCGCGGACCGCGCGGAAATGACCGCGGCCGCGCTGGTGTCTGCAACACCTGAACCTGCATTTTCTTAAGTCCAAGACCTCCCGGGCCCCATTCAAAACTCACCCAAGCCCTCGGGGCTCCAAACCAAACATGCACACAACCTTAAAAATATCTTACGGACTTACTCGTGCGATCAAATCGCCAAAATAATATCATATACATAGGATCAAGCCTCAAACACATGATTTTCTTTTCTTCAACTTTCATAACTCAAATTCTCCATTTTTTTGTCCGAAACACGTCATATGACGTCCGTTTTTAGCCAAACTTTACAGGTAGTGCTTAACACATATTTAAGACTTGTACCGGGCGTCGGAACCAAAATACGAGCCCGACACCTATATTTTCTAACTCCTTTTCATTTCAAATTTTCATATCAAATTTCAGAAAAACAATTTCTTTCAAAAATTCATTTCTCGGGCTTGGGACCTCAGAATTTGATTCCGGGCACACGCCCAAGTCCCATATTTTTCTACGAATCCTCCGGGACCGTCGAATCACATATCCGGGTCCGTTTACCCAAAATGTTGACCGATGTCAACATTATGCATATTAATACCAAAATTCATCAAATGTTTCACATAATTCACATATTCTAACATAAAAACTTTCCGGCTACGCACCCGAACTACGCACGCCAATCGAGGCAACTAAAAGCGAGGTTTTCAAGGCCTCGAAAGCGCGGAACAAGGAAGAACTACGGTGATAACCCCTTGGGTCGTCACATTCTCCACCTCTAAAACAACTGTTCGTCCTCGAACGGACAAAAGAAAGAAGTACCTGAGTCGGGAAATAAATGAGGATAACGGCTCCGCATATCGGACTCGGACTCCCAGGTCGATGCCTCAGGAGGCTGACCTCTCCACTGAACACGCACCGAAGGAAAACTCTTTGACCTCAACTGTCGAACCTGCCGGTCTATAATAGACACCGGCTCCTCCTCATATGACAGATCCTTGTCCAATTGGACAGTGCTGAAATCCAACACGTGCGATGGATCTTCGCGATACTTCCGGAGCATAGATACATGAAACACGGGATGCACAGCTGACAAGATAGGTGGCAAGGCAAGTCTATAAGCCACCTCTCTCACACGATCAAGAATCTCAAATGGACCGATGAACCTAGGGCTGAGCTTGCCCTTCTTCCCAAATCTCATCACGCCCTTCATAGGTGATACACGGAGCAATACCCGCTCACCGACCATGAAAGCAACATCTCTGACCTTGCGGTCTGCATAACTCTTCTGTCTGGACTGAGCTGTACGAAGTCTATCCTGAATAATCCTGACCTTGTCCAAGGCCTCCTAAACCAGATCCGTACCCAATAATCGAGCCTCTCCCGGCTCAAACCATCCAACTGGAGATCGACATCGCCTACCATACAACGCCTCATACAGAGCCATCTGAATGTTGGACTGGTAGCTGTTGTTGTAGGCGAACTCTGCTAAAGGCAAAAACTGGTCCCACGAGCCTCCAAAATCAATGACACAGGCTCGGAGCATGTCCTCAAGAATCTGAATAGTCCTCTCGGACTGACCGTCCGTCTGGGGATGAAATGTTGTACTCAACTCAACCTGGGTGCCTAACTCTCGCTGAACTGCTCTCCAGAAATGCGAGGTAAACTGCGTACCCCGATCCGAAATGATAGATAGCGGCACCCCATGAAGGCGAACAATCTCCCTGATATAAATCTCGGCTAACCTTTCGGACGAATAGGTGGCTGCAACAGGAACAAAATGCGCTGACTTGGTCAGCCTATCAACAATGACCCAAACTGCATCAATCTTTTTCCGAGTCATCGGGAGTCCAGTAACGAAATCCATCGTAATCCTCTCCCACTTCCACTCGGGAAGTGCAATCCTCTGAAATAGACCACCGGGGTCTTTGATGCTCGTACTTAACCTGCTGACAATTCAAACACCGAGCCACGTGCGCAACTATGTCTTTCTTCATCTTACGCCACCAATAGTGCTGCCTCAGATCCTGATACATCTTCGCGGCGCCCGGGTGAATAGAATACCGAGAATTGTGGGCCTCCGCTAAGATCAACTCTCGAATCCCATCAACATTGGGCACACAAACTCGCCCCTGCAATCTCAATACACCATCATCATCTAAGGTTACTTTCTTGGCACCTCCACGTTGCACCGTGTCTCTCAAGACACATAAATGGGGATCCTCAAACTGCCGCTCGCAGATACGCTCTAATAGTGAGGAACGAGCAACCGTGCAAGCAAACACTTTGCTAGGCTCAGAAATATCCAACCTCACAAGACGATTGGCCAAGGCCTGAACATCTAAAGCAAGCGATCTCTGGCTGACTGGAATATAAGCAAGACTACCCATGCTGGCGGACTTCCTGCTCAATGCATCGGCCACCACATTGGCCTTCCCCGGGTGGTATAAGATAGTAACATCATAATCCTTTAGTAACTCTAACCACCTCCTCTGCCTCAAATTCAACTCTTTCTGCTTGAACAGATACTGAAGACTCTTGTGATCAGTGTAAACCTCACACGTCACGCCATATAAGTAATGCCTCCAGATCTTCAAGGCATGAACAATGGCTGCCAACTCGAGATCATGAACCGGATAATTCTTCTCGTGGATCTTCAACTGCCTCGAAGCATAAGCAATGACTTTGCCTTCCTGCATCAACACTGCACCAAGCCCAATACGAGACGCATCACAATAGACCGTATATGGCCCTGAACCTGTGGGCAGAACCAATATCGGTGCCGTAGACAGAGCCGTCTTGAGCTTTTGGAAACTCGCTTCACACTCGTCCGACCACCTGAACTGGGCACCCTTCTGGGTCAATCTGGTCATAGGGACTGCAATGGATGAAAACCCTCCACGAACTGATGGTAGTAACCTGCTAACCCCAGGAAACTCCGAATATCCGTAGCTGAAGCTGGTCGAGGCCAGTTCTTTACTACCTCTATCTTCTTCGGGTCTACCTGAATACCTGCTGCTGATACGACATGACCCAGGAATGCGACCGAACTCAACCAAAACTCGCACTTTGAGAACTTAGCATACAACTGACTATCCTTTAGGGTCTGAAGGACCACTCTGAGGTGTTGCTCATGCTCCTCCTGACTGCGGGAGTATATAAGAATATCGTCATCACGAACAAGTCCAAATAAGGTCTAAACACTCGGTTCATCAACTCCATGAACGCTGCTGGGGCATTAGTCAACCCAAATGACATGACCAAAAACTCATAGTGCCCATACCGAGTGCGAAATGTTGTCTTAGGGACATCAGACGCCCTAATCCTCAGTTGGTGGTAGCCCGATCTCAAATCTATCTTTGAAAATACCCTCGCACCCTGAAGCTGGTCGAATAAATCATCGATCCTCGGTAGTGGATACTTATTCTTAATTGTAACCTTGTTCAATTGCCGGTAATCGATGCACATTCTCATCGAACCATCCTTTTTCTTAACAAACAACACCGGCGCACCCCAAGGCGAAACACTGGGTCTAATGAAACCTTTCTCAAGCAAATCCTGCAGCTGTTCCTTTAACTCTTTCAACTCCGGCGGGGCCATACGATATGGCGGGATAGAAATGGGCTGAGTGCCCGGGGCCAAATCAATACAAAAGTCGATATCCCTATCGGGCGGCATACCCGGCAAGTCTGAAGGGAAAACCTCAGGAAACTCCCGAACAACGGGCACAGAATCAATAGAAGGAACCTCTGCGCTAGAATCGCGAACATACGCCAAGTAGGCCAAACATCCCTTCTCGACCATACGTCGAGCTTTCACATACGAGATAACACTGCGGGTACAATGACCAGAAGTCCCCCTCCACTCTAAACGGGGTAAATCCGGTAAGGCTAAGGTTACGGTCTTGGCATGGCAATCCAAGATAGCATGGTACGGGGATAACCAATCCATCCCCAATATAACATCAAAGTCGACCATGTCCAAAAGCAACAAATCAACACGGGTCTCAAGACCCCCAAACACTACGATACAAGAACGATGAACTTGGTCGACCACAATAGAGTCACCCACCGGTGTTGACACATAAACAGGAATACTCAACGAGTCACTAGGCATAACCAAATAGGGTGCAAAATAGGACGACACATATGAATACGTAGATCCGGGATCAAATAGCACAGAAGCATCCCTATCACAGACCAGAATAGTACCTATAATCACAGCATCTGATGACTCAGCCTCTGGCCTGGCTGGCAAAGCATAACAATGGGGCTGGGCCCCACCTCTCTGAATCATATACCTGGGACGATCTGCTGCTGGTCAACCCCTACCTCTAGCGGTCTGAGCTCCACCTCTAAAACCTCTACCTCCACCTCTATGTCCTCTACCCCCGCCTCTAGCTGGCTGGGCAGGCTGTGGGGCAACTGGTGCCTGGATCATCGGGCGAGAACCCTGCTGCTGCGAGCTGCTAGAAACTCGAGGGCAATATCTGGCAATGTGACTCACATCGCCGCAAGTATAACAAGCCCTCGACTGCTGAGAATAACGAAGTGGTGGTGCACTGATAGGTGTTGATGGTGAACTGAAGAGCTGCTGGTCAGAATACTGCGGCTGAGAACCACGACCACCTGGTGTACCATGAGAAGCCTGGAGAGCTGACTGAAAGGGCCTCGAAGGATGGCCTCTACCATAAGAATCCCTACCTCCAGACGAGGTACCACTGAATCTACCAGAATGACGGGGCCTCTTATCAGACCCATGACCACCTCCCTGAGCAAGTGCCATCTCTATCCGGTGGGCACCATTTGCCGCCTCCTGAAATGAAATCTCACTACCGGCACTCATGGCCATCCGAACACGGATCGGCTGGGCCAACCCATCAATAAACCTCTGCACCCTCTCTTTATCGGTGGGGAGTATCACAATGGCATGACAAGCAAGATCAATGAACCGGGTCTCATAATGGGTGACCGTCATAGGACCCGGCTGGAGACGCTCAAACTGCCTGTGAAGAGCATCTCGCTGAGTAACTGGGAGAAACTTCCCCATAAATAACTCTGAAAACTGATCCCATGTCAATAATGGCGACCCTGCTGGCCTGGCTAAACAGAAATCCCTCCACCAAGTCTTGGCGGATCCTGCCAGGCGAAAAGTGGCGAAGTCGACCCCATTGGTCTCTACAATGCCCATAGTCCGTAGAACCTCATGACAGCTGAATATGAAATCCTGAGCATCCTCTGAGGGGGTGCCACTATATGTGGTTGTGAAGAGCTTGGTGAAACGATCAAGCCTCCACAAAGCATCCGCGGACATAGCCGCACCATCGCTGGACTGAGCCGCAATACCTGGCTGGGCTGCCACAGCTGGCTGAACTGCCACGGCTGGCTGAACTGCTGGAACCTGAGCCTGAGGAGCTACTGGCTCTGGAGTACGAGTATCGGGAGTCTGAACTCCTCCCCCAGCCTGAGATGTGGCTGGAGCTACGGGAAGCAAACCCGCTCTAGAAATGCCCTCCATAAAGCCTACCAGTCGGACCAAAGCATCCTGAAGCACTGGAGTGGCTATAAAACCCTCTGGGACCTGAACTGGGCCCACCGGAACAGCTAGGGCCGGAACCTCCTCCTCAAAATCGACCTGAGGCTCCGTCGCTGGAAATGCTGCTTGGGGCTGAGCTCTGCCCCGGCCTCGGCCTCTAGCACGGCCTCGGCCTCGCCCTCTGCCCCTAATAGGGGCTGCTGCTGGGGGCTTAGGCTGTTGCGCAGTAGAAGAGGAAGCACGTGTCCTCGCCATCTGCAAAAGAACAGAGTGGAAAGACAATCAGTACTTGAGAAACAGAATCGCACGACAAGAATGAACAAGGTGAAGTTTTCCTAACTCAGTAGCCTCTGCGGGATAAATACAAACGTCTCCATACCGATCCCTCAGACTCTACTGAGCTTGTCCATGAGTTGTGAGACCTGAGTAACCTAGTGCTCTGATACCAACGTGTCACGACCCGGATTTCCCACCATCGGGTGTCGTGATGGCGCCTACTATCGGAGCTAGGCAAGCCAAATATTTAAAACACATTTCCTGCTTTCTTTCAAACAATATAATAAACGAGACAAAATCTAAGCGGAAGACTTTAAATCTAAAGCAACTGAAAACCAAAAGTGCAGAAGTTTGAACCAAAATGCTACCCAGAGTCTGGTGTCACTAGCTCACGGACTACTACAGAATACTACAATCAATGTCTGAAGGGAAAATACATCATGTTTGTCTGATACAAGATAAACAAACAAAAAACATGGAAAGGGACTTCGGCCTGCGAACGCCAGCTAGGCTACCTCGATAGTCCCTGGACTGAAGATAGCTCCCAGAAGTCCTACTGCTGCGGTCCGTAAGCTGCTCCCTGATCTGTGCACCAAAAATGCACAGAGTGTAGCATCAGCACAACCGACCCCATGTGCTGGTAAGTGCCTGGCCTAACCCCGGCGAAGTAGTGACGAGGCTAGACAGTACCTACCACAATTAACCTGTACAGATATATATACAACAAGTGCAAGAAAACAATAATAAGATAATACAAAGTAAAACTGGGAGGGGACATGCTATCGGGGAGTAACAGATAAAAATGAAATATCGGAAATAAATAGAAGAAACTCTGGATCCCATAATATCATATATAAGTGGACGGCGTGCCACACGATCCCATAATATCATATATAAGTGGACGGCGTGCCACACGATCCCATAATATCATATATAAGTGGACGGCGTGCCACACGATCCCATAATATCATATATAAGTGGACGGCGTGCCACACGATCCCATAATATCATATATAAGTGGACGGCGTGCCACACGATCCCATAATATCATATATAAGTGGACGGCGTGCCACACGATCCCATAATATCATATATAAGTGGACGGCGTGCCACACGATCCCATAATATCATATATAAGTGGACGGCGTGCCACACGATCCCATAATATAGATCGTAATATCTGACTTCATATAGTAGACCCCTTCAGGGGAGAATAACAACTCAATACCTTTAACCCGGCAAGGGTACAGCTAACAGCCCAAAATATCCCGACAAGGGAGAATATATATATCAGTCTACACATCCCGGCAAGGGAGTATTCACAACACATTCTCCTTTTAAATCATTCTTCCTCAACCGTTCACATTATATGAAACTTATCAAATAAACAAGGAGCTTGTGTCACATTATTCGAATTAAAAGCAATCAAGACTCACGGTCATGCTAGACTCCGGTATATAGATAACCGTCACCATGCCTATACACCGTACTCCACATTAGCAAGTAGCAAATAACATCATAATCCTATTCCCTCAAGCCAAAGTTAGAACAAACACTTACCTCGAATGCTCCAAACTCAACTCACGCTTCTAGTATAGCTTTACCTCTTGATTCCACCACCAATCCGCTCGAATCTAGTCATAAGTTACTTAATCACATTAATAATTACTAAATGAATCATCCCCAATGCATGAAAATAGATTTTTCAAGGTTTTTCCCAAAAAGGTCAAAAATACCCCCGGACCCACGTGGTCGAGACTCGAGGTTCGGACCAAAACCCGGTTACCCATTCCCCCATGAATCCCAATAGATGATTTGTTTTTAAATCGGACCCCAAATTGAGGTCCAACTTCTCAATTTGTAGAAAACCTAGGTTCTACCCAACCACACAATTTTCCCCATGAAAATCTTTGATTTGAAGTTGAAATTATGTTAAAAGATGTTAAGGAATAAAGAAATTAAGTTAGAAATCACTTACCAATCGTTTTGGAGAAAAAAAGTTATTTGGAAAATCGCCTCTTAGGTTTTGGGTTTTTGAAAAGTGAAAAATGACTAAGATTTTCCGAACTTGTGTACCTTTCTGAGGACCTGGCGCGGACCGCACAAAAATGTGTTGCGGCCGCGCCGAGTGGGAGAAAAGTGGGGCTTCTCTAAACCCTTCCAGCGAGGACCGCACTGTTTTGGTGCGCGGCCGTGCTGGCTAACCTGAAACCCTAGCCCTCAGACTCAGCCGCGCGGCTCCAGCGCGGACCGCGCGGAAATGACCGCGGCCGCGCTGGTGTCTGCAACACCTGAACCTGCATTTTCTTAAGTCCAAGACCTCCCGGGCCCCATTCAAAACTCACCCGAGCCCTCGGGGCTCCAAACCAAACATGCACACAACCTTAAAAATATCTTACGGACTTACTCGTGCGATCAAATCGCCAAAATAACATCATATACATAGGATCAAGCCTCAAACACATGATTTTCTTTTCTTCAACTTTCATAACTCAAATTCTCCATTTTTTTGTCCGAAACACGTCATATGACATCCGTTTTTAGCCAAACTTTATAGATAGTGCTTAGCACATATTTAAGACTTGTACCGGGCGTTGGAACCAAAATACGAGCCCGATACCTATATTTTCTAACTCCTTTTCATTTCAAATTTTCATATCAAATTTCAGAAAAACAATTTCTTTCAAAAATTCATTTCTCGGGCTTGGGACCTCAGAATTTGATTCCGAGCACACGCCCAAGTCCCATATTTTTCTACGGACCCTCCGGGACCGTCGAATCACAGGTCCGGGTCCGTTTACCCAAAATGTTGACCGATGTCAACATTTTGCATATTAATACCAAAATTCATCAAATGTTTCACATAATTCACATATTCTAACATAAAAACTTTCCGTCTACGCGCCCAAACTACGCACGCCAATCGAGGCAACTAAAAGCAAGGTTTTCAAGGCCTCGAAAGCACGGAACAAGGAAGAACTACGGTGATGACCCCTTGGGTCGTCACATTATATGTGATAGCTATTACTCCTTTTTAGACTGCCCAATCGCTCAGGCTTCACAAATGCGAGGTTCCTTCGCAAATGTGATGGTCGCATTTGCGATCAAATCCTCGCAAATGCGAAGATACCAAAACTAATTAAAAACTATGCAAGAACATTCTGAAACCAATTTGAAACTTACCCGAGCCCTCGGGGCTCCAAACCAAATAGCACACAAGTCTAAAAACACAACATGAACTTGCTCGCGTGCTCAAATCATCAAATAACTTTTAAAACCACGAATCGGGCGCCAAAACGCATAAAAATCAAACTAAACTTCAAGAACTTCTAGAATCACAACCGAGCGTCTGAACCATATCAATTCAACTCCGAATGGTGCCAAATTTGGCAAACAAGTTCCATATGAAAATACGAACCTACCCGAAGCTTCAAATCACACATGACAACCTAGAAATGATGAATCACACCACAAGTCGAAATCAATGAACTTTGAAACTTCAACTTCCACAACCGATGCCGAAACCAACCAAATCATCTCCAATTGACCTCAAATTTCGCACACAAGTCATATATGACATTACGAACCTATTTCAACTTCTGAAATTGAAATCCAATCCCGATATCAAAAGGTCCACTCCTAGTCAAACTTCCCAAAAATTCAACTTTCGCCATTTCGAGCCAAATTCATCTACGGGTCTCCAAAGCATAATCCGGATGCGCTCCTAAGTCCAAAATCACCCAACGAAGCTAACGGAACTGACGAAACTCCATTCCGAGGTCAAATGCTAAAAAGTCAAACTTGGTCAACTCTTTCAACTTAGTTTTTAACTCTCGAAATTCATTCTTCCAAATCAATTCCGGACAACCTGAAAACCCATACCGACGATTTACGCAAGTCATAATATATCATGCGGAGATAATCGAGCCCTCAAATACCGAGCAAAGTATAGATACTCAAAACGACCAGTCAGATCGTTACATCATCCACTACTTATACCCACGTTCGTTCTCGAACGTGCTAGGAGTCGTTCCAAGTCATCCAATCACGGTGTAACCTTACTAAGCATAAACCCGAGGGTGATCCCACGTCATCCTGATCCACATAATCCCGCCAACACAACACCATTAGAGATCCTTATTTTGAACCTTGGTCCTTAAATCTTAGAACCCAATCTCTATCATCCAGAAATTCGTTACAAGACCCGAATCCCACATTTACACACCATGTAAGTCTGAACAAGCTGTATCTAGTAGCAACCATAATACAAGATGTAATCACATGATACACCCCATCACCTCGACACTCACAGTAGGAACTGCTGACCATCATTACTGCTCAAAACAAATTCGATGCCGGTAGCAAACCCCAAACTGATTAGTACCTCGTTCAAAACCTTCATACCCTACCGATGATGAAAGAAACATGCATAACCGCTTAAAACTCAGTTGCCCGACCAGGGCCATTGACCAAAACCTCAACAAAATGTGGTGTTAATCCTCTAAACCTTCCTCATCCCAATATAATAGCGCAAATCTCAGGTCTAGAAACCTCATCTCATCCAACACAAGCAGCCACCCGACAAGTATCAACAGTGAACATATGGAGCCACACACAACCCGGTTCCGAACACTAACAAGTAATAATTCAGGCAAAACAGATAACAGTAAGAAAACTAAATAAGAAAACTACCAATCAAGTTAAACAGGCAGGGACAATTTTACCATTTTACTATGAACTATCCTCAACAAAATGAAAGCAAAATACACGAAATACAAATACGGATTCACTTTTCATCACTGTATCGTTGTAGCATGCAACCCGATCCCATCATATCAATCCACATAGGGTACCCTTCGAGCCATAATACCCGGGCTCACTGATCACATGTGTATCAACATCAAGCACAATAGAGAGCACAAAATATAACTGTGGGAAAAATCATTAGGAACAAACAATACTGAGAAAGACAAGCACAACTATGGTACAATAAGCAAATCAACATCACAAAGGCTATCTCGCCCATAATGCCATGAGGCCTAAACTGAATCACAATATGCATACGAAGAATCATGTAACCCTCACAACCCACCATAGTATAAGAGAGAAACATATAACATAGACCAAGGCATGAATAACATCCATTCTACCTGATGATATACACATGGCAACAATTGCGCAAAAACAAACAGGTCCGATATGATATAGAGTACACATTCTCATTAAGCTCAAAATAATCCCCAAACCAAATTTCGATTTTCCTCAAACATGTAATAACCCTACAAAACTCCATAGCAACTTTCCTATAACACCTACCATCAATCTTCCAATACTCTGCATTTTTTCTCAACTCGTAATCCAGGAATAGTCTATCAACAAGAACATTCA
Source organism: Nicotiana tabacum (assembly GCF_000715075.1). Lineage (NCBI taxonomy): Eukaryota > Viridiplantae > Streptophyta > Magnoliopsida > Solanales > Solanaceae > Nicotiana > Nicotiana tabacum. The sequence goes on from NC_134101.1 coordinate 111,389,315, forward strand.
ATCTCTGAGCCTCACGAATACCAGAATTTTCATACCCAATATCAACAACGCTACTCAATGGTTGATACGTAACTCATACTCCATCATTTCACAGAAAAACACCCATAAGTCAAAACACATGGTACCTTCCAATAGGCGAATTCTACTCTGATAGGAACACATAGTGCCAGCAAAACCTTAAACACCCGAAATCGTCCGTGCCATCAAGAACTCATATCCTTCCTTCTGAAACTATCTACAACCTTATACCTATAACTTTCAACCCCACATGGCGCATCGCCTCTAACATGCTAACTCGCAACACTATGAAAATCTCATAGCCAACTCTGAACTATAAGCAAATTGAACATCTCATCAACCGAGAATCTTTCATTTAACCCAATCCAGGAAAACACCATCACATGCAATATAGCCTCTATACCTGTAGAAAATATCAACTCCGACCGTGGTCATAACCATGATAAATACTTCGGAATTCATTAACACATAATCGAGGAATAAGAACCAATCGCCTCTAACTCAACCGAGTTACGCAGACTGCCAACCCAAAAGTAACTCAATCCGATACGCTCGCCCTGAGGGAACCTCCTGGGAACTCGAAGCCATTTCTCACATCACTCCAACATTGACATGTAGACCCTTCTTGACAAGGAAATATCACCGATCCGATTACCACTCGCTACCATTTTCAAGCCTGTCCGTAGACAAATTCAAAAGTCCTTAAAGGCTACATAAGACCTGGAACTTGTGAGCACGTGATTTTTGCCTCACATGAATTACTCTCACAAAATCAAAACAAAAATTGTTTGTTTTATTGTTTGCACTTTTGTGAATCTTTGTGGTATTTTCTGTCATTACTTGCATGGGTTCGTGCATGATTATATGTTTAAATAAATGAAAAAATAGATTGCATTCGCATTTAGGATTTAATTTTATAATTTTTGAGTTGAGTAGTAAATTAATTATTTTTACAAAAATAAAAGAATCAAAAAATAACGTATTTTGCATTTTTAAAGTGTTTAATGTCAAACTGTGTGATTATTTTATTTTTAGTATGTAATTACTTGTGATAAATATTATTTAAAGTAGATTAGTATTTTAAGTCAATTTTGGTTTTATAATTTGAGTTAGGATTTTTGGTTTTTAATTCTGAAAATAATTTAGGAAGAAAGAGAATTAATAAAATAGAAGAAAATCAAATTGGGCCAAACTCAATTTAACCACCAAAGCCCAAATCAAATACACCCAAACCCGCCCCAAATCAACCCAAAACCCGTCCCAACCGGTCCGGCCCTATACTGAACCAAATGACGTCGTTTGGACTCGCCTCAATCCGAGCTGTTAAAGAATTGTTCATCCAACGGTCTTGAACACACCCCATCGCCCGTATCCGACCCCGACCCGTTTTTCAGAGACCGATCCGGTCTCAAAGGAGTCTAAAACGATGTCGTTCTATTTAGTCAGATCATCCAGGCCGTTGATCTCGTTTGATCGAACGGTCTGGATCCAATTCCACCCCCAGTATATATGTGTCCAACCAAACCCGCCCCCTTCAGAACCCCTCAACCCTTTCATCTCTAACCAAACCCTAGAGACGCCGCCACTGTACCCTCACCGTCTCAGGGTGGCGGCGCCAGCTCCGTTCACCCTCATCTTTACACCGTAGAACCACCCCGAGCCCCTCTTACCAAATCCATCATTAGTTTCCTTCGAATCTAACCAAGACTCGTCGAATTTTAAATCCAAGTTTTAACCCTAAAAATTCAAAATCAATTTCTATTGAACCTGATGACATGCATCGAGTCAAGCCTCTAGTTTTCTATGATTAGAAGGTCGATTCACTACAAAGCCGATGTTACTCATTTGTTCTTGACAAAGAACAAATGAGTAACATCAGTTTCGGGTGAATCGGGGTATCACGAGTAATTTCAAGTTTAGCCGGTGAGTTCCCTTTATTGTTTTCTGTTCTTCTTTAAATTCATTTCACATCTGCCTCTTCTCCTTCTTTTCTACATGTGTTTTTGATTGGTCAATTTTTCTGAGTGAAGTTACGACTAGCTTCGAACCCGATTTCTTTGCTTTAGGTTAGTTTATTTATCCATATTTATTTCTGTTAATTTCAATTTTCCTTTTAAATTTATTTGGTCCTGTTTGTTTAGATTTCTGATTGTAGGTTTGTTCTACAGATTCTGTGAATAGTTGTTTAAGTTCATGAATTTGCTTTGAATCGATAGGTTGTCAATTTTCAATTTAGGTTTATATTATTCTAATAGACAGCATATTAGTATCCTTGTGATGTTTTGATTCCTGATTAAGAAGATTATGTTAAATGTGTCAAAGGTCGAATCTCAAATAGGCTCTTCAATGTTCATTTCTTGCTAATGTCAGTTCAGATTGTTCATATGAAGAGTTATTTTTGACTCTGTTTCAATGCTAAACCTATTTAGGTTTCAGAAACTGATGCCCTTTGGTTTTGTTGCCTAGCAGTTCTGTAAATGTTTATAACTTTCAGAGATCCTAATTAAATAATTATAAACTTAAAGGGTTAGTCTGGGAATTATTCAATAAAAGAAGATTGTTTACCTAACTTAGGAAGTAGTAGTAGGGTAGAAATTGCATTAATGAATTAATTAAATGCACTAGGTTAGTGGAATGAATTAAAAAATAGAAAAGAGTATTGATAGTGGAAACTACACTTGTTTAAGGACCCTTTTAAGAGCTGGAAATCAAAAAGAACAGGGGTGTGTGATTAAAAGGCTAAGGGATACCCATGGTAAGGGAATATACAAGCTGGAAAGAGAAAAGATTTGAATAAAAAGGGAGTTGGTCCTAGTCTTTAAATAGATACACACGGATAGAGTACGAATGAGCAGAGAGATATAGACATTGAGTGGATATATACAGAGGGATAAGGACTGAGTTAAAAAAAAGGTGCTCGGAAATACAAAGAAATAACTCTAAAGAGAATGGAAATTGGAAATTACTGTTTGATTGATTTCTGTTTTCTGGTTTTCAATCTAAAATTGGCTGAAACCATCTTTGATGTATTGAGGGTTGAAATGGTTTGAATTGTTTTTTCTTGTTGAATCCGGGTTGAACTCTGCAATAGAGTTACTGTTTCATTGAGTATTATAGTGGATTTCTGAATTTTCTCCTACACTTGAACTTGTTTCTGGTTAGCTGACAGTGGAAATGATTTAAGATCAAGTTGGGTTAAGGTCTTCTGGTTCATTTGTTTGGATTGAAACTGTTTTTATGGGTTGTTATTTCACTTTTCTGGGCTGGAAACTGGTCAAAGAATTGTTGTTGATTGCCTGCTGCTATCGCTGCTGATTCTTCCTTTTCTTACTTCACTGATCTCCAGGTACCTACTCCTGAACCTTTATCATGATGTTTGGCTTGAAATTGAAAAAAAATGAAAACTGGAGTCTGATAACTTCAATGTGCTCGGATTGGTTTAGTTTCATTTTGTGTAAACCTCATAGTTTTGACATTATTAATGTACTGTAGATTCATTGCAAAGAGTTGTCATTAGCTTGTTTTGGCATAAAGATACTTTTTCTTGTTGCCATAGCTACTTTGGACTGTTGGAAAGAAACTCGATGGAAACCCATCAAGCGGACCCTTACGTATTAGCTTAGAGTGTGTTATACTTGATTTCTTGTTGCTTTGCTAGGTAGCTACTAATTTCAGGTCATTAATAATGGAATTTAAGGTGAGGAAATGGGGCGCAGGAAAACATATGTCAATATATGTAAGCTGAATGCAAAGATTGTGCTAGTGGGCAGATTAATAATTTGATTGTGCATAGGGAATTGTAAATACAGCCTGAACAATTCAATTGACTTAATGAAAATGTTTGTTGTTTAAACAACCAATGATGCATCGACTTTAATGCCAAAGATCTGTAGTTTCATTTGTGATATGATTCCATGATGGCCATTTGGGCCTTAATCCTCATAGTCGAATCGATTTGGGATCACAAGGATTCGATTAGGGTCAAATATTAATGCCCCCTCCCCCTTTGTTAGACTTGGATTTAATTTGGGCCTAAATTTATTCACTGGCTGGTCCAATTCGTGTTTTTATGTAATCAGGTTAGTTTGAACTTTAACATTTAGGTAATTACAATTCTAATAGCCCTTTTAATTAATTTGGCGCATCTTTAGCATAGGAGGTGTGCCGTAATAAACAATTACGTGATAGTTTACGGTTCTTTCGAGATGATTTCGAAACTTAGTTAGAATAATCGAGGTGCGCTATGCCCAATAAAATCTAAAAACCCATGGCTCTCGCAAATTTAAAGGTGCGTAGTTGTTTTATGCGCGTTAATTATATAATTATCATGGCTACTAAAATTCGGGAGTACATTTCATGTAGCCCGGTTCTAATTTCCAACAATGTTATATAAAATGTGTCGTGAACCACGGGTGCATTTTATGTAGCGTGGTTTACGATGTGTTTTAAATAACTTTGAATTTTTTTTCAGAAATATAAAAAGCGACTAAAATATTAGTAGTATTTTTTTTTGCTTTTTTTTTGCTTTTTGCTTTTTTTGCTTTTTGCTTTTGCTTTTGCTTTTTGCTTTTAGTACCAATTATGGGTCTGTATGATCCATTTTCACGTTAGGGCCATTTTGAAAGATCACTAAATGAAAAAAAGTGTTAGAATAAGATTTTAATTTAATCCCAACAATTCATCTCATATATTTTGTTTTAGTAGCCACTTTGTTAATTAATTTCACATTGAGACTTTGGTACAAATGCATCTGCACTATGTTAATCCGTACTTGTTCATTATATTGTAGTAATTCATATGTGGGATGTATATTTGTATGATCTCAAGAAAAAGAAAAGAAAAATAGTCATACTTAATTACTTACCTAATTGATACCACTACTATTGATGCTTGTAATTCAAAATAAGAAAAAGAAGATTAACGCAATAGATGGTTGATTAGTCGTGAATATCATTGGTTGATTTGTCCATGTGGTTATCTAATTTAGGAATAATAATAATTCAAGAACATCGTAGTTTGCTTTAGGCTCGATTTAGAGTAGTATTGTGATTATGTATACGTTTCCGTAACATAATTGTGATTTTAATTCCAAAAGGTAACTAGAGGGATGCGTTTGCGCAACTTCAACCAAACCTTTCTTAATATAAATAAACCAAGCGCTATTAATTGTGGACACGTTTGCGTGACATGATTTTTTGACGCGTCAAAAGAAAAGAGTATACGTACGCGTAACTCAATTCTTTAATTACAAACAAATCAAATGATTAAAAGCGGTAAAAGGTAAATGCACATAGGTTTTAAAATAAGTAATTAGGCAATTTTTGCCAAGTATAAATCACTAAGCGACCGTGCTAGAACCACGGACCTCGGGAATGCCTAACACCTTCTCTCGGGTTAACAGAATTCCTTACCCGGATTTCTGTGTTCGTAGACCATTAAATAAGAGTCAACCTCCTCGATTCGGGATTTTAACCGGTGACTTGGGACACCATAAATTATCCCAGGTGGCGACTCTGAAATAATTAAATAATCCCATTTCGAATAATGTCACTTTAATTGGAAAAACTCTCTTATATACCTTCGGGTGTAGGAAAAAGGAGGTGTGACAGCTCTGGCGACTCTGCTGGGGATCGAACCCAGAATCTCTGGTTCAGGGTTCAAGAATTTGAGCTTAGAATAATTGCTATATTTGGCTTTATTTATTATCTGTTTTATTCACATGTTTGGGCCTAATGTGCTAAATGTTGCTTTTTACCGCTTTGATATTATCTGAACTGCATATTAAACTGTTACGAAACCCTTCTTCTCTCTGAGTCTTTTGAATTTATGGTACACACGTGCGCGTGGCCCACCTTTCTGTTAGAAGTCATACCAAATAGAACGAAGATGGGCCAACTAACTAGGCCGGGTAGACTTTTGTGCTCCCGGTACGTTGCCCCCACTTCGGCTCGAGCTGTCTGCTTGGGTAAGCCAGGTCTAGAACAGTATACCCCAGGTTTTACACTTAGAATAACTCAGCTTCATGCCGGATCCCTAGTAGGAACGTTTGTTTGCATCATGTGCATTTGACTTCGGAGACTCAACACAGGGGTTGGGTCTGTCTAGGACAGGTGCACCCGAAATGAAAAGACCATCCTGATGCATCTTACTTGCTACTTGTGCATTCATTTGTTTCGGATTTTCATGTTGACCAGCTTATAGGAAAAGTTAGAAAAGGAAAATCAATGTGAGAACCGAGAAAGAAAATTGGCTGTTTTCGAAAAAAGAAAAAATAATTTCCAAAATAGTTTGAAATTCTGAAAAGGAAAGGAAATGTCGTGTTTCTTTTTAAAATGGTTTTATTATTATGAACTACGTAAGTTTGATTCTCGCCGGATGTGAGATACGTAGGCAACCCACATCGGGCCCAACTATTTAAAAAATAAAAAATAAAAAAATAAATAAATAAATAGATAATAAATAATTAAAAATGTGGCTACTTAAATGTCATTGTGTTGTCATAAGTAAGGCAATGTCATTCTTGTCCAAAATATGCCGAATGTCCCCAAAAGGGCGTCGGAAGGCTGTTTTTGCAAGAACAGCCGCCTTTGGTTGTTTTTTTTTTCTTCAAAAAAAAAATTTATCAGTTAGCAAACACATCGAAGTGTTTTTTTATTTTTTTAGAAATATTAATGAGTTTTTTTAAAATGAGTCTTGATTTTGTTTTTTTTTTTAAAAAAAAAATCACTCACAGGTACAAAATGAGCACCATCCAAAACCCGTCGTTCACAGATGTAGATGAGTTTCGATTTCGGCTTCAGATGTGGTGGCATGAGTTAGGAGGAGATAGTCAGAAATGGGTCATTAAGTACTTGGGAGCTCTCACGGATATTATGAAAGTTAAACCGCGCAATGATTTGATTACGGCACTAGTGACTTTTTGGGACACTGTTCACAATGTCTTTTGCTTCTCTGATTTCGAGCTTACTCCCACATTAGAAGAAATAGCTGGATATTCCGGTTTTGATGGAGATTTGAGAAACCAGAATCTTATACTCCCAAAGGCTCCCTCAGTACACCGATTCTTTGATCTTCTGAATATCAGAAATCAAATCAGAAAAAGCAACGTTGTCAAAGGGTGTTGTTCTTTCAACTTCCTATATTCAAGGTTCGGAAAGCCGGATGGATTTGAAATTCATGAAAAGGGCCTTACTAACAAACAAAACAAGGACACCTGGCAGATTCACCGACGCTTCGCTTTCATGGTAGCTTTTCTAGGAATCATGGTCTTCCCAAACAAAGAGCGGACGATTGATATTCGCATAGCCAGAGTTGTACAAGTCCTCACTACCAAAGAACATCACACTTTTGCCCCAATCATTCTCTCAGACATTTATCGGGCGTTGACTTTGTGTAAATCTGGGGCAAAATTCTTCGAAGGTTGCAATATTTTGTTGCAAATGTAATTGATTGAACATCTCCGACATCACCCCAAGTTCATGCAGTATGGTCCAAGCAAGGACAATTTCATCGAGAGTTATGAAGAAAGAATAAAAGAATATAAATCTCCAGAAGGGGTGGAAGCCTGGATATCCCATTTAAAATCTTTAATGGCAAGTCAAATTGAGTGGACTTTGGGATGGCTCCCGGTAAGAGAGGTGATACACATGTCAACCTTGAAGAGTTATTTGCTGTTGTTGGGATTAAGAAGTGTCCAGCCGTATGCACCACAGAGAAATCTAAGACAGCTAGGGAGATACTAAGTGGTGCTAGATGATGAGGATTTGAGTGCGCAAGTGATTGAACTACACCCCGAAGCCACTCTCCTTGAGGCTTTAATCCAGCATATTTGGAATAGTTGTCGATACTTGAAAGATGATACCCAAGTTCCAGATCCGACGAAAGGTGAGATAGATCCAGGTTATGCTAGACCCAGAAGGCCCATAAAAAGGACGCATGTTCAAGCCTTTGATGATAAAATCCAAGAACGGTTGGCTTGGGGTGAAAAAGAAAAGGGGTACAAAGCAACTATTCATGCCTTAGAAAAAAGCTTGAGGAACTTCAATTTTGAGAAAGACTTACAAGAACAAGAAGCAGAAGGTAAAAAGAAGATTTTGATTGGCAAGAATAAAACTTCCCATGCTCAGCTTCAACAGATGAAGCAAGCCTCTGAAGCGCCAGTAAGAAGTTGGAAAGGTCAGAGAATAATTGCCAATCTGATGGAAAAAATGCAAGATTATGACTCCATCTTAACAAAGACTGAAAAGGCGCTAAGACAAAGCTAAGGAAAAAATCATACAGTTAAATGAGGAGGCCAGATCTAGTAAGGAACGCCAAGTGATGAGATTTGAATAGGAAATGGCTCAATTCAAGAGAGAGAAGGACCATTGGATACATTCAGAAGCTCAACTCCATGCACAACTAGAAGAAATGAGAAGGTACAATAGAGAACATCAACATATTGATAGGGAGATAGCACAGGCAAGACTCGATCAGGCCAGACTTCGGGCTCAATTGGAGTCGACTTTAGATCGTGAGGGCCACATAAGAGATATAGCTGCCACTCGTCAGCAGCAATTACAAAACCAAGACCAGAATCTCCAGGACTTCAGAGCACAAATCCATGATTTGGCTGTTTACACCTCTCAAAGTTTTGTAAACTGCCAAGGGATGGATTATGAGAGGTTTTTAGAGCATGCACCTACTTTTGCCCGTCATCTTGCAACAGAGTTAGAGAGGATGTACCGCACACTAGGGGGTCAACCGGGTCAACCGGGTCAAGCCCCACCATGAGCAGATGTTCCAGTGATTGAAAGCAAAAGAGTGTAGAGTGAAGCATAGTCATAGTTGTTGGAACTTTTCATATAATAGTCATGTTTTAGTTTGAGTCCATGTTGAGTTTTTAAACCCATTTTCTCAAAGTGTTGTCCAAATGTAATGTCATTGTACTATTTTGTTTGTTAAAACAGATAAAATAATAATTGTTTCTGCTAGAACTACGCACGGTCTGATTCATGCGGGGACATGATACGTAGGCAATCTCTATAGGATTCGACCACCACTAAAAAGAAAAGGGGGAAATGAAAAATAAATAAAGGAGGATAGAATAAAGGAAGCTTAAAATAAGGGGCACAATTATGAGAGGCCGGAATGACGCACGCAACCGAAGCAAATGCATGATAGAAAATGGTTAATTGTCTAGGTGCATTGCATCCCAACGTGTAATTGCATATGTGTTAAACTCTAAAAACTAACAAGTTTGTTGTTTTCCAGAGAATTCAAGCAGTTAGTTTATTTAGAGGATACTGGCACATTATCATTACCAAACTAGATCAAAGGGACCAATACCAGAAATCATGTCTATCCCGGATATCGACACTAGTGTTGAGGTAGAGGAGTTGGACGTCAATAAAATGAAAGAGGAGATGCTCAAAATTAAGCAACAAATGACCGAAATGTACCATGCCTGGTCCAAAGGGCAATCACTGTCGTCTTACCCAGCCAACCCGGCTTTTACCACACCATTAGCTCAGTCTCAGGATCATCCCGCCACCGATCCAGGTTTTCCCATTTATCAATACTACCATGGCACTACTTCTCATATGCCACAAGATCCACCACCAAAATCAATTCCATACCCTCCTCCGCCAGTCACCCCTGTCTTTGTGGCATCTCCACCAGCTGCACTTCATAGATCCCCGAGTGAACCTGTGTTCCATGCTCAGGACAACCAGTATTATCCCCCGGAGCCCACCTTCAAAGCTCCCTAAACCTACCCATATGATCCACGTTCTGATCTCCCGAGAGAAGCTGAGAGACCAGCCAAAAATCCCGAAAATGAGGAGATGTTCAGAAAAATGAAAAGCATAGAAAAATCCTTCAGGGATATGAGAGGGCTAGGAGGTCAGGTAAGCGTGGCTTACAAAGACCTGTGTTTATTCCAAAATGTACAACTACTGGCAGGGTTCAAAATGCCCAAATTCGACTTGTACAACGGACACGGTGATCCGGTGGCTCATTTGAGAGGTTTTTGCAGTAAGATGAGGGGAGCCAGAGGAAAAGATGAATTGCTAATGGCCTACTTCAGTCAGAGCTTGAGCAGATCAACATTGGAGTGGTACACCCGCCAAGATCACGGAAGATGGTACACATGGGATGATTTGGCACAAGCATTCGCTTGTCACTTTCAGTATAATCTTGAGATCATTCCAGACCGACTCTCTTTGACTAAACTAGAGAAGAAGCACAGTGAAAGCTTTAGAGAATATGGTTTCCGGTGGAGGGAGCAAGCAGCAAGGGTAGATCCCCCAATGAAAGAGAGCGAGATGGTTGATTACTTTTTACAGGCTTTGGAGCCAACTTACTTTGGTCATTTGGTGTCTGCAATTGGCAAGTCTTTTAATGAGGTTGTTAAAATGGGAGGCATGGTCGAGGAGGGGCTTAAGTCCAACAAAATCATGAGTTATTCAGCGATCAAGGAAACCACTCAGGCCATTCAAAGCGGCACTAGGGGTGTACTTGGGAAAAAGAAGAAAGAAGATGTCACGACTGTTGAGTCCGGAGCCTGGTTCGGATCTAAAGGCCCATCACCCTACTATAGCCAACCACGACCCTACCACCAAAATTACCCCCACACTCCATATAGCCCTCCACAACATTATTACCCACCGCCAGATCCTCATTTTCCCGTCCATCATGCACAAACCTATACCCAAACTCCGGCACACGCACAATGGCATGCGCCGGCTCCACAAAATCCATACCCAGCTCCACAAAACATGTATCCACCCCCAAGAGCCTACAGAAATCCCCCCAGGACGGGTTTCCGACCAAACCAAGCCTTCAAGAATAAGAGGTTACAGAAACAAAAGACTTTCACTCCACTGGGGGAATCATATACCAGTCTTTTCCACAGGTTGAGGCAGTTGGGCATGCTGAATCCAATTGAGCCTAAAATGCCAAATCCACCTCCTAGAAATCTTGACCACTCGGTGAGTTGTAAGTACTTTTTAGGGGGCCCTGGGCATGATACAGAGAAGTGTTGGAAACTAAAAACAGCTGTGCAAGAGCTTATTGATACTCATCGGATCGAGATTCAGGCCCCAGAAGCACCAAATATCAATCAGAATCCACTGCCAGCTCACCATGAGACTCATATGATTGAGTTGATACACAAAGGAGGAGATCCCAGGAAGCCCTCGCAGATGGTAATGATGATCCGTTCCAGCGAAACCAGCTCAAAGGAAAAGGTAACTAGTGGGAAATCAATGGTCCAATTGAAAGGGGTAGTCGATAAGCCCGTTGTGGTAGCCGAGAGAGGGTCGTCAAGCATTGTTGCAGTAAAACCAGAGAAAGCTAAAGTGGTAGTGCCAGGGGTTGCAAGTAAACCTGTTATGGTCGTGAAGGGTGCTCGCACAGAGCTTGTTATTATAAAACCAGTAACTCAGCTTCCAGTGATCAACAGCAAGGTTGTTCCTTGGAATTATGAACGAGTGACAGTGATTTACAAAGGGAAAGAAATCAAAGAAGAAGTTTGTGAAGCACAAGGTTTGACTCGCTCATGAAGGTGTTTTACTCCCGAGGAGTTAAGAAGAACTAAAGATAATCCAACGCCGGTAAAGAAAGCTGTAACTAAAGAAGAGGCAGAGGAATTTTTGAGGAAAACGAAAGTGCATGACTATTCTGTTGTAGAACAGTTGAGGAAAACGCCCGCTCAGATCTCATTGCTCTCCTTGCTAATCCATTCAGATGAGCACCGTCAGTTGCTGATGAGAATCTTGAATGAGGCCCATGTCCCCGACAAGATCTCGGTAAACCATCTGGAAAAGATAACCAACAAGATTTTTGAAGTAAACAGAGTCACTTTTTCCGATGATGAATTTCCCGTAGAGGGTACTGAGCACAACAAAGCCCTTTACCTGATAGTAAAATGCGAGGATTTCGTGGTTACCCAGGTATTGGTTGACAATGGCTCAAGTGCGAACATTTGTCCTCTCTCCACTCTAAGCAATCTGAAAGTAGAAGATGAGAGGATCCATAAGAACAGTATCTGTGTGCGAGGATTTGACGGCGGAGGCAAAGACTCAGTCGGGGACATAATGTTGGAGCTAACTATAGGTCTAGTAGAATTCACAATGGAATTCCAAGTGCTGGATATAGCTATTTCCTACAATTTGCTATTAGGGCGACCATGGATCCATGCCGCTAAAGCAGTACCATCAACACTCCATCAGATGGTCAAGTTTAAATGGGACGGACAGGAAATAGTTGTGCACGGCGAAGATAATTTGTGCGCTCACAGCAACACCATTGTGCCATTCATTGAAGTGGAAGATGACAAGGGACCATGGGTATACCAAGTTTCTGACGCAATGTCAGTCGAGAAAGTTCCAGAAGGGAAGTGTATCCCAAATCTGAAGATAACCGCCGCATCAGTCATGGTAGCGTATGAAATGTTGAAGAATGGTTTTGTACCAGGAAATGGTTTGGGATCAGCTCTGCAAGGCATCATACAGCCCGTGTCTCTTCCCGAAAACTTGGGAACATTTGGTCTAGGATTCAAGCCCACAGCCGCAGACATAAAAAGAGCCAGGAAATTGAAACAGATGGCATGGGTCCTTCCAAAGCCGGTCCCACGTCTTTCCAGATCATTTGTCAAGTCTGGTACGAGGAGTCGCCCAGTGACAGCAATTCCCAGTTCTGTGATTGATCTGGACAAGGAGTTAATTGAAAGATTTGAGAAGTTGTTCGACAGTGTGAACATGGTGGAAATTGGAGAAGGTTCTAGCAACGCGGAAGTGCAATTTGTTGGGCCAACAACAAAGCTTAATAATTGGAAGGCTACTCCTCTCCCTACTCGGAAGGAGTCTTGGTAGTTTGCTTTGATTTTCCTTTAAGTTTGTACGAATTATTCCAGGGTTGTAATCCAGATTTCATTTTTTCAGTCTGTTTGAGTGTGCAAACCTTGTTATCTTTTAGCATTCAATAAAATACAATTTCCCTTTCTTCATCATTCCTGATGGTTTTCCTTTTTGTTTTGTTTTCTTTTCTATACAGTTCTTTTTATGCTGGTTCTAATGACATGGCATGCATAAGGAATCCTCAGCCCAGTCTTAAAAATCAATCTGATTCTGAAATATTAGTTCAAGAAGTAGATTGTGATTACGAATCAGAATACGATGATGAGGATGAAGCCTTCGAAGAGATTAGTAAGGAGTTAATTCACTTCAAAGAAAAACCCAAACCCAACCTGAATGACATATAAGCCATCAATTTAGGGGACATAGACAATGTCCGAGAGACTAAAATAAGTGTCCACCTCGAGCAAAAAATTCGGGAGGAGTTAATCAAAACACTCATCGAGTACAAAGATGTTTTTGCGTGGTCATATGACGACATGCCGAGTTTAAGCACTAATTTAGTGGTTCACAGATTGCCCACTAATCCAGCATTCCCTCCCGTCAAGCAAAAGTTGAGGAAATTCAAAACTGATATGAGTGTGAAGATTAAAGAAGAAGTTACCAAGCAGTTGGATGCAAAGGTTATTCGGGTCACTCGATATCCTGTTTGGTTGGCTAATGTCGTGCCTGTACCGAAGAAGGACGGCAAGATCAGAGTATGCGTCGATTACCGCAATCTCAACAAAGCAAGTCCAAAGGATAACTTCCCACTACCCAATATCCATATTTTGATCGATAATTGTGCCAAGCGTGAGATTGGATCTTTTATGGATTGCTATGCCGGGTATGATCAGATTCTGATGGATGAAGAAGATGCAGAAAAGACGGCATTCATCACGCCATGGGGAATTTATTGCTACCGAATAATGCCATTTGGTTTGAAAAATACTGGGGCAACTTATATGAGGGCAATGACTACTATGTTTCATGATATGATACACAAGGAGATTGAGGTATATGTAGATGATGTGATCATAAAATCAAAGCATCAGGCCGACCATGTCAGGGATTTGAGGAAATTCTTCTAGAGGCTTCGCAGGTACAACCTCAAGCTGAACCCCGCCAAGTGTGCATTTGGTGTTCCATCCGGAAAACTGTTGGGATTCATAGTCAGCCAGCGAGGCATCGAGTTGGACCCATCAAAGATCAAAGCCATACAAGAATTTCCCCCTCCGAGGAACAAGACTGAAGTGATGAGTCTATTAGGAAGGTTGAACTATATCAGCAAATTTATTGCTCTACTCACGACAACTTGTGAGCCTATTTTCAAGTTGCTGAAGAAGGACGATGCGATCAAGTGGACTGATGAGTGTCAAGAAGCATTCAATGAGATAAAGGGATACTTGTCTAACCCGCCTGTGCTGGTACTACCAGAACCAGGGAGACCTTTGATTCTTTACTTGACTATCCTGGAAAATTCATTTGGCTGTGTACTGGGGCAGCATGACGTCACATGCAGGAAAGAACATGCCATCTACTATCTTAGCAAGAAGTTCACGACTTATGAGGTTAAGTACACTCACCTAGAAAGGACATGTTGCGCCCTAACTTGGGTGGCACAGAAATTGAAACATTATTTGTCATCCTACACTACTTACCTCATTTCACGCTTGGATCCATTGAAGTATATCTTTCAAAATCCAATGCCGACAGGAAGACTTGTGAAGTGGCAGATTTTGCTCACAGAGTTTGACATAATCTATGTGACTCGGACTGCAATGAAATCCCAAGCATTGGCCGATCATTTGGCCGAGAATCTGGTTGATGATGAGTATGAGCCATTAAAAACTTACTTTCCCGATGAAGAGGTGATGCATATCGATGAATTGGAGCAAATTGAAAAACCAGGCTGGAAACTTTTCTTTGATGGGGCGGCTAACATGAAAGGAGTCGGAATAGGAGCTGTGCTTATTTCTGAAACAGGGCATCACTATCCTGTCACGGCTCAACTTTGTTTTTATTGTACCAACAATATGGCTGAGTATGAGGCATGCATTTTGGGTTTGAGGATAGCTGCAAACATGGATGTCCAGGAAGTTTTTGTCTTGGGAGACTCGGATCTTCTGGTACATCAAATTCAAGGAGAATGGGAAACACGAGATTTGAAGCTCATACCATACCGACAATGTTTGCATGATCTTTATCAATGGTTTCGATCAGTGGAGTTTAGGCATATTCCTAGGGTCCATAATGAGGTCGCCGATGCTTTAGCTACCCTAGCGTTAATGTTGCACCATCCGGACAAAGCCTATGTTGATCCTTTGCACATTCAAGTACGAGATCAGCATGCTTACTACAACATGATTGAAGAAGAACTTGATGGAGAACCGTGGTTTCATGATATCAAGGAGTACATCAGAATTGGGATATATCCCGATGCAAGCCATGGGGGATCAAAAGAGAACAATTCGACGGTTGGCAAGTGGATTTTTCTTTAGTGGAGGAGTTTTGTATAAAAGAACACCAGACCTTGGATTGTTAAGATGCATATATGCTAGACAAGCTACGACTGTCATGTCCGAAGTACATTCAGGAGTCTGCGGACCACATATGAGTGGATATGTGCTGGCAAAGAAAATTCTCCGAGCAGGTTATTATTGGCTCACCATGGAGCAAGATTGTATCAGTTTTGTGCGCAAATGTCATCAATGCTAGATACACAGAGATTTGATTCATTCTCCACCATCGGAGCTGCATACGATGTCGGCACCATGGCCCTTCGTTGCTTGGGGAATGGATATCATTGGACCAATTGAGCCAGCAGTGTCCAATGGGCATAGATTCATTCTGGTAGCCATTGATTATTTCACCAAGTGGGTTGAGGCCAAAACTTTCAAATCGGTGACTAAGAAATCAGTGGTCGATTTTGTTCACTCAAATATCATCTGTCGATTTGGAATCCCAAAGGTGATCATCACGGATAATGGTGCTAATCTTAACAGTAAATTGATGGAAGAGGTATGCCAAAATTACTGTTTGCATTGATGGGTTATCGCACTACTGTCCGTACTTCAGTAGGTGCAACTCCTTATTTGTTGGTATATGGAACTGAAGCAGTGATACCTGCGGAAGTTGAAATCTCGTCCCTTCGGATTGTCGTTGAGGCTGAAATTGATGATAATGAGTGGGTCAAAACCCGTTTGGAGTAGTTGAATTTGATTGATGAAAAAAGATTGGCAGCAGTGTGTCATGGCCAGTTATATCAAAAGAGAATGGCAAGAGCATACAACAAAAAGGTACGTCCCCGGAAGTTTGAAGGGGCCAGCAGGTGCTGAAACGTATCCTTCCACACCAGGCTGAAGCGAAAGGCAAGTTCGCCCCAAATTAGAAAGGGCCATTCGTTGTGACCAGAGTATTGTCCAATGGTGCTTTATGTTTAACAGATATCGAAGGAAAATGCATAGACATGGCTATCAATGTTGATGCAATAAAAAGATATTATGTATGATTTCTTTGGTATAATTGTTGATTGTTTGTATTTGGCATTATTTCGAAGATTGAAATGACGAAGGCAATTTGTTCTGCTATCTAAATACTTTACCCTTTTGTTCCCCCTTTTGAGCCTTATTTCTTTCTTTCATACCCCTCTTTTGGAATCAATAACGAAAAAGAGAGAAAAAGAAAGAAAAGAAAAAGAGAAAAGAAAAGAAGTAAAAAGTATAACAACAAGGAAATTCATGTGTGAACTACGTTTGACCTGATTCCTATTAAGGATACGTAGGCAGCTTCCCGGCTCAGTCATAGTAAAATAAAATATCAAAAGATCCCCAAGTAAGAAACTAGGGCAGAAGTTGTGATTTGTAATAAGAAATATGATTCCAAAAGTTGTAATTTTAAACCCATGTTAAATTGTTTTGAGCCTTTGATACCCTTTCTTTCTAACCCCATCCAAAAGCCCACATTACGGTCCAAGGAAAGACCTTCTAATCAATCTTCGAGAAATGCCGAGTCGAGCAAATAGAGGTAATTCATATCAGAATAACGCTCTGGTCCAAACAGGAAAAGTAACGAAAATGAGAGATCTTATTGATGAAAAGCCTCATGGGCACCATGAGGCGACGGAAGCTGAGAGAAAAATAAAAATGAGAGAGTCTTATTGGTGAAAACCTTCACGGGCACCATCAGGCAACAAGGAATTGAGGAATCAACGAATGAGAGAGTTTGTCGGTAAAAACCCATCGGGGCACTGCAAGTCGAACAAGGTCCGTAAAGTTGGCGGAAAGTAAATTTGGGTTATGGAAGATCTTGGAGCACAAAGTAAAACAATTGGAAAAGAGGTTGGTTAAATAGACTGGGCTGATTAATCCAAATGCATACTATGATCACTGGTGCCGGTGATTCCGCTCAGATAAGTCCCTTTTCCTATCTCCAACAGTCATCCAAATTTGGATTTTTTTCTTTATTCTTAAAATCCTTGCATTTCATTGTTGTTAATTTTACTTCTTTAAAGCTCTTCCAAGTTTAGCCTTGTAAGAAGGAATTTCAAAGCTTACTACCAGTTTCGGAATTGTACAAAGCAAAATGCAGCTAGAACATGCCAAAGATAATATGATGAAAAATGGGACCTATGGTGTAAGCAAAAGTTAAAACTGTGGAATGGTTCAGTAATGTCGTAGGAAATGTACGGTTTCAGGCAGAAAGGTCAGGAGGGGAGAATAGCAGTTGGGGATCTTGCAGTTAAGGATCAGTCATAAGGTCAAAACAATCTTTTCGATCAGTTCAAGGCAGTTGGATGAAGCAAAGAATGGCAAAGAGAAAACCACCTCCAGCAAGAATGCCACGATGAACCACCACGTTTTAAACTGATGAAATTTTCTTTGATTTGAAACAGGGGCAAAAATGGCATTTGTTTCGGGAAATCATCCGTAGGAAGAGTAAGTATTAGGCAGATTTGATCGCGAAAATTCTCAGGACCCTCCTGGAAAATAGGACTTAGTTTAAAATTCAAAATAATCATGAGTAGCGAAATTTGGCATGAGTGCACCCTAGAAGATTATAAGTGGAACTTCGAAGTTTGTATGTTTGAGATACACTTTGGACATTACCCCATGAGAACAAAGATTCTCAGGACCCTCCTGGAAAATGGGACCTAGTTTAAAAAAAAATCCAAACAATCGTGAAAAACAAGATCTAGCATAAGTGTACCCCAAAGGAACATAAGTTAATTTCAAAGTTGCATGTTTTAGATAGGATTCAATTAGGAATTTTCAGGACCCTCCTGAACAATGGGACCTAGCTTTGAGAGTTTTCATTAAATAACGAGATTTAGCGGAAGTCACACCTTTAAAAGATATAGCTTAGATTTAAAATTGTCAAGAGTTGTCAGGACCCCCTGGATAACGGAACCTAGTTTTCAAATGCTTATTGATATTTGGTAATGTGGTTCGTTTTACACTTACATATGTGCCCAGATACCCAAACTGGGGCAGAAAATTTTCTTTGTTTTGTCTATTTTGAAGTCAGGAGCCTGCCTGGAGAGCATGAGAATACATTTCAAGTTTAGCAATCAGGAGCCCGCCTGGAAAGCATGGGAACACATTCAAGCGCAGTAGTCAGGAGCCCGCCTAGAGAACAAGGAGTATAATTTAAGTTTTAGCTTTCAAATTCTTGGTTTGTCTATTTTGAAGTCAGGAGCTCGCCTGGAGAGCAGGGAATACTTTCAAGCGCAGCAGTCAGGAGCCCACCTGGAGAATAAGGGAATACCATTCAAATTTCAAGTAATCAGGAACCCGCCTGAAAAATGAAGGGAAGAAGCAATTCAAGTTCAAGCAATGAGGCGTCCACCTGGAGAACAAGGAAAGGCAGTGGAAGATTCAGCAATCAGGCGTCCACCTGGAGAATAAGGGAATACAATTCAAGTTCAGCAGTCAGGCACCCAAATGGAGAACGAAGGGAACAAGCAATTCAGGTTCGAGTAATCAGGAGCCCGTCTATAGAATAGAGGACAGGCAACAATGGTCAAAGAAAGACGTTTAAAGGTTCAGCAATCAGGTACTTGTGTGAAGGAGAGGGAAAGCATCTCAAGAATACAATTCGAGTCAGCAACAAAGGAACAACTGAGGGAAATACAAATCAACAAGGCAACAACAGTCACAAGACCAAGTTTGAAAATAAATCATTGTAAAGCATAGATTATATCTTAGTCTAGCTTCTTCATTTTTGTCATGGTGTAATAAGGAGGTCAGTAAGCAGTATCAGCAGCAGCAGCACTAACAGTGAAACCACAGCTCATGGTAGTCCCAGCTACCGAAACTTCCCAAACTACATTGACCTGATTCCTTTATAGCCAAGGATATGTAGGAAACCTTAGAAACAGAGGTTCGGTCAAATCTTTCAAAAGTGCTTCCCATGGAGTATTCAAACGGGCAAAAATCACTCATATCCGCTCACTTTGTCTTTGCACGAAAACTCCTCACGTTTACGAGCAAAGAGGGGCAGCTGTGAGCACGTGATTTTGCCTCACATGAATTACTCCCACAAAAAACAAAAATTATTTGTTTTATTGTTTGCACTTTTGTGAATTTTCGTGGTATTTTCTGTCATTACTTGCATGAGTTCGTGCATGTTTATATGTTTAAATAAATAAAAAAATAGATTGCATTCACATTTAGGATTTAATTTTACAATTTTTGAGTTGAGTAGTAAATTAATTATTTTTACAAAAATAAAAGAATCAAAAAATAACGTATTTTGCATTTTTAAAGTGTTTAATGTCAAACCGTGTGATTATTTTATTATTAGTATGTAATTACTTGTGATAAATATTATTTAAAGTGGATTAGTATTTCAAGTCAATTTTGGTTTTATAATTTGAGTTAGGATTTTTGGTTTTTAATTTTGAAAATAATTTAGGAAGAAAGAGAATTAATAAAAGAGAAGAAAATCAAATTGGGCCAAACTCAATTTAACCACCAAAGCCCAAATCAAATACACCCAAACCCGCCCCAAATCAGCCCAAAGCCCGTCCCAACCGGTCCGGCCCTATACTGAACCAAACGGCGTCGTTTGGACTAGCCTCAATCCGACCCGTTAAAGAATTGTTCATCCAACGGTCTAGAACACACCCCATCGCCCGTATCCGACCCCGACCAGTTTTTCAGAGACCGATCCGGTCTCAAAGGAGTCTAAAACGGTGTCGTTCCATTTAGTCAGATGATCCAGGCCGTTGATCTCGTTTGATCGAACGGTCTGGATCCAATTCCACCCCCAGTATATATGTGTCCAACCAAACCCGCCCCCTTCAAAACCCCTCAACCCTTTCGTCTCTAACCAAACCCTAGAGACGCCACCACCGTACCCTCACCGCCTCAGGGTGGCGGCGCCGGATCTGTTCACCCTCATCTTTACACCATAGAACCACCTCGAGCCCCTCTTACCAAATCCATCAATACTTTCCTTCGAATCTAACCAAGACTCGTCGAATTTTAAATCCAAGTTTTAACCCTAAAAATTCAAAATCAATTTCCATTGAACCTGATGACATGCATCGAGTCAAGCCTCTAGTTTTCTATGATTAGAAGGTTGATTCACTACAAAACCGATGTTACTCATTTGTTCTTGACAAAGAACAAATGAGTAACATCAGTTTCGGGTGAATCGGGGTATCAAGGGTAATTTCA
Organism: Nicotiana tabacum; assembly: GCF_000715075.1. Lineage (NCBI taxonomy): Eukaryota > Viridiplantae > Streptophyta > Magnoliopsida > Solanales > Solanaceae > Nicotiana > Nicotiana tabacum. Next base: position 111,409,890 of record NC_134101.1, read on the forward strand.
AGTTTAGACGGTGAGTTCCCTTTATTGTTCTCTGTTCTTCTTTAAATTCATTTCACCTCTGCCTCTTCTCCTTCTTTTCTACATGTGTTTTTGATTGGTCAATTTTTCTGAGTGAAGTTACGACTAGCTTCGAACCCGATTTCTTTGCTTTAGGTTAGTTTATTTATCCATATTTATTTCTGTTAATTTCAATTTTCCTTTTAAATTTATTTGGTCCTGTTTGTTTAGATTTCTGATTGTATGTTTGTTCTACAGATTCTGTGAATAGTTGTTTAAGTTCATGAATTTGCCTTTGAATCGATAGGTTGTCAATTTTCAATTTAGGTTTATATTATTCTAATAGGCAGCATATTAGTATCCTCGTGATGTTTTGATTCCTGGTTAAGATGATTATGTTAAATGTGTCAAAGGTCGAATCTCAAATAGGCTCTTCAATGTTTGTTTCTTGCTAATGTCAGTTCAAATTGTTCATATGAAGGGTTATTTTTTACTTTGTTTCAATGCTAAACCTATTTAGGTTTCAGAAACTGATGCCCTTTGGTTTTGTTGCCTAGCAATTCTATAAATATTTATAACTTTCAGAGATCCTAATTGAATAATTATAAACATAAAGGGTTAGTCTGGGAATTATTCAATAAAAGGAGATTGTTTACCTAACTTAGGAAGTAGTGGTAGGGTAGAAATTGCATTAATGAATTAATTAAAAGCACTAGGTTAGTGGAATGAATTAAAAAATAGAAAAGAGTATTGATAGTGAAAACTACACTTGTTTAAGGACCCTTTTAAGAGCTAGAAATCAAAAAGAACAGAGGTGTGTGATTAAAAGGCTAAGGGATACACATGGTAAGGGAATATGCAAGCTGGAAAGAGAAAAGATTTGAATAAAAAGGGAGTTGGTCCTAGTCTTTAAATAGACACACACGGATAGAGTATGAATAAACAGAGAGATATAGACATTGAGTGGATATATACAGAGGGATAGGGACTGAGTTAAAAAAAAGGTGCTCGGAAATACAAAGAAATAACTCTAAAGAGAATGGTAATTGGAAATTACTGTTTGATTGATTTCTGTTTTCTGGTTTTCAATCTCAAATTGGCTGAAACCATCTTTGATGTATTGAGGGTTGAAATGGTTTGAATTGTTTTTTCTTGTTGAATCCAGGTTGAACTCTGCAATAGAGTTACTGTTTCATTGAGTATTATAGTGGATTTCTGAATTTTCTCCTACACTTGAACTTATTTCTGGTTAGCTGACAGTGGAAATGATTTAAGATCAAGTTGGGTTAAGGTCTTCTGGTTCATTTGTTTGGATTGAAACTATTTTTATGGGTTGTTATTTCACTTTTCTGGGCTGGAAACTGGTCAAAGAATTGTTGTTGATTGCCTGCTGCTATCGCTGCTGATTCTTCCTTTTCTTACTTCACTGATCTCCAGGTACCTACTCCTGAACCTTTATCATGATGTTTGGCTTGAAATTGAAAAAAAATGAAAACTGGAGTCTGATAACTTCAATGTGCTCGGATTGGTTTAGTTTCATTTTGTGTAAACCTCATAGTTTTGACATTATTAATGTACTGTAGATTCATTGCAAAGAGTTGTCATTAGCTTGTTTTGGCATAAAGATACTTTTTCTTGTTGCCATAGCTACTTTGGACTGTTGGAAAGAAACTCGATGGAAACCCATCAAGCGGACCCTTACGTATTAGCTTAGAGTGTGTTATACTTGATTTCTTGTTGCTTTGCTAGGTAGCTACTAATTTCAGGTCATTAATAATGGAATTTAAGGTGAGGAAATGGGGCGCAGGAAAACATATGTAAGATGAATGCAAAGATTGTGCTAGTGGGCAGATTAATAATTTGATTGTGCATAGGGAATTGTAAATACAACCTGAACAATTCAATTGACTTAATGAAAATGTTTGTTGTTTAAACAACCAATGATGCATCGACTTTAATGCCAAAGATCTGTAGTTTCATTTGTGATATGATTCCATGATGGCCATTTGGGGCTTAATCCTCATAGTCGGATCGATTTGGGATCACAAGGATTCGATTAGGGTCAAATATTAATGCCCCTTCCCCCTTTGTTAGACTTGGATTCAATTTGGGCCTAAATTTATTCACTGGCTGGCCCAATTCGTGTCCTTATGTAATCAGGTTAGTTTGAACTTTAACATTTAGGTAATTACAATTCTAATAGCCCTTTTAATTAATTTGGCACTTCTTTAGCATAGGAGGTGTGTCGTAATAAACAATTACGTGATAGTTTACGGTTCTTTCGAGATGATTTCGAAACTTAGTTAGAATAATCGAGGTGCGCTATGCCCAATAAAATCTAAAAACCCATGGCTCTCGCAAACTTAAAGGTGCGTAGTTGTTTTAGGCACGTTAATTATATAATTATCATGGCTACTAAAATTCGGGAGTACATTTCATGTGGCCCGGTTCTAATTTCCAACAATGTTATATAAAATGTGTCGTGAACCACGGGTGCATTTTATGTAGCGTGGTTTACGATGTGTTTTAAATAACTTTGAATTTTTTTCGAAAATATTAAAAGCGGCTAAAATATTAGTAGTATTTTTTTTGGTTTTTTTTTTTGCTTTTTTTTTGCTTTTTGCTTTTTGCTTTTTGCTTTTTTGCTTTTTGCTTTTTGCTTTTAGTACCAATTATGGGTCTGTATGATCCATTTTCACGTTAGGACCATTTTGAAAGATCACTAAATGAAAAAAAGTGTTAGAATAAGATTTTAATTTAATCCCAACAATTCATCTCATATATTTTGTTTTAGTAGCCTCTTTGTTAATTAATTTCACATTGAGACTTTGGTACAAATGCATCTGCACTATGTTGATCCGTACTTGTTCATTATATTGTAGTAATTCATATGTGGGGATGTATATTTGTATGATCTCAAGAAAAAGAAAAGGAAAATAGTCATACTTAATTACTTACCTAATTGATACCACTACTACTGCTGCTTGTAATTCAAAATAAGAAAAAGAAGATTAACGCAATAGATGGTTGATTAGTCATGAATATCGTTGGTTGATTTGTCCATGTGGTTATCTAATTTAGGAATAATAATAATTCAAGAACATCGTAGTTTGCTTTAGGCTCGATTTAGACTAGTATTGTGATTATGTATACGTTCCCGTAACATAATTGCGATTTTAATTCCAAAAAGTAACTCGAGGGATGCGTTCGCGCAACTTCAACCAAACCTTTCTTAATATAAATAAATCAAGCATTATTAATTGTGGACACGTTTGCGTGACATGATTTTTTGACGCGTCAAAAGAAAAGAGTATATGTACACGTAACTCAATTCTTTAATTACTAACAAATCAAATGATTAAAAGCGGTAAAAGGTAAATGCACATAGGTTTTAAATAAGTAATTAGGCAATTTTAGCCAAGTATAAATCACTAAGCGACCATGATAGAACCACGGAACTCGGGAATGCCTAATACCTTCTCTCGGGTTAACAGAATTCCTTACCCGGATTTCTGTGTTAGTAGACCATTAAATAAGAGTCAACCTCCTCGATTCGGGATTTTAACCGGTTACTTGGGACACCATAAATTATCCCAGGTGGCGACTCTGAAATAATTAAATAATCTCATTTCGAATAATGTCACTTTAATTGGAAAAACTCCCTTATATACCTTCGGGTGTAGGAAAAAGGAGGTGTGACAGAACTCCAGAACCTCCTCGATAACCACTCATCTTACTCTGATCTTCAATGCACAGCTAATACGCATCGAGCAACCCGTGCTTCACCAGCATATGCCCATTCAAAGAAATAACCATGAAAGCTCTCAGTCTGGAAACTGATAAGGCCCATGATCATACAATTCGATCGTCATTAGTAGCCTCCACCACTTAGCTCGAAGCCATAGAACACCCCGAAGATTCTGCCAAACGCTTACCTATCATTGAAATAGTAACAACTTTCCCAAATGCTCTGAAATGATAACATATGCACTCCACCGAATGGAAACCTCATACGAGACACATGATCCAAACTCATCATGCAGTATATGGCCCACTGGTTATAGTCAAATCAACGCCTTACCATGAACTCACCTTAATCATAATAGCCTGGCCACCAACCAATCTTTCCAAATCTGTGCTTTCCAACCAGACATATGAACCTACCTCATACCACAAACGAATGACTAGAAGATTTAACATTGCATTTGCTTCTGAGGCTAGACAGCACATTACAAGGATAATCAAGCATCCACAACCAGTCGTAATATATCTTCAACATCACTGATCGTCGGCACATAGCAAATACTGAGCGCACAACATCACATATGAGCGATCGGGAAGAGTCAAAGTCGTAGATTTCAAGCTGAAGAAAATCTGCACTATAAGAAAAGAAGAAAGCGAAATTTTTCCTAAATGCCTTGTACCTCCCGAAGATAGGTATGTACGTCATCATATCGATCTGCAGGACTCTACTAGATACTTTCTCATGACTCGTAGAACCTACGAACCTAGTGCTCTGATACCACCTTGTCATGACCCCAAAACCACAAGTTGTGATGGTACCTAACTCAACCCGCTAGGTAAGCCAACTAACATGAAAAACACCATACGACTGAGATAATAAGAAAATAGAGAATAGCTAACTAAACCTTTACAAGTTTACCAAGACCTAGTAGTACGAATCACGAGCTTCTAAGATTTGGAATTTCAAAACTAATACAAATAAATATACATTCTATTTGAAGGTTACCTAAACAGATTAGCAATAATCTGAACTACCAAGGACAAGTGGCAATTATATCCAAACGCACAAACATCTTCTGAATCAGCACGCAACATCACCACCAACTCCACTCCAAAATCTGCACGGAACGTGCAGAAGTGCAATATCAGTACAACCGACCCCGTGTACTGGTAAGTATTTTGTCTAACTTCGTCGAAGTAGTGATAATGTTTTGAGTTAAAAGACATTTATTGTTATAAATTGTATATTAGATTAACAGTAAAAGCAATTTGAAGCATAACAGATAAAAGTATCATAAACAACCCGACGAGATAGTCAATAACTACTAACAGGAACCACAGAAGAATATTTACGGTATTTCCTGGTATGAGATGTATGCCCAAAATGTCAAAATATCAAATCACATGGCACGGTAACACCCTTCGTGCCTTTATCTCCTCCTCACCATATATCCATAAATTTATGTAATAATTCAATTAGCACAGCAACACCCTTCGTGCGTTCAGCTCATCTTTCCAGATAAACGTGTAACAGAACCAACCAAATAACAGGAACACAAGAATAGGAATTACAAAATAGGGAATACACAAGAAACAACAGAGGACAAGGATACACATTTAGGTCACAGTAAAGGGCTAAGCGGAAAGCCCGTGAGTAATATCAACAATCGGAAAACAAGGAATATCAACTTCAATTAGCTAGCATATTGGAGGCCTAAGTACAAATATAACAATTAAGAAGGAAACACATGATCTTTACAAGTTGACAAGTGAGGGCATGAATAGCTAACATGGTGTAAGGCTTAAACTAAAGTGCAACAGAACAGATACAACATGAGTATAATTATAAAAGCAAGAAATAGGCACGGTATTTGCCAATTAAGCAAGTAAAAGACATGGACAATGCAACAACAATTGAGATAAAGGTCAGGTAAAGGATAATAACAACAAGTCACACAAAATATGTAAGTACAACAATAACAGCTCAAAGTAAGGGCACAAACATATACACGGGAAACAGATATCACATTATAATGCATGTACCTCGTCCTCACCTATACGGAAACACCCTTCATGCCATGACCTCACAATAACATACAAGAATAACAATATAAATGAAATGGCATGGCATTGCTCTTCGTACTTTTACTCTCAAATGATATGGCACGACATCACCCTTCGTGCTTTTACTCTCAATAATATGGCACAGCATCACCCTTCGTGCTTTTACTCTCAATAATATGGCACGACATCACCCTTCGTGCTTTACACTCTCAAATGGTATGGCACGGCATCACCCTTCATGCTTTACACTCTCCCTCACATGATAATGTATAAACAATAGCACAACATCACCCTTCGTGCTTTACACTCTCCCTTACCAAGCATATATATAACAGTAACAAACAAGGCATGAAGTATAACTGACATCAAGGAGAGTGTTTTAACGGATATTCCAGACAATCCCCAATCACAGTTTTCCAAGCCAAAAATGGTTCAACAACCCTCAAGAACCGTATTATTCAAATATTTCCACAAATCTCATAAATGATCCACAACACAAGTATATAGTCTAGCATCCCAAAAATATTGGTTGTAGTAATGTAGTAATAATTTCTCATAGAGATGACCGAATTAGACACATCAATATATTCTTACAATTTCCATCAAGTTTGATCAAGTTATAACAAACTAAGTCTTGTATATCTATCATTTAATATTATGTCCTTGGTATCTCAGAGTCAAATAAGGCATTAAGCAAAATGTCACAAAATTCTACAAACACAAATATAACATAATCCCCCCCCCGAGCATGATTAACCCTGGCACATACATATACGCTCGTCACCACATATATGTATGACCCTCGCATGTCGCAAACAATGACAAATAGGAGGAAAGAATTTCTTCAACAAAGCTCGGCAAAACACTTACCTCGATTTGGCTAACTCAACACCCAACTTAGCCTTTTCCTCTACAAATTCGCCTCCGCTCGACTCAATCTAGCCAATGATGACTTGAATACACCACACAATGCAAGAGAAAACAATTCCAATTAATAAAGCTATGATTTTTATTCAATTTCTAAAAAGTCAAACCCAGGGCCCGTCCGATCAAAACTCGGGTCCAAGGGTAGGTCTTGACTACACATAACCTCACGAGTTCAAATATGTGTTTTGTTTTCAAATTCGTGTCATATTCGACTCTCAAATCTCAATTTTCATTTTTCAAAACTTTGACAAAATTCTCAAATTTTTCCATAGATTTCTCATGAATTTGATGTTAAATCTTGTATAAAATCATGAAATATAGTTGTAAATTGGTTAAAGATACTTACCTAATGTTTTGGTATGAAAATCCCCTCTCAAAATCGCCTCACCTAGAAGCTAGGGTTCAAAAATATGATAAATGAAGCAAAAACTCGGAGTTCTCAGCACTTAACAAGCTGCAGATGTCGCATTTACAATAGGGGATTCGCAATTGCGAAAAATACATCGCAATTGCGAACTTGATGGATGCCTGCTGAGGTTGCATTTGCGACAAAAACTTCGCAAATGTGAAGACCAGGCTTCGCAAATGCGAGGTTCCTACACAAATGCGATGGTCGCATTTGCGATCAAAACCTCGCAAATGCAAAGATACCAGAACCAGAAATTAAAAATTGTGCAAGAACATTCCGAAACCAATCCGAAACTCACCCGAGCCCTCGGGGCTCCAAACCAAATATGCACACAAGTCTAAAAATACAACACAAACTCTCTCGCACGCTCAAATCATCAAAATAACTTATAATACCACAAATCGGGCACCAAAACGCATAAAAATCAAACTAAACTTCAAGAACTTCTAGAATCACAACCGAGCGTCCGAACCATATCAATTCAACTTCGAATGACGCCAAATTTGGCAGACATGTTCCATATGACAAGACGAACCTACCCGAAGCTTCAAATTACACATGACAACCTCGAAACAATGAATCATGCCACAAGTCGAAATCAATGAACTTTGAAACTTCAGCTTCCACAACCGATGCCGAAACCTACCAAATCACCTCCAATTGACCTCAAATTTCACACACAATCCAATTGTTACTTACTATAGTTACTGAATTAGCCGGCTGCAAGCCAAAGCTAATTATTACACTCTCCCGTTCGTTATCTTTCGTTTACTCTCTCTGCTGGTATGTTCTGATTTTAAATTCAAGCTTTCAACCCAATGTGTTCTCTATTACTTCAGTTTATCATATTCCTAATCTATTTCTACCTACTGTTTTGCTGTTCAACATGTAATTGACCTATTACTTCACCTAGTTATGTCTTATGACTTCTAGAATCAACATGTTTTATGAACTTGTACTCTGTCTAAATTGGACTCTACCCTGTTTTTGAATGTTGGTTCACCTGCTATTGAGTCTCTAGTATGAACCTTTCTTTGCAAAGTAATTTTGTTGCTCTAAGTTGTTTGATTCTATGTTGGTTCTGAAATTCTCACTGTGTTGTATCGTTAGTTATCTCTAATCCCATGAACCCCCTAAAGCACCTTTGGTTTTATAATTATGTTCTAATTAGCACCCCTGAATCCATGTCTTACTGTTTGCACTACTAGCTACCCCCTTTATTGCAAAGACTTCTGTTTGCTTGTATTGTGTGTTTGCTTGTATTTTGTGTTACCAACCCCCAATTACCCATGTATGAAGGTTTGTTATGTTGTTTGTGTGATTACACAACTCTTGTCAAAAATAGTTTTACTGAACAATTCTCCTATTTACAAAACTACTTCAAGTGAGTATTTTCAAATACTGCTTTCCTATTAAAACTTTTCAAAATCATGTCAAGCATCCCCACTCTACTCTTAAGTCTTTAAGTTCTGCCCCTCTAGTGTGTGACTGCCTTGGGATCCCTATGAGATCCCTTTGAACTCTGATGCACTGGAGCTGGCTCTTCCATACTACACTTACTAAGTTCTGGTTATAAAGTTTAGGTGTGAGCACTGCCCAAGATCCTTGAGATCCTTAGGGAACTCTGACATATCTAGACAATGATATTGTCTATGAAATTTGGCATTTGAGTCTATTGGAGGTTTGGGAAGCCATTTGGGCTTGCTTCAGGCTCCCTATAATTAACTTCTTCTTTTCTTTATTGTTTATGTAATTTATTCAGCTGGTCTGTAATAATTATTTGTAAAGAATGGGGTGATTAGTGAAAAGGGGTGGGTAGTTATATATCTGTAGGGTAACTCAGATAGATACCATGTCTATAGGATCGTGTCAATATACTTGCTATGTTTGCTTTACCATACCATGCCTATAAGATTTAAAGGGATTCAATATCAAAAGCCATGTCTATAGGTTTAAAAATCAACTTCATAAGTAGATACCATGCCTATAGAGTAAAGTGATTGAGTTCAATTTCCGCTACTGCATGTATTTACATCTGTCTCACTGACATCAGCTTTAAACAATCAGATACCATGCTTATAGGAATTAAAATCAGAAATTCTGCTTATAGAACTTAAAATCAGCTTAGTTAAACAAGTCGGTCTAATTCATGTTAGTTCACTTTGAAACTGGCCTAATTAATTGTCTGTTTCCTTAAATGATTTTTTTAGGCACTGCCTTAATTTACTATCACTAGACAGCATGCCTATAGGAATTCAAGAGTCCATTTAAAGAAACTGTCCATTGTTTTACCACATTAACGTAGTTATCACACTCTTAGAACATCACTGTTTTGCGTTTAGGCAAGCCTATAGGGTGATTTTAAATTCTGCAACTCTGAAACTGTATTTTGCTACTTAAAGCTGTTCAAATTTAACAGGTTCAAATTAGTAGGCAAGTTGAATAGGATCTTTCACATATTGTCCTAATTCAATACTATATAACCCCTGCCCACCTAGATATCATGTTCTAGGGTTTTCTTTTAAGTATTGGAATGTTGTTTGAAGACGTGCACTTATTTGTTATGTTTGAGAAGGTAACTGTGAGCCTATAACTTGTTTCTTTAAATGCAGTCCTAATTGTTCTTGATTGACGCCTAGATTTTTATCCTTTAAAACCTTAGGAAAGTCTAAAACTGTCCAAAGAATAGAGGTCCGAAAATACCTCCAGAGCCACGAAGAAGGGACGGGTAGTGCACGCATAGGATATTGTCAAGGTTACTAGAACGCTTTAGGTTATGACCAAGGGGAGGGAATTGGGTAGAAAGGATATGATAACTACGCGCTAATGTCATGTGTAGCCCCTCATTGAGGAGTGTTTACCGGGCATTGCGTGGGGTGGTCCTGTAGGCTAACCAACCTAGGACCCCTCCTCCCCAAATTCCCTTTACTTTCCATATGTATACAATTTGTTTAAGCCTTTCCTTTGTCTCATTATTTGAGTCATGTAATGTCCAAAACCTGCCCTTATTTGTAATTATGGGTTTAAAACTATTTATTTGTTAATGGACTAGTTCATAAGTATAATTCGGTCAGGACCCACCATTATGGACCAAGAGGGGTGCCTAACACCTTCTCCTCCAGGTTATTTCGAGCCCTTAACCTAAATCTCTAGTCATACAAACCAATCCAAGAGTTAATCGCTCTGGGTACCCTAACGCACCATAATCCATTAGGTGGTGATTCTTCAAAACCCAAATTCCCAAAAGGAAATAAGTTATTAGCCCCAAGAACGTCGGAACCCGGACTTTCTTCGCGGAGGAAAAAAAGGGGCGCAACAATACATCATGCAGAGATACTCGAGCCCTCAATACCAAGCAAGTGCAGATACTCAAAACAATTTTGATCATTTGTCGATTTTCTTTTTCGAGGATTTCGATTCTTAGAACCCAAAGGCCTACCACGCTTCAAGCGTGCTTTAGGTTCACTAGCTCTCATGCTAGTAGATGGTCCTACTTGGACATCAATTCGGATAGGCACATTCTCTGCAGGGATATGTGACTTAGTTATCCTTTTCAAATCTGTAAATGCGTCTAGCATTTGATTTGCTATATTCTGTAAATGGATGATCTTCTGGACCTCCTGATTACATATAGGGGTACGTGGATCAAAGTGAGATAATGATGAAACTTTCCACATAGTTTCTCTTTTGATTTTCTTTTTCTCTCCCCCTAATTGTGGGAAAATTGTTTCATCAAATCGACAATCTGCAAATCGAGTAGTAAATAAATCTCCTATCAATGGTTCAAGATAGCGAATAATAGAGGGCGAGTCAAACCCAACATATATTCCTATCCTTTGTTGTGGCCCCATCTTACTGCGTTGTGGTGGTGCTACTAGCACATATACAACACGTCCAAAAATTCGTAGATGGACAATATTTGGTTCATGACCAAAAACTAATTGTGACGGAGAATATTTATTATAATGTGTCGGTCTTAGACGGATAAGTGATGGTGCATGCAAGATAGCATGGCCCCGAACAGTAGTGGGCAATTTTATTTTCATAAGTAGTGATCTTGATATCAATTACAGGCATTTAATAAATGACTCTACAAGGCCATTTTGAGTATGAACATAAGCTACATGATGTTCAACTTTTATCCCAACTGATAGACAATAATCATCAAAAGCTTGAGATGAGAATTCTCCAGCATTATCAAGGCGAATATCTTTTATAGGATAATCTGAGAATTGTGCCCTTAATCGAATTATTTAGGCTAATAGCTTTGCAAACACCAGGTTGCGAGATGATAGTAGGCACACAAAAGACCATCTTGAAGATGTATCTATTAAGACCATAAAATATCTAAAGAACCCACTTGGTGGGTGAATAGGTCCACATATATCCCCATGTATACGCTCTAAAAAGGCAGGGGATTCAATACCAACCTTCATTTGTGATGGTCTAGTGATCATTTTGCCTTGATAATAAGCATCACAAGAAAATTCGTCATTTGTAAGAATCTTCAGGTTCTTTAATGGATGCCCACTCGAATTTTCAGTAATTTGTCTCATCATTATTGATGCAGGATGGCCCAAACGGTCATGCCAAAGCACAAAAGTATTTGAATCCGTAAACTTCTTGTTTACGATAGAGTGTGCTTCAATTGTACTAATTTTTTAATTGTATAAGCAAGAAGATAAAATAGGTAACTTTTCTACAATGCATTTCTGGCCAGAAATATTCTTTGTAATACAAAGATATTCCACGTTCATTTCATCTATTGTCTCAACATGATACCCATTTCGGTATATATCTATAAAACTCAACAAGTTTTTTCAGGACTTGGAGGAGAACAATGCATTGTCTATAATAAGTTTTGTTCCCTTAGACAAAAATATAATGACTCTTCCGGAGCCTTCAATCAAACTTATATTACCAAAAATTGTTGAAACATTTGTTTTTTCCTTATGCAAATAAGAAAAGTATTTATGATCCTTGAATATGGCACGAGTTGTTCCACTATCAATAACACAAATATCTTCATGATTTGTCTTTGATCCAAACATAATTTGAGGATTATCCATATTCTTCAAAATGACATAAATAAAATATATTATAGTAAACATCATTATCAAAGCATAACTTTTATTTATGTACAACAATTAAATAATCATACTATCTATTACAAACAACAAAAATTAAAATATTTATATTTCTACAGATTCACCACCAATTGCATGACTTGTTTCTCCTTCTGGGAGTGCAAAGTAATCAGCTACATCCAAATGCATGAAGTCTAAATTATCTTCAGAAATAAAATTTGCTTCAGTATTTTTCTCTGTCTTCTTCAGGGAGGCTTGATAAAACTCAACCAGGTGCTTTGGCGTACGACAGGTACGTGATCAGTGCCCTTTTCCTCCACATCTATAGCATGCATTTTTTGCATTTGGTGTTTGCACCGCTTCATGATTTTGTTCCTTCCTTTTCCACTGCTGGTGGTGAGGAGGGTTCTTTGGTGTATTATTATTATCATGATTAGAGTTTCTTCCCTGACCACGGCCATGACCACGACTTCTTTCACGTCTAGCTTGGTGGAAGTTCGTCTCATTCACTTCAAGGAATGGACAAGAACCAGTAGGTCGACTTTCATGGTCTTTCATTAATAACCCATTATGTTGCTCAATTATAGGAAGATGTGAGATAAGTTCAGAATACTTTTAAAACCTCATCCCTCGATATTGCTACTGCAGGAGCATATTCGAGGCGTGAAAAGTGGTGAAAGTTTTCTTCAACATATCATGATCAGTAATATTATCACCACATAATTTCAATTGGGAAATAATTCTAAATATAGCAAAATTATACTCACTTATATATTTAAATCTTGTAGCCTTGGATGAGTCCAATCATAACGTGCCTGTGGAAGAACGACCATCTTCAGGTGATCATATCTATCTTTCAAATTATTCCACAGTATGACTGGATCTTTAATAGTGAGATATTCCATTTTTAGGCCCTCATAAAGGTGATGTCGTAGGAATATCATTGCTTTGGCACAATCTTGGTTTGATGCCTGATTTTTATCCTTGATGGTGTCTGCCAGACCCATCGCATCAAGATGAATTTCATCATCAAGCACCCAAGACATGTAGCTTTTGCTCGATATATCCAGGGCTACAAATTCAAGTTTAGAAAGATTTGACATTATATAGAAAAAGAAAGTTCGTACCTCAATACTTTCAAAGTATTTGCTCGAGATGGCAGAGTCTCGTGTTGATAACGTGTTATAAATTAAAGACCGTAAAGTAAAGACAAGTATAGAGAGAAACTGATATGTTATTCGACTTCAAACTTATATACATAATGAACTGAAATCTCCTCTATTTATAGAAGAAAGGAAGTTGTTGTGTAAGCAGCTACTGCAAGCTGCTACTGTACCAGATATAGATAATCTTCTACCGGGGGTAATGTTTATCTATAACAGTGTCACGACCCTAGTTCGCCCTCCGTGAACTGCCATGACGACACCTAGTCCCTACGACTAGGTAAGCCTAACAAATGCAGAAAATAAACAAAACTTGCAGAAGAAATAATTAAAAGCCAAAATAATCGAATGAAACAATATTTAAAATGCCGCTCGGCATATACAATACAACTTCTCGAAACTAACAACATTTTCCAAAACCCGGAGTCTCATGAAACCATAAGCCTTGGAATATCTACCAGCATCTAACTCCAGAATATCTAACAAGGAAAAGTTATACAGAAGGGCTAATACAATAGGAGAATAGAAAGGGACTCCTCGGTCTGCGGACGCGGCAGATATACCTCGAAGTCTCTGGAATAGTCGCCTCGCCTCAAGGGTGATAGGACTGAGTTAAAGTACCTAGATTTGCATATGAAAAACATGCGCAGAAAGGGCATGAGTACACTACAGCGGTACTCAGTAAGTGCCGAGCCTAACCTCGGTCGGGTAGTGACGAGGAAGGTCAGGGCCCTACTGAGGTTAAATAAAATATAAAGTTTGACAGTGTAGAACAAAACAATATAAGTAAGTACAACAGTAAAAGTAACATAAGATATAAAGGACAACAACAACTATTACAGAGGCAAAGTAAACACAAAAGAAATACGGATCAGCACAAAAAAAAAAAGATCTCCTAGGATACCGTCCTGTAGTCCCAGATATACCTATCCAATGGATCTCCTGGGATACCGTCCCGTAGTCTAACTCATAGTGCGCGGGGATCTACCGAAATCCCGTTCCGTAGTCCTAAATGTATGTACTGGGGGAATCTACCGGGTGTGGTCCCGTAGTTCCATATAACTGTGCAGGGGGATCTACCGGAATTCCACATCCGTAGTCCCAATGTAAATACACAACAACAACAGGAAAATATTCAGAAATGTCAAATTTCATATTAAGGCAAACAAGTAATTCTAGCCTAGCATAGGTAAAATAACCAAAACGCCCCTCGAGCCCACGTCTCGGAATCGGATAAAATTTACATTTCCAGAATCCTCACACTCTCACGAGTTCAGTCATACCAAAAGTACCAAAATCGGACCTCAAATAGTCCCTCAAATCATCACTCAAATGTCTCTAATTAATCAATCCCTAACCCCCAAATTACCACTGGTTTTCCTTATTTTTTCATGCTTATAATGATAAAAATCACTCCAATAGCGAGTTTAGGGACCAAAGACCTTAACCCAATGAACTCCTCTGAAAATCTCTCTTGAAAATGCTCCCCAAGCCTTCTTTCCGTTTGAAAATAGGTGAAAAATAGCTCAAATTCGCGAAGGCAAGAATTTATATGTTTCTGCCCAGCTAATCCGCTTCTGCGGTCCTGCTTTTGCGGACAACCTGTCGCATCTACGACAATCACTAACTCAGCCTTCTCCGCACCTGCGATGCCCCATTCGTAGATGCGGTACCGCTTCTGCGTTAAATCTCCCGCATATGCGGATCCTACTACTCCTGCCCAATTACGCTTATGTGGCTACACACCTGCAGGACCCAACCGGAGGTGCGGTTATGACAGAAGATCAGCAGCTTCAGTTGCTCAAACAACTCCCAATCCTTCCGACAACCTTTCGAAATCATGCCGAGGCCCCCGGGACCTCAACCAAAAACACAAACAAGTCTAATACAACTGTCCAAACTTATACAATTCCTTAAAACACCTAAAACAACATCGAAACGACGAATCACCCACGGATTCAAGCCTAAGAACTCCAAAACTCTAAAAAATACGCTTTCGATCAAAAAGTCTACCAAACCTCGTCCGAATGATCTGAAATTTTGCACGCACGTCACAATCAACACTACGGAGCTACTCCAACTTCCGAAATTCCATTCCGACCCTCGGATCAAAAACTCACTATCGAACCGGAAACTTCAAAATTCGACTTTTGGCATTTCAAGCCTAAATTAGCTACGAACCTCCAAAACACAATCCGAACACGCCCCTAAGCCCGAAATCACCCAACGAAGCTAACGGAACCATGAGAATTCCATTCCGAGGCCCTCTTCACACTGTTCCGACTACGGCCAAATTTCCAACACTTAAGCTCTAATTTAAGGACTAAGTGTCCAAAAACTCTCCGAAACTCGAACTGAACATCCCGACAATTCAAAATAGCAGAAATAAACACGGGGAAAGCAGTTAATAGGGGATCAGGGCGTTAATTCTTAAGACGATCGGCCGGGTCGTCACAAACAGAGTACCGAAAAGATAATCTCATTGTATCAGGTATGGATAATCTTCTACCGAGGGTAATATTTATCCATAACGGAGTGCCGAAAGGATAAGCTTATTGTACTAGGTATGGATAATCTTCTACCAGTAGTAATATTTATCTATAACGGAGTACTGAAATGATAAGCTTATTGTACTAGGTATGGATTATCTTCTACTGGGGGTAATATTTATCTATAACGTAGTATCGAAAGGATAAGCTTCCTGAGGAGGCTTATTTCTAAATAGATAAACATATTTACGGCGGAGTCCCATATGGATAAGCTTCTTGAGGAAGCTTATTTACAACAGAGTACCAAATAAACATCCGTAATATAATATATTTATAACACTTAAGAATACTTTGGATTTTTTTAAAAATAATTATTTGAAAATGATTTTCCTTCGCACGCGTCTTAAATTATTTGTCATATTTACCAAGCGACGACGTCGTCGGACCACACAACAGCGATCTGCAGAACTTTCCCGCGCTAAAAGTTATCCCCTTATAAAAGCCCGCCATTTCCACATCAGAGATTAGGGTTTCGAGTTCAAATAATGAGCTCTCTTTCAAATCAGGTAATGCGTAGCTGCATCAAGGACCATGAGGCCTCAGCCATGGAATTGGGGCGCCGGCAGAAATCAGAAGTAGAAGAAGAAGAGGAAGAGGAAGATCCATTTCTTCAATTCATTGAGTACGCTAAGTCCGTACTATCTCCCGATGAAGCAAAGGGCCCTAGTTGGAGCTGGATTGCTTATAAGATTCTCAAGACTTGCATTGCTTATTCATCTGGAGTTACCTCCGCTATTCTCCTCTCCGATCTCTTTCAGGTTCAATACGCCCATTCACATTAATTAAAGCGCCTGCGCATCTGCTTTTTTGCTACTTTCAAGTATTTTGGTGAATTTGTTAATTGAATAAAAATAAAAGCTCTATTATCTCTGATATTTTATATTTTCATTTAGTAATTTTGTGATCCAGTAATTTGCTCCCTCCTCAGACTGACTGATGTCACTATCACCATGTGAGAAATCACTACTTGAGAAATTAAACATTTTTTTTTTGCTTACTACAAATTCTTAAAAATATTTTAATTTTCTTGTAACTATTGAAACAAGATTTTATTATTAGTAGTTTCTATGCGGTTTCTGAATAAGTAAATTTTATCAATTTTTTCTTAAAAAATGATGTCTGAATTCACATGGAAAATTAAATATGCCTTATGCTCGCACTCTGGACATGGCCATTCTTTTTTTTTTTTGGCCAGGGGGGTTTGGGGGGTGGGGGTCAGAAAGAGTAGTACTTTTTTCCCCCATACTTCAAGGAATATGCTAGGTTGGAGTTACAATTTTTGAAGTTTGCATGTTTTGGTGATTTAATGATAGTGCAGGCTTGGAATGAATTGAATAGGAGTGGAGTTCCAAAGAAACAGTCAGAATGTATTAGTCACATGAAGAAGAAGCATAAGAGGGCAAAGCTTCCTAACACTGTCACCATTGACTCTATATATGAGAAAAAGTTCTTATCTTTGAACAGTGTAATTGAAGCTGTCATTATAGACACTTTCGTTCTTCCAGGTACAGTTGGACCTTTAGGTTTGATTCCGCTTATATACATTTTATGTCATGAGGTGATAATGCGTGGGCATTACATTTGCACTCTTCCGATTAAACTGTCTCAATCTGTTGTCCTATGATTGATAAATCATTACTACATCTTCTGATGTCTTTCTACTGTCTATGCTTTTATTTTATATCACCACTATGGAACTTGCATTATGCAAATGATGCTTAAAGTCTTTGCATTTAAAAAAGTATTTATTTCTTGGAGAATCCTTTCTGCATCACTTGCTATGTGTTTAAAATTTTAATAGCAATTCTTAGATTAATTATACCAAGTTAAACGGCAAACGTATGCTAATTCTGATGTTTATTTATTTGGAAACATTGAGTTCACGGAAAGTTAAAATCTTTTGCATGGAGCTTTTGACTGGTTAACTTCCCATACACTGGCTTTTTTCCTGCTTCATTCTTAAGATCAAAACTTACGAATGTTATATGCTGATTTTCTTCCAGGAACAAACATTTATATGCTTCATCTGGGTGATTTTTGGAGTTCTAATACAATAGATCTGTATCTTCACCGTAGGTAATGTCTTTTTTGCCTGATTGAGTGGAGTATGATGATCCCACTAAAGCTTATTTTACCAACTTAAAGTCATTACTTGATCTGTATCCTCTGTTCTAAAATTTATTATGGTTCCACCCTGATCTTCATGCCAAATTTAACGTTTCCTTGTCTACAATAATTTTATTGACTAGCTCAAATTGCTTACTTAGACCTTCTTGTTTCTCTCTCTCTCTCTCTCTCTCTCCCCCCCCCTATACTGTAGACGCCTAACATTTATAACTAAGATTGCAAAAAATTAGTTTGTCGTGTAACTCAAGCTTCAAACTTCATTAATGCAGTTAACCTACAATGGTTTATGAATGTTTTATGTACAAAAGATTTATCTGTTTTCGATAAAAGATTGTTAGTCTTCAAGTGGTAATGATGATATGCCATGATATCAATATAGTGTTTGGTCTTACTTGGCTTGATATTGATGTACTATAAGGGCTTAAGCTCAAACATTAACAGTGATACTATATTGGTTATATGATCTGATATCCATATAATATGAATTTAAGTGGTATGTGAATAAAACAAGATGGTTTAGACTTAAGAGCGTAGCTAATAATGTTTTGCTTCTGCAAATTTGTTGTTCATGTCCTTTTATTCTACTTAACATTTGCTGCCTGAGTTGTTTCTAGATATTGTATTTCCTGGCTTCCTTAGAGCTCTAAATTGTGATAGAGCAGATTCTACAGCTTAGCTGATCCAAAGAATGGTATTTTGAAGAAAGGTCGTGAAGTTTTCCTCACAGGATGCCGCCTCCGAACTGCCACTGGATGTTCAGGTCATGCACGGCTTTTGCCAACTGAATATCTTGTGATACTGTTAGATGAGGTATTGTCAAAATCTATATGTGTTTTTGTGCTTCAGCATTTATGATAGTTGTTTCATGTTTGTCTTATCAAAGATTTACTAATATTCTAGACATTGTAGGCATATTATATCTTTTATTGTTTCCCACTGCAAATTGTAGCAAAAGAGCAGCACCTCAGTAACCCGCCCTCTCCCTTTATCTGATAACTTAGCAGATATTTTGCTGGACTAATGCTAGGGTTAATGTAACGGCTTGAAGGGTGGATAGGAGATGAGATCAATAGGTGATGTGTTGTGTGTGGTTCCTTCGTCACTGGTTTCTGCAAAAAGTGCGTAGGAAGGGAGAATTATTGTCCTCAATTAAATCCATGACCATGGAATCTCACATGTTATTATATTCCCGTAACGTAATGATTGATGCAGTTAGCATGAGCCAGAAATCATTCCGATGTAAAAGTTGTGCAGGCATTCCTAAAATTAAATGATAGTTCAATGAAAAGCTGCCTCAACTAACCATCTTATCCTTGTCCTTATGATGTAGTTCTGTCTGCAAGTTCATCTGTTGTTGATATAAAACAAAATTTTTGCTACAAATTTGTGTCGGTTCCTCTTCATGCCCCAAATTCTTCAACAACAACAAAGAAGTTATATACCATTCATAAGTTTAGCAAATTCAAATTCCATTAGTACAGATGTGACTAACAATCTTAAATCAAAACTCTGTTTTAATTTAATGCTTTCTTCACCACTAATGAATGCAGTTTATATATAAGCTCCAAAACTTGCATTGATCTTTTCATCTTCTACCACTATTGTTTTCCTATGTTAACATTTTGAAATAGGGTTTTTGGTGAATGTTATTAGCTAGATAAAATTAAGTGCACACGAGCTGATACATCCTTATTCCCTGGATCTATTGTTATAATAGTATTCTTGCATTTCCAATTTCTTTGGTGAACCCATGTCCTGGTTTACAGGCAAACATGTGATTCTTACTCCAAATGTAGGACCAAGATGATGATGCAATGTTGCTTTTAGCACGATTTTGTGCAGATTCCTTCTCTTCCATTTCTCTTGGTACAGTCAATCAAGGGGTCTCCTATTCATTACGTGCAAGGTGCAATATTCTGTCATATGACTGTTTACAATTTGAATATAAGTGTAGTATTCCACATCTGGTATTGGTACTGTACATTTTGCTACATTGTTGATATACCCTATTCCCAAATGGCTACAGGATTGAATCTATTACTTCTCCGGAGGTTCAAGGGAAGTATGGTAGTTTGCAGAGGAAGCAAATTAATCTTGTTGATTTTGATGGTGTCACTTCAAAATTTCTTTTGTGGGGTGAGCAGGTTCTGCTTGCAAACGTATTTAGGTATGATACCATATGTATTCCCTTTAATTTGTTTGTTTTTGTTTGCTTTTCTCTTTTTCCTGCTTCTGTACCTGGCTGTAACTTCGTTCTTTTCAGCGTGGGAAGTACGCTTGCCCTGGATAGACCATTTATTTTGAGTTCCACTGAGAGTGCTCTTGAATTATCTGAAGAATTTTGCCTTGAATATGGCACTGCAACACAGTTATATCTGGTGCCTTTTATTCGGCATGAGGAGCAAGTAAGTCCTGAATGATTAAGTTTAAGAGATGATAATTCTTATTACTACTTGGAAACTTAGATCACGGGATTCTCAGGTATCCGTAACATTGACGCAGAACCATCATAAAGGGTCAAAACTATCAAGAGCTATGGATCCAAGTCAGGGACTTGTAGTCTCCCAGGTTTCCCTGCCTTGTAATTCTCAAGGTTCTATTGACTTCAGTAATTATCCTTTCCGAGTAAGCCTGCGTTCCTTAAAACTTTCTGTTCTATCAGTTGCTTTAGATATATAGAGTTTTGGAATTTCTATCTTCCTTGCATTTAGGGATGGCAAAGGGGCAGAACCGGTTGAGCCTTAACCTGCAAAATTTCAATCGGCCCCGCCTCACCCTGCATAGCATTTTTCTATGTTTTAAACCCGCTCGCCCAACATCAGCCCGTTCCACCCTGACCCGCCCCGCCCCGCGTATGTTTTATTTTTTTAAAATCTAGAAAAGCTAAATCAAAATTTAATATTGCATTATTTTGCAGTGAAAAAAATTAAAAACTAAGATCATAGATTAGTAAATCAATTTTCCTCTCTCGCTTCAGTGAATGCACAGATGACCTTCTTTATTTTTTTAATTTTCTCCCAAGTCATACAGCCAATAAATCTAAATGTCTTGTATAACTAAGGATGATTTTGTCACTTTAAGTTGTATTAATATATGTACATAATCGTATTTCACATGCTAACCCAGATAAAATAACATATAAGTTCATGTAATTAAGTTTGTGAAAATAGAAAGTGGTAGCCAAATAATTCATTATTTTTTTGAATGTTGGTTAACAAAAGATTCTTTTCTTATTTGGTCTTAGTACATGAGCTAAACATTTTATTTTTCCTAGGTTAATTTATCCAATTACTTATAACTGGAGAAGTGATCTAATTCCAGCTGGGACTTAATGACTGCAAATTATTTCTATATGACGATGTTTATTCTTAATAATTTAGAGACCTGTGCCTTTTTGGAAACTTGTTACATACATTAATAAATTTAATGTTGTAACAATGATTTTCCTATTAAAGATGGCAGCTGTAGTAGTGTTTCTTCTACAGAGATGAAAACAAGGAACATTTGCAATTGCTATGCTAGGAGGAAACCCGCAACCTGCCCCGCAACAGGGTTTTTTAATAAATGTTTCAACCCGCCCAGCCCCATTGCCATCCCTACTTGCATTTTGCTCTGAATTTCAGAATTTATTTTTCAAAAAAAGAAACAGTCTGTTTTAAAGGCGTTTCTGACTTTTAATCACATCTTGATTGACATGCTAGTTCATTCACCTTCACCATAAAATGTTTCATTTGCATGCTTTTTGGTCTTCAATCTTGGGTTCTTACATCCATAGAGGGTAATGCCACTGCTTCTGACCTGACTATGTATCTGTTATTGATGTAAGCTATTTTTCTGTTCGTATCTGGATTTCACAAACAAATCGATTGAAGTCTGTTCTCATACGTAGAGCTTTATATGTTTTTGATTCACTGCAAAACATTGTAAATAAAGTTTTAGAGTATTTTATGCTTACCCTGTTCCTACAAAGCATTCTATAAAGAAAAGAGTCTTAATAGTCTGTAATCATGTTGGTTGGTGATAAAATAATCTGGATGGTTTTTTCTGTTGAAGAACACCATTACTCACCATTATGAAGGCATTTGTTATTGACATCTTACAACTTTAAAGTTTGCAGTCATTTGTTATTGATCTTCGGGAGAAGATGACCGGAGTAAGCCTCTATGGTATTGTTGCTGACATCAGAAGTACTCAAGAACCAGTATTTTCTGTTAAGATTCAAGATGTAACTGGTGCAGTTTGGGTGAGACTACATTTTGATCGATCCTGGTAGGAAGATTTTTCTCAAATTTATAAAATTATGTGCTATTCTCTTTGGTCAATCAATGTGAAAAAAGATATTCTCGAACCAATAAAGTTATATGGATTCTCTTTGATCAATCAGTGTGAAAAACGTACTTTACAGAAATATATCCTTGCAGGTCATTAGGGAGACTAGGACTGGGGCATAGTATTTACATATCTGGTTTGGCGTGCTCTATGGGGACAAGAAAAAGGTGACTTCTGATTATATGCAATCTTCACAGATAATAACTTATCTATAAAACATCATCTTTCCAAGGATTTTATATAAACAAAAAATTGGGAAAATAGGTAACTTAACCATCTGTTATTACAGCTTTATCATCTAACCTTGCCACACTTTCTGCTTTGACAGCCTAGAACTGCAGTGGTTCGAGAATGATGGTGGAGCTTCATTTATTAATATTAGTTGCTTACCAGCGCTACTTAACTCATCTTTTCTTCACAAGTTATCCTGCCTTTCTGATTTATCAGTCGAGCCTACTGGTATCCGTGTATGTTCTCTTCTGCCTTTCTGATTTATCAGTCGAGCCTACTGGTACTCGTGTATGCTCTCTTGCTTTGAACATTGACATCCATTTCAAGATTTCTCTCTGCAAAGGGTTAGGATTATGGTCTCCCTTGATCTCAAAGGGGTATTTACTTTATATGAGCGCTGGTTTTTAAGATCTGGTTTATCTGCTCTTATACTTGTGTTGACTTCCAATGACTACAAACAACTATGCCTCAGTCCCAATCAAGTTGGGGTTGGCCATAAAAATCTCACTTTTTTAAAGCTCAACCCATATCATTATCATGCGGAAATAAAATAAAAGTGAAAGTAAAAGATTAATTTTTTAATAGTAGTACTACATTATATATATATATATATAGTGCTGCTGCTACTACTACTACTACTACTAATAATAATAATAGAAGTTCTCTAACAAGTTTAAAACTTATTCCCAACAAGTAGATATCACTTATATCACTTATAGTTAAGTCTGCATTGATTCCAAAGATTTGGAGCTCTTTTGAGACAACTTCCTCCAAGTGATTTTAGGTGTATTCCGTTCCACTTTTAATACATTCACTCACCATCGTTTCACACGCACAGACGACGCACCTGTAGGTCAATGCAGTATGTGATCAGACCATCACAAGTGATCTTCTCTCATTTTATCCTAATGCGTGCTACTTGAATCTTCTCGCGAATTTTGTCACTTTAATCTTATCCAATCTTGGATGTCCGCATATCCATCTTAGCATCCACATCTCTTCTTGTATTGTGTTGTTTAGCTCATTCATAACTGGGGCAAACAAGTAGAGGCTCAATGCTGAATCCTGGTGTAAACCCACTGCTGTAGGAACTCCTCTCTGTCTCCTACTACGTTTTTCACACTAGTGACAACTACTTTGTACATGTCCTTTATGACATTTATATATCTAATATGAATTCCTTTCTTCTCCATCACCCATCAAGGGACTTTCCGTGATACTCTATCATATGCTTTCTCTAGGTAAATGAACATGTGTATGTCTTTCTTCTTTTCGTGATAAATTTCTATCAATCTTCCTAGCTGGAAAATAGCCTTCATTGTAGATGTATCGATCATAAATCCAAACTGGATATGTCACTCTTGTCTATTTTTAAGTTGTCTCTAGAACAAGCAACTTATCCAAACTGGATATGTCACTCTTTTCTATTTGTAAGTTGTCTCTAGAACAAGCAACTTAGGTATTGCTTCTTGCTCAAGATTTACAGTTTCTGCATCACATGAAAAGTTGAGCAACTTTCTATTTAATTGGGGTCTGTTCAAATGCTAGAATTACATCTGTATTTTTTTTCATCTTTAAGGAGCTTAATAAAGTTGAAGGATTGAGCTTTTGAAGTAGATAGGTTTCCTATTAAGCCCCTCTGACGCCTGTTAATCGAACTGCTGGAGATACAGAGAGAATCTTATTAGAGTCTCATTTCTGTTGTCATTATGTTACTTATGCAAAACTGAATTTGCACTTCTCATTATGGTTGTGGGGTTGTTTGTATTCCAGGTATGTCGAGTCTGGCTGGATCAAATTGAACATTGTCACGTGACTACGAGACTATCACATACGTCTTGTGGTTATTTTCGTGATGATAGTTCCATTGAGGATCTCAAGTGCAGCTTCTGTCAATGTAAATGCAATGCAGAACTGGCATGGAGTTTCCATTTAAAAATAACTCTTGCAGATGAGAGTGGAAAAATCTTTGCCTGGTGTACTGGTCAAACTGCCGTGGAGTTGCTGCAAATAACTCCTGATGAATTCTGCGAACTACCAGAGGTAAAACCCAACTGCCTAACATGAAAACCGGAATTTGGATTATTAATTCGACAATAAATATATTTATATATATTACATACCTGCTGCTTTCTCTCAGGAGCAAAATTGTTTCACTTGCCACGAATTTTAAGAAAATGGTGAAAGTTAACTATTTTGAAAAAAAATCCTTTTTTGAGTGCCATGGACAGGCAATTAAAGTGTTCCTATATGTGGTCTCCAATTTTTGTTGATACTTTGGCTCTTCAAAAGAATTACTATAACATGTTGCTTCAAAGACTATATGGTATATACTCAACAAAGTATCAACTGCCGATTTCTCAATGACCCAGTAACCGTTGACCTTTGATTGGAACTTTGTGTTTGATGCTTGATAGCACGACTAAGTGCTCAATTCTCTTCTTACTATTTTTCATATTCTGGATTTGACATATCAGGAAGAGCAGATAATGTACCCATCATCCCTTGAGCACGAAACATTCAAAGTTGCATTGGTGAACTGCAGGAAAAAGGTTGAAGGACTTATGGATCAAGATCATGACGCAGTTGAATGGGAAATCACCCGTGCAATGAAGTGGGAATAAAATTGAGCCATTACTTACATCTCAAATATGATAGTAGGAATTGAATGAAATGTATTGCCAACATCTTACAAGCTCAGCTTGAGGTAAAATTAACCCTCATTTTTATCATCCAAGTTAATCCGGAGTCTTGAATCAAATCAATATAGACAGCATAAATCATCAAAAGTAAGTTATATCTAGAAACAGATAGAAATGCATTTTGAAGATACATTTTTGGCTGCTATGAAGCTAAAAAGCTAGTTGAAGTGCTTTTAGGTGCTTGCATTATGTTAACTTATTGATTAGTGATTACCCAAATTAGTTACACACCCTGAATTGCTCTTTAATCCACTGCCCTCGAATAACTAATCCAAACCCTGGAAACCTCAAACTGCCCTTGAGTTAACAATTTCTAAACCCAGTTGGACAGCTCAGTCCTCTCCATTCAATGCTTGGTTGCATGCTTGAATCTTGTTGGAAATTAGAATTCCCACCCAAAAATGGTTGTATGTGTAAGCGTAAACCCCAACCCCCTCCCCGCACGTTTTCCCATGTAAACTAACGGTCAAGGGGAAAAAAGGATGTCATTGCAGTTGGGTAAAAGTTACTTTAATTTGAACAAAAACAACACCAACAATTTGGTGATCTAAGAAGGGAAAACCGTGGGAGTTCAACCCTGAAGATAACCTCACCATGAAAAAGAAATAAAGCAGCTGTATTTCATCAGTGCTTTTGTTGTGCTTCTAGCTTGAGGAAAAAGAAAGCAGTTATTTCTTCTTTTGCTGTTTGTAGAATTGGTTTCCTCTGAAAGAAGTTTTAAAACATTCACAAATGCCGATCCCAGATGTTCAAGCCATAAAGAACACCCACAGATCTAGAAACTCAAATTCTTTCTCAGCATTAGGATACCGCAAATCTTCTGTTTTTACACCATCACAGCGTGTAAAAACCTGTGAATATTAAAACAAATTTAAACCAGAGAAAGGGGTTAAAGGGCAAAGTAACATGGAACAAATAATTTTTTGGCATGCTAGTCTCTATGTTACATGCCTCACACATCACACATGTAGCCCCTACAACTATTATTGTAAAATTTATAGCGAAAGATAATGAACTTTTAACAAAATACATAATATAATAAAATTTAATATCAAATGTTTTTATCTGTTTCTAAGCCATGGAAAGTTACTACTTTCCTATAAACAAAACTTAAAATATTTAGAATTTTACTTATCTTAGAATTTTAGTAAATCAACATCATTACAGACAGCAATTTATACCTAATGTGCGATTTATTCTAATTAAGTAATGACTCTAATAGTAGCAGGCGGATTTTGTCCATTTAAAACACATAATACTCCGAGATACCTCATCTCATAATCACAAGTTACGGGTCTCAACCTACAAATCATATGCGCACGGCACCTTGTGTCAACATTTCTAATCACGACCGTATGGACAACTCACGTGCCAATGTCTCAATCCGCCTGACATGATCACAGGCTCACAATCACAGTCCGCCCGGCATGGTCACATGCTCACTATCACAATCCGTCCGGCATGGTCACATGCTCAATATCATAATCTGACAGGCATGTTCACAGGCTCAATATCAACACCAAAGCAGATAATTCAAGTGCATATGGTCATGATCAATAAATATAAGTTTCGTACTCCGGAACTAGTATAAGTGGCATGCTACGGTGTATGCTTGTGCGAGTGTACTATTACAGCCCAAGTCAACAAGTAATATCAAAAAACGAGTAGTTCATTGAAAGCAACACAACAAGTCACGTAAGGTGTATGACATACACAAGTAGAATCACACTAACACGTGAATATCGCCAACATATTGCCCTAGGCCAACACACGTCATCTTTGACATTTCCCACCCTTATCTCTCCGATAGCCACCCACATCACTCCGTCCCGATAATATTATTAGCCACCCGTATCACTCCGTATAATAGCCACCCTTATTGCTCCGCTCGGACAATAACATAATAGCCACCCGTATCACTTCGCACAATCAATAATAGTGACATGTCACTGTTATGCCCCGCATAACAAAAACAACGAGATGTTACCATTATGCTCCGCATAACAACAACCAATCTACACAACAATTCACATATGCTAACATCGCAACAATGCGACATATCAACTCATACCACACGTGCCCAGAGGCCATAACCTTTCCAAAAGAACTAAAAATATCAATATTTTCACAATAAATAGTCCACAACTCAAACACAATGTGTATAGAATCTCAATAATAACAAAATGAACATGAAAGTAACTCAACAATGATCAACACTCCCTTTAAACACAACTTCAATTAAAATAGACTAATGACTTTCAATAACTTCAACTCCAATTATTTTCTTAAGAAGAAACTCAATAATGAAGGTATTTCCATGAAATGGAAAACTTCCAAATTCTAGTGTGTGAAATAAACTAATAATGAAAGAGATGGCATGAACTAGCAACTACGTCTAAATGCATGAGAATAACCCGACAACGAAAGGATATCATATAGCAACTCCAAATAAAGCATATAAGAGTAAACATGACAAGTAAAAGGATATGACATGTACCAACAACTTCAAATAAACACATGAAAGAAGCCTAAGAGTCTAAACCGGTCAATTTTCACGTATAAGCCAGAGTACGCACTCGTTACCTCGCATACACGGCTTTCAGATAACACAAATAGCACAAACAACTTAAATCCTAAGGGGTAGTTCCCCACAAAAAGTTAGGCAAGATACTTACCTCAAATAAGCCAAATCAATACTCTAAAATGACCTTCTCGTGTGAAACAAACCTTTGGATGGATCAAATCTAACCAAAATAGCTCAATATCATAAAAAAAAATCATAGAAAACAATTACGAATAACAAAGTTTCGATCTTTAATGAAAACTAAAAAGTCAATCCAAAAGGTCAACCCCTGGGATCGCTCCTCGGAACCCGAAAAAATTTAAAAAATCCAAACACCCATTCTGATACGAGTCCAACCATACCAAAATTATCCAATTCCGACAACAAATCGGCCTTCAAATCCCCATTTTGTATTTTTG
This sequence comes from Nicotiana tabacum, assembly GCF_000715075.1. Classification (NCBI taxonomy): domain Eukaryota; kingdom Viridiplantae; phylum Streptophyta; class Magnoliopsida; order Solanales; family Solanaceae; genus Nicotiana; species Nicotiana tabacum. The sequence goes on from NC_134101.1 coordinate 111,438,201, forward strand.
AAAGTTTTCACAAAATTCTCATTTTCTCCAACTCAAATTACTAATTTAATGATAAAAACAAAGATGGAATCATGAAATATAATCAAAGCCGGGTCAAGAACACTTACCCCGAATCCAAATCGTGAAGAACACCTCCAAAATCTCCCAAAACCGAGGTCTACAAATAAAGATATGTTAAAAAGAACCAAACCCTCGATATATATGAAGCTGCCTAGAGATTTCTGCATATGCGGACAAAACAGCACATCTGCGCTCTCGCGTTTGCGAGCCAACACCCGCATCTCCGGTTATAACTTACCAGACCAGTGACTGCACCTGCGCAAAAGCGGTTGCACCTGCGACACCGCAGAAGCAGACTCTATCGCATCAGCGGAATCCGTAGATGCACCAATCGCACATGCGATCCGTCAACCGCAAAAGCGAATCTTCGGCCCAGAGCTCAACATCGTAGAAGCGGCACAAAACACGTAGAAGCCGCCCGCACCTCAAATCGAACTTAATGAACTTATGAACTTTCAACTTCTACAGCTCGCGCTGAGTCATATCAAATCAACCCGAAATAACCTCAAATTTTGCATGCAAGTCCCAAATGACACAACAAAGCTATTCTAACTCCCGGAATCACAATTTGAACCCGATATTAATAAAGTCAACTCCCAGTCAAACCTCTCAACCTTCCAAACTTTCTACTTTCTAACTTTCGCCAAAATACTTCAAATCAACCTACGGATATCCAAATCCAAATCTGGACATACACCTAAGTCAAAAATCACCATACGAAGCTATTGGAATCATCAAAATACTATTCCGGAGTTGTCTACACAAAAGTCAAACTCCGATCAATTCTTGCCACTTAAGCTTCTAAAACAAAGATCGTTCTTCCAAATCAATTCCGAATAATACGAAATCGAACCCGGCCACACATGCAAGTCAAGATACACAATACAAAGCTTCTCGAGACCTTAAACCACCGAACGGAATGCTAATTCTCAAAACGACCTGTCGGGTCGTTACATTCTCCGCCTCTTGAACAAACGTTCATCCTCGAACGTACCAAGAATCGTTCCGAAGCCATCAATCACAGAATATACTCACCATACATATACTCACGGGTGATCCCACGTCACCCCAATCCATATAAGACCGATGACACCATCTCAACTAAAGATTAACCCTTCCACCCACACCGATAAACCTTAGAACCAATTCTTTACCATCCGATCATTTCTCAAAGACCCAATTCCTATATTAACATCCGGTATCAACCTTAACCAACTGCAACGGCTCATGCATACACCCACAAGGTATAAACACACGACATAACACATCACACATATGCCCATTACAATAACTCTAACATGATAGCAACCCATAACTAAATCCAACATCGGTAAATAATCTCATAACAGCTAGAACCCTGTTCCAAACCTTCACAACACTTGACAACGATGCAAGACACATGGAGATCTAGCACCTAACGCCACCTGGGCACATACCTCGCAAGTTAAACCTAATAAGCACAACACGAATATGACTAAATATCAAAAGAGAAACACGTGAGAGAACTATCAAATAAGTCTGACAGGCACAACTCCCTATCAGTACCATACTACGGATCCATTTCACTTGGGAGAATCAAAACATATGAACTAATCACAAACATCTCATCCTGATATAATTCCATCGTGGCACGTAGCCCACTTCAAATATATCAAACTACATGAAAACGCAAGGATTCCATCCTCAACTCTGATTCACAAATAGAATACACATCACACCAAGCAGAGCCTTCTACTAACTCAATCTCGCAAAACAAAATCACAACACGTAAAGGACTTCCCATACTGGTAGAACACCTAAATCACACATCGTAACCAAACCATCAAGAAATCACATCAAAACCTACTGTAATGAGTAACAGAAAGTTCAATCTAGTCTTATAGCTCTTAATAGTGAATAAACCAAGGCGATAGACATGGGCTACCACTATTGAATCTCTCAATAGAGGTAAACACATTAACAAAGTACAATAATCACATAACTCACCTATATATGAGGCAGATAAGAGGACTCATACTGATAAATAAAACCAGATCAATATAAGATTGATGCTCCTCTATGAAAAATCAAAGCCATACCTATAACAACACCATATGGTGCAATAGCCTTAACCTACCATAGAAAACATATCAATGGGCTGGGCCTCCCCCTCCAGGGTGCCCTCTACCTGTTTGTCTCCACCCCTAGCTGGTTGTGTAGGTGGAGTAACAACTGGAATGGAGCCCGTAGCCTGAGTACTCTGATGAAATGCACCTCTCCCAAGTCTGGGACAATTTCTCATGATGTGCCTAGTATTTCCACACTCATAACAACCCCTATGCGAGCATGTCTGCTCGTACTGAATCTATGCCGGATAATTGGAATAACCGCTGTAGGAACCCCATGCATGTGGTGCACTAGAAGATGACTTCTTCATATGGGTACCCTAACTAATTGGAGCACCACGAGTAGTCTGAAGTGCAGATTAGACTGGCCGACTGCTCAAGCCTCTGCCGTGATGGGTCATAGCTGAAGAGTAGAATCCGCTGAATCCTTCTGAACCTTGAGACCTCTTGGTCTCTTTATCCTCCCTCTCCTCACCCTGAATGCGCTCTAACCTTATGGCAATCTCCACAACCTGCTAAAATGGAGTATCAATCTCCAACTCCCGAGTCATGTTGAATCTAAGACCGTAATTGAGCCCCTCAATAAATCTGTGGACTCGCTCTCTAATCGTGGGAACCAAAGTAGGTGCATGATGGGATAACTCACTAAACTTAATGGCATATTTCAACACCGTCATAGTGCCCCGATGTAGCTGCTTGAACTCCATGCGCTACACATTACAGAGGGTTTTAGGAACAAACTCCCTCAAAAACATCTCTAAAAATTGAGTCCAAGTGAGTGGTGTTGCATCAGCTGGCCTACCATCCTCATAAACCTGCCACCACTAATACGCTGCTCCTAACAACTGAAATATAGTAATAGAAACTATGCTTACCTCCATAGTACCTATGGTATGGATAATACAGTGACACTTCTCTAGAAAACCCTGTGCATCCTCGGTAGTTGTGCCACTGAAAGTAGGTGGACGGTACCTCTTGAACCTCTCAAGCCTTTTCTGCTCCTCCTCTGAGTCCCCTGGCCTGACCTCAGGTTGAACCAAAATAACAGGCTCTACCGGTACCATACCCGGAATATGACAAACATGAGCCTGCTGCCCTAGACTACGGGCGGTGAGAGTTTGAGCTCCTCCCCCAATTTGCAAAGTGATGGTGCAACAGAGATCAATACCGCCCAAGCTAATTTACCAAATATGCTCAGGAACTGCGCTAAAGTCTCCTTAGGTCGGGGGTAACAACAGGCGCCTCTGGTGCTTATCCCTCAACTAGAGCTACTGGTGGCTCCTCAACTGCTACTCTGAAAGGTGCTATAGCTGCGACACGTGCCCCTTTTTGGCCTCTACCTCGGCCCAGCCTCTCACGGCTCTAGCAAGAGGCACAGGTGTCTGCTTAACTAATTTGGTAGCGCTGGTCCTCACCATCTGTGAGAGAATAGAGATACAAACTCTCAAACTCAGATCAATAAATCTGCAAGATAGGAATGAAAGAAGTGAAATTGTCCAAATAGCTTCGTAGCCTCTCGAAGATAAGTACAGACATCTCCGTACCGATCCGCAAGACTCTACTAAACTCGCTTATGACTCGTAGCACCTATGAATCTAGAGCTCTGATACCAACTTGTCATGACCCCAATTTCCCTCTGTAGGATGTCGTGACGGCACCTAATCTCTAAGACTAGGTAAGCCTAACACTTACTGAATTAATAGCAAAATTGACAGGACTGGGAAAAAAGATAACTAGATGTTCAAGAACATCAAAACCAAAACGTCGGAATTGACGTTCCATTGCATTTAAATAGTGGGAGAATGTTAATAGGCAGCATATGCCTTTATCGAGTGAGAGTGATGTTTGAACAATGAACACTATAGTAAGAAGTCGCTAATATTTCATTACTATAAGGTAATGAAGGTAATATTACTAGTACTTCATCGTAGTGAGAGAATACTAAGGAAAATCATAGTTTAGTTTACACTCTTGGGATAGTTTTAGTAACAGGATCCCTGAAAAGATTAATACCAAACTAGATGGTTATGACAAAGCACTAATGGACAAAGATCGCATCAAAAAATAACTTGGCAAGATTATTTAACAAAACCTTATTTGGTGAAGACTTTTAATAGTCATGTAAAAAGAATGCCTGAGAAAGTCATATATGCACGGTTATGAGTCAAAGTGGGAGATTGTTGAGGCATATACTATTAACCATGCATTTAGATATGGTATATTGTAACAATTGTCATGGTTAAAAGTCTAAGTGGGAGATTGTTGGATATATACTATTAACCATGGATTTGGTTTGGACATAGTAATTATTATGAAACAATTATTTATTCAATTTTAAAATAGTTTTAAATAGATCATGTATTAGTTTGTGTCCTTTGCTTTTATAGTAGACGATTTATTGTATAGAGTTTAGCTTATACACGAAAGATTAAATCATCAGTTCTTATAAGTATAAAGTTTGAGTCACAATCTAATGATGGAATTTGACAAACCATTAGGAATGATTATAACACAAGATTGAATATAATTTTTTCTTGATTATGGGAATGATTTAATTCCAACTTCTTGTGCTAGTACATTTTATATGTATTGAACAGACCAAGTAAAGATAAGTATTTTATACTGACTAAATAAAATAAACTCTCTAGCCATTAAATGTGCTTATACTCTTAATCATAATATAACTATTATTAGCTGTATATATTATTATTTTTTTAATTTATTAAAAGGCAAGACTTTCGTGGGTCAATATGCCTGGTAAATTGGATAATAATAATGTACATTGGCGAAATAATACTTAGTTGATAGAATCTATGTCTCAGTTTAGAGATTAATGATACACCTTTATGAAAGCTTATAAGTTTTCATGTGTAAACTCGGCCGGAGGATTTTGTATCCAACACATGAAATAAGTTAAGCGAAAGTCTAAAAAATCAATAAATTAAATTGTCAGTAATTTAATTTAATTGATTAGTATCCGAATCTTAACATGGAGAGTTAAATAAGATTTAATGGATGAATCTCGTAATTGAATAAGGAGTACAAGTGCGAATCTTTAGTGGAATAATTCATAATTTATTATGGTGGATATTAATTTCAAAAATTAGAAATTAATTCCATATTGGAAGCCTTGTTAATTAAATTATGTGGTCCCTATTGTGCCTAAATAATAGGAAATAAAGGAATCCTTTTCCTGGTGGAAAAGAAAACCCAACAGGTTTTGAAGAATAGTTTTAACCCTTAAAACTTGTGCTATAAATACATAAGGTTTTCTACCTAGAGAGTGAAGAAGGTGGCTGAAAATTTCAGCTTTTTTCCAAGAAAATTTCGCCCACACGAAATTATTATTTCCGGATATTATTTGGGTAACATAATTAAAAGACCGTGGAACGTTCGGAGATCGTGATCATGCGGGTGATGGAGATTCTATTGAGACGATGTGGAACTGAAGGCTCACGTGACAGAAGAGCTGTCTTCACGCTTCAAGAGGTAACTCGTAAAACTTCGTATATGCTAGTTGTCTAGATTACATGCGATTTTGATGCTGGGATAGCTTCCGCTTATGATAATAATCCATCAATTAATATCAGAGCACACTCACATCTAATTAGATAATTGGGTTTTTCATGAAACAAGAATAATTGATAGGTTACAAGTACTTTGGTCATAAGTACTTTACTTCAAGTTTTGATGATCTAACAATCTTACTATCCAGAACCGGATAAGGAACCTGTTACATATTTACAAGACCTTAAGATCACAAGGTTCCAGGTTGGGATCCAGCGTGGGATATGATTCAACTCTACAGTATGGAAGGAACAACTGAGAGAACAGGTCCCTACCAGTTCTCGAGGAGACTGTATGAAGTCAACTCTCCAGCTGGAAAGTTGCTGCCTGCACACGCTACAGTACATGAACAGTGCAACAATCAACTTTCTATGGAAGGGTTTTTACCTACCTTGATTACACCATTGTATGTGAGGTCATACATGTTATTAACATCAAAGGAGGTAGAACACAATTCACTTGAACACTTAGAGATTTTTCACTCAAGCTCACTCACATGACTATCCAGCAAGAAAGTTTCAAGTGCTTCAAGAACAAAGAACAAAACAACTATGGACCAGTTCCCATATCAAGTCATTACATGTTCTTAGTTGAGTTGTAACTTTGTAATAATTCTTCACTTGTATTTCCTACTTAGCTTGTTTAGAAGCATTCTGTAGGAACCCCTTTGTAAACCTTGAACATGTGTGTTTGGGTCTTGGCTGGAGTTAGTCATGTTGTAAAGTTTTTGTAATAGAGTTATTACAAAGTGGATTGTAATAGAGTATTACAATTTAGTGAGGGATTAAGAGGTTAATTCCTAGGTTGCATTAGTTGTAATCTAAAAGTTGCTCAGTAGTGAATTTGAAATCCTACAAGGGTAGGTCGTGGTTTTTAATCCCGTTGAGCTGGGAATTTTCCATGTAAAATTCCTCTTGTCATTATATTTACTGCAGTGTGCGTGTGTATTGTTAAACCTGAAGAGAACCTAGTTCTCTATAGAGTTTGGTGGACCCTTATAGAATTGGTATTAGAGCAGGTTCTTTCTATTAGGTTAACACCTAGAAAGGATCCTCATGGCTGCTCCTCCAAACTTCAAAGAAGGCAAGTCTACTTACAGACCTCCAAGGTTCAACGGGCAATATTATGGATGGTGGAAAACGAGGATGCATGACTTCATGATGGATGAAGATTTTGAGCTATGGGATGTCATATGTGATGGAACCTTTGTCCCTACCAAAAATTTTGGCGACCCAACTATAGCCATTCCCAATACAAGGAAAGAATTCAATGATGCTGATAGAAAGGCCATAGAGAAGAACTTTCGTGCAAAGAAAATTCTGGTGTGTGGCATTGGTCCTGATGAATACAATAGGATATCGGCATGTCAGTGAGCTAAAGAAATCTGGGGAGCCCTTCATACAGCTCACAAAGGAACAACAAAGGCCAAGCAATCCAAAATCGACATGCTCACAATTGAATACGAGCTGTTCAAGATGAAAGACGATGAATCTGTTCAAGTTATGCATACCCGGTTCACCTCCATCATTAATGAGCTTCACTCCCTCGGTGAAACCATTCCAAGAAACAAGCTGGTTAGAAAAATCCTCAGTGTGCTGCTCAGTTCTTGGGAAAGCAAAGTGGACGCCATTACAGAGGCGAAGAACTTGCAGGAGCTAACTATTGATGAGCTTGTTGGAAATCTAACAACATATGAAATGAAGAAGAAGAAGGACAGTGAAAGAAGAGAGCCTAAGAGAAAAAAAACCTGGTCCTCGAGACAGAAATCAATGATTCAAGTGGTGAGGATGGTGATATGGCATAACTGACAAGAAGATTCTAGAAGATGGTTCGCAAGAATGGAGGAATTCCAAAAAGGGGAAGTTCTAGCAAGCCAAAGAATTATGACCTCTGTCATAAATGTGGCAAGACAGGACATTTCATCAAGGATTTCCCTCTCCTAAAGCAAGATCAGTACAAGAACAACTCTGACAAAGCAGCCAAAGGAACCTAGTTCCCGATAGACGCTTTAATAGAAAAAACGCCGCTGACAATGTCGTGAGACAAGCTCTTGCTGCATGGGGAGATTCATCAAGCAAATCTGGAGAAGATAATGAACCAGGTAACAACTCTATGATGGCAGTAAAAAGTGAAGCATCCGAGTATGATTCAATTTTTGCTTTGATGGCCCAATCTGATGATTAAGATGACGAAGCTGATGAGGTAAATTTTCTGGATGTTCAGAGAAATCTAAAATATTATTCTCCTAAGAAACTCATGTCTTTGGAAAATGTATTAATCGACGCTTATCATAGTCTTATAAAAGATAAATATGCCTTAATAGTTGAACTAGGAGAAGCAGAACAGTCTAGAGATGACCTGGTAGTAGTTGCAGTTGATTTAAGGGAGACAATTAAGAGCCTGAAGAAAGAAAGAGATGTCTTAGATAAAAAAATTGCATATGTAGAACAAGAAAGAGATGATCATATGGATGTTGTGTTCGACCTAAAAGAGAACATTGAGAGTGTAAGTATGGAAAAAGATGCCTTAATTGAGAAAGTTGCTAGTATTGAGCATGGGAGAGATGACCTCCTAGTGGTGATAATGGATTTGAAGAAAACAATTGGGGAACCTGAAATGGAGAGTAGGCCTGAAAGTTCTCAAAAAGAAAGGAAGTTGCAAGCGAGACTAAGCTTAAAAGTGAGTTAACTTCAGTGAGGTCTAGTCTGTGTGCTGAGCTTGAGGGAAACAAACAACTTTAGGAAGAACTAGATAGTGTGAAGAGTGATCTTGAAAAATCACTCAAGTGGACCTGGTCCTCTGATGCTATCACTGCCATGTATACCAACAATGGGGGAAACATGCAGGGGATTGGGTTTCAAAGGGAAAAAATTCCCTACAACCCTCATAGCAAGAACGTCATTGTACCTGTCAATTGGCTTTGCACTCACTGTGGTAACAATGAGCACCTTAAAGAAAATTGTAAGGCCAGATTTCAGTCACATCAGAAAAACAAATCTTTTACTATAAAAGTAACTACTGGTAGAGAACTTGGTTCCTTATATAAAAAATGCATAATGCCTGCATGGACCAAAAGATCCATTATTCACCCCTTTCCTCATTACAAGGGACCTAAATTAGTTTGGGTTCCTAAAGCTAACTCCTAATTTTTTTTATGCAGGGAACAGTGAAAGGAAGCAGCCTACAATGGTACATGGACAATGGCTGCTCAATGCATATGAATGGAAGTACAAATGATTTCCATTCACTTAAGGCTCTATAAGGAGGGAGTGTATCCTTTGGAAATAGCAAGAAGAGATACATTCTGGTAGTCGGAAGGATTGAGAAGTCCCCCTCTCACTCAATTGAAAATATGTACTATGTGAACGGATTGAAGTACAACCAGCTGAGTGTTTCCCAAATTTGTGACAAGGGAAACAAGGTGGAATTTATGTCAAAAATCTGTACAGTCACAAACCTGTTAACTAGTGAGGTGGTGCTAGTGGCAAAAAAATACAAAAATATCTATGTAGGTGATTTTAAGTCTCTGAAGAATGGTGATCTAAGCTGTCTAAGGGATATTGATGATGATGCAAAATTATGGCACATGAGGCTCAGTCATGCAAGTTTCACGTTGTTGGACAAATTAGCCAGAAAGGACCTGGTGCATGGTCTGCCCAAGTCAAGTTTCAAGGATCACAAAGTATGTGATGCATGTATAAAAGGGAAGCAAGTCAGATCCTCATTCAAGCCCAAAAAGGAAGTTAGCACCTCAAGGCCACTTGATCTCCTTCACATGGATCTATGTGAACCTATGAGGGTGCCAAGAAGAGGAGGAAAGAAGTACATCTTTGTGATAGTTGATGACTATTCCAGATTTACCTGGACTTTGTTCCTCAGGACCAAGGATGAAACCTTTGAATTGTTTGTTGCATTTGTCAAGAAGATCCAAGTGAATATGGGTAATAAAGTAGCCTGCATTAGGTATGATCATGGGACGGAGTTTGACAATGTCAAATTCGATGAGTTCTGCACTGAAAATGGCATCACTCACAATGTTTTAGCTCCAAGAACACCTCAACAAAATGGTATTGTAGAGAGGATGAATAGAACTCTTGAAGACATGGCAAGGACAATGATAATCGACACTGGGATCACAAATATTTCTGGGATGAAGCTGTTAATAATGCGTGCTACTTGGTGAACAGGTGCATGATCAGGTCATTTTGAGCAAAACTCCATATGAACTACTGAATGGAAGGAAGCCCTAACTGACACATCTAAGAACTTTTGGGTGTAAATGCTTTGTCCAAAACAGTGGAAAGGAAGCTCTTGGAAAGTTCGATGCTAAAAGTGATGAAGGAATTTTCTGGGATACTCATCTCAAAGAAAAGCTTACAAGGTACACAACAAAAGGACTCAATGTGTCGAAGAAAGCATACATGTGATCTTTGATGAAGCTCACCTCTCCTGTGAGAAGGACATACATGTTGATCAAGATGAAGAGCCCTTAACTGTTCCAGGTGAAGTAATTGACATGGCAAATGGAAAGGCAGACATGATGAGCCATGTCAAGGAATCAAGCGAAGATGATGCAAGTACATCTCCATCCATTGGAGAGGAACCTGGTCCCCCGATTACAACAATTGAAGCTGAAAACAGAGTTGTTGATGCAGTACAAGGAAATCCACTTTGTGAAGTAAGAAGTTCCCAAGAACCCTAGTCAGACATACCTGGTTCCTCTACCAATGAGACTCATGCACCAAATTGGAGGTTCAAAAGTTCACATCCTCTTGACAACATAATCACTCCTCTTGATTCAGGAGTTCAAACCAGATCAAAAGCAAGAAACTCCCTTGCCTTCTCAGCCTTTCTTTCCCAAATAGAGCCCAAAAATATAAAAGAAGCATTGAAAGATGCAGACTGGATCACAACAATGCAAGAGAAGCTGCATCAATTTGAAAGGAACAAGGTATGGCACCTAGTTCCTCGTCCTGCAAGTCGAACCATCATAAGAACCAAATGGGTATTCAGGAACAAACTTGATGAGTTTGGAAATACAACAAGAAATAAAGCAAGGCTTGTAGTTCAAGGCTACAATCAGGTAGAAGGGATTGATTATGATGAAACATTTGCTCCAGTAGCTCGAGTGGAAGCCATTAGAATTTTAATTGCCTTTACATCTCATATGGAGTTCACATTGTTCCAAATGGATGTCAAAGTGCATTTCTAAATGGCTATCTAAAAGGAGAAGTCTATGTCAAGCAGCCTCCTGGCTTTGAGTGTCACGAACATCCTGAGTATGTGTTCAAACTGGACAAGGCATTGTACGAGTTAAAGCAGTCTCCCAAGGCCTGGTATGAAAGGTTGTCAAAATTCCCTCTAGAAAATGGGTTTACAAGAGGAAAAATTGACAACACTCTTTTTCTAAAGAAACGAAGGAGGAACCTGCTTATTGTGCAGGTGTATGTTGATGATATAATTTTGGAGCCACAATTGACTCTCTTTGTGAAGAATTTGCAAAACTCATGGGGAGTGAATTCGAGATGAGTATGATGGGTGAACTAAATTTCTTCCTAGGGCTTCAAGTGAAGAATCTCAGAAGGGAACTGTTGATACCCAATTTTTTCCTAAATATTTTTTACACTCAAAATACTTTCAAAATAACATATATGTGCATACATAAGCATGCCCAAGTATTTTGGTATTTTTTCCAAATTTTTAAAGATTTTCAAAACCAATTTATTGTCTATTTTAGCAGTGCAAAATCCAATAATTATTCCCAAAATTATCATTTTGGTGAATAATTTATTTATTTCTCATATTTACACTAAAATATAATTAAGGTGATTTTTGCATATTTTTACAAATTTATTTGGTATTTTTAAAGCTAATTTGCATATAATTGCAATTATAGCCCATGTTTCGATTAATAGTATTTTTATAATTGCAAAATCAGTTCCAGTATTTTTGTATTACTAATGGTTTCAGTACTTTTAATTTTCTTTTAAAATTATTTCCATTATTTTTATAAAACTAAGAGGGAGAAATTGGCTATTTAATACCTAGCCTATTATTATTGCAATTTTAGCCCCAATTGTAACCCACCCCATCAGATTTTTAATTAACCCAATACCCAATCCAAATTCGCCCAGCCCAATCTCCGAATAACTCGGCCCAACTTTGATTTAATCTGAGCCGTTGATCAAATGAGATCAACGGCCCAGATTTCGTTTCCTTAATTAAATTCTAACTACCCCCTTGACCCCTCATTTCATCGAGACCGGTCTCTCTCTCTACTTGGTCTCTTCCTCTCCTCCTTCTCTCTAGAACCTTCTGGTTCTTCTCCGATGGCTTTCACCATCTATCCGGCCACCTCCAGCCTCACCTCTTTCGACCACCAGCCGCCGTGAAACCTTATCTCGCTGATTCCCTCTATCCTGGAGACCCCAGGAGCCTCCACCATACGAGATGGTCACTGAAAGCTTTGCCTGGTTTGTCTTCGGCCTTTCTCCGATGGGTTTTGGTCCGATGGTGCTATGAACACCATTATTGCTGAGTTTCACAGCCATGTTTCTCCTACTTCTCACTGGTTTCTTATGAAACCCTAATCTCTACCCAGAACTCTTAAATCTCTGTATTTTAAAATGATTTTAACTCACACCTTTATGTTTTATACTACTCTCTACTCGATCTTTACGATTGTTCAAGTTTTAAACGTTTTGTTCCCTTTTTTTCAAACTAGGGTTTCTGAACCCCTTTCGAAATCACTTTATCTTCTGATTTTGAGTACTATATGTTTGTGTTTATATTATTTGCTTGTTTGTGTGATCTTATGGGTTATTCTCCGAGTTCTATGCTTTAATTTTGTTGTTAGGGTTCCAACCTTCTACTGTTTTTGTGATTTCTTGCTTAGGGTTCTCTGATTTTCGTGCCTATTGTGTTTAATAGGTCTAATTATTCATTGTTTACCAAATATTCTGCTGATTCTGTGCATCTCTTCGAATCCCTGATTTTGTATATGTTTTCTTTAGAAGTTTTTCACTGATTTCGAATCACTTCCTTATTTGTGAGATGCTTTCCTTACTTAGAACTAACTCCTTGTGATTTTAGTCTCATCCGTGATTCTTTGACTAATTTTCAGAGTTAATTTATATTTTTACCATATTTATGCGCATAAACATACTTTCAAATATGCAGTATATATTTTCCTTACTTGAAATATTATGTATTTGGCCCTTATTACATGTTACATGCTTTACTACTCCTATTATGGTAGATTCAGTAGTCTAAGTGATTCTTTCCTTATATGATATAACTTGTACCCATTATAAATAAACTTACCTGGTTTTGTAACTCGTTTGAATGCTCCATAGCTGTTTTAGATACTTGTAATTAACTCAGATATTTCTTACAAGAGAGAGAGAATATTAGAGAGAGAAGGTAAGGGTGAGGATGTCTGAGGATGTCCTCCTTCCTCAGATTTACATTCTATATAAAGAAAATTAAAACGACTCTTACTGTTTACAAATGACTCCTACTATTCATGAACGACCTTTACTGTTCATGATTATGACAGATACTATTTACTTTATGACTCTTACTATTTATGAACGACCTTTACTGTTCATGAATGCGACTAGTACTATTTACTTTACATTATATGTTTCCAGTAGTTGTCTTCTTCTTTTGTCTTCTTTGTTGATACCTTCATTCTAGTTGGACTTCTGGTACATAGTTATCATCTCCGTTGCACTTTGAACATATGTGGTCTGGATATTTGTGTCCTACTAGTTTGCAGTATCTTGTTAATAACTCGTTTGAAATAAATTCTTTTTTCAATGCTCTGGTAGTTGGTTGCATTTCTGGCTTTAATAATGATAAAATCCATTTCTGGACTTCATCCATATCTCCTTGTCGTAGTTCCTTCGAGTTGGCATATATCATCAATTGGTCTCTGGAATAGTAGCTCCAGATAGCATTTCCTTGTAGATAATTGTTAGCTAGTTCTTGAATAATAGTTGCTATACCAATTATTCTTTTATTAGCATAGAAACTTGGTATCTCCATTTTCTGTATCTCCGGTTGTTTCTCTATCTCTTCCGGTATTATCATATCTCGTGTTAGTCCTATTTTTATCACCTGTATTATGGGTTTTATTTCATCATATAGTATTTCCGCTGGTGCTGTATAGAATTTGATGAAGAATAGGTTGCCTTTTGTAATTCTCTTGAAGGTGACAAATGCTTTGTATAGCTCTGGTATTCCAATTATTTCTTCTCCGTCATGGGTATATACTGTGCTAAGTAGTCCGTAGTTGTAACATGTTTTTACTAGGTTTGCTTTTGTTTTTGGCTGGGCTATAAGCCTATTATATCCCTGTAGTTTTTGGGTTACATAATCTTGTGTTGGATCTGTAGTAGTTGTTGATCTAGGGTTTAGGTTCAGAAATGTCTGGATTTTATATATATTCTCAATATATGTTTGAGTAATATGGTTATATACCTTTTTGTTGTGGTGTAGGCTATTAGCATAGGTTGAAGTTTGTGGGGCTATAACTATTGCTTCTCTTGGCTTTTTTGATGTAAATGGCTTATCAAATACGGTATTTAGGTTTACATTGATATGTGGCTTTTTGCTAACTTGTTTGCTTGTACCTGCAGCTGTATATAAAGCAACTGTGTTATGGGTTTTTTGGAGTTTCCCAACGTCTCCTTCTACCTCTGGAAGTTTAGAGTCTTCCGATTGACTTAGCTCCGCATTTTTATAGTCATGCTGCTGACTTTCTAGCTGTTGTAATCTTTTTCCCATACTCTCCATCTGTAAGGAGAGAGTAGTAAGGATTGTAAATATGTCTTTTGATTCTTGGCTTTCATCTGTTTGGGTACCTTTGTCTTGATAGGTAGTCTGCAATAACATTCTTGTCAGTCCGTATTACTTCAATTGTAAATGTAAAATTTTGTATATTTAATACAAGTCTCCTTATTTCCTTTGTAGTTACTGAATCCTGTACTTTCCGAGTTATCCACCATTTTACTTGTGTATTATCTGTTCTTACTATAAATTTGTTATAAACAATATATGGCTCAAATGCTAACAAACATTTATATAATCCAAATAGTTCTTTCCTATTTATTTCCCATTTTAATTGTGGTTCCGTGTATGATCCGGAATAATATCTACAATGGTGTTCAATTTTTTCATTATCATATTTATATTTTAGAACTCCTCCGTAGCTGTGATCACTAGAATCAGTTTCTACAATATATGTAAATTGTTTCTTTTCATCTGGAAAATATAGTTTTGGTAATTTTTTACACATATTTTTTATCTTCTGTATATGTATTTTATCTTTTTCGTCAAAATGATATTCTATGTCCTTTTTTAATTTTTTCTGTAATGGTTTTAAGTTTTCTGCTAATTTAGGAATATATTCTCTTACTTGGTTAACCAATCCTAAAAATGATTGTAACTTCTTTTTTGTATCAAGTGTTTCATTCAAGTTAATTATCTTTTGTACTACATGGGTTTGCATTTTTATTCCGTTTTTATCTATTTGTATACCTAAAAATTCTATTTGATTTTTCATTACTTCTGCTTTCTTTTTACTTAAACTTATTCCTGATATTTCTACAATGTGTATGAATTTTTCTAGTAGTTTTATATGTTCGTTCTCTGTTCTAGAATATAGCAATATATCATCTATATATATTATACAATTTTCTAATTGGTTGAAGTAATTATCCATAAAATGTTGATACCTACCTGGTGCATTTTTATATCCAAAAGGTAATACGTTCCATTCGTAAAATCCTTGTGGTACTGTGAATGCTGTTAACTTTTTAGATTCATCTTCTAGTTTTAAATGGTAAAATCCTGATTTACAGTCAAATTTACTAAAATAGTTATATCCTTGTATTTGTCTAATTTTTAGTATTTTATTTGGTATCGGATAATTATATGTTTTTGTTTTTGCATTTAAGTTTCTATAATCTATAACCATACGGCTTTTTCCTCTTTTTTGTTCACTATGCTTATTTACTATAAATGCTGGGCTAGTATGTTTACTATTACTTTCTTGTATGTAGTTATTATCTAATAATTCTTTTATATGCATTTTAAATTCTGTTAAATCATTAAAATTGTATTTTAAAGGTTTTTGTGTTATTATGCTATTTTCATCTATTAGTTCAATCTTTATTTTTGTTTGATGTTTTTCCCATCCTTGGAGTGGATTATCATTATATAGTAATTCTAGTTTATCTTGTAGTGGTTTTATCTTATTTATTGAGAAAATGATTATCTCTATATTATGGTTACTTTGTATTATATTTTCTAATTTTTGGGTAATCTTTTCACTTCCTTTAATCCAGGGTGTTGTTTTTCTTACTTTATTATTTACTCTTTTTGCTCCTAATTTTTGTTTACACGGGGTAGTAAACCACCAATGTGTTTTTGTTATAATATGTGGGTATAATTTATCTAAAAATGGCATTCCTAATAATATATCTTTATTTGTGAATTCGTAACTATATATTTCTTCTATGGTTAATATTTTATCCCATATTTGTATTTTTATATTTCTTGCTTTATATGTTATCATACTTCCTTCATTATTAAATCCTGTTACTACTATGAGGGTTTTTAGCTTTTCCCATTTACTTTCTGGTAAACAATTATGTCTACACATATTAGCTTCTGCTCCTGTATCCACCATAGGTGTATAATATCTATTATAATATCCTTCTACTATTATTTTGGAAAGTATGTATATCTTTGGCATTATATCAAAGTTCTTTTTATTATTATTTTCTTATTTTCATAACTTATTGTTAATTGCCTATCTTCTAATTTATATGGTTTGACTTTTTCTAACCATTTTATCCCTAGTGTAATATTTTTATCTCCTTAATATATTTTAAAATTTATTAATATTGGTATTCCTCCAATAATTAATTCCTTTTCAGTTGTTTCTTCGTTTTTTCTTAACGCTTTTGGTAGTTCTGAATTTTGTTGTTCTATTGTTACTATCTCTTGTTCTGGTATTAGTTCTCTTATAACATAATTCTCTTCCTGCCCTGTATTTATTAGTATTAAATATTTTCTTTGGTCCATTATTCCTGTTATATAATAATGATGTGGGTTTATTTCTTCTATTTTTTGTTCTATTAATTTTTGTGGAGTGGTATAATTTATTCTTTTTGATGTACTTCTTGATGTACTTCTTGATGATGTTTCTGGCATTTCATTATTTATTCGTTTTGATGTGCTTAATCTTTCTTTTACTATTTCTAAATCTTCATCCATGTCTATTTCTGTATAACTGTAATCATTGTTGTCTATAACTGATACTATTCTTTCGAATGGATTTTCTATTTTTATTTTATTTATTTTATTTTTAGCTGTTATCTTATGTTTTGTTGTTAAGACATATAGATTTTTACATCTTGCTGTGAATATTTTACTTCCTGGTGCTAATTCTATTCCAGACATTTTTCAGTATAATACTAATGATTTATCTATATTTTTATCATCTACTGCTACTGAATAGTTAGCACTTACTATAAATTTAAATTTTTGGTATATTAAGTTTTCTCTTACAGCACTTATTATACTCTTTTCTATAGGTTGTACAATCCTATCATCTGCCAAGTATATTTCTATAGGGGTATCTATTCCTTCCCTAAAACATGCTTTTATTAGGATCTCCGTTCCTCCTAAGTGTACATATTTTATTGGATTTTTTGCTTTTATATCTTGTATTTCTTTATTTAGTAGTCTTTTATTTAAAACTGGTATTTGTGCTTTACCTTTGATGTATTTACAATCTATTATATGTTCTCTTTGGCTTACTACATAGTATTCTTCTTTTTGTCTTTTAAACCAATTCTTTATTGTTGGTACTTCTAATATTTTGTCTATACTTAGATCCAATTCTTTTCCTTTTATTTGTTCAAATATATTAGCGTCAAATATTATTTTTTGTTCTGAAGATTGTTCATCTTGGTGTTCTTCTTGTTGTATAATTTGTATATCTTTTTCAGTCATAATTTTCTTCATCTGACTCTTCTATGTCCTTGTTTATTTCATTTTCAGAGAACTCGTTTTCTGATATCTCATATATGCTGTCTTCACTGCTTAATTCATAATCTACATATTCTACTTGTGTATATTTATCATTATCTATCAATATTTCGGTAATTTGTTTCTTCTTTGGGTTTTTTGGTAATTTACAATCTTTGGCTAAGTGTCCTAGCTTTCCACAATTATAGCAAGTACATTCTGTTAGTTTTTTCTTTTTCCTATATGGTTTTTTATGTTTATAATTTTTTACATAATATCTTCTTCTTGGTTTCCTATATTTATACTTTGAATATTTTGATTTAAATTTCTTTTTCTTTCCTTCTTTTTTGTAATATTTATCTGTGCAGCCAAATTGGGGTGCTATTCTACTTTTGCAACATGCCAAATTTTTTACTAATATTTTTTCCATTTTCATGTTTTCTTTATATTTTTCACATAATTCTATAAACCAGTTTTGTAGAAATTTTATCCTTACTCCTAATGTATCTGCTAGTCCTGCTTCGTTCCAACTTTTTATTATTTTTGAGCTAAAGGGTTCTGGTAATTTTGTAAAATATAATTTTCTTATCTCTTTACTTTCATCTGGACTATATGTTCCTTTATAATAATAGTCTCTAAATGCACAAGTATATTCATCTATATAACACATATTACATATTGCTAATTTTGTCATTAAATTTCTATTTGTAATTTTTTCTTTATTTTGTTCTTCTACTTCTGTTGTCATACTACTAAATTCATTTCTTATTGCTATTTCATATTTATTTAATATATCTGTAACTGTTGTTGTAGTTGTACCGTCAAGTTTTTTATTACTCCTTAATGTGTCTAAGCTTTCACTTGATAAATTTTGTAACCATAATTTTACAGTTCCTATTAATGTTCTTTCTATATATCCTGGTGTTTCCGTTATTGTTATTTTATTATCTATTAGTTGTTTTGAGATATATCCCATCCATAATTGTATTGTTTTATTTATATCTGCTACACAATCTAGATCTAAAAAATTATATTGTTCAGTTATCTGTCTTGGTGCCCATTTCTTATTTAACCTTTTATCCCATAATGTTTTTTTCTGTCATATGCATCATAACTTACTCTGTAATAGGTTGGGTTTAATTGTTTTGGATTTTTTATTCCTGATATGCTTGGTTTATCTTCGTTCATATCTCCTGTATTTATTTCTGGGTTTATTTTTATCTTTTCTGTTTTTTCTATAAGTTCTGTGTATGTTTCACTTGTTTCTGAATAGTTTTCTCCTAGTTCTGTGTCTTTATCACTTTGGTCATTTATTTCGTTTATACTTATTTTTGATGGACTCTCCTGTACTTCTTCTAACTGTAATTTGAATCTTTCTATCTCATTTGTTAGTTTTAGTTCTTCTTCTTCTTCTTTACGTTTTTCCTTTTCTTTTAGTTTATTTGCATACATCTGTTTTAGCATCTCTAATTCTTTTTCTAATTCTGTTATTTTAGTGTTTTTTACTTCCTCTATCTGTTGTATTTTTTCTTTAGCTTGCTGTTGTATTTCTTTAATCTCTCGTTTTCTATCTATTTCTTCGTTTTCTTTTGTTATTCTAACCATGGCGGTTAAACTATCCTCTAGTTTTACAGTTTCTTTTTCTAACATTAAGTTTAGGTTATTTCCTATTTTTTTATATCTTCTTCCTAAGTTAGAAAATATTATTGTTATTTTTAATCCTTCTGGATTCTCATATGTTTTCTCTTCTAATGCGAATTCTTCTTTATTCATCTTTTATCCTTTAGATAACAAATATATTTATATTCTGTTTTAGATATTATATCGATTAATTTGGACAGCCTGGCTTTGTTTATTTTTGTGATACTTAAGTATTCATATTCTATATATAGTTTCTTTAGTTTCTTCCTAATTTTCTGCGATTTCTTAGTTATTTTGATTGTTTCACTGTTTTGCGGGTTTGTACTATTAATGTCAGTGTTATTTTTCATGATTTGCTTTTAATATAAATGTTTATTTTTCATAGCTCTGATACCAATTTGGGGGTGGTTGTTTGAGTTCATCTTATTTTTCATAGGATCTTTTTTATGTAGTTGTGGAATTAAATGCTTTTTCATGATTATCTGTAGCTAACGAAATTAACCTTGAAATTTCTTTTATATCTTCAAATGTGTATTCTAAGTATTTAATATCTTTAGTTTTTTGATATTCTTCTATATTTTTTCTAATATTATTTTTGACATATTTATATGTTTTAGAATTTCTAACCAGTACTTAAAATATTTGTAACTATCAATTTTTGATTTGTTCATATTAATACTGAGATGTATACCTGTTGATACATATATCCATGGTTTCTATATTTCTCAGTGTTATTTCTTTTCTGTGTTGATAACTTTCAAGTTTATCTTCATAAAATTCAATTTCATTTTCTATAGTTAATAAAGCTTTATTACGTAATTTATTATATCTAATAATATCTTTGCAGGTTTTAATATTGTATTTAACACAATCTATTTTTCTATTTATGTTACTGAGGTTTTTAAGAAGTTTCCATTTCTGGGTATTATAGAATCTTATATAATGAAAAGTGTTATGTTTCATTTATAAAAAGATTTTATTAACTTGATATGTGATCATTAGTCTGAATATAAATCTAGTTCATATAGATCTAATATATCTATTTCATGTGATACAATTAGTTCTGTAAATGCTTGTTCCATTACATATATTATTTCAAAAGTAACTAAAATATCGTAAATTTTTCTTTTAACATCGTTATTAAGTCTCTTAAAGATATATAACATAAGTATTTTGTAGTCAATATTTTCTTCTAATAAATACGTGTGGTTGTTCATTTAGATTTATTATTTATTTATAATCATGTTTAACTAAACTCTTATATTCCTTATAATCTCTTAAAAATCATAATTGTTTATCATGTTATAGTACTGTTATAAAGAACATCTCTATATGGATCATATTTAAATTGTTTTTTTTCTCAACTCAATTTCCTTACAACTATATCATGCACTCTCACTACTCTTAGAGATTAGGTTCTACCCCCTTCGTGTAAGCATTGCTTTGAGTACCTCTGAGTACTCACTGAACTTTGATGCACAAGGTTGGTAATTCCACACCGCACTTGTTCAACATTTTTTGGTAAATGTTAGGGTGCTGGTATTGGCCAGGGACCCAATGGGGCCTTAGGGAGATTTGCCTCACCCAGACCATGGCAAAGGCTGTGAAACTCGAAAGGAGTGAGGTTGGAAAATTGGGCCGGGCTGAAGGCTCCCTATAGAATAACTTCTTATTTTTTATTCTTTATTACTGTAATTCGGCTATCCTTGGTTTGTAATAATTTGTAAACGAATGATTGGGGTCGAATAGTGAATATGAGAGGGGTTATGCATGCTTAGTTCAAGTAATGAGTAGAAAACATGCTTATAGGACTTTATTTACCTACTTGCGCAATAAATATCATGTATAGGACATGCATCTCACATATTAGTAATCCTGTTTTAGGCTCTTTACTTTCAATCTGTTATTATACTCATTTCGTAATCACGATTAGTTAATAACCAACAAGTAACTGTTATAAAATTACTACAGCATTCTCATTAGCCTTTAGAGACCATGTTTTAGGAGCTTCTATGTGCATTGGACATCCTTTTACTTAGGGTTTTTATTTTTTCTGAGTTGCAATTGTTGAACGCCTCACCAGTATGTTTAATCTAATAATATAAGTTTGGTTAACTGCGTCCTTTTAAAACTGGAATTAATATGCATGTTCACCCCCTTTAAGGTAATTAGGCAACGCATACGACGCCTAGACAAACTTTAGGCCTAATAAGAATCGATTAATCATGTTTTACCGGTTTAAGACCAACCAACCTTTTATAATTTTGAACTCTGCTGCTCCCATTCTTGCTGAAGTTCACTCTTTTTTTTTTAAAATAACTCCCGCTCTATCTGGAAACAAAATCTTGAAATTGTGCATATTTACTCTCACTGATTTTCTGATTCTTATTCTATTATGTTTTTAAACTACTAGGTTACCGTTCTTTGCCCAGAATCGTGCTATTTTGAATACTTGTCCTGCACCTCGTTAAGCTACTGGCACTTCTTGATTTTCAAAAACCATGCTTTAACAATTTTTTTTATCTGTCGCTAAACTCTACTGCTGTTATCTATTCCTGTTTTCTGAAAACTCCTATCTTTGAGACCTTAAATATGTTTGAGACGTGCTGATTACATGTTTACTTGTGGAGGGATCTGTGAGTTTTTTATTTGCCTTTGTGTTCCCTTTATGTGTAGTCCTACTTGTTATGTATGTCACTTAGCATTTTGTCCTTTAAACCTAAGGGTTCAGCCTAGTCCTTACCTTGTAGGAATAGTGGTCCTAAATACCCTTTAGGATTTATAGGATGGGACGGGTAATAGCATGCAATGAGTAACGATACCATTCCGTGCTTTAAATAACCTTTACGGGATGTGAAGGGTAGAATATGGTGATGATGACCGATGCGCTAATATCTCATGTAACCCCTCTTCTGAGGAGTGATTGCTGGATATTGCATTGATGTGATCCATATTATTTGTAAACCTAGGACCCCCTTCCCTTTATTTGCTTTCATATCTTCTTGTAAAACTATTCAAATCCTTTTTCATAAATTTCTGCCTTCTCTACTTGCCTTCAAAAGTTTTCAACCTAATTGTAATGTTATATGCGAATCTTTATTTGAGCCTTGATTGTTTACTTGTAAAGTCACAATTGTAGCATGGCCGGGACCACACTAGTGGATCTTGAGGGATGCCTAACACCTTCCCCTCGAGATAATTTCTAGCCCTTACCCGAACTCTAGTTTTCCAACTCAAACTCTTCTAAAAAGTGTCCTAATGCACTATAATCATTAGGTGGCGACTCTTCAAATTCCAAAACCCAATTCTCGAAAGGGAATAGAGTTGTCCTCCCAATGTCGTATACCCGATTTCGACCCAAAGAAAAAGGGGGCGTCGACAGCATGGCGACTCTGCTGGGGATTCTTTAGGCTTTTACCATTGCATGTTGCTTGTGACTTTACTGTCTCATTAATTGCTTTATTTACTGTCTTTTATTCTTTCACTACGAAACTGACTTGGCTCTTCAAGTCTTTTCTTTCCTTTAACTGCTTTCCTTTACTGCTTTATTTCAATACTGTTGTAATTACTGCAATTATTGTAATCATTTATCTTATGAACGTGGAAATACATGTCAATTTGTTTTGTTCTTGTAAACTGCATCTTCAACATCATATTCCACTCATGCCAAACAAATACCATAGCAACCCTTATAATGAGTGGTTGCGCTCTTCCAATATTATCACCCTTTAAATTCGGCAAAGGCATATTTGCGGTAAAACCAGTCGATCAGCGGTGCAGTCGACGGTTCCATGCCTTTCCCTATTGAGTTGTCCACTCAAGGGTACCGGTCTAATACCCCAACAGGAACCTTACACTGTTTAATTGTGCATGCATCATGGTCAAACCAAGCCGAGTCAGTTATGTTGTCCGCATAATGACTCATTAAGATAGCCTTGTCCAAAGTCCATCGGGTTTCCCTGAAACCCAAACGGGTACCTAGATGTTCTGTGCATTTATTTGGAGAACTAAATGCTTTTTATGCTGATTATTGGTATTAAATAGTCGAGTCCGGTGGGGGTGAGGTCTTAACCCTTTTGTTTTGCATAAAATGAATGACAAAGTTCCTGACTTCGGTATGGTAAACATACCTTCACTCTTGCAGACTTGGTGGAGAAACCTCCCATCGAGCAACCAAATCAACTAATGGAAAGAGAGTCACCAAGGCTAGTGAGAAGCTAGAATACCTGGAGTACAGCTTGCTGGAATTGGAAGGGAAAGTGAGGAAAAGAGTCATCGACTGTCAAAATGCTGAGGAAGGCAAATGAGAACGTCTGGCGATAGCATTTTTACTAGAAAATCTGCATGAGCTGGAGGACTTGATCAACGAGAACATTCAATCTGAAGAAGGTCCTTCTGGGACCAAGTAGTTAGGAGTCTTTCTTTTCGCTTTTAATGTAATAAGGCCAATGGCCACTAGTGACATTTTACTTTCTTTTATTTGGCATCGTTTTGGATTCGTCTTATTTTTATCACTAAAATGAGGCATTTAGCATTATAAGTTCTCCAAATTAATTTGTCGCTAGACCTACCTCGGGCACAACGAGGCACCCAAATTAGGACGCGATTTATATTCTTGCACAATGTGTTTAAATATTGCAACATTTTCTTCTCATAACCCGCACTAACTTGTTACCTTGTTTTTTGTTTTTCTTTTATTTTTTATTCCCCTCCCCAAAGGTTAGTTCGTGCATTCTGGCACCATCATCATACAGTACGAGATCCAAGGGCCCTCCACCTCCTCCTCCTCCGAGTCCTATCCGGAACAAGAACAAAGGTAGAATGGGAGATTCAAGCGCCAGAAAGGAAATTGAAAGAACTGAGATTCCTCAGGGTACCCCGATTTCTAAGGAAACTGCTGCCCAACTTGAGCAGAAATTATTGAAGTTCCGAGAAGAACTGGATCAAGTTCGGAACTTGGAAAATTTATCATTCTCTCTCACCGCTCCTGATGTCAACTTTCCAAATGCTCAAAATCCCGCACCTCCACAAAACACCCCACAACCACAGATGCAACCCACTCATGCTCAACACTGCAACATATGCCACACTCCAAACAACACTCCATTACTCATTCCTGAACCACTGAACACCACAAACGACCACCTCCACAACACTCCCATCTACGTAGATACCGTACCCCGTTACACTCAACCAATCTCAAGTGCACCTGAGTCTGATGACAAGGAGTCTCTTATCAGAAACTTGGCAGCAGAACTCAAGAAGTTGACCATCCGAGTCCAGGGCATGGAAGGAAACAAAGGTATAGAGGGGCTGAATTATGAGGACCTCTACATTCAGCTAGATGTTGAACTTCCGGAGGGGTACAAACCTCCCAAGTTCAAAATGTTCGATGGCACGGGAGATCCCAGAGTCCATTTGAGTACATATTGTGATAAGCTGGTTGGAGTCGAAAGGGATGAGAAAATCCGTATGAAATTCTTCATGAGAAGTCTGAAGGGGGATGCTTTATCCTGGTACATCAGCCAGGACCCTAAGAAATGGACAAGCTGGGTAGGTATGGCATCGGATTTCATGAACAGGTTCCGATTCAATATAGAGAATGCACCAGATGTATTCTACATCCATAATTTGAAGAAGAAGCCTACCGAGACATTCCGCGAGTATGCTACTCGTTGGAGATCAGAGGCTGGTAAGGTCAGACCGACCTTAGAAGAGGAACAGATGAATAGATTTTTCGTCCGGGCTCAGGATCCACAATATTATGAGAGGTTGATGCTAATCGAGGGCTAGAAATTCTTCGATATCATCAAGCTGGGAGAAAGAATTGAGGAAGGCATTAAGAATGGTATAGTGCTAATCTTGAAGAATTGCAGGCCACCAACAAGGCTTTACAGTCTGGTGGCACGTCCAAGAAGAAGGATGTGAGTGCTGTGATGGTCGCACAGAGAGCCAAATCACCACTAAAATACCACACTTACCCGTCACCTCCGCTTACATATCAGCCCATCCCAAATTACCAAGCATCTGCACCCTCTTACCAAAATCCACCACCCGTTTACCAATCATCTCCACTTCCCACATATCAACCCACTTCACCCAGATACTCTCAACCTGCACCTGTTTACCAAGCTTATAATTCCCAACCCTCTCACTACCAATCACCTCCCACTCGCCAAAATTTCCCTAGACCTAGACCAAATTTCGACTGCAGACCTCCCAGACAATATACGGCCATCGCTGAGACAATTGACCAGCTGTATGAGAGACTTACAACTGCTAGTTATGTCTCCCCTATTCCTGCCATAACTCTAGAAAATCCTTCCCAGTGGGTCAACCCTAATAAGACCTGTGCGTACCACTCCGGCATGAAGGGACATACCATTGATGAGTGCCGCTCGTTGAAGGACAAGATTCAAACTCTGATCGACAATAAGGTTATCGTAGCAAAGGAGCCTGCTCCTAATGTCCGCAACAACCCTCTACCTGATCACAAAAGCGGAGATATTCACATGATCGAGATCGAAGATGACTGGGACCCTAAGGGGTCGATAGGATTGATTGCTAAGGGTGATGAGCCAAAGAAACCGGCGGTCAAGCTTAACCCAATTGTTGTGCAGAATCAGCCCTCCCCGGGAGATGAAGTAAATATGTCTATACCTCTCAAATTTGAAGCACCTTCTTCTGCCAAGGTGCCCGGACCAATTAAAGTTGAGTTTGGAGTCCCGAAGGCGCCAACACCTTTTGAAGTTGCTGTGTTACCGCCAAGGGTACCCATTCCTGTAGCAATGTCAGACATAACACCGTTCCACTCAAATGCCATATCATGGGATTACACAGCTGAAGCTAGGAGGAAAGGGAAGACCAAGACGGGAGAAGAAATTGTTGCGCAGGGTATGACCAGAACAGGCAGGGTTTACACTCCAGAGCACCTAGCCGAGTCCAGTAAGCAAGCCTCTGGACGGACTATTGAAACTGGGCCCGATGATCTTTGGAGGAAAATACAAGCTAAGGAGTATTCGGTCGTTGAGCAGTTGAACAAAACACCAGCGTAGATCTCCATCCTAGCTCTTCTACAGAGCTCCGACGCCCACAAAAATGCCTTGATAAAGATATTGAGCGAAGCTTATGTGCCCAACAACATAACTGGAGGCGAAATGGAAAATATGGTAGGACAAATACTGAAAGCCACAAAATCACCTTCCACGAAGAGGAGCTGCCGCCGGAAGGACTGAGTCACAACATGGCCCTGCACATCACCGTGCAATGTGAGGATTACTTCATCACTAGAGTCTTGATCGATAGAGGCTCCAGCCTCAACATCTGTCCGTTGATAACACTCAGAATATTGGGAAAGAGCCTGCATAAGATCAAAGATGGGGCCATCAATGTCAAAGCCTTTGATGGGTCCCAAAGGTCCACTATCGGAGAGATCAGCCTATGCTAGCAAATGGGGCCAACCTGGTTCGACATTGACTTTCAGGTGATAGATGTCCCAGCATCCTACACTTTGCTATTGGGACGACCATGGATCCACGCCGCTGAAGCTGTAGCATCGACCCTGCATCAGGTAGTGATGTTCGAATGGAATCACCAAGAGGTGATTATTTATGGCGATGGTAGAAACCCCATATATAGTCGCCAGACCATCCTGATGATTGGAGGTAGAAGGAGAATAGGCGGAGAAAACATACCACCACATTGAAAGGGTCAACGCTGTAGACAAGGATAAATGGTGGGATAACAAGATTGAAAGTATTTTGAATTGGTGTGGATACGAACCTGGAAAGGGACTCGGCAAAAACCTCCAGGGAATCGCCAAACCCATCAAGCTGAAGAAACATGGTACTACATTTGGTTTGGGATATGAGTACACTAGGGAGGAGTTCAATCACTGGTTGCCACCATGGCGCGGTCCCTACTACCCACTGGAGCACCCGATACCTCACCTGGAGCAGACTTTCCAGCCGGCAGATACTATATATGGGTCGGAGGAAGATGAAGCATTGGCAGCCGTGAGGAATCTATTCCTAGAGGATGATGATATGGACTGCTGTGTTATTTTCAAGGAGGAAGGAGAGGAAGACCCTTCTATACGAGTTGCGAACCGAGGAGAGCGCCTCAGCAGTTGGTCAATCAGAACCACCAGGGCCCGAAAAGCTTCGGGGTAGCAAGGCTAAACAAAAGCACCATGCATCACATTTTTACTTTTTACTAGTTGATTTTATTTCCGCATTGTCTTTAATTTTGAAAAGAGCTCTGATATTCAAAAAATTATGAATTCAATCGAAAGCATTTTTGTTTATTATATATCCCGCTCTTATTATTTTTTCTATCATTCATTTTATTTTACACAGTATTACTATTACTTGCCTTGACGATGAACCAACGATTGTGACTTGCAACGAGACAATGCAACAAACGGATACGAATTCAGAAGAGGATGATATACCAGAAGAGGACGTCAGAGGGGTTGAGAATTTTGAAAATAGGCCTAAGTCTAACTTGGACGAAACTGAGGTCGTTAATCTGGGAGATACAGAGAATGTCAAAGAAATGCGCATCAGTGTTCATCTGTCACCATCAGAAAAGAAAGAGTACACGGAATTCCTAAAGGAATATGAAGACATATTCGCCTGGTCGTATGATGATATGACTGGTCTCAGTACATCCATTGTAGCTCACAAACTGCCAACAGATCCAACATGTCCGCCTGTAAAGCAGAAGCTCAGGAAATTCAAACCCGACATGAGTTTGAAAATCAAAGAAGAGGTTACCAAGCAAGTCAAAGCCAAGGTTCTCAGGGTAGTAGAGTATTCGACATGGTTAGCCAACATCGTGCCAGTGCCAAAAAAGGATGGGAAAGTTAGAGTTTGTGTTGACTACCAGGATCTTAATCGGGCTAGTCCCAAAGACGACTTCCCCTTGCCTAACATACATATTCTTATCGAAAACTGCGCCAAGCATGAGTTGCAGTCTTTTGTTGATTGTTTCGCTGGGTATCATCAGATATGGATGGATGAGGAAGATACAGAGAAAATGGCTTTCATCACGCCATGAGGAATGTACTGTTACAAAATGATGCCATTCGGTTTGAAGAATGCTGGTGCCACCTACATGAGATCCATGACTACCATCTTTCATGACATGATACACAAGGATATCGGGGTATATGTGGATGACGTCATCATCAAATCCAAGAAAGCCAGGAATCACATGGAAGACCTAAGAAAGTTCTTCAATAGATTGAGGAGGTACAATCCGAAACTGAATCCCGCCAAGTGTGCATTCGGGGTTCCTGCTGGTAAATTATTGGGTTTCATCATGAGTCGTCAAGGAATAGAATTGGATCCATCAAAGGTCAAAGCTATCCAAGAATTGCCGCCGCCAAAGAACAAGAAGGACGTGATGAGTTCCTGGGAAGACTCAACTATATCAACCGGTTCATAGATCAGTCCACGGTCATTTGTGAACCTATATTCAAAATGTTGAAAAAGGATGCTGCTACCAAGTGGACTGATGATTGTCAGAAAGCCTTCGACAAAATCAAGGAATACCTGTCAACGCCACCAGTCTTGGTTCAGCCTGAGCCAGGAAGACCCCTATTGCTTTACCTTGCGGTATTGAATGGAGCATTCGGTTGTGTTCTGGGACAACATGATGAAACAGGGAGAAAAGAGCATGCCATCTACTATCTCAGTAAGAAGTTCACACCGTACGAGGCCCAATATTCTCTTTTAGAATGCACTTGTTGTGCTCTGACTTGGGTCACGCAGAAGTTGAGGCATTACTTCTGTGCTTACACTACTTATCTCATATCCAGAATGGACCCTCTGAAGTATATCTTCCAGAAACCCATGCCCACTGGCAAGCTCGCCAAGTGGCAAATCCTGTTAAGTGAATTCGACATTGTTTACGTGACCCAGAAAGCAATCAAAGGGCAAGCCTTAGCGGATCATCTCGCCGAGAATCCCATGGACGGAGAATACGAGCCCCTAAAAATGTATTTTCCCGATGAAGAGGTATCTTTCATAGGAGAAGATATTGCAGAATCCTATGATGGTTGGAGGTTGTTTTTAGACGGAGCTGCGAATTTCAAAGGAGTTGGCATAGGAGCAGTCCTAGTATCTGAAACCGGCCAGCACTACCCGGTATCCGCCAAGCTCAGGTTCCCTTGTACCAATAATATGGCCGAATATGAAGCCTGCATCTTGGGGCTCAAAATGACCATTGACATGAACGTTCAGGAGTTGCTAGTGATCGGGGACTCAGACTTGCTCATACATCAGGTTCGAGAAGAGTGGGCAACCAAGAACTCTAAGATACTTCCCTACTTGCATCACATACAGGAGTTGAGGAAAATGTTCACAAAGACAGAATTTCAGCACATCCCCAGAGTCCAGAACGAGTTTGCTGATGCATTAGCTACTTTATCATCCATGATCCAACATCTAGATACAAATTTCATTGATCCCATCCCAGTAAAGATTCATGATCAGCCAGCTTATTGCGCCCAGGTTGAGGAAAAAGCGGATGGAAATCCATGGTTCCATGACATCAAGGAGTACTTGACAACAAGGGAATATCCAGAACTTGCCAACGCTACTCAGAAGCGCACACTTCGTAGGTTATCCAGCAACTTCTTTCACAATGGAGGAATCCTGTATAGGAGGACTCCCGATTTGGGTTTACTAAGGTGTGTCGAAGCAAAAGAAGCATCCAGGCTATTAGACGAAGTACATGCAGGGACCTGCGGGCCGCACATGAATGGTTTTGTCTTAGCAAAGAAGATACTCCAAGCAGGGTATTTTTGGATGACTATGGAAACAAACTGTATCCGGTATGTTCGCAAATGCCATCGCTGTCAGATACATGTAGATACGATAAAGGTGCCTCCAAACGAGCTTACTGCGACAAGCTCACCATGGCCATTCGCCGCTTGGGGAATGGATGTTATCGAACCTATCGAGCCTGCCGCATCAAATGGGCACAGGTTCATCTTAGTGGAAATCGATTATTTTACCAAACGGGTCGAAGCAGCATCATACAAGGTGGCCACTAAGAAGGTTGTGGCAGATTTCGTCCGCGACCACATTGTTTATCTGTTCGAAATTCCGAAAACAATCATCACTGATAATGGTTCCAATCTCAACAGCGACTTGATGAAAGCAATGTGTGAAACATTCAAGATCAAACACAAGAACTCTACAGCCTACAGGCCTCAAATGAATGGAGCTGTGGAGGCAGCCAACAAGAATATCAAGAAGATACTAAGGAAGATGGTCGAAAGGCACAAACAATGGCATGAGAAGTTATCATTCGCCTTATTGGGATACCGCACCACAGTCCGCACATCTACCGGAGCAACTCCCTACATGCTGGTTTATGGTACGGAGGCGACCATCCCCGCCGAGGTAGAAATTCCGTCCTTAAGGATCATACAAGAAGCAGAGTTGGATGATGCAGAATGCGTAAAAGGTCGCTACGAGCAGTTAGCCCTTATAGATGGGAAAAGGATGAATGCCGTTTGCCACGGTCAATTGTATCAGAACAGAATGTTCAGAGCCTTCAACAAAAGAGTTAAGCCAAGGAAGTTCACACCGGGGCAGCTAGTGTTGAAGAAAATATTCCCACATCAAGATGAAGCCAAGAGGAAGTTCTCTCCCAATTGGCAGGGTCCGTACGTGGTTCAACGGGTTCTAACTGGAGGAGCCCTTATTCTTGTAGAAATAGATGGAAAAGTCTGGCCAAAGCCAATCAATTCAGATGTAGTGAAATGATACTATGTGTAACCACTTATGATTCCCTTTATGATGTAATTTGAACTACGCCTGACCTGATTCCCGTTTAAGAGGGGATACGTAGGCAGCCCTATGGGTTCGGTCACAATTTAATAAAAATTTCATTTTTCCCCGCTATTGGAACTGGGGCAGAATTTTGAGGAGGACCCTCAAAATTCCGAAGTTGATTTTAGTCCATGCATCGCCAGAAGCGCCAGCCCAGTAAACTGGGGCAGAATTTTGAGGAGGACCCTCAAAATTCCGAAGATGATTTTTTTTAGTCATTCAGCACAGCCGTCAGAAATGTCCGCTCAGCAAAACTGGGGCAGAATTTTGAGGACCCTCAAAATTCCGGAGCGAAAGAGGTTGCAATGTCTTGAACCACGTCGCAGTCGTTGGTTCATCTAAAGAAAACTATTTTCGATTATATACTTACGTTATATTTACTAAATCATGCATAACTATTATCCGGATTGCTGTTGTTTAGCGACGCTAAGCATTGTCTCCATCTTGCATTTCCTTGCATTGCATAAGGCTACCTTTCTGCCTTCCGAGACTAAGCATTGTCTCCATCGTGCATTTCTCTGCATTGCATAAGGCTACCTTTCTGCCTTCCGAGACTAAGCATTGTCTCCATCTTGCATTTCCTTGCATTGCATAAGGCTACCTTATCTGCCTTTCGGGACTAAGCCCTGTCTCCATCTGCATTTTGCATAAGGCTACTTTTCTACCTTCCGAGGTTAAGATCTACCTCCATCATCATCTGCATAAGGCTACTTTTCTGCCTTTCGAGACTAAGCTCTGTCTCCATCTGCATTTTGCATAAGGCTACTTTTCTGCCTTTCGAGACTAAGCTCTGTCTCCATCTGCATTTCCTGCATTGCATAAGGCTACCTTTCTGCCTTCTGAGACTAAGCTCTGTCTCCATCCTGCATGGCTGAAATATTGCCACCTTATCTCTCTCGCATGTTTGAAATATTGCTACCTTTTATTTACGTCTTGCATCGGCTGAAATATCGCCAAATCCTATATTTCATGGGCTGAAAGATCGCCAAATTGTCCAAAGGCGTCATTGTTCGGAGGCACCATTTGCATAGCCCGAGAACGCCATGCCATGACCTGAGGACCCCATTTTATCTTTTGCATATTATTATTCAAAGGCATCATAGTTCGGAGGCATCATCTACATGGCCCGAGAACATCATTTCATGGCCTGCGAATTTTTATTTATGCTCTTCATAGCCCGGGACGTCATGGTCCAAGGACGTCATCCTAACCATCCAAAGACAGCATTCATGGTCCAATGAGAATTTGCATCACGTTTAAATTTATGCACAATATACGCTCGTATTGCTTACTTGCAGGTACATCGGCTGGTAATGGCCGTCTCAGCAGGAGCGATCCCGCAGCCTATCGATTTTCAGAAACCTCTCTCAATCTAAACATCGCGTTCGTCCGTTTCAAATCTCCATCGGCATATTCCGTCAATGGTTCCTGAACTACATATGGCCTGATTCCTGTAAGACCAGGGATATGTAGGCGGCTCAGAAACCAGAACTCGGCCAGAACTCCTTTCAAATCGCCACTTCCGGTCAAAATTGGCCATCTTATCTTTACCCGACAACTCTTTCATCCTTCCCGGGTAAAGAGGGGCAGCTGTTGATACCCAATTTTTCCCTAAGTATTTTTTACACTTAAAATACTTTCAAAATAACATATATGTGCATACATAAGCATACCCAAGTATTTTGGTATTTTTTCCAAATTTTTAAAGATTTTCAAAACCAATTTATTGTCTATTTTAGCAGTACAAAATCCAATAATTATTCCCAAAATTATCATTTTGGTGAATAATTTATTTATTTCTCATATTTATACCAAAATATAATTAAGGTGATTTTTGCATATTTTTACAAATTTATTTGGTATTTTTAAAGCTAATTTGCATATAATTACAATTATAGCCCATGTTTCGATAAATAGTATTTTTATAATTGCAAAATCAGTTCTAGTATTTTTGTATTACTAATGGTTTCAGTACTTTTAATTTTCTTTTAAAATCATTTCCATTATTTTTATAAAATTAAGAGGGAGAAATTGGCTATTTAATGCCTAGCCTATTGTTATTGCAATTTTAGCCCCAATTGTAACCCACCCCATCAGATTTTTAATTAACCCAATACCCAATACAAATTCGCCCAGTCCAATCTCCGAATAACTCGGCCCAACTTCAATTTAATCTGAGCCGTTGATCAAATGAGATCAACGGCCCAGATTTCGTTTCCTTAATTAAATTCTAACTACCCCCCCTGACCCCTCATTTCATCGAGACCGGTCTCTCTCTCTACTTGGTCTCTTCCTCTCCTCCTTCTCTATAGAACCTTCTGGTTCTTCTTCGATGGCCTTCACCATCTATCCGGCCACCTCCAGCCTCATCTCTTTCGACCACCAGCCGCCGTGAAACCTTATCTCGCTGATTCCCTCTATCCTGGAGACCCCAGGAGCCTCCACCATAGGAGATGGTCACTGAAAGCTTTGCCTGGTTTGTCTTCGGCCTTTCTCCGATGGGTTTTGGTCCGATGGTTCTATGAACACCATTATTGCTGAGTTTCACAGCCAAGTTTCTCCTACTTCTCACTGGTTTCTTATGAAACCTTAATCTCTACCCAGACCTCTTAAATCTATGTATTTTTAAACGATTTTAACTCACACCTTTATGTTTTATACTACTCTCTACTCGATCTTTACGATTGCTCAAGTTTTAAACGTTTTGTTCCCCTTTTTTCAAACTAGGGTTTCTGAACCCCTTTTCGAAATCACTTTATCTTCTGATTTTGAGTACTATATGTTTGTGTTTATATTATTTGCTTGATTATGTGATCTTCTGGGTTATTCTACGAGTTCTATGCTTTAATTTTGTTGTTAGGGTTCCAACCTTCTACTGTTTCTGTGATTTCTTGCTTAGGGTTCTCTGATTTTCGTGCCTATTGTGTTTAATAGGTCTAATTATTCATTGTTTACCAAATATTCTGCTGATTCTGTGCATCTCTTCGAATCCCTGATTTTGTATATGTTTTCCTTAGAAGTTTTTCACTGATTTCGAATCACTTCCTTATTTGTGAGATGCTTTCCTTACTTAGAACTAATTCCTAGTGATTTTAGTCTCATCCATGATTCTTTGACTAATTCTCAGAGTTAATTTATCTTTTTACCATATTTATGCGCATAAACATACTTTCAAATATTCAGTATATATTTTCCTTACTTAAAATATTATGTATTTAGCCCTTATTACATGTTACATGCTTTACTACTCCTATTATGGTAGATTCAGTAGTCTAAGTGATTCTTTCCTTATATGATATAACTTGTACCCATTCGAATCATGACTCTCTAATTAAAAAGAGTTTGGTCCTGTGATTGGTTCCAATTGGTATTGCTTCTATAATAGTGTACTTGTTACCCTATTCTTTACTTGTTTTCAAAACTATAAATACTCTACCCTCTGTTTAGCATAATAGACGAACAACCACACTGTTCTGAACTCTCTCTTACACACACAAGCATACTCACTGTTCTCTCTTACTTTCCTACACATTCTCGCTCACTTCTCTTATTGACTACTGGTTACCTAGTCGGCTAAAAGCCAAGACTGAGTAACTTGTTACTCTACTATTTTATTACTCTATACATTGCTTCTCTCTTGGTCTGCACACTACTGCTCTACTTCCCTGCACACTACTGCTCTATTATCCCACTCTTGACTGGTATGTCTGCTATTTGATTTACAGTTTCCAAAACAACATGTTTTTATGCATATTGCACTTTCTCTTATTTTTTTATGCTTCTACTTATGGTTCTGCTGTTTTCATTGCAATTAGCGTGCCTCTTTGCTAGTTCATTGATGTGATTACCCTTCCCTTAATTCAGCATGTCTACTGCTTTCCTTACTTGTTTAATACAGTTCTTCCTTACCCCCTAACCCCAGTACATTATTTGCATGTATTCACGACCCTTCCTAGCTACTAAATAATCCTGAACCTCTTCCATGAGCACTTTGGGATGAAATGTGTTGTGACTGTTTAAGTTCCGAAATGTTTTCTCTGATGTCTACGTATGTGCAACTATGCTCTTACATGTGAACTACTTGTCCTCATTTCCCCTTTCCCCTGTTTGTGTTTGCTTCCCTGAATTATGTGTGATATTCTAGTTCTGAGATTGTCCTACTCACCTTCTTACAAAACTGTCACACTCTTCTATTGTTTTTCTTTCAAGAACTGATTCTATATGGATCATTTTTAAACTGTTTTTTTTCTCAACTCAATTTACTTACAACTATATCACTCACTCTCACTACTCTTAGAGATTAGGTTCTACCCCCTTCGTGTAAGCATTGCTGTGAGTACCTCTGAGTACTCACTGAACTTTGATGCACAAGGCTGGTAATTCCACACCGCACTTGTTCAACATTTTTTGGTAAATGTTTGGGTACTGGTATTGGCCAGGGACCCAATGGGGCCTTAGGGAGCTTTGCCGCAACCAGACCATGGCAAAGGCTGTGAAACTCGAAAGGAGTGAGGTTGGAAAATTGGGCCGGGCTGAAGGCTCCCTATAGAATAACTTCTTATTTTTTATTCTTTATTACTGTAATTCGACTATCCTTGGTTTGTAATAATTTGTAAACGAATGATTGGGGTCGAATAGTGAATATGGGAGGGGTTATGCATGCTTAGTTCAAGTAATGGGTAGAAAACATGCTTATAGGACTTTATTTACCTACTTGCGCAATAGATATCATGTATAGGACATGCCCCTCACATATTAGTAATCCTGTTTTAGGCTCTTTACTTTCAGTCTGTTATTATACTCATTTCGTAATCACGATTAGTTAATAACCAACAAGTAACTGTTATAAAATTACTGCTGCATTCTCATTAGCATTTAAAGACCGTGTTTTAGGAGCTTCTATGTGCATTAGACATCCTGTTACTTGGGGTTTTTATTTTTTCTGAGTTGCAATTGTTGAATGCCTCACCAGTATGTTTAATCTAATAATACAAGTTTGGTTAACTGTGTCCTTTTAAAACTGGAATTAATATGCATGTTCTCCCCTTTTAAGGTAAATAGGCAACACATACGACGCCTAGACAAACTTTAGGCCTAATAAGAATCGATTAATCATGTTTTACCAGTTTAAGACCAATCAGCCTCTTATAATTCTGAACTCTGCTGCTCCCATTCTTGCTGAAGTTCACTCTTTTTTAAAAAAAAAACTCCCGCTCTATCTGGAAACAAAATCTTGAAATTGTGCATCTATTTACTCTCAGTGATTTTCTGATTCTTGTTCTATTATGTTTTCAAACTACTGGGTTACCATTCTCTGCCCAGAATCGTGCTATTTTGAATACTTGTCCAGCACCTCGTTAAGCTACTGTCACTACTTGATTTTCAAAAACCATGCTTTAACAATTTTTTTTATCTGTCGCTAAACTCAACTGCTGTTATCTATTCCTGTTTTCTGAAAACTCCTATCTTTGAGACCTTAAATATGTTTGAGACGTGCTGATTATATGTTTACTTGTGGAGGGATCTGTGAGTTTTTTATTTGCCTTTGTGTTCCCTTGATGTGTAGTCCTACTTGTTATGTATGTCGCTTAGCATTTTGTCCTTTAAACCTAAGGGTTCAGCCTAGTCCTTACCTTGTAGGAATAGTGGTCCTAAATACCTCTAGGATTTATAGGATGGGACGGGTAATAGCATGTAATAAGTAACGATACCATTCCACGCTTTAAATAACCTTTACGGGATGGGAAGGGTAGAATATGGAGATGATGACCGATGCGCTAATATCTCATGTAACCCCTCTTCTGAGGAGTGATTGATGGATATTGCATTGATGTGATCCATATTATTTGTAAACCTAGGACCCCGTTCCCTTTATTTTCTTTCATTTCTTCTTGTAAAACTATTCAAATCCTTTTTCATAAATTTCTGCCCTCTCTACTTGCCTTCAAAAGTTTTCAACCTAATTGTAATGTTATATGCGAATCCTTATTTGAGCGTTGATTGTTTACTTGTAAAGTCACAATTGTAGCATGGCCGGGACCACACTAGTGGATCTTGAGGGATGCTTAACACCTTCCCCTCGAGATAATTTCTAGCCCTTATCCGAACTCTGGTTTTCCAACTCAAACTCTTCTAAAAAGTGTCCTAATGCACTATAATCATTAGGTGGCGACTCTTCAAATTCCAAAACCCAATTCTCGAAAGGGAATAGAGTTGTCCTCCTAATGTCGTATACCCGATTTCGACCCATAGAAAAAGGGGGCGTCGACAGAAACATTGATAAGTCAATAGAAATACATCAAGGAACTGCTAAAAAGGTTTGATATGGAAGAATCAAACGTCATCGACACTCCCATCGCCACAGCCACCCATCTAGACATGGATGGACCTGGTTCCCCTGTAAATCAGACCATGTATAGAGGGATCATAGGGTCACTCCTGTATTTCATTGCAAGCAGACCAAACATTATTTTCAGTGCGGGTCTCTGTGCAATGTTTCAATCCAATCTAAAGGAATCTCATCTGAAGACTGCCAAGAGAATACTGAGATATATCAAAGGAACGCAGGACCTGGTCCTTTATTATCCCTCAGGTGACAACTTTGATCTTATTGGGTATGCTGACGCAGATTATATAGGATATCTGGTGGAAAGGAAAAACACTTCTGGAATGGCACATTTCCTGGGCTCCTGCTTAATATCATGGGGTACAAAGAAGCAGAACTCTGTGGCACTCTCAACTGTAGAAGCGAAATATGTAGCAACTACCTCTTGATGTGCTCAACTTCTGTGGATCAAGCAACAGTTGGAAGACCTTGGAGTGTTCTCAGACTGTGTGCCTCTCTTATGTGACAATACAAGTGCATTCAACATGGCAAAAAACCAGTTCAACATAAGAGGACCAAGCACATTGATGTACGTCATCACTTCCTCAGAGACAATGTTGAAAAAGGGCTTATATGCATGAAATTTTGTAGCACTAAAGATCAAATTGTAGATATATTTACCAAATCCTTGAGCAGAGAACACTTCGAGCAAAATCATCTAGTATTGGGGTTGATAAAACCCAATTGAGAACCTAGTCTTTCAATGATTGGATATGAAAGAAATGTTCAGGTAAACTTAGCTAAAAGGTATTTTTTGGCAAAGTCTAACTCATTTCTATATCGTTACGGGTAGACACGTTTGATGATTACAGAGCAAATAAGCAGTTGAGGATGTATATACTGGTAAAAAGGGAAAAACTTATAGATAAGAGATCAGTTAGGGAACCTGGTTCTCCTGACACAGGTTAGTAGTTTCTCTATTCCCTCATGCACAATTCTGAACAATTAAAACAAGTGCCATATCATCAGCATGTCAGTTTTTAGTTTTGTGTCTTTTGAACCCAAACGTCTCACCGGTTATTAATCGACCCAACTCCCTAAAACCTGCCGCCCTTTCTAACCGATCCCTCTTTCATAATAAATACATCTATCTCTATCATCACATTCCACACATCAACACTTCAAAACCTGTTTTGTAAGGCCCCGTGAAATTTTTACTCAAAAACCCAAAATCTCGTAGTGCCAATGTTGTGGCAGATGATCTTAGCCGGAAATCTGTGGGAAGTTTGGCTCATTTGAAGGCATATCAAAGACTGTTGGCCAAGGAGGTTCACAAGTTGGCTAGTTTGGGAGTTCGCTTTGCAAACTCTAACGAAAGAGGAGTAATCGTGCAAAATAGGGTTGAATCATCGCTTGTGGCAGAAGTGAAAGAGAAGAAATTCAACAATCCATTGTTAGCACAACTGAAGGAGGGGATTCATCAACACAAGACCACAACTTTTTCCTTTGGCATAGATGATGGTACCCTACGGTACCAAGGCCGCCTATGTGTTCCAGATATTGACGGTCTTTAGGAAAGGATCATGGTATAAGCTCACACTTCTAGGTATTCCGTACATTCTACAAAAATGTATCATGATCTCAAGGAAGTTTATTGGTGGAACAACATGAAAAGGGATGTGGCGGACTTTGTGGCAAAATGTTTGAACTGTCAGCAAGTGAAAGCCGAACATCAAAGGCCCGGTGGATTCGCTCAAAGCATAGAAATTTCAATGTGGAAATGGGAAGTGATAAACTTGGATTTTGTGGAGGGTTACCACGCACCCCTACAAGTTTGACTCAATGTGTGTAATCGTGGATCGACTCACAAAATCAGCGCACTTCTTGCCAGTCAAATCTACCGACACAAAGGAACAATATACTTAGTTGTATATCAAAGAAATAGTCAGGTTGCATGGCACTCCGATATCAATCATTTCAGATCGAGGGGCTCAGTTCATGTCCAACTTTTGGAAGAAATTTCAGTAAGGCTTGGGTATGCAGGTAAATCTTAGTACAACGTTTCATCCTCAGACCGACGGGCAAGCAGAGCGGACTATTCAGATGCTTGAGGACATGTTGCGTGTTTGTGTTCTTGATTTCATAGGTAACTGGGATGATCATTTGCCACTCATAGAGTTTGCTTATAACAACAGCTTCCATTCTAGTATCCAGATGGCACCATTTGAGGTGTTGTATGGTAGAAGATGTAGGTCTCCCATTGGGTAGTTCGAGGCTGGAGAAGCTGAATTGATAGTGCCGGACCTTGTGCATCAGGCAATGGAGAAAGTCAAGATTATTAAGGAGAGGTTGAAAACCGCTCAGAGTCGCCAAAAGTCTTATTTGGACATTCGTCGCAGAGATTTAGAGTTCAAAGAAGTTGATTGGGTATTTTTGAAGGTTTCCCCCATGAAGGGTATCATGCGGTTTGGAAAGAAAGGAAAATTCAGTCTAAGGTATGTCGGACCGTATAGAATCATTCAGAGGATCGGTCAGGTGGCATATAAGCTTGAGCTACCACCCGAGATGTCATTGGTACACCCAGGCTTCCATGTGTCTATGTTGAGGAAGTTAGTGGGAGATCCGTCCACTATTGTGTCGGTTGGAACTATTGAGGTTAATGAAGAACTATCATATGAAGAAATTCTAGTTTCCATTCTTGACAGGCAAGTCTGGAAGTTGAGAAATAAAGAAATTGCCTCCGTGAAAGTGTTATGGCGAAACCAGCAGGTTGAAGAAGCCACTTGGGAAGCCGAGGAAGAAATGAAAAAGAAGTACCAACATTTATTTGCATAGCCATGTAGTAGCTTCTATGAATTAGGTTCCTATGAACTTTGTATCACTTGATTAGTCTATGTAAAACTGTTCCGTTTTGATTATATATTGCCTATGGGGCCGTGGTTGGTGTGGTTATGAGATATGCCATGTCAATAAATTGTGTATATGCTGTTCGGATATGTATCTGGGGCTCTCTGGCAGGTGGATAGGCCTAGATACAAAGGAAACTCTAGCAAAATTTTTGGAAATCTAGTGAGTTAGACAAATTTTGGGTGATGTTGGTACGTGATGTGGAACTGAAGTTGCATAAGGTTCTGATAAG
This sequence comes from Nicotiana tabacum, assembly GCF_000715075.1. Classification (NCBI taxonomy): domain Eukaryota; kingdom Viridiplantae; phylum Streptophyta; class Magnoliopsida; order Solanales; family Solanaceae; genus Nicotiana; species Nicotiana tabacum. The sequence goes on from NC_134101.1 coordinate 111,478,926, forward strand.
TGAACCTTGTTCCTCATTCGAAGATGAATGATCTTAAGTGGGGGAGTATGTAAGGCCCCGTGAAATTTTTACTCAAAAACTCGAAATCTCGTAGTGCCAAGCTAAGAATATGTGTTAGAAATTTATAAAATTTTCGCGGCGAGCTTGAAAGCCGCAGTTTGGACCTTTTAGATTGATTTGTGCATTAAAAAGTTAAGGAAGAATGTTTCTTAGAAGAGCGCATTTCTGCGGCCTATTGTACGGCCGCATAATAGCAATGCGGGCCGCATAGCTGTCACATAATAGCAATGTGGGCCGCATAGCTGCCGCAGAGTGAGACAGAATGTTGGCTAATTTTGAGGAAAACTATGCGGCCAATTATACGATCACATAATCGATATGCGAGCCACATAGGCGTCGTATAACCTCCTTGGGATTTATGCGAATGACAGTTCTGCGGTGCATTATGCGACAATAGAACAGGTATGCGAACCGCATATTGGTCGCATACCCGAGCAGAGTATTCAAGTCTTGAGGGCTACTTTTGTGGGCCGCATATCAGTTATGCGACTGCATATTGAGTCGGGACTCTTATTTTCGAACTTTTAAAACCCGAACCATTCCGTTAAAAACACCCCATTAGATCCTCTTGTGCTATTTTCTACTACATTTAGAGTGAGAGAAAGAGTTCTAGAGGGAGAAAGTGATCCTCACCAAGTCACTATTAAATCCTTGCCCAAATCTTTGAAGATTATCAAGTAAAGTTACTAAGCTTTCATCCTAAGAGGTAAGAACTTGTGCCCTAACCTTTGATTTCGAAATTCCTATTTAAATAAGTAATTAAAAAGTGGGTTCATGGGTATAAGGGTTGATTATCTTGCATGCATGTATGATAAAAGGGTATGGGAATATTGTGAGCTAAAAAGTAACAAATGGGGTGTAGGATAATAGAATCTCTCACAGAAAGGTCTTAAAATCATAATGCACACTTAATGCTTGATAATGTGCTCAAATGAGCTAGAATATTATTATCTCTCTAATTTTTGGTTCAGCTTGTAATTCTCATAAAATAGGTCGAAGTTGCTAAGAGTTCCAGAATAATTATAAGAATTTAAGGAAAGATCTATTGAGGTATGTATGGATAAAACCCCCTCTTCTTAGAAATTGAGCTACCTTGGTGTCCATGCAAATGTTGTAAGTAAGAAATTTGATTGATGTAGTACTTGATATTTCAAGTGATTTGGTGTTTCAAGAATATATATGAAAGGTGTGTCTCAATGTGTTCAATATGTTGTTCTTGGTAAATTGAGGATGTGTGAAGAATGTGAACTATGTGCTAAAATGCCTAATTTCAAGTCAAGTTTAAACTATGATTATTATGTGGAACTATGTGAAATCCTCTCTATGATTACAACTTGAATTTCTCTCGTATGTGCCCATTATCTTAAATTGCAAGATTAATGTTGAAAGTGGAAATGATGTGAAATGTGGGGGATATATACCACTGCAATGTATGATTAAAGACCTACATGCAGTTTCTCTTTCTAGCTGCGATGAACAGTAGCAATGCAACAGTTCACCGGCCATAACTCCATATTCTGGCAGTGGAAATTCACCAAATTGGTCGCAAAAGAACCCCCTTCTCATTGCGAACAATCCCCAGTTAGTTTCATCCCCAAATCAATAGTCAATTTTTCCAGATCTTAATTTTCATTTCACGTTTACTGTAGTGTTTACTGTAGAACGCAGAAATTTTTATTAAATTCATCTGCTTTTTCACGTCAATAGAGGTTTGAAGAACTTCATGGCTGCTGCGACCTCTCCCCAGCCTTTGGCTGTGGGAGAGGCAATCTAAAACAATCAAGAATCAGTTCCTAATCATAATACCAAGCAGTCTTATGCCTCGCATCTACTGTCAAAACAATCTGCCGCAAAATCGTCAAAACTGGAGCTTTGTCCAGTAACGTTTGAACATGGTGAACCTACTGTGGAATTCACCATTGAAGAGGTAAATTCTTTCACAATGTAAGAAGGTTTACATCAAGTTGTAATCCTCAAATTTTCGTATGGGAAACCTGATCTACAGGAACTACGACAGATTATTTCCAAATAATTTGATGTCAAAGGCTACTATAATATTGGACAACTGGAATATCGACATATACTGATTAGGTTTGATTTGTTTGAAGATTTTGTTCAAGCTCATTCAAGATCGACAGGTTATATTAAGGCGAAGGGTGACGAGTTCTTTTTTAGAACATTCCCATGGACAATAAGCTTTAATCCGCGTGAAGAAACATCCAGGGCAGTCGTATGGATCTCTTTACCTGACTTTCCTGCAAATTTCTTTGCAAAAAGGTCGTTAATGTCCATCGCTTCAGCAGTTGGAAAGCCTTTAGCAGTGGATAAAGCAACGCAAGATCGAACGCAACCAAGTACGGCAAGGGTTAAGGTCGTGCTCGATTTATTGGACAAACATCCAAAGAGAATTAAAATTCATATTGTGGATAAAAATTCTGGGAAAGTTGTTGAGCATTATTAGGAGATAGTATATGATAATCTTCCATTATATTGTACCTGTTGTAAGCATCAAGGGCACGATGAAAGATCATGCCGTTGGAAGACTGTGAAAAATAAGGAAGATGTAGTTGTTGCGACTGAAAATGAAGGTCTGGGCAATCTGGACAAATTGCAAGGTGATGCCAGGGATTTTCTTAATGCAAAAAGGGCTGGGCAGCTGGAAGATGAAGTAGCAAAAGCAAGTTTGGTTGATCAGCAGATTTCACAAATTGAAGGAAGAAAACAAATTGTGAACAAAAACAATGAAGTGGTAATGAATCGAGCAGCGGTGGATAACAATGCAGGTGAAGTCTCAAAGCTTGATAAGGGTCCACATCCTCCCTCTCGAGATGTGCCTGCTAGGATAGCTTTGGCAAGGATTTCCAATGCTGTTAATCCAATTGTGCAAGCCTATGACGAGCTTGCTAGTGCTGCAACTATTTTGTCAACTGGTGTAAGTTTAAAGGGTGTTGTTGCTCGGGCTGAGGAAGATGCTACATGTTCAAAAAGTGATCATGCTGTGATTGATACACAAGTAGTTGATCGAGATGCTGATGTCCCTGATGCTACAACTTTTCATAAGGAGCAGGGATTTGAGCAAGGGACTCAGGCTTAGGCAACTGGTGTAGGTACAAATTTGGAGTCTACTACTGCATTGAAAACAACTGTTAATCGAGTTGATGCACTTGTTGAAACAGTTGAGAAATCAGCAGCAGCAGGTACAACTACTGTAGATGTATCTAACGCTGCTTTAGTTCCAGCTGAAGTTGCTTCAAAACCTACTGATGCTGTACAAGATACAAAGGAAGCTGGGCAGCATATTATTAAGGATAACTGGACAACGGTTTCCAGCAAAAAAGGCACTCCAAACAGCAAAAAAATGATGCAGGTTGAGCAGAATTCCACAAAATTTTCAAATCCTTTCAATGCTCTAGCCAACGTGAATGACTATCATGAGAAGATTGATAACACAACAACCTTAATTGATGGTTCTTTTAACCAGCAAATAATACCAATTTCAAGCAGTAAAAAGGGAGGCCGAACCAGCAATAATTTGGCTAAGTTTTCCGGAGATCGACAAAATGCTATAAATAGCAACGTGGCAGAAGTGTCAAAGGGCGAGCTACTACCCAGGTCCAGCACTCCCACAATTCTTATTTCCAGTCCACAAGTGCAGAAAATTATCAAAGAATCACAGATTGAAATGATGATATATGCCAATCCTATATTCAAGCAACCGTTGGTAACCTTGAATACATCGGCGTATGACATTCCATCTCAATCAGTGGAGTCGTTTGGGGATGTTGAAGGTGAATCTGGGCAGCTCATGTTGTCAACGGGGAATAATAACGAGGTGATACAGTCAAATCTGAGGTTGATGGCTATCAAATCCAAGCTTTGGCAAGAGCAGCGTGAGGATGACAATGAAGAGGATTGGGGCGATGGTTTCGCTGGTTATTCATCAGAAGAAGCTGATAAGGAGGTTGATCATGATAGTGCAGGGGAAGATAGTGATTCAATGGCTATGAAAAAACATGGTCAAGTACGAGCAGCAAGTGCCAAGAGTAATCTGAACCTCAATGCTCCTGCTTTTGTTCCCAGAAGTTACTCAAATTCTGGTATGCAAAATGCAGCTACAGGAGCACCTACAGTTACTGTGCAACAGCAGCAACAAATTGATCCAAACTCCTCAAATACTAATCCTACAGGTGATCAAACTACAATAGTGCAACCAAAAAATGGGCAGCTCCAAGGTGTGATAACCAGTACACACGCAACAACACCTACAACGAAGGTTAGTCCAGCAGCTAGTCCTAAAGGTGATCGAGAAGTCACAACAGTGCAATCTGGACAGAATCAAATTGTTACAACTATCCCAGTTATTTCAGAGGAGGAGAGAAAGCTTTTGGATGCAATGGTGAGTTCTACATCGTTAAATCCTGTAAATCCAAATGCCTATAGCACTGGTCCTGTGAGTAAGAGCAGGAATAAGCTAAAAAAAACAGAACAACATCAAAGCAAGGCAATGGTGACAAATACAAAGGGACAATCTGCATTGGTGACACTAGACATCGTCCAAAATGCTCCACAATCTGTGAATGTGGGGAGAGAAATTTTTGAAGAAGGAGAGGAAGATGCAATGATACAACAATGCAGAGCAGAGGCCGCAAGAAAAGGAGATTTATCACCTATGAATAGCGGAAAAGGTAAGAAGACTCATACAAGGAAAAATAGTTGGGACGACAAGGTTAGTGATTTTTCAAATGTTAGGCAACCTCCAATGGGAGTTGCCAAACAAAAGCAGGCTGCCCCAACTACATCAACGAGGTCCAACCGTTCAAAAAAGAAATGCCGATTTTTGAATACATTTTGAACACGGTTGAGGAAAACAACAAAGAATTACAAATTGAAGATTTTACAAGTTTGGAAAAGAAGGGACAAGAATTTAATTCCTACTACATTCTATTTTATCATTTTATAAGTATACTCATTTGTAATATCATAACAGAGTATGTTATAAACTCTGTAATGATCATTGAATATTTGGTCCATTCAAGTTCTTATTTTTTTACATGCTTGTTAGTAGGTGAGGCCTTTTCTTTGCCTCAATAGGATTAGTAAGGTAAGATTTAGCCTAGTTTGTGTTGCCTTGGTCCTATGCCTTTGAAAAAATATCTACACAGCTATGAGATTATATGCCCTCGTGAGACTTTGCCTGCAGCTACACCATGAATCCTCTACATGAGGATGCCATCTTAAGGCAATGTGAGGCGCAAAGGAGTGATTATATAGCCAAGGCATATGGGTAACAATACCGGTGCTATTGTCCCCCTTATTTGTACTTTTCCTAATTGTTGTATTTTTTTTTCTGTTATTAATAAAAAACTAGCCCTAGGTGGTTGCCTAGCGGATTGCCAAAAAAAAGTGAAATGTGGGGGAAAAGGATTTGAGTTATGAAATGTGGCCTAGTGCCAAGTATGATGTGATAATTGTGGCCCCAAGTGCCGATGAACTGATATATGTGAAACAAAAATTGAAGTGAGATGAATGATGGAAAAGGAAAACGTCTTGGTAAGACGGCTTAGCCGATCGGGCCGTGATGAGATGCCATGCTGCACACATGGTAGTATTGTGATGATATTGAAACCGGGAAGTGAGAATGAAATTGTGATTTATGTATATGTCTCAAATGAGGCAACTCAGCCGATCGGGTCGTGATTGGACTCCGCGTAAGAAACTGGTGGTATTGTGAATAATGATGCAACAGTATTAAATGTCCCAACATAAAACTATGAAAATTATGTGAAAGCTATGTGATCCCTTTTATTTGATGATGTGGTGATTGTTTAAAACTTTTGTTGATCCTATGATTTCCTTATTCTTGTGTGGTTGTTCTTTCTAATGAGATGGTGTTTAGTTATACATACTAGTACTATTCCATGGTGCTAATGTCCCTTTTGCCGGGGGTGCTATATCTTTGAATGGATGTAGGTGGTTCCGTAGTAGACAGTGTCGACCGCAGGTAGCCGACATTATTATAACTGTCTTTTGTATCTTTAGAGGCTCTGTAGACATTCGTGTGGGTTATGTACGGGGTTGTTGGATGGGTCACTGGACTATGTTGTAATTCTAAACTCCTGTTCTTCTAAACTGTAACTATATGAGATTTTGGAAACTTAACTATAGTTTAAGGGTTGTAATATAAAATGAACTAGCAATGTTATATGTACGATCTTTCCTACTGTCTAAATAAATGAAAGCATGTTTCTTGATCATAGTGAGTTGGGTAGAAAGTGTCCAAAAGGCTTGCTCAGTTGGGTTCACTCGATTGAGCGCCGGTCGCACCTCCCGAGGTTAGGGTGTGACATGTTTCCTATTCGTTCTCTCTTTAGTTCACCAAATCTTTTCTCTTCTTCTCACCAGGGCTAAAAATCAAATAATTTCTAGTATCACCTAGTCCTCACCAGTTGAAACACCAATGCCTGACTCCCCTCCTCACACTACTGATAACCAAAACCCTAGAATAGAGTCACTGCCACACTCCATCTCCTCTCCTACCCATTCGAGTTCTAGTCCTCAAAAGTGTAACAAAGCATTAACTCCCACAAGAGGTGTTGACCATATCTCTTCTCTTACCTCGCCAGAAATGAGGGACGAAACGAGTATTACTGAGAATGAAGAAAATCAGGAAATTTCAAATTCTCCTACAGAAGAAGGGTCAAAGGTAGGCCAGACTGAGGGAACTGAAATCGTTGACTCAATAAAAACTACTCCTGATCTTTTGTCCACAGGTACCGCTCCTATTTCTCCTGATTTTCTCATGGATCTACAGGAAAAGGAAGCCATAGAAAATATGTTGTCCATAGCCAATGAATGGGTTTTTGTTGGAGGAAGCGAGGATGGTCTTAAGACTTAGGGGGAAGCATCTGAGCTTGTTGGAGAGGATAATGAGCTTGTGCCTGTTGAACCTTCGGCACAGGAAGGTGCTACTAGGGAACCTGCTGGAGGACCTGATCCACCTTCGGGTCTCTCAGGAACCCCAAGTCAGTACTGACCCTGCTCCCTCTCCTCATTTAGATGTTGAGCCTCTAAGTGTTATTATTCCTGAGACAAGCCCTGTGTCTGAAGAACAAAATGAGGATAGTGAAGAAGATTCAGATGTTTTACCAATTGCCAGTCTACCTAGGCGTAGAGTAGCTATTGGTGAAGATCCAACTCCTAAGCGAACCACAACAAGGTTGCAGAAGAAGGAAGCTCTTGAGTCTGCGCTTAAGAACAGTCAAGCTAAGTTGAGGAGAAGAAAATTAGGGAAATATGGCAAAGTTGTAAATGAGAAAATAGTGCATGTTGTGAATGTGGATGAAAAAGAAATGGAGGAACCTAGTACGTTGACTAGGAAGTTATCACAAAATCATGGTCTTTTCAAGCAAAATGGGGGATCTTTTGTGTCTGCTAAAAGTCTGACTAAGTCCGATGATGCTGTTGCTACTAAGAATGTGGTGAAAGAATTAGGTGAAAAATCTGTAAAGTCTGATAAAAAGAAGAAGAGTGTTCGCAAGACTGCTAAGAGAAAGGTTGATACTGATGAGGAACCTAGTTCCTCAAAGAAAGCCAGAGTTGGTGATCCGGGGAGTGCTGTGAGAGAGAGATTGAGAAGTCAAAAGGTACTATGGGGATGCACATTTGCCTCTGATGTCTTGGAGGAGGCTGGTATGAGACAGTTGGTTGAGATTTATGATTTCCAACAATGGACATACTTGTTCACAAGTTATGTTGCTAGGGTATATGAGGAGGAAGTTCAAAGTTTTTATGCTGACTTGTTCAATGTTGAAGATGGTCACATTTTGCCTTGGTGAATTGAGTTGATATGGTAATGGACTCTACCTTGTTGGGATATATTCTTGGTATGCCTGTCGCGCCCCCTTTTTCTCGCGAAATCGGGTTTGTGACATTTGGGAGGACAACTCGTTCCCTTTTGGGAATTGGGTTTGAATTGAAGAGTCGCCACCTAATGATTTAAGTGCATTAGGACACTAGGAGGGGTTTGTTTTGAGTAACCAGAGATTGGGTAAGAGCTTGAAATTATACCAAGGGGAAAGTGTTAGGCACCCCTCAGGATCCACTAGTGTGGTTCCCGACCAAACTATTGTTGTGACTTAAATGCAAATAACACATAGGCAAATAAAGGCTTCAAATAAGAGGGGATTTTCACGTTATGGTTACAAATAAACAAAGGTAAGAAAAAGGAACTAAAAGAGTTGATTTTCTTAAAAGAAATGATAAAAAAAAGATTTAAAAGAAACAAAGAAAACAAAAGGAAAGAGGGTCCTAGGTTTATTAATAATATGGATCACCCCACACAACATCCGGTAATCACTCCTTAGTGAGGGGCTACACGTGATGTTATCGCGTGGTCATCATATCCATATCTACCCTTTCCCACCCCATTGAGGTATTAACGCGTGGAATGGTCTCGTTTACTTATTGCATGCTATTACCCATCCCCATCTTATCAGCCCTTGAGGCACTTGAGACTACTAATACTAAAGGGAGGAGGTATTGGGCTTATTTGTGGTTTCAAAAGGTAAAAATACTAAGGCGACAAGCAAAAATATATATATAGCAAGTATGGGGAAGCACATAAAACAAATAAGGCTCAAACAGACCTCCTTAAATCAAAGAAAAATATATAGTTTAGCATGTCTACACGTACTGATTAGGGTTTGATTAAACTTAAAAGTTGGGGCAGACTGATTTATTGCTTATTTCAGATAAGAAGCCCGAATCAGGCCTGCTTGCTGGTTGTAGTTAATAAAATCTGGTTCAGTTCATAAACTGTCCTATGGCTTGCCTAAGTGTTAGACGGAAACCTATAGGCATGATATCTACTGATTTTAGAAAATATGAAGTATACTAATTTTAGAAAAGGTTGTCAGTTATTCAGGAAAGACGAGTTTTGACAAAAGATCATAAGTTCTGCAGATGCTAGACACTAATTTTAGATTTGTAGGCGAGTGAGACGTTTCAGACTTGGTTATTAATTCCTATAGGCATGCTTTCTAGGCTTTGTTGACTTTAAACACTTTCACAGACATAACAAGAGTGTATAAATCCTATAGGCATGACATCTAAATGCTGTACTTCGTTTAAGCCTATGAACATGATATCTAAATACAATTAGTTGTTTAAGCCCTATAAATAGGTTTGCCTAATGACAAATGCATATGCATGATTCGGTTTTCCAGTTAACTATGTGCATGGTATCTATATGAGAGATGCAAAAATTTAACTATAGGCAGGATATCCATATGACGGCAGAATTTCAGAAACCTATAGGCAGGATATCTATATGAGTGCAGAATTCCTTATAGGCATATATCTACATATGAAAGTGCAGAATTCCTACAGGCAGGATATATATGTGATATGCAGAAATTAGAAATTCCTATAGCCATAGTATCTACATATGAAAGTGCAGAATTCCTATAGGCAGGATATCTATGTGATATCCAGAAATCAGAAACTCCTATGGGCAGGATATCTATGTGATATGTAGAAATCAGAAATTCCCTATGAGCAGGATATCTATGTGATATGCAGAAATTAGAAATTCCCTATGAGCAGGATATCTACCCCTTTTACATATATAGTTATTCCCCCCTTTATTCACTAGCCATCCCCAATAGTTTATTACAAAGTTATTACAGTTCAGAAAAATAAAGTAAAGAAAATACATCAGAAGTTGAAATTTACAATCAAGGAGAGCCTGATACAGACTTCTTGTCTGAAGTATGAAGTAAACCAACTCCAAAGATCATGTTTCAAAGCCTTTTTCCCATTTGGGTGTGTTAGAGTTCCCTAAGAGTTTCATAAGAACTCCGGGCAGTGCTTACACCCAAATGTATCACCATATTAAGCCAAAGTGCAGTGTGGAAGAGCCAGTCCTCAAGTGTCCAAGATCAGAGGGAACTCAAGGTCCCAAGGCAAGGCTCACAAGAGGGGGGCAGAACATAGGAACTAAGAGAGAGTGCAAGTGCAGAATTCTGAAAGGGAGAAAGCGGAACGAAAACAATACACATAGGGATATAGGGAATGGGGAGTTGCAAGAGGTAAAAAGTAGGTTAGTGGGCATAACCCAACAATGGGAGATACTGGCACACCCATAAGCCTGCTAGAACACATTGTTTAGAGGTTAGGATCACCTAAGGGATCAAGTTCAAACCATAGACAATAACTTGCATATTGCCATGTTTTAAACTGTAACTCAAAGCACATAAAGGGAAATGGGGAATAGGGATTCATAGCAGAAACAAGAAAATAGAAATCAACATGCTAGTTTAAGTATTTAACTCTACAAAAATAGTAAAGTAGACATAGATACAGAAAACTGTAAGTAAACACATTGTGGTGATGCTGAAGTTAAATTAGGACATACCAGTTTCAAAGAAACAAACAGGGAAAAGCAGTAGTCTTATGAAAGTCAGAATGCAGACAAGAAGGAAGAATTCTATTATGTGAGAGTGAGAATTCATAAGAGATTCTGATGTTGTGTAGTTTGAAGTGTAGTGAAGAAAGGTCGTGCCTTTTATATTGTGAATGTCATGAGGAAATAAGGTAAGAAAAATATTTTGAAAACTGATTGTCAATCTATTACACAAGGCTTCCCTTATTTAAGGGATTCAGATTCAAACGAGTATAAACCAATTAAGGAAAGAAATTAATCAAACACTTTGTGCAAAGTAGGCAATTAGGGGTGAATACATAAAAGTTATTTAAAGACAAGGTTTTAAAATACACGGTTTATGCAAATAAGGTATGAGGATCAATTAACGGCCAGTAAATCACAAGGTCTGAGATTTGGTATGAATGAACCAAGTCAAAAAAGATGAAGAAGGGTTTTACTTAAGTCGAGTAACAGAGGAAATCAGTAAAAAGATGGAAAGAAATCAATCAAGCTATATTCAAAAGGAAGTTTGAACTAATTGCAAATTCAAAAGCTACTTTAAAGGGAAGTCTATCATATATAAGGAGCATACGAACATGTTAAGCATGAAGGAAGACTGTAGTGTCATTGTAAAGTCAGTAGAGAATCCAGTATAGAAAGGTTTAGCAAAAGGTCAGAGTCATATGAAAGCAAGGAATGGGTCTAAAAGAGTTAGGAGTTTTGAAATAAACCCTAAGTTCAATCAAATCACATAATCAAGCTTGGCGGATCCCCAGATTCTAGGGTTTCCAAATTGAATCAAGTATAAAGATGAGAAGGCAAGTAGTTAAAACAGGCTCAGAGGTTTCAGAGTTGAAACCTCTTGCATGCTTCTTTCATCAACAAAAACTCATGAGAAAAACATGATAGCAAAGTAACATGCGGAACATAGTAGAAGCAATCAAAATAAAAACACTGATAGGAACAGTAAAAGAAACATGCTTAAGACATTTTTCAGAAGAAACATAAACATGGCTTAATAGAAGGAAAATAAGGAAACTTAAGAACTTAGCAGAAAATATAGTAGGAGAAACATGCTGGAACATAGTAGAAGACAATAAGAACACAGTAGAAAAGCATATGAGAGCATAGTATGGAAAACATGGTAGAAGAACATACAAGCATGGAGTATATAAACTCAGTAAAAGAACATACAAGAACGGCGTGTAAAAACTCAGTAGAAGAACATACAAGAACGGAGTGTAAAAACTCAGTAGAAGAACATACAAGGTAGAAGGAAAACATAGAACAAAGTAGAGGAAAATACACACAAAAGAAAAGGAAAAGAAAGTTAGAGAAATACTTAAGCATTTCCAAAAAACCCTAGATCAGAAACGAAGCGGGTTTGAAAGTAATTTTTGAAAGAAAAGTTAGAGAAATCTTTCGAAAACTCAAGGAGAGCACAGATACACAACAGATCTAAGGAAATCGGAGAAAACCTCAAAGGGTTAGGGTTTCAAAATAACCCTAGAAGTGAGATAGGCTTTGAAAGGTCACCGATCTAAGTCGGAGAGGTCGGAATCAGGCTCAAACCACCATGGTACGCCGGAGTAAAGCCGGAGACGGCCGTGGAACCTTGAATCGACAGAGGTCTAGATGTAAACCTTCAAGGTCAGGCCTCGAATCTTCAGGTATCAAGCGCGTGGGAGCAAGAGAAGGTGAGTATAAGACTCCCATAGCCTGAGAAGCCATGGATTCTGGTGGGTTTCAAGGTAGAAGTGATGGTAAAAGGCGGTTAGGGTTTGGGAATGTTCGAGAGAGTTTGAGAGTTTAGAGGCGGATGGTAGGTGAGAAATGAGAAGGTTGGGGTGATTGTTTGGGTTAAAAAAGGTAAGAGTGAATAGGGGCCGTTGATCTCATAGATCAACGGCCAGGATGAGAAGGGTCTAGGTTGGGTAGGATTTAATCGGGTCAGGGGAGGGTTTAAATTAAAATTGAGTTGGGGAATTGAGATTGGGATTGGGTTCAATTGGGGGGTTGATTTGGGCTACAATTGAAAAGAAATAAGGCTAGTATTTAAATAGCCACTTTTCCCTTATTTATTTTATAAAAAATAGTAAAATAATTTCTGAAAATAAATTAAAGGTAATAAAATGATTAATAATACATAACTATCAAATTAAAAATACTGGAGTCAATTTTATAATTATGAAAATAATTAAATCTTAAAATAGGCTAAAATTGTAATTATATGCAATTTAACTTTAAAAATACTAAACAAATTTGTAAAAATATGCAAAAATTATGCCAGCTATATTGTAATACATATATGAGAATCCAATAAGTTAATCACCCAAAATAATAATTTTGGGGATAGTTATTGGGGTTTTCTTGATAAAATAGGGCAATAAATAGATTTAAAAATCTTTTAAAATATTAGAAAAAATACTAAAACATTTGAACACACTTATATATGCATATACCTACTATTTGGAAAGTATTTTGCATATGAAAAATATATAGGAAAAAATTGGGTATCAACAGCTGTCCCTCTTTACTCGGGAAGGATGAAAGAGTTGTTGGGTAAAGATATGATGGCCAATTTTGACCGAACGAAATGGTTTGAAAAGGTTGACTGTGCCCTGGCTCCTAAGATGCCTACATATCCCTGGTCTTACAGGGATCAGATCATATTAGTTCAGGATCCGTCGACGGAGTATGCCGATGGAAATTTTCCAAGATGGACGCGATATTTGGGTTAGGATGGATGGTTAAAGTCTAATAGGGCTGCAGGAACTGGAGCGGGATTGCTCCTGCTGAGACGACCATTGCTCATCGGTTAACCTGCAAATGAACAATATGTTGTGCGAAAATTTAAACATGATGCAAGTTCTCGTCGGACCATGAAATGTTGTATTTGGACGGTTAGGATGACGTCCTCAGACCATGATGTCCTGGGCCATGAAGCGTATGATAAGGATTCGTAGGCCATGAAGTGGTGCTCTCAAGCTACGATAATGATGCCTCCGAACTATGACGCCTTTGAATAATGATATGCAAAAGATAAAAGGGGTCCTCAGGCCATGGCATGACATTCTCGGGCTATGAAAATGGTGCCTCCGAACAATGACGCCTTCGGATGATTTGGCGATCTTTCAGCCTATGAGGTGCAGTAGGTGGCGATCTTTCAGCCAATGCAAAATGTAAATAAAGTGGCGATCTTTCAGCCGATGCAAGATGTAAATGAAGTGGCGATCTTTCAGCCATGCAAGATGTAAATGAAGTGGCGATCTTTCAGCCATGCAAGATGTAAATCAAGTGGCGATCTTTCAGCCATGCAAGATAGAGATAGAGCTTAACCTCGAAAGGCAGAAAGGTAGCCTTATGCAATGTAGAGAATGCAGATGGAGACAGAGCTTAGTCTTGGAAGGCAGAATTGTAGCCTTATGCAATACAGAGAATGCAGATGGAGGTAGAGCTTAACCTCGGAAGGCAGAATGGTAGCTTTATGCAATGCAGAGAATGCAGATGGAGACAGAGCTTAGTCTTGGAAGGCAGAATGGTAGCCTTATGTTATGCAGAGAATGCAGATGGAGGTAGAGCTTAACCTCGGAAGGCAGAATGGTAGCCTTATGCAATGCAGAGAATGCAGATGGAGACAGATCTTAGTCTCGGAAGGCAGAATGGTAGCCTTATGCAATGCGGAGAATGCAGATGGAGGTAGAGCTTAACCTTGGAAGGCAGAATGGTAGCCTTATGCAATGCAAAGAATGTAGATAGAGGTAGAGCTTAACCTCGGAAGGCAGAATGGTAGCCTTATGCAATGCAGAGAATGTAGATGGAGACAGAGCTTAGTCTCGGAAGGCAGAATGTTAGCCTTATGCAGGAAGTAAAAATGGCAAATTGCAATAGAGTTTTCTTAGCTGATAGCGGATTGCGGTATCGTGATTGCTGGGGATATTGTGCCTGTTGGGGACACTTTTGTGTGGATAGCAGTTGCGAGCAAGTGCAACGGTTCGGAGAGTTGTATTTTTGAACTTTGTGAGTGAGCGTATAGTATATTTGATGATTTTGCAACTCAAGTGCCTGCATCCAAAGAAAAATCGTGAGTTTGTATAGGGGAAAAGGTTAGTTCGTATCCCCGCTGGCTTTGCTTGACCTTCTCGGCTTTGATCCGGTGATACCGTATATATCACTGGGGTAGCGTTGCTAAATAAGGCAATTTTAGTAATAAATATGCATGATTTAGTAAAATCATAACATAAGTACATAATTAAGAATAGTTCTCTTTAGATGAACCAACGACTGCGACGTGGTTCAAGACATTGCAACTTCTCTTGCTCCGGAATTTTGAAGTTCCTCCTCAAAATTCTGTCCCAGTTTACTGGGCTGTTGCTTCTGACGGCTATTAATGATAAATGGCTGGAACCGACTTCGGAATTTTGAGAGTCCTCCTCAAAATTCTACCCAGTTTCCAATAGCGGGAGAAATTGAAATTTTATTGAATTGTGACCGAACCCATATGGCTGCTTACGTATCCCCTATTAAATGGGAATCAGGTCAGGCATAGTTCAAGTTACATCATAAAAGAAAGCATAAAGGTTACACATAGTATCGCTTGACTGCGTCTGAATTGATCGGCTTTGGCCAAACTTCTCTGTCCATTTCGGCAAGTATGAGGGCTCCTCATGTCAGAACTTAGTGAACCATGTATGGAACCTGCCATTTGGGAGAGAATTTCCCTTTGGCTTCATCTTGATGCGGAAAATTTTTCTTTAACACCAGCTGGCCCGGTGTGAATTGTCTCGGTTTGACTCTTTTGTTGAAGGCTCTGTACATTCTATTCTGGTAGAGCTGACCATGGCAAACTGCATTCATTCTCTTTCCATCTATAAGAGCTAGCTGCTCGTAACGATTCTTCACCCATTCTGCATCGTCTAGCTTTGCTTCCTGTAAGATTCTTAATGAGATAATTTCCACCTCGGCGGGAATGACTGCCTCTGTACTATAGACCAGCATATAGGTAGTTGCTCCTGTCGATGTGCGGACTATGGTGCGGTATCCTAATAAATCAAACTATTGCTTCTCGTGCCACTGCTTATGCTTCTCTATCATTCTCCTTAGTATCTTCTTGATATTCTTGTTGGCGGCCTCTACGGCTCCGTTCATCTAAGATTTGTAAGCTGTAGAATTCTTGTGTTTGATCTTGAAGGTTTCAGACATGGCTTTCATCAAATCACTATTGAGGTTGGAGCCATTATCAGTAATGATTGACTCTGGAATTCCGAACCGACACATGATACGGTCATGGACAAAATCCGCCACGACTTTCTTAGTCACTGTCATGTAAGATGCTGCTTTAACCTATTTGGTGAAATAATCAATTGCTACTAGGATAAACCTATGCCCATTTGATGCGGCGGGTTCGATTGGTCTGATAACATCCATTCCCCAGGCGGCGAACGACCACAGTGAGCTTGTTGTATTGAGCTCATTTGGAGGCACCTTTATCATGCCTGCATGTATTTGGCAGCGGTGACACTTTCGGACATACTGGATGCAGTCTATTTCCATAGTCATCCAAAAGTAACCAGCTCAGAGTATTTTCTTTGCTAAAACAAAGCCATTCATATGTGGACCGTAAGTCCCTGTATGAATTTCCTCTAATAGCCTGGATGCCTCCTTTGCGTCGACACACCTTAATAATCCAAAATCAGGAGTCCTCATGTACAGGATACCTCCGCTGTGAAAGAAATTGTTAGATAACCTATGAAGCGTGCGCTTCTGAATAGCGTTTGCGAGCTCTGGGTATTCTCCCTTTGCTAGGTATTCCTTGATATCATGAAACCAAGGCTTTTCATCTGCTTCTTCTTCGACATGAGCACAGTAAGCGGGCTGATCATGGATCTTTACCGGAATGGGATCAATGAAATTCTTGTCTGGATGTTGTATCATGGATGATAGGGTAGCCAGTGCATCAGCAAATTCATTCTGGACCCTGGGAACATGCTGGAATTCTGTCTTTGTGAACCTCTTTCTCAACTTTTGCACATATTGCAGATAAGGGAGTATCTTAGAGTTCTTGGTCACCCATTCTTCTCGTACCTGATGTATAAGAAAGTCTAAATCCCCAATTACTAGCAACTCTTGGATGTTTATGTCAATGGCCATCTTGAGCCCTAGGATGCAGGCTTCATACTCAGCCATATTGTTGGTGCAGGGGAACCTGAGTTTGGCAGAGACTAGATAATGCTGACCGGTTTCTGATGCTAGGACCACTCCTATGCCAACTCCTTTGAAATTTGCTGCTCCATCGAAAAACATTCTCCAACCGTCATAGGATTCTGCAATGTCTTCTCCTATGAATGATACCTCTTCATCAGGAAAATATGTTTTCAGGGGTTCATATTCTCTGTCCACGAGATTTTCCGCAAGGTGATCTGCTAGTGCCTGTCCTTTGATTGCTTTTTAAGTCACGTAGACAATGTCAAATTCACTCAACAGGATTTGCCACTTAGCCAGCTTGCCAGTGGGCATGGGCTTCTGAAAGATGTACTTCAAGGTATCCATCCTTGATATGAGATATGTAGTATAGGCGCAGAAGTAGTGCCTCAACTTCTGAGCTACCCAAGTCAAAGCATAACAAGTGCGCTCTAACAGAGAATTCCGAGTCTCGTACGGGGTAAACTTCTTACTGAGGTAATAGATGGCCTGCTCCTTCCTCCCCGTTTCATCATGCTGCCCCAAAACATAACCGAATGCTCCATCCAATACTGCAAGGTAGAGTAATAGAGGTCTACCCGACTCGGGCGGTACTAAGACTGGTGGTGTTGATAGGTATTCCTTGATTCTGTCGAAAGCTTTTTGGCAATCATCAGTCCATGTGGTAGCGGCGTCCTTCTTCAATATCTTAAAGATCGGCTCACAAATGACCGTAGATTATGCTATGAACCAGCTGATATAGTTAAGTCTTCCCAGGAAGCTCATTACGTCCTTTTTATTCTTTGGCAGTGGCAGTTCTTGAATAGCTTTGACCTTAGATGGATCCAGTTCTATTCCTCGGCGACTCACAATGAACCCAAGTAGTTTTCTGGCAGGAACCCCAAATGCACATTTTGCGGGAAGATAGTAGTCATGGCCCTTATGTAGGTGGCCCCTGCATTCTTTAACCCGAATGGCATCATATTGTAGTAGTACATCCCCCACAGTGTAATGAAAGCCGTTTTCTCAGCATCTTCTTCATCCATCCAGATCTGATGATATCCAGCAAAGCAATCTACAAATGATTGCAACTCATGCTTGGCGCAATTATCGATCAGGATGTGTATGTTCGGTAAGGGGAAGTCGTTCTTTGGACTGGCCCGATTGAGATCCCGGTAGTCGACACAGACTCTGACCTTCCCATCCTTCTTCGGCAATGACAAAATATTGGCTAACCATGTCGGATATTCTACTACTATGAGGACCTTAGCTTTGACCTGCTTAGTGACTTCTTCCTTGATTTTCAGACTTATGTCGGGTTTAAACTTTCTGAGCTTCTGTTTTACCAGGGGACATGTCGGATCAGTTGGCAGTTTGTGGGCCACAATAGATGTGCTCAAACCAGTCATGTCATCATATGACCAGGCGAATATGTCCTTATATTCCTTCTAAAATTCTATATATTCTTCCTTTTCTGATAGTGACAAATGAATGCTGATCCGAGTTTCTTTGATATTTTCTGCATCTCCCAGGTTAACAATCTTGGTCTCATCCAGGTTGGACTTAGGTCTGTTCTCAAAATTTTCAACCTCTTTAACAATCTCTTCCGGTATATCATCTTCCTCTGAATCTATGTCCGTTTATTGTGTTGTCTCGTTGTATGTCACAGCCATTGGTTCATCAAGATAGGTAATATTAATGTTGTATAAGTAAAGTAATGAGAGAAAATAATAAGAATAAGATTTGTAAGGTAACCGGAATGCTTTGATAAATTTCATAACTATTTTGAACATTGGAAGATCTTATTGCGAAAATTCAAAAATGCGAAAGGAAAATCAACTAGTAAAAATAAAAGATAGTGCATGATTCTTTGTTCAGCCTTGCTACCCCAAGGCTTTCCGAGCTCTGGTGGTTCTGATGGTCCAATTGTTGAGGCGTGCTCCTCGGCTTACGGCCTATATGGAAGGGCCTTCCTCCCCCTCCTACTCGAAAATGACACAACAATCCATGTCATCTTCTTCTAGGAACAAATTTCTCACTGCTGCCAGTGCTTCCTCTTCTTCCGACCCATAGATAACATCGGCCAACTAGAAAGTCTGCTCCAAATGTGGTATTGGCTGCTCCAGCGGGTAGTATGGTCCGCGCCATGGTGGCAACCAGTTGTTGAATTCTTCCCAAGTGTACTCATATCCCAGACCAAAGGTAGTGCCATGTTTCTTCAGTTTGATAGGCTTGGCAATTCCTTGGAGGTTCTTGTCAAGTCCCTTGCCAGGCTCATATATGCTCCAGTTCAACATGCTTTCAATTTTGTTGTCCCACCATTTGTCTTTGTCAACGAGGTTGACTCGCTCGATGTGGTGATAAGTTTCCCCGCCTATCTTTCTTCTTCCTCCAATCGCTGGGATGGTTTGGCGACTGTATATGGGATTGCTACCGTCGCCGTAAATGATCACCTCTTGGTGATTCCACTCAAACTTCACTGCCTGATGTAGTGTTGATGCTATATCCCCAGCGACATGAATCCATGGTCGTCCCAACAGCAAGTTGTAAGATGCCGACACGTCTATAACCTGAAAATCAACGTCAAACCAAGTAGGCCCCATTTGCAAACACAGGCTGATTTCCCCAATGGTGGATCTTTGGGAACCGTCAAAAGCTTTGATGTTGATGGCCCCGTCCTTGATCTCATTCAGGCCCTTTCCCAATGTTCTGAGTGTTACCAACGGACAAATATTGAGGCTGGACCCTCCATCAATCAGGACCCTAGTGATAAAATGATCTTCGCATTGTACGGTGATGTGCAACGCTTTGTTGTGACTCAACCCTTCCGGTGGCAACTCATCTTCATGAAAAGTGATCTTGTGACTTTCCAATACCTGCCCTACCATGTTTTCCATTTCTCCTCTAGTTATGTCGCTTGGTACATATGCCTCACTTAGCACCTTCAACAAGGATTTTCTTATGTACGTCGGAACTTTGCAGCAAAGCTAAGATAGAAATTTGTGCCAGTGTTTTGTTCAGCTGATCAATGACTGAGTATTCCTTGGCTTGTATCTTTCTCCAGAGATCATCGGGCCCGGTTTCAGTGATGGTTGGCCGACCAGAGGCCTGCTTACTCGACTCAGCTAAATGCTCCGGAGTATAAACCCTGCTGGTTCTTGTCATACCCTGTGCCGCAACTGTTTCCCCGAATTTAGCTTTCCCTTTCCTTCTCGCCTCGGCTGTGTAATCCCAAGGTATGGTATTTGCATGGAACGGTGTTACGGCTGACATTGTTACTGGGATGGGCACCTTTACTCCGAACAGAGCATGTATTTTGGAGGGTAAAACTGCAACTTCAAACGGTGCGGGTGCGTTTGTTGGAGACCCAAACTCGACTTCAATTGGTGTTGGTGTCTTTGTAGGGGGTGGTGCTTCAAATTCAAGTGGTACAAACATGTTTACCTCGGCATCCCTAGAAGGCTGAGTCTGGACTACGTTCGGATTGAGGGTGACTATCGACTTATTTGGTTCGTCACCTTCTGTGATTAAATCGATCGATCCTTTGTGATCCCAATCATCCTCTATTTCAATCATGTGAACACCTCCACCCTTATGGTCCGGCAGAGGGTTGTTGCGAACATTCAGAGTAGGCTCTTTGCTACAATGATCTTGTTATCGACCAGAGTCTGGATCTTATCTTTTAGAGAGCGACATTCATCAATAGTATGTCCCTTCATGCCGGAATGGTATGCACAAGATTTATTTGGATTGACCCACTAAGAAGGGTTTTCAGGGGTTATAGTAGGGATAAGGGTGACATAACCAACAGCTTTGAGCCTTTCGTACAGCTGGTCAATCGGTTCAGCAATGGCGGTATAATGTTTGGGGGTCTGCGGTCAAAATTTGGTCGAGGTCTTGGAAAGTTTTGACATGTGGGAGGTGATTGATAGTGGGATGGCTGAGCATTGTAGACATGTGCAGGTTGGGAATATCTAGGTAAAGTAGGTTGATATATAGGAGGTGGGGGTGATTGGTAAGTAGGTGATGGATCTTGGTAAGAGTGTGAGGGTGCTTGGTAATTCTGGGTAGGCTGATATGTGACTGGAGGTATCAGATAGGCTTGGTATTTGATAGGGGATTTGGCTCTTTGTGCAACCATTACGACACCTACATCCCTTTTCTTGGACGTACCACCAGACTGTAAAGCCTTATGGGTAGCTTGCAAAGCTTCAAAGTTTGTAACCATACCACTTTTGATGCCTTCATCGATCATTTCCCCTAGCTTGATGATGTCGAAAAATTTCCTACTCTCAATCAACATCAGCCTTTCAAAGTACTGCGGGTCTTGAGCTCGGACAAAAAACTTGTTCATTTGTTCTTCTTCTAAAGCAAGTCTGACCTTAGCAACTTCTGATCTCCAGCGAGTGGCATACTCGCAGAATGTTTTCGTGGGTTTCTTCTTTATGTTCTGAATGTAGAACACATCTAGCACATTTTCTATGTTGAACTTGAACCTATCCATAAAGTCGGACGCCATACTCACCCAGTTCGACCATTTCTTCGGGTCTTGGCTAATGTACCAAGATAGAGCATCTCCTTTCATACTCCTCATGAAAAGCTTCATGCGAATCCTTTCGTCTTTCCCTACTCCGACCAGCTTGTCGCAGTATGTTCTCAAGTGGACTCTCGGATCCCTTGTACCATCAAACATTTCGAACTTAGGAGGTTTGTACCCTTCGGGCAGTTCGACATCTGGTTGTATGCAAAGATCTTTGTAGTTCAATCCTTCAATCCCTTTAATTCTTCGACACCCTGAATTCGACTAGTCAATTTCTTGAGTTTCGCAGCCAGGTTCCTGATGAGTGAGTCTTTATCATCAGACTCGGGTGTGTTAGAGATAGGTTGGGTGGAGTGTGGCATGGTTTCCACATAGATAGGGGTGTTATGGTGGGCGTGGAAATGGTCATTTATGGAATTCAGAGGTTCTGGGATGAGTAGTGGAGTGTGGCAAGTATTGCAGTGGTGGTGAGGAGCGGGATGGTTTTGTGGTTTTGGGATGTTTTGTGGAGGCGTGGGGTTCTGAGCATTAGGAAAATTGATATCTGGAGTGGTGAGGGAAAATGACAAGTTTGCTAGATTCCGAACTTGATCAAGTTCCTCCTGAAATTTCACTAGTTTCTGCTCGAATTGGGATGCACTTTCTTTGGAGACCTGAGCACCATGAGTGACCTCTACCCATTCAATTGAGTTTTCCTTTCTGGTGTTGTTCAAATCTTCCATCTTTCCTTTGTTCCTGCTTCTGATAGGACTAGGAGGAGGAGTGGGTGGAGGGCCCTTTGATCTTGTGGAATATAATGACGATGCCAGAGTGCACGAACTAACCTTTGGGGAGGGGAGTAAATAAACAAAAAGTAAAAACAAAAAGGTAACAAGTCAGTGGGGATTATAAGAAAGTGTTGTGATATTTAAACACATAGTGCAAGAATGCAAATCGCGTCCTAATTTGGGAGCCTCGTTGTGCCCGAGGTAGGCCTAGCGACAAATTGATATGGAGAACTTAGAATGTTAAATGCCTCATTTTATTGATAACAAGTAGATGAATCCCAAAACGACACTAAATAAAATGTCACTAGTGGCCATTGGCCTTATTACATTTCATAAAGTAAAAGAAAACTCCTATCTATTTGGTCCCAAAAGGACCTTCCCCAGACTCGGCATCTTTGGCTCCATCGAACAGCTTCACCAGCTCGCGTAGTCCCAGCAGCAGGTAGGCTCTGTCCAGGTGTCCACCCTCATTTCCTTCAGCATTCTGGTAGTCCTCGATCCTCTTGAGAAACTTCCTTTCCAGCTCCACTAAACCTTGTTCCAAGTATCCCAGTCGCTTGTTGGCACTGACAACCATGTCTTTCCACTCTTCAATCAGTTTTTGGTAGGATTCTTGAATCTCACAGTGCTCGCTTTCACATTTTCGAATCCTCTTGCGCAGTTGGTTGTATTTGACCTGCGCTTCAGCCCTTTCATCGATGATTCTGTGACCTCGAACAAACCCGAGTTGGCCCAAACCATTGTGATTATCCTCCAGCCAGCCTGAATAGTATAGGGTGCAGCCAACATGGTATCTGTCTGGTTCGATAGTATCTCTTCCCATGATGATCTTGCAATGCCACATATGCTGAGCTTGGCACTTATAAGGACTATCATCAGCTGGAAATCAGCACGGAAGTGACTCATCTTGTCGACCCTTGGTATAACCTGTTCCTATCAGCCTGTCTCATAACTCAGAGAGGGATATAAGAGTAGGTTCCTCTCAAACCGATCAATATCAGAAATGGTGCATCCCTGGATCGGGCGATGAACTCTTCAGTAGGGAACCACTCGAACATCCATTGTATTTGATCCTCAGTTAGATTTTCAAACAGCTCCACCCACCCCTTGGCATCTTCTAGCTGAGAAAACATGTCGGGCATGTAGTTCATTCGCCTTGGTTGATGGAAGACTATATGATCGTCCCAGTCTCTACGCTAAATCTCTTGCCGATATTCACCCTTCTGAAGATGCTCCATGAGCCAGAGCTGGAGTAGCAAGTTGTAGCCCTCGAAGTGTGGGGCTCCTTGTTGACACTTTTCCAAGGCTCGATATATCTCTGCGATGATCATGGGCACTATGCTAAATGGTTGTCCACCAATTCTCTCCATCAAAGTTTTGGTGACCATGGCTAGCCTAGTGTGGATCCTTGCTTTCTTTATTGGAAACACTATCATCCCCAAGAAGCAGAACATGAAGACAAAGACCCTTTGGTGAATATGCCCCAACGATGTAAGGGTGAACTCATTCGGATATGTACGATAGGATTTGCTATGACCGTATCTCTCGTACAAATGATCAAAGGGAATGTAGGACTCCTTCAAACATGTCAAGTCTGGATTCTTCTTCAGGCCCATCATTTTGAGAAAACCTCTACCCTTGCGATTTTCTGGCATTAACAAACCCGGTGTCTCCCATGGTATACCAGCAAATCCTCATATTTCCTCTAGTAGGGGTGCCATCTCAATCTCTCTGAAGCGAAACATAGACCTATCACAATCCCAGAACAGAGTAGCAGCTTCTATGATCTTGTTGTTAGGTTGGATTTCCAGGAGAGAAGGTAGATTTCCTAGGTATTTCCGGACAAGAGTCTGATCACTGGAATGAAGATCCTCCCACCAGCTTAGCAATTTTGGGTGGATGTTGGTGATCATGCCGAATCTGGGGACTTCGTGCCTCATATTTCTGCAAGACAAAAGGGTTAGGCCCTTACCCCCACCAGACTCGACTATGAAATACCAATAATTGGCATAAAAGCATTTAGTTCTCCAAATAAATGCACTTTGATAGTGTCCGTTTGGGTTTTTGGGAAACCCGGTGGACTTTAGACAAGGCTATCTTAAAGAGTCATTATGCGGACAACATAACTGACTCAGCTAGGTTTGACAATTTAAACAGAGTAAGGTTTCTATGGGATTTTAGACTGGTACCCTTGAGCGGACAACTCAAGAGGGAAAGGCACGGAACCATCGACTACACCGTTGATTGACTGGTTTTACCGCAAATACACCTTTGCCGGATTTAAAGGGTGATAATATCAGAAGAGCGCAACCACTCATTATAAGCGTTGCTATGGTATTTGTTTGGCACGAGTGGAATATGATGTTGAAAACATGCTTATGCAATAATTAAAACAAGTTATCACGTATTTTCACGTTCATAAAGTAATAATTACAATGATTTAAAACAGTAATAAAGGAGTGTAGTAAAGGAAAACAGTGAAAGAAACAAGGGAAAGAAACAAGAGACAAGTTAGTTTTTGCAGTAGAAGAGGGAATTAAATGCTTAAAGGTATTAAAAAATAAAGCACATAAGAAATGTAAAGTCACAGTAATAGCTTGAAATGGTAGAAGCCTAAAAGATATCCCCAGAAGAGTCGCCACGCTGTCATGCCCCATGTTTCTCGCGAAATCGGGTTTGTGACATTTGGGAGGAAACTCGTTCCCTTTTGGGATTGGGTTTGAATTGAAGAGTCGCCACCTAATGATTTAAGTGCATTAGGACACTAGGATGGGTTTGTTTTGAGTAACCAGAGATTGGGTAAGGGCTTGAAATTATCCCAAGGGGAAGGTGTTAGGCATCCCTCGGGATCCACTAGTGTGGTTCCCGACCAAACTATTGTTGTGACTTAAATGCAAATAACACATAGGAAAATAAAGGCTTCAAATAAGAGGAGATTTTCACGTAATGGTTACAAATAAACAAAAGTAAGAAAAAAGAACTAAAAGAGTTGATTTTCTTAAAAGAAATGATAAAAAAAGAGATTTAAAAGAAACAAAGAAAACAAAGGGAAAGGGGGTCCTAGGTTTATTAATAAGATGGATCACCCCACACAACATCCGGTAATCACTCCTCAGTGAGGGGTTACACGTGATGTTATCGCATGGTCATCATATCCATATCTACCCTTTCCCACCCTGTTGAGGTATTAAAGCGCAAAATGGTCTCGTTTACTTATTGCATGCTATTACCCGTCCCCATCTTATCAGCCCTAGAGGCACTTGGGACTACTAATCCTAAGGGAGGAGGTATTGGGCTTATTTGTGGTTTCAAAAGGTAAAAATACTAAGGTGACAAGCAAAAACATATATATAGCAACTATGGGGAAGCACATAAAACAAATAAGGCTCAAACAAACCTCCTTAAATCAAAGAAAAGCATATAGTTTAGCATGTCTTACACGTACTGATTAGGGTCTAATTAAACTGAAAAGTTGGGGCAGACTGATTTATTGCTTATTTCAGATAAGAAGCCCGAATCAGGCCTACCTGCTGGTTGTAGTTAATAAAATCCGGTTCAGTTCATAAACTGTCCTATGGCTTGCCTAAGTGTTGGATGGAAACCTATAGGCATGATATCTATTAATTTCAGAAAAGAAGAAGTATACTGATTTTAGAAAAGGTTGTTAGTTATTCAGGAAAGACGAGTTTTGATAAAAGATCATAAGTTCTGCAGACGTTAGAAAATGATTTTAGATTTGTAGGCGAGTGAGACGTTTCAGACTTGGTTATTAATTCCTATAGGCATGCTTTCTAGGCGTTGTTGACTTTAAACACTTTCACATACATAGCAAGAGTACAGAAATCCTATAGGCATGTCATCTAAATGTTGTACTTCATTTAAGCCTATGAACATGATATCTAAATGAAATTAGTAATTTAAGCCCTATAAACAGGTTTGCCTAGTGACAGATGCATATGCAGGATTCAGATTTCCAGTTAACTATGAGCATGGTATCTATATGAGAGATGTAGAAATTTAACTATAGGCAGGATATCCATATGAATGAAGAATTTTAGAAACCTATAGACAGGATATCTATATGAGTGCAGATTTCCTTATAGGCATAGTATCTACATATGAAAGTGCAGAATTCCTATAGGTAGGATATCTATGTGATATGCAGAAATCAAAAATTACTATAGGCATAGTATCTACATATGAAAGTGCAGAATTCCTATAGGAAGGATATCTATGTGATATGCAGAAATCAGAAACTCATGTAGGCAGGATATCTATGTGATATGCAGAAATCAGAAATTCCCTATGAGTAGGATCTCTATGTGATATGCAGAAATCAGAAATTCCCTATGAGCAGGATATCTACCCCTTTTACATACATAGTTATTCCCCCCTTTTTTCACTAGCCATCCCCAATAGTTTATTACAAAGTTATTACAGTTCAGAAAAATAAAGTAAAGAAAATACATCAGAAGTTGAAAATTACAACTAAGGAGAGCCTGATTCAGACTTCCTGTCTGAAGTATGAAGTAAACCAACTCCAAAGATCATGTTTCAAAGCCTTTCTCCCATTTAGGTGTGTCAGAGTTCCCTAAGAGTTTCATAAGAACTCCGGGCAGTGCTTACACCCAAATGTATCACCATATTAAGACAAAGTGCAGTGTGGAAGGGCCATCCCTCAGGTGTCCAAGTTCAGAGGGAACTCAAGGTCCTAAGGCAAGGCTCACAAGAGAGGGGCAGAATTTAGGAACTAAGAGAGAGTGCAAGTGCAGAATTCTGAAAGGGAGAAAGCGGAAGGAAAACAATACACATAGGGATATAGGGAATGTGGAGTTGCAATAGGTAAAAAGCAGGTTAGTGGGCATAACCCAACAATGGGAGATGCTGGCATACCCATAAGCCTACTGGAACACATTGTTTAGAGGTTAGGATCCCCTAAGGGATCAAGTTCAAACCATAGACAATAACTTGCATATTGCCATGTTTTAAACTGTAACTCAAAGCACATAAAGGGAAATGGGGAATAGGGATTCATAGCAGAAACAAGCAAAAGGAAATCAACATGCTAGTTTAAGTATTCAACTCTGTAGAAATAGTAAAGTAGACATAGATGCAGAAAACTATAAGTAAACACATTGTGGTGATGCTGAAGTTAAATTAGGACATACTAGTTTCAAAGAAACAAACAGGGAAAAGCAGTAGCATTGTGAATGTCAGAATGCAGACAAGAAGGAAGAATTCTATTATGTGAGAGTGATAATTCAGAAGAGATTCTGATGTTGTGTAGTCTGAAGTGTAGTGAAGAAAGGTCGTGCCTTTTATAGTGTGAAGTCATGAGGAAACAAGGTAAGAAAAATATTTTGAAAACTGATTGTCAATCAATTACACAAGGCTTACCTTAATTAAGGGATTCAGATTCAAACGGGTATAAACCAATTAAGGAAAGAAATTAATAAAACAATGTGTGCAAAGTAGGCAATTAGGGGTGAATACATAAAAGTTATTTAAAGACAGGGTTTTAAAATACACGATTTGTGCAAATAAGGTAAGAGGATCAATTAACGGCCATTAAATCACAAGGTCTGAGATTTGGTATGAATAAACCAAGTCAAAAAATATGAAGAAGGGTTTTACTTAAGTCGAGTAACAAAGGAAATCAGTAAAAAGATGGAAAGAAATCAATCAAGCTATATTCAAAAGGAAGTTTGCACTAATTGCAAATTCAAAAGCTACTTTAAAGGGAAATCTATCATATATAAGGAGCATACGAACATGTTAAGCATGAACGAAGACTGTAGTGTCATTGTAAAGTCAGTAGAGAATCCAGTATAGAAAAGTTTAGCAAAAGGTCAGAGTCATATGAAAGCAAGGAATGGGTCTAAAAGAGTTAGGGGTTTTGAAATAAACCCTAAGTTCAATCAAATCACATAATCAAGCTTGGCGTAACCCCAGATTCTAGGGTTTCCACATTGAATCAAGTACATAGATGAGAAGGCAAGTAGTTGAAACAGGCTCAGAGGTTTCAACTTGCATGCTTCTTTCATCAACAAAAACTCATGAGAAAAACATAATAGCAAAGTAACATACGGAACACAGTAGAAGCACTCAAAAGAAAAACACTAATAGGAATAGTAAAAGAAACATGCTTAAGAGATTTTTCAGAAGAAACTTAAACAGGGCTTAATAGAAGAAAAATAAGGAAACTTAAGAACTTAGCAGAAAATACAGTAGGAGAAACATGTTGGAACATAGTAGAAGACAAAAAATATAAGAAAAAAGTAGAAAAGCATATGAGAGCATAGTATGGAAAACATGGTAGAAGAACATACAAGCATGGTGTATATAAAACTCAGTAGAAGAACATACAAGAACGGAGTGTAAAAACTCAGTAGAAGAACATACAAGAACGGAGTGTGAAAACTCAGTAGAAGAACATACAAGGTAGAAGGAAAACATAGAACAAAGTAGAGGCAAATACACACAAAAGAAAAGGAAAAGAAAGTCAGAGAAACACTTAAGCATTTCCAGAAAATCCTAGATAAGAAACGAAGCGGTTTTGAAAGTAATTTTTGAAAGAAAAGTTAGGGAAATCTTTTGAAAACTCAAGGAGAGCACAGATACACAACGGATCTATGGAAATCGGAAAAAACCTCAAAGGGTTAGGGTTTCAAAAGAACCCTAGAAGTGAGATAGGCTTTGGAAGGTCACCGATCTGAGTCGGAGAGATCGGAATCAGGCTCAAACCACCATGGTACGTCGGAGTAAAGCCGGAGATGGCCATGGAACCTTGAATCGACAGAGTTCTGGGTGCAAACCTTCGAGTTTAGGCCTCGAATCTTCAGGTATCAGGCGCGTGGGAGTAAGAGAAGGTGAGTATAAGACTCCCATAGCTTGAGAATCCATGGATTCCGGTGGGTTTCAAGGTAGAAGTGATGGTAAGAGGCGGTTAGGGTTTGGGAATGTTCAAGAGAGTTTGAGAGTTTAGAGGTGGATGGTAGGTAAGAAATGAGAAGGTTAGGGTGGTCGTTTGGATTAAAAAAGGCAAGAGTGAATAGGGGCCGCTGATCTTAGAGATCAACGGCCAAGATGAGATGGGTCTGGGTCGGGTAGGATTTAATCGGGT
Source organism: Nicotiana tabacum (assembly GCF_000715075.1). Classification (NCBI taxonomy): domain Eukaryota; kingdom Viridiplantae; phylum Streptophyta; class Magnoliopsida; order Solanales; family Solanaceae; genus Nicotiana; species Nicotiana tabacum. Next base: position 111,508,019 of record NC_134101.1, read on the forward strand.
CGGGGGCGGGTTTAAATTAAAATTGAGTTGGGGAATTGAGATTGGGATTGGGTTCAATTGGGGTGTTGATTTGGGCTACAATTGAAATGAAATAGGGCTAGTATTTAAATAGCCACTTTTTCCTTATTTATTTTATAAAATAGAGTAAAATAATTTCTGGAAACTAATGGCACTAAAATGATTAATAATACGTAATTATCAAATTAAAAATACTGGAGTCAATTTTATAATTATGAAAATAATTAAATCTTAAAATAGGCTAAAATTACAATTATATGCAATTTAACTTTAAAAATACTAAACAAATTTGTAAAAATATGCAAAAATTATTCCAGCTATATTTTAATATAGATATGAGAATCCAATAAGTTAATCACCCAAAATGATAATTTTGGGGATAGTTATTGGGTTTTTCTTGATAAAATAGGGCAATAAATAGATTTAAAAATCTTTTAAAATATTAGAAAAAATACTAAAAACATTTGGACACACTTATATATGCATACACTTGCTATTTTGAAAGTATTTTGCATATTAAAAATATATAGGAAAAAATTGGGTATCAACAATGCCTACTGAAGGGCTATCTCTTGTTTAGGGAGCTTGTACTCAGAACTTCAGAAATGCAATCTTGAGGGATAGAGCAGTTCAGCAGGGGGAAGGGTTCAGAAGATGGCCCTCCTTTCTGTTTACCAACTGCTATTTGAGATGGTAAACAAAGTCTTGCTGCCTTGAGCTGACCGAATATCCATCACCTCTCGTACAGACCTGTTCCTCATGGAAGCACTTGACAACTTCATGACCATCAATCTGTCTGGAATCATGATAGAGCACATGAATAAAGTAGCAGACTTTAAAGATGGTAATTATGGGCTGTCGTATAGCTTCCTTCTTACCAAGGTCTTTGAGCACTTCAAGGTTCCTCTCGAGCCAATTAAAGTGGGCGCCAAGAAGCAAACATTTTCAAAAGTCACTCTTGAAGAATGTGAGTGTATATCAAGCACTTCTACCATATCTCAGTTAATAAATGCTCAAAACAGTGCTACTACTGAGATTAGGCAATTGAAAGCAAGGAATTCTATGCTTAGACTCAGATAAGTCAGCTACAAGAGGCACCTAGTTCCAATTACTCTTAAAGCGAAGAGGTTGCTCGCATGACAAAGGAGAACGTTGAGCTCGGGAAACAAATGGTGGACCTAAAAGAGAGACTGCTCAATGAACAAACGTCAGCAAATGCTCGAATGGATTTAGTCCTCCAAACAATTTCCTCTGCTTCCAAACCTTCTCCTTCCAATGCTTCTTAAATTTTGTCTCCTTAGTGTCCTGTCTATTATTTAGTTTCTGCTCTCGTCTCTCAGTGTCAGTTCTTATGATGATAACTTGTGGCATTTTTGTTGATTGTTCTAATTTGTGGATGTGGTAGTAACATTAACTCTGCTCCTGTTGTAAAATTCAAATTATGTTAATGCAAGTTTTTGCCTTGTTGCTGTTTATACCTTGCTTTTATGCTTTGTTCTTAATCATGACTGTGTGCACATAAATGACATAAGTTAACTTAAAACTAGAATTCTTTCTTACTTAATTGCCTGTTACCGATCTTTTTATGATGTCAAAAAGGGAAAAAATAATTGCATTGATTAAGGGGGAATGCAGAGATTTAGGGGGAAACTTAAGTCTTTCTGGTTCGCAGTCTGGTTCTATGTGGCTCTTTCTGGAATTTTCAATTATGAGTTTGTCATCATTAAAAAGGGAGAAATTGATAGGTTACAAGTACTTTGGTCATAAGAACTTTGCTTCATGTTTTGATGATCTAACAAACTTACTATCCAGAACCAGATAAGGAACCCGTCACACATTTACAAGATCTTAAGATCACAAGGTTCCTGGTTGGAATCCAGTGTGGGATATGATTCAACTCTTCATAATGGAAGGAATAGTTGAGGAAACAGGTCCCTACCAGTTCTCGAGGAGACTGTACGAAGTCAACTCTCCATCTAGAAAGTTGTTGCCTGCACACACTATAGCACATGAACAGTGCAACAGTCAACTTTCTATGGAAAGCTTTTTACCTACCTTGCTCTAACGACCCGATCGATCTTTTGAGCTTTTGCACTTTGCTCGCCAGTTCTTTAGAATGACTTGCTCCGCGTGATGTATTATGACTTATGTAAATTGTTGGTTTTGGTTTTCAGGGTAATCATAATGAATTTGGAAGAACAGTTCTCAGTTTGAAGCTTGAAATTTGAAAGGTTTGACCGAGATTTGACTTGTTTGTATATGATATCGGATCAGAATTTTTATGACTTGGTTAGCTCCGTTAGGTGATTTGAGACTTAGGAGCGTGATCGGAATGCATTTTGGAAGTCCGTGGAAGGTTTACGCTTAAATTGGCGAAATTGAGATTTTGGCGTTTTCCGGTTGATAAGTGAGATTTTGATATAGGGGTCGGAATGGAATTTCAAAAGTTGCAGTAGCTCCGTTCTATCATTTGTGACATGTGTGCAAAATTTTAGGTCATTCGGACGTGGTATGGTTAGGTTTTTGATCAAAAGCGTAATTTGGAAGTTCTTGAAATCCTTAAGCGTGAATCCGATGTGATTTTGGTATTTTTATGTTGTTTTGAGCATTCCAAAGGTTGGAACAAGTTTGAATAAGGTTATGGGATGTGTTGGCATGTTTGGTTGAGGTCCCGAGGGCCTCGGGTGAGTTTCGGATGGTTAAACAGATCAATTTTGGATTTTGGACTTGGCAGTTTTTGCTGGTTTTGTGTTGCAGACAAATTGTTCTTCGCGTTCGCGGTCAGGGACTCGCATTCGTGACGGGTGTTTTATATGTTGATATTTTGTTCTACGCGTTCGCGAGGAAGGGGATGCGAATGCGAAGGTGGAGGCTTCATGTACATCGCAGACGCGAGACTAGGGTCGCGTTCGCGAAGAGGAGTAAGGTCGTTTGGCACCCCAGGCCCATGTGCTATGCGTTCGCGAGAGTTGGACCGCATTCGCAAAAGCCTAGTAAGGCGAAGCATCGAGTTCGCATGGAAATTGTCCGCGTTTGCAAAGGAAAAAATGGAGAGGTAGTGAATTTGGTCTACGCGAACGCGAGAGACCGGTCGTGTTCGCGAAGAAGGTAATTTTACCTGGGGCAGAATGTTTAAAAGTGAGTTTCGCGAGCTTTGGTCTATTTTCTCCATTGTTGAATGATTTTTGGAGCTTTTGAGAAAGATTTAAGAGGGAATCGAAGGGAAACACTTGGAGGTAAGATTTTTGAACTCTATACTCGATTGTATGTTGATTCTTACTTGTTTAATCATGAAATATGTGGAAATTAAAGCCTAAAAATTGGGGAATTAGGGCTTGAATTTGGAGAGTGTAAATTGGGAATTTGAGGGGGCAATTGAGGTCCGATTTTGATTTTCTTGGTATGTATAGACTCGTGAGAGGATAAGGAATCTATTGATGTAAAATTTATCGGAATCCGAGATGTGGGCCCGGGGGCCGCGTTTGAGCAATTTCGGGATTTTTGATGTAAATTGGATATTTTTGAGTGGGCTTCGTTCCCTTAGCATATTTTAATGATTATGTACTAATTGTGGCTAGATTTGGAGCATCCGGAGGTCGATTCGTGCATGCAAAGGTATCGCGGGCTAGAGTTTGGACCAGATCGAGGTGAGTAATGATTGTAAATGATGTTCTAAGGGTATGAAACCCCGGATTGCACATCGTTGTGCTATATTGAGGTGACTCACACGCTAGATGATGAGCGTGGGGTCGTGCACTATTGGGGATTGTGACTTAGTCCATCCCGAATGACTGTTTTACTGCGTATTTGATTGAAAACTATTTGCTATCATATGTTTTGGGATGAATACCATATTTGGGCCTCGTGCCAACTATTTGAACCCTTCATGGATTATTGATATTTCCTCACTGTTTTTAGTTTATACTTGAACTCAGTCATGCTATATTTCACTGTTTTCATAACTCAGCCATGTTTACTCTACTTTAATACATCAAATGATATTTCAAATAATATTTCGGGCTGAGCATCATGTTTTACTGTTGCCCGAGTGGCTTACGTGATTTTGACTGAGTAAGGCCGAGGGCCTGTGCTGTGAGGATACTTTTGGGTTGGGCTGCACATCGCATCGGTGATACACTGATTATAATTATGAGGCCGAGGGCCTAAGATATGTATGCCACAGGGTGGCTTGATGATATGAGGCCGAGAGCCTAGTGATGATGCCACGGGATGGCTTGATATTGCGCTTGGGCCGAAAAGGGCCCCTCTAGGAGTCTGCACACCCCCAGTGAGCGTGGGTACCCATTGTGATGTGAGATATAGCCCGAAGGGCTGGTATTGTTGACATTGTGCCCAAGGGGCAATCCTTTATGTGTTTATCTGTCTTATTTGTCTGTCATTTACCTGTTTAATTGTGTATTTGTGCCCGAGGAGGCGGATTTCCTGTGCTTATCTGTTCTCATTGCTTTGCATTCAATTGCTTAACTATTAAAAAGCCATTTTTAAAGAAGTTTAAACTGAGCTAAGGTGCTTAAAGAGATTTCACAGCTTCATTGCTTTCTTACTAGTTTTGTACTACTCTATACAGCATGTTGATGCACTTTTGGTGATTTTCTATCACTCAGTCTTTAGTTATGATTATTACTCACCGAGTCGGAGTACTCACTTTACTCCCTGCACTTTGTATGCAGATTCAGGTATTTTTGAACCTGGTAGTGGGTATTGGTTGATCGGAGGCAGAGTCATCGGAGTTTAGCAATGTAGCTGCCGTTGTTCACATCACTATTTTTCTCCCTCTTGATTTCATTAGACTGTATTTAGTACATTTACAGAAATTCCGTTGTATTTTAGACCTTAGTAGATGCTTGTGACTTGTGACACCCCGATGTCGGGCTGTATTTATTTCCGCACTTATTTTATTTCGCTAAATCTGTACTTGTTGGGGATTATCCTTATAAATGACTTAAATTGGCTTATTAAACTGGTAAAATTGAATTTGGGAATTGTGTTGGCTGGCCTTGTCTTCACGAGAGGTGCCATCACGACCGAGTCGGTTTTTGGGTCGTGACACTTGTTTACATCATTGTATGTAAGGTCATACATGTATTATTAACATCAAGGAGGTAAAACACAATTCACTTGAACACTTAGAGATTTTTCATTCAAGCTCACTCACGTGACTATCTAGCAAGAAAGTTTCAAGTGCTTCAAGAACAAAGAACAAAATAACTACGGACCAATTCCCACATCAAGTCATTATATGTCCTTAGTTGAGTTGTAACTTTGTAATAGTTCTTCACTTGTATTTCCTACTTAGCTTGTTTAGAAGCATTCTAGAGGAACCCTTTTGTAAACCTTGAACCTGTGTGTTTGAGTCTTGGCTAGAGTTAGTCATGTTGTAAAGTGTTTGTAATTGGAGTTATTACAAAGTGGCTTGTAATAGAGTATTACAAGTTAGTGAGGGATTAAGAGGTTAATTCCTAGGTTGCATAGGTTATAATCTAAAAGTTGCTCAATAGTGAAGTTGAAATCCTACAAGGGTAGGTCGTGGTTTTTAATCTCGTTGAGCTGGTAATTTTTCACATAAAATTCCTCTTGTCATTATGTTTGCTACAGTGTGCGTGTGTAACTTTGATCCTGATAGAGAACATGGTTCTCTATAGAGTTTGGTGGACTCTTATATTCTATCAATCACGTTTTGCATTTTTTTGAATTGCATATATATGTTATTTTCTGAAAAACTGTACTGCTATTTTGTGAATTAACTGTGCAAAATTTTTGGATTATTCTTGTAATCATGAGATATTAGTTTTTTTATTGATATTTGATTGGGATGATCTGGATTTATTTTAGTAAACCCTAGAAAAATGCAAAATCTAATTTTGACCGATTTGTTAGTGTTTTTTTTAGGTCAGTGAACTTGACGGACTCCGATTGAGCCAAATTTTGGTGAGTGCATCGGAAACGACGTGGTGAGAAAAACTCACTACTATTGTCACGATCCAAAATCCCACCGCATGTGTGGTGATGTCACCTAGTCTCTAAGACTAGGTAAGCCGATTACTTACAACGATTAAGCCAGTTTTAATGATGATAATTTAAAACAGAGTTTAATATGAATACTGAAACAAAAGCGAAATAAGTCTAACGCGGCAATAATCATCACAACCTCCAAAGACTAGGTAATACAGAGTCACGAACTCTAGCTGAATACATGAAAAGATCTCAAGGAACAAAATACAATACTGTTCAACAAGCTAACAGTACAATGAAAGGAAAGGACTCCAAGGGATTGCAACGACCAAACAGCTCTGCCTTGAATCCTCGCAATCAAAAGCTAGCTCTGCCCGAGTCTAATATCTCCAATGACCAACTCTGCACAAAAATATGCAGAAGTGTAGTATGAGTACACCACGATCGGCACCTAGTAAGTATCAATACTAGCCTCAGTGGAGTAGTGATGAGGTACAAGTCAAGACACATGCTAGTCAAAATAACCTGTGTAGTATAGAAGTATAAAGCTATTAATGAAAGAAGGAATCAGTAAATGAAAACAACAATCAACATATGATAGAAACAGTGAGGTAATACGAATACTGTGAAAGTATCACTGAAACCAAATAAGGAAAACAAATAACAACTAATTAAGTCAAGCCGTTCTAGCACAAGTTTCGCAATGAAATTACTCCAAGATACCTCATTTTATAGTCACAAGTCACGAGTCTCAACCCATAATCATATGCTCATGGCACCTTGTTCCCACATTTCAAATCACAACCACACAGACAACTCACATGCCGATATCTCAATCTGCCCGGCATGATCATAGGCACACAATCACAATCCGCCCGACATGCTCACATGCTCAATATCACAATTGGCCCGACATGGCCATAGGCTCAATATCACATTTTTCCAGGCATGGTCACATGCTCAATATCACAATCCACCTGGCATGGCCACATACTCAATATCACAATCCGCTCGGCATGGTCACATGCTCAATATCAATATGAAAGAAGATAATACAAGAATACATAGGCATGATAAATAAATGTCAAGTTTCATACTCCTAAACTAGGATAAGTAGCATGCTATGGTGTATGCTTGTACGAGTGTACTATTACAATCCAAGTCAACTAGTAATATCAAAGACATCGAATAGCTCATCGAAGTAACACAACAAGTCACCCAAGGAGTATGACATACTGATAATTTATATGAGTCCACCAAACTATAGAGAGACCAGGTCCTCTTATGAGTTTCCTCTGAGAATGCTAATGAAACAGTAAGTAAGTAAGACATGAGTTTTACGTGGAAAAATCCCTGCTCAAGGGGATAAAAAAACCATGACCTACACTGGTAGGATTTCAGCTTCACTATAAGCACTTTTAGATTACAACCTATGCAATCTAGGAATTAAACTCTTAATCCCTCACTAACTTTTAATACACCTATTATAAGCCACTTTGGAATACACCTATTACAAAGACTTCAACTCATGACTAACTCTAGTCACGACACAAAGACTAAGGGTTTATGGTTTTACAATGGGTTCCTAAGCAACGCTTATAGATAAGCAAAGTAGGAATTACAATGAAGAACAATTACAAAGTTACAACTCAAGTAAGGATAATAAGATACTAGATTTAGGAACTGGTCCGTAGTAGTGTTAAACTTTGTTCTTGATGCACTTGAGAATTGAATGCTCAAATATCAGATGGATTCAATGCTTGGAATGAATTCTCAAGTGTTCAACTGATGTTTTGTTGTAATACTCTTGTTAATACAAGTTGGATGACATCACTTGAATGATGTAATCACTTAGTTGGTCAAGGGACAAGTGACTGCAGAACTGTGCTGCATTGTTTCTGTGTACAGTGCATGCAATCACTTTCCAGCTGTACTTAGTTGACTTTGTACTACTGTCAGGGAAACACAAGGGGAATTAGGTCCCTATGTTGATTCTCTATCTTCTGAAGTTGTAGCAGTTCACATTAGCTGGAGTCCGTTCATTTGCAATATGTACCAAGTGTGTCAGGTTTCTTATCCGGTTCTTTGACAGTTAAGATTGTTAGATCATCAAAACATAAAGCTAAGACATTGTAAACCCATCACATACACAAGGAAAACCACACCATCACACGAATATCACCAACAACATGAACCCAGGCCAACAATCCCTGATAATGCCACCCTTATTTCTCCGATAGCCACCCGTATCACTCTCTGCCAATATCATTAGCCACCCGTATCACTCCGATAGCCACCTATATCACTCTGCATAATAGCCACCCTTATTATTCTATCCAGACAGTAATACAATAACCACCCGTATCATTCTGCACAATCAGCAACAATGAGATATGCCTCGCATAACAACAACGGTGAAATGCCACCCTTATACTTTCATAACAACAACCAATCCAAATAAGAATTCACATGTTCTACATTATAACAATACGAAATATCAACTCGTACCACAAAAACAACTGCCAAGTCATCAAAACAAGAACATAAAATCCAGAAACTGGTCATTGAAGGGTTCCCTATGGACACTAGGAGGAGATGGCTTGGATGCTGCAGCAAGGGTGTTGAGAACAAGATCTATTCAGGCATTTTCTGACATTTGCTCGGTGAGCAGTTTCTCCTTCAGGTTCTACACTTGTGTCCTGAGATCAACATTTTCTTTGGTCAGACGAGTTATCTCCTCATTTGACACTGGACCCCCTTGAACCTTCTCACCTTCTAGTATGGAATTCCTTGCCTTCAACTTTCGAATCTCCTCAGTTGCAAGGTTTTGAGCATTGATGAGCTGAGAGATTGCCGAAGTGCTACCTACCCCTCCATTCTTTTCGATACACTCACATTCCTCCAAAGTTGTTTGAGAGAGGGTCTGCTTCTTGGTTCCTACTTTGCACTGTCCCAATGGCACTTTGAAGAACTTAAAAACGTGCGTAAAAAGAAACCCATATGAAAAACCATGGTTTCCATCCTTGAAAGTCGCCACCTTCTGCATATCCTCTAAGACTCGGGCACACCAGAGATTACCTTATGTACTATTCTATCTGCAGATACGACCAGTATGTTTGCGACAACCTCTTTCTCTAGAGACTCCATGGCTACCACAAATTCAGGAGTAAGAACAACTGGATGTTGATCAACACTAACCTTTGAGACCTCTACAATCTGCGGAACTTTACCCTGTTCTCCACCCTTACTTTGGTTGGTGAGAATCTCAGTCGATAGAGATGAAGGATTATCAAATTTTGGGGTTTTGAGTTCCCATCATTTGGAGTGAGAGAGAGGTCTGAGAGAGTCGCATGAGAACTACAGAATGTGTGGGAATCTATTGTGGGGGTGTTTCAGTGGTTGAGATTGGAATGGTAAAAGAGGGTTCACCAGGGACGGAAGGATCAAGGGTTTTCTCTGGGGGGTTCTCAACTAAATAAGAGATTATCGGGTGATTTTCAGCCATTGCAGGGATATAGTTGAGAAATTTTGGAGAAAAATTGAAGAAAGGAGTATGATTGTTCAAGAAGAAGAGAGGGTTTTAATAGGAGAAGATAATTATGAGGGAGAGAGAGAAATCGGTTCTGAAACGGCGGTAGTGTGGGGGGAGTTCCAACATTTCAGAGGGAGATGGAAAGGATTTGAAATGAAAAGACGTGACAGTAGAGTCTAAAAAGGTTGATGACATGGCACTTGATTTTTGCACCTTTTTAAGATATGTATAAAAATAACTACACAGGACTACTAACCTATAGTACAAGAACTAGGTTCTTGACCCGTCTTTGAAAAATTACAATCCTCTTTTACCACCCATGCAGTGTATCTACAGCTTCTATAATCATCATGCGTGTCTACCAGCAATAGTATAGAAGTGAGTTAGACTTGGCCGGAAAACACTTTAGCTAATGTTACCTGAGTGTTCTCTGCTTAATGCTTTGGTGAAGATATCTGTAATTTGGTCTTCTGTACTGCAGAACTTCATACAGATAAGCCCTTTATCTACATTGTCCCTCAGAAAATGATGTCTCACATCAATGTGCTTGGTTCTTTTGTTTTGAACTAGATTCTTGGCCATGTTGAATGCACCGGTGTTATCACATAGAAGAGGCACACAGTTAATGTACACACCAAAATCTTCCAATTGCTATTTAATCCATATGAGTTGAGCACAACAAGAAGCTGCAGCTACATATTCTGCTTCGGCTGTTGAAAGAGCCACTGAGTTTTGCTTCCTTGTGCCCCATGAGATGAGACATGAACCTAGAAAGTGAGACATTCCAGAAGTACTTTTCCTGTCCACAACATAACCAGCATAGTCAGCATCAACATACCCAATAAGATTAACATTGTCACCTTAGGGGTAGTACAAGACCAACTCCTGTGTTCCCTTAATATATCTTAAAATTCTTTTGGCAGCCTTCAGATTAGATTCCTTGGGATTTGATTGAAACCTTGCACATAGCCCCATACTAAAGACAATATCAGGTCTGCTGGCAGTGAGGGAGAGAAGAGACCCAATAATGCCTCTGTACATGGTTTAATTTACAGGAGATCCAGACTCATCCATGCCCATTCGAGTAGCAGTGGCAATGGGAGTGTCTATCACTTTTGATGCTTCCATATCAAACCTCTTTAGGAGCTCCTTGATGTATTTCTGCTGGCAGATGAATGCACCTTTTATGGACTACTTCACTTGAAGACCCAAGAAGAAATTCAACTCACCCATCATACTCATTTCAAACTCACTTCCCATGAGTTTTGCAAATTCTTCACACAGTGAATCAACTGTTACCCCAAAAATGATATCATCAACATATACCTGAGCAATGAGCAGGTTTCTCCCCCGCTTCTTCAGGAACAAGGTGTTGTCAATTTTTCCTCTTGTAAAACCATTTTCTAAGAGGAACTTTGACAGCCTTTCATACCAAGCTCGAGGATCCTGCTTCAACCCATACAATGCCTTATCCAATTTGAACACATATTCAGGGTATTCATGATATTCAAACCCTGGAGGTTGCTTTACATAGACTTCTTCCTTAAGAAATCCATTCAGAAATGCACTTTTGACATCCATTTGGAATAGAGTGAATTCCATATGTGATGCAAAAGCAATATCATAATCGATTCCTTCCTCATGATTGTAGTCTTGAACTACTAGCCTAGCCTTGTTCCTTGTAGTGTTTCCATGTTCATCAAGCTTATTCCTGAATACCCACCTGGTTCCTATGATGGTTTGATTTGAGGGTCTAGGTACTAGGTGCCATACATTGTTCCTTTCGAACTGATGCAATTCATCTTGCATGGCAGTGATCCAGTTTGCATCTTTTAAGGCTTCTTTGATATTTTTGGGTTCTATTTGGGAAAGAAAGGCTGAGAAGGTAAGTGAATTTATGGCTTTTGATCAGGTTTGGACAACTGAATCTAGATGGGTAATTATGTTGTCAAGAGGATGGGAGATTTTATGTTTCCAGTTGGGCACTTGAACCTCATTTGTAGAGGAGCTGGGTAGATCTAACTGGTTACCATGTATTCTTCTCTCAGCTACCCGTGGAGTACTTTGCACTGCATCAACCACTCTTTCTTCAGCTTTAGTGGTTGTAATTATGGTACTTGGTTCCCTTGAGGAAAAAGCTGCATTGTCTCCACTTGACTCATCATGTCTGCCTTTCCGATTGTCATGTCAATGACTTCACCTGGAACCAATAGGGGCTCCCCATCTTGATCATCCTTGTTGATTTTTTTACAGGAGGGATAAGACTCGTCAAAAATTATGTGAACACTTTCCTCAACACACTGAGTCTGCTTGTTGTATATCTTGTAAGCTTTGCTTTGAGAAGAGTACCCCAAAAAGATTCATTCATCACTCTTGGCATCAAATTTTCTAAGCTGATCCTTTCTATTGTTGAGAACATAACATTTGCACCCAAATGTTCTTAGGTGAATCAGCTTGGGCTTCCTTCTATTTAGCAACTCATAGGGGGGTTTTGTCTAGGAGAGATCTGATCATGCACCTGTTCACCAAGTAGCAGGCAGTGTTGACAGCTTCAGCCTAGAAGTTCTTTGCAATCCCACTGTCGATCAGCATTATTCTTGCCATTTCCTCAAGAGTTCTGTTCTTCCTTTCCACAACTCCATTTTGCTGGGGAGTTCTTGGGGATGAGAAGTTGTGAGTAATGCCATTCTCGGTACAGAATTCATCAAACTTTGCATTGTCAAACTCTGTTCCATTATCTGATCTAATGCATGCTACTCTCCATCCCATCTTCACTTGGATTTTCTTCACAAAGGCTACAAATACTTCAAAGGTTTTATATTTTATTCTAAGAAACAGAGTCAAAGTGAATATGGAGTAGTCATCCACTATCACAAAGATGTATCTTTTTCCTCCCCTGTTTTGCACTCTTATAAGTCCACACAGATCCATATAAAGAAGATCAAGTGGTTTTGAGGTGCTGACAACTTTCTTTGACTTGAATGAGGACGTCACATGCTTCCCTCTAGCACATGTATCAAACTTTGTGTTCTTTGAACTTTGACATGGGCACACCATGAACCAGGCCCTTCTGAATTAGTTTATTCAGAAGAGAGAAACTTGCGTGCCCCAGTCTTCTGTGCCATAGTTCAGCATTATCTTCAATAGCTTTCAAGAAACTTAGATCACCACTTTGTAGAGACTCGAAATCAGCAACATAGATGTTCTTGTATCTTTTAGCCACAAGTACCACTTCACTAGTTACTAGATTTGTATCTGTGCATATTTTGGACAAGAACTCCACCTTGTTTCCTTTATCACAAATCTAATAAACACTCAAGAGACTGTACTTAAGACCATTGACATAGTACACATTCTCAACTGAGTGAGTGAGTGACTTTCCAACTTTTCCAACACCAAGAATGTACCCCTTTTCCCCATTTTCAAAGGATACACTCCCTCCTTACATGGCTTTTAGTGAAAGAAAGTCCATAGTATTTCCAGTCATGTGCTTTGAGCAACAACTGTCCATGAACCATTGTTGACTGCTTCCTTTCACTGTTCCCTACACAAGGAGATCACATGTTAGATTTAGGAACCCAAGCAAGTTTGGGTCCCTTGTAATAAGCAAGAGGATGAATAAGTGCTCTTTTAGTCCATGCAGGTAAAATGCATTTCTTATGAGTGGCACCTGGTCCCTTTTCAGTAGTTACTTTCGTAGCAAAAACTTTGTTTTTCTGCAGAGATTGAACCCTGGCTTGGCAATTTCCTTGAAATGTCCATTGTTCCCACAATGGGTACACAACTAATTATCGGGTACAGTAACATATTTGTTGTGAGGGCTATAAGGAGTTCTCTCCTTTTGAAACCTTATTCCCTACCTGTTACCACCATTATTAACATACATAGCAATAATAGCTTTCGAGGACCAGGTCCATTTAAGGGACTTCTCAAGATCATTCTTTACTCTTTCCAGTTCTGTATGAAGCTGCCTATTTTTCTCAAGTTTAACACACAAACTAGTTCTCACAGCAGTTAACTCTTTTTCAAGCTTAATGTGTGCCTCACTAGCTGTCTCTTTCCCTTTTTTCAGAGTTTCCAGGCCTACACTCATCTCCAAGTTCCTCTATTGTTTCCTTTAAGTCTATAATCACTATTAAAAGATCATCTCTCTCCTTATCAATAACATTCACTTTCTCCACTAAGGCCTCTTTTTCTTTACTGAAATTCTTAATAGTTTCCTTTAAGTCAACAACTACAACCACCAAATCATCTTTTTCATGTTCTACACTAGCAGTTTTTTCAGTTAGAACCACCTTTTCATTCTCAAGATTACTTATGCTTTCCTTCATATCATCTACACACACACTACCAAATCATCTCTAGTTTGTTCAGCTTCTCCTAGTTCTATGGTCAAGGCATCTTTATCATCTACAAGACTATGATAGGCATCAATTAATACATTTGCTAATGACATGAGTTTCTTAAGGGAGTAGGATTTCATATTTCTCTGAACATTCCTGAAGTTTACCTCATCATTGTCATCTTCTTCATTATCGTTTGATTGAGCCATCAAAGCAAATATAGAATCAGATTCATTTCCTTCACTTTCAACTTCCATCATGGAGCTATCACCTGCATCAGTTTCTTCTTCAGACTCACTGGAGGAATCTCCCCATGCTGTAAGATCTTGCTTCACCACATTGTCAGCAAATCTCTTCCTTTTGAAGTGTTTGTCAGGAACCACGTTCCTCTTTGCTGCTTTATCAGGGTTGTATTTGAAGTGTTCTTGCTTCATGAGAAGGCAATCTTTGATGAAATTCCCTGGCTTTCCACATTTATGACAGAGGTTATAGTTCTTTGGTCTACTGGAGTTGCCCTTTTCTAGTATTCCTCCATTTCTTCTGACCATCTTCTGAATTTTTTTGGTTAAGTAAGCCATGTCACTGTCCTCCTCACTTGAGTCGTTGCTTTCATCTTTGAGTACTAGGTTCTTTTCCTTCTTCGGTTCTTTTCATTTACTATCTATCTTCCTCTTCATTTCGTAGGTTTTCAGATTTCCAACTAGCTCGTCTATGGTTAGCTCTTGCAAGTCCTTTGCTTCAATAATATCATTCACTTTACTCTCCCATGAACTAGGCAGAATACTAAGAATTTTCCTCACGAGCTTGTTCCTAGGAATGACTTTACCAAGTAAGTGTAACTCATTTATGATGGAAGTAAATCTTGTGTACATGTCTTGAATAGATTCATCAAAAAGAGCTCATACTCAGTGGTAAGCATATCAATCTTAGATTGCTTTACTTGAGTGGTTCCCTCATGTGCTGTTTGCAAAACTTCCCATATCTCCTTGGCGGATTGACATGCTGAGATCCTCTTGTATTTATCAGGTCCTATGGCACATACCAAAATGTTCTTGGCACAAAAATTTTTCTCCACAACTTTCCTATCTGCATCGGTGTATTCTTTCTTGGTCTTTGGCATCATCAATGGAAGATCTCCGACACTCTTTGTTGGGACATAAGGAACATCACATATAACATCCCACAACTCAGAATCTTCAGCCATGATAAAATCATGCATTCTTGTCTTCCACCATCTATAGTACTGCCCATTGAACCTGGGGGTCTATACGTAGACTGACCTTCTTCGAAATTTAGTGGAACAGCCATGGATCCTTTGTAGGTGTTAGCATGATAGGAACCCGCTCTGATACCAATTGATAGTTTATATGAGTCCACCAAATTATAGAGAGGCCAAGTCCTCTTATGAGTTTCCTTTGAGAATGCTAATGAAACAGTAAGTAAGACAGGGAGTTTTACGTGGAAAAATCCCTGCTCAAGGGGATAAAAAAACCACGACCTACACTGGTAGGATTTCAACTTCACTATGAGCAACTTTTAGATTACAACCTATGCAATCTAGGAATTAAACTCTTAATCCCTCACTAACTTGCAATACACCTATTACAAGCCACTTTGCAATACACCTATTACAAAGACTTCAACTCATGACTAACTCTAGTCACGAACACAAATACTAAGGGTTTATGGTTTTACAAGGGGTTCCTAAGCAACGCTTCTAGATAAGCAAAGTAGGAATTACAATGAAGAGCAATTACAAAGTTACAACTCAACTAAGGACAACAAGATACTAGATTTAGGAACTGGTCCATAGTAGTGTTAAACTTTATTCTTGATGCACTTGAGAATTGAATGCTCGAATATCAGATGGCTTCAATGCTTGGAATGAATTCTCAAGTGTTCAAGTGATGTTTTGTTGTAATACTCCTGTTAATACAACTTGGATGACATTACTTGAATGATGTAATCACTTGGTTGGTCAAGGGATAAGTGAATGCAGAACTGTGCTGCACTATTTCTGTGTATAGTGCAGGCAGTCACTTTCCAGCTGTACACAGTTGACTTTGTACTGTTGTCAGGGCAACACAAAGGGTATCAGGTTCGTGTGTTGATTCTCTATCTTCTGAAGTTGTACCAATTCAGATTAGCTGGAGTCCATTGATTTGCGATGTGTACCAAGTATGTCAGGTTCCTTAACTGGTTCTTTGACAGTTAAGTTTGTTAGATCATCAAAACATAAAGCTAAGACATTGTAAACCCATCACATATACAAGGAAAACCACACCATCACACGAATATCACCAACAACATGCCCCAAGCCATCACATATCATCCCTGATATTGCCACCCTTATTTCTCTGATAGCCACCTGTATCACTCCGCCCTGAAAATATCATTAGCCACCCGTATCACTCCGATAGCCACCCATACCACTCTGCATAATAACCACCCTTATCGTTCTGTCCGGACAGTAATACAATAGCCGCCCGTATCAGTCTGCACAATCAACAACAATGAGATATGCCCCGCATAACAACAACGGTAAAATGCCACCCTTATACTTTTATAACAATAACCAATCCACATAACAATTCACATGTGCTATATTACAACAACACGACATATCAACTCGTTCCAAAAGTGCCAATAGGCCATAACCTTTCCAAAAGAACCAACAATATCAATATTTCCACAATAAATAGCCCATGACTCAAACACAATGGGTATAGAATCTTAATAACAACAAAATGAACGAGAAAGTAACTCAACTATGAACAACACTCCCTTTAAACACAACTTCAATTAAATTGGATTAATGACTTTTAATAACTTCAACTTCAATTAATTTCTTAAAGGTAAACTCGATAATGAAGTTATTTTCAATGCAAACTTTGGATTCTAGAGTATGAAATAGGCAAACAATAAAAGAGATGGCACGAATTAGCAACTACGTCAAAATGCATGAGAATAACCCGACAACAAAAAGGATATCATGTAACAACAATTTCAGTTAAGAGTAACTCACTAATAAAGGAAGTCACATAATAATAAAGGTAACAACTTCAAATAAAACATATAAAAGTAAACTTGACAAGTAAAGGATGTGACATGTAACAACAACTTCAAATAAAGCATGCGCAAGTAAACAAGACAATTAAAAGATATAACATGTGCTAACAATTCCAAATAAATACATGAAATAAGCCTAAGAGTCTAAATCGATCAATTTTTACATATAAGCCCGAGTACGTACTTATCACCTTAGGTACATGACTTTCACATGACACAAAATAGCACGATCGACTCAAATCTTAAGGGGTAATTCCCCTACACAAAGTTAGGCAAGATACTTACCTCAAGGAAGCCAAATCAATACTCTAATTGGCCTTCTCGTGTGAAACAACCCTTGAACGACTCAAATCTATGCAAAATAACTCAATATCATAAAAGAAAATCATAGAAAACAATTCCGGATAATAAAGTTTCGATCTTTAATGAAAACAAAAAATCAACCCCGGACTCGCACCTCGAAACCTGATAAAATTTATAAAATGTGAACTCTCATTCAATTACTAGTCCAACCATACTAATTTTATCCAATTCCGACTCTGAATCGATGTTCAAAACCCAATTGTTCTCTTTACAAATTTTTTTGATAGAAACCCCCAATTCTCCAATTAAAATATGGATTAATTCACAAATGAACTATTGGAATCATGTTAAAATATAAAAATTGAGATTAGATACTGACCCCCACAAAAATACAAGAAGAACGCCGCAAAAATCACCTCAATCGGAGCTCTAGAACTAATGATATACTCAAAATACCAAAAGAGCGCAATTTGATTTTTTTCATACACATGCATTTTCGCTTTTGCGCCCAAAAAGGCATACCTGCGCATTTCCAACTGTCATTTCCGCTTTTGCAGACAATTTTTCGCACCTGCGTGGTCGCAGATGCGGGCCCAACTTTGCATCTGCGAAGCACCAGCTCCAGCTCTCTTCTCCCATGCTAAAATGAGCACAACTCCCTGATACGTTATTCAAATTCGATGATTCTTTTTGCTACGACTCATTTGCTTAATGTTGTGCCATTTATGCTTGAAAAAACGACGTCAAAATATAAAAAACAAGAGCAAACCTATCTGAAACTCAGCCGAACCACTCGGGACCCCGTTCGAACATATCAATAAGTCCCAAAACATAATATAGACCTGCTCGAGGCCTTAAATCCCACATAACAACATCAAAACCACGAATCATCGATCAAGATCAATCTCATAAGTTCATAAACTTCAGACTTCGAACCAAGCGTTTTGTTCAAGCCTAACCATTCCGAAATGAACCGAAATTTTGCATCCAAGTTTCAAATGACATATCGAACCTATTACAACTCTCAGAACAATAATTCGAACCTAATAACATCGAAGTCAACTCCCGGTCAAACCTATGAACTTTCCAAACCTTCCAATTTCCAACTTTCGCCAAATAGTACCGAAACATCCAAATGCAAATCGGGCATATGCCCAAGTCAAATATTACCACAAGAAGTTATTGGAATAATCAAAATACCATTCCGGAGTTTTCTACACAAAAGTCAAACTCCGGTCAACTCTTTTCACTTAAACTTTTAAAACAATAATTGTTCTTCTAAATCAATCCCGAATCTTTTGAAAACTAAAATCGACCACACACGCAAGTCATAACACATAATACGAAGCTGCTCGAGACCTTAAGCTACCGAATATATATAACGCTAATTTTCAAAATGACCGGTTGAGTCGTTATATTCTCCTTCTTTTAAACAAACGTTCGTCCTCGAACGTGCCAAAAACCGTTCCGAAGCCACGAAATCACTGAATGAACTCACCATACATATACTCGTGGGTGATCCCACGTCACCCCAATCCACATAAGCTTGACAACACCCTCTCAACTTAAGAGTATTCCTTCAACCCACACTGATAAGTCTTAGAACCAAAATTTTCACCATTTGATCATTCCCCGAAGACCCGATTTCCACATATACACACTGTATCAACCTTAACCAGCTGCCATAGCTCATACATATACCCATAAGATATAACCACACGACGTAAGATATTACACATATGCCCATAACAACAATTCTGACCACAATAGATGCCCATAACCAAATTCAGCACCGGTAAATAATCTCTTTACGCTTTTTAAAACCAACCTTTTGAAATTTCTGTAAGTATAACAAACGTGTCAAAACGTTTAATATTTCTAGCTTATAAATATAGTATTTCAGAATCATTTGATGAACAAGCGTAAATCTTCACAATTTGAAATATTTAGAGCAAGTTGTATAATGTTCCTAGCTTATAAATATAATATTTCGGTATCTCATATGTGATGTTTTCACGGTCTTAATTCTGAAAGCTGGAGAATTCATATCAGTTTACAATTGACAAAAAAAGGAGTATATAAATAGTTGTTGGGATGCCAAATATTTTGATGGGTTTTTTCTGCTTCTTCTAATTAACGTATAAGACAAGCCATTTTTCTTTTCTCAATCTTTCTTTTCTAATATATATTAAATTGTTGATCATTTGTTTCTTCTTAGTAGAATAGAAAGTGTAAATTGAGTCAATTAATTTGGTTGCAGGAAGAGAGGAAAAGCTTTGCTAGAAGCGAGAGAGAGTTGCTCTAATGTTGCAAACATGGTTCTCTTTGCCGCTAAAGTATATGCATCTCGTAGGAGTGATTTAGTGGTCATCATAAAGTATATGTATCTCGTAGGAGTGATTTAGCATATCAACATGCACATGTTTGGCCAAACTATAAAAAATTATTTATTTTAAAAAGTGCTTTTGTTTAAATTGTTTTTTGAAAAAGTATTTTTGGAAAAAAAAAGCTATTTATGTTTGGCTAATCAATTCGAAAGGTACTTTTTGCAATATTTAATAAACAAATAGTATTTGACCAATCTTTTTAAAAAAATACTTTTGAATGCCAAATTACTGAAAAGGATAGTAAAAGTTTCCTTTACAATCAGTATTATTTAAATAGAGAAATAAATTTAAATATTTTAATTAGTTTTTATTTTTATCTAATTAAAATATAAAATGTAAAGTAAAAATATATATTAAATATTTCATCAATATAGTTGTCCAAAGTAATATTGGGCCTCTAGTATTATTATTTATTATTTACATGATAAATTTAATATATAAAAATGCATTATTAAATTAGTATAAATTAATAATTTACTGCTTAAATTGCAATAAAATTTAAAAGGAAGATTAAACTGATGAGGGATAATTTGAGAAATATAAATTTATGGTGAGAATATTTTTGTCTTGAAAAAATTAATTTTTTGCTTTTGCTTCTAGGAAGAAGCTAAAATTTGTAATTTTTCCCAAAAACAGAAAAAATGCTTTTGCTGTTGCTCAAAAGCACTTCTCTACCTTGGCCAAACACCTTGAATTTCTAAAAAAGTACTTTTCAACAAAAAAAAAAAGAAGAAGTTTTTTTGACCTGCTAGAAGTTTGGCCAAACAAGCTCTTAATTTATAGCTGTCAATTTTTCATATTATGATTACCCTTCAATAAAATATAATCGTTATCTACATTTTTGTACAGAATGTTAGTACATATTCTAATAAATTATAACTAGATAATCCACCACTATTATACTCTTTAACTCAATATCAAATTCTGTAAATACTTATCATGATATGACACCTAATGATCGAATATCAAATTTATATAATCTTTTTATTTCCATGTAAGTTTAGATAATCTAATTTCAGAGAAGAAGAAGGAAGATAAAATAATTTCGAAGAAATCACAACAAGGCATCCGGGAACTTCAGTGGGTTTAAATTCTCTTGCTATTGAGCTAGCTTATAAATATAAACGACATTAATCATTTTTTGGAACTTATACTTTTTTCTTTAATTTTTCTTTTAACTCATACACATTGTTTAATACATTTACGTAATGTTTAAAAATTGTATACTCATTCATATGGGTACACGCACTTTCCAAAAACTAATTTATATAAAGCCTCAAGTATAATTCTTCTGTTGAATGCCGTCACTTATGGATTCTCTAAGTTAATGAGCGTGACTTGTATCAAGGTAAGTAGAACTCAAATGTATCATTAAGTGGCTGATCATATTGGAGGATACAACAACTTGGTTATTAAATGGAACCAATCAAATATAAAGATGTATTTAAAGCTGGTGAAATCTTATGTGTCGCTACATTAAATTTGAATTTATAATTCTAAAATACAATAAATTTAATGTTAAGAACTCAAATATTAAATTATCAAATATAAGTGTTGCAATCGCCACTTGATAGAGATGGCCTAACAGTTGAAGATTCTTCAGAATGATAAATCTGAAAGATTGAAGTTCAATCTCAGCAGAGGCAATGCCTTTCCTATTGATGGATTCTCCGGTCACATAATGGTCTCATTAGCAATCCAAAGATAAATTCTTGCCCTACTAAAGAGATTGGAACTTGCTTTCACAAACAATCAAATATTGATTATAATGGAAACAAATTGTCAGATATTACTCTACAATTACAGGACAAACTTCACAACAAAGCTAATGTTCATATTCTTTATGATTGCAGGTTCCTGCTCGATGCAGTAGGCCAGCCGGATGTAAGAATGTCTACCTCAAAGGAAGCTAAGTGGCGCACACACTAGCGCAATATGGGAGCAACTGTAACTCACCTACTAACGCTGAGTGTGAATATCACTTGTGAAGTAAACCACCTTTATTTGCTTTCTCTACTTTTCGCAAAGACTTACTAGAGACTGCTTCGTTAAGATCAGTCCCGGACTGTAATAACTCTCTTTAATTTCATGCATAATAATAATATCTCGTCTTTAAGCAAAAAAAAAAAAAACTTTCCGATTTGTACTAATTTAGGGCCCGTTTGGCCATTTTTTTTTACTTTTTCCGGAAATTTTTTACTTTTTTCGGAATTAATGTTTGGTCATGAAAATTTCAAATTTCACTTGAAAGTTGAATTTGGTATTTTTTTAAAATTTTAAAAACTCCAAAAAAAAAATATTTTTTAACTCTTTTTTTACTTCAAAGTACTCACAAAAATTTAAAAACAGCCCCAAATAATATTTTGTATTCCATGATAACTCTAACTTTTAAATACTATCTTTACTTAATGTTTATATTTTATTTTCTCAAATTTCACAATTCTTATGCCCAAGCCCACTAAAACTTTGAACAGGTACACCCGCCCTGTTCTTTAGAAAGACAGAGAAGAAGAAATATCATCAGCCATAAAAAGTGGGCCCCAACACAACATTTTTGGCTCTTATGTGTGGTGGCAAATATGCGACAACTTAATTGCCAAATCAACATCGCACTACCACCTCAGTTGTTTCTTCAATGGTCGTGTCCCAGTTGCCTTTCCTATTTTATATTGTTCAAAGTCTTCACTAGCTCATTCTTACAACGATATATCAATCAAGACCGAAAAAGAAAAAGAAAACGAAAACTCCAGGCCATCTTCAGATTGTTGAATAGAGAGGATGGAAGGAGGTAGATTTGTAGGGGTGGCAGTGGATTTCTCAGCATGCAGCAAGAAAGCTCTGAAATGGGCCATTGACAACATCCTTCGTAAAGGGGATCACCTTATTCTGGTCACTGTTCGTCCTGAAGGTCACTATGAAGAAGGCGAGATGCAGCTCTGGGAGGCCACTGGTTCTCGTATGTTCTCATTTCTCTTCTCTTCTATGATCGATTTATATGTTGGTCGTCGTCTAAGCCTTTTTTGTGTGTTTGGGTGAAATAACTAACTCAAATACTGTACCTTACAATCTTTGTTGCAAATACTGGTGCTTTTGCAAGAGATCCTGCTTTCTTTTGTCTAGATTGAAGTATTTGATGGCGTTTGTAGCTTTGGCCAGAGCTAATAGTTCATAGTTGCTGTAGGACATTAAATAACAATAAAATAGATTAAAATGACATTGTTAACTCATGGTAAGTCTCATCTCTCGCGGTTACACACCTAATATTTTTGTGGAATGTCACGGGTTCAAACCTCAATAGTTACACTTACATTTATGTGTTTTTTGAAGTTTTGAGCATCGTTGGGTCTAGGTGTCGAACAAAAGCAAAGCCCTAATTATTGACCTCTTAGCTTTAAGGGAAAACCACATCAAGGGGCCAAATATGAGTTTGGTTTAATTCAGCGGCAAATATAGTTTCAACGTCTTCTCGAACTTGATTATTTCATCAAACGTAAGACCCCAACTACAAAAATAAAATCACTCATTCCTTGCAATTTGCAAATTTGGGGATTTTTGTGTGCTACTCGCAAATTGATCAAGAATTAATTGCAAAATCGAAAAATGAGAAGTCTTTTGGTGATTATGTTTGGTTCATACGTACAAAAAGAAGTACTAAGTGCTATGTCCATTTCAAAAGAGTAAATAAAAACTCGCTGAGGAAAGTTGTGGTAATATACTTTATTAATCGGTTTTGAACTGTATTTTTTACTATATGATTTCATTATATTGGATTGTTCATCTATTTCTTTAAATATCGATACCACTTATGAGAAATCCTGCGTACACCCCTGGATGTACCTAGAAAAATATCTGCCTTTTGCCCTTGTTGGTTGGATGTCATGGACTTGCGAATTCTGGAGAATTGGATAGGGTTAAATTGCATGTCCATGTGTAGGATTTTCTTGATTTCATTAAAAAACAGATTTTTGATGTGCTTTCGGAGTGTTTTCATTCACCAAGACTTTGTTTTTGGTTAAAGCATCTATCTCTGCTGCTTAGAGTATGGATGTAATATATTACTAACCACAAAATTACATAACAGAGAGATATACGTCGGTGCAAAAGTTATATCTCCTCTGTTTTATAATTTTGTTGATCCACAATATATTACATCCATGCTCTTACTTGTAGAGATGGATAATTTAAACCCCCCCCCCCCCCCCAACCAAAAAAAAAAAAAAGAAGTCTTGGTCATTATGGGGATAGGAAACAAGATTGCATTAGAGTACATATAGTTGTGAAGTCTCAATAATTACGAATATTAATATACCTTCAGCAAAGTGTTTAAATCTTTTACTGGGTAAAGCGTTGCATGTCCGGAATCATCAAGTTCATGCTTGCACCTTTTATTTATGAATAGCTTTTTTTACATGTCTAGCTGCAAAGAGTTATACTAGCTTCCTGAGAACCAACAACAAAATACCCAGTGTAGTCCCACAACTGGGGTCTAGGGAGGGCAGTATGTACGCAGACCTTACCCCTACCTTGAGAAGGTAGAAAAATTGCCACCTTGGGCTTGTTATTGGTTGAATATCTGATACATTTTTTGGGAGCTTTTTGCAGCTTTAATTCCTTTATCCGAGTTTTGCGATGCCCACACAATGAAGAAGTATGGGGTTAACCCTGACCCAGAAACATTGGATATGGTAACCCTTGCTGCTAGACAGAAGGAGGTGATATTTTCTCTTCTTTTACGAGATCCGGTGTTTCTCAGTAGGCATACCTAGATTAAGTATTCTTACATTTTTTTCTTTTGTTAGCAGATAATGGTAGTCCTGAAAATTTACTGGGGAGATGCTCGAGAGAAGTTATGTGAAGCAATTGACAAAACTCCCTTGAGCTGTCTGGTCATAGGGAACAGAGGGCTTGGAAAGCTCAAGAGGTCTAATCCTTTCTATAATTTCTTTTGTGATTGAATGTCATGTTGTGTATTATGTCAAAATGGAAATTAGTCGCTTCATTGCCTTTTCTTTTGCAACAACCGCGGAGCTTTGGTTGAGAAAGATTCCACTTTTCTCATGCTACCAACTTCCAAATGTATTTGCATAGATTGAATAAACTTGGAAACTGTCTATCCATTAGGATTTCAGCAAAAATCTCATGATCATTTAGCAATTGGCATTACTACCCACTGTTTGAAATAATGGGAATATTCTAACGTTTAGTTTTTCCTCCTTTTTATTACAGGGCTATCATGGGCAGCGTTAGCAACTATGTTGTGAATAACGCTACGTGTCCTGTTACTGTTGTGAAGCATGCAGATGACTAATTGCGGGTTTATTTTGTCATTGAAATGTAAGCTTATATTAAAATCTTGTTTGTTTTCTAAGCTTGATGTTGGATCAAGCTTCTATATTAATGTGTACTTTGAACATGTCGATGCTATGTGTGTATTATGTACCCTCATGTTGAACCTCTGTAATTCCTATCACCATGAGTTGCTGCAGTAAATAAACATTTTGGAACTCTTCAATCTGTGGCTTCATTGTAAAGCATTGATATGCTATTTGTATGCTTATGTCTTACTTTTATAAGGTGGCGTCACCACATATTAACAACACTTGGATAAGAGCATATCAAATGATAACTAACAAACATTTCAGTCTAATATGAGTGAGCATCTCTCACTTGGTTTTTGGTAGCTCTCATTCTATTTTCTGATGTTTATCGTCTTTATTTTACAACTATAAGAAAGTGATGTTCAAGATAAACCTCCCTTTAAAAAAAAAGCGGTCCGACGCCCTAAGCTCCCGTTATGTACGGGGTCCGACGAAAGACCGGACCACCAAAATTTATTGTACGCAGCCTTACCCTGCATTTTTACAGCCTCTTGCTACTTATTTAATATAGGCTATATAAGTAGTTTTCCAAGTCAATGCATGTGTAATTAATCCATTAATCCTATATAAAGATTAGTATGGATTTAATAAGTTATACAGAAAAGTTTTCATATACTTCCTCTGTTTCAATTTAGATGAGGTAGTTTGACTCGGCACGAAGTTTAAGAAAAAAAAGAGGACTTTTGAAACTTGTACTCTTAAAAGCTTAAGGGGTAAAAGCTTTGTGGGGCCATGATATTTGTATGGTCATAAAAGCTTCTCATTAAGTGTAAAATGGGTAAAATAAAGAGTTTAAAGTTGAATTATTTTCAAATTTAGAAATATGTCATTTATTTTGGAACAGACTAAAAAGAAAAGTATCTCGTCTAATTTGAAACCGAGAAGTACTATGTAATATGAGCCAAAAGTGTGCTAATAATGCACACAGTGCCGCCATTGTAGATCTGCCACTGGTTGCTTAATTGGTTAACATTTTAAAGGTCCTCCTATTTTCTTTGACAACAACCTATTTTCTACGGTAACTCAACTCTCCTCCCTCCCTTAATTACTTCCTCATCCTATTCTTCTTGTTCCTTTCTATTTTTGTATGTAAAGCTTCATTCATTCCTCCCCTTTACCATTATCTGATCTCAAAACATCAAAAAAATGGAGCCTATGTTCCTTTGTTTCTTCTTTCTCTTCACCCTCACTTCATCACAATCCATTGATTCATCACTAAACATGCAGCCTGCAGCTTCTTCTCCAAAACCAAAAGTAAACTCAATAATTACTCATTCTTCATACCCTCCTGGATATGAACACTCAGCAATATCTCCGTCATCAGAAACAGAATCAGTTAATTCTGGCATCTCTTTTCCTCCTTCAGATGCTCCTTCACCCTCACCATCTAAATCAGAATCGGAATCAGAATCAGAATCAGAATCGTCTTCCTTTGAACCATCAGAATTTTCTTTTATTTCCACTGATTCTATTTCCTCTAGTGATCAAGCAGCCGCCTCCGGTCTATCTTCTTCTCTTATGTCCAATACTCAAAACGACGATGGTGCAAGTGCTCATCATGATACTACTATAAAGAAAATATGCGACAATACAGACTACCCTGATCTTTGCACCGCAACTGTTGGTCCATTTATGCGTGGAGGTGCTGTCAATGTACAAAAAGCACTTGAAGTAGCTATGAAGGCAAGCGATCAGTTTGCGAAATTGGGATTTGCAGCTGTGAAAAGAGCTTCCGAATCCCCTGCTACTCCCCCTAACACTAAGAAAATGCTTAAAACTTGCTTGGATAGTTGGGATACTGTTTTGTACAATTACGAGCAAGCTATTGAGGCTCTGCGTATTCATGACAGTGGACGTACGAGCACTATGCTCAGTGCTGCTATTACTGATATTTCAGATTGTGAAGATGCCTTTGAAGGTGTGATTTCTCCTTTGATTGAGTATGGTGAAAAGATGATCAAAATGACTAGTATTTGCCTAGCCATTGTTTCACAAATCGTGAGTTAGATCACAAAATTTTCTTATTTTTTCACAACACAAAATTGATCCTTGATCACCTCGATCACCTAATATTTTTGTATTTTGTTGGTCTTAATTTTATTATGTATGAGTAGTAGGATATACATACATAGGAACAGCCGCTTTGCAGAAATATAAGGGAAATAGGCTGAATACAGGCAACACTTCCCCTATTGTTGCATTAGTTTGTGCGCCATAACAACACAAGTTAGTGCTTTATGTAACTTTAGCTCCATAATAACATTCCATATGATCATATCATACTTCCGTATAGGAATTCAATCGTTTTAATTCATTTGTGTATCTAAACATTTTGTACATGAGTTCGATTGCACTTTTTATGCTCTAATTTAGTTAGTGATATACAAATTAAGCAACACAAGTTACACAACATTAGAGATATTACATAAAGTCTAACAGAATAAGAAGATATTATATTTGAGGAAGCAATATAAAGAGTCAACGAGTCCCATTATTGTGGGAATATTGCATCTCAAATTACTTAATTTTAAATGTAAAGCAATATATAACGATCACATAAGGAAAAAAACACATGCGTGATAAAGTTATTTCAGACAAATACCCAGTACCCGAAAATAATAGAACTTCTCATCACACTTAGCTCTAGCTTTTTGTTCCCCTCGTCAGTGCCTCGCAAGAGTGAATTAAAGACCACTACTCTAGTTGTTTTTTATTATTTAAAATATTTTTATAGGAAATTTTTAATTTGCTGACGTGGAACATTAATTCTTCATTTAAGAAATAAATTTAATTTATACTATACTGATGCCACTAGAAGCAAATTGGAGAGAGCGAATTAAAGGGGACAACTTTTTCTAAAAAGACACTTTAGAAATAATAATTTATTTCTCTTTTTATTTTATTTTTAGATAGGATATTAAAGTTATTTAGAAGGGCATTTTAATAATTCAACTTTTAAGTTTTAAACTGCCCACTTTTAACATTAATACTAGTAGAAAATTTTGAATAAATAATTATACATGAAAGAATAAAGTACAAGTTTTTGTGAATATTTAATATAGATCATTGTATGGTGACTTGTTAGTTGATGTCAAGATGATTGGATACTGTCACACCTCCTTTTTGCGCGCCCCCAGCCCCGAGGGGTTAGATGCGCGGGTGGAGTTTTTCCAATTTAAGTGACAATATTCGAAATGAGATTATTTATTTAATTCAGAGTCGCCACTTGGGAAAGGTTTGGCTTTTGGTGTCCCAAGTCACCGGTTTATCTTGAATCCCAAATCGAGGAATTTTTAGACTTTTCCAAATGAAGTCTGCGAACCAGAAATTCTAAGTAAGGAATTCTGTTGACCCGAGGGAAGGTGTTAGGCACCCTCGAATCCCGTGGTTCTAGCACGGTCGCTTAAATTGTTATAATGGCTAAATATCTGATTTAAATACAGGTTGTGACTTATGTGCTTTTATTAAGTTTAAACCGCTTTTATTATCATTTATTTTTATAGAATTGCAACGTCGTGAAAATGCATGTTGAACCACGTCACAATCAATGCACCCGTGATCGTCGACACATTCGGACTTCGTTGAGATTCGGATTTGGGTCACATCAATGTGCACCCGAATTTAAGAATATGATTTAATTAAGCCGCGCCTACGGAATCTAACGCGTTGTTATTTTGTAGAAGGCCATGAAATTTATTAAATGGCCTATCCTGAATTCTAAATAATTATCATGGTTATTTATTGAGGGCCCCGCAATTTTGCATTTTTATTTGGCGAGGCTCATCTCTATTTTAGAAAGGATATCCTAAAGAGACTACATTTTTAATGTGTTTGTCTCTAAAATAGAAGAAAAGACGCATGCTAATACAATTATATGCTTTGGCCGAATTAAGATTTTAGTTAATCGTCTGATTAATTATTTACAGAATGAAGAGACGTTGTACCTCATGAAACATGCTTTTAACTTGATAGAAGAATTATATACGAGATTGATGAAATGCTACGACTGCTGCAAGAACTCCCTAACCCTAACTTATTTAGGCAAGATTAATTAAAACTACTTATTAGAAAAATGCGACTAATGATATTTGAAACTCATCCTATAAACTGCCTAATGAAACTGAAAACTCAAGAATCTGAAACTGCATTATCTTTAGCTAGACTTAAGACAGCCATTTGCCCTTACATATTTAAAGCATGCTGAAATAGCGAGTTTAAGTTAACAACCGTATTGAATAGCTGCACGTTTCATGAATGGTATTTATATCTTGTATGCTACTAAACGAATAAAATGTCGCAGTTTCAGATGAGCATAGACTTTAATTAATTACAACCTTACTAATGTATCTCTATTAGGCTAGAAAACTTACATATCTTAACAACATTTATATAAAAATTTGTAAGCAATGCAACAGATGATTATAACATCCTTCAGATCTTTCGATTCAAACTTTTATTGCAACATCAGACAGATTCGAAATGTGTACCTGAGGAAATGCTTACAATGAAGAAAGTAGGGCAGTCAGTTGAGCAATAGAAGTGATACCAAACAGCAGCAGTAATAGTAGGTACCAATAGAACAAAATCCCAGTGCAAAAGACCAGTAAAGCCAATGGAGGAAGGGTAGAATGAAACAAATTCCCAGTAGTATGGAATAAGAGATCCAGGCAATCCAATTCCAGAAGAAACAAACAATACAAATCCAAACAATAGACTTAGCCGACACTTGAAAGAAGACAGAACTGATTTGGATAGTTTGAACAAAAATGAGAATCGAACAAATAGTAGGAAGGAGACAATTTCTGATCTTTGTGATATCCCTTTCCCTATCTTTCTTTTCAAGTTCGAATGTCAATCCTCAGTTTTGAAATCTATTTGGGTTATCAAAAAGAATTCTTTTCCAGTTTCTGTTTTCGGAATTTGAACTCTCAGGTGTTCCCTCTCAGTGTCTCTCTCTATCTCTGTAGACTCTCTCTGTATGTATTTCAACTCTCCTTCTCTAATCTCTCCACTGTGTGTGTCTATTTTCTATCAGCTCTCAAAGTCTAGAGTGTGTATTTTCTTTCCCCTCCCTTCTCTTCTCTCTTCCAGCCTATCAGATGCCCTCTATGTCTGTCTGTCCTTTTATCTCTTAATGTGCCTCCCTTTTATAAGCCTCAACATCAAACCTTTTACAGCCTGTTAAATTAATCAGATACCCCTCCCATGTGCCCATCTCTTTTCAGTTTCCACTCAGCTATTTAAGTATTAATCCTATGACATTCCCTTGGCAGGCTTTAACTTTTAGCAATGTTTTATTATTTCTGAAACTTACAACAGAATATGGGCAGCAGGATGTAGTCTGACAGCACATGCTGTCAAACTATTTTTAAATCAAACAAAAGCCTTTATGCACATGTTGTGCACAAATGCACATGTTGTGCACAAGTGCACATGCCCTCCAATTCTGACTGCAACTAAACAAAACCAAACCTTTTATACTTCTGATTCAGATTAACAAACTATAAGTAGCTGAATTCAATTCCTAACTGATTCAATAATGCTAAACAGAAGCAGATCAATTTGTATGTTGTTCAAACATCTGAAACTAATTGACGACATATGTCGACTCGACTATACTAGTTATAACTCATACAATCGTAACCTAAAATCAGACATTTAACAGTATCGAACACATGATTCGGATTGCACTGACTAAGCAAAATTACATGGGAGGGATCAGTTGGTCAGTTCACCTTTGAAATTCAATTAATTGCACAGCAAATACATACAAATTATCAGAACAATTAGAAGAAAGACTCAATCAAACAACAAAGGTTCAGGCGAGGTGGACAGAGCACTGTTGATAAAATTCAAAGACACAAAATCAAAACAAACATGAACAAACTTTTAGCCAATCACATGGACTAAACAGAAATAAGAAAAGAAAAAGCAAGACTCACCTCATATCTTTGAAAAATCAAAAGATTCCAACTCGGATTCGGACAGACCTTTCTTAAGGCTGAACGGGCTTTAATCGAAGTGTTTCTCAGATGAGAAACACTTCGATTAAGGTCCATTAGACCTTAATCCTTTGGTTTGAACGGATATGGACCAGTGACGAGGACCTTTAAAGTTCCAAAAAATTAGATCCAGGATTCGGGCTTCCCTGGTCAGATTCGGACCAAACCAAGAATGGTTTGGTCACGAGGGAGGTCTGGGGAGTGTCTGGTATGAATTTGAAGCATATCGGTGTAGATCAGGTTCCGACTCGAATCTTCAAATTAAGATTCGAGAAGGTGGGATAAGATTCGAAGCATGGGGTTGATAGATTTGGGTTCAGGATGGCATGGGGGTTCTATGGTGTTCAGGGGAAGGTCACCGGCGTTCATGCCGCCGGCTTCCATGGTGAAGGATTCAGGGGCGGCTCTAGGGTTTGATGGGGGATGAGGTTGAAGACGGAGGCCGGGGTATTGGATAGGGGGGTAGGGTATGTTAAGGGCTTATATATGGAATGAGTAGGCGGATCTCGACCGTTAGATCAATTTAGATCTACGGTCTGGATCTGATGGCTTAAGTGGAACGGTGTCGTTTCGAGGGTAAGGGGTTTGGGTTGGTCCGGGTGGAAACGGGTCGGGTTTGTTGGTGGGTTATGGGAAATGTGATCTTGGCCGTTGATCAATTTGAGATCAACGGCCCAGATCAGACTGCAGTAAAACGGTGTCGTTTGGAAGGCCCCCTGAGGCCAGCTGGTCTGGACCGGGTTTGGGCTGAGTTTGTTTTGGGCCAATTTATTTAATAAATTGGCCCAATCCGGAAGAAGAAAGGCCCCCTTTTTTTTTATTTCTTTTCTTATTTATTTTAAAAACAAAACTAAGCCAAAAAATCAAATTAAAATTAAATACACACTCAATACAATTATTTGCACACACACTAAAGATATTTCAAACAGGTAAAATCAAACAAAACAAAATTACGGACAAAGGGGCCTGTTTATGCCTTTCTATGTTGCGGTTCAGATTATGCATGACACGTACACATTTATTATTTTTTTTTTGAATTTTGTTTTAATAAAGTAAATAAATAAAAATGGGCCAAAGTCGCAAATAAATCAACAAAGTGCCGTACAGAAATCCAAAATTGTACAGCAGGACCAATTTTTATTCTCTTGGAGCGACTGTCGCGCAAAAACAAAAATCACGTGCTCACAGCTGCCCCTCTTTGTTCGGAAACACGAAGAGTTTTCGTGCAAAGATAAAGTGAGAGTGTATGAGCGATTTTTGCCTATGGACCACTCCGTATGAAGCATGTTTTTTTTGAAAGATCTGACCGAATCTTGCTTCAAAGATTTCCTACATATCCTGGGCTAAACAGGAATCAGGTCGATGTAGTTCGAAAAGTTTTGGTAGCTGGGACTACCATGAGACTGTAATGCTTGCTGCTACTGCTGCTGCTGTTGTCACTGCTACGTTACTGACCGCCTTATTACAACCAAACGAAAATTAGAAACTGAACTAACTACTATATGCATGTCAACTGCTAGTTACAAGATTCCTATCTATGATTCTTTTACGACTTGATCTTGGGTCTTAGCTGATTCTGCTTGTAGACTCCGATCTGAATCTTGATGCTTGCGAGTTGCGGCTACTTGTTCAACCTCTGGGATACTGAGTGAGACGCGATTGGCAGGGTTTAGGACCTTAGTCAAACGTTGGAGTCGATCTGCTCTCCATTCACTCTGATATCTCGGGATGTCTCCTTTTGTCTTTTTCTTCTTTGATTCTGAGTTGAGACTCATCTCGTGGGTCATTTCGATCCGTGTGGCTCGAGGTTAGACCTGCGGGAAAAAACAAACAAACGAACGAAATTTTCTGCCCCAGTTTCACTAGGAAAATTTCGTTAATTATTTACCAGGAAGTTCATAAAATTGATGAAAGAGGATATGCATGCTCAGTTCAGGGTTGGAGCCCTAATACCGGCTAGCTGGGGAAAGGTTCAGTTTAGAGTTTAAAAACTCTAAAGCCGAACAAAGGAAGAATTCAGTTTAGGATTTAAAACCCTAATGCTGACTAAAGGAAAATTCAGTTTAGGGTTTTAAAACCCTAATGCTGATTGCATGGAAAGGTTCTCGGGTTAT
Organism: Nicotiana tabacum; assembly: GCF_000715075.1. Classification (NCBI taxonomy): domain Eukaryota; kingdom Viridiplantae; phylum Streptophyta; class Magnoliopsida; order Solanales; family Solanaceae; genus Nicotiana; species Nicotiana tabacum. The sequence continues at coordinate 111,541,138 of NC_134101.1, forward strand.
GCCGAAAAAGATTTATTGAGTTATGCTGGGAAGATTCATCGGGTTATGCCGGGAGGATTCATCGGGTTATGCCGGGAAGATTCATCGGATTATGCCGAAAAGATTCGTCGGGTTATGCCGGGAGGATTCATCGTGTTATGCCGGGAGATTCGGGTTATGCCGAAAAGATTCATCGGGTTATGCCGGGAGATTCATCGGGTTATGCTGGGGAAATTCATCGGGTTATGCCGGGAAGGTTCATCGGGTTATGCCGGGAAGATTCATCGGGTTGTACCGGAAAGATTCATCGGGTTATGCCGGGAAGATTCATCGGGTTATGCCGGGAAGATTCATCGGGTTGTACCGGGAAGATTCATCGGGTTGTACCGGGAAGATTCATCGGGTTATGCCGGGAAGATTCATCGGGTTATGCCGGGAAGATTCATCGGGTTATGCCGGGAAGATTCATCGGGTTATGCCGGGAAGATTCATCGGGTTATGCCGGGAAGATTCATCGGGTTATGCCGGGAAGATTCATCGGGTTATGCCGGGAAGATTCATCGGGTTATGCCGGGAAGATTCATCGGGTTATGCCGGGGGTTTTGGGTAGGAAAAGTTCCTTGGGTTATGCCAGAGAGATCCATCAAAATGCATGAAAATATTATGGGAAACTTACCTTTGGTCGTTTTCTGCTGCAGGGTTGTTTCAATGCTTGCGCGCTTTATCTCTTTTGGGCTAAACCTGCTTCTTGCACAGCTGCTTTGTGTCGCACCTGTCTCAATTTTCTTAAACAAAGAAAGATTATTAGTTTGACAACGGCGGTTGGTTTGGGGGCCTTGATTGTTCCAATTGCTCTGTCTTGGCCCAATTCTTGTTGAGAAACTCTGCTATTGATTGGATTTCACATGCGAAAACCTTTGGACTACTCAGACTTGCATTTCCAGATTTTGTGATGATTTGTCTTATAAGGCTTTGGCTTTTCTGTCCCTTTCTGCTTGGGGATTTTGGTGGGGATTTTATCAGGGAGACTCTGTGGGGATTTTTTTTTTTTTTTTTTTTGTAGCAAACTTGCTGGGGATGTGCTGGGGTGGACTTCTTTGGGGAATTGTACAAGGGATAGCCTGTGGGGATTTGTCGGTTTTAGAAGCAAATCAACTATCATGGCCAGTCGGGATGGGACTGACGCGCCACCGAGGTTGTACATTTTATTCGACTCTCGCCAAACGGAGCCCTGTAAAACCAGTCCTGCCACCTTTCTTTGCGATTACTACGGAATTAAGAGTTAGATCGAAAAGAACTCAAAGAGAACTATGTAAAGGAGAACATATGAGTTTAAAGAGAAACGCCCCTTTCGGGGAGAAAAGAGGGACTTATCTGGAGTGTATGCCAGTTTCAAACTGACATGACATGCCTTTTGGACTGGATGCCCGACCTCCGAGAACTTGCATTTCCTCATGAATCAAAACAGATCTATATTTTTTCAAAAACCCGGGAACCTTGCCAGGACTTTCTGAGGTGGAATCATCTTTTTGGCCGACAACGCCCTTTGCGGGTTTTCGCTAGTCGACCTCTCTCATTTCTCTTCTTACTGTCGCCTGCTAGTACTCCTTGCGAGTTTTTACTAAACAAGCTCTCTCATTTCAATTTCTCTTCTCTCGTCGCCTCATGGTGCCCAAAGGTTTTCACCGACAAGACTCTCTCATCTTTATTCTCCTCATTTTGTTGTATCGGACCCAAATAATTCCATCTTCCTATTTTGAAATGCTTTGCTGATTGATCAGAAGGACTTAAAAAAGGTTTGGGGTGAAAAGAATTTGGATTGAACTACAACTTGGAACTTTTGGGTGGGATTATTGCCGAATTATTATAACTTCTGCCCCAGTTTTACTTTCGGGGGAATTCCTGGTTTTATTGTTGGTGTGACTGAACCCCAAGGAGAGGTTGCCTACGTATCCTTTCGGAATCAAGTCAAACGTAGTTCAGGCCACTTTTGTTTTTTGGATTTTTGTTTTTGTTTTTATTTATTTTTTTTTCAACTTATTTTCAGCAATATTTTCAGGTTCCAAAGAGGGTAATCAAAGAAGAGTAACCAGCTCAAATGGGTTTTGCAAAGGGTTGATAGTGTTTGGGTAGTGAGAATGGAAGCCTTCGTCATCTCAAACTGTGCAAAGATATCGCCAGAGTGATTTAGACATATCGCTGCACCTGCTTTCCAAGCAAGGCTGACGTCGTTCCTTTCGACGTCGCCCAGATACAAATGCTCCATTTGGTAACGTTCTTCAATGACGTATGGACCATTCTTTCTGGGTATAATTGCCCGTGACAAACCGCAGTTATTAAGGTTATCATTCTGTACGGTTCTAAACCCATTTACTGCTCTCAAACTCTGTTTTAGTGACGGACATTCTCCAAACCATGAACCAATTTTCTTTAGTTGTTCCTATTTTTCAAATCCTTTATATCTCAAATTTTTGACTCATTATTTGAAATCTGATCGGAGTTCTCGTGATCCGGGCATGAAGTCCTCAAACATGTCATGTTATTTAAAGCTGCATTTATCAGAATTGAAGAGAACACAAAAGAAAACATAGAAGAAGAAAGTGAGTAATCAAGCACGATTTCATTTCTTGGCATTTTGGGGAAGATAAGGAAAAAGGTTGACATTCAGGAAATTAAAACATGAAACTGAAGAAAAACATCCGAGCCACCCTCTGGGGTTACTCGTGATGCAGAGAAAAGTAGCAAGACAGGTTCATCAGGACTTCCGTTTGATCAAGAATGGCGTAGCCTTCTAGTTTTGAAACTAGGTGCTTGGCCCCATGTACGATACTTCCACAGTGCTAGTGCCCTCTCCTGGCTGGACCATGTGCATTTCGCATAGCTTTTCCCTTGTTGCCTCACATACTTCCTCACTCTCGTCGAGCGGGGACACCTTATCATCTTCCTCTTTGTTGTATTTTGGCTCCTGTGGTATGCGTCCGACAAACACTGGCTCGTTCGGCCGGGGTGTTTTGACCGTCCCCCATACCATGGAGGCCTGCTTGAATACATCACTTATTCCTTTTTCTTGTTCCGGAGTTACCCTGGGTCCCTTTTCTGTATCAGCAATAGCAATTATGGCTTTCAGTGCCAGATCGACTTCCTCGTCTTCACAAATCATCCCAACTATCGGCCCGTTGTCGTGGGCGGGCAACGGATTATTGGTCACATTTGGGATATCCTCGTCTCTCAACACAATCTTCCCTTGGTCTAACAGATTCTCTACAGCTTGTTTCAATGTCCAACAGTCGTTGGTGTCGTGCCCTTCTACCCCTGAATGGTATGCACATCTGACACCCCGCTGATATGATGGTGATCCCGGGTTCTGCCCATTTGGTGGTATGGGCTGCAACAAATTCATTTGGACAAGCTTAGGGAATAGGACGGAATAGGGTTCACCGATTGGTGTGTAGTTGGGTCTCCTGGGTGGTTCCCGAGGACGGAAATTATTTTGAGGAGGTCGAGGATTGTAGTGGTTTCGGTGAGGACGCTGATTCCTAGGACGTGGGGCCTGCCCCCGATTGACTGGTTGTGACCGCTGGATATAAGGCTGGGTGCTCATAACCATGTAAGGCTGAGGGGTGTAGGTCGCATTTTGGTGGGGGAAATAATGTTGCGAGGTTCTTTCCGAAGAACAAAGCCCGGGATTACGATATTCTCCCACCTCTGACACTACCATGGATGTTTCCTCTTTCTTCTTCCCTCTTGCTATTCCTCCAGACCCGCTTTGGACGGCTTGGGAGGTTGCCTTTATGGCTGCCTGACTCAAAATTCTTCCCGTTTTCAAACCGTTCTCCACCATCTCTCCGATCTTAATCGCTTCTGCGAAAGGCTTTCCCATGGCCGACATCATGTTTTGGAAATAGTCGGACTCTTGAGCCTGGAGAAAAGTAGTGACCATCTCTATCTCGTCCATGGAAGGTTTTACCCTTGACGCTTGCTCACGCCATTTGATGGCGTATTCTCTGAAACTTTCCGAGGGTTTCTTCTTTAAGTTTGACAAAGCATTTCTGTCTGGTGCGATGTCAATATTATATTGAAACTGCCCTACGAAGTCTCTGGCAAGATCATCTCATATATGCCAGCGAGATATGTCCTGGTCCATATACCATTCCGAAGCGACTCCCACCAAACTTTCTCCAAAATATGCCATTAGCAGTTCTTGTTTTCCGCCGGCTCCCCGCAATTGGTTGCAGTATTTCTTAAGATGTGCAATGGGGTCGCCGTGCACATCGTATTTCTCGAACTTCGGGGTCTTGAAACCCGCTGGCAGGTGCACGTGAGGGAACATGCATAGGTCGGCGTAAGAGACGCTCTTCTGTCCGCTCAATCCTTGCATATTTTTCAAACTTTGTTCAAGGCTTCTCATTCTTTTGGCAATCTCATTTTGTTCTGCAATCCTGGGGCTCTGATCCTGCCTGGGCGCAAGCTCGCACTGAGGCGGTAGAGGATTAGTGCTGGTAGCGAATCTAGTTGGTTCCATTGAGAACGATGGTGCTTGGAATGTAAAAGAGGATGAGTCAAAGCTTGGCTTGTACGTGGCAGGCTGTGCCGTAATCGGGCAAGGCGATGCAGTAAAGATGTTCATGCTTGCATCGGTGGCTGACATTCGGGGATGAGGGTCAGAAGGCGATCCAGCAGAGAAGGCTGAGGTGGCTGGGTACCCGAATGGGGTAGCAGGATAATTTATGGGAACATTTGAAGTCCCACTTGACCTGGAGAATAATTCAGGGAATCCGGGGATGACACTTGGCGGCTCTTTCCCACTATTCCAGTCGTCCAGCATTTCCAGCATGCGGAGCCGTAGGATTCTATTTTCCTCCGCAGTTGCGGATTCAGGTGTGAGGACGGCTGAGATCGAGCTTTCCTCAGAAACCGGGGTTGTTTGCAACGGAATTTCTGAAGACATTTCCACACTTCCTTTTGACCTGGTGAAGTAAGTGTGAGTACTGCTTCTGGCCCTAACAACAGGCAGTTGAACACTTCCCCTCGACCTTGTGAAGTATGAGTGCGAGGCCAGACTTTCACCAAACCAACCGTCTTTTCAAAAACCCTGGAGATACTCAACGGCAAGCGCACGGTTAATTTGTAGCAAATAACAGATAGTTAATCTCACGTTGGGCATGATGCACCTATACAGTTAAGTGGATTACTATATGTTTGCTACGAGAGCATGCGTCATGCCGGCATTTTTCCTCTTATTAGTTCTTTCCCCTTTTTAATTTTTTTTTATATTTTTTTTTATTTTGCAGTAAAAGAAATGCGACCGGATCCGATGAGGATTGCCTACGTATCACGATGCCTACGTGAATCAGATCATTACGTAGTTCGAAACTAACAAAAATAAAGAAGCAAGTGCTCATTTAGCATAGGACTCAAAAAATTTGACTATTCTTTGTTTATTCACTTATTCAATTTTTTTTTGTTTTTTTTGTTTTTTTTTTTTTTGGAATTTTTTGAAAGAAATACTTTAAAAGAAGAAAGAAAATTTTGTTTATTTTGATTTTTGTTTTATTTTTTAAAGAAAGACTTCTAAAATTTATTTGCTTTTGACTTGAATTCTGGAAATTTATTAAGAAAAGAAAATATGTTTGGTTGGTTTTTTTTTTTGTTTTGTTTTACCTTTTCTACGGAAGAAAGAATGTATATGATGTTGCCTCTTAAATTTTGAAAGAGGGACATTTAAGAAAATGATGTGGAATTCTGAGTTTTATTTATTTACAAAAGCACTTCTAAAGGAAAATCCTAATATTTTGAAATTTAATTTTTCAAATATTGTTTTTTTTTGACATTTTACAAAAAGAGACTAGAAAGCAAAGAGTATTATTTTTTTTGATTTTTGTTGCTGCTTATTTCATTTTTTTTATATGAAAGACTTCAAAAAGAAGAGGACTATTTATTATTATTTTTATTTGTTTTTATTTGATTTTAAAGAAAACTTCTATATTTTTTATTTCTTTTTTTTTCTAAAGAAAAAATATTTTTTTTTTTGGATTTTAAAATTGGGGCCGGAACCGATGAGGTTTGCCTACGTATCTCACATCCGGTGAGAATCAGACCCGCGTAGTTCGGTCCAATTAACCGAATTATTTTAGAACAAAACTCTTTCCTTTTCAACAAATAACTTTCCCAAAAGACTATTTTTCTATCTTTTGTTTGTTTGTTTTTTCTTAGTAAATAAAACATTTTCACCTTTTATTATTGCAAAATTTCAACAGCGTTTTGACGGTAATTGGGCATTGCTATTTTTCAAAGTAGAAAATTAGTCCTATACACTGATATTTTTTTTATTTTTATTTTCAAATATTCCAAAGTCAGGTAACATGCATGTCCGAGACAAATAAATGCGCGGAAACAAATAGGATGCAACAAGATGGTCTTTTCATTTCAGGTTGCTAGTCCTAGACGGACCCAACCCCTGTGTTGAGCCCCTTAAGTCAAATGCAACATGATGCAAATAAGCGTTCCTACTAGGGATCCGGCATGAAGTCGAGTTATACTAGGTTTAAACCTTGGTATTTGTTCTAGACTGTGTACCCGAGCGGACAACTCGAGTCGAGGAGGGGCAACTTACCGGGAACCAAAAGGCCGTCCGGCTTCGTAACTTATCCGTCCTCTTTCTTATTCCAGGTATCAACACTAACAGAACAAGGAGTCTCGACCAGCGAGCTTCTCCCCGGAGGTGAAGAGAGAAGGGTTCGGCACAGTTTATATGCAGTTCAGATAATATCAAAGCGGTAAAAGACAACATTTAGTATGTTATGTCAAAACATGTAATATATATCAGATAGTGAGGCCAAATACAACAATTATTCTAAGCTTGAATTATTGAACCCTGAACCAGTGGTTCTGGGTCTAATTCTCCAGCAGCGGTTTTGTTATACTGGGTTTATAACCTGGGTATACGTTCTAGACTGTGTACCCGAGCGGACAACTCGAGCCGAGGAGGGGGCTACGTATCGAGGACCCGCGAGATCGTCCGGCTTTGTAACTTGTCCGACCTCTTTCTTATTTCAGGTATTGACACTAACAGAATAGGGAGTCTCGACCAGCGAGCTTCTCCCTGGAGGTAAGAAGAGAAGAGTTTCAGCACAGTTTATATACAGCTCAGATAATATCAAAGCGGTAAAAGACAACATTTAGCACATTATGCAAAAACATGTAATAAAGATCAGATAATAAAGCCAAATATAACAATTATTCTAAGCTCGAATTCTTGAACCCTGAACCAGTGGTTCTGGGTTCCTCCCCAGCAGAGTCGCCAGAGCTGTCACACCTCCTTTTTGCGCGCCCCCAGCCCCGAGGGGTTAGATGCGCGGGTGGAGTTTTTTCAATTTAAGTGACAATATTCGAAATGAGATTATTTATTTAATTCAGAGTCGCCACTTGGTAAAGGTTTGGCTTTTGGTGTCCCAAGTCACCGGTTTATCTTGAATCCCAAATCGAGGAATTTTTAGACTTTTCCAAATGAAGTCTGCGAACCAGAAATTCTAAGTAAGGAATTCTGTTGACCCGAGGGAAGGTGTTAGGCACCCTCGAATCCCGTGGTTCTAGCACGGTCGCTTAAATTGTTATAATGGCTAAATATCTGATTTAAATACAGGTTGTGACTTATGTGCTTTTATTAAGTTTAAACCGCTTTTATTATCATTTATTTTTATAGAATTGCAACGTCGTGAAAATGCATGTTGAACCACGTCACAATCAATGCACCCGTGATCGTCGACACATTCGGACTTCGTTGAGATTCGGATTTGGGTCACATCAATGTGCACCCGAATTTAAGAATATGATTTAATTAAGCCGCGCCTACGGAATCTAACGCGTTGTTATTTTGTAGAAGGCCATGAAATTTATTAAATGGCCTATCCTGAATTCTAAATAATTATCATGGTTATTTATTGAGGGCCCCGCAATTTTGCATTTTTATTTGGCGAGGCTCATCTCTATTTTAGAAAGGATATCCTAAAGAGACTACATTTTTAATGTGTTTGTCTCTAAAATAGAAGAAAAGACGCATGCTAATACAATTATATGCTTTGGCCGAATTAAGATTTTAGTTAATCGTCTGATTAATTATTTACAGAATGAAGAGACGTTGTACCTCATGAAACATGCTTTTAACTTGATAGAAGAATTATATACGAGATTGATGAAATGTTACGACTGCTGCAAGAACTCCCTAACCCTAACTTATTTAGGCAAGATTAATTAAAACTACTTATTAGAAAAATGCGACTAATGATATTTGAAACTCATCCTATAAACTGCCTAATGAAACTAAAAACTCAAGAATCTGAAACTGCATTATCTTTAGCTAGACTTAAGACAGCCATTTGCCCTTACATATTTAAAGCATGCTGAAAGAGCGAGTTTAAGTTAACAACCGTATTGAATAGCTGCACGTTTCATGAATGGTATTTATATCTTGTATGCTACTAAACGAATAAAATGTCGCAGTTTCAGATGAGCATAGACTTTAATTAATTACAACCTTACTAATGTATCTCTATTAGGCTAGAAAACTTACATATCTTAACAACATTTATATAAAAATTTGTAAGCAATGCAACAGATGATTATAACATCCTTCAGATCTTTCGATTCAAACTTTTATTGCAACATCAGACAGATTCGAAATGTGTACCTGAGGAAATGCTTACAATGAAGAAAGTAGGGCAGTCAGTTGAGCAATAGAAGTGATACCAAACAGCAGCAGTAATAGTAGGTACCAATAGAACAAAATCCCAGTGCAAAAGACCAGTAAAGCCAATGGAGGAAGGGTAGAATGAAACAAATTCCCAGTAGTATGGAATAAGAGATCCAGGCAATCCAATTCCAGAAGAAACAAACAATACAAATCCAAACAATAGACTTAGCCGACACTTGAAAGAAGACAGAACTGATTTGGATAGTTTGAACAAAACTGAGAATCGAACAAATAGTAGGAAGGAGACAATTTTTGATCTTTGTGATATCCCTTTCCCTATCTTTCTTTTCAAGTTCGAATGTCAATCCTCAGTTTTGAAATCTATTTGGGTTATCAAAAAGAATTCTTTTCCAGTTTCTGTTTTCGGAATTTGAACTCTCAGGTGTTCCCTCTCAGTGTCTCTCTCTATCTCTGTAGACTCTCTCTGTATGTATTTCAAATCTCCTTCTCTAATCTCTCCACTGTGTGTGTCTATTTTCTATCAGCTCTCAAAGTCTAGAGTGTGTATTTTCTTTCCCCTCCCTTCTCTTCTCTCTTCCAGCCTATCAGATGCCCTCTATGTCTGTCTGTCCTTTTATCTCTTAATGTGCCTCCCTTTTATAAGCCTCAACATCAAACCTTTTACAGCCTGTTAAATTAATCAGATACCCCTCCCATGTGCCCATCTCTTTTTAGTTTCCACTCAGCTATTTAAGTATTAATCCCATGACATTCCCTTGGCAGGCTTTAACTTTTAGCAATGTTTTATTATTTCTGAAACTTACAACAGAATATGGGCAGCAGGATGTAGTTTGACAGCACATGCTGTCAAACTATTTTTAAATCAAACAAAAGCCTTTATGCACATGTTGTGCACAAATGCACATGTTGTGCACAAGTGCACATGCCCTCCAATTTTGACTGCAACTAAACAAAACCAAACCTTTTATACTTCTGATTCAGATTAACAAACTATAAGTAGCTGAATTCAATTCCTAACTGATTCAACAATGCTAAACAGAAGCAGATCAATTTGTATGTTGTTCAAACATCTGAAACTAATTGACGACATATGTCGACTCGACTATACTAGTTATAACTCATACAATCGTAACCTAAAATCAGACATTTAACAGTATCGAACACATGATTCGGATTGCACTGACTAAGCAAAATTACATGGGAGGGATCAGTTGGTCAGTTCACCTTTGAAATTCAATTAATTGCACAGCAAATACATACAAATTATCAGAACAATTAGAAGAAAGACTCAATCAAACAACAAAGGTTCAGGCGAGGTGGACAGAGCACTGTTGATAAAATTCAAAGACACAAAATCAAAACAAACATGAATGGTTTGGTCACGAGGGAGGTCTGGGGAGTGTCTGGTATGAATTTGAAGCAGATCGGTGTAGATCAGGTTCCGACTCGAATCTTCAAATGAAGATTCGAGAAGGTGGGATAAGATTCGAAGCATGGGGTTGATAGATTTGGGTTCAGGATGGCATGGAGGTTCTATGGTGTTCAGGGGAAGGTCACCGGCGTTCATGCCACCGGCTTCCATGGTGAAGGATACAGGGGCGGCTCTAGGGTTTGATGGGGGATGAGGTTGAAGACGGAGGCCGGGGTATCGGATAGGGGGGGTAGGGTATGTTAAGGGCTTATATATGGAATGAGTAGGCGGATCTCGATCGTTAGATCAATTTAGATCTACGGTCTGGATCTGATGGCTTAAGTGGAACGGTGTCGTTTCGAGGGTAAGGGGTTTGGGTTGGTCCGGGTGGAAACGGGTCGGGTTTGTTGGTGGGTTATGGGAAATGTGATCTTGGCCGTTGATCAATTTGAGATCAACGGCCCAGATCAGACTGCAGTAAAACGGTGTCGTTTGGAAGGCCCCTGAGGCCAGCTGGTCTGGACCGGGTTTGGGCTGAGTTTGTTTTGGGCCAATTTATTTAATAAATTGGCCCAATCCGGAAGAAGAAAGGCCCCTTTTCTTTTTTTTATTATTTTTATTTCTTTTCTTATTTATTTTAAAAACAAAACTAAGCCAAAAAATCAAATTAAAATTAAATACACACTCAATACAATTATTTGCACACACACTAAAGATATTTCAAACAGGTAAAATCAAACAAAACAAAATTACGGACAAAGGGGCCTGTTTATGCCTTTCTATGTTGCGGTTCAGATTATGCATGACACGTACACATTTATTATTTTTTTTTTGAATTTTGTTTTAATAAAGTAAATAAATAAAAATGGGCCAAAGTCGCAAATAAATCAACAAAGTGCCGTACAGAAATCCAAAATTGTACAGCAGGACCAATTTTTATTCTCTTGGAGCGACTGTCGCGCAAAAACAAAAATCACGTGCTCACAGCTGCCCCTCTTTGTTCGGAAACACGAAGAGTTTTCGTGCAAAGATAAAGTGAGCGTGTATGAGCGATTTTTGCCTATGGACCACTCCGTATGAAGCATGTTTTTGAAAGATCTGACCGAATCTTGCTTCAAATATTTCCTACATATCCTGGGCTAAACAGGAATCAGGTCAATGTAGTTCGAGAAGTTTTGGTAGCTGGGACTACCATGGGATTGCAATGCTTGCTGCTACTGCTGTTGCTGTTGTCAAAGATGGTTAGATGGACTGAACAAAAATAGTATAATAGTAATAACATAAGATCAGGTTATGTACTTTTTATGACGATTATTGTTTTTTAGACAACAATTTAAGGCAATTGTAAAAACTTTAATATTTGTTAACTAAACAGAATATTAAAGTGGTATTAAATTTTTATAGCACCCTTATACCTTTTTATACATTGTACCAAACTATGGTAAGACAGACGAAAATGTACCAATTATAAAAAAGTTAAACTCCTGAAATGAAAAAGAATGCAAAAGCTCACCACACTGTCCTTGATCCTTAACACCAACAAGAACACCTTTCTCTCTCCAATCAACTGACTCCGGCAAGCTATCTCCGGCCTTAGGAGCATAACGGTCACTTTTGGTTCTTAGACAACTTACGTGGACCATCGATCTTAGTACCTTGGTACATGGACCGGTACTCCTCGTTTGTCAGATCAGCGAACCGGGTTATACCCAGCTTGTAAGTCTGATCGGGCATAGCATTTTGTTCATCGATGTATTTTAAGTTATCCTTGCTACTGCTTCTTCTTCCCCTTTTCCCGTTTCCCTTTTCCATTTGATAGTTTTATCTATTTGCCTTTTCATGTTCCCATTGTTCTGATTATAGCTGCAGATTTTATTCATTTTTTCTTTGTTGTGTAGTACTTTGCTTTTGGGGCTTTCTTTATTTCACACCCATTTCCAGTTTTCTCCTCTCTCAGTCTCTCAAAAATTATCAAACTGACCCACTTGAAAAACCCTAACAAAAATCAGATCCAACTCACGTTTTAGACACTCATTTCACTAAAAACTTATTCTTGGTTATGTTTGTTCACTATTGATTTTTTAGAAATTATCAAACTGACCCACTGATTTTTCTTCACTACTGAGATTTTGGGATTATCAGCTGGATTTTCAGCTGAGAAGGACACTTGTTCTATCTTGCTTCGCGTCATCATTTTCTTCAATTTTTTCTTCTCCTTTCTTGGTACATTTTATATTGTTGGGGCTATACCAGTGGTAGCGGTGATAGCTCCTTCTGGTTTTTGGGTCGTGGTATTTTCTGTGTTTTCAGGAATTCTCGGAGTATTGGAGACAAGTTGGGCGCACGAGCACCGGCAAAGGAGAGCAACCTGGGCGAGTGTCAGCAAAGGGCGGTAGGAAGTGGTGCGTGAGCGTACAACGACATCGAGTACAACAAATCAGCCACAGGTTTTGTTATCGGGAGTTGGTACCTCATGTTTTACTGTTTCCCTTTTGGTGTTAGCTGGATTACTGTTACTTTACTTCGCATTAGTTAAACCTTTCAACTAGGATACTAGTTACCACTTGTTTCCTTCTTGTTTGATTTGCGTATGTTGTGCAATAGCGAGTCTTCTCTAGATTGTTGTAGGTGTAGTGGCTGCAGTCTGGGATGATAGAATAAGGGCATGTCCTCGGGTGGGGCAGAGTGTGGGGCTGGGGTCAGGGGGTGGGTCGGGTAGCAGGGGAGGTAGAGGGGGCAAGGGAGCCTATAGGTTGAGAATCGGGTCATGGAACATAGGTTCACTAACGAGTAAATCCATAGAGTTGGCGAAAATCCTGCAGAAGAGGAAGATTAATATAGCGTGTGTCCAGGAGACTAGGTGGGTCGGATCGAGGGCGAAAAACGTGGATGGGTATAAGTTGTGGTACTCTGGTGTCCTGAGGGGTAAGAATGGAGTGGGTATCCTGGTAGATAGCCATCTTAGAGAGTCCGTGGTAGATGTCAGGCGGGTGAATGATAGACTAATGACTATTAAGTTGGTGGTAGGTGAGGGTACTTTAAATGTTGTTAGCGCGTACGCACCGCAAGCAGGCTTGGATGAGGATATTAAGAGGCGCTTTTGGGAGGGGTTGGATGAGATTGTTCGTAGTATACCGCCTTCTGAGAGGTTATTCATAGGAGGAGATTTCAATGGTCATATTGGGTCATCTGTAGGTGGGTACACTGAGGTGCATGGCGGCTTTGGTTTCGGAGAGCGGAACGGAGGGGGCATTGCGTTGTTGGACTTTGCCAAGGCTTTCGATCTAGTCATTGCGAACTCGAGTTTTACGAAGTGGGATGAACATTTGGTTACTTACCAAAGTTTAGTGGCGAAGACTCAGATTGACTATCTCCTCCTCAGGAGATGCGACAGAAGGCTGTGCGAGGACTGCAAGGTTATCCCAGGTGAGACCCTCTCAACGCAGCATAGGCTTTTGGTGATGGACATTTTATTAGGATAAGGAGGAAGAAGAGGTCAGTACAAGGACGCCCCAGGATTAGGTAGGGCGCTTTAACAAAGGATAAAGCTAAGGAGTTGGAAGGAAGGTTATCGGCAATAGGAGCTTGGAGAAGTGGTGGGGACGCAAACACAATGTGGTCGACGACGGCGAACTGTATAAGAGAGGCGGCGAGAGAGGTGTTAGGGATATCTACGGGCCACAATGGTGGTCACAAAGGAGATTGGTGGTGGAATGCAGTTGTCCAAGGTAAAGTGGAAGCGAAGAAGGCGGCTTACCTGCGATTAGTAGGGAGCACTAACGAGGAGGAGAAGAGAGAGAACAGTCAAAGGTATAAGGTATCTAGGAAGGAGGCAAAGAGGGCAGTGACAGAGGCTAAGACGACAGCTTTTGCTCGTATGTATGAAGAACTAAGAAACAAAGGCGGGGAGAAGAAGTTATTCCGACTCGCTAAGGTGAGAGAGAGGATAACTCGAGATCTAGATCAGGTGAGGTGCATAAAAGATGACGACGACAAAGTTTTGATGGGAGATGACCAGATTAAGAGGAGGTGGCAGACCTACTTTCATAAACTGCTAAGTGAAGAAGGAGATCAAGATATTAGACCTGGGGAATCGAGGAATGCCGACAGTCACCATGAATTAAGTAATTGTAGGGACATTGAGATCGATGAAGTCATGGAGGCAATGCGTAAGATGAGAAGGGGCAGAGCTACCGGGCCAAACGAAATCCCGGTTGAACTGTGGAGGTGTGTGGGTAGAGCAGGCGTGGAATGGCTTACTGCATTGTTTAGTGTTATATTCAAGACTAATAGGATGCCTGAAGAGTGGAGGTGGAGTACAATGGTCCCGTTGTATAAGAACAAAGGTGATGTCCAGAGCTGTAACAATTATAGGAGCATCAAATTACTAAGTCATACCATGAAAGTTTGGGAGAGAGTGGTAGAAATGAGAGTGCGAAGGACGGTGTCTATTTCAGACAACCAGTTCGGGTTCATGCCGGGGCGATCTACCACAGAAGCTATCCACCTTATTAGGAGGATGGTGGAACAGTACAGGGATAGGAAGAAGGATCTTCACATGGTGTTTATTGATCTGGAGAAAGCATACGATAGGGTTCCTAGGGAGGTCTTATGGAGCTGCTTAGACGATAAAGGGGTCCCGATGGAATATATTAGGGTGATTAAAGACATGTATGATGAAGCTAAGACTCGGGTTAGGACAGTAGGAGGCGACTCTGAACATTTTCCAGTTAGTACGGGGTTGCACCAAGGGTCTGCGCTCAGCCCATTCTTATTTGCCCTGGTGATGGATGCACTGACTCATCATATTCAAGGGGAGGTGCCATGGTGCATGCTATTTGCTGATGACATTATTCTAATTGACGAAACACGAGGCGGCGTCAACGAGAGGCTAGAGATTTGGAGACATGCTCTTGAGTCTAAAGGTTTCAAGTTGAGCAGGACGAAGACAGAATACCTCGAGTGCAAATTTGGAGTTGAGCCGACGGAAGCGGGAGTTGAAGTGAGGCTTGACTCTCAAGTCATTCCCAAGAGGGGTAGTTTCAAGTACCTTGGACCGGTTATTCAGGGGATCGGGGAGATTGACGAGGATGTCACACACCGTATAGGGGTGGGGTGGATGAAGTGGAGGTTAGCGTCAGGAATATTGTGTGACAGGAAAGTGCCACCGTTACTAAAAGGTAAGTTTTATAGAGCAGTGGTTAGGCCTGCCATGTTATATGGAACTGAATGTTGGCCGGTAAAGAACTCACACATCCAGAATATGAAAGTAGCAGAGATGAGGATGTTGAGGTGGATGTGCGGGCGTACAAGAATGGATAAGATTAGGAATGAAGATATTCGAGAGAAGGTGGGCGTGGCCCCCATGGAGGACAAGATGCGGGAAGCAAGACTCAGATGGTTCGGACACATTCAGAGGAGGAGAACTGATGCACCGGTGAGGAGGTGTGAGCGACTGGCGGTAGTGGGCACGCGGAGAGGTAGAGGACGACCTAAGAAGTATTGGGGTGAGGTGATCAGACAGGACATGGCGAGACTTAGGATTACTGAGAACATGACCCTTGACAGGGAATTATGGAGGTCGAGTATTAAGGTTGTAGGTTAGGGGAGAGTTGTGAATATTTCTACAGCACAATAGAGTGAGACTAGCCAGTTAGGAGTTAGAATAAGAATGTCATTGGTCGTCTAGTGATGCAGGGCTTTACCTGCTAGTTTTTACTATACCAGCCATCTTTTTCGTATTTCATATTCGGTACTTCATATCTATTGTATTGTATTGCTGTTATTTTATTATGCATTTTTATGGTACTAATATATCGGCTTCTGTTGCTTTTTGAGCCGAGGGTCTCCTGGAAACAGCCTCTCTACCCTTCGGGGTAGGGGTAAGGTCTGCGTACATATTACCCTCCCCAGACCCCACTTGTGGGATTATACTGGGTTGTTGTTGTTGTTGTTGTTGTTGTTGTATAAATATTACTAATTGTGTGACCAAGTAATCCAAACAACCTATTAAAGAGTATAAAATAAATGTATTCATACAATGTTAAATCTCTAAGGAAAATATAGCATTTATCAAATAAAAGTTTGTTTCCAAATAAAAAAATAAAAAAATAATGTGAAAACCAATGATTAGCTTAGCCCAACAATATGTATGTATACGGCCAGAATCGAGTAGCCCGATTTCGAAGTCTTAAATTGGGGCTATAAGTTCGCGTCTGGGCGACTTGAAGTGAGGGTCGGACCCGACTGAAGGACACACACCTCGAGGGAGCAGATCGAAGGCCTAACACTACCTACATCAAGGGCAGTACAATCTTGAAGACACTCAACAAAGAGCAGAAATTTCTCAAGGACACGCGGATCAGGGCATAAATTAAAGGATAAGATTTGTACGAAATGGTACAGGTCCGTACTAGGTTGTTATACACCTGTACCAATAGAATTCTTTACCACAATTAGGAAATTTATTATATTGGGATTTTCTCCTCCTATATAAAGGGGACCCCAATCATTTGTAAAAAACACATTATTATTTACTGTAATAGAATATTCTACTCTGCTTTCTCATTTACCATGCTCCACAATTGTTCTTCATCTTTATCATTTTTGCTTTAGTGTTCATACTTTATTGTTCTTAGCTCACCTCGAGGCCCATGAGACAATCGAGCTCGAAGCCCCTATTGCTCTAATAATACTGGTTTGGTTCATCAATTCTTATTACTTAAACTTAATATTACTTGTATATTCATTAGTATTAGAATAAATCACATATCTTTAAAACCACAAATCATATTTAATTGTTACTCACATTTTTCGAGGTAAACAATGTATAATATGTGAATGTGAATAGTGGCTAAATAGGCGAATGTCACGACCCTAAATACCCGATCGTGATGACGCCTATCACATTACTAGGCAAGCCAACCCAAACCATTAACCACAACAAGTTCCTTTTATAAAACCATTTTCTAACACAGGTTTAGATACCAAATTTCCAAAATAAGTGTTTAAAACAACAAAATATAAGCGGAAGTCAAATAAACATGAACTACACAGCCCCAACTAGCTGGTGTCACGAGTCTAGATCCTCTACTACATAACTGACTGTCTGATACAACATAAGTCTAGAAAATGTGGAAAAGGACAAGATAAGAAGGAGAAAATAGGGCTGCGGACGCCATACCTTGAAATCTCCAGCAACCTCTGGATCAGCTGAGGACCCTCACTCTACCACTCAGACACCTGGATCTGCACGCAAGGTGCAGGGAGTAACGTGAGTACGCCAACTCAGTAAGTAACTAAAGTAAATAAGGTCTGAAAGTAGTGAGGAGCAGTTAAAAATCATATAACTGAATAAACAACAGGATAACAGGTCAACTTCACAGTTTAAAACCAGTTTCTTTGTAAAATCATCAATTTCAGTTTAAACACTTGAAATCATATACTTAGCAATGTTTCCAACAGAGGCTGTTTTTAAAAGAAGTGCGAAATCAGTGAAAATATCATAACTGGGCCCCTCGAGCAAGGTATCACTCAGAATATGGACTCTCGGGCAGCCTCTTAGTCTCTCGTGACTCACTCTCGTCACTCAGTACTCACTCCCAGCACTCAGGCTCATTAATATCTCAAAATAATAGAAATCATAGTAACCGCTGCGGCGTGCTGCCCGATCCGTAATTTATAGTCGACTACGCTCACTTTGGGGGTGTACAGACTCCGGAGGGGCTCCTACAACCCAAGCGTCATATCGCTGCGGCGTGCAGCCTCATCCAATATATATATATATATCGCTGCAGCGTGCAGCCCGATCCAATATATATCGTTGCAGTGTGCAGCCCGATCCATATAAGTATCGCTGCGGTGTGCAGCCCGATCCATGATATATACATATAATATCCTCACTATTAGGTTCTCAATCTCTCTCAGTCATTAACCTCACAACCTCTCGGGCACAATAATAGAAACTAGGGAACTCAACCCAAACAGTCCTCACATTTAGAAGTAGAGTGACAAAACCAGTTTTAAACATAAACAGGTAAAACATGACTGAGGATATGCTTTCAACAAATAAAGTGAGGAAAAACAGTAAAAATGCCCCTAAGGGTCTCAACAGATCGGCACAAGGCCCCAAACATGGCATACAACCCATAATACAGTACAAATGACTAAAGTACGGAATATCATAAGGTTTCAAATCAAGTACGCGGCTCAATAGTCGCTACGAGAAGGACCAAGTCACAATCCCTATCGATGCATGCCCACACGCTCGTCACCTAGCATGTGCGTCACCGCATTTATCAAAACAAGTCAAATACTGAGGTTTTGTACCCTCAGTTCCAGATTTACAATGGTTACTTACCTCAAACCGGTGAAAATACTACTCCGCGATGCCTTTACCTCTTGAATCGGCCTCCACTCACGTCGAACTATCTAAAATTAGAATTACGGCATCAAAATACGCTAAGGGAACAAAGCCCAAGCGAAAACAATCAAATAATACCAAAAATCCCGAAATTGGCCAAACCCGACTTCCGGACTCACATCTCAAAACTCGATAAAAATCACATCAACGTAATCTGTATCCTCCCACGAGTCCATACATACCAAGAACACTGAAATCGGAGTCCAAATGACCCCTCAAATTCTCATTTTAAAGTCTCTTAATCTCAAGCCCTAATTCCTCAATTTTAGGCTTGATTCTATTATTTATTAAGTAGATTTCACAATAGAATCGAGTTTTAAGTTCAAAATCCTTACCTCCAAGTGATTCCGCTTGAATACCTCTTTAATCTCCTTCAAATAGCTCCAAAAACGACCAACAATGGAAGAAATAAACCCCACATTCGCGGACAAGACGACCTTTTAAACCTTTTGCCCAGGCCTAAATTCCTTCATCGCGATCGCAGGACATCCTTCGCGATCGCGAAGCACAAATTCTCAGCTCCCAATATTAACCCTATGCGAACGCATAAAATCCCATGCGAACGCGATGCTCAGGCATCTAACACTACGCGATCGCGGACTGGCTACCGCGTTCGCAATGAACAACCTCAAGCTAAGACCCCTAGTCCACTTAACTCTACGCGAACGCGACCCACTCCACCCGTTCGCGATCAACAATGCCTTCACCTTATGCGATCGCATCCCTAGCTTCGCGAACGCACTGGGCAAACTGGACTGCCCCTACAACAGCTCTACGCGATCGTGAAGAGTAAAAACTCTGCAACAGCTGAACTCCAAAATCTACAACTCTCCAAGGCATGAAATGGTCTGATTAACCATCCGAAACTCACCCGAGGCCCCCGGGACCTCACCCAATGCACCAACATATCCCAAAACCTTGTTCAAATTTGTACCAATCTTAAAAATGCCTCAAACAACATCAAATCGACCGAAAACACATCGGATTCAAGCCTAAGTTTCCAAAATCTTTTAAATTTCGCTTTTGATAAAAAACCCGACCAAACCACGTCTGAATGACCTGAAATTTTGCACACACATCCCAAATGACACAACGAAACTACTACAACTCTCAGAATTCTATTCCGACCCCTATATCAAAATCTCACCTATCAACCAGAAATCGTCAAAAATCCGATTTCGCCAATTCAAGCCTAAATATATTCCGAACCTCCAAAACTCATTCCAATCATGCTCCTAAGTCCCAAATCACTTCCCGAAACTAACCGAATCATCAGAACTCATCTACAAGACCTCTAACACACAAGTCGACATCCGATTGACTTTTTCAAACTTAAACTCACTCTAAAGAGACTAAGTGTCTCAATCCTTACCAAATCCTTTCCGAACTCGATCCGACCCACCCGATACCACATAACACGGATAAACAAAGCATAAAGAAGCAGAAATGGGGAAATCAGAGCGGTAATTCATGAGACGACTAGCCGGGTCGTCACATCCTCCCCAACATAAACAAACATTCGTCCTCGAACGAGTCAAGAAACATACCTGAAGGCTCAAATAAATTAGGATATCTGCTCCGCATCTCCCGCTCGGTCTCTTAGGTAGCCTCCTCCACGGGCCAACTCTCCACTGCACTTTCACTGAAGCTATATCCTTTGACCTCAACTTTCGAACCTGACGACCTAAAATAGCTATTGGCTCCACATCATAAGTCAAATCATCATCCAACTGGAACATGCTGGAATCCAGAACATGAGACAGATCCCCAATATACTTCTGGAGCATAGAAACATGAAATACTGGATGCACATTCGACAAGCTGGGTGGCAAAGCAAGCTCATAAGCCACCTCCCCAATCCTCCGAAGCACCTCAAAAGGTCCAATGAACCGAGGACTAAATTTGCCTTTCTTCCCAAATCTCATAACACCCTTCATGGGTGAAACCTTCAACAGAACCTTCTCGCCAACCATGTAGGACACATCCCGAACCTTCCTATCAGCATAGCTCTTCTGTCTTTACTGCGCTGTACGAAGCCTCTCCTGAATCACCTTCACCTTTTCTAAAGCATCCTACACCAAGTTTGTCCCCAATAGCCTAGCATCATCGGGCTCGAACCAACCAACTAGAGATCTACACCGCCTCTCATACAAAGCCTCATATGGAGCCATTTGAATACTCGACTGGTAGCTGTTGTTATAAGCAAACTCTGCAAGCGGTTGGAACTGATCCCATGACCCTCCAAAATCATTGACATAAGCACACAACATGTCCTCCAATATCTTGATAGTGTGCTCGGAATGCCTGTCCATCTGAGGGTGAAAAGCTATGCTCAACTCAACCTGAGTACCCAGCTCTTGCTGCACAGACCTCCAAAACTGCGAAGTAAACTGAGTGCCCCTATCTGAAATGATGGAAACTAGGACACCATGCAACCGAATAATCTTCCGGATATAGATCTCTTCTAACCGCTCTGAAGAATAAGTAGCACACACAGGAATGAAGTGCGCGGACTTGGTCAGCTGATCCATAATCACCCAAATAGCATCAAACTTTCTCAGAGTCTGTGGAAGTCTAACAACAAAGTCCATAGTGATCCTCTCCCACTCCCACTCGGGAATATCCATCTGCTAAATCAAGCCACCCGGTCTCTAAAGCTCATATTTCACCTGCTGATAATTGAGACACCGAGCTACAAATCCCACAACGTCTTTCTTCATTCTTCTCCACCAATAATGCTGCCTCAAATCTTGATACATCTTCGTGGCACCCGGATGAATGGAATACTGCGAGCTATGGGCCTCCTCCAAAATCAACTCCAGAAGCCTATCTACATTGGGCACTTAAATCCGGCCCTGCATCCTCAACACCCCATCATCACCTATAGTCACATACCTGGCATCATCATGCTGAACTCTGTCCTTAAGTACAAGCAAATGCGGATCATCATATTGGTGCTCTCTGATATGATCATATAAGGAAGACCGAGAAACCACACAAGCCAAAATCCAACTGGGCTCCGAAACATCTAACCTCACGAACCGATTGGCCAAGGCCTGGACATCAACTGCAAGAGGTCTCTCCCCAACTGGAATACATGCCAAACTCCCCATACTCACTGCCTTTTGGCTCAAAGCATCGGCCACCACATTGGTCTTCCCCGGATGGTACAATATAGTGATATTATAATCCTTTAGCAACTCCAAACACCTCCGCTGCCTCAAATTAAGATCATTCTGCTTGAACATGTACTAGAGACTATGATGATCAGTAAACATCTCACAAGACACACCATACAAGTAATGCCTCCAAATCTTCAACGCGTGAACTATGGCAGCCAACTCCAAATCATGAACGAGGTAGTTCTTCTCATAAGGCTTCAACTGAAGAGAAGCATAAGCAATAACTCTATCCTCCTGCATCAACACACAACCAATACCAACTCTAGAATCATCACAATACACAGTATATGAACCTTAAGCTGATGGCAAAACTAACACTAGAGCTGTGGCCAAAGCTGTCTTGAGCTTCTGAAAGCTCTCCTCACACTCGTCCGACCATACAAATGAAGCACCCTTCTGAGTCAACTTGGTCAAGGGCGATGCGATAGATGAGAACCCCTGAACAAACCCGCGATAATAGCCTGCCAAACTAAGAAAACTGCAAATCTCTATGGCTGAAGACGGTCTGGGCCAACCCTGAACCGCCTCTATCTTCTTTGAATCAACCTGAATACCCTCGCTGGACACCACGTGCCCCAAGAAAGCTACTGAACTAAACCAAAACTGACACTTCTAGAATTTTGCATAAAGCTTCTCCTCCCTCAATATCTGCAACACAACTCTCAAATGCTTTGCGTGCTCATCTTGACTACGCGAATACACCAGAATATCATCAATGAAGACTATGACAAACAAATTAAGATAAGGTCGGAACACGCTATTCATCAAATGCATGAACGCTGCTGGGGCATTGGTCAGCCGAAAAGACATCACCAAGAACTCATAATGACCATATCGGGTCGTGAAAGCTGTCTTAAGAATATTCGAGTCCCTGATCTTCAACTGGTGATAATCCGAACAGAGATCAATCTTGGAGAACACTCTCGCTTCCTGAAGCTGGTCGAATAAATCATCAATGTGAGGCAAATGATACTTGTTTTTAATTGTTACTTTGTTTAATTGCCTATAATTAATGCACATCCTCATAGTGCCATCCTTCTTCTTCACAAAAAGAACCGGCACACCCCAAGGTGACACACTAGGCTGAATGAACCCCTTATTAAGGAGTTCCTGAAGCTGTTCTTTTAATTCCTTCAACTCCGCTTGTGCCATACGATACGGCGGAATAGAAATGGGCTGAGTGCCCGACACCAGGTCAATACCAAAATTAATGTCCCTGTCCGATGGCATGCCTGGCAGGTCTACAGGAAACACATCGGGAAAATCCCTCACAACTGGAACATAATCAATACTGGGAGTCTCAACACCGACATCCTTCACGAAGGCTAGATATGAAAGATATCCCTTCCCAACCATACGTTGGGCCTTCAAGAATGAGATCACTCTACCAGGAACATAATTAGTCAAACCTCATCACTCAATCCGTGGAACACCCGGTATAGCCAATGTGACTGTTTTTTGGCATGATAGTCCAGAATATTACGACACGGAGATAACCAGTCCATGCCCAAAATGATATCGAAATCCACCATACACAGCAATAAAAGGTCCACTCGAGTCTCCAGACCCCTAATAGTCACCACACACGACCGATACACATGGTTTACAACAACGGTATCGCCCACTAGAGTAGATACATGAACAGGTGAAACAAGAGACTCACGGGGCATATCCAGATAACGGGCAAAGTATGATGACACATAAGAAAAGGTGGAACCAGGATCAAATAATACAGATGCATCTTTGTGGCAGACCAAAACAATACCTGAAATCACGGCATCGAAGCAACAACATCTGGTCTACCCGGAAGAGCATAGAAACTGGCCTAACCACCACCTGATCGACCTCCCCCTCTAGGGCGAGCCCTGGCTGACTGACCTCCACCCCTAGCTGGCTGGGCGGATGGTGAAGTAACTGGAGCAGAAGTCAAGGGCTGACCCCTCTACTGAGACTGACCATCATGAAGATGAGGACACTGCCTCGTCATGTTCCCAAACTCTCCACACTCATAACAACTCCCCGGTGTTAGAGATGGGGACTGAAGGGAACCCTTGGCACCGGAATGACTAATAGAAGGACCTGGCATGGAAGAACCCTGAACTGATGGAGCACGGGATGAAATCTGGGCTAGAAGGGAACTACGTGATGAGTGGCCTTGATGAGAACTGTGAGAACCATGACCCGATGATGCCCCATGAAAACCTGGGTGAGCTGAATGAGCCTGTCTAAATGGGCGGCCTCTGCCCTGCTAGAACTGACCGCTCGAAGGAGCACTACTAAAGCTACAAGATCCCCGAGGTCTCTTGGCCTCCCTCTCCTCTCACTCTTGGCGGCGAACCGACTCAATCTCACGGGCAATGTCAACAACCTCCTCGAAAGTAGAACCTGTAACCCTCTCCCTAGTCATGACCATCGAAGCTGATATGTGAGACCATCAACAAACCTCATAATCCTCTCTTGATTTGTGGGAACCAATTAAACTGCATAACAAGCTAACTCGAAGACCTGCATCTCATACTGCGTCATAGTCATCTCTCCCTGACACAATTGCTCAAACTGCCTATGCAACTCCTCTCGGCGAGACTGTGGCACATACTTCTCCATAAAGAGAAAAGAGAATTGTTTCCAAGTAAGGGGCGCTGCACCAATAGGCCTACGCCTCTCATATTCCTCCCACCAAGTGAAGGCAACCCTAGAAAACTGAAAGGTGGTAAAAGCCACACCACTAGTCTCTAGAATACCCATTGTACGAAGCATCCTCTAGCACTTATCCAAGAACCCCTGGCATCGTCGCCCTCTGCACCGCTAAAAGTTGGAGGCTTGAGTCTACCAAACCTCTCTAGTCTACGCTGCTCGTCGTCTGGCATAACTGGTACCACAAACTCCTGAACTGGTGCAACTGGCTGGGCTGGAGGTGCCCTCGGTGTCTGGAGTCCCTGCACAACCTTCTCAGGTGCGCGAGCAACGGGAGTTTGGGTGCCTCCCCCGGCCTGAGAAGTAGCTGCGGCCGTAATAACTGAAATCGCCTGAGCCAAACCGGTACACACTAATAAGATTTGAGCTAAAGCCTCCTGAAGGCCTGGAATCACAATGGGCACAGCTGGTGCCTGAGCTGGTGCTGCTGTAGCATCCACAACTGGGACCTGATCCTGAGCTGGGGCAGCTGGTGGATCTGCAGGTGCTGCCCTAGCTGCTCTGCCCCTACCATGGCCTTGACCGTGTCCTCGAGCTCTGGTAGCCCCAGCTGGTGGTACTGGCGGTCGTCCACCTACCCAGTAGCACATATCCTCACCATCTATGAGAGAATGGAATAATAGAAGTTTAGTACTCGGATCAACAGATTCACACGACAAGAATTTTCAAGAATATGAAGTTTTTCCTAAAGGTTCTACAACCTCTCAAGGATAAATACAAACGTCTCCGTACCAATCCGCGAGACTCTACTAAACCGGCTCATGACTCGCGAGACCTATGTAACCTAGGTTCTGATACCAACTTGTCATGACCCCAAATACCCGGTCGTGATGGCGCCTATCACATTACTAGGCAAGCCAACCCAAACCATTAACCACAACAAGTTCCTTTTATAAAACCATTTTCTAACACATGTTTAGATACCAAATTTCCAAAATAAGTGTTTAAAATAACAAAATATAAACGGAAGTCAAATAAACATGAACTACACAGCCCCAACTATCTGGTGTCACGAGTCTAGATCCTCTACTACATAACTGACTGTCTGATACAACATAAGTCTAGAAAATGTGGAAAAGAACAAGATAAGAAGGAGAAAACAGGGCTGCGGACGCCATACAACTACCTTGAAATCTCCGGCAACCTCTGGATCAGCTGAGGACCCTCACTCTACCACTCAGACACCTGGATCTGCGTGCAAGGTGCAGGGAGTAATGTGAGTACGCCAACTCAGTAAGTAACTAAAGTAAATAAGGTCTGAAAGTAGTGAGGAGAAGTTAAAAATCATATAACTAAATAAACAACAGGATAACAAGTCAACTTCACAGTTTAAAACCAGTTTCTTTGTAAAATCATATATTTCAGTTTAAACACTTGAAATCATATACTTAGCAATGTTTCCAACAGAGGCTGTTTTTAAAAGAAGAGCAAAATTAGTGAAAATATCATAATTGGGCCCCTCGGGCAAGGTATCACTCAGAATATGGACTCTCGGGCTGCCTCTCAGTCGCTCGTGACTCACTCTAGTCACTCAGTACTCACTCCCAACACTCAGGCTCATTTATATCTCAAAATAATAGAAATCATAGTAACCGCTGCGGCGTGCGGCCCGATCCGTAATTTATAGTCGACTACGCTCACTGGGGGGTGTACAGACTCCGGAGGGGTTCCTACAGCCCAATCGTCATATCGCTGCAGCGCACATCCCGATCTAATATATATCGCTGCAGTGTGAAGCCCAATCCAATATATATATCGCTGCGGCGTGCAGCCCGATCCATATAATTATCGCTGCGGCATGCAGCCCGACCCATATAAGTATTGCTGCGACGTGCAACCCGATCCATAATATATACATATAATATCCTCACTATTAGGTTCTCAACCTCTATCAGTCATTAACCTCATAGCCTCTCGGGCACAACAATAGAAATTAGGGAACTCAGCCCAAAAAATCCTCATAATTAGAAGTGGAGTGATAAAACTAGTTTTAAACATTTAAACAGGTAAAACATGACTGAGGATATGCTTTCAAAAAATAAAGTGAGGAAAAATAGTAAAAATGCCCCTAAGGGTCTCAACAGGTCGGCACAAGGCCCCAAACATGGCATACAACCCATAATACAGTATAAATGACTAAAGTACGGAATATCATAAGGTTTCAAATCAAGTACGTGGCTCAATAGTCACTACGAGAAGGACCAAGTAACAATCCCTATCGGTGCACGCCCACACGCTCGTCACCTAGCATGTGCGTCACCGCATTTATCAAAACAAGTCAAATATCGGGGTTTTGTACACTCGGTTCCTGATTTACAATGGTTACTTACCTCAAACCAGTGAAAATACTACTCCGTGATGCCTTTTCCCCTCAAATCAGCCTCCACTTATGTCAAATCTATCCAAAATCAGAATCACGACATCAAAATATGCTAAGGGAACGAAGCCTAAGTGAAAACAATCAAATAATACCAAAAATCCCGAAATTGGCCAAACCCGACCCCCGGTCCCACGTCTCGAAACTCAATAAAAATTACGTCAACGGAATCCTTATCCTCCCACGAGTCCATACATACCAAGAACACTGAAATCGGAGTCCAAATGACCCCTCAAATTGTCATTTTAAAGTCTCTTAATCTCAAGCCCTAATTCTTCAATTTTAGGCTTAGATTCTATGATTCATTAGGTAGATTTCACAATAGAATCGAGTTTTAAGTCCAAAATCCTTACCTCCAAGCGATTCCCCTTGAATCCCTCTTCGATCTCCTTCATATAACTCCAAAAACGACCAACAATGGAAGAAATAAACCCCACATTCGCGGACAAGATGACCTTTTAAACCTTCTGCCCAGGCCTAAATTCCTTCATCGCGATCGCGAAGCACAAATTCTCAGCTCCCAAAATTAACCCTATGAGAACGCGTAACATCCCATGCGAACACGATGCTCAGGCATCTAACACTACGCGATCGCAGACTGTCTACCGCGTTCGCAATGAACAACCTCAAGCCAAGACCCCTGGTCCACTTAACTTTACCCGAATGCGACCCACTCAATGCGTTCGCGATCAACAATGCCTTCACCTTATGCGATCGCATCCCCAGATTCATGAACGTACTGAGCAAACTGGACTGCCCCCACAACAGCTCTATGCGATCGCGAACCCCCCTACGCGATCGCGAAGAGTAAAAACTCTGCAACAACTGAACTCCAAAATCTGCAACTCTCCAAGGAATGAAATGGTCCGATTGACCATCCGAAACTCACTCGAGGCCCCCGGGACCTCATCCAAAGCACCAACATATCCCAAAACCTTGTTCAAATTTGTACCAATCTTAAAAATGCCTCAAACAACATCAGATCGACCAAAAACACATCGGATTCAAGCCTAAGTTTCCAAAATCTTTTAAATTCCGCTTTTGATCAAAACCCGACCAAACCACGTCCGAATGACCTGAAATTTTGCACACACGTCCCAAATGACACAACAGAACTAGTAAAACTCTCGGAATTCCATTCCGACCCCCATATCATAATCTCACCTATCAACCGGAAATCGCCAAAAATCCGATTTTGCCAATTCAAGCCTAAATCTATTTCGAACCTCCAAAACTCATTCCGATCACGCTCCTAAGTCGTAAATCACCTCCTGAGGCTAACCGAATCATCAGAACTCACATCCGAGCCCTCTAACACACAAGTCAATATCCAGTTGACTTTTCCAGCTTAAACTCACTCTAAAGAGACTAAATGTCTCAAACTTTACCAAATCCTTTCCAAACTCGATCCAACCGACCCGATACCACATAACATGGATAAACAAAGCATAAAGAAGCAGAAATGGGAAAAATGGAGCGGTAATTCATGAGACGACTGGCCGGGTCGTCACATCGAACCATAAGTTTATTGCTCATGTATTCATAAGAGTAAATGTATAAAAAAATCGATTAGGTGCAATTTACCGTTTCATATAAAAATTTTCTGTGGCTAATTAACAGAATTAATTTAAAATATCTAATTTTAATTCAAAATATATTATTTTGAGATTATTTTTTACATAATTCTTTTTCCTTTTCTTTTGATGTCAAAAGAATTAATTCATTATTTCCAGCAAATATTGGAAAATAATAATGGCACATTTTGATTTTATATTTAACGAGTCAACTACAGTCATAATAACAATTCCTTTTTCAGGTTAACAACTTTGGTACTTCCCCCATTCCAATTTCTGTGAACCTGTTTGACTGGGCACGCAGTTAAAAAAAAATGAAGGCCTTTTGAATTTGTGATCCTAAACAAGTCAAAAAAGGGTCCAGAGTATTTGTATGTGATGTTTTAACTTCAATACCACATAGGGAGGGGGAAGATTTGTGTGGTATCCAATTTTTCGTTTAAACTGATTATGGAAGGACCTGGTTCTTCTAAGTGTTCCTTAACCTACTATTGCAGAAATAGTAAATGCGGAAAGTAAAGAACACAATTATTTTACTGTTAGTATGTAATTTTTACCCTATCAAAATATTCCTACAAAATTAATAAATAAATTAGCCCTATTTGTTTTAGATTTGTTTTAGGATTTTTGGTATTCATTTGGAATTATTGCATTTTTAATCACATTTTTTATATTTACAGTTATGAAAACTAACAAATATATTTAAACCTTTATCATCTTGAATTATTAGTTTTTTAATTTAACTTAATGCCTAATTGCACATTTTAATCACTTCATTAAAAGAAAATCAAAAAAAAAAATTGTTGTTTGTTTTGACATTTTTAAAGTTTTAGCATTAAATTAGCAATTTTTTTTAAAATTTAAGATTGACTAATTATGTAAATAATACAAATATATTATGTAAATAATTATGTAAGCTAGAAATGAGAAGAAGAAAAATTCCACTCCCCAAAATGCAGAAAAGGTGGTAGAAACAAAGACAGGGGCAACACCTGCTAAAGATGCCATTCTCTACGTCCCTAGGGCCCCAGGAAGAAACAATTCATGTTGAGTCCTCCTAACAGATTTGAACAGAAGAAAGCCACACTGAATATGCCAAAGATGTATGTGCCCAAAGGGACTTACGTGGTGCGAAGACCAACAATTCCACCCAGGCTGGATGAGGCTGTGGTCATTAGCCGCGCACTACCGAAACCCATAAGAGACCCGAATACCGTCCCTTAGAATTACAACAAAACAGTGGTCACATACAAAGGAAAGGAAATTATGGCAGAAGTAAATAAAATGAACCAATTTGGGAAGTATTACAACCTAGAAGAATTGAACAAAACAAAGCAGAAGTAGTTTCCACTCAAGAAGCCGGTTAGTGCTAAAGAAGCGGAGGAATTTTTCCGAAAGATGAAAACATGAGAATATGCTATAATTGATAAACTTAGAAAGACTCCCTCCCAGGTTTCACTTTTGTCCTTGCTGATAAGCTTAAATGAACATCAAAAAGTGCTTCTAAAGATGCCGAATGAGGCGTATGCTCCGGTTAAGAGCACGGTTGAACAGTTGGAAAGAATGGCAGAGCGATTTTTTGAGGTCAACCGAATCTCCTTCAGACAAAATGACTTGCCTCCAGAAGGAGCCGCCCACAACAAAGCCCTTCACTTGACTGTCAAATGTGAAGAATATTATGTGAAAAGGGTTATGTTAGACAGTGGGTCTGGAGTTGACATTTTCCCTCTATCAACATTACAAAGGATGGAAATTCGGACCAAAAGGATTAGACCAACAATGTTTGCGTACTTGCTTTCGACGGTTTCAAGAGTGATACGATAGGGGAAATTGACTTGGTCCTAACTATTGGCCCTGCAGATTTTGAAGTAACATTCCAAGTTTTAGACATGGGCACTTCCTATAACTTTCTCTTAGGAAGACCATGGATCCATGCAGCGGGAGCCGTTCTCTCCATCAAATGGTCAAGTTCGAACATGAAAACCAATAAATAGTTGTCCACAGAGAAGATGAACAGTCAATCTACAAGGACCCGTCAGTCCCATGCTTGTAGGCTAGAGAGGGTAGTGAACACATCATCTACCAAGCCTTTGAAATCGTGGTCGCTGACCACTGCGAGGAAGGAACCCCATGTCCTCAACCCTTCTTATCAAACACATCAATCATGGTTGCCAGTGAAATGATAAAACATGGGTACAAGCCCGGGAAATGGCTCGGGGTATCCTTACAAGGCATCACCGAGCCCATCACTTTGACTATCAACGAGAAGTTCTCTGGAATAGGTTTTCAAGATACCGAGGCCGACATAAAGTGGGCTGATGAACGTAAGAAAAATGGGTGGGCCCGGCCTCAGCCAGTCCCATACCTCGCCAGGTCATTTGTTAAGCCAAGGTATATAGAAGAAGAAGAAAAGGCCTTCACGGTCGAAGAAATTGAGGACATCTGTAGGGAAATGAGGCAAATGTTGTAGGAGGTTCACATGGTCCAACCGGGAGAAGGCTCAAGCACTGATAAGGTGCAATACATGGGGCCAAATGCTAAACTTCAAAATTGGAAGACTACTCCATTCCAAGTCAGAAGGGAATCCCGGTAGTTCATTCTTGCCATCTTTTCTGCATTCCGAGTTATTTCATGGTGTAACTCAAATGTTTTTAGTTTGTTGTCTTTTAAATTCTGATGTAGTCCCTCCTATATTCAAATTCAATAAAATGAAATCAATATTTCATCGTCTATAAATCTTTTTCTATTATTCTTTCTGATTTTGTTATTTTTTCTTATCTTTCTCTTTTCTGTTCTAATAATGCGGACTTAAATAACATGACATGCTTGCAGACTTCATGCCCAGATCCTAACATGCTGTCTAACTGTGAAATAATGAATCAAGAACCAGAATATGACGAAGATGAAGAAGACGCAGAAACATGAGATACACTTTTTGTGGATTGTTATGCCGGATACCACCAGGTTCTAATGGATGAACAAGACGCAGAAAAGATGTCATTCAGTACACCTTGGGGCACATACTGTTATAGGGTCATTCCATTTTGTTTAAAGAATGCCAGGGCAACTTATATGAGAGATATGACTGCCATCTTCCATTATGCACCAAGAAATTGAGGTGTACGTGGATGATGTGATCGTTAAATCCAGAGCGCAGGACGACCATGTACGGGATATGAAAAATTTCTTTGAGTGTATGTGCAAGTATGACTTGAAGTTGAATCCAGCTAAATGTGCATTCAGAGTTCCATCCAGGAAACTTTTGGGTTTTGTAGCCAGTCGGAGGGGTATCTAGTTAGATCCAACAAAGATAAAGTCTATTCGGGATTTACCACCTCCGAGAACCAAGAAAGAGGTCATGAGTCTACTAGGAAGATTGAATTACATCAGCAGGTTCATTACTCAACTAACTACTACGTGTGAGCCCATATTTAAGCTGTTGAAGAAAGATGCGGCAATTAAATGGATGGATGAGTGTTAAGAAGCTTTTGATAAAATCAAAGAATATTTGTCAAATCCGCCGGTGTTGGTTCCTCCTGAGCCTGGAAGGCCTTTGTTCTTATACTTGACGGTCTTAGAGAATTCTTTTGGTTGGGTTCTCGGGCAACATGATGCGACTGGGAAGAAAGAGCAAGCCATATACTACTTGAGCAAGAAATTTACTGGTTATGATGCCAAATACACGTTGTTGGAAAGAACTTGTTATGCCCTAATTTGGGTCGCTCAAAAGCTTATGCATTATTTATTGGCCTATACCACATATCTAATAACAAGATTAGATCCTCTGAAATATATATTCCAAAAACCAATGCCCACAGGAAGGTTAGCAAAGTGGCAAATCCTGCTCACTGAGTTTGACATTGTCTATGTCACCCGTACGGCCATGAAAGCTTAAGCATTAGCTGATCATTTAGCTGAGAACCCTGTTGATGATGAATACCAACCCCTGAGTACTTACTTTCCGGACGAGGAAGTAAATTTAGTTGAAGTAATTCCAGAAGACACTAGTGCTTAGAAAATGTTCTTTGATGGAGCTGTAATTGCAAAAGGTGTCGGGATTAGGGCAATTTTGATTTTGACCACAGGTCAGCACTATCCGGCCATAGCCCGACTTTGGTTCTTCTGCACAAACAACACCATGGAGTATGAAGCCTGAATTTTGGGTATGATATGGCAGTTGGCATGGATGTGAAAGAATTTTTAATTATGGGAGACTCTGACTTGATTATTCGGCAAGCTCAAGGTTAATGGGAAACTCGGGACATCAAGCTTATCCCATACAGGCAACATGTGAAAGATCTTAGCAAACGGTTCAAGTCTATTGAATTCAGGTACATCCCTCGATTCCATACTGAGTTAGCTGATGCGCTAGCTACTTTGGCAGTAATGTTACCATATTCGGGTAATGTCCATATTGACCCGTTAGAGATCCAAATTCAAGAAAGACATGGTTATTGAAATACAATTGAAATAGAACTAGATATTCAGCCATGGTATTATGATATCAAAATATGTTTGAAAATAAAGGAATATCCAGAGCAAGCCAATGGAGACCAAAAGAGAACCATTAGAAGGCTCGCCAGCAGTTTCTTCTTGAGCGGAGAGGTCTTGTACAAACGAACTACGGATTTGAATCTTTTAAGGTGTGTAAATGACCAAGAGGCTGGAAAGATCATGAATGAAGTGCTTTCGGGAGTATGTGGAACTCACATGAACAAATATGTCCTTGCAAAGAAAATCCTTTGGGCAGGTTATTACTGGATGGCCATGGAAAAGGATTGCTTCAGTTTTGTCCGCAAGTGCCATCAGTGTCAGATACACAGTGACCTGATTCATCCATCGCCTTCAAAGTTGCATCCTATGTCAGCACCTTGGCCGTCCGTTGCTTGGGGTATGGATGCCATTGGGCCGATCGAGCTGAAAGCTTTAAATGGGCACAGATTCATCCTGGTTGCCATTGATTATTTCACAAAATGGGTTGAACAATCACTTTCATAGCCGTCACCAAGAAAGCGGCGGTGTATTTCGTTCATTATAACATCATTTGTCATTTTGGTATTCCTAAAACTATCATTACAGACAATACTGCAAATCTGTATAGTCATTTGATGAGAGAGGCATGCATACAATTTAAGATTCCGCATAGTAACTCTACCCCTTATCAGCCCAAACCTAATGGTGCCATTGAAGCGGCAAACAAGAATATCAAGAAGATCATCAGGAAAATGATTCCAAGTTCTAGACAATGGCATGAGAAGTTACCTTTTGCATTATTGGGATATCTCACAACCGTACGCACATCAGTTGGGGCCACACCTTATTTATTGGTTTGTGGTACTGAAGCTGTAATAATTGTAGAAGTTGAGATTCCCTCTCTTCTAATCATTGTTGAACTGAGAGTGAGGATGATGAATGGGTCAAGACTTGGTTGGAACAATTAACTATGATTGATGAAAAACGGATGGCCGCAGTTTGCCACGAGCAGTTGTATCAACAAAGAATGTCCCGTGCCTACAACAAGAGAGTGAGGCCTAGAAACTTTGAAGTGGGGAAACACATTCTAAGGCGTATTCTCCCACATTATGAAGAAGCAAATTAAAAGAAAATTTGCTCTAAATTGAAAAGGTTCGTACATTGTAAGAAAACTGTTGCCAAAATGAGCAATGTATTTGTTACACCCTGTACATACCAAGGCAACGTATAATGAATATGATACTTTTTAATCATGATTTAAATAAGTTTAAAGTCATAATATGACTATATATGATGTTTGGATAAAAAATATAAAGTTTGGGAAAAATTGGATTTAAGTTCCGGAAAAACCGACTAGGGATTTGCCTTGTATCAGAGCTTTTTGAGAAATAAATTTCATGTGCTATATGAGGTTTTTTTGGGAAGTCAGTATGAATAATGTACCGAGTATGTAAGGAACATAAATAAGTACATAATAGACATGGAAGAAGTATAGAGTAAATAACTTAACCAGTAAGTCTGGATAACTTTGTAAATCATGAAATACTTATTGGGTCATGCATATGCATATGAATGTCATGTAGTGCATAGGTACATGTGTTCATAACATCATCAAGTCTCTGAGGGCATCCCATCATGTCATCTTGGCCACTGAGGGCAAATCATCAACGTATACCAGCTGATCAGGTGGTGGTGCGTATATAATGCCATAACCTTTCCCATATCCCATATACATACATATCCCATATACATACGTATATAATACCATCTGGTCATGAGTCAATGTGCATGTATAAATACATGAAATGCATATGAAATACGTTAACAAAATCTCTTGGTACGTCATAAGACCATTATGCCTCTGATTAATATGATAAAGTAAACTTTTTTCAACTTACGTATTTTTTTGAGACCTACGAACATATAATAGAATAACAAGATACATGAGAATTCAAGAACATAGGCAATTCTAATACTTCTATGAATAGAGTCATTTATGGAAGTTGTGCATTTTCTCATTTCGTTTGTATCGTATGGATCATGCCAAAAGAAAGAAGGGATAGCCTTAACATACCTGGAGCAGGAAAAAATCCGTATGATGTTCTTGGAAAAGGTTGCACCGTACTCCTTTAGAACCGCAAAACTTTACGTTGCTAAAAATTCACGTTGGATTTCTTTTAGTTGCAAGAATTCACATTTTGTTAAAGGCTTGCTAACATTCTGGTTGTAGGATGGCTTAACGTTGGATTTTTGTAGAGCTTCTTAAATATTCACTTGATGGCTAACATATTTAGATTGTAAGAATGATAATGTTCTGTTTGCTTACAAGGTATAAAGAAAGTGAGGTGTATTTGTATTCAAGACAATGGGAAATGAAGTCTTTGTTGAATGCTTTTGTGAAATGGCTAACGTTAGTTTTGCCACCTAAAATCTTGGGAATGAATATGTAATATTCTTACATTTGTTTTCCACCTAAGATCATATGACTTCTTAGTCATATGTATTAGTGGTGGCTTACTGCCACGTGGGGGTGGGGATGGGGAAAGTTATTCTTTATCCACTTATTAGGTAATGTCCCGTTATCCGGCAATTAACCAATTACCCGCATAAGTAAAAATTGTCTCAAATTACTTAAAACTCTACTTATTTTAATATGCTTTATACATCATACTACCATGGTCACATGGTACCTTGAATGGTACTAGTCCATATTATCGGGTATTATTGCTCGACCCATATTTTATCCCAAATTGCTAAACTTCGACGAAAATTCATTTTCTTTGACTTGTTTCCCCTTTCACCTTCATGAACTTACTCATCACTTGTTTAAAATAACATAATCTTTATAATCTCCAAATACTCTTTTTCTTGGACTGATGTCAATTACCTTATGATAAATTCAACGTACAATACTACAGGGTGTAACATCACCATAATTTAATTATACAAGGCATAACATCATCGTAATATTGCGGGGTGTAACATCATTCCCCCCTTTGGAACATTCGTCCTCGAATGTTGACTGATGCTTTTTTCATTTTCATAACTTATAGCTTTTGTGAATAGCTTAATACTCTCCTTGCCATTTAGGCCTCTTTCTCACGCAATGACTTGTGATCGAATTCCTTCCAATCTCGTAACTATTGCTACCTTCTATCATGCAACCCCTACGATACTGACCTTGTGCCTATGCGACTCTTCTCTCCTTTTTCCTTAGCTTTTAGCCAATCTCTAGGCTTTACTTTGTAAGCATATACAAGGCTTAATAGGATGCCTCTCTGGGCATCTATAGGTGTACTGAAGTTCTCGCTCGGTACTTTGTAGAACTTGCAAATATGGATAATTTTATTTCATAGACCTAGTTATCGATTTGTATGAATCTACTGCATCTACATAGGTCATACTATGCCATAACACTTACTTTGATTTATCATTATTGAGGCCTACAACCAACTCCAGGTTACTCTCGTTGCTTATCCTTAAGAGTGATGGTCTAATCTCATCTCATACTGTTGAACTTTTATCCATCTATTGTTGATTCACCTTAATGTTGATCCATCATCTACCACTGATAACTTGATCTCTTATGTAACACCACCACTAGGGTTCATTTCTCATTGGGGCATATGGAGTATTAGATTGATCCACCTAGGGGTGATATTATACTTCCATAACCATAGCTTATAGCATCCCAATGTGATTCACCTTGTGTGGGAATGTTAATCATGTCCAATTCATGAGATCCCTTTCTTTTATTTGTTAGATCATTACTCAATCGAAGTCCCAAACGTCATCCTTTATCTATCACAATTACGTTATTATTCTATTACCAGGGTAGCATTCCATCTCTTCTAAATGCTACTAGTCTTAAGACTCTTTTGAGTTCATTCAGATTATACTGAGCTATTTATAACTTAGAGGAACCATCAGCTCCCTTATTTTCATGGGCTTAATCCCGATGACTTATCAATTTTTGTCATTTCCTCACTTGCCCTTCTCTTATCCTAACTTCTGTCTTTCTAAAACCTTGTCGTTACATCATACTTTAGCTTGCGATCGATTTCCTTATGTTTTTCTAGAACATCAAGACATCACATCATCTCTAACTCTTCTTTCACTCTTTAATTAGACCTTTCGGTACTTAGAAACCATAGTCTAGAAGGTATGCCACTAACGACGCTGCTATCATTCCTGGATACTGAATCTCCACGCTTCTAGCCCCTTTTCCGCAGTATGGACTATTCATAACCTTGTGTATTTGAGTATCTTGTATGTTGTTCACCTTTTCCTTACTTACCTTAAAATATTGCCTCACATTCTTCTATCTCTTTAATAGCCTCCCTTCCACATAGGCATAATTTATCTCCACAACCTGAAGCTCTATTATAATACTTGCACCTTTGGTGCATTCACAATCCAGTGGGAGCTTTATATTGACTTCTTATTAGGTTGCTACTCTTTAGTTGGCTTCATCGTAAAGCTGTTATAAAATATGGCTACTGTACTATCTCTCTTATACCTCTGCTACTTAATAGTGATCCTGAGGTCTATAATTCTCTTGATCCCTCCTATTTTGCTTAGTTGATGTAACTCTTTAGTTTCCTCTTCTTTTTGATCAGCCTTTATGTAGGATTAAGCTATCTCCCGATCTGCAGCTCCTGGTATTAGTTATTACTTTAGCCTTTCATTGGCGCTAAGGGATATTCATGATAAAATCCTTTAACAATTCAATCCTTTGTCTATGACCTGAGCTGAATTCTTTCTTTTAACGTATACCAAAATATTCTACGACTGTATATGCTGCAGGTATAGAACTCCAAACTCTTAAGTGCGTTCATAACGTCACCAACTTGGGAACATTGATCGAATAATTCTTTCGTTCCTTCTTAGCTTTCTTTAACGTGAGCTATTACTTTTCCTAGTCTTTTTTCTTCCTTATTGCGTGCATACTTAGATTATCTTAGTTCCCACGCATGCCAGAGTTTTCGTGCAACTCATATGATCTCAAATATTACTTTTATTTTTACTTCCCGTTCATTAACCATGGTAGGTGCCACTTTCCCTTGGAGTGCTTAAGTTACATGACCATTTCCTCTTTAGGTCGTTATGCTTAGGTTGAAGCCTTCTTCCTTATT
The DNA here is from genome assembly GCF_000715075.1 of Nicotiana tabacum. Classification (NCBI taxonomy): domain Eukaryota; kingdom Viridiplantae; phylum Streptophyta; class Magnoliopsida; order Solanales; family Solanaceae; genus Nicotiana; species Nicotiana tabacum. The sequence continues at coordinate 111,579,095 of NC_134101.1, forward strand.
TCCTCAGCTAGTCTTCTATTGTAGTACTTAGGGAGAACCCTTGACTCTCGTAAAGGTGTGAGCATATTATAGACCCTTTTGATGTCCTTCCTTGCCTATAATCATCCTAGTTGCCTACCTCCGTGCCCTTGTGCTTGTAGGGTTGCTTTTGAACTGATATTTTGACTGCATTCCTAGTGGTACTTTCTTTTTATCCCCGTAACACTCATACGGTACCTTTAACTACCCTGACTCCTATTTGAATATATCTCAAGTATCATAATGACATTACTGCGAGGCTGAATTCTCCATGTTGGGGTTTACTTCATTTATTTTGCATGATTTGCTGATTTTTTTGTAACTTCTTATCTAGCCATGACTAGGCTTTTCCTGAATCAAATACTAGCTACTCGTCGACCCATTCTCATATCCATATTCTGCATAATCTCTCTTAGGTTATTTCCTTTGTCTAACTTACCTCTTGTACTGGCTCCTTATTTATCAATAACCTTCCGGGCAGGAACCCTTACTTCTTTTTTCTCAAATCGTACTTACGTAACGTTATGGAAGCATACCATATCTATAGGATTCAGATAAGTGCAATCTCATCCTTTTCTCATTTACATTGCACTCTTCCTTTATCATTCCATATTCACCCCTTTAGGGGAGTACAAAGACTTGGAGCTACGATGACCTACCTATAGATGTTTTTCCTCTCCATCTTTGGCGTCCTTTTGCATCATCAATGAACCTTACTCGCCTTGCGGTAATCCTTATGTACTAAGGATAACAAAATTTCTCACTCGCAATGGTGACACTTAGTGTAAGTGGCACATATAGTCCCTTAAGCTTAACTTTGCTTGCTTTAGGGAAGCGTTTTCCTTAATGACCATCCTCTGAATTCGTCATGGATGTTCTTCTGTTGTCCATTCTATTATTGCCGGAATGCAATCTGAAATTCTCATGATGCTGACTATTACCAAATCACTCAGTTCCTAATTCATGTTTAGTATATCTTGTTCACTAGTCCATATTGATTTCCGTTACTCTGGGGTCTAGCTTTCCCTTCTGTTAATCACGTTAGAGTTGCGAACTTATTTTTTGGAATGAGGACGTGACTGTATGGACTATATTCTTTTGTTGTCTTAAGGCCCATCACCCCTCGCTCTTTCTTCATTTGACTATAAATTCTGTAATATTGTCATCTTTTTGACCTACCGTTATCATCCAGGTACACATCTTACTCTTAATGCTTCATTAACTCTCTTGTTATTTCATGCAAACATTCTTTCTATTACTTTATTCTGAAACTTTCAACAAGATATTCTTTTGCTTTTAGCTCTCCTTGCTTCATTCATCGGCTCTTCGGGTTGCTTAACCCCCTCGCTCTACTAGGGACGAGAGTTACACTAAGGTAATATTTATCCCTTCCAGCCTTTCAGTGCCTATCTTCAGAATTATTTTGATCGCGCTAGTATTCTCATCTAATTGCAATATTCTAGAGTGTACCACCTGGGTGTCTCACAAGGAGATCTATTAGCACCTTTTTAATATCCTTAGGAAATGTCAACTAACGCAAACCATCCAATTTTCATTTTAGGTTACTCTAACCCCAGCCGGATCCTACTGTCCTGTCCTTCTCTTAAACCATATCCGTTAGCTCCCATAGGGCATGACTGAGATAGGTGTGGCCGATTGTACGTACATCTATTACTGTTGAAGGTAATTTAAAATGCTTATATCTCCCTTCCTGAATGGTAAATAATGATAATCTTTATTAATTGGGTACCTTATGCCCTTCTTTACCTTCCTTCTTTTACTTGCTGCAACTTGTGTCTAACTTCCGATTCCGTTATTCCTTTTTACCGCAAGAGTGAATAAGTATTCTTTCCTAAAAGCTCCTTATCAAGAATCGTGCACCTTTTAGTACACACATGATCTGCTGAAGACCTCGCATTTACTCATCATAAGCAAGATGCAAAATCGAATTCCTCTAATTCAACACTTCCACAGCTATATCTCTTATCGATCATATTTTTGAACGTAGGCATCATCTTATTACAAATAAAATAGAAGTTTGGAATTTGAATTCTTATAAGTGAGCTCTACCACACGATCTAAAGTAAGAAGAAAGATTGACAGTCCTAAATCCCCTGTAGCTTCCTGATTATAAGTGTGGTGCACGACACACCCATAACAAGACTCTACTATACACGACTTGTAGACTCCCTAGGACAGAATTGCTCTGATACCACTTTTGTCACTGTATACAGATAAAATGGGAGAGCCCGATTTTACGATCATTACGTCTTTTCGTAGTTTCACTTTGAAGGACCGGGGGCATGGTTTGAGGTTTTGACCTCGAGGTTTCTTTATGCTCGACCTCGGGGTAGCTTAAATCGATGGTTATCATGGATAAATGGGAAGTTCCCTAGGCACGTGGTCAAAGCTGAAAACACCTACATGAATAGTACCGGTCTATACCAGACTGCTAAGTAGCTGTACCAGCTACATTTCTTTGTAATAAATGCACATGTACTATGTTGGGTTTTCTCCTCCTATATAAAGAGGACCCTTATTCATTTTTACACACATGAATTGAACATAGATATAACATTCAATATACAAGAACATTCTCTGCTCTCTAGCTTAAACCCATTCTCCTTTGATTCTATTTCTTACATTTATTGTTTTTCATTAATTGTTCTTCATTTATTGCTCATTGTTGATCATAAAGAGCTTCCATCAAAGCTCTCAAAACTGTTAGTCCTTCATCTGCTGTCCACAAATTAGTACCTAGCTCGACCTCGAGGCCCCGTATAACCTGGCGCGAGGCCGCGATTCTCAACCACTCGGTTTGCCTAAACATACTGCTTTCAAGTTCTTATCTCATTTTCTAGTCTCACACTTAGCATCTATTGCCAAACAATTAGCATAAAAATAAATCATATATTTTTAGAACCACAAAATCAAATTTAATTATAATTACCATTTTCAAGGTAAACAGTTTGGCGCCCACCGTGGGGCTAAAAATAATAGTGCTTGTTATCTTGCTGGTTTACTGCATAACGCAAGTTATTCTTCACACTTTTTCTTGTCCAAGAATCTTTGATTTCATGTCAAAATGTCCGACTCAGTAAACACACATGAAAATAACGGTCTTTAGGACCATGGAGAGAATGGTGTAGCTGTTCCAGGTATTGGTATACCACCACAAAACCCTGAGAGTGCACCAGAACCGATCCCCGTGGGTACGGTCTCATGCAACGCCTAATGCGTCGACGTCAATTCCCACATTAATGGGAGTACATGCCAAGAAAATAAACATGAAACTCGGAAAAATACCACACGGGAAGAAAGAGAGGCAGATAGGAGAAACAGAGCGGAAAAACCCCAGCACGTCATTCATATGATCATCGGGGGGACCGACATCCCCAAGGACCCGTGATCAAATGGGTAAAAGTGTCTGCTGCAATGGAAGCGTTAATTCGGGGCTGCATGCCCGAAGACATCCTTGCATTAGCGAGTAAGATTTTGAGACCTTGACTCGACCACACAACGATGCGCTGGTAATTTCATTTCTCTTGAATAACATTCAAATTAAATGTGTACTCATGGATCCAGGTAGCCCTACCAACGTACTCAGGTCAAAAGTGGTAGAATAGCTCAGACTGCTTGATCAGATCGTACCTACCTCCCGAGTTCTCAACGGCTTTAACATGGCCGACGAAGGGAGAGATCACCTTCCCGGTCAACATGTCTGGCACTGTTCAGGACGCTAAGTTCCATGTCATCAGAGATGACATGAGATACAACGAATTGCTTGGCAGGCCGTGGATGCACAATATGAGGGCAGTACCGTTCTCTCTGCATCAGTTGATGAAGTTTCCGACAAAGGATGATTGTATGCGGTAAAATCGAAGGGTCAAATTTTCAACCATTAAGACACCTCGTAAGCACGTCAGTTAAAGGCTTGAGGCTACGGTTGAGATTTACACCCAAGGGGCTATCGACGTCCAACCTCGAGAAAATACAGGTCGACAATTATGGGGAAAAAGTGGGAAGTTCCCAAGGCGCACGGCTAAAGCTGACAACGTCTAGTAGGCTGGTTCAGACCGGTATCCTAGCATTAAAATAACTGTGCCAGCCCCATATCTTTTTATTAAATTCACTTGTACCGTACTAGGATTCCTCTCATATATAAAGGGGATCCTTGTCATTTTGTAGACATTTGATGCTCAATATTGAATACACAAGAACATTCTCTCTGCTCTCTAACATATTCTCTTGATCTCATTACTTGCATTTATTACTTATATACATTGTGTTCTATTTATTGTTCTTCATTTATTGCTTATTATTGGCCATAAAGAGCCGTCATTGATTCTATTTTAACTGTTAACCCCCCCTCGATAACTCCTAGTCGAACATTAGACTCGACCCCGAGGCCCCGAATAAGCAAGCTCGAGGCCTCGATTGTCAGCCATTTGGTTTGGTTATCACCTTGTTTTCAAGCTCTTATCTTTCTTCCAAGTCTTTCACTTAACATCTATTGCCTAAACAACTAGCATAAAAATAGATCACGTATTTTTAGAACCACAAAATCAAATCTAATTGTAATTACCATTTTTAAGGTAAACAGTTTGGCGCCCACCGTGGGGCTAAAAATAATAGTGATTATTTTCTTGCTGGTTTTACTACATAATGCAAGTTATCTTTCACGGTTTTTCTTGTCCGAGATCTTTTGATTTCAGGTCAAAATGTCTAACTCAGTAAATGCACGTGAAAACAACAACCTTGAAGACCATAGTGAGAATGGTGTGGATGTTCCAAGTGTTGGTGTGCCACCACGAAACCCCGAGAATGCACCAGAATCAATTCCCGTGGACGTGGTCTCGCCCAATGCTCAACACATCAAAATAAGCTCCCACACCAACATGAGTATACACCAAGAAGATCAACAAGAGGCACAAAAAACCCCGACTCAAGAAGAACAAGGGGTTAGCCTGCACGTCATCTTCGAAATGTTACAAGCACAACAGCTGGCAATTGCTCAGTTGCAAAGCCACCAAAAGACTCCCAGTATGGTAGCTCGAGAAATGGACCCCCGAGCCGAGCAGATACCAGAAAGATTAAGCAACAATGAGTCGGCAACCGACCTGCCATCATAAAAATACTTGAGGATCTCATGAAGAGGTTCGAGTCAGGCGAAAAAAAGATAGAAGCCAACGATAAGAAGGTAGAGACCTACAATACTAGGGTCGATCGAATTGTGCGCGCACCCCCGATTATGAAAGGTGTAGATTCAAAGAAGTTTGTACAAAAGCCATTCCCACAGGAAGCAGCCCTGAAACCCATTCCAAAGAAGTTCAGAATACCCGTGCTGCCAAAGTACAACAGAACCTCAGACCCCAACGAGCACGTCACTGCCTACACTTGTGCAGTGAAAGGCAACGACCTAAGGGACGACAAGATCGAGTCCGTCCTGCTGAAGAAGTTTGGGGAAACACTCTCGAAAGGGGCCATGATATGGTATCACAACCTAGCTCCTAACTCTATAGACTCATTTGCCATACTGGCAGATTCTTTCATAAAGGCACATGTTGGTGCCATCAAGGTAGCTACAAGGAAATCCGACGTCTTCAAGATCAAGCAAAGGGAGAGCGAGATGCTGCGAGAGTTTGTATCGCGCTTTCAAATGGAACGCATGGAACTACCACCAGTATTCGATGACTGGGCGGTGTAGGCCTTCACTCAATGTTTGAACGAGCGAAGCTCGGTAGCTTCGAAGCAGCTAAAGCAGAACTTAGTCGAGTATCCCGCCGTTACTTGGTTGTACGTCCGCAACCGATACCAGTCATAGATCAGGGTTGAAGACGACCAACTAGGGGCCCCTTCGGGCACGGTATAACCTAGAAGGCTTCCAGCAAAGGAGCCAGAGACAAACAAGGAAAGATATCGATCATACAATAAAGATAGAAGAAATACCCCAAAGCGCAACATAGCCCGCAATGATCGGAGGATGAACCGAGGCCAGAATCCTTGGGGACTTGTCAGTAGAGCTGGATTCGATTGGCACACAGGGCCAATGGAGGCACCTCGCTTATTGGAATACAACTTCAAAGTTGATGTTTCAGACATCGTATTCACCATTAGAAAAAAATCGGATACACCAGGTGGCCAAGGTTTGTACAGTCAGATCCTTCACAAAGGAACCATAACTTAGTGTGTGAATTCCATAACACACACGGTCACAGGACCGAGGACTGCTAGAAACTCCGGGAAGAAGTAGCCTGACTACTCAACAAAGGTCACCTCCGAGAATTCCTCAGCAACCGGGCCAAAAATCAATTCCGGGAGAGAGAGGCGACCAAGAAGAATGAAACAAATGAGCCACAACATGTCATCCACATGATCTTGGGAGGCATCGATGCTCCACAAGAACCTATGATCAGAAGAACAAAAATATCCATCACCCGAGAAAAGTGAACTCGAGGTTACATACCTAAGGATGCTCTCACATTCAACGATGAGGACATCGAGGCCTTGCCTCAACCTCACAACGACGCACTAGTAATCTTTCCTTGTAAATACATTTCAAATTAAACGTGTACTTGTGGATCCAGGTAGCTCGGCCAATATTATCAGGTCGAGGGTGGTAGAGCAGCTCGGACTACTTGACCAAATTGTGCTCGCCTATTGAGTCCTCAACGGATTCAACATGGCGAGCAAAATGACGAATGGGGAAATCACCCTCCCAGTCAACGTGGTCGGCACAACCAAAAATGCCAAATTCCATGTCATCAAAGGAGACATGAGATACAACACCTTGTTCAGGAGGCCATGGATATACTGCATGAGAGTAGTACCATCCACCCTCCATCAAATGATGAAATTCCCGATGAAGGATGGGATAAAAACCATTTATGGGGAACAACATGCAGCAAAAAAGATGTTCGCGGTGCATGATATGGCACCAACGCCGATACCTCCACCATCAAAGGAGCCGAAGGATAAGAAACAGTAAGATTGCGATAACAAGCTACATTCTCGGCTACACCCAACTAAAAAAAATGAAGGACCGTAACGAGTCCTCACAACAAATGCTTTAATCACATCAAGGTCCGAAGCGCCGTCAGCACTAAGGTATGGTCATCTCCCTTTTTTCAGTTACATTTTATATTAACATGAATGCAGGTATCCAATCGAAATGGCCGAAGCGCTTTACAACTCGAAGGCCTTAGGTTCCAAAAGCATACGTATTCAAGGGTTTTATCCCAGGAAGGATTTAACTGGGTTTTATCCCAAGAAGGGTTTTACCGGCAAGGTTTTTAATGAGGCAACAACTACATGCTACCTAAGGAAGACTCAACAAGTATTCAAGGCTTCCTTTTCAATCAACCTCGAATACTGGGGGGCATCCCCCTGGAAGATCACCTCCTCAGAAAAGACAAGAAGTGCTGAATAGGGTCTCGATAGGAAAATAATGTACCGGGCCAAACAGTCGAACGAACTGTGCTCGTATAGAATAACCGAGCCCCTAACAGTGAAAACATGTATACTTGTACCAAGTAATCGAAGAATACTTTCCATCAAAACATTTTGTGTTTCAAAAGAGTGCGCTATTTTTGGAAACATGGCTTCAGAGCCAAAAACGTCTCGAACACTCGGGGACTGACGTCAACAATTCAAAGCCACATGACCTCTGGGTCGTAAACTCCAAACTCATAAGACCTCGATTAGGCAACACCAAGTTTACAGGAAATAGCTCCCAAGCCAGTGAATTTTCAATGACTCGGGGATTGCCGCCAATAGCCATCCCCATCGACTTATTAAAACTCGAAGCCATATGACCCCCGGGTCGGAGCTTCAAACTCGTAAGCCCTCAATGAGGCAACAACAAGATCACAAAACGGCCGCAGAGCCAAAAACGTCCCGAACACTCGGGGACTGGTATCGAAAACTCAAGACCACATGACCTCCGGGTCGAAAACTCCAAAATCGTAAACCCTCAATGAGGCAATACCAAGTTTACAAGTAATGGCTCCCAAGCCAAGAAACCTTCGATGACTCGGGGACTGCCACCAACTGCGACCCCCATCGACTTATCAAAACCCGAGGCCATAAGACCACATGCGAGCAACCTCGATGTCGTAAAGACCTATATAAGGCAGCAATAATATCTGTAAGACCTCAAGCAAGGCATGAACCACATTTGTACCAAGTGACCAAAACTGTAAGACCTCAAGCAAGGCTTGAACCATACTTGTACCAAGTAACCAAAACTATAAGACCTCAAAGGCATGTAAAATTTGTAAGACCTTACAAAAGGCATAATCTCGATCTTAAAGTTAAGGCTATATATCAAACTTGTAAGACCCCTAAAAAGGCATACCCTCGATATTGACATCGAAACTACTTCACCCGGGAACTGAATTGCTCTTGCCTAACACAATGACTACGGTCACAAGGCTGTACCAGCCAAATTAGCGCGACTCAGGGATGCATGACCATCACTATAAAATCACAGACCTTCAGTTACTTCAAAAGTACTTCGAAAAGAACCAGTTAAATAGTCTACCCTCGACATCAGGCAAAAGATCTTCGACCATGTCAACTCCAAACAATAGGCTTCGAGATACTTAGCCACCGAGCCAAACCTCCCGATGTGCTCGATTATCGCCATATAATGACTCACAATTGATGTTTTTAATCAAACCATCGAAGAGTCAGGCAAACACAATTTCAAAAGTCCTTAACGAGGGAAAAATAAATCCTACTAGAGGTCATACCGACCCAATGCATAAGAGCCACCGTTGCCAGCCTATACTAGAGGTCGTACCGACCCAATGCGTAAGATATTGCCAGCCCATACTAGAGGATGTACCGACCCAATGCGTAAGAGCCAGAGGTCGTACAAACCCAATGTGTAAGAGCCATTATCGCCAGCCTGTACTAGAGGCGTACCGACCCAATACGTAAGAGCCACTATCGCCAGCCCATATAAAAGGTTGTATTGATCGAATGCGTAAGAGCCTAAGGGCCAGCTTTTAATTCAAAAACTTGATGGTCAAATGAGCTCGAGTCAAAACCCAACTTAGAGACTAAACCCAAAATAGTTAACTAAATATGCCTAAGGGCAAAAGCATAAGAGCTCAAACGCTGGCTTTTACTAAAAGGTCGTACCGACCAAAGCGCGTAAGAGCCTACGGGCTAGCCTAATGAGCCCTAGGGCCATACTATGAATCTAAGGATTCCTTTTAAGCCGAAGACCAATTCATCTGGCTAACGACTAACAAATATCAAGGCAAAAGGAAATGCGTGAAAACAAAACCACGAGGCTTCCTTTTATACATGTATGCGAGAGAATACAAGCTTCATTTACAAAGTTCTTTGAAAGCACTATACATAGAATCAGAAAGGGAAAGCCTAATCTACATCCCCCTCGGGGACTATGGCCTATTGGCCTCTTTCTCGCTATATTCGGCATCAGACAGAAGGGACCTATCATCATGTTCATCCACCTTTGCCTGCTTCACCTCTTCCGAGAGGTCAAAGCCCCTAGTATGGATCTCCTCGAGGGTCTCCCTTCGAGATTTATACCAAGCATATTCCTTCCTCTTACTCTCACGGTCAAGAGCCCTTCTCAGCTCAGCTCGAGCATCGACCACATCCTTCAAATAGACCGCAACTTTCTTGTCAGCCTTAGTTTGGCTCATTACGGCTTTAGCCCGGGCATCCACACCTTCGGCCTTTATCTTCAAAAGCTCAGACTCAAGATTTGTAACCATATTCGTTCGGAGCAAGCTGTTCTCACGAGCTAAGCAAAGTTGAACCTAGAGTGCGGAAGCTTTAGCCAAAACACCTTTCTCTACTATAGTATGTGCATTCGCCCGAGCCTTTAACTCATCGCGCTCACATTTGGCTTGGCCAACTTTGCTCCTAAGGCATTCCAGGTCCTTCGTCTTCTTCTACAACTAAAATAAATGAAATGTCATCCTCATGGATAGAAAAGTAAACAGGCGCCCCATCTAGAGCAAAAACTACCTGTTCCTCGAGGTAGCTTTCGTAGTTCAAGCTTTGACTCACCTCGCATCGCAAGTGCGCCAACTCGTCTTATATCTCATCACAAAGAAGCCTGAGGGACTTCTCCCCATCGACGACATTTCGCAGCATGGCCTCATGACAAAGCAGCTCAGACTTGAGCTTGTCAAAAGCCTATGAATGAGAAACTCGATAAGACAGTAAAAATTATAAAACTATAAAATCAACACGGACAACCAAAACTCACCTCAGAAAGTTGAGCGCACATCTACTAGTCTAGCTCTATCTACCCCGGTAGAACCGCGCTCGGTTGAGGCGTGATCGCTCAGTATATGCGGCCCCTGGTTTCGAACATCCCTTGAAGTACCTTCGATAGGGGAAGAAGTCGGTGGCAGAAAATCCTCATTCCTCGAGGTGCCTTTAACGAGAAAAGACGACGACAACGGAGGTGGAACCGTTTTTCTAAAGCCAGAGATCTCGGGCACAACAGGCTCAACCGATACATCCTCTTCGAGACCCTGTCCTGGACTCGTCTTGCTATAAGCACCGTCGTCCTGTGAAGGCCCTTTTTTTCTTATTATTATCATTACATAGCCCATAAGCTAGCGATCCTTCACCCTCTCCGAGAGGGCATGGTCTCGTATCAAAGGATTCCCCTATGCCTACGGTGACGGGGTTAGTACGCGTAAAAAGAAAGTGCCCTTTAGAAAAGGAGCAAATCGCATAGCACGTACCGTGGTGTTTGGCCTCCCATCTGCCCTTAGACAAAGCTCGCCACTTATGCTCATTATAAGTCGAGCGAGTCGCCAGCTACCGAGCCTAGTCCGTCAGGTCGGGGACCTTGCACGACATCCATAAAATTGCTGTAGAAAGGGAATGGAAGGCGTATTTACGGAATCCGCCTGTGCCATAAGCAAAACTACAAAGGCACAAGTATATCACTTACGCATAAAATTCCATTCCTCAGAAAATGGCAGAAACTCCATAGGGATAACATCGATAGTTCATACTCGGACGAATCGGTTCATCCATCCCTAATCCCCGCCTTCTTCATCATCAACAACGAAAGGCGTGGTGGATCGGCATCGTAGGGTCAGCAGACCCCAATGGTGAAAAGGCCGATACAGCCTGATGAGATGACTAAGAGTGAATTCGATCCCTGCTTCTTCCCCAAAGAGCCTAATCATCAACATTATCCTCCAAAATAACGGGTGAACCTGCACCAAGGTAACCTAGTACTTTCGATATAACTCAAGCACAACCCTATCAAGGGGGCCCAGCGTGAAAGGGTACGTGTATACGTTCAGAAACGCCTCAGCGTGATCCACGATGCTCTCTTCCGAGGAAGGTACCCGCAATACTACCTTTTCCCCCCATCCACAATCTTTCCTCCCTGACTCAAGGTGCCCCTCTCCTACTAAATAAATAAACTTTGAGGCATACTCACAATGACCCCAAGAATTTTGGTTCAAAAAGCCTTCAAGGGCGGAACTCCCCTTTCCTTGTAGAGCAGACCTCAGTGTAACAACCATAAATATGGTAAAACTAGAGAATTCAAGAAAGGGCTTCAAAGTTGAAATGGTGAAGGTCCTCGCAGGAAAGGGAAGCTCTATAGAGGAGGATAACTACTCAGAATAGCAGGATCCTCAAAAGAAGGAATACAACCCTATATGTGGAGAAAGCGACGACTATCTGCCTGCCTCAAAGGCCAATTAAAAATGCTAATTAAGAAACTTTTTGCTTTGGGAAGATGTACCAATGGAACTGCCTTGGTCTCTTCATAACCTTGTCATGCAATTAACACTTCCATACGATATTTCAGGGATTAAAAACCCCCACATCATTACAAGCCTGAAGATGGTAACCGATCTCGAGGGCTTCTGTCAAAAGGAAGATAGGCTCTAGGAAGCCATTAACATCATTACAAGCCTCGAGATGGTACCCGATCTCGAGGACTTCTTTCAAAAAAAGATAGGCTCTAGGAAGCCATTAACATCATTACAAGCCTTGAGATGGTACACGATCTCAAGGACTTCTGTCAAAAACAAGATAGGCTCCAGGAAGCCATTGACGTCATTACAAGCCTCGAGATGGTACCCGATCTCGAGGGCTTCTGTAAAAAAAAAGATAGGCTCCAAGAAGCCATTGACATCATTACAAGCCTCGAGATGGTACCCGATCTTGAGGACTTCTATCAAAAGGAAGATATGCTCTAAAGAGCCATTTATAACGTTATTAGCCTCGAGATGGTACCCGATCTCGAGGACCTCTGCCAAGAAGAAGATAAGCTCTAAAAACCTACTCATATGTTTTTTACCTCGAGAATTTATGCTATTGCAAGTGCGGATCACTCAAATTCGCCTTCGAATCAAGTTAAACATTTTCTCGATTACTTTAACCTAGGGGGTATTCAAGTCTAGGTGTACCCTCATTCGGGGTCTATCTGCAACGCCTTGAGGCTATCTTCTCTCTAAGTTCGAAACAAGTTTCCAGGTCGCCTGAGTTTGAGCGAACTCTCACTCGGGGACTGGTTTCAAAAGCCTACAGGATATCTTAATTTTGAGATGTCCGAGAAAGTTCCCCTCGAGGACAATCGTCAGGGCCTAAAAGGCTAAATTTTGTTCTAAAGATGTCGAAGCCCTATTCCTACTCAACTCGAAGTTAGGGGCCCCGACGGCCTGAGTTTGTCAATCCATTCGGGGCTCAGTCCAAGGATCGGCAAAGGGTTCCACAAGATATCGTGTTGATCAACCAAGAACCAGGGAAATACTTACACCTGGGCTCGGTATTTGTGCTGGTCGGTAGAGTCATGCACTCAGATTATTCACAAATGCAGGTTAAAGGGAAATATAGCATAAATGAGAAACAAATTGAAGAAACATCTTTATATTCATAAAATGATTGTTACAAAAAGCCCACGAAAGGTCCTTACACATGATTACAAAAGCCCACGAAGGGTCCTCATGCAGAAACAGAGAAGCCAAAGAAAAAATAAAAAATATACATAACAGCTACGAGCCTAATCTGCTTTCTGAAATACATCCTCGTGGGTAGTGTCTTCGAGAACCGTTCCCTCAAGGCCTCCTCTTGATCTTTCAAACAACATTTTCAAGGTTAAAGAAGAAGCAGAAAACGATGACGAAGAAGAAGAAGCAGTAAAAGATGAAGAAATGGCTGGGTGAAAAATCTGGCAAGTATGGGTCTCGCCAACACTACTATTGTGAAGCCACTTCTTGAGACGTTGCACCAGTGCGAGATGAATTAGTTAGTAGATGGCACCACCTTAATCCACGGAAAGCAAAAGGAGCGCGGTGCCACATCGAGTAATTAGGGGAGATGAGTATACGTTCATGGTCTATATATCCTTTAATGTGAAGGTAATTTGAGATTTCTCTCTCATCACCTCGATCCAACAACAACAACAACAACAACAACAACAACAACAACAACAATAACAAATCAGTACAATCTCGCTCGGAAAGGGAAAACTCTAGAAAAAGGTCATGGCACAACTAATGAGGACACTGCCATGTAACCTTAAGGCCACGAGCCCCAAACATAGGAAATAACATTGGATAAAAATGAAGAGAAGAAAGGAGTTAATGGTTGTTGAAGAGCATTTGAATGAAGTTTTGATTCAAGAAGGCTTGCATTTATAGGAAGGGTGGTAGCGTAACCGACGGCGTAATCATTGTCGTTGAAAGATGTACCAACAGGCGCAATCAATGCGTTTTGGGAATTGGACCGGCGGTGATATTATCACTCTAGAAAATATGAATCGTCGGTATATCGAACGATTATGGAAAGGTACATTGAATTATTCTAGAAAGGTAAATCGATGGGATGCCTCAGTTATCACAAAGGTTTATGTCGTGAGTATGACATTATAGCAGGAAGGTCGAGAAGATGGATATTGAAGTTGTTTCTTATCGTTCCACCCAAAGAAACATAGGAACTATCTATATGCGGTAAAATCAAAGGGTCCAATTTTCGGCTATTACAACGCCTCGTAAGCACGTCAGTCAAAGGCTCGAGGCTACGGTTAAGATTTACACCCAAGGGGCTATCGACGTATGACCTTGAGACAATACATGTCGACAGTTATGGGGAAAAAGTGGGAAGTTCCCAAGGCACACGACTAAAGCTGACAACGTTATTAGGCTGGTTCAGACCCATATCGTAGCATTATAATGGTTGTGCCAACCCCATATCATTGTATTAAATGCACTTGTACCGTACTAGGATTCCCCTAATATATAAAGGGGATCCTTGTCATTTGTAGACATCTGATGCTCAATATTGAATACACAAGAACATTTTCTCTACTCTCTAACATATTCTCTTGATCTCATTACTTGCATTTATTACTTATATCCATTGTGTTCTAATTATTGTTCTTCATTTATTGCTTATTATTGGCCATAAAGAGCCGTCATTGATTCTGTTATAACTGTTAATCCCACCTCGATAGCTCCTAGTCTAACATCAGACTCGACTCCGATGCCCCGAATAAGCAAGCTCGAGGCCCTAATTGTCAGCCATTCGGTTTGGTTATCACCTTGTTTTCAAGCTCTTATCTTGCTTCCAAGTCTTTCACTGAGCATCTATTGCCTAAACAACTAGAATAAAAATAGATCACGTATTTTAGAACCACAAAATCAAAATTAATTGTAATTACCATTTTAAAGGTAAACAACGGCATAAAGACAATATATGGAGAACAACACGCGACAAAGGAAATGTTCACGGTCCACTGGGAGGCATCAAATTCTATACACTCTACCTCGGAAGAGCCGGAAGGCAAATAGACCCCGAGGAAGATGAGGAATATTTCCTCGCTCCTCGAAGTTTCGTTGCCCCCGAAGAGTCAGATGCAACGAAGTCGACTATTGAAGAACTAGAGCAAGCTATTTTGATCGAACATCTCTTAGATCGGAAGGTATACCTGGGAATGGGACTAAGCCCAGAACTCAGGAAAAAACTCATTCAATTTCTTATTAATAACATCGATTGCTTTGCTTGGTCCCATTTAAAAATGACAAGAATCCCACCGGAAATAACCACCCATTGACTAAGTGTATACCCCATAGTCAAATTGGTGAAAAAAAGGAGACCCTAGTCCGAAATAAAACACACATTCATCAAGGACGAGGTAACAAAACTCCTCAAAATAGGGTCCATTAGAGAGGTAAAATATCCCGAATGGCTGACCAATGTGGTGGTAGTTCCCAATAAGGGAAATAAGTTAAGAATGTGCGTAGATTACAAAGACTTAAATAAAGCGTGCCCCAAAGATTCATTCCCATTGCCTAACATCGACCGCTTGATCGATGCCATAGCCGTTCATGAGACCCTCACCTTTCTCGACGCCTACTCGAGGTATAATCAAATTTAGATGAACCCCAGGGATAGGGAAAAGACTTCGTTCATTACAAAGTACGGTACATATTGTTACAATGTAATGCCCTTTGGGCTGAAAAACATAGGAGCCACATACCAGCGCCTAGTTAATAAAATGTTCGAACATCAAATAGGAAAATCCATGGAAGTTTATATTGATGATATGCTAGATAAGTCTCTGCGCGGGGAGGACCATTTGACTCATTTGAAGGAGACATTCAACATCCTCAGAAGCTATAACATGAAACTCAATCCCGATAAATGTGCCTTCGGAGTGGGTTTGGGCAAATTCTTAGGCGTCATGATGTCAAATAGGGGAATCGAGATCAAGCTCGACAAAATCAAGTCCATCAAAGAAATCACGATGGTAAACAATGTGAAGGTCGTGCAACGACTGACCGAGTGGATAGCAGCCTTGGGTCGATTCATAACAAGGTCATCAGATAGGATTCATCATTTCTTCTCTTTACTCAAAAAGAAGAACAACTTCGAATGGACTCTGGAATGCCAACGTACCTTAGAGGAGTTGAAGCGATATCTGACTAGCCCACCTTTACTCCACACCCCAAAGGAGGATGAGATACTATATTTATACCTGTCCATATCCAAGATAGCAGTAAGTGGTATGCTAGTTTGAGAAGAACAAGGTACGCAATTCCCTATTTATTATATTAGTCGGACCTAGGAGATGCCGAAACCAGGTATCCGCACCTAGAAAAACTAGATCTTGCATTAATAAGCGCATTGCGAAAATTGAAACCTTACTTTAAATGCCATCATATTTGTGTTTTAACGACATATCCTCTTTGAAGCATAATGCATAAACCCGAATTATCGGGTCGACTCACCAAATGGGCCATCGAACTCGGGGGATATGATATCGAGTATCAACCCCGAACGGCTATCAAGACCCAAATTCTGGCAGATTTTGTGGCCGACTTTTCGCCCTCCCTCATACCCGAGGTAGAGAAAGAACTTCTATTTAAAATAGGTACATCTTCTGGGGTATGGACCCTATTCACTGACGGCGTCGAACGTAAGAGGATCCGGGCTCGGCATAGTTCTGAAGCTGCCTACGGGAGGCATAATCAGGCAATTTATAAAAACTACTAGGTTGACTAACAATGAAGCCGAGTTTGAGGCTATGATTGCAGGTTTGGAATTGGTCAAAGTCATAGGAGCTGAAGTCATCAAAGCAAGATGTGATTCCCTCATAGTAGTAAATCAGGTAATGGGATCTTCGAGAAGACAAGATGCAAAGATACTTAGAAAAAATTCAAGTCACATTGCACCGCTTCAAAGAATGGACTTTGGTCCACATACCTCGAGAGCAGAATAGCGAGGTTGATGCCCTCGCAAACCTGGGATCATCCGTCGAAGAAGATGACCTACTCCCTGGGGCTGTTGTTCAGCTATCCAAATTAGTGATCGAGGAACGTCATGCCGAGATCAACTCCACTAGCATAACTTGGGATTGGAGAAATAAATATTTTGATTATTTGGAAAGTGGGACACTACCCGCGGATCTGAAAGAATCAAGGGCGCTGCGAACCAAAGCAACCTGATTCTCGCTCGATGAAAACAGAACTCTGTACAGAAGAACCTTTGATGGGCCCCTAGCAGTATGTCTAGGGCTGGGGGACACAGATTATATGCTTCGAAAAATCCATGAGGGCACCTGCAAAAATCATTCCGGTGCCGATGCCTTAGTTCGAAAGGTAAACGGAGCAGGCTACTATTGGGACAACATGGAAAAGGACGCCAAAGAATTCATCCATAAGTGCGACAAATGCCAGATATTTGCCCCGATCATTTACCAACCCGGTGAACGGCTGCATTTGGTCTTGCCACCGTGGCCATTCATGAAGTGTGGGATGGACAACGTTGGACCTCTACCAACGACACCAGGTAAAGCTAGATTTATTTTATTTATGACTGATTACTTTCAAAATGGGTGGAAGCGTAGGCCGAAAAAATAAGAGAAAAAGATCATTAACTTCATTTGGGACCATATCATGTGCCGACTCGGGAATCCTTTCGAGATAACATGTGATATCGGGAAGCAGTTCATTGGGAGCAAAGTAACACAATTCCTCGAGAATCACAAAATCAAGAGAATCCTGTCGACACCCTACCACCCGTGTGCAAATGGTCAGGCCGAATCTACAAACAAAATCATCTTTCAATATTTAAAAAAGAAGTTGGAAAGCGCTAAGGGAAAATGGAGAGAAATTTTACCCGAAGTGCTATGGGAATATCAAACAACTCCAAAATCAAGCACAAGAGAAACGCCTTTCTCTCTGGTATATGGTGCCGAGGCTTTGGTACCGGTAGAGGTCGAAGAGCCAAGTGCCATATTCCGACACACCACCGAGATCTCAAACAACAAGGCCATGACTATGGCACTCGAACTATTGGATAAAAAGCGAGAAGCTTCGCTGGTCCGAATGGCCGCCCAAAAATAAAGGATCGAAAGGTACTATAATAGGAGAACAAATCTCCAACATTTCAGAGTCGGGGACTTAGTCCTGAGGAAAGTCACCCTAAACACTCGAAACCCTAATGAAGGAAAGCTAGGCCAAAACCGGGAAGGACTGTACCGTATCCTCGGAGTAATCGACAAAGGGTCCTACAAGCTCGGTACCATGGAAGGCAAACAACTTCCAAGCAACTGGAACATATCAATTCTCAAATGTTACTACTGCTATGGTGTCCGATGGAAGACACCAAAACATCCCCCAGCTCGAAGGCCTTGGGGTTTAAAGAAAACGTTGCACTCTTTTCCTTCGATCGGATTTTATACCAAGAAGGGTTTTATCGGCAAGGTTCTTACATGCTGCCTGAGGAGAACTTAACAAGTATTCAAGGCTTCTCTTCAATCAACCTCGAACACTGGGGGGCATCCCCCCGGAAGGTCAATTTCTTGAAGAAGTCAAGATGAGCCAAAAAGGGTCTCGATAGGAAAATGATGTATCGGACAAACGGTCAAATGAACCGTGCCCGCATAGAATAATTGAGCCCTTGACAGCGAACACATGTATACTTTTACCAAGTAATAAAAGGAGTATCTTTTACCATCAAAAGCGCTCCAAAGAAATATGCTACTTTTACGAGGAATGGCTCCAAAGCCGAAAAACCTCCCGAATACTTGGGGACTGACATCATCTCCCAAACACTCGGGGACTGACATCAAGAACTTGAAGCCATATGACCTCCGGATCGGAAACTTCAAACTTGGAAGCCCTCAATAAGGCAACACCAAGTTTATAATGAATGGCTCAAGAGCCAAAACACTTTCAACCTCTCGGGGTCTGTCGTTAACTGTCATCCCATCGAGTAATCAGAAACTCAAAACTGTAAGACCCCAAACGGGCAACGTCAAGCCAGAAATCCATCCATGTGGCAATACTAGAAAATGTAAGAACTCCACGAGGCAATATCAACATTATAAGACCTCTATAAGGCAACACCAAAAATTGTAAGACCTCAAGCAAGGCGTGAATTATATTTGTACCAAGTAACCAAATCTGTAAGACCTAAAGTAAGGCATGTTAAAATTGATAAGACCTTGCAAAAAGGCATCATCCCGATCTTAAAGTTAAGGCTATAAACTTGTAGGACACCTAAAAAGGCATACCCTTGATATAGACGCCAAAACTACTTCACTCGGGGACTGAAAGGCTACGACCATACGCAATGACTCCTGTCACAAGGCTCCGGCCGAACTCAGACAACTAGGGGACGCTCGACCGTTGTTATAAAATCACAGGCCTTCAATTACTTCGAAAAAACTTTGAAAAGAACCGGTTAATTAGGCTACCCTCGGCATAAGCAAAAGATCTTCAATCATATAAGATCCAAACAATAGGCTTCGAAACAATTCAACCAACGAGTGAAACCTCCCGAGGTGCTCGTTTATCTCTACATAATGGCTCACAATCGAGGCTCTTATCGAGCCGTCGAAGAGTTAGGTGAACACAAAACATCAAAAAGTCTTTAACGAGGGAAAATAAAGCCTACATTAAAGGTCATACCAACCCAATGCGTAAGAGCCATTGTCGATAGCTTAAATTTAAAGGTCGTACCAACCCAAGGCGTAAGAGCCACTATTGCCAGCTTAAAATTAAAGGTCGTACCGACCCAATACGTAAGAGCCATTGTCGCCAGCTTAAAATAAAAGGTTGTACCGACCTAATGCATAAGAGAAACTATGGCCAGCTTAAAATTAATGGTTATACCGACCCAATGCATAAAAGCCTAAGAGCCAGCTTAAATTTTGAAAACTTAAGAGTTAAAGAGCTCGAGTCGAAATCCACTCGAAAACTGAGCCTGAAATAGTTAACCAACAAGCCTCAGGACCGATTTGTAAACCTAAGGGTTTTACCTCGAAGCCCAATTCTTCTGTCTAATCATTGACGAACGTCAAAATTTAATGCAAATGAAAAGCGAAAAAGAATGAAAAATCCTTTACATATATGTTGAAAGGTTCACAAAGATGCATCTACAAGGCCTATGTCTGAAGCCCTTGTAAGGGCAAAAAAGGCAAATAAAACCCTAATCTACCACTAGGGCTATGCCTTTGACGACTCCCTCAAAAATTGTGCATTCAACAGAACCTGCCATAGCTCCCGGGTTTTCAACGGCCTCTTCCCCTTCCGGGATCTCTCCTCCATCTTTATCATCTCCTGAGTCACTGCTCGACTCGTTTTCAGAGGAAAGTAGGGCCGCAGCCTCGTCTTTTAGGATCTTCACCCTCTCGATCATGGCGAACAAATCGATGCCCCCGCATATATATCTTCGAGAGCCCGTCTCCGAGATTCTAAATAGGCATCCTCCACAGCTTGGGTCAATCGCAGCTCAGCCTCCTCAGACACTTTCCTGGCCTGAGTATTTGCAGTAGCAGCATCAACTTTGTACGAGGATATGAGCTCCTTGGCTTCAGCCCTAACCTTGGATAATGCAGCAGCCAACCCAGTATGAAGATCCCTGTACTTGTTACTCTCTGCCCTTGCATCGTCAAGTTGATGCCCGACTGAGGCCACCTCCCCCTGGAGGATATCTCTCTCAGAGACTATCTCACTCACGTGCTATTTGAGTTCGAGAGTTTCAGAGTCCTTGGCTCGGAGTTCCTCCTTCATCAGGACATCTTTCTTCTCAAGATGCAAAGATCGACCCGAAGATGTTAAAGCACTAAAGTCGGGTGAACATGTAGATAAAAAACAAGCAAGAACTATATAACCTGCTCAGTGAGATGAGTCCTGTCTCGTGATGCCACTTCCAAACAATCCCAAAGGCCACGAAGTTCCTCCTCCCTCTTAGTAGAAAGAGCTCTGAGCTCATCATCTTCCAACGTGAGCTTCTTGTGCTTACCTTCATAACGAGTTAGCTCGGTCTAAAACCTGGCGAAGGTCTTATTGTAAAGCACCTTGGCCTAAAACCATGAAGGAAACGAGGTTAGCAAGACAAAAATTAGGGCACCAAGCAGAATTTTATGAATAGATTACCTGCTCACAGAGCCTGTCGATCTCATTGAAAATAAGCGAGATGTCAAGCTAAGGCTTTTCCTCAAGTGTAACAAAAAGCCTTTCAAGCACATGCTTATCTCCGACAGGCGCCTTCGCATCAAAAGACTCTTTATTTTGGGCGTCCTGCATCTCCCTCGGGGGAAAAGCCGATCCCAAAGGGGAATTGCTCACTTCAATGGTCACGGCTGAATCAATCGAGGCCGTCTCTTGTTTCAGGAGAGCTTCAGAACCAAGCTCCCCCGAACCGCCAAACGAATGCACCTCAGCTCGAGAGAGTTTTTGCCAATAAGTAACTCGGGGATATCACCCGACGCACCCTCAAAGGCCTCTTCAATTCGAGGTAGGACAACAACGGAATCAAGTTCCGATTTAGAAGCCATCAACTCTGTAATATGTGGGGCGGTCAGGCTTTATCCCCCCGGGGGTGCTTTCGAGGAATCATCTTCCTTCTCACCATCCGTTCGGGGACTCCTGGGACTTCTGGAATTAAGGTTGCTGAGTCAGCCTTAGGTTCTTCCACTTTGGCTTTCTTGGGTTTTGGAGAATGAGTCAGCGCTCCCTTCACCTTTTCCTCTCTTCATCGGGTTTCGGGGTATCCACTTCACCAAGCAGTGCTTGCCTTATCAAAGGGACCTCCCCCAGACCTGCACATATGCAAAATATAAGCGTTGGGAATGATGATGCTATCAGTAATAGTTCTTTTGTGAAATGCAATTACAGCAGAAGTGGAGGCTCACCGTGGTCCTTAGCTTCCCATCAAACCTGGGATAGATCGCGCCATGTGCGCTCGGTGTATAGGCAAATCGAATCCAGCTAGTTGACCCATCTCGAGAGGTCCTTAACCACATTAGGGTAAACTACGATGGTTGCATCAGTAGAGGAAGTCAGTTCGTAGGGAGATGTATCCAAAAAGAAATAAGGGAACATTTAATTAACATATCTACTTACCTTTGATGTTCCACCTTTTAGGGAACGACATCCTATCCACTGAAATCAGGTCCGAAGTCCTAACTCGGACAAAGTGGCTCATCCACCCTCCGTTCCTAAGCTCATCGGTATAAGAAAAAAAGGTCTCTCGAGGCCCAACAGTGGAGCTTAATCAGGTCCCCACAGAAGAGTCGGGGACTATACATTCTGACCAGGTGATTGAGGGTGAAAGGCATCCCCTTAATCATGTTCGCATAATATCTGGTCATGTAAACGATGTGCCAGAACGAAGGATGCATTTGGCTGACGGTTACTCGATATTGTTTGTAGAAGTCGAGAATCACGGGGTCTATTGGAGGCGAGGATGGCTCCACTAGGCCAAGGGTAAATGGATAAGTATACACACTAAGAAAGTCGACCTTGTATGTCGTCATATCCTCCCCCGAGAAGGAATATCCACAAGCACCGCGTCCCCCCCAACGGCAGTCGGCCTTCACCCTTTCGACGTCTGCTATTGAACTAACATATTGGGGTACATGTTTGCATCGTCCTGGCTTTGAAAAAAGTTTTTCGGTCTTAAAATCGGAAGTCGTTTCAAAGGCTCCTAGAACGCATTCCCCGA